>NW_027361772.1:2823333-5646666 GCF_039654945.1 Dendrobates tinctorius | reverse complement strand
TTCGGATTGCAACACGGAGTACCTCTTCCCATCTCCGGATCATCTGGCGTTCCAGCTGCCGATACCTTCTCCAAAGATTTCTCTAAGGTCTGGAGGGATACCAAAACTGCTCTGGAGAAAGCCTCCCAGCGTATGAAAAGGCATGCGGACAAGAAACGTTTGGATGCACCTATCTTTCGCCCCGGAGACAAGGTATGGCTCTCTTCTAAGTACATCCGGTTAAAGATGCCATCCTACAAATTGGGTCCCCAGTTCATCGGACCGTTTGAGATCTTGAGACAGATCAATCCAGTCTCTTACAAACTGAAGTTGCCCGCTTCTCTACGTGTGCCTAACTCCTTTCATGTTTCTCTCCTCAAACCAGTAGTTTTGAGTCCCTTCTTTAAGGATCTGGGTACCACTCCTGACCCTGTCTCGGAGGATGATGTTTTTGAGGTAAAACATATCCTGGCCGTAAAAAAAGTAAGGGGTAAGACCTACTACCTGGTGGACTGGAAGGGTTTTGGTCCTGAGGAGAGATCTTGGGAACCTAGGGAGAACATTCAGGCTCCTCTCCTCCTTAAACGGTTCTACGCAGGCTTGAAGAAGAGAGGGATACTGTTACACCCGGTGCCCGTCCTGGTGCTGCGTCCAGGTCTGCCGCTGTTACACCTGGCCCCCGTCCTGGCGCTGCGTTCAGGCCTGCCGCTGCTCTCCGTTCTGGGCACTCACCTCGAGCCTCACATAGGCAGCAGCCGGCCCCCTCTGGATCTCATGCTGCTGCTCAGCGTTCTGTCCTCCCTTCTGCCTCCTCCTCCTGGCGCCCTGTGAGGAGATCTGTAGCTAAGACTATTAGGGCACGCGCGCCGGCTCTCTTTTCTTCTTAAAGGGGCGGCGCGCATTATTCAAAAAATACAATTAACCAATGGCAGCTCACCGGCTGCTATTTCTGGCCTCTCCTCCATAGGGAGAGCGCCAGAGCAACAAGTATCTATCATTGCTACATCCGGTTCTCATGCTAAGCTGTCTGCGCTGCATCTGCAGTCTCTGTGCATTGTCTAATGCTCTCTGTTTCCACAGCATATCAGTATCCTGTGTTACCTGGTTATATCAGCAACCATCTGGGCCCAAGTCATCCTGTTCCGCCTACAGCTATCCGAGTCAGAGGACTGTGTGAAGGTCACTGGAACCAACTCCTTACCAACTAACCAGATCAGGACCCAGCGCATTACGGACTCTGCTGTAGCTTTTGTTATCCCTTTTGGTCCCGCTGGGACAGCTGCCATGTGTTCGGGGTCTAACTGGAGGTAGCACCTGTGTCCTCCGGGTATTCCATTCTGGCCCTGCCTGAGGGGCTTTACTACGGGTGCCCGGGGCTCACTAGTCACACCCCTTCGGAGCCCTCCCGGACCGTGGTCCCGAGGTTCCACTTAAAAAATAAAAACGAATGTGAACTTCACCATCTCTGCCTCCGCTTCCATTCGTTTCAACTGGTGAGTCAGTGTGTTACCTGTACACTAACACTATACACTGTATACTATATATAGCGGTCCTGTGTACAATGTCACCAGTGATCACTGTATTACCTTTACACTGACACTATATACAGAGCTCCTGTGTATAATGTCAATGATCACTGTATAACCTGTACAATATATACAGCGCTCGTGTGTATAATGTCACTGTTGATCACTATTACCTGTACAGTGATACTGTATACAGAGCTCCTGTGTATAATGTCACCGGTAACCACTGTATTAACTGTACACAAACTGCATACTAAGTACAGATCTCCTGTGTGTAATGGCACTAATGGTGATATTAGTATTGTGGGTTTTTTTATCAATGATCAGTATTGTAGTATTCAGTCACTTTGTGGTGGTAATATGTTGCCCGGCCATGGTGTGGCAGTATTTGTTCCTTGTATGTGCTATTATTTGGTCACTATGTGGTAGTAATATGTGGTCTGGTCATGTTGGGTTGGTACTTGTTCCTTATATATGGTGTTACTGGTCACCTTGTGGTGGTAATATGTGATCTGGACATGGCCCTGTGGTATTTGTCCCTTGTATGTGATATTATTCAGTCACTGTGGTGGTAATATGTGTTCTGGACATGGTGTGGTGGTATTTCTTCCTTGTATGTGGTATTATGGGTCACTATGTGGTGGTAATATGGTGTCTGGACATGGTGCGGTGGTATTTGTCCCTTGTATGTGATATTATTGTTCATTTTAAAAATTGAAAAATAAAAACATACCTAAATTGTATTGAATATTTTAACAAATGTTTAATAGGTTAGAGTAGAGTAGAGCCCGGTCAAAAGAGTCTACCTTGTCGGGATGGCTGCTTAAAAAAATCTTTTGTCCAAAACAAAAGCTGCTGGATATGTGTGTGATTTGGTGATGGGAACTGTTAATATGTGATTGGTGAGAAGTGGAGTTTTTCCAAGAGAGAGTGGTGGGAATGTGGACAGTTCGAGGGGTGGAGGCGGGGTTGGGGTGGAGCCTGCGTGGAGTCTCAGGGGGGCCCTGAAAATTTTGCCAGTATGGGGCACCCAAATTCCTAGTGGCAGCCCTGCTCCCGCCACTAGGTTTTCCTTTCCCTCTTTCCTGGCTGCTGTGCTGTTGGGGTTAATGATTTGGGATGGTACATTCATCCTTTGGGCGGGGTTTTTTTCCCCCTTATATTTTAACTTTGGCCTTAGTTTTGCTCCAGCCCTCCGCTCTTTTCAAAATGTCACCCATAATAAAAGGTGGCTTCCCGGGTTTTCTCCGGCCACTTCAGCAGCAGATGCTGATTACGTTTCCCTCACTAACAATGTATGTGTGTGTAGTGCGGCACTGGGTAGTAACCGTGGACGAGACTCTCGTCTTCTCCTGACATGCTCCGGCGAGCTACATGAAAGTGTGGGTTCTGGCTGGGTGTCAGTGTTGCTCCCGTGAGGGCTTTGCACCTGTGCAGGCCACCTGTAGCCAATGGTGCTGGACATTAGGTTTCAGAGTTCAACAAATAAAACTCCTGTTCTAAAACACAGTCTTACTAAACGGTAACTTGGTACAGGTTATGTACAAGCGGTAGCAGGTATAAAGTTTTATGAATGTTTCCTTCACAGTGTAAAGCATTTTCACACACAATTTCTTTCCATTGTAGTTTACTCCAGGGCCGGCGAAGCACACTGTTTAGCCCTACTTCGTCACAGCCTAGCTTGTCGCCATAGTACTGATCAGCAAGTCTCTGCATGCCCAGCGGTCTCGTTTCCCATTTCTTCCACTACTGGGGCCCTGGATCAACCTCTCGGGACACCAATAGTCCCACAAAGTCAGTCCTGTTCAGGTCCGTTTCTTTTGGAGTTTAACAAGCTCAGGGTTTTTTGTGACTCATTGTCCTATCTAAGGACCTCTTTAGGGTGGTAGGCCACTCTGTCTAATCTTCAGTCTGTTCCAAGTCACACTACTCCCTTGTCCCAGGAATAGCTCCCCCCCACTATGTGCTAGTCCCGAACATTAACTCTATCGTTCCCTAATGTTGCTATCTAATTAGTCACTATCTTACCCTACCTGTCTTGTGCCCTAAGTCTTAACCTATGTTCTACCCTACACTATACACTACCTACATTACTTATTTTACACTATCACATCCTACATTACATACAAAAGGCGCAGGACACTATATACGACGTGATTGTTGTCTTCAGGGGTAGAAACGTGACAGTCCACACCTCTTACATTTGATTGAAATGTTATTGATATAGTTTTCTATGTTATAGTGTGAAGTAACCAAGTCACAGCTGGTGGTAAATCTATCGGTAGGGTGAATATGGAGCTGAAGACTGACTTATCCATTGGGAGTCTGGTGGTGCAGACGGTTCCAGGTTTCTGGATGTTCATGAGTTTTACAGTTAAAAAGTTTGGTTATATGAAGGAAGTTATAAAGCTGTGGCCAACCCCATCCATCAAAGGTTGAATGTGCCTCGTAATTTTATTTGAACCCCGTATTACCAGGAGGGAGTCAATCTTGATAATAGATGCTTTGTGTACCATGGTCCCTGCAGTCCTAATAGCTAAATATGCTCACCAGGAGCTTCAGTGATGTCAGATCACTAGTGTGCTCTAAGGTTTGGGATCTTCACCCAAAATGGTATTAGTCTGCTTGCAAAGAACAAGATCTCACAGCATCAGGGACCGAAAAATGTAAACCGGTACGGGTCTTGGAAAATGGTGACAAAAGCAAATATACATTTTTTTTTTTTTAATTTCTGATTTTTTTCCTATTTAAAAAAAAAAAAAAAAAAAATCAAATCTTCTTGGCTCATGGGAGAAGAGGAAGAAAAAGCAAAAGCGCAAAAAATGAAAAAAGTCATCCTGTCCTGTTATCAAAATGGGTCGCCCTCCCAGGGCAGTGGGGTACTCGGTACCAGGCCGGTATCTCAGAGGGAAGTGTCACAGTAGCGGTGACCCGGTCCGTGGCCCTGGGCGCCCATGTAAAAGGGGTTGAGAGTGGAATAAAGTTTGAGTGAATGATTTGTGACGCCACCTGTGGTGTTCGGCTATGAAGATGTTAAGCCGACGCTGCCGACAGATCCTCTGGGACAGATGGTGTGGTGCAGCACTGATGGTGTAGCCCTCCACAGGCAGGGCTGTAGTCCCAGGGCAGAGTAGATGAAGAGGGTGTAGTGTTTGGCACAGAGATGTAGCAGTGCTGGGGAGTTTGCAGGAAGAAGGCAAGGACACAACATGGTGCAGTTTCTCTACCTTTACTTTGCTTGGCAAATGCAGTCCAGGATCCAGATTACAGCTGGCACAGGAGCTGGCTAGCCTGGAAGCAACTTAGGAATCTCTCTAGGCAGATGGGTTGTGTAGTCTCCTTCCTAGCACTTAGTTTTAGGTACTTGCAGTACTGTGTTACACTGAAGTTCCACTTGCTTATTTTCTCTTTAGAATTCCCTCGTATGGCAGACAGCTGTAGCCGGCTTCTTCTGGCTCACACGTCGCTGTTGTGCCTCCGAGTCTTATGTGGGAATAGAGCATTTACAGCTTCCTATTCCTCTGGTTTCTGTTGCAGGACCATCAGTGTCCATACAGCCTTGGAGACCGGGCTCCAGATCATGCGCTATAGCTGGGAATGAGCCTCAACTCTCTGCTCAATCTCCCAGCTCTTCTCCTCATGACCACACACATTGCCCTCCTCACACGAACGCCTCATCTTCCTTTCCTGGCCCCCACAGAGCAGCTCCTCCCCGAGATTGGTTCAGAGCTCCCTCTGCTGACCTGGAATGGAAACTTTTGTGTGTTGTAGTTAACTGACAGAGACCCTTCATTGCTTCCAAGCATGACATCACACTCCCTAGGAGGAAGGTAATGCCATTGTGGCGACCATACTCCTGGGGGCGCCACAAAATCATCTGTTTAACCATGTAACATTTACAGAACTGTTAATATATCTTTATTAACATAATTTACAAGTTTTATAAACTGACATCTTATACAGTATATCATAAGAATCTAAATATAAAAATAAATTAATTTTCTAATCCACAGCGGATGATTCAATGTCATTTTATGTCCTGCTTTGGAGGAGAAGGGCGCATTCTTCCTCCTCTGCTGGAGATGGGATGCTGATCGGTGCCACATCTCCTCAAAAGGAATGTTCAGCTCTCATGGATGAACAACTCAAGTCTTAATTTACACCACTGTAAGGCAGGGATCCGGCGGCAGTACTTGGCATACAGATCCACGTAAAATAAAGGGCAAAAATATACAAAATATTCAGACCTGCTCTGCAGGTAATAAAATGAAAAAGTCTGCAGAACAAATAATGTGCTGCAACCCTCTGCAAAGAAATGAGGGGTTTGCTAATAATATTCTTCAGGGTTCTGCAATCCAAGAAGAAAAGGACATCAGAGAGTTCAGCAGTCATCACTTATTCTGAGTCCAACATTGGCTTATGCGGACTATACAACAAGTGGCTTCTGAGAGTTGGAGCTGGCAGGGCCACGTTTTTTCCGTTTTCTGTGGGATGAAATAAATAGCTGGTTAAAAAGGAAAGAAGTGGAAAAAGCAAAAACAATGTGAGTAGAGCACCAGCCATGGAAAAAGGTGCAACTTGGGTAACCCCCATTTCAAATCTCCTATTACAGACATAGCATTTCACACGTGGTACTCATTCAATGAATGGCAACCCTGTGATACATCGTTAAGTTGATTTATGGTAGTTACTGGAAGCATATGTTTGGAGTGACTAAGCTTTGACCAACTCAAAAATATTTCCCGGATCTGTGCATTCCTTGACCATGACACCACAAAAACACCAGTGCATGCCCTTACCATCTCCTGCCTCAACTACTGCAACCTCCTACTCTCTGCCCCCCCCCCCCCAGCACCACTCCAATCCATCCTACATTCTGCTGCCCGACTAATCCACTTGTCTCCTCGTTATTCCCCAGCCTCTCCCCTATGCCAAGCCCTTCACCTGCTTCCTATTATCCAGGGGCTCCAGGTCAAAACCCTAACTATGACATAAAAAGCCATCCACAACCTGTCTCCTCCATACATCTGTGACATGGTCTCCTGGTATTTACCGAAACGCAACTTTCAATCCTCTCAAGATCTCCTTCTCTACTCTCCTCTTATCTCTTCTTCCCACAACCGCATACAAAACTTCTCCCGTGCTTCCCCCATACTCTGGAATTCTCTACCCCAACACCTCAGACTCTCGCCTACCATATAAACCTTCAAAAAGAACCTGAAGACCTACCTCTTCCGACAAGCCTATAACCTGCAGTGATCCTCAGTCTACTGAACCGCCGCACGACCAGCTCTATCTAGTGTATCCTCACACATCTCTGTAGACTGAGCCCTTGCAGGCAGGGTCCTCTCTCCTTCTGTACTTGTGTATCTTGTATTGCTCATGTTTATTGTACTTGTCTATATTTGCCCCTTTTCACAAGTAAAGCGCCATGGAATAAATGGCGCTATAAAAATGTATAATTATTATTGTTGAGGGGTTCACTCATCTATGACCACCATATAGGTGAAGAGAAGAGATTGCAACTATATTTAGAATCTGAAGGCTGAGGAGACTAAAAACAGACCTACCTGTATAACTACATAAATACTACAACTTAAAAAGTGGTGGTCGACAACTCAGACAGCCCCATCTGAATCCCTATGTTTCTCCCAAGTAAAATATTAATACTTATACTCCCCTCCTGTGCTGGTGCCATTCCAGCAGGTGTCTACACTGTTTCTACCAGGACTTGCATGACATTATGTCATGCCATCACGACGGCCAATCAGCACTGGCTTCAATCTCCTCTCCTATGGACATATTTGACATCTGGAGGAAGCGACAGCTGCTCTCACTTTCTCTGGTTGTTTTGATTTGTCAGAAGGAGAGGAGAGTGAAGTCAGCACTGATTGGCCTCGGAGATCGCATAACAATGTCACGTAAGCCCTGAAAGACCGTGCTGACACCATTGGAACTAAACCAGCACCAGAGGAGAGTGCAAGTGTTATTATTTTACTGGTGTGAAACAGACATTGAGAAGTGTTATTCAAATAGTGGACAATACCTTTAAGCTCACCAACATGCTGTTGGCCATCTATCCCCAACTTCCCCATGCACAGGAACATTGTGCTCAGCCAAGTGCTCTCTATAAGAGCAGTTGTCAGACTCCTATGGCAGTGGCTTATCTCTCCTAAATTCTAACCACCTGATCCATTCCTTATGTCAAACGATCACAGAAAAATTGAGAGGCCCTCAGAGGAGTAACGATCACTGTTACAAAGGATGTGAATGGGCCCGTGAGGGAGGGGGGGGGAAATCGCTGATGCCAGCAGCCATTTCAGCTGGATGTGCATCTAGGGACGCACATTCAGCTGAAACGTATTTTGGCGCAGAGACCTGTTAGTGGCCTCTGCTTGGTCAGCAGTATATATTGCAGTGCAGGGACCTAACTGACAATGGCGTGCAAGCCACTGGTTGCGCATGGCAGTGACATAATGCACTACCTGTAGCTTGCACACTGAAGCCAGCTACCGCATCAGCTATATGGAAGGAGTTCGCACATCGTGGGAGTAGTGGTGAGTAGAACGGTTTAAATTTTTTTTTCTTTTATATTTGTTGGATAAGAGCTACAGAACAGGGACATTATTACTGGAAGAAGCCCTACATGGGGCACATTTTACCATGATGTTCTACATATATTACTGAAAGGGGCCCAGGACGGAAGACATTACAAAAGGAAGGGGCCCAGGATGGAGGACATTATACCAGAAAAGGGAGACTTTATTACAGGATGGAGAGCATTGTTACATGAGAGTGTGAACAAGTATGTCTTCACAGGATCTGGAACGCTACAAGGGCCCATACATTTGATGGATATGCAGGTATGGGTCCAGGTCCAAAATTTGCACTGGGGCCCCTCAGACTTTAGTCACACCACTGGCCCTTCATACACATTAGATGGTTGGGAAATCCCAATGGAATGGAGCCTTTAAAGGTTGTAGATGAAGAACTGTGTTACAGATTTCCCATAGGGCCGAGGTACTAAAGATAATTGTGCCAACAAGGTAAACCAAGTACAAAAACTATAGCTATACAGTATATGAATATTAGCTATTGAACCCATTCTATGCCCGGGTGGCAAGCATTCAAAACTGTGCTGGACTACTCTGCTGACTTCTCTATATATATAGTATCCTGTATAGCTATATTCTTATTGATACATGTGTACTATATATAATCCAATTTTATTTAATTTTTTTTTTTTTTAGAACAGAGACCGGAGGCACTGTGTGGCGCAGAAATCTTGCGTTTTTCAAATGGCGGCGAAGTGTGTACTATATATATATCTATATAGTACCAAATGGTTTTTTTTTAAGACAGACACAGGAGGCACTGTGTGGTGCAGAAATCTTGTGTTTTTAAAATAGGGGCAAATTGTGGGCGTCAGTTACATATTTAAATAAATCAGTGATGTGAGCAGAGGGGGCATGGGGTGCCAGAATCAGCACCTGCGCAGACCACTCTCCCAAGAAAATTGCGCCGAAGACACTGGTATTGCCGCGGGTTCTCGCCGTGATGTCAGGAGAGGGCATGATTGTGCCGCCGAAGTCGGCGCCTGTGCAGTCTGCACTTTCCAGTGCCATTTTCTTGAAGACACACTGCAGTGTGTCTTAATAAAAAATGGCGCCGGAAACCGCGGACTGCGCAGGCGCCGATTCCGGTGCCACAATCCGTCCTCTCTTGACATCACGGCGAGACCCCGCGGCAATACTGGATCATTAAGTTGATGTACCGGAGATCACGGTATGCATTCAGTGCTTACGCATACCGTGATCTCCTGGGCCACACTCCTCATCCCCGGATGCGTTACTCTGTGGGGTCCAGACTGCGCAGGCGTGTCACGCTTGCACAGTTTATAAAGGCTTCGGTCAGATTGACGCTCCTAGCATTATATTATAGATGCAGCTGCTGCTGCTTACTTCAACATACTGTAGGGTTTCGACTAACTCGGTTGCATTTGAGGTAGGCACAGGAAGCAGTTTCAGTAAAGTGTCCAGGCTGGTTTATTAAGACTACATAAACCGTTCAGAAAACCAAACAAAACTGCCTTTTCCAACACAAAGTGAAAACACAACATAAATAGTCCATACAGTATTGAGTGTTCGTCCGTTCGTTCAAATTAGTGTCTAGCTCTTGAGTTCTTTACCTAAAACAAGTAATACTGGAGGTCTACACACCTCCAGACACTGAATGAGACAACTGGTGTTTTAATTTGCTGTATCATGATCCAGGATGGGACTATGTGATCCATCTCTGACTTCTCGTAAAAACCCAGCCCTGGACACGCTTTATTAAGTCTCTCAGCACTATATGTGCTGAAGCCGGCTTTTCTGGGCTTACATCACTGAGGCCAACAGCCTTGATGATACATATCTATCCTCGAGGATATGTCCGGCAGCCATCTTTAACAGGGACTTGTTGAATTCCCAAAGGTCCCTGAACTTTTGTAACTTGCTCATGGAAAAAAAAAAAAAAAAAAAAAAAAAAAATTAATTAAGAAAGGACACATAACTTTGTGGCTGATAAACTTCTCGGGATCTACAGCTGTGATCCTTACAAATTGCACAGTATCTTTTGTAGATTAGGCAGTGACATATTTAGCCGCTTCTTGTAAATTAGGGCTCATTCAGACAAGCATATAATTAGTTCATGTGATGTATGTCCATGTGGCCATGGACTGAACACAGATCCATTATAGCCATTGTGAGAATGCAAATTGCTGGACTGTTCTGGTCAGTTCTATGGACCAGAATATTGCATACTAATATTAAGAATATTAAGGGAGCTCCAGCATGTAATGCAGATGGGCATACAGGGACGCACATGGAACCAGTCAGATCCTGAATTTGCACACAGGACTTGACCATTTTTCGATAAGGCCGTCTAAATCTGTCCTTAGAGTCAAAACATTCTTCTTCAGAGCTTTCATCAATGCTGTACATCACATACTACACTCTCTCATGTTTCTCTGCAGGACTTCTCCTGTGCTGCACCCCCTATGTGGATCTCCCTGTTCTTTCCCTCACTAATCCAGAGAGTGAGGGTCCCAAAGTCTGAGTGACTAGCACGGTGGTGCGTATCAATCCATTCCATTCACAGCTTGCTCTACTGCCTCCATCAGTCCCATAGAAGGGAACGAAATGGTGGGCATGCATCTGCACTAATGTACATTCATTCAGAGGACGTAGGGAGCTTCGCAATTGGGATCAGTGGAGATCCTAACAATTAAACCCCACGGTGAGTGTATATTTGTCTCTTATCATATAGACAGGTCAATTTTGATACAGTTTTCTGCATAGGGTAAACACTAAATAATAATATATTGTGCCACTCACTTTTGCGGGGGTGATACCATACATTTCCATAGAATGGCATAGAAACAGAGTAGGAACATTATAAAGATTCCTGCGGCAATGAGTCCTGAAGAGAAAATTGAGAAAACATATAGTGAAAAAGGAGGAGAAGGGTGATAAATCCCAATGGAAGTTGCTTAATGTGTTGATGAAGGAGTGGAAATCAGAAGACAATAAAATGGCTTATTTTCTAGGTTTTCCTTACCAGGAACAAGTCCACTTGGGTGTCCTGGAGAAATTTTGCTACTATTGGTGAAATGTGAAGGCGATTTCCAGTTCAAATTTGTTGTAGTTTCAAGCTTCTGCACTCGCCCATATTCTTGATCAGTGACATTTATGACATCTCCCTATGGAAAAAAAAAGTTAAGAGAAAACATGAGTGACCTTCTTAGGACATCAGAATGTGGAGCAGTAATGGGAGGACACTACCTGGCTTGAAATTTTCTGAAGAGCAGCAGCTTGTCCGTGCCATACGCGCCAGCTGCCAGCACGGGTGGCCATGCCATATGCGCCAGCTCCCAGTTTTTTTTGTATATAGGCATGTGCACCTTGTCTATTTAGCCTTCCACAGCATTATGTTAAACAGTCAGATCGAGGCAGAGCAGGACCTAGATCTATTTTTAGGCCTGCTGGCACATAGCAAGGTGAAATACTAGAGTTAGGAACCATCCCGACTGGTTACAGCTTGCAGCGGTAGGTTGGCCAACGCTTTTTTGCTCAAATAGTGTCAACTATGCACGCTATGTTATTTACATGTACGTATTACTACCATTTATTTACTGCAGGATATTTGCATATTGTTTTTATCCTATGTTTTGCATGTTAGATACCAGCATTGCTGGCCATACACAATAAATGTATTGTACAGCTGACCACTATCTTCTGATTCCCATACAAACAGGGCTGCCACTAGGAGTTTTCAGGGCCCCTTTGAGACTGCGCCCAGGCTCCACCCTAGCCCTGCCTCCACCCCTCGAACTGTCCACAGTCCCACCGCTCTCTTGGAAAAACTCCACTTTTCACCAATCACATATTAACAGTTCCCATCACCACATCACACATAGTCAGCAGCTTTTGTTTTGCCCAAAAAAATTTTTTAAGCCGCCACCATAACAGGGTAGCCACTTTTGGCTGAGCTCTACTCTATCCTATTAATCATTTGTTAAAATAGCTAATACAATTTAGGTATATTTTTATTTTTCAATTTTTAAAATGACCAATAATTTCACATACAAGGAACAAATACCACCGCACCATGACCAGATCACATATTACCACCATATAGTTACCTATAATACCACATACAAGGAACAAATACAGCCACACCATGACCAGACCATATATTACCACCACACAGTGACCGAATAACAGCATATACAAGGAATAAATACCACCACAGCGTGACCAGACCACGGAGACTGACTACTACAATACTGATCACCAATTAAAAAAAACAATACTAATATCACCATAAGTGCCATTATACACAGGAGATCTGTACTTAGTATGCAATGTCTGTGTACAGATATTGCAGTGATCACTGGTGACATACACAGGAGCTCTGTATATAGTGTCAGTGTAAATTTTAATACAGTGATCATTGGTGACATTGTACACAGGACTGCTGTATATAGTGTATAGTGTCAGTGTACAGATAATGCACTGACTCACCAGTGACGTCTATGTGGAGTCCTTCATCTTCGCTTTTCATCTTTCATACAGCACAGACCGCCGTCACTTTTTCCAACCAGGGCTAGTCTCTGCAGGAAATAACACCGTTATCTAGAGCACAGCTTACAGAACACATTACTTAGCTTTTTTCCCCAAATTCTAAACTACACCAGATGAAGAAAAAAAAGGCGACAGTGTTGCTCTGCACAGTAACAGGACCGCTTCCCCCATTTAAAACAGTATACTCAATTTAAAATAAATACATCACTGCAGTAATAATATCCCTTAATTAGCCCCTATGGTAATAATATCCCCCATCCTCGTCCCCGTGTGTCTCATTCCTGACTCCAGCCATATGTTCTCTCATCCTGCCTTAAGAAGTATCCATTCTGCCTCCATGTGATGTCCTCATCCTGACCCATGATCCTGCACCATGTGTCTCCCATCCTGCCCCTGTATGTCTCTATTCTTCCCCCGTATGTCTCTATTCTGCCCCCCCTGTGCGCCTCCAAACTGACCCCTGTGTGCATCCATTCCCCTGCCCGGGGAAACATATTGCCGCTTTCAATAATAAAGTAACAAAAAAAAAACAAAAAAAACACACACCTTTCTTCTTACCTGGCTGCACTCCTGCCGCAAAGAGGAAGCTGCTGCTGTGTGAGCTTAAGGACCTGTGGTGACGTCATAGTCATGTGATCAGGGGGCGGAGCTGATAAATGGTGAAGGCCTGTGATGATGTCACCACAGGTCCTTCAGCTCTTCCACTTCTGTAGCTCTCAGATGTCGGCCGCTGTGGCGGTTCTGCTGATGTGTGCCGCAGGCCCGGCTGCAGCACACAGCACTTGGGGCCTGATGACTAGAAGCACAGGAGAGCAGCCCCTGACTTGCGGGCCCCCTTGTGTACTACTGTTCACCGGGCCCCATACAGCACTAAAGGCAGTAATGCCCTGATGGCAGCTCTGCATACACATACTGTAGATGCTCGGCCAAGCATGCACGTGTTTGAAAGAGGCAAAAAAATGAATAAGCCGCTGCCACATACTATCTGTAGAAGTTTATGGCCCATTAAAATAAAAGGATGGAGCATGTGACAATCCAATTGCCCGAATCTTTCTGCCTACTGCCAGTGAAAATAGCTGGTATGCCACCATGTATATTAGATGGTTGGCTTGTCTTGCCAAAATTGACCTGTTCAGCCTATGTAACTCAGCGCGGGGCGGCACCCACAGGTGAGGCACTACTCTACATAGAAGCAGCTCCAGAAACATTTAATGGAAAAACGTAGAATAGACGATTACACTAAACGTGAACAGGATACTAATCTTTCCAAATATTGAGAACTTGTGCAAAAAAGAATCAGCTTTACCAAAATTTTCCATTTCTCTTCTGTGATTACGCAACACTAAATTTAGAAAGTTGTCCTGCATGGACTTTTCCACCCTGCGACAATTACTTGAGTGCGTGTGGAAGGCGACACTGCCTTCTATTATTTCTATCTAGAACTTCACTGATCGCACCAGTTGAACTAGTACAACACACCTAATGGTCAGCGATGACTCAGCTCTCGAGTTCCCATCGTTAGTCAAAAATTAATGCAGCCTCCTTAATGGAGGACTCATGCACATGTGTCAAAAGGGCAAGGTTCAAGATGGACAAGGACAGACGGCCTGGCTCTAGGATTAGAAACACACAGTATTTTGCAAATGATCCTGAGGATTATAAATAGATGTGACTCCTATTAACCTAGGGTTGGGCATTACAATGTACAGTACAATGTACATGACTTTAGATTTTCGCAGTTACCTCGACTTATTAACAGAGACTCTGAACCTTCTTCTGAAGGCCAAGGCCTACCATTATCGTATCATCATACCACTAGCGGACGAAGACAGAAGAGGGCCCCTGTGAAAGAACAATATATGGGCCCTTTGCAGCCCAATAGCTTATCATAATGCACAATTCCATCTGCTTTGGAGGTAGATGTGGCCCCCTTACCTCTTGGGCTCCTGTGTGGTGGTATGTTGCCCCTGGCACTATAGACCCCTGTGTCTCCACCAGTGCAATGAATAGAATTGATGTTATCAGATTTTTTTTTTTTATTCAAGTCCCTCTCCCTTAATATTTAGCAAAGCACAATTTACTAAAACATGCAGGCAAACATGACAAGCCAGCTCCTACCCAACAACAAGAAGCCCGTGTAACAGTCCTCAGGCATCTATCAATATAGCAATCACAGCCTTCCTTCAGTACTGTCCGCCTATAGCTTTCTTCTGAACTATGTTGCCATTCTGGTTTCCCAGCATTTTAACATTTGTTTGAGGAACACTGGAATTTTGGGGCAGGTAGGATTGCAGATTCTCCAACTTGTCCTAACTGGCTCTTCCTATCCTTAGGCCATCAGAAAACTCACTTCAAAACCATCCAAGGCACTGGAAGAACCATGCTCAAGCACCATCTACAAGTCAGGCTTCAGTTTAGGGCAAAGTTGTAAAGGGGAAAGCATCAGAAGCCATTACCGAATATAATATAATTGGAATTGCTCCTGTTATAGCCCTGAAGGGTAGCAGGGTACTTGCCAGGGAGAAAGCTATCCCACAGTACAGCTCAAAACTGGAGATACCCCAAGGGTGCCAAGGTTTTAGGACACTGCTTTGTGCAATGAAAGGGATTTTCAGAACTTATCAGTTTGTTCTAGTCTACATAGAAATTGGTGTTACGGAGAAGAAAGAAGGCGGCATTTTGATATTCGGTGCCTGATCAAAGACAATTAGGAAAAAAATACTTTTAGTTATTTCTTATGCAGTAGTAAAAGGAATCTGTTGGCATATTTATATGTGCTTTCCAAAGAAAGAAGGTCGCACTCTGCGAGATAATAGTGAAGATTTATTGACACATAATTACATGTCACGTCGGGGATGTGATAACAAGAGTGTCAAATGGCTGACAACGGCCGTTTCGCGCTACTCGAGCGCTTCCACGACCCGTGGAAGCGCTCGAGTAGCGCGAAACGGCCGTTGTCAGCCATTTGACACTCTTGTTATCACATCCCCGACGTGACATGTAATTATGTGTCAATAAATCTTCACTATTATCTCGCAGAGTGCGACCTTCTTTCTTTGGAAACCACAAGTGATTTGTTATGAGGTCAAGCACCCGGGAATCCTCCATGTGAGCTCACCGCCTGCTGCAAGCCACGGATCCTAGCACGGTAACAGCGGTGCCGCCCGCTTCTTTTTTATATTTATATGTGCATTTAACTCTATCAAAGACAATTCCAGCAATACCTTTACATGGCAGTCCATTCCTCCGTTACTAAGAAATCAGCTTTTGAATTGATATGCAAATGTCCCTGTAGATCTGAAGCCTCGGTCACTCCAGCTCTACTGCCCTCACAGAGCTTCCTCATCCTGCTGGTTGACTGACAGCTTCTATGTAGTGTAACTTCAGGCTAAGAAATTGTCAGTCAAGCAAGAGGGGGCAGCTCTGGGTGGGGAATAGAGCCGGAGTGGCAGAGGCTTTAGATCTACAAATAGCTCTGCAGCCTCATTTGAACTTCCATTTAAATGGATTTCTCAGTAACTGAGGAACAGATTGACCATTGAAAGTTATTGCTGGACTTGCCTTTGAAACAGCTACAAGCGCATATACTTTAGGGTGTGAAATCCTGCTGACAGATTCCCTTAAAGTCTACGATGTAGATTACATGATGTGAATCATCAATGAAGAAACACTACTGAACTAGAAGTCATCGGTTTATTTTTCACTCCCAGGAAGGTATAGAGCCTGAATGGTGGAACATGGATAACAATGTCTCCGTATCATGGACCTTTAGCATATGTTCCTATATGTTATAGTCCATGAATATCATGCATATTTCACACTATGTAAAGCAAAGGATGAAATGTGCACTGACAAGCGCAGCTTCAATTAACAAATCTGCAACGTGGGTCAGTTTTCTACTTCAATTTCATTCACATTCTAGGCACCATAATATGCAGTGGATTTGCCGTATTTCCTCTACATGTTGTCCACACCAGCCTTATGATCAAGACTGCTGGAGTAAAGTTCATTAAGAGGTGCGCATCGCTTAATGAATTATCATACAAATGGAATGCGTCCCCACCAGAATTCTTACTCTAGTCAGGGACTGGAGTATATTTCTAGTGAAATTTACACCAAAGTGGCGTCACTAGGCAAATTTTGTTCCAGAAATCTGTGACGGAAAAGCTGTTCTATTAATCTTAACAAACCAGTTTTAGATAAAGTGGACAAATGTAGACATTTCTCCAACAAAAACTCGACAGATTGTGAACTTATCATAAAGGTACGTGTATTTCTGCGTAAAAAGGACTTACTGTTAGGGAGCATTCAGAAAGTCTATATGAATCAGACTGCAATGCATGGACTGGCCAGCGGCTCTCCCGACCCAAGCGCCACAGCTGTAAAGAAATATTTCGAGCTGCCAGCCAATCTGGGCAATGCAGTCCGATTTATAAGGTCCCCTGGCTGCGCCCTTAATATGTTCAGTCTTTGGAGCTTTTAACCACTTCAAATTTCCAAAGATGCCAAGTGGTTAAAGGAAGTGAACGGACCATTCTTCAGGCATTTTCAGCTCTTAAGATGCTCTATACTTGCTGTTTTTGCATTGTTGAATGGAATTAGGCTGTGTGTCCACGATGAGATTAAGGGCAGATGCAGACAGACCATCATTTTCTCTCCATCTGAGAAAATCTGTCTGATTAAATTAATCATACTCTGATCAGAGTGAGATCTGATTTTCTCAGAGGGGGAGGGAAAAAGTTTCTCCACCTTCTTCATTATGTCAGTCTGAAAATCGGATGTCATCTAATGGTCTTGGACCCATAGACATGAATGGGTGAGTGCCATCCAGTTCTGAGGCAAATCAAGTAGTCCAAGGTTAAAAAAAAAAAAAAAAACAGTTAGCACTCATCCAGTTAATACAGCCGTCTGCATGAGTCCTACAGTTGTGGCCAAAAGTATTGACACCCCTGCAGTTATGTCAGATAATACTCAGTTTCTTCCTGAAAATGATTGCAAACACAAATTCTTTGGTATTATTATCTTCATTTAATTTGTCTTAAATGAAAAAACACAAAAGAAAATGAAGCAAAAAGCAAAACATTGATCATTTCACACAAAACTCCAAAAATGGGCCAGACAAAAGTATTGGCACCCTCCGCCTAATACTTGGTTGCACAACCTTTAGCCAAAATAACTGCGACCAACCGCTTCCAGTAACCATCAATGAGTTTCTTACAATGCTCTGCTGGAATTTTAGACCATTCTTCTTTGGCAAACTGCTCCAGGTCCCTGATATTTGAAGGGTGCCTTCGCCAAACTGTCATTTTTAGATCTCTCCACAGGTGTTCTATGGGATTCAGGTCTGGACTCATTGCTGGCCACCTTAGAAGTCTCCAGTGCTTTCTCTCAAACCATTTTCTAGTGCTTTTTGAAGTGTGTTTTGGGTCATTGTCCTGCTGGAAGACCCATGACCTCTGAGGGAGACCCAACTTCTCACACTGGGCCCTACATTATGCTGCAAAATTTGTCGGTAGTCTTCAGACTTCATAATGCCATGCACACGGTCAAGCAGTCCAGTGCCAGAGGCAGCAAAGCAACCCCAAAACATCAGGGAACCTCCGCCATGTTTGACTGTAGGGACCGTGTTCTTTTCTTTGAATGCCTCTTTCTCCTGTAAACTCTATGTTGATGCCTTTGCCCAAAAAACTCTACTTTTGTCTCATCTGACCAGAGAACATTCTTCCAAAACGTTTTAGGCTTTTTCAGGTAAGTTTTGGCAAAGTCCAGCCTGGCTTTTTTTTATGTCTCGGGGTAAGAAGTGGGGTCTTCCTGGGTCTCCTACCATACAGTCCCTTTTCATTCAGACGCCGACGGATAGGACGGGTTGACACTGTTGTACCCTCGGACTGAAGGGCAGCTTGAACTTGTTTGGATGTTAGTCGAGGTTCTTTATCTAACATCCGCACAATCTTGCGTTGAAATCTCTTGTCAATTTTTCTTTTCCATTCACATCTAGGGAGGTTAGCCACAGTGCCATGGGCTTTAAACTTCTTGATGACACTGCGCACGGTAGACACAGGTACATTCAGGTCTTTGGAGATGAACTTGTAGCCTTGAGATTGCTCATGCTTCCTCACAATTTGGTTTCTCAAGTCCTCAGACAGTTCTTTGGTCTTCTTTCTTTTCTCCATGCTCAATGTGGCACACACAAGGACACAGGACAAAAGTTGAGTCAACTTTAATCCATGTCAACTGGCTGCAAGTGTGATTTAGTTATTGCCAACACCTGTTAGGTGCCACAGGTAAGTTACAGGTGCTGTTAATTACACAAATTAGAGAAGCATCACATGATTTTTCGATCAGTGCCAATACTTTTGTCCACCCTCTTTTTTATGTTTGGTGTGGAATTATATCCAATTTGGCTTTAGGACAATTCTTTTTGTGAATTTTTTCATTTACGACAAATTAAATGAAGATAAGAATACCAAAGAATTTGTGTTTGCAGTCATTTTCAGGAAGAAACTGAGTATTATCTGACAGAATTGCAGGGGTGTCAATACTTTTGGCCACAACTGTAAGTATGCGCACAAGTGGAGGATTTGATTTTTTTTTTGCAGCATGTCCACAAAATTCTCATGTTACCGGCAGATTGGTGCAGAGAGTACTCTGAATCCATTGCAAAAGGTAATTTCCACAGAACGTTCACATACTGCATATCCACAAATCCTCACTATATGTCCATTAACATTCAGATTATGGAGAGTTCTGCACAAAAAATTGCCATATGTGGCCTCCATTGCAGCCCTTTAGTCTTCTCGAAGCAATATCTATATGGAACGCCAATAGAAATGCCCTGTGCTTTTCTTTTCTCAAATTCCATAGGAATCTATAGTGAAGAAAAAAAACAACAAAACGTTGCTAACAAAAATTTGATCCACGCAGAGATAAAATATGGACCTACAGAATGCTGTAGGGAGCCTATTAGGCCGGGGTCACACGAGAGAAATACGGACAAGTGAGAGGTGTAAAAACCACGCATTGCACACGGACCAATGATTCTATATGGGGCAGCTCCCAACAGCCCTATGTTTCGCGTGCGTATTTTACGGTCCATGCCAGTTGCAGCATGCTGCGATTGTCAGCATATTCTGGCCGAAATACGCCAATGCAAGTCTATGGGTGCGCCAAAAAAAACACTTTACACACAGACCAGATGTGTGACTTGCGAGAAATACGCATCCGGTGTCCTTTACAAAAGCCGGCAATTCAGTGCCCGATACAGTAAAAATCACACTGACATGTTTAATAAAGAAACATAAGAATAGATATACTGTATACACATAGAATACATATATTTTTCATACAGTTCTACATAGCAGAGTAGCCGCTAATTCAATTGCCGGCTTCTAAAATCATTCCAAAACCCAACATGAAATGACTCATGGTTTACATACAGTAAACCATTTCATTTCATGTATTTTTTTTTTTATATGTCCCTGACTAATAATTAGACTAGGGTTTGTGTGTAAAATTTGGGACATCTAGGTGTTAAACTAAGGGGTTAATTCGTTGGGAAAAATGTGTGGGCTCCCGCAGTAAAATCACAACCAGAGAGGTAAAGCAGATGAGTGAGGGCAGATTTTACTAGCCTTGAGAGGGACCATTGTTTTTGCCCCCCCCCGGCTACAAAAATCTGCCCCCAGACACCCTAGAAAACGCGCATCTATAAAATGCGCCTTTTCTGGCACTTATCCTATTCCCATTGCCCTGTAGCAGTGGCTAATTAACTAATGAGCATGGGAAAGTTTCTGCATTTTATCCCACGCTCTTTAGTTCACCTCAGGTCATCCAAGGGACTCCGCACAACCTCACTGACATCACTGGCTGACCTGAGGTGAACTAATGAGCGTGGGAAAATATGCAGAAACTTTCCCACGCTCATTAGTTCATCTCCAGGTAGCCAGGGAGGCTGCACAGAGATTAAATAATTCATTCTGGCAGTGGTTTAAATTCGGCTGGTTGCATTAGCACCGGTCCCTGTGTAAACCACTTAACCCTTTCTGATGGATTGCAGCGGGGGACCTGATTGAGCAGCAGCGAGGTAAGGATATGGTTGCTTTTTTGTTTTATTTTTGTTACAGGTCGATCGTTTATTTTTGGATTAGCAGAGCAATAAATCTTGTCAGAGACTAGGTGTCTTTATTTCATTAAAATAATTTTTCATTCATGTCTGTGTGTGGTTTTTAACAGTTTAATAATGGATAAGTGTCTTATTGACACCTCTCCATTATTAATCGGCTTAATGTCACCTTCCAATTGCAAGCTGACATTAACCTATTCATTTTAACTCCTTAGCTACAGGGCAATGGGAATAGAGAGGATAAGTGCCAGAAAAGGTGCATCTTACATATGAAATGTAAATATTAGAATACAGTGGGGAAAAAAAGTATTTAGTCAGTCAGCAATAGTGCAAGTTCCACCACTTAAAAAGATGAGAGGCGTCTGTAATTTACATCATAGGTAGACCTCAACTATGGGAGACAAACTGAGAAAAAAAAATCCAGAAAATCACATTGTCTGTTTTTTTTTCATTTTATTTGCATATTATGGTGGAAAATAAGTATTTGGTCAGAAACAAGCAATCAAGATTTCTGGCTCTCACAGACCTGTAACTTCTTCTTTAAGAGTCTCTTCTTTCCTCCACTCATTACCTGTAGTAATGGCACCTGTTTAAACTTGTCATCAGTAGAAAAAGACACCTGTGCACACCCTCAAACAGTCTGACTCCAAACTCCACTATGGTGAAGACCAAAGAGCTGTCAAAGGACACCAGAAACAAAATTGTAGCCCTGCACCAGGCTGGGAAGACTGAATCTGCAATAGCCAACCAGCTTGGAGTGAAGAAATCAACTGTGGGAGCAATAATTAGAAAATGGAAGACATACAAGACCACTGATAATCTCCCTCAATCTGGTGCTCCACGCAAAATCCCACCCGGTGTGGTCAGAATGATCACAAGAACGGTGAGCAAAAATCCCAGAACCACGCGGGGGGACCTAGTGAATGAACTGCAGAGAGCTGGGACCAATGTAACAAGGCCTACCATAAGTAACACACTACGCCACCATGGACTCAGATCCTGCAGTGCCAGACGTGTCCCACTGCTTAAGCCTGTACATGTCCGGGCCCGTCTGAAGTTTGCTAGAGAGCATTTGGATGATCCAGAGGAGTTTTGGGAGAATGTCCTATGGTCTGATGAAACCAAACTGGAACTGTTTGGTAGAAACACAACTTGTCGTGTTTGGAGGAAAAAGAATACTGAGTTGCATCCATCAAACACCATACCTACTGTAAAGCATGGTGGTGGAAACATCATGCTTTGGGGTTGTTTCTCTGCAAAGGGGCCAGGACGACTGATCCGGGTACATGAAAGAATGAATGGGGCCATGTATCGTGAGATTTTGAGTGCAAACCTCCTTCCATCAGCAAGGGCATTGAAGATGAAACGTGGCTGGGTCTTTCAACATGACAATGATCCAAAGCACACCGCCAGGGCAACGAAGGACTGGCTTCGTAAGAAGCATTTCAAGGTCCTGGAGTGGCCTAGCCAGTCTCCAGTTCTCAACCCTATAGAAAACCTTTGGAGGGAGTTGAAAGTCCGTGTTGCCAAGGGAAAAGCCAAAAACATCACTGCTTTAGAGGAGATCTGCATGGAGGAATGGGCCAACATACCAACAACAGTGTGTGGCAACCTTGTGAAGACTTACAGAAAACATTTGACCTCTGTCATTGCCAACAAAGGATATATCACAAAGTATTGAGATGAAATTTTGTTTCTGACCAAATACTTATTTTCCACCATAATATGCAAATAAAATGAAAAAAAAAAAACCAGACAATGTGATTTTCTGGATTTTTTTTTCCTCAGTTTGTCTCCCATAGTTGAGGTCTACCTATGATGTAAATTACAGATGCCTCTCATCTTTTTAAGTGGTGGAGCTTGCACTATTGCTGACTGACTAAATACTTTTTTTCCCCACTGTATATATATCTATTCTTTCATTTCGGTTTTAACCTGTAATTGGGCTCCATTATATGTCTATTTTGCAAGCCTGCGAGAGAATCTCGGCATACGGATTACATACGGATGCTTACATGTGCAAAATACGTGGCCACTCTTTGACAACCGGATGACATACGGAGCACTGTTTAGGGGACATTTCTCCGTATTACACATGGAAAGTACGGACCGTATTTCACGTCGGTTAGTGTGACCCCAGCCTTAATGATTCATACAACCCCGACCCCTAAGAGCACGTTCACACCCAGCTAAAAATATGCTGTAAAATGACTCCCATTGCTTGCAATTTGAGATCTGCCACAAATCCAGATAAAAAAGTCAGTATATGTATCAGTTTTTGGTCTGTCTGTTTTTCCCATCCGTGGGTCATATTGTATGATTTAAAAAGCTAAATAAATTGAAAAATGAACAGCACAGGGTGACATACAAGAGCAGTCTCTATTTTTTTCTTTCATCATTGATCCATTTAGCCCAGACGAGGAAAAGTCTCCATATTTTTATGTAGACCATAGTGTTGCTACTGTCCCAACACACTAAGCGCGAGGGGGGTAAATATATGAGAAATGTGAAAACCTGAAAAACTGTTTTCTGCTCTTCAGTCACAAACATACCTTTTGGCTAGTAAAGAGGAATTTTAAAGAGCCTGAGGGTACATTCACATGTCAAATAAGCAACGGATTTTATGGATATAAAAGAGCTACTGTGTTTTTCGATACTTGAGCTGTAAATAAGATTTCATGAAAATCTCATCCACGAGCCGTACATGAAATCCAAAGCGTGTCAATCTACCCCCTGTATTTTCAGAGGAGATTTTATAGGATCTTAGAATGTTAGAGTTGGAAGGGTCCTCCTGGGTCATCAGGTCCGACCCCTGCTCAAAGTAGGATTCACTAAACCATCCGAGACAGATGTCTGTCCAGCCTCTGTTTGAAGACTTCCATTGAAGGAGAACTCACCACCTCTCGTGGCAGCCTGTTCCACTCATTGATCACCCTCACTGTCAAAGTTTTTCTAGTATCTAATCTGTATCTTCTCCCTTTCAGTTTCATCCCATTGCTTCTTGTGTTTCCACATACAAATGAGAATAAGGATAATCCCTCTGCACTGTGACATCCCATCAGTTATTTGTAGACAGCTATTAAGTCTCCTCTTAGATTTCTTTTTTGCAAGCTAAACATTCCCAGATCCTTTAACCGTTTCTCATAGGCCAAACTTTGCAGTCCGTTCACCATCCTGGTTGCTCTTTTCTGAACATGCTCCAGTTTTTGAATGTGTTTTTTAAAATGTGGTCCCCAGAACTGGACACAGTATTCCAGATGAGACTTGACCAAGGAGGAGTAGAGAGGGATAATTATGTCACGTGCTCTAGACTCTATGCTTCTCTTAATACATTCTAGAACTGTGTTTGCCTTTTTTGCAGCTACATTACACTAAATCATGTGCAGTCTGTGATCTATTAGTATACCCAAGTCTTTTTCACACGTGATGTTGCTTAGTTCTATTCCTCCCATTTTGTAGATGTACTTTTTATTTTTGCTGTCCAGATGTAGAATCTTGCATTTCTCCCTGTTAAATACCATTCTATTTGCTCAAGCTTATCTAGATCCTTCTGAATCTTTTCTGTCTTTTCTAGGATTAGCTATCCTTCCTAGCTTTGCATCATCAGCAAATTTGATCAGTTTACCTTCAGTTCCTTTATCTAGATCATTTATAGAAATCTTGAACAACACTGGGGGGCCAGGACAGAGCCTTGTAGTACCCGACTTGAAATATTCTTCCAATTGGATATGTAACCATTTATTACCACTCTGAGTACGATCACTGATCCAGTTATGAATCCACCTAACCGTAGCCTTGACATTCCCATACTTGGTAATTTTTTTAATAAGGATCATAAGAGATACTTTATCAAATGCTTTGCTGAAATCGAGATATACTATATCTACCACATTTCCTTCTTCCACCTAGTCAGTGATTCCATCATTGAAGGAAATTAGACTAGTCTAGCATGACTTGTTTGCTACAAACCCATGCTGGCTCTGGTTAATTACTGCATCTTTATCCAAGTACTTACATACATGCCGTTTAATAATTTGTTCAAAGCTCTTTCCTGGCATAGAAATAAGGCTCATTGGACTAATTGCCTGGCTCCATCTTCTTCCCTTTTTCGAAGCTAGGGACAACATTTGACCTTCTCCAGTCTTCAAATCTTGGATTTCACCCTTTGCAATGTAAAAGGTGAAATCCACTGTAAGTGGAAAATACGGTAATGTGAACGAGCCCTAACTGTGCAGTATGTCTGACCCATGTGGATGTACCGGCAGGCCCTTTTCAGATGTCCAGTTTTTCCAGATTTGTGTTCTATCCGTGTCAAAGTACCATGTCTAGACCCTTGAAACAAATTCTGAAAATACTTGGCCAGTCAATGTCGGACATGTGAAAATCGGCTTTGAGGAGTATTGACAATGAGACCCTTTAAACAGGTCTTTCTGCTTGCTGTTAATGAATGAAAACATTCTTATTTACATCCAGAAAATTAAATCCTGTATTAACCCAAATACTTTGCACAATTGAGGGTTTGTTAAAAGTGTGAATAATATTCTGTGAACTCAAAATGTCAGTAGCAAACCGTCCTGTCATGATGTCAGACATATGATGGTTCTCTCACTCTAGCGTATAAATCGGACAAGCGCAATTTCGATAAAAAAAAAAGGGATTGCACTAGGACCAATGTTATGCAATGAGGCAGGGCAGATTTGTATATTTTTTCCTAGCATGATGAAAGTGGACTCCAAAGTAAGTACAGTGCGAAAAAAATAAATAAATAAAAAAAAATCAGGCGCTATATGGACCATCAGTATGGCCGCCGATTTTTCCGGATACATAATTCTGTAATATAGGAAACTGTAAATGGTCCTATAAAAAAAAAAATTAATAAAAAGCAGATTGTATACAGACGGCACACAGTAGACAAGTGAAAAAAAAATTAAAGTTGCCCCACTTTTCTTGATGAGAATGAGCCTGATTATTATACACTAGTGGGAACGTACCCTAAATCGGAGTAAGATCGGAACGCAGTCCAGACTGGTCGGCGGCTCTTCCGTAGCGTGGCCGCTTCATGTGTTTCTATGCAGCTGCTATGCTCCGGTCAGGAGAGCTGCCGGCCATTCCGTGCACTGCGTTCCGATCTTGCTCCAATTTGTACAGCCGTCTGACTGCGCCCTATGAAAAATGTATCAACACGAAGACCGGGCCATTTAATCCATGGGGAGATGCATTAGGCTACGTTCCACATTGGGCTTTTGATGTTGCAAATTTAATGCACCACATTCAGTAAATTAGGCTACTTGTGTTTTTTGCATTTGAGTGTTTTGTTTCATACGCTTTTTTTTGTCTCTTGTTGGTATGTTATGTTTTAAACAAACTAGCTTTAATTTTGATACTTCTTGGTATTTGGCTTTTACAAAGCTTTATTGTTTTAGGCAGGTTTCACATTTGCGTCTGTGCGCGCAGTTTTTGATCTGCATAGATTCGCATGCGTCATACGTACATATATTTAACATGGTGTACGCAGGGACATGAGTTTGCATGTGTTCACTTGCGGATGCGTACGTATGCATCATTTCGCGGTGGTTTCCGGTGAACGCAAGATGTTGCATTTTTTGAGGCATCAAAAACCTGTCAAATATGCGCAGGCGTGCGCATGCAGATGAGTGCGTCAAAAAATGCATTACTGTCTATGGGAATGCATGCGTACACATGCATTCTTCAAAATACATATAGAAATCCCATGAGACACGCCCATTTCTGTCTGATGTCATATCAAACGCATGCGTATAAACAACGCAAACAAAAATGCATGCACACACAGCGTTTTTCCCGTCATGCGCAAGAAGATGCGCATAAAAACGCTGCGTAAACATGCGTTTGCGGATGATGCGCTGCAGACTCAAACACTAATGTGAACCTAGCCTTTGTAATGTGCAGATTACACGTGCTGTTAATGCTTTAGCGCAGCGTAAAGGTGCAAAAAACGCATGTGAATTTTTTTACCTGCATCTAATGCAAGTCTAAGGCCATGGTCACACTTGCGAATGCAGTGAGTCTCTCGTCTCAATACCCGGCGGTTCGGACCAGAGCCTTCAGCTGCATAGAAAGACATGCAGCCGCACACTCCGGTCCCAAGTGTTGGTGGCAGTGCCGGGTATTGAGGAGAGTTTCTCGCATTGCACTCGCAAGTGTGACCCCAGCCTGAGGGCTCATACTCACATGCGAGAAACTCAGACGAGTCTCGCACGATAATACCCGGCACTGCCGCCAGCACTCGGATTGGAGCGTTCAGCTGCATAGAAATACATGCAGCTGAACGCTCCGATCCAAGTGCCAGCGGCAGTGCCGGGTATTTATGTGCAAGACTCGTCCGAGTTTCTTGCATGTGAGTATGAGCCCTAAAGGAAAATCTAAAAAAAAAAAAAAAAATCCACAAAACTCAGCGTACCCTCAAGACAAATTGATGTGTTGTGGATTTGAGAAATGCATCAGAGAGGAGTTTACATGGAGTAAAAAAGAAGCACAGTGTGTATGAGAGCTCTATAAATCCCATCCACTTTGCTGGAACTGTAAGGGGGTTCCGCAGCATATTTGGCCGCTGCGGAACCGCAGCAGTTTTTGCTGCCGTGTACAGTACCATAATATCCTATGGATATTGAAATCCGCAGTGCAGACGGTGCGGATTTTTCCATGCGGTGTTCCTGCAGTTTCTAAACCGCAGAAAGAATTGACATGTCAATTCTTTCTGCGGATTCCGCTGCGGTTTGCCATCTCCTCCATTGTGGAACCGCAGGCTAATCCGCAGGTCTTTTGACCTGCAGATTTACCCGCGGATTTTACAAAATCCATGCGGCCAAATCCACACCCCAATCCGCAGCGTGTGCACACACCCTAAGGGTGAGTGCACAAAGTGCGGATTGACCTACGGATTTTTCCGCATGGATTTGCTGGTAAAACCGCAGGTAAAGTGACCTGTGGCTTTACGTGTGGATTTGCCAGTGGTTTTCCCCTGCGGTTTGACACCTGGACAATGGAACAGGTGTCAAACCGCTGCGGAATCCCCAGAAAGAATTGAGATGCTGCGGATTTAAAACCGCAGCATGTGCACTGCGGTTTTGAAAACCCATTGAATTGCATTGTACTGTACAATGCCTGCGGATCTGCAGAGGTAAAATCCGCACCGTGTGCACATACCCTAAGACGCTGCATTTACGATGAAATTACACAGCGTCAAAAATTCACAAACAAAAAAAACCTTAGTGGGCACACAGCCTAATGGTATATTCATAGGCTGCAGTCAGGTCAAGGAGTGGAGGAATACAGAAGAAAAAGAAAACTTTCAATGCAAAAGCTATGCGACATGATCACAACGTGCAATGTAAACTCTTTGGTCTGTGCTGGTGTTCAGCCTCTGAAATGTAAGGAAGACGGTTTGCTTTGACTGTCAGCAAGCAGAGATCTAGAAAAGCAGAGAGATAGGATCTGTGATGGATACGATTTACTTTTTAGGTAATTTTAGATTAAATTTATTTTCCAAAATGTCAATCTGACTCATTCACTGCAAATCCAGGCAAATTAAATTATAGGATTTCAAGAGATTAACCTTACAGAATAGGATGTTCAGAATAAAAAAAAAGAAATAATAACAACAACAATCTGGTATATCAGAATTTTTTCATGGCGTATTCAACTGACTTCTGATCAGCGCCCCCCACCAGTTATGTTCAATATTAGTAAACTTACACCCGGTCTACATCAAAACAAGCTGACACACATTAACCATGGCACAATGCTGCGAAGACCTTTAACCCACTGCTCTGCAGATTATCGCACCAGCTGAGTCTGCATTATGGGATGCTCAGTCAGCAGCTGACGGATCAGTCTGGTCTCTGGGAGAACAGAGTGGGATAGGGGCTCCAGAATCCTCCCCACCCACCTACCCCCAATCTCCTCACCTGGAATCCTGAGGGATAGCTCCACCTGGGACCCCCAGACATGGCTGAAGCCCCTTTCACCACTCTGCCTGTAGTCCCTGGGGCATTCTCGCCTGTTAGTCTGATTTGGGCTGAATGTCCCTGATTGTCCCCACTCAACTAAATTCTCTGTGTAAAGTTTCTTTCTGTGTGCAACTTAGTTTCTCCCACCCTCCCTTTATAATGTATCTCTCCATTCTCCCTCCCCTGGGATCTTCCACACACCCTCCATCCCTGCTGGTAACACCCACAAACCCAACTTATTACCTCCTACAACAAGGCAATAACCTGTTTACATACACAGAAATTATGCAGCAGAGCCGTACACTGTGAGCCGTCACAGTTCGTTGTGATGTCACAGCATTTTTACATAGGACTGCAGAAACATCGACTATTTTGCTTAAAGGGTTTGTCAGGTGAAAATAACTTATTGATCTGAGGGTGTCCGAGCACTGGGGCACGCATCGATCGTTGGAACGTGGACACCTTATACATAGTGATGAGCGAGCATGCTCGGGTGCTGAGTGACTTAGGCTACTTTCACACTAGCGTCGTGTGACGTACGTTGCAATGCGTCGTTTTGGAGCAAAAACGCATCCTGCAAAGTTGCCCGCAGGATGCGTTTTTTCTCCATAGACTTGCATTAGCGACGCATTGCGATGTTTGGCCACACGTCGCATCCATCGTGCTTTGGCGGCCGCGACGTTTTTTTGAGCGTCGTGTCCGCCATTTTCGACCGCGCATGCGCGGCCGAAACTCCGCCCCCTCCTCCCTGGACATTACAATGGGGCAGCGGATGCGTTGAAAAACTGCATCCGCTGCCCCCGTTGTGCAAATCTTTCACAACGTGCGTCGGTACGTCGGCCCGACGCATTGCGACGGGCCCGTACCGACGCAAGTGTGAAAGTAGCCTTAGGCGTGCTTGAAAAATATGTTCGAGTCCCGTCGGCTGCATGTCTCGCTGTTAGACAGCTGCAACAAATGCATGGATTATCTAACAGCCTATTTATTGAGGAGGAAACGCTTGGAATGTTTTTCTTTGTTTATATGAGAAGAAAGGATAAAACACTGAATTAATAATATGACACATGGACCAAAAATGGCTGTAAATCTGATCCCGCACATGGACGCATAATTGAGACCTAAATATGTGTCAGTGCTGCCATCCACATGATGCCTGATTGATATTAATTTTTGTTACCCTCTAAACCCACATTTTAGGCCCCCTTCACATGTCTGTATAAGGCTATGCGCACACGCTGCGGATTGGTCTGCGGTTTTGCCCTGCGGTTTATCACCTCTACAATGGAGGAGATGGTAAACTGCAGCGGAATCCGCAGAAAAGAATGACATGTCAATTCTTTCTGCGGATTGGAAACCGCAGCAAAAACCACTCGGAAAATTCCGCACCGTCTGCACTGTGGTTTCCATTTTCCATAGGTTATAATGGTGCTGTACAATGCAGCAGATTCTGCTGCACATCCGCAGGGCCAAATCCGCTGCGGATCCGCAGCAGAATCCGCAGCGTGTGCATACAGTCATATGTAAAAGTTTGGGCACCCCTATTAATGTTAACCTTTTTTCTTTATAACAATTTTGGTTTTTGCAACAGGTATTTCAGTTTCATATATCTAATAACTGATGGACTCAGTTATATTTCTGGATTCAAATGAGGTTTATTGTACTAACAGAAAATGTGCAATCTGCATTTAAACAAAATTTGACCGGTGCAAAAGTATGGGCACCCTTATCATTTTCTTGATTTGAACACTCCTAACTACTTTTTACTGACTTCCTGAAGCACTAAATTGGTTTTGTAACCTCATTGAGCTTTGAACTTCATAGCCAGGTGTATCAAATCATGAGAAAAGGTATTTAAAGTGGCCACTTGCAAGTAGTTCTCCTATTTGATTCTCCTATGAAGAGTGGCATCATGGGCTCCTCAAAACAACTCTCAAATGATCTGAAAACAAAGATTATTCAACTTAGCTTTTCAGGGGAAGGATACAAAAAGTTGTCTCAGAGATTTAACCAGTCAGTTTCCACTGTGAGGAACATAGTAAGGAAATGGAAGAACACAGGTACAGTTCTTGTTAAGCCCAGAAGTGGCAGGCCAAGAAAAATATCAGAAAGGCAGAGAAGAAGAATGGTGAGAACAGTCAAGGACAATCCACAGACCACCTCCAAAGACCTGCAGCATCATCTTGCTGCAGATGGTGTCACTGTGAATCGGTCAACAATACAGCGCACTTTGCACAAGGAGAAGCTGTATGGGAGAGTGATGCGAAAGAAGCCGTTTGTGCAAGCACGCCACAAACAGTCGCCTGAGGTATGCAAAAGCACATTTGGACAAGCCAGTTACATTTTGGAAGAAGGTCCTGTGAACTGATGAAACAAAGATTGAGTTGTTTGGTCATACAAAAAGGCGTTATGCATGCGCTGTATTGTTGACCGATGCACAGTGACACCATCTGCAGCAAGATGATGCTGCAGGTCTTTGGAGGTGGTCTGTGGATTGTCTTTGACTGTTCTCACCATTCTTCTTCTCTGCCTTTCTGATATTTTTCTTGGCCTGCCACTTCTGGGCTTCACAAGAACTGTACCTGTGTTCTTCCATTTCCTTACTATGTTCCTCACAGTGGAAACTGACTGGTTAAATCTCTGAGACAACTTTTTGTATCCTTCCCCTGAAAAGCCATGTTGAATAATCTTTGTTTTCAGATCATTTGAGAGTTGTTTTGAGGAGCCCATGATGCCACTCTTCATAGGAGAATCAAATAGGAGAACTACTTGCAAGTGGCCACCTTAAATACCTTTTCTCATGATTTGATACACCTGGCTATGAAGTTCAAAGCTCAATGAGGTTACAAAACCAATTTAGTGCTTCAGGAAGTCAGTAAAAAGTAGTTAGGAGTGTTCAAATCAAGAAAATGATAAGGGTGCCCATACTTTTGCACCGGTCAAATTTTGTTTAAATGCAGATTGCACATTTTCTGTTAGTACAATAAACCTCATTTGAATCCAGAAATATAACTGAGTCCATCAGTTATTAGATATATGAAACTGAAATAGCTGTTACAAAAACCAAAATTGTTATAAAGAAAAAAGGTTAACATTAATAGGGGTGCCCAAACTTTTACATATGACTGTATACCCTAAGACCGGTACCATAAAAAACAATGGGATCAGTGTGCCATCCATTCTTTTCTTTTTTCCAGTATGGCTTAAGAAAAATCAAAGCTTTTCCTATACTCTGCAGTGTTAGACATGTAGAGCACAGGGTGGGCACACGGTGCATAGTATGTGTCTTAGGCTGGAGTCACACTAACCTGCGCAAAATATGGTCCGTAGTTTACATGCGTAATACGGATGAATGACCTCTAAATAGTGCTCCGTAGGTCATCCGTAAGCAAGGTGAGGTCGCGTATTTTGCGCATGTGTGCATCCGTATGCAATCCGTATGGCGAGATTTTCTCGCAGCCTTGCAAAATGGACATTTAACGGTTTTGAGGCCTGCAAATAATTTAAATCATTAGCCTGCACCCTATTTATACACTCAGAAACAGGTGGCTGCCTCCATTCTGTCCATTTGTCACCTTGCTTTCACGAGGTGTGTTGGTGTTCTTTGTGCAGCATGGCAGAGTGTCTGAGATTCAATACAACTGAGCAGGTTCTCTTTACCTGGCTTTTGTCACGGCGCTTTGGGCAACCATACCCTGTGATAGTGGATCCGCGGAGGAGGAGACGCATGTGGGTCCATCCACTTTTGAGGCAACGACTCACAAGAGGTCATTTTCACCGCCTCTATTCGTCTCTGCGGGAGCATCCGGAGAAATTTTACCAGTACTGTCGCATGAACATTTCCACATTTGATCGACTCTTGGAGACAGTGCGCCCTGGGATCACCTTTCAGGACACAAGGATGCGCAAAGCCATATCTGCAGAGGAGCGACTTCTACTCACAATACGGTATGTACTACACAACCACATTCTCTATGTTCATAATGTGTGTGCTAAATTATGTTTTTTGGCCTTCTTGAACAAAGTTTAATGCCCTCATCTTACTCCAAATATGTTTCAACTGACACAGCAGAATGTTACATCTAATATGTCCTGCATATCACTTAGTCATTGTGCATCCAAATATGTGTGTGTTATTCTCTCTCAATTCCTACCAAGTTTGGTCGGCATGTAACTGATTTTTTTTTACTTTACCCATTCTACACTTAACTATTTCTGTTGTTCTACAGCTTCCTGTCCACTGGCCTGTCTTATGCCGCCCTCCACCATGAGTTTCTCATTGGAAGATCAACCATTTCAGGCATAGTGAGGTCTACATGTGCACAAATCTGGACAAGACTCCATCAAGTGGTCATGCCCGAGCCCAGGATGGAAGACTGGTTGAGGATATCAAGGGACTTTGAGGAGGAATGCCAGTTTCCAAATTGTATTGGGGCCCTGGATGGCAAACATATCAGGGTGCGTAAGCCGCTGAACTCAGGCTCCCAATTCTTCAATTATAAACAATACTTTTCTGTTGTATTGTTGGCTCTGGTAGACCCTCAATACAAGTTTATAATTGTTGACATTGAGGCCTATGGAAGGACGGGAGACTCTAGAGTCTTCAATACTTCCATAATGGCTCGGCGGCTACGCACCAACCAGTTGGATCTACCACCACCACGCCAGCTACCAGGCTCCCCTGAAGAATCAGTCCCTTATGTCCTTGTGGCAGATGAGGCCTCTCAGTTATCGCGCAATGTCATGAGGCCATATCCCCAGCGCAACCTTGACCACAGGCGCAGAATTTTTAACTTGCGCCTATCACGTGCTAGGCGACTGGTGGAGTGTTCCTTTGGGATTCTTTGTGCCAAATGGCGGGTACTCCAGTCTGCCATTCAGTTGAGTGAGCAAAATGTGAATGAAGTTGTGAAAGCCTGTGTGGTTCTGCATAACTTCACCAGGATACATGATTGTTCCTCCTCTGCTGGTGTTGTGCGTAGGCCGGACAATGTGCGCAGGGTGAGACCACCTATCAACCGCTCTCTGGCCTAAAAGTGCGTGATATTTTCACTAATTACTTTATCTCACCTGAGGGGGCAACTTCTTGGCAAGAGCATGCTTTGTCTATGTTATAATTTGTTTCTTTAATTGTGTCTAAATATATATTACTCAAGCCTTTATGATTCTATGAGTGTTTCATTGCATTGGTTTGTGTCTGTTAGTATGTTGTGAGGGATTGTGAAAAATCACACAGAGACGTTAAGTAGAGTAGACAAATATTTAGTTTTGCCTTTTTTTTTTTTTTTTTGTTTTGCTTAAAGGCAAACATAATGTTGCCATAAGAAAATTTTGGCAATGGGCAAAATGACCTTTTGTGCCTTCTTTAACTTTTTGTAAAATTAACATTACATAACAAAACAGCAACAAAGATTAGGCAATAACAACATTGCTGCATGACTAGATTAACCTAGATTTGCCAACAAAAGGTGAGCTCCATCACCAAAATAAAGGCAACAAGATAACACTCACATTTCCTCATAATGTTATCCAATCATAGAAAGATTCCACCATGACAGGCAAGGCTACCTCACATCTTTCACACAGATATTACCTGTCTGTAGAACAGAGAATATTTAACCATGCTATACTGGAAAGTTGAAAATACAAAACTCACTTGTTAAGACATAGAGAGAGCGTGATATTCTGAATGCTGGTCGCCTTGAATTTTTTTACTAGAGATTGCTAGCAAAAAAGGTGACTACTTCACTAAGGCCAGCACACCTTTCCTAGGCGTTAGCAAGTGAGTAGTGTATTTGCATCCTTTCATTTTACAGTATAGCGCGTTTAAATATTCTCTTTTGTACACACATGTAATATCTGTCTGAAAGGCGTGAGGTAGCGTTGCCTGTCATGATGGATTGTTTCGTATGTTTTGAAAACATTGTTTCAAAATGTGAATGTTAAATTATGTTCTAAATGTTGGTGATGGAGAACACCTGTTTTTTTGTTTTAGATTAGGAGCACCAGTTAAAACTCACTGGACATCTCCCCCCATCAGAATCATAAATCCTCATAGGTTGGGGAAGGGGAACGTGGAAGAACAGCATGTGGGTGCTGCTGAACACTGTGGCCAACATCGCCCTGTGTGGGGCCATACTGTTGCCCATGATGCTGGAATTGTCCTGCCTCCTGGGACTGTTGGGGATACTGGCCAGAGTAATGATGATGGTGAGGGGCTTCTTGTTGGCTCTGGTAGGCACGTGGCTCATACCCACCAAGATAGCCAGATCGTCCCCAACCAGGTTGGGACCAGCCTCCAACACTGGGTGGGTACAAGTGGCCATATTGGTGGGGTTGGCTTGAGGATGACATTTGGGGCTGGGGAATAGAAGGTTGGGTAGGGGGAGGAAGGGGTTGAGGTGTTGGCCCACGTATTAGGGGCTGTTCGGACCCTGCTTGAGCAAGCATCTGTGTGGATGGTCTCATGCGCATTAAATTTCGTGGTGAGAGCTGCCACCTCTCCAGAAATTCAAATACCTCATATGGGGTATTGGGGGGGGGGGTGCTTGCATCAAGCAGGATCTGAATACATCCCCTAATACGGAGCCGGACCTCACGGGTAAGGGCACGGAGATAAAGGGTGAGGCTACGTGCATAGGCCTCCTCCCCATCATCTGTAGTTACTCTAGACAAATAATTGAGCACCCCTGTGTCCACATTGGTCCTGCTCTCTTGAATAGTGACCTGGCGCCTTCTTCTTGTTCGCCGTGATGTAAGAGCAGCCTGTGGGGAGGACCTGATCTGGGCAGTTGGGCTGCTGCTCAAGTTGCCCGGCTCTTCCAGGATGGGTGAGGTTGCAGCTGCAGACCGTCCTGGTGGTGTTGTGTGTAGGCCAGCCATTGTGTTGTCCTGTGATGCCTCATCTTCAGCCATCCTTCTTGTAGGGGGAGAAGATGGGCCAGCCACCTCGTCCCCTACAGGATCTATAATGGGCTCTGCCTCTGAGGCCGTTCCTCGATCCGTAAGGTTGGATTGAGTTCTGTTATGAAATAGAACAGAGGCAAAAATACATCAATATTTTTGTCCCTGTAAAGTATTTGTGTAATGTATTTGTGTAATGTGGTGTGAGGTATGTAATTACGGTCTCAGATCCAGAATTGGGGCGAGGAAGGACAGCCGGTCATAGTATATGTACTTTCTTTTGACATATCCAGCATCCCCACTCCTGGACCGCTGCTGGCGTTCCCGGCGGAACTGGTCCCGGATGCTTCGCCAGCGTTTCATCACATCTTCCACTGCAATGTGACAAGAAATATTGTCAAATTCACATATTTGAAAGGTCACATTTTCAAAAACAGTAGTCTAGGCATGGGGCCTTCTGGGGTGTGCACTCTACCCATGGTGGCATATGTAATTGGGCAGATACACAATGTCTCATTAGCTACACTTAAACTAATTTTTTGGGCTAGGAGGATGAGGAGCTTGTGGCCTAACCCCAAATTATGGCTGTGTGAAGCCACGTGTCACATCCAAATGTAACGGCCTCATGAGGCTAAACGTACATGCACAGGAAGGGGGGTGCTGATTCTAGATCCTTTTTTATTTGCGTGCTAAGGTTAATGATGTTTTTATGGTGGCACTTACGAATTTTATGCTGCTCATCACGTGGTCGGTCACCAAAGTCATGGTACATCTGGCGACAGATGCGCCTCCATGACGCCTCCTTTCTTGTCCGGTTAGCATAATTAGCATCACGTGGGTCCCATATTTCTGGACGCTCCTGCACCAGGACAATGAGCATCTCAACATTAATGTACGTGGACGCCATGCTGCTGCTGTACTCCGTGGAGGCGTACTTCCTGGATGTCTGGAGCGGTTTTTGAGCTCATTTGCATGTCTACGCTTCCTGATGATGGATTGGCCCATTTCCTGTCACCAGCCAAAAGACCTGCGTATTGCTCGCAGGTCACACGTGTGTTCCATGTGTAATCCGTATTTTTTGCGCACCCATAGACTTGCATTGGCGTACTATGGGCGTAGTACGCTGACAATCGCAGCATGCTGCGATTGGCACGGAGCGTAGGATACGGATGAGAAATATACGCCTGGTGCGAGGGACCCCATAAAGAATCATTTGTCCGTGTCTAATGCGTGCTTTTAGCGCCTCTCACTCACCCGTATTCCTCGCCAGTGTGACCCCGGCCTTACACGGACCCATACACTTGTATTGGCTCTTGTCATCCGTGCTGCCGGAAAAAACAAAACAATGGACATGTGTGCAGCCCCATAGACTATAATGGGTACGGGTTGTATCTGTGAAAAGATGGATGCCGCACGGACATGTAAAGGAGGCCTAAGGGTCATTCACACAGCCGTATTTTACGGTCTGTGTTACAACCACGATGTCCAGGTCGGACTGCAGGTATCCTATCTATGGACACGTTCAGTATTTGGTCAGTATTTTACCTCAGTATGTGTAAAGCCAAAACCAGGAGTGGGTGATAAATACAGAAGTGGTGACGGGTTTCTATTATACAGGGTGGGCCATTTATATGGATACACCTAAATAAAATGGGAATGGTTGGTGATATCAACATCCTGTTTGTGGCACATTAGTATATGGGAGGGGGAAAACTTTTCAAGATGGGTGGTGACCATGGCGGCCATTTTGAAGTTGGCCATTTTGGATCCAAGTTTATAAATGGCCCACCCAGCTGTATCCATATAAATGGCCCACCCTGTACTTTACCTCTGATTGTTCCACTCCTGGTTTTGGCTTGAAAATACTGATGTAAAATACTGACCAAATACTCAATGTGTGAACGTGGCCTAATATTAAGACTGTCTTGGTTGCCTGTAGCAACCAATCAGAGCTCGACTTTAATTTACTACACTGCTCTGGAAATTTGAAAGCTGTGTTCTGATTTGTTGCTATAGGCAACAAATACAGTTTTAAAGGCTTTATTCACACATCGGTATTTTTGATCAGTAGTTCATCAGTATTTGTATGCCAAAACCAGGAGTGTCTGCAAAACATTGAACAGGAGTCAGTCTTTCAATTATATGTTTTCTCTGTAAGCGCCACTCATGGTTTTAGCATACAAACACTGATGCAAAATACTGTCCAAGCCCTGACGTGTGAATGAGGCCTGTGGGCTCACTCACACATCAGGGGTTTTTTTTGTATAAGAAAAACTGACCGAGTTTCCTCAGTCAGAGTTTTATTGACATGCTACGGTCTAGAGAAATGCGCCGCATATCCGTCTTCGTGGGTGAGCCTCGGGTGTCTGTGCACGCATAGAGGGCATGGGATTTCTCAAAATCTCATCCACTATGTTGTAACATCTGGACGCTGCACAAGTACACAGCGTCCAACCCGCAGCGTTTACTGATCGCCTGCACATACCCCTAGAGTTTGTTCCGAGTTTCATCAGCTTTTCTCGTACTTGAAAAAACAAAAAGTTTGTCGACCTTCTCCTGTCTAACAGTGCGTCAAAATCGGATTACACTCGGATGGCATCCGAGTGCTGTCTGATTTTTTTTCACAGACCCATAGACTCTCCATGATTTTAAGCTCATCGCTCAGTCAGTGACATGTGAACAGTACAAGCGCAATCCGATAAAACCACCGATAAGGACGCAAAGAAAAACCTGAATGAGACCTTACTATCGGATAGCTTTTCATAAATGAAGCCCATTATAGTCTTTGCCTCTTTTCACACACACTTATTTTTTTGATGACCAATGGTTCAAATTACAGAAGGAAAAAAAAATGGAGAAGCATTCTATTTTGGTTTATTTTACAGGCATAACTCACTCATTTAAGTCAATTGACCAATGAAAATAAAATGGACAGCACGCTGATGAAAAACGTACAGTACATTGTATATTCTGATGGAGCAATGTTCTGTCAGTCATCAGTGTGACGTCACACTTCTTTCTGCACCATCTTGCCCAGAGTCAGCAGGATATCCTGTGTATACGGGGACATTACTATCACAACAGGGTGTCCATCGCCTGCAAACTTAATGTCATTAGGGTCCAGGTTACTCCTCTGCCTTTGAGAAGTAGTATGAGTCACTTTGTGGCTTTCTAGATCATCAACAAGTGATAAATGTTCTTTTACAGCCATGAGTCATGGGCTTGTCAGTGTCTAGATCCCAGTGCAATATTGCATGGTTTTATAGAATCATAGAATCGTAGAGTTGGAAGGGACCTCCTGGGCCATCTGGTCCAACCCCCTGCTCAAAGCAGGATTCGCTAAATCATCCCAGTCAGATGTCTGTCCAGCCTCTGTTTGAAGACTTCCATTGAAGGAGAACTCACCACTTCTCGTGGCAGCCTGTTCCACTCATTGATCACTCTAACTGTCAAAAAGTTTTTTCTAATATCTAATCTGTGTCTCTTCCCATTCAGTTTCATCCCATTGCTTCTAGTCTTTCCTTGTGCAAATGAGAATAAAGTTGATCCTTCTACAATGTGACAGCCCTTTAGATATTTGTAGACAGCTATTAAGTCTCCTCTCAGTCTTCTCTTTTGCAAACTAAACATTCCCAAATCCTGCAACCTTTCCTCATAAGACAGGGTTTGCAGACCGGTCACCATTCTGGTCGCTCTTTTCTGAACTTGCTCCAGTTTGTTGATGTCTTTTTTAAAATGTGGTGCCCAAAACTGGACACAATATTCCAGATGAGGTCTGACCAAAGAGGAGTAGAGGGAAATAATGACTTCACGTGATCTAGACTGTATGCTTCTGTTAATACATCCTAGAATTGCATTTGCCTTTTTTGCTGCTGCATCACACTGTTGACTCATATTCAGTCTGTGATCTATTAGTATACCCAAGTCTTTTTCACATGTGCTGTCACTTAGCCCTATTCCTCCCATTCTATATATGCTTTTTTCATTTTTATTGCCCAGATGTAGTACTTTGCATTTCTCCCTGTTAAAAACCATTCTGTTAGTTGCTGCCCACTTCTCCAGTTTATTTAAATCTTTTTGAATCCTCTCTCTCTCTTCTCTAGTATTAGCTATCCCTCCTAGCTTTGTGTCATCAGCAAATTTAATCAGTTTACCCTCAATTCCTTCATCTAAATCGTTGATAAAGATGTTGAACAATACAGGGCCCAGGACAGAGCCCTGTGGTACCCCACTTGAGACATTCTTCCAACTGGATGTGCAGCCATTTACGACCACTCTTTGGGTCCGATCACTAAGCCAGTTATGAATCCACCTAACAGTTGCCTTGTCCATTCCATACTTAGTCATTTTTTCAATAAGGATTGTATGAGAGACTTTGTCAAATGCTTTGCTGAAGTCAAGATATACTATATCTACAGCATTTCCTTGATCCACCCAATCAGTGATACCGTCATAGAAGGAAATTAAGTTAGTCTGACATGACTTATTAGTTAGAAACCCATGCTGACTCTGTTTAATCACTTCATTCTTATCCAGGTATTGACATACATGTTGTTTAATAATTTGTTCAAAGATCTTTCCTGGTATAGAAGTCAGACTCACCGGCCTATAGTTGCCTGGGTCCACCTTCTTCCCCTTTTTGAAGATAGGAACAACATTTGCTCTTCTCCAGTCTTCTGGCACTTCTCCTGTTCTCCAAGAATTTTCAAAGATTATGGAGAGGGGTTCAAAAATTTCTTCTGCTATCTCCTTCAGTACTCTGGGGTGTAATTCATCTGGACCTGGAGACTTGAATTCATTTAGGTTAGCTAAGTGTTTCCTCACTATCTTTCTGTTTATAGATATCCTGGATTCTTCTATTCCCTTAATAGGACAGTGAATAACAGTTGATGTTGCATTTCCTTTCTGAGAGAAAACAGATGCAAAATAGGAATTTAAAAGTTCAGCCTTCTCAACATCCTGTCTTACCATTTCATCATTTTCATCCTGTAAAAATCCTATAGCATCTTTGACTTTTCTTTTACTTTTGACATATCCCCAAAATCCTTTATTATTGCTTTTGACATCTCTTGCAAGCCTCAGTTCATTTTCAGCTTTAGCTAATCTGATTTGTGCCCTGCAGGTTCTGCAGACAGCATTATATTCTTCTTTAGATATGCCTCCCTCTTTCCATTTTATAAACATTTTTTTCTTCCTTTTTAGCATGTGCTTAAGTTCTGTGTTCATCCATCCTGGTTTCCTTAAATGCTTCCTATTCTTCCCTCTTTTCGGAATTGTTAACAACTGTGCTTTGAGAATTTCATTTTTCAAGATTTCCCATCCTTCCTGGACATTTTTGTCTTTAAGGATATCCAGCCATTGGATCCCTCCAATTCTCTTTCTGAATCCCTTAAAATCTGCCTTTCTGAAATCTAACCTTGACGTCTGAGTCTTCACAGGTCTTCCACCTCTAGTAATCCAGTAATCCAGTTATCATTGATTTAAGCCTATATCAGTGTATGCAGCAGCGTTCTCCAATAATTTTGTAATTTCATTTTCTTTGCATTCATGAAATCCCTATTATAACACGATGCATTTACACATAGAATGTTATGACACGCCACCATACGCTAATATTATCGGTGATAACGCATCATATCACTCGCGTTTTACATAGTTGCTGTTGCCCGCGGATTTTTCAGGATACTCTCCAAGCGTGTGACAGCAAAACTTGCTTACACATCAAAATTAGAAAATGGTTGCACTCAATTGCATTAAGGCATTTCAATGTGAAATACAAGAAGTGTGAATAGCGTAATGGCTTTTGAAATTTAGGAAAAACACATGAGATACGTAGCACAAAATTTGGCCAAAAAATGTGAGCCCATTCACACACGTCAAGGTGATCTCATTGAATGGTTCCCTGACCTGACCGCCTAATGTGAACACTTACATATGGCTAATAAATTGATAAAGCCTATATTTATAGGAAGGTCGGAACCAAATGTGATTGGATGGAATTAAAATCACAGCATGGTGAAGGGCGGAGTGCTCAGTCAGAAAGCTAGCATACAAATTATAGAAAACTCACGGCATATCTAGAACTAGTCTGAACAGGTGCATACCAAAAAACAGCTTACATATCAAAATTAGAATATGGTTGCCCTCAATTGCGTTAAGGCATTTCATTGTGAAATAGAAGAAGTTTGAATAGCGTAATGGTTTTGAAATTTAGGAAAAACACATGAGATACTTAGCACAAACTTTGGCCAAAAAATGTGAGCCCTTACCTATGGCTAATAACTTGGTAACTTGTATGCTAGCTTTCTGACGGAGCACTCCGCCCTTCACCATGCTGTGATTTTAATTCCATCCAATCACATTTGGTTCCAACCTTCCTATAAATATAGGCTTTAGCAAGTTATTAGCCAACCCCCATCTGTGGACGTCTGGCCCTCAGACCATCCTGAGTCGGTTTCTAACTCTTTGTGGAGACACATGCACATTTGTGGCCTACTGGAGGTCATTTTGCAGGGCTCTGGCAGTGCTCCCCTTGTTCCTCCTTGTACAAAGGCAGAGGTAGCAGTCCTGCTGCTGAGTTGTTGCCCTCCTACGGCCCCCTCCACATCTCCTGGTGTACTGGCCTGTCTCCTGGTAGCGCCTCCAGCCTCTGGACACTATGCTGACAGACACAACAAACCTTCTTGCCACAGCTCGCATTGATGTGCCATCCTGGATGAGCTGCACTACCTGAGCCACTTGTGTGGGTTGTAGAGTCCGTCTCATGCTACCACGAGTGAGAAAGCACAACCAACATTCAAAAGTGACCAAAACATCAGCCAGAAAGCATTGGAACTGAGATGTGGTCTGTGGTCCCCACCTGCATAACCACTCCTTTATTGAGGGTGTCTTGATAATTGCCAATAATTTCTATCTGTTGTCTATTCCATTTGCACAACAGCATGTGAAATTGATTGTCAATCAGTGTTGCTTCCCTAAGTGGACAGTTTTATTGCACAGAAGTTTGATTTACTTGGAGTAATATTCTGTTTAAGTGTTCCATTTATTTTTTGAGCAGTGTATATATAGTATATATAGTGCGATGGCCCCAGTTCCCACCGTAAATATAGTGCGATGGCCCCAGTTGCCCATATCTATATTATGATGGCCCCAGTTCTCCCCACATATCTATTATGATGGCCCCAGTTCTCCCCACATATCTAGTATGATGGCCCCAGTTCTCCTCACATATATTTAGTATGATGGCCCCAGTTCTCCCCATATATCTAGTATGACGGCCCCAGTTCTCCCCATATTTATAGTATGACAGCCCCAGTTCTCCCCATATATATAGTATGACGGCCCCAGTTATCCCTATATATATAGTATGACGGCCCCAGTTATCCCCATATATATAGTATAATAGCCCCATTTCTCCCATATATATAGTAGGATGGCCCCAATTCTCCATATTAGAAATAATGAAGTTTATAATCACCTCATCCTGATTCCCGGAACTGCAGCCTCCATTTTCTCTTCCGGGCCATAGAGCGGCATGAGACAATAAAGTCATCACGCTGCTTGCGTGAGAACACTGAAGACTCAGGAAACTGCAGTCTGCAGCTTATGAGACAGACCAGGGCTTTCACTAGGAATTTTGGGGCCCCATACTGGCAAAATTTTCTGGTTCCCTTGAGACTCCGCCTAGGTTCCACACCAGCTCCGCCTCCTCCATCCCACCGCCCACTCTTGGAAAAACTCAACTTCACCACTACATCCTCACCAATCAGATATTAACAGTTCCCATCAAACACCAGATCACATTCATAACCAGCAGCTTTTGTTCTGGCCAAAATAATTTTTAAGCTGATACCACGACATGGTTGACTCTTTCGGCTGGGCCCTACTCTACTCTAAACTATTAAAAATAAATATATGTACTTTTCTTTAAGGGAATGAGTCACATTGTTAGGCGTCTGGTTTCTGCGTCTGCTCTGCAGGAATCCAGAGCCTCACATTCTGCGGTCTCCTGCTGTCTATCTACTGCAGAGGAGTTTACTTTGCAGCAGACCGCTCCAGAGACTAAGTTCCTCTGTGCTTCTACTGGGCATGTTCATGAGGCGACCTCCCATTGGAGATCAGGAGTCATGTGCCCAGGTCCTGCTCCAGATCTCATGGCTCCATCTCGGAGATCTGGAAGGTCCCGCACGGCTATAAAAAGCGCGCATGACCGTTTGGCCATGTGCTAGTATAGACTTTTCAAGCTAAATGTGTGAATGGTGACAGATTTATGACTCTGGTGACTGACTCATTTGAAACCCCTTCCCTCTGATATTACGCATGTGGATAGGGAATTAGTGCAGCAGTCAGCGCCAGTCAGTGGCAAGCCTTAGGCCACTGTGCACACCGTCAGACATTGCGCCTGCTTCTTAGCCTTGTCGACTAGCGGCCGTGCCCTATGCCGCGCTGTAGTTGCAGCCCTCCTTGGCGTCCGCGGTAGCGACGCCGCACACACGGTAGGTCTAGACAGACGCAGCACCGCTGCCTTGGGTCCTGCTCCTGTGACCTGATACCATGTGTGCATTTCCCTGTGGTCTGTGACACTAACAGTCTCAGCGTTTTCGTATGTTTATGCTGCGGCGCCTCTGTGTGTGAACAGAGCCCGCTTTGCGCACTTTGGGTGAAGTCTAACCCGTGCGCATTACACCGCCATATTGCTCGTCTGTCATTGCCTAGCAGCGGTGTAACACCTACTGCACGGTGGACCCCGAGCGGCAAGCGCAATTTATTATTTATTTTTATTTAGTGCGTTCCGCCGTTCCTAACACACATACATTTACATTTTTTTTAAACAACCATTAATACCACATACAAGGGACAAATGTCTTCACACGATGACCACACCAGATATTACCACCACATAGTAGCTGAATAATACCATATACAAGGAACAAATACCGCCACACCTTGGCCAGATAACATATTACCACCACATAGTGACCAAATAATACCACATACAAGGAACAAATACCACCGCACCATGGCCAGACTACATATTACCACCACATAGTGACTGAATAATACCATATACAAGGAACAAATACCACCGCACCATGTCCAGACCACATATTACCACCACATAGTCCTAATTAGATTATAGTGACATAGTTACTGAATAATACCACATACAAGGAATAAATAGCGCCACACATGACCAGACCACATAGTGACTGAATACAACAATACTGATCATTAATTAAAAAAAACCCACAATACTAAGTGCCATTGTATACAGGAACTCTGTATTTGCGGTCAGTGTACAGGTAATACAGTGATCGGTCGTGCACAGCTCCCAGCATGCTAGCACTTTGATGGGGGCGGCTGTGTCTGCTGCCGGTCGTGTCACAGTACAGCAGGCACGGCGGCGCACAATTTGCTGTGCAGACGGCCCTGTACAGGCGGTGGGGGAGTGGCCCGGAGGGCATTTGCCTCTCTGCTACCCGGCCCAGCCCGCCGCTGCAGAAGAACCATCAGCAAGCCAAGATATGCAGATAATGATGCAACCCTGCTGCCAAGAGAGTAAGGGCTTCAAAAAGCTGATCTTGAAATTGGATGAAGAGTTGAAATTGGATGAAGAGAGCAGAAAGATGGGACTTTACCTCAACATCATGAATACCAAAATCGTGACTACAGCTAGAAAGTCAATACAAAGGTCAACAATACAGAAATAGAAGTGGACGCCAGCTTTGATTTTTTTGGGTCCTTTATAATCACAGTGGAGGTATGACAGCAGACGTCAAGCATTGAATATCACTGGGGCATCTATGGTGAGCAGTAACCAAATCTGCAAGTGCCAATCAATGTCAAAGATTAATCGTGCTCCAAGCAGGGAGCCACCAATGGGTGCTTTGCTATACTCCAAGCAGGGAGCCGCCGAAGGTGCTTTGCTACACTACTTTGTGGTGTGGGGTGCATGACAATGGGTATTCGCGATTCCTATAGATTTCCTCCCCATCTGCTTTAAGATTGCTGAACCCACTAAATGATGACTCGTACACCTTTATTGGATAAATTGGCCACAGCAGCCTTTTATTAACATTTTAACAAAACATTTATAAACAATGTTCCCAAAGGAGGGGCGGTCCTCGAGGCCCAAGAATTGTAACTGCCACAGGTCAATGACCTCATAAACCTTGTCCCCAGGACGAGTCCTGCCTCTAGCCGCCAAGCACCAGCTCAGAGACACTAATAGACACGACCGGACAATATCCACCCGAAATACCCGCGTATTTCCGCTTCTGTTCCTCGGTGTGACCATTATGTTCCGTTCCACATTAATCCGCCCAAGGGGGAGTCCAGGACCTTACAGATCCCCCCCTCCAAACCGCCATTTCCTGGCACCACCAACCTCGAGGACCACTCCCGCCGCGCCACCAACACAAATGTACTGACCCCTCAAACATTTGTGTCCCGCCACACTTTTAAACCTTTCTCGATGCCCTCTTGAATTGCCAAACACCATAAATCCAATCCGATCGCATTCAGATGGATACCATCCTTCCTCCAATAATTCCCTTCGCCCGATTCCAAATCCATGTGGCGTACCACTATCGCCCCATTTCTTGCCATAAAACGGGACACTGTACGATTTACTTTTATCCTAGCTTTATTCACCCCTCGGACTGATCTCGCCCCACGCCAGACTTTCCTGGGGATGATGTCCGACCAGACCACCAAAAGCTTGGGAAACATGGACCACAGCCTCAACATGTCAAACTCGATATCCCTTATTAAATCCCTGCATGGACGCTTACCCAAGTCGTTCCCCCCTAAATGGATCAGCAGCACATCCGGAGCCCGATCTAGGCGAACGAACCTGTGAAATTCAGGTAACATTTGTTTCCACACCATACCCCATTTACCGATCCACCTCAAGATTGCTAAAGACCTTGGCACACCAAGTTGCCTTCCATCCGGACGAGCGTCAGCTCTCAACGCTGCCCAGAATACAGAAGAATGACCCATGATCCAAACGAGCAGCTGCCCCGACTCTGAATCAAATAAGAAAACAAAAACACCATAACCACATTAAGTAGACCTTGAGGACAAACACTACACCAAATTAGGGCGTACATATGAACGAAACCTCACCGATTCCCAACGACCAATCCTCCTTACCATGTCATCCCCTAATCCCCTCCTTGCAGCCTCCGTAGCCGCCCCTATCCGAAATGAATGACCACTGTACTCCCTTGCTGGAATGCCCCCTCTTTCCAAACACCGCCTGAATATTGTTACGAATTGAAAACGAGATAGGAAGGAGCCATCTTCATGAACTAACAACGGGTCCGTAATCGATCCCCATCCTGTTCCGAAATTCCTCATGCAACTCACAGGGCATAACGGAGACCCACTCACCTCAAAAAGTACCACTTTACAACCCGTACCATCAATATCCTTCTTAGAAGAACGCAGAATTATTTCTAACCGATCCCCATACACGTCCATATCCCGTCTCAGCAGCCCCCCTTTTTTAAAATGGGAAGGGCTCACCAATTCCCCTAACCGAAAGGCCCCGAAGAATGCCAAAGAAAAAGCTAATTTAACAGAACAACCTCCCCCAGTGAGGCACATACGTCTCTCAAGTGCTCGCCTAACATTAACAGTACCTCATAGGATACCGGACGTCTCTTGTCCGAAACCCTCCAGTTTCTCCTCCATCCCTTCACTGCTTGCAAAACCAAAAATGACTTAGTTAAATCCCGCAACCCCCTAATCTTAAAGCCGAAAGCCAATCCAGACAAAAAATTATTAAGCTTCGGAACCGACCAACCTTATTCCCAACTATGACCCAATAACAATAGCAACTTGCTCTCATCCTCCAAGCCCTCGCCTAACTTCAGCTTCCAATCCTCACAAACACGCCAAGTTTTTGAATAGTGAGACCATGTTCCCGCTGCCAACGACCTGGAAAACAATTCTCTTTCTGCCCTGACAGAAGGTTCCATAATTCCTCCGGGCATGCCAACCCCGTGGGTTCCACTGTGAACAAAAAAGAGTTTCAAGAATAGGGTACTTTCCTTTAGGCTGGCTCTCGGCCGTAACCCAGAGGTTAAAACTCAAACCTATCCAAACCAAGCGCTGCAAAACTTTGACCCCGATTTGATCGGAGGATGACAACGAATTTATGGTCCTTACTGCTCCCGATGACTCGCAATTGAAACAAATTTTTCTGTCACACACCAATTCTCCCCATAATGATAGAGCCACCACTACTGGGAAAACCTCCCGCACTACCTGATTGGCCAACAACTCCGATGGCCACCGTTTCACCAACCACCTGCCGTGAAAGAACATGCAAAAACCTCAATCACCGGTCGCAATCAACATGCCCAGTGATTCAGCCGACACCACTGGCGCAATCCAAATCGACTTCCCGTTGTAAGATTCCAAGAACAGCGCCCAAACTCTCAGGTCACCTTTCAACTCCTTTTTTAGCAGTACAAAATGCGACGGCGATGTGATCCCAACTGTAGCCAAAGAAAGCCTCCTGCAAAAGGCTCTCCCCATTGGCATAATCCGACAAGCGAAATTCAGCTTGCCAAGTAGTGATTGAACCTCTCTCAACGTTGCCTTCTTCAGTCCACATATCCGATTTATCGTAGCCCTCATATCCAACACTTTATCCTCTGGGATCCTACATTCCATTGCAACGGAGTCAAACTCGATACCCAAAAAACTTAGTGACATGACTGGGCCCACAGTTTTCTCTGCTGCCAGTGGGACTCTGTAACACCCTGCTGGCATCACTGCATGGCCTCCCATCCCCCATGCACCAACTTACTTTCTCCTTCAAACCATGCTGTGAAATCTGTCTGTTGCCAGCCCTGAGCTCCATGTGCTATGCCTCTTGTTTTCCTGCTTGCTCTCCATGTTTCCTGACTGTGTGTATAGGGGGGCGGCGCCTGAACTCTCTGGTTCTTATGCAGTCTGGGTGCACCGGGGTAATCTGTCCCTGACCAACCACCTGGAGCCCTTGACTATTTAGTTTCGCCACTCCCACTGAAACATTGCCAGAGCAATGTCTATACTCAGTTAGTATCTCGCTGCTGAGGAAGCCAGGCCCTGTTCTGTGTGTCTCCTTCTCTGGAGGGTTACTCTAGTCTTGCTTTGTACCTTGTCTGCCTGCCAGGAGGCTGAATATCCTGGCCCTTGAGTCTTGTTCCCTGTACCTTGTCCGTACTCTGTCTGCCTGCCAGGAGGCAGAATATCCTGGTCCTTGTGTCTTTGTCCCTGTGCCTCTGTCTGAACTCAGTCTTACCTCTGTCTGTCAGTCTCCTTGTTTGTGGTTCCTTCCCTGCCGTGTCTTTCCTTGTGTCCTCTTTATCTGTGCATCTGCACGCTCGCAGCTTTATCTGTGCATCTGCACGCTCGCAGCTCTGTCTGCACAGCTCCCTAGCTGCTCTGCCTGCTCCGCACTCCGGCGGCTCTGCCTGCTCCGCACTCCTGCGGCTCTGCCTGCTCCGCTCTCCTGCGGCTCTGCCTTCTCCGCACTCCTGCGGCTCTGCCTGCTCCGCACTCCTGCGGCTCTGCCTGCTCCGCACACCTGCGGCTCTGCCTGCTCCGCACTCCTGCGGCTCTGCCTGCTCCGCATTCCGGCGGCTCTGCCTGCTCCGCACTCCGGCGGCTCTGTCTACCTGCACCTCCTGTGTGAACAGGCCCAAACCTGTTCCTTCACACTCCATTCCTTCCTGCCTATATCCATACCTGTACCTCCTGTGTGAACAGGTCCAGATCCTGTTCCAGCATACACCACTCCCTCCTGCCTACACCTCCTGTGTGAACAGGCCCAAACCTGTTCCTTCATATTCCATTCCTTCCTGCCTAGATCCATACCTACACCTCCTGTGTGAACAGGTCCAGATCTTGTTCCAGAATACACCACTCCCTCCTGCCTACACCTGCTGTGTGAACAGGTCCCTACCTGCTCCTTTTCATACCACGCCAATCTGTCCTGTGTCTCCCAGCCGTGCCCGCCTGTCCTGTGTCTCCAAGCCGTGCCCGCCTGTCCTGTGTCTCCAAGCCGTGCCCGCCTGTCCTGTGTCTCCAAGCCGTGCCCGCCTGCCCTGTGTCTCAGCCGTGCCTGTCGTATCCACCTGCCTGCCTGTCTATAGCCTCTGTCAAGGTGTCCTGTTCCCGAGTAGGATCAGCAGCCACAGCCAGACACCACCCTGGAGTGGCACCCGGCAGCTACCTGCCGCACAAGCCTGACCTCACCATCAGAGGCTCCAGTGAAGACCAAGGAAGCTGCCGTAGTTACGCCCCTTCCAGGGTAGTCTGGTTTGTGGCACAGTAGGGCCACAACCCCCCGGCTCGCGCCATTCAGCCAAGGCGCGAGCGTGACAGTTTGCTCAGGCCATGGTCCCCGCTGAGTCCCATGTCCTTTCGCCCTCGGAGCAAGATGAACTTTTTTGCCAGTATGGGCAACCAAATAAATTTACCCGGTCTGAAGCCCAATCCTTCACTGCTCCACCCACCATTGTGGTCTCCAATAGACTGTTTGCTCAACTAGAGGCTGGCATACCTAAAGTTGAACCACCCTCGGACCCGCCAAGATATGATGGGGACCCCAAGCAGTGTCGTGCCTTTATGGAGCAGTGCCTACGCTATTTTCAATGGCATGCTCCCTACTTCGCCAGCGATCGGGTAAAGGTAGGATTACTAATGTCCTACCTAACAGGAGATGCGTTGCAGTGGCTCAACCCCTTTGGGAAGCAGGGGATCCCATCACCTCGAGCTTACCGGCCTTCCTGGTGGCCTTCTGCAAAGCCTTTGACAAACCTAGTACAGTGTCTCCTGAAAAGTCTTCCCCTCCTAGCTTCCAGGAACGGATCGGACGAAAGAGACCTGTGGCCAATTCATCTTCTCCGTCTGTGACCGTCCATGACCCATCTGTTCCTCTGCCTGCCAAAGCAGCCCCCCATGCAAGATCCAAGAGGTCTAAGAAAAAGGGGCTGGCTAGGTTGTCGCCAGAGGCCAGTCCTGAAAAGGAACATCCTGATGGTCTCAGCCCTGTGAAGCCAAAGCTCCAGAACCTTGGGCCAGTAGGAGAGACTGCCCTTGGTGAGAGTACCTCCTCGCTACTAAAGTCTGTGACTGTTCCGGTGCCTTGTGGGAGTTTCGGCCGTGCAGATGTATGCAAGCTACAAGCCAGACGAAGTCTGTGCATGGTTCCTGCTCCACCGCTCCAGAATCCATGCAGGGGGTTTGGTGATGGCCGAGCCCTACTTGTGAACAGTCCAGCATTGAGGGGTCAACTACAGCTCCTAATCGGAGCATTATACACAGAGACATTTGTCTTCCACCTGCTGACCAACTTGCCCACCAGTCGTTTTGAGCCGGGCACTCTATTGCCCCTTCCGGTCCAAAGACCCAGCATGGTGCTATATTTGGATCTGCCTAGCCAACAGAGGTGTCTAGTTCCATTACTGCAAGGTCAGTCTTCTGTATCGTCTCCTTCTCCACCTGATCTGCCGGCTATCAAGCCATGGTGTACTGACGTCACTGAAGAAAAGAAAACAGTGGCGCCCTCTCCGTACACCTCCGGTGACCATACCAGTGACCAGTCCTCAGGAACATCCCTGACACTTGATAGTCTTCCCCAGGATAATGGGCTGAAGATTGATCCTGAGTGGATGCCCTCGGCTCCTCTATGGTCAGTGGGTGAAGGTCCCAGGATTAAGCAGTACTCGTTCGCCTACTTGAAAGAAGTGATCCAGTCTGTTCCGGGTAACAGGCGGAGGTGGCTCCCCGTATGTATGCCTCCAACTTCCTTGTGGCAGGTGGATGAAGAGGTGAGAACAGTGGCCTATGCATCTCTGTTTTTTACCCGCCTGGAGGAGGAGGTCCAATTTTCTTGGGATATCGGGCTGAAGTTGGACTCGGTAAAGGTCTCTTCGGTTTCCAGTTGGCCGGCTGATGTAGGGGTCAAGTCTGAGGCTTCCATGTCCTTGCTTTCTTCCACTTTGGAGGAAGAGATCCAAGTCCTTATACCCTCGGTATTGGAAGCTGACTCCATCGGGCACCAAGAAGCTTGGCACTCTGGGATTCCTGATGGCACACATATTCCACCCTACGTGAAGGATGTCGTGTCAACCTGGACTGTGTGTGGTCCCATATTCCTTCTTCAGGTCATTCTGGCAGGCTTGAGGAAGAGGGGCCGTAAAGGGGGGGTACTGTAACACCCTGCTGGCATCACTGCATGGCCTCCCATCCCCCGCGCACCAGCTTACTTTCTCCTTCAAACCATGCTGTGAAATCTGTCTGTTGCCAGCCCTGAGCTCCATGTGCTATGCCTCTTGTTTTCCTGCTTGCTCTCCATGTTTCCTGACTGTGTGTATAGGGGGGCGGCGCCTGAACTCTCTGGTTCTTATGCAGTCTGGGTGCACCGGGGTAATCTGTCCCTGACCAACCACCTGGAGCCCTTGACTATTTAGTTTCGCCACTCCCACTGAAACATTGCCTGAGCAATGTCTATACTCAGTTAGTATCTCGCTGCTGAGGAAGCCAGGCCCTGTTCTGTGTGTCTCCTTCTCTGGAGGGTTACTCTAGTCTTGCTTTGTACCCTGTCTGCCTGCCAGGAGGCTGAATATCCTGGCCCTTGAGTCTTGTTCCCTGTACCTTGTCCGTACTTTGTCTGCCTGCCAGGAGGCAGAATATCCTGGTCCTTGTGTCTTTGTCCCTGTGCCTCTGTCTGAACTCAGTCTTACCTCTGTCTGTCAGTCTCCTTGTTTGTGGTTCCTTCCCTGCCGTGTCTTTCCTTGTGTCCTCTTTATCTGTGCATCTGCACGCTCGCAGCTTTATCTGTGCATCTGCACGCTCGCAGCTTTATCTGTACATCTGCACACTCGCAGCTCTGTCTGCACAGCTCCCTAGCTGCTCTGCCTGCTCCGCACTCCTGCGGCTCTGCCTGCTCGGCTCTGCCTGCTCCGCACTCCTGCGGCTCTGCCTGCTCCGCACTCCGGCGGCTCTGCCTGCTCCGCACTCCGGCGGCTCTGTCTACCTGCACCTCCTGTGTGAACAGGCCCAAACCTGTTCCTTCACACTCCATTCCTTCCTGCCTATATCCATACCTGTACCTCCTGTGTGAACAGGTCCAGATCCTGTTCCAGCATACACCACTCCCTCCTGCCTACACCTCCTGTGTGAACAGGCCCAAACCTGTTCCGTCATATTCCATTCCTTCCTGCCTAGATCCATACCTACACCTCCTGTGTGAACAGGTCCAGATCTTGTTCCAGAATACACCACTCCCTCCTGCCTACACCTGCTGTGTGAACAGGTCCCTACCTGCTCCTTTTCATACCACGCCAATCTGTCCTGTGTCTCCAAGCCGTGCCCGCCTGTCCTGTGTCTCCAAGCCGTGCCCGCCTGTCCTGTGTCTCCAAGCCGTGCCCGCCTGTCCTGTGTCTCCAAGCCGTGCCCGCCTGCCCTGTGTCTCAGCCGTGCCTGTCGTGTCCACCTGCCTGCCTGTCTATAGCCTCTGTCAAGGTGTCCTGTTCCCGAGTAGGATCAGCAGCCACAGCCAGACACCACCCTGGAGTGGCACCCGGCAGCTACCTGCCGCACAAGCCTGACCTCACCATCAGAGGCTCCAGTGAAGACCAAGGAAGCTGCCGTAGTTACGCCCCTCCCAGGGTAGTCTGGTTTGTGACACAGTGGGGCCACAACCCCCCGGCTCGCGCCATTCAGCCAAGGCGCGAGCGTGACAGACTCCAAATTTTTTTGCCACACTCTCCATTGTGTGAAGCAAAACTGAACAAGCATTCGACTGCGCTGAACCCATAAACAAAAAGTCATCTAAGTAATGAATACAGGAGCTAAGGCCAGACACCTCCTTAACCGTCCATTCCAAAATGTGCTAAACGTCTCAAAATACGCGCATGATAGCGAACACCCCATGGGCAAACAACGATCGACGTAAAACCCTCCATTCCAAAAACACCCCAACAAATGCATGCTGTCCGGGTGAACCGGTAGCAGGCGAAAGGCCGCTTCAATGTCTGTCTTTGCCAACTGAGCTCCTTGGCCGCAATCCCTGACCCAAGTCAATGCCAAATCAAATGATGTGTACGAAACTGAACACATTTGCGGGTCAATCACATCGTTAACCGACAAACCCTTTGAGAATGAGAGGTGATGTATCAACCTGAATTTGTTAGGCTCTTTTTTTGGCACTACCCCCAATAGTGACACTCTCAAATTATCTCCTGGCGGGGACCCAAATGGTCCAGCCATTCTACCTAACGCCACCTCTTTATTCAACTTTTCCGTGACCACTTCAGGGAATTCTCTGGCCGACTTTAAGTTCTTGGTTGACAACTTCACTTCAACATTTACAAAGGGGATCCTAAACCCGTCCCTAAATCCATCATGCAATAAAACCGCCGCCTCTTTATCTGGGTACTTATTTAGATAAAGATCCATCTCTGACAGGCGTACTGCAGTCACCCCTTTTTTCAATTCCTTCAGAGCCTCTTTGCTTCCCTCCCCTAAAGCACTTTGCTGCCCCGTGACTACCTCCACATGAAGAACATTCATGTTTGAACTTACATTTTGTCCCAAATTTACATGCGCCATCGTTAAAGGAAAAGCACAGTCTCTTCTGCAATGCCACCGAGTGCCCTGACTGTCCCAAACCCCCGGTGCCCCCGGAAAAAAGTTGCGAACCCTGCCCTGATCTGACCGAAGCCGTTACTCTCATTCATAATGCTATGTCTTTGTGGTCCCAGCGAATGCTAGGTCTAACTGCTTTCCGCTGGCGGAATTGTTCATCGTACTTGAGCCAACCTTGACCCCCATAAACTCTATAAGCCTCCCCAATGGTGTCCATATAACAAAAAAGGGATGAACAACTCTCCGGTGATTTTTCTCCAATCACGCAAGCTAGTATAGCAAATGCCTGTAACCAATTTGAAAATGTTCGGGGGATGAGCCGAAACCTCCTTTTTTCTTCCTCCTCTTTCTTCAAGTCATCCCTCTGAACCCTGTCCAAATTAAAACGATCCAGTGGGAGCAACGAAAAAATTTCCACGTATTCCCCCTTCCATATTTTTTCCCTGACCTCATGTTTCAAGTGCGTCCCCAACAGCCCTTCAAAACAAACATACACTTCCCCTTTCGTAGTATCATCTAAGCGCACAGCCTCATCTTTCTCCTTCTCCCTCCCCTCGCCTATAGCTCCTCTTCCCACTGATTCATCCCCCGCCAATGCGTTCCTTGTCGCTGTGCCTGATGTCGCACCTAATGAACCCGGCGGCCCATTATTCCCCAATAACGGACCCGGCGGCACACAATTCACCACATGCCCACTATCCCTTGTGGACCCTAACCAAGCTGACAGCGGTGACGACTCCCCATGAGCTCTCCCCGCATCCCACGACCTAACCAATTCTCTCAAACCTTGGAAAAACATCCCCATGCGGACACTAGCCCCTCCCGCAGATGATTCCCCATACGCATTTACATCAAAGGCTAATCACGGCTGCAAGTAAGTTACGGAGTTCCTCTCACCTAGCTGCCTGGGTGCTGTGTTCCCAGCGGCCGCTGATGCGGGGTCCTGATGTCCTTGATCCGTGCTTGATGTCCTCCTGCTTCTGGGAATAGCATCTGCCGGAGATCCGTGCAGCCGGCCAGGACTGACCGCTGCGTCCACCGTGGGCAACATTCGCCGTAGTGATGTGTCCGGCTCCCCTGACATCGCAGGGTGTGTAGAGTGCTGTCCAGGGGCCATATAACCCATCCCCCCTCCCAGCTGCAGCATGCCCCCCGTCAGGTAGAAATCCCCTCTCATGTCCAGTACCCCTCCCCCCTGCCCTGTGCCACTCAGGTATAACCCTTTGCCTGTTTCCCTGATTCATATCAGCAGTAGCAGCAGCCATAGGGTGGGCAGGTGTATTACTCTGCCACTCACCAGCCGCTCTGCGTTGTGGAGCCTGCACCGCTGGAGTCCCCTCTCTCAGCCATGCTGCCGGGTGCACGCTGGGTGGTCCTGCTGACTCTGCGCACCCGTCCCCGAGCGCAGCCATTGTGTGGGCGGATCCTCCTCTCCTGCTCCCGGGTGAAGGCGCCGTGGACACCGGCCCCCATGCTTCCTGCCGCTCTCGACGAGCTGGGCCCGTTCCTGGCTGGGTGCCAGCCGCTCCTGTTCGCGGCTCCCCAGCGGCCATAGACGCACGTGTTGAGGGGGAAGCCGATACCTCCCCCCGCTGCAGGTCCCGCCTCGACACAGGATTCCTCCCAGCTCTTGGTCCCCTGCTCTAGGCCTGCGGCACGAGGCCCCAGCTGGAGGGTCCCCGGAGGGGCTCCTAACACGGCGCCGAACCCGGGGGGTTACCTCTGGGCTGAGGCGCTCCGGAGGCCTGGCTCTCCGAGGCCGTCACCCTGGTTCTGAGGCTGAATGGTCCCCCCTTCTTGCAACAGGCCTTGTAGGGAAGCCTGCAGCCATCCTGCGCCCCTGGAGCTCGCAGCCATTCTCAGCTGCTGAAGGATTGCTTCAACGTCCATTATGTCAGGTAAGATCACAGCTTGTTACTACTGTGATGAGGCACCTAAAATGGTTGCCCCACTAAAATGGCTACACCCTCTTATAGTTCCCCCTCCACTTCCCCCTTGTGACCCCTCCTACCACTCTGAAGCCTCGTCCCCTTGCCCTTATTCAAAACCTTTTAACCCCTTCCTTACCAAAAACCCCTTACATGCCACCTTTCCTATAGGTCCCCTCAACCCTGTCATGTCGTCCTCCCTTCAATAGCCTGCGGCCCCAGTACGGCCTCACTGGTGTTGGACTGTGGTTGGGAGTCTCCAACTTACCTGGATGGTGGGGCACCGCACCTCAGGAGGAGGTGCAGTACCTCTGTAGCGACTGAGCCTCAGGGGCGCCACACATAGAGAACTGATTTCTGTGACAGTGTGAACGAAATAATTGTAATGTACAAATTACTAAATCACCAATAAGTCAACATCACGTAAATTACATGTAGGGATTATTCCTTTGTAATATTCAGGAGGATCACAATTCTAGATAACAAAAACAGAAATTGCATTTGTACTGTCAGACAGTCGAGTGATCTTTAGGTATTAAATTGACAGAAATAGCAGGTGGTGAAAATATGCCCGGGCGTGCTGATGGACTGTGCCGAAGGCGATCATAGAAGGAGACCCACCCATACTTACAAGGAAAATATCAATGGAACGTGTAAACAGAGCAATATTCCGTTGAAGACTTGTCAGATATTTTTGCATATATATTTTTGTAATTTGCGGAGAGTGGGGCACAGTGCTGGGAAGTGACTACACGTGGCACAGTACTCTGCCAGCTTGTGCATGAGCCAGCAGCACATAGAGCCAATCTCTGTAATTATAATGCTAGACACAGAGTCAGTTAGACTACGGCCTTTATTTAGCAAAATTAAGAATTTGCATAAATAGCAATTCCCTAAAATAATGGTATTAATGGCAAATACAGCTGTTACCTACAGTATTTCACCAAACCAGAAGTAGAATACGGCACAGAATCCTTCTCTTTTACCATGTCCCTATATACCTGCTTGTTCCACCCAGGGAGGAAATCAGAGTACTCAGCAGAGAAGACAGAAATACTTTCTCACATAGGTAAAATTGCTATATATTTGCATTTATATTAGGGTGCGGCTGCATTTCTGCAATACAGTCACAGCAATCCACACCTGCACATCTATCTATCTATCTACAGTGTCTTGAAAAAGTATTCACACCCCCTGAACTTGTCCACATTTTTTCACATTACACCCACAAACTTAAATGTATTTTATTGCGATGCTATGAGATATACCAACACAACGTAGCAAGTATTTGTGCAGTGTAAAGGAAATTATACATGATTTTCTAAATATTTAAAAAATCTAAATCAGAAAATTGTGATGTGCATTTGTATTCAACCACACTGAGTCAGTATTTTGTAGGACCAACGTTTCGCTGTAATTACTGCTGCAAGCCTTTTGGGGTATGTCTCTACCCCATTCTTCTTTGCCGACTACCTCTAGCTCAGTGAGACGGGATGAAGGTATCTGTGAACAGCAATTTTCAAGTCTTGCCAAAGATTTTCAACAGTATTTCTGTCTGGACTGTGACTGGGCCATTCTCACACATGAATATGCTTTGATCTAAACCATCCATTGTAGGTCTGGCAGTATGTTTAGGGTTGTTGTCCTGCTGGAAGGTGAACCTACGCCCCATTCTCAAGTCTTTTGTACCTCTAACAGGTTTTCCTTTTGGATTTCCCTGCATTGAGCTTCATCCATCTTCCCATCAACTTCCCTGTCTTTACTGAAGAAAAGCCTCCCCACAACATGATGCTGTCACCACCATGTCTAACAGTGGGGATGGTGATTCAGGGTGATGTGCAGTGTTAGTTTTCCATCAACCAAAGCATTTTGCATTTAGCCCAAAAAGTTATACTGACTAGAGCACCTTCTTCCACATGCTAGCTGTGCCCCTTACATAGCTTTTTGCAAACTGCAAATGGGACTTCCTATGCCTTGCTTTTCAAATCAGCTTTCCTCTTACCACTCTTTCATAAAGGCCAGACTTATGGAGTATATGACTAATAATTTGTCCTGTGGACAAACCCAAATGAACTGTGGATCTCTGCAGCTCCTCCTGACAATGGGCCTCTTGACTACTTCTATTAGCCCTCTCCTTCCTTGGGATGTCAGTTTAGGTGGATGTCCATGTCTTGGTAGGTTTTCAGTTGTGTCATACTCCTTTGATTTTTTGGATAATGGATTCAACAGTGGTCCATGAGTTGTTCAGAGCTTGGGCTATTTTTTTAATAACTTAACCTTGCTTTTTTCTCCTTTCCTTTATACCTGTCTGGTTTGTTCTTTCAACCCTAGTAATCTCAAACAAACCTCTGAGGCCTTTACAGAACAGGTGTAGTTATCCTGAAGCAAAATTACACATGTCATGATCCAGTCCAAGGTATGTTTCTGATTATTCTCTCCCCTGGATGGTCATGCGGGGGTTAATCTTCCCTGCCTCGTTTTGGTATGTCTGGCTATTTCAGTCCGCTGTTACCTGCAAGCAGCATCAGTTATAGTTCCTGTCTCTGACTTGAGCAGCTGACCCTGTTATACCCTGATTTGTCCTCTGCCCATTTACCTAGGTCCCATTCCTGTTTTCCCCTGTGACTTCGCTCATCCCAGTACTTGCTGTGTTGTGAACTCTTGGTATTTGACTCAGGTTGTCCTCTGACCTATGTGACTGTCTTCCATCTCTGGTTTTCCTGCTCCCGACCAGCTCTGACTTCTTTGGCTTGTTCCTGACCACGCGCATTGCTGTGACCTCTGGTACTTCGTTCCCTCTCTGTTGCTGACCCGGCTTTTCTGACTACTCTTCCGCCACCTAGTGGTTCCTGCCTGCTGCTCTGTGGTTTCACTGTCAGTGTACCTGTTTTCCTTCACCCGCACCCCCTGGTGGAGGTTGTGTGCTTATGCGCTGCAGCATTACAACACACAGGTGGACTCAATTTACTAATTATTAGACTTCTAGAAGCAATTTGTCACTCTGGATTCTACATAGGGGTATAAGACTACAGGGGGACTTAACAAAAGCAGAGTTTTCAGATTTATATTTTTAAAGTAATTAGAAAACCATGTATCATTTTCTAATACTTCACAAATCTGTTTGTTGGTGTAATGTGAAAGAATATGGAAATGTTCACGGGGTAGGAACACCTTTTAAGACACTGTATCTATTTTCGGTCCACGCTTCCTTGTGAAGTTTTACACCAGTTGCTTGATTTCTGGTGGGATTATTGTGATGGATATGGTTAATGTGCTCCTCATACACATGAATACTATTTATAGTTCAGCCTCTGGTTTTCCGCTCTTCATCATACAGACAGCGAAATGTATCTGAGCCTGGGAGAGGTGGCTTATATTTACTTTTCCCAAATAATTCTTGATTTTACTGCCCCGAGAAACCTTTTTTCTTTTTCGCCTTCCTTTCTGATTTTGTTTTCTTGCACACTTTGCAGGTATCAGTTATAGAAAAAATGTTCATTCACTCTGTAGTCTGTAAGAAGGTCTTTGTAGTTATATAAATGTTGCTATGCATTTGCAATTTTAATCTATTTTCCCCAGATGGAAGTATACAAAAATCACTGTGTTGCTTACAGCTTGCAATGCACAAACATTAAAACCTGGAGGAAGAGGAAGTCCACCTTTAAAACAATTTTTTTTTTACACGTTAGTGTGATCATTTAGAAGATGTCTCTGGCATTTGTCTATGAATGTGGACAATACTCATTTTTCCATTTGAAGGGCTTCTTAAATTAATTTTCCAGGAAAAAAATACTATCTTTGAATTTTTCTTTTTTTTTTTACCAAGTGATACATTTAAATATACCAGTACAATATGCCTGTTAACCCCTTCACCCCCAAGGGTGGTTTGCACGTTCATGACCGGGCCAATTTTTACAATTCTGACCACTGTCCCTTTATGAGGTCATAACTCTGGAACGCTTCCATGGATCCCGGTGATTCTGACATTGTTTTCTCGTGACATATTGTACTTCATGATAGTGGTAAAATTTCATTCAAATAACTTGCGTTTATTTGTGAAAAAAACGGAAATTTGGTGAAAATTTTGCAATTTTCCAACTTTGAATTTTTATGCCCTTAAATCACAGAGATACGGCACACAAAAAACTTGATAACTAACATTTCCCACATGTTTACTTTACATTAGCACAATTTTGGAGCCAAAATTTTTTTTGTTAGGAAGTTATAAGGGTTAAAAATTGACCAGCGATTTCTCATTTTTGCAACACCATTTTATTTTTACGGACCACATCACATTTGAAGCCAGTTTGAGGGGTCTATATGATAGAAAATACCCAAAAGTGACACCATTCTAAAAACTGCACCCCTTAAGGTGCTCAAAACCACATTCAAGAAGTTTATTAACCCTTTAGGTGCGTCACTGGAATTTTTTTTGAATATTTAAAAAAAAATGAACATCTAACTTTTTTTCACAAAAAAAATACTTCAGGTTCAATTTTTTTTATTTTACCAAGGGTAACAGGAGAAATTGGACTGCAAAAGTTATTGTGCAATTTGTCCTGAGTACGCTGATACCTGACATGTGGGGGGGAACGACTGTTTCGGCGCATGGCAGAGCTCAGAATGGAAGGAGCGCCGTTTGACTTTTTCAATGCAAAATTGGCTGGAATTCAGATCGGACGCCATGTCACGTTTGGCCAGCCCCTGATGTACCTAAACAGTGGAAACCCCCCACAAGTGACCCCATTTTGGAAACTAGACCCCCCAAGGAACTTACCTAGATATGTGATGAGAACTTTGAACCCACAAGGGCTTCACAGAAGTTTATAACGTACAGCGGTACAATTAAAGAAATCATATTTTTTCCACAAAAATGATCTTTTCACCCCCAATTTTTATTTTCCCAAGGGTAACGGGACCCTAAAAGTTATTGTGCAATTTGTCCTGAGTACGCTGATACCCCACATGTGGGGGTAAACCACTATTTGGGCGCATGGCAGAGCTCGGAAGGGAAGCAGCGCCATTTGACGTTTTTGGCTGGAATTGAGATCGGACACCATGTCGCGATTGGAAAACCCCTGATGTACCAAAACAGTGGAAACCCCCTACAAATGACACCATTTTGGAAACTATACCCTCCAAGGAACTTATCTAGATGTGTGGTGAGAACTTTGAACCCCCAAGGGCTTCACAGAAGTTTATAGCATACAGCCGTACAATTAAAAAATCATATTTTTTCCACAAAAATGATCTTTTCACCCTCAATTCTTATTTTTCCAAGGGTAACAGGACCCTAAAAGTTATTGTGCAATTTGTCCTGAGCACGTTGATACCCCACATGTGGGGGTAAACCACTATTTGGGCGCATGGCAGAGCTCGGAAGGGAAGCAGCGCCATTTGACGTTTTTGGCTGGAATTGAGATTGGACACCATGTCGCAATTGGAAAACCCCTGATGTACCAAAACAGTGGAAACCCCCCACAAATGACCCCATTTTGGACACTAGACCCCCCACGGAACTTATCTAGATGTGTGGTGAGCACTTTGAACCCCCAAGGGCTTCACAGAAGTTTATAATGCCCGGGCATGAAAATAAAAAAATCATTTTTTTCCACACAAATGATATTTCTGCCCCCAATTTTTTATTTTCCTAAGGGTAACAGGAGAAATTGGACCCCAAAAGTTGTTTTGCAATTTGTCCTGAGTAGGCTGATACCCCATATGTGGGGGTAAAACACTGTTTGGGCGCATGGCAGAGCTTGGAAGGGAAGGAGCACCATTTGACTTTTTCAACTCAGAATTGGCTGGAATTGAGATCAGACGCCATGTTGCATTTGGAGAGCCCCTGATGTGCCCAAACAGTGGAAACCCCCAATTCTAACTCCAACCCGAACCCCAACACATCCCTAACCCTAATCTCAGCCCTAGCCCTAACCCTAACCCTAGCCCTAACCCTAGCCCTAACCCTAGCCCTAGCCCTGGCCCTAACCCTAGCCCTAACCCTAACCCTAGCCCTAACCCTAGCCCTAACCCTAACCCTAGCCCTAGCCCTAACCCTAGCCCTAACCCTAGCCCTGGCCCTAACGGGAAAATGGAAATAAATACATTTTCTTTTAATTTTATTACTTTTCCCTAACTAAGGGGGTGATAACGGGGGGTTTGATTTACCATTTATGGTGGTTTTTATTTTTGGCAGCTGTCGCACGCTAAAAGACGCTTTTTATTGTAAAAATAGTTTTTGCATCACCACATATTGAGAGCTATAATTTTTCCATATTTTGACCAACCGAGTCATGTGAGGTCTTATTTTTTGCAGGACGAGTTGACATTTTTATTGGTACCATTTTCGGGCACGTGACATTTTTTGATCGCTTTTTATTCTGATTTTTGGGACGCAGAATGAACAAAAACCAGCGTTTCATGAATTTCTTTTGGGGGGGTGAGTTTACACCGTTCCGCGTGCGGTAAAATTGATAAAGTGGTTTTATTCTTCGGGTCAGTACGCTTACAGCGATACCTCATTTAGGTCATTTTTTAATGTTTTGGTGGTTTTATGCAATGAAAACTATTTTATATAAAAAAATATTTATTTTTGCATCGCTTTATTCTGCGAGCTATAACTTTTTAATTTTTTTGCTGATGATGCTGTATGGTGGCTCGTTTTTTGCGGGACAAGATGACGTTTTCAGCGGTACCATGGATATTTATATGCGTCTTTTTGATCGTGCGTTATTGCACTTTTTGTTTGGCGGTATGATAATAAATCATTATTTTTTGCTTCGTTTTTTATTTTTATTTTTTAAGGGGTTCGCTAAAGAGGTTAAGCAATGGGACAGTTTTATAGGGCGGGTCGTTACGGACGCGGCGATACCTGATATGTGTACTTTTATTGTTTGTTTTTTTTTTATTTCCAAAAAATAGATTTATTGGGGGAGTATTTTTTTTCTGATTTATTTGGCGATTTGTTTAAAATTATTTTAACACTTTTTTTTAACTTTATTACATAGTCCCAGGTGGGACATCACTGTCCTGTGACAGATCGCTGATCTGTCACATCACAGATCACTGTGACAGATCAGCGATCTGTCACAGGCACTACTGCAGACTTCCTCATGCCTGCGCTTTGCAGGCACTGAGGAAGCCAGCTCCCTACAGGCCCCTGTCACCATCTTGGATTCGGGGGCCTGCAGGGAAAGAGCCCCCCGCAGCAGCGCTGCACATTGCGCTGCTGTGGGGGGCTCAGGGAAGCACGGAGGGAGCCCCCTCCCTGCCGATGCTTCCCTTTAACCCCCGGTACACCGCGATCATGTTTGATCGCGGTGTGCAAGGGGTTAACGTGTTGGGGGCGGTCAGCTGCGATAATCAGCTTGTATATGGGCGCTGCTGATCGCGCTAGACGTACTATCCCGTCCATGGGCATAGGGGCCCGGGGCCCATGGACGGGATAGTACGTCTGATGTCAGGAAGGGGTTAAGAAGAAGAATAACATTTAGGTTTCTCTCCTACACAGCAGTGCAGACTATGGTTCACTATTAGAGCTTCTGCCTTCAATACCAGACATCCTGAAGCACAGATAGGGTTCCTGGCTGGGCCCTCTTCCCCTATGGGCCACTTTACAGCTAAACAAGCTGAATATCTGCTACTGCGGCAAACACCAGTCACATGAGCAACCAAATCTGCCTTACTTCTCCTCAAATTCCTAATTGTGGGGAGTCTTAGCAGTGGTTCCAAAGTCTCCTGTGTGGCCACGTGTAACAACCCTGCTGGCGTCACTGCATGGCCTCCCATCCCCCACACATCAACTTACTCACTGCTCCGGGTCATGCTGTGAATTCTGTCTATTGCCAGCCCTGTGCTCTGTGCCTCTGCTCTTCTGTATGTTTCCTGGCTATGTGTGTATAGGGGGGCGGCGCCAGAACTCTCTGGTTCTTATGCAGTCAGGGTGCACCTGTCTAATCTGTCCCTGACCAATCACCTAGAGCCCATGACTATTTAGTTCCGCCACACCCACTGAAACATTGCCTGTGCAATGTCTTAACTCAGTTAGCTCCTTGCTGCTGAGCTAGCCAGGCCCTGTCCTATGTCTTGCCTTCTCTGAAGGCTCTTATTGTGCATTACTGTGTCTTGGTACCTTGCTTAGTACTTCTCTGTCCGCCTGCCAGGAGGCAGAATATCCTGGTCCTTGTGTCTTTGTCCCTGTGTCTCTGTCTGAACTCAGTCTTACCTCTGTCTGTCAGTCTCCTTGTCTTTGGCTTCCTTCTCTGCTGTGTCTTTCCTTGTGTCCTCCCTATCTTAGGCTCTGCTCTCTTGCAGCTCTGCCTGCTCTGCTCTCTTGCAGCTCTGCTCTCTAGCCGCTCTGCCTGCTCGGCACCCTTGCAGCTCTGCCTTCTCGGCTCCCTTGCAGCTCTGCCTGCTCGGCTCCCTAGCCGCTCTGCCTGCTTGGCTCCCTTGCAGCTCAGCCTGTCCGGCTCCCTTGCAGCCCAGCCTATTCCACACTCCTGCAGCTCCGCCTACGCCGCACTCCTGCGGCTCAGTTCCTAACCTGTTCCAACATATTCCACTCCTTCCTGCCTGTATCCATACCTGCACCTCTTGTGTAAACAGGTCCAAACCTGTTCCTTCATATTTCACTCCTTCCTGCCTGAATCCATACCTGCACCTCCTGTGTGAACAGGTCCAAACCTGTTCCTTCATACACCACACCTGCTTGCCCTGTGTCTCCAAGCCGTGCCTGCTTGCCCTGTGTCTCCAAGCCGTGCCTGCTTGCCCTGTGTCTCCAAGCCGTGCCTGCTTGCCCTGTGTCTCCAAGCCGTGCCTGCCAGTTTACCAAGCCGTGCCTGCTTGCCCAGTGTCTCAGCCTGCCTGTTAGTCACACCTGTCCAAGTGACTTGTCCACGAGTGGGATCAGCAGCCACAGCCAGACACCACCCTGGAGTGGCACCCGACAGCTACCTGCCGCACAAGCCTGACCTCACCATCAGAGGCTCCAGTGAAGACCGAGGTAGCTGCCATAGTTACGCCCCTTCCAGGGTAGTCTGGTTTGTGGCACAGTGGGGCCACAACCCCCCGGCTCGCGCCATTCAGCCAAGGCGCGAGCGTGACACCACGTATGACAATTGCTCTGTTCACTTTTTTATTAGAGTGATGAACATACTCCTTAGATAGTAGAAAGAGAGGATAGGGACTCGCTCCCAAATTTAACTATTGAATTCTACCACTAGGGGGAGCTCCCATAAAATTCAATAAATGTATGTGCATGCATTTATTACTTTAACTATAAAAATAAAGTGCAGAATAAAAGTTAAGCGAGATGTTACTGGCAATCGTGTACTTTTATTTGACCCTGTTCATAGGCGTGGTGTTTGGCAGCAGATGGCAGCCACATAGTGAGTCCCTGCCCTTAATCTTTAGATTAAAATGCCTTGTAGATCATGAGGAACACCTTTCAGTTAGGTGTGTAAAGAATGGGGATTACCAAGATGGCAGAGCTACAGTGGGGCAAAAAAGTATTTAGTCAGTCAGCAATAGTGCAAGTTCCACCACTTAAAAAGATGAGAGGCGTCTGTAATTTACATCATAGGTAGACCTCAACTATGGGAGACAAACTGAGAAAAAAAAATCCAGAAAATCACATTGTCTGTTTTTTTTTCATTTTATTTGCATATTATGGTGGAAAATAAGTATTTGGTCAGAAACAAGCAATCAAGATTTCTGGCTCTCACAGACCTGTAACTTCTTCTTTAAGAGTCTCCTCTTTCCTCCACTCATTACCTGTAGTAATGGCACCTGTTTAAACTTGTTATCAGTAGAAAAAGACACCTGTGCACACCCTCAAACAGTCTGACTCCAAACTCCACTATGGTGAAGACCAAAGAGCTGTCAAAGGACACCAGAAACAAAATTGTAGCCCTGCACCAGGCCGGGAAGACTGAATCTGCAATAGCCAACCAGCTTGGAGTGAAGAAATCAACTGTGGGAGCAATAATTAGAAAATGGAAGACATACAAGACCACTGATAATCTCCCTCGATCTGGTGCTCCACGCAAAATCCCACCCCGTGGGGTCAGAATGATCACAAGAACGGTGAGCAAAAATCCCAGAACCACGCGGGGGGACCTAGTGAATGAACTGCAGAGAGCTGGGTCCAATGTAACAAGGCCTACCATAAGTAACACACTATGCCACCATGGACTCAGATCCTGCAGTGCCAGACGTGTCCCACTGCTTAAGCCTGTACATGTCCGGGCCCGTCTGAAGTTTGCTAGAGAGCATTTGGATGATCCAGAGGAGTTTTGGGAGAATGTCCTATGGTCTGATGAAACCAAACTGGAACTGTTTGGTAGAAACACAACTTGTCGTGTTTGGAGGAAAAAGAATACTGAGTTGCATCCATCAAACACCATACCTACTGTAAAGCATGGTGGTGGAAACATCATGCTTTGGGGCTGTTTCTCTGCAAAGGGGCCAGGACGACTGATCCGGGTACATGAAAGAATGAATGGGGCCATGTATCGTGAGATTTTGAGTGCAAACCTCCTTCCATCAGCAAGGGCATTGAAGATGAAACGTGGCTGGGTCTTTCAACATGACAATGATCCAAAGCACACCGCCAGGGCAACGAAGGAGTGGTTTCGTAAGAAGCATTTCAAGGTCCTGGAGTGGCCTAGCCAGTCTCCAGATCTCAACCCTATAGAAAACCTTTGGAGGGAGTTGAAAGTCCGTGTTGCCAAGCGAAAAGCCAAAAACATCACTGCTCTAGGAGATCTGCATGGAGGAATGGGCCAACATACCAACAACAGTGTGTGGCAACCTTGTGAAGACTTACAGAAAACGTTTGACCTCTGTCATTGGCATTGCCAACAAAGGATATATCACAAAGTAATGAGATGAAATTTTGTTTCTGACCAAATACTTATTTTCCACCATAATATGCAAATAAAATGAAAAAAAAAACAGACAATGTGATTTTCTGGATTTTTTTTCTCAGTTTGTCTCCCATAGTTGAGGTCTACCTATGATGTAAATTACAGACGCCTCTCATCTTTTTAAGTGGTGGAACTTGCACTATTGCTGACTGACTAAATACTTTTTTGCCCCACTGTACTTCTCCATTGAGGAGATCAGTGTGTGATATTCAGAAGCCCTGTATCTGGCTTATATCTATGGTAGTTCTGCAGCAGAATCTGTGAGCACTGATATGTGGCTCACATAGTTGTATGGGTAGGTATTCCTGCCTTATGAAATACAGTTACATCATGGTGATTATGCGGGTACAGGAGCTGTGCTCTCATGATCACTGACAGGAGTTAGGCTTAGCTGGCTCCTGCAGTTGCAGCCATGGCCAGTGCCATCACAGTTCTTGGCTGTTTAACCCTCTAGGTACCATGATCAATAGCGATTGCGGCATTTAGAAGGTTGTGAAAAGGACACGGCTCCCTCTTTCACCCGATCAGTGCCCCTGTGATATCGATGGTTCTTGTGGCTTGCTGTGACCTACTAGTCTGCCTGGTATTGTGGCTGTCGTGACTCTGTTTTAGGGTGTTCTGGGACCGGGGGGGGCTCCTTCCCTGGCCCTAACGCTTGGGGTGCCCTAGCTTGCCCTGTTCCCCACGTTACTTCTGATGGTGAAGACGCCAGGAGCATGTACCTTGCCGTAGCTCCTGAATCCACACTCAGTCTGTGTCATGTCGGACGCTGTTCACACCACAGCGTCCGGCAGGCAGAGGTAGTTCCACCTCCAGCCACTATAGCCTCAGTGGCGCCGGCCTGATCTTCAGGCTCTCGGGGATTAATCCTGCTGGAGACCAGGTTGGATGGTTAGTCACGCCCACGGTCTTTAAATAGTCATGCTGGCCTATGGGCGTTGCCGATTATAGCTTGTGTTTCATACCAAGTGGTTCCGGTCTGGAGTGGAGGTGTTGCAGAGAGAGAGATTCGTATTTGGTGTCGTATGATCTGTTGTTATCCTTTCTCCTTCCCATATTTGTGTTTAGTTGTGCCCTGTTCACATTACTGTATAGTCCTGTGTGTATGCGGCGCGGTGCAGTTTAAGTTCTCCCTGTCTGTCATTATTTGTGTGGGGGCTTTGGTGGTGTGTCTCCTCACTGGGTGGAGGGTGGAGGGTTAAGTGCAGGGCTGAGCAGGAGACAAGGAAAGGGTGGAGGCTCAGGCATTTGCACCATCAGCAAAAACCCTGGGTTGAGGGTCAGACAGGGTTTCCCCTAGTTATAGGGACATCACAGGGCCCCCGGGTATTACAGCCTTAGTGGGACTAAGCCCCACGTGACAGTCTGTACCCTTCCCCCACCCAGGGAGTAGTGTACCATAATATACCAACCAGACAAAGAAGGTAAAAAGAACACACATAAACAACAGAGGTAAACACCGGGAAGTGGAGGATGGGGTTAAACCGAAATAGGAGAAGAAAAGGGATTACGGTATCAAACACTCAAAACCTAGCAACAATCACAGATAAAGCCACCAAACGCCTTCTCCCATAACAACCACCAACAGGACGTAGATCTGGGGATTTATTCTGACAGAATTTTATAGGCTGAACTGGATGGACTAATGTCTTTTTTCGGCCTTACTTACTATGTTACTATGTTATCCTCCAGCCATACAGCATAAGCCAGCTCTGACAATGAGTGCTAGCCAGGGTCCAGATTATATAGGAGATGGGAGTGGCTAACAGTGCACAGCTAAGAGAGCCTTAAGACAGGAAAGATTCCAGGAGCTCTCAACTGAGCCAATTAACCTCTGCACTGCTAAAAGAAATTTACACCGTTTAATATGAAGGTGAAGTGCTTCTAATCAGTGCAGGAGTAGGAGAAATCAGACGCTTTGGTCTTATGGCTCCTCTCTGTCACGTTAAACCCGTAACTGTACCCCCTCTTTTACAAGGGACCTTCTGAACCACAGAACCAGGTTTATCAGGGTGTGTAACATGAAAATACCGGATCAACCTGGCCACATGGACGGCAGATGCTAGTACCTACATTCTCTCTTCAGGACAGTATCCCTTCCAGTATACCAGATACTGAAGCAACCGATTAACTAAGTGACAATCAATGATTTTGGCTATTTGAAATTCTAAATTTCCATCCATAATGACTGGAGATGGCAATAGCGATTATGGTACAGAGGACACAACATATTTTTTGAGTAGAGATTGATGAAACACATTATGGATCCTATAAGTGGGCTGCAAGGCAGAATGCTACAGGATTGACAATGGTCACAATCTTAACCCAGTCCTCCTGAATCTTAGACACAAAACACCTAAGATAAGTCTCAAGATTCTGGTTAACCCGTTCAGTTTGCCCATTAGACTGCGGGTGAAATGCTGAAGAAAGCGACAGGTGGATACTCAAACTAGTGCAAAATGCCCTCCAAAGTTTGGAAATAAACTGAACCCCTTAAGGCCCCGTTACATTTAGCGATGCACCAGCAATCCCGACCACGATATGACCCAGTCAGGATCGCTGGTGCATCGCTAAATGGTCGCTAGTGAGTTGCCAAACAGGCAGATCTCACTAGCGATGCAGCAGCAGTCGGCGGTCGTACTCACCGGTCAGATGCGGCGAGGGTGACCGTCTTCCGCCCGCCTCCAAGGCTCGCTTGTCGGCGCCAGCAGGAAGCCGACGACGAGAAATGGACCAGGCCGATCTCGCGCTATCAGCGATAGCCAGAGGGGGAGCCGGTCGGAGGTGAGTATCACATGTAGCGATATTGCTAGTCATATCGCTGCTGCGTCACAAAATCGGTGACGCTTTAGCGATATCGCTATGTGTAAAGGGCCCTTTAGTCAGAAACAATATCAGTAGGGATCCGATGTAATTTTACAATCTCACAGATGAAGATTTGCGACAATATCTTGGCATTAAGTAAAGCGGGTAGCGCAATAAAATGTGACATTTTATTGAATCCGTCCACCACCACCAAAATTACAGCATTACCTGCCGACACTGGTAGATCAGTGATAAAATTGACCGATAAATTAGTTCAAGGTCTACTGGAAATCGCCAGTGGTTGGAGAGACCCAGAGGGACGAGTATCAGAGGTTTTAGAATGTGCACAGACAATGCAAGCGGCTACATACTCCCGGACATCTCGATGTACTCCTGACCACCAAAAAAGTTGAGAAAGAAGATCTGTCTGACCATGACCAGATCACATATTACCACCACATAGTTACCAAACAATACCACATAGAAGGGACAAATACCACAACACCATGACCAGATCACATATTACCACAAAATAGTGACCAAATAATACCACATACAAGGGACAAATACCAACACACCATGACCAGATCACATATTACCACCACATAGTGACTGAACAATACAACATACAAGGATCAAATACCACCACACTATGACCAGACCACATTTTACTACCTGATGGTGACCGAATGCTACAATATTGATCATTAATAAAAACCACAATACCAATAATACTAACATCATCACTGGTGAAATTATACACAAGAGCTCTGTATATAGTGTATATTGTACAGGTAATACACAGGAGTTCTGTATATACTATATAGTGTAAAATGTAGTTAATACATTGACAACTCTAATTGAAGTAATTGATCTCCACTTTACTTCTACATCCAAAACATACCGCTGTCACTTCTTTCAGCCAGGACTCGATGATGCAGAAAATAACACACAGTAATCTATAACTGATCGTACATACCCAACTTCTACATTGTGCCAGATGAAGAAAAAAAGCGACATATTTTTACCCTGCAGTCACAGGACCTCACTTTTGTTCCCCCCGTGGAAAACTGTTGACACGGGTTTTCCGTGACAGAGAGGGGCCAGAAGACCGCAGCCTCTGATTTCACATATTCCTGCACTGATTAGAAGCACTTCACCATCATATGAAATGGTGCAGGTTTCTGTTAGCAGTGCAGGGGTTAAACTGTTCACCTTAGAGCAGGGGTCTCGAACTCAGCAGAGTAAATGGGCCGCTCATAAAAAAAAATTTGAGCTGGGGGGCCGCATTCCTTTCAAACTTAATACATGCACAGCTCCGCACACTGCGTACACACGCGACTCCGCTCCATACACCTCATACACACAGGGCTCCGCTCCGCACACCTCGTACAAACAGGGCTCTGGTCCGTACACCTCGCACACACACGGCTCCGCTCCATACTCCTCGTACACACAGGGCTCTGCTCCGCACACCTCGTACACACAGGGCTCCGCTCCGTACACCTCGTACACACAGGGCTCTGCTCCGTACACCTCATACACACAGGACTCCACTCCGTACACCTCGTACACACAGGGCTCTGCTCCGTACACCTCGTACACACAGGGCTCTGCTCCGTACACCTCGTACACACAGGACTCCACTCCGTACACCTCATACACACAGGGCTTTGTACACCTTGTACACACAGGGCTCTGCTCCGTACACCTTGTACACACAGGGCTCTGCTCCGTACAACTCGTACACACAGGGCTCTGCTCTGTACACCTTGTACACACAGGGCTCCGCTCCGTACACCTCGTACACACAGGGCTTCGTACACCTCGTACACACAGGGTTCTGCTCCGTACACCTCGTACACACAGGGTTCTGCTCCATACACCTCGTACACACAGGGCTCTGCTCCGTACACCTCGTACACACAGGGCTCCGCTCCATACACTTCGAACACAAAGGGCTCCGCTCCGTACACCTCGTACACACAGGGCTCCGCTCCGTACACCTCGTACACACACGGCTCCGCTCCATACACCTTGTACACACAGGGCTCCGTACACACACGGCTCTGCTGCATACACCTCGTACACACAGGGCTCCGTTCCTTACATCTCGTACACACAGGGCTCTGCTCCGTACACACACGGCTCCGCTCCATACACTTCGTACACACAGGGCTCCACACATACACCTCATACACACAGGGCTCTTCTCCGTACACCTCGTACACACATGGCTCTGCTCCGTACACCTCGTACACACACGGCTCTGCTCTGTACACCTCGTACACATGCGGCTCCACTCCGTACACCTCATACACACAGGGCTCCACTCCATACACTTCGTACACGCAGGGCTCCGCTCCATACACACAGGGCTCCGCACATACACCTCATACACACACACGGCTCTGCTCCGTACACCTCGTACACATGCGGCTCCGCTCCGTACACCTCGTACACACAGGGCTCCGCTCCATACACTTCGTACACACAGGGCTCCGCACATACACCTCATACACACAGGGCTCCACTCCGTACACCTTGTACACATGCGGCTCCGCTCCGTACACCTCGTACACTTGCGGCTCCGCTCCTTACACCTCGTACACACAGGGCTCCGCTCCATACACTTTGTACACACAGGGCTCTGCTCCGTACACCTCATACAGGGCTCCGTACACCTCGTACACACACGGCTCCGCTCCTTACACCTCGTACACACAGGGCTCCGCTCCATACACTTCGTACACACAGGGCTCCACACATACACACCTCATACACACACACACACGGCTCTGCTCCGTACACCTCGTACACATGCGGCTCCGCTCCGTACACCTCATACACACAGGGCTCCGCTCCATACACTTCGTACACACAGGGCTCCGCACACCTCGAACACACAGGGCTCCGCACACCTCGAACACACAGGGCTCTGCTCCGTACACACAGGGCTCCGCTCCATCCACCCTGTACAGTCATGGCCAAAAGTTTTGAGAATGACACAAATATTATATTTTCACATGATCTGCTGGCCTCTGGTTTTTATGTGTGTTTGTCAGATGTTTTTATCACATACAGAAATATAATTGCAATCATATTATGAGTAGCAAAAGGTTATATTGACAGAATGAGTTAATGCAGCAAGTCAATATTTGCAGTGTTGACCCTTCTTCTTCAGGACCTCAGCAATTCTCCCTGGCATGCTCTCAATCAACTTCTGGATCAAATCCTGACAGATAGCAGTCCATTCTTGCAAAATCAATGCTTTTATTTTGTCTGAATTTGAAGGTTTTTGTTTGTCCACCCGTCTCTTGATGATTGACCACAAGTTCTCAATGGGATTAAGATCTGGGGAGTTTCCAGGCCATGGTCCCAAAATCTCTAAGTTTTGTTCCCTGAGCCATTTAGTTATCACCTTTGCTTTATGGCAAGGTGCTCCATCATGTTGAAAAAGGCATTGTTGATCGCCAAACTGCTCTTGGACGGTTGGGAGAAGTTGCTCTTGGAGGACATTCTGGTACCATTCTTTATTCATGGCTGTGTTTTTAGGCAACACTGAGAGAGAGCCCATTCCCTTGGCTGAGAAGCAACCCCACACATGAATGGTTTCAGGATGCTTGACAGTTGGCATGAGACAAGACTGGTGGTAGCGCTCACCTGGTCTTCTTCGAATAAGCCGTTTTCCAGATGTCCCAAACAATCGAAAAGGGGATTCATCAGAGAAAATTACTTTACCCCAGTCCTCAGCAGTCCACTCCCTGTACCTCTTGCAGAATATCAGTCTGTCCATGATGTTTTCCTGGAGAGAAGTGGCTTCTTTGCTGCCCTCCTTGAGACCAGGCCTTGCTTCAAGAGTCTCCGCCTCACAGTGCGTGCAGATGCACTCACACCTGCCTGCTGCCATTCCTGAGCAAGCTCTGCACTGCTGGTAGCCCGATCCCCCAGCTGAAACACTTTTAAGAGACGGTCCTGGCGCTTGCTGGTCTTTCTTGGGCGCCCTGGAGCCTTTTTGGCAACAAGGGAACCTCTCTCCTTGAAGTTCTTGATGATAAGATAGATTGTTGACTGAGGTGCAATCTTTCTAGCTGCGATACTCTTCCCTGTTAGGCTATTTTTGTGCAGTGCAATGATGACTGCACGTGTTTCTTTAGAGATAACCATGGTTAACAGAAGAGAAACAATGATGCCAAGCACCAGCCTCCTTTAAAAGTGTCCAGTGGTGTCATTCTTACTTAATCATGACAGATTGATCTCCAGCCCTGTCCTCATCAACACCCACACCTGTGTTAATGGAGCGATCACTGAAACGATGTTAGCTGGTCCTTTTAAGGCAGGGCTGCAATGATGCTAAAATGTGTTTTGGGGGATAAAGTTCATTTTCTAGGCAAATATTGACTTTACAAGTAATTGCTGTTAAGCTGATCACTCTTTATAACATTCTGGAGTGTATGCAAATTGCCATTAGAAAAAATGAAGCAGTAGACTTTGTAAAAATTAATATTTGTGTCATTCTCAAAACTTTTGGCCATGACTGTAAACCCCTCCTGACCCCACGCATAAACTTACCTTCATCCAGTACCATGACAGCCAGCACACAGACAGCAGCGTCAGTCCTGCACACACTGAGGCCCCTGATCATGTGACCCCCTGACTCCTCCCCCTCCTGTGACCTCATCACAGGTCCTGTGCAGTTTGTGCACACTGAGCAGCCAATGCCATCGCCGCGCCTGAATGCATGCCTTCCCCCTGCCTCAGGGAGTGAGACATGTGGTGTACCGCAGGCCGCAGATGCCTTCCTCAGAGGCCGCATGGGCCCCGCGTGTTTGAGACCCCTGCCTTAGAGTCTCTGAGGCCTTCCTGCTTGGATTATCTCATCTGTTCATTGTTGGTCACTCCCCTCTGCAATATATACTGGACTCTGGCCATCTGGATTGCCAGAGTTAGTCTTATGCTACCTGGCATGGAGAGGAGCTGTCAATTCTTGGCAGAGGCATTTGGAGTGTTGATCTGCGATTGTTGCTTGCTGTTTCTGCTGTGTTTGATTCCTCATCCTCTTCTATTTTGTTTACCTCCTTTATCTCCCCGGAGTTCCTCTCTGTTGTCTGTGAGTGCATATTTGTATATTTGATATTTTAATTTATCCCTGTACGTTCTCCCTTGTTAATCTAGTTTGTGCCTATACATATATTATTACTCCCCACTTTCCTGGGTGGGGTAGGAGGACAGGTATAGGGTTAATACAGGAGGTTAGCAAGGTACGTGGCCTCAGCATCTTCACCAGCAGAAGTAATCTAGGGAGCAGGGATAGCTATGGAGACTGTAGCGTTAGGGAAAGGGAAGGAGCCTCTGACCCCGAGTATTCTGACAACAGAGTTATGACAACTGTATCCTCAAAAGTAAATTATATTGCATCAGTAATAATGTCCCCTAATTGGACCCTACAGTAATTATGTCCCCCACTTACCACCATAAAATAATAATATATGTGTTTCATTCTGGCCCCCATATCGTAGTTATGTCAACTGACCTGGCACCTTTCATGTAATAATGTCTGCCATCCTGTAAGAATTTATTCAGTCCTGGCACCCTTCTGTAAATATTTTCCCCCTCCTCGCCCCTTAATTTAATATCCCCATGCTGGGCTCTTTGCTGTATTAATGTCCTCCATCTTAACCTCTTTATGTAATAATGTACCCCATGCTGGTCTCCATATGTCTCCCATCCTGATCCTCATACCATATGTACCACATAAAAAGTCCCCATATGTCCCTCATTAAGGTCCCCATACAGTATGTCCCATATCCATGTCATCATATGTTGCCATATCGCAATTTGCACTCTACTGTAACAAAATTTAAAAAAAAGATTTTTACCTGTCCAGCAGCGTCCTCTTCCTGCTTCATTGGTGGTGCGGATGGGCCGGCGCATGGCAGTGAGGTCATACACCGGAGACGTGCATGCCAACATCAGCTGCCGGCCTCTGATAGACCGGTGACTATTTTAGCTATCACTATGCAGGAGGGGCTTCCTGCACCGTAACATTTTTTAATTGAATGTGCATCCGAGGACACACATTCAGTTGAAACCGGAGGGCCCCCAGAACCAGATTGGGGCACTGCTTCCTACCGGTTTGGGGAATAACCTGTTGGGAACCATCTGAATCTCACCTCTGCCCACCTCCATTCTGACCAATGCAGTGTGCCAAAACCACAGTTTGCATTCACATGTTTGGCATTGGTATAGACGGGAAAGACTACTTAACCATTTGCAGGGTATGTGTTGCCAGAAGCACAAGTTTGGCGCAATGTTAGATGGCATACATTCACTTTTCACTCTGAAACTGCATGCTTATTTCTGAAGAATATTTAGAATTGAGAGTCCTCAGTGGTTGATACCTTTTAATGGCTAACTGAAAAGATGGTAACACATTGCAAGCTTTCGAGACTACGCAGGTCTCTTCATCAGGCTAGACTAATACAACATCTGAAGAATAACATATTTATACATATTTATTTCTGGAAAACACCTAAGGAGTCAAAATAGCCAATACACTGCTAAATTAATGCATCGAGGGGTATATTTTTCAAAATGGGTCACTTTTTGAAGTTTCTGATGCTCTGGGGTGTTCTGCAAATGGTGCCCGTAAACTATTCCAGGAAAGTCTGCACTCCAAAAGACAAACGGTGCTCCTTCCTTCTGAGCCCGGCTGCGTTGTCCAAACAGTAGTATATGACCACATATAGGGTATTGCTACATTTGGAAAAAAAATTGCATAAAAAATTGTAGGATACCTTTTCTTCGATTACCCGTTATGAAAATTAAAATAGGAGGAAGAACAGAACAGCACAAAGCAGAATTATAAGAAAAGATGCATAAGAGTAATACAAGTATTTACTAAAACTGACATTTCAGAAAGGACGACAGGTCATTTTTAAAGATAACGTGACAATTCTGTGTTTTCCGGTGGCTATGAGTGCATATGATTCCATGCCGGATTGCATATTATTCAGCAGACTGAGAATTTCCTATGTAGAGGCATAGGTGGATCATGAGAAACCTCTGGATCCTTATGTGACGGTAGAATTTAGGTCTGAGTGATCTCTATTTTATGATCTGTCCCGTCACAGTCACATGTCACCTGCAGCTCACGTTTCGGATGTCGTTTGTTAATATTCTCCTGTTTGCCTAGTTATATCCTGTCCTGCACAGGCTCACACTGTCATTAGTCCTGAGAACATCTTATTACACAGGCTTAATGCGTTACCTATCCAGGAAAACAGCCAGTTTTACTCATAAAAAGTTCATCACAAGACTCAGATCACACACACCCTTTCAGACTTGACAGACTGCAAACCCCTTAGGTGTCCTTTAAATATTTAAAAAACAACCCATCAAAGCAGATAACTTAAATGTGTGGGGTAGGCCACAGCTTTATTAATTAAATTATCAAAACATTAGGACCTTGCCGGTCTTGACCGAAGGCGGGAAAGTCACCAGGATGCCGCCATCAGAACCACTCATGCAGTAAGCATGTTTTTGTTGATTCACTTTAGTACAACCCAGACAATGACAAAGCTCTTCTTGGAAGGTCCTCCAATCCGCCACAAAGGTGATGTGTACACTGTGCACCTACTCCCACCTCGACAAAATAAAGTGCGCTTTTTATGGCATCTAGCAGTCTGGAAAAATGTCCATCTTGATCGCATTTGGATGGACACCATCCTGCAGCATCAGATTATTATCCCCCTCACGCTGCCGGTGCCTGATGTCCACTCCTCTGTTGATCCTAAGAAGATGCGATATTCTTGTGTTAAGTGTGCTCCGTGATTGCTGCAGAATTCCTGGCCTTTTTCCGAAGCACTCTGGACACTATTTCTGACCATACTAACACCATATCACCGATAAACGATAGAAAATGATCCATGTCATGGATTATAGAAATTAATTCTGCACACTGTAAGGCCTAAAATCAATCGACTAAGTGCAATAACCTCTGACACTAAGTGCAGCCAAGCCAGAAACCCAGATTCAAGCCACCCAATTGCACAGAAACTCTCTGGGCTGCGTAATAAATGTAAGAATGGCCAAGAAGCCAACGGTCTTTTGTAGCTCGTAATTGCCAAACTTAATGAGTTAACAAATTTGGGTGTATGTAACATTTGTAGTACTCTCATCAACCAACGCCTGTGACCGGTGGCAACTTATTTAATCTGAAAACAACACCTTGGGCCATTGAGCAAGAGTCCAGGTCTTTTTCTCGTTGGCCCAAGTAAGATGCTTCTGGCGTTGTCTATTGGTCATGAGTGGCTTGACACAAGGAATGTGACACTTGTAGCCCATGTCCTGGATACGTCTGTGTGTGGTGTGAAGCAATGACTCTAGCAGCCGTCCACTCCTTGTGAATCTCCCCAAAATTTTTGAATGGCCTTTTCTTAACAATCCTTTCAAGGCTGCGGTTATCCCGGTTGCTTATGCACCTTTTTCTACCACACTTTTTCCTTCCACTCAACTCTCCATTAATATGCTTGGATACAGCACTCTGTGAACAGCCAGCTTCTTTAGCAATGACCTTTTGTGGCTTACCCTCCTTGTGGAGTGTGTCAGTGACTGCCTTCTGGACATCTGTCTTATCACAGTCTTCCCCATGATTGTCGAGCCTACTGAAACAGACTAAGGGACCTTTTTTAAATGCTTAGGAAGCCTTTGCAGGTGTTTTTGTTAATTATTCTAATTTACTGAGATAATGACTTTTGGGTTTTCATTGCCTGTAAGCCATAATCAGCAACATTAACCTCTTTCTGACGTTGGGTGTAAATTTGCGCCGATGTTAGACTACCCACCTTTGGGCTTTGGCAGTTGAGCACACATCTTTTCCGGCACATATCAGCTCTTTTGAACAGCTGACATGTGCCCAGAATATCTGTGGATGGAATCACGATCCACTCACTCTTTTGAACAGCTGACATGTGCCCAGAATATCTGTGGGTGGAATCACGATCCACACCCGTTAAATGCCGCTGTCAAACACTGACAGCAGCATTTAACTTGCGCTTCCAGCCATCGGGCCGGAAATCCGCCCACCAGTGACCCCATCACGTGATGGTGGGTCACTGGTGGGTTGGCATGGCAACTAGAGGTCTCCTGGAGACCTCTATGGTTGTCTGTGCTAGATTGCTTTGAGCGCCACCCAGTGGTCGGCGCTCATAGCAAGTCAGCAATTCTACTACATAGAGGCGATCTGATCTTTGCCTGTGTGTAGCAGAGCAGATGGGTTATGGCAACCCGATCGCTAAATGGCGTAGCGAGGAAAAAAGTCAAAATGCCAGAATTAAGTTTTTTGGTTACCGCCACACTGCAATAAAATGTAATAAATGATCAAAAGATCATATCTGCACCAATAAGGTATCATTAAAAACATCAGCTCAGCTTGCAAAAAATAAGCCCTCATTCGACCCAATATCATGACAAATGGAGGCGCCACGGGTATCAAAATACGGCGCAATTTTTTTTTTTTAACAAAGTTTGGAATTTTTTTCACCACTTAGATAAAAAAGAACCTAGACATATTTGGTGTCTATGAACTCATAATGACCTGGAGAATCATAATGGCAGGTCAGTTTTAGCATTTAGTGAATCTAGTAAAAAAGCCATACAAAAAACAAGAGTGGGATTGCAATTTTTTTTGCTATTTCACCGCATTTGGAATTTGTTCTAGTTCACGACATGGTAAGACCAATGATGTCATTCAAAAGTACAATGTGTCCCACAAAAAACAAGCCCTCACGTGGCCATATTGACAGAAAAAGAAAAAAAGTTATGGCTCTGAGAAGGGGAGCAAAAAACGAAAACGCAAAACCGAAAATACCTCCGGTCATGAAGGGGTTAACAGAAATAAACACGTGAAATAGATCACTCTGTGTGTAATGACTCTATATAATATATGAGATTCACTTTTTGTATTGAAGAACTGAAATAAATTAACTTTTTGATGATATTCTAATTTTGTGAGGAGCACCTGTATGTGCAGTGAAGCTGGGTCCCAGCAGACAGGGTTGCTGCTGCAGGAAACTGGTGGCGGCAGGAGTGGGGCGATGCTGCGGGCCGCAGGTTTGGAGGAGTGGGTGTTCTGCGGTGAGAGGCTGCGGCGGTCCTTGGGCTTTCACAAAATGTTGGCGGAGTCCTTGAACTTCTGATTGTTTTCACTGCGGTGGGCTTCAGGGATAATGGCCGCCAGAGGTGAAGCATGTGCCATTTCAGATCTCTCTGTGAAAACAATGGGAAGTGCAGGAACTCCGACAACATTTTCTGAAAGCACGAAGCCAGCTGGAGCCTCGCTCCACAGAACACCCCTTGCTCCAAGACCAGGGCAGCAGCGTCACCCCACTCCTGCCACCACCGTCTGCTTCCTGCAGCACTGACCCTGCCTCCAAGGACCCCACTCCGCCACCATCACCTCCCAGGTAAGATACCGTAAAAGAGAACTATAAAACACACCACTATTGCTGCGTTAGCCATGATATTGTTATATTAAGTTAAATTGGTTTGTTTCTGCATTTTGTGTCCAGTGTACCCTTTGGCAGGCATCAGAGGTTAGATAATTACTGGCTCCATTATGGGCATGCCGTGGTTTGTGGATTAAGCCTTTCGGCTATTTTAATTGTATATGGTCTGTTTTTGGTCTTGATATTTTGCAATAAAGTGTATTTTTAAGGTGATCCCTTGCTTGGCATGCTTCTTTTTCTCCTACATTATATTTCTTGCAGTGGGACATGGCCGCTTAAATATGCTCCAAATGTATTAAAGGGAATCTGTCAGAAGGTTTTATTCTCTGTAATCTAAGATCAGCATGATATAGGGGCTGAGAGTCAGATACCAGTTGTCACTTACTGCGCTTGGTGTTGCTGTTTCAATACAATCAGTGTGTGATCAGCAGGAGGAGATTATCACTACATGACTAGGTGTCTTGTGTCACCTGATTATAATAAACCAGGCACTCAACCATAAAATTTGTTGTGCAATTTCTCCTGATTACGCCGATACCCTATATGTGGGGGTAAACCACTTTTTGGGTGCATGGCAGAGCTCACAAGGGAAGGAATGCCGTTTTACTTTTTCAACGCAGAATTGGCTGGAATTGAGATCGGGCATCATGTTGCATTTGGAGAGCACCTGATGTGCCTAAAGAGTGGAAACCCCCAACAAGTGACCCCATTTTGGAAACTAGACCCCTTAGGGAACATATCTAGATGTGTGGTGAGCACTTTGAACCTCCAGGTGCTTCACAGAAGTTTATAACGTATAGCCGTGAAAATAAAAAAAACTTTTTTTTCCACAAATAAGGACTACGATTTGGGGTCATTCATTTAAGCATTTCTAAGTATCCCTGTAAATATAAATCTGTGTGCCATCAGAATACCTGTCTCCACACTGTGACTGCTCTTTGACTCTGGGTATATCTCTTTTTTTTTGCCTTTATTAATTATTGGTAACTAAAACTTATTTATATACATGCATAATATGGTTTAAGCATTGTACTATTGCAATATTTCCAATTATTGTTACTAATGCTCTTATCCTCCTTTTTTAGAGCCGTTTATGTTGATCCCTCCTGACTCCGACTCTCTATCTGGATCTTCATAGAACCTCTTTCCACTATCACTGGTCTCCTTTAAGTGGCTTGCGAGATTTACTAGCTATATTCAGCTCCTGGAACGCATATCCTCACTGTGGAACGCCTAAAATGGCCGCTGGAACGCATATGACAAAGATATGCACTTCCTGCTGACGTCACATCCTCTTAACCCGGTGACTGGAACGCATAGGAGAGAGGCTTGGAACGCACTGATGTGCGCTTCCTGTCACATCACATCCACCCTCTCCTGCACTGATAAGCTGCACACACGCATACTAGCCCCATCCACTTGCTTTTTAAACTCTGTATACCGCCACATTAGTGAGCGGACAAGCAGTGGACACCGCATCACTACCAGACACGTCTATACGCTTCATCTCCTGCTAAGTTCCTCAGTCCACCACCCCGTCTTAGGGTGTGTGCACACGTTGCAGATTCTGCTGCGGATTTTGCAAAATCTGCAGGTAAATCCGCTGGTCAAAAGACCTGCGGTTTATCTGAGGATTAACCTGCAGTTTTTCCCTGCGGTTTGACACATCTACAATGGAGCAGGTGTGAAACCTCTGCGGATTCCGCACAAAGAAATGACATGCTGCGGTTTTGAAACCGCGGAAAAATCCGCACCGTGTGCACAGCGGTTTTTGTTTTCCATAGAATATAAAGGTACTGTACACTGCAGCAAAAACTGCTGCGGATCCGCAGGGCCAAAACCTCTGCGGATCCGCAGCAGAATCCGCAGCGTGTGCACACACCCTTATATTACTCATATACACCCAGTGATTATCTACTGGTAACTTATTTAACCCCTCCAGGACCCTTGACAACCAGTTTTTCCGGTCATGTCCCTTTTGACTCCAGACTTCACATTATCGGTAGGCATCTTTAATGTACCATTATCACACTCACTTTATTTGGCAGGATAGTAATCCCATCTATTTTGCAACAGATATGTGTCCTACTTATGCTCAAAGGATTCCCACGAATCCACTTCACTCCTTTCAGTCTGGTATGTTTTCTTTTCTTTTCTGAGGAGTTATCTCTAATGTATATTAGAACACAAATTATATACAAGCCCATTTGATCTGTGATATTTAACAGATCTGTCTTGAGCAGTGTTTATTGACCCTCCAGTTTTCCATGTCATCTTATATTCTATGACCTAGATTAATACCTAGTTCTTGTATATGCTATTTTGTTATTTTTAGTTTATTTCCTTATTATGGATTGAATAATAGTATTTATATATCTTTGTTATTTTTTTCTTTGTTTTTTCTCTTATGTAGTAATTGATGAAGGCCGTTTGTGGCCGAAACGTTTTACTTTGGCTGCATTAAAAAGTCATTAAAATTCATCTCTAAGTTGAGTGCCTAGTTTATTATAATCTTCTTTATGGTGTGGGAACCTACTAAGGCACCTACTCTAGTAGTGCACACGGTATTTCTTCTCTTGCGTCACCTGGTCCAACCACACCCCCAGCACTGACTAGCAGCTTTCTGTCAATGTATGGCGCACACTGTAAGCTGCCAATCAGTGGTGTAGGCGGGGTTATACACAGCTCAGCATTCAGAGCTCTGCACCAGAGAAAACTGTTAGTGATGAGCTGGTGTTATCTTAGTATCTCGGACGTGCTCAAATAATATGTTCGAGTCACTGATTTGCGCGAACCATATGCTGAGATTCCCTTTGTTAGGCAATCCCCGCATGTGATGTGGCTGTCAAACAGCAGAGAGACATGCAGCCGCAAGGACCCGGACATGTTAATCGCGCACGCCGAAGACACTCTGTTAGCACATGAGCATGCTTGCTCATCACTACTGACGATCACAACTATTGTACCTAGTAAACTAACTGATACATCTCTGCCCCTATGTAGAGTCGGTGGGTCGGGCTGGGGGGTGGTCCCTCTGTATACCACGCAGTAACGTGCAGACACAGGCTGGAGGCAGCTTCGGGTGCAACAGGTCCAAGTTTATTCGATTTCTCGCCGTCCACCAGACGGCCTCTCAACACACCGCACTTCTCTGCACAACTCTCCGGTTACAGAACACCTTGTGACACGTACTTTCTCCAGGGACGTATATGTACGTACCGTCCCTTTTACACTCTGAGACGTTTCTGACAGCTCCGTCACTGTGGCCGCCGTAGGCCTATGCACCAACAGTAATTTTACTGGTCAAACGTCGTTCCAAATATTGTGTCCCACACCCGGAGCCTCGTCTATACTGCGGTACTTTAAGTCAGGACCACCCCCCCTGACTTTCTCTCTCCTCAGTCCCCCTGGTTGGGTTTTCCTCACAGTGCCACAACTGTCACAGTGTCCTTATCACTTGAGCTCCCCCTGGGGACTGGAACTTTCTGGAACCCGCTTTCAAATTTATATCTTTCCCGGTTCCCTATAACTCCGACCCCCATGACCAACGGTTTCTTAAGTACTAAGCTGATGTCAAGTCCTATGCTCACACTCCTCCCTGCCCTCTAATGGTCAACCCAAGGTACTTCATGTCCACTGCACTTTCCTAGCTGTTTCCCCACTGTAATAACTGACACCTGTCTAAACTGTGCAATCCTTCCTTTCTCTATTCTGACAAGTCCATCCGTCCGGTCACCTTCCCTACACTCCTCTTCCTTTGTCTATTGTCATCCACGACAATCGTAATCCCTGCCTTCGTCGTTCTGAAGCTTACCCTACCTTCTGTTGTCGGACCAGCTGTTGGGCCAAACCCACTACCCGCGGGGGCCGAACCAAACCGGGAGCACCATACTCCGAGCAGCCTACTGCTACTCGCCAGCGCGCACGCCACATGATAACGTCTTTCAAATTGAGCTAGGTACACCTGGATTCTCTTTCCAGCGTATACCTTCCCCTTCTCTCCCCTTCTGTCGCCTTCCACTATCCGCTACGCCATGATCGATGCCTTACACCTACCCGATCATTGTCGGCGTCCGCCCTCTTCCTTCAAGGGTGTCCGTGGTGTTAGGAACCTGACCTAGGACAACTGTCTTTCTCACATCTTCCATCTCTTTGCCTTCCTTTGGGTTACACGTCATGGTCGGCGTCCCGGTCTCCCAGACCTCCTCAACACATATTTATGTATACTTTCCTATAAAAGGAACTTAGAAAAAAAAAAAACAAAGAAAGAAAGAGGAGATAATCGCAACAGTTAAACAACAAATAGGAAACAAAAAGAAAATCTTCACTCAAAACGCAACTATCCTTATAACCTGCACAACGGTGCAACGAACTCCTGACAGTTCAATCCACCTTCTGGTGGTTAGTAGTAAGGGCTCCACAGCTGTGGAGTACCCGGGATACCGAGAGTGTCCGCAACAGTTCTCTTTAAGGGGGCTCGTGTTCTTCGGATTCTGCGAGCACGACTACGGCATAGTAACCGCGGGGACAATACTCCTTATAATAGGATACTAAGTCCCCCTCCTGCAAGGCCCGGCCATGACGGACAGAGGCAACGTTGATATAAACCTTCTGGCCTGTCACAAGATCTCGTATGAATCCATATCCTCTTGGTATGTTCGTATACACAAGCCGTCCCTGGGATCGTGTGGCTGCCATGCCAGCCTCTCCTTTTTCATGAAGAAGCCCCCAAATCTCCCGCTCTCTGGCCTTCTTTCCTTTGATGACCTCCGCGACCCAAACGGAGGGTCCGGTATGAGCCCGGGAGTCCGGTGGGCGGGACTTAACCGAGAATGAGAGCAGGGCCAAGGCGGCTGATGATATCTGCGGCCCAGCAGCCGCTGGGACCGGGTGGCGAGCAGGGACAGCTGGTATTTCTCGCAGATTGGGCCACAGGAACCAACACATCGGCTGCAGACGGCTCCAACGCCGGCATAGCCGTGGCCGCAAGATGGACCGCATCCAGAGTTTCAGCCGGAGCCAGAGCCAGTGTAGTAGCAGTAATGGCTGGCTTCGAGGAAGATGTCACATTTGGCAGGGGCGACGCAACAGCGTCTTCCAGCAACAGGTTCCGCACCGGCGACACCGGGCGTGGCATCACCGGGCGGGGTGCCTCGGGGTTAGGAGCGGAGACCCCGCTCAGCTCCACGTAGACAGTAGGGCCTTCCCTGGTCAGACTCTCAGGGACACAGGATGCCGCGGGCTGCGGCTGAATGGTAGGGACCGCTTGCGGAGCCACTGGTGGGACCGGGGGAACTCTCACCTTCCCCGGCACCATGGCCTCCATCACGTTATCACGCAGCTCCTCCCGCAGTCTCCGCTCTTCACCGCGCCATCCGGTGGGGCTAGCCCCCAGGCTCTGGAGCTCCGCGGGCAGGTCCCCTGCTGGTATCTTCAGTGGCTGCTCCCGCTGGCTCCGCAAAGGCTCCACTTCTCCGCTCATCATCCAGCTTCCTGCCCGGGACTCTGAGGAAGACGTTTTCTGGCGTGACTCGACCTCCTGGCGCCACCGCCACTCCAGGCGCCCGATGCCCCAACATCCATAGTGTCGCATATTGTCCAATGAGCAGCACTCGAATGGCGCCAGAGAGCCGCAGGCAAACTTTTCCTCTGTGCCACTCCCTCTGCAGAGTGGGGCGTCCGCAGGCCTTTCCACCCACTTGTCAGGGTCCAGTATGTGGGAGCGTCGGCCTCCTGGTACATATTGCTGTCCCCAGGGATACGTAGGAGGGGGCCCCAGTCCATTGGGGACAACGGCAAACACCTGGATCTCTCCTCTGCACTGAAATAGCACCTCCATCTTGCTCCGGACCTGGTACTGCCCCGGATCGTCTGCTGGCAACGCAGATGCGCCACAGCGCTCCCAACTTATAATCCAGAGGTGGGTGATTTGTATTCCACAGGTGCTTATAATCCACACAGAGCAGTCTGAGTCTTTTTCCATCCCTTGGGGCAGGCCTGCCGCAGAAGATATTGTATTAGCGGCGTTGATCCTGCCGACTACGCCAAGTGTAGAGTCGGTGGGTCGGGCTGGGGGGTGGTCCCTCTGTATACCGCGCAGTAACGTACAGACACAGGCTGGAGGCAGCTTCGGGTGCAACAGGTCCAAGTTTATTCACTTTCTCGCCGTCCACCAGGCGGCCTCTCACCACACCGCACTTCTCTGCACAACTCTCCAGTTACAAAACACCTTGTGACACGTACTTTCTCCAGGGACGTATATGTAGGTACCGTCCATTTTACACTCTGAGACGTTTCTGACAGCTCCGTCACTGTGGACGCCGTAGGCCTATGCACCAACAGTAATTTTACTGGTCAAACGTCGTTCCAAATATTGTGTCCCACACCCGGAGCCTCGTCTATACTGCGGTACTTTATGTCAGGACCACCCCCCCTGACTTTCTCTCTCCTCAGTCCCCCTGGTTGGGTTTTCCTCACAGTGCCACAACTGTCACAGTGTCCTTATCACTTGAGCTCCCCCTGGGGACTGGAACTTTCTGGAACCCTCCTTCAAATTTATATCTTTCCCGGTTCCCTATAACTCTGCCCCCCATGACCAACGGTTTCTCAAGCCCTAAGCTGATGTCAAGTCCTTTGCTCACACTCCTCCCTGCCCTCTAATGGTCAACCCAAGGTACTGCACGTCCTCTACACTTTCCTAGCTGTTTCCCCACTGTAATAACTGACACCTGTCTAAACTGTGCAAACCTTCCTTTCTCTATTCTGACAAGTCCGTCCGTCCGTCAGGTCACCTTCCCTACACCTACATCGTGTTGCTGTCAGATTACATAGCAAAAACCTGCTGACAGATTCCCTTTAAGAGATGTGCCTGGTGTGCACAATGCCAGTCTTGGCTAATCTGTTCTCTGATCTCACACTAGAGACAGTCACTTGAATTATCAGTAGGATTTTCTGAATATGGGAGGAAATCAGAGGACTCAGCAGATCCCTAATCAGTAGAACATACAAACGTCCGGCCAATCTTAGGGTACCGTTACACCTAGCGATGCACCAGCGATCCCGACCAGTGATATGACGCGGTCAGGATCGCTGGTGCATCGCTAGGTGGTCGCTAGTGAGCTGCCACACAGGCAGATCTCACAAGCGACATCGCTGGGGACGGGGGTCGCTACTTACCTGTCAGACGAGGCGATCCTGCGTCCTCCCGCCCGCGTCCACGCGTCGCTCGTCGGTGCCGCAGGGAGTGACCGACGAGGAACGGTCCCAGGAGCTTCTCGCGCGGTCAGCAATAACAAGCGGGGGAGCCGGTCGGAGGTAAGTATCACATGCAGCGATATCGCTAGTAATATCGCTGCAACGTCACAAAATCGGTGACTTTACAGCGATATTGCTAGCGACATCGCAGTGTGTAACGGGGGCTTTAGATTTGAACCCAAAAACATATTTTTTCACGTCACCTTACAACAGGGGTGGGGAACCTTTTTTCTGCCGAGGGCCATTTGGAATTTTATAATAGCGTTCGGGGGCCGCACAAATTTATTAATAATGATGAGCGAGTATACTTGTTGCTCGGGTTTTCCCAAGCATGCTCGGGTGTCCTCTGAGTATTTTGGGGTGCTCGGAGATTTAGTTTCTGTCGACGCATTTGCATGATTTACAGCTGCTGGCCAGCCTGAAAACATGTGGGGATTCCTTAACAAACAGGCATTCCTCACATGTATTCAGGCTGTCCAGCAGCCATAAATCATGAAGCTGAGGCGACGAAAACTAAATCTCTGAGGTCCCCAATAGGCAGGTAAATGTTCCCAATAGGCAGGCAAATGTCACTATTAGGCAGCACAGGACCCATTATGCAGCACAGGTCCCCAATTGGCAGCATAGGTCCTCAATAGGCAGCACAGGTCCCCCAATAGGCAGGAAAATGTCCCCAATAGGCAGGTAAATGTCCCCATTAGGCAGCACAGGTCCCCAATAGGCAGGCAAATGTCACCATTAGTCAGCACAGGTCCCCATTAGGCAGCACAGGTCCCCAATAGCCAGTATAGTTCCCCAATAGGCAGCACAGGTCCCCAATAGGCAGGTAACTGTCCCCAATAGGCAGGAAAATGTCCCCATTAGGCAGCACAGGTCCCCAATAAGCAGGAAAATCTCCGCAATAGGCAGGTAAATGTCCCCATTAGGCAGCACAGGTCCCCAATAGGCAGTATAGGTCCCCAATAGGCAGCACAGGTTCACAGGTCCCCAATAGGCAGGTAACTGTCCCCAATAGGCAGGAAAATGTCCCCATTAAAGTAGGTAGCACAGGTCCCCATTAGGCAGCACAGGCTCCCAATAGGCAGGAATATGTCCCCAATAGGCAGGTAAATGACCCCATTAGGCAGCACAGGTCCCCATTAGGCAGCACAGGTCCCCAATAGGCAGGAAAATGTCCCCAATAGGCAGCACAGGTCCCCATTAGGCAGCATAGGTCCCCAATAGGCAGGCAAATGTCACCATTAGGCAGCACAGGTCCCCATTAGACAGCACACGTCCCCAATAGGCAGCACAGGTCCCCAATAGGCAGCACAGGTCCCCAATAGGCAGGTAACTGTCCCCAATAGTCAGGTAAATCTCCATTAGGCAGCACAGGTCCCCATTAGGCAGCATAGGTCCCCAATAGGCAGGCAAATGTCCCCATTAGGCAGGCAAATGTCCCCATTAGGCAGCACATGTTCCCATTAGGCAGCACAGGTCCCCATTAGGCAGCACAGGTCCCCAATAGGCAGGCAAATGTCCCCATTAGGCAGCACAGGTCCCCATTAGGCAGCACATCTCCCCAATAGGCAGCACAGGTCCCCATTAGGCAGCACATACTGACCTGGTGTTGAACACAGTGACTCCTGGATGGCCCCAAGGCCCCGCACCGCACACACAGCAGCACACGGTCACCACCGCACTGGTGACCGGGGTGATGAAGATGGCAGGCTGGGGTGGTGAAGAAGTCAGACCGGGGAGGCAGACCGCAGACCATTCCAGCACAGCTCATACTCTGGCGCGCGGTTACTCATCCTCTTCATTAGTATCAGTGTGCGGGGCCGCTGGGGTCCAGCGGGGTGTGCTCAGTCCCTGTCAGTGCGTGCATGTATCAGTGCGCGGTATCCAGCGGGCGGGGCTAGGAAGCAGAGCAAGAGTCCTCCTCTGGGTCCTGCAACAAGGTACCCGATCGCGGCTCTGGAGCGGCTGCGGGCCTGATCAAATGATATGGCGAGCCGGATGTTTCCCAACCCTGCCTTACAATGTATCAAATGGCAGTTTTCTTTTTTTTTTTTTTTTTTTAAATGTTGTGTATAATACAACCGTATGCTGTGGAATGCTGCCCGTCACACATCACACACAACTGATGTCTGTTGATGTGATTATGAATTAAGAAATCACAAATCTTCATATGCAAACTTGTTTATGGACACATACAAGCTCCATTCTATTGAACGCCCTCTAGTGGAGACACAAAAGATCTACACTACAGTTTAGGTGATTAAAGTGCACTATGTATATATATATATATATATATATATACACACATACACACACACACAGCACAGACCAAAACTTTGGACACACCTCATTCAAAGAGTTTTTTTTATTTTCATTACTATGATAATTGTAGATTCTGAAGGCATCAAAACTATGAATTACCACATGTGGAATTATATAATTAACAAAAAAGTGTGAAACAACTGAAAATATGTCTTATATTCTAGGTTCTTCAAAGTAGCCACCTTTTGCTTTGATTACTGCTTTGCACACTCTTGGCATTCTCTTGATGAGCTTCAAGAGGTAGTCACCGGAAATGGTTTTCACTTCACAGGTGTGCCTTCAGAGTGAATCTACAATTTTCATAGTCATGAAAATAAAGAAAACTCTTTGAATGAGAAGGTGTGTCCAAACTTTGGTCTGTATTGCATATATATATTATACAGTGGGTACGGAAAGTATTTAGACCCCTTTACATTTTTAAGTCTTTGTATCATTGCAGCCATTTTGGTAAATTCAAAAAAGTTGGGCCAAGTGCTATGCAATATTCTCACATACCACTCAGCCGTATTGTACGGTAGTGTGACTTCAACCTAATGCAGAAGAAATCTCCAATATAATTGCACAATCTCATTTATCATGTGAATTTTTGAAAGTCCCACCAATGAAGACACGAGGTCGACATTTGGAGGGAGAATCACGTCATCTATCCAATATTGACCTGCAATCACAGACCTCCCCAGAGATAATAATTCCATGGAAAAATCAGTTAACTTTGGTGCTTGCAAAAAATGATTTCCTATTTCTGGACTCCTTTTACTTACAAATTAAAGGTACAGCCATGGGCTCAAATGTGCCCCCCCATATGCGAATTATTACATGGCCACTTTTGAAGAATTGATGGTCTACCCCAATACTTTGTATTATTACGGAAACGCTATATAGATTACCTCTTTTGCGTATAGGGTGTGGCCTTGCATCTCTCAACACCTTTTTGGAGGTTCTGAATGCCTCTTGTAATGGTCTGAAATTCACTATGTCTTATGACATACATCAAATTCATTTTCTGGACACTATGGTTCTCAAGGACACCTCAGGATATTTAATGACAGATTTATACATCAAACCTACAGACCAGAAAGGTCTTTTGCACTACCAAAGTCTCCATCCTTCAGCAATGATTGAGGCAATCCCCAAATCACAATTCAAACGGGTGAGACACATTGTGAGTAATCCAGAGGTCCGTTAAAGATTACAAAATATTCTGAATTCACTCCATCCAGCCACGTATTTTCTTTCAATACATATGGGGATCTTATAGTATATTTCCTAGTGAGTCCACCTGTTCTTACATATGTTACATGGGGAATATATTCATGATTGATTGTCTCATTTTAACATGCTTTAAAATATATTTCCCCAGCGTCAGATTATGTCTACTTTATTAACTAATATGAGGTCTCTCCTCATTTTTCAGAGCCAGATATAAAACATCCTATTCCTGTTCTGGTTTTGCCACAATCTTACTGGTGTCTTCTTCAACACTAAAAGACTCCAATATAGTTGCTTTTGTTATAAACTTCTATCAGACACTCGTTCCAGCACTTATTTTCATCTAATTCCACATGACATCAAGTGAAAAGCACGCTTCCTGCGGCTGACACGCACGCCACTTTCGTGACCACCTATTCATCACGCCCCTTTCCCAACCTGCACTACTACAGAATAGGAACTTCTTCCATCACAAGCTGCGCCACACCCGGATATACCATGGACTACAGATTGGTCAGTCAGCCATAATTCATCCCGCTCCTTCCCTTTTTATACCCGGGATTGTCAGAGACTTGGTGCACCATAGAACCAGCGGTGGATACCATGTTCACGTCGTCGCCATTAATCTCAACACATTGGAAACTTTGGTATATTTTATTTTCTCTCTTTGGCTACCAGAGGTATTATACCGCTTTAAGTTTCACTCACTTGTCATTTATCTTGGTGTTGACAGATGACACACGCTGCTGGATACTGTGTCCTTTTCTCCATGCTCTTAAAGGGGATCCGTCATCTATTTTTACGTATATAAGATGCGGTCACCGCCATCAGGGGCTTATCTACAGCATTCTGTAATGCTGTAGATAAGCCCCCGATGTAACCTGAAAGAGAAGAAAAACGAGTTATATTATACTCACCCAGGGGCGGTCCGGCGCCTCCCATCTTCTAGCGATGACGTCCTCTTCTTTGCTTCCTGTCACGACTCCGGCGCAGGTGTAGTGCTCTGCCCTGTTGAGGGCAGGGCCCAGTACTGCAGTGCGCAGGACCTCTTTGATCTCTCCCGGCGCCTGCGCACTGCAGTACTCTACCCTGCCCTCAACAGGGCAGAACAGTACGCCAGCGCTGGGGCCGCAACGGGAAGCAAAGAGGATGTCATCACTAGAAGATGGGAGGCGCTGGACCGGACCGTGACACCCATCGCACCCAGACCGCCCCTGGGTGAGTATAATATAACTCGCTTTTCTTCTGTTTCAGGTTACATCAGGGGCTTATCTACAGCATTACAGAATGCTGTAGATAAGCCCCTGAAGGCGGTGGCTGCATCTTATTTACGAAAAAATAGGTGACAGATTGCCTTTAAGCAGTGTGGTAAGTTTTTTTCTTTTATATTTACATATAGATCATTAACCCCTTAGTGACTGAGCCAATTTGGACATTAATGACCGGGCCAATTTTTACAATTCTGACCACTGTCACTTTATGAGGTTATAACTCTGGAACGCTTCAACGGATCCCGCTAATTCTGAGACTCTTTTTTTCACGACATATTGTACTTCATGATAGTGGTAAAATTTCTTCGATAGGACTTGTGTTTATTTATGAAAAAAAAACAAACAGAAATATGGCAAAAAAATTTTCAATGTTCAACCTTTTAATTTTTATGTCCTTAAATCATAGAGATATGTCACAAAAAAGCGTAGTTACTTACCGATAACGGTATTTCTCTGAGCCCATGACGGCACCACGGAGAGGGGATCCTCCCCACGGGGACAGGAAACCTACAGATAAAAAGGCGGTACCTCTCTCCCGCATCAGTTGTTTTACAGAGCATCAAAAGGAACTTCTGCCTAGTACTAACACAATAACTTAAAGAAACAAAATAATTTCTATCATCATTAAACTGCGTAGAGGAGACACCACGTGACTATTTTCTTAGACTCTATTTACAATAAGTGCGCTCCCCACGCTTTTAGGGAGGGAATATACGGGTGCCGTCATGGGCTCAGAGAAATACCGTTAACAGTAAGTAACTACGCTTTTCTCTTTCCCCCATGACGGCACCACAGAGAGAATTGCAGGGAATATCTGTTAGGGGGGGGACCACTGCCTCTAGCACCCTTCTACCAAAGGTTAGATCTGAGGAGGTGGCTAGGTCCAGCTGATAGTGGATAAAGAAAGTCGAAGGAGAGGACCAAGTAGCGGCTCTACATATCTGCTCAATGGAGATGCCTGCTCTCTCTGCCCAGGAAGTTAATACCGCTCTTGTAGAATGGGCTGTTACTCTGTCTGGGATGTCCACGCCCTGCGACGAGATTGACAAGGTGATGGCGTCTCTTATCCATCTTGCCAGCGTGCTCTTTGTTGCCTTCCGCCCCTTTCTTGGCCTCTGGAAGCACACAAAGAAAGACCTATCCTTCCTACACTCCCTCGTGGTCGCTAGGTATTCCATTAGGCATCTCCTGACATCTAATGTGTGTAGAGCTTCTTCTCCCTTGTTTTTGGGATTGGGGCAAAAGGAGGGGAGGGAGATTTCCTGGGTTCTGTGGAATCGGGATGCCACCTTCGGTAGGTAGGCCGGGTCTGTTCTAAGTATCACCCTGTCATCCAGAATCTGTGTAAACGGAGGGAAGGCTGACAGGGCCTGGATGTCACTAATTCTATGGGCCGATGTGAGGGCTATCAAGAGGGAGGTCTTGAGAGATTAATTTTAGCGGTGCTTCTTGCAAAGGCTCAAAGGGAGGTTTGGTCAGGGCTGAGTGCACCAAGTTTAGATCCCAGGGAGGAGTGTTTAGAGAGGGCATGAGCCTGGATCTACCTGCTGCCTTAATGAACCTGGACACCCAACGGTTCCCTGACAAGTCATAATTGTATAGGGCCCCTAGGGCTGCCACCTGAACTTTCAATGTGCTGGTAGCCAGTCCTTGTTCTAGCCCTTTTTGCAGGAACTCGAGAATCTTAGATAGGGGTACATTCCCACCCGAACCTGCCCCTGATACCGAAAGGAACTTCTTCCAGATCCTACTGTACAATCTGGTGGTTACTGGTTTTCTGCTCCGTAGGAGAGTAGATACTAAATTTTGGGAGAAGCCCCTGTTGTTTAACAGAGCCCTTTCAAATTCCAGACCGTCATATGTAGGTTCTCCACCTGCGGGTGAAGTACTGGCCCTTGTGAGAGTAAGTCCGGGACATCCGGGAGGACCCAAGGGTCGGAGATGGACATTCTCTTCAGCCAAGAGAACCAAGTCCTTCTTGGCCAGAAGGGAGCTATTAAGATCACCCTTGCTTTGTCCTCCCGAATCTTCCTCAGAACTGATGGAATTAAGGCTAAATAAAAGTCGACTCTTATTCCCCATTGACTTGCATTGGGGGCGGATTTCGGACGAAACTCCGACTTTTTTTGCCCTAGTCGGACCAGTTTCATATGAAACAAATTTTGTTTCATGAAACCCGATCCGACCAAAGTCGCTCAACTCTAGTGGGAACGCATATGCAAGGGGAAAGTGCCAGGGGATCATAAGGGTGTCCAGGGCTATTGGGTTCCCGGATGGGTCTATGGAGCAGGTTTTCACCTTCCGATTCATCTTGTTGGCAAATAAGTCTATGTTGGGTTTCCCCCACAGGTTCGCGATCTGATTGAAAATTCCCTGGTTCAACTGCCACTCGCCCTGTCTCAGTTGTGTGCGACTTAGGAAGTTCGCCTTCACATTGTCTGACCCTTTTATGTGTAATGATGTCAGTGAGCCTAGGTTCCCCTCTGCAACCTGGAAAATTGACTTTGTCACCTCCATAAGGGTACGGGATGTTGTGCCCCCCTGATGATTCAAGTAGGCGACTACTGTGCTGTTGTCCGAGAACACTCTCACGTGGTGGGACCTGAGGGAGTTTAGAAAATACAGGAGGGTGCGCTTCACTGCTAACAGCTCCTTCATATTCGAGGAGGCTGCCTTTTCATCCTCTGTCCAGACTCCTTGTGCTACCTGGTTGTCCAAGTGAGCCCCCCATCCCCTGGGGCTTGCATCTGTAGTAAGGATCTGAGACCGGTATCACCCAAGGGATCCCCCTGGATAGGTTGGATGGTTCCGTCAACCACTGTAGTGAAAGCGGTTATGGGTGAAATGTCTAACCGCCCTTCTAAATTTTCGTGAAGAGAAATTTCTGCCGCTAGTATCTCCCACTGGAGATCTCTTGTATGAGCTTGGGCCGACTGGTAGGCAGGCTGTCGCTGAGCCAAGCAGGGACATGGCCTTCCTGAGTGTCAATACTGTGTGTGTCATTGCTCCTGCTGCTAGCTGCTGTATGTGTAGCATTTTCCCCTCCGGCAGATCACACTCTTGTCTGAGGGAATCTATAGTTATACCCAAATATTCTTGTATTTGGCTCGGAATCAACCGAGATTTCGGCAGGTTTAGTAACCAACCTAGGTTGGACAATGATTCCATAGTCTGGTTCAACTGGTCTCTGCAATGAGAGGGGGAGTTGCCTATCACTAGGAAGTCGTCCAAGTATGGAACTATCAGGACGTCCCGCTCTCTCAAGTGTGCCATGACCTCTGCTATGATCTTTGTAAATACTCTCAGGGCGACGGCCAGCCCAAATGGGAGAGCTTTGAATTGATAATGCTTTATTTCTCCCCCTATGGTGACTGCTATTCTGAGGAAATGGCGGTAGTCCGTGTGTATGGGGACGTGATAGTACGCGTCTTTTAAGACGAGTACCGTCATGTAACAAGATGGAAACAGCATCTTTACTGCGGATTTTATGGTTTCCATTTTGAATGGAGGAATCACTAGGCATTTGTTCAATCTTTTCAGGTTCACTATTGTCCTGAATGTCCCATCTGGTTTCTTCCGCAGGAAGATAGGGGAATAGAAGCCTTCTCCAGTACCGATTTCTCCACCAGGGTCTGAATCTCCTGTTGTGCTGCCGCTTGCTCTTCTATCGATTGCCTCTGTGGGGTCACTATGAAAGGTTTGGGTGAGGTGTGAAATTTTAATTTGAGGCCTGTTTTTACGATGCTTAGAATCCAGGAACTGCTTGATATCTTTTACAAGGTTGGAAAGAAGAGGCCCAATCTTCGCCCTAGCTGGGAGACACCTTCATTGGGGTTGCTTTTTGTCTGCTGCTTCCCGAACATGATCCCCTTCCCTTTGCCTCTTCTGTCTTCCCACTTATCCTGGGAGTTTTTAGGCAGCTTCCTCTGTATAAATTTCTTGCTCCGAAAGCATTTGAAGGGGTAATTGGATGGGTTAGGGAAAGACTTCTTTTTGTCCCCTGCTTTTTCAAGTATATCGTCCAGTGTGGGCCCGAAAAGGAATTCCCCTTCACAGGGAATGGAGCACAGTTTTGTTTTCATTTGCTGGTCTCCCGTCCAGCACTTGAGCCACAGTGCCCTTCTGGCTGCGTTTGAGAAGGAGGCTGTCCTGGCTGTCAACCTGATCGAATCCGCGGATGTGTCTGCCAGAAACGCCGCCGCCCCTCTCATTAACGAGACGGAGTCTAGGATTGCGCCCCTTGGGGTTTTGTTCTTTAGTTGGTCGTCCCACTGATCCAGCCACACCATCAGGGCTCTAGCTGTGCAGATGGCGGCTATAGCGGATTTTAGTCCTCCTCCTCGCTCTCCCTATCACTATGGTCTGACCCAGGCTCCTTTCTTTTAGGTTTCTTATGCTTTTTGTTTTTTCCCTGAAGGTTTTTGAAGGCGTTAACTACTTGGTGGACAATTAGGGCTCTAAGGTCAGAAGCGAACCCTGGGGATTCCTTGCATATTGTATGTTCAATGCAGGATTGGCAGAGCCTTTTCCCCCACGCTGTGGTGAGCTCCTCCTTGCAAAGTGGGCAAATCTTGTGGTTGGCCTTCTGTGTGCACTTCCTCCACTATAAGAGGACAGGCCCTAATTACAGTATACATTCATGTAGTCCACTTACCCAACAGACCGAAGGATACCGAATCAGAAGTGGGCCCCGACTCTGCTTGTGGTTTGTATTTTGGGACCCCTGTCCCACCGGACTCTTTGCTGCGTCTGGACTCGGAGCGGCTGCTGCTGTGTCGCTGTGCCTGGTCCTTGGCATCCTTCTTGCGGTGCTGCTGCGGTGATTTCCGCGTTTGCTGCTGGTGTCCTGTGTCAGAGGCCACGGCTAGCAGCTGTTGCTCTTCTGGAGGCTCGGCGCTCATGGTGTCAGAAACAGACAGCGCTGTTCCCCCCTGCGCGCTTTTAATCAAGCGGGAGGCCTTTTTTTTCCCCCGGGGTGAGCGACACCTGTGTATCTCCAATGGGCCTCCGAGATGCTTTGCATCGCCCACGTCATCCGGTGGCGCCCGCGTCCCCGAACGCGCGCACTGGCCCGACCTACCCAGAGATGCCGTGTGACGTCGTTCAGGCCAAGCTTCGCCCCACGCACTGTCGCCGCCCCCGGCTCCCAGTGATGCATTGCGCTGAGGCCGGCGGCGTCTCAAGCTGCCGGCACGCATGGGGGAAACCGCGCCCGCTGACGCTCTCCCACCCCGGTACCTGCTCCAGCCGCACATGGAGGACGCTATCCTAGGAGAGGTGGTCTTCTGGAAGCGCTTCTGCCGCCTCTCCCCCCGCACACCCTGGAGGCCCGCTGACCTCAGCGGTGGCGCCTCGGGTAGCCACCCCAGCCGATGGTAAGTCTTTAGGTTCCCTATGGGGACAGGAAACCAACTGATGCGGGAGAGAGGTACCGCCTTTTTATCTGTAGGTTTCCTGTCCCCGTGGAGCGGATCCCCTCTCTCCGTGGTGCCATCATAGGGGAAGAGAAAATACTTAATAAATAACATTTCCCACGTCTGCTTTACATCAGCACAATTTCGGAACCATTTTTTTTTTTGTTAGGAAGTTATAAGGGTATGCAAGTGCTGCCATCTTCTGGGCTCACCCCTTTAAATACCCGGTGGCCCTGCCTCTCGTCTCAGTTTTCGAATCCAGCGCGCTGTATGCAGGGAATTCCCAGGCCCTGTGCACTTGCAGCCCAGATGGCCGCTAACATCACCTAGGTAAGCGTACCACTTCTGTAGGCTTCCACGAGGAGAGGAAACCAAACTGATGCAGAGGAGAGGTACCACCTTTTTATTCAGTAGGTTTCCTGTCCTGCTGGGTGGATACCGACTCTCAGGTGGTGCTGTCATGGGAGAAGGGGAAAAATACCTCTTCATTAGAGTTGAGCGACTTTGGTCGGATCGGGTTTCATGAAACAAAATTTGTTTCAGATGAAACTCGTCCGACTAGGGCAAAAAAAGTCGGAGTTTCGTCCGCTCAGTGCAGACTTTGAGCGGACGAGATGAGCATACGTGCTTGCATAAGGTGTTATCGAGCATGCTCGTTTGCTAACAGTGTCTTCGACAAGCTCTGAAAATATGTTCGAGTCCCCGCGGCTGCATGTCTTGCAGCTTTTAGACAGATGCAACACTTGCAGGGCTTGCCAGTTTGTTAGGCAATCCCTGCATGTGTTGCAGCTGTCGAACAGCAGACATGCAGTCGTGAGGACTTGAACATATTTTTAGAGCCTGCAGAAGATAATTGGTTAGCACCAGAGCATGCTTTGACAACCTAATTTAAGTTGTCTGAAAGTGTATGGACCATTTAAGCTAAACTTGCCTGTATTGCTAAACCAGTACTTCATCCCGGTTGGAATAAAACATGAACAGAGCTGCTTTCAAACATCTACAAATATGTTTTATCATCTTCAATATTTGGTACAGAAAGGTTTGCCAATCTTTATTAAAATACAAGTTTATCGGAAATAAATTTGAAAAAAAAAAAAAAATTCAAATAGCTGGAGATCAGAAAAAAAAAAAAACAACCCAAAATGAAACACTGAAACACGTTAATAACTTATCTATACAGCATGAGAATATAACCATCAACACGATGAGGGTCCTCAGGGAAACTAGATCCATCGGTTGAAGACGTTCTTTTTGGATAAGACAAGGTGGTGAGAGCAGTAAGATCTTCGGCATCGAGGACATGATGAGAGGTCATTTGTGGAGTGCAGGTTTTCGGATGGATGTGCAGAATTAGTCTCCGCACTTCATGATTCTAACTTCGAAATGAGTTCTCCAGGAAAAAAAAAAAAAAAAAAGAGGGGAAAAAAAAAAAAAAAGCAACAAAATCCAACTGGCAAATACTACAAGGTTAACCACAGTTAAGACATGTCCAGGATAATGGAGGAACAGGGGTTAAAATAACCTTACATTAAACAAGTGCTCGAGGTGTTATGGGAAGAAGCGGACTGACAGTTAACCCATTTCCTCCCAGGGAAATAACATCAGTTAGTATAGCATTAGTACATTACAGGTTACCAGGTCACTCACATCACTCTGCAGCTTGGTGACGGGTTATGACACAGAACGCGGCGGTGGCGATACTTGGTATCACGCTAGAGATCACAGGAATGTTTGCAATAGAACAGATAATGGTCAGCACAATCCCCTGGGGGGACTGTCACTTCATACTAGGGGCCACAGAAAACACATGTCTGCGGTAAAAAGTGAATGCAGATTAATGTTAAGAGGAAAAAAAGACCCTGTACCCCCAATAAATGAGGGCAAAGGAAAAATTGACCTGAGGACAGTAACCACCTATACTGCCCCCTGCTGGGGATGGGAAGGGCTGAGTGGTAGCCAATTTGGTGCATCAGCCCTGATATTTAGTGTTTGTTCATTGTCTTTCATCCAGTCTCCATCACTGTCCGCCAATCACATGATTCCGCAGCATGAATTCTGCTTCCGTGCCTTAAAGGGAAAATGCAGGTTAAAAATGGTCATTAAAAAGAGTCAATCACCACATCAATCAAATGCAGGAAAATAATATCCATTCTACATTAACCCCTCAATCAGACGCTTGTGATTCTGTGGTTTAGGGTGCGCCGACATCTGCATATAAAATTGGCAAGTGCAATGAGAGTGCACAAAATGGCCGAGACGCAATGGAAGTCAATGGGTGCAAGGAAAAAAAAAAATTATATATATTATACGGCACAAGGACCCGTGTGTGCTGTGCAACAACCATGGCCCCTTCCCAACCCGTTACTATCAACAGGGTTCTATAGGACTAGACTGCTATCCCGTCTGTCCTGAATGGGACATTAGGATTGATATATCCCTGGACCTGACATATCTTCTAATGGGTGAGTTCGCTCCATTGATTTTCCTTCTTCCAATGTTATTTGGTGTGGGGTTGTCTCGCCCTTATAGTGTTTATCTGCACCTATCTACGATAATTTACTATTGCCCATAATATTGGGCCATGTCCTTGAATAGAATGTTTTCTGTGACCACTATCATTGTCTTTTCTAAAAAGCTGTGAGATATTAGAATTGTAATTCTTTATATGGCAGTTTGGTGCGGTTGATCCAGTCATTAAACAAATGCAGAATGGGATTGTCTTTATGCTTTATGTGATGTTGATGCTTTGATAGCCAAGTTGTGCGGTCACGACAGTGTCCATTATATATTATATACAGTATTATTTGGTTACCACTACAGTCTGAACCCCTATTATCGTATGCCTGACTTTTATATGAACTAGGCTTTGTCTGTAGATTAAGCCTTTTTTCATTTTAAAGGCAGGACTTGTTTCATTGTTAGTATTAAAAATTATGTTTTATACCTCACTCTCTTTGCTGTACATTATATAATTATTAATATCAGCCCGCACCTGTCTGCTTAACCTTTGCAAGTTATTAAAAATAGGGGGGGGACCCAAGTCTTTTTTTTTTTGGGGGGGGGGTCCCCTCCTGTTAATAACCTGTAAAGGCTAAGTAGACAGCTATGAGCTGATATTAATAGTCTGGGCAGCTCCATGTTTATGACCCCCTTCCCGACCATGCTTTTTCTCAGCTGGTTAAAAAGAATAAAGGGGGACCCCACCCCGAGGCATTTTTATCTTTTATTAACTAAATACATGTACAGTATGCTATACACACACTGTACTGATTATACATCTCAATGACATCTATGTATCAATCTATCAATCGCATGTCATATGGATGGTAGGTGAGGAAAAAAATGCCTGACACTCACCTGACACGCTCCAACTTTTCTGGCTGAGAATCTCAGCTACTTTACATACCGTACTCAGATGTGAGCAAACCCTTAACCCTGGCCTTTTAATTTAATTTTGTGCCAGGGTTTTAGGTTTTTACAATTTTTAATAAAACAGAAAAAAAAATTTGGGGCTGTTTTATTAGTATGTACAAGAAAAAAAAAAAGTACACTGGCACAACATATTTCCTCATGATTTTGGTACATATTTAGGCTCCCAAAAGGTCATAAAGACTTCTGGGTTGACAATGACAACTGCTATGCTATTATTTAACTGGCTCAGAGTTAATCTGTTTCTGCTGGGTAAGATTCCCCCGATCACACAGTGATGGTATATCCAAGCGATGAGTCGTTTAACAAGATGTAAATTGACTCCTAATTTTTTTTTATTTACAGTATTTTCCTTGCTAATATTGCGCCATCACTGTATTGTATATACTGCCATCATCGGGGCTCACAATCTAGAATTGTTATCAGTATGTCTTTGGAGTATGGGAGGAACCCATGCAAACATGTAGAGAACATACAAAGTCCTTGCAGACCCAGCGCTGTAAAGCCACAGTGCTAACCACTGAGCCACTGTGCTGCCTAATGGAGGGGGAATAACACTGCCAGGTTTCCGTCCAGGTTTCAGCTCATTGCATTTTATGATCTGATCGGAAAGGGGCCCTTCTAATGAGGAGGAATTGTACTAAGTGGATGAATGTGTGCCTTCTGGTGTGCGACACTCACCGTTTTATAGAAAGCCTTGGACTGTGTTCCTAGCACTTCTGATTTACTGACCAAGTCATCCAGTTTCTCTCCGCGCTGCAGTAAGGACTCCATGGTATTATGCTGATAATTTACAAGACAAATAGATCATATACAAGCAAAGCAAAAACTGATATTGTATCATGGTAATTCCCTGTGATGTGCTGCATTCTCCTGGCTGCCCTTGCTCCATGTAGCAGAGTAATAGGGGGTATCAGGCTCATCTACAGGCAGCCTAAAATGTGTGCGTGAAAGTGCTTACAGTAAGGTGTTACATTAGTAGCCATTAATAGGGTCTCATTTTAGTTAGCATTTTATCCCAATGGTCTTTTCCCATGTGCCCTGGTTGGCTCTATAACAAACGCTAAAGATGAACTCTGCAGTGTTCTCCACTCATTGCATGTGTTCTGCCCTATGCAGCTGAATGAGATGGCGGCACAGCGTAGTGGGAGGAAATCTCCCTTGGTGGTTCTCCCTGCACACTATCCAGGGATCACAGCTGTACTAAAACTCAGACAAGTCACATCCAGAAATTGGCGCATTAGAGCATGCTGGGATAGTTTCCACAGGAATGAGAAAAAAAAAAAAAAAAAAAAAAAAAAAAATCAGTGTTTACTAACTAGTACTCACACATTACTAAGTCAGTTTGCTGCCTGTCGAGCAAACGGACAGGATGCAGAGAAAATACGCACTCACTTTAACGAGACCTTAAAAGGGAACCTGTCATGTTGAATGTGAGATCGGATATGCAGACATCATACTATAGAGCAAAAGCTGATCAGATTCATATATATTTTTGTGGAAATAGTTTCAGTAAAACTTTTATTTCATCCATTGAAATAGCTGCGTTTGTATGAGTCCAGTGGGCGGGTCTACTAGTGACTGACAGCCTCCCCTGTATGACTGCATGCAGAGCTATCTGTCAATCGCTAGTAGACCCGCCCACAGGACTCTTCTACAAACACCAGGGATTTCAATGAATAAAATACAAGTCATCCTGCATCTTTTCCCATAAACCTATATATCATCCGCTCAGCTTATCCTCTATACCATGATGTCCGCAGACTGACCTGCAGGTATAACGTGACAGGTTCTTTTGAAAGTGAATAATAGATTATCATTTACTCACCAGGATGATTTTGGTTTCGTCCAGCTCAGCTTGTACTTTACTCATTGGATCAGCATCTCGAGGGTTCTGTGAATATAAATACAGATAAAACTTTCCAACCACATCCTCTGTCTATTGCTACGGTCCATCCAGTCATTGTCAGATTTGGGAATTTTGTGGATTGCAGCTGAACGAAGATGGCTCGGTACCTAAAAATGCCTTACGGGGAGGGAGTCATCCTTTACATAACACGGGAGACAAGAGCAGCACAGACTGCAATGATGATCAGGGGGGTGCAGAACTGGTAACAAGACTGGCTGCGGGCGTACGTGAGCCAACAATGGGGTACCACAAACAATCTTGGCACCTTAATAAAACGTGATGTGATTTGCTACTGACAGAACATTAAAAAAAAAAAAGTAATATTTTCCGGCACATGTGGAGACTGCTCAGCTGATCGTCGTCCTAATTTAATAAACGCTTTGAACTATGTCCCTATAAGACGAAAACAACACACCCAGCAGAACCAGAAGCGGCTATTGCCGGGCCTCCTCTCACTTAGAAACCGATGTATTTCTGCAGGGTTCACACTATAAGCTGAGGGCTGGCATCATTGCACATTATAGAGGTGAAATATTATGCTTCTATAAAACCATTATCAGTGGATTTATACTTGAATTGGTTTCCCCCACCCAAAAAAAAAAAAAAAAAAGGAATAGACAGAAAAAAATAAAAAAAAATCTATAAATCTGGAGCTTGACTATACCCACCCTTAGCTGCTCCAGAGCCGTCTCCAGCCTTTGACCGCTGCAGCCACTGACTTCTAAGATCAGTGACTGGCTACCAAGGGTATGGAGTCGGTAAGCCAAACCTCCGGTTCCACTGCACGGCCTCACTACTGAGCATGTACATAAAGTGCAGCACAAATTCATCTCAAATAAAAATACAGATCCTTTGCTCAGAAAGAGAACTGATATTTATAGGACATTTCATAACTTTCCCAAATGCTTATGAAAACATTTACAGCACATCCCGCTTTGTACTACTGCACCCAATCTATTACATAATTTGGGTTGGAACAGTTACAGAAAGCAGAACTGAGACCAGGGAAGAACAAAGGCATTGTATTCGATTGCCAGAGGATAGCGATACATTTACAGATACGAGGAACGTTGTGGTACAACTAGGACACAATCAGGTCAACATCGGGCCCCACCTTTGACATAATTAGCTGAACACATATGTTGAGAGACCATTTGCCCGAAGAAAGGCCCTAGCAACTTAGCAAGTCAGGGGCCCAGTTTGTCCACGTCGGGAATGTGTACTGAGGAGATTGGCAGGAAATGTTGTTCGGCCCAAGACAGAATCCGAGTGACTTCTGCCAAGATGGTGTTCCATGTTCTGCCCTAATGGTTGATGTATACCACAGCCATGGCACTGTCAGATTGAATGAGTACTGGGCGACCACCGCTAGCAGGTCCTGCCAGTGAAGGAGAGAGAGATTGCTCTGAGCTCTAGAATGTTGATGGGGAGAGAGATCTCCCAGGAATCTAGGGATCTGAACTGTGTTGGAGGAATACAGCCCCCATCAAAGGAGGCTGGCATCCGTCGTGATAATCTGTCACTGCAGAGGAAGGCATAATCTCCAGTGCCGAATAGGAGGGACTCCACTCGGCCACGGACGGTGTCACTCGAAGAGGGAGCAAGATGGAACAGTCCAGGGAGCAGACCCTCTTGTGCCAAGTTGACAAGAGGGCCAGCAAGAGGGGGCAAGTGTGGAACTGTGCATTGTGGCAACCATCTTGCCTAGTACACTCATGCAGCATCAAAGGGAGCAAGGCAAAGGACGAATGAGTGAGCAAATCCCAAGGAGGAATTCCGAGATTTTTTGGGGGAAGATAGACCCTGGAGCGTGTGCTGTCGAATAGCATGACCATGAAGTCTAGAAGCTCGACATGCATCACAGACGACTTCCATCTGTTGATGAACCAGCCTATGAGAGAGTGATCTGAAGGCTCTTGCAACAATCCGAGGAGGATGGGGCCTTTATCAGGAAGTCATCCAGATAAGGAATAACTACGATCCCTCTGGGGAGTAGAACAGACGCCACAGTCACCACGATCTTCATGAATATGCTGAGCATTGAGGCTAGGCTGCAGGGAAGAGCTGTGAACTAATCGCGAGAATTCTGGACTGCAAAGCGGAGAAACCACTGATGAGCGGCATATATTGGAATGTGGAGGTAGGTATCTTGAATGTCCACCATGCAGAGGAATTCCTTAGGTTACATAGAATCAGTCACCAGAGGGACCCCATTCAGAAGTGACGGAGACGAACCCGCTGGTTTAAGAGCTTGAGGTCCAGGATTGGGTAGACAGTTGTCCACCTTTGGAACCACAAAAAGGTTTGAAGAGAAACCTGAGAAGCACTCCTGAGAAGGGAGGGGTACAATGTCGTCTGCCGGGAGAAAAGATGGCCTGAAAGAACCCGGGAACCTGGGATGGAGACCTTGGGGGGTGGGATCTGAAGAAATGCTGACAGGCAGAAGAGGAAAATTCTATTTTGTAACCAATGAATACGATCTCCGTGACCCAAGTATTGCCCGACTACGAAGAGCTACATGTCCCGAAAGAGAAGACTACTACAACCCACCCAGAGAGGCTGGCATGGGTACACCTTTCTCCCTGCACCGTCGTGGTCCTAGACCACGCAGAAGACGGCAATAGCTCTAGGTGGAGTCATTGGAAAAACATCAGTCTTCACCCAGCACTGTCTCTCTATGGAGGACTAGCAGACTGGGGATGGTAAGGATTAAAACACAACAAGGGAAACTAAGGTAGAAATGGGTCTAAGTGCAGACTCGTGTCAGCCTCCTACTGACACTAAACTAGAAGAGATTAGATTTGTGTCAGTTGGTGGGTGTACTCTGCTGAGTAGGAACCAATTTTTTTTTTTTTTTTTAGTAGTGTCAGCATCCTAATGACAGTTCCATGTACCCATGGTCTCCTGTGTCCCCCAATGACGAGAGAAAGATGAACGTATATAAAGTAAATCCAAAATACACAGAGATGAAACAAATGGTGGGTAAGCCATAGAGACACGGAAGTATGTCTCTCTCGTATGCAAACAAAAATTATATCAATACAGGGCAGAGAAACAAAAAAGGAAATGCAGACACATAATACAATATTAGAGCACAATGAAAGAGTAAAAAGCACAAGTCACTGTGGACGAAAAAAAAAAAAAAAGTGCCAAAAATATTACTACAGCATTGGCTCACCCCAATCCACCTGACACGCATTTCACAACTGCTTCGTCTGGGGTAGTCTGTATACATATTTATCTTTTTAATGGTATCCAATAAATTTCATATATTTTATTGTGATTTTCTATATCCTGTACATTTTACTTCGCTTGTCTTATTTTATTTTTGTGCGTTGGGATTCATTTATTTCAGGCTTTTGAACATTGCTTTTTGGTTTTCAGTTACGTGCAGTAGTGATACAGCCATGTTCACAAAAACGAGCAACAACGGTGTAAAGACAGAGCTGGACCTGGGGAGGATGAGTATAGCGGTATTTGTTATTTTGGACATCTGGAAGTCTATGGTAAAAAAAAAAAACACACCTATTTTTGCAAAACGGTAGAGAGAAACCAGCTCACCTAGAGCAGTATTCGGCGTGTTGAAGGACGGAACTCATGTGGCCACAAGTGTGAGTAATCCAAGGCTAAGAGGGGAAGTGGTTCCAGCTTCATAAAGTCTGTTTTTATTTTAACAAGGTAAAATCAATCCGGTTATAAAGTCGCATCACAATCCATAGCAGCAACGCATTTCAAACGCCAAGAAGAGTCCTTCGTCAAGCTTGCTACTATGGATTGTGATGTGACTTTATAACCGGATTGATTTTACTTTGTTAAAATAAAACCAGATTTTATGAAGCTGGAGCCATTTCCCCTCTTTATTTTTGCAAAACCGTTTTTATAAAGAAACCTGGCATTGGTATAGTTTACTGAAACACACAAATACCCCAATTATATTTAATTAATATACGATATGGGGCACACTCGCCTTCCAAAATGTTCTCTTCCGTAACACAGGTTGGCAAGTAAATACAAGCACGGCAGAAAACCTAGCATACATCCATATGGCTTTTCACATAAATAATATTTATTTTTATTATTTTAGGTTTTGCAATATAATGTTTCCACTTGTAGTGGGTTAAAAAGAACCTGTTAGCAGGATCATAATCTGTGCTTCGGGGTGGGACTGTGGGTAGGGTCTTCGGCTCAGAGGGCTCAGCCACGGGACCTCTGCTGCCTCAGTTGTATTCATCATCTTCGTCGGCGCGGTCACAGATTCAGCTGGTGGCAGCCTACATGAAAATGGGGCAGGCGGATGTGTAGATCGAGCCCCCGTGTTCTTCAGGAAAATGGCGCCAGAGGTTTTGCATGCGCAGAATGAGATCTCAACTCACGAGGCTGATCGGCGCATGCGCCATTTTCATGAAGACCGCCACCAGCTGAATCTGCGAGAGCGTCTACCACAGCTAGGACCGCGACAGCCTAAAACTTAATATGATGAAGAAGATGAATACAGCAGAGGGGCCGTGGCTGAGCCCTCTGCGCCAAACACCTGACCAACAGTCGCGCCCCGAAGAGATGAAGAAACCAAAATTCATCATGATTATTTAACGAAAACTAGATTTTTTAACTGAAGGCATGTATTAAATCAGTATAACAGCGCCATTCTGCCGATACCTTTAGTTTAACATGGAAATTCCTGCTGACTGGTTTTCTTTAAGGACTAAAATGTCAGTCATTAAAGAGTTACACATCAGAAATGTGAAGATAACCACTGCAATGGTACCCCTTGTTAAGGGAGGAGAACCGACTACACTAAACCTTACTCAGCAAGGCCGATTTCACGCATCCAAGTTAGGATTGACTGAACGCCGGGTCTCCAGACCCAGCAGTCAGGTCTTCCGATCTGAGAAAGGGCCAATAAACCCGCCTTAGTGTGAAGATGACATTACATTGTGGAGAACCTATATGCCACAAACAAAATTTGCAAAAAAAACTGATAAGTTCTCTATATGGGCATGTAGGTCATGGAAAGCTGGATATAATGATACCTTGATATCTGAGATCTGATGTTATTCCTAAGATTTCCAAGTCTTTCTTAATATGTAAATGAGCTGTTAAGATCTATAGGCGAGACATAGATCTCCCCGAGAATCTGCCTCCAATGATTATTGTAAATGAAAGGGAGGAGGGTTACCAGTGTGAAACATGTAATGACTGACAGTCTGCTCTCCTGATCTACATGTCTCACAATGGTAATGCCCTTTCATTTATATGAAGCTCTGGAGGCAGATTCTCAGGAAGTTCTATGTCCGGCCTACAGATCTTAACAGCTCATTTATATAATACGAAAAACATGGATTACTCTGTAAAAAGACATCGGATCACAGATATCAAGGTATCATTTTATTCAGATTCCTATGAACTACATTCTCATATAGACGGATAAGAAGGGTTGATCCTATTAACAGATTTACCTCTATTTGAGTGGACCTGTGCGGAGGTCATAGCGCAGAGAGGGGAGTCGGTGAGCTGTGATATCACCTACTCTTAATGATCCAGCGTCATCTACTGTATATTGAGGTGTTACCTGTCGTTGTAATCCTGTCCGTGATAATGGCCCCGATCCATCAAAGTGTTTACACAAGACATAAGACATAACACACTTTGAAAAGTTGCAAAAGTTTTGAGCAACTCCAAGTTTCACAAAAATACTGCGACTTTTGGCGTTTAGAAGCCAGCCTGAGGCACTCCCATGGGAATCCATTCTTTCCCCATGACGTCTGCCATCTAGGGACAGTCGGTGTCATAATACAAGACAATGCAGGTTGGCAGCAGAGTTTAGCCAACTATTACAGTCAGATGGAGAACGTCTACCAGGTTTTATATTTTTCTTCTGTGTCAAGCTGCAACATTCTGAGATTTGGAGGCGTTTTCCCATATAAAGTGTTAATGGTTTGAAATCATATAGGAGGATATCTTGTGCTACTATTTCACCCAGGATATAAAACTGGTGCTGACCCATATGGTCCCAATCCCATACATTAGCTAGTTGTCATTTCACATATTATGTACATTCTATGTATTATAGTTTGCCTCTAATTTCATTTTTTTTGCCATCAACCCCCTTTATGCCTATTGTGAGGACATGCAGCTCAATCACATAAAAAGGTACGTCATGGCTTTCTGCAAGATCAGAACACTCATGTCCTGCTGCCGCCAACGTCGCAATGCCACAACGACAAAAGCACATAATGAAAGGAACCTCGCAGTACATTAGAAGGCCGATCTTACTTACTTGGTACTTGGCAAGGTGAGACTCCAAAGCGTTGTACTGAATAGTGGCGGGGGAGCCAGACGGCCAGTCTATTCTATCCACCTGGGTGGCGAACTCCTCAAGAACCTGAAGGAAAACACACGTGAGAATTGTAAGGGACGAATCAAAAAGGCTCCCACGAGGAAACACAGAAGCAGTGAGCCAAACATGGCTGTCGTGCCGCTACTCTGGACTGGCAGATTACATGTCTATGTACTGTATCAATCGGCTATTTCACATCTATTGTTCTGGGCTTAGAGCAGCCAGAATGGACAAGCGGCATGTAAGGCCTCCAAAAAAAGGGTTAATGATAAAATCACATTTAGAGACCGCATTCAACCACTCCATGACCCGGGATTTTTTTTTTTGTGCTGTCGTTTCACCTCCACTTCTTCCAAAACCCATAACTTTTTCTTTTTGCACCTATATAGCCATATGACTGCTTGATTTTTGGGGACGAGTTGTGCTTTTAAATTAAACCATTTGTTTTCTCACAAAAATTACTGAAAAAGGGAGGTGGGGAGGGCAGAAAAAAAATCTGAGTGCAGTGCGAGGATGAAAGAAATGCAATGTCACCATTGTGTTTTCGATTTTGCTTTTACAGCATTTGTGACAATAACTTGGTGACGGGTTTCTTTAGATCAGTACGATTATGCGGATACCAAACACGCATAGTTTTTCACATTTCAGTAGTTACTAAAATTCAAAGCTTCATATGGAAAAATTGAGACTTTTCTATTGGAGGAGATGTACTATAGGGCTTGTTTTTTGTGGTGAGCTGCTGGTTTTATTAATACCTTACTAGGGTACATATAACATTTTGATCCTTTTTATTGCATTTTTTTAATTAGTTTTTGTTTGAATTGGGAAACGTAAGGTGATTCATATGTTTAGATTTTTTTTTTTTTTTAACTTCTTAAATATTTCTAAAAGCACTTTTTTTTTTTCTTCATTTTACCGTATTTTTAGCCCTGTCTAGGGATCTTGAATCTGAAAACATTTGATCTAAAAACTGCACTACAACAGTATTGTGTTATGTAGAAGAAATATTTTATGGCTTGAATTTATGAGAATAGATGGCGGCAGAGGGAGACTGCGGAATACTGCAATGGCAACCCATCACCCCACGATGAGGAAAAGGAGCGACAGGCACCAGACAATCGTGTTACACTATCGTGTTACCTAATTATTGATGTCAGATGTTGACAGTGACATTTAAGTGGTTAAAAGCAGTGATTGGGGGATAGCTCCGGTTGCTGCTGTCAGTGGCAGCTGCTGGCTGTATAACACAGCCGGCATCCCCATGTTTGAAACAGGCTCAGCTCGTTTTGAAGGGGATAAACACAATGGGTACTAATGTGTAAAATCATTACATAAGCTCAAATCCCCTCAAAAAAAATCAAAATAAAAAAAAGATCTGTCGGCTTTTGGGACTTGTCTGTATAAGCTAAACAGATTTCACAGACTTGACATAAAAGTCTGTAGTCACTAAGTGACTGCAAAAATCTGAATCAAGACAGCATGTGCTGTGCACACTGTCAGGATTCCCTGGCATTTCCAATGTGGATGAGTGATTACTTGACTGCATGTATGTCATGTGCCGATTAGACCTGGTCGGCCCCTCTCAATAGAAGTTCACTGACAGAAGCTGGATACGTCTAGTCTTCAAGAGACCACAGGTATACAAACTGAATTCATGTGCTTATTTGATCACCCAGCAATACAGGGGAATCCTGACAGCGTGCACCATATATGCTGTTACGATTCAGAAGTTTGCATTATCAGAGGTGAAAATAACTCACTCAGTCATACTGATGAAGGCCATGTAGGCCGAAACGTTTGCAGACTGCCTAAATAAAATTTACTTCTATTCTGGATGCTATAAGTTGAGTGCCAAGTTATTTTCACCTTTGTGCTTTGGTTTGGGTAACCTACTTGTGCACCCTACAATAGTGCCACGCTATACTATGCATTATCAGAGGGACTGCAGACTTTTGGGTCAAGCCTAGAAAACCCCTTTAACCCCTTCACGACCTATGACGCCTACGTAGGCGTCATGAAAAGCAGTGCCCAAACGACCTATGACGCCTACGTAAGCGTCATGCTATAAATAGCCCCCCTGCGGGTCGGGTGACCGGGGTCACTGTAAGGTCACCCGACCCGCACACAAAGGACCCTTCAGAGTTAACACCTGGGGGTGTGGCTTAGCCCCCACGTGCCTACGATCGCTCTGATTGGCTGTTAAAGGTGAAACTGCCAAGCAGAGCGATTGTAATATTTCACCAATGAAAAATGGTGAAATATTACAATCCAGCCATGGCCGATGCTGAAATAGCATCGGACATGGCTGGACACCGAGACCCGACCCCCCCACACCGACTGATGGCACTGATCGGCTGCCGCCACCGTCTGACGGCACCGATCGGCAGCCGCCGTCATAATCTGCCCCCCCCCCGCCTTCCCTCCACCCCCCCACCCCTCCAATCACCCCTCCAATCACCCCTCCAATCACCCACTCTCACCCTCCTTTTTGCCTCCGACCTCCCGCTATCCGTCCCGGTGTCCAGCCGTCCAGCGTCATGGGCGCCGCCATCTTGCAAGATGGCGGGCGCATGCGCAGTGCGCCGAATCGAATCTGCAACGCTGCAGATTCATTCATTTATTTTGATCACTATGATAAACTTTCATAGTGATCAAAATAAAAAAAAAGTAAATCACCGCCCCCCTTATCACCCCCAAAGGTAGGGACAAATAATAAAATAATTTTTTTGGGCTGGACTTAGGGTTAGGGCTGGACTTAGGGTTAGGGCTGGACTTAGGGTTAGGGCTGGACTTAGGGTTAGGGCTGGACTTAGGGTTAGGGCTGGACTTAGGGTTAGGGCTGGACTTAGGGTTAGGGCTGGACTTAGGGTTAGGGCTGGACTTAGGGTTAGGGCTGGACTTAGGGTTAGGGCTGGACTTAGGGTTAGGGCTGGACTTAGGGTTAGGGCTGGACTTAGGGTTAGGGCTGGACTTAGGGTTAGGGCTGGACTTAGGGTTAGGGCTGGACTTAGGGTTAGGGCTGGACTTAGGGTTAGGGCTGGACTTAGGGTTAGGGCTGGACTTAGGGTTAGGGCTGGACTTAGGGTTAGGGCTGGACTTAGGGTTAGGGCTGGACTTAGGGTTAGGGCTGGACTTAGGGTTAGGGCTGGACTTAGGGTTAGGGCTGGACTTAGGGTTAGGGCTGGACTTAGGGTTAGGGCTGGACTTAGGGTTAGGGCTGGACTTGGGATTTCATTAGGGGTGTGTTGGGATTAGGGTTGTGGTTAGGGTTATGATTAGGGTTGGGATTAGGGTTAGGGGTGTGTTGGGGTTAGGGTTGGAGATAGAATTGAGGGGTTTCCACTGTTTAGGCATGTCAGGGGGTCTCCAAACGCGACATGGAGCCACCATTTATTCCAGCCAATTTTGCATTCAAAAAGTCAAACGGTGCTCCCTCCATTTCGAGCCCCGACATGTGCCCAAACAGTGGTGTACCCCCACTTATGGGGTATCAGCGTACTCAGGAAAAATTGCACAACAACTTTGGGGGTCTAATTTATCCTGTTACCCTTGGGAAAATAAAAAAATGGGGGCTAAAATAATTATTTTTGGGAAAAAAAAAGATTTTTTATTTTTACGGTTCTGCGTTATAAACTTCTGTGAAGCACTTGGGGGTTCAATGTGCTCACCACACATCTAGATAAGTTCCTTGGGGGGTCTAGTTTCCAAAATGGGGTCACTTGTGGGGGGTTTCCACTGTTTAGGCACATCAGGGGCTCTGCAAATGTAACATGACGCCCACAGACCATTCCATCAAGTCTTCATTTCAAAGCGTCACTACTTCCCTTCCGAGCCCCAACGTGTGCCCAAACAGTGGTCCCCCCCATTTATAGGGTACCAGCGTACTCAGGACACACTGGACAACAACTTTTGTGGTCCAATTTATCCTGTTACCTTTGTGAAAATAAGAAATAGCAGGCTAAAAATTTATTTTTTGAGGGAAAAAAAATATTTTTATTTTAACGGCTCTGCGTTATAAACTTCTGTGTAGCACTTGGGGGTTCAAAGTGCTCACCACACATCTAGATAAGTTCCTTAGGGGGTCTAGTTTCCAAAATGGGGTCATTTGTGGGGGAGCTCCAAAGTTTACGCACACAGGGGCTCTGCAAACACGACATGGTGTCCGCTAACAATTGGAGATAATTTTCCATTCAAAAAGTCAAATGACGCTCCTTCCCTTCTGAGCCATGCCATGCGCTCAGACAGTGGTTTCCCCCCAAATATGGGGTACCAGTGTACTCAGGACAAACTGGACAACAACTTTTGGGGTCCAATTTATCCTGTTACCCTTGGGAAAATAAAAAATAGCGGGCTAATAATCATTTTTGAGGAAAAAAAAATATTTTTTTATTTTCATGGCTCTGCATTTATAAACTTCTGTGAAGCACTTGGGGATTCAGAGTGCTCACTACACATCTAGATAAGCTCCTTGGGGGTTCTAGTTTCCAAAATGGGGTCACTTGTGGGGGTTTCTACTGTTTAGACACACAGGGGAGCTGCAAACGCAACATGACGCCCGCAGAACATTCCATCAAAGTCTGCATTCCAAAATGGCGCTCCTTGCCTTCTGAGCTCTCCTGTGCTCCTAAACAGTGGTTCCCCCCACATATGGGGTATCAGTGTACTCAGGACAAATTGCACAACAACTTTTGTGGTTCAATTTCTCCTGTTAGCCTTGTGAAAATAAAAAATAGCGGGCTAAAAAAATCATTTTTGAGCAAAAAAAAAATTATTTTTTATTTTCACTTCTCTGCGTTATAAACTTCTGTGAAGCACTTGGGGGTTCAAAGTGCTCACCACACATCTAGATAAGTTCCTTCGGGGGTCTAGTTTCCAAAATGGGGTCACTTTGTGGGGGAGCTCCAATGTTTAGGCACACAGGGGCTCTCCAAACGCGACATGGTGTCCGATAACGATTGGAGCTAATTTTCCATTCAAAAAGTCAAATAGCGCTCCTTCACTTACGGACCCTGTCGTGCGCCCAAACAGTGGTTTATGACGACATATGAGGTATCGATGTATTCAGGAGAAATTGCCCAACAAATTTTAGGATCCATTTTATCCTGTTGCCCATGTGAAAATGAAAAAACTGAGGCTAAATAAAATTTTTGTGAAAAAAAAAGTACTTTTTTTTTTTCACAGATCAATTTGAGAAGCACCTGGGGGTTCAAAGTGCATACTATGCATCTAGATAAGTTCCTTGGGGAGTCTAGTTTCCAAAATGGGGTCACTTGTGGGGGAGCTCCAATGTTTATGCACACAGCGACTCTCCAAACGCGACATGGCAACCGCTAAATATTCCAGCATGTTTTACATTCAAAAAGTAAAATGGCGCTCCTTGCCTTCTGAGCCCTGCCGTGCGCCCAAACAGTGGTTTATGACCACATATGAGGTATCGATGTATTCAGGAGAAATTGCCCAACAAATTTTAGGATCCATTTTATCCTGTTGCCCATGTGAAAATGAAAAAAACTGAGGCTAAATAAAATTTTTGTGAAAAAAAAAGTGCTTTTTTTTTTTTTACAGATCAATTTGATAAGCACCTGGGGGTTCAAAGTGCATACTATGCATCTAGATAAGTTCCTTGGGGAGTCTAGTTTCCAAAATGGGGTCACTTGTGGGGGAGCTCCAATGTTTATGCACACAGCGACTCTCCAAACGCGACATGGCAACAGCTAAATAACAGGATTTTTTGTTGCTTATCGTAAAATCTGTTTCTCTGAGCCTTCATTGGGGGACACAGAAACCATGGGTGTATGCTGCTGCCACTAGGAGGCTGACACTATGCAAATAAAAAAGTTAGCTCCTCCTCCGCAGTGTACACCCCACCGACAGGAAGTAGGATGCTCAGTTAGTGAGAAAGCAGTAGGAGAAGCAATCTGTAACGAGATAAAAACAGAAAACACAAATCCATACTGTAACAATATTATACAGTAAACAGTGCTGTTCAACTTGGGAGGGTGCTGTGTCCCCCAATGAAGGCTCAGAGAAACAGATTTTAAGGTAAGCAACAAAAAATCCTGTTTTCTCTATCGCCTTATTGGGGGACACAGAAACCATGGGACGTCCCAAAGCAGTCCTCAAGGGGAGGGAACAGCAAATAACCCCATCAGGACGAGGGAGTCACCTGCAAGGTCACCTGCGAGGTCTTCTTTACCCCGACCGGCACTTGCCGAAGCAAGGCATGGGTTGTGAGAAACCTTATGGACCTGTGGAGGACCAATGACCGTACTGCAGAGGAGCCAGACGAAGACCAAAAAGTACCGCCAGGAGGACACGCACTGCCCGGGCAGTGTGCGTCGTACTGAAAAGAACGCAGTCCCTCCTGGGCCGGCAACCCTACTAATGTCGACCAGAATCCGCGAGCAGACGCTGACCTGAAGGCCAGAGGACCTCTATACCTCAAGCCCGAGCTTGATAAGTACCGTTGCTGTGGCCAGGTAGCATGATGAGAGCACGCCACGAAGGGAAAATTCGAGGTGGATGAAAGAGAGAGAATTTAGAGAGATGTAGAGTGGACCCTTGACCTACAGGAAGTGTACCACAGCTGCTATAGAGTCTGAGGCGCCCTAGGAGTGGTGGAGAGCCTGAAAGGGAAGGCTACCAACTGAAAAGGAAAATGAACCCGTACGTTGCAAAAGCAGATATCTCCAAAGCCCTGAAGAAATCAGGACCTGGATAAGAGCTTCATGGAAAAATCATGCGATTCGCAGGAGGCAAATGCTGAACGAAGAAAAATTTCCACCTGAGAAAAAGGATGGTCTCCATCCTAGATCCCGGAAAGGCACGCTGAGGAAAAAGCGCTGAAGTACGACGAGGTTCAGCCTGAGGAAGGAAAGCGCTTGTCCTTCCGGTGACCTCCCCAATAATTAAGCGATTGGAGCTACCCGGAAGAAACGGGACTGGTGAGGGACTTGTTTGGAGATAATTTCGCTCGTGAGATCGAAAGCCAAATGAACCCCTAGAAGGGAACGATGAGGCGAAAACCCATGTTTCCATGCAAGTGGAATTTTTTGGACAGTGAGGATGATCAAATCTTCTGACTGGTCCCCAGCAAGAATGCTCTGATGAGCAAGCTAGGCCACGTGTCTATAGAACTTTGCAACACGAGTGGAGACTAAGACAGGACACTATAAAGCGGCGGATGGTTTCAAGGTTGACCTTGCCAACTACTGTGTGAATTAGCCGTGGAATCTCTGAGGGATGCACTTCTGGGACAGGAAGGACCTTAGTAGTGGGAGACTTGGAACCGTAGGGTTCGTAGTCGCAGAAGTAGAGATATACTAAGGCGCCCTCTTGCTTGGAAACGGCTGAAGGCCGTTCTGTGAGAAAATGACGAGGCCTGAGAACAGGCCACTGAGAACCTGCGAAAGAGCCAAACACTGAAAACGTACTGAATAGAACCAGGGGATAATCTGGATCTCATCGCCGCGATGTAGGCTCAGGATGGCTATAAAGAGACAACTGATTGCTCCACTAAGGAGGTAGAACGGAGACTACTGGATGACTGAGATGCAAAGGGAGATAAATCCAGCACCCCGGGATGAGTGTGGATATGGACAAAAATAGTGTAGTTGGACTTAGAAAAGTGATTAGTCGAGTAAGGAAAGTTCAAGCAAAACATGGAGTATGGTAACTGTAAGAAAAGTTGGCTCTAGGTAGATCAAATAGACACCAGAAGACAACTAGGCTGACGAAAGGCAGGTCAATTTGTATGACGATGTAAACGACCGAAACCATCCCGGACCCTCTGGCGCAGGGAGGGGATTACGGTGTGTAGACCTGCTAGCCTAAGTCTAAGACAAAACGCGCCTGAGGATAACAGTGAAAAGATACAATACTAGCCGAAGGAAGAAACGCGTTATCACCAGACTCATTCTTGGATCCAGGACTGGAACAGCTTTTTACCCCGGTCGATGCTTGCGCAGAGTTAGATCCCACTCCTGTGAGGTGGGATACTTTTTCCCGGTCACGGTCAGAAGACCCATGTCTGAGCTGCTGAAGGCTTTACTCGGCGTCTGTAAGAAAGAATAGGTAAGTTTCGACAGATAAGGAGCGTATGGTAGTTTTGTTGCTCGAAGTCCCCTAAAGCAGGCTAGAACTTATAAACTACTATTTGCCAAACATTAAAGATAGGCGGACTACACCGGCAGTAAAGATAGCTTCTGGCAAAAAACTCCTGTGGTGCAACTCACACTTAGGGTACAGAACATGCCGCAGTAAAACCGCGACCATCAGTACCTGACCCGAGAGAGTCTGACCCACCTGAAGGTGGAGTATCCAGATATGTTGCTACCAAGATCCGCACTGTGGGACAGAGATCCGTTCTGTTTGGACATGGTAGTGGTTACGTTCAACTGTTAAACCACAGATGTTATTGACAATGAACTATGTAGCCGAGAGGTGTCTTTGACTCACCTGAAAGCGACTTATGACCGCGGCTGTAGCCTGCTATGAGCAATAAATGCCGGCACCTCACCTCAAGTGGCTTTTAGACGGGAGCTTAGGTAAAGGCTGCAAAAGACCGTGAGGAACGTGAGAGAGGACGCTTCTGACTCACCAGAAAACGGGACAGTATAGCCGGATCGGTATAGTTGATGGCTTCGGGTACGTTTGAGTTACCAGAGAGACGGCGTGTATTGACTAAACATGTCTGATAGAGGACTATTCACGTGCTCAATAAGGGATAGAGTACTGCTGCAATAGAACACGAAGAACCTGAAGGCGAGAGTGTCTGACTCACCTGAATACGGTACAGAACACCAGTACCACTGAAGCAGTCAACCCCAGACGCGTCTCCACAGTAATACAACCGTTTGAACTACTGTACCTGGTAGGTGATGCCGCCGCGGGATCTCGGCTCCTGCTTACTCACGCCCGCCGCGTCTGAAGCCTGGATAGCGGATATAGCCTAGCTGCCGGGGCAGTCTAGGCCTAGATACCTGACGACATTAGGCAGAATAACGGCTTATGTGTTGCGGTCTAGGCCGGAATACCTGATGGCATTAGGCCGAATAACTGCTTCTGGCTGCGGTCTAGGTCTGAAAACCTGGCGGCATTAGGCAGAATAACGGCTTCTGTGATGCGGTCTAGGTCTGGGTACCTGACGGCATTAGGCAGAATAACGGCTTCTGTGATGCGGTCTAGGTCTGGGTACCTGACGGCATTAGGCAGAATAACGGCTTCTGTGATGCGGTCTAGGTCTGGGTACCTGACGGCATTAGGCAGAATAACGGCTTCTGTGATTCAGTCTAGGTCTGGGTACCTGACGGCATTAGGCAGAATAATGGCTTCTGTATTGCGGTATAGGACTGGGTACCTGACGACATTAGGCAGAATAACGGCTTCTGTGTTGCGGTCTAGGTCTGGATACCTGACGACATTAGGCAGAATAATGGCTTCACGCGTAGTAAGCCGTGCCACGAAGTCTGTAGTAAAGTAGATTCTGACCAGTCAATTCTTATGACTGTAGAACAGTAGGCCTGGGATCAGAAAGAGACTAAACACTACTCTCTGTTGTGCGCCACGGTTCCAACTTCTGGAACAGCGAGTTGTGGTCAGCTTCTCTATCCACTGAGCCACAGCAGACAATTGCTGGATAACACGGACTTCTATTCAGCTAGAAGTCCGGCCCAAACACTGGAGACGTGAAGAGAAAGAAGCAGCACCCTGTTCTGCTTATAGCAGTATGAATCCAGCGTCCGGAGGGGGCTGCAGAAAATTGAAGGGAGAGTGCCTGTGAGCCGTAGATATGGAGTTGCTATGACAGGACCCCAACGTCTTTATGTGAAGCAATGGCTGAGACTTGCTCTGCTGAAAATCAGGGCACCAATCCGTAATGACCGAAAAACACAACAACCGTGTGACAAAATCAGATCTCCGACATACTGATGCACTAGAAACTGCGCGGCAGAAGATTACAATTATGCCAGTATTTGAGTACTATTACGTCAGTGACTGTACAGCTCTAGAGTACAGTTACTTCAGAGACCGTACGGCTCCAGAAAAACCTTCAAGTTAGTGACTGTACGGCTCCAGAGACTGTACGACCGGGTCAACTGGGGGCTCCTGGACGGTGGGAGAGGACCACAGTGGAGGAATAGGAGGAGAACGAAGTGGCCTAGAGTTAGACATGAGAACAATCCCACTAAGCGCTGCCAGAAGGTTAGGGGACAGGAGAGCAGAGGGGGGGGGGGGGGGGGGGAAATCAGTCTGCAGTGCAGCTACTTACAGCAGATGTCCTGTATGAGACTTCATGGCTGTAGAGAGAGACAGGCAGGTCCCATAGCTGGATGCGGCTCCACTGTACCACAGCCGGAAAATAGCGTCTGCTAGAATACGCAGGGCAGAACGTGCGCGCTGTGAGGGCGGCCAGAGACCGGGAAGCCCACTCAGCTAAACGCGGGGCCCGGAGGAGCAATATGGCGGCGGCTCCCGTCCACAGTCTGAGGATAGCGGGCGGAGCCTGACGCCACACAGGAAGAGGCGAGAGGAGAAACGGGCGGGAAAAGGCCCGCCCGAAGCCGAGAGGAAGGGGGGGGCGGAGTCAGCGCTTCCACTAGGCCCAAATGAAGCCGGGACCTAGATTACAGCCGGCGGCCGCCGGAGCGGGAGACCGCGGAGGATATACAATAGTGCCAAACGGGTCCCCACAGTGGCGCCAGGATGCTAAAAGTGGCGCAAACAAAGTGCCATGACGCCGCTTAGACAGGCTGTACGGGGCACAAAGAACAGGAAGCCTCTGTGTGCCTAAACCCCCTCTCTTCCCCAAAGGATCTGCAAGGCAGTGCTGAGGCCCCTGAAACCAGTCGGAAGGGTATGAACTACGCCAGCCGCCCAAACTACTATCTCTTTGAATAAAGGGTTGGTTTTTTATTTTCCTTCTTTCTCCTTCTTATCCCGTTTTCTTCACCTCTTCAGTGACTGGGGAGAAAAGAGGGAAAGTACCTCCTCAATCACGAAAATCGGACGTCCAGAATCCATGTTGCGGGACGTCCGTGTCTCCTCGACCGACAGGCTCTGGTGGGCGAGTGGGTGGGAGACGTAGGCAGGACCAGGTATTCTTTCTCTTGTGGGATCACCTAAACACGCGCCTGTGTTAGGGATTTTGGGGTCCTGCCGTCCAGACATATGAGGATACGGGGTGGCAGTACACGCCGTACTCATAGTCTCTGTGTGGGAGTACAGTAGTGACTGTTCACACTGTATCCCTCCGGGAACCTGAAAGAAAACGACGCACATTGAGGTAGATAAGGGTCTAGTAAAAGACCCGTGTCCACCTCCTACTGACACCAAGCTAAACTGAGCATCCTACTTCCTGTCGGTGGGGTGTACACTGCGGAGGAGGAGCTAACTTTTTTATTTGCATAGTGTCAGCCTCCTAGTGGCAGCAGCATACACCCATGGTTTCTGTGTCCCCCAATAAGGCGATAGAGAAATTCCAGCATGTTTTACATTCAAAAAGTAAAATGGCGCTCCTTGCCTTCTGAGCCCTGCCGTGCTCCCAAACAGTGGTTTATGACCACATATGAGGTATCAGTGTACTCAGGAGAAATTGCCCAACACATTTTAGGATACATTTTATCCTGTTGCCCATGTGAAAATGAAAAAACTGATGCTAAAATAAAATTTTGGTTGGAAAAATTAAAATGTCCATTTTTTCATTCCATGTTGCTTTAGTTCCTGTGAAGCACCTGAAGGGTTAATAATCTTCTTGAATGTAGTTTTGAATAGCTTGAGGGGTGCAGTTTTTAGAATGGTGACACTTTTGGGTATTTTCTGCCATATAGACCCCTCAAAGTGACTTCAAATGTGAGGTGGTCCCTAAAAAAAATGGTTTTGTAAATTTTGTTGTAAAAATGAGAAATTGCTGGTCAACTTTTAACCCTTATAACTTCCTAACGAAAAAAAATGTTGTTTCCAAAATTGTGCTGATGTAAAAGTAGACATGTGGGAAATGTTATTTATTAACTATTTTGTGTCACATAACTCTCTGGTTTAACAGAATAAAAATTCAAAACTTGAAAATTGCAAAATCTTCAAAATTTTCGCCAAATTTCCATTTTTTTCACAAATAAACGCAAAAATTATTGACCTAAATTTACCACTATCATGAAGCCCAATATGTCATGAAAAAACAATCTCAGAATCGCTAGGATTCGTTGAAGTGTTCCTGAGTTATTACCTCATAAAGGGACATTGGTCAGAATTGCAAAAAATGGCCAGGTCAAAATAGGCTGGGTCATGAAGGGGTTAATGCTCGGAGAAATAATTCTACATAATATTTTCTAAAAAGGAGATTTGTGTGTACTCACCGTAATATCTCTTTCTCTTAGCCTTTAATTGGGGGACACAGAACCGTGGGTGTTATGCTGCTGTCCACTAGGAGGCGACACTATGCATAATCTGAAAAAGATTAACTTTGGCTCCTCCTCTGCAGTATACACCCCTGGACGGCGTCAGCCTTCTCCAGTTTTGTGCAAAAGCATTAGGAGGAATATACCAGAAACATAACCATGTCTGTAAGAAGGCTACCATAAATGAGCTCAAACAATATGAGAACCCAGCTCAAACAATATGAGAACCCAAACGTAACAACGGCCCGCAAGGGCAACAGGGTGGGAGCTGTGTCCCCCAATTAAAGGCTAAGAGAAAGAGATTTTACGGTGAGTACACAAAAATCTCCTTTACTCTGTCGCCTTATTGGGGGACACAGAACCGTGGGACGTCCCAAAGCAGTCCCTGGGTGGGAAGCAGTGGACGAATATTGTACTGACAGTTCCCTAAATTTGGGGTACTGCCGCCTGCAGGACCCGTCTACCCAGGCTCACATACCCTGAGGACTGGGTATGCACTCTGTAGTGTTTTGTAAATGTGTGCAGGCTAGTCCAAGTGGCTGTCTTACACACTTGATGTGCCGAGGCTTGATGCCGAATGGCCCAAGAGGCCCCTACCGCCCGCGTAGAGTGAGCCGTGATACCGGCCGGAAGAGCAGAATTGTTAAGGCGGTAAGCTTCTTGAATGGTGGACTTGATCCACCTAGCAAGGGTGGCGTTGAAAGCCGGTAGGCCCTTGCGAACGCCTTCTGGAAGAAGGAAAAGTGAATTTGCTCCCTTCCGGAAGTCTGTCCTAGACACGTAAATACGCAATGCCCTGACAAAGTCTAGCGTATGCAGAGCCTTCTCCACTCTATGAACGGGAACCGGGCAAAGCGATGGTAATGAGATTTTCTCATTGAGGTGGAAGGTGGACACAACCTTCGGAAGGAAGGATGGCACTGTATGGAGAACCACCTTGTCCTGATGAAAAACCAGGAAGGGTTGTCTGCAGGAAAGAGCTGAAAGTTCGGACACCCTGCGTAGCGAGGCGATTGCCACCAGGAAAAACCACTTCCTGTGATAGAAAGCGGAGGGAGACCTCCTTTAGGGGTTCAAAAGGAGGTGACTGTAGTGCTGTCAAGACCAGGTTGAGGTCCCACGTCTCCGACGGATGTTTGTAGGGGGGAACCAATCGAGAAACCCCTTGGAGAAAAGTCTTCACTTGCGGATTGTTAGCAAAATGCCTCTGAAAGAGCACTGAAAGCGCTGACACCCGGCTCTTAAGCGAGCCCAGGGATAGCCCGGCGTCCAGGCCTGACTGAAGGAAACCGAGGACCTTTGGAAGAGAATAGGGGAGTGGGATGTGCCCACGAAATCCGCACCATGTGAAGAAAGCCTTCCAGGTACGATAGTAAGTTTTGGCTGAAGTTGGCTTTCGAGCCCTGATCATGGTTTTAACAACGTCCGATGAAAAAACCTGCTTGGGTCAAAAACCAGGTCTCAATGGCCACGCCGTCAGATTGAGAGCCCCTGATTTCTGGTGGAAGAACAGGCCTTGTGACAGAAGTTTGGGACGTGTGGGGAGACGCCAGGGAGCGTCTGCTGTGAGTTGCACTACGTCGGCGTACCATGTACGCCTGGGCCAGTCTGGAGTGAATAGGATGGTGGGGAACACCCTCTTGTTTGATCTTCCTCAGGACTCTGGAAATCAGGGGAAGGGGTGGAAAAATGTACAGAAGCTGGAACTGGGTCCAGTCCTGAACCAGGGCATCTGCTCCGAGCGACTGCGGATCGCGCGTCCTGGCCATGAAATTGGGAACTTTGGCATTGAGATGGGATGCCATCAGAACCACGTCCGGGGTCCCCCAACAATGGCAGATCTGATGGAAAACTTCGGGATGGAGAGACCACTTCTCCGAGTCCATTCCTTGACGGCTGAGATAGTCGGCTTCCCAGTTGTCCACACCCGGAATGTGGACCGCAGAGAGTACCGACCTCGCATCCTCCGCCCAGTGTAGGATACGTGTTACTTCGTTCATCGCCTGGATGCTGCGGGTGCCGCCTTGATGGTTCACGTATGCCACCGCCGTGGCATTGTCCGACTGCACTCTGATATGAGAGTCTGCTAGCAAGTGATGGAAGGCTTTCAATGCCAGGAAGATGGACCGAATTTCCAAGATGTTGATGGGCATGGTCACTTCCATTGGTGACCACTTGCCTTGCGCTCTGTGATGTAGGTGTACCGCGCTCCAACCTGTAAGGCTTGCGCCGGTGGTTAAAACCTTTCAGTGACCGGAGAGAAAAGGATTTTCCCATTGCAAGCGAGGTTGGCTGGAGCCACCAGTGCAGGAACCTCCTGGTTTTCGCTGATAACCGGAACTCTCTCTTGAGGGAGAACAGATTCCTGTCCCAGGACTTGAGGATGGGGTCTGAGGTGAATCTGGGCAAATGGTACCGCCTCCATTGCCGCTGCCATCCTGCCCAGTCCACTCATGGCATACCGGAGAGATCGGGGGAAACCGCGAAGGAGAGTGTGAACTCCCAAACGGAGGGCCAGTGCCTTGTCCCTGGGGAGGATCACCAGACCCCTGGAGATGTCAAATAGCATCCCCAGGAAGGTCAGAGACTGACTTGGGGTAGTCGAGGACTTCTGTAAATTGACTAACCATCCCAGGCGACTCAGAGTGTCGATCGTGATTGAGACTTTGACCTCGCAGTCCTTGAAGGTGGGGGCCTTGATGAGGAGGTCGTCCAGGTATGGAACGACTACTATGCCTCTGGAGTGCAGAACGTCCATGGTAGCTGCCATGTCCTTTGTAAATGTTCTGGGAGCCGTGGCGAGACCAAACGGGAGGGCCACAAACTGGTAATGGTCTTGGTTGATTGCGAGTTTGAGAAATCTCTGATGGGCGAAGCAATCGGTATATGCAGGTATGCGTCCTGTATGTCTATGGAGGCGAGATATTCTCCTTCCTCCATGGACGCAACGATTGACCGGAGGGATTCCATGCGAAGGTGACGAACTCGAACATACTTATTCAGTTGCTTGAGGTCTAGTATGGGTCAGACGCTGCCTCCCTTTTTGGGCACCACGAACAGGTTGGAGTAGAACCCTCGTAAGCGCTCGTCTGCTGGAACCGGTATTATGACTCCTGCTTGCAGGAGGGATGAAACCGCTTGATGGAAGGCTCGAGCTTTGAGTGGAGGTTTTGGAGGAACAGAGAAAAAACCTGTGCGGTGGGCTGGTAGTAAACTCGATTTTGTATCCTGAAGACACTATTTCCTTGACCCACCTGTCTTCTGTAATAGGCAGCCAGACCTGCTGAAAGAGTAGCAGTCGTCCACCTACAAGTGAGGTGTTTTCCGGAGGGGATGAGTAATGATGAATGAAAAGTCTGAGCTTTCCCTCCCTTGGATTTTGCCTGGCTTTCCTTTGACTGCCAGTTTCTGTCCGGCCTCTGTGCCGCCCGTGTGTTGTCCCTGAGAGGGGAACTGTTATGACTAGCCTGAAGAATTCCGAAAGGAACGGAAACGAGATTGATTACGTCTTTTAAACGTGCGTTTTGGTTTCAGCTGAGGGAGGGAAGTACTTTTACCCCCGGTAGCATTGGATATCATTGTATCCAGCTTTCCACCGAAAGGACGGCCCCTGAAGTACGGGAGATTTGTTAGGGACTTTAAGGCCGCATCCGCCTTCCATTGTCTTAGCCAGAGAATATGCCGGATTGTGATGGCATTTGATGCTATTTCCGCTACCCCTCTTGCAGAATCCAATGCTGCATGGACCATGTAATCTGTCACTACTGCAATTTGCACCGCCTGGGTCCGCCAGCTGAGGATTTGAAGCTTGGAGGCCCTGTTGTAATAGATCAGCCCAGGCCATAATGGCCTTGGCTGCCCAAACTGAAGCAAATGCAGGAGCTAAAGAGGCACCTGCCGCCTCGAAGATTGAACGAGCCATGCGTTCTACCTGTCTGTCTGCTGCGTCCTTGAGGGTTGAGCTGTCAGGCAGCGAGAGAAGCGTTTGTGCTGTCAGCCTAGAGACTGGAGGATCCACTTTAGGCGGATCTGTCCAATCCTTAGTGTCCTTCTGTGGGAAGGGGTACTTTGCTTTCAAGTATTTGCGATTGGCGTTTTCTCAGGCTGCGAAAAATGCTTAGAAAGTATTTTTTTTTTTTTTTGAAATTCCGGGTGATCAAGAAAGACCTCAGATGGTTTCTGAACACTTTCAAAGGAAATCTTGTGTTCTGGTACTTCAGGGGTTGGATCAGAAAAGTCTAGCACCCGAAGGATGGAAGAGATTATATCCTCAACTAGCGCAGCATTGTTAGGGGGACAAGGGAGCAGAGCGTTCCTTGTTTCGTTATCTGAGTTGGAGTCACATATGCCCTCTGAGTCTTGTGTGGTCTGGGATCGTTGTGGAGATCCACATTGTCTCTCTGTATCAGGGGACGGTCTCGGTGACCTGTAGCCACTGTCTCTCCCTGGAGGGGGACGACCTAGTGCTATGTGAGGACGCAGATGAACGCGACCTGTGGGTCCGCTTACGTCTCGAACTGTCGTAAGTGGCCTGTTCCTGATACCGGACGTCCCTTTGCTGGGTAACGTTCATAGTCGAGACATGACCCTGCAGAGCCTGCAGTAGTGAGGAGGTCAGGTTATCTATAGACTTTGTTATAGACTGCGACATCTGAGTCGCCCATTCTGGCGCAGTAGCGGCCGCAGAAGCGTTGCTGTTCTTTGGGTACAGTCCCAGCAGTGCGGGTACGTGCTGCCGCTGGGGAGAGTGGCCTTGCAGGCTGTGCAGACTGCGCAAAAGCAGTCTTGCCTGGTCCTTTTTTGAGCCCGACATAGTAACTATTCGCAGAGGCCCTACAGGTGTATCTACGCAGAGGAAAGGAGGGGTAGGGGAGCGTTATAGGTTACAGGAACTCACAGCTGAGTACAAAGGACCCAGCTGTGATCTTACCCCACCGGTGCTCCCCCTAGGTCCAGCGCTGGTAAATCCTCTTGTGCCCCCCAGAGACTGCTGTGCTGCCTTCAGTTTCTTCAGGTGCAGCAAGATGGCCACCGGATTCTGAGGTGGAGGGGGAAGGGGGCGGAAAGCTGAAAAGGGCGCGCGGAGCTATGTAAAAGCGCGCCCTTCCTGTCTCGATCCGCCCCTTCTATGACACTGTAGTGTCATTTTTCGTCATCCGGGGGGGCGGGCCGGGGGGCGGGAATAAGGCGGCGACTTCGGCTAGGCCGAAGCCGCGGCCTAAATTTGATAGCTCATGCCCAGAAGGGCTCCAGGACGGCGCGGTTGTCCGGGGGAGGGTCGGATTCCAACCAGACCCCCCCGGATTGAACGGTAGGCTAGCGGTGGGGACATGAGCGCCACCTGGGCCCTGTGGGGGGTCCCTTTGAGGCGCTATGCAGCTGGTGCTGCCGCAGAGACAGGGGTGCCGGGAGCCCTGTCTCTGATAAGTGCCATGCCTGCCTGCACCTCCCCCGGTCCAAACAGGAGCCCGCAGCTGGGCTGGGGTCCCTGGACATGTAAGTGGCCGAATGGTGCCTGGTACAGGCCCTACCTGCGGTGTCTCGACCTAATGCCCCCAGAGGGGGATTAGGGAGGGTGCTGCTGTCACCGTCAGGGGGCTTCGTCCTACCCTCGACCTCAACCCAGAGCCCAAGGAAACTGGGGAAGGAGGGGGGGTTCTCGACTTCGAACCAGTACCCGAGGGACTGGGGAAGGAGCGACATGGGGAAGAGCCATCTCGACCTCAACCGGGTACCCCTTAATAGGGGACCGAGGAGGGAGCCATGCCGTGGGTCTCACTGGAGACCCGCTTTTCTTCATCTGTAATCCGTTGAAAAAAAATTAAGGAAAAAAACGGAAGAGAGAAAAAAATCTTAGGTGTGCCTCCTTGCGACACTAAGCAAAAACTGGAGAAGGCTGACGCCGTCCAGGGGTGTATACTGCAGAGGAGGAGCCAAAGTTAATCTTTTTCAGATTATGCATAGTGTCGCCTCCTAGTGGACAGCAGCATAACACCCACGGTTCTGTGTCCCCCAATAAGGCGACAGAGTAAAGTAAGTTTAATGCCGCTCCTGAAAATGTATGAATACACTGACAACCGATGTTACTATTTCCTTGGTCATTTGCACATGTCCCTGCAAACAGACACCATTTAATCAGTGCCATGCCAACAATGACACTGCGTGGGGACAAACCTTACTGAAAGTAGGGCATGGTCGTCATCCAATTTTACAGGAGAAATAACAGAGTAACAACCAACACAGTCTTTTAGGAGAAGGTGCCCCAGCACGATTATTTAAGGAGAGAAGAAAAAAACATCCTCAAAAGAAAAATGGGGTAACAAAAAAAAAAAAAAAAATATGAATCTCTTACCTTTTCCAGAAGAGTAAAGCAGACTCTCTGAGGGTATTCTGCATCAGCGATCACTACCCCCGCCAGGGAGTCATTTCGTACATACACATGACAGAGGTACTCTGTATGAAGACACGGGTTACAGGAGATATTAAAGCCATTGCTATTCATAGGATTGCAAAGTATCTTCTATCACACGGAGTCTACCTTGAAAGGGAAGCACAGAATGACCGTTCAAACCAAGCACAAGTGCTTAGTGCACCACGGAGCGGGGCCAAACATTTAAATGCACCTTCCCACCTGCTTGTTTTGCCTCCATCTCCACTCTTCCCTGGCTTTATAAAGCCAGACTCAATCAAAAAGGAGAGGATGGAGATTGAGAAAAAACAAGCAGGTGACAAGGTGCACTTAAAGGTTTGCCCCACCATGATGCTCCAAGCGCCTGTGCTTAGTTTGAACAGTCATTCTGTGCTGACAGAGGGCCTTTAACATGTAAAATGTTATGTAAATTACTGCTGTTAACTGCAGTTGGAGCTTGGATTTTCACATGACCACTAGTGATGAGCAAACATGCAGGTGATAAGGTGTTACATGAGCATGTTCGGGTGCTAACAATGTCTTCGGCGTGCTCGAATAATAAGTTTGAGTGCCCGCAACTGCCCGACAGACAGCACACATGCAGGAATTGGCTAACAAACAGGCAACACGCAGGAGAAGGGACTCGATTATTCAAACACACCAAAGACACTCAGTTAGCACCCGAGCATGGATAACACCTTAGGCCAGCACATTCACTCATCACTTGTGACCACTACTGGGACACTAGCTACAAAGCAGTGACAAATCACAGACAGTATTGCGGTGTGTCACAGTACCACCACGTGAAGACCTCCCCAGCCCTGCAGAATACTTCTCAGACTCTCACCTTGCTCCTTCACTGATGAGCGGCTCCCCTTGTCTGATCGCTCCACAATCAGCTGGCTGGTGAATGTCATAAATTCTTGTACACTGCAAACATTGAGGTGGAGAAATTATTATCACAACGTACCATGGCCCCTGGCAAACAATACAACACACTTATCTTCAGAGGAATGGAAAAACAAGCACACGTGCCACAGGAGGGTGTACAAGGAGATTATTAATTAATGACCTCTGTCTAGTGTACAATAAAAAGGTAAAAATATGCAAGGACTGCCTGACCCTACAGGCAGTGAGATAGTCATACAATATTTCTGGTCTGTGTTCCTTTAGCCGAAACGTCACCTTAAAAACCTTATGTAGAGCCAAAGCACCAAATACACCCAAATATGCATCCTACAGTCCTGCATCGTGGCAATTACATCTGTATAGTGAAGTATATGGAGAAAAAGAAAAATTCCAGCTCCTGGCAAAAAAATCTTTAGACTTTATTCCATATGAAGTTTAAAAACTAAATCCATGGGTGATATGTACAAAGCGACGCGTTTCTAATGTATACAAACGTTTTGTGAAAGCTTTAACAAAGGTTTGGGTTTGTTGTAAACGTGTCGCTTTGTACATATCACCCATGGATTTAGTTTTTAATCATCATATGGAATAAAGCCGAAAGGATTTAACAGGGGCAGGAATTTTTCTTCATGTTTTCTCCACTTGTGACACGAAAGGTGGGATCCTGTTTTCCGCACACACTGGACCATTATTATTGGTGAGCTGGCAATCCTTTTTCATTTTGTCTATAGTGAAAGGTTTGCCAATTTGAAGCTGCAGTAGTGCAGCCTCAGACTACTGGCCTTTAATGTCAAGCAATTATATGTCATTATAAAGTGACAAATCATGGTCTTTCCAGAGGCTGCAGTTACAGACGCCTATAAAAGCTGTGAAAGGAAATCTGTAAAACTTCTAGGCCTCAAAACAATTTATACGTCTGGGTAATTCTTTACAAAAAAAAAAAACAAACAAGTGAATCCCTTTATGAGACCAAAACGATGTTCCAGAGCTCCTCAGCCTCACGATGTACAGTGGGTAGAGAAAGTATTCAGACTAAATTTTTCACTGTTTCATTGCAGCCATTTGGTAAATGCTTTTCTCATTAATGTACAATCTGCACCCCATCTTGACTGAAAAAAAATAAAAATGTAGAAATTTTTGCAAACTTATTAAAAAAGAAAAATTGAAATATCACATGGTCATAAGTGTTCAGACCCTTTGCTCAGTCACTCATATTTAAGTCACATGCTGCCCATTTCCTTGTGATGCTCCTTAATTTGGTTCTACTCCTTCACTGGAGTCCAGTTGTGTCTGACAGGACTTGATTTGTAAAAGCGCACACCTGTCTATATAAGAGCTCACAGTGCATGTCAGACCAAATGAGAATCATGAGGTCAAAGGAACTGGCCAAGGAGCTCAGAGACAATTGAGGCAAGACACAGATCTAGCCAAGGTTACAAAAGAATTTCTGCAGTACTCAAGGTTCCTAAGAGCAGTGGCCTCCATAATCCTTATATGGAAGAAGTTTGGAACCACCAGAAGTCTTCCTAGACCTGGCCGTCCAGCCAAACTGAGCAATGGTGGGAGAAGAGCCTTAGTGAGAGAAGTAAAGAAGAACCCCAAGATCACTGTGGCTGAGCTCCACAGATGCAGTAGGAAGCAGGGCTGTGGAGTCGGAGTCGGAGTCGTGGAGTCGGTGCTCATTTTGGTGGAGTCGGAGTCGGAGTTGGAGTCGGTATAAAATGGACCGACTCCGAAAATATATAATAAATTGGGTACAGTAATTCAATGCAGGATGTGCTGAATATTTTTTCATAGGAGTTTGGGAAAGTTATGAAATGTCCTATAAATGGCTGTTCTATTCCTGATCTAAGGCTACATTCACACACAGCGTTTTTCCTGTGTTTTTTGAGTATACGTTTTTCAGCTGCAAAAGTTGATCATCTTTTTAAAAAACTGCATCACCTGAAAGGTTTTTGAGCTCATAGATAATGTTACTCAATAGCAAAAGCAGATTAGAAATCTGCTCTATCAATATCTGTCTATCCATATCGTATCTGTACCAAAAAGAATGAAAACCGGGTAGTACACCAATATATATTCTGTTCTATCTAAATATCTTGATTATTGGATCATAAAAATGATTAAATGTCTGAGGTTCACATTGTACTACAATAAATTTTTCACTTAAATATAAGCAATATGTGTGGGAGTCGGAGTCGTGGAGTCGGAGTTGGAGTCGGTGTAAGGGAAATTGAGGAGTCGGAGTCGCAGGTTTGGTTTACCGACTCCACAGCCCTGGTAGGAAGATGGGAGAAAGTTTCACAAAGTCAACTATCACTGTAGTCCTGTACCAGTTGGGCCTTTATAGCAGAATGGCCCGACTGAAGCCTCTCCTCAGTGCTATACATATGAAAACAGCATCGAGTTTGCTAAAAAAACACATGAAGGACTCCCAGACTATGAGAAATAAGATTCTTCTGTCTGTTGAGACGAAGATAGAACTTTTTGGTGATAAGTCTAAGCGGTATGTGTGGAGAAAACCAGGCACTGCTCATCACTTGCCCAATACAATCCCAACAGTGAAACATGGTGGTGGCAGCATCATGCTATGGGATGTTTTTCAGCTGCAGGGACAGGACGACTGGTTGCAATTGAAGGAAACATGAATGCGGCCAAGTACAGCGATATCCTGGATGAAAACCTCTTCCAGAGTGCTCTGGGCCTCACACTTGGCCGAAGGTTCACCTTCCAACAAGACAATGACCCTAAGCACACAGCTAAAACAACAAAAGGAGTGGCTTCAGAACAGCTCTGTGACCATTTTTGACTGGCCCAGCCAGAGTCCTGACCTAAACCCAGTTGAGCATCTCTGGAGAGACATGAAAATGGCGGTCCACCAACATTCACCATCCAACCTGACAGAACTGAAGAGGATCTGCAAGGAAGAATGGCAGAGGATCCCCAAATCCAGGTGTGAAAAACTTGTTTTCCAAAAAGACTCATGACTGTACTAGCTCAAAAGGGTGCTTCTACTCAATACAGAGCAAAGGGTCTGAATACTTATGACCATGTGATATTTCAGGTTTTCCTTTTTAAATAAATTTGCCAAAATATCTACATTTCTGTTTTTTTTCAGTCAAGATAGGGTGCAGAGTGTACATTGAGAAAAAAAATGAATTTTTTTTTTAATTTACCAAATGACTGCAATGAAACAAAAAGTGAAAAATGTAAAGGGGTCTGAATACTTTCCGTACCCACTGTATACATAGTGCCTTGGGGCATGATAATGCACTTACATCTCCTCAGACTCACACTGAATATATAGTGCCTTGGGGCGTGACGATGCACTTACAGCTTCTCAGCCTTGAGCTGTATACAACAGCACATGGATGTTATCTGTGTTACTTCCAAGTCCTGTCCGTTTCTTAATGTTTAGTGTATAGGAGAAACTTGGAAAAATTTTTTTTTTTTGTTTGGATATGAGAAAAACAGATGTAGTTATGGCAGAACCAAACACTGACCAAAAAAAAAAAAAAAAAAAAGAAAAAGATGAAAATCGAATAAATCCGCTCATCAAAAATCAATTATATTTTTCGATTGCAAAATTGTCTCAATGAGATAAAAGAAACTACCTGAAATGTTGCAGAAATTTTACAACTGATGTTTTTACACCGGTCCTGGCCAACTCTGCTAATGTTTTGAAAAGAGGGTAAAGCTTAGCTGGGAGGTGGTGCGGCAGAGCGTGCCCAACAAAGAGCTGTACGCCACTTAATGAATTTGGCGTTTCTCACTGCAGCTCTCTCTTCATTAAAACTGTCATACAAATCGCCAATCTTCCTGAATCAGGGGCCCAAGTCTCTGTCTATTAGACAGGATTAATAAACATAGGCCATAAGGGTTTTTTTGCTGTTGTCTGCAAAAAGATATTAAATGTCAAGCAATTTTTGGGTGGCTTTTTCCTATTCATGGGGATATTTTTCCCCCTATATATTTTCCAGTCCTACAAAGAAGCCTATGAAAACCAATGCAACAAATGTCAATCCGTGTGTGAAACCACCCTAAATGAATTGTCTAGGTGGGACTGCAGACAATCTTCTAGAAGTTGCTAGATTGCCTGTGGGTCTGGCTGCTGGAAATAGAAATACAGTGGCCGATTATTCAACCATAATTTCCAGAAAGATGGGTCACACAGCTGTCCTTAAATGAAATTGTCATTATTCTAGATGTTAACTTTGCAATTTACTTTCTTGAGAACGGAGATGATTTTTAATTTTAATGTTTATGTCTGTCACGCTGCAGCCTGGTCTCTTAGGCAAAGAGAGTGTGTGCCACTTGCAGGTTCGTTTCTGCAGAGCTTGAGCTCTCCCCAATAGTGTTACAATCAGACGGCCGTATAAATCGGACCGCAGTGCACAGACTGGCCGGGGGTCTCCTGAACGAGCATAAACGGGACCGAAGTGCACAGACTGGCCGGGGGTCTCCTGAACGAGCATAAACGGGACCGAAGTGCACAGACTGGCCGGGGGTCTCCTGATCGAGCATAAACGGGACCGAAGTGCACAGACTGGCCGGGGGTCTCCTGACAGAGCATAATCGGGACCGCAGTGCACAGACTGGCCGGGGGTCTCCTGACAGAGCATAATCGGGACCGCAGTGCACAAACTGGCCGGGGGTCTCCTGACCGAGCATAATTGGGACCGCAGTGCACAGACTGGCCGGGGGTCTCCTGACAGAGCATAATCGGGACCGCAGTGCACAGACTGGCCGGGGGTCTCCTGACCGAGCATAATCGGGACCGCAGTGCACAGACTGGCCGGGGGTCTCCTGACAGAGCATAATCGGGACCGCAGTGCACAAACTGGCCGGGGGTCTCCTGACCGAGCATAATTGGGACCGCAGTGCACAGACTGGCCGGGGGTCTCCTGACAGAGCATAAACGGGACCGCAGTGCACAGACTGGCCGGGGGTCTCCTGACCGAGCATAATTGGGACCGCAGTGCACAGACTGGCCGGGGGTCTCCTGACCGAGCATAAACGGGACCGCAGTGCACAGACTGGCCGGGGGTCCCCTGACCAAGCGTGACATCTTCATATATTTCTATGCAGCTGTCACACTCGGGCCCGGAGAGCCGCTGTCAGTCCGTGCACTGCACTCTCATCTTGGTCCGATTTATAAGGCCGGCTGACTGCGCCCTGACATACAGACTGACACCAGATGTCGTGTGCAGCAGAAAAGGCCGTCCCCCGGATGTCAGTGGGGTTCGGGGCCAATTTCTCTGCTCTGTGCACAGCAATGCATTATGGGAATTGTAGCTCTGAAAGCATAACTTAGGCTATGTGCACACGCTGCAGTTTTGGCCTCAGCGGATCTGCAGCCGTTCTGCAGACAGTGTACAGTAGCATGTTATCCTATGGGATTTACATTCTGCTGTGCACATGCTGCGGATTTTTAACTGCGGAAAAGCTGCAGTTTTGAATCCGCAGAAAGAAATGACATGTCACTTCTTTTCTTCGGATTCTGCTGCGGTTTACCATCTCCTCCATTGTAGAGGTGATAAACCGCATAACATTTTACCTGCGGTTCCGCAGATAAAAATCCGCAGTGTGTGCACACAGCCTTAGAGTCTGCACAGCACACAGAATCCTGAGGGGCCGCCATGCGCTGAGGGTCTGCTCCCTGGTGTCAGGCTCATTACCTGGACCTCTGGAAGAAGCTGAAGGATGACACATCGTAGGCACTTTTCAGCAGGTGGACCTTGTAGTCTCCCTTATACAGGACACTCAGGCTGTAAAGCTTCATGTTTCCTGCTCCTGTAGGGGGCACAATAACGCGTTACACACAGGCCACTCCAGACAAGTCCCCGGGGCGCTCCGCAGCCTCCTCACCTGGGCTCCGCTCTCCTCCCCGCTCCCTCCGGCTCTCCTGGCCGCCCTCTCTACTACGGTCCTACTTGCAGTTTCACTCTCGGCCACGGAAGCGGCCCTACCCGTTACACGTCACAAAGCGGAAGTGCGTCCGCTGCTAAATTGTTTCCACCCGGAAAGGACGCACTCTAGTAAGCGCCGCTGGAGGCGGGTTCCTAGGTAAGAAGAGACTTCTCTCAGTGGAGGACACAGAAGCACCCGACCACCCTCAGCTGCACCGTCCCCCTAGAACAGGGTTCCCCAACAGATCATGTTTTCAGGATTTCCTTAGTATTGCTCAGGTGATAATGGCATCACCTGTACAATACAAGGGGAATCCTGAAAACATGACCTGTTGCTGGGCCTTAAGGACTGGAGTTGGGGAACCCTGCCCTAGAATGAACCCTCCAAACCTGCATGGCCGTCCTCTCCAGTACCTATACCCACCCACCATTGTGCACTCCGCACAAGGCTGCCAGTTCCAAAAACGTATTTTCATTTATTTTAATTGACCCCACAGCCCTCCACACACAGTATGATGACCCCCAGAGCCCTCCACACACAGTATGATGACCCCCAGAGCCCTCCACACACAGTATGATGGCCCCCAGAGTCCTCCACACACAGTATGATGGCCCCCAGAGCCCTCCACACACAGTATGATGACCCCCAGAGCCCTCCACACACAGTATGATGGCCCCCAGAGTCCTCCACACACAGTATGATGGCCCCCAGAGTCCTCCACACACAGTATGATGGCCCCCAGAGTCCTCCACACACAGTATGATGGCCCCCAGAGTCCTCCACACACAGTATGATGGCCCCCAGAGTCCTCCACACACAGTATGATGGCCCCCAGAGCCCTCCACACACAGTATGATGGCCCCCAGAGCCCTCCACACACAGTATGATGGCCCCCAGAGCCCTCCACACACAGTATGATGGCCCCCAAAGCCCTCCACACACAGTATGATGGCCCCCAGAGCCCTCCACACACAGTATGATGGCCCCCAGAGCCCTCCACACACAGTATGATGGCCCCCAGAGCCCTCCACACACAGTATGATGGCCCCCAGAGCCCTCCACACACAGTATGATGGCCCCCAGAGCCCTCCACACACAGTGTGATGGCCCCCAGAGCCCTCCACACACAGTATGATGGCCCCAGAGCCCTCTACACACAGTATGATGACCCCTCCACACACAGTATGATGGCCCCCAGAGCCCCCCACACAGTATGATGGTCCCCAGAGCCCTCCACACACAGTATGATGACCCCTCCACACGCAGTATGATGGCCCCCAGAACCCTCCACACACAGTATGATTGCCCCCAGAGCCCTCCACACACAGTATGATGGCCCCCAGAGCCCTCCACACACAGTATGATGGCCCCCAGAGCCCTCCACACACAGTATGATGGCCCCCAGAGCCCTCCACACACAGTATGATGGCACCCAGAGCCCTACACACACAGTATGATGGCCCCCAGAGCCCTCCACACACAGTATGATGGCCCCCAGAGTCCTCCACACACAGTAGGATAGCCCCTAGAGCCCCCCAAAACACAGTATGATGGTCCCCAGAGCCCCCCACACAGTATGATGGCCCCCAGAGCCCTCCACACACAGTATGATGGCTCCCAAAACCCTACATGCACAGTATGATGACCCCTCCACTGACAGTATGATGGCCCCCAGAACCCTACATGCACAGTATGATGGCCCCAGAGCCCTCCACACACAGTATGATGACCCCTCCACACACAGTATGATGGCCCAGAGCCCTCCACACACAGAATGATGACCCCTCCACACACAGTATGATGGCCCCCAGAGCCCTCCACACACAGTATGATGACCTCAGAGCCCTCCACACACAGTATGATGGCCCCCAGAGCCCTCCACACACAGTATGATGACCTCAGAGCCCTCCACACACAGTATGATGACCTCAGAGCCCTCCACACATAGTATGATGACCTCCAGGGCCCTTCATACAGTATGATTCCCCCAGAGCTATCTACACACAGTAGATTAATTAAAGCTGCCAAGAAGGAAACAGAGAAGCACAATGCTAAGGAGAGTAAAACTAATCCCAATCTGTTCTTCAACTATATCAATAGTAAAAGAATCAATAGTGAAAATGTAGGCTCCTTAAAAAATTGTGAGGAAAGAATGGTTGTAGATGGCGAGGAAAAAGCTAACATATTAAACACTTTCTTCTCCACGGTATTCACGGTGGAAAATGAAATGCCGAGAGACAAAGAAAACCCTATATTAAGGGTCATCAATCTAACCCAAGAGGAGGTGCGAAACCAGCTAAATAAGATTAAAATAGATAAATCTCCGGGTCCGGATGGCATACACCCACGAGTACTAAGAGAACTAAGTAATGGAATAGACAAACCATTATTTCTTATATTTAGGGACTCTATGGTGACGGGGTCTGTTCCACAGGACTGGCTCATAGCAAATGTGGTTCCAGTATTCAAAAAGGGCTCTAAAAGTGAACCTGGAAATTATAGGCCAGTAAAGTCTAACCTCTATTGTTGGTAAAATATGTGAAGGGTTTCTGAGGGATGTTATTCTGAATTATCTCAATGAGAATAAATGTTTAACTCCAAATCAGCATGGGTTTATGAGGAATCGCTCCTGTCAAACCAATCTAATCAGTTTTTAGGAAGAGGTAAGCTATAGACTGGACCAAGGTGAGTCATTGGATGTAGTAGATCTTGATTTTTCAAAAGCGTTTGATACCGTGCCACACAAGAGGTTGGTACACAAAATGAGAATGCTGGGTCTGGGGGAAAATCTGTGTAAATGGGTAAGTAACTGGCTTAGTGATAGAAAGCAGAGGGTGGTCATAATAATAATCTTTATTTTTATATAGCACTAACATATTCCGCAGCGCTTTACAGTTTGCACACATTATCATCACTGTCCCCAATGGGGCTCACAATCTAAATTCCCTATCAGTATGTGTCTTTGGAATAAATGGTATATTCTCTAACTGGGTCGCTGTGACCAGTGGGGTACCGCAGGGGTCGGTGTTGGGACCTATCTCTTCAACATATTTACTAATGATCTGGTAGAAGGTTTGCACAGTAAAATATAGATATTTGCAGATGATACAAAACTATGTAAAGCAGTCAGTACAAGAGAAGATAGTATTCTGCTACAGATGGATCTGGATAGGTTGGAAACCTAGGCTGAAAGGTGGCAGATGCAGTTTAACAATGATAAATGTAAGGTTATACAAATGGGAGGAAGGAATCAATATCACCATTACACACTGAACGGTAAACCACTGGGTAAATCTGACCTGGAGAAGGACTTGGGGATCCTAGTTAATGATAAACTTACCTGGAGCAGCCAGTGCCAGGCAGCGGCTGCCAAGGCAAACAAGATCATAGGGTGCATTAAAAGAGGTCTGGATACACATGATGAGAGCATAATACTGCCTCTGTACAAATCCCTGGTTAGACCGCACATGGAGTACTGTGTACAGTTTTGGGCACCAGTGCTCAGAACGGATATAATGGAACTAGAGTGAGTACAAAAGAGGGCAACAAAATTAATAAAGGGGATGGGGGAACTACAATACCCAGAGAGATTATGAACCTAAAACAATTGACCCATGTAGCCACTAGCCAGGTATAATTTGATATCCTACAACCTCACTCTTAGGTTATAGGTCTTGCTTCAGAGCATCATTAGATATCACTAGGACTACTTCCCTGACTATTAATTGGGATTAGCTACTATTTGTCCATTTTTTCTCCCTAGTATTTTCTGGGGTCCCTGTTTTACCTTAGAGTTGGCCTATTTTGCATATTAGGCTCATGGTCTTTTTCATTATCTCCCTGGTTATGTGCAGACTTTAGCCATGAGACACTTTCATTCTGTCTGGCACTATATTTACCATCTCTTCATTATGCCATTATTTTTTAGCTGCTATATTCTATCTACCTCACTGTAAATACCTTATATAAGCTTTGTCTATAATATATGTATGTGCAATAAAATTTGTTCTTGTTTATAAATCCTCTCTCTAGTGTGGTATATGTCTATCTTATTTATATGGTATTCAATATGAAATTCACTGCTGACTTATTTAAAGTCATTAGTAGTTCTATATTTATTTGAGATTCAGTTTTTTGGTTTCAATACCCAGAGAGATTAGCAAAATTAGGATTATTTAGTCTAGAAAAAAGACAACTGAGGGGCGATCTAATAATCATTGTGGTGTAGTGACCACTGTGTCTGCTAGGGGGCGCTGTGTGGATGTCCCAGGAGAGAGGATGAGTGGCAGAATACTGAATGACCGTTATGTATCTCAAGGTGGGTGGCCTTGGGATGGAGACTTGTGTGTGTGTGTTGATCAGCAGTGATACTGCTGAGGTGCTGTTTCAATGTGTTTGGGAGTCTCCAGGTAGCTGGTGAGACGGGCAGGGCCAGTTACCTACAAAACCACCCAGGGGTGTGTTTAAGAACGCTATTGTAAAGTGTGTATGAGTGGTTGAAGGACCTGTGATGAGGTCATAGCCATGTGACGGTGGGCGTGGCTTCGGACCATATAAGGTGGCCAGGGTAGGTCACATGGAGTGAATGCAGGGACCCGGTTGGTCCGTTTTGGAAGGTCCCGTCAGAGAAATGGGGCTGTCTTCCTGACAGCAAGAGAACGCTGTGTTTAATGGCTGCACGTGCCTGATAGTTCCCTGGAGGGAATTAATGTCTGCAGTATGGAGAAGCAGCCGTGAGGTAAACCCTGAGAGGGGATATAACTGTGAGGGTAAGAGAGCCTGCGTATGGCATAACCTGTGTGACCACAGGGATAACAGAGTGAAGCTCTGTCATGGACACTATGCTTTAATATGAACTTTATGTTGCTGGTCATGGTTTATGATGCCTAAATAAACCGCATGGACTGTGATTGTTTTATGGAAAACCCGTGCCGGATCTAATTATTTGGCTGCCAAGCGAGTATCCCCTACCCGAATGACAGCGCTGCCTTACACCATGTATAAGTATATAAGGGGACAATACAAATATCTCTCCAAGGATCTGTTTATACCAAGGAATGTGACAGTCACAAGAGGGAATTCTCTGCATCTGGAGGAGAGAAGGTTTTTAAACCAACATAGAAGAGGAATCTTTACTGTTAGGGCAGTGAGAATCTGGGATTCCTTGCCTGAGGAGGTGGTGATGGCAAACTCAGTCGAGGGGTTCAAGGGAGGCATGGATGTCTTCCTAGACCGTAATAATATTGTATCTTATAGTTATTAGGTTCTTTAGAAGGACGTAGATCTGGGGATTTATTCTGACAGAATATAGGCTTAACTGGATGGACAAATGTCTTTTTTCGGCCTTGCTAACTATGTTACTAGTATGATGACCCCCAGAGACCTCCACACACACAGTATAATGACCCCTAGAAGGAGATGCTGGGTTAAAGTAGTAACCTGGTACAGACTAACACAGAGTCATACAGTGGATGAAGAAATAAATAAGGAGCCAGGACAGGTAATGCCCACAGAACGTTCAAGCCGGGACAGGTAATTCCCAGAGAACATTCGAGCCAAGACAGGTAATGCCCAGAGAACATTCGAGCCAGGACATGTAATGCCCAGAGAACATTCAAGCCAGGACAGGTAATGCCCAGAGAACATTCGAGCTAGGACAGGTAATGCCCAGAGAACATTCGAGCTAGGACGGGTAATGCCCAGAGAACATTCGAGCCAGGACAGGTTATTACTATAGAACGTTCGTGTCAGGACAGGTAATTCCCAGAGAATATTCGAGCCAGGACAGGTAATGCCCAGAGAACGTTCGTGCCAGGACAGGTAATTCCCAGAGAACGTTCGTGCCAGGACAGGTAATTCCCAGAGAATATTCAAGCCAGGACAGGTAATGCCCAGAGAACGTTCGTGCCAGGACAGGTAATGCCCAGAGAACATTCGAGCTAGGATGGGTAATGTCCAGAGAACATTCGAGCTAGGATGGGTAATGCCCAGAGAACGTTCGAGCCAAGACAGGTAATGCCTAAAGACTGTACTGTGCTATGGGCTGTTTTTCAGGGTCAGCTTCTTAATTCCAGTGAAGGAAAACTTTAATCCATCAGCATAAAAGACATTTTGGACAATTGTAGCTAAGTTTGTGGGAACAGTTTGGGAAAGACCCTTTCTGATCCAGCATGAAGGTTGCACAAAGCAAGGTCCTTAAAGATATGGTTCAGGACATTTGGTGTGAAAGAACATGACCGGCCACACAGATCCCGGTCCTCAACCCCATCGAGCTCCTTTAGGATGAACTAGAACGGAGATGGCAAAGGAGGGACAACGCCATATTAATGCCTATGGGGTTAGAAAGGGAGGTCATAAGGTACAGGTGCCCCAACACTTTTGTCCATATTGCTTTTATCCCATTTTGAAGATTCTAAAGGGTTCACAAAATTTCAGGACCACTGTTTTGGGCTGTTTTAGAATGAATTCTGCATATTGATATAAAACTGCAGTATTTTTCATTACTACATGAAGGATTATGTAACGAATGACAAACTGGCACGTTAGCACAATCATCAGCATTTTACATGTAAAGATAAGTATGTACACAACATCCCCGACCCTAACGTCAGAGCCTCGATCTGGATGTCGGGGGGAAGGGATGACTAAATGTGTCTGGCAGAGAGGAGGTTGCTATGTGATCCTGGTGATGAAGTGTTTGCCGGAGATGATGGCTCATTACCTGAGTGACGTGATTCTGCATGAGCTGCCAATTACCGGGCGACGGAAAAAGCGAATACAGCTGATACAATGGCTCCAATAGAGTAGTGAGTACGAGGGCAGTCCTGACATTTTGTGCCAGAGAAAAGAAGGGTCAGCCATGTTGGATTTCACATAAGCAGTGGTAGAGATGTCTAGAAGCTACTTGCCTCCTTTGAAAGAGTAACATCCTGAGTGGTCCGATCCTTCAATCAAGCCCCCTTTTTTTTTCTGTCCCCCACTTTATACTAACATCTATTTGGTATGTAGCAAGAGGTATGGGGCGAGGGAGACACATGAAAGAGAGCTCGCTAAATGGGCCTTTGTTACCATAGAAACATATAGGTCTGCATAGGAGCAGTAAAGATAAAGCAAAAGATCTTGTAATATAGAAATAATTTAAAAAAGGTTGTAAAATATATACAGCTCTGGCAAAAATTAAGAGACCACTGCAAAATTTTCAGTTTGTCTGATTCTTCTCTTAAGGGAATGTGCACACGTTGCGGATTTTGATGTGTTTCCGCGGTGTTTTTGGACGCGCGGCATTGCATCAAATTCGCAGTGCGTTGTGACACACAATGTTAATCAATGGGAAATCAAAAAACGCTGTGCACACGCTACGTAAAAAAAGCGCAGATTCGCAGCGTTTTATTTTCCGCAGCATGTCAATTCTTTGTGCGGATCTGCAGCGTTTCTGCACCCATTGACTTGCATTGAGTCGGGCACTTCCGCAGCAAAACCGCAGGTCTAAAAAAGATCTGCAGTTTTGCTGTGGATGAAACGCTGCAGATCGGGAGGAGGGAAGTTTGTGGGCGGTGACTGTGTGCGTGTCTGTGTGTGCGGGCGGGGTCTGCGTGTCTGTGTGGATCTGCGGGGCTGTGTGTGGGGCTGTGTGCGAGGTCGATGGGGGTCTGCGGGGCTGTGTGGGGGGCTGTATGCGGGGTCGGCGGGGGTCTGCGGGGCTGTGTGTGTATGTGTGTGTATGCAGGCATCGTCCAATGGGACTGCAAGTCCAATCCGGCTATGCCTGCTACAAAAATAGTGAGTGACACATTAGCCAATGATGGCACAGTAGTAGTCCCATCATCTGGCTAATGTTTTGAATGTAGGAAAAAAAAAACACGTAGTTCATACTCGCCATCTACACCTAATCCCCGAAGCCCTCGCTCACCTGCAAAAAAAATAAACTAATAAACCAACAATATACTCCCTCTATCCGCCATAATCCAATTAATACGATTGTCCCACGACGATCTCCCGTGGAGAGCTGTCACATCAGCTGATGCGACCGCTCTCCAGGGGTTCCGGTGATACAATGACGGAGATAATCCTCCACATTGTATCACTCCGCCGCCGACAGGTCATCTGAGTTCACCTGTCACTTTGTGGCACTACAGCGTGAGAATTTTCTCACTATGTAGTGCCATAATGCGATAGACTTATCTCTGATGACACACTGCAGGAGGGTTATCTCTGGCCAGTGTGTCCTCAGAGGCCTATAGAGCGGTCACATCTGCTGATGCGACAGCTCTATAGGGGAGATTGTCGTGGGACAATCATTATTAAAGAGGGACTGCGTCGGACAGGAAGTATTTTTGTTGTTTTGTTTTTTTAATTTTTTTTTACAGGAGACGATGGCTTCCCTTGGATTTAGGCGTTTAATAAAAATAATGAATAAATGTGTCGTGTTTTATTTCATTAAAATACTTTTTTCTGGCTGTCTTTTTTTAACCCTTTGGTACTAAAAGATTAATAATGGATAGGCGTCTTATTGATGCCTCTCCATTTTTAACCAGGCTTAAAGTCACCTTACAATAGCAAGGTGACATTAACCCCTTATTACCCCATATGCCACCTCTACACGGCAGTGGGATGAGAGAAGCTAAGTTCCAGAATTGGCGCAGGGTACAGATGCGCCATTTCTGGGGCAGCTGTGGGCTGGTATTTGTAGACGAGGGGGGGGGGCAATATCCATGGCCCCTTCCTAGGCTATGAATATCAGCCCACAGCTGTCTGCGTAGCCTTTCTGACCATAAAATATAGGGGGACCCCACGTCATTTTTTTGGGGGGTCCCCCTATTTTAATAGCCAGTAAAGGCTATGCAGACAGCTGCGGGCTGATATTCATAGCCTGGGAAGGGGCCATGGGTATCACACCCTTCCCAGGCTATAAATATTGACCCCCTGCCGTCGGCTTTCCCTCTCTGGCGCAGAAAATTGCGCGAGAGCTCACACCATTTTTTTCTCTTTTTTCAAAATTAAACATTGTTCTTTGATAAACATCGGCCTTGCTATTATCTATCTATATCTATCCATAGATATATAAAAAGATAGATGTATCTATGGAAATATCTATGGATGTACAGGTATCTATAGATAGATATGGATATATCTATAGATATATCCATAGATACACCTATATCTATCCCATATCTATTTATCTATCTATAGAACTATCTATCTGTGTGTGTAATGGAGTGTGGGTTGGACAAATGTAAAAGAGGAGGGTGGACCAGAAATGACATCACAAATCTTTTTTTTTTGTTAAATAACATATCTTTATTTAGCTTACAAAAACGCATACAATCCGCAGGAAAAAAACGCATCAAAATCCGCATCAAAACCGCGTGGATTTTTACCTGCGTTTTCTGCCAAGAGGTGCAGATTCTGTGCAGACAATTCTGCAGGCAAATCCACAATGTGTGCACATACCCTTATAGGTATATTTTTGAGTAAAATGTAAATTGCTCTTTTATTCTATAAACTACTGACAACAGGTCTTAGAATTTTCAGGCACTAAATTTTGTATTTATTTTGAGAAATGGTCAAAATAACAAAAAAAATGCAGTGCTTGTAGACCTCAAATAATGCTAAGAAAACAAGTTCATAATCATTTAGAAACAACAATACTAATGTTTTAACTCAGGAAGAGTTCAGAAATCAATATTTTGTGGAATAACCATGATTTTTAATCACAGCTTTCATGCATCTTGGCATGCTTTCCATCAGTCTTTCACACTGCTTTTGGGTGACCGTATGCCACTCCTGGTACAAACATTTAAGCAGTTCTTCTTTGTTTGATGGCTTGTGACTATCCATCTTCCTCTTGATTACATTCCAGAGGTTTTCAATGGGGTTCAGGTGTGGAGATGGGGTTGGCCATGACAGGGATTTGATATGGTGGTCCTTCATCCACACATTGATTGACCTAGCTGTGTGGCATGGCGCATTGTCCTGCTGGAAAAACCAGTCTTCAGAGTTGGGGATCATTGCCTGAGCAGAAGGAATCAACTGTTTTCCAGGATAACCTTGTATGCAGCTTGGTTCATACACCCTTTGCAAAGATTAACCTGCCCAATTCCTGCCTTGCTGAAGCATCCCCAGATCATCACTGATCCTCCACCAAATTTCACAGTGGGTGCAAGAAACTCTGACTTGCACACCTCTTCAGGTCTCCATCTAACCATTAGATGACCAAGTGTTGGGCAAAGCTGAAAATTAGACTCATCAGAAAAGATTGCCTTACTCCACTCCTCTGTGGTCCAATCCTTATGGACTTTGGCAAACTTCAGCCTGGCTCTCCCTTGCTTTTCATTGATGAAAGGCTTTTTTCTAGCTTTACATGACATGAGCCCTGCCTCTAGGAGCCTGTTACGAACTGTTCTTGCCGTGCACTTCACCCCAGCTGCAATTTGCCATTCCTTTTGTAGGTCACTTGATGTCATCCTGTGGTTGCTGAGTGACATTCGAATAAGATGACAGTAATCCTGGTCAGTGGAGAGTCGTTTCGCCCTCTGCCGGTCTGTAGCTTTGTTGTCTCCAATGTCTGCTGCTTGACCTAGTTGTAATGGACTGCCGTCTTAGAAATTTTAAGGAAGAAGGAAACATGACTGTAACGGGGTCTTCTGTGCTGTAATACCTCTTTACATTACCACCCTGTTTCTCAGGAGGTCCACTCTGGTTTTCCTCACTTCTGAATGAAGGACGCTGGTTCGAAAGGCTTTGTAACATGGGAACATATATAAGATCACTGCTACTCCATGTATTTCCAGTGTGACCACCTTTTACTCATCATCTCAGAATATATATACATACAGAGGGCAGGACAATCAATGTGGGTCGGGCCACTAGATAACAGGCTCCAATTAAGACGCCAGACATACATTACAATAGCCGTGGTATTTACAAAGGTGGGGGGAGGTCAGAAGTGGGATATCTTGTTTACCGCTGCCCAGGGGGTTGCAGCCGGTCAGTTGCTGCATTAAGGGCACACATCTCCTATTCGGTGTGCTGGGGGTTCTGTAATATGGCTCCCCCTTTTCAGCGATGCAATCGGCATACACAGTCTGATCCTTAACGGATCGGCTTGGGGATGACCAAAGTCTATGGGGTTGGTACAAGTTCCGTTTGTCAACTTAGTCCATCGGCATTACCATTTTGTTTGCCGGGTCTGTAGTGGATGGTGAAGTCTAGAGGTTGTAGGGCTAAACTCCAGCGCAGTAATCTGGCATTGTCTCCAGATACCCGATTAAGCCACACTAGGAGATTATGGTCCGTTAGGAGGGAAAACTGTCGTCCATACAAATATGGTTGTAACTTCTTGAGTGCCCATACTACTGCCAGGCACTCCTCGATGGCCGCATAGCTTACTTCGCGGGGCAATAGTTTCCGACTCAGGTAAGCTACCGGGTGGTCTTGACCGTCCGGCCCAACTTGGCTCAGCACTGCCCCCAATCCAAACATAGAAACGTCTGTGTGAACCAGGAAACGTTTAATTGGATCGGGTGCGGCCAATATCGGGGTATTTGTGAGGGCGTCCTTTAGCTGGCGGAAGGCTTCCTCACACTCGGGGGTCCAGGTTACCTGGCAGGGGAGGTTCTTACGGGTCAGATCAGTGAGGGGCTTGGCTACGCTGCTGAAATTGGGGACAAATTTCCTATAATACCCTGCTGTCCCTAGAAACGCCACGACCTGGCTTTTAGTGCGTGGGGTGGGCCATTTGGCTATGGCCTCAATCTTGGCTGGTTCTGGTCGCTGTTTCCCACTTCCCACCCAATGTCCTAAATACTGAAACTCTGATTTGCCCACGTGACACTTGTTGGGGTTCAAGGTGATTCCGGCCTTGTGGATCCTGTCCAATACTGTCTATAGGTGATTTAGATGCTCATCCCATGTTGCGCTGTAGATGGCGATGTCATCCAGGTAAGCACAAGCATAGTCCTGGAGACAATCCAGAAGCCTGTCAGCCAGCCTCTGGAAGGTCGCAGGGGCATTCTTCATGCCGAATGGCATAACTTGAAACTGGAATAAGCCGAACGGAGTGACAAATGCAGACTTGGGAATAGCGTCAGGACTTCGGGGGATCTGCCAATAGCCTTTGCATAGATCGATGTTGGTCAAATACTTTGCCCCAGCCAACCGGTCTAACAACTCATCCACACGCGGCATGGGATACACATCCGTCACCATTTTCTCATTTAGCTTGCGATAGTCTACACAAAACCGGGTAGTCCCATCCTTCTTGGGCACTAACACTACGGGGGATATCCAGGGACTATCTGACTCTTCAATGACCTCTAAACGCAATATCTCTTGTCGCACCCCTTCTCGTACAGACTCAGGGACGCGGAAGGGGGGTTGTCTCAGGGGGGTCTGATCCTCGGTCTCAACGTTGTTTTGTGCCAGGCGGGTGTACCCCAGTCTCTCTGAAAACATCCTCTGTCGCTGCCTCAACAGCGCCTCCGCCTGCTGTCTCTCCCGGGGCCATAGGCTTTCTCCCAAGTATACCTGGTCCCATGTTTTAGACTGAGTCCTCTCCCCTAAGACATCAGGCAATGGGAGTCCTGCTAAATCCTCTGCTTCAGGTGCACAGATGGCCACTACCTCTTCAGGGCGCTCCCGGTAGGGCTTCAGCATATTCACGTGGAACATGCGGATAACCCTGGGGTCGTCACAATCGGCGACATTGTAGGTGGTGTCGGCTATTTTCCCCACTACCTGGTAGGGCCCCTGCCATGCAGCTTTGAACTTGTTCTGCCTAGTTGGTTCTAACACCAGGACTTTCTGTCCTATCTCAAAGGTGCGTTCTCTGGCCCTCCGATCATACCATATGAACTGGCGCCGTTGGGCCGCCTGCATGTTCCCACGTACAGCCTGAGTCAGCTCTACAGGACCGTCGGTCCCGGAATTTCAGCACATAGGGCACAATAGGTATCCCTTCTATGGTTCCCTCCCCTTCCCAGTATTCTTGCACTAAGTCTAGGGGTCCCCTTACCCGCCTCCCGTATAATAGTTCGAACGGCGAGAACTCCGTGGATTCTTGGGGCACCTCCCGATAGGCAAACAGGAGGTGTGGCAAGAATTTCTCCCAGTCCATGTAGGTCCTGGTAAAAGTCCCAATGAGTTGTTTTAATGTTCCGTTAAAACGTTCACACAACCCATTGGTTTGCGGGTGGTACGGGGCGCTTCTAATGGACTTTACGCCGCACAGCTTCCACAGTTGGTTGGTCACCTCTGCTGTAAACTGGGTACCCTGGTCCGAGATAATCTCCCGGGGAAATCCAACCCGTGAGAAAACCTGGAGCAGGGCAGCCGCTACTGTCTCTGCCAGTATGTTAGGTAATGCAACCGACCCTGGATACCGTGTGGCATAATCTACCACTGTCAATATATACTTTTTCCCTGACGGACTGGGTTTGGCTAACAGCCCTATCAGATCGACCGCTACTCGGCTAAATGGCTCCTCCACAATGGGGAGGGAGTGTAGTTTGGCCTTGCAGTGATCTCCCCTCTTGCCAATGTGCTGGCAACTGTCACAGGTCTGGCAGTACTGACGAATATCATAGGTTACCCCTGGCCAAAAGAAGTTTTGTGTCAGACGATGTCTGGTGCGACTGACGCCGAGGTACCCGGCCAAGGGTATGTCATGAGAGATTCGCAGTAGCTCCTGCCTATACTTCTTGGGAACTACCAGCTGTCGTTTTATAGTAAGGGTTCATCCCTGTGTGACGCTGCTCTGTAACCCGGTAGAGTAGTCCCTTATGCCATACAAACTGTTCCCCTTCCAGTACTTCTCTCCCGTCCTGTGCCTTCCCACGATACCCCTGTAATGAGGGATCCTCAAGTACCTCCCTTTTAAACTCAGCTGGGGTGGCCCAAGAAATGTGTCTGGCTATGGGGATACGTGTAGGGCTGGGGTGTCTTACCTGGGCCTCCTCTGAGTGTGATTCCACCTCCACAGCTCGAGCTTGTCTCCGGGTGGTCACAGGATAGGTCTCAGCCAGAGGGGTGACCGAGAATGCAGACAACATGGGCCCCAAGTCATTTCCCAGCAAGACGTATGCAGGCAAATCCTCCATCAGGCCGACCTCAACAAGGCCATCCCCAACTCCCCAGTTCAGGTGAATCCTGGCAGTGGGCAGTTGATGTATGGCTCTCCCTGCTACACGGACGGCCACTGTCCGGTCCGTCTTCTCTTGGTCCCAGACGAGACCAGGCTTCACAAGGGTCAGAGTTGCTCCGGAATCTCTTAGTCCCTGCATACATTTCCCATTAACCCACACCGCCTGTCGATGCTGTTGTCGATTATCTGCCCGGGCTGCCTGCACGGGGTCTACTTCATGCAGCACTTCCTCCATCTCTTTCATCCCCGGATAAGTCATAGCCCCAATGCCGGGTCAGCTTCGCCCTGGTAGTAGTGTACAGCGGCCCGGTTGATGGTAGCCGTTCCCGTCTTTGGCCACTGGGTACATTGAGTCCGGTTGGGACATTGTCTTTGCAGGTAGCCCAGCTGATGGCAGGTGTGGCATCGCACCCCAGGGGGACTCTGGTAAGCCGGGGTTTCAGCTGGTCCCCCGACAATCTTCTGTGATTTAGGGGCTTCCAGACCCATGGGAGGGCCCCTAGTGACAGTCTTAGATCCTGACAACTGAGACCTCCTGGCATCATGATGTTCATCGGCCAGACGAGCGGCCTCATCAAGAGTCATTGGCCGTCTGTCCCGAAGCCATTCTTGTGTCTTGGGGTTTAGTCCAGTAAAGAATCGCTCTAACAAGAAGAGCTGGAGGATGTCCTCCTTAGTGGTTGCTTGGCTCCTTTGTACTTACTGTAGCAGTGACCGCCGTAGTTTACAGGCCCATTCAGCGTGGGTATCTGTTACCTGTTTTATAAGTCTGCGGAACTTTTGACGGTATACCTCTGGTGTGAGCCCTTCCCGGGCCAAGATCACTTCTTTGACCCGCTCATAGTCCATACAGTTCTCATCAGGTACCGTGCGATAGGCGTCCGCTGCCCAGCCTGTCAGCATGCTGGCCAGAACCTGAACCCAATCCTCCGGCTTCACTTGATGAAGGGCACACTGCCGCTCAAAGTCCTGCAGAAAGTCATCAATGTCTTCCTCTGCCTCCCCCAACTGTCGGAAGGCATTATACTGGATTTTTTTGTGGCTTACTGCTGACGGTACCTGGGCGGAGGCCAGAGCTCCCCCTGTTCGCTGACTCTCCTCTCTCTGCTCTGCCATCTCCATCTTGGCTAGCTCTATCTTGGCTAGCTCTACTTTGGTCCGCTCTGCCATCTCCATCTTGGCTAGCTCTATCCGGGTCCGCTCTGCCATCTTTTCCTTCAGATCAGTACGCACATCAGCCATCACCTCTCGTACAATCTCTACTGCAGGGTTTGGGCCATAGTATGCCAGTCTGCTCTTTACCTCCCTCTGGAATTCAGTCTCTTCCACGTTCACATTGGGGGGCGCTGCACTGTCGTGTTCCATGATGGCTGCTATCAAATCCGCTTTTGTTTTGTTGCTGGCGATTAATCCTCGAGCTTCCACCACCTCTTTACATTACCACCCCGTTTCTCAGGAGGTCCACTCTGGTTTTCCTCACTTCTGAATGAAGGACGCTGGTTCGAAAGGCTTTGTAACATGGGAACATATAAAAGATCACTGCTACTCCATGTATTTCCAGTGTGACCACCTTTTACTCATCATCTCAGAATATATATACATACAGAGGGCAGGACAATCAATGTGTGTCTGGCCAGTAGATAACAGGCTCCAATTAAGACGCCAGACATACATTACAATAGCTGTGGTATTTACAAAGGTGGGGGGGTCAGAAGTGGGATGTCTTGTTTACCTCTGCCCAGGGGGTCGCAGCCGGTCGGTTGCTGCATTAAGGGCACACATCTCCTATTCGGTGTGCTGGGGGTTCTGTAACAATGACACTCACAGTATCCCTCTGCTAGTAAAGCCAGAATTGAGCCCTTCTTTTCCTCACTCAAGACTTTTCTGTTCAACTCCTTTGGCATGATTAAAAGTTATTTTTTCATTTGTATTACTTTTGGGATATTACTAGCACTTGTTTTGCCATCCAGCCTGTCCTATTGAAAGAGGATTGTGAACACCACAGCAGGGTTTTTTATACTTTCCTTCGTTAAATAAGATTTAGTTCAGGTGATCACCTAGTCAGAAGCACATTAAGTAGAATGAGGTGTACTCTGGTTGGAATTCAACTGACACTGGAATAAAATGGCTGTCTGACATGTAGAGAAGCTGATTTTTATAAAGCTGTGCAGTGGTCTCTTAATTTTGCCACAGCAGTGTGTGTGTGTATATATATATATATATATATATATATATATATATAGTGAGGCATTGACCCCTGTTACAGCTAGGGAGCACGGCGTGTTCTCCCCAGGATACGCACTGAGGCGTATTAAGGCTATGGGAATGCATTGCGGTCACAGGCGTAGCTGGGATTGCAATAGTAAAGCAGTGACCGATGTCACAGGTAGGGGTCGCTGTGTAGTCTCTCCAGGATATGCATGGAGGTGTATGAAGGCCATAGGTGTGCATGGCAGTCACAGGCATAGCTGTGACTGCAATGCAGACTAATAATAAAAGTGTTAGTCTTGGACATGTTAGTGTCCAAGGCAGAGGTAGGGAAAACCTGCTCTGGATGTTGTGTTTGAAACAGACTGCAGTATGATAGTGTTGCAGTCTGTTCCATTCCCAGACCCAGGTTTTTCAGGTGGCTGAAAGCCACAGGTTGTTTTGTTAAAAACAACTAAAAATATAGGAGTACAAGTAACCTACGAAAAAAGTCAATAATATGGACAAAGAAGCATTATAAAACCAAGAAAAAGCCACATTTCCAATCAATAATACAATTGCAACATTGAAATCAATATAACTATTTTTATTTATATTGGGACACCATAGGACACATTAAAATCACAACACAGAAAAAAACATATAATAAAAAAGCAAGAAGAGGTGGAAATGAAACAGCACATGTATTCCATATAATAAATATCCATTTCAGTGAACTATATTGTATTTATATACATCAAGATAAAGTGCAGTGCATATATAAAGTGATTTATTGTCAATAAAGTGCATAACAGTGAATAATAAATCCCATAATAGATTAGGTATAAAGGAAAAGTTTCAATTACTAACCAGGATTCATTGTAAATGTGCCGTCACTGCCACCCCACACTCCAACGCGCGTTTCACACGTTGCTTCCTCAGGGAGTGATAGAGCAGAGGGGCAATGAGGGGTTTATATAGGGCAGTAAATACCTATGCACCAATGGCAACGCATCCATACATGTGTTTCTTAATTAAGGTGATTATCATCCGTGCATTAGTGGCGGCGTAACCATGCAGATGTCCCCTAATCAGTGTTACATAAAAGCGGTACATGCGGTAAGCATAGCCAGATAACAAGCGGCGCTTCATGCATTGTCCCAGTGTGCGCACCGCCTGTCACGAGACTCGCGGCAACTTCACTAAGGGGCGCGGTCGCACCCATTGTGACGTCACAGGCGAGACACGTGACCGGGCGGGCCACACAGGAGAACACACCAAGCGCACAATATCCAGCGGCCATATCAAATCTGGGCAAAAGTGTGGGCACTAATAAAGATGCCAAAAAAGCCGCATAATCCAGAATGCATTGATATAAGTATATGAATATGTATGGACACCACAAAATATGCCATGGAAGACCGCACAATCTAGAATACAATAGCGTAATATATGAATGTGATCCAGGGAAAAGGAGAAAAAAAAAAAAAAAGTTTCAAAGTTTATTGAGGATCAGCCACGGGTTGTTGCTAGAAAAAACAAAACTATTGGTGAAATGATAATACTTAGCCATTATGTACCCCCTCGGTCCAATTTTATTTTTAATTCCAAAGGTCCTGCTTGGGGATCGAGATCATGTGGTGACTGTAGTGCATGTAAATATCTGGTAAAAACTGATATTTTTACTAATTCAACAAATTTGCGTGTCTTTAAGATTGTTCATCCAATAAACTGCAAAACTACATCGATTTATCACTTAACATGTCCATGTGGATTAATCTACCTAGGTTTGACCTCAAGACAGTTACGTGTCCGTATTTTGGAACACGCAAGGGACATACGGGCTGCTAGATAGATTGATTCAAATAATAAGGGGGATATTGCCAAATTAAAAACCTTGCCCCTGCATTATCGGGATTTTCATCCATCTGGCCCTATCACTTTTGAAGTGAGGGGCATTGATGTGGTCCATTTGGGAATCCGTGGTGGACACCTTATGAATAAATTGGCACAAAAGGAATGCCGATGGATTACTATTCTTAGGACCATGAAACCATTTGGACTTAATGACCAATGGGGTTAATCTAGTTTCTTGTGAGCTATATTTCTTCTTGGCTGCTGTTTGTCCATTATTTATAGCTAATGATAAATAATATTTTTGATATTTAATTAACTTTTATAAATTTATATATATTACGTATATTATATTTGTATTATTTTTTGTTTTTAATATTTTTTGTTTTTATTTTTATTGGGGTTTGTAGAGTTGATATTGTGTATAGTTAGTTATGTGGGTAATCCTATTTCTGGATGATTGTAATACCTGGAGGATTAACTTAAATATTTTTGATTATTTGTATCTAGAAATGATATCTTTTTCTCCTTAACATTTAGCTGAAATGTGGGGATCCTATTGGTGGAGAAAAAGGAAAAAAAAAAAAACTGAGGGGAGAGAGAAATAGAGGAAAGAGAGAAATTAGAGAGTATAAAAGAAGTAAAGAATGGAATTAACGGAAAAGAAATATATATATATATTATTTTTCATATTTTTTTCTTTTTTATTATTAATATTTATTTGATTGAATTATTAATTTTCTTTATAATATGATTTTCAATTGTCTTATATTTTTTATATTTGTTCACATATTCATTATATATTAGCACTTTATACACTTCACACATTGGTAAATTAGTTCAATTTATATATTATTTATTTATATATAAAAAATATTTATCTTCTTTTTGTTTTTTATGTTCTATGCTTTGTTTTTAAAAAAAAACTTTTTTTTTTTTTCTTTTGTTTCTTTTCTCCTTCTCCCTGGATCACATTCATATATTACGCTATTGTATTCTAGATTGTGCGGTCTTCCATGGCATATTTTGTGGTGTCCATACATATTCATATACTTATATCAATGCATTCTGAATTATGCGGCTTTTTTGGCTCTTTTATTAGTGCCCACACTTTTGCCCAGATTTGATATGGCCGCTGGATATTGTGCGCTTGGTGTGTTCTCCTGTGTGGCCCGCCCGGTCACGTGTCTCGCCTGTGACGTCACAATGGGTGCGACCGCGCCCCTTAGTGAAGTTGCCGCGAGTCTCGTGACAGGCGGCGCGCACACTGGGACAATGCATGAAGCGCCGCTTGTTATCTGGCTATGCTTACCGCATGTACCGCTTTTATGTAACACTGATTAGGGGACACCTGCATGGTTACACCGCCACTAATGCACGGATGATAATCACCTTAATTAAGAAACACATGTATGGATGCGTTGCCATTGGTGCATAGGTATTTACTGCCCTATATAAACCCCTCATTGCCCCTCTGCTCTATCACTCCCTGAGGAAGCAACGTGTGAAACGCGCGTTGGAGTGTGGGGTGGCAGTGACGGCACATTTACAATGAATCCTGGTTAGTAATTGAAACTTTTCCTTTATAGCTAATCTATTATGGGATTTATTATTCACCGTTATGCACTTTATTGACAATAAATCACTTTATATATGCACTGCACTTTATCTTGATGTATATAAATACAATATAATTCACTGAAATGGATATTTATTATATGGAATACATGTGCTGTTTCATTTCCACCTCTTCTTGCTTTTTTATTATATGGTTTTTTGAGTTGTGATTTTAATGTGTCCTATGGTGTCCCAATATAAATAAAAATAGTTATATTGATTTCAATGTTGCAATTGTATTATTGATTGGAAATGTGGCTTTTTCTTTGTTTTGTTAAAAACCCTGCAGCAAAGGGCTAGTCAGAGCTGAGGAGTTCTGGGTGAGTCTCAGGTGTGTCAGGGCCAGAGTGAGTTGGTGCTTGTTGCTGTGCAGAGCACAGGACAGAGCCTATAGGCCTGGCACTGACAGCGTACACAGTGATGCAAGTTGTCCACGGTAACTGGTCTCGGATTTGGACAGTCCTGTGCCCGGAGGTGGATGTCCTGTGCCCGAAAGAGGACTGGCATGTAGCAATTGCAAAACAGGTGGATATGGTGCCCGCCCGGCTGCGATCCGGAGGATATCCTCGACTGTGAAAGGCTGGGAGTAGAGACTGTGATACAAGCGGTGCAGGACACCCACGGGAACTAGTCAGGGGAGGACTAGCGTGTGTAGTGACTGCAATCTAAAGGATGCTGTGCACTATGTAGTGCTATGAACTGGTGTGAATTGAACACTGATAATATGCACTGAAGTTATATGCATTTGTGTGGATTATTATTATTATACAGTGCCATTTATTCCATGGCGCTTTACAGGGAAAAGGGGAAATATAGACAAGTACAATAAACATGTGCAAGACAAGGGACACACGAGTACAGAAGGAGAGAGGACCCTGCCCGTGAGGGCTCACAGTCTACAGGGATGGGTGAGGATACACTAGGAGAGGGTAGAGCTGGTTGTGCGGTGGTTCAGTAGACCGAGGATCATTGCAGGCTGTAGGCTTGTCGGAACAGGTGGGTCTTCAGGTTCTTCTTGAAGGTTTCCGTTGTTGGTGAGAGTCTGATGTGTTGCGGCAGAGAGTTCCAGAGTATGGGGGAAGCACGGGAGAAGTCTTGTATGCGGTTGAGGGAAGAAGAGATGAGGGGGAAGTAGAGAAGGAGATCTTGAGAGGATCGAAGGTTTCGTGCGGGTAGGTACCGGGAGACCATGTCACAGATGTATGGGGGAGACAGGTTGTGGATGGCTTTGTATGTCATGGTTAGGGTTTTGAACTGGAGCCTCTTGACAATAGGAATCCAGTGAAGGTGTCATGATCTGAAGTGATCTGACAGTTTTAAAAGCACAGAGTGAACTTTTTTTCCTTTTGGCAAGTTGCCAAGGTGACTTGACTGTCCCCGGTGGTGGTTAGTGGTATTGCACCTTAGGTTTTCAGTTTAAAGTTCTCTGTAATTATGATTCAGGTGTGGGGCTTTATAAATGAGTCTCAGGGTGTGTAATCACTGCTGTTGATACTGATTGATTCATTCATGGATTCTGAGTTTGTGAGAGCCTGGTGGAAGGATGGAGCTGAGGAGGAGTCCTGCGCAGCTTAGCCAGGGGGGACGTGTGTCAGCTATGGTGTCTGGACGAAGGGCTGGCATGGCGTGGTGGGGTCGCAGTGATGGTGTCGGTAGGAAGTGTCTGCATGGACTGGTGGAGTGGCTACTATGGAGAGTGGCACTCACCATGTGGGACTTGGCTGCTGAGCTGGACTCAAGCATGCTTGACTTCGTGGCAGAAGCTGAACTCATCCTTGGGATTCTGTTACTAAGCAGCAGCAACTGGTGGTGGACTCTGCTCCAAGGCAGCACTTTGGTGAAGGATCCTGTTATGGTTATGGATCCGGGTGGAGGAGAATACGCACGTAGGTGGAGGGCTCTGTTGCAGTCGCATAAGCACAGAGCATAAAGCTAAGTGGTGTCCCCCTGTATTGTCTCTTTCCCTCATGTGTGTTGTTAGTGCAGTGGTGGGATTAGTTTCCGCACCGACCAATTCCCTAGTGAGGGTTTAGGGTCAGGGCGAGCAAGGGCGTTGAGGTACGCGTGTGGCGCCCGGTGCAGAACCGGCATAGGGAACGTTAGGAGTGCAGGGACTCTGGCTCAGGGGAGCTCAGGAGGTCTCCAATTCCCTTTTCCCTATCGCAGGGCCCACCATTGTTAATGTTTCCCAGGTTCCCCTTATTATTTAAATTCGCCGTACTGGAGGCGGGGTTTCCAGAAATTATATTAACGTGTAATACTTAAATTCGCCAGGTGGAGGCGGTGTATCCATCTGCACATTTTATTATTTAAATTCGCCCCACTGGAGGCGCTGTATCCAGGGTCACGTGTGTTTGGGTTCGCCTTGCGGTAACATCTGCGTCCAGACACACAGTGACCGTGACATTATCACCAGCCGTACTTTTTTTTCTGGTGAGCCTTGACCATGTGGAGACCTGTGAGTAATTGCTGCCGGGCCTCACTGAGGTGAGTGAGGAGCGGCATGGTGTGTTAGAGCCGCTGCAGCAGCAGTTATCAGGGTCTGCGGCCTCTGCTCAGATAACCAGGAAATCAAAATGGCGGCTGTGGTCTGGCAATGCCCCTAGAGTCGCTGCTGGGGAGCGGGACTTGTTCATACAGGCGGACGTAACCAGACAGGTGGGTGGAGTTAGTGATCCCCATGGTGCTGTCTGGGGCTTCCCCGATGGGGGTACGTCCCTGTAGTGAGCAGACTGGTGTTATAGTCCGCGGGGCTGACGCCAAATCTTCTATACCACCGAAGAGGCCGCCCCCTCCTGGTCGTTTGGAGGAAGGCGACCAGCGAGTGTATATTTCCTCCATATTCCTGTCCCCTTCTCCTTCAGGTGTGAGCGGCAGGTGTGCTGCAGGGGAGTAGGGACAAGTCTCACCCCTCGCCATTAGCCAACCCTGGGAGGGCAGACCTCTTGGTGAAAGGGTTGGAGGGTGGTGTCCCTTGGTGAATAGCGGGGGTGTGAGTGTGGTCACAGGGGGACGCCTCTATTGTCGAGTCCAGAATGAGTTCACCAAATTTATGACTAACGAATGTGTGCAATAAACGTTCAGGTCCGGACCTGTGTGTGAACGAGCGTGTATGGGTGCCACCAAAAAACATCTTGTGGAAGTGTGTTGTGGAGCCTGATCAGCTCATAACAAACAAACATACACATACATAAACTCGTTCCCCAGGTCGGCGCTGTGGAGATGAGTGGTGCCTCCAAAATGAACTTTATTGCCAATACCAGCGGTGTGTTGTCATAAACCTGAAGTGTCAGGTAGTGGTGGGTGAACTCAGGATCTGGGCATCCCCGCTGTAGGTGTTTCCCTAATGAGGGGTGGTCTTGAGGGTCCAGAGGCCCCTCATTAAGGAGGGGGTACTGTCATGATCTGAAGGGATCTGACAGTTTTAAAAGCACAGAGTGAACTTTTTTTCCTTTTGGCAAGTTGCCAAGGTGACTTGACTGTCCCCGGTGGTGGTTAGTGGTATTGCACCTTAGGTTTTCAGTTTAAAGTTCTCTGTAATTATGATTCAGGTGTGGGGCTCTATAAATGAGTCTCAGGGTGTGTAATCACTGCTGGTGATACTGATTGATTCCTTCATGGATTCTGAGTTTGTGAGAGCCTGGTGGAAGGATGGAGCTGAGGAGGAGTCCTGCGCAGCTTAGCCAGAGGGGACGTGTGTCAGCTATGGTGTCTGGACGAAGGGCTGGCATGGCGTGGTGGGGTCGCAGTGATGGTGTCGGCAGGAAGTGTCTGCATGGACTGGTGGAGTGGCTACTATGGAGAGTGGCACTCACCATGTGGGACTTGGCTGCTGAGCTGGACTCAAGCATGCTTGACTTCGTGGCAGAAGCTGAACTCATCCTTGGGACTCTGTTACTAAGCAGCAGCAACTGGTGGTGGACTCTGCTCCAAGGCAGCACTTTGGTGAAGGATCCTGTTATGGTTATGGATCCGGGTGGAGAAGACGCACGCAGGTGGAGGGCTCTGTTGCAGGAGCATAAGCACAGAGCATAAAGCTAAGTGGTGTCCCCCTGTATTGTCTCTTTTCCTCATGTGTGTTGTTAGTGCAGTGGTGGGATTAGTTTCCGCACCGACCAATTCCCTAGTGAGGGTTTAGGGTGAGGGCGAGCAAGGGCGTTGAGGTACGCGTGCGGCGCCCGGTGTGGAACCGGCATAGGGAACGTTAGGAGTGCAGGGACTCTGGCTCAGGGGAGCTCAGGAGGTCTCCAATTCCCTTTTCCCTATCGCAGGGCCCACCATTGTTAATGTTTCCCAGGTTCCCCTTATTATTTAAATTCGCCGTACTGGAGGCGGGGTTTCCAGAAATTATATTAACGTGTAATACTTAAATTCGCCAGGTGGAGGCGGTGTATCCATCTGCACGTTTTATTATTTAAATTCTCCCCACTGGAGGCGCTGTATCCAGGGTCACGTGTGTTTGGGTTCGCCTTGCGGTAACATCTGCGTCCAGACACACAGTGACCGTGACAGAAGGGCCTCACATAGGGGGGAGGCAGGGGAATAGCGGGGAGACAGGTGGATTAGTCGGGCAGCAGAGTGTAGGATAGACTGGAGTGGTGCCATAGTGCTGGAGAGAAGGCCAGAGAGAAGGAGGTTGCAGTAGTCGAGGCGGGAGATAAGGGCGTGCACTAGTGTTTTTGTGGTTTCATGGTTGAGGAATGCACGGATCCAGGAAATATTTTTGAGTTTGAGGCGGCAGGAGGAGGCAAGGGCTTAGATATGGGGTTTGAAAGAGAGGGCAGAGTCGAAGATCACCCCCAAGGCACCGAGCGTGCGGGACTGGGGAAAGAGAGCAGCCATTGACATTGATGGATAGGTCTGGTGGAGGGGTAGAGTGAGGTGGGGGAAAGATGATGAATTCTGTTTTGTCCATGTTCAATTTGAGAAAGCGAGCAGAAAAGAAGGCTGAAATAGCAGATAGACATTGTGGGATTTTGGTCAGTAAGGAGGTGAGGTCAGGTCCAGATAGGTAGATTTGCGTGTCATCGGCGTAGAGGTGGTACTGCAAGCTGTGGGATTCTATGAGCTGTCCCAGGCCGAAGGTGTAGATGGAGAAGAGTAGGGGTCCGAGGACTGAGCCTTGAGGAACACCGACAGACAGGGGGCGAGGTGAGGAGGTGGTGTGTGAGAGGGAGACACTAAATGTTCGGTCTGCTAGGTATAATGAGATCCAGGATAGGGCCAAGTCTGTGATGCCAAGAGATTAGAGAATCTGCAGCAGGAGGGAAAGGTCCACGGTGTCGAAGGCAGAAGACAGGTCCAGGAGAAGGAGGACAGAGTAGTGTCGCTTGCTCTTGGAGGTTAGTAGGTCGTTAGTGACTTTAGTTAGGGCAGTTTCAGTTGAGTGATGCGGTCAGAAGCTAGATTGTAACCGGTCAAAGAGGGAGGTGGGAGGACAGTTAAAGATATACATGCTGTTCCAGTAGGATTGGAACCTTCTCTGTGTGAAGATAACACATTAAGGAGACTTTTATGTTTGAACTTGTGGGTCACTGCCTCATCACTGTGTACGGTGCTACCGCTGCCTTACATATGGTGGAAAGAATGCGGGCAGTGTGAACTGAGGCATACTCCAAAGAGTGCTGCATGTTGTTGTGCAAGTCTTCTGGAAATATGGAGGAACTATTGAAAGAGGTGATCCTCATGCGTCAGCAGCACGAGCAAAAGGCGCTGCAGTGACAGCAGCAGCAGGAGCAAGAGGCATTTCTGTTCCAGCAGCAGCAAGAGGTGTGGCAGTTGCAGTGGCAGAAGCAGCAGCAGGAGGTGCTACAGCTTCAGCAGTGTAAAGAAGGTACCCCAAAGGTAAGGGGTGATCATTGGGTGGACCTATGTAGAGTCTCGGCCCACCAGGTCTCAGACAAATGACTTGTTGCAGTTGGTGGAGGAGTGGCTCCAGACTGATTTTTTTCCCCAATCGAGATGATGGAGAGAGTTCTGGTTGATCGGATGGTGCGGGCTCTGCCGGCTGCCATGCAGCATTGGGTCGGGCAAAGAGACCTGGGCAACCTGGACCTGCTTATAGAATTGATTGAGCGGTGTAAACCCACTCAGGATGTGGTACCAGAGCCTAGACATGGGGCTAGTAACTGTTCTGTGACATCTGAGCCAATGGACTGCGGGTATACACGCCATGAATCTAGGTGTGCCCAGCCGGTCTGTACCACCACAATGGGCACTGCTGACAACAAACAGCGACTGTGCCAGGTACTTGTAAACGAGTGCTGCACAGAGGCTCTCCTGGACACAGAAAGCAGAGTGACTTTGGTCCATAGTTCCTTTGTTGCAGGGGACAATGTTGTGAGTTCATTTTCCCCTTCACCATTGAGGTCTGATGAACTCCCTCTTCGGGTGAAGGAAGGTAGTGAGTGTTATGATGAGTCACCGAAGGAGGAAAAAACAAAATACCAGCTAAGTCCAGAAAAACCAGAGAGGTTGGCAGCTATCGGATAGCAGACCCCTGAACCTATCAACAACAACTAGCAGTAGCCGTGGGGGGTTCCTACGGTGCCCTAGACCCCTCGATCACAGCCGGAGAACTATATAGCCTAAAGACAGAAAGGGGAAAAACTAAACTGCCCCAGAGCAGACCCCAAAGCAATAGGCAGCCCCCAACATATAATGACGGTGAAGCAAGATGAAAACACTAACACAGATAGAAAGATAGGTTGAGCAAATGATGGGGCCCAAGCTAACTACATTGGACAGGATAGGAAAGCTGCTGTCTGCCATCCGCAAAAACCCTATCAAAATGAGCCAACCGACTGATAGGAAAAACAGGCGCTGAAGTCGCTAGGCTTCAAAAGACTATATCAGCACTCAGGTATATTCTGAAGACAGAGCAAAATATCAACAGATCAGAGACAAAAATGGAATTCAGCTCACCCCCGGCCGGGGATGGCAGAACTCCCAAAAAACAAGGCAAAACAAAAACAAAACTGAAGTGTACAAAGCAGAGCAGAAAAACTTAGCTTTGAGATGCAGGAATCAGACTGGTCTCCAAGAATCCAGCAGGAAAATCACCAGCCAGGAAGAAGGGCGTCGGCAGCCTTATATCCAGTCCTCAATTCCAGCCACCCAGTCATCATCTAGCTGCCCAGGTGTTTGGTAATCAGTCTCACTACCTTCCTTCACTAGAGGAGGGAGTTCATCAGACCTCAATGGTGAAGGGAAAAATGAACTCACAACAAGTGAGGCTGATTACCAAGCATCTGGGCAGGATGATGATGACTGGGTGACGGGAATTGCTGACTGGATATAAGGCAGCCGACGCCCTTCTGCCCTGCTGGTGATCTCTCTGAGGGATTCTAGGAGACCAGTCTGATTCCTGCTCCTCAAAAGCTAAGTTTTCTGCTCTGCCTTTTGCATTTGTGTTTTGGTTTTGTTTTTCCTTGTTTTTCTGGATTTCTGCCATTCCCTGCTGGGGTGTGCTGAATTCCTTTTTGCTCTGTCTTCAGAAGATACCTGAGTGCTGATATAGTCTTTTTGAAGCCTAGCGTCTTCAGAGCTTTTTTCCCTATCAGCTGTTGGCTCTTGTTTTGATAGGGTTTTGGTGGATTACAGACAGCAGCTTTTCTATCCTGTCCTATGTAGTTAGCTTGGGCCCCATCTTTTGCTCAGCCTATCTTTCTCTCTGTGTGAGTGTTTTTTCATCTGGCTTCACCGTCATTATATGTTGGGGGCTGCCTATTGCTTTGGGGTCTGCTCTGGGGCAGTTTAGATTTCTATTTCTGTCTTTAGGCTATGTAGTTCTCCGGCTGTGATCGAGGGGTCTAGGGCACCGTAGGAACCCCCCACGGCTACTGCTAGTTGTTGTTGATAGGTTCAGGGGTCTGTAATCCGATAGCTGCCAACTTCTCTGGTTTTCTGGACTTAGCTAGTATTTCTGTTTTTGCCTCCTACGGTGACTCATTCATAACTGGACAACCCCAAAGGGCGGAAAGTGGAGGTTGTGGGTATCCATGGGGAAATCTGGGAGTACCCGACCGCTGAGGTCAGTTTTTCTACGCCATGTGGGGACTTTAAACGTGGTGGGAGTGGTGAAGACCATTCAATATGGGACTGTTGGGGAGAGACTTGCCCCTGTTTTGGTCCCTGTGGGAGACCAGGGTCAACCATCTCAGGGTAAAGTTTGTGACGGGCATAGAACCCGGGGATGTTGAGATACCTGCCATAGGGGTCGCCAACCTAGGGACAGAATGTAATCGCGATAGGCTCCCCCTAGAGGTGGTGGCAGGAGAGGATGAAAATGTTGTGCCAGGTGCAGAAACCGAAGATGTGAAGTCAGAGACATCTGCCACAGGGTTGCCAACTTAGGGACAGAGTGTAACCCCGATAGGCTCCCCCTAGAAGTTGTGGCAGTAGAGGGCATGGAGACTCCACTGATTCCAGAGCTGGAATTGTCCCCTGGTAAGTTCGGGACAGCTCAGTTCCAGGGTCTCACGCAAAGAAACTGGGATAAAAACAGCAGGTTTAAAAAGAACGCCGGGAAGACCCTGGAGTGTGTGGTTGCAAAGGCAACTGGGGACGTGCGAACGAGGAACTCTCTGCCACCGGCGAAGGATGTGGCCGGGGGTCAGGGTAAAATAGAGCGCTCGCTAGACAGCAGTGTCGGGAGGCTCAGGTGCGACATAATAAAGATGGATGCTCGGAGTTGCCGGGGTGGTCCACGGCGTTTCAGCATGATATAGTCACCGAGGCACAGGTAAGGGTACAGAGGAAATGGTACCAGGGGCCCGAAGGCGAGCACTTAGGTGACAGGATGAGATGCGGGGTTACTGAACCCAAAATAAACAAGGTGGAGACCACCCAAAATCGGCCCAAATCTACTGTTGAACGTGAAAGTGAGCGTGGCGTCGGCAATGGAGAACGGCGAGGTGGGTGGTTCCATAATAAAGTATGGAGGAGAAATGCAAAGGGGAGGGATGCATGTGCTGATCGATGGTTCGGACCCTACTTTGGTTTCTTAGTGCAGTGTCGGGCGGGGATGTCACATGGGCATGTGGATGCCCTGTCTCTCGCCCATGTGGGATGTCAAGTGTTCAACCCCACAGGTTTGAACAGGGGAGGGGGATATGTGAGGCAATGACCCCTGTTTCAGCTAGGGGGCGCTGTGTGCTCTCCCCAGGATACGCACTGAGTCGTATGGAGGCTATGGGAATGCATGGCGGTCACAGGCGTAGCTGGGATTGCAATAGTGAAGCAGTGACCGATGTCACAGGTAGGGGTCGCTGTGTAGTCTCCCCCAGGATATGCATGGAGGTGTATGAAGGCCATAGGTGTGCATGGCAGTCATGGGCGCAACTGTAACTGCCATGCAGACTGATAATAAAAGTGTTAGTCTTGGACATGTTAGTGTCCAAGACACAGGTATGGAAAACCTGCTCTGGATGTTGTGTTTGAAACAGACTGCAGTATGATAGTGTTGCAGTCTGTTCCATTCCAGACCCAGGTTTTCCAGGAGGAGGCTGAAAGCCACAGGTTGCTGTGTTAAAAACCCTGCCGGAAAGGGCTAGTCAGATCTTATGAGTTCTGAGTGAGTCTCATGTGTGTCAAGGCCAGAGTGAGATGGTGCTTTTGCTGTGCAGAGCAGTTGGTATGCAGAGCACAGGACAGAGTGGAGCCAATAGGCCTGGCACTGACAGCTTACACAGTAATGCAAGTCATCCACGGTAACAGGTCTCGGATGTGGACAGTCCTGTGAAGCGGAGGTGGATGTCCTGTGCCCAAAAGAGGACTGGCGTGTAACGATTGCAAAACAGGTGGATATGGTGCCCGGCTGCCATCTGGAGGATATCCTGGACTGTGTATGGCTGTGAGTAGAGACTGTGATATAAGCAGTGCAGGACACCCATGGGAACTAGTCAGGGGAGAACTAGCGCGTGTAGTGACTGCAATCTAAAGGATGCTGTGTACTATGTAGTGCTATGAACTGGTGTGAACTGAACACTGATAATATGCACTGAAGTTACATGCACTGAAGTTATATGCATTTGTGTGGATTGGAACCTTCTTTGTGTGAAGATGTCACATTAAAGAGACTTTTATGTTTGAACTTTGTGGGTCACGGCCTCATCACTGTGTACGGTTCTACTGCTGCCTTACAATATATATACACACACACTAAATTAGAGCTAGATGTCTTCCATGTGGGCCGCTATCTTTGCTCAGTGTTAGAGCTGGCGGAACGCACCAAATATTAAAAGATGGTAATAAGGTGCGTTCGCAGCCCGGGGTCCACTGTGCAGGGCTGGTAAACTGCTGCTCAGTAATGGCGGACGCTATATGGCGGTTAAATAGAAAAACAGGCGGGTTAGCATCACCCAGTGTATACAGGGGCGGTGTCACGGTCACGCGTGTCTGGACGCAGATGTTACCGCAAGGCGAACCCAAATCACACGTGACCCAGGATACAGCGCCTCCAGTGGCGAATTTAAATAATAAGGGAGAACCTGGGAAACATTAACAATGGTGGGCCCTGCGATAGGGAATGGGGACATGGAGACCTCCTGCACTCCACTGAGCCAGTGTCCCTGCACTCCTCACATTCCCTATACAGGCTCCGCACCTGTCGCCGCACGCGAACCTTAAACCCTTGCTCGCCCTGACCCTAAACCCTCACTAGGGAATTGGGCGGTGCGGAGACTAATCCCACCACTGCACTAGAGACACACATGAGGGAAAGAGACAATACAGGGGGACACCACTTAGCTTTATGCTCTGTGCTTATGCTCCTGCAACAGAGCCCTCCATCTGCGTGCGTCTTCTCCTCCACCCGGATCCTTCACCATAACAGGATCCTTCACCATAGTGCAGCCTTGGGGCAGAGTCCACCACCAGTTGCTGCTGCTTAGTAACAGAGTCCCAAAGATGAGTTCAGCTTCTGCCACGAAGTCAAGCATGCTTGCGTCCAGCTCAGCAGCCAAGTCCCACATGGTGAGTGCTACTCTCCATAGTCGCCACTCCACCAGTCCATGCAGACACTTCCTGCCGACACCATCACTGCGACTCCTCCACGCCATGCCAGCAATTCCTGCAGACACCATCACTGACACACGTCCCCCCTGGCTAAGCTGCACAGGACTCCTCCTCAGCTCCATCCTTCCACCAGGCTCTCACCAACTCAGAATCAATCAATGAATGAATATCACCAGCAGTGATTGCACACCCTGAGACACATTTATAGAGCCCCACACCTGATTCATAATTACGTACATATTAAACCCAAACTATCGTGCGATACCACTAACCACCACCGGGGCAACTCAGAATGAATGACACCACATGTGATAAATCCAAAGGCCACCGGGGGCAATCACGTCACCTTGCCAAAGGAAAAAATGTTCACCCTGTGCTTTTAAAACTGTCAGATCCACTTCAGATCATGACAGGCGGACTCTGTTGCTTCACAGAGCCGCACTACCGCAGAACATAAATGCCGGAGCCTGTTTAAAGCTCTCAGAGCTTGGCAAGGGAGCGCACAGAATGCGGTCACAGAACTCTGCCCCAAGGACACGGGGTCAGAGTACCTCTAGACCGTCTGGGACGCCGCTATAGACGCTGACTATGGTGGAGTGTCGAGCATGTGCACCGTGGCGTGCAGAGCCAGCGGTGGACACTGATGCCAGTCTCAGACTCTGCCTCTACCTACACCTAAGCCTGGGCGCTTAATAGGCTAGGTTGCACAACACATGCGTTCCAAGGGTAGGGGTTTCTTAATGAGTCATTCACCAGAGACATTCATACATGCATACAACACTCACTCCTCATAGTCTGGTCATGCAGTCTATACTAGTGCATGACCAAGCGGCCATGCGACCCTTTTATAGCAGCGTCCTTCCGGGACCTTCCTGATGGTCCAATCCAAGCTGGAGAAAGACCTGAGCACGTGACCTCCGATCTCCAATGGGAGATTGTCCCACGGGCATGCTCAGTGGACCGAATGGAGGACTTAGTCCCTGGAGTAGTTCGCTGCCGACCAGCATGCGTTGCTATAGCTGGACCAGAGGTGGCAACAGCAACCAAACCCACAGAGCTAGTCTGGGCAGAGAGCCGGGACCGACGAGTCTGCTGAGCAGCCTCCTCTGCGGCTGGAGAGAAATGGGAGACTGCCGGAAGCAAGGCTCGGGATTCCTGCTGTGCAGCGACAGGAACCCGACGCCTAACATTACCCCCCCTCCTAGGGCTCCCTCCTCTCTGAGCCTCGCTACGCTCAAATGCCGCAATGAGAAGTGGAGCGTGGATGTTCTCCACTGGCTCCCAGGTCCGAGACTCTGGGCCATGACCCTTCCAGTCCACCAAATAAAATTTTTTACCACGCACCACCCTGCATCCCACGATGGCATTAACCTCAAACTCATCCGAGGACAGGTCAGATGTCCCGGCAGATGACTCGGAGAACCGGGACATGAGGACAGGCTTAAGGAGGGACACGTGGAAGTTGTCAGAGATAACCAAATGTGGTGGAAAGGCCAGACGGTAGACCACAGGGTTGATCTGCTCAAGGACCTTGAAGGGGCCAATGTAGCGACGTGCGAATTTTGTGGACTCAACCCGCAGCGTGATGTTACGGGCGGAGAGGCACACCAAGTCGCCAGGAGCAAAAGTCGGAGCGGGGCGCCGGTGCGTGTCGGCGGAGGCCCTCATTCTTTCCTTGGAGGCCCGGATAGCATCCTGAGTGTGATCTCAAATGTCTCGTGCCTCCACCGCCCAGTCTGCCACCCTGGAATCGGTGGACGACATGGGCATGGGCACAGGGACATGCGGATGCTTGCCGTAATTTAGGAGGAATGGGGTCTGGCCAGTGGAGTCGGCCACAGCGTTGTTCAAAGTGAACTCTGCCCATGGCAGCAAGGATGCCCAGCCACCCTGCCTGGCTGAGACAAAATGTCGTAGATATGTGATCAGGGTCTGGTTGGATCTCTCTACCAACCCGTTCGTCTCGGGATGATAGGCCGAGGAGAGATTTAGCTCAATGCTGAGCAGGCTACAGAGCTCTTTCCAGAACCGAGACGCAAACTGGGGACCCCGGTCGCTGACAATCTTGTCCGGCATGCCGTGCAGGCGGAAAACGTGCTTAATGAACAACGCTGCCATGCCCCGTGCAGAAGGTAACCAGGAGAGAAGTACCAGGTGTACCATCTTGGAGAAATGGTCGGTGACAACCCAAATGACCGTGCTGCCACTGGACTTGGGTAGCCCCACCACAAAGTCCATGCTGACCATCACCCAGGGCCTGTCCACTACAGGCAGGGGGTAAAGTAGCCCAGCCGGCCGCTGCAGAGAGGACTGTTGTGAGTTCATTTTCCCCTTCACTACTGAGGCCCGAGGAACTCCCTCTTCTGGTGAAGAAAGGTAGTGAGCCTGATTGTCAAACACCTGGGGCTGATGATGATGACTGGCTGAGTGGAGTTAATGACTGGATATAAGGCTGCCGACGCCCTTCTGGCCTGCGGGTGATTTCTCTGTGGACTTCTAGGAAACCAGTCTGATTCCTGCTCATCTAAAGCTAAGATTTCTGCTTTGCCTTTTTGCATTAGTGTTTTGTTTTCCTTGCTTTTCTGGATTCTGCCATTCCCTGCTGGGGTGAGCTGAATCTCCTTTTGCCTGTTGCTCTGTCTTCAGAATATTCCTGAGTACTGACATAGCCTTTTTTGAAGCCTAGCGTCTTCAGGGCCTTTTTTTACTGTCAGTTTGTTGGCTCTTATTTTCATAGGATTTTTCTCGGATTGCAGACAGCAGCCTTCCTGTCCTTTCCGATCTAAGCTAGCTTGGGCCCCATCTTTGCTCAGTCTATCTTTCTGTCTGTGTTTTGTTCTTTCTTCTTGCTTCACCGTCATTATATGTGGGGGGCTGCCTTTTGCTTTGGGGTCTGCTCTGGGGCAGTTTAGATTTCCCTTTCTGTCTTTAGGCTATGTAGTCCTCCGGCTGTGATCGAGGGGCCTAGGGCATCGTAGGAGCCCCCCACGGCTACTGCTAGTTGTGTTGATAGGTTCAGGGGTCTGCAATCCGATAGCTGCCAACTTCTCTGGTTTTCTGGACTTAGCTAGCATTTCTATTTTTGCCTCCTACGGTGACTCATTCATAACAGAATCACCCGCCATACCGCAGATCCTAGGGTACTCAATTGCAGGAAAGAATTGTAAAAAAAAAAAAAAAAGTGTGTATATTTTTTCCTCTATATCTCTGAGGCCGTAGGGGGAATTTTTTTTTCTCTCAATGGAGATAAAGCAATTGTCTGATCGTGTGGAGCAGCTCGCTGCGGAAGTGCGGGGAATTTCCGCCTACCTTGCTCATTCACATGCTGCTGAACCAAAGATTCCTACACCTGATGTATTTTTTGGGGATCGGTCTAAATTTTTGAATTTCAAAAATAATTGTAAATTATATTTTGCCTTGAAGCCTAACTCGTCAGGGAGCTACGCGCAACAGGTTAAAATTGTCATCTCTTTGCTGCGTGGCGATCCCCAGGATTGGGCGTTTTCTTTGAAACCAGATGATCCTATCCTGACTAATGTGAACGCATTTTTTCAGGCCTTGGGGTTGTTGTATGACGAACTTAATGCCATTGATCAGGCTGAAAAGACCCTGCTGGCATTGAACCAGGGTCGTGATTCTGCAGAATTGTACTGTCAAAAATTCCAAAAGTGGGCAGTACTTACTACCTGGAATGATAATGCCTTGGCTGCTCTCTTTCGGAAGGGGTTGTCAGAAGCCGTAAAAGATACTATGGTGGGATTTCCTATTCCCTCTGGTCTTGACGATTCTATGTCTTTAGCCATTCAGGTTGATCGGCGTTTGCGCGAACGCAGAGCTGCACGAGAGGTGTTGCCACCTGTTGAACAGATGTCTGAACCTATGCAATGTGATAGAGTTTTTTCCAGAGAGCAGCGTCAGGAGTTCAGAAGGCGTAATAAGTTGTGTTTTTTCTGTGGAGATGCCTCGCATATTATTTCTGTCTGTCCTAAACGCGAGAAACGCTTTGCACACACGTTTTCTGTTGGTGGTGTTCAACCTAAGTTTCTTCTGGCTATTACTCTGATCTGCTCCCTGTCCACATTTTCCGCCAAGGCTTTTGTGGATTCGGGAGCAGCTCTAAACCTAATGGACTTGGATTTTGCTAAACGTTGTGGATTTCCGATGACACCTCTGCAGACGCCTATCCCTTTGAGGGGGATTGATGCTACTACTTTGGCTAAAAATAAACCTCAGTTTTGGACCCAGGTGGTAATGCGGGTCGCCCCAGACCATCAAGAAAATTGCAGGTTTTTGGTGTTACATAATCTGCATGATACTATTGTTCTGGGGTTTCCCTGGTTACAAATTCATAATCCAGTTTTGGATTGGAAATCTGTGTCTGTGGTGAGTTGGGGTTGTCGGTGTGCCTTTAGTGAGGCTCCGGTGTTTTCCACCTCTCCTCAGTCGCATGATGTTCCTGATTATTTGGCAGACTTTTATGATGTATTTAGTGAGAATGGGTCTGCGTCTCTGCCTCCTCATAGGAGTTATGACTGTGCAATTGAACAGAGCCCGGGGTGTAAATTTCCCAAGGGTCGGCTCTTCAATTTATCTGTACCCGAGCACGAGGCTATGCGATCCTATATTAAGGAGGCGTTGGAGAAGGGTCATATTAGACCATCCTCGTCATCCTTAGGTGCCGGGTTTTTTTTGTAGCCAAAAAGGATGGATCATTAAGACCTTGTATTGATTATCGTGCTCTCAAGAAAATTACTGTTAAATATCAGTATCCGTTACCCCTGATTTCTGATCTATTCTCCAGAGTTAAAGGTGCTTGCTGGTTTACCAAGCTTGACCTCAGGGGGGCGTATAATCTTATTCGCATTAAGCATGGGGATGAATGGAAGACAGCGTTTAATACTCCGGAGGGACATTTTGAGTACCTGGTGATGCCTTTTGGGCTCACTAATGCCCCTTCTGTCTTCCAGTGCTTCAAGAACGATATTTTCCGAGATTTTGTCGATAAATTTTTGATTATCTATCTGGATGATATTTTGATCTTCTCCAAGGATTGGGATTCTCATGTGGAACATATTCGGACTGTGTTCCGGATCTTGAGAGAGAATTCCCTGTATGTCAAAGGATCTAAATAACTTTTTGGAGTACAGAGGATTTCTTTTTTGGGATTTATTTTGTCCCCGTCAACTATTGAAATGGACCCGGCCAAGGTACAGGCCATTTACGATTGGGTTCAGCCCATTTCTTTGAAGGCCCTCCAGAAGTTTTTGGGTTTTGCTAATTTTTATCGGAAATTTATAGCAAAATTTTCTAGTATTGCCAAGCCATTGACTGATTTGACTAAGAAGGGTGCTGATGTGTTAAATTGGTCTCCGGAGGCTGTTTCTTCCTTTCAGGAGCTGAAGCGAAGATTCACCTCCGCCCCGGTTTTGCGGCAACCTGATGTCTCACTTCCGTTCCAGGTAGAGGTGGATGCTTCTGAGATTGGTGCAGGAGCTGTTTTGTCCCAAAAGGATCCTGTAACACCTAAAATGAATCCCTGTGCTTTCTTTTCCCGAAAGTTCTCTCCATCTGAACGTAACTATGATGTGGGGAATCGGGAACTGTTAGCCATGAAATGGGCATTTGAGGAGTGGAGACATTGGTTGGAGGGAGCTAAGCATCAAGTCGTGGTCCTCACTGACCACAAGAATTTGATTTACCTAGAGTCGGCTAAGCGCTTGAACCCTAGACAGGCTAGGTGGGCCTTGTTTTTTACACGTTTTGATTTTGTGGTTTCTTTTCTTCCTGGAACTAAGAATGTCAAGGCTGACGCCCTCTCTAGGAGCTTCTTTGCTGATTCTCCTGTGGTGACCAAGCCTGCTACCATCTTAGGCGAAGGGGTAGTTCTTTCTGCCATCTCGCCCGATTTGAGACGTGCTCTGGAAGAGTTCCAGGAGGACAAACCTGAGCGTTGTCCCAGTGGAAAGTTGTATGTTCCTGACCAGTGGAAGAAGAGAGTGATGTCTGAAGTTCATTGCTCTGCTTTGGCTGGTCATCCAGGTATTTTTGGTACTAGAGATCTGGTGAGTCGGTCTTTTTGGTGGCCCTCCTTGTCTCGTGATGTCAGGAATTTTGTGCAGTCCTGTGGGACGTGCTCCCGGTCTAAATCGTGTTCTCGCTCTAGTGGGTTGTTGATGCCCTTGCCTGTCCCCAAGAGGCCATGGACCCATATTTCAATGGATTTCATCTCTGATATGCCTGTCTCTCAAAGGATGACTGTTATTTGGGTGATTTGTGATAGGTTCTCTAAGATGGTTCATCTTGTACCACTCCCTAAGTTGCCGTCTTCCTCTGAATTGGTGCCCCTGTTTTTACAACAGGTGGTTCACTTGCACGGGATTCCTGAGAACATTGTATCTGACAGAGGAGTTCAGTTTGTGTCTAGATTTTGGAGGACTTTCTGTTCCAAGCTGGGAATTCAGTTGTCCTTCTCCTCTGCGTTTCACCCTCAGACCAATGGGCAGATGGAGAGAAGAAACCAGACCTTGGAGTCGTATTTGAGATGTTTTATTTCTGCCGATCAGGATGATTGGGTTTCATTTTTGCCTTTGGCCGAATTTGCTTTAAATAATAGAGCTAGTTCTGCAACTTTGATGTCACCTTTTTTTTGTAACTTTGGATTTCACCCTCGATTTTCTTCAGGGCAGGTGGAGCCTTCTGCCTGCCCAGGTGTTGACACTGTGGTGGAGAGAATGCACCAGATCTGGTACCAAGTAGTGGATAAGTTGTCTCTCTCCCAGGAAAAGGCCCAGCGGTTTTCCAACCGGCGTAGGACCATTGGTCCCCAGTTTAAGGTGGGTGATATGGTTTGGTTGTCATCAAAAAATATCGCTATGAAGGTGGCTTCTCCTAAGTTTAAGCCTAGATTTATTGGACCTTACAAGATTTTGGAGATTATTAATCCTGTCTCTTTTCGGTTGGCTCTTCCTGTCACATTTAAAATTCATAATGTGTTTCATAAGTCCTTGTTGAAGAGGTTTGTTGAACCAGTAGTTCCTGTGGTGGCACCTCCTGACCCGGTATTGGTTGAAGGTAACATGGAATATGAGGTAGAGAAGATACTGGATTCCCGTCTGGCTAGACGGAGACTCCAGTATTTGGTTAAGTGGAAGGGTTATGGTCAGGAGGATAATTCCTGGGTCTCTGCCTCTGATATTCATGCCGAAAGATTGGTGCGTGCCTTTCATCGGGCTCACCCGGATCGCCCTGGTGGCATGGATGAGGGTTCGGTGACCCCTCCTCAAGGGGGAGGTACTGTTGTGAGTTCATTTTTCCCTTCACCATTGAGGTCTGATGAACTCCCTCCTCTGGTGAAGGAAGGTAGTGAGGCTGATTACCAAACACCTGGGCAGCTAGATGATGACTGGGTGGCTTGAATTGAGGACTGGATATAAGGCAGCCGACGCTCTTCTGCCTTGCTGGTGATCCTGCTGGATTCTTGGAGACCAGTCTGATTCCTGCGTCTCAAAGCTAAGTTTTTCTGCTCTGCTTTGTACACTTCAGTTTTGTTTTTGTTTTGCCTTGTTTTTTGGGAGTTCTGCCATCCCCGGCCGGGGGTGAGCTGAATTCCATTTTTGTCTCTGATCTGTTGATCTTTTGCTCTGTCTTCAGAATATACCTGAGTGCTGATATAGTCTTTTGAAGATTAGCGACTTCAGGGCCTGTTTTTCCTATCAGTCGGTTGGCACATTTTGGATAGGGTTTTTGCGGATGGCAGACAGCAGCTTCCCTATCCTGTCCTATTTAGTTAGCTTGGGCCCCATCATTTGCGCAACCTATCTTTCTATCTGTGTTAGTGTTTTCATCTTGCTTCACCGTCATTATATGTTGGGGGCCGCCTATTGCTTTGGGGTCTGCTCTGGGGCAGTTTAGTTTTTCCCCTTTCTGTCTTTAGGCTATGTAGTTCTCCGGCTGTGATCGAGGGGTCTAGGGCACCGTAGGAACCCCCCACGGCTACTGCTAGTTGTTGTGGATAGGTTCAGGGGTCTGCAATCCGATAGCTGCCAACCTCTCTGTTTTTTTCTGGACTTAGCTAGTATTTTGTTTTTTTCCTCCTTCGGTGACTCATCATAACAAATTCCTCTCTGCCGGTGTGAAGGTCTTGGAGAAAAAGAAGCAGGGGGGCTTCTCACCTTGCGTGTCCTTCTGAAACAGGACCGCTCCTGCACCGATGGAAGAGGCATCCACTTCCAGAATGAAGGGTTTATCTACATCGGGGCAATGTAGAATGGGAGCGCTAGCGAAATGGGACTTAATGGAGGAGAAGGCCTTGGAGACAGGTTCCGACCACAACTTGGGTTTGCACCCTTCTCGGTGAGTGCCACCAAGGGGGCTACCAACGTCGAGAAGTGGGGGATGAATTGGCGGTAATAATTTATGAACCCCATAAAACGCTGCACTGCTTTGAGAGAATGGGGCTCCTGCCAATCCATCACCACCTGTAGCTTGGCAGGATCCATGGCCAATCCCTGGGTGTAGATGATATAGCCCAGGAAAGGCAAGGACTCCTGCTCAAACACACACTTCTCCAACTTGGCGTAGAGGGAGTTTGCCCGTAGGAGGTCGAAAACTTTGCAAACATCTCTCCGGTGAGAGTCAATATCTGGAGAGTAGATGAGGATATCATCCAGATAGAATACAACTGAGGTGGTGAGCATACCACGGAAGATGGCATTTACAAAGTCTTGGAAGACAGCTGGAGCATTACAGAGCCTGAAGGGCATCACCAGGTATTCATAGTACCCATCCCTGGTGTTAAAAACTGTCTTCCATTCCTCCCCCTAACGGATGCGAATCAGGTTGTAAACCCCCCGCAGATCAAGCTTAGTAATCACTCTCGCTCCCCGTAGTCTATCGAACAGTTCCGATATCAGGGGCAGAGGATACTTATTCTTAACGGTGATGGCGTTAAGACCCCTGTAATCGATGCATGGACGTAATTCTCCATTCTTCTTCTGGACGAAGAAAAATCCCGCCCCCGCTGGTGACACCGACTTCCTAATGAATCCTCTTGCCAGATTCTCCCTGATATATTTAGACATGGCCTCTGTTTCTGGGAGAGATAGGGGATAGACTCGACCCTGGGGAGGCTCAGCACCAGGCAAGAGGTCAATAGGACAGTCGTAGGGGCAGTGAGGCAGAAGGGTCTCTGCCGCCTTCTTGGAGAATACATCTGCATAATCTCGATAGCTTTTGGGGAGAGAGGAAAGATATGCGGGGACTTCAGTGGAGGCAACCTGAATGCACTCCCTCTGACATCTACCCTCACAGGATTTACTCCACCCGAGAATTCTCCCTGAGGACCACTCTATATGGGGAGAGTGATGACGCAACCAGGGGACCCCTAAGAGGACCTGGTCGATACCCTCGGGCATGACAAGGAGAGATAGCGTGTCCTGATGGGAAGGTGACAGCGAGAGTATCAGCGGGGTGGTCTGGTGGGTGATCTGAGAGGGTAGTGTCGCTCCATTCACCACTCTGATGGTGACTGACTGAGGTAGTAAAACCAGAGGAATTGTGTGCCGTTGGGCGAAGGCAGACAACATGAAATTGCCCTCCACCCCGGAATCCACGCAAACCTCCACCATCAGAGTGGAAGAGCCAAACTCAAGCGTGCCCTCAAAGGAGAGCTTGGAGGAAAACGTTGCAGTATCTAGTTGGCCTCCTCCAACAGCCACTAGATGCGAGCGTTTTCCCAGCCGCTGTGGGCACCTGTTGGCAGGGTGACCAGACTGCCGGCAAATGTGACAGACCACAGGTGCTTGTGCGGACCGGTACCTGGATCCCGCGCAAGAATTCCCCATGGCCTCTTGGAGCTCGGACGCCTGATTGGGAGGTTCTGGAGGTTTAGTAAAAGTAGGTGCCAACCTAAATCTCTGCTTACACTGGGACCGCTCCAACCTTCGCTCCGAAAACCGAAGGTCTACGCGGGTGGAGATGGTGATAAGCTCCTCCAGTGTGGCGGGAATCTCCCTGGTGGCCAGGGCGTCCTTTACATGGCCAGCCAGACCTCTCCAGAACACCGGAATGAGGGTCTTATCTGACCACTCCAGTTCTGAAGCCAGCGTCCGGAACTGGATGGCATAATGGCTGACCAGAGACGAGCCCTGCGATAATGCTAGCAGCTGGAGCGCGGTATCATGGGTGACTGGCGGTCCCAAAAAGACCTGCTTCAGAGTGCCCAAGAACCGCGAGACACTCTGCACCACATAATCACCACGCTCCCACAGCGGTGTGGCCCACTCCAGAGCCCTTCCCGACAAGAGGGAAATAACAAATCCCACTTTAGCCCCCTCGGAGGGGAATCGTGCAGCCAGCAGCTCCAGGTGTAAGGTACACTGGCTCACGAAACCCCTACAAGAAGCACTGTCGCCTGAGAACTTCTCGGGCAATGGGAGGCAAGACAAAGTCGGGGCAGGAATGGCAGGGGACACACAGAAGACAGCCTCTGTGGCTGCCTGAACAGCGACTGTGGCAACATCCACAGCTGAGGCTGAGCGCTCAAAAGCCGCCAGCCTGCCCTGCAGCTGCTGGATGTACCGCTGCAGTCATTGTTCGTCCACCATTACTAGCCAGACCTTGGCGCTTGTATAATATTAGGGCTGGCAGAACGCACCATATATTAAAAGATGGTAATAAGGTGCGTTCGTAGCCCGGGTCCACCGTGCAGGGGTGGTACACTGCTGCTCAGTAATGGCAGACGGCAAGGGAGGGCACAGAATGCGGTCACAGAACTCTGCCCCAAGGACACGGGGTCAGAGTCCCTCTAGACCGTATGGGCGAGTGGCGGCGCACCTGCGAATGCCGCTATAGACGCTGACTATGGTAGAGTGCAGAGCATGTGCACCATGGCGTGCAGAGCCAGCGGTGGACACTGATGCCAGTCTCAGACTCTGCCTCTACCTACACCTAAGCCTGGGCGCTTAACAGGCTAGGCTGCACAACACATGCGTTCCAAGGGTAGGGGTTTCTTAATGATTCATTCACCAGAGACATCCATACATGCATACACCACTCACTCCTCATAGTCTGGTAATGCAGTCTATACTAGCGCATGGCCGAGCGGCCATGCGACCCTTTTATAGCAGCGTCCTTCTGGGACCTTCCTGATGGTCCAATCCAAGTTGGAGAAGGACCTGAGCACGTGACCTCCGATCTCCAATGGGAGATTGTCCCACGGGCATGCTCAGTTGACCGAATGGAGGACTTAGTCCCTGGAGTAGTTCGCTGCTGACCAGCATGCGTTGCTATAGCTGGACCAGAGGTAGCAGCAGCAACCAAACCCACAGAGCTAGTCTGGGCAGAGCGCCGGGACCGATGAGTCTGCTGAGCAACCTCCTCTGTGGCTGGAGAGGAATGGGAGACCGCCGGAAGCAAGGCTCGGGATTCCTACTGTGCAGCGATAGGAACCCGATGCCTAACACTCAGTCACGGCCACAAACATCTGACACAAGCTTCCATTCAGGATACACGGGAAGATGAGTGAGATACTCTCTTCAATCAATAAAACGGACTGACCTTATTCCAATGGACTATTGGGGTAAGATTATCCCGTAATAAATGTATATACGGTACATAACAATTTTCAAACGCACCCGTCTGCCGTTACCAGCGCTGTTCCTCTCCCGCACCATATGACCTCAACCTGGACCTGTTGACTCTCACAGCACCTTCTCTGTTGAGTTACTTTCTCAATATCAGTCTATAAGACTTAGAACAAGGCTCTAATAGACGTACATTGACAAAAGAATTAGCGATGTTCACGGTAAGATCCGGTAAGAAATCTGTGGCAATAGCATACAAGCTGTAGGGAATCCACTCTGAGGCAGCACTTAAGGTAGATGCATGCAGCAGGCTGTCAATCAAAGATTTATTTACACTCATAAATCTTCGACTAAAACAAAAGTCTTTTCTGCAGCAAAACAATATAACTTAAAGTCAACAGGTACAGTTCTCAATATTACAGTTACAGATCACCCATGGAGAACAAAGTACTGTCAGACAGTTCCTTACAACAAATTGCTTCAGTATTTCCAAGGTCTTTTCCTCCTTTCACACACAAGCCCTGAATGAGGCAGCTGGACTGCCTTAAATAGGCTATTCCAAGCCCTGGAGGTATGAGAATGACCAGTCCCACCCAGCACTAGTAGCCATTCCTTAAACCTGGACCCAATATCTGGGCCCATTAATAAAGCCTCTCAGCACTACCTGTGCTGGAGCCTGCTTCTCTGGGTCCTCTATCACCTAGGCTAGCCATCTCTGTAACACATACAGTACCTCCCATTCAGGACTTGTCCGGCCGCAAAATTACAAAGCAAACAAAATGCAGCTCTGAGGTATATGTGAATATTGAATAGATGGATTTTATTGAATAACATTGCTGCTAAATAGACTACTGTAGACTTATAATTAGTTCACATTTTGGTCAAACTAGTGAGACCATCTACCTGTGACGATTGACAAGACAACATATTTGGATGGGAACTTATACTGACAGACTTACCTCTACCGGACCTGGCTTTACAAATGTATTGGAAGCAACCAGCTCTAATTGGACTGATTGGAAAGGAGCTCAATCAAGGCAGTCAAGTGTGTGCTAAGTACCACAAAGGGTCTACACAGCATTAATATTAGCCATATATTCATTGTTTGCACACACCTTAGTGTTATGAACGGGTCACCGAGGAGGATAACAGGACCAGGCCAAGCCACAGAAAACCAGAGAGGTTGGTAACTAAGCGGATTGCAAACCCCTGATCCTGTCCACACAACTAGCAGTAGCCGTGGAGCATACCGACGATGCCCTAGACGCCTCGCCACGGCCGGAGAACTAACTCAGCCTACAGCAAGAAAGGTGAAATCTAAACTGCCCCAGAGAAGACCCCAAAGGAATAGACAGCCCCCAAACATATATTGTCGGTGAGACAAGATGAAAACACAAACGCAGGTAGGAAAATAGGCTGAGCAAATGATGGGGCCCAAACTAACTAGACAGGAGAGGAAAGGAAAGACACTGCAGTCACGCAAAAAACCCTGAAAAATCCAGCACGTTTGATGCACAAAAATCCCTGAAGCCGCACGACTTCGTCCCCACTATATCAGCACTCTGGTATATATGGAAAGCAAGGCAAAAAGAGACCAATATAACAGGGGACAAAACAAACTGACACAAGCAGCAGCATATGAGTCGTGATCCAGCACAGCCCCAGCAGGAGCAAGCTGACCCGCACAAAGCAGAGATACAGTTGTGGCCAAAAGTATTGACACCCCTGCAATTTTGTCAGATAATACTCAGTTTCTTCCTGAAAATGATTGCAATCACAAATTCTTTGGTATTATTATCTTCATTTAATTTGTCTTAAATGAAAAAAACACAAAAGAGAATGAAGCAAAAAGCAAAACATTGATCATTTCACACAAAACTCCAAAAATGGGCCAGACAAAAGTATTGGCACCCTCAGCCTAATACTTGGTTGCACAACCTTTAGCCAAAATAACTGCGACCAACCGCTTCTGGTAACCATCAATGAGTTTCTTAAAATGCTCTGCTGGAATTTTAGACCATTCTTCTTTGGCAAACTGCTCCAGGTCCCTGATATTAGAAGGGTGCCTTCTCCAAACTGCCATTTTTAGATCTCTCCACAGGTGTTCTATGGGATTCAGGTCTGGACTCATTGCTGGCCACCTTAGAAGTCTCCAGTGCTTTCTCTCAAACCATTTTCTAGTGCTTTTTGAAGTGTGTTTTGGGTCATTGTCCTGCTGGAAGACCCATGACCTCTGAGGGAGACCCAGCTTTATCAAACTGGGCCCTACATTATGCTGCAAAATTTGTTGGTAGTCTTCAGACTTCATAATGCCATGCACACGGTCAAGCAGTCCAATGCCAGAGGCAGCAAAGCAACCCCAAAACATCAGGGAACCTCCGCCATGTTTGACTGTAGGGACCGTGTTTTTTTCTTTGAATGTCTCTTTTTTTCTCCTGTAAACTCTATGTTGATGCCTTTGCCCAAAAAGCCTTACTTTTGTCTCATCTGACCAGAGAACATTCTTCCAAAACGTTTTAGGCTTTTTCAGGTAAGTTTTGGCAAACTCCAGCCTGGCTTTTTTATGTCTCGGAGTAAGAAGTGGGGTCTTCCTGGGTCTCCTACCATACAGTCCCTTTTCATTCAGACGCCGACGGATAGTACGGGTTGACACTGTTGCACCCTCGGACTGCAGGGCAGCCTGAACTTGTTTGGATGTTAGTCGAGGTTCTTTATCCAACATCCGCACAATCTTGCGTTGAATTCTCTTGTCAATTTTTCTTTTCCATCCACATCTAGGGAGGTTAGCCACAGTGCCATGGGCTTTAAACTTCTTGATGACACTGCGCACGGTAGACACAGGAACATTCAGGTCTTTGGAGATGGACTTGTAGCCTTGAGATTGCTCATGCTTCCTCACAATTTGGTTTCTCAAGTCCTCAGACAGGTCTTTGGTCTTCTTTCTTTTCTCCATGCTCAATGTAGTACACACAAGGACACAGGACAGAGGTTGAGTCAACTTTAATCCATGTTAACTGGCTGCAAGTGTGATTTAGTTATTGCCAACACCTGTTAGGTGCCACAGGTAAGTTGCAGGTGCTGTTAATTACACAAATTAGAGAAGCATCACATGATTTTTCGAACAGTGCCAATACTTTTGTCCACCCTCTTTTTTATGTTTGGTGAGGAATTATATCCAATTTGGCTTTAGGACAATTTTTTTGTGTTTTTTCATTTAAGACAAATTAAATGAAGATAATAATAAGAAAGAATTTGTGTTTTCAATAATTTTCAGGAAGAAACTGAGTATTATCTGACAAAATTGCAGGGGTGTCAATATATGTACAAGTATATCAGAGGGCAATACAGAGATCTCTCCAATGAACTGTTTGTACCAAGGACTGTGACAAGAACAAGGGGGCATTCTCTTCGTTTGGAGGAAAGACAATTTCTGCACCAGCATAGAAGAGGGTTCTTCACAGTAAGAGCAGTGAGGCTCTGGAATTCTCTTCCTGAGGAAGTGGTGATGGCCAACTCACTGAATGAATTTAAGAAAGGAATGGATGCTTTTCTTGTGAGTAACAGTATAGAAGGTTACAAATAACATAATATTATAGGTAGATGTTTGACCCAGCTTAGGGGAAGGAATTTTTTTCCCTATTGAGAAAATTGGCTTCTACTCTGTGGGTTTTTTGCCTTCCCCAGGATCAACAATGCAGAACAGCTGCACTAAAAATAGGCTGAACTAGATGGACATAAGGTCTTCCTTCAGCCTTCAAAACTATGTTACTATGTAAAATTGCAGGGGTGTCAATACTTTTGGCCACAACTGTAGACAAAACCAGATGAAATGCAAAAAGATTAGCAAATGAGCCACTTAGCTGAACCATGCAGGAACAGAGCAGGAGACATCAGACATCAGACCTCAGAAGGCACAGGAAGAAAATCAGCAGGGACTGATGGAAGTCAGCTGTCTTAAATACAACAGTCAGAAACCCCAGATCTCCACTCGTCATCATCATTATCAGGTGGCAAGCCTCTGTCAATCTGACCAGCTCCACTACCTTCAGTAACCACCAGAGGGATCCCAGAAAGAAAATTCACAACAGTACCCCCCCTTGAGGCCGGTCAGGATGAAAAACACGAACCAATCTTTCAGCATGAATGTCAGAAGCAGAGATCAAAGAATTATCCTCCTGGCCATAACCCTTCCACTTGACCAAGTACTGGAGTCTCCTTCTAGCCAAACGAGAATCAAATATCTTCTCTACCTCATACTCCAAATTACCTTTAACCAATACAGGGACAGGAGGCGCCGCCATGGGAACTACTGGCTCCACAAACCTCTTCAACAAAGATTTATGAAAAACGTTATGAATCTTAAAACGTGACTGGAAGAGCCAAACGGAAAGAAACGGGGTTAAGGATTTTCAAAATATTATAAGGTCCAATGAATCTTGGCTTCAATTTTGGAGACGCAACCTTCATAGGAATATTTTTTGAAGACAACCAAACCATATCATCCACTTTAAACCGGGGACCAATGGTCCTATGTCGGTTGGAAAACCGTTGAGCCTTTTCCTGAGAGTGGGACAACTTATCCACTACTTGGTCCCAAATCTGCTGCATTCTCGCTACCACAGAATCCACACTTGGGCAGGCCGAAGATTCCACTTGCCCTGAAGAAAATCGAGGATGAAACCCAAAGTTACAGAAAAAAAGCGACATCAAAGTAGCAGAACTAGCCCTATTGTTTAGCGCGAATTCGGCCAAGGGCAAAAATGAGACCTAGTCATCCTGATCCAAAGTCTGGTTTATTCTCTCAGTCTGCCCATTGGTCTGAGGATGAAAAGCAGAGGAGAAGGATAACTGAATTCCCAGTTTGGAACAAAAAGCTCTCCAAAATCTGGAAGCAAACTGGACTCCTCTGTCCGACACAATGTTCTCAGGAATCCCGTGCAAACGAACCACGTGTTGTAAAAACAAGGGCACCAACTCAGAAGAAGATGGCAACTTTGGGAGTGGTACAAGATGGACCATCTTAGAAAATCTATCACAGATCACCCAGATAACAGTCATTCTCTGAGAGACAGGAAGATCAGAAATAAAATCCATTGAGATATGGGTCCATGGCCTCCTGGGCACCGGCAGGGGCATCAACAAACCACTAGAATGAGAACAGGGCTTGGTCCGAGAACAAGTCCCACAGGACTGCACAAAATTCCTGACATCACGAGATAAGGCAGGCCACCAAAAAGACCGACTCACCAAATCTCTGGTACCAAAAATACCTGGATGACCAGCCAACATGGACCAATGAACTTCAGACATTACTCTTTTCCTCCACTGGTCAGGGACATACAATTTTCCCATAGGGCAACGTTCAGGTTTGTCCTCCTGAAATTCCTCCAGGGCACGTCTCAAATCGGGTGAGATGGCAGAAAGAACTACACCCTCATTTAGAATGGTAGTAGGCTCGGTCACATCAAAAGAATCAGCAAAGAAATTCCTAGAAAGGGCGTCCGCCTTAACATTCTTAGTGGCCGGAAGAAAATAGACCACAAAATTAAAACGCGTGAAAAACAAGGCCCACCTAGCCTGTCTGGGATTCAAGCGTTTAGCTGATTCAAGATAAGTAAAATTCTTGTGGTCGGTGAGGACCACAATTTGATGTCTAGCTCCCTCCAACCAATGTCTCCACTCTTCAAATGCCCATTTCATGGCCAACAATTCCCGATTCCCCACGTCATAGTTACGTTCAGATGGGGAAAATTTTTGAGAAAAGAAGGCACATGGAGTCATCTTAGAAGTCACCGGATCTCTTTGGGACAAAACGGCTCCTGCACCAATCTCAGAAGCATCTACCTCCACCTGAAATGGGAGTGAGACATCAGGTTGCCGTAGAACTGGAGCAGAAGTGAATCTCCGCTTGAGCTCCTGAAATGCCGAGGCTGCCTCTGGAGACCAATTCACAACATCAGCGCCCTTTTTGGTCAAATCAGTCAATGGTTTAACAATAACAGAAAAATTACTTATAAATTTACAGTAGAAATTAGCAAAACCCAAAAACTTCTGGAGAGCCTTCAAAGAAGTGGGCTGAATCCAATCATAAATGGCCTGTACCTTGGCCAGGTCCAATTCAATAGTAGACGGGGACAAAATGAATCCTAGAAATGAAATCCTCTGTACACCAAAAAGACACTTCGATCCCTTAATATACAGAAAATTTTCCCTCAAAATCCGGAACACAGTCTGGACATGTTCCAAAATATCTTCCAGATAAATGATCAAAAACTTATCCACAATGTCTGGAAAATATCGTTCATAAAAGATTGGAAGACAGAAGGGGCATTAGTGAGCCCAAAAGGCATCACCAGCTTCTCAAAATGTCCCTCCGGGGTATTAAACGCCATCTTCCATTCATCCCCGTGCTTGATGCGAATCAGATTATACGCCCCCCTGAGGTCAAGTTTGGTAAACCAACAGGCACTTTTAACTCTGGAAAATAAATCAGAAATCAGGGGTAACGGGTACTGATATTTAACAGTGATTTTGTTAAGGGAACGATAGTCAATACATGGCCTTAATGAGTCATCTTTCTTGGCCACAAAAAAAAAACAGCACCTACAGGTGAAGAGGATGGTCTACTATGACCCTTCTCCAACGACTCCTTGATATAAGATCGCATAGCATCATGTTCGGTTACCGATAGGTTGAAAAGCCGACCCTTGGGAAATTTACACCTGGCCATTAACTCAATTGCACAGTCATAACTCCTATGAGGAGGCAAAGACGCAGACTTACTCTCACTAAATACATCAGAAAAATCAGCCAAATAGTCAGGAATATCATGAGACTGGGGAGAGGTGGAGAAAACAGGAGTGTCACTAAGGACACATTGACAACCCCAACTCACAACAGACACAGATTTCCAGTCCAAAACAGGATTATGAGTTTGCAACCAAGGATAACCCAGAACAATAGCATCATGCAAATTGTGTAACACCAAAAATGTACAATTCTCTTGGTGGTTCGGGGCGACCCGCATTATCACCTGGGTCCAAAACTGGGGTTTATTCTCTGCCAAAGGAGTAGCGTCAATACCCCTCAAAGGGATAGGAGTCTGCAGGGGAATCATGGGAAAACCACAACGTTTGGCAAAGTCAAAATCCATCAAATTCAAAGCTGCTCCTGAATCATCAACAAAAGCCTTAGCGGAAAATGTAGACAAGGAGCAGATCAACGTAATTGCCAAAAGGAACTTAGGCTGTACACTGCCCACCGCAAATGCGTGAGCAAAATGCTTTTCTTGTTTAGGGCAGACAGAAATAGTATGAGAGGCGTCCCCACAGAAAAAACACAACTTATTGCGCCTTCTAAACTCCTGACGTTGTGCCCTAGACAAAACCCTATCGCATTGCATAAGTTCAGAAGTTCGTTCGAAAGGTGGCAACGCCTCTCGTGTAGTTTTACGTTCACGTAAACGCCGATCAATTTGAATGGCCAATGACATAGAGTCGTCAAGACCAAAGGGGACAGGAAATTCCACAATAACTTCTTTTACGGTTTCTGCCAAACCCTTCCGAAAGAGAGCTGCTAGGGCATTGTCATCCCATTTAGTAAGGACGGCCCACTTTTGGAATTTCTGACAGTATAACTCTGCACAATCCTGACCCTGGTTCAATGCCAATAAGTTTTTCTCAGCTTGATCAATAGCATTAGGTTCATCATACAACAACCCCAGGGCTTGAAAAAACGCATCCACATTAGCCAGAATAGGGTCTCCGGGTGTCAAAGAAAAAGCCCAATCCTGGGGATCGCCACACAGCAGGGAGATGATAATTTTAACCTGTGGCATAGAGCTCCCCGATGAGCTAGGTTTCAAAGCAAAAAATAATTTACAATTATTTTTAAAATTCAAAAATGTAGACAGATCCCCAGAAAACACATTAGGAGTAGGGATCTTTGGTTCAACAGCAGATGATTTAGCGAGATAGGCAGAAATTCCCTGCACTTCAGCAGCGAGCTGCTCAACGCAATCAGACAATTGCTTAGTCTCCATTTAGACAAAAAATATCCTCCTACGACCACAGAAAAAAAAGAGAAAAAAATATACAAAAAAAGTTCTGACACTTTTTTTTTTTTTTTAATTCTTTCCTTCTTTAGAGTACCCTAGAGTCTACAGTTTGGCTGGTAATTCTGTTATGAACTTGTCACCAAGGAGGATAACAGGTCCAGGCCAAGCCACAGAAAACCAGAGAGGTTGGTAACTAAGCGGATTGCAGGATCCCCTGATCCTGTCCACACAACTAGCAGTAGCCGTGGAGCATACCTACGATGCCCTAGATGCCTCGCCACAGCCGGAGAACTAACTCAGCCTACAGCAAGAAAGGTGAAATCTAAACTGCCCCGGAGAAGACCCCAAAGGAAAAGACAGCCCCCAAACATATATCATCGGTGAGACAAGATGAAAACACATACGCAGGCAGGCAGGAAAATAGACTGAGCAAATGATGGGGCCCAAACTAACTAGACAGGACAGGAAAGGAGAGACACTGTCTGCAATCACGCAAAAAACCCTGAAAAATCCAACACGTTTGATGCACAAAAAACACTGAAGTCGCACGACTTTGTCCTGACTATATCAGCACTCTGGTATATACTGAAAGCAAGGCAAAAAGAGACCAATATAACAGGGGACAAAACAAACTGACACAAGCAGCAACATATGGGCGGTGATCCAGCACAGCCCCAGCAGGAGCAAGCTGACCCACACAAAGCAGAGATAGACAAAACCAGATGAAATGCAAAAAGATTAGCAAATGAGCCACTTAGCTGAACCATGCAGGAACAGAGCAGGAGACATCTGACCTCAGAAGGCACAGGAAGAAAATCACCAGGGAATGAAGGAAGTCAGCTGTCTTAAATACACCAGTCAGAAACCCCAGATCCCCACTCGTCATCATCCTTATCAGGTGGCAAGCCTCTGTCAATCTGACCAGCTCCACTACCTTCATTAACCACCAGAGGGATCCCAGAAAGAGAATTCACAACACCTTAGAGTGCTCAGACTATGGCTGCATATTTTAGTGTTTTTGCTGCTTTGTGTTCTTGATGCTACCGCACATTTCTCCTCCACATTGGCCATATCTACTGGTAACCAGAAGAGGTCTAGCATGGCTGAAAATTGTCAAACTTGTCTGGTTACCAGCCACCTATCCCATCTATCAGTAGTAGAATAGTCTCCTAGGCAGCACTTTCAAGCTCTTTTCTATACAGATTGCATGCACAGCTCTGGATCTGGCCAGATTCAGCGCACCTGCACTTCACCGATGCGGCAGAGACTAAACTACTTCTGCTTTCAGCCTCAGAGGGTGCAAAGTTCAGGTCAGTGGCACCACCACTGTCAATCGAAGGGACTGCACCGCTCCTATGGCAAGCAGGAAGCTGGGAGATAGAGGACCTGTGCGCTCCTGAAAACAGAACTTGAGTAAACCCCATTAAAGTTGCATTTAGGAACAATACAAAAAAACATTCTGAGCAAAGGTGTCCATGGCTTTTATTGAGGCTGTCTCAAGTTTTTAACTTCAAGTTTGACCATTTAGGCAAAACTGCCCTCACTCCAATGCTGAAAACAGAGGTTGCTTTGCTTCTGCAACATCAGAGGAGCGCAGGGGCTCTAGTGATCCGTAACAGCTCTTGCAAACCGTACAACTAACAGCTTTCATCATGCTCCTTGCCTAGGAAACCGGCTTCCTCTGAGGTGGCGGGAATCTTGGTAACGAACTGTACGTCATAGAATAAAAAAGCCCTCTGTTCTCGAGAACAAAGAATTTTTAGTTGCTTGTGTATCCAAGACGTTTGCAATTTTACTCATTTAATAACATGAGACAACCCCTTCAAAGGAGCATTATCGCAATGCTGTGGCGCCCCTGAGGCTCAGTCACCACAGAGGTACTGCACCTCCTCCTGAGGTGTGGTACCCCACCATCCAGGTAAGTTGGAGGCTCCTGACCACGCTCCAACACCTGCATCCCACACAATAGAGTAGTTCAGCACAGCCACATTGTGGTTCCCTGCTTGGAACACTAAACGTGCTGGGAGGCGGGTGGAGTTAGAATACATAAAAGAGTAGGAAGGTTTAGAATTTCAGTTAGTCAGAGAGTCACTCAGAGAGGAGTGAGGAAAGAAGATCCCTGAAAGAGGGATGGAGGAAGGAGGTGCTGCAGCAGATCTCAGTGACCTGGGTCTGCTGGCACAGGAAAGGAAAGAAGGAGAAAGACATTGAACCGAAACCTGATCTTCCATAAGAAAGAAAGACTAGTACGGAACGTAGGAGTAAAAGGGAACCGAGAACATGGGTTAGAGGAAGAACCCTGCCTAGAAGTTCTAAGCGCAAGGCTGGGGCCCGGTCCCCGAGGTTGTATGGACACTATTGGTTCTACAGCAGACACCGGTGGAGTAGTGGACTGTAAGTGCACTACTCCCATCTAAGACTTGGGGGCACAACAGCAACATTGATAGTGAGCCGGGACTCAGAAGTGAGGAGTCCCCGAAGCAGGCTACAGCTGTCTGCTGTACAAGTAGAGTTCTTGGGAACATCTGTCAGGAGGCACTCTAGTATAACTCAGTACTAGGAGTACTTCACACTTAAAGGCGCTATAAGAGGAGACGTTCAGAAAGGCACATGTTGGCGGAGTGTTGGAAGGGAGGATTCCATCTGGCCTGGAGGTTGACTGAGTCCCTGACCCGGAGGACACGGCATGGAGGCAGGCACCTGTGTGTACTACAGACTGTGAGTAAAGCTTTGGAACTACAAGCCCTGGTGTCCTCCATTCATTCTCGTGCCAACGCACCCAGCACCGCTGCATCTGGATACCAGCTTCTACACCGCTTGTGCCTCTCCTCTACCCCGACATCTACACTGCCCTGGGGCTACAACTCCACCTGTGGGGAGCTGCACCATCTTGGCTGCAACACACTACCAGCCCCAGAGGACCTGCATGCAGCGTCGGCCTAACATCTCACTTGCCGAACACCACAGGTGGCGTCACGAACTATTCCATTAACTACATTCCACCATTCAATCTCCCCCTTTTTACATTGGGCGCCCAGGGCCACGGACCGGGTCACCGCCGCTGTGACACATCCCGCTGACACCGGCCCGGTACCGAGTACCCCACAGCCCTGGGAGGGCAACCCAATGACATATTATGTACGTGACTTTATGCAATTCCCTATTATAATTTGTACAGGTACATGTGCCATGTAATCCCGGAAAATCCATGAGATCGCTGCAGTCACACATGATAGATTGCTGTAATGTACAAATGCGTAAATCTGCAGCACTGTCCAGTGCAAAACATGTCCTCTAATGGATTGGTCAATTCTGAAGAAACAAAGACATTGCAGTGTGTACACAGGTACTTACTCCAGCCCCTTCTGAGAAGTCAGCTGCTGCTTACAATAAAATGAGCCAGCGACATTACTCATCTGGTGACTTGTTATTTAGGCCGGTGCCTGTCCATTACTCACTGCGATGTACACTCACTGGCCACTTTATTAGGTACACCTGTCCAACTGTGTGTTAAGACTTAATTTCTAATCAGCCAATCACATGGCGGCAACTCAGTGCATTTAGGCATGTAGACATGGTCAAGACCATCTCCTGCAGTTCAAACCGAGCATCAGTATGGGGAAGAAAGGTGATTTGAGTGCCTTTGAACGTGGCATGATTGTTGGTGCCAGAAGGGCTGGTCTGAGTATTTCAGAAACTGCTGATCTACTGGGATTTTCACGCACAACCATCTCTAGGGTTTACAGAGAATGGTCCGAAAAAGAAAAAAAATCCAGTGAGCGGCAGTTCTGTGGCCGGAAATGCCTTGTTGACGCCAGAGGTCAGAGGAGAATGGGCATACTGGTTCGAGCTGATAGAAAGGCAACAGTGACTCAAATTGCCACCCGTTACAACCAAGGTAGGCAGAAGAGCATCTCTGAACGCACAGTGCGTCGAACTTTGAGGCAGATGGGCTACAGCAGCAGAAGACCACACTGGGTACCACTCCTCTCAGCTAAGAACAGGCATCTGATGGCTACTTTCAGCAGGATAATGCGCCATGTCATAAAGCTCGAATCATCTCAGATTGGTTTCTTGAACATGACAATGAGTTCACTGTACTCAAATGGCCTCCTCAGTCACCAGATCTCAATCCAATAGAGCATCTTTGGGATGTGGTGGAACGGGAGATTCGCATCAGGGATGTGCAGCCGACAAATCTGCGCCAACTGTGTGATGCCATCATGTCAATATGGTCCAAAATCTCTGAGGAATGCTTCCAGCACCTTGTTGAATCTCTGCCACGAAGAATTGAGGCAGTTCTGAAGGCAAAAGGGGGTCCAACCCGTTACTAGCATGGTGTACCTAATAAAGTGGCCAGTGAGTGTATATCATGGCTCTGTGAAGCTTGTGAAATTCAAATGCAGCTCTGGACCATAAAACAGACTATATCTCAGGACCAGTATAAAAAAGACTATGTTCACATCAGCTTTTGGCTTTATGTATAGATGTAGATGATATTTAGGTGTACGTACAGGGAAGGGTTCTAATGCATAGGCCAAACATACTCAAATTCTCTCATTTACATAGTGGACAAAAGAGTGTGGTTTTGACCTCCTCCAGACTGGCATGTGTGGCATACCTTTTTTTTAACTGTTTAGATTTGCAACAAATAATATATATTTTTATATCATTACAGTCAATGGCAATTTATACCATTTTGTAGAGTGCTGTGCAAAAGTTGTACACAGGTGTGCAAAAATGTGGCAAAGTAGAAATGCTTTCAAATATAGACGTATTAATAGTTTATTAACCCCTTCACCCCCAAGGGTGGTTTGCACGTTCATGACCGGGCCAATTTTTACAATTCTGACCACTGTCCCTCTATGAGGTCATAACTCTAGAACGCTTCCATGGATCCTGGTGATTCTGACATTGTTTTCTTGTGACATATTGTACTTCATGATAGTGGTAAAATTTCATTCAAATAACTTGCGTTTATTTGTGAGAAAAACGGAAATTTGGCGAAAATTTTGAAAATTTCGCAATTTTCCAACTTTGAATTTTTATGCCCTTAAATCACAGAGATACGGCACACAAAAAACTTTATAACTAACATTTCCAACATGTTTACTTTACATCAGCACAATTTTGGAACCAAAATTTTTTTTTGTTAGGAAGTTATAAGGGTTAAAAATTGACCAGCTATTTCTCATTTTTGCAACACCATTATATTTTTACGGACCACATCACATTTGAAGCCACTTTGAGGGGTCTATATGATAGAAAATACCCAAAAGTGACACCATTCTAAAAACTGCACCCCTTAAGGTGCTCAAAACCACATTCAAGAAGTTTATTAACCCTTTAGGTGCGTCACAGGAATTTTTTTGAATATTTAAAAAAAAAATGAACATCTAACTTTTTTTCACAAAAAAAATACTTCACGTTCAATTTTTTTTATTTTACCAAGGGTAACAAGAGAAATTGGACTGCAAAAGCTATTGTGCAATTTGTCCTGAGTATGCTGATACCTGATATGTGGGGGGGAACGACTGCTTCGGCGCATGGCAGAGCTCAGAATGGAAGGAGCGCCGTTTGACTTTTTCAATGCAAAATTGGCTGGAATTCAGATCGGACGCCATGTCCCGTTTGGAGAGTCCCTGATGTACCTAAACAGTGGAAACCCCCTACAAGTGACCCCATTTTGGAAACTAGACCCCCCAAGGAACTTATCTAGATATGTGGTGAGAACTTTGAACCCACAAGGGCTTCACAGAAGTTTATAACGTACAGCGGTACAATTAAAAAATCATATTTTTTCCACAAAAATGATCTTTTCATCCCTAATTTTTATTTTCCCAAGGGCAACAGGACCTTAAAAGTTATTGTGCAATTTGTCCTGAGTACGCTGATACCCCACATGTGGGGGTAAACCACTATTTGGGCGCATGGCAGAGCTCGGAAGGGAAGCAGCGCCATTTGACTTTTTCAACTCAGAATTGGCTGGAATTGAGATCAGACGCCATGTTGCATTTGGAGAGCCCCTGATGTGCCCAAACAGTGGAAACCCCCAATTCTAACTCTAACCCGAACCCCAACACACCCCTAACCCTAATCTCAGCCCTAACCCTAGCCCTAACCCTAGCCCTAACCCTAACCCTAGCCCTAACCCTAACCCTAATGGGAAAATGGAAATACATACTTTTTTTTATTTTATTATTTTTCCCTAACTAAGGGGGTGATAACGGGGGGTTTGATTTACTCTTAATGGCTGGTTTTTATGTTTGGCAGCTGTTGCACGCGAAAAGACGCTTTTTATTGTAAAAATAGTTTTTGCATCACCACATATTGAGAGCTATAATTTTTCCATATTTTGACCCACCGAGTCATGTGAGGTCTTATTTTTTGCGGGACGAGTTGACGTTTTTATTGGTACCCTTTTCGGGCATGTGACATTTTTTGATGGCTTTTTATTCTGATTTTTGGGACGCAGAATGAACAAAAACGAGCGTTTCATGAATTTCTTTTGGGGGGGTGCGTTTACACCGTTCTGCGTGCGGTAAAATTGATAAAGCGGTTTTATTCTTTGGGTCAGTACGGTTACAGCGATACCTCATTTAGGTCGTTTTTTATGTTTTGTCGGTTTTATGCAATGAAAACTATTTTATATAAAAAATAATTATTTTTGCATCGCTTTATTCTGCAAGCTATAACTTTTTTATTTTTTTGCGGATGATGCTGTATGGTGGCTCGTTTTTTGTGGGACAAGATGACGTTTTCAGCGGTACCATGGATATTTATATGCGTCTTTTTGATCGCGCGTTATTACACTTTTTGTTTGGCGGTATGATAATAAATCATTATTTTTTGCTTAGTTTTTTATCTTTATTTTTTAAGGGGTTCACTAAAGGGGTTAACTAATGGGACAGTTTTATAGGGCGGGTCGTTACGGACGCAGCGATACCTAATATGTGTACTTTTATTTTTTTTTTTTATTATTTCCAAAAAATGGATTTATTGGGGGAATATTTTTTTTTTTCTAATTTATTTGGCGATTTTTTTAAAATTATTTTAACACTTTTTTTTATTTTTTTTTAACTTTATTACATAGTCCCAGGTGGGACATCACTGTCCTGTGACAGATCGCTGATCTGTCACATCACAGATCACTGTGACAGATCAGCGATCTTTCACAGGCATAGACGCAGACTTCCTCATGCCTGCGCTTTGCAGGCACTGAGGAAGCCAGCTCCCTGCAGGCCCCCGAAGGCCCCCGTCGCCATCTTGGATTCGGGGGACAGCAGGGAAAGAGCCCCCCGCAGCAGCGCTGCACATTGCGCTGCTGTGGGGGGCTCAGGGAAGCACGGAGGGAGCCCCCTCCCTGCCGATGCTTCCCTTTAACCCCCGGTACACCGTGATCATGTTTTATCGCGGTGTGCAAGGGGTTAACGTGTCGGGGGCGGTCCGTGACCGCCCCTGACACATTGTGCCGGGTGTCAGCTGTGATAATCAGCTGACACCTGGCCGCGATCAGCGGCGCTCACCACGTGGGCGCCGCTGATCGCGCTAGACGTACTATCCCATCCATGGGCATAAGGGCCCGGGTCCCATGGACGGGATAGTACGTCTGATGTCAGAAAGGGGTTAAAACTGGGTCGAGAACAGCTGAACTCTGCTACAATAGTGAGGTTATAGGAGATAAGGTTATACACCATGGCAAGATTGAGCACAGCAACAAGACACAAGGTAGTTATACTGCATCAACAAGGTCTTTCCCAAGCAAAAGATTTCAAAGCAGAATGGGATGGTTTTCAAGCTCTTTTAAAGAAGCACCAAGAAATGTGCAATGTTGAGAACTGTAGACGCAGTGGTAAGCCAAGAAAACGGCCTAATTCTCTTTGAAATTGGGAAGATGTCCAGCAGGGCCAGCAGCTTAAGAATTGGCAAGAACTAGTGGGACCCAGCTACACCCATCCACTGTTCACAGAAATCTGGCCAGAAAAGATCTTCATGGAATAATTGCGCCAAAAAGCATACTATGCACAAAACATAGTACCTGAGGTGCATTAAAATGGCAGCAGGTGCTCTGGACTGATGAGTTAAAATGTGAAATATCTGGCTGTAAAAAAAAGACATTTCGATCCCTGAAGGGCTGGACAGCGGTACAATAATGAGTGTCTGTCGGAACAGTGAAGCATGGTGGAGGCTCTTTTCAAGTTCCAGGTTGCACTTCAGCAAATAGAGTTGAGGATTAATGGTATCCTCCAGGCTAATAAATATTTTGGCAGATAATTATCTATCCCGCAAAACCATAAGGGAGGCGTCTGATGGCTCAAAATTTATTCTGCAGCAGGACAACAACCCCCAAACATACAGCCAATGTCATTAAGAATTATCTTCAGCGTAAAGAAGAGCAAGGAGTCCTGGAAGTGATGATAAGGCCCCCACAGAGCCCTGATCTCAGTATCTTCCAGTCTGTGTGGGATTATATGAAGAGACAGAAGGGTATGCCTAAGCGACATTCACATAAGATCTGTGGTTAGTTCTCCAAGATGTTTGGAACAATCTCCCTACTGAGATCCTTCAAAACCTGTGTACCTAGAAGAGCGTATGCTGTTCTGAAGGGGCGGTCACACCAAATATTGATGTGATTTACATTTGTCTTTTGTTCCTTCTCTTTGCATTATGCTAAATGATAAAAATAAACTATCAACACTTATATTTTTTAAAGTATTCTTACTTTGAAGCATTTTTCCACACCGGCCTAAAACTTTTCAGATCGAGAAGGGGTTGTCTGAGTAGAGGACTGTGGAGCTTATGTATTTATGCAAAAATGTATTGCTTGTTACATGCTCTGTTTCATAAAAGGGGTTTAAAGGGTTGTTCAGGACTATTCGCGGGATCTTTAGTATTTCAGTAGAAATAATATACCAGGACAAGCTTGGGACATTTTTTGCTCACCAATGTGCTGCAGTTTAGCCAGCGAGAGGCACAGATTGCCCTTAAACAGCCAACATCTACTGAAGGGCTGACTAGCGGAGTGTAGGCTGAATGGGTTAAAAGGTGGAGAAACACATTTAAAGGTTCAATGAGTTTTGTGTCTATATATAGAGAGCTTTCACACACACCAGTAGGTTGTAAGGGAGGGGGATCGGACTGGGACTATCGCTGTGCCTGGTGGCCAAGCTTTTGGGACTTTTCAACGTGGCTCCTTCACAGTATTTTGTTATGTCTGATGTGTTATAATTTGGGAAACTTTTCATCGGTTGTACAGTAAGGAGTGTCTGAGGCAATAGGAGGCAACAGGTGGCTGAGGAAGGAAGCGTTGGGTGCTTGGCAAACACCTGGCAGCATCCCCCATTATCCGCACAGTGCTGGGATCCTTGTGGAAGAAGAGTTATCAGCACCAGGGACAGAGACATCAAGGACTACAGTATATAACCATCCGCACTATCTGGTCCTCATGCTGGATAATTACAAGGTCAGGATGGACGTCACGCAGATGCAGAAGGTAAAATATTGGGGCATTACCCACTTTTCACACATTATTAGGTCATCAATATATTCGGCACTGATCTACAGAGAGTATAATCTGTGCCATTAGCGAGACTTGCAGTCTAATTTTCTCCTATACAAACACAATTATCATGTTTTTAGAATGTGGGAGGAATCTGGAGTGTACCTGCGTTAACCTGGCGAGAACATACAAACTCCACGCAGGTGATGTCCTCCATCAGTGCTAACCACTGATCCACTTTACGGCTCATCATGATGGTCGCGTGTCCTCACATTAAGTATTGGGTCCTCATAGCTTTGTGGACATCATGTATTTGAGTTGCAATCTTTTTATTTTCATATATAGGGTGGTGATATAAAGCATACGTTTGGATTCAAAGCAGCTCACAGATAATATTAGGAAATTGCATAAACAATAATAACTAATAAAACTATGATAACAGAAGTGACTCTCCTGGCAGAAGACATAGTAAACCACCACCTATGGGTGGCAATCAGGGTTACCAACCGTACACATATTCCTGGGCAGTTAGGGCACTTTTTCTGTCTCTTGTCGGTAAAAAAAAAAATTTAATGCATCCATAATTTTGGGGAACTTATAGAAGCTTGTTCAGATTTGTTCCGATCACCATTTTACAGCTTACAGTCAATATCAGATTATGGGCTGTAGACATGTATCACTTATATAACCTTAAGAATGGTATTTCCCATGTATCCATAAAAAATATTGGCTGTTTGTGCTTTTTTTTTTCGTTGATAAGCTGTCCAGAAAAATAAAAAAATCAAGTTGCAACCCTGGCAGCTAGTGTAACAACGGGGCGTCTAAACTTTTATTAATTATACATCCTATGGTCATAATACTAATTACTCCTCATCACCCGGTACAGACTGAGCATTAACTCTACATACAGACCTAACGCTGCCTGATGTTTGGTCTATCTGCAGCTTGTTCAGAGGTCCAGGATGGCGGTCCACCCAACTGTGACCAACTAGTTAACCATTAACTAAGTGGTTCGACCATAGAGACACTTTAACTGTGTTACAAAGCAATTCCCCACCTGACAGATCACATCATATACTGTATAGATTACGCTCTACTCTTTTTCAATGCAATTTCTAAAAGTCAATTATTTATCTATAGTGTCTATCTATCGATCTATCTATCTATCTTTTCATCTTTAAAGGGTTTGTCTACTATCCCAAAATTAATAGTGTATCCTTAGGATAGGTGATCAATACATCGCTGGGGATACAATACCCATAGACCCCATAATCAGCTGTTTGGACCTATGGCAGTGTGCACATTGTACAGAGCTTGAACAGTGGAGCTCCATACACCACATAGTGGTCATTCTCTGGTACTGCAGTTTGGAAACTACTACTGAAGTGAATGTGATCTGAGCTGCAGTACCCCAACATGACCTAAGGATAAGTCTTTAATATACTAATCCCGGACAACTGCTTTGATTTATCTATCTGCACTGTATGGATAAAAGTATTGGGACACGTCCACATTACACCTACAGTAGCTTTTATGACCTCCCATTCTAAAGCCATGGATATTAATACATAGTCGGTCCCTTGGCAGCTATATCAGCTTCCTCTCCTCTGAGAAGGTTTTCTACAGGATTTTGGAGGTTTCCGTAGAATGTTTTGCCCATGGGGCTCACAATCTCTGATCTAGTTCATTTCATAGGTGTTGGATGGAGTTGAGGTCAGGACTCTATACTGCTAGTCATGTTTTTTCACACCAATCTCCCAAAAATGTCTTTATGTACCTTACTTTGTGCACTAAGACATAGTCCTGCAGGGACAAAGAAGGGAATTCACCAAACTTTCCTACAAATCTGGAAGCTACAATTTGTTTTGCTATGCAGTACTAGAACTAAGGGGCTTAGGCCGATCCCCAAAAAACAAGCCTATGGCATCATCTCTTCTCCATCAAACTTTATGGAATGGAGCTTTGCAGTTATTGAGTCAGTAGGGTTTTGGTAGCTCAGTTGCTGTGGTTCCTAAACAGTTCCAACAATACCACTCACAATTATAGCTCCAATCCATTTTAGATACAAAGGGTGGGACAGTCCCAAATTTGGGGTAGGTCGGTGGTATGGCCCAACTTCAAGCACATCTGTGTCCTCAGACAACAGATCCAGTTGAATATAGTGCTGGAGCAAGGAGCCGAAAGGCCATTGCTTCAACATTCCATCTGTGTAGAGCCTGAAGGTTGTGCAAGGTTCATGTGACCTTAGACCGTCCCGTGATCGGAACATTTTTGCAGGTCCTTCAAGCACTACGTTAGACTAGCAGCAGAAACCAGTTCAGTAATGCAGGAGCAGCGAGCAGGCAATTGTGATACTTTTGTAGGGGCAACATACTGTGTGTGGGATTGTGAGGGAGTCATATGCTATATGGACTGTGGAAGAATGTACTGTGGGGTACATCATACTTTGATTGGAGAGATGTGCTATGAAGACATTATACTGTATGAGGAAACATCATACTGTATGTGGGGGCATCATACTGTATGTGGGGGACTGTATTGTGGGGGCGCATCATGTGAGCAAGGGAAAGTACTGTGGGGATATCATACCTTGTGTGAGTGAGTGTACTGTGGGGGGCATCGGGGGCATCATACTGTGTGTGAGTGAGTGTACTGTGGGGGGCATCATACTGTGTGTAGGGGAAAGTACTGTAGGAACATAATACTATGTGTGGTGTTATGATGAGTCACCGAAGGAGGAAAAAACAAAATACCAGCTATGTCCAGAAAAACCAGAGAGGTTGGCAGCTATCGGATTGCAGACCCCTGAACCTATCCACAACAACTAGCAGTAGCCGTGGGGGGTTCCTACGGTGCCCTAGACCCCTCGATCACAGCCGGAGAACTAAATAGCCTAAAGACAGAAAGGGGAAAAACTAAACTGCCCCAGAGCAGACCCCAAAGTAATAGGCAGCCCCCAACATATAATGATGGTGAAGCAAGATGAAAACACTAACACAGATAGAAAGATAGGTTGCGCAAATGATGGGGCCCAAGCTAACTACATAGGACAGGATAGGAAAGCTGCTGTCTGCCATCCGCAAAACCCCTATCAAAATGAGCCAACCGACTGATAGGAAAAACAGGCCCTGAAGACGCTAGGCTTCAAAAGACTATATCAGCACTCAGGTATATTCTGAAGACAGAGCAAAAGATCAACAAATCAAAGACAAAAATGGAATTCAGCTCACCCCCGGCCGGGGATGGCAGAACTCCCAAAAAACAAGGCAAAACAAAAACAAAACTGAAGTGTACAAAGCACAGCAGAAAAACTTAGCTTTGAGATGCAGGAATCAGACTGGTCTCCAAGAATCCAGCAGGAAAATCACCAGCCAGGAAGAAGGGCGTCGGCAGCCTTATATCCAGTCCTCAATTCCAGCCACCCAGTCATCATCTAGCTGCCCATGTGTTTGGTCATCAGCCTCACTACCTTCCTTCACCAGAGGAGGGAGTTCATCAGACCTCAATGGTGAAGGGAAAAATGAACTCACAACAGTGTGGGGTTATATCGGGCAGCACGGTGGCTCAGTGGTTAGCACTGTTGCTTTGCAGCTCTGCGGTCCTGGGTTCAAATTTCATCAAGAACAACATCTGCAAAGGGTTTGTAAGTTCTCCATGTGTTTGCATGTTTTTCCTCAGGGTTCTCCAATGTACTGTGATTGGGATCATACTGTGTACAGGGGAAAGTACTGTAGGGACATCATACTCCAAAATCATACTGATATATTGTGAACCCTAGTGGGGACAGAGATGATAATGTATATAAAGGGCTGAAAAATATGATAGTGCTATATAAGCAATGCCTAATATACTGGAGGGTATACTTTGTGTGGGGACATCATACTGTGTGTGTGGGGGAGTTTACTAGGAAGATATACTGTGTGCAGTGCCGGTTTTAGGCAAAGTGAGGCCCTAGGCAAAGTTTATAATGGGACTCCAAATGCTAATGTATTGCACATCACGCAGAAGCATTTTGATTGTATTTACAGTTCAGGACGCTAAATAAGTGTGATCAACAATATTGAAGTTGTTCAACACTTGTTTCCCAGCCTCTTTCAACCATCTGAGAAAGAATGATGGGGACAGAACAATCACTGTCCTCATATAGTATCATGTTATCAACAGTACATCTACAGTTTACACCCCATAGTCCGCCATATAATATAATGTGCCCCATAGTCCTCCATATAGTATAATATACTCCTCAGTCCTCCATATAGTATTATACACTCCCCATAGTCCTCCATATAGTATAATACACTCCTCATAGCCCTCCATATATTCAAATACACTCAGTCCTCCATATAATATAATAGACTCCTCTATATATCAAAATACACTGCTCAGTCCTCCATATAGTATAATACACTCCTCATAATGTTCCATATATAATATATATGTATAATTCACTGCCAGTCATCCATGTAGTACAATTCTCTTCCCATAGTATCATTCACCCCATAGTTCTTCATATAGTATAATGTATTCCCCATAGTCCTTGATACAGTATAATGCAGCCCACATATAGTATAATGCAGAGACCCCATAGAGCATAATGTAGCCACCCACAGAGTATAATGCAACCCGCGCCATACAATATACGGTAATGTAACTCCCATAGAATATAATGCAGCACCACTCATATAGTAAAATGCAGCCACCCCACAGAAAATAATGTAAATCTCCATAGAATATAATGCAGCCCCTCTCATAGTATAATGCAGGCCCTCCATAGAATATATGGCAGCCCCCTCATAGTATAATGCAGCCCCCCCATAGAATATAATGCAGCCCCTTATATACTATAATGTAGCCCTTCCATAGAATACAATGTAGCCCTCCTCATATAGTATAATGCAGCCCCAATAGAATATAATGTACCCCCCTCATGAAGTATAATGAAGCCCCCATACAATATAATCTAACCCCCATAGAATATAATGCAGCCCCCCATAAAATGCAATGTAGCCTCCTCATATAGTATAATGTAGCCCCCTCATAGAGTATGATGCGATCAACCCCCATAGAATATAATAAATATAATGTAGTCCCGAATAGAATATAATACAGCCCACCTCCCCATAGAATATAATGTAGTCCCCCATATTATATAACACAGCCTCCCCCATAGAATATAATGTACAACACAGCCCACATGGTATACAGCACAGCACCACATGGTATACAGCACAGCCCCACATGGTATACAGCACAGCCCCACATGGTATATAGCACAGTCCCACATGGTATACAGCACAGCACCATGGTATATAGCACAGCCCCACATGGTATAAAGCACAGCACCACATGGTACATAGCACAGCCCCACATGGTACATAGCACAGCCCCACATGGTATACAGCACAGCACCATGGTATACAGCACAACCCCACATGGTATACAGCACAACCCCACATGGTATACAGCACAGCACCACATGGTATACAGCACAGCCCCACATGGCATACAGCACAGCCCCACATGGCATACAGCACAGCCCCACGTGGTATACAGCACAGCACCATGGTATATAGCACAGCACAACATGGTATATAGCACAGTCCACATCTCTCCCTTCCCAGAAAATGGCCCCACAGTCCAGTACTCACTGTTACATTTAAAAAAAACACACTCCTCACATCTTCTCGTGCCCAGCGCTGCTCCTGGCTCCTGTTTCCTGCTCTGCCTGGCACACAGAGAGTGCGCGATGATGTCATCACGCACCCGCAGTGTCAGAGCGGAAAACGATGGGTGAGGGAGCGTCATCTGATGCTCTCTCTCCCATCATTGCTTTGAACTGTACCGGCGTCTATGACGCTGGTATAGTTCAATGCGGCGGAATGGGGAGTCGGTGCTGGCGGCAGGCGGGCCCCCCTGCCTCACGGGCCCCATAGCGGCTGCATGATGTGCTTCTAGCTGGGGGCTCCTGGGGGAGCGGGGACCGTAGGCAGCTGCCTGGACTGCCTGCCCCTAATGCCAGCCCTGACTGTGTGTGATGGCTGCGTACAGTATGCATCGTGCTGTGTGTGGCGTGTACTCTAGGCTAGGGGACATGAAAGCGATACCATACGGTGAGAGAATATTAATCATCTTCACTAAGAAATATTTGTGTGGGCACATAAAAAGGACTGGGCAAGGTTAGAGAAGTTGCCTAACGTTAAGCAGAAATTTTCATGTCATGCTGGGCACGCTACAGTATGTGTCCCTCTTTCATATCCATCAAAGCTGGGAGATAGGCTCACAGGTGCTTACCTCAGTATCTGTAAGCCATAACCAGGAGTGGGTGACAAATCCAGACGTGGTGATGTGTTTCTATTATACTTTTCCTCTGATTGTTCCACTCCTGGTTTTGGCTTACAAATACTGACCGTGTGAATGTGGCCTGATACAGTAAATTATAACATGCACTTCAAAGCAAACTATCATGATTATGTTGAGGCAGGATAATTGGCAATCCTTAAAATGGGTTTTCTAGTGTAGAAAATCGATATCATAATATAGAATTCTGATTGAGTAGAAGCTGATCAGACCCTGATTTTACAGGGAGTGTTGTGCAAAGATAATAGTTAAATAGCTAGCTTGTAGAGCTTTCTAGTAAGCCACATAAATGAAAAATTAAATGAAAAACAAAAAATGACGTGGGGTCCCCTCTATTTTTTTCTAAAATAGTGACTCAATCTATCACATTGCTATTGTGTATGTATGTGATGTCCATGTCAGCATGTGGGATGGGTATATGTAACATGCAAACCATTGTCCTGCTTGACCTCTGATCTCAGCATGTGCATACAATGCCAGGTAAACACCTCTGTACTGCCATAACATGCTGATTAATAGGACAGTGCTACAACCAAAGCGACCATTAGAGGAGATAACAGGCAAAGCAGCCATCTGCTCCTGCCACACATAAACAAATACGCACAAGCACTCACCCATTCATAAACATCAGTGTATGGGAATAGCGGAGAGGGCAGAGACGTAGCCATAGAGTTATCAGGGTATATGTGGACACTCTCCTTTATTGACCAGGGGTTGAGGCATATGATATCAGCTTTTTTAAGAGGGAGAGGCTTAAAGGGAACCTGTCAGCAGGATTGTGCTCAGTAACCTACGGACAGAGTCAGGTTGGCGCCGTTATACTGATTACACTGATGCCTTGGTTGATGAAATCTGTCTTGTGGTTGTTCTTTAATATTTATTTTCAGTTTTCAGTTAATGATATGCTCGTGCTATGAGGTATATGGTATATAGCCCTCCCCACCATGGTATAATACAGCCCAGCATGGTATATAGCCCCCCCAGCATGGTATAATACAGCCCAGCATGGTATATAGCTCCCCCCCAGCATGGTATAATACAGCCCAGCATGGTATATAGCCCCCCCAGCAAGGTATAATACAACCCAGCATGGTATATAGCCCCCCCAGCATGGTATAATACAACCCAGCATGGTATATAGCCCCCCAGCATGGTATAATACAGCCCAGCATGGTATATAGCCCCCCCAGCATGGTATAATACAGCCCAGCATGGTATATAGCCCCCCCAGCATGGTATAATACAGCCCAGCATGGTATATAGCCCCCCCAGCATGGTATAATACAGCCCAGCATGGTATATAGCCCCCCAGCATGGTATAATACAGCCCAGCATGGTATATAGCCCCCCCAGCATGGTATAATACAGCCCAGCATGGTCTATAGCCCCCCCAGCATGGTATAATACAGCCCAGCATGGTATATAGCTCCCCCCAGCATGGTATAATACAGCCCAGTATGGTATATAGCCCCCCCAGCATGGTATAATACAGCCCAGCATGGTATATAGCCCCTCCAGCATGGTATATAGCTCCCCCCAGCATGGTATGATACAGCCCAGCATGGCATATAGCCCCCCCAGCATGGTATACAGCCCCCCAGCATGGCCCCACAGTCCAGTATGGTATATAGCCCCCCCAGCATGGTATAATACAGCCCAGCATGGTATATAGCCCCCCAGCATGGTATAATACAGCCCAGCATGGTATATAGCCCCCCCAGCATGGTATAATACAGCCCAGCATGGTATATAGCCCCCCCCCAGCATGGTATAATACAGCCCAGCATGGTATATAGCTCCCCCCAGCATGGTATAATACAGCCCAGCATGGTATATAGCCCCCCCAGCATGGTATAATACAGCCCAGCATGGTATATAGCCCCCCCAGCATGGTATGTAGCTCCCCCCAGCATGGTATGATACAGCCCAGCATGGCATATAGCCCCCCCAGGATGGTATACAGCCCCCCCAGCATGGCCCCACAGTCCAGTATGGTATATAGCCCCCCCAGCATGGTATGATACAGCCCAGCATGGTATATAGCCCCCCCAGCATGGTATAATACAGCCCAGCATGGTATATAGCTCCCCCCAGCATGACATAATATAGCCCAGCATGGTATATAGCCCCTCAGTATGGTATAATACAGCCCAGCATGGTATATAGCCCCCCCAGCTTTGTATAATACAGCCCAGCATGGTATATAGCTCCCCCCAGCATGGTATAATACAGCCCAGCATGGTATATAGCCCCCCCAGCATAGTATATAGCTCCCCTCAGCATGGTATGATATAGCCCAGCATGGCATATAGCCCCCCCAGCATGGTATACAGCCCCCCCCAGCATGGCCCCACAGTCCAGTATGGTATATAGCCCCCCCAGCAAGGTATATAGCCCCCCAGCATGGTATGATACAGCCCAGCATGGTATATAGTCCCCCCAGCATGGTATAATACAGCCCAGCATGGTATATAGCTCCCCCCAGCATGGTATAATACAGCCCAGCATGGTATATAGCCCCCCCAGCATGGTATATAGCTCCCCTCAGCATGGTATGATATAGCCCAGCATGGCATATAGCCCCCCCAGCATGGCCACACAGTCCAGTATGGTATATAGCCCCCCAGCATGGTATGATACAGCCCAGCATGGTATATAGTCCCCCCAGCATGGTATGATACAGCCCAGCATGGTATATAGCTCCCCCCAGCATGGTATGATATAGCCCAGCATGGTAAACAGCCCCCCCCAGCATGGCCACACAGTCCAGTATGGTATATAGCCCCCCAGCATGGTATGATACAGCCCAGCATGGTATATAGTCCCCCCAGCATGGTATGATACAGCCCAGCATGGTATATAGCTCCCCCCAGCATGGTATAATACAGCCCAGTATGGTATATAGTCCCCCCAGCATGGTATGATACAGCCCAGCATGGTATATAGTCCCCCCAGCATGGAATAATACAGCCCAGCATGGTATATAGCCCCCCCAGCATGGTATTTAGCTCCCCCCAGCATGGTATAATATAGCCCAGCATGGTATATAGCCCCTCAGTATGGTAAAATACAGCCCAGCATGGTATATAGCCCCCCCAGCATGGTATAATACAGCCCAGCATGGTATATAGCTCCCCCCAGCATGGTATAATACAGCCCAGCATGGTATATAGCCCCCCCAGCATGGTATATAGCTCCCCTCACCATGGTATGATATAGCCCAGCATGGCATATAGCCCCCCCAGCATGGTATACAGCCCCCCCAGCATGGCCCCACAGTCCAGTATCGTATATAGCCCCCCCAGCATGGTATATAGCCCCCCAGCATGGTATGATACAGCCCAGCATGGTATATAGTCCCCCCAGCATGGTATGATACAGCTCAGCATGGTATATAGTCCCCCCAGCATGGTATAATACAGCCCAGCATGGTATATAGCCCCCCAGCATGGTATATAGCTCCCCTCAGCATGGTATGATATAGCCCAGCATGGCATATAGCCCCCCAGCATGGTATACAGCCCCCCCAGCATGGCCCCACAGTCCAGTATGGTATATAGCCCCCCCAGCATGGTATATAACCCCCCAGCATGGTATGATACAGCCCAGCATGGTATATAGTCCCCCCAGCATGGTATGATACAGCCCAGCATGGTATATAGTCCCCCCAGCATGGTATAATACAGCCCAGCATGGTATATAGCCCCCCAGCATGGTATATAGCCCCCCCAGCATGGTATATAGCTCCCCTCAGCATGGTATGATATAGCCCAGCATGGCATATAGCCCCCACAGTATGGTAAACAGCCCCCCCCCAGCATGGCCACACAGTCCAGTATGGTATATAGCCCCCCAGCATGGTATGATACAGCCCAGCATGGTATATAGTCCCCCCAGCATGGTATGATACAGCCCAGCATGGTATATAGCTCCCCCCAGCATGGTATAATACAGCCCAGTATGGTATATAGTCCCCCCAGCATGGTATGATACAGCCCAGCATGGTATATAGCCCCCCCCAGCATGGTATAATACAGCCCAGCATGGTATATAGCTCCCCCCAGCATGGTATAATACAGCCCAGCATGGTATATAGCTCCCCCCAGCATGGCAAATACAGCCCAGCATGGTATATAGCCCCCCCAGCATGGTATACAGCCCCCCCCAGCATGGCCCCACAGTCCAGTATGGTATATAGCCCCCCAGCATGGTATGATACAGCCCAGCATGGTATATAGTCCCCCCAGCATGGTATAATACAGCCCAGCATGGTATATAGCCCCCCCAGCATGGTATATAGCCCCCCCAGCATGGTATATAGCTCCCCTCAGCATGGTATGATATAGCCCAGCATGGTATATAGCCCCCCCAGCATGGTATACAGCCCCCCCAGCATGGCCCCACAGCCCAGCATGGTATATAGCCCCACAGCCCAGTATGGTATATAGCCCCCCAGCATGGTATATAGCCCCCCCCCCCAGCAGTCCAGTACTCACTCTTATTTTAAAAAAAACTCAAAACACCACACTCCTCACCTCCTCCTCGTGCCTGCGTTGCTCCCGGCTCCTGTCTCTCCCCTGCACTGCCTGGTACACAGTGAGAGCACGATGATGTCATCGCGCCCCCGCTGTGTCAGAGGCAGAGTGGGGAATGATGGGAGAGGGAGCGTCAGCTGACGCTCTCTCCTCCAGGCTCCATCATTACCTCCATCAATGCGGGGAGGGGAGGATGTAGTCGGCCTCAGGCTGAGTTCACACGTGGCGTTTTTTTCGCATTTCCGCGGCAGTTTTAACCGCGCGATTTTGCCGCGAAAACGCGAAAAATAAGCATCCCATGCATTCCTATGGGATTCCGCAATGCTGTGCTAATGCTGCGGTATTTACCGCGGCGGAATCGCTTCGCGGTAAGAAATGCAGCATGCTCATTATTTTGCGGAATCGCGGCGATCCCGCACCCATAGGAATGCATTGTTCCGCTTCCTTCCCACATGTGGCTGTGCAAAACATGCGGAAAGTAAGCAGAACAATTGCGGATGGTACCCACGGTCCGGAGGAGAGGAGACTGTCCTCCGGGCTTTGGGTACCATATCCCTGTAAAAAATAGAATTATAAAATAAAAAATATTGTTATTCTCACCCTCCGACGTCCTGCGCAGCATTCTCGCTTCTCTCCACGCTCCGGTCCCAGTAAGCCTTTGCGAAAATGCCAGCGATGGCGTCCGATCTCGCGGGATCGCGAAGTGTCGCGGTCATTCGCGCGACGTCATCGCGAATGACCGCGAGACGTCGCGATCCCGCGAGAACTGACGTCATCGCGGGCATTTTCGCAAAGGATTACTGGGAACGGATGCGCGGGACGTCGGAAGGTAAGAATAACAGTATTTTTTATTTTTTTTTTACATTCTATCTTTTACTATTGATGCCGCATAGGCGGCCTCAGTAATAAAAAGTTGGTCACACTCGTCAAACACTATGTTTGATGAGTGTGACCAACCTGTCAATCAGTTCTCCAAGCGATGCTACAGATCGCTTGGAGAACGCTAGCATTTTGCAAGCTAAATACGCTTGCAAAATGCTAGTTTTTCCGCGGGAAAATCGCGGGAATTTAAAATGCGACTTTCCCGCGGACTGGAATTCCGGAATTCTCGCTGTAATTTCCGCGAGAGTTCCGGTACGTGTGCACTTAGCCTCACAGGGGCCCCTTTGCCTCACGCAGCTCTGCTCTCCTCATTGCACTACACATGGCTAATTTGAATTTTGACATAATTAGCCATGTGGTGCTGGAGGCTGGAGGCTGGAGGGGCCCCCTCTCCCCTGGGCCCTGTGGGTCTGCAGGGGAGGTAGGTCCGCCCCTGGATCAATGACTTGTCATAAGCCATCAGTATGAATAGCTAATCAGAGCACCACACGATGACCCCACACAGGCTACCCTGAAGCTCAAAACTGAAAATAAAAATTAAACAACAACCACAAGATGGATTTCATCAACCCAGGTATCATTCTAATTAGTATAAAGGTGCCAACCAGACACTGTGTGTAGGTTACTAAGTACAATCCTGCTGACAGGTTCACTTTAAAAACAACCATAGTGATCACTAATGCCATTGTAGTACCCATAGTATGCCAATAGGAAAAGGACTAGAACTCTGGTGCTGCCTATTGGAAGCAGCAATCCTAAAAGTCAATATTGACCCTTTATCGAGTATTGTCACATGACTTGGGATAAGGAGCCAAACCAGAAACTTTATACAGCCCCTCCTCAGGGCAAAGTAAAAGGTCTGATTTTCCCCACATGGGTATGCCAGACTTGGCTTGTCACTCTCCACAAGGAGAAACGTTATCCCTTGGATCCCGGTCAGACACCTCTAACCTAGCCAAACATGATCTCACACTTTGCACTGATGAGAGGCAGCAGCCTGAAATACAAAGTCTGCAAAATGAGATTCCGGTTTGGCTTTTACCCTAAGTCATGTGGCAAGGCACGTTAAAGGGTGGATATTGACTCTTAGGCTGTGTTCACACACAGCGTTTTTTTAGCGGTTTTTACCGCGGTTTTCACTATAAAACCGCTAAAAATAAGGTGCACAGTCATTTCTATGCATTTTGCACTTTTTGTGCACATTGATGCGTTTTTTACCGCGAAAAAAACGCATCGCGGTAAAAACCGCAGCATGCACATTAATTTTGCGTTTTTTTCCGCGGTTTAGGCTTCTCCCATGCTTTTAGAAACCGCTGCGGTAAAAAACGCATCAAAAACGCATCAAAACCGCGCAAAAACCGCCGCGGAAAAATAGGTGCGGTTTCTGGGAAGGGATTCAGGTTTTTGTGCAGAAATTTTCTGCAACGTGTGCACATACCCTAAGGATTGCTACTTCCAATAGACGGCGCTAAAGATCTTGTCCTCTTCCTCTCAAGACGCAATTTGCATCCTTGTGGAGAGTGACATAGCAGTGTAAATCATGTGGCAAAGCTTGTTAAAGGATTGATATTGACTTTTAAGATTGCTACCCCAATATGTGGCCCTAGAGATCTTGTCCTCTTCCTCTCTGCATACTTCACTTCCCAGGGGAGCATTGCATGGCCTATAAGTCTCCTTACACTTGCATTTCACGCATGTCACTCCCTACAAGGAGAAACGTTACCCCTTAGGCTATGTGCACACGTTGCGGATTCCGCTGCGGTTTTTTCCGTGCGGAAACGCAGGTACTATGGTAGAGGTATGAAACCGCTGCGGAAACCGCCCAAACAATTGACATGCTGCGGTTTGTAAACCGCAGCAAAATCGCGCGGAAAAAACCGCACCGTCAGCACAGCGTTTTTGAAACCCCATAGGGTTTCATTGTACTGTACTTGGTCAGCGGAATTGCTGCGGAAACGCAGCAGAAACCGCACCGTGTGCACACAGCCTTAGATTCTAGTACCCATAGTGTTATCCCTATTGTAAGTCACACTTACCTGATCCCTGCACCTCCCTGATCCCTGCACCTCCCTGATCCCCGCACCTCCCTGATCCCCGCTGTCAGCAGTAAGGAAAGTAATTCAGCTGCAATTACCTGTATCTTTCAGTTCTGTCATTTTCAATGGACACAGGTAAAATTTCTTTTCTTAAAAAGTTTTTTTTTTCTTAAATGCATATATTTTGGGCTAAAAATCATTTTTGCAAATGGGTTTGATTTAAAATATTGCACCGTTTGACTTTTCCACACTCTGCATTTTCCTGCACATGGCTGGCTGATGAATAACTGTGAATAAATTTATGATCTCTTTCCGGCAGAAGCGTTTGCAATTTTCTTTTAGGGCATATGCACACAACATCTTTCTCAGGCAGTATTCATTTAACCTTCCTAAAAAAAAGTGCTTGATAAGCATTAAAAAGAATGAACCTATGCACTGCAATGTAGAAATGAATTGCTGTGCACACAGTCTATCAGAAGCAAAGAGGTTAAAAGACTGTGCATTCTTCAGGTGTCTTCTACTTAGTAGTCAACACTTCATAGAGGTATAGAAGTAAAAAAATAAGATGCCAAAAAAACATTTAAAAAAAAGACAGTTTCTGCTACAAAAACTCTTTGAAAATCGCCAAGTTCACGAAGCTTGGTGGTATGTACACATGGCGTCTTTAGGTGAACCCGGGAAGTTTCTTGCGAGAAATACAACGCAGCACAATCTGGCATATTTTGGCTTAAAGCTTCTTTATTGGCATCTTTTTGGCTGTTTTTTGCTACGTCTTTGGCTTCTGGCTTTTTTTTAAAACTTGCATTGAATAAACTAGTGAGTAGTTTCCAAGCAGAAGACGTCTGAAAAATGGACCAGTAACTTATTTAAATGCTTTGCATGGTTTGGAAACTTCAAGCTGTTAAAAAAAAGCTCAAAAGACTGACCATTGAACACTGTAAAGGGTTGACTCACTCCACTGCTTTCAGAAGAAGGCACAGGAACGCTTCTTGGGTAACTCACCTGCTGGTTTATTATTTATTATTATTTATTATTATGGAACAGCATAAATCATAGCAGGGTTCTGTAAAGTAGACATGACCTTCCTGGTATAACGGCAAAAAAAAGAGAAATCACAGCAAAGTCCTTCTTATATCTGAGGGGTTCGCCCACTCACACCAGTATGTTTTCAGCTCCTCCTGGAGCCACGTCTGGAGTCTTTCTTCTGCAAACCACAACACAGAGAAAAAAAAACAGTGGTTGTACATTTAACATCCCAGCCCATCCCTTGAGGTGGAGATATGGGGAGTAGGCATCCCGCCCATCTCTGACCTACTCACCTACAAACCTGTCCCTTATCATGACTAACTCCTTCAGCACATAGCATGCTGGAGAGAAACTCATGGGTTTCTAGATCACAGAAGAAAGCAGTTGGGTCGCCTTCTCAGGGCTGTGGGGTACTCGGTACCGGGCCGGAATCAGCGGGATGTGTCACAGCAGCAGTGACCCGGTCCGTGGCCCTGGGCGCCCAAGTAATAGGGGAGATTGAATGGTGGAATGTAGTTAATTGAATAGTTCGTGACGCCACCTGTGGTGTTTGGCAAGGGAGGTGCTAAGCCGACGCTGCATGCAGATCCGCTGGGACTGGTGGTATGGTGCAGCAAAGATGTAAAAGCTCCCCACAGGTGAAGCTGTAGTCCCAGGGCAGTGTAGATGTGGTTGGCACGGGGATGTAGCAGTGCTGGAAGGGTAGGAAGCAGACAAGACACAGCGGGGTGCAGTTCTGTACCTTTACTTGATACATGCAGTCCAGGGTCCTGATTACAGATGGTACCGGAGCAGGTTAGCCTGGAAGCAACTCAAGGATTCTCTCTCAGCAGATGGGCTGTGCAGTCTCCTTCCTAGCGCTTATTTGAGGGATCTCAAGTACCGAATTACACTGAAGTTCCTCCTGACAGATGTTCCCAAGAACTCTACTTGTACGGCAGACAGCTGTAGCCCGTTTCGGGGACTCCTTGCTCCTAAGTCCCAGCTCACTATCAATGTTGCTTTTGTGCCCTCAAGTCTTAGATGGGAGTAGTGCATTTACAGCCTCCTACTCCTCTGGTGTCTGTTGCAGGACCATTAGTATCCATACAACCGTGGAGACCAGGCTCCAGTTCATGCGCTCTCACTGGAGAAGAGCTTTTCCTTTCTGCTCGATCTCCGCGCTTCTTCACGTCTGCACACTTCACTCTCCTCACACTAACTAACCACTCCTTCCTCTTGGCCTTCAGAGAGCACTCCTCCCCCTCAATCCCGGTTCAGAGTCCCCCCTGCTGGCCTGGAGTGGAACTGTGTTGCATGTATAGGTTAACTGCGAGAGAGACCCTTCATTGCTCCAAAGCCTGGAATTACCCTCCCTGGAGGAAGGCAAAGCCACTGTGGCAGCCATACTCCTGGGGGGCACCACATTCCCCCCTAGTGCAAGTCAGCACTCCTGGGCTGAACAAAACATGAAAAACATATAAACAGTTAAACAAGATGAACAATTATAATTGTACAAGATTTGAAAAAGGAAAAATTTACAAAAACCAAGAGCTCCAAAAATAGTCCTATGATGATAAGTCCAGCATCAATGTCCATGGTCCATTCCTGGGCAAATGGTGAACTATTTGCAAGGAAAGTTTTGACCACACACAGTCCTGTGGTTCAGTGTCCATGAAACAAGGTAAAAACTGGAAAATTCAAAGGAAACTCTTACAGATTACCTGTAGGCACAAAACTTGAAAACAGTTACATATATACATACAATTTCAACATTTACATTTACTTATCTATACACGATATCTGATGGGCGGTATACCTTGTGTAGTAAGGGTAGACCTGCGTAACACTGGTGTGACGGGAAATCTCTCTGGTTGACTGGTGCTAACTACTGGTGTAGTGTGTGATGTACTGGATACACTACTGGTGGTTCTGTGTAGCACGGGGATACTAGATTGTCTAGGAACTCTTAGACTCACCATGGGTACAACAGATTCACCACTGGCAGGGTGAGGGTTCTCTGGCTCCACTGCTGGTGTGGCATCTGCTGCCTGATTTTCCTGATCTTCAGGATTTTCTTGAGTCACGTCTTCCGGTGCTACCAATTGGGGAAATGTCAACACTGGCACCACTATAACATCATTTACTTTAGTTCAATTTGCAGGGAATTCTCCAAGTATAGTGCTGACCTTCTCTTCTTCCTCTAAGGGTTGGATGTTGTTCTGTTCTTCCATTCTTTCCTTCAATAGGTCAGGGCACAATTTCAGATGGTCTCTTGATATTGCTGCTGAGGTTTCTCCTCCATCTTTACTAATAAGGCATACTTTGATGTTGTCAAAGTTTGAGGGTAGAATGGTGTAAGGTTCAGCTTCCCATTGATCATCCAATTTATGCAGTCTTCTTTTCCTTTTTAAGACTTGTTCTCCTGGTGACAAAGGAACGGCCGGCACATTTTGATTGTAAAGCTTCTCCTGCTTTTATCTTGCCTGAGCTAGACTCTTTTCCACACACTCTTGAACTCTTCTGTACCATGTTGTCTTTCTGTATCCCAGTCAGCATCTGGTGATGTCACTTCAGGTGTCAGGACTCCCATGTCCAAATCAATAGGCAGCTTACCCGATCTTGCTCTCATTAGGTAGGCTGGGGTACAGTTGGTGGAATTCACAGGAATGTGGTTGTAGAGGTCAACCAGATCTGGCAACTTTTCTGGCCACAGATTTCTCTCCTCCAAAGGCAAGGTCTTCAGTAGGTCAATCACTACCTGGGTCATCTTCTCACACATGCCATTGGTCTGTGGGTGATAAGGGGTTGTCCTGATTTTCTTGCAACCATACAAGTTACAGAATTCCTGGAATACTTCTGCTTCAAAAGCTGGACCTTGATCTGTAAGCACTCTTTCAGGGTAACCATGTGGTCTACAGAAGTGCTGTTGGAATGCTCTGGCTGCTGATGTCCAGGCTGTTTGATCTTTGACATGTACAACTACCAGGAATCTGGAGTAGTGGTCCACGATGGTAAGAGCATAGATGTAGCCTGACCGGCTTGGGACCAGCTTCACATGGTCCAGGGCGACCAACTCGAGTGGCTGTTTGGTTACAATTGGCTGCAGAGGAGCTCTCTGGCTGTTTCGATCCTTTCTGCACAGGTTACATTGTCCACACTCCCGGCACCACTTTTCAATGGCTTTCCTCATACCAGCCCAGTAGAATCTCTCCCGGAGCAATGCTTCCAACTTCTTTCATCCAAAGTGGCCATCTCCATTGTGGTATGCTTCCAAGACCATTGATGCCCCTATCTTTGGGACTATCACCTGCCAGACCAGCTCATGAGTGCGGGCATTGATACTCCTCCGACACAGCTTTCCTTCATAGATGAATAGCCGGCCTCTTTCCTTCCACAACTGCTGGGTTTCCTCAGGAGCATCCGACTCTGGGCGTGAGTCAGCTTGTGACAGTAGCTCCTTCACCAGGCAGACTGTAGGGTTACTATCTTGCGTTTCTGCCCAGTCATAATGGGGCAATGGATTTCGGGTGACCTCTTTCCAGCCAGACCGTCTGTTTCTCACTCCTTGAGCACGTTGGGCCGCAAGTGGCCGGTGGAAGGGAGGTAACTCTATTTCTTCAAGAGCCTCAGGGTCTTCCCCTGCATCTGGCAGATTAGGCATTCTGGACAGCGCATCAGCATTGGCATTCTTGTGCCCTGCTCGGTACTTGATGGTAAATTCATAGTTAGACAGCCGAGACATCCACTGCTGCTCCAGTGCACCTAGTTTTGCTGTTTCCAAGTGGGTCAATGGGTTGTTGTCCGTGAAGATGGTAAACTTGGCTGAAGCTAGGTAATGCTTGAATCTTTCAGTCACAGCCCAGACTATGGCAAGGAACTCCAGCTTGAAGGAACTGTATTTGTTAGGGTTCCATTCAGTGGGACGCAGCTTCCTGCTGGCGTAGGAGATCACTCTTTCTTTTCCATTCTGTACCTGTGACAGTACTGCTCCAAATCCCACGTTGCTGGCATCAGTGTACAACACAAAGGGTTTGTCATATTCTGGGTAGGCCAGAACTTCATCACCTTTGAGAGCCATTTTCAGTCGAGTGAAGGACCTCTCCAACTCCTCTGTCCATTCAAAGGTGGAATTTTTCTGTTTGGTCTTCTTGGACTGCCCCACCAGAAGATTTTGCATAGGAGTGGCTATTTCAGTAAAGCCTTTGATGAATCTTCGGTAGTAGCCTACCAGTCCAAGGAATTGGCGTACTTCATGGAGGATGCTGGGCTTCGGCCAGTCCCGGATGACTGTGACTTTGTCCGGATCTGGTGCCACACTTTCTGCACTCACCACATGACCGAGGTGCTGTACCTTGGGTTTCAGGAGGTGGCATTTGGAAGGCTTCACCTTCCGGCCAAAATTGGACAAGGCTTCAAACACCTCAGCCAGGTGTTCCAGGTGGTCCTCATACGTCTTGGAGAAAACAATGACAAACACTAATCAGAAAAAAATCCATAAAAAATCATTTGAAAGGTAACTCACCAAACCCTGACTGATGCACTGGCAGGACGCAGCAGAACCCCATTGATAAAGGTTTAGGCAGCACAGGTGCATTCCACTGATGAGGACAGCCAGTAACCATTTGTGGTCCGGCTGCCCAGTGGAAATGCACACAGATGAGGCTTGCATAAGGCATAAGTCACACTGATGAATGTGATGCAAAAGTGTCTGAGCAGCCTATTGATCACGCCCATAGTATTAGCAGGCGGGCTGCTCTGCACTATAGATACATGCAACACACAAGGAACCAAGCCAAATATAAAGGGTTCTGGCTGCGTCCTGCTGAAAAGTGCAAAAAAGATAAATAGATATGGGGTATTGGTTACTATTTTGGCCAAAGCAGATAAGCTCACAACCCAACGTCAAGGGTCCCCAGATATTGTGAGTCCCTAACACTAAATATAAACAAACACTAATCAGAAAAAAATCCATAAAAAATCATTTGAAAGGTAACTCACCAAACCCTGACTGATGCACTGGCAGGACGCAGCAGAACCCCATTGATAAAGGTTTAGGCAGCTGCCTAAACCTTTATCAATGGGGTTCTGCTGCGTCCTGCCAGTGCATCAGTCAGGGTTTGGTGAGTTACCTTTCAAAAGAAAACAATGACATCATCAAGATACAACAGGATGGTCTCAAAGTTCATGTGTCCCAGGCAGTACTCCATCAGCCGTTGAAATGTTCCTGGAGCGGTGCAGAGCCTGAATGGCATGTAGTTGAACTCACAGAGACCTATCGGAGTGGTAAATGTTTTCTCCTTGTCTGCCTCTGCCACGGGAACCTGCCAATACCCACTAGTGAGATCCAAGGTGGAAAAGTAGTTAGCAGTCTTAAGTGCAGCTAATGATTCCTAAATTCTAGGTAATGGGTAGGCATCTTTATGTGTAATGCTGTTAATTTTCCTGTAATCAACACACATTCTCATGGTACCATCCTTTTTCTTTACAAAAACTATGGGAGCTGCCCAGGGGCTACAACTGTCTCTGATAACCCCAACTTCCTTCATCTCTCTCAACATACTCTTAGCACATTGGTATTGTGTTGGGGGTATAGGCCGGTACTTTTCTTTAATGGGTGGATGATCTCCAGTGGGGATATGGTGTTGAACCCCTTTTGGCCGCCCAAAATCTAGTGGGTGTTTGCTGAATACCCGCTCATATTCTTGTGTCACTCTGTAAACCCCATTTTTCTGGTATGAAGGTGTAGAGTCAGTCCCCACCTGCAGTTGCTGGCACCACTCCTCCAGCTGCTTCACAGAGCCATTGTCCTCCACCTGATCGGATGAGACCAAGGGCTCTGCTGCCTGCAATGAGTTGTTATTAACAGTGAGCAGCTTAGCAACTGTGGCATACCGAGGTATTGTGGCCTCCTCCTCCCCACAATTCAAAAGTCGTACAGGTACTCTCCCTTTTCGTACATCAACCACCCCTCTGGCTGTCAGGACAGTGGGCCGGCTATCAGAATATACTGGTTCTACCAATGCCTGGTAATCTTTCCCTCTGAGACCTATGGCTGCCCGACACCAAATCAACATTTCGCATCTGGGGGCTATTGCAATGGGGAAAGGATCACTCACTCTGACACTGACAATTTCTCCGCCAGAGAGTTCTACCTGTTGTCTTTGCATCAGGGCCTTGATCTCCTTCTGCAGGACTCGTTGTTCACTCGAACCAGCAGTCTCAGCCATCTGTTGCAACAAGACAATAACCTCGGAAAGACAATTTTCAATTACATTTGTACCAAGAGTCATCATGGGATTACATTCACATCGATCAATATCCACAACTATCAGACCTTGAGATTTTAATTCTACTCTACCCACTTTAACAGTAATTTCTTTACATCCTACTTTAGGTAAAGATTGACCATTACTGGCAACTACTGTCAGTTCATCAGTGGGGCCACGGGTAAGTTCAGAATCAGCCCAATACCGCTTGTAAAGGATATAGGGCATAGTGGTCACCTGGGAGCCAGTGTCCAGCAGAGCATTCATGGGGATGCCGTCAATCACCACTGGAAGGATTGGTCTCCCTCCAACATACTTGGCTCTCCAGTTCTTTGGGCCTGGGGATCCTATTCCTGGGGGGGTTGGCCCTCTGCCCCCGGGGTTGCTCGTTTAAATGACAGTACCTGGCGATGTGGCCTGGCCTGCGACAGTTACGACAGATGGGACGTCCATCCTGGTCATAGCGATCGTTGGTTCTCCCTCGGAGTGGCAAAATCCTCTTCTTCCGGAGCCATGGGACATCCTCTGGACTGGAGGCAAGCTGGATCTTCTCCTTGGAGGACACTTGCAGGGACTGCACAGTTTTAGTAAGTGCAGCCATTCCTTTGGTCAACTCCTGGACTTGAAGATGCAGTTCTTCAGTTGGATCTTTATCCAGAGTCTGTGCATCACACAGGGATGGAAGGGAAAGATGCTGCTTCCTGGTGGTAGGTGATCGCTGGACGTCTCGGGGGTGCTGGACGGCTGTCAGTTGGCTCCTGCAGTACCCGAATAGCCCTGTCCTTGAAATCAGCAAAGTCCAGATGAGGGTTTTACAGGGTTATGATGTGCAACTGTCCTCTGTGGGTACTGGATAGGAGTCCTTCAATGAACTACTCCTTTAACAGTTTATCTTCCTCCTTCACGCTGTCATGATCAACTTGCTTAACTGCTCGCAGTGCCTCCTGCAGGTTAAGAGCATAGTCCCTTATACTGTCCTGGGCTCTCTGCTTGCATCCAAAGAATCGCATCTTGATTTCAGCTGCAGTGCGGGTTTCAAAGGTGCTCCTTAGGCTAGTTTCACACTTGCTTTTTTTTGCAGCGCGTTTTTCCCGCAAAAAAACGCATTGAAAAAACGCATACAAAAGCATACAACTGCTGCGTTTTTTTCAAGCATTTTTATGAGCATGCATGAAAAAAACGCAGCGTTTTTAAGCGTTTGTATGCGTTTTTAGTGCGTTTTTACCGCGTTTGCGTTTTTTTCCAACATTTTTAGGTGGCCCCTCACACTACCCAAACCATGACTTTACTAACCCTAACCCTGACCCTAACCCTAACCCTAACCCTGACCCTAACCCTAACCCTAACCCTAACCCTGACCCTAACCCTTAACCAAATCATACTTAACCCTAACCCAAACCCTAAACCCTAACTAACCCTAACCCTGACCCTAACCCTTAACAAAACCATACTTAACCCTAATCCTGACCCTAACCCTGACCCTAATCCTTAACAAAACCATACTTAACCCTAACCCTGACCCTAACCCTAACCCTGACCCTAACCCTAACCCTAACCCTGACCCTAACCCTAACCCTAACCCTGACCCTAACCCTTAACAAAACCATACTTAACCCTAATCCTGACCCTAACCCTGACCCTAATCCTTAACAAAACCATACTTAACCCTAACCCTGACCCTAACCCTAACCCTGACCCTAACCCTAACCCTAACCCTGACCCTAACCCTAACCCTAACCCTAACCCTGACCCTAACCCTTAACAAAACCATACTTAACCCTAATCCTGACCCTAACCCTGACCCTAACCCTTAACCAAACCATACTTAACCCTAACCCTGACCCAAAACCCAACCCTAACCCTGACCCTGACCCTAACCCTAAACCCCCTTAACTAACCCTAACTCTAACCCAAACCCCTAAATTCCATGGTTAAAAAAAAAAAACGCATATGCAAAAAAACGCTTACATGAGCATGCCAGTGAGCACATATGCGCATCCATAGGCTATAATGGCCATTTTTAGCGCAAAACGTGCGCATATGTGCGCATGCGCTTTTTTGCAGGGCCAAAAAATGCAACATGCTGCGTCTGGAAAATCCAATCGCACACCCCAAAAAAACGCAGCGCATGAAAATCGCATACATGCGCTTACAAGCGCGCAGGTATGCGCACCCATGTTAAATATAGGGGAAAAAACGCATGCGCAGGTTAGCGTTTTTTTCCAGCGCTAAAAAACGCAAATGTGAAACCAGCCTCAGCTTGGCTAGAATCTTTTTAACAGTCTTTTTGCCAATGTCCTGCCAGGCTTTCACCTCTCTCTGTGCTGCACCCGTTAGCTGTCCAATAAGGATGTTCACTTTCTGGCTTTCAGACAGGGGGTATACTTCAAACAAACTGCTCAGTCTCTCTTTGAATTCACTCAGGGTATGTGACTCCCCTGAATACTGCGGTAGCCATGCTGCTCCCGGAAGGTAGGGCATAGACAGCGGCATTATGGGGACCGCTGCGGTGGGCGCTACTCCTTGTGGCGCTGAGGGGTTAGCGGCGGCGTCCGCCGCTGCATTGCTGCGTGGCGCAGACATTCTCTTCCCCCCCTAGTTAACGTTAGCCAGGGCTGGGGGTTGTGTGAGCTTACCGGCGGCCGCTTCGCAGGCCCGACGCTCCGGGCTGTAGGCCTCAGCTCCTCCCACTTCTCGCGCGCTTTTCCTCCTCCCGCGCTGGACTTCACTGTTTCGCGCTCTCCGGCAGACTCCACCCACGAAGGCCCGCCTCTTTTGTTTCCCCGCGCGCGCCAATCAGGACGGCAATTGCGGCAATGGCGCCAACAGAGTCTAAGGCACAAACATAGTCTATGGCACACAGGACCCGGGGATACTGGGCTCCGTAATCCTGTTCGTGACGCCAAGTTGGGTCGCCCTCCCAGGGCTGTGGGGTGCTCGGTACCGGGCCGGAATCAGCGGGATGTGTCACAGCAGCAGTGACCCGGTCCGTGGCCCTGGGCGCCCAAGTAATAGGGGAGATTGAATGGTGGAATGTAGTTAATGGAGTAGTTCGTGACGCCACCTGTGGTGTTCGGCAAGGGAGGTATTAAGCCGACGCTGCATGCAGATCTGCTGGGACTGGTGATATGGTGCAGCAAAGATGTAAAAGCTCCCCACAGGTGAAGCTGTAGTCCCAGGGCAGTGTAGATGTGGTTGGCACGGGGATGTAGCGGTGCCAGAAGGGTAAGAAGCAGACAAGACACAGCGGTGTGCAGTTCTGTACCTTTACTTAATAAATGCAGTCCAGTGTCCTGATTACAGATGGTACCGGAGCAGGTTAGCCTGGAAGCAACTCAAGGATTCTCTCTCAGCAGATGGGCTGTGCAGTCTCCTTCCTAGCGCTTATTTGAGGGATCTCAAGTACTGAATTACACTGAAGTTCCTCCTGACAGATGATCCCAAGAACTCTACTTGTACGGCAGACAGCTGTAGCCTGTTTCGGGGACTCCTTGCTCCTAAGTCCCGGCTCACTATCAATATTGCTGTTGTGCCCTCAAGTCTTAGATGGGAGTAGTGCATTTACAGCCTCCTACTCCTCTGGTGTCTGTTGCAGGACTATTAGTATCCATACAACCGTGGAGACCAGGCTCCAGTTCATGCGCTCTCACTGGAGATGAGCCTTTCCTCTCTGCTCGATCTCCGCGCTCCTTCTTCACGTCTGCACACTTCACCCTCCTCACACTAACTAACCACTCCTTCCTCTTGGCCCTCAGAGAGCACTCCTCCCCCTCAATCCCGGTTCAGAGTCCCCCCTGCTGGCCTGGAGTGGAACTGTGTTGCATGTATAGGTTAACTGTGAGAGAGACCCTTCATTGCTCCAAAGCCTGGAATTACCCTCCCTGGAGGAAGGTAAAGCCACTGTGGCGGCCATACTCCTGGGGGGCGCCACATTATCTCCGTGATACATATCTCTCCTCACATACAGTGCTAGTGACCCTGTCACATATCCCAAAGCCGGAGGTTTTGGCAGCTTCAGACACCATACGGGGGATTCGGGAGAGAGCGTTACCATGTAACTTGCCTAGTCAATGCTCTTAGTTGAAACTGAAATCTTGAAGGGCTAAGAACTGTCAGGAACACCGCTCTGAACTTGCTCACTGAGCCAGTCCGCGTGTCCTGAGTAAAGCGAACTGTGCTCAAAGATACCTGTGGAGCGGGCAGCAGCCGAGTAGGTGCGTACTTCAGAACAGCAGGACCTGAAGCATGTGACTGATGGGGGCGTGGCCTAAACTCCAGAGAGCTAGGAGCGGCAAGAGAACTCCTAGCAGGGTAACTGTGAGACAAAGTTACCAAGGGGCATAGACAGGGAGGATAGTCAGGACGTAGCCAATGAGTCATACACAGAGATAGCTGCAAGGTACAAGAGGGGCGAGCAGAGAGTAGTCAGATCACAGGCAACGAGTCATACACAGAGAGGGTAGCGCAGTACAGAATCAACAGGCAAACTCACAATGGGGAACAGAACCGGGTCAGAACCATATAAACAAGCTATAACAACGAACAGGCACATGCAAATAAAGTCCGTGGAGCCTCATTTAAGAGTCTCAAACATGGGACTAGCCAGATCTTCCTCCAGGGAAGGACCCAGCCAAGGAGTGGCTCCTTTCGGAAACCACCATTACCACCATATTAAGTGGCCATTTAAGTCAATATCCAGCCCTTTACGAGTTTACAGATATGACAAGGGAAATACCAAGGCCAGGTATCCATCCACAGACAGCTGTTTCAGGGTGTTCCCCCTCATCAGGGTGGAGTAGGATTCTGGCTAGGTGGGAGCAATGCCTAGTATACCAACATCATGAAACAATCACTGACCTCAGGGAGACCAGTCAAAGAAAACACTGCGCAGCCGGCAAATGCACTCAATCAGTGAATTCCTAGGTGCATTGCTCCCTGGGAAATACGAATATGCAAATAAAGTCCGTGGAGCCTCATTTAAGAGTCTCAAACACGGGACTAGCCAGATCTTCCTCCAGGGAAGGACCCAGCCAAGGAGTGGCTCCTTTCGGAAACCACAATTACCACCATATTAAGTGGCCCTTTAAGTCAATATCCAGCTCTTTACGAGTTTACAGATATGACAAGGGAAATACCAAGGCCAGGTATCCATCCACAGACAGCTGTTTCGGGGTGTTGCCCCTCATCAGTGTGGAGTAGGATTCTGGCTAGGTGGGAGCAATGTCTAGTAGACCAACATCACGAAACAATCACTGACCTCAGGGAGACCAGTCAAAGAAAACACTGCGGCAGCCGAACAGGCACAGGCACACAGAGGTCACCACACTCGGCCAAAGGCAAAAGTATAACTGACAGGGATTGGAGCTTCCCAGGGGTTTAAGAAGCTCTCCCAGAACCAAAGAGAGGCCACAATCATTAACCCCAGGTGTGCAGGTCAAAACCTGCACTGAGCTCCAGACATTAACCCCTGACGTGCAGCTCAAAAACTTGCCCTGGGATCATGACAAGAACTATCTAGTCACCCTGCATTCTTACCCTTCTTTTCTCTTAACCATCACAGAGGGGCATGATCTGACACAAGTTTGAACTTTCGGCCTAGTAGGTAATATTTCAGTGTGTATGTACATGTACATACATGTGTATGTTGGTGTATCCATATAAATGGCCCACCCTGTATAGTAGTATAATGCCGACCCATAGGGGTATATTGCCGCTCCATAGCAGTACAATTCAGTCCCATTATATAATGCAGCCCCACAATATAATGCACCTTCATAGTATAATGCACCCCATAGGGTATAAAGCAACCCTGGGTCGCCCTCGCTCACCCAGGGCAGCGGGGTACTCGGAACCGGGCCGGTGTCAGGGGGATGTGTCACAGCAGCAGTGACCCGGTCCGTGGCCCTGGGCGCCCAATATCAATGGCGGTGATGTTAATGGTGTTAAAGTTTACATGAATAGATTGTGACGCCACCCATGGTGTTTGGCAAGGGAGATGGTAAGCCAACGCTGCATACAGATCCGCTGGGACTGATGGTGTGGTGCAGCAGAGATGGTATAGCTCCCCACAGGTGGAGCTGTAGTCCCAGGGCAGTGTAGGTGCAATGGATGAGGAGAGGCGCAGAATGGTATGGATGCTGGTACCCAGGTGTAGTGGTGCGGGAATAACTGGAGGACACCAGAGTATGCGGTTCCAAAGCTTTACTCACTGTTTGCAGTTCACACAACTGCCTGCGTCCGTACTGTGTTCTCCAGGTCAGGGCTCCAGCCAACCTCCAGGCAGGACAGGCTTCTCCCTTCCACACTCCGCCAACATGTACCTTACTGAACGACTCCTCCAATGCGCCTTTAGGTGCGAAGCACTCCAGTACTTAGTTACCCTGGAATGCCTCTCTCTAGGTGTTCCTAGTCTTTACTTGTATGACAGACAGCTGTAGCCTGCTTCGGGGACTCCTCTCTGCGTCCTGGCTCTCTCTTCAGTTGCTGTTGTGTCCCAAGTCTATCAGGGAAGCAAGGCGTTAGTGGCTCACTACTCCTCCGGTGTCTGTTGCCGGACTTAAAGATCCAATCAACCTCGGGGACCGGGCCCCAGCCTTTGCGCTCTCTGGACTGGAAGGGTTCTCTATCTTTCTTCAACCAGCTTCCCACCGTCCTTCTATTCTCCTTCGTTCCGATCTGTTCTATCTCTCTCTTATGGAAGGTTAGGTTATCAATCTTATCAGTCTCTTTCTCTGTCTTTCTCGTGCCAGCAGCCCAGATCACTAGGACCTGCTGCAGCACGTCCTTCAGGCATCCATCTTCTCTCGTCTCTCTAATCTAACCAACCAACTAACTAACTACTAACTCTCACTCTTCCCACTCTTTTGTATCATCTCACTCCACCCACCTCCCAGCACATCTCGTGTTACGAAGCGGGGTTCCACGAGGGGTGCTCTGCTAACCCCCAGCCTGAAGCTGATAGGTGGCCCCACTGAACTATCCTGTATGTGGAATGCAGGTGTGGAGTGTGGTCAGGAGTTCCCACCTTACCTGGATGGTGGGGCACTACACCTTAGGAGAAGGTGCAGTACCTCTGTGGCGACTGAAGCCTCAGGGGCGCCACATACCCCCCCGTTGAACACAGCAAGTCCGCGGGCTGCAAGACAACAAAAGTACAATACAGGAACACACAAAAAAATTTTAAATGCTGTTCAACAATACTTATCTAATCTTCCTAATGTAGGAGGCACATTTCTTAAACGTTACAAACAGACTAACTTCCTATCTTAATATCAAAAATTTACTTAAGTGCAATTCTCAATTCAAAGTGCTATACTCAACACATTTTTCTTTATTACATTTTCTATCAATTATTCTCTTTTTCTTTTTCTCTCTCTACTGGACGCAAGAAACTGACCATCTACGCTTGGCCTGTCACCTGTCACTTTCAATTCTGTATTCTTTATTCAATTCTCACATTCTATCTCAAAATTTTTCTAATCCTCTGTATCAAACATTCTATAAAAGCCATTTACTTTTCATAAGACACAACATTATCAAATACGTTATCATAAAACATTCAAAATTCTTGCAAAGTGCTGAACACTGCTCCCAGCCGGGATTTCTTGCAGTGTCCCTTGAGGTAGGCATCATTCTTCTGAAAGTGTCCATTCAAAAACATCATCTTCGCAAAGAGTCTTTATATGTAAAACCAAGAGAGAGCACCCAAAGGGGTGCAAATTATTTACAAGAAAGTTTGGTATCATACAGTACAGCGTTCATGATCTCCTCAGTGCCAAATGTAGAAAAACGCTGCCAAACATAAGCAGGGCAACAAAAGTGCTACCTTAAAAACATGATAGCAAACATGGCACAACTGGTGCAAAAAAAACCTTCCTGGGTAACGAGATTTTGTAAATTATTTTTCTTCTACTGGTGATCCCCTCCTGGGGTTCTGGAAGCTGAACTGGAACTGTTCTCTGATGTGGTATCTTCATCTTCTGCAGGGGCGGCAGCCGGTATCTCCGCAGTCAGTGATTCAGCCAGAGCGGCAGCAGGTTCCAATAGATGTTGTTCCGCAATGGCAGAGGGTATCACCGTGAATGAGACTACCGTCGGCGGTGGCGGGTACAAGGCTAATCGGTGGTCACCCTCAGAAGTCAGGTCGTTTCTGCCTATGGGTGTAGCTCCCAACACTAGAATCATAGCAGGGGCAGTCATCATACCTGCTACCTCCCGGGGCCGTTCCGACTCCTGCGGCGGTAGTGGATGGCGAATGATGGCAGTCGCAACCCCCGGGGTCATCTGAGGTACGGCCGGTAACTGCATCCGTCCCGGTTCAGGGCCCGGACAGGCCGGTAGGAGTCTGCGTGGCTGCGCTGGATCCGGACTAGGACTCCGCTCCCGCCCCCCAACCTCTGGGGCTCTCATGTGCCTTCGTCTAGTAGGACGCGTCCAATGACAGCACCGGCCTGGATGCAGCGATGGTCGTTGTGAGGGATACTGAAGCGGTGGTACGCTCTGTTAGCGCTGCCTGGGGGAGGGCGATTTTCCCCCATCATCTTCTTCTGGCCTCCGCATTCCTTCCATCATGGCGTTCTGGCGTTTTTCTTCTTGCTCCGCCCTTCTGCTCGCCACTGGCTTCCTCTGCCCCTCCTTCCAGGGGCGGCGTCTTCTTCCAGCGCCTCCATACCAAGCCAGCATACGAACCCCTCGGGGGGTGGGCCATGCATCGGTCACATAGTAATTCAGGCAGGGACGGCCCAATACTCTTCGTGGTCTTTTCTTAGGACCACCCATCTCTTCACGCCCTTCTTCTCCGTGCCAGCGGCCACTTCTAATGTCCATTTTACAGTCTATTAAATTTTGTCTTTTGCACATTTTCAAAAGTTGTAAATCCAAGGCACTCAGAACCCGATGGCATCGGGTCTCGTCATCCTGTTCGTGACGCCAAAATTGGGTCGCCCTCACTCGCCCAGGGCAGCGGGGTACTCGGAACCGGGCCGGTGTCAGGGGGATGTGTCACAGCATATCAATGGCGGTGATGTTAATGGTGTTAAAGTTTATATGAATAGTTCGTAACGCCACCCGTGGTGTTTGGCAAGGGAGATGGTAAGCCAACGCTGCATACAGATCCGCTGGGACTGATGGTGTGGTGCAGCAGAGATGGTATAGCTCCCCACAAGTGGAGCTGTAGTCCCAGGGCAGTGTAGGTGCAATGGATGAGGAGAGGCACAGAATGGTATGGATGCTGGTACCCAGGTGTAGTGGTGCGGGAATAACTGGAGGACACCAGAGTATGCGGTTCCAAAGCTTTACTCACTGTTTGCAGTTCACACAACTGCCTGCGTCCGTACTGTGTTCTCCAGGTCATGGCTCCAGCCAACCCCCAGGCAGGACAAGCTTCTCCCTTCCACACTCCGCCAACATGTACCTTACTGGACGACTCCTCCAATGCGCCTTTAGGTGCAAAGCACTCCAGTACTTAGTTACCCTGGAATGCCTCTCTCTAGGTGTTCCTAGTCTTTACTTGTATGATAGACAGCTGTAGCCTGCTTCGGGGACTCCTCTCTGCGTCCCGGCTCTCTCTTCAGTTGCTGTTGTGTCCCAAGTCTATGAGGGGAGCAAGGCGTTAGTGGCTCACTACTCCTCCGGTGTCTGTTGCCGGACATAAAGATCCAATCAACCTCCGGGACCGGGCCCCGGCCTTTGCGCTCTCTGGACTGGAAGGGTTCTCTATATTACTTCAACCAGCTTCCCTCCGTCCTTCTATTCTCCTTCGTTCCGATCTGTTCTATCTCTCTCTTATGGAAGGGTAGGCTATCAATCTTATCAGTCTCTTTCTCTGTCTTTCTCGTGCCAGCAGCCCAGATCACTGGGACCTGCTGCAGCACGTCCTTCAGACATCCATCTTCTCTCATCTCTCTCCTCTAACCAACTAACTAACTACTAACTCTCACTCTTCCCACTCTTTTGTATCATCTCACTCCACCCGCCTCCCAGCACATCTCGTGTTACGAAGCGGGGTTCCACGAGGGGTGCTCTGTAAACCCCCAGCCTGAAGCTGTTAGGTGGCCCCACTGAACTATCCTGTATGTGGAATGCAGGTGTGGAGTGTGGTCAGGAGTTCCCACCTTACCTGGATGGTGGGGCACTACACCTTAGGAGAAGTTGCAGTACCTCTGTGGTGACTGAAGCCTCAGGGGCACCATAGCCCCATAGGGGTATAATGCAGGCCCCATAGGGGTATAATGCAGTGTTATGATTCAGTCACCGTAGGAGGCAAAAACAGAAATGCTAGCTAAGTCCAGAAAACCAGAGAAGTTGGCAACTATCAGATTGCAGACCCTTGAACCTATCAACACAACTAGCAGTAGCCGTGGGGGGTTCCTACGATGACCTAGACCCCTCGATCACAGCCGGAGAGATACATATGCCTAAAGAAGGAAAGGGGAAATCTAACTGCCCCAGAGCAGACCCCAAAGCAATAGGCAGCCCCCCACAAATAATGATGGTGAAGCAAGACTAAAACACTTACACAGACAGAAAGACAGGCTGAGCAAACACGGGGCCCAAAAACTACCTAGATAGGAATGGATAGGAAGGCTGCTGTCTGCAATCTGCCAAAACCCTATCAGAGACAAAAGCCAACAAGCTGATATAAAAATGGCCCTGAAGCAACTAAGCTTCAAAAACTAAATCAGCACTCAGGTACTTTCAGAAGACAGAGCCAATGGAACACTGCACACTCCAGCAGGGAGTGGCAGAATCCAAAAAGCAAGAAAAACAAAAACAAATCTTAAATGCAAAAAGGCAAAACAGAAAACTTAGCTTTAGGAGAGCAGGAATCAGACTGGTGTCCAAGAGTCCACAGAGAAATCACCCGCAGGGCAGAAAGGGCGTAGGCTGCCTTAAATCCAGTCAGTGACTCCACTCAGCCAATCGTCTTCATTAGTCCCAGGTGCCTGATAATCAGGCTCACTACTTTCCTTCACTAGAATAGGGAGTTCACCAGGCCTCAGTGACGGAGGGGAAAATGAACTCACAACAGTACCCCCCCTCTTGAGGAGGGGTCACCGAACCCTCAACAACGCTACCAGGGCGATCAGGGTGAGCCCGATGAAAGGCACGCACCAATCTTTTGGCATGAATATCAGAGGCAGAGACCGAGGAATTATCCTCCTGACCATAACCCTTCCACTTAACCAAATACTGGAGTCTCCGTCTAGCCAGACGGGAATCCAGAATTTTCTCTACCTCATATTGCAAGTTACCTTCAACCAATACAGGGTCCGGAGGTGCCACCTCAGGCACAACTGGCTCAACAAACCTCTTCAACAAGGACTTATGGAACACATTATGGATCTTAAATGTGACAGGAAGAGCCAAACGAAAAGAGACCGGATTAATAATCTCCAAAATCTTGTAAGGTCCAATAAATCTAGGCTTAAACTTAGGAGAAGCCACCTTCATAGCAATATTTTTTGATGATAACCACACCATAACACCAATCTAAAACTGGGGACCAATGGTCCTATGTCGATTGGAAAACCGCTGGGCCTTTTCCTGGGAGAGAGATAACTTATCCACCACTTGGTCCCAGATCTGGTGCATTCTCTCCACCACAGTGTCAACACCTGGGCAGGCAGAGGGCTCCACCTGCCCTGAAGAAAATCGAGGATGAAACCCAAAGTTACAAAAAAAAGGTGACATCAAAGTGGCAGAACTAGCTCTATTATTTAAAGCAAATTCGGCCAAGGGCAAAAATGAAACCCAATCATCCTGATCAGCGGAAATAAAACATCTCAAATATGACTCCAAGGTCTGGTTTGTTCTCTCTGTCTGCCCATTGGTCTGAGGGTGAAAAGCAGAGGAGAAGGACAACTGAATTCCCAACTTGGAACAGAACGCCCTCCAAAATTTAGACACAAATTGAACTCCTCTGTCCAATGTTCTCAGGAATCCCGTGCAAGCGAACCACCTGTTGCAAAAACAGGGGCACCAACTCAGAGGAAGATGGCAACTTAGGGAGTGGTACAAGATGAACCATCTTAGAGACCCTATCACAAATCACCCAAATAACAGTCATTCTTTGAGAGACCGGCATATCAGAGATGAAATCCATTGAAATATGGGTCCATGGCCTCCTGGGGACCGGCAAAGGCATCAACAACCCACTAGAGCGAGAACAAGATTTAGACCGGGAGCAAGTCCCACAGGACTGCACAAAATTCCTGACATCATGAGACAAGGTGGGCCACCAAAAAGAGCGACTCACCAGATCTCTAGTACCAAAAATACCTGGATGACCAGCCAATGCAGAGCAATGAACTTCAGACATCACTCTCTTCTTCCACTGGTCAGGAACATACAACTTTCCACTGGGGCAACACTCAGGTTTGTCCTCCTGGAACTCTTGCAGAGCAAGTCTCAAATCGGGCGAGATGGCAGAAAGAACTACCCCTTCGCCTAAGATGGTAGCAGGCTTGGTCACCACAGGAGAATCAGAAAAGAAGCTCCTAGAGAGGGCGTCTGCCTTGACATTCTTAGTTCCAGGAAGGAAAGAGACCACAAAATCAAAACGTGTAAAAAACAAGGCCCACCTAGCCTGTCTAGGGTTCAAGCGTTTAGCCGACTCTAGGTAAATCAAATTCTTGTGGTCAGTGAGGACCACAACTTGATGTTTGGCTCCCTCCAACCAATGTCTCCACTCCTCAAATGCCCATTTCATGGCCAACAGTTCCCGATTCCCCACATCATAGTTACGTTAAGATGAAGAGAACTTTCGGGAAAAGAAAGCACAGGGATTCATTTTAGATGTTACCGGATCCTTTTGGGACAACACTGCTCCTGCACCAATCTCAGAAGCATCCACCTCTACCTGAAACGGGAGTGAGACATCAGGTTGCCGCAGAACCGGGGCGGAGGTAAATCTACGCTTCAGCTCTTGAAAGGAAGCAACCGCCTCCGGAGACCAATTCAACACATCCGCACCCTTCCTGGTCAGGTCAGTCAATGGTTTGGCAATACTAGAAAATTTTGCTATAAATTTCCGATAAAAATTAGCAAAACCCAAAAACTTCTGGAGGGCCTTCAAAGAAGTGGGCTGAACCCAATCATAAATGGCCTGTACCTTGGCCGGGTCCATTTCAATAGTTGACGGAGACAAAATAAATCCCAAAAAAGAAATCCTCTGTACTCCAAAAAGGCATTTTGATCCTTTGACATACAGAGAATTCTCTCTCAAGATCCGGAACACAGTCCGAATATGTTCCACATGAGCATCCCAATCCTTGGAGAAGATCAAAATATAGTCCAGATAGATAATCAAAAATTTATCGACAAAGTCTCGGAAAATATCGTTCATGAAGCACTGGAAGACAGAAGGGGCATTAGTGAGCCCAAAAGGCATCACCAGGTACTCAAAATGTCCCTCCGGAGTATTAAACGCCATCTTCCATTCATCCCCCTGCTTAATGCGGATAAGATTATACGCCCCCCTGAGGTCAAGCTTGGTAAACCAGCAAGCACCTCTGACTCTAGAGAATAGATCCGAAATCAGGGGTAACGGATACTGATATTTAATAGTAATTTTATTGAGGGCACGATAATCAATACAAGGCCTTAAAGAACCATCCTTCTTGGCCACAAAAAAAAAACCGGCACCTAAGGGTGAAGAGGATGGTCTAATATGACCCTTCTCCAACGACTCCTTAATATAGGACCGCATAGCCTCGTGCTCGGGTACAGATAAATTGAAGAGCCGACCCTTAGGAAATTTACACCCCGGGCTTAGTTCAATTGCACAGTCATAACTCCTATGAGGAGGCAAGGACGCAGACTCATTCTCACTAAATACATCATAGAAGTCCGCCAAATAGTCAGGAACCTCATGCGACTAAGGAGAGGTGGAAAAAACCGGAGCCTCACTAAAGGTACACCGGCAACCCCAACTCACCACAGACACAGACTTCCAATCCAAAACTGGATTATGAATCTGCAACCAGGGAAACCCCAGAACAACGGCATCATGCAGACCATGCAACACCAAAAATCTGCAATTTTCTTGGTGGTCTGGGGCGACCCGCATGACCAACTGGGTCCAAAACTGAGGTTTATTTTTAGCCAGAGGGGTAGCATCAATCCCCCTCAAAGGGATAGGCGTCTGCAGAGGTGTCAACGGAAATCCACAACGTTTAGCAAAATCCAAGTCTATTAGGTTTAGCGCTGCTCCCGAATCCACAAAAGCCTTGGCGGAAAATGTGGACAGGGAACAGATCAGAGTAATCGCCAAAAGAAACTTAGGCTGAACCCCACCAACAGAAAACGTGTGTGCAAAGCGTTTCTCACGTTTAGGACAAACAGAAATAATATGTGAGGCATCTCCACAGAAAAAACACAGCTTATTACGCCTTCTGAATTCCTGACGTTGCGCCTTAGACAAAACTCTATCACATTGCATAGGTTCAGACGTCTGTTCAACCGGTGGCAACACCTCTAGTGTAATCCTGCGTTCACGTAAACGCCGATCAACCTGAATGGCTAAAGACATAGAATCGTCCAGACCAGAGGGAACAGGAAATCCCACCATAGTATCTTTTACGGCTTCTGACAAACCCTTCCGAAAGAGAGCAGCCAAGGCACTATCATTCCAGGTAGTAAGGACCGCCCACTTTCGGAACTTTTGACAGTACAACTCTGCAGATTCTCGACCCTGGTTCAATGCTAACAGGGTCTTTTCAGCCTGATCAATAGCATTAGGTTCGTCGTACAGCAACCCCAAGGCTTGAAAAAATGCGTTCACATTAGTCAGAATAGGGTCATCTGGTTTCAAAGAAAACGCCCAATCCTGGGGATCGCCGCGCAGCAAAGAGATGACAATTTTAACCTGCTGCGCGGGGCTCCCTGACGAGTTAGGCTTCAAAGCAAAAAATAATTTACAATTTTTTTTTAAACTCAAAAATTTAGATCGATCCCCAAAAAATACATCAAGTGTGGGGATCTTTGGTTCAACAGCATGTGAACGAGCAAGATAGGTGGAAATTCCTCGCACTTCAGCAGCGAGCTGCTCCACACGATCAGACACTTGCTTTATCTCCATTGAGAGAAAAAAAAAATTCCCCCTACGGCCTCAGAGATATAGAGGAAAGAATATACACACTCCTCTTTTTTTCTTTTTTTTTTTTTTTTTTTTTTTTTTAAAACACAATTCTTTCCTGCTATTGAGTACCCAAGGATCTGCGGTTTGGCGGGTGATTCTGTTATGATTGAGTCACTGTAGGAGGCAAAAACAGAAATGCTAGCTAAGTCCAGAAAACCAGAGAAGTTGGCAACTATCAGATTGCAGACCCCTGAACCTATCAACACAACTAGCAGTAGCCGTGGGGGGTTCCTACGATGACCTAGACCCCTCGATCACAGCCGGAGAGATACATAGGCCTAAAGAAGGAAAGGGGAAATCTAACTGCCCCAGAGCAGACCCCAAAGCAATAGGCAGCCCCCCACAAATAATGACGGTGAAGCAAGATGAAAACACTTACACAGACAGAAAGACAGGCTGAGCAAAGACGGGGCCCAAAAACTACCTAGATAGGAACGGATAGGAAGGCTGCTGTCTGCAATCTGCCAAAACCCTATCAGAGACAAAAGCCAACAAGCTGATATAAAAATGGCCCTGAAGCAACTAAGCTTCAAAAACTAAATCAGCACTCAGGTACTTTCAGAAGACAGAGCTAACGGAACACTGCACACTCCAGCAGGGAGTGGCAGAATCCAAAAAGCAAGAAAAACCAAAACAAATCTTAAATGCAAAAAGGCAAAACAGAAAACTTAGCTTTAGGAGAGCAGGAATCAGACTGGTGTCCAAGAGTCCACAGAGAAATCACCCGCAGGGCAGAAAGGGCGTAGGCTGCCTTAAATCCAGTCAGTGACTCCACTCAGCCAATCGTCTTCATTAGTCCCAGGTGCCTGATAATCAGGCTCACTACCTTCCTTCACTAGAATAGGGAGTTCACCAGGCCTCAGTGACGGAGGGGAAAATGAACTCACAACAATGCAGGCTCCATAGGGGTATAATGCAGGCACCATAGAGGTATAATGCCGTCCCATAGGCGTTCAATGCAGTTCCATAATATAATGCAGCCCCACAATATAATGCACCTTCATAGTATAATGCACCCCTATAGTATAATGCATCCCCACAGTATAATGCACCCCATAGTATAATGCACCACATAGTATAATGCAGGCCCCATAGGGGTATAATGCAGGCTCCATAGGGGAAGAATGCAGGCCCTGTAGGGAAGGTGGACTGACGGACGGACCTGTCTGCAGAAGGAAGGTAAAGGGTGTAGGGCATTGTAGATGGAAAACAGCTGGAGATAGCAAGGAGGGCTGTAGTATTTGATTTTGACCATTAGAGGGCAATGGAGAGCTGTGAGGTTAGAACTGAACAACAGCCATTGGCTAAGAAAACCGTTGAGTCATGTTGGGCGGGGTTACCAGAACAGAAGTGCATAAAAGAGGGAGAGAAGGTTCTGGAAAAGTCAGCGCAGGGAGCACAGGAAACAAGAAGCACGGCTGAGGAGGAAGGAAGTTCCTGAGAGGACTGACAGTTGTGCCAGTTACGGGGGGTGGCCCTGACAGGATTAGCCGCAGACATAGACATCAGAGGCCACAGACAGAGACAGCATGGGGTACCACTAAACTGAACGGACTCGGACTGGTGAAACGCTGTGGTGGTAGGCCTAGGGCAGCCACAGTGACAGAGCCGCGAGGGACGTCCATTTGTCAATGAAAGAAAGTGAAGGAACCCAGGCCTGTGTACGAAGTCAAGCAACTACTGTGTGTAGCTGAGAGAATCGTCGAGCGTCTGCTGTGTGCGGCTGTGAAGAGTGACGAGCAGCTGCTGAGTGCGGCTGTGGAGATTGACGAGCAGCTGTTGAGTGCGGCTGTGGAGATTGACAAGCAGCTGCTGTGTGTGGTGTTGTGTAGCGGCTGTGGGAGGCCACGGAGGCTGTCGAGCAATCACGAAATGAGGCTGTGAAGTTGCTGCGTAGCTGCCGGATAAATAATAAAGAAGACCTGTTGGATACGATCCTGTCTCTGTCTCAAGTCTGTCTGTGGCCAGTAACGGACCACCCCCTGGTCAGTTGCCCTCACTCCTACCTTACCTACAGCCCCATAGGGGAAGAATGCAGGCCCCATAGGGGAAGAATGCAGGCTCCATATGGGAAGAATGCAGGTCCCATAGGGGTGGAATGTAGGCCCCATAGTGGAAGAATGCAGGCTCCATAGGGGAAGAATGCAGGCCCCATAGGGGTAGAATGCAGGCCCCATAGGGGTAGAATGCAGGCCCCATAGGGGTAAAATGCAGGCACCATAGGGGTATAATGCCATCCCATAGGCGTACAATGCAGTTCCATAATATAATGCAGCCCCCAAAATATAATGCACCTTCATAGTATAATGCACCCCCATAGTATAATGCATCCCCACAGTACAATGCACCCCCATAGTATAATTCACCACATAGTATAATGCAGGCCCCATAGGGGTATAATGCAGGCTCCATAGGGGAAGAATGCAGGCCCTGTAGGGAAGGTGGACTGACGGACGGACCTGTCTGCAGAAGGAAGGTAAAGGGTGTAGGGCATTGTAGATGGAAAACAGCTGGAGATAGCAAGTAGGGCTGTAGTATTGCGTTTTGACCATTAGAGGGCAATGGAGAGCTTTGAGGTTAGGACTGAACAACAGCCATTGGCTAAGAAAACCGTTGAGTCATGTTGGGCGGGGTTACCAGAACAGAAGAGTGGGTCGCCCTCCCAGGGCTGTGGGGTACTCGGTACCGGGCCAGTGTCAGCGGGATGTGTCACAGCGGTGGTGACCCGGTCCATGGCCCTGGGCGCCCAAAGTAAAAAGGGGGAGATTGAATGGTGGAATGTAGTTAATGGAATAGATTGTGACGCCACATGTGGTGTTCGGCAAGTGAGATGTTAGGCCGACGCTGCATGCAGGTCCTCTAGGGCTGGTGGTGTGTTGCAGCCAAGATGGTGAAGCTCCCCACAGGTGGAGCTGTAGCCCCAGGGCAGTGTAGATGTTGGGGTAGAGGAGAGGCACAAGCGGTGTAGAAGCTGGTACCCAGATGTAGCGGTGCTGGGTGCGTTGGCGCGAGAATGAATGGAGGACACCAGGGCTTGTAGTTCCAAAGCTTTACTCACAGTCTGTATTACACACAGGTGCCTGCCTCCATGCCGTGTCCTCCGGGTCAGGGACTCAGTCAACCTCCAGGCCAGATGGAATGCTCCCTTCTAACATTCCGCCAACATGTGCCTTTCTGAACGTCTCCTCTTATAGCGCCTTTAAGTGTGAAGTACTCCTAGTACTGAGTTACACTGGAGTGCCTCCTGACAGATGTTCCCAAGAACTCCTTGTACGGCAGACAGCTGTAGCCTGCTTCGGGGACTCCTCACTCCAGAGTCCTGGCTCACTATCAATGTTGCTGTTGTGCCCCCCAAGTCTTAGATGGGAGTAGTGCATTTACAGCCCACTACTCCACCGGTGTCTGCTGTAGAACCATTAGTGTCCATACAACCTCGGGGACCGGGCCCCGGCCTTGCGCTTAGAACATCTAGGCAGGGTTCTTCCTCTAGCCAACGTCCTCTGTTCCCTTTTACTCCTACGTTGTCAGCGGGATGTGTCACAGCAGTGGTGACCCGGTCCGTGGCCCTGGGCGTCCAATGTAAAAAGGGGGAGATTGAATGGTGGAATGTAGTTAATGGAATAGTTCGTGACGCCACCTGTGGTGTTCGGCAAGTGAGATGTTAGGCCGACGCTGCATGCAGGTCCTCTGGGGCTGGTGGTGTGTTGCAGCCAAGATGGTGAAGCTCCATACAGGTGGAGCTGTAGCCTCAGAGCAGTGTAGATGTCAGGGTAGAGGAGAGGCACAAGCGGTGTAGAAGCTGGTACCCAGATGTAGCGGTGCTGGGTGCGTTGGTGCGAGAATGAATGGAGGACACCAGGGCTTGTAGTTCCAAAGCTTTACTCACAGTCTGTAGTATACACAGGTGCCTGCCTCCATGCCGTGTCCTCCGGGTCAGGGACTCAGTCAACCTCTAGGCCAGATGGAATGCTCCCTTCCAACACTCCGCCAACATGTGCCTTTCTGAACGTCTCCTCTTATAGCGCCTTTAAGTGTGAAGTACTCCTAGTACTGAGATACACTGGAGTGCCTCCTGACAGATGTTCCCAAGAACTCTACTTGTACGGCAGACAGCTGTAGCCTGCTTCAGGGACTCCTCACTACTGAGTCCCGGCTCACTGTCAATGTTGCTGTTGTGCCCCCAAGTCTTAGATGGGAGTAGTGCATTTACAGCCCACTACTCCACCGGTGTCTGCTGTAGAACCATTAGTGTCCATACAACCTCGGGGACCGGGCCCCGGCCTTGCACTTAGAACTTCTAGGCAGGGTTCTTCCTCTAACCCACGTCCTCTGTTCCCTTTTACTCCTATGTTCCGTACTAGTCTTTCCTTCTTATGGAAGATCAGGTTTCGGCTCAATGTCTTTCTCCTTCTTTCCTTTCCCGTGCCAGCTGACCCAGGTCACTGAGATCTGCTGCAGCACCTCCTTCCTCCATCCCTCTTCCAGGGATCTCCTTTCCACACTCCTCTCTGAGTGTCTCTCTCCCACTGACTGACTTCGAACTCACTGAAATTCTAAACCTTCCCACTCTTTTATGTATTCTAACTCCACCCGCCTCCCAGCACGTTTAGTGTTCCAAGCAGGGAGCCACCAAAGGTGCTCTGCTACACTCCAAGCAGGGAGCCGCAATGTGGCTTTGCTGAACTACTCTGTTGTGCGGGATGCAGGTGTTGGAGCGTGGTCAGGAGCCTCCAACTTACCTGGATGGTGGGGTACCACACCTCAGGAGGAGGTGCAGTACCTCTGTGGCGACTGAGCCTCAGGGGCACCACAAGTGCATAAAAGAGGGAGAGAAGGTTCTGGAAAAGTCAGTCAGTGCAGGGAGCACAGGAAACAAGAAGCACGGCTGAGGAGGAAGGAAGTTCCTGAGAGGACTGACAGTTGTGCCAGTTACGGGGGGGTGGCCCTGACAGGATTAGCCACAGACATAGACAGCAGAGGCCACAGACAGAGACAGCCTGGGGTACCACTAAACTGAACGGACTCGGACTGGTGAAACGCTGTGGTGGTAGGCATAGGGCAGCCACAGTGACAGAGTCGCGAGGGACGTCCATTTGTCAATAAAAGAAAGTGAAGGTACCCGGGCCTGTGTACGAAGTCAAGCAGCTACTGTGTGTAGCTGAGAGAATCGTCGAGCGTCTGCTGTGTGCGGCTGTGAAGAGTGACGAGCAGCTGCTGAGTGCGGCTGTGGAGATTGACAAGCAGCTGCTGTGTGTGGTGTCGTGTAGCGGCTGTGGGAGGACGCAGAGGCTGTCGAGCGATCACGAAAAGAGGCTGTGAAGTTGCTGCGTAGCTGCCGGATAAATAAAAAAGAAGACCTGTTGGATACGATCCTGTCTCTGTCTCAAGTCTGTCTGTGGCCAGTAACGAACCACCGCCCGGTCGGTTGCCCTCACTCCTACCTTACCTACAGCCCAAAAGGGGAAGAATGCAGGCCCCATAGGGGAAGAATGCAGGCTCCATATGGGAAGAATGCAGGTCCCATAGGGGTGGAATGTAGGCCCCATAGTGGAAGAATGCAGGCTCCATAGGGGAAGATTGCAGGCCCCATAGGGGTAGAATGCAGACCCCATAGGGGTAGAATGCAGGCCCCATAGGGGAAGAATGCAGGCCCCATAGGGGTAGAATGCAGGCCCCATAGGGTAGAATGTGCCCCCATACCGCGGCTTTACAACAAAATAAAAAGGTTTCTCCTTACCTGGCCGAGCTCCAGCGATGTCCTCCATCCACGTATCTGAGGCGCGGACCTTCGTTCCAGCACATGACAGTGACGTCAGCCGCCGGCCTCTGATTGGCCGGTGGATGTTAACTGTTGCCGTGCGGGAGGAATCTCCCGCATGGCAACAAATTTGAACTGCTCGTGCGTCTGAGGACACAGGCAGTTACTGAGCCGGCAGAAGCATGCCACTGGGGCCCGATGACCAGAACAGAGGGGGACCGCTGCGGTCATAGGGCCCCATATGCCAGTAAGGGCAGTAATGCCCTGATGGCGGCCCTGCACACAACACTAACAGCTCAGCATGTTCCTGCCCCAGGTTTGACGGCTGAGCTGCACCAAAAATTACTGACAACTCAGCACGACCCTGATTCTATAGGGCAGCTGAGTGGTCACTCACTGCATTCAGGACAAAGTGAGTGGTGGAATCGTCACACTTTCTCAAGGCATCCAGTGTAAGGGTGTGTAGCAGTACAGCAAAGCTGTCAACACCACGAAAAGAGAGTTACATCTGAAAATATGATTGTTAAATCACTTTCAGTCACAGTCATATTGTGAACATGCTGTCATCATTGTTCTGCACTTTGAATGACAAGCCACTCTACACACACATGCTGCAAAAGGAGCTGTCAATCAAAGTGCAGGGAGAGTGATTACAACATCCTCTCACATAATGAGTGATTGACCTGCGCTGTCCTCTCCCCTTGACTGAAAGTGAGTGTTCATTTCCTCTGAGTAGCTGCACTTCCATTAAGGCAGGCCAGGCAACATTTTAAAGGGAATCTGTCACCCTGTTTTTTTGGCCTTAGCGATGTGGCCACCGCCATCAGGGGCTTATCTACAGCATTCTGAAATGCTGTAGATAAGCCCCTGATGTAACCTGAAAGATAAGAAAAACGAGTTAGATTATAATCACCGGGGGGCGTGGTCAGGTCCGGCACCTCCCATCTTCTAGAGATGACCTCCTCCTTCTTCTGCAGCGGCTCCTGCGCAGGCGTACTTTATCTGCCCTGTTGAGGGCAGAGTAAAGTACCGCAGTGTGCAGGCGCCGGACAACTCTGACCTTTCCCGGCCCCTGCGCACTGTAATACTCTGCTCTGCCCTCAATAGGACAGATAAAGTACGCCTGGCAGGAGCCGCGGCAGAAGTAAGAAGGAGCACGTCATCGCTAGAAGATGGGAGGCGCCGGACCAGACCGCGACACCCATCAGACTGGACCGGAACCCCTGGTGAGTATAATATAACTCGTTTTTCTTATCTTTCAGGTTACATCGGGGGCTTATCTACAGCATTGCAAAATAATGTAGATAAGCCCCTGATGGCGATGGCCACATCTCATAGGCTAAAAATGAGGTGACAGATTCCCTTTAACACTCTTTGCCAGCAGATTAACCTTATAGCTGAAGGTAAAAAGTATTTTTGCACATGTCTGGTTCCCTTTAATTGTCACTATATTTTCCTTATGTTGGGATGTAGCATTGCTATAATGCAATCTTCAGACGTTCTCCATCTGCTAAAGCCATAGTCACTTTGTAGCTATAGCCTAAATTTATATACTTGATTTATTAACATCAGCATTTTTTTTGTTTTAAGTAAATCATGAAATGCTATGTAAATTAGGTACGTACATAATCATACTGACCTATAGAATAAGGCTGGGTTCACACGTAGCGGAATTCCCTCGGAAGTTACCGCGAGAATTCCGGAATTCCATTCCGCGGGAAAATCGCATTTTAAATTCCCGCAATTTTCCGGTGGAAAAACTAGCGTTTTGCAAGCGTAATTAGCTTGCAGAATGCTAGCGTTTTCCAAGCGATCTGTAGCATCGCTTGGAGAACTGATTGACAGGTTGGTCACACTCGTCAAACATAGTGTTTGACGAGTGTGACCAACTTTTTACTATTGAGGCTGCCTATGCAGCATCAGTAGTAAAAAGATCTAATGTTAAAAATAATAAAAAAATAAAAAAAATCGTGTTATATTCACCTTCCGAGGCCCGCGCAGCGTCCCCAGGCCTCCGCGATGCTCCGGCAGGTCCCGTTCCCAGTGATGCATTGCGGCAATGACTTTTGATGACTTTCGCGACGTCAGCAAAGGTCATCGCAATGCATTACTGGGAATGGGAGCTGCCGCGTGTATCCCTGAAGCCAGGGGACGCTGCACGGGACATCAGAAGGTGAATATAACCCGATTTTTTTAATTTAATTCTATTTTTTACAGGGATATGGTACCCAGAGCCCGTAGGACAGTCTCCTCTCCTCCGGACCGTGGGTGCCATCCACAAATGTTCTGCTTACTTTTCGCATGGTGGACACAGCCACATGCGTAAAGTAAGCAGAACAATGCATTCCTATGTGGGCAGAATCGCCGCGATTCCATAAATTAATGAGCATGCTGCGGATTTTTCTGCGATGCAATTCCACCGCGAGAAAATCCACAGCATTAGCACAGCATTGCAGAATCCCATAGGATTGCATGGGATGCTATTTTTTTGCGTTTTCACGGCAAAATTACGCGGTAAAAACCGCCGCGAAAACGCGAAAAAACCTGAACGTGTGAACGCAGCCTTAAGGTCCCAAGTAGCTGCATCCTGAAAGGGTTTAAACGTCAGTGTAGGTACAGTACCTCCTAACTTTTAAAGATAAGAAAGACGGATATAGGTATTCTGGAAATTTGTATTTTATGCTAAGCTACTTCCACAATCTCATCCAGTCCTTTATATGAGGCCAAATAGATATATTGATATTGATATAGATATATTGCTCCTAGTGATGTTCAATAGACTTCCCACACAATAGATACTCATTAATGAACCCAACAGTGCCAACCGCAACCACTAATAGCATAATGCCCCCCAGTAACCTCCATATTAGATTTCCCCACAGTACAATGCACCCCACTGTCACACCACACACAATATGATGTCTCTATATAACTACTGATACAGTATGATATGCTCCCAGTCCTACCTCTAGTGCTCTACACGCACGTATGATACCCCACAGCCACCCACAGTGCATTCCCCCACAGTATAACACCCCAAGTATCCCTACTCAGAATAATGATCCTAGTGTCCCGCACAGTGTGATGTTCCTAATGTCCCCCATACAGTATGATGCCCCCAGAGCCACTGAAAGTACATCCCCAACAGGTCCCACAATATGATGCCCTATAGTGTCCCACACAATATAATGCTCCAATATTCCCACCCCCACTCTGTGCTGCTCCCCACAGCTCTACACCCATAGTATTATGCCCACCATAGTCCATTCCCCCACAGAATGATGCCCCCAGCATCCCCCACACGCCATAATGCCCTAGAGCTGGGGTGGGAAATCTTTGGCTGTACAGCTCGAATACATTGACTGCTCAGCTTTCTTAGCTGACCAGTCCAGTCTCCATTCTCCATTCAGTCTCCATTCAGAGGGAGACTCTGGCTAGTCTCTCTCCCAGCTACAGCTCACATTTTCTCTGGTCATCACCAGCATCAACACACTCCACTCTGCTCAATATCCCTCGCAGACTGAGTGCTTGAAATGGTACACTTTTCCTGGTTCTTAGTCAAAGCTAGTCATGTGCTTCTAATCAAGACCTGCATTTCTAGGATTTAATCCTAGCCTTCCTGGCTTTGCTACAACACCCTTCTTGATGTCTCCTATGTGATATATAAACAGCAGTCTCAGTGTTTCCTATGTGATGCACATTCTTCAGCCTCAGTGTCTCCTATGTGTTGCATATACACCAGCCCGAGTTTCTACTATGTGATGTATATAGAAGACCTCTTACTGCTTGAGTTGTACAAATGTAACATGAGCAGCGATGGATTTCTCACCGTAAGGAGACTGCAATGTAATATGCAACTCTGTTCAGAACAACTTATGGGTGTGTGTCTTTTACAAAATTTATCATCGCAAGCATTCGACTGTGCTTCAGACTGGCACAATCCTGGAAAAGCAGTTGCGAGCAGCAACATTATCAATACCACTTAACATCACTCATCTCACTAAAGAGAAGCTGCTCCAGCATCACATTAGGGATGAGTTAATTAAGTGTTTGACTAACGCAGGAAAAATTTCAAGTTGATAATTTTGTATAGCCTGCAACAGAGGTTACAAAATACAAATGTCCCTTGGCAGAAAAAAGTTCCCCACCACTGCCCTAGAGACATTCACAGCACATTCCCCCACAGCTCCCCACAAAGTATGATGACCCAGCATACCACCCAAAAAGTATATTGTCCTCACAAACACAATGTGATGCATCCACATTGCCCACCACATGCAGGATGATGCTCCCGCAGTCCTATATAGAGGAAGATGCCACCATAGCACCCACAGAGTAAGATGCCCCCACCATACCTACACACAGTATGATCCCCCCACAACCATCCATACACAGCATGATGCCTATTTTAATGTGCAGTTTAACCTCCTAGGTGACCATTAGCTGTCAATACATGAAAATCACTGTTAGGCGCTGGTATTCTCCTGCTGTACGGCTGGATCCAAGCCTAGTCTGGTGCTGTGGTCTCCCATTCAGGCTCAGCTGCTGGGATGACTGCTCAGCACAGACTTCAGTCTCAGCGCCCTGCCCAGGCTCGTGCTGCACGTGTAGTTGGTGCTGGCTCTCCAGCTAAGCCTATGGTGACTACCAGTTTACACGTGCAGCGTTGTACTCTGGAGCCTAAGTTCAGATTTCATCCTACTGAGCATGTCCATGCTATGGTGCCTTCCAATTGGTGCTTGGACGTCAGGTGCGCTGGTGATGTGGCAGCTTCAGATTGGTCCACAGGCAAGGTCCTGTCTGTGTGGACTTGAGCAAGGTATAAAAAGCTATCAAAGGTGCACACCTGTGTGCTAATGTAAGGGGTTGGTGGTTTTACCCCTTTAAGTTCCCTGTGTTACTAACCTACGTAAATCTAATACATAAAGCTCAAGTGTGTGTGTGTGTGTGTATGTGTGTGTGTATGTCCGGGATTGTCATCCGCACCGTCGCAGCTACAGCTACAAAATTTGGCACAGACACACGTCTGGACCCCGAGAGCGTCCTAGGCTATGTTGTGAGGTGAATTTTTAACCCCACGCGTTCCAATTCACCAAACAATTTTGCCCCTATCTACATAATGGGGAAAAAGTGTGTGCGCATCAAGCCCCGTCCCTCATTATGATGTCATAATGGTTGCCATGGCACTGGACTATGGGATGGAGGATATGTATGACGGGTATATGGGCACGGGACTATGGGATGGCGGATATGTATGATGGATATATGGGCACGGGTCTATGGGATGGAGGATATGTATGATGGGTATATGGGCATGGGACTGTGAGATGAAGGATGTGTGATGGGTATATGGGCACTCGACTATGGGATGGCGAATATGTATGATGGGTATATGGGCATGGGACTATGGGATGGAGGATGTGTGATGGGTATATGGGCACTCGACTATGGGATGGAGGATATGTATGATGGGTATATGGGCACGGGCCTATGGGATCGTGGATATGTATGATGGGTATATGGGCATGGGACTATGAGATGAAGGATGTGTGATGGGTATATGGGCACTGGACTATGGGATGGCGAATATGTATAATGGGTATATGGTCATGGGACTATGGGATGGAGAATGTGTGGTGGGTATATGGGCACTGGACTATGGGATGGCGGATATGTATGATGGGTATATGGGCACGGGCCTATGGGATCGTGGATATGTATGATGGGTACATGGGCACGGGACTATGGGATGGAGGATAATTATAGTTTGCTATAGCTAACCACAGTTAGTTACTATGCCCGGGCAGCGCCGGGCTCTTCAGCTAGTCTAATATATAAAGCTCAAGTGTGTGTATGTATGTGTGTATGTATGTGTGTGTGTATGTATGTGTGTATGTCCGGGATTGGCATCCGCACCGTTGCAGCTACAGCCACAAAATTTGAATATCAGGAGAAAACATGGAGCAAGCAATATAAAAAATTATATTCAATTTTATTCAAGTAAAGTACTACAAAAGACATGTATCTATAGTAATGTGCAATTATGGACAAAAACAGATAGTATCCGCATACAGTATCCCAAACCTCCAAATAGATGGAAAAATTCCCGGATATCCCTCATATCCCTCTTGAGAAAGCGGCCTGAGACGCCGCGAAACGCGCGTCGGGGGTGGTACAGCCTTTTCCCTCTCCTCCAATCCTGGTAAGTGCCCCTTGGGGGTCGGGTTTTTTTTCCCCATTGTTTTCTGCCGCTTACTCATTGCGGCTTGTTCCACTATAACGATGCCCCTTACTAATGTCTAGTTTAGGCCATTGTGCTTGGGGGCTACAATTTTTTATTGTGGGAATTTTTTGTACTTCCTTGGGACATGGTCCGGGAATTTTTCCATCTATTTGGAGGTTTGGGATACTGTATGCGGATACTATCTGTTTTTGTCCATAATTGCACATTACTATAGATACATGTCTTTTGTAGTACTTTACTTGAATAAAATTGAATATAATTTTTTATATTGCTTGCTCCATGTTTTCTCCTGATATTCATTCCATTGTTTGAGTTTATGCATCATTTTGGCCTTGGAGGATAGTTTTTTCTTCCCTCCATACGCCATATAATGACTAAAGGGTTTTTGCTTTCAGCCACAAAATTTGGTACAGTCACACGTCTGGACCCCGAGAGCGTCCTAGGCTATGTTGTGAGGCGAAATTTTAACCCCGCGCATTCCAATTCACCAAACAATTTTGCCCCTATCTACATAATGGGGAAAAAGTGTGTGTGTGTGTATCAAGCCCTGCCCCTCATTATGATGTCAGAATGGTTGCCATGGCGACGCTGACGTCATCATAGGTTGCAAGCCCCGCCACTCATTATGATGTCATAATGGTTGACTATGGGATGGAGGATGTGTGATGGGTATATGGGCACTGGACTGTGGGATGGAGGATATGTATGACGGGTATATGGGCACGGGACTAAGGGATGGGGGATGTGTGATGGGTATATGGGCACTGAAATATGGGATGGAGGATGTGTGATGGGTATATGGGCACGGGACTATGGGATGGCGGATATTTATGATGGGTATATGGGCACGGGACTATGGGATGGAGGATATGTATGATGGGTATATGGGCATGGGACTATGAGATGAAGAATGTGTGATGGGTATATGGTGATGGGTGTGTTTGCTATAACTAACCACAGTTAGTTACTATGCCCGGGCAGCGCCATGGCGACGCTGATGTCATCATAGGTTGCAAGCCCCGCTGCTCATTATGATGTCATAATGGTTGACTATAGGATGAAGGATGTATGATGGGTATATGGGCACTGGACTATGGGTTGGCGGATATGTATGATGGGTATATGGGCATGGGACTGTGAGATGAAGGATGTGTGATGGGTATATGGGCACTCGACTATGGGATGGAGAATATGTATGATGGGTATATGGGCATGGGACTATGGGATGGAGGATGTGTGATGGGTATATGGGCACTCGACTATAGGATGGAGGATATGTATGATGGGTATATGGGCACGGGCCTATGGGATCGTGGATATGTATGATGGGTATATGGGCACGGGACTATGGGATGGCGAATATGTATAATGGGTATATGGTCATGGGACTATGGGATGGAGGATGTGTGATGGGTATATGGGCATGGGACTATGGGATGGAGGATGTGTGATGGGTATATGGTCATGGGACTATGGGATGGAGGATGTGTGATGGGTATATGGGCATGGGACTATGGGATGGAGGATGTGCGATGGGTATATGGGCATGGGACTATGGGATGGAGGATGTATGATGGGTATATGGGCATGGGACTATGGGATGGAGGATGTGCGATGGGTATATGGGCATGGGACTATGGGATGGAGGATGTATGATGGGTATATGGGCACAGGACTGTGGGATGGAGGATATGTATGATGGGTACATGGGCACGGGCCTATGGGATGGAGGATAATTATAATTTGCTATAACTAACCACAGTTAGTTACTATGCCCGGGCAGCGCCGGGCTCTTCAGCTAGTCTAATATATAAAGCTCAAGTGTGTGTATGTATGTGTGTATGTGTGTGTGTATGTCCGGGATAGGCATCCGCACCGTCGCAGCTACAGCCACAAAATTTGGTACAGTCACACGTCTGGACCCCGAGAGCGTCCTAGGCTATGTTGTGAGGCGAAATTTCAATCCCGCGCGTTCCAATTCACCAAACAATTTTGCCCCTATCTACATAATGGGGAAAAAGTGTGTGCGTGTGTATCAAGCCCTTCCCCTCATTATGATGTCATAATGGTTGCCATGGCGACGCTGACGTCATCATAGGTTGCAAGCCCCGCCACTCATTATGATGTCATAATGGTTGACTATAGGATGGTGGATGTGTGATGGGTATATGGGCACTGGACTGTGGGATGGAGGATATGTATGACGGGTATATGGACACTGGACTGTGGGATGGAGGATATGTATGACGGGTATATGGGCACGGGACTATGGGATGGAGGATGTGTGATGGTATAAGGGCACTGGAATATGGGATGGAGGATATGTATGATGGGTATATGGGCACGGGACTATGGGATGGCGGATATTTATGATGGGTATATGGGCACGGGACTATGGGATGGAGGATATTTATGATGGGTATATGGGCATGGGACTATGGGATGGAGGATATTTATGATGGGTATATGGGCACGGGACTATGGGATGGAGGATATTTATGATGGGTATATGGGCATGGGACTATGAGAAGAAGGATGTGTGATGGGTATATGGGCACTCGACTATGGGATGGTGAATATGTATGATGGGTATATGGGCATAGGACTATGGGATGGAGGAAGTGTGATGGGTATATGGGCACTCGACTATGGGATGGAGGATGTGTGATGGGTATATAGGCACGGGCCTATGGGATCGTGGATATGTATGATGGGTATATGGGCACGGGACTATGGGATGGAGGATAATTATAATTTGCTATAACTAACCACAGTTAGTTACTATGCCCGGGCAGAGACGGGCTCTTCAGCTAGTATGCTTATATATTTCGTTGATATAAAATTGTGTATTATGCTGTGTTAAATATGTATATATGTTTATAGATGTATCTTCTTGCTGCACAATGTATATTATAGGGACAGTGCGGTTAGTGTTTAAGCCACTAGATGGGGGTTCAGAGTACTTAGTCTAGTCAACATGTAAATAGTTAACATAGGAGGAGTTAGCTGGAGAGTAAGGTAGCAGGGTTTCCTGGTTTTGGTTTAGCCAAGGCAGGAGCCCTCAGTGCTCGGGTGGGCGATATCCTCGAGCCGCCCCACACTCTGCAAGTTGAAGAGAGAGTGCCCAGCCATCCAAAGACAGCATGCCAGCTAGTGAAGTGACAGCTGACGTGATAGGGGATAGAGTTCCCCAGTAAAGAAACTGCAGTACAGTACAGACTGGCGGATTACTTAGTATGTGGAGATTGCTACCCTGGGTGAACTCCCTTGGTGCCAGGACAAAACGGATGAGGGACCCCATGTATACAGTGAGCTTACACAATGAGAATATCGGAAAAATGTACAGTGTGGTACGACCTGATCTCGAGCCATGTAACATGGAAACTGATGTAGATGATGGAATGTATCTGGATGTGCTGAGAAGAACTGAAAGTAAAGTTTTGCATTTTGAGTTTTACCTGGACTGTGTCTCTCTTCATTCACATGAAGCCACAGGCAACCCCACGAAAAGGAGGGTGAACCACAGCAGCGCCAGGAATGCAGAGGCACGTGTACTACATGAACAATGTAGTGTGTCTGTGAATGGAGGTCAGGGCTCAGGTGCCCCGGTGTCCTCGGCCATGACTACAGCCCTGGCCGACCTTTATACTAGTATCATGTGTGTTTGGTGTGTTGGTGGCTACTTTACCACCCTGTGTGCCGCTAATAGCACTGCGAGTGTTGGTCTAGACAGGCAGTGTAGTGTGGGAATTCCCGCTTGACCTTAGCATCTGCATCGGGCGTCCTCAGGCACGCGTGCTAAAGCACACTGTGTGTCAGAGTAGGTCCAACCACCAGCTTAGTCTTCCCTGGGGGGTTAAGTTGTAGGGACCCCAATTAGTATTTTGTTTTCTATATGCCTGTGCAGTCTAACAGGGTATAGTCCTTTTTGTTTTGCTTCATAGTACTGCTCTGTGGTGTAAGAGAGCTTGGTACTCTGCGCTCTGTGTACACTGAGTGACATCAGTGTGCTTATAGTGTTTCTCGCAGCCTTGCTCCGCCATGGTACTAGCTGCTGTTTCTCCATCACCGCACGGTGGACCCCGGGTTGCGAACGCACCTTATTATTATTATTTCTTATTTGGTGCGTTCCGCCAAACCTAACAATGACAGACACTCAAACGGAAGCCAAACATACTAAATTATAGTCAGTGGGGTCCACCTAGCACCATTTGTGTCCACTATAAGATGGATCTGTTTTTTGTAGGTTTTTTTCTTTTCGTTTTTTTTCTTTTCAGTTTTTTTCTGCTGTAGAAACCAAGAAAGTAGAATTTTGAACACAGATGTGATCATAACGCAAGACATGTAAAGTTTTTAGCAATAATTGTCTCTTGATTAGGAGCCACTCTTCCTTTTGATGTGTAATACCTGTACCGATCCTGTTGTACATTGTTTGAACATGTCCTATTTTTCTATGAACATCTAATTATCAAGAACATTTTGATATTTAACATCTACTAATTCCTTCTTATACTATGTGAAGGGAGTGTAAGGGGCGGACTTGGCCAATGATTACTGCCGTGGTGGCGAAGTTTGCTTTGCTGTCCCTGAACACCCTGTTACAGTACCTCCATGTGTGTGTGTGAAGTCACGTCACACGCCAGGGTCAGAATACCCGAGAAGTAGTGAATAAGCAAAGGGGCAATAACAAACATGTAGTCAGAACACGGTCAAAGGTCAGCAGCAGAAGATCAGAACTTACAGCACAGAGATCAAGCGACACACACCAGAGAGCACAGACTTAGAACATACTTTTGTCTGGCAGTGATCTGGGGCAGACAGCTCACCTAAATAGCAGGGAAATTACCAAGAACAGGGAGCACCTGTGGAAATCTCTGCACCTTCCAGTCTCAGATAGGTCCAACAAGCTGTCAATCAAAGCACAGACAGCCTAGCACAACCCAGCACAGGAAGGCTTGACAGAGCTGTCCATCACCGAGTCCCAGACACTCTCAGTAGAGGAATCGTGACACTAGCGTTCGGAATTACACTTTTCTATTTCATTATAGGAACAGAAAAACTGAACGCTATGAAAAATTATGTGTGGGGCCATCATGCTATATATAGGGGATTATATGTGTGGGGCCATCATGCTATATATGGGGAATTATATGTGTGGGGCTGTCATACTATATATAGGGGATTATATGTGTGGAGCCATCATGCTATATATAGGGGATTATATGTGTGGGGCTTTCATACTATATATGGGGGATTATATGTGTCGGGCCATCATGCTATATATAGAGGATAATATGTGTGGGGCCATCATACTATATATGGGGGATTATATGTGTGGGGCTGTCATACTATATATAGGGGATTATATGTGTGGAGCCATCATGCTATATATAGGGGATTATATGTGTGGGGCTTTCATACTATATATGGGGGATTATATGTGTCGGGCCATCATGCTATATATAGAGGATAATATGTGTGGGGCCATCATACTATATATAGGGGATTATATGTGTGGAGCCATCATGCTATATATAGGGGATTATATGTGTGGGGCTTTCATACTATATATGGGGGATTATATGTGTCGGGCCATCATGCTATATATAGGGGATAATATGTGTGGGGCCATCATACTATATATGGGGGATTATATGTTTGGGGCCATCATCTAATTCTAATATATAAAGCTCAAGTGTGTGTATGTATGTATGTATGTGTGTGTGTATGTCCGGGATTGGCATCCGCACCGTCGCAGCTACAGCCACAAATTTTGGCAGAGTCACACGTCTGGACCCCGAGAGTGTCCTAGGCTATGTTGTAAGGCGAAATTTTAACCCCGCGCGTTCCAATTCACCAAACAATTTTGCCCTTATCTACATAATGGGGAAAAAGTGTGTGTGTATCAAGCCCCGCCCCTCATTATGATGTCATAATGGTTGCCATGGCAACGCTGATGTCATCATAGGTTGCAAGCCCCACCGCTCATTATGATGTCATAATGGTTGACTATGGGATGGAGGATGTGTGATGGGTATATGGACACTGGACTATGGGATGGAGGATATGTATGACGGGTATATGGGCACGGGACTATGGGATGGAGGATGTGTGATGGGTATATGGGCACTGGACTATGGGATGGAGGATATGTATGACGGGTATATGGGCACGGGACTATGGGATGGCGGATATGTATGATGGGTATATGGGCACGGGACTATGGGATGGCGGATATGTATGATGGGTATATGGGCACGGGCCTATGGGATCGTGGATATGTATGATGGGTACATGGGCATGGGACTATGGGATGGAGGATAATTATAATTTGCTATTACTAATCACAGTTAGTTACTATGCCCGGGCAGCGCCGGGCTCTTCAGCTAGTACTATATATAGGGGGCTTTCATACTATATATGGGGGATTATATGTGTGGGGCCATCATACTGTATATGGGGGATTATATGTGTGGGGCCATCATACTATATATGGGGGATTATATGTGTGGGGCTTTCACACTATATATGGTGGATTATATGTGTGGGGCCATCATACTATTATATGGGGAATTATAAGTTTGGGGCTATCATACTATACAGTTGTGCTTAAAAGTTTACATACCCCGGCAGAAATTTTTGCTCTCTAGGCCTTTTTATCAGAGAATATGAATGATAACACAAAATCTTTCTCTCCACTTATTGTCAAACTACTGTGTTTTCTCTTTTTAAATCATAATGACAACCCAAAACATCCAAATGACCCTGATCAAAAGTTCACATGCCCTGGTGATTTTGGTCTGATAGCATGCACAGAAGTTGACACATGGGTTTGAATGGCTACTAAAGGTAACATCCTCACCTGTGACCTGGGACAAACAGTGGATACCGTGTCATTGCTGCCACTCACTCCTTATATACAGGACCGACAGATGACCCCTTATGTTCTCTATACTGCTTAATGGACATTTTTCCCTATAAATAAGTGCTCACAGTACATCATATGGTACATTGATAAATGTCGCTGAGACCGAAACGTCTTACTCTATGTACTGTACTTTATTAGATTTCACTTTCATTGGATTCTATACGTGTGTGTGCCAAGTTAGTTTACAAAAAGTTTACAGATTGGGATCCTACTTGTGCATCACTATCTTTGGAGTTGTGCCAACGGTTCTGTATATAGGCCATCATACTACATATGGGGGATTACAGGTGCAAGCATCATACTATATAAATGTCATAATTAAATGATAACTATGTACTAAACTCCAACCCCCTACATATCCCTGCCCTCATATGACCAAAGCCCTAACCCTACCCCACCCCCACCCCGCCCTGCCGGCCATGGAAGAATGGTCTTGCTTGAAGGTGGTCCCTGGTGCAAAACAGATTGGGGACTACTGGTCTATAGCATCTTTGAACTTGTCTCCCATTGTGTACATTAGGCTGGAGTCACACACAACCATTAAAAAATCGGTCCGATTTTTATGGTACGAAATCGCCCAAAGATTTCTTGTCCAGGGATCCGTCTGTCATCCGAATTTCCGGGGATGAACTGATTTTATTCGCATCTAAGCATCAAATTGACATCCAATGCCAATGCCTGATGCTCTTTCCTGTTGACCTGGAGAAGTCTTGCGATTTTATCGCAAGTCACACGTGTGGTGCGTTTTCAATACGATTTTTAATCGCATCCATAGACTTGCATTGGCGAATCCGATCCGAAAATCGGTGACAATCGCAGCATGCTGCGATTGTCTCGGTCCGAGGAACGGATCCGATAAAAAAACGGATGATGGGAGCAGCACCATAGAATAACATAGGGACGAATGCAATGCGATTTTTTATCGCATTGCATTCGTCCAATTTAGTCACTAGTGTGACTCCGGCCTTAGAGACGTCATTGGTCGGCAATTGCACAGGGAGCTGCCAGCAGCGGATTTTGATGATTTGTCCAAGTGCATTTATTCAGTGCAGCAGAACCTTCCACAGACACAGACAACCATTATAACTTACTGATAGCTGCCGAGGTGTGTAAGTGCAGGGATTTCTGCATGTGATGCTCATACTCCATACTGATTAAATTGAGATGTTTTGAAAATGTTTCTATTTTCATCTTTTGCATATCACTAATATGTCTATTCATCCTGTGATCGCCATAACTCCACTACTTTTATTTCTTGATCTTGCATTTTCATTGTTGAGGAGTGTAACTGCCAGGAAACATAACATTGCCGTCACCTCCTGCAGGAAATGAAAGATTTATAGGAAGAAAGTCTCAATATCTAATCGTCATCAGGATTTCCTTCAGATCCTTCGCATTTTAGCATCTTAATAGGTTATCCTTAGCATAACAACTGGGCGATGCCTATAGCACGTTTATGTAACCTAACCATACCTATCATCATACCTATAGTGGGACCAGTAACAAAAATGTATATATGTACATGGGCTGGACTGTATACTCAGCAGATCTCAGATAGAAGGACACATCTCCTATTAACTGAGAGCGTTACTGATTAACTCCTGCACTAACTCTCACTTCTGCTGTTACTGGAGGACCTACAAGAAGGCTTCTAGCATCTCCCCACAGTAGTAGTCTTCTCTACTCATTGGGCTCGTTGTGACTTATCTTGGTCCACGCTGTCTGCATGTGACAACCCTTTCCCAGTCTCCTCCCTTCCCTCTTCAGTCCTAAGTTACATCATACATCAAACCTTTCATCAAGTTAAACTGTAAGCTGGCCACAACTTTTAGCAAATAGTAGTAGACAAGAAGTACATAGTAGAAAGTGTCCAGGTAGAGACCGGTCAGAGAAGACTATGGGAAAAACACGGAGAATACGTACTGGAATAGCATAAAAGGCATATAGGAACAAAATACTGAAATATATATCACCAGACATAATCAGGAACAGACGCCTGGGGATGTCACACGTGTGACAGGCACACAAGATTCCGTATCCTGGTGTACCTCTAGATGTCGTGAGATCTCCTGCATGGAAGCATGGATCAGTCTGTGCATCCCGATGTAAGTCTACGGGGAAGAATGGGTGAGGGTGCTGGGAACTTGGTAAAGAAATGGATTGCTAGAGTAATTTCTATGATCCACTGACGTGAGTTACTTATTTGACAAGGAGAGACGAATGTTTCATGGTTATTGAGAAGTTGTTATTAGTATCATTGGTTGTGTAGTGTTGTGTCCATACGCTCATGGTGGCCAATGTCTATATGAACAGATATTGTGTAAGAAGTGTCAGAGCTAATTTTGCACAATGATTGATCTTTGATAGATATGCAGATATCGCACAACACGCTGCCTTCCTGGAGGTCACTACTAAGGGCCCCGTCACACATAGCGACTCACCAGCGATCCCGACAAACAATATCAACTTGTCAGGATCGCTGGTGAGTCGCTACATGATCGCTGCTGAGCTGCCAAACAGGCAGCTTCACCAGCGATCAGCACCAGCGACGACGAGTGCTCGCGCGGCGCTTAGAAACCCGCTGTTTACCTTGGTTACAAGCTCCTGCTTGCTGATCGCTGGTCTCCCGCCTGCCACACGCAGCGATGCATGCTGGCCAGCGGGAGACCTGCGACCAAAAAAATGTCCTGGCCATTCCAGCACGATCAGCGATATCCGGCAGGGGGGCCGGTCGCTGATAGGTGTCACACACAGCGATCTCGCTGGTGAGATCTCTGTGTGTGATGGGGGCTTAAGTATAAGAAAGTCTTCATTCGGACAAATGTATAAATTCACGGATAGCCGAAATGTCCGTCCTTGGACAGCTCTGTGTACTCCTACACATTGTGAAAGGATGCACAGGCTATGTAAGAAATGAATGACTGTAGTTCTTGTTTTTTGTTTTGTTTTTTACAATTGTCATTGTTTTTTGTGGACAATCTCTCATGTGCATCAGTGCATTTCACATGGCACTGAGCGAATGTAGCCATAGTGTGTGTTTTATCGGGGCAGCCTCATCCGCAAATTATAGACCTAACTGGGTCCCTCTGGAACTCCATGAGCCAAACCTAGCACCGTCTTTCTCTACAAAATTGGTAAATCTTGTGTGAAGAAAATCAATTTATTTGGTCAGTGAGTTATTCGTGGGCAAGTAGTTGCGCACACGGGCAGCTTAGGTTAGTGAGATATTCGTGGGCAAGTAGTTGCGCACACGGACAGCTTAGGTTAGTGAGATATTCGTGGGCAAGTAGTTGCGCACACGGACAGCTTAGGTCATGGCTACGTTAAGATGATTCTGTTTTTGACAAATATATGGAATCAATTAGCTGTTGTTGGAAGTCATCATTCATACAGATTTTGGGAATGAGTATGCAAAAAAGTTTATTTCAGTGAACTGCATGAGCAGGACATATATAAGGAGCAGGTGTAAGCTGGGACCAGAAAACTGTGCTCAAAGTCTGGTAAATTGTACCCAGTCAATAATGGAGCTCAGCGGTGTCCTTTTGGGCTGTGTTGCCAACCATCCAAAAATTCCAGGACAGTACATAAAAATAAGTCACTTTTTTGCACTCTTTGAAAAAAAATTTAAGGCCTCCATGATTTCTTCGAAGCTGAAGAAACTGACACAAAATTATTTTGACTGTAAATAGCATCACTTTACAGTATACAGTGAATGTAATTAATGTCTTCATATCAGAATTACGGGCTGTAGATGTATCACTTATAATTATAATGATCTGTTATGGCTTTCCAATGTGTCCGTAAAAAATATTGTCTATCCGAGATTTTTTGATAAGTTGTCCAGAAAAAATAAAAACTGAAGTTGGTAACGTTGCTTTTGAGTGACATCATCAATTACTGTACCTCCAATGATGAGGAACTTCACACATAACAGAAGAATACAGTCTAGATCACGTGAAGTCATTATTGCCCTCTACTCCTCTTTGGTCAGACCTCATCTGGAATATTGTGTCTAGTTTTGGGCGCCACATTTTAATAAAGACATCAACAAACTGGAGCAAGTTCAGAAAAGAGCGACCAGAATGGTGACCGGTCTGCAAACCCTGTCTTATGAGGAAAGGTTGCAGGATTTGGGAATGTTTAGTTTGCAAAAGAGAAGACTGAGAGGAGACTTAATAGCTGTCTACAAATATCTAAAGGGCTGTCACATTGTAAAGGATCATCTTTATTCTCATTTGCACAAGGAAATACTAGAAGCAATGGGATGAAACTGAATGGGAGGAGACACAGATTAGATATTAGAAAAAACTTTTTGAGAGTTAGAGTGATCAATGAGTGGAACATGCTGCCACGAGAAGTGGTGAGTTCTCCTTCAATGGAAGTCTTCAAACAGAGGCTGGACAGACATCTGACTGGGATGATTTAGCGAATCCTGCTTTGAGCAGGGGGTTGGACCAGATGGCCCAGGAGGTCCCTTCCAACTCTACGATTCTATGATTCTATGATTCTATACATAAAGTAAGGTCACCAACACTAGCCCAGATGGATATATATGCATCATGCCACGATACTGCAGTAGAATTTCCAGGGACAAAGGACTTCTTTCCTGTCCCTCAAGCTAGGAAGACCCTACACTATCCCTGTCCCCCAGATTACCTCTGATGGTGAGGATGCCGGGATCTCGTACCTCACTATGCTCCTATATGCTTGCTTATCTGTTTCCTTCTCCACCCAGGGAGGTAGGGACCGAAGTTTATGGAATAACACAAACCTGACAGACAGGGGAAAACAGACGTGGATAAAAGAAAACCATAATCATATAAATACATACATAAAACAGCCGAATGGGATACAAGGGTGGAGTAGGTGGGACAAACCAAATGGGAAGAGGATAAAGATAAACACACAAAAACCAAATCCAGGCAGAAATCTGCTGAAAACAACTCCAAACGCCTGTTGCTAAATTTGAACTCTCTTTCAACACAAAACAAGGAAGTGGTAAGCTATCACTGGCAAGGAAAGAAACAAGAAGGAGGGTTCCTAGACCTGTGTGGAGTAACAAACTCAGAACAGCTGATACAATAAGACAGAGAACTCCAGGAGTCCCACTAAGCAGGAGTCCCACTAAGCAGTTTAACCCTTGTAGAAACAGAGCAAAGAAAGACAGAACTACTAATAGGACGGTGAAGCTATTCTAACAATCACAGGTGTCTGCATCACCAGATGCCACGATTGTCTAACCCCACTCTGTTGCTTATCACCATGACAAATCAATTTGCACTGATCTGAATACAGAGGCAACTGGATACAACAACATCCAAACAAAGAATAATGAAGAAGGTAGTGATAATGCATGATGAAAAATCGCGATCAGCAGATGACCCCATCGACCCTACATGGAACGTCAAGCAAACTGAACTCTGATCTGATTGCCCAATGCTCATATCTATGCCAGCTTCACATTACTAACATGTTAATTTGTTATGTGGGGCAAGCGTCGGGGTATTACCACCATATTTCATCATTTACCCAGAAGCAGTGGTAGGAAAAGTCACAGTATGAGAAACTCTTATTTACTCAGCCATGATGAGCATGACAAGTTTTGGCTCATGGTCAGTGTGTCCTTTAAAGGGTTTTTTCTGGTCCTAAGTAGAGAACCTCATCCACGTGGATGTATTACTGGTCTGAGTTACATGGAGCACAGCTTGCTACGTGCCCATACTGTTGATGGAGGTTTTACTCATGGATTCCATATGAACATTTAATGCATCTTTCCAAGCTTTATTATTGTGACTATCTTCCCTGAAAGCATGGCTTAGAGTACTTGAATGCTACGGTTTTATAAACGGACTCTCAGGGTCTATTTGTGGAGTCGCTGAAGCTCTGTGCCCAATGTTGTATACATGAGACCTTAAAGGGAATGTTTCACAAGTTTTTGTTACCACATCTGAGAGCAGCACGATATTGGGACAGAGACCCTGATTCCTGCGATGCATCATTTACTGGGCTGCTTTTTGCAGTTTTGATAAATTCCCTGTTTTACCTGCTTCAGATCTAGCAGTTTTCTGATTGCTGAGCTCTGTATAACCCCGCCCACATGACTAATCCACTGTTTATAAAACTGTGATTTTATCAGAACTACACTAAGTAGCCCAGTAAGTGACACATTGGTGGAATCAGGGACTCTGTCTCTACATTATACTGATCTTAGATTAAGTGGAAAAAAAACTGGTGACAAATTCCCTCTAAAGGTTTATTCCCAAAATAGTATGATATCCTGTTGTGAGTTCATTTTCCCCTTCACTACTGAGGCCCGAGGAACTCCCTCTTCTGGTGAAGAAAGGTAGTGAGCCTGATTGTCAAACACCTGGGGCTGATGATGATGACTGGCTGAGTGGAGTTAGTGACTGGATATAAGGCTGCCGACGCCCTTCTGGCCTGCGGGTGATTTCTCTGTGGACTTCTAGGAAACCAGTCTGATTCCTGCTCATCTAAAGCTAAGATTTCTGCTTTGCCTTTTTGCATTAGTGTTTTGTTTTCCTTGCTTTTCTGGATTCTGCCATTCCCTGCTGGGGTGAGCTGAATCTCCTTTTGCCTGTTGCTCTGTCTTCAGAATATTCCTGAGTACTGACATAGCCTTTTTTGAAGCCTAGCGTCTTCAGGGCCTTTTTTACTGTCAGTTTGTTGGCTCTTATTTTCTTAGGGTTTTTTCACGGATTGCAGACAGCAGCCTTCCTGTCCTTTCCTATCTAAGCTAGCTCGGGCCCCATCTTTGCTCAGTCTATCTTTCTGTCTGTGTTTTGTTTTTTCTTCTTGCTTCACCGTCATTATATGTGGGGGGCTGCCTTTTGCTTTGGGGTCTGCTCTGGGGCAGTTCAGATTTCCCTTTCTGTCTTTAGGCTATGTAGTCCTCCGGCTGTGATCGAGGGGCCTAGGGCATCGTAGGAGCCCCCCACGGCTACTGCTAGTTGTGTTGATAGGTTCAGGGGTCTGCAATCCGATAGCTGCCAACTTCTCTGGTTTTCTGGACTTAGCTAGCATTTCTATTTTTGCCTCCTACGGTGACTCAATCATAACAATATCCCCTATCTGTGGAATAGGGGATAACTTACTGATCTTGGGGGGCCACAGCGGTCGCATCAGTAGTGATCCCAAGAACAGGACTCTGCATGCTCAGCGTCTACTACAATAATTGTCTATGGAACTGCAAGAGAAACCAAGCACAGCAAACAATAAAAGTAGAGGAGGTCGAGCATGTCTACCTCTGCTCCATTCGAGATGGAGCAATATGGAGTCCAATTCATGGGCTCTAGGGTCAGGTTCTTGGGGTTGCGTGGAATGGCTGCACCCCCAGCAATCAGTACATTTTCCCCTATTGTATGGTTAGGGCGTAATTCACTATCATGGGAACAAGTTTATGTGTATTCATTGCATAATGAGAAGTTCTACACCATTGTGATGAACTTTGTGTTTCGATCCTTGTTCACGATCCATTGCTTCTATGCAGAGTCTGATCGTATTATGGATAATAAGGTTTTTAACTGTCTATGAATATTCAATAGATACCAATGATGGAAAGGTAACCATTTACTTGTCACCTTCTTGGGTTATTGCGACTACACATAATATATGAAAAGATGGCATCATAAGCTCTAGCATGAAAAGTCTGTTGTTGGTTTGGATGTTTATTTCCATAAGCAGCTATTAATTCATCCAACATTAGATGAAGGATCAGACTTGACGGTGGTTCAATATATATATATATATATATATATCCCTGGAGAAGACTTTTACTTATCCACATCCCTTTATATGTGTTAGTGAGCTGTATAGCAAATGCCATAGCTATGCCTCTGCCTCATCCTCACCTCCTAGTTATAGCTTTCCTCTATCCAGGACAAAAATCAGAATTCCGCCTTAACCCAATATCTAAATCCCCTTTCCAAGGTAGGGAGCCCTTACCTTTGCCCCCAGACCTCCAGCTATGTCCTTTGCTTGCCTCATGGTCACTTGGAATAATTGCTTGTTACATTACTAAACTAAAGCCAGAGATATTTAGATGTCTGTTGAAAGTGGTTTTCCTGGTTTAACATAAATTTGCCTACATAAAATTGGTTGTCTTACCCATAGGAAATAATTATAGCTCAGTTCTCATTTTTCAACAGCAGCATAAAAAAACAAAAACTGAGATCCGATTCCTGGGGCATCGGGCACACGAACAATGAACAGATATAGCCGAGGCCAAGCTTAACGCTGCTGGACTTTTCTACGGACTCTTCCACCACCGATAATGTCATAAAGGATATTTAGGGAAATCTGTCAGTATGAGTGTGAGCAGGTTGTGGGATGCAGTAACGGACAGGAGACAGAGTAAGAGTAAACGTAATTTTTTACTTGAACAGGGGTATACTCCACACAGGGAGGAGATAGGGTAAGCAGGGGGTATAACAGTTGGTATATGGGATGAAGTAAAGAAGATAATGGAGATAGCAACGATTCTCAAGGGTTAACTTATCAGTCCGACGGCTTCCTGACTGAAGAGTTCACGGAGTGAATAGTGACGCCAGCACGGTCAGCGCGTGGTGAATCCAGTGTCTTCCTTCAGGCGTCATTGAGCCGAATTACGATGGCAGCGACTTGTCCTCGACATCTTTAATGGGTTCCTTGGTCCAGTGTTTGTTGTATGGGGTGAAGGACCGTCCACCACACTATCAGAGCCTAATGTGGCTCGACAGATGTACACTGGGGAATAAGAGCAAAGTTCACGTTGAGTCACCAGGTCCTTCTCAAGCGGTATGCGCGCGTTATTCACAGGCCCGGAGTGTCTGGCACCTCGCGCTGCAGGAACCAGTGGGCACATGGCACGATTCTGGTCACAGTCTCTGTGAGTTGTCGCAGGAAAGCTCGAGCGCAGGCCTGTGCTATGCTGGTGCTCAAGAGATGGAGCACTCACCTTCCCTTGCTGCGCGCTGCTTGTTCCCGCCAAGTCTGTCTGATTCCGCGCACGCTGTCTCTCTTTTAGCCTAGCCACGCCCCCTGCTGTACAGTGCAAAGGTCGGTCCGGGTTTCTAAGCTTTCCCCCAGACAACAGAGGAGACAGCCCTGAGAGTTCCGGTCCTGGCGCAAGACAGGTACCCCCAGTCCAGTCCTTCGTCTTACAGGAGCTTCCTTCCTAAGTCGTCTATACGGGCATGTAGGTTATAATAAGCTGAATAAAATGATACCCTGATATCGGCGATCCGGTGTCTTATTCCTGAGAAATCCATGTGTGGCCGAACGTAGATCTACATGAGAATCTACCTCCAGAGATTATTGTAAATAAATGGGGCAGTTACCAGTATGAGACATGTAATGACTGACAGTCTGCTCTCCTGATCTACATGTCTCACACTGGTAACGCCTCCTTTCACTTATAAGCAGCACTGAAGGCAGATTCTCGGGGAGATCTATGTCCGGCCCATAGATCAAAACAGCTCATTTACATATTAAGAAAAACAAATATTTCTCTGGAATAAGACATCGGATCTCAGATATTAAAGTATCATTTTATTCATATTTCTATCACCTGCAGGCCCATATAGACAGATTAGTAGGGTTGATCCTACTGACAGTTTTTCATTAAGTCCTGCCCTCTACAACAGTCAGGAAATTCTGAGAACTAGATGGGTCCACCAAATTTGGGGCAGGTTTTAAATAAAGGCATAATTTTTCAGTGTGTGGTAAAGCTCCAGATTTGCCAGAATTGTATCTGATAGTACTGAGAAAAACCCCGCAAATTAAGGACTGTTAGCAAATATGTCATTTACACAGAACACACTGTATTATAGCTTCTTTTTATAGAAAATTCCGAAATGGACAGTTATAAGACGGGCATGTCTGGAATTCTAAACCATGCTGGTGGTTTAATGTCCTAATATTTAGTGATAGGTTTCGATTACATGTACATCTTCCTGAAATGACATCTTCCTGGTCCAGTTTTCTTATCTTTTGTCATTGCCCTTTCCCCTTGGTAGGTGGAGCAGATGCTGTCTGAATTCAAGCTTCATGAAGAAGACTTGCAGGTCCTGATAAGCAGAATACAGGCGGAGATGGAAAGAGGTCTTCACCTGGAGACGAACGAAGAAGCCAGTGTAAAAATGTTACCCACCTATGTGCGCTCCACACCTGATGGCTCTGGTAAGAGGCATAGGGCAATGTGATACTATACAAATAACAACCTAGAAAGGTTGCACAATGTAGACACCATCCATAAAAATATTCCACCAGCCCAGACCACTATGTCAACTTCCTCTCCCATTTCTGCTAAGACATCATGTTCTCCTCACTTCTGCAGCCATTTCCAGCATCTATAGCTATGCAAATAAAATTCATACCCCAGATCAGACCCCAAAATTAATTTAGACGCGAGAATTGACTCATAAATTAATTTAAACCTTTCACCATACCCCTAAATAAACTCACACTAAAGACTATATACCTCAAAGAATTGAGCCCATAGACCACACACCACACACGATCATTAATGTAAACCACAGAACAGGCTTTGAAATAAATTCAGAGCCGAAACCAGATTGCTAAATTAGGTAGTACCCCTGACCAAACCCTAGATCCCTAATTTAAGCCCAAAGATCAAACGTCACACCAGACCTTTAATTTTAGACCAAAAAACAGGCCCTGAACTTTTGACCCCAGAGTAGACCTTAAAAGATAAAAGTCGGAGAACATAAATGTTATGAATATTTTAAATTAATATGCATAAAAAGAAAGATATTTTAGCTTTGTCAGTTTCTGATGAAGACCCAAATCATTTACCGTAGGTCCTATCACCATCACGTACAAAGGGAAGTTTCCAGAATATACAGAAGGCAATGTGTCTAAAATAGTCAGATGCCAAATTTTTGTTAAATATTTTTTAAGAATTCTTGGTGATTTTTTTTTCTTGTAATTTGGTGATTTTCCATGGAACCATATTTTTTTTAAAAATCCTGTATTTTTTTGGCATTGAGAACCATTATCAGACTGATATTTCCTGTGCTGTAAAGATCGCTTCCCAGTAGTCTCATTATCATCACAGACAAGATTACAATGACAGGCACATGTATTTCTAGATAATAATATACCATCACTCACAATAGGTGATTGTCACAGCTCACCTTCTCCCCTCCCTGCTCAGCGTCCTCTGCATAACTCACAGAGCATGCCCACAACGATCTACCCTAGAAGTCAGACTTGCCATAATTATGTTTGGCTTTTTTGCTGTGAGATGCTGCCGTTGGTGTTTTTTTTTTTACTCCTGTGCCTCTCCATTCTTGAGATATGTTTTGACCTCCCTTGCTCTTTTTAGCCAAGTAGGTGTGGTTCTCAACACTTCTCTATAGGAGTCTTTTTGAGGACCATGCCAAACTGGCTAAAAAGATTTCTCTACAGTGAAGAGGGGACCATATTTCAATAATGGAGAGGTGCAGGTACAAAAGAAAAGCATTGCCAATTTCAGGACAACAGCAGCGCTGACAGTAGGTGAAAAAATACATATTTATGGCAAGTAAAAGGTTTTATTTAAAAAGAATTTAAAAAAATCTATTATAAGAAAATAAAAAGCAGAATAGAAAAAAATATTTTTTTTTCACATTTTTTTTTCCCAATAGTTAAAAAATATGAGTGATACATTTTCTATAGTGGAATCAAATACAACAAGGAGGTCATAGCCGGGTATAAGCAGTGGTGATGTCCTCATCAGTCATTACACCACTTTCATTGACTTTAGCTTTCAAGAGATGATCTGATATTCTCATCATATGGCAAACCTCTGGCTGGGCACAGGGTTTGTCACCAGTCTGAAAGCAAATATAGTCCTTGATCAAACAGTGGCTCGGTGCGGCTCTTCTCCCTCTGTCCTTCACCTCCTGCTCTGTCTCACATTTCTTTTATTTATTCATGTTCAAAGTGCCTGGCCATGCAGCGGGAGGGTGTGCAGTAATGATAGGTTACATAAGTAAGAAAGTAGAAATCTGAAGCCCCCTATACACAGACGAAACCCTAGAAAAAAAATACAAAAAGGCAAAATGAGCATATACCCTACAGCAAATAAATAAGTAAATAGCAATCATACATGTAAATAACATAACATATTTAGTTAACACTATTTTGATCGAAAGACCACAAAAGCCATCCCACCACGACAAGCTGTACCCATTGGGATGGTCCTAACCTGTCTCCAGTATTAAAACCTTACCATGTGTCAAATGTCTTCAATGTGAATAAGGGCTGAGCAGGACAGGGCTAGACTGAGACGCCCATCCAAGGAAAGCTATACTGATGGAATATTTACACCCCAATACACAGTAGATTGCTGACGGCCGAAAGTTTGTTTGGCTGATGGCCACCTCTTCCATCCCCTCCATACACAGGAGCACTCGCTTTCTCTATGAAAGCTGTTGCTGGACTTCTCTGGTGGCAGATTAGCTCATCAAGAGCAATAGGAGTTAGGAGCAGTAGTTCCTAAATTGGGCATGCCGGATTCTTATCCCCCCACTTCCCGAATTTATCTGTTGGGGAGTGAAAGTTGGGAGGCTCCCATACACATTAGCCAATCAGTAGAATCATAAGAGTTGGAAGAGACCTCCAGGGTCATTGTGTCCAACCCCCTGCTCAATGCAGGATTCACTATACCTTCTCAGACAGATGTCTGTCCAGCCTTTATTTGAAGACTTCTATTGAAAAACGCACCACCTCTCGTGGCCACCTGCTCCACTCATTGATCACCCTCACTGTCAAAAAGTTTTTCTAATATCTAATCTGTAACTTCTCAATTTCTTTCAATTGCTTCTTGTGTTTCCATGTGCAAATGAGAGTAAGGATGATCCCTCTACACTGTGACAGCCCTTCAGATATTTGTATTAAGTCTCCTCTTAGCGTTTTTTGCAAGCTAAACATTCTCAGATCTTTTAATCGTTCCTCGTAGGACATACTTTGGAGTCTGCTCACCATCCTGGTATCTCTTCTTTAAACTTGCTCCAGTTTTTCAATGACTTTTTTAAAATGTGGTGCCCAGAACGGGACAGACTATTCCACATGAGGCCTGACCAAGGAGGCGTAGAGGAGGACAATTATTTCATGTGATCTAGACTCTATGCTTCTCTTAATACATCCCAGAACTGCGTTTGCCTTTTTTTGCTGCTGGATCACACTGACGACTCATGTGCAGTCTGTGATCTATTAGTATACTCAAGTCTTTTTCACATGTGCTGTTACTTAGTTCTATTCCTCCCCCATTCTGTGGATGTAATTTTTGTTTCTTCTTGCCCAGATGTAGAATCTTGCATTTCTTCCTGTTAAATACCGTTCTATTAGCTGTTGCACATTGCTCAAGCTTATCTAGATCTTTCTGAATTCTTTCTCTGTCTTCTCTAGTGTTAGCTATCCCTCCTAGCTTTGCATCATGTGCACATTTGATTAGTTTACCTTCAGTTCCCTTATCTAGATCATTTATAAAATTGTTGAACAACACCTTGGCCAGGACAGAGCCTTTTGGTACCCCACTTCAAGCACTCTTCCAATTGGAACCATTTATTATCACTCTTTGAGTACGATCACTGAGCCAGTTATGAATACACCTAACCGTAGCCTTGTCAATCCCATACTTTTTCATTTTCTCAATGAGGATAGTATGAGATACTTTATTAAATGCTTTGCTGAAGTCAAGATATACAATATCTTCTGTATTTCCCTGATCCACCCAGTAAGTGATTTAATGGGACTTGCAAACAATGAAATCCAAGTGATGGAAGCTTTTTATTACATAGAGAAGCTTCCTAGTTAGTTTTTATCTAGAGGGACTTCTCCATTTATCTATTAGTCCATTGAGTGGAAAAATCAACCACACCTAGAGAAAGGGGGAAGAGCTAGAGAGATAAAGAGAGAAAGAGATAATATAATATGATAATATATTATGGTAATATATCCCCTGATTCTGAACTTCACTAGAAGGTGATGCAGCAACTCATACTGACTCAGCAAGGCATGTGCAGGGATTAGCAATCTGGCACTTGTCACTGTCTCTGATCACTTTCCTAAACCAGCAAGCTATACCCTTCTGAGACACATACTAGAGACTAGACGTGTTCCCCAACCACTTCCAGTCACAAGGCCACCTCTATTCCTGTAAAGTTCCCTTCCATAGGATGCAAAGAAAGACCAGTCCAGGGTAGGTCCACAGCATGGACGGTAGTCCTCAACTACTCCGTACAAATTAGATGAAATTTGTCTAAATTTTAAGTTATTGGCAGGATTGGCTGATCATCTGATATGTATGGGGCCTCCCGACTCTCCCTGGGCAGATGATGTTAGGATGAAAGAAGAATCAGGCAGTTGGAATTTCAACACCTAATGCTTTTGTCCTTCAAGGAGATTGGACGTTACCAGAAGTGTCTGGCAGTGACTTTCTACTCTTTCCTATCAAAAATAAAAGTATTATTTATCATGCTTACTTACAGTATATAGCGTCATCATATTCCACAGCTCTTTAGATATTGTCATCACTGTCCACATTGAGGCTCACAATCTAAATTCTCTATCAGTATGTATTTGTAGTGTGGGAGGAAAGCCACACAAATATTGGAAGAACATGCAAACTCTTTGCAGATGTTTCCTTCAAGGGATTTAAAACTAAGGACCCCTGCACTGCAAAGTGCTAACCACTGAGCCACTATGTTCAAATGCATGATGCATACGGCCAAGCTGAGCGATCGTTTGTACTGGGGGTCAGGAGAAATGACTAACTGTCAGACAAATCCCATGTGTATGGTCAGCTATAGGGTCACAATTCCTCTTAGTAGAATCAGATCCTCCTCACTGCCACTGACTCAGTTGTACCATGTCTGAACATCTCTCTGCTCAATGCACTTGCTAAAGTGCTGTCTTCTCAACTGACCACAAAATGCATGTGGGTTGCCCTCGCACGCCCAGGGCAGCGGGGTACTCGGTACCGGGCAGGTGTCAAGGCGGGAATGTGTCACAGCAGCGGTGACCCGGTCCGTGTCCCTGGGCGCCCAATATCAATGGCGGTGATGTTAATGGTGTTAAAGTTTATTAGAATAGTTCGTGACGCCACCCGTGATGTTTGGCAAGTAAGATGTTGAGGACTGGGACTCACCCCAGACTGACCTGAAATCCTACACCTTCCCTCTCTTTTATATCTAACTCCACCCGCCTCCCCAACACCTCTCGTGTTACGAAGCCAGGGACCACAAAAGGCACCCTATGACCTTTCCAGCATAAAGCATGGATGGGTCCCTGTTAAACTATCCTGTGTGTGGGGTGCAGGTGTTGGAATGCGGAAAGGAGTTCCCAGCCTACCTGGATGGTGGGGCACTACACCTTAGGAGAAGGTGCAGTACCTCTGTGGCGACTGAAGCCTCAGGGGCGCCACACATGTAGTGATCTCTTTACATCATCTGGCCTTTCCTAGAACAGAGCTTCATGGTGCAATGGTCAGCATTCTCATGTGCTATCTAAAAGGACAAGTGCATACAATGAACTGTGGTTACTTTTTAAAGGGGTTGTCTGGGCCTTTTACACTGATTACCTATCCTTTTAAAATATCATCAATATCTTATTGATGGAGGTACAACACCCAAAACCCCAGCCAATCAGCTGTTCCCAATGCTGGTAGAAGTGCTAGGTTATGGAGCGCTACAGCTCCATCAACTGCATAGTGGCCGTGACAAGGTACTGCACATCAGCCCCTATTGATTTGCACCCCCATAAAAGATATTTTGGTGACTTATCCTAAAGATAGGTCATTAATGTAAAAGTCATGAACAACCCTTTAATGTCGCAGTGACTCAAAGGTTGTAGATTGTAACCAGAATTTTTGCAATCTTCATTTTAATTCTGTACCCTATTTTCCATGTGACTTCTTTAGAGGTTGGAGACTTCTTGGCCTTGGATCTCGGTGGCACTAACTTTCGAGTAATGTTGGTTAAAGTAGGGGAAGATCTAGACGGAGAATGGAAAGTGGAGACCAAACATAAGATGTATTCTATTCCTGAGGATGCCATGACAGGAACAGCTGAGATGGTGAGAAGATAGATGGGAACAACACAATGTTGGGTGACATTGGTGGAGTATAAGAAATACACTATGTGCAGAATTGTTAGACAACTGAGTATTTTGATCATATCATAATTTTTATGATTTTCCAACTCCAAGTTGTTTAAACTCCAGTGCTTATTGGATGTCCTAATGAGTAGGATGAGGTCTAAGGATACAACAACGTGTCGTAAATGTGTGCTGAATTATTAAGCAGCTTGTTTTCTTCAGACAAAATGGGCCAAAAAAGAGATTTACCCGACTCTGAAAAGTCCGAAATTGTGAAAAGTCTTATTACAGAGGGTGCAGCAGTCTATACAGTGGGGCAAAAACATATTTAGTCAGTCAGCAATAGTGCAAGTTCCACCACTTAAAAAGATGAGAGGCGTCTGTAATTTACATCATAGGTAGACCTCAACTATGGGAGACAAACTGAGAAAAAAAAATCCAGAAAATCACATTGTCTGTTTTTGTTTCATTTTATTTGCATATTATGGTGGAAAATAAGTATTTGGTCAGAAACAAGCAATCAAGATTTCTGGCTCTCACAGACCTGTAACTTCTTCTTTAAGAGTCTCCTCTTTCCTCCACTCATTACCTGTAGTAATGGCACCTGTTTAAACTTGTTATCAGTATAAAAAGACACCTGTGCACACCCTCAAACAGTCTGACTCCAAACTCCACTATGGTGAAGACCAAAGAGCTGTCAAAGGACACCAGAAACAAAATTGTAGCCCTGCACCAGGCTGGGAAGACTGAATCTGCAATAGCCAACCAGCTTGGAGTGAAGAAATCAACTGTGGGAGCAATAATTAGAAAATGGAAGACATACAAGACCACTGATAATCTCCCTCGATCTGGTGCTCCACGCAAAATCCCACCCCGTGGGGTCAGAATGATCACAAGAACGGTGAGCAAAAATCCCAGAACCACGCGGGGGGACCTAGTGAATGAACTGCAGAGAGCTGGGACCAATGTAACAAGGCCTACCATAAGTAACACACTACGCCACCATGGACTCAGATCCTGCAGTGCCAGACGTGTCCCACTGCTTAAGCCTGTACATGTCCGGGCCCGTCTGAAGTTTGCTAGAGAGCATTTGGATGATCCAGAGGAGTTTTGGGAGAATGTCCTATGGTCTGATGAAACCAAACTGGAACTGTTTGGTAGAAACACAACTTGTCGTGTTTGGAGGAAAAAGAATACTGAGTTGCATCCATCAAACACCATACCTACTGTAAAGCATGGTGGTGGAAACATCATGCTTTGGGGCTGTTTCTCTGCAAAGGGGCCAGGACGACTGATCCGGGTACATGAAAGAATGAATGGGGCCATGTATCGTGAGATTTTGATTGCAAACCTCCTTCCATCAGCAAGGGCATTGATGATGAAACGTGGCTGGGTCTTTCAACATGACAATGATCCAAAGCACACCGCCAGGGCAACGAAGGAGTGGCTTCGTAAGAAGCATTTCAAGGTCCTGGAGTGGCCTAGCCAGTCTCCAGATCTCAACCCTATAGAAAACCTTTGGAGGGAGTTGAAAGTCCGTGTTGCCAAGCGAAAAGCCAAAAACATCACTGCTCTAGAGGAGATCTGCATGGAGGAATGGGCCAACATACCAACAACAGTGTGTGGCAACCTTGTGAAGACTTACAGAAAACGTTTGACCTCTGTCATTGCCAACAAAGGATATATCACAAAGTATTGAGATGAAATTTTGTTTCTGACCAAATACTTATTTTCCACCATAATATGCAAATAAAATGAAAAAAAACAGACAATGTGATTTTCTGGATTTTTTTTTCTCAGTTTGTCTCCCATAGTTGAGGTCTACCTATGATGTAAATTACAGACGCCTCTCATCTTTTTAAGTGGTGGAACTTGCACTAATGCTGACTGACTAAATACTTTTTTGCCCCACTGTATATTGAAATTTCTTGACATTTCAACTTCTGTGTCTTGCTCAGTGGTGGTCGGGTGTCAGCCTCCTCACCTCAGCCATGTCTCTGAGCACTGAACACCTGGTACTTCTGTGTCTTGCTCAGTGGTGGTCGGCTCTCAGCCTCCTCATCTCAGCCATGTCTCTGAGCACTCAACACCTGGTACTTCTGTGTCTTGCTCAGTGGTGGTCGGGTGTCAGCCTCCTCACCTCGGCCATGTCTCTGAGCACTGAACACCTTATACTTCTGTGCCTTGCTCAGTGGTGGTCGGGTGTCAGCCTCCTCACCTCGGCCATGTCTCTGAGCACTGAACACCTTATACTTCTGTGCCTTGCTCAGTGGTGGTCGGGTGTCAGCCTCCTCACCTCGGCCATGTCTCTGAGCACTGAACACCTTGTACTTCTGTGTCTTGCTCAGTGGTGGACGGGTGTCAGCCTCCTCACCTCGGCCATGTCTCTGAGCACTGAACACCTTGTACTTCTGTGTCTTGCTCAGTGGTGGTCGGTCTCAGCCTTCTCACCTCGGCCATGTCTCTGAGCACTGAGCACCTCGTACTTCTGTGTCTTGCTCAGTGGTGGTCGGGTGTCAGCCTCCTCACCTCGGCCATGTCTCTGAGAACTGAACACCTTGTACTTCTGTGTCTTGCTCAGTGGTGGTCGGTTTCAGCCTCCTCACCTCGGCCGTGTCTCCGAGCACTGAACACCTTGTACTTCTGTGTCTTGCTCAGTGGTGATCGGGTATCAGCCTCCTTACCTCGGCCATGTCTCTGAGCACTGAACACCTTGTACTTCTGTGTCTTGCTCAGTGGTGGTCGGGTATCAGCCTCCTTACCTCGGCCATGTCTCTGAGCACTGAACACCTTGTACTTCTGTGTCTTGCTCAGTGGTGGTCGGTCTAATCCTTCTCACCTCGGCCATGTCTCTGAGCACTGAACACCTCGTACTTCTGTGTCTTGCTCAGTGGTGATCGGGTGTCAGCCTCCTCACCTCGGCCATGTCTCTGAGAACTGAACACCTTGTACTTCTGTGTCTTGCTCAGTGGTGGTCGGTTTCAGCCTCCTCACCTCGGCCGTGTCTCCGAGCACTGAACACCTTGTACTTCTGTGTCTTGCTCAGTGGTGATCGGGTGTCAGCCTCCTTACCTCGGCCATGTCTCTGAGCACTGAACACCTTGTACTTCTGTGTCTTGCTCAGTGGAACGCTAATGTGAACCTAGCCTTAGAAATTTACAGACTGCTGCTGCCTCTATAAGACTTTTTACAATTTCTGACTCTTCAGAGTCGGGTAAATTTCTCTTTTGGCCCATTTTGCCTGAGAAAAACAAGCTGATTAATACTTCTGTGCACCTTGATAAAGGTCTTTGTATCCTTAGGCCTCATCCTCCTCATTAGGCCTGTTTCACACTTACGTTTTTCTCGGCCGTTGGCAGCCACCAAAAAGGCGGAGAACGGATCCGTAGCCGTGGAAACACCAACAGGAGCCACCGGACCGTTGGTGCGCCGGCATCCCCCGATATGGGAAAGTTAAAGGAACCGCGGAGAAAAAAAAAATACTGCCGATGTAGCGGGATGAAGAGGCCGGGCTATCGTGGGAATCTCCAGTCATCGCGGGATGAAGAGGCCGGGCTATCGCGGGAATCCCCAGGAGTCACGGGATGAAGTGGCCGGGGTATCGCGGGAATCCCCAGGTATTGCGGGATGAAAAGGCCGGCGTATCGCGGGATGAAGAGGCCTGGGTATCGCGGGAATCCCCAGGTATCGCGGGATGAAGAGGCCTCGGTATCGCGGGATGAAGAGGCCTCGGTATCACGGGATGAAGAGGCCTCGGTATCGGGAATTCCCAGGTATCGCGGGATGAAGAGGCCGGCGTATCGCGGGAATCCCCAGGTATCGCGGGATGAAGAGGCTGGCGTATCGTGGGAATCCACAGGAATCGCGGGATGAAGAGGCCGGGGCTTCCAGGTATCGCGGATGAAGAGGCCGGGCAAAGTGGAGGAGAGATCGAGATCGGCAATTAAGTATCGAGAGAGAGAGAGAGAGATTCATCCAGCAGCCAGATTGGATTTAGGGTTAAACATGTAGCAAAAGTCAAAAATGCGGATCCGGACACCAAAAAAACGTTGCATTGTCCATTCGGTTCAGTGATCTCAGCAGACGCCAAAATTTTGGTGGATCCGCAGAAATACAGATGCAACGGACGATCGTCAGTCAAAATAATGAAAGTCAATGGGGAAAAAAATGGATCCGCCAAGAAAAATGGCGGATCCGTGTTTTTTGCAAATCGGCGGATTTTGACTGATGGTGACAAACGGATGTGTGAAATAGGCCTTACACAAATACACGTCACCTGATCTGCTCCATCCAATAAGAATTCATGGTTATACTGTGCGGAGCTGGAAAATCTGAATAAAAATGGTAATATGATCAAAATACTCACTTGACTAATAATTTTCAGCAGCCCAATCCACTCATTAATACACGTGAAATTTTAGGAAAAGCTAGAAACATATTTTGGGTGAAATCATCATTTACATATTTGTTATAACAAGATAAAAGCCTAAAGGGGTTGTCCACTACTACGTATGACGGTAGATCCGGGAAAGCGAGTGTCAACACTGCTGGAACTGCATCGGCATGGGAGGTGAAAATAAGTGTTTTTTATTTTTTTTTTATAATTGAATTTTTATTAAATTTGTCAAAATAGTATTACGGGGCAAACATTCAGAATGAGAAGGGGTTGCGCTGGTAGTGAACAGCCCCTTTATCAATATCATAGATCCATTCGTTGATGCTTAAAGCCAAAGACGAGTCTGAGACGACCTCTTCTCCATATTCATGACAGGTAGATTAGATATCTGAATTAATGAATGGAATATTAAAATTTATGTGAAATTATGGATCTTGTGACCCACTAACAAGGGAATGTTCACACTTTATGTTGAAATACAAGGCTAGGCCCCTGGATTTCTGCCATGATGGTGGAGCAGATTTAGAGCAGATTCGCACAAGGATGAGTTCCATTGTCCTTTAATGGGACTAAATTCTTGGCATTTCGGGCCAAAATTAGCGGCAGGTCAGTTATTTCTCCAGTAGACTTTATTTTTCACCATGCAAAATGCATAGAAATTTTCTTGTGCATGTGAACGGGATTGACAAAACCCAATCCAAGTGCATGCGATGCAGATCAGTAGTGACTTCCATGCGAATTCAGGTGCAGAATCCATACTGAAATCCATGGAAAATCAGACATGAGTTCTACAAGGGTGAAGTACATGGAGTATTTTTGTAAAATGACCTTTTATACTAACCTAGTGTTTCCTTTCCAGCTGTTTGATTACATTGCGGAGTGTATCTCAGATTACCTGGACCAGCAGAACATGAAACACAAGAAACTGCCCCTTGGATTTACCTTCTCCTTCCCGGTCCGGCATGAGGATATTGACAAGGTGAACCAGTTTTAACATACTTGAAATGTGGACAAATATTCTCTAAAATTGTCCAGTGACCCTGATTATGCACGCTCAATTAAGTAAGTGTGCATGTGAGCTACTTCTGGCATCAGCTTAACTAATATGGAGACAGTTGGGAGGTCTCTATAAAAATTAGATGGTCGTCCAGTCACTTCAAAATGAAGAGTTCAGAGGGTTTTTTTATTGTGTATGGTGACTATATGGCCTTAACCACCATATAAATAGTATATTGTGTTTTTAGAGTTATCTCTATGTAATGAAAACATTCTGATAGGGCTTTTCTTAATCAAGCTTTGTATATGTTCTCTATAGGGGATCCTACTGAACTGGACCAAAGGATTCAAAGCTTCTGGTGCTGAGGGGAACAATGTTGTTGGGCTGCTGAGAGATGCCATCAAGAGACGAGGGGTGAGCTGTGATGTGATTGTAATTTGATGGAACTTTTCAATGTGGTAGCTATAATGGTAATTGGTGATAGTCCTTCGGTAGAGAAAAAATAGGCATGTTTTGGTTTGGTTATACGCCTCAGTCTTAATGATGGGGCATCTTGGAGTACGATGTGACAAATTCATTAAGAGGTACACATCGTTTAATGAATTTGGTGCATCTTCTCAGTTGAGTTTGCCAGAAATGCTACTCCAGTCAGAGATTGGAGTGACATTTCTGGCATTAAAAAATGCCATCAGAATTGATGAATTTGACGAGTGGCCATTGCTACGCCCTGCTCTTACCCCAGCTGCTCCTTAGCCTTTCCTATTTTTTGTCAGAGCTGCCTGAAAGTGATGTGAAAATGCTAAAAGTCACAAAATGTTTGCATAGCTTTGCATTCCTTCCTTTATGTTCCTCTGTGGTTATATTAATGTTATTTCTGTCCTCTCCAGGATTTTGAGATGGATGTTGTGGCTATGGTCAACGACACTGTTGCCACAATGATCTCTTGTTACTATGAAGATCACCGTTGTGAAGTTGGAATGATAGTAGGTAAGTGTGTATTTACAAGCCGGTGATCTGGGAGGGTAAAGCTTGTTCTTGAGGAGAGCACCAAGTCAGTACAGAAAAACATTAACGGTATCTGTCACCAGAATCTCATCACCTAAACTATTTATCTCTTTCAAAAGCAAGTCAAGCAATACCTTTACATGGCTAGTCCGCTCCTCTGTTACTGAGAAATCAGCTTCTGAATTGATATGAGGCACATGACTTATTTGTAGATCTGAAGCCTTTGTCGCTCCAGCTCTATTCTCCTCTCATTGCCACCTCCTCCTACTTGACTGACAGCCTATATGCCATGTGACTTCAGGCAAAGGAGCCATTAATCAAGCAGGAGGAGGCGGGGAATAGAGCTGGAGTGATGGAGGCTTCAGATCTACCATATCTATTTGCATGTAAATTAATGGAGAAATGGGCTGGCCATGTAATGGTATTGCTGGACTTATCTTTTAAAGAACTACATGCACATATGAATAGTTTGGGGACTCCTCTATACACAGGAACGCTTAGCTCCATGTTGGATCCTTCTCTCTTCTGACATCGTCTGTTGGAGAGAATCAGGAGGTCCTCATATACATTACTCTTCCAGCTGAATTTTTTTTACTTCTGGGGTCATGCAGAATGTGATTTTTTTTCAATGGGAGACATACAGTATACCACTGTGTGCCCATGTATACCTCCATCGGAAGAATGAGATGTGCACTGACCCTTGTGCACTGACCCTTGGAGAGTTGACCAATCATTTATTTTCATTTGATCTTGATCTTTCAGGCACTGGATGCAATGCTTGTTATATGGAAGAGATGTGCAACGTGGAACTGGTGGAAGGAGAAGAAGGTCGTATGTGCGTCAATACAGAATGGGGTGCATTTGGAGACACAGGTGAAATAGAAGACTTCCGTCTGGAGTATGATCGAGTGGTGGACGAGGGCTCCCTGAATCCTGGCCAGCAACTGTAAGGACACACTATATTACTCCAGACTAAGAGATCACTTCATTCTAAAGATTTGCGCGGGTCACAACACTACAGCCATCGTCAGTTCCATTTTAGTTCCATTTTGTAGCAGTTTACAATAATGAATGCCAAAATTTGGTTGTGTCAACCCAAATTAATTGCGTGTCTATTGCCAGAATATGAAATAAATATAATTATCTGATGGAAAATTTGGAATTTTGTTTGCCAAAATGGTTTGGTGTCCTAATGGTGACCTGATGTTGACTATTTCCTTTTTTCATGGAATAGCTACGAGAAGATGATTGGAGGCAAGTATATGGGGGAACTTGTCAGACTGGTCTTAATGAAGATGGTGAACGAGAATCTGGTTTTCGGAGGAGAAGCTTCTGAAAAACTGAAGACGAGAGGAAGTTTCGAAACTCAATTTGTGTCGCAGATAGAAGGGTAATAAAGAAAAACTTATATTTCTACTAGTAAATCCTCAATCCGACTATCCACTTTGGACAATCCAATTTTGGTAAAATGTTATTTGATAAGTCAATTGTCATAGAGTGTTCCTCTGTTGATACTCTCAACTATCAATTGTAATCTGTTGGAAAACATGGCTACAAGTCTACAATTTCCCTGCAGTGCCTCCACAGGAGATATTAAGCATTGCATGGTGCCCATTAAAATCAATATGCTGTCCTTGTAGTTGCCCTAAAAGCAGGTTCCTCTAAAATGATAGATGTTGTTTGTAGCTTACAAATTCATAGTAACCCCAAATGAGCAACTCCTCTCCATCAATCCCTTTTTTGCACTGATATCTCCACGCCATTGCTAGTTGTAGCCCCCATTTTTATTTTTAATGTGATTTTTATTTCCAGAGACTCTTCAGACTTCAAGCAGACTTGCAACATCCTGCGGACACTGGGTCTACAGCCCACCGTGGGAGACTGCCATGCGGTGCGTATGGCATGTGAAAGCGTGTCTACACGAGCAGCCGCCATGTGTGCAGCTGGCCTTGCTGGAGTCCTCAATCGTATGCATAAAAATCGAGGCGAAGACATTCTCAAGATCACAGTTGGAGTGGACGGATCTGTCTACAAACTTCACCCTTCGTAAGTTAACTATCCAGTTGTCTATATTACAGTCAAAAATTATTTTCCCAATTCACAATTTGCAAATCCAAGTGGTGAGAACCAATTTCCTTATCTCAATTTTTTTTTTATGATCATAAAATGATGTTGATGACATTTTCTTCTACTTTCAGCTTTAAGGATAACTTCCACACAGCTGTCCACAAGCTGGCACCAAGGTGTGACATCACCTTCATCCAATCAGAGGAAGGCAGCGGGCGAGGTGCAGCCTTGATTTCAGCGGTAGCATACAAGATGGCGTGTCTTATTGGGCATTAGCTACTGATGTAACATAATCCTTGGACATATTAATTCAATACCTCCTCAGACAGTTTCTACAGACCTGTAAAAAAAAAGTCCCAAAAGCGCACAATGTTCCATTACATCGACATTGTCCTACATGCCTAAAATGGCATATATGGATCCATCATGATGTACAGAAGGGGCAAACATCTTCCCGTAGTTTTAGCATGTATTTTGCAGAACATTGATAGATTATATGGTCTGGTTAGAAAGATATCCAACAGGACGTCTGTGACATTTTGGTTTTCTTCACATAAGTACATGCCAAATATGACAACGCAAATCAATATGTCTCTTATAGTGTGCCCAAGGCAATACTCTAAGAAGAGTTCTCAAGACAGTCACAAACTGGTGACCTTCAAAATTTTTGTTGTTAGGTTACAGACTTGCACATTTTCAGATTCCATGTGGAATTCTCAGGTTAAAAATTAGAAATGTTGGACGTAAGCAGACATATTACCACTTTACAGACTTTGACAGCCTGACCAAACCCAATGGTCAACTTTCAGCCTGGAGAATGGAAAGAAGAATGATGCCACAGCCTTCTTTAGAACTCGGGATGACGTGCGGCAGTACATCTGAACAGTATATATCTATAATATATAATAAAAGAGAAGAATTCATCTATACCTAGGCATTTACTAATGTGATCATTTCTCTCAAAATTTTTATAATGTATGTTGTGGATTATATGTATTGTCAGCGGCTTGTGGAAATACAATAATGTGGCTAACAGCAGTCGATAGTGATAGAAAAGTGCATTAAAACTGTACAATGTAAATTACATTAAATTTATTTTATGACTATGACAAGTAGACCTTCCTAGAAAAAACTGTAAATGTACAAAAAATAGGTTGTAAAACACCTGAAGTCAACGGAAAACATGGACATTTAAAGTCTACTATTCACTTTTTAACACATTATAAGAGAAGGGGAGCATGTCTCACCCATGCCATTCCATATGAAAACCAACATCCTTGAGGAATTAAGGAGGCAAGGTGGGCGAGCACTTGGTCCAGATGTTGAGGTGCTGGTGGAACAGGGTGCATATCTCAGAATCATAGAGTAATTCACCACACACTCTTGGAAGTGAAGAAAACGTCTAACTTTATTTGGTGTGAAGCAAGCATGCAAAAAAAACATCAGTGGTGCTGAGAGATGAGATAACACAGATTCAGGCATGGGAGCGCCAGCCAGCCACATCTACTGAAGAGACTATTGTGACAAGAACCCAGGAAAGGTCGCATCATCTTAACTCGCTCACCTCCCAGCACCACTGATAGTTTTTTGTATTTTTGCTTCATACCAAATAAAGTTTGTCCCTTTCTTTCTTGAGGAATCAAGATAAAGCCAGCCTGGTTAGAAGCCAATCTTACTGATGGAAGGGTAAAGAACTTACAAATTGAGAGAATGTTAATGCTGGGCATGATAGAAAGGTGTCAGGACAGCATATCGTACCTTGCAGTGTCTGGGGATGCATAGTCATAGGCATACATCACAGATCCAGTCAGCCATAATGGGCACATGAGCATCAAAACTCGACCCTGGAGCAGTAGAAGAAGGCAGATGTAGGAGGACAGCTAGCTGTGGAGTTAAGGGCTCGCTCACGTGAGCGATGATTCTCTCTTCCGTGAGAATAGGATTATGGTAATGACAATCGGTTCAAACTGTGATCAGAGATTGAGCCGAGTGTCTGCTGAGTGTGATCCGGTTCTCTCACATGAGAAAATCATATCACAGGTGTGAGCAAAATGGAGAACCTAATTTCTCCATCTGCTTCATTGTCTGTGTCTACGTCTCATTCGTCTCATGACGAATTGGCATGATAAAAAAAACACAGATCTGCACTGCCCCATAGTATAACATTGGGCCGAGTGCTATCCGAAAAACATCAGATAGAACTCATCTGAAGAGCCCTTAGTGTGATACTCTGGGCAATATTCTACTGGGAAACTTTGGATCCTGACATCATGTCGCTGTTACGCGTGTCACCTGCCTAAAGCTTGTACAGTCTAAGTACACACTGTTCGGGCAACAGTATTCCCTAATGGCAAAAACCTCTTTTAGTAGTAGAATGAGTTGAGGCACATCTTCAAATTTCCCTGGAAATTTCAAATTTCACTCCATGGAGTCCATGCCTCGTCAGGTGAGAGCTGTTTTGGTGGCATGAAGGAGACCTACACAATCTTGTGCCTTTGATGGCTTTACTTTTATCACTGATTACAGTGTATGCATATGCTCTACATTTTATTTTTCATGTCCTCTTGAATAAGTAACACTATATTATACTCTTGATGACTATAGAACATCATTTCCCATAGGCATTCTATGTACTGTATACCACAATGATTTGTATTTTACCTATTGTTATTTAGATATTTCTTTTGTGTTTCTTATGACCAAAAAAAAAATATTTCCTGTACAGCATGTCAGATCTGTTTTTCAATTTCCCGTTTTAATTTCTTGGTGATACCTGTTAATATGCATGACATGTTGAAATATGCCATTTCTTTCCCATTAAAATAAATGATATCAATGAGACATCATTGACTTTTGCAAGTGTAAAGACTATTAAAACAATATCGTTCTCATAGTGCCTGGTTTTATGCTGCTTTCTATGAAAAATCTGCATTATGTTAGATAGGCCTGTGTCCCCCTTTGGGATCCTTTGAATGAGTTTGGGGGCTCCCATGTTAGTTTAAGGAAATTGTCCGAAAAAGAGAATAGTGTAGTTCCCTAGAACAATAAAAGTGCCCAATATACCTTGGTAGTGATGAGCGGACGAGCAGGGATATGGTGTTATTCAAGCATGCTCGGGTGCTAACCAAGTGTCTTCGGCGTGCTCGAAATATAGGTTTGAGTCCTCGCAGCTGTATGTCCCGCGACTGTTCGACAGCCGCAACACAAGCAGGGATTGGCTGTTTGTTAGGCAATTCCTGCATGTGGTGCGGACAGCCACGAGACATGCAGCCGTGGGGACTCGGACATATTATTCGAGCACGCCAAAGACACTTGGTTTGAATCTGAGCATGATAACACCTTATCTGAGCACGTTCGCTCATCACTATACCTTAGATAACTGTCAGCTATCCCTCCCAACTTCTCCATTCACACGAACGCTCTACTCGGCCAAACGTTGATGCTTTCTTTATGGGGAGAGTGGAGTTATGGCACCGCTGAGGGTTCAGTCGCCACAGAGGTACTGCATCTCCTCCTGAGGTGTGGTACCCCTCCATCCAGGTAAGGTGGAGACACCTGACCACACTCCAACACCTGCATCCCACACAACATAGTAGTGTAGCAAAGCACCCTTTGGTGGCTCCCTGCTTGGAACACGAAGCGTGCTGGGAGGCGGGTGGAGTTTAGTTTGCACCAAAAGAGCTGGAAGAGTTTAGGATTGGGTCAGTCTGTGAGAGGAGATCCCCTGAGTGGGATGGATGGAAGGAAGTGCTGCAGCCGACCTCAGAGACCTGGGTCCGCTGGCACAGGAAAGGGACATTGATAGAAAGCCTGACTCTCCATAAGAAGAAAAGGATTAGTACGGAACGTGAGGAGAAGAGAACTAAGGATTAGGGTTAGAGGAGAACCCTTCCCAAGTTCTAAGCGCAAGGCCGGGGTCTGGTCCCCGAGGTTGTATGGATACTAATGGTCCTGCAGCAGACACCGGAGGAATAGAAGTTGCACCACTTTATTCCCACACCAGACTTAGGGGCACAACAGCATCGTGAGTGAGCCGGGACTAGGTAGCAAGGAGTCCCCGAAGCAGGCTACAGCTGTCTGCCTTACAAGTAGAGTTCATAGGAACATCTGACAGGAGGAACTCCAGTGTAACTGTGGCGCCCCTGAGGCTCAGTCGCCACAGAGGTACTGTACCTTCTCCTAAGGTGTAGTGCCCCACCACCTAGGTAAGTTGGGAACTCCTTTCCACACTCCAACACCTGCACCCCACACACAGGATAGTTCAGCAGGACCACATTGCGGCTCCATGCTTAGAGGGTAGCAGAGCACCTTTTCGTGGGTCCTTTCTTCGTAACACGAGATGTGCTGGGAGGTGGGTGGAGTTGAGATATATAAAAGGTTGGGAAGGTTTAGAATTACAGTCCAGTCTGACAGAGGGTCAGAGAGGAAGGAAGCCACTCGGGAGGAGTGGGGATCCCTGGAAGAAGGGATGGAGGAAGGAGTGCTGCAGCTGCCTCAGTGACCTGAGCCAGCTGGCACGGGAAAGGAACAGAAGGAGAAAGACGTAGAACTGCAACCTAAGCTTCCATAAGAGAGAGAAGGAACAGTGCGGAACAAAGGAGTACGAAAACAGAGAGGAGTTGTGGGTTGGAAGAGGAACCCTGCCTATAGGTCCTCAGCGCAAGGCCGGGGCCTGGCCCCGAGGTTGTATGGTCACTTATGGTTCTGCAGCAGACACCGGTGAAGTAGTTGGCTGTAAATGCACTACTCCCATCTAAGACTTGGGGCACAACAGGAACTGAATAGAGAGCCAGGACTCCGGAGAAGGGAGTCCCCGAGAAAGGCTACAGCTGTCTGTCATACAAGTAGAGTTGTTAGGAACATCTGACAGGAGGATCTTCAGAGTACCATGGTACTGGAGCTCTTCACACTAAAAGGCGCAATAGAGGAGTCATTCAGGAGAGGTACATGTTGGCGGAGTGTTGGAGAGGCGAATCCTGACTTGCCCGGGAGGTTGATTGAGTCTCTACCCCGGAGGACACGGCACAGAGGCAGGCACCAGTGTATCACACGAACTGTGAGTAAAGCTTTGGAACTGCAAGCCCTGGTGTCTTCCATTCATTTGTGCACCAACACCGTCAGCACTGCTACATCTGGGTACCAACATTCCTCACACCGCCTGCGCCTATTCACTGCCCTGGGGTTACAGCTTCACCTGTGGGGAGCTACACCATCAGCCCCAGAGGATCTGCATGCAGCGTTGGCTTGCCATCTTGCTTGCCAAACACCACAGGTGGCTTCACGAACTATCACATAAGCTATATCACAAACCACCATTGATTTGGGCGCCCAGGGCCACGGACCGGGTCACAGCTGCCGTGACACATTCCCCTGACACCGGCCCGGTACTGAGTACCCCACGACCCATAACTCAGTACTAGGAGTACTTCACTAAAGGCGCAATAAGGGAGACGTTCAGAAAAGGCACATGTTGGCGGAGTGTTGGAAAGGAGGACTTCATCTTGCTTGGAGGTTGGCTGAGCTCCTGACCCGGAGGACACGGCACGGATGCGAGCTCTTGTGCCACAACAGACTGTGAGTAAAGCGTTGGAACTACATGCCCTGGTGTCCTCCACTTATTCCTGCGTCAACCTGCTCAGCACTGCTACATCCCCCTGCGCCTGACACTGCACCATCTACGTGTCACTTTACCTACACTGCCCTGGGACTACAGCCCTGCCTGTGGAGGGCTATAACATCATTGTTGCACCAAACCATCTGTCCCAGAGGATCTGTCTGCAGCGTCGGCTTAACATCTTCATTGCCGAACACCACATAAGCACACTGAACTTTCCCCCCCTTTTCACAATGGGCGCCCAGGGCCACGGGCCGGGTCCCAGATGCCATGACATCTCCCATTGGAGCTCATCAGGCCCGGTACCGAGTACCCCGCCAGCCCTGGGAGGGCGACCCAGAGTTGGCAGCTGCCAGACTCATAAGACAATTTGCTAACACTCAGTATAAGACTCAATGCCTTTGCTGCAATGGTTGGTATATTTTGCATATCCATACAATATGCTAGAATTCAAAATGGAGCTGTAAATATATTGTACCCATGTGGTGCTCTATGGGCACGTATATTTAAATGTTAGAGCACATTCAGCCTTTACGTGAGTTTTATGTATAGAACAAAGCTACATCCTCGATAGACCACATGATAGAGCAACATGTCACAAAAGACTGAGTGTCGGCTTCATAATTACGGTATATAATATAAAAGATAAAGGACAATACAATACACTTTTTCCTTCCACTCAACTTTCCATTAATATGCTTGGATACAGCACTCTATGAGCAGCTGGCTTCTTTAGCAATGACCTTTTGTGGCTTACCCTCCTTGTGGAGTGTGTCAGTGACTGCCTTCTGGACATCTGTCAAGTCAGCAGTCTTCCCCATGATTCTGGAGCCTACTGAAACAGACTAAGGAACCTTTCTAAATGCTTAGGAAGCCTTTGCAGGTGTTTGTGAGCAGGTTGCGGAATGCAGTGACGCACGAGAGGCAGAGCAAGGGTTAACAACTTAATTTAACAATGGGATACTCCTCGCAGGAAGACAAACAGTTAAATGAAGGAATAAACAGTTCAATTGTAATGAACATACAGAGTTAATGAACAATGAACGAGGTAACGGCAGTACTTTCAAACATTTATCGTATCAGAGGTTTCTCAGGCTATAGATGATGCTTGGAAGTCAGCAGCGCCAACAACGACTGAAGTGGTGCTTATCCAATGAGGTCCTGCTGGCTATGGTGGTCCGTCTTCTGGCGGCAGCGGTCGGTCTCCGGTACCATCCACTGAGCCCCTAGTCCACCAGTGGCTGTGACCAACGCAAACAAGGCCACAGTAATGTCAGGGTCCTGGTTGAGCAGCGTGGCAATGTCCAGCAGGGAGGGCAGCGAACAGCCCTGCACTCTGCCCTGGCTCTTAGGCTGACGTGCGGCGCTTAGCTGAACAGGGCTCCCGGCTCTCCCTGTTACTGCAGTGGGCTCCGGCAGCGTCCTGTCGTTGGATCGGCCACATGTCGTTACGGCACGGCTGCGCACCTCGTGGAGCACACTGCGCATGCACGTTGCCTCATTCACTGCTGGCGGGAAACTGCCTAATGCTGTGCACGCTTTCCCTTTTAACTACGCCCCCGGCTTCCGGGTCAGAGCAACTGTCCGGACCTTTTTGCCTTCCCTCGGACAACATGGGACGCAGCCTGGAGAGTTCCGGACCTGGTTTAGTACAGGTACCCGCGGTCGGGTCTTCCTCTTTACATTACTGAGATTTTTCGCTTTATAAGACGCTCCGGATTATAAGACGCACCCCAAACTTTGAGGAGAAAAATAAGAAAAAAATATTTTTTTAATAAAATGGTGGTGCTTCTTATAATCCATGCGTCTTATTGCTTACCGGGGGTGGTGGTTGCGGTGAAGCGGGGTCCCAGGGTCGCTGCTGGAGGAGGCAGGAGTGGGGTGATACTGCATGCCGCAGGCAGGGATGAGAGGGTGCTCCGATGTGCAGCGCGCTGCCAGGGGGTCTTGTGCTGCTGCCAGGGGGTCTTGTGCTGCTGGCGGTCTGTGCTGCTGCCAGGGGGACCTGTGCTACTGCCAGGGGGGCTTGTGCTGCTGCCAGGGGGGCTTGTGCTGCTGTTGGGGGTCTGTGCTGCTGCCAGGGGGGCTTGTGCTTCTGGGGGTCTGTGCTGCTGCCAGGGGGGGGCCTGTGCTACTGCCAGGGGGGCTTGTGCTGCTGCTGGGGGTCTGTGCTACTGCAAGAGGGGCTTGTGCTGCTGCTGGGGGTCTATGCTACTGCGAGGGGGGCATGTGCTGCTGCCGGGGGTTCTGTGCAGCAGCCCGGGGCTCTGCCGACATTTACCTGGTGTAGGCCTCAGGGGTGTCCGGGTGTCTCCGGGTGTCTGGCGGTGCTGTGGGTGTCTCCGGGTGCCCAGCCGTGTCTCCACGTGCCCAGCGGTGTCTCTGTTTCCCATCCCGGGGCTCTGACGACATTTTGCGACAGGCCAGAGCCCCGGGGCTCTCTCTCGGTTACCTCTGTATTGACTCCGGCAATATGGCGGCGGCACATGCGCTGATGGTGATCTCGGGACTGAGATCTCGAGAGATGAGATTTCTGAGATCTCATCTCTCAAGATCTGTCCCGAGATCACCATCAGTGGAAGCGCCGCCCCCGGCGGCGGCCGCCATATTGCCGGAGTCAATACAGAGGGAACTGTTATGAATGAGTCACCATAGGAGGCAAAAACAGAAATAATAGCTAAGTCCAGAAAACCAGAAAAGTTGGCAGCTATCGGATTGCAGACCCCTGAACCTAACAACAACAACTAGCAGTAGCCGTGGGGGGTTCCTACGGTGCCCTAGACCCCTCGATCACAGCCGGAGAACTACATAGCCTAAAGACAGAAAGGGAAATCTAAACTGCCCCAGAGCAGACCCCCAAAGCAATAGGCAGCCCCCAACATATAATGACGGTGAAGCAAGATGAAAAAACACTAACACAGATAGAAAGATAGGCTGAGCAAATGATGGGTCCCAAGCTAACTAAATAGGACAGGATAGGAAAGCTGCTGTCTGCAATATGCCAAAACCCTATAGAAACAAAAGCCAACCGAACGATAGGGAAAAAAACCCTGAAGACGCTAGGCTTCAAAAAGACTATATCAGTACCCAGGTATTTTCTGAAGACAGAGCAAAAAGGAATTCAGCTCACCCCAGCAGGGAATGGCAGAGATCCAGCAAAACAAGGCAAAACAAAACCAAAACAAAAATGAAAAAAGAAGAGCAGAAAACTTAGCTTTTGAGGAGCAGGAATCAGACTGGTCTCAAAGAATCCCTCAGAGAAATCACCCGCAAGGCAGAAGGGCGTCGACTGCCTTATATCCAGTCAGCAATTCCAGTCACCCAGTCATCATCATTCTGCTCAGCTGTTTGGTAATCAGCCTCACTACCTTCCCTCACTAGAAGAGGGAGTTAATCAGACCTCAATGGTGAAGGGGAAAATGAACTCACAACAGTACCTCCCCCTTGAGGAGGGGTCACCGAACCCTCATTCACGCCACCAGGGCGATCAGGGTGAGCCCGATGAAAGGCACGCACCAATCTTTTGGCATGAATATCAGAGGCAGAGACCCAGGAATTATCCTCTTGACCATAACCCTTCCACTTAACCAAATACTGGAGTCTCCATCTAGCCAGACGGGAATCCAGTATCTTCTCTACTTCATATTCCATGTTACCTTCAACCAATACAGGGTCTGGAGGTGCCACCCCAGGAACAACTGGTTCAACAAAGCTCTTCAACAAGGACTTATGAAACACATTATGGATTTTAAATGTGACAGGAAGAGCCAAACGAAAAGAGACCGGATTAATAATCTCCAAAATCTTGTAAGGTCCAATAAATCTAGGCTTAAACTTAGGAGAAGCCATCTTCATAGCGATATTTGTTGATGATAACCAAACCATATCACCAACCTTAAACTGGGGACCAATGGTCCTATGTCGGTTGGAAATCCGCTGGGCCTTTTCCTGGGAGAGAGATAACTTATCCACCACTTGGTCCCAGATCTGGTGCATTCTCTCCACCACAGTGTCAACACCTGGGCAGGCAGAAGGCTCCACCTGCCCTGAAGAAAATTGAGGATGAAACCCAAAGTTACAAAAAAAAGGTGACATCAAAGTGGCAGAACTAGCTCTATTATTTAAAGCAAATTTGGCCAAGGGCAAAAATGAAACCCAATCATCCTGATCAGCGGAAATAAAACATCTCAAATACGACTCCAAGGTCTGGTTTGTTCTCTCCGTCTGCCCATTGGTCTGAGGGTGAAAAGCAGAGGAGAAGGACAACTGAATTCCCAGCTTGGAACAGAAAGTCCTCCAAAATCTAGACACAAACCGAACTCCTCTGTCAGATACAATGTTCTCAGGAATCCCGTGCAAGCGAACCACCTGTTGCAAAAACAGGGGCACCAACTCAGAGGAAGATGGCAACTTAGGGAGTGGTACAAGATGAACCATCTTAGAGAACCTATCACAAATCACCCAAATAACAGTCATTCTCTGAGAGACAGGCATATCAGAGATGAAATCCATTGAAATATGGGTCCATGGCCTCCTGGGGACCGGCAAAGGCATCAACAACCCACTAGAGCGAGAACAAGGTTTAGACCGGGAGCAAGTCCCACAGGACTGCACAAAATTCCTGACATCACGAGACAAGGCGGGCCACCAAAAAGTCCGACTCACCAGATCTCTAGTACCAAAAAAAACCTGGATGACCAGCCAATGCAGAGTAATGAACTTCAGACATCACTCTCTTCTTCCACTGGTCAGGAACATACAACTTTCCACTGGGACAACGCTCAGGTTTGTCCTCCTGGAACTCTTCCAGAGCAGAGCACGTCTCAAATCGGGCGAGATGGCAGAAAGAACTACCCCTTCGCCTAAGATGGTAGCAGGCTTGGTCACCACAGGAGAATCAGCAAAGAAGCTCCTAGAGAGGGCGTCAGCCTTGACATTCTTAGTGCCAGGAAGAAAAGAGACCACAAAATCAAAACGTGTAAAAAACAAGGCCCACCTAGCCTGTCTAGGATTCAAGCGTTTGGCCGACTCCAGGTAAATCAAATTCTTGTGGTCAGTGAGGACCACGACTTGATGTTTAGCTCCCTCCAACCAATGTCTCCACTCCTCAAATGCCCATTTCATGGCTAACAGTTCCCGATTCCCCACATCATAGTTACATTCAGATGGAGAGAACTTTCGGGAAAAGAAAGCACAGGGATTCATTTTAGATGTCACAGGATCCTTTTGGGACAAAACAGCTCCTGCACCAATCTCAGAAGCATCCACCTCTACCTGGAACGGGAGTGAGACATCAGGTTGCCGCAAAACCGGGGCAGAAGTGAATCTTCGCTTCAGCTCCTGAAAGGAAGAAACAGCCTCTGGAGACCAATTCAACACATCAGCACCCTTCTTAGTCAGATCAGTCAATGGCTTGGCAATACTAGAAAATTTTGCTATAAATTAGCAAAACCCAAAAACTTCTGGAGGGCCTTCAAAGAAGTAGGCTGAACCCAATCATAAATGGCCTGTACCTTGGCCGGGTCCTTTTCAATAGTTGACGGAGACAAAATAAATCCCAAAAATGAAATCCTCTGTACCCCAAAAAGGCATTTCGATCCTTTGACATACAGGGAATTCTCCCTCAAGATCCGGAACACAGTCCGAACATGTTTCACATGAGAATCCCAATCCTTGGAGAAGATCAAAATATCATCCAGATAGATAATCAAAAATTTATCCACAAAGTCTCGGAAAATGTCGTTCATGAAGTTCATGATGACATATCATCCCCTGAGGAAGAAGTTTTTAACTTTGAAACGCGTAGGGAAATAAATGTATTAACTATACAACTTGTGAGGAGTGATGGTCTGGTAGCGCACGTTTAATCCATAAAAATTCCTTCCTTGAATCTGAAGATTTATGGCCACGGCGTGGTCATTTGGATGTGCAGCAAACTGACCTTGTTCCTTTATGCCTGTTACTCTCCTGCAGAGGGTGAGTATAAACCATTGACTTATATCTGTGTTTTCTCGGGTAAGACCCTATTGCGCTCTTTTTCTTTCAGTTTCTACTGTTCATGAAGCACTGGAAGACAGAAGGGGCATTAGTGAGCCCAAAAGGCATCATCAGGTACTCAAAATGTCCCTCCGGAGTATAAAACGCCGTCTTCCATTCATCCCCATGCTTAATGCGGATAAGATTATACGCCCCTCTGAGGTCAAGCTTGGTAAACCAGCAAGCACCTTTAACTCTGGAAAATAGATCCAAAATCAGGGGTAACGGATACTGATATTTAATAGTAATTTTGTTGAGGGCACGATAATCAATAATCAAGGCCTTAATGAACCATCCTTTTTGGCCACGAAAAAAAACCCGGCACCTAAGGGTGAAGAGGATGGTCTAATATGACCCTTCTCCAACGCCTCCTTAATATAGGATCGCATAGCCTCGTACTCGGGTACAGATAAATTGAAGAGCCGACCCTTGGGAAATTTACACCCCGGGCTCAATTCAATTGCACAGTCATAACTCCTATGAGGAGGCAAAGACGCAGACTCATTCTCACTAAATACATCATAAAAGTCCGCCAAAAAGTCAGGAACATCATGCGACTGAGGAGAGGTGGAAAAAACCGGAGCCTCACTAAGGGAACACCAACAACCCCAACTCACCACAGACACAGATTTTCAATCCAAAACTGGATTATGAATTTGCAACCAGGGAAACCCCACAACAATGGTATCATGCAAATTATGCAACACCAAAAATCTGCAATTTTCTTGATGGTCTGGGGCGACCCGCATTACCACCTGGGTCCAAAACTGAGGTTTATTTTTCGCCAAAGGAGTAGCATCAATCCCCCTCAAAGGGATAGGCATCCGCAGAGGTGTCATTGGAAATCCACAACGTTTAGCAAAATCCAAGTCCATTAGGTTCAGGGCTGCTCCCGAATCCACAAAAGCCTTGGCAGAAAATGTGGACAGGGAGCAGATCAGAGTAATTACCAGAAGAAACTTAGGTTGAACACCACCCACAGAAAACGTGTGTGCAAAACGTTTCTCTCGTTTAGGACAGACAGAAATAATATGCGAAGCGTCTCCACAAAAAAAACACAGCTTATTACGCCTTCTGAACTCCTGACGTTGCTCCCTGAACAAAACTCTATCACATTGCATAGGTTCAGACACTTGTTCAACAGGTGGCAACACCTCTCGTGCAGTCCTGCGTTCACGCAAACGAGAGAGATCCCCGGGGCTCTGGCCTTTCCCAAAATGTCGGCAGAGCCCCGGGATGGGAAACCGGAGACACCACTTGGCACGTGGAGACACGGCTGCGCACCCGGAGACACCTACAGCACCCCCGGACACCCGGAGATACCCGGACACCCCTGCGACCTACACCCAGTAAGGCATGTCCGCTTTGTAAGACGCACCCCCATTTTCCCCCCAAGTTTGGGGGAAAAAAGTGCGTCTTACAAAGCGGAAAATACGGTAATGACTTTTGTTTTTTAATTAGATGTAAGCCATACTCATCAACATTAACATAAATAAACACTTGAAACAGATCATTCTGTTTGTAATGACTGTATAATATATGAGTTTCACTTTTGTATTGAAGAACTGAAATAAATTAACTTTTTGATGATATTCTAATTTAGAGAGAAGCACTTGTATGTAATTTGCATACATGTGGCTACCTGCCGACTAGACGTGCACAGCCTTGCTCAATGCAAGTGCATCGACACATCTAGTCGGAATGTGGCTGGAAGTATGCAAATCATATACTCCCTTGAATGGCATCAGAGTGACTACAGACTTGTAGGCTAAGGCCAGACAACCCCTTGAACAATCCAGCAGCCAGCAGTGTGCTGGAAAAGCAAAGAGAAAACTGTGTAAAAAATTTTATGAAATCCTATAATAAAAATTATTTTCAGCCCAATACATGCACATGAGTAAAAAACAGTTGTTCCCAAAGGTGTCCATATTTTTTAACATGGTCAAGTCACTCACCATCATTTATTATTATGCTTTTCTTATAGTGTTATTGTGGTGCCTGTTATGAGTTCATTTTCTCCTTCACCTCTGATGTCTGATGAACTCCCTCTGCTGGTGAAAGGAGGTAGTGAAATTGATCTGGATGGGAAGAACCTGTCATCTGAACAGGTGGAGTGTGATTGGACATCCGGAATTTCTGAGTGGATATAAGGCAGCCGACGCCCTGCAAAGTTGCTGGTGATCCTTGCTGCTCTGAGCTCTGGCATCCAGTTTAGTTCCTGTCTACTAAAAGCTAAGGTTTTGCTCTGCTATTTTTCCATGAGATTTTGTCTGTTTACTTAGTGTTTGTGTTCAGCCTTCCCTGGTTGGGATGGGCTGAACTCCATTTTTGTCTCTGATCAGTTGATCTCTTTGCTCTGTCTTCAGAATATACCTGAGTGCTGATATAGTGATTTTGAAGTCTAGTGACTTCAGGGACTTTTCTATCAGACGTGTTGGACATTATTTTTGGCAGTGCTTTTTGCGTGATTGCAGCCAGCATCTTTTCTGTCCTTTGCTATCTAGTTAGTTGGGCCCATCATTTGCTCAGCCTGTCTTTCTGTCTGTGTTTGTGTTTTCATCTGTTTTTCACCGACAATACATGTTGGGGGCTGTCTATTGCTTTGGGGTCTGCTCTGGGGCAGTTTAGATTTCCCCTTTCTTTCTTTAGGCTTATTTAGCTCTCCGGCTGTGACGAGGGGTCTAGGGCACCGTAGGAACCCCCCACGGATACTGTTAGTTGTGGTGAATAAGATCAGGGGTCTGCAATCCGCTAGCTACCAACCTCTCCGGTTTTCTGGACTTAGCTTGTGTTTTTGTTTTTTCCTCCTCCGGTGACTCATTCATAACAGAATAACCAGCCATACCGCAGATTCTAGGGTACTCAATAGCAGGAAAGAATTGTAAAGAAAAAAAAGGGTCAGAATTTTTTTTGTGTATATTTTTTCCTCTATTTCTCTGAGGCCGTAGGGGGAATTTTTTCTCAATGGAGATTAAGCAATTGTCTGATCGTGTGGAGCAGCTCACTGCTGAAGTGCGGGGAATTTCCGCCTATCTTGCTCATTCACATGCTGCTGAACCAAAGATCCCTACTCCTGATGTGTTTTTTGGGGATCGGTCTAAATTTTTGAATTTTAAGAATAATTGTAAATTATTTTTTGCCTTGAAGCCTAACTCATGGGGGAGCTCCACGCAGCAGGTTAAAATTGTCATCTCTTTGCTGTGCGGCGATCCCCAGGATTGGGCGTTTTCTTTAAAACCTGATGATCCTATTCTAGCTAATGTGAACGCATTTTTTCAAGCCTTGGGGTTGTTGTATGATGAACCTAATGCTATTGATCAGGCTGAAAAGGCCCTGTTGGCATTGAGCCAGGGTCAGGATTCTGCAGAGTTGTACTGTCAAAAATTCCGAAAGTGGGCGGTCCTTACTACCTGGAATGATGGTGCCTTGGCAGCTCTCTTTCGGAAGGGTTTGTCAGAAACCGTAAAAGATACTATGGTGGGATTTCCTGTTCCCTCTGGTCTTGACGATTCTATGTCATTGGCCATTCAGGTTGATCGGCGTTTACGTGAACGCAAAACTGCACGAGAGGTGTTGCCACCTGTTGAACAAATGTCTGAACCTATGCAATGTGATAGAGTTTTGTTTAGGGCGCAATGTCAGGAGTTCAGAAGGTGAAATAAGCTGTGTTTTTTTTATTGGAGATGCCTCTGATATTATTTCTGTCTGCCCTAAACGAGAGAAACATTTTGCACACACATTTGCTGTGGGTGGTGTTCAACCTAAGTTTCTTCTGGCAATTACTCTGATCTGCTCCCTGTCCACATTTTCCGCTAAGGCTTTTGTGGATTCGGGAGCAGCTCTGAACCTGATGGACTTGGATTTTGCTAAACGTTGTGGGTTTCCTATGACACCTCTGCGGACGCCTACCCCTTTGATGGGTATTGATGCTACTCCTTTGGCGAAGAATAAACCTCTGTTTTGGACCCAGGTGGTAATGCGGGTTGCCCCAGACCATCAAGAAAATTGCAGATTTTTGGTGTTGCATAATTTGCATGATACCATTGTTCTGGGGTTTCCCTGGTTCCAAATTCATAATCCAGTTTTGGATTGGAAATCTTTGTCTGTGGTGAGTTGGGGTTGTCGGTGTGACCTTAGTGACGCTCCTGTTTTCTCCACCTCTCCCCAGTCGCATGATGTTCCTGACTATTTGGCTGATTTTTATGATGTATTTAGTGAGAATGAGTCTGTGTCTTTGCCTCCTCATAGGAGTTATGACTGTGCAATTGAGCTGAGCCCTGGGTGTAAATTTCCCAAGGGTCGACTTTTCAATTTATCTGTACCCGAGCACGAGGCTATGTGATCCTATATTAAGGAGTCGTTGGAGAAGGGTCATATTAGACCATCCTCTTCACCCTTAGGTGCTGGTTTTTTTTTTTCGTGGCCAAGAAAGATGGTTCATTAAGGCCTTGTAGTGACTATCGTTCCCTCAACAAAATTACTGTTAATTATCAGTATCCGTTACCCCTGATTTCTGATCTATTCTCCAGAGTTAAAGGTGCTTGCTGGTTTACCAAGCTTGACCTCAGGGGGGCATATAATCTTATTCGCATTAAGCATGGGGATGAATGTAAGACGGCGTTTAATACTCCGGAGGGACATTTTGAGTACCTGATGATGCCTTTTGGGCTCACTAATGCCCCTTCTGTCTTCCAGTGCTTCATGAATGATATTTTCCGAGACTTTGTGGATAAATTTTTGATCATCTATCTGGATGATATTTTGATCTTTTCCTGGGATTGGGACTCTCATGTGGAACATGTTCGGACTGTGTTCCGGATTTTGAGGGAGAATTCCCTATATGTCAAGGGATCGAAATGCCTTTTTGGGGTACAGAGGATTTCATTTTTGGGATTTATTTTGTCTCCGTCAACTATTGAAAAGGACCCGGCCAAGGTACAGGCCATTTATGATTGGGTTAAGCCCACTTCTTTGAAGGCCCTCCAGAAGTTTTTGGGTTTTGCTAATTTTTATCGTAAATTTATAGCTAATTTTTCTGGTATTGCCAAACCATTGACTGATTTGACTAAGAAGGGTGCTGATGTGCTGAATTGGTCTCCGGAGGCTGTTTCTTCCTTTCAGGAGCTGAAGCGAAGGTTCACTTCTGCTCCGGTCTTGCGGCAACCTGATGTCTCACTCCCGTTTCAGGTAGAGGTGGACGCTTCTGAGATTGGTGCAGGAGCTGTTTTGTCCCAAAGAGATCCTGTAACATCTAAAATGAATCCCTGTGCTTTCTTTTCCCGAAAGTTCTCTCCATCTGAACGTAACTATGATGTGGGGAATCGGGAACTGTTAGCCATGAAATGGGCATTTGAGGAGTGGAGACATTGGTTGGAGGGAGCTAAACATCAAGTCGTGGTCCTTACTGACCACAAGAATTTGATTTACCTGGAGTCGGCCAAACGCTTGAATCCTAGACAGGCTAGGTGGGCCTTGTTTTTCACACGTTTTGATTTTGTGGTCTCTTTTCTTCCGGGCACTAAGAATGTCAAGGCAGACGCCCTCTCTAGGAGTTTCTTTGCTGATTCTCCTGCTGTGACCAAGCCTGCTACCATCTTAGGTGAGGGGGTAGTTCTTTCTGCCATCTCGCCCGATTTGAGATGTGCTCTGGAAGAATTTCAGGAGGACAAACCTGAGCGTTGTCCCTTTGGAAAATTGTATGTTCCTGACCAGTGGAGGAAGAGAGTAATGACTGAAGTTCATTGCTCCGCATTGGCTGGTCATCCAGGTATTTTTGGTACTAGAGATTTGGTGAGTCGGTCTTTTGGTGGCCCGCCTTGTCTCGTGATGTCAGGAATTTTGTGCAGTCCTGTGGGACTTGCTCCCGCTCTAAACCTTGTTCTCGCTCTAGTGGGTTGTTGATGCCTTTGCCGGTGCCCAGGAGGCCATGGACCCATATTTCAATGGCTTTTATCTCTGATATGCCTGTCTCTCAGAGAATGACTGTTAATTGTGTGATTTGTGATAGATTCTCTAAGATGGTCCATCTTGTACCACTCCCTAAGTTGCCATCTTCCTCAGAGTTGGTGCCCTTGTTTTTGCAACAGGTGGTTCGCTTGCACGGGATTCCTTAGAACATTGTGTCTGACAGAGGAGTTCAGTTTGTTTCTAGATTTTGGAGGACTTTCTGTTCCAAGCTGGGAATTCAGTTGTCCTCCTCTGCGTTTCACCCTCAGACCAAAGGGCAGACGGAGAGAACAAACCAGACTTTGGAGTCGTATTTGAGATGTTTTATTTCTGCTAATCAGGATGATTGGGTTTGGGTTTCATTTTTGCCCTTGGCCGAATTTGCTTTAAATAATAGAGCTAGTTCTGCCACTTTGATGTCACCTTTTTTTTGTAACTTTGGGTTTCATCCTCGATTCTCTTCAGGGCAGGTGGAGTCTTCTGCCTGCCCAGGTGTTGACACTGTGGTGGAGAGAATGCACCAGATCTGGGACCAAGTGGTGGATAAGTTGTCTCTCTCCCAGGAAAAGGCCCAGCGGTTTTCCAACCGGCATAGGACCATTGGTCCCTGGTTTAAGGTGGGTGATATGGTGTGGTTGTCATCAAAGAATATCTCTATGAAGGTGGCTTCTCCAAAGTTTAAACCTAGATTTATTGGACCTTACAAGATTTTGGAGATTCTTAATCCTGTCTCTTTTCGATTGTCTCTTCCTGTTACATTCAAGATCCATAAAGTGTTTCATAAGTCTCTGTTAAAGAGGTTTGTTGAGCCAGTAGTTCCTGTGGTGGCACCTCCTGACCCTGTATTGGTTGAAGGTAATGTGGAATTTGAGGTTGAGAAGATACTAGACTCTCGTCTGGCTAGACGGAGACTCCAGTATTTGGTTAAATGGAAGGGTTATGGCCAGGAGGATAATTCTTGGGTCTCTGCATCCGATATTCATGCCGAAAGATTGGTTCGTGCTTTTCATCTGGCCCATCCTGATCGCCCTGGTGGCGTGGATGAGGGTTCGGTGACCCCTCCTCAAGGGGGAGGTACTGTTATGAGTTCATTTTCTCCTTCACCTCTGATGTCTGATGAACTCCCTCTGCTGGTGAAAGGAGGTAGTGAAATTGATCTGGATGGGATGAACCTGTCATCTGAACAGGTGGAGTGTGATTGGACATCCGGAATTTCTGAGTGGATATAAGGCAGCCGACGCCCTGCAAAGTTGCTGGTGATCCTTGCTGCTCTGAGCTCTGGCATCCAGTTTAGTTCCTGTCTACTAAAAGCTAAGTTTTTGCTCTGCTATTTTTCCATGAGATTTTGTCTGTTTACTTAGTGTTTGTGTTCAGCCTTTCCTGGTTGGGATGGGCTGAACTCCATTTTTGTCTCTGATCAGTTGATCTCTTTGCTCTGTCTTCAGAATATACCTGAGTGCTGATATAGTGATTTTGAAGTCTAGTGACTTCAGGGACTTTTCTATCAGACGTGTTGGACATTATTTTTGGCAGTGTTTTTTGCGTGATTGCAGCCAGCATCTTTTCTGTCCATTGCTATCTAGTTAGTTGGGCCCATCATTTGCTCAGCCTGTCTTTCTGTCTGTGTTTGTGTTTTCATCTGTTTTTCACCGACAATACATGTTGGGGGCTGTCTATTGCTTTGGGGTCTGCTCTGGGGCAGTTTAGATTTCCCCTTTCTTTCTTTAGGCTTATTTAGCTCTCCGGCTGTGACGAGGGGTCTAGGGCACCGTAGGAACCCCCCACGGCTACTGTTAGTTGTGGTGAATAGGATCAGGGGTCTGCAATCCGCTAGCTACCAACCTCTCCGGTTTTCTGGACTTAGCTTGTGTTTTTGTTTTTTCATCCTCCGGTTACTCATTCATAACAGGCGCCCCTGAGGCTCAGTCGCCACAGAGGTACTGCACCTTCTCCTAAGGTGTAGTGCCCCACCACCTAGGTAAGATGGGAGCTCCTTTCCACACTCCAACACTCGCATCCCACATGACAGGGTGGTTCAGCACAACCACACTGAGGTCTCTCTCTCCTCCTAGACATTAGGACTGCCTTGGTGGTTCCCTGCTTGGAACACTGGATGTGCTGGCAGGTGGGTGGAGTTGAGATCCATATAAGAGGTTGGGAAGGTTTAGAATTACAGTTCATTCTGGGAGTTCAGTCTGACGGGAGGTCAGGCGAGAGAAGGACAGTCAGTCAGGAGAGTCTGAGGACGGGTCCAAGGAGAAGGAGTGCTGCAGCTGCCTCAGTGATCTGAGCCAGCTGGCATGGGAAAGGAACAGAAGGAGAAAGACGTAGAACTGCAACCTAAGCTTCCATAAGAGAGAGAAAGAACAGTACGGAACGAAGGAGTAGGAGAACAGAGAGGAGACGTGGGTTGAAAGAGGAACCCTGCCTATAGGTTCTCAGCGCAAGGCCGGGGCCCGGTCCCCGAGGTTGTATGGACACTTATGGTTCTGCAGCAGACACCGGTGGAGTAGTTGGCTGTAAATGCACTACTCCCATCTAAGACTTGGGGCACAACAGGAACTGAATAGAGAGCCAGGACTCCAGAGAAGGGAGTCCCCGAGAGAGGCTACAGCTGTCTGCCATACGAGTAGAGTTGTTAGGAACATCTGACAGGAGGAACTTCAGAGTACCACGGTACTGGAGCTCTTCACACCTTAAGGCGCAATAGAGGAGTCGTTCAGGAAAGGTACATGTTGGCGGAGTGTTGGAGAGGAGAATCCTGACTTGCCCGGGAGGTTGATTGAGTCTCTTTCCCAGAGGACACGGCACGGAGTCAGGCACCAGTGTGTACCACGGACTGTGCGTAAAGCTTTGGAACTGCAATGCCTGGTGTCTTCCATTCATTTGTGCGCTAACACCGTCAGCACCGCTACATCTGAGTACCAGCATTCCTCACACCGCATGCGCCTATCCTCATCTATTGCAATTACACTGCCCTGGGGTTACAGCTTCACCTGTGGGGAGCTACACCATCTATGCTGCAACACACCATCAGCCACAGAGGATCTGCACGCAGCGTTGGCTTAACATCTTGCTTGCCAAACACCACAGGTGGCGTCACGAACTATTCCATTAACTACATATACATTTCGCTATTGACTTGGGCGCCCAGCGCCACGGACTGGGTCACCGCTGCTGTGACACATTCCCCTGGCACCGGCCCGGTACCGCGTACCCCACAGCCCTGGGGGGGCGACCCACTATCATATTCCGTAGCGCTTTACATACATTATCATTGCTGTCCCCAATGGGGATTACAATCTACATTCTCTGCCAGTATGTGTGACTGCAGACTTATAGCCTAAGGCTGGACAGTCCCTTCAGGGCTGCCACTAACAATTTTGGGGCCCCATAATGGCAAAATTTTCCGGGCCCCTTGAGACTCTGCCCAGGCTCTACCCCAGCCCCGCCTCCACCCCTTGAACTGTCCACAGTCCCACCACTCTCTCTTGGAAAACTCCACTTCTCACCAATCACACATTAACAGTTCCCACCACCAGATCACACATATAGCCAGCAGCTCTTGTTTTGGCCAAAAGATTTTTTTTTATCTACCACCACAACAAGGTAGACTCCTCTGGTCAGGCCCTACTCTCCTCTAACCTATTAAACATTTATTAAAATATCCAATACAATTTAGGTATATTTTTATTTATTTTCAGTTTTTAAAATGACCAATATCACATCGAAAGGGACAAATACCACCGCACCATGTCCAGATCACATATTACCATCACATAGTGACCAATAATACCACATAGAAGGAACAAATACCACCACACCATGACCAGACCACATATTACCACCAAATCGTGACTGAATACTACAATAATGATCATTAATAAAAAAAACCACAATACTATAACCATAAGTGCCATTATACACAGGAGATCTGTACTTAGTATGCTGTGTCTGTGTACAGGTAATACAGTGATCACCAGTGACTTTATACACAGGAGCTCTGTATATATGTGGCGCCCCTGAGGGTTCAGTCACCACAGAGGTACTGCATCTCCTCCTGAGGTGTGGTACCCCACCATCCAGGTAAGGTGGAGACACCTGACCACACTCCAACACCTGCATCCCACACAACATAGTAGTGTAGCAAAGCACCTTTGGTGGCTCCCTGCTTGGAACACGAAGAGTGCTGGGAGGTGGGTGGAGCTTAGTCTGCACAAGTGAGCGGGAGATTATTAGGACTAAGTCAGTCTGTGAGAGGTGATCCCCTGAGTGGGATGGATGGTAGGAGGTGCTGCAGCAGTCTCCTGTGACCTGGAGCTGCTGGCACTGGAAAGAGATAGAGAAAGCCTGATTCTCCATAAGGAAGAAAGATTTGTACGGAACGTGAGGAGAAGAAGAGAACTAAGGACTAGGGTCAGAGCAGGGCCCTTCCTCAAGTTCTAAGCGCATGGCCGGGGTCCGGTCCCCGAGGTTGTATGGATACTTATGGTCCTGCAGCAGACACCGGAGGAATAGAAGTTGTCACCACTTTATTCCCACACAAGACTTGGGGGCACAACAGCAACGTGAGTGAGCCGGGACTTGGTAGCAAGGAGTCTCCGAAGCAGACTACAGCTGTCTGCCGTACAAGTAGAGTTCAAAGGAACATCTTAAAGGAGGAACTTGGGTTTAACACACAACCACAAGTGCTTCATTAAAAGAGCTAGAAAGGAGACGTTCAGAGAAGGCATATGTTGGCAGAGTGTAGGAACGGAGTACTTCATCTTGCCTTGAGGTTGGCTGAGCCCCTGACCTGGAGGACACAGCACCGAGGCGGGCACCTGTATGCACAACAGACTGTGAGTGAAGCTTTGGAACTACATGCCCTGGTGTCCTCCGCTTATTCCTGCTCCAACCCACTCAGCACTGCTACATCTCTGTGCTTAACACTGCACCATTACGCTCTCCTCATTAGTTCTTCATCTACACTGCCCTGTTACTACGGCCCTACCTGTGGGCGACACCATCGTTGCTGCACCACACCATCTGTCCCAGAGGATCTGTCTGCAGCGTCGGCTTGACACCTTCATTGCTGAACACCACAGGTGGCGTCACGAATCATCCACTTATAAACTTTAATCAGCCACGCTTAACACCATTCCTTTTACATGGGTGCCCAGGGCCACGGACGGGGTCACCGCTACTGTGACACTTCCCTCTGAGATACTGGCCCGGTACCGAGTACCCCACGGCCCTGGCGGGCGTTTCATTTTGGCGTCACAAACAGGATGACGAAGCCCGGTGCCACCGGGTTCTGTGTGCCGAAGATTTATTGGACTTAATTGCTGAGAATGTGCAAAATAACCAAAATTATAGACTGTAAAATGGACTCTCAAAATGGCCGCCGGCACGGTGAAGAAGGGCGTGACATCATGGGTGGTCCTAAGAAAAGAGCGCGAACTGGCCTGGGCCTCCCCTGCCTAAACTTCTATGCTACAGCGACATGGTCTACCCCCAGAGGGGTTCGTATACTGGCCTGGTATGGAGGAGTAGGAAGAAGGCGCCGCCCCCAGAAGGAGGAGCGAGGCCCTGTGGCGGGAAGGGAGCCCGGGAAGGAGAGAGAACGCCAGGACACCATGATGAAAGAAGGGCGGAGGCCAGGAGAATGCAGAAAAACAACTCTCCCCCAGGCAGCACCTGCGGAACATACGACCGCTGCGATACCCTTTGCAGCGCCCGCCACCATCTCCAAGCCGATACTGCCATTGGATGCGGCCTGCAAGGAGGAGATACATGAGGGCCCCAGAGCAGCCTGTGGGGCGGGGGTTGTATCCCTGCCCGGACCTGGCGCGGCTGCGCAGGTCACCATTGGAGGCCTCGGCAGGCACCAATCCTATGCCCGCTCGGATCCAGCTGCCGCCCGCTCACCAAGCAGCTCCGGAGGTTGCAGCTGCCACCGTTCACCACCCTGTACCCGCACCGGAGCCAGAACATCACCGGGAGGTATCAGATATGATCACCGCCCCTGCCATGATCCTGGTGCTGGGAACTGTACCTGTGGACCAAAATGGTCCAGTGCTTGCTCAGGTCTTAAGTCGCAGCACCCAAGTTTCACCAGCTGTCAGACAAAAAAGCAGAGCAGCAGAGATACCACCTGAAGCTGAGGAACAACATCCCCAGGTACACGTCATCACCCCTGCTGTACCACAGGCAGCAGTTCCATCAGCTGCCACCTCATCCTTTGTGCAACTACCCACAGAAAGATGAAAATCTGAAGTTCTCCCCTGGAAGCATCCAAAGAAACCAGCTTCCACCACCCCAGGAGGTGACCAACAATAAAGGACATTCCCCAAATAACGAAACTCTTACCCAGGAGGGTATAGGCATCATTGTGCCTTCTCGTTTATCATGTTTTTTTTGTTTCTTCAAGTTTTTGCCTAGTTTTTGGCATCAGTATTATGAAAATTTGAACTGCAGTGATCATGAACTTGGAATGCATCACAAACTGTATCTGTAAATAGTTGCGCCTCTTAAGGTGCCCTCTCTTGGTTTTACATAAGTCTTCTATAGATAAGAACTACCTCAACCTGGAGCATTGCTCCAACCCAAGGACACTGCAAGAAATCCCATCTGGGAGTGGTGTCCAGCACGTGCAAGAATTATTGATGTCTTAATGTGAAGTATTGTATAATGTGCCTTATGAAAATGTTGATAACAATAGAACAGATTTTATATAGAGTTTACCTGATAGTAGTATCTAAGTATTTGATTAGGAATGAATATTTTGCAGAATTTAGACTAAATGGTAGTACTTTGATAAAGATGTGAAATTTGAATAAAGATTTGAATACAGGTGACGAACCAGAAGTATGCGGTTGTCACCCAAGGTCAAGAAAGAGACGGAAGGAGAGTATGGAAAATGTGAATAACAGAAGAGAATTGTGTTAAACTTATTAGCAATAATTACTTTAAATAGCACTTTAAGTTAGGTAATATATTAAGTATAGATAGTTAATTAAGTTGTTCTGCAACGTTCAAGAGTCAGTGCCTCCCAACTTGGGAAGTTTAGTTTAAGAACTGTTTTTCAAGCATTTTAAAAATGTTGTATGTTCCTTATTTGTAATGTCTTTGTTTCACTTGCAGCCCACGGACGTGCTGTGTTTAACTGGGGGGTATGTGGCGCCCCTGAGAGTTCAGTCACCACAGAGGTACTGCACCTCCTCCTGAGGTGTGGTACCCCACCATCCAGGTAAGGTGGAGACACCTGACCACACTCCTACACCTGCATCCCACACAGCATAGTAGTGTAGCAAAGCACCTTTAGTGGCTCCCTGCTTGGAACACAAAGAGTGCTGGGAGGTGGGTGGAGCTTAGTCTGCACAAGAGAGCGGGAGATTATTAGGACTAAGTCAGTCTGTGAGATGAGATCCCCTGAGTGGGATGGATGGAAGGAGGTGCTGCAGCAGTCTCCTGTGACCTGGAGCTGCTGGCACTGGAAAGAGATATAGAAAGCCTGATTCTCCATAAGGAAGAAAGATTTGTATGGAACGTGAGGAGAAGAAGAGAACTAAGGACTTGGGTCAGAGCAGGGCCCTTCCTCAAGTTCTAAGCGCATGGCCGGGGTCCGGTCCCCAAGGTTGTATGTATACTAATGGTCCTGCAGCAGACACCGAAGGAAGAGAAGTTGTCACCACTTTATTCCCACACAAGACTTGGGGGCACAACAGCAACGTGAGTGAGCCAGGACTTGGTAGCAAGGAGTCCCCGAAGCAGGCTACAGCTGTCTGCCGTACAAGTAGAGTTCAAAGGAACATCTTAAAGGAGGAACTTGGGTTTAACACACAACCACAAGTGCTTCATTAAAAGAGCTAGAAAGGAGACGTTCAGAGAAGGCATATGTTGGCAGAGTGTAGGAACGGAGTACTTCATCTTGCCTTGAGGTTGGCTGAGCCCCTGACCTGGAGGACACAGCACCGAGGCGGGCACCTGTATGCACAACAGACTGTGAGTGAAGCTTTGGAACTACATGCCCTGGTGTCCTCCGCTTATTCCTGCTCCAACCCACTCAGCACTGCTACATCTCTGTGCTTAACACTGCACCATTATGCGCACCTCACTAGTGGCCCAGGGCCATGGACCGGGTCACTGCTACTGTGACACTTCCCTCTGAGATACCAGCCCGGTACCGAGTACCCCACGGCCCTGGCGTTCCATATAGTGTCAGTGTAAAGGTAATACAGTGATCACCAGTGACATTATACACAGGAGCTCTGTATATAGTGTCAGTGTACAGGTAATACAGTAATCACTGGTGACATTGTACACAGGAACTCTGTATGTAGTGTATAGTGTCAGTGTACAGGTAATACAGTGATCACTGGTGAAATTGCACACAGGACCTCTGTATATAGTATACATTGTATAGTGTCAGTGTATAGGTAACACACTGACTCACCAGAGACGTCTCTAGGTGAAGTCCTTCAGCTTCACTTTTCATCTTTCATCCAACACAGACTGCCATCACTTCTTCTGGCCAGGGCTCATCTCTGCAGGAAATAACACAGTTATCTAGACCACAGTTTGCAGAACACATTACTTAATTTTTTCCCAACTTCTACACTACACCAGATGAAGAAAGAAAGGCTACATAGTGTCACTCTGCACAGTAAGAGGACTGCCCACCGATTTAAAACAGTATCCTCAAAAAAACAATATACATCACTGCAGTAATAATATCCCTTAATTAGCCCCTATGGTGGTAATATCCCCTATCCTGGCCCCGTTTATCTCATTCCTGGCTCTCGGGTGCGTCACAAAGTAACGCATCATCGCTAACGCATGCCGAATTTGGCATGCGTTACTATAATGGCGGCCAATGGATGCGCATAGCGTTAGTGCCCCTATGTAACGGATGCGTTAAAGTCATGGCCATAACGCAATGTGAACCTGCCCTTAGAAATGCATTAGGCTTGTTAAGAAATTTAAGTATGACCTTGGACAATGTATCACAACCTGAGGGACACTTGGCCACCATGGAACCTTATTAGTTATGAGCTATGAATATAATCTGGGGAGATTCTGGTTAGGATAAAAATATAAGGTAACAACGAGGAGGGGAACCAGACTAGTTATTGAGTATTAGTATAAGATGTCCGGGGGTTTCTCTGTAGGACCTCGTTGTGGTCTGATATCAGCTGGAGGGACTGGAATGTGGACACTTAAGCCCTTATCTCTTGCTGCTTGCCAGGGCCATCTTTGGTTCTCTGCAGAGCCTGTAGTCCTATTTTAACTATAGGTCTGATAAAGAGCAGTATAAAAAGTGGGGGTCCGTGAACGGAGGGGCACTGGACAAAAGAAGACAGAAGAAATGGTAAGTGACCATGTTTATTGTGTGTGTCTTATATATTCAGCTATATCCATACATTCCTATATGTCCTATATACTGTATAGTCACGTGTTATGGACTGACATGCTATGGGATTCCCAATACTTCATACTACTTTTTAAAAAAGATCATAGTAATCAGAATGTGGATACAAATGTCCTCAATTTTTTACTCGAGTAGAAATGACAAACTGTGATTAATCCTCTGTATGCGGACATAGCATAAAACTCTGGAAAAGTATATATAATAGTGGACTCTTTTTTTTTTTTTTTTACAATATATTATCTCAAAATGATCCTAGACAGATCCAGTGGCCACCCCACCCTGCAGATGACTGGTAAGATGGTGAGATACATGAGTAGGCTTTCTATGCACATGCAGGGTCCTCTGCCTCGCCGTTGTGTAGCTCAGCTAGTAATGTGCAGATTTCCTATTGAGGATGTTACAGATCATACTTATGTAGCAATAGTCCTGAGAACTTATATTATTATTATTATCTGACATGTTACAGTGAACTCATTTACCAAAATTTAAAAAAAAAAAAATCTGTAAAAAATAGAGAAAATTGGGGAACACTTCTTTCCCCGCTGTGTTAGAATACTCAACTTATTACGTTGTGTTCAGAACACAACACCTTCGATGGCTGTAGAAAGTAAATGCTGTGGATGATCCCACTGCCGAATAATATATAAGTACATTGGTACACTGCATAAAGTTGGGTTTTGTGAAAAGGAAGGTTAGTGATGTGATGGATATGTACGCTTACACTTCTTCTCTGGATAAAAAGTCAACGCGTTTCAAGGTCGGACCAACCTCTTCATCAGGACAACTCATATATATATACTGTATATATAAATATATATATACACTTCTGCTTATTTGGATAAAAAGTCAACATGTTTCAAAGCCGGACCAGTCTCTCCATCAGGACAACTTATCTTCATCATGATAAGTTGTCCCGATGAAGAGGTTGGTCCCATCTTGAAATGTATTGACTTTTTATCTGATAAAGAAGTGGAAGCATATATATCCTTCACATTGTGAATCGGGAGAAGTATGGCATCCTTGTCCTTTCTTTTCACAAAATCCACCTTTATTCATCATTTACCAAAATGACTATTTCTGTGATTTTATTGTCTAGAGACACCAATCACGGTCCATGTTTCCATCATCACCGACCAAATGAAAAAAAAAAAAAAGAAAAATTAGACATCTATCAGCTCTGAACATGTATAAGTCAGAAATGCTGCATATAGTATATGCATTTATTCAGTGCACCCCCAACAGTAGCAATTGTAGTGTCCCTATAAGAGCCAAAGCAAAATACCCCATAGAAACCACCCACCTGAGTGATAGCCACATTCACGGGATACTGCTGGTGACGCTGTTCTGTATATCTGCTAATCTATCATTGTCAGAAGAGAGTAATAATAATAATAATAATAAATTTGATTTCTATAGCGCCGACATATTCCGCAGCACTTTACATTTCAGAGGGGATTTGTACAGACAATAGACATTACAGCATAACAATAATCACATAGATTATAACAAATACCAAGAGGAATGAGGGCCCTGCTCGCAAGCTTACAGTCTATGAGGAAGAGGTAGACACGAAAGGTGGGTGGTAACAGTTGCCCTGATTGTATGGACCAGCCATAATGTTAAGTGTGTAACAGTACAGACACAGAGGGCTAATGGATGCATAAAGCATGTGGGAACATGATGCGGGGAACCTGGTTATGGTAAAACTTTTGGCTGTGCGACCCAGGGATAGATTAGGTCAATGTGTTGAGGCGATAGGCCAGTCTGAATAAATGCATTTTCAGGGCACGCTTAAAATTGTGGGGATTGGGGACTAATCGTATTGACCTGGGAAGTGCATTCCAAAGAATTGGCGCAGCACGTGTAAAGTCTTGGAGACGGGAGTGGGAGGTTCTGATTATTGAGGATGCTAACCTCAGGTCATCAGCAGAACGGAGGGTGCGGGTAGGGTGGTATACTGAAACGAGGAGATGTAGGGTGGTGCTGAGCCATGGAGGGCTTTGTGGGTGAGGGTAATAAGTTTATACTGAATTCTGGAGTGGATGGGTAGCCAGTGTAATGACTGGCACAAGGTAGAGGCATCGGTGTAATGATTGGTGAGGAATATGATCCTGGCTGCAGCATTCAAGACAGAATGGAGAGGGGAGAGTTTGGTAAGAGGGAGATCGATTAGAAGAGAGTTACAATAGTCGAGACGAGAATGAATAAGAGAAACAGTAAGAGTTTTTGCAGAGTCAAAAGTAAGAAAAGGTCAGATTCTAGAAATGTTTTTGAGGTGCAGATGACGAGAACGAGCCAGTGATCGAATGTGGGGGCAAAGGAAAGTTCGGAGTCAAGTATGACCCCAAGACAGCGGGCATGTTGCTGGGGACTAATAATGGAACCACACACAGAAATGGCAATGTCGGGTATAGGTACATTAGTAGAGGGAGGAAACACCAGGTGTTCAGTCTTTGACAGGTTCAGTTTCAGATATAGTGAGGACATGATGTCACAGTGTTTAGACAATCGCCGGTGTTTTCTAGAAAGGCTGGAGTGATGTCAGGAGAAGAAGCGTATAATTGGGTGTCATCAGCATAGAGATGGTACTGGAAACCAAATCTACTGATTGTTTGACCAATAGGGGCAGTGTCCAAGTAGAAGAGGAGGGGGCCTAGAACCGATCCTTGAGGAACCCCAACAGTAAGGGGAAGGTGAGAGGAGGAGGATCCGGCAAAAGATACAGTAAAGGAGCGGTCAGAGAGATAGGAGGAGAACCAGTAGAGAATGGTGTCCTTGAGGCCAATGGAACGGAGCAAAGTGAGGAGGAGCTGATGATCCACAGTGTCGAATGCTGCAGAGAGATCCAAGAGAATTAGCATGGAGTAATGACCATTTGATTTAGCTGTTAGCAGATCATTAGAGACTTTAGTGAGGGCAGTTTCAGTAGAGTGTAAAGAGTGGAATCCGGATTGGTGAGGGTCGAGAAGAGAGTTATCAAAGAGATAGCGGATAAGACGGGAGTGGACCAGGCGTTCCAAGAGTTTAGAGATGAAGGGAAGATTAGAGACAGGTCTATAGTTAGCTGCCCAGTTTTGGTCGAGGGATGGTTTTTTAAGTAGTGGATGTATGATGGCATGCTTAAATGAGGAGGGAAAGATACCAGAAGAGAGAGAGGTTAAATATTTTAGTTAGGTGAGGGGTGACAGCAGGGGAAAGGGACTGGAGGAGATGTGACGGAAATGGGTCACTGGTGCAAGTGGTTGGGCGAGAAGATGCAAGGAGCCTGCTTACTTCTTCTTCTGTGACTGGTTCAAAATCAGAGAGTGAGCTAGATGCAGTGGGGGAGGGAGGACAGTGCATGGTATGAGGTGATTGGGAGATAATTTCCTGTCGAATCTTGTCAATTTTTTCTTTGAAGTAATTGACCAGATCGTCAGCTCGGAGCTCCGTGGTTGGGGCCTGTACTCTTGGGTTGAGTAGAGAATGAAAAGTGTCAAAGAGACGTTTCGGGTTATTGGACAGTGAGGTGATGAGGGTGTTGAAATAGGTTTGTTTGGAGAAGAGAAGGGCAGTGTTGTATGTTCTAAGCATAAACATATAATGGATGAAATCTTTGTGTAGATTGGATTTTCTCCCCAGACGTTCGGCGCACCTGGAGCACCGCTGCAGGAAACGTGTTTGCAGGGTGTGCCAGGGTTGTCGCCATCTGTGTTGTGGTGTTCTATTTATAGGGGGTGCAAATTCATCCAGGGCACTTTGAAGTGTTTCATTGTAATGCTTCAATGCAGAATCAGGACATGAGAGGGAGGAGATAGGGGCCAATGAAGACTGCAAGTTCTTCATAAGTTTCTGGGTATTAATGGCCTGTATGTTTCTATAAGTCTGGACAGTGGGGGTGACCTGAGCAGCCTGGCAGTTCTTGATAGAGAATGAAAGAAGATTGTGGTCAGAGAGCGGGAGAGGGGAGTTTGCAAAATCATCCACGGCACAAAGCCGAGAGAAGACCAAGTCGAGGGAGTTTCCGTCTTCATGCGTTGGAGAATTAGTAAGCTGCAAAAGGCCAAAAGAGGAGGTTATAGATAAAAGGTGAGCAGCAGATGGGGAGAAGGGAAGAGCAATGGGGATGTTGAAATCTCCCATGATGAGGGTAGGGATGTCACAGGAGAGAAAATGTGGAAGCCAAGTGGCAAAATGATCCAGGAACTGTTGACAAGGGCCGGGAGGATGATACACCACCGCCACTCGCATGGAGAAGGGGGTGTAGAGTCTGACGGCATGGACCTCAAAAGAAGGGAAGACTAGTGAGGGTAGTTAAGGGATAACCTGAAAGGTACATTTTGGTGATAGGAGCAGACCAACGCCTCCACCTGCTCTATTGTCTGATCTTGGGGTATGAGAGAAGTGTAGTCCCCCGTATGAAAGAGCAGCAGCAGCGGTAGTGTCTGCCTGCTGGATCCAGGTTTCAGTAAGAGCCAGGAGTAAAGTGGTACATGCAGGAGGTAGCTGTTCTTCTGGGAGGTCCGTGTCCAGCATTGGACCCACTAAGCTATTGATCTCATCTTCCATACTTTCTACCACGCAATGGTGCATTTGTTTTTAGCTTCACATATTATATTTCTTGTTCTCATCCATTTGCATTTTATATGTAACTTTAGTCTGTTCAGTGTAAGCTATAATTTTGGGTCTTTTATACTATTTTGCAGGCCAGCAGGAAAGCAGTGACACGTGGTAAAGCTGCTAAAAGTGCCCAGAGAGGGTCCTCCAATGTCTTTTCCATGTTTGAGCAGTCACAGATCCAAGAATTTAAGGAGGTGAACACAATCAGACCTAGGATTTTGTGGCATTTCTCTACCTATGTATTTGCTCAGGTGTAATTACTAAAATTTCTAAAAGGCAACTGCCCAACAGAAAGTAAATGTAAAATTGCTAAAAATTCTGCTAAGTGGTTTCTTACTGTATGCGGCGATTGGGGGGGTAACATTATAGCTCTGATGTGCACCCAGATAGACATATTTAGTATGGGGGCTGCATGGATTTTGAGGACAACCTAACTGGAGAAAAAGCCATGAGACGCACAACCAAATGGTAGAAATTATTCTACTACGGCTATGAAAAATGTTCAAAACTGAAGAACAAGATGTTCTTTGATCAGAACATATCACGTTGTGGCAAACCTCTCAGTAGGTCCTTAACCTGCCAGACGTAGAGCTAGTGCTCACGACAATGAGCCAACAGAAGGAGTGACCGGGATGCGCTACATCACCTATGCGGGCCAAGGAAAGCCCCCATGACTTCTGGATAACACCACCTAACCGGATTGCACCACAACAACAATGGCTGCCACGCAGTGGCGTAACTAGATTCTGATGGGCCCCTGTGCAAAATTTTAGTTCAGATGCAAGCCCCGGTGGGAACCATTGAATGGGTGCTTAAACGCACTGTGAAATGACCCTTAGCGGGTTTGCAACATGCTGGGCATAGTACATCAGGATCGCGTCCTTGCTAGCGCAGTATTGTGGCAGCGTTGGGTGCCACACAGAAATACTCCTTGAGGGTTAAAAAAATAGTAAGTTTGCTGTGATTTGGCAGTGCTTATACATTCTGATCAACATGTTAACTAAGAACCTCTTGTTCACTATAGTAAATTTTTCTTATTAAAGCAATATACTGTATATTAATTGGATGTGCGGTCCACGTCTCTTTTCTAGAGTTTTGTTTTGTTCACAACTAGTCCGTATAAGAGGAATGACAGTCTTATACTTTCATTACTTATATCTCATACTATGAGGAGGTGACATGCCATTTTATATGTTGCACAGGCCTTTAGTTGCATAGACCAAAACCGTGATGGTATTATCAGCAAGTCTGACCTGAAAGAGACCTACATGCAGCTGGGTAAGTAATTAATTTTGTATTCAAAATCTACAATAATGGACGACCATACATCCATCTGGAGAACCACCAGAGGGGGAAACTGGAGGTTAAGTGGCATGGTGAGTGACTTCTGAGTCAACCATCTTAAGTCCTTGGGCCATCTGTTTCTTTAAAAGGGTTGTCCACTACTTGGAAATCATTTCTCAATCCCCATGTTTCCACTTGTAAAATAATAACACTGACCTCCGATGCCGGTGCTGTTCCAGCGGTGTCAGCATTGGCTCTACTGGGGGGGGGCATATGACATTGTTATGTCACACGACCCATTTGGTCAATCAGTGATTTGTTTACTTTCCTCGCCTGTGGATAAATCACAAACATCCTAAGGAAGTCAGAGCTTCTCCTGCTGTCTCATTTCCTCCGGATGTGTGGGATAAGTGAAGAAGTTGCTGATTGACCAAATGGGTCGCAAGACAAAACAATGTCATATGGCCCCCAGGAGAGCCAATGCCAACATCGCTGGAACAGCACCGGCATCGGAGGTGAGTGTTATTATTTTACAACGATTGAGAATTGAGAAGGGGTTGTTCAAGTAGTGGACAACCCATTTAAGGATCTAAAGCAAGTTATATCTTCTTGTTGGAAAAGTGATTGATACCCAATATGGTTTCCATTACATCTCTCCTATACATGGGTTTGTCCAAACTGTTGTCATCTTTTCTTCCCATGCACTGTGTGAACAGTCACATATTGAGAAAAAGTGATAAACTAATGTGATTTTCCATTAAAGAAGCTATTTATTAATTTTACTTGTTCAGGTAAAATGAATACAAATGATGAAGAGCTTGAAGGAATGTTGAAGGAAGGAAAAGGGCCGATTAACTTCACTGTGTTCTTGACACTGTTTGGAGAGAAGCTTAATGGTGAGTCCATCAATAACGTTCATGGCCTCTGTCTTTCTCCTGGAGGGATACCTAGACGAGATGGTGCTGGCGATATTTACTACTTTGAACAATGTCACTAATCCATCAAGTGGTTCGTCTGAGCTATATCTAAATGTAACAGTGCAACCAACCAGGAACAATGGCTAGCTGTACCTTCATTCCAGCGATGAAGACATTTTCATGTTCTTGAAGTGTCTTCATCATGATATATTCAACCAAAATTGCCAATCCAGGCTCTGATGGTAGTGTGAACAGAGACAAACACAGAGGCAGTTGACTCTTCTAATATACTTTTTTCCCAGGGACGGACCCAGAGGACTCTATACTCAGCGCTTTTAAACTTCTGGACCCCAATGGAACAGGAAACGTCCACAAAGATGAGTATGTGACATTACATGTTTTGAACCTTACTTGTTTTAGAGAGTTTTTAACCCGGGGACACATCCACCCAACCCAAGTGGGCACCGATTTGAATTGGTTGACGTATCACAGAAAATCTTAAGGAAATGTCTGGCAGCCACATAGATATTACGTTTCGCTGGCAGCTGTAGACAATAAACTATACTAAAGGGTTACAGCCATCAGTAAAAATTATCACGTACTCAAACTTGTGGATTGTTGGTGGTCTGACCACTAGGACCCCAAATCTTTGGAGAAATGGGCTCCTTGTCACAGTTAAGTAGTAGTAGTAGTAGTTTATCCATTCCAACAGGGAATTTTAGAGAATTTTGAATAGGTGATAACTATTATTTATGGGATTAGTCTTTTAAGGGTCCCATACACTTACTGTGGGCCGACAGTCATCTCTCCTGACTCCTCTATACACATAATAAAAAGTCAAATCAGTTAGTGTGTGTGCAATATGGAGACTGGTTTTCCCAAGAGATAGTGAGACGCTGCCATCATCTCCCTGGAAAATATTTCATATTTTAGAGTTTTGAAATTCAAGAAGTCCCATCCTTATCTGTTGCTGGAAAGTAGGGAGGACCCCATATACATTGGATGCAGGGGTGTAACGATCGCGGTCACAGAGGTCTCAACTGCGATCAGGCCCGTGCGGGTGAGGGGCCCGCCAACGCAAACTTCAACTGGCTCCTCAGACACATATTCAGCTGGTGTGTATTGGGACACAGTGTTATAATACACACTGCCGGTCAATCAGATGCTAGCAGCTGACGTCAGCATACATGTGACTGGGGGCGCATGGCAGTGACGTCATTCACTCTCATCACTTGCACGCTGAAGTCAGCTGCCGTCTTCAGAAGAAGAAGCCACATGGCGGGGGAGCGGAGGGAAGGTGAGTAGAATAATTTTTTTTTCTATGCATTAAAAAACATTGGCAGAATGGGGGACATACAGTCATGGCCAAAAGTATTGACACCCCTGCAATTCTGTCAGATAATACTCAGTTTCTTCCTGAAAATGATTGCAAACACAAATTCTTTGGTATTCTTATCTTCATTTAATTTGTCTTAAATGAAAAAACACAAAAAGAATTGTCCTAAAGCCAAATTGGATATAATTCCACACCAAACATAACAAAGAGGGTGGACAAAAGTATTGACACTGTTCGAAAAATCATGTGATGCTTCTCTAATTTGTGTAATTAACAGCACCTGTAACTTACCTGTGGCACCTAACAGGTGTTGGCAATAATTAAATCACACTTGCAGCCAGTTGACATGGATTAAAGTTAACTCAACCTCTGTCCTGTGTCCGTGTGTGTACCACATTGAGCATGGAGAAAAGAAAGAAGACCAAAGAACTGTCTGAGGACTTGAGAAACCAAATTGTGAGGAAGCATGAGCAATATCAAGGCTACAAGTCCATCTCCAAAGACCTGAATGTTCCTGTGTCTACCGTGCGCAGTGTCATCAAGAAGTTTAAAGCCCATGGCACTGTGGCTAACCTCTCTAGATGTGGCCGGAAAAGAAAAATTGACAAGAGATTTCAATGCAAGATTGTGCGGATGTTGGATAAAGAACCTCCACTAACATCCAAACAAGTTCAAGCTGCCCTGCAGTCCGAGGGTACAACGGTGTCAACCCGTACTATCCGTCAGCATCTGAATGAAAAGGGACTGTATGGTAGGAGACCCAGGAAGACTCCACTTCTTACCCCGAGACATAAAAAAGCCAGGCTGGAGTTTGCCAAAACTTACCTGAAAAAGCCTAAAACATTTTGGAAGAATGTTCTCTGGTCAGATGAGACAAAAGTAGAGCTTTTAGGGCAAAAGCATCAACATAGAGTTTACAGGAGAAAAAAGAGGCATTCAAAGAAAAGTACACGGTCCCTACAGTCAAACATGGCGGAGGTTCCCTGATGTTTTGGGGTTGTTTTGCTGCCTCTGGCACTGGACTGCTTGACCGTGTGCTTGGCATTATGAAGTCAGAAGACTACCAACAAATTTTGCAGCATAATATAGGGCCCAGTGTGAGAAAGCTGGGTCTACCTCAGAGGTCATGGGTCTTCCAGCAGGACAATAACCCAAAACACACTTCAAAAAGCACTAGAAAATGGTTTGAGAGAAAGCACTGGAGACTTCTAAGGTGGCCAGCAATGAGTCCAGACCTGAATCCCATAGAACACCTGTGGAGAGATCTAAAAATGGCAGTTTGGAGAAGGCACCCTTCAAATATCAGGGACCTGGAGTGGTTTGCCAAAGAAGAATGGTCTAAAATTCCAGCAGAGCATTGTAAGAAACTCATTAATGGTTACCGGAAGCAGTTGGTCGCAGTTATTTTGGCTAAAGGTTGTGCAACCAAGTATTAGGCTGAGGGTGCCAATACTTTTGTCCAGCCCATTTTTGGAGTTTTGTGTGAAATGATCAATGTTTTGCTTTTTGCTTCATTCTCATTTGTGTTTTTTCATTTAAGGCAAATTAAATGAAGATAATAATACCAAAGAATTTGTGTTTGCAATCATTTTCAGGAAGAAACTGAATATTATCTGACAGAATTGCAGGGGTGTCAATACTTTTGGCCATGACTGTATATCAGGATTGGGGATATACTGTATATACAAGGATCGGAGACATATACTGTATACCAGGATGGAGAACATACATACTAGGATAGGTGATATATAACCAGGGGAAGAGTCTTGAGGAGATCATTTGCATATTCCCAGTGCCTTCTGGGATAAGTGAAGAGTCTCCGCGAGCTCAACGATCACTGGGTTTTGGCCGTTGCAGCTGAAAAGAGGAAATCGGAAAACCAGGGGAAGAGTCTTGAGGAGATCATTTGCATATTCCCAGTGCCTTCTGGGATAAGTGAAGAGTCTCCGCGAGCTCAACGATCACTGGGTTTTGGCCGTTGCAGCTGAAAAGAGGAAATCGGAAAAAGAATTTTGGCTCATCTTTCATCGTTTTTAAGAAATCTCAAGATGGAAGAGGCCAGGAGCCATTTGGTGAGCTGCATTTCTTGCTACATGTTCACAGACTTACCAGTGGAAAAGCCAAACTTCACATGCCACAAATGCAAGCTTGTGTCCCTGTTGGAGGAAAAGTTGCAAAATCTCGAAGAGAGGTTAGCTACTTTGAAGATCATTAAGGAAGGTGAAGAGTTCTTGGACAGAGCACAATTATCTCTTCATGTTACAGAAAGAGAAGAAATTTGAAGTGCACCTGAAGAAACAGAGGAATGGAGACATGTGACCCGGAGAAGCAGGAGGATCAGGAGGCAGTCAGCACCCATACTGCTCAGAAACCAGTACCAGGCTCTCACGCAGGAAAATGATGAAGAAATACATCAGGATAAGACTTTGCCAACCAACAGCAACCTTGTACGCCTTCAGAGTCCTCCTGGATGGAGAAAGAAAAATGTTGTGAAGAAGAAACGGAGAGTGGTGGTCATGGGGGATTCCCTGTTGAGAGGAACAGAGGCCGCTATCTGCAGACCGGATATAACTTCAAGAGAAATGTGCTGTCTTCCAGGTGCAAAAATTAAAGATGTGTCTGACAGGATATCAGGACTCTTCAGACCTACAGATGACTACCCATTCCTGCTACTACATGTGGGGACAAATGACACCGCAAGAAACGACCTGGAAACCATCTGCAGAGACTTTGAAGACTTAGGCAAGAAAGTGAAAGAACTGGGAGCGCAGGTGGTCTTCTCTTCTATCCTTCCAGTGGATGGCCATGGAACAAGGAGGTGGAATAAGATTCTGCAGGTGAACAACTGGCTACGTCGATGGTGCCGTCAGCAACGATTTGGATTTCAGGATCACGGAGTGAACTACTTATACGATGGACTACTTGCTAGAGATGGGGTGCACCTTACGAAGACTGGAAAGCATGTATTTGGAAGTCGCCTTGCTACACTTGTAAGGAGAGCTTTAAACTAGAACAACATGGGAAGGGAAGCAAAAGACCAGAAAAAGCCATACACCTGACAAATGCTATTGAGAACTCTGCTAATAGAAGTGGAAAGGAAGAACAAAGACGAAAGAATCTAATTAATAAAAATATTGGAGAAAGAGAAACCAATCACAAACTAAAATGTTTCTATACTAATGCACAAAGCATGGGCAACAAACAAGGAGAACTGGAACTACTAACACAGGAAAAGAAATATGATGTCATTGGAATCACTGAAACTTGGTGGGACAATACACATGATTGGAATACAAGACTAGAAGGATACAACTTATTTGCAAGAAACAGACTTGATAAACGAGGAGGAGGTGTCGCATTGTATGTTAGAAACGCGTATATCTGCACAGAGATTGAAGCTTCAGAGACTGGGAGTTCTGTGGAAACTGTTTGGGTAAGAATACAAGGACAGAACAATGGAAAGGACACCATTGTAGGCATTTACTACAGGCCGCCTGTGCAAGCTGAAGATATGGATGAACTCTTTATGCATCAAATGGCCAAGTTCTCCAAAAAATATGACATAGTTGTCATGGGAGATTTCAACTATCCAGACATTTGTTGGGAATCTCTCTCAGGCAAAACTAACAGGTCAAGGAAATTCTTATCCTCTCTTGCTGACAACTTTATCTTCCAAAAGGTAGGGGAGAAAACAAGGGGAACTGCTACCTTGGATCTAATCCTTATAAACAGGGAGGAAATGGTTGAGGAGGTAAAAGTGGCTGGAACCCTAGGAGGTAGCGACCATGCTATTTTAGAATTTTGGATAACTAGAGGCGGAAGACCTGTGAAGACTCAGACGTCAAGGTTAGATTTCAGAAAGGCAGATTTTAAGGGATTCAGAAAGATAATTGGAGGGATCCAATGGCTGGATATCCTTAAAGACAAAAATGTCCAGGAAGGATGGGAAATCTTGAAAAATGAAATTCTCAAAGCACAGTTGTTAACAATTCCGAAAAGAGGGAAGAATAGGAAGCATTTAAGGAAACCAGGATGGGTGAACACAGAACTTAAGCACATGCTAAAAAGGAAGAAAAAAATGTTTATAAAATGGAAAGAGGGAGGCATATCTAAAGAAGAATATAATGCTGTCTGCAGAATCTGCAGGGCACAAATCAGATTAGCTAAAGCTGAAAATGAATTGAGGCTTGCAAGAGATGTCAAAAGCAATAATAAAGGATTTTGGGGATATGTCAAAAGTAAAAGAAAAGTCAAAGATGCTATAGGATTTTTACAGGATGAAAATGATGAAATGGTAAGACAGGATGTTGAGAAGGCTGAACTTTTAAATTCCTATTTTGCATCTGTTTTCTCTCAGAAAGGAAATGTAACACCAACTGTTATTCACTGTCCTATTAAGGGAATAGAAGAATCCAGGATATCTATAAACAGAAAGATAGTGAGGAAACACTTAGCTAACCTAAATGAATTCAAGTCTCCAGGTCCAGATGAATTACACCCCAGAGTACTGAAGGAGATAGCAGAAGAAATTTCTGAACCACTCTCCATAATCTTTGAAAATTCTTGGAGAACAGGAGAAGTGCCAGAAGACTGGAGAAGAGCAAATGTTGTTCCTATCTTCAAAAAGGGGAAGAAGGTGGACCCAGGCAACTATAGGCCGGTGAGTCTGACTTCTATACCAGGAAAGATCTTTGAACAAATTATTAAACAACATGTAAGTCAATACCTGGATAAGAATGAAGTGATCAAACAGAGTCAGCATGGGTTTGTAACTAATAAGTCATGTCAGACTAACTTAATTTCCTTCTATGACGGTATCACTGATTGGGTGGATCAAGGAAATGCTGTAGATATAGTATATCTTGACTTCAGCAAAGCATTTGACAAAGTCTCTCATACAATCCTTATTGAAAAAATGACTAAGTATGGAATGGACAAGGCAACTGTTAGGTGGATTCATAGCTGGCTTAGTGATCGGACCCAAAGAGTGGTCGTAAATGGCTGCACATCCAGTTGGAAGAATGTCTCAAGTGGGGTACCACAGGGCTCTGTCCTGGGCCCTGTATTGTTCAACATCTTTATCAACGATTTAGATGAAGGAATTGAGGGTAAACTGATTAAATTTGCTGATGACACAAAGCTAGGAGGGATAGCTAATACTAGAGAAGAGAGAGAGAGGATTCAAAAAGATTTAAATAAACTGGAGAAGTGGGCAGTAACTAACAGAATGGTTTTTAACAGGGAGAAATGCAAAGTACTACATCTGGGCAATAAAAATGAAAAAAGCATATACAGAATGGGAGGAATAGGGCTAAGTGACAGCACATGTGAAAAAGACTTGGGTATACTAATAGATCACAGACTGAATATGAGTCAACAGTGTGATGCAGCAGCAAAAAAGGCAAATGCAGTTCTAGGATGTATTAACAGAAGCATACAGTCTAGATCACGTGAAGTCATTATTTCCCTCTACTCCTCTTTGGTCAGACCTCATCTGGAATATTGTGTCCAGTTTTGGGCACCACATTTTAAAAAAGACATCAACAAACTGGAGCAAGTTCAGAAAAGAGCGACCAGAATGGTGACCGGTCTGCAAACCCTGTCTTATGAGGAAAGGTTGCAGGATTTGGGAATGTTTAGTTTGCAAAAGAGAAGACTGAGAGGAGACTTAATTGCTGTCTACAAATATCTAAAGGGCTGTCACATTGTAGAAGGATCAACTTTATTCTCATTTGCACAAGGAAAGACTAGAAGCAATGGGATGAAACTGAATGGGAGGAGACACAGATTAGATATTAGAAAAAACTTTTTGACAGTTAGAGTGATCAATGAGTGGAACAGGCTGCCACGAGAAGTGGTGAGTTCTCCTTCAATGGAAGTCTTCAAACAGAGGCTGGACAGACATCTGACTGGGATGATTTAGCGAATCCTGCTTTGAGCAGGGGGTTGGACCAGATGGCCCAGGAGGTCCCTTCCAACTCTACGATTCTATGATTCTATGATTCTATGATTCTATACCAGGATACGGAACATATATTCCAGGATGGGGAATATATACAGCACCAGGATGAGGTCAAGGAGGGGAACATATATACCAGGATGGAGGACATATAACTACCAGAATGAGGCCCAAATGAGGGACACATATAGCAGGAGGGTGGACATATATACAGTATATATATACCAAGATGGGGCCAGCATGAGGGACCAGGATAGAGTACATATATACTAGGATGGACCCAGGATGTGCAACTTATATGCCAGGAAGGAACCCAAGATGGAGGGCATTACTACATAATGGCAGAGGAGGTGCAATGTGTATGTCCTTATAGAATTTAGAAAACTACAAGGGTCCATAAATCTGACCAACATGCGGGGGTGGGGGACCAGGTCCAAATGTTGCACCGAGGCCCATTGGATGACACTGATTGGGTGATCTTATTGACCTGCTGAAAATAGAGACTGACTTTTGCATAGGATATTCTGCAAATGGTCAGTGACCAAATATATTAATCTGGAATTATTTTCCTATGTTCAGGCTAAAACATCTACTGATGACACAAGCGGACAAATTTACAGCAGAAGAGGTGAGATTTTTTTTAACCACTATACAGTTCCATGATTTGCACTATACCATCCTAATTAAATGTTCACAAGATGTCTGTAAAGTGCTGTGGAATTAGTGGTGTTATATAGATAAGTAAAATAATTAAAATACCCGATAATTTGCCAGTTACAATCTTTATTTCGAAGTAAAAAAATGTTATTAAACAGTTAACACAAAAATAAAAAAAATATATAAAAAGGAAAATGTCAGCATAAACAACACAAGTGACCTTCAAATGGTGCACACAAATTAATATCCTAATACATGATTAATACAGGCAATGTGGTCAATAATACCTTCCCTACCTGATCTATCTATCACAATAAATTAATTCACACTTTCCCCTATCCCGGTAATCTGCTGCCTCGGAGTAACCCTTGACTCTGCCCTGTCCTTCAAACCACACATCCAAGCTCTCGCCATCTCCTGTCGCCTCCAGCTAAAAATATTTCCAGAATCCTTTCCTCATCCCTCTCTCTACCAAAAATGCTTCTGCATGCCCTCATCATCTCCCGCCTCGACTAATGCAACATCCTCCTCTGTGGCCTACCTTCTAACACTCTCGCACCCCTCCAGTCCATCCTTAACTCTGCTGTTCGACTAATTAATCTGTCTCCTCGCTACACTCCTGCTTCCCCTCTTTGCAAATCCCTTCACAGGCTCTCAATTTCCCAGCGTATCCCGTTTAAACTACTAACACTGACCTACAAAGCCATCCATAACCTTTCTCCTCCGTATATTTCTGAACTAATCTCTCAATATCTTCCCTCACGTAATCTCCGGTCTTCCCAAGACCTCCTTCTCTCCTCCACGCTTATTCGCTCCTCACCCGTTCGCCTCCAAGACTTCTCCCGAATATTCCGCATCCGCTGTAATTCTTTGCCCCAACACATCCGGTTATCCATCACGTTTGGATCCTTCAGACAGAACCTGAAAACCCATCTATTCAAAAAAGCTTACAACCTGCAATGACCATGTAACCCCTTCTCATGTACAGCGCCATGGAATTAATAGTGCTATATAAATAATAATAAATATGGATCAATATGATAAATATAGATATATTCAAAACAGCAAGTTGGAAGGAAGCTGTGCGCGAAACGCGCATCAGGGGTATTCCTTGGTAACCCCACAGGTTTTATCTTGCTTCCTATGCATTTACCATTTTGATTCATTTTGGTCTTTTTTTGTTGGTGGCTGCACACCTATAACTCCGAAACCTTCACCTTCAACAATTCGCAAGTATGACTATCTGCTATCTATGGCCAGCATACATGTATGAGTTAGGTTTAGATTTCATGTGTCTCTAATCTTTGTTTTTTCCAGGTGGAACAGATGTTTGCTGTGACCCCGATTGATGTGGCTGGGAACATTGACTACAAGTCTCTGTGTTACATCATCACACATGGAGACGAGAAAGAAGAGTCATGAGCTTCAAATGTTATTAGCTGTGAATTAAATGCTCTATTTTTTACAGTGGACTTCTTATTTGCCCAAAATTATTGGAGTCGATATTCTATTAGAATATTTGGAACCTCATGGATCAAAACTGTCTCTAATGCGCTCCTATTGCCCATACATAGCAATCAGAATCTGCACTATGCTAGGGGTGTCCAGCCTGAAATGCGTAAGCATGAACATTATCTGCCGGATATTTTGAAATCCATGTAGGACCAATATGATCTTCTTAGGTTTTCACAGATTTAGACCCCGCTTTACTAAGACTGATATTTTATATATGCCAATCTGTATTATATGCTTGCAGGAATAAAATACGCTGAATTCATTAAGAGGCGCACATCGCTTAATGAATTCAGCCAGTGGTGTGAACTGCGCCAAAAAAAGTTTGGACTAACATTTCTGGAATAAGAAACGTGGCCACTTTTGCTTCATTTGAAGCGCTGGGTGTAGCCATGCCCCATCCCACATCGGATTCTCTACAGTTCAGCCCATTTTAGTTGTCGTGAAAATGACAAAAGTTGCAAAATTTTGGGGATTTTCAAAAGTACTTTACATAAAAGTTTTGATGAATCAAAGCCCTTGACTTTATTAGTAATATAGAAAGGCAGTGCAGCTACAGGTATCTGGCGCCTTGTCTATGATTCAGCCGAGGCGGCATCGCACTAGCTGGTTCATTCAGCACACACCGGCCATACTGGGAAGGAAAGAAAACTCCGGCGGATCGTCGGGAAAGGCAAGGGATTTTTGTTTTCTTTATATTGAATTAACTGGGAGCAAGGTGGGGGAGAGGACCTGACATTATTATGAATGGGGGCTGGAATGTTAGGGAGCGGACACGACATGATAAATATGGGGTTGGGAAGAGTACAAGCAATTATAATTAAATGAGAGGTGGAGTGAGGACATTACAATGAATTGGGGGGAGGAGAGAACAACACATTAATGAAAGATGGCTGGAAAGTAGGGGAGAAGACATGACATAACAAATGGGGGGTTGGGGAGAGTACATGCCATTATAATTAATTGAAGGTGGGAGAGACGATATTTTAATTAATTAAGGGGGGATTATATTACATTAAAATGAATTTGGTGTGAGCTGTGGCAGAAAACATGACATAATGAATGGGGGGTGGAGGGTGGTAGAAAGGGTATGAAACTATAATGAATTGGTGGGGGAGAGGACATGAAAGTATAATGAACTGGGGTGGGGCGTGGGAGAAAAGACAACATTATAATGAAAGGGGGTGGAAAATGAGGGAGAATACATGACGATATAATGACTAGAGGGGGTGGTGGGAGAGGATGTGAAAGTATCATGTATTTGTGGCACCCCAGGAGTCCAGTTGCCACAGTGGCATTGCCGCCCTCACAGGAGGGGTGACATGCCTGGAAGCAAGCAGGGGTTCCCTGACCAGATAACACTTCCGTCCAACACTTTTCCTGACTCCAGACCTGAAGGAGGAGCTCTAAACCCGGTTTCAGGGAGCTTCTCTACTAGTTCTGGCCTGGAGGCGGAGTCAGTCAGTCAGTGTCTGCGACTGAGAGAGACAGAGTCTGAGTGAAGAGAGGAGAGAGAAGTGAAAGAGAACCTGGGGAGTGGAGCTGTGACCACACTTACCCCAGAGTACAGCTCTAGAAGCCGGACGCCAGAGTCCGTGGCTGATGGGTACAACAGTCCCAGCAGCTAAATGCGGAGGGCAGGAGATTGCAGGTCCCCTGGCCCAGCAAACACCCGAAGGCACAGCAGCAGACCAGAGCCCGGAGCCACCACAAAGGAGTGACACCTGCAATAGGCTCAAGCTGTCTGCCATATGGGCAAGTACTTCAGAATAATAAGAAAGAGAGGACTGAGCATAGCTTTAGGCAGCAAGGACCTCAGAGGACAGCACAGTAAGGAGGCCTCAAAACCCATCTGTTAGTGGATCCTAAGTTGCTTCCAGGTCCCCCCAGACCTCCATTGTCATCTGTAACTAGTGCCCTGGGCTGCACTTCAAACCGTGAGTAAAAGTGTGGAAACTGCACCCTGCTGTGTCCTCGGAGTTATTTATTGCGCCATCCACCCTGCACTACATCCATGATCATCATCCTTAACAATATAATTGCCCTGGGACTAAGCTCTACCTGTGGAGAGCTGTATCAACTCTGCTGCATCACCATCAGCCCCAGCGGTCTCTTTAAGCAGCGTCAGCCATTCTTTGCTGAGTACCACAGGTGGCGTCACAAACCATCTCTTATAAACTTTATTTCCCCTTTAATCATAATTTTTCACTGGACGTCCAGGGCCACAGATCGGGTCACTGCTGCCGTGACACATTCCCTTAAGAACCGGCCAGGTACTGAGTATCCCCACGGCCCTGGCTGGCGCTCCATATTGGTGGGACAGAGGACATGACATTATAATGAATGGAGGGTGGGAGTGAGGTTACGAAACGGTAATGAATGGAAGGAGAAGGAGAGGACATGAAAGTATAATGAATTAGGGTGGGGTGTTGTGAGTTCATTTTCCCCTTCGTCACTGGGGTCTGGTGAACTCCCTATTCTGGTAAAGGAGGGTAATGAGCCTGATTATCAGGCACCTGAGTCTAATGAGGATGACTGGCTGAGTGGAGTCACGGACTGGATATAAGGCTGCCGACGCCCTTCTGCCCTGCGGTTGATTTCTCTGTGGACTTCTAGGACACCAGTCTGATTCCTGCTCCTCTAAAGCTAAGTTTTCCGTTTTGCCTGTTAGCTTTTTTGTTTTGCTTTTTGTTTTCCTTGCTTTTCAGTATTCTGCCATTCCCTGCTGGGGTGAGCTGAATCTCCTTTTGCCTGTAGCTCTGTCTTCAGTATATTCCTGAGTACTGACATAGCTTTTTTGAAGCCTACCGTCTTCAGGGCCTTTTTCACTGTCAGTCTGTTGGCTCTTATTTTCATAGGGTTTTTCACGGATTGTAGACAGCAGCCTTCCTGTCCTTTTCTATCTAGTTAGCTTGGGCCCCTCTTTGCTCAGTCTATCTTTCTGTCTGTGTTAGTATTTTCATCTTGCTTCACCGTCATTATATGTTGGGGGCTGCCTATTGCTTTGGGGTCTGCTCTGGGGCAGTTTAGATTTCCCCTTCTTTCTTTAGGCCTATTTAATTCTCCGGCTGTGATCGAGGGGTCTAGGGCATCGTAGGAACCCCCCACGGCTACTGCTAGTTGTGTTGATAGGTTCAGGGGTCTGCGATCCAATAGCTGCCAACTTCTCTGGTTTTCTGGACTTAGCTAGCATTTCTGTTTTTGCCTCCTATGGTGACTCAATCATAACAGAATCACCCGCCATACCGCAGATCCTAGGGTACTCAATAGCAGGGAAGAATTGTGTTTTTAAAAAAAAAAGGTGTGTGTATATTCTTTCCTCTATATCTCTGAGGCCGTAGGGGGAATTTTTTTTTTTTTCTCTCTCAATGGAGATAAAGCAATTGTCTGATCGTGTGGAGCAGCTCGCTGCGGAAGTGCGGGGAATTTCCGCCTACCTTGCTCGTTCGCATGCTGTTGAACCAAAGATCCCTACACCTGATGTATTTTTTGGGGATCGATCTAAATTTTTGAGTTTCAAAAATAATTGTAAATTATTTTTTGCCTTGAAGCCTAACTCGTCAGGGAGCTCCGCGCAGCAGGTTAAAATTGTCATCTCTTTGCTGCGTGGCGATCCCCAGGATTGGGCGTTTTCTTTGAAACCAGATGATCCTATTCTGACTAATGTGAACGCATTCTTTCAAGCTTTGGGGTTGTTGTATGACGAACCTAATGCTATTGATCAGGCTGAAAAGACCCTGTTGGCATTGAACCAGGGTCGAGATTCTGCAGAGTTGTACTGTCAAAAGTTCCGAAAGTGGGCGGTCCTTACTACCTGGAATGATAATGCCTTGGCTGCTCTCTTTCGGAAGGGTTTGTCAGAAGCCGTAAAAGATACTATGGTGGGATTTCCTGTTCCCTCTGGTCTGGACGATTCTATGTCATTAGCCATTCAGGTTGATCGGCGTTTACGTGAACGCAGGATTGCACGAGAGGTGTTGCCACCGGTTGAACAGACGTCTGAACCTATGCAATGTGATAGAGTTTTGTCTAAGGCGCAACGTCAGGAGTTCAGAAGGCGTAATAAGATGTGCTTTTTCTGTGGAGATGCCTCGCATATTATTTCTGTTTGTCCTAAACGAGAGAAACGCTTTGCACACACGTTTTCTGTTGGTGGTGTTCAACCTAAGTTTCTTCTGGCAATTACTCTGATCTGCTCCCTGTCCACATTTTCCGCCAAGGCTTTTGTGGATTCGGGAGCAGCGCTAAACCTAATGGACTTGGATTTTGCTAAACGTTGTGGATTTCCAATGACACCTCTGCAGACGCCTATCCCTTTGAGGGGGATTGATGCTACTCCTTTGGCTAAAAATAAACCTCAGTTTTGGACCCAGGTGGTCATGCGGGTCGCCCCAGACCATCAAGAAAATTGCAGATTTTTGGTATTGCATGGTCTGCATGATGCCGTTGTTCTGGGGTTTCCCTGGTTGCAAATTCATAATCCAGTTTTGGATTGGAAATCTGTGTCTGTGGTGAGTTGGGGTTGTCGGTGTGCCTTTAGTGAGGCTCCGGTTTTTTCCACCTCTCCTCAGTCGCATGATGTTCCTGACTATTTGGCGGACTTTTATGATGTGTTTAGTGAGAATGAGTCTGCGTCCTTGCCTCCTCATAGGAGTTATGACTGTGCAATTGAACTAAGCCCGGGGTGTAAATTTCCCAAGGGTCGGCTCTTCAATTTATCTGTACCCGAGCACGAGGCTATGCGGTCCTATATTAAGGAGGCGTTGGAGAAGGGTCATATCAGACCATCCTCGTCACCCTTAGGTGCCGGTTTTTTTTTTGTGGCCAAAAAGGATGGTTCTTTAAGGCCTTGTATTGATTATCGTGCCCTCAATAAAATTACTATTAAATATCAGTATCCGTTACCCCTGATTTCGGATCTATTCTCTAGAGTTAGAGGTGCTTGCTGGTTTACCAAGCTTGACCTCAGGGGGGCGTATAATCTTATCCGCATTAAGCAGGGGGATGAATGGAAGACGGCGTTTAATACTCCGGAGGGACATTTTGAGTACCTGGTGATGCCTTTTGGGCTCACTAATGCCCCTTCTGTCTTCCAGTGCTTCATGAACGATATTTTCCGAGACTTTGTCGATAAATTTTTGATTATCTATCTGGATGATATTTTGATCTTCTCCAAGGATTGGGATTCTCATGTGGAACATATTCGAACTGTGTTCCGGATCTTGAGGGAGAATTCCCTGTATGTCAAAGGATCGAAATGCCTTTTTGGAGTACAGAGGATTTCATTTTTGGGATTTATTTTGTCTCCGTCAACTATTGAAATGGACCCGGCCAAGGTACAGGCCATTTATGATTGGGTTCAGCCCACTTCTTTGAAGGCCCTCCAGAAGTTTTTGGGTTTTGCTAATTTTTATCGGAAATTTATAGCAAAATTTTCTAGTATTGCCAAGCCATTGACTGATCTGACTAAGAAGGGTGCGGATGTGTTGAATTGGTCTCCTGAGGCTGTTGCTTCCTTTCAGGAGCTGAAGCGAAGATTTACCTCCTCCCCGGTTTTGCAGCAACCTGATGTCTCACAGGTAGAGGTGGATGCTTCTGAGATTGGTGCAGGAGCTGTTTTGTCCCAAAAGGATCCTGTGACATCTAAAATGAATCCCTGTGCTTTCTTTTCCCGAAAGTTCTCTCCATCTGAACGTAACTATGATGTGGGGAATCGGGAACTGTTGGCCATGAAATGGGCATTTGAGGAGTGGAGACATTGGTTGGAGGGAGCTAAACATCAAGTTGTGGTCCTCACTGACCACAAGAATTTGATTTACCTAGAGTCGGCTAAACGCTTGAACCCTAGACAGGCTAGGTGGGCCTTGTTTTTTACACGTTTTGATTTTGTGGTCTCTTTTCTTCCTGGAACTAAGAATGTCAAGGCAGACGCCCTCTCTAGGAGTTTCTTTGCTGATTCTCCTGTGGTGACCAAGCCTGCTACCATCTTAGGCGAAGGGGTAGTTCTTTCTGCCATCTCGCCCGATTTGAGACTTGCTCTGCAAGAGTTCCAGGAGGACAAACCTGAGCGTTGTCCCAGTGGAAAGTTGTATGTTCCTGACCAGTGGAAGAAGAGAGTGATGTCTGAAGTTCATTGCTCTGCATTGGCTGGTCATCCAGGTATTTTTGGTACTAGAGATCTGGTGAGTCGCTCTTTTTGGTGGCCCACCTTGTCTCATTATGTCAGGAATTTTGTGCAGTCCTGTGGGACTTGCTCCCGGTCTAAATCTTGTTCTCACTCTAGTGGGTTGTTGATGCCTTTGCCGGTCCCCAGGAGGCCATGGACCCATATTTCAATGGATTTCATCTCTGATATGCCGGTCTCTTAAAGAATGACTGTTATTTGGGTGATTTGTGATAGGTTCTCTAAGATGGTTCATCTTGTACCACTCCCTAAGTTGCCATCTTCCTCTGAGTTGGTGCCCCTGTTTTTGCAACAGGTGGTTCGCTTACACGAGATTCCTGAGAACATTGTATCTGACAGAGGAGTTCAGTTTGTGTCTAGATTTTGGAGGACTTTCTGTTCCAAGCTGGGAATTCAGTTGTCCTTCTCCTCTGCTTTTCACCCTCAGACCAATGGGCAGACAGATAGAACAAACCAGACCTTGGAGTCGTATTTGAGATGTTTTATTTCCGCGGATCAGGATGATTGGGTTTCATTTTTGCCCTTGGCCGAATTTGCTTTAAATAATAGAGCTAGTTCTGCCACTTTGATGTCACCTTTTTTTTGTAACTTTGGGTTTCATCCTCGATTTTCTTCAGGGCAGGTGGAGCCTTCTGCCTGCCCAGGTGTTGACACTGTGGTGGAGAGAATGCACCAGATCTGGGACCAAGTGGTGGATAAGTTATCTCTCTCTCTCAGGAAAAGGCCCAGCGGTTCTCCAATCAACATAGGACCATTGGTCCCCAGTTTAAGATTGGTGATATGGTGTGGTTATCATCAAAAAATATTGCTATGAAGGTGGCTTCTCCTAAGTTTAAGCCTAGATTTATTGGACCTTACAAGATTTTGGAGATTATTAATCCGGTCTCTTTTCGTTTGGCTCTTCCTGTTACATTTAAAATCCATAATGTGTTCCATAAGTCCTTGTTGAAGAGGTTTGTTGAACCAGTTGTTCCTGGGGTGGCACCTCCAGACCCTGTATTGGTTGAAGGTAACATGGAATATGAGGTAGAGAAAATACTGGATTCCCGTCTGGCTAGACGGAGACTCCAGTATTTGGTTAAGTGGAAGGGTTATGGTCAGGAGGATAATTCCTGGGTCTCTGCCTCTGATATTCATGCCAAAAGATTGGTGCGTGCATTTCATCGGGCTCACCCTGATCGCCCTGGTGGCGTGGTTGAGGGTTCGGTGACCCCTCCTCAAGGGGGAGGTACTGTTGTGAGTTCATTTTCCCCTTCGTCACTGGGGTCTGGTGAACTCCCTATTCTGGTAAAGGAGAGTAATGAGCCTGATTATCAGGCACCTGAGTCTAATGAGGATGACTGGCTGAGTGGAGTCACGGACTGGATATAAGGCTGCCGACGCCCTTCTGCCCTGCGGGTGACTTCTCTGTGGACTTCTAGGACACCAGTCTGATTCCTGCTCCTCTAAAGCTAAGTTTTCTGTTTTGCCTGTTAGCTTTTTTTTTTGCTTTTTGCTTTCCTTGCTTTTCAGTATTCTGCCATTCCCTGCTGGGGTGAGCTGAATCTCCTTTTGCCTGTAGCTCTGTCTTCAGTATATTCCTGAGTACTGACATAGCTTTTTTGAAGCCTAGCGTCTTCAGGGCCTTTTTCACTGTCAGTCTGTTGGCTCTTATTTTCATAGGGTTTTTCACGGATTGTAGACAGCAGCCTTCCTGTCCTTTTCTATCTAGTTAGCTTGGGCCCTTCTTTGCTCAGTCTATCTTTCTGTCTGTGTTAGTATTTTCATCTTGCTTCACCGTCATTATATGTTGGGGGCTGCCTATTGCTTTGGGGTCTGCTCTGGGGCAGTTTAGATTTCCCCTTCTTTCTTTAGGCCTATTTAATTCTCCGGCTGTGATCGAGGGGTCTAGGGCATCGTAGGAACCCCCCACGGCTACTGCTAGTTGTGTTGATAGGTTCAGGGGTCTGCAATCCGATAGCTGCCAACTTCTCTGGTTTTCTGGACTTAGCTAGCATTTCTGTTTTTGCCTCCTACGGTGACTCAATCATAACAGTGGGGCATGAGAGAGAAGACATACATTATAATGAAAGGGTGTGAAGAGTGGGGGAGAATACATTACATTATAATGCCTATAGGGTGGTGGGAGAGGACATGAAAGTATCATGTATTGGTGGGAGAGAGGACATGGCTTTATAATGAATGGAGGGTGGGGGAGAGGTTAGGAAAGTGTAATGAATGGAGGGTGGAGAGGATATGAAAGTACAATGAATTGGGGTGGGACATGGTAGAGGGGAGAGAGGACATAATGAATGAGGGGGTTGAGGGTGGGGGAGAGTACATAACATTTTAATGAATAGAAGGTGGGGGAGAGGACATTAAAGTATAATGAATTCAGGATGGGGGTATGGGAGTGGAAATTACATTATAATGAATGGGGATAGAATGTGGGGGGAGAGGCCATGAAAGTATAATGAATTGGGGGAGAGAAAGGACACGACATTATAATCAATTTGGGGTATAGGTTGGTAGAGAGGACGTGACATAATAAATTGAGGCAGGAGGTAGCAGAGGACATGACATAATGAATGGGGGTGGAGGATTGGAGAGAGGGCATGAAATTGTAATGAATTGGAGGTAGGGGAGAGGACATGAAAATATAATGAATTGAGGGTGGGGGAAAGGATTTTAAACTTTAATGGGTGGGAGAGAAGACATGACATTATAATAAATTGGGGGCGAGGGACAGGTCATGACATTATAATAAATGGAGGTTGCGGAGAGGACATGAATATTTAATGAATTGGGGATGGCGGTTGTGGAGAAGACAGGAAAGTATAATGAATTGGAGGAGTGGGAGAAAAGTCATGACAATATTATGAAATGTGGATGGGGAATGGGAGAAAATACATGACATTATAATGATTGGGGTGAAGGGTGGGGGAGAGGACATGACATTATAATGGATTGGGGGAGTGTGATGAAGGGCATGACATTACAATGAATTATTGTGTTCGTTGGGAGAGAGGACATGAAAGTGTAATGAATTGGAGGAGTGGGAGTAGCGCAGTGATTGGATATTGAAGACACAGGAGAGAGACTGGTAAGAAAATGGAGGTAGAGTACAGTAACTAATTTATGTTTTTATTGGGCAGGGAAAAGTGGATAATTTGGTAATGTGTGACATTAGGTGGTAATGATCATGTTGATTCTCACAACTGCTTTTCCAAGTGCCGTTGGTGAGTCTGCAGCACAATCGACTCTTTGCAATAGTAAAATTTGAAAAGACTTGCTTGCAGCAGTAAGTTGTTCCAAACACATATACATATTTAATTGCAAGTCTCCTCAAAATAGAAAATTAATAACTGCTCACGTACAGTTTATAGAACGCAAGCAGAGGGAAGTCTCCAGTATACATCACATAGAGACACCAAGACTGTGCTGTATACATCACACATAAATCACTGAGACTGTTTTATACATCACATAAGAGACATAGAGACTGCTGTATATGACTCACATAGGAGACATTTAGACTGCTGTATAAACATCATATAGGAGATGCTGAAAATGCTGTTACATCATATAGGAGACGTTGGGCAGCTGTATGTACATCACAGAATATTCTAAGACTGCTGTATATACATCAGTTAAGATATGCTTAAACAGCTGCATACATGACATAGCATACCCTGAGACTGTTGTATATAGATCACGTAGGAGATACTGACACTTCTGTATATACATCACTTAAGATACACTGGGACAGCTGTATATACATCACATAGGAGATGCTGAGACTACTATATACATCGCAAAGGATATGCTAAGACTGCTGCATATTCACAAAGGAGACATTGAGACTGCTATATATATAAATCACATAGTTTACACTAAGATTGCTGTGTATTCATCACATAGGAGACCCTGAGATTGTTGTATACATCACTTAGGAGTCTGCCAGTGAACGTTCATGTAGCTCTACTGCGGCTAATAGAGAATTGCAGCATAGCTACAGGAGGTCTTTCTCAGTGAATCGGCCGGTTCAATGACTGCATCATGCCGGCTGCGTCATTTAGTAAGAACCAACCGGCCAGAAAAGGAAGGAAGCGATGCCACAGGGGATTGTCTGGAGAGGTGATCCTTTTATTTTCTTTAAATAGAATGAATTTTGAATGAACTTTGAGAGAGGACATGTAGTTGTCATGAATTTGGGGAGCAGCAGGATCACAGTGTTGAGGATTAGAGGATAAAGGGAAGTGACTGATAATGAATTGATTGCTTCTAATTGCATTTTTTCCGCTGTTGCACCAATCAAAAAGAATGCAATTCTAGCGTTTTGATTCTTTCTCTTTACAGCATTTACCAATTGGGTTAATTAATTTTGTATTTTGATAGGTTGTATTTTTACAAACGTCGTGACACCGAATATGTTTATTTGTTTAAGATCTTTATTTTTAATGGGGGATAACAGTGGTGATTCAAATGTCAATGGTTGTTTTTACATTTTTAAACCTTTTTTAAATTTAGTTTTAGGCCCTTAGAGCACTTGTATCTGTGACTGTTTGATTGCTTGTACTATACACTGCTGTTAGGAGTCGGATTCCTGTGTTTACTCAGCAGGGATCCAGATCCTCACATTCTGCACTCTCCTCCTATTTTGCCACTGCAGAGGAGATTGCCTTGCAGCAAATCTCTCCTGAGGCTAAGTCCTTCTGTCCTCTTACTGGGCATGCTCATGGGACGATCTCCCATTGGAGATCGGGAGTCATGTGCTCAGGTCCCGCTCCAGTTCTCATTGGTCCATCTCAGATCTGGAAGCGTGCAGAAGGTCCCGGCTACTATAAAAGGCGCGCATGGCTCTTCCGCCATGCGCTAGTATAGTCATACTTGCTGTGTGCGTGAGGACGGATGTATGATTCTGGTGACTGACTCATTTGAGACCCCTTCCCTCTGATATTACGCATGTGAATAGGGACTGAGTTAGAAACAGCGCCAGCGCTCCTCTGCTCCAACTCACACAGCTGCTAGCGTCCGACATTGTGCTTGCGCCTTGCCTTTGTCGTTTGGCAGCAGTGTCCACGCCGCGCTGCAGTAGCAGCCGCCTTTGCGTTTGCAGTTGCAACGCCGTGCACACGGTAGGTCTAGACGGACGTAGTGCCGCCGTCTTGGGCTACTCCTGTGACCGTATACCGTGTGTGCATTTTTTACTGAGTTCTGTGACTACAACAGGCTCAGTTATTTGTGTTCGGACTTTTGGCATCTCCGTGAGTTTAACTGAGATTGCTCTGCACACCTGGGTGGAGTTTAACCCTGTGTGCAATTCCGCCATATTGCTCCTGCCACCACCTAGCAGCGGTTATTTCACCTACTGCACGGTGGACCCCAAGCAGCGAACGCACTTTATTTATATTTTTATTTAGTGCGTTCCGCCATTCCTAACACACTGCAATACAACTGTATTTCACTATATTGTAATAATCAGAATCTCCTTGGAAGCCTCGGTTTTAATGGGGTACCGTGATTGCAAACACAAGGGGCTTTATGAGACCCCCAGCTGCCACACAGAGGATATTGGGACCCCCATTCTTGGGATCAGTGGGGGTCCCAACAGCAGTGGCTTACTGCCAATGGCGGCAGGCCACGCAGCTGCTATGGGGTCCCATGGGCTTGAGGGCCCTGGTGGCGGTGCCGGCACCGCTCCCCCACCCGTCATGGATGTCTGTAGAGTTGAAACTAATGATGAAAAAGGGAGCGTCAGCTAACACTTCCTCATCCATCAATGATCCTCAGCAGCTGACGTCTCAGCACAGCGGGCTCGATGATGTCACTATATGGCGCCCACTGCCCTGAGATGTTCCGTGCTTCAGAGTGCTCGCTGTAGAGAACAGTGCAGCAGGGCAGTGAGGAGAGGTATTATATTTTTGTTTGATTTTTTAATCAGAACATACATTGTGGTGGCCATAATACTGTATACAGGACTATAGGGAGTGTATTATACTGTATGGAGAACTATGGGAAGTGCATTATACTGTATGGACTCTTGAGAACCATGGGGAGTGCATTATACTGTATGCAGGACTATGGGAAGTGCATTATACTGTATGGACTGGGGACTGCATTATACTGTATGGAGGACTATGGGGAGGGCATTGCACTGTATGGACTATGGGGAACGCATTATACTGTAAGAACTATGTAGGGCTATGGAGAGTGCAATATACTGTATGGATGCCTATAGAAAGGGCACTATACTGTATAGACTATGCAGGACTATAGGAATGCATTATACAGTATGGAGGACTGTGGGGAGTGCATTATTCTATATGGAGGACTATGAGGAGTACATTATACTGTATGGAGGACTATGGAGAACCATGGGGAGTGCATTATACTGTATGCAGGACTATGGGAAGTGCATTATACTGTATGGACTGGGGAGTGCATTATACTGTATGGAGGACTATGGGGAGGGCATTGCACTGTATGGACTATGGGGAACGCATTATACTGTAAGGACTATGCAGGGCTATGGAGAGTGCAATATACTGTATGGAGGCCTATAGGAAGGACACTATACTGTATAGACTATGCAGGACTAGAGGAATGCATTTTACAGTATGGAGGACTGTGGGGAGTGCATTATTCTATATGGAGGACTATGAGGAGTGCATTATACTGTATGGATTATGGAAGACTATGGGGAGTTCATTATACTATATCACGGACTGTGGGGAGTGCATTATACTATATGGAGGACTATGGGTTGTGCATTATACTGTATGGACTATGGGGAGTACATTATACTGTATGAAGGGCTATGGGAAATGCATTATACTGTATTCAGGACTATGGGAAGTGCATTATACTGTATGGACTGGGGAGTGCATTAAACTGTATGGAGAGGACTATGGGGAGGGCATTGCACTGTATGGACTATGGGGATTGCTTTATACTGTATGGACTATGCAGGCCTATGGAGAGAGCATTATACTGTATGGAGGCCTATAGGAAGGGCACTATACTGTATAGACTATGCAGGACTATAGGAATGCATTATACAGTATGGAGGACTATGGGCAGTGCATTATTCCATATGGAGGACTATGAGGAGTGCATTATACTGCACTGAAAACTGGGGAGTGCATTACACTGTATGGATTATGGAAGACTATGGGTAGTTCATTATACAGTATTGCTGACTGTGGGGAGTGCATTATACTATATGGAGAACTATGGGTTGTGCATTATACTGTATGGAGGATTATGGGGTGCATTATACTGTATTGCGGACTATGGGAAATGCATTATACTGTGAGGATGACTATGGAGAGTGCATTATACTGTATGGAGGACTATGGGAAGTAAATTATTCTGTATGGAGGATTATGGGGTGCATTATACTGTATGGAGAGCCATGATGAGTACATTTGACTGCATGGAGGACTATGGAGAGTGCATTATACTGTGTGGACTATGGAGGACTATGGGGAGTGCATTATACTGTATGGAGGACTATGGGGAGTATATTATACTATATGGAGGATTATGAGGCCCCTTATACTATATGGAGGGCTATTATAACATTTGGAGGGCTATGTGAGGGCAGATATATTTGGAGGGTTGTGTTGGAGCATTTATATTTTATGGAGGGCTATGTGGGGGATATTAAACTGTATGCAAGCATTATACAGTGTGAAGGTTTGTGTAGGCGGGGTTGATCAAACTGTGTGGAGGGCTAATGGGGGCCATTATTCTGTCTGGTGAAGTGTAGAGTCATTATACTGTATGTAGGCCCATTATACTCAATGGAGGGCTATGTGGGGGTCACACTTCACTGTGGAGGTATCATACTATGTTTGGGGGGACACTTTTGTTGGCATCATACTTTATGGGGGCAATGAAAGGTGAATCTAGGGGCTTCAATAAGAGGAAAATTACTTTTTAAAGGCTGCAAAGTTGTGAGCTATGCTCTTCTGTGACCCCTCTGGATTTTTTTTTTCTTTTGCTGTGGGGGGTCTCCAATTAGAACTTCTACTATGTGACCCCAAGACTCCCTGTGAGCAAACATTCATCACACAGATGCAGATTTGGCTCTGAATATGACATTACACGGAGTCCCGCAGGTGTGCTCAGTCCACACTACTGTGCCTGATATAGGACTGTATTCTGTCCCATGTTGTATCTTTCCCATCAGATGGAACGTGCTTTTCGCTGCGCCCGTAACGCAGGACGAAATCAGAGGCACTACACAATTGTTACCACAAGGGGCAGTAAAGAGCGCCTAAAACCCCGCTCAATGCTTATTTACGACCTTCCCAACATGGCTGACTCCACCACGCTGTCGCCTGGTGATTACGTCACGGCGGCAGCGCGCGGCGGGCAGCTGAAAGAAGCGCTGCAGTGGCGGGACGGGAGCGGCCGGAGGGTGAGGACCAGTGGGGCAGGAGCTGTGGGTGGTAGCGATCCCTCATGATAACACGCACTGTTATATATGCACCCTTAATTGCGGGAAGGTTCTTGGGTAGCGTGGAGGCAGAAGTCCCAAAGTGCAATGTAGTGTACAGCACGGCATGCTGGGATATGTAGTGTCACGTGTCAGGCATTCTTGTTGGGCACTGGAGCTGTTAAGATACTACAACTCCCAGCATGCCCTGGTGACCACTATACTAGTACTTTTTGTAATGTGTGTGAATAGAGCCCTATGAACTGTGCTGCTGGAGACTAGATATACAGGCCACACAGACAGACTGCTGGACCACATGTGTCTGGAGTAGGTCAGAACCAGCTGTAGCCTCCAGCATTGCTCAGTCCTGCAGTCAGGGCATGCTGAGACTTGTAGTTTTGCAACAGCTTGAGATTCTAGATCTGTTTTCATCGTTGTTATATCCGTGTTGTCGCTATTCCTTTTTTTCATATACAAGCACATTTAATAAAGGGTTATTCCCAAAGTATTATGTTACAGGGGACGACTTGCTGATCGCTGGGACCCCGTCTCTGCTGAGCGCCGTCCTGAATGAGGCGCACGCTCATCCTTCGCTCCAATCATTGTCTATAGCACTGTGGAAACTGCCGAGTGCTGTACTCTGCTTTCTCCACAGTTCCATAGAGAGTGAATGGAGCGGCGGACAAGCGTGCGCCTCATTCAGGACGGCGCTCTTTAGAGACGGGGTATACACAGCCTGTTCTCGTAAATGTTGGCCCCCAGCTATCAGTAAGCTGATTGAGAATAACTTTAAGGGTTTAGACTATATATTATTTTCTACTCTGAGCCTAAGATCTAACAGGCAGGTAGTTGCTATGTACCAGCCGGTTTTTCACGGCACCAATCTCTGCCAGCATAGAGAAGTCACAGACCACTCCTGCCGGCGAATCGGTGGCTTTCTGTGACGGCATATCAACAGAGCAACAGCTTCTCTTCTGGTCAGTTAACAGAGCGTGACTGCCGACGTCCTACTGACTGACAGCCGGCGGCTCCCTGCTGCCTTACTGCGGGGAGCCAGCTGTCTGTCAGCCTGACATCACCAGTCATGCCCCGTTGACAAAGCAGCCCCGAGAAAGAAGAGCTGCTCTGTTGAGGATGAGTGTCTGAATTGCCGACTGGAGCGGTTAGAACCCATAGTAAAGAAAAATAAAAGTTCTGGATAAACCCTTTAATATTTATATTTTTTTGAATAATCCTTTAATTTTCCATTGATGTGGATATTTCAGTAATGTGTCAAGAATATACATTTTTTTTTCCCAGTCTACTGTACATCACCCCTGACATAAGCGCAATTACAATGGCAACTAATATATATATATTTTTTTTAACCCCGACTCCCCTGATGTCACAGGTTACCATGATGTTCACAGATCTAGCTGTCAGTCAAGGGCCTGGACTCCTCTCACCTCCATCTGAAGCCCCTGCCACTTTCACCAGAGTGTCCAATTCCCTGTACACCAATCGCTCCGAGAGCTATCGACTAGGAGAGCGGACCTTCACCCGCCAGTATGCCCACATTTATGCCACGCGACTGCTGCATATGAGGCCGCTTCTTATAGAGTGTGCAAAGAAGAAATGGGGTATGTATTTATGAGTAAGGGGATCTTAGGCGGGGGGGTTATCTGGCGCAACTGACTGGCTCATCAGAATTAAGTGGTGCGGATGACATTACAAACCCACTTGGCAGGTGTGTGGGGTCATAACGTCATCTGTACCACTCACTTCTGTTGCTGGACGATGCCATTAAAGACTACCTATACTTTCACAAGGTTTTTTTTTTCATGTGTTGTAGCTTCTTGTAGACCAGTGGCAGTCCGGGTCCTTAGACTTCTACTGATTATGCAGAAATGCTCGCCTCAGCATGTAGATGTGCTGATCTGCATAAGCGTGCACAAAACAGTGTACAGACCTAAAGAATTTTTGTTGAGCGCTTACACCGCTCTGTTCGCGCTCATGTAGGAACCTGTGCTTCCGCACAGTATTTTGAGCCATTGAGGGACACCACCGATCTACAGGACTAACAAACAGGTAATCCCAGTATGTGTTGCAGCTGTCGAATAGCCGCAGGGACTTGAACATATTTTTCGAGCACTTCAAAGACACTCTCTTAGCACCCGAGCATGCTCAGATAACACCTTATCCCAGCTTGTTCCCTCATCACTACTAAGTACATCTAAACCATAATTCAGCTGTAGTTAATAATTGATATTAGCTTCAATTCACACATTTCTTTCCTTCCTTCCAAACATCTACGCTCACGTAAAATAAAGGATGGGCCCTTGACGATCTTCCTTTTTTTGAACAGATGCACTGCCGCTCATCTGAGACTCACTCAGGACTTACACCACATTCCCACCTCCTCTACCCTTTAATTTTTGCTCACTTATATATTATTTTCCTATATTCACACATCCTGACCTTAAAGGGTTTATCCAATACTGTTGTGCCCGGAGCCTATATCTGCCGGCACAGAGAGGTCACAGATTGCTCCTGCCAGCGATTCGGCTGGCTTCACGTCGACAGAGCAGTGGCTTCTCTTCCGCTCTCCTCTGTTGACAGGACGTTATGGTGATTGACATCCGGCTCCCCGCAGTCAGGCAGTGGGGAGCTGGATGTCGAACAGCATGATGTCTGCACTCACGCCCTTTCGACAGCAGCTCCAGAAGAGGGAGCGCTCCTCTGTCCACGTGCAGCAGCTGAATCGCTGACAGGAGAGGTCATTGGTTCTCTCTGGCATCGCAAAGCCATTCCCATGCTACACTCCATCCACGCTCAGAGGTGGTGCTGTTCCTGCAAGAAAGCAGCCATGTTTTTTTAATAACCCTTTTAAATGCTGATCTTTTACTAGTAGAATTACACATCCATGCACTTGTGTGGGACTAAATAAGAAGGATTACTTTATTAATTCTAGTAATAAGGACACTATGCGCTGATTTACTGCATGGCATTGCAAAATCCACCCTTGGAACCTATGACAACCCTGCCCCCCTCACAAATATAAGCTAGATCCTGCCTGACATGGATTTTGGTAGTTTGGTGTACTTGGAGCATTTGCTTATATCTGCTTTGTTCCTTCCAGGCGATGATATAACTGTGCGGAAGCTATGTGAACTCCAGGCGGGGGAGAGGTGTTGTGTGGTGGGAACGTTGTTTAAGTCCATGGAGCTGCAGCCGTCCATCCTGCGGGAGATCAGTGAAGAGGTACGAGCCCATATGTCACCCTTCGCTCTTTATTTTTTTTTTTTCACCGTCTGTTATTTTATCATTATGGTAAAGATTACTGACATGTATGTGCGGCTCAGCAGAGCGTGGATGCTCATCTCAATAAACCAAGGTGTACCACCTCGGATACTGTACTGTCACGTCTGATATCAGAGTCTGAGCACCGTGCCAACTGAGCGTCATACGGCTGCTGGTAGCTTGTCTCCTCTCAGATGTCGAGTCTCTGTGAAGGTAGGTTTTAAAGGGAACCAGTCTTGTACTTTTAGTCTGATCTGTGGATACCATGGTGTAGAGGAGATGATGATGAGTGGATGATATGCAGGTTTGTGGGAAAAGATTCAGTATAATTTCTTTTTTATTCATTGAAATCCCTGGTGTTTGTATTAGAGTCCAGTGGGCAGTCCTACTAGTGATTGACAGACAGGGAAGACTGCCAATCACTAGTAGGATCGCCCACTGGACTCCTGTATGTACAATGAATAAAATGCAAACTTTAGTGAAACTTTTCCAACAACAATGTATATCCGCTCCTCCTGTTCCTTATCCTGGCCGCAGACCAGAGGCCAATTTCCACATGACAGGTTCCCTTTAAGATCAGAACAATAAGGGCCCCGTCACACATAGCGAGATCGCTGCTGAGTCACAATTTTTGTGACGCAACAGCGATCTCACCAGCGAGATCGCTGTGTGTGACAGCGATCAGCGACAGATTCCCCCCCCCCCTGTCGGTATCACTGATCACTATAGGAAAGCCCTGGACATTTTTTTTGGTCGCTGGTCTCCCGCTGGCCAGCACGCATCGCTGCATGTGACAGGCGGGAGACCAGCGATCAGCTGGTAACTAAGGTAAACGCAGGGTTTCTAAGCACGGCGCTGTGCTTAGAAACCCGATGTGTACCTTAGTTACCAGCGCGCTGATGCAGGGAGCTGGTAACTAAGGTACACATCGGGTTTCTAAGTGACGCACGTCCCTTGGATACCCGATGTGTACCTTAGTTACCAGCTCCCTGCATCAGCGCGCTGGTAACTAAGTACACAGCGGCGCTCGGCGGCGCTGGTGCTGATCGCTGGTGAAGCTGTCTTGTCTGACAGCTCACCAGCGATCATGTAGCGACTCACCAGCGATCCTGACACGTTGATATCGTTGTCGGGATCGCTGGTGAGTCGCTATGTGTGATGGGGGCCCTAAGACTCCGGCGAGATTGGCTGACAGTCTCATCCTCTTGGGGTTGCTGGAATGTCTTTATCCATCTTGCATTTGGAGAAACGTAAGACAGACATGTCGGATTGGAGACTTGCTGGTCATTTTCCTCTGGGGATGAGCGTTGCCACACATGTCCGGCGGCTCTTTCTCCTCTTTATTGTAATAGGGCATTTGTATAACAGTTATACATAGTCTATGACCAGCGGTGATATTTACCATGAACCGTTATCGCTTGGTGGGCCTTCTTCAGAAGAGAGGAGTTCAGCTATTTTCTGGATGTAATTCTATTCAGTTGGCTAATGGTTTTGTGTAATCAAAGTGAATAAATATATCCTGAGCCTGGTGGTGGCCTCCTATAGCCATGTAGTTATAGAATCCCCCAGGAGGGGGCAGCCAAAGCCTCCTAAGACTGGCGGTCCGTACAACCGGCTATAGGAGACCACAAGGCCTCATCATTACTGCTGTAGCAGCTGCACCATGACGTGAAGTATTCCTGCCTTGTTATCCCAAACTCTGCATCGTGGCTTCCTGCTGACACTTTAAGTTGCTTCCACTTACCGGTGATGGGATGTATATTAACATCACTTTTTATGGAATTCGTCCTATGATGTGTAGTATTTTGCTAACTTCTGATGTCATTGTCCAAAAAAAAAAAAAAAATAGCTATAAACTGGAGACCTGGGAGCCCCACTAATAACTAGAATAATTTGCAAGCGTCGCTTATTGCTATTCCACTGAGATTGCCATCGACATACCATAGAGACGCGACTTTAAAGAGGAGCTGTCAGCGGGTCACAAGTGGGCACCATGTGCTCTTATTTTATTCCCACTTCACCCCGAGAATCCTGTTTTGCTAAAATCCGCCATACAGTGGACAGAACGCCATTATCTGTTTTCATCTGCCCGCCTGACCCAATTACAGTTTATCAGTGGGACTGCCGGGTGTCCGACCACCACTGATCTGATATTAATGACCTTTCCTTAGCATAGTCACTATGATTAGCCCGGACGCTAAGCATTTCTTCTGATCTGAGCCCTCTCGTCCTGTACAACTGCTTGAGAACAGATTATTATCTGAAGGAAGTTCCTCCCTAACTAAACAATAAATCCATGACTGACGGCTCGGCCTTGCTCAGACTGATTCATGGCTGGAGGCATTTACAGTAATTGAATCAAGATTCTGTGAATAATCCCGGTATGAACACTGCGGACAGTAATTCACCTATAAATGTCACCTCGGGGGGCCGGGACCCTTTCGGGTCTGCATTGCTTCTACATTAATAGGGCTCTATTGTGAAGAGGAATGACGCACGCCTTGCACGATATATTATACCCATCTGTTATTCCGTTCTCTTGCCTCCAGCACAATCTCCTGCCTCAACCTGCAAGGCACAAATATATCAGTGATTCAGACGAACTCATTCTGGAAGACGAGCTGCAAAGGATCCGGCTAGAGGGCGCCACCGATGTGCAGATGTTTGTGACAGGTGAGTATCCTTACCGCCGGTATATTTAAAGGGGGTTATTCTTTGGTCTATCCACAGAATTGGTGGGAGTGCAATCATGGGCTCCCCCTTGTTCCTTAAAACAGGTGTCCTCATTGCACCCCCTCCTCTATCCATCCCCTCTATAACCCATGTTCCTTGTGCTCTCCTAGGTGCTGTGATCGCCGTCCTCGGCGAAGAAGGCGATGCCGGCAAATTCACAGTAGAAGATTTCTGTCTGGCCTCCCTTCCCTCCCAATCCCCTCTTCCAGATTTGGAAGAAGACAGGTGGGTCTCTCTCACTTCCTAAATTTGCATTTATTCAGGTAGGATCCAGGAGTCTGTTTTCTCTTTTTCTCTATACTTTTTCTGCTGACAGATGATTTTTATTATTTCTTATAAAAGCAGACCATGCAAAACCACAATTATTCTGCGGCCAAAACCCTACATGGAATGCGTCCTAGAAACTCGCTGAGCAATTTCCTCTGGCTGCTTTTTAACGCTTCTTTTTGAGGGGTAATGTTCATATAAGTCAAGGTACAAAGAAAAAAGGAATAGTTAATAAATACATAAAACTGCAAAATACCAGACTAGGTCTTCTGTACAGAACCTGGTCATTGAGCAGGTGAACACTTTGTAATCCTCCGGGAAAAACACACAGATTGTGATGTGCCTTGAAAGTTTTGGCTTTTTGCCTGATATTTTTTTTTTTTTTGGTGTGGAGCAATAAACCTCTGGTCATATGACTTTAGTTTTGGGAAAGTACAAAGAAAAGCTTTCTCATGAGGGATTTGCTAATAAGCAGCCATGTAATTGAAGGCACATGCATTCTGCCCTCTGATCTGGTGGTATAATTTGTCGGGACTCATGGGGGCCGTGTAAGTAAGGAAACACCCCTGTTGGCCATAGGATAGCTTCTCCTTAATGAAAACTAAAATTTGATTGGTTGTTCCTCATCGTCCATACAAGCAGAAGGGTCCGGGCCTCATGGATTGTATATAGTACCAGAACTGTGGCGCTATCTCATCATCTTATAGTGATGCAACTATGTCTGGTTGCAAATTAGTTGGCATTGCAGATCTAGTATGGCTGAAAACTTTCCGTATTTGCTCATCCTACACAAGTCGCATGTTCGTTTTTGTGTTTTTAAAAAAAAGATTTTCGTCAGTGTTTTGGACCAGATTTCGTCGGCATGGCCGATTTTTACCATCAGGGATTTTTTTTTTTTCCTATGCACGAAAAGAATTGCAAAGCTTCTCTACCTATTCCAACTTTTTTTGATAAGGACATACACAGGTTTTATAAGGATTGCATCCTTGTGGTATTTGCAATTTTTCACGGACCCATAGATAGGAATGAGTGATTTTGATCCATGACTCGGACCACAAGTGGACATGTCTTGTTGCTTACATAGGTCAGGTAAAGCATACAACTGATTGAGGAAGGAGAAGGTGACAGAATGTGTTGCTATCAGCACAAAGAAACAGGAAAAATTATCCGTATGTGGTGTGAAATTGAGCAATATTTTAGGACTTGTTGATCTATCACAGCTTTTCCGTTGCTCTCCTAACATGATCTGAGCTTGGAGGAAGAGGCCAGCACCTCTCATCAATAAACCAAAGTCTTCTAGGTCGTCTGTGACCACACGTGAGAGCATCGTCTGTATGACTCTGAGTTCTCTTTGTATCTCGGTACCACGTTCGTCTCTTCAGTGTAGTGGATCGGTCTTTTCTTACTGACTTGTTTGGCTCTGTGTTCCAGGTATGTGCTGCTGACATCAGGTCTGGGCCTCGGAGGAGGCAGCGGGGAGAGCCTGCTGGGGTTACAGCTGCTTCTTGACTTGGTGACCGGGCAGGCCGGAGCGGAAGAGGAGCAGGGCTGTGCGGCTCGGATATCTCGTGTCATTCTGGCCGGTAACCTACTCAGCGAGAACACTCAGGGCAAGGAATCTCTACATAAGGTACGAGGGGGGGGGGGGGTATGTACTGTCTAAATTCTGGGTAGACTATAAGACTTATTTGTCAGGCATCTGACCAATAGGCCATTGTATGTTTCACCATAAACTCCATATTGTAATATGACCCAAAGCTATATGGTAATAGTAGTCCTACTGGCTGGATCCATTACAGTGCATGTTAGCAGGAAATGATGGGGGCAGTAGTTGTTTGGTTACCAGCGGCAATCGCTATGATTTGTGCAAAATTTATTGCTAAGCAAACAATCTTTTCTACTCTTCAGGCTAAATATCTGAGTAAGAAGACTCAGGCAGCGAGTGTAGAGGCGGTGAAGATGCTGGATGAAGTCCTCCTCCAGCTCAGTGTAAGTCTCAGTGCAGACAGTTTTTCATTTTCAGTTTTGTTCTGTTTCCTATGCAGCGAATCAAATACTTTAACTATATAGGTTACAGGGTCAGAAATGATGACTTTGGCCAGTGCACGGCACCTAAAGGGACATGACCCATTCATACGCCCTACTGGTCCCGTGCAAAGCGCCTAAAGGGTCAGGACCCATTCATACCCCCTACTGGTGCATATTAGGGTCACACAGAGATCTCCAACTGAATACCCCTTCTATGCAAAATCTGTCTCCCTACGGCAGACTCGGTGCCATCATGCATTATACGGCTGCACATAATATCAATGGTCTCCATATAATGATGTAGGAGATATAAGCGGCCACCAGACTTTGGCTCCATGATATCACTTCACAAAAGTTGTGGATTGTGTAAGGGGGCAACCAGTTTAAGCGCTTGGCATATAGATTCCTTTTGTGCTTGGCCGTACCACCGATTACTGTGTATTTAACAGTGCTGCAGCCAAGCAGTGATCTGAGCTCTGGATCCGGGGATTGTTGGTACCTGGTCCTTTGGTTGCTTTAGATATTTTACAGCATTTCGGTGTACATTGTCCTGAAATTGGAAAACCCTTTTTAAAGGCAACCTGACAGCTTATCCACAGCCCAATCCACAGGCAGCATGTATCAGACATTGGCTGTGTGATTTCAACCAGCTTTGATTCTGAAAAGCGTTTCAGAGAAAAATGTGCTTTAAAAGTCGCCATGGACTGAGCTCTGCACTGGAGACTAGTCAGACAGGTGGGACCTGACAGTATCTCCCAGACTGCTGCCAATGAGTGATGGGTCTCTCCTTGTGTGCTTCTATAGGGGAGACTGGTCAGGAATTAGCAGGTGGCAGGGAGAAGCCTCTGGGGACCACCCGTCTGACTAGTGTCCCGTGCAGCTCGGTCCCTGGCAGCTTTTAAGGTATGTTTTTTCCTGAAACGCTGCAGCATATCAGAATCAAACATACTTGGCTGAGATGACACAACCAATGTCCAATGCATGCTGCCTACAGATTGCACAGCATGTATCCACCTTCCCAGAGGAACCATTAATCCCAAATCTCCCCTTGGGATCTACCTGTTGACCAAGGAGACTGAGGATACCGCTATTTCCAAGTCTAGCTTGTTTGCATAGTTTTAGTGGCACATAATTCCCCATCTTATAGATATGGTGTGCATCATTCTCTTCTCCATCATCAGGCCTCCGTCTTTGTGGATGTCATGCCCGGTGCCTTTGATCCTACAAACTACATCCTTCCTCAGCAGCCCCTGCATCGCTGCATGTTCCCCCAGTCCGCCCCATTCTCCACCCTTCAGCTGGTAACAAACCCCTACGAAGCAGAAATCGATGGCGTCAGGTACTCCTTCTACCATTACAAGGTGTGATTACCGCTATATGCATGGTCTGACAGTCTGATGTCGTCGCAGGTTTCTGGGCTCGGCTGGTCAGAACATCAGTGATATATACAGGTACTCCAGTATGCGGGACCACTTGGAGATTCTGGAATGGACCCTGCAAGTCGGGCACATGTGTCCTACTGCTCCGGATACTTTAGGTAAGGAGGCGTCCATGTATAACATTATACACTGGGGATAGTACATGACAATTAATGATGGTATTAGCACCAGTTTTCAATGCATTGACACATAAATTATTATTTCACACTTTACACAAAATATATATATAGATCAGGTCACAAAAAGCAGCTCCATGTTTACCTTTTGTGGTTCGTATCAAGCGACATTCATCAAAACTTTCTTACAGTACAACTGTCAGAGCAACCAATCAGAGCTTTTATTTTACCGGAACAGTGGGTAGAAAACTAAAAATGATGCCCATCACATCTTGCCCTGCCAATCCGGTGGTTCTCTGCGGAGGGCAGAAGGGATCTGTTTGTGTCCAATATGGCGCAAAAAGCAGTATACATGGTTTGTTGTAGAAGAGAGGTAACGTAGGATCTGAGACCGCCGCTAAATTAAATATACTGCCATTTGTTTGGACAGCCATCATTCTTATACAGTTGTTACCAAAAACCTTGAGACTGACACAAATTTTGGATTTTACTGCTGCTTCAGCTTTATAGTGGCCTTTTAAATTATTTTAGATTGTTATGAAGAGTGATCACATTTATTACAAATTCTTCATGTGACCTGAACATTAACTTAAGCTCAAAAATCAAATTCCTACTGAATTTAAGCCCTGCCACAAAATGACCTGCGTTCATCATTTTGGTGATCTTCTCATTGGCTCGGAAGAAAGTGTTGACAAGGACAAGGCAGCTGATATCACACTGTCATGTTGAGTGGGTCATGAGAGCAAACTGGTTCATTTAATAGGGAGCTAGTGCTTTAAATTATAGTCTTATTCTGTTAACTATTGTTATCTCCAAGGAAACATGTGCAGTCATTGTTGATTTACAACACGTGATATTGCTGCTTGTAAGATTGCCCCTAAATTAACTATTTATCGGATCATCAAGAATTTCATAGAGAGAGGTTCATTTGCTGTCGAGAAGAATTGAGGGTGTCCAAGAAAGTGCCAGAACAATTTCCTAAAAAGGATTCGGCCATGGGATTAGTTCAACACCAGTGCTGAGCTTGCTCAGGAATGGCAGCAGTCAGGTGTCATTGCATCTGTACGCACAGTGAGGTGAAGGCTTTTGGAGTCTGGGCTGGTATCAAGAAGGGCAGCAAATAAGCCACTTTTCTATGCAAGAAAAACATCAAAGACCGACTTACCTTCTACAGGAAGTAAAGGGATTGGATTGTAGAAGACTGGCATAAAGTTATTTTCTCTTATGAAACCCCTTCAGACTGTTCAGGACATCTGGAAGAATGATTTGTCTGGAGAAGAAAAGGTGAGCGCTACCATGAGTCTTGAGTCATGCCTACTGTAAAGCGTCCCGAGACCATTCAGGTGTGGGGGCTTTTCATCCACTCACAATTTTGCCTAAGACACTGCCATGAATAAAGAATGGGATCCAAACATCCTTCAAGAGCAACTTCTCCCAACGATCCAGGAGCAATGTGGTCATAAACAATGTTTTTTCCTAGCATGATGGAGTGATGTCACAGAGCAAAGTGGTAACTAAGTGGTTCAGTGAACAAAACACTTACATAGCCAGGAACCTCCCCAAATATCAATTCTTTCAAGGACTTGTGGTCAATCCTCAAAACTGGGTGGACAAACAAAAATACGAAAATTGTGATAAACTCCAAGTATTGATAAGACAACAATGAGCCATCAATCAGAATTTTGCCCAGAAGCTGATATCCAGCTGCCAGGACGAAGGGCCTTGGAAATATTGAGTCTCTACATAAATTTGACATATTTGTCATTAAATGTGTAAGAATCTTATGAAATGCTTAGAATCTTACCAGAGAAACATCAAACTAAAAGAGCTAAAAAAAACATGTTAAGCTGCAAGCTTTGAGAAAATCCAAAATTTGTGTCCAGAAGTTTGAGAGACCCCAGGAAATTGACTCAAAATGACCCCAGTAGGCGCACGTCAGCAGAACAACATATTCACATACTAAAGCCACTAAGTGACAGCAGTGCAAGAGTTAAAGGGAATCTGTCACCCCATTTTTTGAGTATCAGCTGCCGGCACCGCCATCAGGGGCTTATCTACAGCATTCTGTAATGCTGTAGATAAGCCCCCGATGTAACCTGAAAGAGAAGAAAAACGATTTATATTATACTCCCTGATGAAGGAAGCCGGGTACTTCCGAAACCGGTAGGAAGGAATTGGTCCGTAACACTCGCTGGATCCCATCACGTGTCCGCCCACGTGACTGATGTCACGAAGGTCCTGCAGCTACTCTGCAGCCGGCAGCACAACGCTGTGGATAACGCTGTGAAGACCGCTGGCGCACCGAGGAAGCAGTGAGTAACGTATGAGACTGTCACCGGCCGGGACAGTACTCTAATAACTATTTGATGGTAGTGTTCTACCTTGTTTCTGCTTTAAGATTAACACAGCACTGCACGCAAGAACGGTTGTTTTTCAATAAACGACCCAGGCAATGGCGCTCTAATTCTGTCCATTTTATAAGATAATGGTTACAGGTCTCCCCTCTCCATGTGATTTATTTTGAGGTAAATTTCCAACTTTGCAATCTTATTCAGGGTTCCCTTAAAATTTAATCATAGGATATTTTTATTATTTTTTACTTTTTTTTTTTTCTTTTTTTGAAACGTCTCTGCATACACCGACTTCATTGAGGAAGTGCATATTGGGTTTGGTCTCTAAAAGTGAAGGAAGAAATAGTGGAGCTATTTCAGCACAGACACATTTTTAATATATTATACTCACCCAGGGGCGGTCCGGTTTTGGTCCGATGAGTGTCGTGGTCCGGCGCCTCCCATCTTCTAACGGTGACGTCCTCTTCTTTGCTGCCTGTCGCGGCTCCTGCGCAGGCGTACTGTTCTTCCCTGTTGAGGGCAGAGCAGAATACTGCAGTGCGCAGGCGCCGGACCTCTCCTGGCACCTGCGCACTGCAGTACTTTGCCCAAAACAGGGCAGATAAAGTACGCCTGCGCAGGAGCCGTGACATGCAGCAAAGAGGACGTCACTGTTAGAAGATGGGAGGCACCGGACCACGACACTCATCGGACCAAAACCGGACCGCCCCTGGGTGAGTATAAGGCCTCTTTCACACATCAGTTTTTTGCCGTCAGGCGCAATCCGGCTTTTTTTTGTAAAACCGGATCCGGCGAAATGCAATGCCGGATCCAGTTTTTCCTCATTGACTTGCATCAGTGCCGGATCGCGCCGGATGGCATTGCGTTTCATCCGTCTTTTGCCGGATCCGGCTACTTGTCTCATTCCGGCATTGGAAAAAACGGCTACTGTAACGTGTTTTTTCTCTCCGGCAAAAAAGCCGGAAGCGCCGGATCCGACGCTTCCGGCTTTTTGCCACAATGAAAGTCTATGGGCGCCGGAATGCACCGGATCCAGAAAAAGACGGATCCAGCCACCGGATCCGTTTTTTTAAGTCTGCGCATGCTCAGATCCAATTGGCCAGCCCCCAGGAAACAAATATAACCTGCTAGACGGATCCGGCAGAAAAACGGATCCGTTTCTACAGTTCTCCAAAATTTATGCCGGATCCGTTTTTTCTAAAAATAGCCGGATCCTGCCTGATGGCAAAAAACTGATGTGTGAAAGTAGCCTAATATAACTTGTTTTTCTTATCTTTCAGGTTACATCGGGGGCTTATCTACAGCATTACAGAATGCTGTAGATAAGCCGCTGATGGCGGTGCCGGCAGCTGATACTCGAAAAATGGGGTGACCGATTCCCTTTAAGAGGGGGATAAACAGAAGCATGGGCCATGTTGCACTGGCTACTGGATATGATTGTAGACGGCAGTTTGGACTCATTATAATACATTTTGCCTGATTTAGCACAGTTCCTTGCAACTGGGTATATTAATTGGTAGAACAATAGGTACTGACACTCCGAAAATTCTCGTGAGCTGCACCAACCTGACATTTAATGATCCACATGTGGTGTGCGGCCATGGGGTCATGGATTGGAGGGTCCAGTATTCTTTAATAAAATGTGAACAGCAATTCTAGTGAAATGATCAGACCACAGGGATTGTTTATTTCATCATGATTCAGTTTTTTTTCTGTCCCGACCTGAATAAGTCAAGAAATATTGGGATTAACACGGCGCCACACTTCTTGCGTGATTCGGTGCAGGGTCCATACATGATGTCATGCCTCTAATTAGCAGCAGGGTGCTGTAAACGTTGCATTTCTTCATGTACCTATAAATGGATGTGCTTGTATCATCTTTGCAGGGTGTTACCCGTTCTACAAGTCGGACCCGTTCATTCTGCACACCTGCCCGCATGTGTATTTTTGTGGCAGTGCCCCCAAGTTTAGCTTCAAAGAGGTCACCGGTAGGTATTCTGCATTATTTGTGTAGGACCAGAGGGTCCTTTTTACTGAGGGAATTGTATATGGAGATATGTCCTGCTCCAAGTCAACAGGGGTAAAAGCCCCCCGTTATGGCCATCGGTGAGGGACTAACTTAACTGTATCCCTGAAATCAAGGGAGCACAACCCATAAGCACGTGACCACGGTTGATGATTTTAGGTGCAGTAACGTGGTCTTTTATGTTTGCTGCAGGAGCTGAGGGTCAGCGGGTACTTCTTCTTACCGTACCGGACTTCAGCAGCACACAGACGGCCTGCCTGGTAAACCTGCGTACCCTGAAATGCCAGCCAATATGCTTCTCCGGATTCAGCGCAGACGAGGAGTCAAGTGACTGAGTGTATTCATCTCTAAAAGACTTTAATATCATCCAAGGCTCAGAGAGGATTTGTAATGTACTAGAAAGTCAAGAAGTACAATGTGTACATTTCCACTGATTACTGTTACACCGGTGCCTCCATCCAGGCACGTCATTTGTGTGATCGGTGAGATCTGATCATTTCATGTCAATATCGTCCGATATGGAGAATGGTTCATCAAGAATAGTTTAAATTCTTCACAGTACGGACCATGATCCTGCACATTACTGGAGGATCTTTACTACATGCATCTGTCATGTCCCAGTGCTGAACATAGATCAGATGTGGTGTTTTGGCAGCTAATATGTTTCCTTACTGGCTATGAAAAAGGCATTGAATCCTTAGTTTCAGACATCGTAGGTTAAGTCCGTGTGCATTGTTAGCTTATGTTTCTATTGTATTTTTATATATATATACTTTTTTGCGTGAGATAATAAAATGCTCTCCTAAAGGGGTTATCTCCTCAATCACTTTCATATTAAAAGTCCTGAAATGATAATAACTTGGAAAAAAATGGCATTATTCCTACCATTAAAAAAAACGTTTTTATCATTTTTGCTTCTATATGTCCTTTTGGTGCTACTAATATGTGCTGCTGAACAAAACTGGTCTCCTTCTCCAACTGGCAGCTGACAGTATAGTCCATTGTTGCTTCCCCTGCAAAAGGAGTCTTCTCAGCAATTCTAACGTGCTACTGTAGAGACATTGCTCCTTCCCTAACAAGCGGAACACCCCTCTAATAGGAGACTTGACACGAGGTGAAAAAAGTGGACTTTTCCTTCACCCCAGGAAGGACACACCGTGAGCTCCACAATAAGGACATCTTCCGCATGCAACTTATCCACTAGTGTCCCGTCCTCCAAGGCTGCTGCTGGGGGGATGGTCAATGAACCTACAATTGTGAAAGGTCACTTATGAAGTGATTGTGAGACTGGAGACCTCCGGAAGTTGAACCCTCAGGACCGCGACGACGAACCTCCCCAGGGCGAGCTGGCCAGGTGTACCACCCCCTATACAGGGAGCGTTAGGGGCAGACCCAGGGGAGACTGTCGCCGAGGAAGCTGATACCTGGGGACAGCTGGGAGGGAATGCAGGCAGGAGACGTACAGGCGACCAGATGGAAGATGACGTCGACCGCAGGGAAGGCTACTGAAGCCGCGGGGACGGAGGTGAACCGCAACTGTGGACGGCAGGAACCGGTACAGGGAGAGACACAGGAACAGGTAAACGAAGGCAGGAACGGACTGGACCTGGAATGGAACACAGGAAGGTCACAAGTAGGGAAACTATCAGCGGACCAGGCAAGGTACACAGCGCAGAGACAGGAGAAACGCAGGAGAGCGTGGACCCGATATCAAACGTGAACCACAATTGATAGGCAGAGAGCATAGGGTGAGGCTGCCTGATATAGGGAACGCTGCTGAACTTCCGGGTCAGGGTGCAGTAGTGCCATGGAGCCAGGCGATAGGGCGCCTGGTCTAGGGGGCGTACCTAGCTGTGCGCTTGCGTGAGGGAGCAGCGGCCGGCCGCAGGACAGTTGATGGATAGGTGCCAGCAGTGGGGGCGGGCCGAGAGGACCGGAAGCGCCGGAGAGCCCCGGGCGGTGTGGAGGCGGCGGGGGACGATGGCGCCGCAAGAAGAGGAGCCGTGGCAGAGGCAGGTGGAGCAGCAGTGACAGGAGCCCGGGCAGAGGGAGCCGAGGCAGCGGCGGTCAGGGCAGCAGCAGCAGAAGCCGCAGAGCGAACATGAGCCGGGGAGGTGAGCGTGACAGTACCCCCCTCCTTACGCCCCCTCTTCTTAAGACCGGAAAGGAATCTGGCCAAGATACAAGGAGCCTGAATGTTTTCCCGGGGCTCCCAAGATCTCTCCTCGGGACCGAAACCCTTCCAATCGATTAAGAAGAGGGTCTTACCTCATTATCGGAGACCAGAAAGGACCTGGATAAAGCGTCTGCTTTGAGATTCTTGTCACCAGGGCGGAAATGAAGCTCAAAATCAAACCGGGCAAAGAACAGCGACCATCTGGCTTGCCGGGGGTTAAGTCTTTGTGCTGACTGGATGTATGCCAGGTTCTTGTGGTCGGTGTAGATTTTTTATGGATGCATAGCTCCTTCCAGAAGATACCGCCACTCCTCCAAGGCCAACTTGATGGCAAGCAGCTGTCTGTCACCAATGGTGTAGTTTCTCTCTGCGATGGAGAACATCTTGCAGAAAAACCTGCAAGTGAGCAGTCGACCGGAGGAAAATCTCTGGGAAAGAACTGCCCCGGCTCCGATGGCTGACGCATCTACCTCGAGGATAAAGGGTTTGTTAACTTCCGGACGATGGAGTACGGGCGCTGTAGCGAAAGCTTGTCTCAAGGTTTGAAAGGCATTTTCAGCTTCCGGGGACCAGAGGTGAGGGTTGGCTCCCTTATGGGTTAAGGCGGAGATAGGAGCGGTCAAGGTAGAAAAGTGTAGAATAAATTGCCGGTAGTAATTAGCAAACCCAAGGAATCGTTGGATCGCCTTGATTCCCTGGGGATGCGGCCATTTGAGCACGGTGGATACTTTTCCAGGGTCCATACGTAGGCCCGAGTCAGAAATGATATAACCCAAGAACGGCAGGGAGGACTGCTCGAAGGCGCACTTCTCGAGTTTGGCATAGAGACTCTGCTCTCTTAAACGTAATAAGACTTGGCGGACGGTTTTTCTGTGGGTAGCCAGGTCCGGGGAAAACACAAGGATATCGTCCAAATGCAACACCACACAGGAGTAGAGAAGGTCTCGAAACACGAACTCCTGGAACACTGCGGGACCATTGCACAGGCCAAAGGGCATGACCAAATACTCATAGTGGCCGTCTCGGGTATTGAAAGCAGTCTTCCATTCATCTCCGGGACGAATGCGGATCAGATTATAGGCCCCACGGAGATCCAATTTTGTGAAGACTCGTGCTCCCCATAGACGGTCGAATAGCTCCGGAATGAGAGGCAACGGATATTTGTTTTTGATGGTGATATCATTGAGGCCCCGGTTATCAATGCAGGGACGAAGAGATCCATCCTTCTTCTTGACAAAAAAGAACCCTGCTCCTGCAGGCGAAGACGACTTGCGAATAAAGCCTCTGACCAAGTTTTCTTGGATATATTCGGTCATGGCCAGAGTCTCGGAGGGGGACAGAGGAAAGATCCGACCACGGGATGGAGTAGAACCTGGGACAAGGTCGATTGGGCAATCATAGGGCCGATGCGGGGGCAGGACCTCCGCCTCCTTCTTGTTAAAGACGTCAGAGAAAGCCCAATAGGCCGAAGGTAAATCTGTAGAGGCCGAAGTGGGAGGCGTGAAGTTCCTCGGTTGAGCGGCAGACAGACATCTGGCTTGACACGTCTGTCCCCAACGCATGATGTCCCCAGAGCGCCAGTCCAAGATAGGCTCGTGAGTTCTCAACCAAGGCAGGCCCAAGAGGATGGTATGAGATAGCGAGGGCAGCACATAAAAGACTATCTTCTCCCGGTGTAAGGCTCCAATCTGAAGTTCCACTTCTTCGGTGACCTGAGTAACGGACATCCGCAAGGGTCGACCGTTGACTGAAGCAATCTGCCGAGGAGTCTCCAGGGATCGGACAGGGATTCGGAGTCTTTTAACCACCTCGAACTGAATAACATTGCCAGCTGCGCCTGAATCAATGTAGGCCCACTCAGAGGAACGTTTGGAGCCTATGTGCAAAAGAACGGAGAGAATCAAGGGTAGAGAGGAATCACAATTACCTAGGGAGGCCTCTCTTAGGCCGGTTTCACATTTGCGCTTTATGGCGCAGCGACGGCCTGCGCATGGCCTTGCGACAGAGCCCCGCCCCCTGCCGGCTCCCTGCCCGCCCTATCCGGTCATCGCCGCCTACTAGCGCACATGGACGCTTGCGATCTGCGCAGGATTTTGCCGTGCGCTGCGCACTTCTGAAGGTGCGCCGTGCGCGCCGAAATGCAACATGCTGCGTTCGGCGCACACGGGCGCACCTTCAAAAGTGCGCAGCGCACGGCAAAATCCTGCTAGCGCATGGCCAGCGCACGATCTGCGCACCCTATGCTAAAGATAAGGTGCACAGATCACAAGCGTCCATGTGCGCTAGTAGGCGGCGATGACCGGATGGGGCCGGCAGGGGGCGGGGCTTAGTGGCGGCCGTGCGCAGGCCGTCGCTGCGCCATAAAGCGCAAATGTGAAACCGGCCTTACCTGTCCTAGGCGGAGGCATTTCCCGGGCGTATAGGACAGGAGCGGAGGAAGTGGGATGCACTCCCACAATAGAAGCAAACCCTCTGTTCGATCCTCTCCGCTCCTCCACCGGTTTGAGACGATCCACTTGCATGGGTTCCGGTGCAGGAGCCGCAGAAGACGACACTGGACGGGAGCGGGGTGGACTGTGAGCGGCTGGAAGAATGCGAGGCCTCCTTTCTCTGGCAGCCTCTCGGGATCGCTCCTGGAAGCGGAGGTCGATGCGGGTGGCCAAGGAGATCAAATCCTCCAAAGAGGCTGGAGTATCTCGTCCCGCCAACTCATCTTTAACTCGACCAGAAAGTCCCCGCCAAAAGGCTCCCACCAAGGCCTCATTGTTCCACCTCAACTCTGAGGACAGGGCGCGAAACCGAATGGCGTACTGACCAACCGAGAGTGTGCCCTGTTGGAGATTAAACAGCGCCTCGGTAGTAGAGACCAGGCGACCAGGTTCATCGAACACCTTCCGAAAGGTGTCCAGAAAAATGGAGAGTTGGGAGACTATGGGGTTGTCTCGTTCCCAGAGAGGGTTTACCCAAGCTAGTGCCTCACCCTCCAAGTGGGACACAACAAAGGCCACCTTGGCCCAATCCGTAGGGTACTGCAGAGGGGACAGCTCGAAGTGTAGCTGGCATTGATTCAGGAATCCTCTGCATAATTTGGGATCGCCGTTATACCATGGGGGTTTCGCCAAACGGGGTGGTGGGTGGGAGGTTGCTGCCTGGGCTGGAGCAGAGGCCACGGTCTGGAAAGCCAGGAGACGGTTATCCACCGAGGCCATGTAATTTAAGATATGGGCCTGAGTGTCGCGCTGCTGGTCGAGCTCCTGCTGGAGACCCACCATCTGGGGAGCGCTAGTGGGATCAGAGGCCTGTAAGTATGACAGACGGGATTCCATAGATTTGAGGAAGGATTTGAGACGTACAGGCGACCAGATGGAAGATTACGTCGACCACAGGGAAGGCTACCGAAGCCGCGGGGACGGAGGTGAACAGCAACGGTGGACGGCAGGAACCGGTACAGGGAGAGACACAGGAACAGGTAGACGAAGGCAGGAACGGACTGGACCTGGAATGGAACACAGGAAGGTCACAAGTAGGGAAACTAGCGGCGGACCAGGCAAGGTACACAGCGCAGAAACAGGAGAAACGCAGGAGAGCGTGGACCCGATATCAAACGTGAACCACAAATGATAGGCAGAGAGCATAGGGTGAGGCTGCCTGATATAGGGCACACTGCTGAACTTCCGGGTCAGGGTGCAGCAGTGCCATGGAGCCAGGGAATAGGGCGCCTGGTCTATGGGGCGTACCTAGCTGTGCGCCTGCGTGAGGGAGCAGCTGTCGGCCACAGGACAGTTGATGGACAGGTGCCAGCAGTGGGGGCGTGCCGAGAGGACCGGAAGCGCCGGAGAGCCCCGGGCGGTGTGGAGGCACGGGAGGTGGCGGGGGCCGATGGCGTCGCAAGAAGAGGAGCCGTGGCAGAGGCAGATGGAGCGGCGGTGACAGGAGCCCGGGCAGAGGGAGCCGAGGCGGCGGCGGTCAGGGCAGCGGCTGCAGAAGCTGCAGAGCGAACATGAGCCGGGGAGGTGAGCGTGACAGTGATTATGTGCGTGTCCAAAGAAGACAAGGGTGAGTAAAATTCCCCTCTCCCTTTTTCAGTCGTGTTCCTTTCTTCACTCCCTAGGGAGTCTACTGAGTTTTTTTTTTCTTAGTGGTAGTCCCTTCTTTTGTTTCTTCTCATTGATACCTCTTCTACCACCTGTCTGGACTTCCTTTTCGGCTATTGCATCCGTATGCACTTCTAGGCCTTTTTCATGTTTCTTGTTTGTCTTTTCACACTGCAAGGAAGCCAACCCCACTCCCTCTGCTGGTTCCCAGTCTTTTTCCTCTTCTGGGCATCCACCACTGACATCAATCCTTCTCTTCTGGAGTCTATAACCTGTATGCCCATGTTAAGTCTAGATAGGTCAAATGTGGTGACATATTCCCTCTAAGCAGAATACTAAGCTGGCCTCGTTGGCCTCGTCCATGCAGGATGTTAACCGAGCAGTTAGGGACCCTCCAAATTAAAAGTTTGCAATTTTCTCTTGTTATCACAAGCTAACCAGCACTTATGTCCATGAAATGGCTGCACCAAGAGAAAGGGGCAAGCTTCTTAAAGGATGTTTTGGTCCTTCCATCTCCAGAAGCTATAACCATCCGTCAACACCAATGTCAACCGGTCTTTCGCCTTTGTTTTTTTTTTTTTCCCCCGAACCAGCAAAACTGATTTTTTTGCCAAGGAATACAAACACCCGGGCAGGCGCATGTCTTCCTCTAAAAGGTTTGAGATACTATTCTTCTTTTGAAGAGACATTGGTTACCACACACCCCTCTGTGGATCCCCAGGTATTGAGTTTCTCAATGCCAGTTTTTCCCAAATTACAATCCTCACAGCCCCAAGAGATCAGGTTTTCAGGATTTCTTTAGTATTGCGCAGGTGAGAGAACATGTGACAGTTTCTGATGCCTTCATAAAAACTCCCATCACATGGGCAATGCTAAGGAAATCTGGAAATCCTGTAAACATGATCTGTTTGGGGGGGGGGGGCTGGAGTTTTGGAAAAACTTTGTGTCTTGGGTCAGGAATGTCAGCACGGCCTGGGCTAAGCATCTTCTCCATCTTCTCACTTGCTGAAAGCTTCTAAAATTCTTCGGGGAGGCAACCCATCTTGCAGCCTGTATTGCAGCCAATTTGTTTCCAGTTGGCATGCTACTTGACTCAGATCCTGGTTTGCCGACATAGTGTCCAAAACTGCCCTTATTGGCTCCCTTTCGCAGGGGACAGGCACTTTAAGCACCTAGACAAAATAATTAAGGATGGCATAGGGGGCACGAGTGCAGGATTTCCCCAGAACCATAGAAGCCCTACTGTTCCAGCTAGTGATCCCAAAGGTTTCGTTCCAAAGGAAGCAATAAGAAGTCCTTCTGACCCTTGATCCTCCAGGTAGGCCTTGTTTAAAGTTAAAGCCTTCCTGGCATATCTGCCGAAGTCTGCAAAGTCCTCCACTTCCAGGTGTCCCCCACTCAACACATCTTCAGAGAGATTTGGATGGTTCATATGAACAAACTGAGTAGGGACCGATATCCAGCTACCAGCCAAAAATGTATTTATATAAAATAAGCTAAAAACATTTATTGGTATGTTCTAAAAACAAGAAGTAAATGTAACGCTAGGCCTATGCGTTTCCAGTGTCTTAGACCAATCCGTCTCATGCATGCTTAAATAGAACAATATCGATCACATCTAATCATTCTAGGTGGAACTGTCTCTACACTAAAAAAAAAATTTAAGGAACAAATTATGGACTCGGAATTGCTGGTCACATTCTCTACGCCTTATTCCACTGATTATTCTAATATAGTAGTGTTAATGAATAAGAATCGGCCACTATTATATCCCGATCAGAAGTTATCACAAGTTCTGAATAAAGGAGTCAGATATATCGTCAGAAAACCGTAAGAGTAACATGGTTATCTCTTATGGGATGTTATAAATGTGAGACATCACGTTGTGGATTAGTGACAATAGATGCAACAATCATTTAACATATTAACGGGCGCCAAAGTAGATCCTAACACTAATAGATGTTCCCTCTCAGATCTATCACGCCATTTTAATAGAAAAACACAATGGCGATTTTCGACTCAATATATGTGGCATTGAGAGAGTTAAATGGCATTGAGAGAGTTAAATGCCCTCGGAGGGAAGGGGATTATGAACTTTACGAACACTTGATGCCTTTCTATTTTTTGTATGGATACTTGGACAAAACAAGGTCTAAATTTTAAGACTGATTTATTAGAATGTGTGTACTGTATTAGTTAATTGCTTGGGACACAGTCTACCTATGTTTGAGCACATGCCGTAGGATGGGGTTAATGCAGTGTTTAATACGTAGCATTGGTTCTAATGGGAATCCTGGGTGGATACATAGATTTTAGCTAATATTAAGTATTTAAGGAGACTAGGTGCTATGAAACAATGCTATGATTGAGCGTGTTGAAACGCTCAAAACGCGTTGGCCTATTGTTACAATTATTAGTACTTGTTTTTAGAGCATACCAATAAATGTTTTTAGCTTAGTTTTATATAAATAACATTTTTTTTGGTTGCTTACCTGGAACCACACCCAGGATTTCCCCGTGAACCGCAGCGATGACGAATACGGTAATTACCAGCAATGGTGAGCTGAATCTTCCTTTTTTCTACACTTGTTTCATGTGAACAAAGCCTGGGTTGCAAGATTGTGTTTGCCTTCAATTTTTTTTTTTTTCTTTTGTTGTCTTTGAAGGCTTTCTTCAAAGTTGTCCACGAGCTTCATCTCCAAAAAGCCATCATTCCTATTTGTACCAAGGACCGTAATCCAATTTCTTCACAGTTCCCAAAAAGGATAGATTGGTCTTGACTTAAAGATACTCAACTGGTTTGTTCTGGTCCAAAGATATGGCATGCAATCCCTGCCATCTGAAGTCACATTATTGGAGCCAAGGGAGTTTTTCTCTTAGTGTACATATGCAACACATCTCTTCACATTCCCATCTCTCCATTTCCAGTTTGTTGTACTCCGTTTGCAACAGATCCTGGGGTCTTCACCAAGGTTCTCGGCCTCTCCATGGAGCTTCCCGAAGCCAGTGGCGTGGCAATCCCTTATGATTTTTTGGTGAAGACCCCATCTTTAGTGGAGAATCTGTTACGTCTCCAAACCACCTTGGAGCCCTCGGAACTGTTTGCCGCACCTACATTTTCTGAGCGTATCTTTGGACACCTGTGTGGGTTGGGTATTCGTTTCCCCAGACAAGAAATCTCTACTTTGTGTTAGCGTTTCGTTTGCAGATCGCGAACACATTCCCCATAAAATTCTGCATGACAGTCCTGGGTACATTGGTCTTAGTCTTCTAGATTCTACCCTTCGCCTTCTTTCACACCCTTCCACTGCAGTATGCTGTTCTTTCCCTCTGAACCTTTTTGTTTTCCGAATCAATCACAAAGTCCTAGCCTATGTTGCCAGATCCCAAAATTCAAGAGACTTTGCATTGGACTCTGTGGTCACTCAAACAGACTTTGCTCTCTCTTGCTTTTGCTCCCCTTTCTGCTCCACGTTCTCTAATGGGTCAAGGTAGCGGATGTTTCAGCTAGCCGTGCTTCTATTCTTGCTTGCACCTCTGCGATTGTGTCTCCGTGGATGTATAGCATACTCTTACGCATCCACACAATTTCAGAGAGGTGCAGGCGGGAATGCACACGCGGCTAGTGTCAAATGTGGTTCCAGAATGGGCTATGATCCCTACTGAATGCCAGGACATGTAAAGCGTCATCTTTGAAGCCGTCACCCAGAGTGCTATACACCAAAATAAGGAACTGGAAATATTACAACACCATTTGAAAAGAATACAAGCAGCTTGTAGATAAACTCTTCTTTTCGGAAAGCCCTGAAAGTCGATGACGTGCTTCCTCGGGAGCTACTTAATTTTCTACGTGCCCCCCCCCAAAAGTTGTGCCTATATCATAGCACGACTCAATAAAGTGAACCTATAGATGGAGTTAGAATTCCTGTAAATCATAAGATATACTATCCTTTGGGAGCGCCACTCTGCTTTTTCAAGTTTTCTTCACAATCAGAAATGGGTGGTCTACGATCTGTGCCATCCTTTCTTCCAAAAGTGGTTTTAGCCCCTCATGTCATCGAATATAGCGCCCTCCCTTCCTTTTGCCCATCTTCTTTCAGTCCTCTTTTTGCCCTCTGGAGTTGGTCAGAGGCAAAAGAACTTACTTTTCTGTTATGGAAGCCTTCCTGTAATTCAGATTCCATTTGTGATCCCTGTTGGGCAACACGAAGATCAGCAAATTCCAAAATTAACAACTTAAAGTGGAATATATCAGTTGTTGTGGAAACCTACAGAGCCGAGGGAAAACCTCTGCCTTTTCGGCTCACCGCTCATTCCACAAGAGTAGTTCGGGGCCTCCTTGGCAATCAGGCCTTTGTTTCTCAAGGCTGCAAGGCGGCCACATGGGCCTCTGTACACAGTCATTTTTTGGGTGGTGGTGGTGGGGGGCATAAGGTGCTGTCTACTAGACAATCCGCATGGTCAACTGCTGTTTCTCCCTCTCATTAGGACTGCTCTCGGGAATCCTCTTTGTCCTGTGTCTCTTATTGCTATTAACAAAAAAATGTGATTGTTGTACTCTCCATAAAATCGCTTTCTCTTTGAATACATTGGTGGAGACAGCTTCCACCCTTTTTCTGGTTCTGGTTGCCTGAGGGCAATGGTTTTCTTTCCTCGGTTCAGGTCATGTTTCTTGTTATCATTTTTCTGGTTTTGGGTGTTTAGCCCAGCAGGCAGAGTCAACGCTTTATTTACCTAGTGTCAAGCCTCCTGGTGTTAGGGCGGATACTCTGTCCTCCGACCCGACAATGTCCTCCAATGTATTCAACAAGAGAAGGATTTTATGGTAAAATAAAAAAATTTAAAAGATCCAATTTTCTATTTGCTTCTATTCGCTGCAGTGTTTCACTCTCCAGAGACCTATCTGTGGGAAAAGAAACTGTGTCCACTAGCACTCAGCTCCCTAAGTGGATGCAAATAATTTCCGTACAGATTAACCACCAGATGGTGCTATATTATGTAAGTGATTGTGAGACCTTTTTATGTAAATGGTAAAAAAAAAAATCTTGTTTTTAATTTGATCTGTGCACTGAATATGACCTTTAATGGAAGGACGGCAACATTGAAGGGAATCTGTCAGCAGGTTTTTGCCTATGTAATCTAACAGCAGCATGATGTAGGGACATAGACCCTGATTCCAGAGATGTATTGCTTAGTTTACCATGTCCAGTTTTCTCTGCTGCAGATCTAGCAGAGCTCAGAATGCGGAGCTGTCTATAACCCCGCCCACACCACTGATTGGAAGCTACATTGTACATAGCTGCCAATCAGTGATAGGGGCGTGGTTGGCCTAGGAGGCACGAGGCAGCTTGTTCTCTAGTGATAATCTGCTGCAGATAAAACACTGATTTTATTGAGAAAGCTTAAAACACAGCCTAATAAGTTATACATGGCTGGAATCAGGGTCTCTGCCAATACACCATGCTGCTCTCAGATTACATAGGAAAACTTGCTGATAGATTTCTCTTAACAGGGCTATAGGTTGACATCTTTCTCCTGCTAACTTTTGCCATATGCATTATAATAAATGTTTTACACTTGTTAGGAAAATGTGTAGACACTTTATTAGAAATCAGTGACACTATGCATTTGTATGACTAGTTGCTAGAATGGCGTGCAGGCACTGATGCAATTCATTTTTTAAAGAGGTTGTCCAAGATCAAAAGCAAGGATCTTCTCTTTTTAATGTTTTTCGTCCTTCCACTCTTTGTTTTTGTTGTGTCTTGTATTGCAACTCTTCATTGAAATGAATAAGGAAGAGTCTCTGATTCTGGACAACCCCTTTAAAACGCCCATGTTTATTATGTGTCCTGATGAAGATTCCAGATCAAAAAGGTGTACATGTAAAAACTAGGGCCACCTACTTTACCGCAGACCCTGTTTACTGCTGATTAAAGCTATATGTACATGTAGTGTTGACCCCTCTGGGGTAGAAACGTTAATCCCTTACGACGCTCAAACATCAATTTGTAACCCTTCTCCGTTGAGGTGGCCCTCTCAAAAGTCCCCAAAGTTTACGGTGTAAGTCTCTGCTGTGGTGAATGGGGCAACAGGTGTAGTGCCCTCCTCCTCCCAGGTTTCTGTCTCCACTTCTGTGATTATTTCTGTATAGGTCTCAGTTTCTGTGTCCCACAGAGATTCAGAAGGTGTAGGTGGTTCCAGCTTGTGAGGAGGCATGGTAGTGGGAGTTTCTGTGGGAGGTAAGGTGGTGGTTGGAACAAAAGGAGTAGTTGTGGGTGGAAGAGTGGTACTAGCATTGCGCTGGCGATTCAGCCACATTCGTCGTCGCTGCATGCGCTGCCTGGCAGCTGGGGAAAGCTGACGGCCACCGGGTGGAGCCAGGCGAAGAGGTCCCTTCCCTTTCATCGCAATTATTTCCTTGATTCTTTGCCAGTTGGAATGTGCCAGAACAAAGTTGCAATGAGTTGCCCCCATTTCATAGCCCACAATACACGACTTGGTGCTCTGCGTAAAGCCTTCGGCCCGTACAGTCACTCGATATTCCCCGGGGTTGAGAATACGCCAGTAATCACCGCCACTGTCTATCAAAAGTAAGAGGAGAGATCAGAGGGGCATTGAGCAAAATTAACTAAATTCAGCTGTTTTTAACTAGATCTTTTACCTTGATGGTGTATATTGTCTCAGAGACTAACATCCCTTAGTTTACATATTCTATAACCTAAGGTGCTTTAAAGGGAATCTGTCACCAGGTTTTTTTGTACACCAACTGAGAGCAGTATCCTGATTCCAGCAAGGTATCACTTACTGGGCTGCTTGTTGTAGTTTTAATAAAATTACTGCTTTATTTGCATAAGTTTGCGGTATGCTGAGCTCTGTACAACTCCACCCACACCCCTGATTGTCAGCTTTCTGTGTAATAAGTGTGGGGGGGGGTTATACAGAGCTCATGAATATGGAGGAATACACGATAGCAAGTTTAGTAGTGATAATCTCCTGATAAAACTATGATTTAATCAAATCTGCACAAGCAGCCAAGTAAGTGACACATTGCTGGAATCAGGGTCTCTGTCTCTACATTATTTTGCTTTCAGATTAGGAGGCAAAATCCTGGTGACCGATTCCCTCTAAGTTTCCTGGTAACCCATTCATTTCAAAGCCCTGAATCTGCTATACAGTACACTGCTTCTCTTGTGCACAAGCACGTTCGAGTCCATCCTACGCACGCCATAGGACAAATAAGAAATCCAAACCCGTGTGAGACAATTTTTTTGAGTTTTAGAAAAATGTTACCTGTTTTGACATCGTGTAGTATTTCTGCCACAGAAATGGTTGCATTGGCTATCGGTTCTCCGTGGCGATCCGTCACAATGCCTTTAATCCCACGATGAACCTGCCGAATAAATGAAGATAGCAAAACTGTTAGTTGAGGGATCATGTGAGCATGTCACAGACAGATCAATATTATTTTATCTTATTTAGAAATGTAAACTGATCATGAAAATACCCTGCATCAGTCTGCATACAGTATCTACTGTCAATCACTTAGTAGGACCACCCACTGGACTCTTGTGTCCTTTTACAAGAGTGCTCTTAATGCTTTCTTGACCGGGTGATTTTCAGGGTTTTTTTTTTTTCTTTCTTCCTTTTCCAAGAGCCATAACTTTTTTTTTTTTTTTTTATTACGGTAAGTGCTTGTTTTTTTCTGTAGGACGATTTGTACTTTTTAATTGCCCCATCCATTTTATCATTATGTACTGGAAGGCGCAGTAAGTGCAGCGAAAAAAAAAAGAGAAATTCTACAATGGTTTATTATTATTATTATTATTATTTGTAGCATTCATTATATGGTATAAATAACCTGGTAATAATATTCTCCAGGTCAGTACGATTACGGTGATACCAATCATGTATGTTTTTTGTTTTTTTCTATTAAGTGGTGAAAAAAAAAATCCAAAATTTTGTAAAAAAAAATTTGCTTGTCACCATTTTTCTAGAGCCGTAAAGTTTTCGCTGTTTCGGTAATGGATCAGTGTGACTGCTTGATTTCTTTGCACCCTGACTTGAAGTTTTTATTGATACCTTTGTGGTGCAGATACAATGTTTTGGTTGCCTTTTATTACACCTTTGTCTAGCGCTGTTGCGTCAGCTAAAAAAACAGCAATTCTGGCGCTTGATTTTATTTTTTTTGTCATTATGCTATTTACCGTCCTGGTTAATTTATTTTATACTTTGGACTTTCGGGAACATAGCGATACCACATGCTTTTTTTTTAAATTGGGGGATAAGAGGGGTGTTACGGACTTTTATATATTTTTTGTTTCATATTTTGTAAAACATTTTTTTTTAAACTTTTTATTGCATTTGTTAGTCCCCTTAGGGGACTTGAACCTGCGCTCACCCGATCACTTGTTCTACATACAGCAATGTCACAGTATTGATATATATCGCAGAAATCACGGACTCCTATTAGTGCAGAGACAGGCTGGCTTTCACAGGGGTACAGTCATGAAACGCATGGGGTCTTTAGCAGACCCCTGGCTTTCACAGTAACTCATCGGTGAGGACCATGCTCTGTAAATGCCGCTGTCACAGATTAGCAGCATCATTTCATTCATTAACAGCAGTGGGACGAGATTCACTCCACGTGCGTCTGTTAGAGGCAGAAGATAGTTCAGTAACTCAACCATCATCTGTCGGGAAAGATGCGGGCTCAAGTCTCTCAGCTTCCATCAAAGTCAGTAAAAGTCCCTCTTCAATTCAGCCTCCAATTCAACCATAATACGTATTTCCAAAGATTTGACCAATATTGTCTCTGTCTAGGTCTAACCGTACAGTTTCTCGCACATCTAAACTCTTCATCATATGTCATGGACGCTGCCTTCAAAGTCCCGGGTACTCAAATACGTGCTGAAACCACCTAGAGTTGGAGATTCCTGACCATAGAGGCATTTAGGATCTATAATCTCAGCACCTGCTAATCCGGAGATTATGTTCCATTACTGATTTTTGTTTCATTGTTTGGCACACACATTTTTTTTTTTTTTGTATAAATTTTCGTATGTTTTTTTCTATTTTTTTTGTTGTTTTAATCTTGGATTTGCATGATGTATCAGGTCAGCGGATTTTTGCCAAGGTTTACATTGGCTGCCGTAATGTATAAAACGCCATCATGATTCATTGTCATTAGAAAGAACCCCGAGAGAGAGCGTGAAACGCGTTGCTTTCAGATCATACCATGTAATCCTGCAATTGAGGATTTTTTTATATTTTTATCCAATAAATTCTGGAAATTCAAGAAGCTAGATTCCCTCTCTTTCTTCCTGGATTATTTACGTGTGGCCACACGTTTCCTTGCGTCTACACAGCACAAGCCGTCCAGGTGCGTTGGTTTTTTTTGTTTTTTTTTTTTAAGTAGTGAAACAAAGACCTTGTAAAAGCCAAACGGTGCAACGTTTTTAATGAAACCCAATTGGAATTTTTTTTTGCCCCAAATACATGGACTTGAGAGAAAATATTGTCTCTAAATGTGGACAACCCCTTTAAGAACACTCTCATTTCCGATCACTGGCCCATGTAAAGATAGCGGTCACCAGCCTAATTAATTACTCTTTACATTGGCTGACCGCATGTTTATGGAGCCTAAAACAAGTTTTTGGCAGCAGACACATATGTAAACTGAATATGCCGTCCAGAATATCCAAACTGCGTGGACACCTGACAATCATTAACAAGTGTTGAACCCCCACACAGTCTGTATCCGACTTCGTAACATTAAAATGAGCGCCAATCAATTTCTAATAATATTGATCGCCACTCGTTATAGCTCAAAAAGGATTAATTGTACTGGATCTTTCCGGTTCTCATCAGTTTGTCCTTTTGTAAACATGCTGACTGTGGTTAAAGGGAACCTGTCCCATTGATTACAATGGTTTCTGATCTCCTGGCAGGATGTTAGAGCGCGAGGAGCTCATAAGATTTACATACATTTTTTGGGGGGGAAAAGTTTCAATAAAATTTGTATTTAATTCATTGAAATCTCTGCTGTTTGTATACATGAGTCCAGTGGGCGGATCTACTAGTGAGTGACAGTCTTCCCTTTACAATTGTAGGCCCGCCCACTGGACTCATGCAGGGATTTCAGTGAACAATACCGTGTCTGCAAATTGAGATTCTGATTTGGCTTGTATCCTAAGTCATACTACAAGACTCGTTAAAGGGTTGATTGTGACTTGTAGGATCGCTACTACCAATAGGTGGCGCTGTAGAGTAAAAGTCCTCTTTCTTTCTGAAGAGGCAATTTGCATATTATTTTCCCAGAGGAGCATTGCACGGCGAATAAGTCTCCTTACCTTGACAAGCCACAGCTGGCATGTCACTCTCCGCAAGGAGAAACCTTACTTCTTAGACCCTAGTCCAGAGCCTCTCACCTTGCCAAATCAGATCTCATACTTTGCACTGATGAGAGCCAACAGCTCGAAACACCGTGTCTGCAAATTGAGATTCTGATTTGGCTTGTATCCTAAGTCATACTACAAGACTCGTTAAAGGGTTGATTGTGACTTGTAGGATCGCTACTACCAATAGGTGGCGCTGTAGAGTAAAAGTCCTCTTTCTTTCTGAAGAGGCAATTTGCATATTATTTTCCCAGAGGAGCATTGCACGGCGAATAAGTCTCCTTACCTTGACAAGCCACAGCTGGCATGTCACTCTCCGCAAGGAGAAACCTTACTTCTTAGACCCTAGTCCAGAGCCTCTCACCTTGCCAAATCAGATCTCATACTTTGCACTGATGAGAGCCAACAGCTCGAAACACCGTGTCTGCAAATTGAGATTCTGATTTGGCTTGTATCCTAAGTCATACTACAAGACTCGTTAAAGGGTTGATTGTGACTTGTAGGATCGCTACTACCAATAGGTGGCGCTGTAGAGTAAAAGTCCTCTTTCTTTCTGAAGAGGCAATTTGCATATTATTTTCCCAGAGGAGCATTGCACGGCGAATAAGTCTCCTTACCTTGACAAGCCACAGCTGGCATGTCACTCTCCGCAAGGAGAAACCTTACTTCTTAGACCCTAGTCCAGAGCCTCTCACCTTGCCAAATCAGATCTCATACTTTGCACTGATGAGAGCCAACAGCTCGAAACACCGTGTCTGCAAATTGAGATTCTGATTTGGCTTGTATCCTAAGTCATACTACAAGACTCGTTAAAGGGTTGATTGTGACTTGTAGGATCGCTACTACCAATAGGTGGCGCTGTAGAGTAAAAGTCCTCTTTCTTTCTGAAGAGGCAATTTGCAAAATACAAGATATACTGAATATTTTCCAAAAATCCTTTATACCGGGTGAGTCATAAAGGACGGATGTATTTGAAGTGGCTATAACTCACCACCAGGTGGAGGTAGAGATGTGCGGGAGGCGGGGTTATGTTTGTGAGGTGAAAGCATTGTTTTTATTTTAGTTTCAGTTTAAGCTATGGTGCCGTGGACGATAGAACATCGCGTTTTTGCGTACGACAGTTTTGTCAAGAATAATGAGTGTATCAAAGCCGTTCAGCGTGAGTTTCGGCGTCATTTCAATATTCACAGAAATCAAGCTGTTCCCGCTCGTAACACTATCCTACGTTGGGTTGAAGCACTCCGTACACGAGGTACACTAATGAACAAACGACCACCGGGGGCTCCACGAACGGCACGTACCGCTGCACAGCCCTAAGGTAACGGTGTGGTGCGCTATGGGCAAATATGGCGTGATCGGTCCGTACTTTTTCGAAGGCGATAATGGCAATACTGTTACCGTGAACTCACAACGTTATATCGCCATGATAAATAACTTCTTTGTTCCTGAGTTACGACGGCAACATATCCCCATCTCTAGTGTGTGGTTTCAACAAGATGGGGCAACGGCCCACACAGCCGGAGCAACAATGAACGTTCTTCGCCCTCTCTTCCCTGGTCGCATCGTTTCCAGGTTTGGCGATATTAATTGGCCTCCTAGGTCCCCAGACCTGTCCATGTGCGATTATTACTTATGGGGTCACCTCAAATCACGTGTATACAAGCTTAAGCCTCGATCATTACAAGAACTGAAGGAAGCTATTCGAGTGGAAGTTGCCCAAATCGACAGAGTTGTGTTGGAACGTGTTGATGCCAACTTCCAAGAACGCCTTTGGAAATGCATCACTGATAATGGCCACCACATGGCAGATGTTGTTTTCCACACTTGAATTTGTCAAATGCTATTAGTATACGTAACCAAATCTGTGAATACATTTATATTTAATAAATATTTAACGATTTTATGATTAGTTTAAAAACGTCCGTCCTTTATGACTCACCCGGTATCATGTCGCTCAGCTTCTTCTCCTCTATACAGCTCTGTCCACAGATCAGACTGCAAGTACGACGTAACAGATTCCCTTTATAAGGGTTGTTTTATCAGAAATAGAAACAACCCCATTCAATTTGTCCAGCTGATTGCCCAGGGTCTTCTTCCGGTACCTCCAACAACCAAATGTCCCTTATCCTCAGGCAGAAATCTGAATAATAATGCCCTTACTCCACAGGAGATAGAATCTTCAAATAATTAGTAGCAATTAACAATCAAGGTGCAACCAATGCCAATGAAATGTCAGCCAGGGGGTCTGTTACCCCAAACTGACAGTATAAACTAAGCACCTAGCCTTGTAGGGAATTTAGACTTTACAGAAACTGCACATTTACTGTTCTCATCGCTTCCTCTGTTCTGCAGAAACTGAAATTTAATCAAATATGCTAATTATGTTGCATGGTTCCGCCCACTGGTTTTGCATGCCCCGCCTCACTGTCCTGTTCGACAGCAGTGGCTTACATGAAATCAGCATGGTCTGCAGACAAATCGCAGAAAAGACAGTACTGTCTAACACCAGTGAGGGAGGCGGATCATGAAAAACCAGTGGGTGGAACGGACCGCCTTAATTAGCATGTTTGATTAAAGGGTATTCCCATCTCAAAGATCATATCTCAATATGTTGAGGTGTAATAATAATAATATTAGCAAATACCTCAAATTAGAAATTAATCTATTTCTTTTGATTCGCCATGTCTCTTTCCTCATGTGCAGGCATTGCAGGACCTTAGGTATCCATGGTTACAACCAATGGTATAATGACAGTTAGTTAGCTAGTTGCTGTAACCATGGACACCTAAGGTCCTGCACATGAGGAAAGAGACACAACAAATCAGAAAAACTATACTATATTTCTAATTGGAGGTATTTGCTAATATTATTATTACACCTACTACATACTGGAATAGTAGCTTGGAGATGGTAATATCCCTTTAAATCTCAGTTTCTACAGACTGAAGGCAATGATTAGAGCACTTGCTCTCGATAGCCAGCGTTTGCTGTACCTCCGTCACTCAATGGCAGTCACCAGTGACTGTGCACCGCACCAGCGTATGCAGAGTTACAATTTCAGATGCGCAGGTGCGAAACACTGACTTTGCTTTAAAATGCCAGTGAAGTGGCGCCTCAGTGTGCTGAGCCCTCGGAGTACACTGGTCTCTTGCCTGTACTCTGTGTATCGCGGTTGCGATATGTAGAAGGACTGGTTTGATTGTGCATGTTGTTTTTTTATGCTTACCATATTTATTGTCGTGTCTTTGTATTATACTTAGTGAAGTAATTACCTTGTTTATACATAGACGGTTTATGGCGACTTTTTTTTTTTTTTTTACATCTGTTTTTCAGATGTCCAGCCAATCTTCTACCCCTGGTGGGAAGTGAGTTAGCAAGGCTCCTCGCATATGTTGTAACTCATGCTGTCAGCCCCTTTCTATTTAAAACCTGAACGTGTGAACAGTGTCTAAATGAACAGGATACAGACAGGCGCTTCCCAGTATTTGGGCTTGTGGTGAAAGACAGCTCATTTATTTGCACGTCACACAGGAGAGGGGTGGGGTCTCCCAAACCATGCTGAGCACGGAAAAAACGGATTAAAAACATATATGTTTCTTGAATCCAGTCTGTTCTCCTGTTGATGAATCGTGGCACTTTTTTCTTTCCCTCTTTGAGGGGGTTAAGAGTGGTAACCAGAGGTTTCCTTACACTATACACCCCATTCTAGGGTTCATCAAATGAATACCAGCAAGTGATCATAATAAAAAGCTGAATATCGGGTGTCCCGGTGTTGGTCCCTCATTATAAGGTGTAAAATTTACAAAACTTGAGGGACCTACATGAGATTAAAAAAACAAAAAGTGACACCATTTTAAAAGCTGCACCTCTCCAAGTGCTGGAAACAACATTCAAGAAGTATATCAACCATTTAGGGGCTTCACCAGAATTTAAGCAAGTGTGCAATGAAAAAATAAAAATTTTACTTTTTCCCACAAAAATATTGCTTTAGCCCAAATATTCGGTTCCTTCTTTATCTCTTTTCTCTGAAGTAATATCATTGTCAGATGAGAAAACTGATTCAGTTAGCTACCATGTGGATATTTCGGATTTGTTTTTGCTCCACTGAGATAAATCTAGTTTATAATTTTTGCAGTTTGGTAACTTTAAAAAATTTGCACCGTTTGGCTCCTACAGGTTCTTTCTTTCCCTGCACGGTCAACTTTGATGTGGTCTTGAATCAGCTGAAACAATCCCATTGGTCAGAAAGTGTTCACTGATGGATTCTCATTTAATCCAATCTGCAGCCAGCAATAGCCAGTACAACACAGAAGCTATAGAGATAAAAGGTGCAAAATTTTTCATGAATCTCAGTTGCAAATATGATTTTTGAGCCAAAATTATATATAAAATTAAGAAGAAAAAAAAATTGTCACCAAAGGTGGACAACATCTTTAAAGGGAATCTCACTTCCGAAAACCGCCTGAAGGTGAACTTCCCAATAGTTAAATTATGTGGCAGAGCTAGCTTCCCATCGGCAGAAGGATACAACAAAGCCAAAGACAGGTAGTATGGAGAAACGCGGCTTCTTGGCTAGGTTAGGTTATGCAATAGCCAGCTTGATGGCAACATTGCAAAAAGGTTCTTAAAAAACTATTTTCTTAAAATTTTTGTGTTTTCTTTGATCACCTTTACATCTTATTTCTAAAAACCTTACATTCTGAAAAACAAGGCAAACTTGGTCTGGTGTTGACTCTTGAAAACTGAATTTTTGTAACCTTTCCTTCCATCCTTCCAAGCTCTTTGTCCCAGAGCTGAATTATATTCTAAAGAAACTGACTTGGAACAAGTACCGTATATACTCGTGTATAAGCTAACTCGTGTATAAGCTGACCCCCCCCTAAATTTGCCACAAAAAACTGGGAAAACTTATTGACTCGCGTATGAGCCTAGGGTGGAAAATGCAGCAGCTACTGGTAAATTTCAAAATTAAAATTAGATTCCAATAAAAGTAAAATAAATTGAGACATCAGTAGGTTAAATGTTTTTGATTATCCATATTGAATCAGGAGCCCCACATAATGCTCCATGCAGTTCATGATGGCCCCATAAGATGCTCCATACAAAATGCTCCCCAAATAATGCTGCACAAAGGTTAATAATGCCCCATATGCTGCCCCAAAAAGGTTATGGCCCCATAAGATATTCCATAGATTATGCTCCATAGATTATGCCCCATAAGATGCTCCATAGATTATGCCCCCATGTGCTGCTCCATAGATTACACCCCCATATGCTGTTCCATAGATTACGCCCCCAAATGCTGCTCCATAGATTACGCCCCCAAATGCTGCTCCATAATTATGCCCCTATATGCTGCTCCATAGAATATGCCCCCTTATGTTGCTCCATAGATTATGCCTCCTTATGCTGCTCCATAGACTATGCCCCCATATATTGCTGCTCCATAGAATATGCCCCCATATATTGCTGCTGCCGCTGCAAATAAAAAAAAAAGAAGAAAACTCACCTCTCATCGCTGGGGGCCCGGTGCCAGTGTCCTGAGCAGGCGGGGACAGGTTCTGATGTCACCGCTGGCTCAGGACCCCGGCACTCGCGATATTTACCAATCCCCGCTCCATGGCTGTGCGTCGCTCTGTCTGCCAGGTCCTTCTGTCAGTGTCGTTCAGGCAGAGGGCGTGGCGCGCACTAACTACTACACGACGCCCTCTGATCTGAACATCACAGAGGACGCGAAGGAGAGGACAGCAGGGCGCAGCGATGGACCGGGGACAGGTGAATATAGCTTATACTTACCCCCTCCTGGCACGGTCTCTGCAGCCCCCTGCTTCTCCCGGTCTCAGGCTCCTTCCTTCAGCGGTTACGTGGTACCGCTCATTAAAATCATGAATATGTGTGTATTCATGACTTTAATGAGCGGTACCATGTGACCGCTGAAGGAATGAACCTGAGACCGGGAGAAGCAGGGGGGCTGCAGAGACTGCGCCGGGGGGTAAGTATGACTTGACTCCCCCCTCCCCCGCCGACCCTCTGGTATACGACTCGCTGAAAATTTCGGCTTATATGAGAGTATATACGGGTAGGTTTTAGTTTTCCAAAATGTATTAAATCTTTGAATTTTTGATTTATATAATTTGCAGAAATTGTCTAAATTTTCAGAAAGGGCCTCAGAGAAGACCTGGGCCATCCAAATCCTTTTTTTTTTTTAAGAAGAAACAAGATCTCATACAATACAACTGTTGCTGTAAAAATAAAAATATTCTTGGAAGAAGTGGAGGAAAAAACTAAAACATGACTTCAATCTCAAGGGGCTAATTGATTTGTTAATTTTATTACTAATTAAGTGAATTTTGCATCTGTCCAAAACATATATCTATGTCCCAATTATTCCTCTCCACCGACTGGCAGTTCGTCAAGGTTCATCTTCACTTTACCTGCCTCTGGTTCGGCCTTTCATCTACTCCACACGTCATTATGAAGATTTTCATAGTTTTATCAGTATATCTTTATCTGCATGGAGTGTATGTAGTCCTGGACATAGAGGATTGGTTCTCAAATGCCAGCTCAAGGAACCAACTTGTTTGTCACATTCACCTGTTAACTTCTACTCTGTCAAACCACATCTTCCTGCTGAATTAGAAAACAATCTTATCCCCATTCAGGAGGATAGAGTTCCTCTGGTTCAGACTCGATTACAGAAAATCAAGAAGATCCATTGTTCAATATGACACATCATTCATCATTGAAAAAAATGATCCCCGAGGCAGTAGGGTAGTTTGGTCTCCTCCCAGCAGTGACAGAAGTGGTGCTGAGTTCCAGATTCCATTTCCAATATCTCCAGGCATCTATCCTGTCTTAGAGAAATTGTCTCGTATCTCCAGACAGGAGTTGGAGATTCCCATTTCACATCTCTGTAGGGATCAGCCACCATGTCTGCAACCTTCTCAGGGATTCCACTCTAATACAACCAGAACAGATCATACTTACAACAACAGATGCCTCCATTCTTGGATGTTTGGGACATCTAAGGGACCTTTGGATTCAAGGAAGTTGGAATCACAAAGAACTATAATCCTCACTCGGAAAGTGATTAAAGCAATTTTGCTTAAATTTATTTCCCCAATCATTATGTTAGGATTAAAACCGAAAGCGCAACTTGCATTTTTTTATGTAAGCAAGAAAGGGAGAACTCGAAGTTACTCCAAAAGGAAAGTCAAAACATCTGTTAGGAGTTTCTGTGGTCAACATCAAGGTTACATTGCATATTCTAGCAGATAATTTCTTTCCTGCAAGGAGTGGTTCTTAAATCCTCGTGTCTTTGACAAGAAAAATCCCGAATAGACTTGTCCTCAAGTAGCTCTAATGAAGGAAGAGTTTAGCGAGTCTCAGACTTACAGGCCTCTTATTACTGTGAAACGGTCCTTTATGTCTGTCAGGACTGGTTAATTCTGCGTACTGTTCTTGGATTTATGCCAAATGTTTCATCAGACAAAAATTTCAATTAAGATTTTTTCCTACCTTCATTATTTTCAAAATCCAAACCAGGCAGTCTGGTCGTCAGAAGAGCAATCCATTCATGCCTTGACAGAATAAGTCTGACTTTTCTATTTTTTTTTTAGTTTCAAGTCTCTACAAAGGGCATGAAAGCGAGCAAGCCCATTCTCCAAATTTACCATCTCTAAGCGACAACAAAGCCCATCCCACTAGGGTTGATCGAATAGCTTCAGATAAGTCCTTATCCGAATAGCTATAGCGCTTACCGAATAGCTGCATCGGGAACCCGGATACCTGGAGAGCTCCTGATGATCAGCTGTTCGGCGCCGCAGTTGCATGTATCGTGGCTGTGTGACTGTCACACAGCCGCGACACATGCAGCTACACCGCCGAACAGCTGATTATCGAGAGCGCTGCAGGTACCCGGGTTCCCGATGCAGCTATTCGGTAAGCGCTATAGCTATTCGGATAAGCTCTTACCCAAAGCTATTCGATCAACCCTACACCCCACCTCATCAATGGCAGCCTCATGGGAAGAGCTAGTGCAAATATTTGTGGATAAAATAAAGTATATCATCTTCCAATACATTTGTTGAACACCTATCACCTGAACATATCCTCTGGTCCAGGCTTTGGACATGAGTTCTTTAGTGAAGCAGTTTCCAAATTGCCCACTGCTATGTCCTACCTATTTGACGTTTTGTATGTCTGTATACGGTTTGTTTTTTAACCCCCAAGGGTGGTCTGCACGTTAATGACCGGGCCAATTTTTACAATTCTGACCACTGTCCCTTTATGAGGTCATAACTCTGGAACGCTTCCATGGATCCCGGTGATTCTGACATTGTTTTCGCGTGACATATTGTACTTCATGTTAGTGGTAAAATTTCATTCAAATAACTTGCGTTTATTTGTGAAAAAAACGGAAATTTGGCGAAAATGTTTAAAATTTTGCAATTTTCCAACTTTGAATTTTTATGCCCTTAAATCACAGAGATACAGCACACAAAAAACTTAATAAGTAACATTTCCCATATGTTTACTTTACATCAGCACAATTTTGGAACCAAAATTTTTTTTGTTAGGAAGTTATAAGGGTTAAAAGTTGACCAGCGAGTTCTCATTTTTGCAACACCATTTTATTTTTACGGACCACATCACATTTAAAGCCACTTTGAGGGGTCTATATGATAGAAAATACCCAAAAGTGACACCATTCTAAAAACTGCACCCCTTAAGGTGCTCAAAACCACATTCAAGAAGTTTATTAACCCTTGAGGTGTGTCAGAGGAGTTTTTTTAATATTTAAAAAAAAAAATGAACATTTAACGTTTTTTCACAAAAAAAATACTTCAGGTTCAATTTTTTTTATTTTACCAAGGGTAACAGGAGAAATTGGACTGCAAAAGTTATTGTGCAGTTTGCCCTGAGTACGCTGATACCTGAAATGTGGAGGGGAACCACTGTTTCGGCGCATGGAAGAGCTCAGAAGGGAAGGAGCGCCGTTTGACTTTTTCAATGCAAAATTCGCTGGAATTCAGATCGGACGCCATGTCACATTTTGTGACCCCTGATGTACCTAAACAGTGGAAATCCCCCACAAGTGACCCCATTTTGGAAACTAGTCCCCCTCAAGGAACTTATCTAGATGTGTGGTGAAAACTTTGAACCCACAAGGGCTTCACAGAAGTTTATAATGTACAGCAGTACAATTAAAAAATCATATTTCCACAAAAATGATCTTTTCACCCCCAATTTTTATTTTTCCAAGGGTAACAGGACCCTAAAAGTTATTGTGCAATTTGTCCTGAGTATGCTGATACCCCATATGTGGGTGTAAACAACTATTTGGGCGCATGGCAGAGCTCAGAAGGGAAGCAGCGCCATTTGACATTTTTGGCTGGAATTGAGATCAGACACCATGTCGCGCTTGGAAAACCCCTGATGTACCAAAACAGTGTAAACCCCCAACAAATGGCACCATTTTGGAAACTAGACCCCCCCAAGGAACTTATCTAGATGTGTGGTGAGCACTTTGAACCCCCCCGTGCTTCACAGAAGTTTATAACGACCGGGCGTGAAAATAAAAAAATCGTATTTTTTCCACAAACATGATCTTTTAGTCACCAATTTTTTTATTTTCCCAAGGGTACCAGGAGAAATTGGACCCTAAATGTTGTTGTCCAATTTGTCCTGAGTACGCTGATACCCCATATGTTGGAGAAAACTACTGTATGGGCACACGTCAGGGCTCGGAAGGGAAGTAGTGACGTTTTGGAATGCAGAATTTGATGGAATGGTCTGCGGGTGTCATGTTGCATTTGGAGAGCCCCTGATGTACCTAAACAGTGGAAACCCCCCACAAATGACACCATTTTGGAAACTAGACCCCCTAAGGAACTTATCTAGATGTGTGGTGAGAACTTTGAACCCCCAAGGGCTTCACAGAAGTTTATAACGTACAGCCGTACAATTAAAAAAATTATATTTTTCCACAAAAATGATCTTTTCACCCTCAATTCTTATTTTTCCAAGGGTAACAGGACCCTAAAAGTTATTGTGCAATTTGTCCTGAGTACGCTGATACCCCATATGTGGGGGTAAACCACTATTTGGGCGCATGGCAGAGCTCAGAAGGGAAGCAATGCCATTTGGCGTTTTTGGCTGGAATTAAGATCGGACACCATGTCGCGATTGGAAAACCCCTGATGTACCAAAACAGTGGAAACCCCCCACAAATGACACCATTTTGGAAACTAGACCCCCCAAGGAACTTATCTAAATGTGTGGTGAGCACTTTGAAACCCCCCCCCCCCCCCATGCTTCACAGAAGTTTATAATGCCCGGGCGTGAAAATAAAAAAATCGTATTTTTTCCACAAACATGATCTTTTAGTCACCAATTTTTTTATTTTCCCAAGGGTACCAGGAGAAAATGGACCCCAAAAGTTGTTGTCCAATTTGTCCTGAGTACGCTGATACCCCATATGTTGGAGAAAAGTACTGTATGAACACACGTTGGGGCTCGGAAGGGAAGTAGTGACGTTTTGGAATGCAGACTTTGATGGAATGGTCTGCGGGTGTCATGTTGCATTTGGAGAGCCCCTGATGTACCTAAACAGTGGAAACCCCCACAAATAACACCATTTTGGAAACTAGACCCCCCGCGGAACTTATCTAGATGTGTGGTGAGCACTTTGAACCCCCATGTGCTTCACAGAAGTTTATAACGCCCGGGCGTGAAAATAAAAAAATCATTTTTTTTCCACAAAAATTATATTTTTGCCCCCAATTTTTTATTTTCCTAAGGGTAACAGGAGAAATTGGACCCCAAAAGTTGTTTTGCAATTTGTCCTGAGTAGGCTGATACCCCATATGTGGGGGTAAAACACTGTTCGGGCGCATGGCAGAGCTTGGAAAGGAAGGAGCACAATTTGACTTTTTCAACGCAGAATTGGCTGGACTTGAGATCAGACGCCATGTTGCATTTGGAGAGCACCTGAAGTGCCCAAACAGTGGAAACCCCCCAATTATAACTCCAACCCTAACCCCAACACACCCCTAACCCTAATCTCAGCCCTAACCCTAATGGGAAAATGGAAATAAATACATTTTCTTTTAATTTTATTATTTTTCCCTAACTAAGGGGGTGATATCGGGGGGTTTGATTTACTATTTATGGCGGTTTTTATGTTTGGCAGCTGTCGCACGCTAAAAGACACTTTTTATTGTAAAAATAGTTTTTGCATCACCACATTTTGAGAGCTATAATTTTTCCGTATTTTGACCCACCGAGTCATGTGAGGTCTTATTTTTTGCAGGACGAGTTGATGTTTTTATTGGTACCATTTTCGGGCACGTGACATCTTTTGATCGCTTTTTATTCCGATTTTTGGGACGCAGAATGAACAAAAACCAGCGTTTCATGAATTTCTTTTGGGGTCAGTACGGTTACAGCGATACCTCATTTAGGTCGTTTTTTTATGTTTTGGCGCTTTTATGCAATGAAAACAATTTTATATAAAAAATAATTATTTTTGCATCGCTTTATTCTGCGAGCTATAACTTTTTTTTTTTGCTGATGATGCTGTATGGTGGCTCGTTTTTTGCGGGACAAGATGCATATTTATATGAGTCTTTTTTATCGCGCGTTATTGCACTTTTTGTTTGGCGGTATGATAATAAATCATTATTTTTTGCTTAGTTTTTTATTTTTATTTTTTAAGGGGTTCGCTAAAGGGGTTAACTAGTGGGACAGTTTTATAGGGCAGGTCGTTACGGACGCGGCGATACCAAATATGTGTACTTTTATTGTTTGGGGTTTTTTTATTTCCAAAAAATGAATTTATTAGGGAATTTTTTTTTTTAATTTATTTAGCGATTTTTTTTTTTAAAAATTATTTTTACTTTTTTTTTTAACTTTATTACATTGTCCCAGTCAGCGATCTGTCACAGGCACTGCACAGGCTTTCAACAAGCCTGCGCTTTGCAGGCACTGAGGAAGCCAGCTCCCTGCAGGCCCCCGTCGGCCCCCTTCGCCATCTTGGATTCGGGGGCCTGCAGGGAAGGAGTCCCCCGCAGCAGCGCTGCACATTGTGCTGCTGTGGGGGGCTCAGGGAAGCACGGAGGGAGCCCCCTCCCTGCCGATGCTTCCCTTTAACCCCCGGTACACCGCGATCGTGTTTGATCGCGGTGTGCAAGGGGTTAACGTGTCAGGGGCGGTTCGTGACCGCCCCTGACACTGTGCTGTGTGTCAGCTGTAATAATCAGCTGACACCCGGCCGCGATCAGCGGTGGTCACCACGTGGGCGCCGCTGATCGCTGTGACGTACTATCCCATCCCTGGGAATTAAGTCCCAGGCACATGGACGGGATAGTACGTCACATGACAGAAAGGAGTTAAGGACGGCAAATATGGACATATGGACACCCATTGTATTCAATGGTGGTGCGCACATGTCAGGTTTTTCACACGTACACACAGACATGTCAGGTTTTTTGCACTGCAAGGACAGAATGCATGCTGCACACGGATGACATCCGTGTGTCATCAATGTGACACGGACAGGCACCTGGAAACAAGCGGTACAATTTGTGCTGTTTCCTGGCACCGGCCAGTTGCTGAAGGCAGTTCTCATCATTGTCTCCTGCTTGTGCGGAGATCAGCATGACCAGGAAACAATGATAAAAGTTGTATTCAGCTGCCAGCGCCTGGGGAGAAGCGGTACAGTTCTCGCTGATCCCAGGTGCAGGCGGCTGCTGAAGGCAGCTCTCATCATTGTCTCCTGCTCATGCTGAGATCAGCGCGACCAGGAGAGAATGCTTGGAGTTATGTTCAGCCCCCATTGTGTGTATCCTGTGTAAAATAAATAATTATATAAAAAACCAGCATGGGCTCCCACACAATTTTGATAACCAGCAGAGGGAAAGCCCGCAGCTGGAGGCTGATGTTAATAATCTGGGACAAGGGACAATACCCCAAAAGGATCCCAGGCTATTAATAACAGCTCACAGCTGTTTGCTTAGCCTTTCCTGGTGAATTTACAGGAGACCCCAGAAAATAAATTACTTAGGGTTCCCCTATAGATTCACACCAGCAAAGGCTAAACAGACAGCTGTGGGTTGATATTAATAGCCTGGGATGGGGTCAGAGATATTGCCCCTCCCCATGCTATCAACATCAGTTCTGAGCCACCCCAGAAATGGCCCATCCATTACATGCATCAAGTCTGGTGCTTAGTGGTGGTGGCAAGTGGGGCGATAGAGTTGGGAGGTTGATGTCACCTTTGCATTGTCAGGTGACATCAAGCTCAAGAGTTAAGGTACTGTCACACTTAGCGATATCGCTAGCAATATCGCTATAACTTGTGACGTTATAGCGATATTGCTAGCGATATCGCTGTGTATGATACTTACCTACGACCCGCTCCCCCGCTGGTTATCGCTGATTACGCGAGAACGTTCAGGACTGTTTCTCGTCGTCAGCTTCCTGCGGTGCTTCCTGTGGAGAGACTAGCATGGAGCCGGGCGGGAGGATGTCAGGATCGCCTAGTGTGACAGGTAAGTAGCGACCCACGACCGCTACGATGTCGCTGGTGAGATCTGCCTGTGTGGCAGCTCACTAGCGACCACTTAGCGATGTACCAGCGATCCTGACCGCGTCATATCGCTGGTCGTGATCGCTTGTGCATCGCTAAGTGTGACCGTACCTTTAGTAATGCAGAGGGATCTATAAGACTTGTCTCCTGTAAAATAAGAAAAATAATAAACCACCATATCCCTCACCTGTCCGACATACTGCCCCATGCCGTAATCCATCACAGCGATAACTGCTTTACAATCTGAATGGTGCAAAGATGCAATATTCCAGGCTGAAGAGCAGGATACAATGAGGTGCTGCGAGCGCAGATTCAGTGACATCATAGAATTCACCATTGGTCATTGAAGCTGAGTTCCACACTTCACTGTGAGTGGTCAGACGAACTGCGGTGACCTCAAAAAGAGTACTGCAAGCACCGTGAGAAAATTCAGTTATACCTCTATAATGATGTATTCAGATGGCCGTATAAAATGGACCCAGATCAGAATGCAATGCTCGGGCTGGCCAGTGGGTCCCCCAACACAAGTGTGACAGCTACATATATTTCTATGCAGCTGTTACTCTCAGGTTGGGAGACCCACCGGCCAGTCTATGCTTTGCGTTCCAATCTTGCTCTCATTTACATGGCCATCTGATTACGGCCCTAAGGACAATAACCAAATACATTTTACTTGCCGAACTTAATTTGTTTACTTGAGTACGGAAAGTAGTACTGATGACCCTCCCAAAATGCATGGGACGTCTTATGGGTGGTGCTTCACTGCCACTGGTTGCTCTGTAACCCTTACCTGCTCCATGATGCCTTACAAGTATAGGAAGCCAAAATTAGGAAGGAAGGCACAATTAATACCAATCTCAAAATACAAAAAATAAATAATGGATAATAATATAATCTAATCAATGTGCAATATTCCCAAGAAAGTGGATGGCAGACCATCCGGTGACAAATGAGAAAACCAACTGAAGATGGTGAGAGATATACCTAGTAAGGATAATATGTGCGATAAAAAAAGTGAAGATAAAATAGCTTTGTTAAAATATCCTTTATTGTTCAATTTGGCACGACAACATAAAAAATATATATATATTAATAATGCAAGATTAGTGCATAAGGCAATACAACCGCTTTTAATAAAGAAGAAATATAAGATGTCTCCTTCGCCACCTGACGAAGGAGACATCCGAAACGCGCGTCGGGGGGCGCGTTATATCGGCACACCGCTTCCCTCACTTGCCCTGGGTCCGCAGGTATAGAGAACCCTTTTCCATTGTCATTACCACACTTTGGTTTGGTTGTCAGCGCATTTACACACATGTGACTCTCACATTGTTGGTCATTTTTATTTGACATAGGTCACATACACCTTATACATTGCAATTATATGCACATCATAACTTGTGCTGCACATGTGATTTTCACCACATTTTTCTTGTTCTATTTTGCTCTGTTTTGCACATTTTGCAATTTGTGCACAAATTTTATGATTATGCACTTTTTTGCGTTTTTTGCATTTTTTGCAATTTTTGCACAGCTGCTCACAATATAATTTTTTGCACAATTGCTCACAATATAATTTTGTGTCTCTACACATTTTTTATTACTTCAAACAGGCTTGTACTTTTTGAAAAATCAGTGTCTTTCAATTATTATTTTTTAGTATCAATACTCATATTTTATTCTCTGCACCCTCTTGCAGTTTCTGCATTTCATTGCTGCTAAAAACCTTTGACTCTATACATAATTTTCACCTGCATCAGGCATGTGAGGTATAATTATCACCCTGGCACATTTGTGGATCTATTACTTATATTGATAAGATCTTATATTTCTTCTTTATGAAAGCGGTTGTATTGCCTTATGCACTAATCTTGCATTATTAATATATATAAATTTTTTATGTTGTCGTGCCAAAATGAACAATAAAGGCTATTTTAACAAAGCTATTTTATCTTCACTTTTTTTATTGCACATATTATCCTTACTAGGTATATCTCTCACCATCTTCAGTTGGTTTTCTCAAGTATAGGAAGCCGCTCAGTAGCTGAGCCCATTCAATGAAGGGTAAATGGAAGCTCAGATTACTGCTGATTAATCACTTAAATACTGCTATCAATCTCTGACAGAGGCATTTGTGTCATGATCCTGATGGGACAGTCCAGAAGGGGCTTCATTGAGAGTGTGTTTTCGCTTTTATAGACTGCACCACTCGTACAAACAATCAAATGATCACAGGTTCACATCAACTATGAGAGATAAAAACAAACGGTGTAATGCGGTGAAAAAAAAGTTTTAAAAAAAATTTGCCTAAAATTAATTACAAAAATTATTAAAATAGGCATATTTGACATTGCCATTGCTGTAATAGTCTGATATATCAAGATTATTTTATTTAGACTGAAACTCCTTGTGTTTCCTCCCTCTACTAATGTACCTATACCCGACACTGCCATTTCTGTGTGTGGTTCTACTATTACTCCCCAGCAACATGCACGCTGTCTTGGGGTCATACTTGACTCCGAGCTTTCCTTTGCCCCCCATATTCGATCACTGGCTTGCTCTTGTCATCTGCACCTCAAAAACGTTTCTAGAATTCGACCTTTTCTTACTTTTGACTCTGCAAAAACTCTCACTGTTTCTTTTATTCATTCTCGTCTCAACTATTGTAACTCTCTTCTAATAGGTCTCCCTCTTACCAAACTCTCCCCTCTCCAATCTGTCTTGAATGCTGCAGCCAGGATCATATTCCTCACCAATCGTTACACCGATGCCTCTACCTTGTGCCAGTCATTACACTGGCTACCCATCCACTCCAGAATTCAGTATAAACTTATTACCCTCACCCACAAAGCCCTCCATGGCTCAGCACCACCCTACATCTCCTCCCTTGTTTCAGTCTACCACCCTACCCGCGCCCTCCGTTCTGCTGATGACCTGAGGTTAGCATTCTCAATAATCAGAACCTCCCACTCCTGTCTCCAAGACTTTACACGTGCCGCGCCAATTCTTTGGAATGCACTTCCCAGGTCAATACGATTAGTCCCCAATCCCCACAATTTTAAGCGTGTCCTGAAAACGCATTTATTCAGACTGGCCTATCGCCTCAACACATTAACCTAATCTATCCCTGTGTGGCACAGCCAAAAGTTTTACCATAACCAGGTTCCCCGCATCATGTTCCCACATGCTTTATGCATCCATTAGCCCTCTGTGTCTGTACTGTTACGCACTTATCTTTATGGCTGGTCCATACAATCAGGGCAACTGTTACCACCCACCTTTCGTGTCTCCCCTTTTTTCCTCATAGACTGTAAGCTTGCGAGCAGGGCCCTCATTCCTCTTGGTATCTGTTGTGATCTATGTGATTATTGTTATGCTGTAATGTCTATCGTCTGTACAAATCCCCTCCGAAATGTAAAGTGCTGCGGAATATGTCGGCGCTATAGAAATAAAATGTATTATTATTATTTAATTTATTATTTAACCCATAAGGTAAACTCTAGATAGAAAAAAAACTGAAAAGCCAGAATTGCTGTCTTTGGTGTATATGTACACCAAACATATGTATGTGTCATATGTATTCTAAAATGGTACCCATAAAAGCCAACTCTGCACACAAAAAGCAAGACCTCACATACTGCTCCATCAAGGCAAAAATAAAAATGTTATGGGTTTGGAAAAATGTTCACCCAAACCACTTTTTTCTATAAAGTTCAGAAAATCTAAGATATCAAAATAATAATAAATAAGTTTGATATCGCCGTAATTAGGCTAGTTTCACACTAGCGTTTATGAGCGCAGCGACGGCCTGCGCACGGCCGCCGCTAAGCCGCGCCCCGCCGGTAGCTCCGCCCACCGGCGCATGACGCTGCATGCGCCCTGCGTCCCCTATCTTTATCACAGGGGGCGCAGGCCGTGCGCAGTATGCGTTTGGTGGCGCATGCGCCTTTTTGACGGTGCGCCGACGCAACCAAACTGCAGCAGGTCGCATGCGCCGCCAAACGCATACTGCGCACGGCCTGCGCCCCCTGTGATAAAGATAGGGGACGCAGGGCGCATGCAGCGTCATGCGCCGGTGGGCGGAGCTACCGGCGGGGGCGGCAGGGGGCGGGGCTTAGCGGCGGCCGTGCGCAGGCCGTCGCTGCGCTCATAAACGCTAGTGTGAAACTAGCCTTATTCTGGAGAATCATAGTCAGGTAATTGTTCCTGCACAATGAAGACCGTAAAATAAATGGAGTCCTTCAAAAGTAGTACAACTTGTCTCGCAAAAAACGATGGGGAAAAAAATGTTTTGGGTTCTTGGAAGAAAGGGAGGAAAAAAAAACAAAAATGACTGTGTTCTTAATGGGTTCATTGATAGTTCATTTTATTACTAATTATCTGACTCTTCTGTCTCCTGTAGGGGAGGGAAATTAATTTTAAAATGTGCTGGGTTTTTTTTTTTCAGTTTATATGATCGGCACTTGTACTGCGCTTGTGTGTTTAACTGAGGTGAGCTCAAAGTTCCCCTGCTATATCATATACCATTGCTACATACAGTAGATGAAATGCAAAGAGGAGTAATGTCATAAGTATGGAGTAGGACCTGCCACATTTTTTAGGTGGCCTGAATTATCAGCACAACACATCTTGGTCCTTCATATTATTGGAAGCAAAAGATGGGGCCGTGTTCACTCACCTGCTCCATGAAGGTAAGAAGAGATTCCTTGTTGTTTTCCCATTCCTCTGCAAGTTCACTTTCGTGTGGGAACTTGTCACAGCCCAGGTATATGGAAAGCTCCATACAGTTATTGTGCAGGTAACTGAAGTCGTTCATGCCTGTTAGGGAGAAGAAAAGGCTATGTGATTCTACTACTAAGCTTATTACAATCAGTTCAATGTGCAGGGTAATCTGTGACCTACCGCCAATGGCTGTAAATGAAAGACTACAGTGGTTCTTAAAGGGTTTGCATCAAGATATGAAGTTATCTCCATTGTGTTGGATAGGTGATACCTTTCTTATCTCTAGGGGTCCAACCTCCGGGACTCTCTGAAGAGCGCCTTATAAATGGAGCAGAGGTTGAAGATGTGCATTTCTGCTCCATTGATTCTTAATGGGACTGCCAGAGACAAACGAGCACACCGCTCCCCTACCTCTGCCTCTCCCACAGAACGAGAGGGGCACATACATGATCTGTGTTCCCTTCCGATGTCCATTCTCAGGATTGGTGGGGCTCCCAGTTTTCAGACCAACAAGCAATAAGGAAGGTATCACCTATCCTTTGCATAGGAGGATTACTTCACATCTTTGAACAAATCCTTTAAAGGGAATCCTCCTAAGCCGTCTACTTGGGCATGTAGGTCATAGAAAGTAGAATAAAATGTTACCTTGAAATCTGTGTTCCCATGTCTTATTCCAGAGAAATCCATGTGTTTCTTAATGTAATGTAAACAAGCTGTTAAGATCTATGTGCCGGACATAGATCTCTCTGAGAATCCACCTCCAAAGCTTATTTTAAATGAAACAGGGCGTTACCAGTGTGAGACATGTAGATCACGAGAGCTGATTGTCAGTCTTGACATGTCCCACACTGGTAAAATCAGAATTCAAGGTAAAATTTTATTCAACTTTCTATGTCCTACTTGTCCATGTAGACGGCTTAGGAGGTTTGTTCCTACTGACAGATTTCCTATAAAGCTTATCCTAAAACATTACTTAGGGTGTAGATGACATTTTAGACAGCAAATGCTGTAACTGAATTACTTACTGCCAGAGACAGGCTTCCATTTTGCTCCATTGGCAATGCCCATACCCCTAGTGAAGTCATCTGCATGGCAACTACCACGAATGGTCTCTCCCATCGTCAAATGGGCTGAGGCATAAGAGATGGCAAGCCACCGGAAAATAGCATGGTCAGGTGTCCTAGATACTCCGTCTTCCTCCTCTGCTGCAACTTCTACTACAGACTCCTCTTCTTCCTCCTCTTCTTGGAGAATGTGGTGACGATACCTGGGTGGTGGTTCTTCTTCCTTCGCTGCTCTTGCCATATCATATGGGTAAGAAACCAACTTTTCTCCTGCTTGTAAGTTAGCTCCCAGAACAAAAGGAATTTTATCCATCCAAGTAATGATTGCTCTTGTCTCTACTGCCACCTAGACAAGAAATACATAAGTCTTGTCTTCATTGCACCATTTCCACCAATAATTAGACTGTAATACGTGACTTACTGTAGCATCTTCCGCCAAAAAGCTTTCTGGAATTGGTATGTTATTGTTTGGAAACCTATAAGGGACTAACTTTCTGTCCTCTGCTGCCCACAGTGCTGTGTTAAGGTCTGGGAAGTTAGTAAAAATATCATAGCCTTCTTCTGTCCAATGGCCAAGTGCCCAATTTCCAAGTTCTGAGCCCTGTGTTAGAGAAATTTAATTTAGGTCACAATTTGTGTTTTAATGGGTGTTTTCCACATAAACAGGATCACTCGTCCATAAGCTGTGCATGGTATTACAAACCCTGTTCAAATTAATGGGACTAAGCTGCATAATGTAAATATCATCGGTGGGCATCTTGGATAGCACCTTAAACCAATCCAGGAACAACTGGATCTAGAATGATCCAGTATTGAGTGCAGATCTTGCAGAGTTGAGTCTCATGACTTTAAGGAAGCCTCTACAAATGTGTACTCACCATTGGACTTGCAATCTCATACCCATCAGGGTTTAGCGAAGGCACAAGATGAATCCTGGTCTCATGGACTAGAGTTGTTATACGCGGGTTGCCATCTCGATATTCCTTACACATAAACTGCATGAGAAGAAGAAGCAGTTCCCGACCTAGAACCTCATTACCATGAAGTCCAGCTGTATACCGAAATTCTGGCTCCCCTGTTGAGTATCATACAAGACAGATTAGGAACACAGGCAAAATAACACGATTGTTAATACCTTTATCTGCTTCATTTTTATTTGAAGGACATTTTATTATTTCCTCATTGATGTTCTTACCTACTTCATGTTCCCCTGGATTATCTGAAATCTCCATTGCGTATATTTTCAGTCCTTTAGACGTTTTTCCTACGTTATATATTCGAGTGATGGTTGGGCATTCTTCGTTAACCACTTTCATGAGCTGGTTGGGGAAAGGCACATTGGGCATAAAAGAAGAGACGTTAAGAAGATAAAAGCCGGGCGGTGGTGATGGAGGAGACTATAGAAATACTCACCTGCCTCATATCTTTGTAGTTGTGATGCTTGAAATCTAGGTTATCTGCAGATGTGATCACTTCATTCTGGCTGTAATAACTGACCACATCTAGAAAGAAGCAGATGTTATATGCGAGATTAGCGGTATGAAAACAAAAAAAATCTAAAGAGAGAAAGTGTAATAATGCAATTTCCTAATATGAAGTAATTTTAACATAGGAGTTCCAATTTAAAGGAGTTCTCCAGCTCTGGGCACCTTTTTTTTCTTTTTTTTACTTGTATGCATATATTTAGGGCTTAAGAGGGTTGTTTCAGAAAATAACACACAGGTATGCAAAATTTGGGTTGATGAAAAATTTTCCAAATCCAATTACTGATTTTTATATTTTCTTATGCTCTGATTTAAAAAAAACAACAACTATTTTTAACCATCACGTATGGATTTTGCACGAAATGCGTGTGAAATTACGTACAAGCGAGATGAACAAGAACATTTTTTATTGTAGCCAAAAATCTATACAATATTATATCTAAAAATGTATTGAAAATTCATTTCTACAACTTTATTAGGAATTAATTTTTGCACCTTCTCTTGATACCTTTGCTCTTATAGAAAACCTGCGGATGTTCTCCGTGAAGCATCCTGCAGTAGTCCTCCATTATGTTCTCTTTCCATCTCATCTCACTGATATCCTGATGAAATTTTTCTCTTTGCTCTTTCCTAACAGCACCAAGATTTTCAGGAAAGTAGTCCAAATGGGAATGCAAAAAATGTAACTTCAAATTCTTCAAACAACCCAAGGCTTTGAAACGTTTCCGCATGTTCTCCATGATGGACTTAAATCTTGGATCTTTGTTGTTACCTAGAACTTTCGTCACAACTTCTTTAAAAGAATTCCAAGCCCTTTTCTCAACTACTTTCATTTTTGTTTCGAACACGTCCTTCATGAGCTTACGAATATCCTGACCCACAAAAATGGCTTACTTCGGTTTTGCATCGGAAAGTCCATGAAAGTTGTATACAGGTACTTAAAGGTCTCTCTTTCTTTTGGTAAAGCTTTCACAAACTACTAAGTCCAAGCTTAATGTGGTGTGGTTGTAGAAGAACTTTAGTGGGATCAACTAAACTTTCTGAAACTGTGTTCTTGAACCTAACGAAGTCTGTAATGTTCCTTTATTGTTTCTTCACTACAAAACAACGGCAAATATAGCAAAAGTTGTGGGGTGAATTACGACAACCCCTTGTAGCCATTTTGATCACGTTAGAAACAGATGCTTATTCCACCACAACCACTAAACACTGAAAGGAACCGTGGTAAGCGCACCACCACACTCTTATGAACTCTCTCTAAAAGAAAATCTGACTTTGCTCCCCATAGCAACCAATCACACTGCAGCTTTCAGTTTTTATACTACTGAGGTAAAATGAAAGCTGTGCTCTGATTGGTTGCTATGAACGCCACCACACTGTTATGAACTGTGACTAAAAAAAAAAAAAACATCTGTCTTTACTGCGCATAACAACCAGCCACAGCACAGCTTTCATCTGTTATACTGCTGAGATAAAATGAAAGATTTGCTATGATTAGATGCTATGGACACCACCACACTCTTTGGAAGCTGAGTTAAGTATGCTGCCTCCCAGGAGCAAAAATCAAGGATGTGGCAACAGGATACCAACTATCCTGAAATCCAAGGACGACCACCCTTTCCTACTGATACATTTAAGCACAAACGACACGGCAAGAAATGACCTACCAACTATCTGTGAAGACTTTGAAATTCTGGGGAAGAAAATAAAGGAACGGAACGTACAGATTGTTTTCTCATCAATCCTCCCAGTCAATGGCCATGGCATCAGAAGATGGAATAGGATACTAGAGGTGAACAACTGGCTACGACGGTGGTGCAGGCAGCAAGGATTTAGATTCTTGGACCATGGCGTGAATTACCTCTACGATGGACTTCTCGCAAGAGATGGGATACACCTCACAAAACCTGGGAAACACACATTCGCCAGAAGACTTGCCACACTCATCAGGAGGGCTTTAAACTAGAAGAAGAGGGGATGGGTGGAAAAACAGCAGACAAGAACATGCAGCAGAAGGACAAACTAATCAAGGATACTAGATGTGGTAAAGAGGACCCAAGACAGGGTACTCAGAAGGAAGCTAAGAAAAAGGAAGCAAAACTTCTTTCCTGCATGCTGACCAACGCAAGAAGCCTGACCAATAAGATTGAAGGTCTGGAGTTGGTAATGTATGAGGAAAAATACGACATAGTAGCAGGGCTGTGGAGTCGGAGTCGTGGAGTCGGAGTTAGTTTTGGTTGGAGTCGGAGTCGGTAGAAATGTACCAACTCCGACTCCAGCTTTAAAAAAAAGTATTAATATTTCATAATTGAACTTTCATATGAATTTTATAAATGTTACTCAAATATATATGTTCTATCAAACTATGAACAACAGTGATAAGCAGTTCTGCTGGAGATAGAGACATTTCTTACTTCTTGTGTGTCACTGTTCTCCACTGCCCTTATCTAATCTTATACTTGGTTAACCCCATGCTGCCCCAACCCCCCTACTTACAATGTATGAAACTGAAAGTGAAAATGTGTTGCAAATTCTTAGTAGTAAAGCTCCTCCTCTAGACTAGATCATACTAGGTGTGCGTCTTCCAAGCATCTCACAGCTGCCTGCTACTCAGAAGAGGAAGACTGTAAGAAGTATAATCCTTTCAACAAACTTTGCATCAGTTAACTGTGAGTACATGAGGAATAATAACAGTATTACTGACCACTATATCAGTTGTACGACCTGGCAATAATTTTGTACAATTGTTTTTAGGAAAAACAATTGTCATTTGGATTGTGAATGCAGAATTAAAAACCTGAGAATGTCAAAGAAGCATCACATTAAATCAGCTGTATTTGAACATTTCACCATCACTCAAGATAGAAAACATTATGTCTGTCAGTGTATGACAAATGATCCAGACGAAAACAAATGCTGTGAAGCCAAGATGAGTGCATATTCAGGCAAAGATAAAAATGCTCCTACCAGAGCTTCTAATCTAAAGAGACATTTACAGCGCTTTCATCCAGAAGTACTGAAAGCAGTGGATGAGAAAGACTGCATCCAAACCAATGAACCAGTGCCCAGCTCTTCCAGCCAAACAAAGGAGCAGAGAACTTTGCAGCCATCAGTTGCATGATATTTTGTCAGTGACAAAGTTACTGTGACAATGACAGTAGATACATTTAAAAAACAGATCATAGAGCTTGTTATAAAGGATAGTGTGCCTATTTCATTATTTTCACGACCAGCTTTTATGTGTCTGAATGGGGAAATGGCCCGCAAGCTTGGTGTTTCTCTGGAGAGAGAGAGTATTAGAAAATTAGTAATCGAAGAAGCTTTTAAACAAAAGGAAGAACTTAAAAAAACTCTCAAGGGACGCTTTCTGTTTCTTAAAATGGATGCCTGCACACGTCACAGAGTGAACTATTTTGCCATCAATGTTTGATTTGTTTGTGACAAAAATGAAATAGTTACCAAGACATTGGCAGTAAAAGACACCAAAGCTCATCACACCAGTGAGTTTCTCCAGGTCTTGGTGGAAAAGGTTCTGCAAGACTATGAACTTAAAAAAGAGCAAGTTCTTTCTGTCGTAACTGACAATGCTGCAAATATGATAAGTACTATTAAGCTAATGAATGAGAGTAATGATGGTGACCAGCAGCTAGAAGAACATTCTGGGTCCACAGACACAGAAATGTTTGAAATAGAGGAACACAGTATTGTAACTGAGGAGCAAACTGAAGTTGCTTCAGATGAACAGCAACATGATAGTTTAGATGATCTTGTTGAAACTGTGTCAATATGTTCTTTCATTCATCACATGCGCTGTGTTGTGCATATGCTACAGCTGGCTATAAGAGACAGTCTGCAAGAAGGACATGCTGCTGCACTGATTGGCAAGGTGAGAAAATTGGCTACTGTTACCAGAACCCCTAAAGTTGACTCAATTTTGAAGAGACGTGCTGGAAAAGGGGCAATTATTGATCAAGCCACACGATGGGGCAGTACTTACTTAATGATTCAGCGCTTGGTTGAACTGAAAACCTTTCTTGTAGACATGGCTAACCCTCAACTGACACTAAATGAAAGTCAGTGGAATCAGGTGACTGAGCTGGAAAAATTGCTAGAGCACCCATTTACAGTGACTAAAAAATTACAAGCAGAGGACTTAACTCCAGGTATTTTCTTAAAGGAGTGGAAGAACCTGATGTTTCGCCTGTCCCAAAGAGGAGGGTTAATTGCAAGTGGCATTGCTACATCAATGAAACGGAGAGAGGAGCTACTATTACAAAATAACATTCTTTTGGCAGCTGTTTATGTAGACCCAATGCATCGGATTCTTCTAGATGATCAACAGCTAAGTAAAGGGAAAGAAGCTCTGTTTGAAATAGCAGTAAGGATGAAAGGGTTGCAGAACAGTCAGGAGGAACAAGAAGAATTTGGTCGTCCTGCCACATCTTCACCCTCCTCATCAACTGATGAAGAATTTAATTTCGAAAAATATTTGGATCACAAGGACCGTGCAAAGCGTTCCCGCATAGAAGAAGAGTCATCCCCATCAAGGAACACAGCCAGTACATTTCAGCAGAATTTTTCATGTGCACTAAAAGAACTTGAGAAATGTGACCATTCATCAAAAATAACAGTGCAACAAGCGATTCCTCTGTATCCTGACATTGTCAGAGATGTTGCCCGAGTGGTTACTGCTTTGCCACCAACACAAGTTAGTGTAGAGAGGTTGTTCTCTGCTCTCAAAATAATTAGATCAGATTTGAGGGCATCCATGAAGGAGGATCTGACAGAGGCAATACTTTTTCTGAGGACAAATTTATAGATTTCTTCTTATTAACTGCATAAAAGTGTTTATTGCATATTTACTTACAGTTTAGAAAAGTTATTTGCTATATTCTAATTGTATTCTAATAAATGTAGTTTTTGCTCTAAGTGGTCTGATTACTTATATGATGGTGAGAAACTGAATAAGCACGATGTTTAATATTTTACAACAGTAAATTTGTTATGAATTCTCCATTTATGAAGGAGTCGGAGCCGGAGTCGGAGCCGGTTAAAATCCATGAGTCAGAGTCGGAGTCGCAACTGTGGCTTACCGACTCCACAGCCCTGCATAGTAGGAATAACTGAGACATGGTTAGACGACAGCTATTACTGGGCGGCTAACTTGCAAGGATATGATTTGTTTAGGAGGGATCGTAAAAAAAGGAAAGGGGGTGGAGTCTGTCTATATATAAAGTCCACTTTAAAGCCCACACTAAGAGAATATATACAAGAGGGAAATGAAGAGGTGGAGTCTCTATGGGTGGAGATACAAGGAGGGAAAAGTAATAAAAGCCTCATAGGGGTTTGTTATAAGCCACCAAATATAACAGAAGCCACTGAAAATGTATTATTGAAACAAATAGACAAAGCAGCAAATCACAATGAGGCGATTATTATGGGGGACTTCAACTACCCCGACATAGACTGGGAAACTGAAACCTGCGGATCTCAGAAAGGAAACCAATTTCTGTCAGTGACCAAGGATAATTATCTGTCACAACTTGTGCAGGGCCCAACTAGAGGGACAGCCCTTCTGGACTTAATTTTAAGCAACAGGCCAGATAGAATAACAGAAGTACGAGTCGATGGGCACCGAGGGAACAGTGACCACAATATAATACAATTCCACTTGTCCTTCAGTAAGGTGCCCTGGAAGGGGGTTACAAAAACGCTGAATTTCAGGAAAGCAAAGTTTGACCAGCTTAGAGAGGACCTTTGCCGAATTGATTGGGACAATGTCCTCAAAAATAGGAGCACAGAAAATAAATGGGAAATATCTAAATCAGTTTTACACATCCACTGCGAGCTAGCCATACCGTACAGAAATAAAAGGGCTAGGAACAGGAGAACACCAATGTGGCTAAAGAAGGATGTAAAAAGGGCAATAAAGAACAAGAACAAGACATTTAGGAAGCTAAAACAAGAAGGCAATGAAGAAGCATTAAAAAGTTATAGAGAAAAAAATAAAATGTGTAAAAAACATACATTTAGCAAAAGTGGAAACTGAGAGACTCATTGCTAAGGAAAGTAAAACAAACCCCAAACTATTCTTTAATTAAATAAACAGTAAAAAGATTAAAATTGATGGTGTCGGCCCTTTAAAGAACAATGAGGGTGAAATCATAGAGAGCGATGTGGGAAAAGCAAATGTTTTAAATTCTTTTTTCTCAACAGTGTTCACACAGGAAAAGGATTTGCCAGGGGAAATGGAGAGTGATAATGTAAACTCCCCATTAAGTATTACCTGCCTAACCAAGGAAGAAGTGCAGAACCGCCTTAGTAAGATTAAAATTGACAAATCACCAGGCCCTGATGGCATTCACCCTCGGGTATTAAGGGAGTTAAGGAATGTGATAGACAGGCCTCTATTCCTTATATTTAAAGACTCTATAGAAACAGGGTCTGTTCCTTTTGATTGGCGGCAAGCAAATGTGGTACCAATATTCAAAAAGGGGTGTAAAAGGGAACCTGGAAACTATAGGCCGGTAAGCTTAACTTCTGTTGTGGGTACAATTTTTGAAGGGTTTCTAAGGGATACCATTATGGAATATCTCAATGTTAATAAATATTTAACTCCATATCAACATGGATTTATGAAGGATCGCTCCTGTCAAACTAACCTGATCAGCTTCTATGAGGATGTAAGCTCTCAAATGGACCAAGGAGAATCATTGGATGTCATTTATCTCAACTTCTCTAAAGCATTTGACACTGTCCCACATAAAAGATTGGTAAGTAAGATGAGAAAGCTTGGGCTAGGGGAAAATGTGTGTAGATGGGTAGGTAGCTGGCTTAGTGATAGAAAGCAAAGAGAGGTTATTAATGGGGCATACTCAGATTGGGCCAGGGTTACTAGTGGGGTACCACAGGGCTCTGTATTGGGCCCCCTACTATTTAATATATTTATTAATGATCTAGTGGATGGCTTACACAGTAAAATATCAGTATTTGCAGATGATAAAAAACTATGTAAGGTAGTTAACACAAAGGAGGACAGTTTGCAACTACAGACAGATTTGAGTAAATTGGAGAATTGGGCTGAAAAATGGCAAATGAGGTTTAACACAGATAAGTGTAAGGTTATGCACATGGGAAGGAGAAACAGATGCTACAATTACTTACTAAATGGGAAACTGCTGGGGAAATCAGACATGGAAAAAGACTTAGGCATCTTAGTCAATAAGAAGCTAAATTGGAGTGCCCAGTGTCAGGCAGCTGCCACCAAAGCAAATAGGGTCATGGGATGCATTAGAAGAGGTCTGGGTACACGAGATGAAAACAGAATTCTCCCTCTGTTCAAATCACTCGTCAGACCACACTTGGAGTATTGTGTGCAATTTTGGACGCCGGTGCTCAAGAAAGACATTACTGAACTTGAAAGGGTTCAAAGGCGGGCTACTAAAATGATAAATGGAGTTGGTTCACTACAATACCCAGAAAGGTTATCAAAATTAGGTCTATTTACTCTAGAAAAGAGAAGACTTAGAGGAGACCTAATATATGTACAAGTATATCAGAGGGCAATACAGAGATCTCTCCAATGAACTGTTTGTACCAAGGATTGTGACAAGAACAAGGGGGCATTCTCTTCGTTTGGAGGAAAGACAATTTCTGCACCAGCATAGAAGAGGGTTCTTCACGGTAAGAGCAGTGAGGCTCTGGAATTCTCTTCCTGAGGAAGAGGTGATGGCCAACTCACTGAATGAATTTAAGAAAGGAATGGATGCTTTTCTTGTGAGTAACAGTATAGAAGGTTACGAATAACATAATATTATAGGTAGATGGTTGACCCAGCTTAGGGGAAGAAATTTTTTTCTACTCTGTGGGTTTTTTGCCTTCCCCAGGATCAACAATGCAGAACAGCTGCACTAAAAATAGGCTGAACTAGATGGACATAAGGTCTTCCTTCAGCCTTCAAAACTATGTTACTATGTTCTCTGCCCACATCAGCCAATCGCAGCACAGGGTCAATTAATTTCTAACCAAACTAATGACACCAAATCATCCACCAAAGGTCACGCAAAGAGGTCAAGATATGGTGCAAGAAAAAGTTTATGGAGTCAGCGACTGTGAAAAAACTGGACGTGATGGAATTTTTTCAGTAATTTTATTGGGTTCAGGGATCGAAAAATAAAATAAAAATCACCTCTTACTTTTCAAACAATTTTACCCTTCTAGACATGTGTAAGCCTTACAAATGTGAAGGACGCCCTGGATCCCCAGGGCATGTGCCATTTTCCACTCTGCTTTCATCCCGATGAACTGGAAAGTTTGACAAATCCAAGAGCTATTGGCTCCTTACCCCGGCAATTACTCTCGAAAGCCACAGACTGCGTCGGACTCTGAAAGTTTGGGAATAATGACGTCCCAGGCGCTCATTGTGGGAATAAGGGTTAGGGGAGATTCAGGGTTTTTTTTCATGGTTTAAAAGACAATACTGATGGAGGAGGTGCGCACAGAACACTTCACCATATGGCGGCACCAAAAATGAACAGTACTGTGTGGTGGAACAATGGGGGACATAACTATTGTGTAGAGGGAACAAAGGGAAGCATTCTTGTGAAAAGAGCATAAAAGGGCTGAGATTTGTTAAGGGCACAGTGATAATGAATGCACTTTGTGTGGTGGTATTATTTGGAATCTGATTTATTTATTGGTAAATTATCAGAAATAAAAAAAAAATATTTTGTATATATATTTTTATTCAATTTTTTTCAGGAGGAGAGTATACAAGAAGCATTACTCCCATGGTACAGTTCCCTATGGAGTCACCATATGACGGCACGCAAAGCGCCTACCCTTCTGTAATACAGACCCATAGGACTCCGTGTCCTACTGTGTAGCTGCATAATACTGAGTTTTCATACATATTTCCTTTCCTCCACATTCTCTCAGTTCTGTAAATGATTTCGCTCTCGCATTTTATGAAGATTATTTGTGGGTTTCTGATGCATAATCCAGTGTAGAGTACAATTCTTGTCATTCCGAATATACCAACATTTTTGATGAAAATAATAAAATAAAATTGATATTTCTTACTGGATATTGGACATCCTAAGACCTCCATGCGCATGCACAGGCTGCCATTCCAGGTCTGGGGATATACACGCAGGAATCTTGCTACCACAGGTTCTGGAAAATCTGTCTGCACCGGTGTATCCTTGTCCACGTTCCCATAGAACATCTATAAAGAGACAATGGAGAGGGGGGTAACTATAAAAACTTACACTATAGAGCCCCATTTATCAAAGCCATATTTCTTAACACAAAGCTGACCTTGTTGCCTATACAGTAGCAACCAATCACAGCGCAGGTTTAATTGCTCCAGAACAGTTTGAAAAATGAAAGCTGAGCACTCATTGGTCACTACAGTTGTGGCCAAAAGTATTGACACCCCTGCAATTTTGTCAGATAATACTCAGTTTCTTCCTGAAAATGATTGCAAACACAAATTCTTTGGTATTATTATCTTCATTTAATTTGTCTTAAATGAAAAAGCACAAAAGAATGAAGCAAAAAGCAAAACATTGATCATTTCACACAAAACTCCAAAAATGGGCCAGACAAAAGTATTGGCACCCTCAGCCTAATACTTGGTTGCACAAACTTTAGCCAATATCTGCGACCAACCTCTTCCGGTAACCATCAATGAGTTTCTTACAATGCTCTGCTGGAATTTTAGACCATTCTTCTTTGGCAAACTGCTCCAGGTCCCTGATATTTGAAGGGTGCCTTCTCCAAACTGTCAATTTTAGATCTCTCCACAGGTGTTCTATGGGATTCAGGTCTGGACTCATTGCTGGCCACCTTAGAAGTCTCCAGTGATTTCTCTCAAACCATTTTCTAGTGCTTTTTGAAGTGTGTTTTGGGTCATTTTCCTGCTGGAAGACCCATGACCTATGAGGGAGACCCAGCTTTCTCACACTGGGCCCTACATTATGCTGCAAAATTTGTTGGTAGTCTTCAGACTTCATAATGCCATGCACACGGTCAAGCAGTCCAGTGCCAGAGGCAGCAAAGCAACCCCAAAACATCAGGGAACCTCCGCCATGTTTGACTGTAGGGACCGTGTTTTTTTCTTTGAATGCCTCTTTTTTCTCCTGTAAACTCTATGTTGATGTCTTTGCCCAAAAAGCTCTACTTTTGTCTCATCTGACCAGAGAACATTCTTCCAAAATGTTTTAGGCTTTTTCAGGTAAGTTTTGGCAAACTCCAACCTGGCTTTTTTTATGTCTCGGAGTAAGAAGTGGGGTCTTCCTGGGACTCCTACCATACAGTCCCTTTACATTCAGATGCCGACGGATAGTACGGGTTGACACTGTTGTACCCTCGGACTGCAGGGCAGCTTGAACTTGTTTGGATGTTAGTCGAGGTTCTTTATCCAACATCCGCACAATCTTGCGTTGAAATCTCTTGTCAATTTTTCTTTTCCGTCCACATCTAGGGAGGTTAGCCACAGTGCCATGGGCTTTAAACTTCTTGATGACACTGCGCACGGTAGACACAGGAACATTCAGGTCTTTGGAGATGGACTTGTAGCCTTGAGATTGCTCATGCTTCCTCACAATTTGGTTTCTCAAGTCCTCAGACAGTTCTTTGGTCTTCTTTCTTTTCTCCGTGCTCAATGTGGTGCACACAAGGACACAGGACAGAGGTTGAGTCAACTTTAATCCATGTCAACTGGCTGCAAGTGTGATTTAGTTATTGCCAACACCTGTTAGGTGCCACAGGTAAGTTACAGGTGCTGTTAATTACACAAATTAGAGAAGCATCACATGATTTTTCGAACAGTGCCAATACTTTTGTCCACCCTCTTTTTTATGTTTGGTGTGGAATTATATCCAATTTGGCTTTAGGACAATTATTTTTGTGTTTTTTCATTTAAGACAAATTAAATGAAGATAATAACAACAAAGAATTTGTGTTTGCAATCATTTTCAGGAAGAAACTGAGTATTATCTGACAAAATTGCAGGGGTGTCAATACTTTTGGCCACAACTGTATGTGTAACACTATACATACTAACAACATTAGCATTGGCAACATAGGGATGTTTAAAGGAGTATTTCCATCTCCAAGATCCTATCCCAATATGTAGTAGGTGTAATAAGAGCTTAGGCTAAGTGCCAGAATTGGCTCATCTAATGGTTGTGCCATTTCTTGGGAGGCTGAGGGCTGATGTTATTAATCTGGGAGGTGGTCAATATCTATGGCACCTTCCCAGCTTATTACGATCAGTGCGCAGCTGTCCGTTTAGCCTTTGCTGGTTATTAAAAATTGGGGGGTCTTTTTATTCATTTTTTGGGAGGGGGTCTTCCTTTTTTAATAGCCAGAACACCAAAGCAAAAAGGACGAAATGGAAATAATAATAAAAAATAACATTTACAAATATAGAGGGTTTACCCATATAAAATATATAAAATATAATATAGATAAAATCATCTTATAAAAAAATCCATGCGTCCAACCAACAAGAGTAAAAAAACATTCAAAAAATGTCGGGGGGATCCTGACGAAGAATCTTACAAAATGTGCGTCGGTGTGTGCTCCGCACCTCTTCCGGGACCACCGCTACACTGTCAGGTAACCCTTTCTCTGCCACCCATATGCTGGACACGTTGGTGTATACAATCCTCTCTCTTTCCCTTTAGTTTCACTCTAGTGTTCTTGGTCCATTATAGTTTCAGGAGATTCTGTGGTGCAGTTGCTAGTACCTATATACACTGCATACATTATATATGACATCACGCCAGCCTTTCTAGAAAACACCAGCGATAGTCTAAACGCTGTGTCTAACATCATGTCCTCACTATATCTGAAACTGAACCTGTCAAAGACTGAACTCCTTGTGTTTCCTCCCGCTACTAATGTACCTATACCCAACATTGCCATTTCCGTGTGTGGTTCCACTATTACTCCCCAGCAACATGCCCGCTGTCTTGGGGTCATACTTGACTCCGAGCTTTCCTTTGCCACCCACATTCGATCACTGGCTCGCTCTTGTCATCTGCACCTCAAAAACATTTCTAGAATCCGACCTTTTCTTACTTTTGGCTCTGCAAAAACTCTTACTGTTTCTCTTATTCATTCTCGTCTCGACTATTGTAACTCTCTTCTAATCGGTCTCCCTCTTACCAAACTCTCCCTTCTTCAGTCTGTCTTGAATGCTGCAGCCAGGATCATATTCCTCACCAATCGTTACACCGGTGCCTCTACCTTGTGCCAGTCATTACACTGGCTACCCATCCACTCCAGAATTCAGTATAAACTTATTACCCTCACCCACAAAGCCCTCCATGGCTCAGCACCACCCTACATCTCCCTTGTTTCAGTATACCACCCTACCCGCGCCCTCCGTTCTGCTGATGACCTGAGGTTAGCATCCTCAATAATCAGAACCTCCCACTCCCGTCTCCAAGACTTTACACGTGCTGCGCCAATTCTTTGGAATGCACTTCCCAGGTCAATACGATTAGTCCCCAATCCCCACAATTTTAAGCGTGCCCTGAAAACGCATTTATTCAGACTGGCCTACCGCCTCAACACATTAACCTAATCTATCTCTGGGTGGCACAGTCAAAAGTTTTACCATAACCAGGTTCCCCGCATCATGTTCCCACATGCTTTATGCATCCATTAGCCCTCTGTGTCTGTACTGTTACACACAACATTATGGCTGGTCCATACAATCAGGGCAACTGTTACCACCCACCTTTCGTGTCTACCTCTTTCCTCATAGACTGTAAGCTTGCTAGCAGGGCCCTCATTCCTCTTGGTATTTTTTATAATCTATGTGATTATTGTTATGCTGTAATGTCTATTGTCTGTACAAATCCCCTCTGAAGTGCTGCGGAATATGTCGGCGCTATAGAAATAAAATTTATTATTATTATATTATGTGTCAGATATTTATAATCTCCTTATATATTTATTAATATTATCCTTTTTACTTGGTCCATGTGGTTATATGCATTTGCTACATTATATCTTACGATTTCTACTGGGTGACCTATAATTAATTGCATTATATATTTATATACTATATGTTTTAGGCTACGTTCACACGTCGTGGTTTTTTCGCGGCGGTTTTAAACGCGTGATTTTGCCTCGAAAACGCAAAAAATAAGCATCCCATGCATTCCTATGGGATTCCGCAATGCTGTGCTAATGCTGCGTTTTTTTCCGCGGCGGAATCGCTTCGCGGTAAAAAACGCAGCATGCTCATTAGTTTAGCGGAATCGCGGCAATCCCGCACCCATAGGAATGCATTGTTCTGCTTACTTTCCGCATGTGGCTGTGCCCACTATGCGAAAAGTAAGCAGAACATTTGGGGATGGTACCCACGATCCGGAGGAGGAGAGACTGTCCTCCGGGCTGTGGGTACCATATCCCTGTAAAAAATAGAATTAAAATAAAAAATATTGTTATTCTTACCTTCCGGCGTCCCGCGCAGCCTTCCCACCTCTCTCCACGCTCCCGGTCTCAGTAATCCTTTGCAAGAATGAAGTCGCGATCTCGCGGGAGCACGACGTCTCGCGGTCATTCGCGAGGATGTCGCAGGAGCGCGAAGTCACGCGCTCATTCGCGCAAAGGATTACTAGGACCGGGAGCGTGGTGAGAGGCGGGAAGGCTGCTCGGGACGCCGGAAGGTGAGAATAACAATATTTTTTATTTTTTTAATTATTTTTTTACATCCTATCTTTTACTACTGATGCCGCATAGGCAGCCTCAGTAGTAAAAAGTTGGTCACACTTGTCAAACACTATGTTTGACGAGTGTGACCAACCTGTCAATCAGTTCTCCAAGCAATGCTACAGATCACTTGGGAAACGCCAGCATTCTGCAAGCTAATTACGCTTGCAAAACGCTAGTTTTTCCGCTGGAATTTAAATGCGATTTTCCCGCGGAATGGAATCCGGAATTCTCGTGGTAATTTCCGCGAGAGTTCCGCTATGTGTGCACATAGCCTTAGTGTGGCATTTTATAGGGTATTCATGTGGGACTGGATTAATATTTATTCATGAATTTTACCATAATGGATGATTATTTATTATTATAGTTATTTTAGTCCCCACATACTTAGTAATCTTTGTGTGGTCCCTCATTGTGTTTTATTTTATTTACTCATATTTGTTTTTCTTGTCTCATTGTTGTTTTTATCTTCATGTGTGCGGGCACCTTTCCAAATAGTGCCATTTTTTTGCCAACCTCCTTAAATAAAGGCATTGTTTTTTCATTCAATATTATTGTCCCTTCCCTTTCTTTATATATTATTGGGTAATTTAATACACATTTTTTCTATTAATTCCTTCTTAAACCTTATCAAGTTTTGGGTTTATCTTTTTAATAACCAGTAAAGGCTATGGAAACAGCTATGAGCTGATATTAATAGACTATGGACCTTTATGGATATTGGCCCCTTCCCAGAATAATAATGTCATCTCCCAGCTGTCTGCTTTCCCTAAACTGGTTAATAAAAATAAGGGGACCCCACACCATTTTTTAAATTTGTTTATTTAATGCGCTGGCTACAACTATCATCAACGCCGCCTGGTCGTGCTGATCACAGGGAAACCAGGTGAGGATGATGACAGTTGTAGCTACCACAAGCCGCCTGGGAATAGCGCTAATTACAACTGTCATCAGGTGAGGATGATGGTAGTTGTAGTCAGTAAGCAGTGGCATGGAAAAGCACTAATTGTACAGCTTTCCCCAGACGCTAACACAGATGTCATACATGTCTGTAGGTTTTTCACACGGATACACAGTCCATGTGAGAAACCTGACATGTGCGCAACACCATTGAATACAATGGGTGTGCATGTGTCCGTATTTGCGGTCGGACTGCATATGGACATAAAAATTGGACGTGTGAAGGCGGCCTAATGCTGAGTGAGTCTCAGTGCCCTGCAAACAGTGTTAGCAATCTCCATGTTTAACAGACAAAAATAGCCAGAATTGAACTTTTCTCTGATTCAGGCCATAAGGTGGGGAGTAGAGGTATATTTTGATGGTCCAGGGTAGCAATGCAAACTTTGTGAAAAGACCTCAATTTACTACATGCTATTTACACTCCACAACATTGAAATTGCAACACCAATATGGAGAAATCGTGGAGTTATGGAAATCCCAGGATGGATAGACATATTACTGATATGCAAATGCAGAAAAAAAGGCAACAAAATTTTCAAATCGTCCTGATTTATTTAGTATTGTGTATAAGCACCACATGCAGAAAACCCTGCACTTACAGCCTTAGCTGCTATAAATAAGGTTATTAATGAATGTCTGAGGTATGTTCTGCCGCACTGAAAACACTTGGGCAAATTATCAAGATCCACTGCTGGCAGCTCCCTTTGTAACTGCCAACTAGTAACGTCACAAATATTCTCGATGGGAGACAAGTCCAAAAATACTGCAGACCATGGTAGTGCCTTTAGGTCTAGCGGGCTGCTCACAGTGTCATGAGCAAAATGCAACCTGCCGTTGTCATGTTAAAAATGGTCAGAGACACTTTGGAGATGTGGCTGTACCTCTGCTTCCACTACCAATTCAATGTAGTGCCAAGCAGTTAGTCTACCAGGAATGGTATCTGGCAGCTGTCAGCATCAGATTTTTATGATTTGCCGAAGTGCATTCAATGTGGCAGAATATTCCACACGTAACCATTAGCCCCTTCACAATATCCGCCATACATGTACACCGCAAGTCGATAGCTGGTGTATCGAGTAGGCTCACGCAGTAAGCCTGCCCCATACCCGGGCAGATGATTCAGGACCTTCAGCTAATAATCCTCCTGTCATTGTTAATCTGTTAAATGCTGCTGTCAATCTCTGACAGCAGCATTTAACACGTACCGGAATGCTTGCGAGTCATTCTCTCTGCCCTCCAGCACACCCATGACATGAACAGCAGGTCACCAATGGGTTGTCATGAAAGCTGGAGGTCAGGGGGGGATGACCCTTGTGCCTGTCATTTTGGAGCTCCGTTGAAACCCTGCCTGTGCTGGAGCGTCGAAGGAGACCGTGATTTTTGCTATATGCAGTGATGCTGTGGCATTGCTGTGTATAGCATAAGCAATCAGACAATCAGACAATTGTATCTTCAAGTCCGCTAAGGGTAACTGTGCAATGACCACGGCTGCCGCTGTGACCGGGTCTGGCGGGTCAGAGGCCCACCGATGCCAGCAGAAACTTCAAATGGATATGCGTCCTCGGACCATCAGCGTGTACGTGACCGGGGGTGCATGGCAGTAACATCATGCACTTCCATTGCACGATGAAGTCTGCTACTGAGCTTCACTTGAGGACGCTGAGCGGCAGGGCAGCGGCGGGAAGGTTAGTATTTATCTATTTATATAAATGTATATTTTTAAATCAGTGGCCATACATCTAAATGAATGACTATGGGCTGTGCATTATACTACATGGATGACTATGGGCTGTGCATTTATACTACATGGATGACTATGGGCTGTGCAATTTACAATATGGATGACTATTTGCTGTGCTTTATACTTTATGGATGTCTATGAGCTCTGCATTATACTATATGGATGACTATGGGCTGTGCATTATACTTTATGGATGACTATGGGCTCTGCATTATACTATATGGATGACTATGGGCTGTGCATTATACTTTATGGATGACTATGAGCTGTGCATTATACTTTATGGATGACTATGAGCTCTGCATTATACTATATGGATGACTATGGGCTGTGCATTATACTATATGGATGACTATGAGCTCTGCATTATACTTTATGGATGACTATGGGCTGTGCATTATACTATATGGATGACTATGGGCTGTGCATTATACTTTATGGATGACTATGAGCTCTGCATTATACTTTATGGATGACTATGGGCTGTGCATTATACTATATGGATGACTATGGGCTGTGCATTATACTTTATGGATGACTATGAGCTCTGCATTATACTTTATGGATGACTATGGGCTCTGCATTATACTTTATGGATGACTATGGGCTGTGCATTATACTATATGGATGACTATGAGCTCTGCATTATACTTTATGGATGACTATGAGCTCTGCATTATACTTTATGGATGACTATGGGCTCTGCATTATACTATATGGATGACTATGGGCTGTGCATTATACTTTATGGATGACTATGGGCTGTGCATTATACTTTATGAAGGACTATGAGCTCTGCATTATACTTTATGGATGACTATGGGCTGTGCATTATACTATATGGATGACTATGGGCTGTGCATTATACTTTATGGATGACTATGAGCTCTGCATTATACTTTATGGATGACTATGGGCTCTGCATTATACTTTATGGATGACTATGGGCTGTGCATTATACTTTATGGATGACTATGAGCTCTGCATTATACTATATGGATGACTATGGGCTGTGCATTATACTATATGGATGACTATGAGCTCTGCATTATACTTTATGGATGACTATGAGCTCTGCATTATACTTTATGGATGACTATGGGCTCTGCATTATACTATATGGATGACTATGGGCTGTGCATTATACTATATGGATGACTATGAGCTCTGCATTATACTTTATGGATGACTATGAGCTCTGCATTATACTTTATGCATGATTATGGGCTCTGCATTATACTATATGGATGACTATGGGCTGTGCATTATACTTTATGGATGACTATGGGCTGTGCATTATACTATATGGATGACTATGGGCTGTGCATTATACTTTATGAAGGACTATGGGCTGTGCAATATACTATATGGAGGACTATAGACAGTGCATGATATTACATGCATGACTATGGGCTGTGCATTATATTTTAAGGATGACTATGAACTGTGCATTATACTTTATGGATGACTATAGGGTACATTATACTACATCTATGACTATGGGCTGTGCATTATGTTACATGCATGACCATGGGCTGTGCATTATACTTTATGGATGACTGTAGGATGTGAATTATACTTTATAGATGACTATGGGATGCCCAACATACTTTATGGATGACTATGGGATGGGCATTATACTACATGTATTACTGTGTACTGTGCATTACACTTTATGGATGACTATAGGCTGTGCAGTATATTATATAAAGGACTATGGGATGCATTAAACTATATGGAGGACTATGGGGAGTGCATTATACCTCTGCATTGGGGCCCCATGACTTCTTTGTACGCCCCGGGGCCAGGATGAGGGACATATGATAGAGGGTGTATATTATATTATATTATATTATATTATATATATATATATATATATATGCTATCAATAATAATATAATGAAGATTAAAAGAAAGTTTTAAAAAATATGAAGAAAAAAATAAACTGTTTACAAAAATGTTCACTGAAATCTGATGTGTCAAAATATAAAAATTAACCCTGATTGGGTTAATTTTTTTGGTTCCCACAATTCCACAAAAAATGGCTGTAACAAGTGATCAAAAAGTCTAATCTGTCCCAAAATGGTGCTAATAAAAAAAGATGTCTCGCTTCGCAAGATATAAGCCATCACACAGCTTCCATCGGCCGAGAAATGAAAATGTTATGGTTCTCAGAAAATGGTGATACAACTCAAAAAATATTTTTTTCAAACTTATGATTTTTTTTCAGCGCTAAAATGGACATGTTAGGTATCACCGTAATCGTATTAATGAAGAGAATCATACTACAAAGTCATTTTTACCACATAATGCACACTGTAAACGCACTTCCCAAAAAACTTTCTAAGGGAAGAGTAAGATGGCCGTATAACTCCGACAAGGACTGGCAGTCGGCTCTTCCGACCCAAGTGTGGCAGCTCCCCATTAAAAGGGAGATTGTTAACACCCAGATGGCACTTTATATATTTCCAAAAGGAGTAACATAGGAACCAAACAATGCATAACACCTCAGAAGTGTTATCATAATCATTAATACATAATAATGAATAGATCCATGTCAGAAGAACTTCAAGATCATCCGTAAATGTTCAGGTTTCTAATAATAAAATGCGCAGATAAAATCGTACTCACCATCTCCTCATACCCATTGGTGTACATAGTCCATTTTTGGCTGTCGTTACTGAAGCCCACGTAAAATGAGGTGACAAAATCATCGCTATTGGAAAAAAATATGAATTAATATAAGTCGGGATCAGACAGCCATATGAAAAAAATTGGTTTTATTTACAGCTGCAAATCGCAGAAATGACCTTCTCCGTGTGTGTGGCTCGATGTATCCGTCTACATAAGGAAAGGGTGCAAGACCTGTGTGCAGTTTATATGCACTAGTTTGTTGCAAAAAATGGGAGCAGAATAGAGCAAGCCCCTATTTTTGTCACATGGACCATAGGCCCACGTGAAAAATCTCTGATGTGAACAGTCACACTGGTTATTATTGGATCAGAATGCTTTCTGTTCAGCACAAGGACAGCACAATGACTGAAAATATGGGCGTTCAAATCCAGCAATATGTAAAAATAATAATTTTCTATCTTGCCTAACTTTACATAACTTTTAAGAAAAAAGGGGAAGGGTGGCAAGGCCCTGCTGCTTGAGGTGGATACCTCCTTATGGTGCCATATGGAACCATCATACAGTAGAGTGGCACACAGAGGTCCTAAGGTTTCATAGTTAGGAGTCATAGTTGCACCATTCTCCATCCCTTGGGTACGATGGGGTTTAGATGTGGATCTAATTGGATTTTATGGCATGTACTGCTACGTTTTTCAGCAGTAAGCCAGGAATGTTACTTCCTTCTACCGATGGTACAACCCTCTAAAATGTAGATTGTGTCCCTAATTTTGGGTCAGGTTATATTCTTAGTACTCACTGAAGGATAGAGTCCCGTCCTTGGGTTATAACACCAGTGAATAATGTACTTCTTCTAGTGTCCACCTCCAACCACTGTGCTCTGCCATCATCCTCGGCACACCAGGCACCATCAAAGAAGTCATCTTCATTAGCGCCAGCCTAAAGGTAGGATAAAAGATGGGACTGTCATGATCCAGGACGGGGTTTCGCTTTGGCCCGTCCAGGTCTGATTGGGGGTTAATTATTCCGCCTCTCTCTGGCAGAGGGCGGCTATTTAATGCTCACTGGACCTAGGTCCGGTGTCAGTTATACTCCTGCCCTCGGCTGAGTTAGTTGACCTTGTGCGTACGTGTGCCTTGTGCCTGATATCTTGCTTGCTTGTTCGGTTTTGATTCGGTTCTGTCCCTGTTACGAGTTCTGCCTGTCCCTCTTGTACTGCGCTACCTCTCGTGTATGACTCTCTGCTTGTGACCCGACTTCTCTCTGCTCGTCCCCTTGGTACCGCGTCGCCCTCTTGTGTATGACCTTTGGCTTTGTCTGACCGCCCGTCTGTTTACCCCTCCTGTACCTCGCTGTCCATACTGTGAACGACCTCCGTTTTGCCTGACTCTGAGTTTGCTGTCTTCTGTGAAAGCAGGACACTAAGCCCTGCCCCCTTGCAGTCACATGACCGTAGGTCCCGTGCCGGCTTGCTAAACTGCATCACTAAGGTCCTGTGCACCTATACTTTCTGGCTATTCTGGTCCCCAGGGATCCCTACAGTGCGGGTGAGTACGCCGGCGCTGTCAGGATCCTGATATTATAACTGACCGATACCATTTTTTTTGGTTAAACACCTAACCCAGATGTCTCAGAAACTCCTTGGAGAACAACGAGTCCTGGCTCAGTCTCAGCAGCTGATCGCTGACACTGTGCAGGGGGCTTTTTCATCAGGGGCTCGGGATATTACATTAGTTTCCCCTGAGTCTCCAGTGAAGTTACCAGATACCTTTTCTGGAAATAAAAAAGAGTTCAGAGTTTTCAAGGAAGGCTGTAAGCTTTTTTTTTTCCTTAAGACCACACTCTTCTGGGGATGAAAGTCAGAGAGTGGGGGTCATTATGTCTCTGTTAAGGGGAGCCCCCCAAACTTGGGCTTTCTCCCTTCCGACCACGGCCCCTGAGCGTAAGACGGTAGATGCATTTTTTAAGGCCCTGAGGCATATTTATGATGAGCCTGATCGCATGCGTATGGCTGAGGACATGGTGATGAATGTGTGCCAGGGAAAGAACTCAGCCGAGTGGTTTTGTACAGAATTCAGACGCTGGGCAGCGGAGGTCTGTTGGAATGATGCCGCCCTTCAGGGTTTGTTCTGTAGAGGCCTGTCTGAACATCTGAAAGACGCCTTGGCTCTCCACCCTCCGCCTGATTCCCTGGAGGAGGCTATGACACAGGCCGTTCGAATGGATCGCCAACTACGGGCGAGGGGAGTGATGCAAAGTGAAAGACCGTTATTCTCCCAAGGAAGGGGACCCAGTCCTATTTTGGAGATCGCGGAGATGGGAACCATCGACCTCAAGGAAAATGAAAGGAGACCAAGGCGCGTGGGAAAAGACTGTTTTCACTGTGGCGATTCTGGACATTGGAGAAAGGATTGCCCCTCCCGTCCACTAACCAAGCGACTGAGCCCAGGTGATTGTCGTGGAGGTCACCCAGGCTCTCAGGTACCCTTTTCTGCCTTCTCTAAAATGTTGTTGCAGGTGGAACTTTGTTGTGGGAGTGTCTCCACATCCACTTCTGCCTTCATGGATTGCGGATCAACATTTAACTTTATTGACTCTGATTTGGTATCCAGGTGTAAGTTAGGGACAGTTAGGTTGGAGACTCCTATTCACCTTGTGGCCATTGACAAAACACCACTGGTAAAAAATGACATTATGTTTCGTACTGAAGAGTTTCTCCTTAAAGTGAGTTCCTTGCACCAGGAACGTATTTCATGTTTTGTAATGGACAACCTGCCAGCGGGACTGGTGTTGGGGTTCCCCTGGTTACAATTGCATAATCCTGTAATTAATTGGGAATGTCGGGACATTGTTAAATGGGGTCCTTATTGTTCTGAGAAATGTCTTGATACTGTGTCTGTGTCGTCCGTGGGTCTGGAAGGTATTCCGGAGTGCCTGATAGACTATATGGATGTTTTCTCCGAAAAAGAGGCTGAGGTTTTACCACCACACCGCCCATTGATTTTGCCATTGACCTGGTTCCAGGTGCTAAATTGCCCAAGGCCCGCTTGTATAACCTTTCAGGTCCAGAACGGGCTGCGATGAAGGAGTATATTTCCGAGAGCCTCCGTAAGGGACACATTCGTCCTTCTGTTTCTCCTGTGGCGGCGGGGTTCTTTTTTGTAAAGAAAAAAGACGGTGGTTTACGCCCATGCCTCGATTTTCGTGAGTTAAATAAGATAACTGTGAGGAATACGTATCCCCTTCCACTTATACCTGATTTAGGCTAGTTTCACACTAGCGTTTATTTCCTGCAGCGCACGGCGCCGCTAAGCCCCACCCCCTCCCGGCTCCCTGCCCGCCCCATCCGGTCATTGCCGCCTACTAGCGCACATGGGCGCTTGCGATCTGCACACCCTACCTTTAGCATAGGGTGCGCAGATCGTGCGCTGGCCGTGCGCTAGCAGGATTTTGCCGTGCGCTGCGCACTGTTGAAGGTGCGCCGTGCGCGCCGAAATGCAGCATGCTGCGTTCGGCGCACACGGGCGCACCTTCAAAAGTGCGCAGCGCACGGCAAAATCCTGCCAGCGCACGATCTGCGCACCCTATGCTAAAGATAGGGTGCACAGATCGCAAGCGCCCATGTGCGCTAGTAGGCGGCGATGACCGGATGGGGCGGGCAGGGAGCCGGCAGGGGGCAGGGCCTAGCGGCGGCCGTGCGCAGGCCATCGCTGTGCTATAAAGAGCAAATGTGAAACCGGCCTTATACAACCAATTGTCCGGAGCTAAGTGGTTTTCAAAATTAGATCTACGGGGAGCGTATAACCTTATCCGAGTCCGAGACGGAGATGAATGGAAAACCGCTTTTCTCACTACTGAAGGGTTGTTTGAAAATCTGGTCATGCCTTTCGGCTTGACGAATGCTCCAGCGGTCTTCCAAAACTTCATAAATCACGTGTTCTCTGATTTTATTGGACGTTTTTTGGTGGTATATTTGGATGACATATTGATCTATTCTCCTGATAAACAGACTCACATTGGTCATGTTCGGGCAGTTCTCCAAAGGCTCCGGGAGAACTGTCTCTTTGCTAAACTGGAAAAATGTTTGTTTTTTTGTTCAGAAACTGTCGTTTCTGGGGTTCATCGTGTCTGCTGAAGGGTATCGCATGGATCCTAATAAGGTGCAGGCCATTGTCGAGTGGGTTCAACCTTGTGATTTGAAGGCTCTGCAGCGTTTCCTAGGATTTGCCAATTACTATCGCAAATTCATAAAGGGGTTCTCACAGGTGGTTAAACCCCTCACAGACATGACTCAAAAGGGGGCCGATATCAAGAATTGGTCAACCGCAGCGGTAGCGGCATTTCAGTTTTTGAAAACATGTTTCATGTTGGCCCCGGTTCTTGTTCAACCGGACCCGTCTGAACCATTTATTGTTGAGGTAGATGCCTCAGAAGTGGGGGTGGGGGCGGTATTGTCCCAAGGACCCGCCACTTTGACCAATTTAAGACCTTGCGCCTCTTTCTCAAAGAAATTCTCTCCTGCGGAGAGAAACTATGATGTGGGAAATCGAGAACTTCTGGCCGTTAAGTTGGCCTTTGAAGAATGGAGGCATTTTTTGGAGGGGGCTGTCCATCCGATAACCGTAATTACGGACCACAAAAATCTAGCTTATATTGAGTCAGCTAAGAGGTTGACTCCTAGACAGGCTAGATGGTCACTTTTTTTTTCCCGATTCAACTTCTCGATCACTTTTCGGCCAGGATCTAAAAATGTCAGAGCAGATGCCTTGTCACGCAGTCTAGATCCTGTGTCCCCCCCGGAACCTCCATCCTCCATTCTTCAGCCTGGGGTGGTAGTGGCAGGTATTTCGAACGAGAGATTCGGGAAGCCCAGTCTCTTGCACCGCCGGCTAAGCCGGTGGACAAACTTTTTGTGCCAACTAAGCTTCGCCTTAAGGTCCTCCGGGAGTTCCATGACTCAGTTCTGGGTGGACATCCAGGGATCTCGACTACCCGGAAGGCCATTGCTAGAGTATTCTGGTGGTCTGCTTTAGCCTCTGATGTTGGGGAATATGTGTCTGTGTGTGATGTTTGTGCCCGTGCAAAAACCCCCCATAACCGGCCGGCGAATTGGTACCACTGCCAATTCCTGAGAGACCATGGACGCATTTGTCCATGGATTTCATCACCAACCTGCCCCCCTCCAAGGGTAATACCGTCGTCTGGGTTGTGATGGACAGGTTTAGTAGACAGGCACATTTTGTACTTTTGGCAGCTCTACCTAATGCGGAAACATTGTCCAGATTGTTTGTTGAGCATGTGGTGCTGTTGCATGGGGTATCCTTGAATGTGGTGTCTGATAGAGGAGTGCAATTTGTTTCCAGATTTTGGAGGGCTTTTTGTAAAAGGTTGGGTATTGGTCTGTCCTTTTCATCCGCTTATCATCCAGAGACTAATGGGCAGACCGAGCGGACCAATCAGTCTCTGGAGCAAATTCTGCGTTGCTTGACTCCATACCGACAAGATGATTGGTGTTCTGTGTTACCGGTGGCTGAGTTTGCATTTAACAACCGTGTTAACCAGTCTACGGGTACATCTCCTTTTTTTTGCAATTATGGGTTTCATCCTCATTTTGGAGAATTTTCCCGTTTGAATTCTGGGTGTCCTGGGGCGGATGAGACGATCCAGCGGTTGGGGGAGTTATGGCGAGAGGTCCAGAGTAATATTACGAAGGCCCAGAACAAGTTTAAATTTTTTGCGGACAAAAAACGATCCGCGGGACCGGTGTTTCAGATTGGGGATAAGGTATGGTTGTCCACCAAGAATATAAGACTCAAGGTCCCCTCTGCGAAGCTTGGACCCAAGTTTATCGGTCTTTATGAAATTACCGAGGCAGTTAACCCAGTGGCTTTTTGGTTGCGTCTCCCGCCATCTCTGCAGATCCCAAATGTTTTTCATAAGGCCCTTTTGAAACCTGTGAGGTCCGCTGGGGAGGGATCATCAGCTTCCCCAACACCGATTTTGGTAGACGGGCAGTCGGAGTACGAGGTGGAACGAATTGTCGACTCCAGGTTGGTCCGTCGTGCCCTTCAATATCTGGTACATTGGAAAGGCTACGGTCCTGAAGAATGCTCGTGGGTTCCGGCTCGATCAGTTCATGCAGATCGGTTGGTCCGGGCCTTTCGGTTTTGATTCGGTTCTGTCCCTGTTACGAGTTCTGCCTGTCCCTCTTGTACTGCGCTACCTCTCGTGTATGACTCTCTGCTTGTGACCCGACATCTCTCTGCTCGTCCCCTTGGTACCGCGTCGCCCTCTTATGTATGACCTTTGGCTTTGTCTGACCTCCCGTCTGTTTACCCCTTCTGTACCTCGCTGTCCGTACTGTGAACGACCTCCGTTTTGCTTGACTCTGAGTTTGCTGTCTTCTGTGAAAGCAGGACGCTAAGCCCTGCCCCCTTGCAGTCACATGACCGTAGGTCCCGTGCCGGCTTGCTAAACTGCATCACTAAGGTCCTGTGCACCTATACTTTCTGGCTATTCTGGTCCCCAGGGGTCCCTACAGTGCGGGTGAGTCTCTGCTCAGCAGAGGCTGTACGCCGGCGCTGTCAGGATCCTGATAGGGACTCATATTTTGCTAGAGAACAGTTCCACACATCACACTGTGTGGAATTGAGAGGTGGCTCTATCTATTCATTTGTAGAAGAAAAATTGAAAATTGCTGAGTAATTTATGTAATTCCCATACAAATCAGAGAAGAGAGCTAAACATGTGCGGCCACTGTCCATTGATAGCAGCTCTCGACAAAGTCCCCATTCTCAAGAAAGATGCAGGTCCTGTGGATGTCCCATAAATGTTGGAGATAGGAATAGCCCTAATTCTTCTTAGTCTTGTACATACTTGCATGTTAAGACGACCTCTTTGAGCGTGCAACCCGTGGCGCAACATGGAGGATGAAAGCATCTGATCGTCTTCTATCCGATGGGACTCCAGACCAATTGGGGGACACTCTGCATTAAAAACAAATTTAAAGAATTACAAAACTTGGTCAACTTATATTATTTTAGATTTTATAAGATAAAACTGCACCATAAATTTGTACATACTTTTCCTCTCCTTAGGAGGTTCTTCCACCTCTTCTGAGTCCCATGTTTCTGGGGGCTTCTTCTTGTCTACAATAAAAAATAGATTATATAAAGTTACATATTAAAATCTTAAAATTTAAATTACATTCTGTTTTTATGGGAAAGTTGGCTGACCTGAGATTTCTAAAAGTCTAAAATTTACCAGTGAGGCACATCTCCATGATTTGGCTAGCCCAGAGTAGAAAAAGTATGAGACATCCTTTCTAAACAGTCCTTTCCATGGTGCCCAAATCCTGAAGCATTCAAAGCCTCAAACACCTCCTGGCTATATTATTACTATCCAGTTTACGCAAAAATCTACATCTTTTTTTCACGTCCTATCTAATTGGTGACTTCCACCACTCACTGCATTGAGTATCTCTTCTATCTCTCTTCTATCTTCTATCTCTCTGGTTTAGTGGCCCAGGATTACATGAGATTCATTTTTTCCCTCACCTTTCCGATTTTTCTCCTCTTCCTCTCTCTCACGTTCTTCTTTGCTAGTTGTTTTCTCTGTAAACATAAAATATGGTACATATAATGTTAGCAAAAATCCAAAAAGTAACAATAAGCATATTTTAAAAGGAATCTGTCAGTAGGAGCAACCCTTCTAAGCCATCTATATGGACATGTAGGTCATAAAAAGTTGAATAACACGATACCTTGATATCTGTGATCGGATGTCTAATTCCAGAGAAATCAACATTTTTTTTCATTATGTAAATTAGCTGTTAAGAGCTATGGGTTGGGCATAGATCTCCATGAGAATCTGCCTCCAGAGCTTATTGTAAATCAAAGGGGCAGTTACTGTACCAGTGTGAGACATGTAATGACTAACAGTCTGCTCTCCTAATCTACATGTCTCACACTGGTAACGCTTATTTAAGTTATTATAATCTCTGGAGGCAGATTCTCAGGGAGATCTATGTCCAGCCCATAGATCTTAACAGATCATTTACATATTAAGATAAACATGGATTTCTCTGGAATAAGACATTGGATCACAGATATCAAGGCATCATTTTATTCAGCTTTCTATGGCCTGCATGACCATAAAGACAGTTTAGGAGGGTCAATCCTACTGACAGATTTCACAAAACTGAGAAATACAGAATAAAAAGTATAATATTTAGGACCATTTTATTGAATTACTAAAGTAGAATTGTTAGTCAAACAAAAAATTGTGGCGGAAAAAGATCAATGGGAGAAAAACAGTAAAAATACCACTCTCTTATTTAGATCCCACGAATAGACTAGACTAGACTTACATGCGAAAGGTGGGGGAACATATCTCAGGAATGGAGAGGTGCAGGAAGAAACTAAAACTATACAAGGTTCAAAAGAACAGCAGCATGTACTCTAGGTAAAAAATGGCTACGTATTTATGGTAAGTGACAGGTCCTCTTTAACACTGGCCATATAATAGATATAAAATCTCTTATCCTTCTAAGAAATATTTATTAATATTTTGCTAAATTCACTTATTTAACAGTAAATTATTTCCTGGATCGTTGTGTATCATAAGATATTGAACGTTCAGAGATATTTTCCTCTAGAAGCAATACTTTCATACAAACATACGGTAGTCTAATTTGGTCAGATTCATATAGAATTCAGAAGGATAAAAATTATATTCCAATTATATTTATATTATATTATGGTAGGCATACAGACATTCAGGGCTCACATGCTGTATGGGGCGGTATTATGGCTTCATGTACCTCGGAGGTTGTATGGAGCAGTGATCCAGCTATGTGCATGAGTCCTAGCCCCAGTTAGTTGTGGTGATCCCTATAACCATGGCTAACTACACATATATGTCTAAGAAAAAAAGGATCCGCATCACAAAAGAAAAAGAAAATGAAATTTAAATCTTTATTCCATCCAGATTAAAAATTAAGAAATGCATGGTACACGATTAAAAACATGTTCACTGACGCGTTTCTGGCCGAAGCCCTTACTATGTCTAAGGTCTTTGGCCAGAAACGCGTCAGAATGAACATGTTTTTAATTGTGTACCATGGATGTCCCAATTTTTCATCTGGATGGAATAAAGATTTGAGGTTCACTTTATTTATTATTTTGTGCTGCCGATCCTTTTTTCCTTATGCATCTACCACCGGTGGTCAACGTTTACTAGATCCACGCATACCTAATGAGAGCAGCCACACATTTATATGCACGGTTAGACTTTTCCTTTTCTCTTTTTCCATTTGTATTTATACACATATATGTACGTTAAAGAATTACTTGAGTGTGTCTCTTCTTCTGTCCACTCTCCCTCATTTGTGTCCGGTGGTTTGAGGTAAATGGTATAATCATCTGCACGGATAAAAGAAAATGACACGTATTTTGGAGGTGTTGACAATTCAGATGACTCCTTTAGTGAGTCTATGGCAATCCCATGGCAGTCTCAGCACTTCTAGTAGACATGGAACATTTTTCACTCTTTAATCAAGTCAACGATGGGAAACCTTATTGATTATTGTCACTCTTTGTAGTCCCTGCCTATTATGGGTCTCATAGGATAATGGTATAGAATATACTAATAGGGTACTTATCATGGGAACCCATGTATACCTTCAAGAATTACATTGCTACCATCTTAGTCGTAAAAAAAGAGAGTAAACCAAGAAAAAAGGATGAGAACCAAAGAGCGTCTGTACGGATAATCAGAAGTGTCCTGTATTTGCAGGTGTCAACAAGTCTGAAGGCTCATTTACTGTGGCAGTCTGAGATATTCCCATAGTCATGAAACCGGAGCTTTCCTCTTTAATCAAGTCTACGATGAGAAACCTCATTTTACTGTCCAATTTTGTCGCCTTTGTAACAGATCTTCTCTAAAGTCCTAAAAACTTAACGATGTCCTAAACATGCCCAACAATCTTGTAAGAGTGCCAGTACCGGTCATCTATTTTGAGCCCTCCGCTCTTTCATTGAGGGCATTTCTATAGAATCTGGATCAGACTACATAGGGTTTGTAGTCTGGGTGCGTATAGCTGCTGCAAACTCAAAACAGTGGTAGGTTTTTCATGAAGATTATTTGCAAAATGTCTTTATTTTTTTAATTTAAATGCGGTGGTGGAAAGAAGGTTTACGTAGATGTAAGGCTCTTGTTTTACAAAATAATACTGCATTTCGAATAATACTCACAGTCATCGTAATTAAATCCTGGTTTTGGGTCTGGGTATTCAGGAAGTGGTGGAGGAGTTACAACTACTGGCTTCTCTAAGGAGACAAAATTACAGATTAAAATAATTCAACTTGAAAATTGAAGTGGAAAATGTGTTTCTCTGACAAATTGTGGTTTCGAAATGAGCAAAGTCAGGAGCTACAGAAAAAAGTTCCTACTAGTGTCGAACGAGTGTGCTCGCCACTCGAGTGAGCATCGGGGTGCTTGAGTATGCATCGAGTAGTGCGAGTGCTTGGGTGCCATGCTCGAATCCCCGCCCCACATTTGAGCGCCATGCTCGAATCCCCGCCCAGCATGTTTTGAGGCTGTTAAACAGGAAAAGATGGAGCCAAATTCCAAATGATCACAGCAGCAATTTTCAAATACAATTTGAACTTTCCCAAAATCGCAAGTTATATCCTATTCAAAGGATAAATTTCTGATTGTTGGGTGTCCAACCGCTGTGACCTTCAGCAATCTCAGGAAAAGGGCTCTGTAAATTCATTGCCAATGGGGCTGACCAAAATAGTGGAGTACTTGGCTTCCTTCAGCAGTCCCATAGAAAATAAATATAGCAGTGGTCGAGCATGTTCACCTCCGCTCCATTTAAAATAAATCTCTACAGAGCTCCGATCTCGGAATACCGGAACCCCGATTTCAGGATCGCCGAGAGTTCCAGTGGTCGGACGCCCAGTGATCAACAAGTTATTCCGTAAAAATAGATGATACCTTGCAATTTTGGGAAAACTCCCTTACTATGGTTGTCCACATCAATATTGTCTTTTTGTTAGAAGGGTCCCTGATAATGAGGGTGAACCACTGCTGAACTCTCAACAACGTGCTTTAATCTTTGTTGGCGCTGTAATCTATGTTGGAACCTGCCAGCAAGTATCGAAAACCCCTGTAGCACCACAATAGGAGATATAAAGTATTGACTTCATAGGATTCCCTAATAGAATATTTGATTTTTTTTTAGATAATCCATATTGGAGGTAAAGAGAACCTGTCACCTCCAGAAATACTATTTACCTGCAGATTACCACTATATCAGCAGAGAAGCAAGCGGCTGCAGGGAGGATATAACTTCATTTTCTCCATGTATCCACTTCTCCAGTAAAAATGCCAGACATGATTTAAACACTTTTCATCTGCAGATTACCCCTATATCTGCAGGTAGAGAGCTTTTCAGGGGATGACAGGTTCCCATTAATTTAAGAATGTTGCTTGGAATAAGGAGGAGGCTAATAGAACAACTGTAATGTAAGTCTATGAAAATAGTATCAGTTCCACATTATAATAAAAGTTACATTGTTTTTCATGAATCTAGGCCAAGCTTGGCTTTCATTGCATACTAAGAGTGGAGAGATATCAAGTAAATGCCTCAAAATATCTCAAAACTCCAAAATAACTTTTCTGGAATTTGCCTTGGACAAGTAACAGGAATTCTATGTTATCTGTATCATGGTATTCGAGACTGCAGTTGTGACTCCCCCGCAAAATCTTCAAGTGTCAGTCAAGTATAAGGTCACATTTCTTCAGTAAGCTTTGATAATTGAGAAACATAGATTCCAGTAATCTAGCTGAAAACCTTAAAGGGGTTGTCCGGTCTTTAGAAGACGTTTGAATCCTCACAGCTCGTGCACCACACTCTGTTAGGTTTCTCCTGCATCGCCCACGAGAGTGGACAATCATGTGACCGTAAGTATGTGCTTTGCATTCTTCCGGCCACATTCCGACTAGACATGCGCAACCTCACTCAATGTGAGTCAAATGAGCAAGGCCACGCACATCAAGTCAGAATGTGGCTGTAAGTATGAAAATAGCATACCTACAGTCACGTGAATATTTGCTCTTATCGCCGACACTGGAGAAACCTGGAAGCCTACACTTTAGAATCCTGACAGTCGACACTGGTCGACACTGGAGAATCCTGACAGCCGACACTGGAGAATCCTGACAGCGTGTGGTGCATGAGCTGTGAGGATTCAGAAGTCTGCAGTCAGGTAGATTGATTGCAGATTTTCATTAGGAGATCTGACAACTCCTTTAAATATATCACATACTGCCAAAATAACGTTACAACATAAAAATTACACAATGCACATAATGAATGCCAAAAAAGCACTATATTTGGGGTTAAAGGGATTCCAAGGATTAGAAATATAGGCTCTGAATTTTTTTGCGCAGATACTCCGCAGGACACGGAGATTGCACCAAACCTCTTATCACTGACAGTACTCAGCCGCCCCCACACCTGTCTGCTTTGATGTCTCCCACAGACTAGACCTGATGGAACATTGGCTCAAAGCCAGACTGTCAGATAGTAAGCATGTGATAGAAGACCGCACTCAGCCTTAATTGGCTGATTTCTCCTCCTAATCCATTCTGTCCTCCTCTGGCCCAAGTCCCAGCTTATCAGCCTAAGGGCTCATTCACACATCCGATTTTTCCATGTATGAGCAAAACGGACCGATTATTCTGATCAGACTTTGATCAGAGGGTGGTCCAAGTGGAAGCCATTTTTCTTGGCAGTGAGGGTGATCATATACAAGGGTCATTACAATGCAAAGTAAAAGAGAGTGTTAACTTGGTCAAGCTATTTGATTGAGTCACATTTAGAAAAACCTATTGTGGTAGGGGCCGGGGTTGGGGGGGTGGACCACTGCTTACCCTGTCCGGATGACACAGACACCAGGCGATGCAAGGACGAGGCGGAGACAGATTTCAATAGTAACAGTTCCGGATTTATTCGTCGTCCTCCTGACGACCACAACCACGCACCGCAGCCTCCTTACAGTTCTCTGTCTCCAGGCCCGGGTACCTGCACCTTTGCTCCAGTCGAAGTAACATTCATCGTGGATCTTGCACTGGGGCTGTCCTAGACCAATCTACCGCCAGCGCTTCACCTGCCCGAGGTCGTCGTCCAATCGGTACCCCCGGGGCCTCGTCTGTCCTGCGGTCCGTCGGGTCAGGGCCACCCCCCCGACTGTCTCTTTGCTGTCCGTCCCCTGGTCGAGCTCTTCTCTCTTCACCGTCTTCTACCAAGCTCCTCCCGGGACTAGCCTGCCTGGAACCCTACCCTGTTCTATTTATCCCCTCTCTCACCGGGAATTCCCCTCCTGGGTTCCTATCTCCTGCCCCCCATGATTAAGCGTTTCTCAAGCCATAAGCTGATGTTAAGTCCTAAGCTACTCCCCCCTGCCATCTTGTGGTCATTTCTCGGTACTGCACACTCCTATCTACCTTTCCTAGCTGTCACCCTTCTATCCTGTAAATCTCCGTCTCTTGTGTACAAACCGTCCCCTCGTACTACCAGTCACGTCTGTCCGTCAAGTCACCTTCCCCACACTGACATGGGCTTTTATTTTTGGAGAGATCTGTAGGAAGCAAGTAGGATGGATCTCTACCTCCACTCCGGGTCTTGGGAGTGGCCCATGGCCACGATTCCCATTTAAACTTTCAGTTAAGGGTTAGGTGTGCTAGTATTTGGTTTTGCAAGAGGCAGAGCAGTAGATCTGTGTATGTCAGGTATGTGTCAGACTGAACACAGGTCAGAGCCCGAGAGAGAAAAGCCAATGGCTCACCCACGATTTCACAGTGGAGATATTTAAAAAAAAAGTTTATCCACCTTCTCCTTTCTGACAGCTCGTGAAAATTGGATGGCACACAGATGTCATCCGAGTGCTGTCCAATTTTTTCATGGACCCATAGACTTGCATTGCTGATTTTGGTCTAACCCTTGGCTCAATATCAATCCATAACCGATGTGATGAGTGACAGAGAAAGTATAACCTCTAGATAGAAAGATCGCCCTGGTGCTGTGTTCATGATGAACAGAAGAGGATCTGGGATCTTAATTAGAATGTCAGTCAGTAGTTAAGGCGAGAAATTATGAGCCCGTGGTTGGGACAGATGTGATAAAATGCTTTGGTAAAAGCAAATGGATTGAATACAAGGAAGAAAGTGATCTGCGGTGAAAAGCTAGATGGACGTCACGCTATATGGCGGCCTGTCACAATTCTGCCTATTCCACAGTTCTGTCTTTCTGTGCATTGGAAATCATTTTACTGATTATAAGCAGTGGGATATTTTGGCGCCAGGGATGGAATATTCCGGTCATAAGTGAAGCTCATCTGTTACTAAGATTAGATCTCCATTAGTCTGGCATAACTGGCGATATATAGCCGCTTCTCCTAAACATTTCACAACGTCCTTCATTGGCTTTATCTAGATCCAAAACAAGCCAGATTGACCCTGCTCCTCTCGGCATTCACTGAAGCTATTAGTAAGCGTGCGGCCCTTATTTTCTTTTTTTTTTTTTTTTTACTAAATTCAAGGGCATTGCTGAATGATATTAAAAAAAAACGCTTTTTAGTTTCGGAAAAAATGGGTCGTTCCTGTTGTTAGAGGTCAACTCTAATTACTTAGGTTCTGTGTACACCGCGTATTTTTTTTGGTAGACTCTGCCCAGAATCCTCCTTAAAAAGCGCAGCAAAACTGCCCCACATGATGAACATGATGCACAGCAACGTCAAAACGGCCTTGCTGTGCACATGTTCCGTCGTATGTCACATTTTTTTTTTATCCATTTCAGGATTCGGAAACCCTAACGAGGTAAAAAGAAGCAACAAGTTCACTCTACGTCTGGCAGCAGCCTGCTCTCTATAACTAACAGTATCAATTCAAAGTTGCCGACAGCAGAGACCCTGCAAGAACAACCGCATCACCTCAGCAAGAAAAAAAAAGCCACCGGCATCTTCCTGAAGCAGCTTCGCCCGGGAAAACTTAGCAGCTTGTCCAGCATCTAAGTAACGCTGTGTGCACATAGCCTTAAAGGGCTATTCCCATCTACAAGATCCTATCCCAATTATGTAGTAGGTGTAATAATATTAAATTTAGCAAATACCTCCAATTAGGAATGTAGTATAGTTTTTCTGCTTCGCAATGTCTCTTACCTCATGTGCAGGCATTGCAGGACCTTAGGTATCCATGGTTACCTAAGGTCCTGCAATGCCTGCACATGGGGGAAGTGACATAGCAAATCAGAAAAACTATACTACATTCCTAATAGGAGGTATTTGCTAAATTTAATATTATTACACCTACTACATATTAAGAGATGATCTTGGAGATGGGAATAGCCTTTTAGGGAAGCTAAAATGACCTTATATTAAATTCAGAATTTTGTGTTACAAGTATTTTTATTTTTTTTCATGTCACGATTCAATTCGAAAACCAAATTGGTAATCTTACAATTTTCACACTGGCAACTGGGACTATTTTAGACTGAGGTAGGGTTACAATGACAGGTAACTCCTCTGTACAAAGCTGATAACACAGGATCCACCATTCACAATAGGCGATGTCACAGCTGACCTTTTCCCCCTCCCTGCACAATGATCTTAGCACGCAGTCATTACATGCTTCATTACAAAAGATAGGGTCAGAGTCTGTACAGATTGTGATGAGGAAAAAAAAATGATGAAACTTAACACAAAAAATATATTACAACAGTAGGTCATTTTCTGATGATAGTTTCCTTTAAAATAGGATGAAACAGCAATATCAGCCCCAGACCAAAGAGAAGTAGAGTGCTGTTTTTGGAAAAAAAAAATCCACTGTTTTTCTAATTTTGGTCTTGCAGCAATTAAATACAAAATCTCCATTTGTCCAGCAGATAATAAAAACAGTAACAACATTTTTTGACAAAGGACCATGTAGGTCTGAAACATGTTGCCTGGAGCGCAGTGGATATTTCTTTTCTGCCTTTTTAATTTTTGTGCTATTCTCTTAATCCATTTTTGTGTCTTTTATACCTCTGGATTAGTGATGAGCGAGTATACTCATTGCTCGGGTTTTCCCGAGCATGCTCGGGTGGTCTCCGAGTATTTTGGCGTGCTCGGAGATTTAGTTTTCGTTGTCTTATCTGCATGATTTGTGACTGCTAGACAGCCTGAATACATGTGTGGAATGCCTGTTTGTAGGGAATTCCCACATGTATTCAGCCTGTCCAGCAGCCGCAAATCATGCAGATGAGAGGACGAAAACTAAATCTCCGAGCACGCCAAAATAATCAGAGGACACCCGAGCATGCTCGGGAAAACCCGAGCAACGAGTATACTCGCTCATCACTACTCTGAATCAATTAAGCAATTCTTTTAAGAAGATGTGAGTGTCGGCTATCGCTTGGACGGTTGCTGATACTGGAGTATTTTGCCGTGTACCTGGACAGGTGAGCTGGTTGCTCCTTTTTCATACTATAAATGAATATTATATTTAAAATGACATTTTTCCTAGTTTACGGGACACATGGACTGATCATCAATGTGGGGGTCCCCCTCCATCCTCTACATCTTGTCCCCACATACCTTTCTTACTTTCATGACTGCTCTATTTATGCCCATACATCCCTCGCAACTTCCTAATCTGTAAGATAAGCAGTCGTTCTCCTCCTAGAGATTAGCAATAAACCCCCTAAAAAGCCTAACAATATATCAAAAACCTTACACATTGAAGAGATTTATGATACTTGGAAAATCTGCAATCTCCTCATTACAAGTTCCGATATAAAGCAATGCGTGTATTCGTACGACAAAGTGGATTTCCTAAGAAAATACTGGAGTCACTTCTCGTACAATATTAAAGGGGTTATCCAGGACTATATTAATGTTTTTACTATGGGCCTAAAGCCCCCGTCACACACAGTGATCTCGCTAGCGAGATCGCTGCTGAGTCACAAGTTTTGTGACGCAACAGTGATCTCACCAGCGAGATCGCTGTGTGTGACACTTATCAGCGACCGGCCCCCCTGCCGGGTATCGCTGATCGTGCTGGAATGGCCTGGACATTTTTTTGATCGTTGGTCTCCCGCTGGCCAGCATGCATCGCTGCGTGTGGCAGGCGGGAGACCAGCGATCAGTGAGCTGGAGCTGGTAACCAAGGTAAACATCGGGTTTCTAAGTGCGGCGCTTAGAATCCCGATGTGTACCTTGGTTACCAGCTCCTTGCACCAGCGCGCTGGTATCTTAATGTACACTGCGGGTAACTAAGCGACGTGCGTCGCTTGTTACCCGCGTGTCGCTGTCCTGATCGCTGCTGAGATCTGTCTGTTTGACAGCTCATCAGCGATCATGTAGCGACACACCAGCGATCCTGATAAGTTCATATCGTTGTCGGGATCGCTGGTGAGTCGTTATGTGTGACGGAGCCCTAAGAACTAACAGGCAGGTAGGTGCTAACTACCTGTCTGTTCAGCCCAGCACATATTTCTGCTGGCACAGAGCGGTCACATACTGTTATGTGGTTTCCGCTGACATCATGTTGACAGAGCAGGGACTTTGTGACTGCAGATGTCATGCTGATTGACAGCTGGCTCCCTGCTGCCTAACTGCAGGGAGCCGGCTGTCAATCAGCATGACGTCAGCAGTCATGCCCCGTCAACAGAGCAGCTCATAAGAAGAAAAGCTGCTTTGTTTATCCGAAGCAGCTGAATCGCCGGCAGGAGCGGTCAGTGACCACCCTATCTCTGCCAGCGCCGGGTAGAACAGGCAGGTAGTTGCCTCTGTTAGCAGCTACCTGCCTGTTAGTTTTTTGGCTTATAGTAGAAAAATAATATAGTCGTGGACAAGCCTTATAATGTGGTTGAATGTCTAAGTATAGTACACAGATACAGCAGAGCTACATTTACTGCTTAATCCTTAGAATTCAACATTTTTTATAACAATCTGAATCATTAATAAAGCAACCGATTTTGTCTTTTTACAACATCATTTAAAGATTATTACTGGGTGCAGGTTTCTCTTTGATCACAGGGCGATCTGGACGCTGAGGAACTTTCGGAGGCTTCACATTACGTCTGTTGAATCCATCTATATAGGAAAAAATAATAATTTATTGCGAAGGAAGCTGAACAAATACAAAAAAAGAGGAATTTCTGAGAAAAATATGTAGAAATGTACGGAGAAAATATATAGAAATGTAGATAGAAATGAATTATATTAGGGGCATGTATTAAATGCATAATAAAGCTGCGGGTGAGGAACCGCTATAACAGATGCAAAACAAACACAAAAGGTAAAAAAAGTGGTGACCATACAGTCATCATAGTCCTCCCTCTCCAGGCGCTCATTGTAATCTTCAGTTGGGGGCTCCACGTCCACACCTGACGGGAACAAAACACACAGAATGTTGTTCCTATCTTCAAAAAGGGGAAGAAGGTGGACCCAGGCAACTATAGGCCGGTGAGTCTGACTTCTATACCAGGAAAGATCTTTGAACAAATTATTTAACAACATGTATGTAAGTACCTGGATAAGAATGCAGTGATTAAACAGAGTCAGCATGGGTTTGTAACTAATAAGTCATGTCAGACTAACTTAATTTCCTTCTATGACGGAATCACTGATTGGGTGGATCAGGGAAATGCTGTAGATATACTATATCTTGACTTCAGCAAAGCATTTGACAAAGTATCTCATACAATCCTTATTGAAAAAATGACTAAGTATGGAATGGACAAGGCAACTGTTAGGTGGATTCATAACTGGCTTAGTGATCGGACCCAAAGAGTGGTCGTAAATGGCTGCACATCCAGTTGGAAGAATGTCTCAAGTGGGGTACCACAGGGCTCTGTCCTGGGCCCTGTATTGTTCAACATCTTTATCAACGATTTAGATGAAGGAATTGAGGGTAAACTGATTAAATTTGCTGATGACACAAAGCTAGGAGGGATAGCTAATACTAGAGAAGAGAGAGAGGATTCAAAAAGATATAAATAAACTGGAGCAGTGGGCAGCAACTAACAGAATGGTTTTTAACAGGGAAAAATACAAAGTACTATATCTGGGCAATAAAAATGAAAAAAGCATATACAGAATGGGAGGAATAGGGCTAAGCAAAAGCACATGTGAAAAAGACTTGGGTATACTAATAGATCACAGACTGAATATGAGTCAACAGTGTGATGCAGCAGAAAAAAAAGGCAAATGCAATTCTTCTTCTTCTTCTTTATTTTTTTTATATAGCGCTAACATATTCCGCAGCGCTTTACAGTTTTGCACACATTTTCATCACTGTCCCCGATGGGGCTCACAATCTAAATTCCCTATCAGTATGTCTTCGGAGTGTGGGAGGAAACCGGAGTGCCCGGAGGAAACCCACGCAAACACGGGGAGAACATACAAACTCCTTGCAGATGTTGTCCTAGGTGGGATTCGAACCCAGGACTCCAGCGCTGCAAGGCTGCAGCGCTAACCACTGAGCCACCGTGCTGCCCACGGATGTATTAACAGAAGCATTCAGTCTAGATCACGTGAAGTCATTATTTCCCTCTACTCCTCTTTGGTCAGACCTCATCTGGAATACTGTGTCCAGTTTTGGGCGCCACATTTTAAAAAAGACATCAACAAACTGGAGCAAGTTCAGAAAAGAGCGACCAGAATGGTGACCGGTCTGCAAACCCTGTCTTATGAGGAAAGGTTGCAGGATTTGGGAATGTTTAGCTTGCTAAAGAGAAGACTGAGAGGAGACTTAATAACTGTCTACAAATATCTCAAGGGCTGTCACATTGTAGAAGGATCAACTTTATTCTCATTTGCACAAGGAAAGACTAGAAGCAATGAGATGAAACTGAATGGGAGGAGACACAGATTAGATATCAGAAAAAACTTTTTGACAGTTAGAGTGATCGATGAGTGGAACAGGCTGCCATGAGAGGTGGGAGTTCTCCTTCAATAGAAGTCTTCAAACAGAGGCTGGACAGATATCTGTCTGGGATGATTTAGCGAATCCTGCTTTGAGCAGGGGGTTGGACCAGATAGCCCAGGAGGTCCCTTCCAACTCTACGATTCTATGATTCTATGTATATTAAATTGTCAGATTTATGTAACATTGTCCACTTCTATAAGTTACAAAGAGTCCTATTCATTATTACATTTGCACCTTTTTTTGGCCACTTCTTGGGGTTTTCAACCTCTTTTTCATCTGCACCTTTTTCTACTTCAAAAAAGTCTATTTTTTGCGGTCCTTTGTTTTGTTTTTTACTTTTATGTACACCATTGTTGGTGGGATAGGTGTTTTGAGTCGTTTTCAGCTGAATCATCAATTGCGACTTTTTAAAATGTAGTGAACATTTTGCAAAAGAAAAAAAGGTTAAATACAAAAATTAAGAGCATTTTTGATTTGCCGAAAAAATTATGAACCATGTGCACCATTTCGAAAAATTTGGCACAAAAAACGTCAACGAATGCCTAAAGATAGAAAAGTGACTTAAAAAAAAGGTAGATGATAAATGAGAGCCTTAATGTCCAGAACTGAACACCATTTAGGATTTTTAAACAAAACAATTAAAAAAAAGGCAAAAAAAACTCTACGTAATATACAGGCGGTAAATCACACATAGGCATAAGACGTCCGTTTCTTGCATACGAGTGCTATCCGTGCTTTTCACAGATGTTTACTACCTACAATACAATAGTGAATAGGGCTGTTCACATGTCCATGATTTTTCGGGAATCAAGCAGTCCATGCAAAATTCTAGGAGACATGTTCGATATTGATCCAAGTGTCGGATCAAAATCGGAAATGCAAGTTTATGGGTCAGAGAAAAAAATCTGATTGCACTAGGATGCCATCCGAGTGTGGTCTGATTTTCACAGATTGATAGATAGGAGAAAGAGAAGAAATTTTTTATTTTTCACATACAGGAAAAATTGATGAAACTCGGACCAAATTCTTATGAAAGTTTGACTGAAATCACTGAAGAAGCTCAGTTTTTATCGCACGTGAAAAAACCTGACATGTGAATGAGGTCTTATCCTACTCTTGGATACTCAATTTGAGGCTATGTGTCCACGTATGCAGAAAATTTCTGCTTCAAAACCGGACTCCTTCCCAGAAAACGCGCGTTTTATCTCTGCGCGTTTTTGATGCGCACAAAAAGTGCGGAATTCATTTAAAATGAATGGGATGCTTCTTGTATGTGTTTTTGAAGCGCTTTGACCGGGACAAATGCTTCAAAAACGCGAAAGAAACGCTTACGTGGGCACACAGCCTCAGGGTTCCTTGCAACTGAGGCTAGTTTCACACTAGCGTTTATTTCCTGCAGCGCACGGCGCCGCTAAGCCCCGCCCCTCCCGGCTCCCTGCCCTTCCCCATCCGGTCATCGGCACCTACTAGCGCACATGGACGCTTGCGATCTGCGCACCCTGAGAAATGAGACATTTTCAGCCTGTTCTAACCTGGGCCTCTCTAGTTTTACTTCCAGCCATGCTGCCTCTGCAGCAATCATGGTCCTTAGAGGAAATCTATCAGGTCCCTTTTGCGTACCATACTACTAGTATCCTGAAATAGGGCTGGGACAGCCTTTTCAGGATATGCAAATTTTATTGCTGTACGTAGATGCACTGCGTTACTGTAAGCCCTGGAAAATTTATAGCTGCACACCGTGTAGTCAAGCGTATGTAATGCAAAATGAATATTCACCCGTTACCCCACCCAAAATCCCGTCCACCCCTCTGCGCCGGCGTCAGTGGTTGAACCAAACTGCTGTATGCCCGAGGATCACATCGCAAGCCTTGGACTGGCCGTCTGCTCTCCTGCCCTGACCGCGACAGCCAATATCTCTATGCAGCAACTATACAATATGTAGCACTAAGGGATAGGCTAGTGTCACACTGGTGCATATTCTCTTATCTGAGAAAATTGATCGATTATGTAACTGACAATCTGATCAGACTCTAGGCAAAAGGAAGTGGGGGTAGAGAAACTGCGATCAATATTGCAGTCAATACAACATAAATGTACTGTGTGGACAGGACACCATCACATCCGGTCCTGGTGAAGACCACTGGAGCAGCGGGTGTTACTTTATAACATTCCCTAGGCTGTGGTTAGTGCTAAAAAGTGGTGAGAAGTTGAGAACCCCTCACACTCTTCCTCAATCCACCCGTCAAGAAACTAAACCGGTAAAGGCAAATTCCAGAACAGCCGTATGCACGAGACCTTTATAATTATCAGCATCTTAATATCACATAGATAAAACGCACCTTCCGACCATTTGTCTTCTCCAGTTTGTAATTTTGTGCCAGTCACCGGTGGTCTCCTGTACCTTTCCTCCTCCTCAGGAGGCTGTCTGTACCTTTCCTCCTCCTCAGGGGGCGGCCTGCTCCTTTCCTTCTCCTCAGGGGGCTGTCTGTACCTTTCCTTCTCCTCAGGGGGCTGTCTGTACCTTTCCTGTTCAGTAACATCAGGTGTTTTGTACCCTTCTTTTATAATTTCTGGTTCCTTATATTGTTCCTCATCATAGTCCTCTGGGACGTGCGTTCTGTACCCGTGTTCTTCTTCTCCGTCCGTGATGTAGGGTGTTCTGTATTTTTCCTCATTATAGTCCTCAGTGACTTGAGGTCTTCTATAGCCATGTTTATCTTGTTCATGAGTTTGTGGTTGTCTCTCTCTTTCTTCCTCCGCTGTAATTGGTGTTCTATAACTGTCCTCTCCGTCAGGCAAATGGGGTCTCGTGAATGTCTCTTCTTTTTTTATTTTCTTGTCCCTGTGCCCTTCTTCCTCTATGTCTGGATGTCGGTCTTGTTTCTTAACTGGTGCCTTCTTTGTAGGTTTGGGTGGCTTAGGTTTTTTAGTTGGTTTTGGCTTTTTTTCTTTGGGCTCTTTTGGTTTCTTAGTTGGTTTTGGAGGTTTTTCCTTTTTAGGTGCCTTCTCTTTTGGCTTTTTGGTGGGTTTGAGGGGTTTCTCTTTTTTCTCTTTGTTTGGTTTTTCTTTAGCCTTTACTGCTGTTTCTGTGGTATAAAGAACATAGTCAAAATCTAGATGATGTATAGATAGCGAAGGTGGATGGATAGATAGACAGATACATAGATAGATAGTTAGATAATAGATAGATATGAGATAGATGATAGATAGATATGGGATAGAAAGATAGATAATGAGATGAATACTGTATAAAATCGAGCCTCAAGGATCTTTATGGAGTAGGGTTGCCAACTATCCAAGAAATTGGTATATTGAGCTTCTGACATGTATACCTTTTATGGCTTTCTCACACGAGCATATAACACAGCCGAGTGCTATATAATTTATCAGATAGCACTTGGACCAAGGCTATGAGAAAACAGTCACAGCAAGCTGAGAGTGCATCCAATAATTAAGCCATACGCACCCATACAAGTCTATGGGTGGGTGTAAAACATCGGACTGCACTCCGATATCATCCGAGTGCAGTCCAAAAATCAGCGGACAGAGACAGCGGATGAGATGGAGAAATTAAGTTCTAAATCTTCTGTGCTCTCTCAGGCGAGAGAATCGGATCACACTAAGATGACGCTCGGCTCACGCTCTGATAGAGTTTGAGCTGAGTGTCATTAGTATAACTAACCCGAATCTCTCACATGACAGAGAGCATATGGCCAGCTGACCGTAGCCTTAATGTCAATGATTACTTATTGATTTCTGATGAGTGCATAAAAGATGTTGGCCATCTTGTGATTTATATCGAGGTTGTCCGGAAAAAAAATGTAAGAAATCAAGTTGACAACCCTACGACGGAATTCTTTCTTCCCATATACAACAGAGCTGTAATTCAGTCATGAGTACAGTGCTACAACATTCTGCATATTCGAGAAAAAAGCAGACATTTTATCAGGAAAAGGAATTCGGCGTTAGTTGCATTGAGCTTTATGTTGCGGGATCTAACACCCCTATCTGATATTGGTAGGCCCATCAATGTTTTACAATGAGTGAGAATACGATCACATTAATATCTCCCATGTGTCAGAGAGTTCACGATCCGAGATCTGTAAGCTGTCGTGTGGATAATTGTTAGCAGGTTGAGTCACATCTTCAGTAACTGTCTAGGAATGTTTTTGTGATTTCCATTATGGGTCATCTCTTTCTCATTTTTCCATTTTGGGCAGAAATCAGTCAATGTACAACACGATTACTTGCTAAACTTGCCCATTAACTTGCCCCTCACCTCCAACCTCACCTTTAGGGGGTTTTGGCTTTTTCCCCATGTGAGTCTCTTCTTCTTCCTCATACCCTCCACCTCTAGTGATTACTAGGCCACCCTCTTCTTCCTCTCTTCTGGGTTCTGCTTTGTCATCATCATCTTCCTCAGGAACCAACTCCTTGAGGAATCCATCCAGGAATTCTTCAATTTCATCATCAGTGAGAACTGACTGTGCCCGGACTGAAGAAGGCAGCAGTGGCAGGAGAAGCGACAGAATCACCAGGGAGGTTCCACTTTTCCACATCACTTACTTCCAGAGGGCAACAAAGAAAGAAGTAGGACGCCTGTAAAGAAAAATATAATTAGTAGTGGTCATTTTATTGTCTTTTGAATCAAGTATTTTTTATTGATTTTCAACTGTAAGAAAAACTAAACAGCAAAACCCTATCCCCACCCCTTTAATAAGCCCATCAGTTCTTATCTTAAATAATTGACAAGGGCTGATGCTGACTATGACATGACTAGCTGCTATGATGTCTACCACACATAGCTAAGCACACACAGACATAAGAGAGTCCTGTACCCTTATCTGTAGACTGAAGCAGCAGCATCAAGGACATTATGCAGCAGTACTGAGCAGTGTAGCTGTGAATCCTGCTCTTTGCGAGACAAAACGCTTATTAAAAAGAATCAGTACCAGATGTCTCTCACTACTTTTTTTCTAACCCTCTGCTCTGCCATTACCTTCCCTAATATCCTTTCTATACATTTTGATAGGAAGCTATAATCTGTTCTCTCTTTAAGCTGGAAGCCCATTTTGACTAATTTTATCTGATGAAGAGTTCTGAAATCAGTGGAAGTAGAAGACATGGCTGATTAGTGAAAAATAGGCATATTTCTCTGGTAAGTTGTATTACAAACTTTCTTTAATTCACATGTACTATTGATTTACATAAAGTTTGTTTGGCACGACTTTTGACATAGTAACATAGTAACATAGTTATTAAGGTTGAAGGGAGACTTTAAGTCCATCTAGTTCAACCCATATCCTATCCTAACTTGCCCTAACATGTTGATCCAGAGGAAGGCAAAAAAAACCCCATGTGGCAACAGTAAGCTTCACATTGGGGGAAAAAATTCCTTCCCGACTCCACATACGGCAATCAGACTAGCTCCCTGGATCAACGCAATATTAAGGAGACTAGTGTATATACCCTGTAATATTATACTTTTCAAGAAAGGCATCCAGTCCCTTCTTAAATTTTAGTAGTGAATCACTCATTACAACATCATATGGCAGAGAGTTCCATAGTCTCACTGCTCTTACAGTAAAGAATCCGCGTCTGTGAATATGCTTAAACCTTCTTTCCTCCAGACGTAGAGGATGCCCCCTTGTCCCCGTCACAGGTCTAAGAGTAAAAAGATCATTAGAAAGGTCTTTGTATTGTCCCCACATATATTTATACATTGTAATAAGATCACCCCTAAGCCTTCGATTCTCCAAACTAAATAACCCCAAGTGTAATAACCTGTCTTGGTATTGCAGACCCCCTAGTTCCCTAATAACCTTGGTCGCTCTTCTCTGCACCCGCTCCAGTTCAGCTATGTCTTTCTTATACACCGGAGACCAGAACTGTACACAGTATTCTAAGTGTGGTCGCACTAGTGACTTATATAGAGGTAAAATTATGTTCTCCTCATGAGCATCTATGCCTCTTTTAATGCCAACACAGGTACAGTCACATCGGCAGATAATGTTTATTACCTTTCATGGGCAGACTCCTAAACAGATATTGATGACATGTACTAAGGATATACCTTTATGGATGAGCCACATAATGATGGGAGGGGAGAGTCCAAAACAGGTGCAACGGGAAAGTGGACTAGTTATCCTTATAAGCCAATCCGCTTCAGATTTCATATATCATAAGCCTTTATGCTGAGTTCCAAATTATTATGCAAATTGGATTTAAGTGTCATAAAGATTCCATTTGTTTTGTTTTCTTAATAAACTCATGGTTTTGTAGCTCAGGGCTCCTTAGATCACTGAAATCGACCTCAAACACCTGTGATAATCAGAATTGAAGAGGTTAAACTGCTGCAATAAATGCTAACTCTCATTGCAAGAGACTTGGGTGCCAGCTGTGTAATACAGCCTGCACCCGTGCTGCATGGAGCAGGCTCATCTCCTGAGCCCGTTCCATACAAGCAGCGTGCACGCAACGGCAATCCATGTATGGCAAATATTGCAAATTGTAACCTGGGTAGAGATGACTACCCCGTGACACTTGCCTGGGTTCACCAGGTGCTGGCATCGGCCGTACTAACTTTTTCAAATTGTTTTCTTGGAGATGGGTGTGACCGAATTACTATTCATACTTTCTTTCCAGCGTGCCATGCCCAATTCTGACCCCCCGAATGTTCCTCTGGAGGCTAAGCCTCAGGGAAGAATGAAGAATGTTTTGAGAGCCCCGCTTTGTGGAAGCCCCTGTGTTGCCTGGGAGTATCGCCAACACTTTGGGGAGTCTAGGAGGTCTCACCTTTTTTGGGGGGACCCTGCCAGACTTTGCAGGAGAGTTGGCAAATCTGTTGTAATGTATCTCGTGTAACGCCGTACTGCTTATGTACAGTACTGTACCGGAGTTCTGCTCTTGAGGCTATAATACTTTACAAATGTAATTGCATTGCATGGTCACTTCAACATACTGTAAACCCATTCATCTAAAAATGACTACAAATCTAAATCACTATAGAAAACCAGAGCAGAGAAAAAAAAACACATAATAATGCACAAAAGACAGATAAATCCTAAATACTAACACTAGGTAAAGACATTCTAACACCTCAGGATGTAAAGCACAGCACCATATGCTCAGGATAATAAGGGGATTTCCATCTTACTCATATTCCAAGATGTCATATGGTTTCATAGGGAGGAGGACAATGTAACCCACGAAATAAGAAGTCATTTCTGGATATTGTGCCAGAAAACATAAGCGTAAAATACTTCAGTTCTTAGAGCATAAATTCACATTACATAGTGAAAGAATACAGCTGCAGACTGCAGAAACCTATGTGCTATGTGTGCACGCGCCGTACAGTGTGACTATCACTTTACATAGGTGATCAGGGCAAAATAGCTAATCACAGCTCTTAAAGGGAATTTGCCAGTAGGATGGTCTCTCCTAAGCTATCTATATGGGCATGTAGGTCATAGGAAACTGAATAAAATGATAGCTTTATATCTGCGATCTGATATCTTATTCCAGAGAAATCCATGTTTTTCTTAATATGTAAATGAGCTGTTAAGATCTATGGGCTGGACATAGATCACCCTGAGAATCCGCCTCCAGAGATTATTCTAAAAGAAAAAGGCATTACCAGTGTGAGATATGCAGACTGTCAGTCATTATATGTTTCATATTGGTAACTCCTCCTTTTATTTACAATAAGCGCTGGATTCTCAGGGAGATCTATGTCCGGCCCATAGATCTTATCAGCTCATTTACATATTAACAAAAATGTGGATTTCTCTGTAATAAGACATCGAATTGCAGACATCATAATATCATTTCATTAATCTTTCTATGACCTGCATGCCCATATAGACATCTTAGGGAGGTTGATCCTACAGGCAGATACTTTTCAAAGAGAAATTAAAATGTTATGCTAAATTTATTTTTTGAAAATTTTTTTTATGTTTTTATTGTATTATTTTCACATTACTATCTGTAATAATTAAAAAAAAATTCTTGCAATTTCCACACTGGCCACTAGGCTTAATAGACTTCTGTTTCCTGTTGAACACATGGATAGTGGCAGCAATAGACTAACTCAAACCCTATTTTTTTTCTACAGAACTGTTATCTGAGCATGCTTTAAGCTGGGAAAAGATCATTATATAGGGAGGTGGTGGAGGAAAGTGATCACATCACCTATTCTGAATGGTGGATCCTGTGTTATCTCTGGTACATATACTGAGGTGTTACCTTTCTTTGTAATCCTGTCTATGAAGATAATGAGACTGCTGAAAAGTCTTCCGTACAGAACAGGAAGTGTGAGTCTAATATGAGGCCCAGTGTGAAAATTGCAAGATTTTAGATTTTTTTATATGGAGAGAAAGAGAGGTGTCTGACACTGGCTTACTCTACATACCCCATGTATGCTCAGTCAAGCTGAGTGTGCATGTTTATAGAGAATTGGGAGCAACAGTTGATGGGTGAACCAGCCCCATCAGGCTACTTAGCATAGTGAATACACTAGTACTTTCAGTGCAAAAAAATCACATCAAGCATGGGAGTTAGTAGGAGGCTTAATAATTATAATTTTATCAGCTCTATAAAAGAAGGACAGAGGGATTGGGACAGAACTTTGAAGTTATGGGCACAACATACAGGGACAGAAATGTAGCGCCTTAGTCGGTTGGTTACCTGTCCCCTGAACGCTCCAACAACCTCAATGGAGGATCCGCTAATCCAGATGTGAAATAGTAGAAGTCCTAGGTCAGGTACCACCAGTGAGGAAGAAGATGATTCTGTCCCTCTCCACTAGAGCTTCTAGGTTCTGTGGCCACCAGAGACTAATGATGAAGGCTGCAGAGATAGTCCAGAACCACCGGAGTTCAGAGGAAACACAACATTGTGGAGTCTGCTCTTGGATTTATAAACCACAGGTCCAGAGATTGTTCTTTTTATCCAAATTCTTCATGCCGTTATTCCAACTCCTCTGACCCTCTCAGTCTGTACCTGACATCTGCTGGAAGGAAATTGAATCCAGCCCCTCTCTACCCTGCCTCCCTTAAAAAATCCTTAACCCTCCCAGCACCACAAATCAAAGCTCCTACAAGACAAGTAGAGAAAGTAAAAAGGATGAAAGTGGAATGGACAGGAAGGGGAGGATGATGAGTCAGGGGAAGCGTTTATGGTTATATGGATGGTTTCCTGAGATTAATAGATAAATTAGCTTCACAGTAGTGGGGGTTTTTGTTTTTTTTTAGAAACATACACTATATGTACAAAAGTATTGGGAAACACGTCTTCAATTCATCATTGAATTCAGGTTTATCATTCATTCCCATTATCACAGATGCATAACATCAGCCCCTCACCATGGTGTCTACCTTCACAGACATTCGTGGTGGTAAAGATCTCATTGATACCACCGCGGTCCTGTAATAGGAGCTACCTGCATAACAAGTCAGATCATGACATCTCTCCCCTCCTAAATATTACCCCATCACCCGTGAGAAGTGGAAGGAACTGCAACAACCCTGTGGAGACCCCGTAAAGTTCCAGAGCGGGGTCATCGAGTGCTCAGGAGCAGAGGTCAGAAAAGTCCCCAACGCTCTGCTGACTCCATAACTGCAAAGTCCAAACCTCCTCTGCAATTAACATTAGCATAAAAACTGTGCCCCCCCCCCCCCCCCGCCGGGAGCTTCATATCATGGGTTTCCACAGCTGAGCAGCTGCATGCAAGTCTTACATCACTAAGCACAATGTCAAGTGTTGGATGGAGTGGTGTAAAACCGCCACCACTGTACTCCAGAGCAGTAGAAATGTGTTCCGTGTGGTGATGGATCACACTTCTCCATATCTGGCATCTGATGAATGAGACTGGGTTTGGTGACTGCCAGGAGAACGTTTCCTACCTGACAATATAGTGCCAACTATAAAGTTTGATGAAGGAGGGAAATGTTATTGTTATTTTTGAGGCGTTGACCTATTCAATCTTAGTTTTAATGATGGGGAAATTCTAATACATCAACTTTCCAAGACATTTTAGACAAGTGTCTACTTCCAGCTTTATGGGAACAGTCTGGGGAGGCCCTTCTCTTTTCTTGCATGATAATAGGGCCCGTACTGTGACCCAAAGGGGCTCAAAGGGAGGGCCACATGACTAGGATGTATGGCTGGGCCTAGGTACAAGGGTGGGGATATCAATTATAAGATTATTGTCATTTAGCCCCTTTCACACATCAGTTTTTTGCTATCAGTCGCAATCCGTCGATTTTTGAAAAAAACAAATCCGGCGACTGATGAGATATATTTTTGACATCGTTGGGAAGGGACAAACATAACGCATTTACTCACATCACCGTAAGGCCATTTTAAGCCATCCAACTTAATATCGGCCAATGAATGGGGCTATCCACACCATTTTTCATCTGTATGTATCAGTAAAATCATAATAGTAAACAAGATGACAAGATCTACTGCCTGGGACCTCCAGGGGCCAAGATATACTGAAATGTTGTGAACACTCTTGATCTGACTTCTGAGTCTGGGCTCCCTCTGTTGGTTGCTGCGGGTAGTGGAGCTGGTTGGGTTGACAGAAGCCTAACACCTGAAGAGGATGAGTGGAGGTCAGGGGTTACAGACTGGGAGGATTTAAGTGAGCAAGCTTCTCTCAGTTGCTGCTGGTGATTTGGTTTTCTTCCTGTGCATTGTGAAGTCTGCTTTTCCCCTCCTTGGTTTTGCATCATTCAGATAAGTTATTTGATTTCTGGAATCTTTTTGCATTTGATACAGTTTTTGCCTTTCTCTCCTTTCTGCTTTGCTGTGTGGGTTCAGCATTATTCCCTGCTGGGATTGGTGCTGGACCCCGCTCATATGTCACAGCTTATGTCAGTCTGTTCAGTATTGCTAATCCCCTGTTATATTAGTATCTTTTGCTTTGCTTCCAGTTCACACCAGAATGCTGATCTAGTGGGGGAGAGTTTGTGTGGCCTCAGTGTTTTTGTATATCAGACATGTTGGATTTTTTAGGGTTTTTGCGTGATTGCAGACAGTATCTTTCCTGTCCTGTCCTATCTAGACAGTTTGGGCCCCATCATTTGCTCACTCTATTTTCTGCCTGTGTTTTGTGCCTCATCTTGTCTCACCGGCAATATATGTTTGGGGGCTATCTATTCCTTTGGGGTTCTACTCCAGGGCAGTTTAGCTTTTCCCTTTCTTGCTTTAGATTTAGTTAACTCTTTGGCTGTGCCGAGGCATCTAGGGCATCGTAGGAACGCCCCACGGCTAATGCTAGTTGTGTTGTTAGGTTTAGGGATCCGCAATCTGCTAAGTTAGCAACCTTTCTGGTTTCCTGGTTGCTTAGCTTATTCCCCAGCTATCCTCCTCAGTGACCGAATCATAACACTGAGGCTATGTGCCCACGTACCGTTTTTTAAACGCTCAGGAAACGGGTTCTCCTTCCCAGAAAACGTGCGTTTTTGCCGCGATTTTTGCGCAAAAAACGCGCGTTTTTGATGCTTTTTTTACGCGCGTCTTTTGGACTATAGGAAATAGCCAAAAACACGGACCTAAGCAGAAATTAATGAACATGCTGCATTTTTTACCGCTAAGCGTTTCCTTAGCGGTAAAAAACGCATCCATTGGCACAAAAAGGCCAAAATGCATTTAAATGAATGGGATGCTTCTTTTAAGCGTTTTTGATGCGGTTTGACCCAGAAAAATGCATCAAAAACGCTTAAAAAAAGCTACATGAGCACACAGCCTGAAAGTTGGGGATCTCATACACTTCTAAAAGACCCAGCACATCCCACGACCAGCCTCCACATGACCTCACCAAAGGGAAATATGTGGGCGCAACTTTGCTCTATTAAAAAGTAGAATTTAGGTTTGTTTGTTTTTTTGCCAGTGATGGATGGTACAGCTTTCTGTGGGTTCTGTCCTTTTTCCTAAGGAGTAAGTCCATCCGCTAAGCTATGAGTAATTTCCGTGAAACAGGTTTAGTACTTTTTCTTTTCTTATCTCTTTTATCCCATGTGATTGCATATACCATATTTTTTTGTTCCCATTTTGTAACATCTTGTATATTTTTTTATGAACACTATCGATCTTTCAGAATTAATTATATCAAATTTAATAGCTCTGTTCCTCTTGCTCTGTAAACCGCACCCCTGAAGTCATATGCTACCTGTAACGGGTGTCCAATCAGCATGTATAAATGATTGGTGGTGGCAGCTAGTGATTCCTTTTGTTATTGTGGAGTTGGCTATAGTTGTATATATATACGCCCCAACACGATCACTGCCAACTCCACAATAAGTAACCACTAGCTGCCACCCACCAACAATCGTTTATACAGGTCAATATATATATATATATATATATATATATATATATATATATATATATTGTGAGAATCATGTGGGAATAGTGGATGAGGGCAGGTATATCTCGCCCAGATTCCTTTCCTATGTGGCCTAGTCTGGTCAGTATCGCACCTGCTTACTAATGGATAATGGGAGGTGGATATAAAAGGATGCCAGGTGGTTGTGTGAGTGTCTCAGCCTGGGAACACAGAGAGCCTGTCTGTGTGAGAGACACACGTGAGAGAAAGCAGTGCCCACTGCAACTGTGGTTTGGCTGGACGGGAGAAGCCCGCCAGTTGGTAGTTAGGTTGTCCATTGTTTAGTTAGTGCCGGACAGGCAAGGATTTGTTTTATGTTTTATTTCCTTTTGCATTGCTTTCACCGTTAATAAACCTGACCCAGGGTCAGTTACACCCGAATCCCAGCTCTGCGCCTGAGTTTCATGCTGAACGCACGTGACCTTTGACCCCAGCAAAGGCGATCCCGGAGTGTTTTATCACTATATATATACAGTATATATATATATATATATATATACACACAGTATATTTCCTCTAACATTTGCTATACCACCATATCAGCATATAGTGCTCATCTACTACCATATAGTGCTCATATACTGCCATATAGTGCTCACATACTGCCATATAGTGCTCATATACCACCAAATAGTGCTCATATACTGCCATATAGTGAACACATAAAGCCATATAGTGCTCACATACTGCTATATAGTGCTCATTTTTTTTTAATAAAAATTGGGTGGGCTCTGGCGTAATTTTCATAACCAGCAGAGGGAAAGAAGATGGCTGAGAGCTGATGTTAATATTCTGGGAAGGAGCCAATAGCCATAAAGGTTCCCCAGCTATTAATATCAGCTCACAGATGTTTGCTTAGCCTTTACTGGCTAATTTACAGGGGAACCCCAGAAAAAAATTGACATGGGGTCCCCTATAAAATCGAACCAGCAAAGACTAGGCAGACAGCTGTGGGCTGATATTAATAACCTCGGAAAGGGCCATGGATATTGGCCCCCCAGGCTAAAACATCAGCTCTCAGCCGCCCCAGAAATGGCGCATCTTATAGATGCAGCAATTCTGGCACTAAGTCCGCTCTTCCCACTTACCCTGTAGAGGTGGCAAGTGAGGTAATATTTGTGGGGTTGATGTTACCTGTGTATTGACCAGTGACATCAAGTCCACGGCTTAGTAATGGATAAGACACCCCCATTACTAATCCTATAGTTGTATTGTAAATACACAGCCAGAGTAGTCCTTTATTAATCTTAATTAACCATACTTACTGTATCGCCTAATCTCTCAATCTCCTGCAACAAAAATAGAATAATAAACCAACACAAATACTTACTGTCCAACGTAGTCCTAAATAACGAGTGTCCCACGACGATCTCACGTGTAGAACAGTCACATCCAGAGATGTGACTTCTCTACACGGCTCTGGTGACACACTGACAGGAGATAATCGCTCCTGCAGTGCATCACCGAGAGGTGACCGGAGTTTGTGCTCTCACTTTACGGCAGTACCACTGTGTGAGAATTTTCTGACACAGCGGTGCTGCAAGTGACAGCACGAACTCCGGTGACCTCTGACGGCGACGCAGTGATACACTGTGGGGGGATCACCTCCTGTCAGTGTGTCACCAGAGCCGTGTAGAGCGGTCACATCTCCAGACTGCAGATCTGCAAAAAGAATTGATATGCTGCGGAAAATGAAACGCTGCGAATCCGCACAGAATTCTCCACAGCATGTGCTCAGCAATTCTGGATTCCCATTGATTTACATTGGTTGGGCAATACATTGCAGGTTTGGTGCAAATCTGAGCGAAAAAAACGCTGCGGATCAGCATAAAAATCCGCAATGTGTGCATATAGCCTTATTATCATTTGCATTTGGAAACCTGAGAAACAATGGAATGACACTAAAAAGGAGAAGAAACAGATTAAATATTAGAAAAAAACTTTTTGACAGTGAGGGTGATCAATGAGTGGAACAAGCTGCCACGAAAGGTGGTGAGTTTTCCTTCAAAGGAACTTTTCAAACAGAGGCTGGACAGAAATCTCTCTGAGATGGTTTAGTGAATCCGGCATTGAGCAGGGGGTTGGACACAATGATCCTGGAGGTCCCTTCCAACCCTAACATTCTAGGATTCTATGTCTGCCCCTGCTTGTAGACCAGGGACCTTTTGGCCATACCAACTAACTCTTCCACAACATCTAGGACATTCTCTGTAAAAATGGGGACCTCCTGAACTCTCGCAAGAGAATGCTCTTTCCTTAAGTGGAGAAACACATTCTGGGTGACGGACAACAGGTAAATGGAAGGGGTAAGGCCAGGAAAGAAAGAGAGGTTTGGAAAAATTATATTCCCACACGTTATACTAAAGAGGCTCCAGAACAACCGTTTCCAGAAGTTGGCAAGCATGCTGTTTGCCTCGTGCCTCATGCTACCTGTGTACCCTCTATAGCTACGCCCTTAATGGCGCCCCCTTCTTTCCAAGTGATGGAGAAGATAGGGATAATGAAGAGGCCGACTGTTGCTAGATAAGGGTGTTTGGGCCTCCACTCAATTTTTGCTATGGGGCACGCACTTGCATGCACAACCACTTAATGTCTGAACCGCAACCCGCTTAATGGAAAGTCATATTACATATACCGTAAAAAGTGAAAAGTAGGCATTGTGCTCCATATGTAAAGAATTACATCTGTGCAGATGGAATGGATGGAGGCTACATGGCCACTTCTTAGTATTTACAGATGCACTTGCTTTATACAGCACAGGGGGGCCCTTACGTCCATAAGTAATAAGCGGGAGCTCCGCATCTTTGAAGTCTCCCATGTCAGGCCGCACACTGTGTGATCTTCCATATGTCTGCTGAGCATGGATCATAATGACTGTGAGTTTGGAAGAGGAGTGGGAGGTTTCCATTCCACAGTGTGTGTGGGGGGAGAGGGTCAGGAGACAGGAAATGTGTTGTTGGGGGCATTATTTTTCTGGCACTGGATATAAGCTCTTGTTATTTTAATTAGGTACAAGAAACACAAGGATTCTTGAGAGTCCAGAGTAAGCAAGGAGCCGTCCGCTGAGAGATTCATTAGGATAAGAATAAGAAAGCATATCTCAAACTTCTATTTCTAGAGCCCACGACTGTACCTGGCAATGCTTTATTACTACGCAGTCCAATCAATGCTACAGTAATCCCCAAAGGCCTGCAGATTATTGCGCCTGTCAAGTCATCAGTGGTGAAAGCCATTATGGTGCTTTACTTTGGATTTGTTTCAGATTCTTTGCAGAGCATTTTATCGTTATCCCCCTATCCCAGCTCAGCAAAGCTTACCTTTATTACAGGTGTAGTTTTGATGCAAGAAAAGTACCTATGCGGAAACTTCTGTTTCACAACTGGCGGACACAGCCAGAAGAGGGCTCCTGTGCAAGAACAATATACAGTATGGTCCTTCATCATAATGTACAAAGTCATCTGATGTGGCCCCCTTACCTCCTTGGCTCCTGTGCGGCTGCGCAGATTGCACCAATGGTATGTCCGCCCCTGTTTTTTATGCCATGCCAGAAGGAAGGCAATAAGAGGAACCAATTAGAAAGGTGTTCATTTGGATTAATATGTCAGTAAATATTTTGGTGGATAAAACATGTAAATGCCAGGCTCACCTTGTGTGGTTGTGCCATAGATAGACATACCGAATTCAGAACGATTTTTCGATGCCCTTGACTTCCATTGCAAGTTTCCAAAACTTGATGATGGTGCTGAGATCCAGTTTGGGATTTGTAATAGTGCGATCACTATTCCAAGTGGATGATTGACATCAAAGGGCAAGATGAAGATAGAACAAATAACCACCATGTTGTAGACTAAATTTAATGTCAGGAGTCCATAGAATTATAAAATGGTAGAGTTAGAAGAGACCTCCAGGGTCATCATGTCCAACCCCCCCCCCCCCCCCCCCGTAGGATTCACTAAACCATCTCAGAAAGATGTCTGTCCAGCCTCTGGTTGAAGACTTCCATTGAAGGAGAACTCACCACCTCTCGTGGCAGCCTGTACCACTCATTGATCACCCTCACTGTCAAAAAGTTTTTCTTAATATCTGATCTGTATCTTCTCCCTTTCAGTTTCATTCCATTGCTTCTCATGTTTCCATGTGCAAATGAGAATAAGGATGATCCCTCTACACTGTGACATCCCTTCAGATATTTGTAGACAGCTATTGAGTCTACTCTTAGCCTTCTTTTTTGCAAGCTAAGCAATCCTGGTAGCTCTTTTCTGAACTTGCTCCAGTTTTTCAATGTCTTTTTTAAATTGTGGTGCCCAGAACTGGACACAGTATTCCAGATGAGGCCTGACTAAGGAGGAGTAGTGGGGAATAATTACTTGACACCAATCTCTCCTTCACATCCCATATACAATCTCTTGCCCGCTCTTGCCGCTTACACCTAAAGAACATCTTTAGAATCTGCCCGTTTCTCACCATGGAAACAACAAAAACCCTCACTGTAGCATTGATCCACTCCCACCTGGATTACTGCAACGCTCTATTAACTGGCCTCCCCGTTAAAGATTATTATTATTAATACTTCACGTGATATAGACAATATGCTTCTCTTAATACATCCCAGAACTGTGTTTGCCTTTTTTTACTGCTGAATAACACTGCTGACTCATGATTCATGATGAGTCTCCAATGGTAATACATTTCAGAGAGCTTAGGGCTAGGGGTCTAGGGTTCCCACAGGTCTTTTTGTCATATATGAGAAGACAAATACCCTTAAAGAACTTAGATAGCTGGGGACCTTTTTGGAGATTTTGAGTTGGGCCTAGAAGGCTCAAGGTATGTCACTGTGAATCCCCCATTCAGATCACCCTCCTTCACTCTCTTTCTTTTCACCCCAAGATGCTCATTTTGACACCAAAACCCAATCTGATGATGGAATATCCCAGCATCACAAAAAGAAAACCTTCTGAAATCTTCTTTCTGGGGAGTTGTAGAAGGCTTGGGCATGCATCCAGGCAATTTGCCAACTCCTATAGGATTCTGGAGGTCTTCCCTTTTACCAGAAACCTGCCGGACATTTCAGGACAGTTGACTCTGTCAGAGTCTTCCACTATTACTCTTTCTTTTACAGTTGGCCATAGACTCTTTTGTTTCCAAAAGCCATCTCTTTTGGATCAGAATCGTGTATACTCAAGTCAGCTATATGTTATCTTATTTTTGGTAGAGGGGAATAAACCATTGTGAGACTCTTCTGGCTATGGTTTATCTCTCAAAGAAAACGAGAATGGGGCATGATGAAAGCCAACATGTCCAACCCTTTTTTCGCCCAAAAATGTGCTGTAAAGAGACTGATGGGAGCATCCATACACATTTGATGGTGGGCCAATCTTGCCAAATCAGTGTGTTCAGCTGACATTGATCTTAAGTATATAAACAGAATTTCTTTGCAGAGTATCTCACCGTCAGCTCTGAAGACTATCTCAAGTAGTGATCCCCTCCAACACTGTTTTCCAGCTGTACAGAACAACTTGTCACAGTGTCTCCTAGTTCTTCGGAGTACCTTAATATTATCACTCTCTGCGGTTCTGCAGTTTATCTCTATCACAAAACAGAAAAACAATTCTTCATTAACCCCTTCTTACAGCAATGTAGATTAATCATCAATTCCTCCTTTGAACTCTACAGAACACCGATCTTTCAGATCTGCACTGTATTAACCCTATCTTCTCAACTCTGAAATAGAAATCGTACATCTGACCATTGCACTCACCGGGCGTGGAGGTGACAGGGTTAAACGCTGGTGGACGTCTTGAAGATTTTGTCATACCCATCTGGCCACCACTTAAAAAACATTTTCTGCAACCCATCAGCCACAATATGGATAGCATGAGGAGATTTATCTTGGCAGAGCACAAAATGATAAACACATTGGAACGAGATGAGACCTCGTGATGGAACAGAGAAGGCCAAAGGCTCCGGCGGCAGGACAGGGATTCTTCATGCTGAATTGCACAACACTTGTGCTGACACCACAAGTATAAGCGAAAAGGTTGAAATTCGCTTGTTTAGCTCCACAAGAGGTGGAAGTGAGCATGCTACATGTAGAACCAATAAAGAAAAGCTACATTACATTGTCGGCTTTCAAAACTCTTTCATAACGACATTATTAGAGAACTCAGGAAGGGCCCATGTATAGGACCCTAATCTATTACCAAGACTAGACCAACACCTCCGGCAATTCACAAAACATCTGTTGATTGAAATGGAATTGGTGTAATACAATGATTATCCTGTGGAGGTGCTGCAGAGAATTTGAACATTTGCTATTAGTTTCTCCCAAAGATTATGGCCAATTGCTGGAGTTCCTAAAGGCAGGACACTACGTAATTGATTAATATTCAAGGGATCCATGGAATAAAAAAATAAAAACTATTTAGAAGAACTTACAGATGCTTGTTAGATAAGCTTCATTGTTTGCTTCCATACGACAACACTTCCTGCTCCGTATAGCAACCAATCAGATCTCTTTGTGAGGCTGGCCATACATATTAGATGGCTGTCAGCCAAACAATGCTTCAGCTGATCGTTGGGTCAACAGCCACCTCAGTCATCTCTCCTGACTCTCCTGAACACAGGAGCGTGTCTGTGTTTTCTATGAGAAAGACACCAAATGACACCTCGGCCACCTGCCATTACTTTAATGTCAATGATGGTCTGACCTTAGGGATCACCCTCGATCCTGAGAGTAAAAGGAATGTGGTGCTGATGGAGCGCTGCATCCCATTGTATTTTACCTGTGCACAGCGCCACTGCGAGCCACCTTGCTGTGCAGGAAACTGTGGTCGGAACGATTCACATGCTGCACAGTCTGGTAGACCCGAGGATCAATGTGCAGGAGAAAAACAGTGACGAGGACATAACACTGCACCGGCACTTTGGCCCCTTCATTGTAACCATCAGTGGGAGCCCCAGTTTCAGGAATCCTGGAATCACTTCAAGCAGTAGGAGACATTTGCAAAACGAACAGTATAGAATTAACTTTTATCCAAAAACTACAGCAATGATGGGTAACCCCACTTTTAGTTAAACTGTACCCCATTACCAGCATGGGTAATGTTTATATAGTATGGATTGCACTCTATCTATGCCATCTACAAATGATGTTTTCTAAGCCCTACGAGTTCTGGATGCCATATGTGTCTAAAAATGTCTAAAGAACATCTCCTGCAGACAAAATACCGTATGTTCTTTTTCCCAACCCAGTGTAAGAGTTTCATCCAGAACCAGATTTAGTATTTGAGCATTAGGGTTCTGACGATGGTCCATGTCCATGGCGGTCCTTCAGTGCACGTGCTACAAAATTCACTTTAAGTAGTATCATGACTACTGAGGTTGCAAAGTGGCTCACACCTTTCAATGCCAGGAGATCCAGATGCCTCTCAGTCGGTGGACTTAGTCAGAAGCCCAGTTATAATTAGCAAAATGGCAGAGCATACTTATCATATCAAATGTTTAACTGAATGTCATACTTTATCAATGGTCAGAAGGAGAAGAAACGTTTGACAGCCTTGACCCAAAATCTGCATTCCAAGTCACTAGGGTCAGGGGATCATCTATAAAATGACTCTATAAGCTCCTAGAGAAAAATGGATGTGAGGTTATGTACTGCTTGGTCCATTTAGTTAATTTTAGTCAAATTAGGGCTGAAAGGGTGGCCCGGCATGTTCAAGGCTGATCCAGTATGTCCCAGCTATGTTCTGGATCCAATTCAGGATCCTCAGTGCCGTTACAAAGAGTGTGGGCTGAGATAGCGACAAAGACTATGACCTCTGTGCGAAGTGGCGCTGTGCCGTGGTCACTGAGAGGTGCTGTAGATGGAGACTGAGGAAGGAGCTGAAGAAAAAGGTGATGAGCTTTGCCATGGTCATTTCAAGGGAGTGACTTCTGGTCTGAAATGTGAACTTTCCATGGACTGAGAGACCCATACTGAAACAATGTGCATCCGAAAAACACGTTGTTCTCTGCCCCGGAATAATTGGGGTGAATTTGCATCTAGCATGTAGGATTGTTGTAGGAAAGGTTTCCCAAACTGCAGTCCTCAAGGCCCACCAACAGATCATGTTTTCAGGATTTCCTTTGTATTGCACAGGTGATAATTGCATCACCTGCGCAATACAAAGGAAATCCTGAAAACATGATCTGTTGGTGGGCCTTGAGGACTGGAGTTGGGGAACCCTGTTGTAGGAGACTGTTACCGGTACACTACAACAGCCAAGATTTGTATCTCTTAGTAGTAAATCTTAAAGCAAACCTGTCACCTCTTTTGGCTGCTATAAGATGCGGCCACTGCCTTTCAGGGCTTATCTACAGTATTCTATAATGCTGTAAATAAGCCCCGGTCTGACCTGGAAGATAAGAAAAATAAGTTTTATTATACTCACCTGGGGGGGCAGTCCGGTCCGATGGGTGTGGCAGGTCCAGGTCCGGCGCCTCCCATCTTCTTGCGACGACGCCCTCCTGCTTGCTTCATCGCTCCTCGGCATCACGCTCCTGCACAGGCGGACTTCTCTGCCCTGTTGAGGGCAGACCAAAGCACTACAGTGTGCAGGCGCTGGGACTCTCTGACCTTTCCCGGCGCCTGCGCACTACAGTACTTTGCGCTGCCCTCAACAGGGCAGAAAAGTATGCCTGCGCATGAGCGCAATGCTGGTGAGTCATGAAGCAAGCAGGAGGGCGTCGTCGCAAGAAGATGGGAGGCTCTGGACCCGGACCTGCGACACCCATCGGACCGGGGGCTTATTTACATAGAATGCTGTAGATAAGCCCTGAAGGGCAGTGGCTGCATCTTAGAGCAGCCAAAACAGGTGACAGGTTCCCTTTACAGTAAGTTCTGTGCAGCCTCATTACTTAAGTGCAACTGCCAAGACTATAGACTGTTCCAGGTGTAGTGTAACCTCCAAGCTCAGTGTCTCAGTTGTGATGTGTAATCAACAAGATTTGTGCCAACATATTGCTCTGTGAAAACAAAACTAGTGCCCTCAAAAAGAGACTAACCATTCTCATTACCTCAGCCTGAGTGTAAAGTCTTCTGAAGCTGACAGCTCGAAATGGCTATCTTGGACATGCTTTGTGCTAGCCACTCTATCTGCCAGATTCTAGAATAACCCCGACCTACACCCTTTAATACATATAGATAGACATGGACTTTCAATGTGGTCTAATGAGTTGCTTCCATGTAGCTGCCGGCCGGAGAAGCGAGCCAGAATAAACAACAGTCGAACCAGCTGCGTCAGTAACAGAAGGGACAGAACCAGGGACAAAATCAGCAGACAATATCGTAATCAGAAGAATAGTCAAGGTTGGATACCAACTTTGGTTAGTCAATAGGAAAGTCATACAAGCTAGGGTCAGATTAGGGGGATCACAGAGTAAAGCGTAGTCAGTGTCATAACCCGGGACAAGAACAGGATGAGAGCAACAGAAGAATAGCACCAGAGTACAAGGAGTAATCCAAGCATAATAACTGGCAACTCTCGGCAGTTTGCTGGAAGTTTACACAGGGTGCATTATGGCCCCATCCACTTGTGTCATCCAGTGATATTGGCATAATGTTGGCATTATCATACGCGCCACCTGTAAAGTGAATACTGGGACCTAGACACTGTGCTCAGAGACCAAGGGCCCGACACAAGAGTTCTGACTTTCTTTCACGCTCTTTAGCAGCTAATTAAGCGAGAGCCTTAGGAGGCACAATGATCAGGAGACAAGCAACCACTATTAGGAATTCAGAGAAAAAGGGTGCTCAGTCTTAGTTTGGAAATTGGGTGAAAGAAACAAATGGGTGGCAAAGTCTGGTATCATATTGGAGGGACCTTTTTGTGTTTTGCTCGCTTTTATGTATGCGACTGCCCACAACTAGTGAATAGCAGAACAATCAGTGGCATCTAATTGTTTGGAGTTGTCCAATTCATGTAAAAGCCCTTGACGTGTTTAATAACCACCTTTCTGACATATTGTAAGCCACTTCCAGACTTCTGCCTCTTCTAGACTCTACTGACAGCGGTTTTAGTATGTTGGTATCCATCAGAAGCCTTCTTTTTTCCTCTGGCATCAGCTGTGAGGGTAATGGGGACACCACCATAGACATCTGAAGCCCGGCTGAAGTTGGTAGGTTGGGTCGACATTAACGTGTACGGCCACCTTAAGATCCTGGCAATTGTCAAAGCTAAAATTATGTTATGTCTATGTTTCAGAATCATTTTTCACATCCATTTTCCATCAATATTGTGCTTATTTCTCAAGTGACATTTTATATCTCTAAACGTATGACATAACTGCATTACTGTCGGCTGGAGAGCAGCAGACCAGGTTTTGCTTTCCTCGCAGTTCCCACAGCTAAGTCAGGACAAATATTTCCATCTCTCTACAAAGTTTTTCAGGAAACCCTGAGTGTGCGGCACGTAAATGCAATTCCAGGTGATTTCAGTGGAAAAATAGGTTACACATGTTTAACTAAAGCCATGTGTTATTTCCATGACACATCCAAGCCAGGCGGGGTAATAAATCATTAACATCCTTCTATGTGTAGTGGTATATACAATGCAATGTAGTATATGTCTACAGGTTAACTCAAAATACCACCTAGATGTCTCATATCTATCTAGCAATCTATTCTGGATCTAAAAAATCTACTCACCCCTGTTAAAACTCTAGGTTTTTGTCATGTAAAAAAAATCTTACAGAGAAGAATCATCTGAGAACTTCTTCCACCGTTAATGTCACAGTGCCATACACTGCAGCTTTTCATATATCAAGTCAATTATGACGTTCAAGCTCTGTTTATTGTCCCATTATTGGACTTTAAAGTGAGTTTTTCAGCATGTTGAACCCTGCAAACTGCACACATGGGCATGCAGGTCACTGAAATGTAAATTAATTGACACCTTTATATCTTTTATTTGTTGTTGAATTCCAGAGAGATCAGAGTTTAAATTTGCATTCAAAGGAGACGTTAAGTGCTCTGGGCATAACAAAAGCACATCCCAAGCCTCTGCCTCTTGTGCTTGTTTCCACCATGCTCAGCCGCAGCCTTTTTAGCTTGGTTGATAGTTCGCTGTCTATGTGAAGTCAGGCACCAGCGAAGGAAATCAGACAGTGAGTTATCAGTCAAGCTAACGAGGCTAGTGGAACCTCAATAGGAAAAGGTTTGGGAAAGGGCTATCTTACAGCTGGGGCACTTAGAGCCTCATTTGCGTATGAATGTAAATACTAGTTTTCATTAGTGCAGCAACAGATAGAACATATAAAGGCCTCAATGGATTTAGTTTTCAGAAACCTGCATGTACGGTTTTGGCGTGGGGGGGGTTTATCTTACTGACAGATTCCCTTTAATGAGTTTTATTTTTTTTTTTAAATAATGCTATGTAATCTATATTTGTGAGAAGGTGACAGCCTCCCTGCCTAAAACATAGTTGCCATCATTCGTGTTTCTGGGAACGTTTTAGTACCATCAATGGCTGCACCTCTGCCCATTATGAGTGAGGTTTGCACAATGCCTATTCCTTTTGGGATGACAGCCCTGTTGGTCTTTGTTAGGCCCCCAACTGACATACCAACCTGAGATCAAGTTGTGGACTCAAGACGTGGTGACAAATGGAGTGGTCTCTTTTAGCTCCTGATGTCAGTTTCAGAAGTCTATGAAGCCTGGACCAACCACCAGCTCCCCTGACCTTAGCTAACTGCCCCTTATATGCCTGTATGGCAATTATTCCAATATGGGCACAGTTCATGCCTCATGGACGTGTAACACTGGCCTGAGTGTCACGATCGCTACTCACTGAACTGTTGTGAGTTCATTTTCCCCTCCGTCACTGAGGCCTGGTGAACTCCCTATTCTAGTGAAGGAAGGTAGTGAGCCTGATTATCAGGCACCTGGGACTAATGAAGACGATTGGCTGAGTGGAGTCACTGACTGGATTTAAGGCAGCCTACGCCCTTTCTGCCATGCGGGTGATTTCTCTGTGGACTCTTGGACACCAGTCTGATTCCTGCTCTCCTAAAGCTAAGTTTTCTGTTTTGCCTTTTTGCATTTAAGATTTGTTTTTGTTTTTCTTGCTTTTTGGATTCTGCCACTCCCTGCTGGAGTGTGCAGTGTTCCGTGAGCTCTGTCTTCTGAATGTACCTGAGTGCTGATTTAGTTTTTGAAGCTTAGTTGCTTCAGGGCCATTTTTATATCAGCTTGTTGGCTTTTGTCTTTGATAGGGTTTTGGCAAATTGCAGACAGCAGCCTTCCTATCCGTTCCTATCTAGGTAGTTTTTGGGCCCCGTCTTTGCTCAGCCTGTCTTTCTGTCTGTGTAAGTGTTTTCATCTTGCTTCACCGTCATTATATGTGGGGGGCTGCCTATTGCTTTGGGGTCTGCTCTGGGGCAGTTAGATTTCCCCTTTCCTTCTTTAGGCCTATGTATCTCTCCGGCTGTGATCGAGGGGTCTAGGTCATCGTAGGAACCCCCCACGGCTACTGCTAGTTGTGTTGTTAGGTTCAGGGGTCTGCAATCTGATAGTTGCCAACTTCTCTGGTTTTCAGGACTTAGCTTGTATTTCTGTTTTTGCCTCCTACGGTGACTCAATCATAACAGAATCACCCGCCCAACCGCAGATCTTGGGGTACTCAATAGCAGGAAAGAATTGTGTTTAAAAAAAAAAAAAAAAAAAAAAAAAGGTGTGTGTATATTCTTTCCTCTATATCTCTGAGGCCGTAGGGGGAATTTTTTTTTTTTTTTTTCTCTCTCAATGGAGATAAAGCAAGTGTCTGATCGTGTGGAGCAGCTCGCTGCTGAAGTGCGAGGAATTTCCGCCTATCTTGCTCGTTCACATGCTGTTGAACCAAAGATCCCCACACCTGATGTATTTTTTGGGGATCGATCTAAATTTTTGAGTTTCAAAAATAATTGTAAATTATTTTTTGCTTTGAAGCCTAACTCGTCAGGGAGCCCCGCGCAGCAGGTTAAAATTGTCATCTCTTTGCTGCATGGCGATCCCCAGGATTGGGCGTTTTCTTTGAATCCAGATGACCCTATTCTGACTAATGTGAACGCATTTTTTCAAGGCTTGGGTTTGCTGTACGACGAACCTAATGCTATTGATCAGGCTGAAAAGACCCTGTTAGCATTGAACCAGGGTCGAGAATCTGCAGAGTTGTACTGTCAAAAGTTCCGAAAGTGGGCGGTCCTTACTACCTGGAATGATAGTGCCTTGGCTGCTCTCTTTCGGAAGGGTTTGTCAGAAGCCGTAAAAGATACTATGGTGGGATTTCCTGTTCCCTCTGGTCTGGACGATTCTATGTCTTTAGCCATTCAGGTTGATCGGCGTTTGCGTGAACGCAGGATTGCACTAGAGGTGTTGCCACCGGTTGAACAGACGTCTGAACCTATGCAATGTGATAGAGTTTTGTCTAAGGCGCAACGTCAGGAATTCAGAAGGCGTAATAAGCTGTGTTTCTTCTGTGGAGATGCCTCACATGTTATTTCTGTTTGTCCTAAACGTGAGAAACGCTTTGCACACACGTTTTCTGTTGGTGGGGTTCAGCCTAAGTTTGTTTTGGCGATTACTTTGACCTGTTCCCTGTCCACATTTTCCGCCAAGGCTTTTGTGGATTCGGGAGCAGCGCTAAACCTAATGGACTTGGATTTTGCTAAACGTTGTGGATTTCCGTTGACACCTCTGCAGACGCCTATCCCTTTGAGGGGGATTGATGCTACCCCTCTGGCTAAAAATAAACCTCAGTTTTGGACCCAGTTGGTCATGCGGGTCGCCCCAGACCACCAAGAAAATTGCAGATTTTGGTGTTGCATGGTCTGCATGATGCCGTTGTTCTGGGGTTTCCCTGGTTGCAGATTCATAATCCAGTTCTGGATTGGAAGTCTGTGTCTGTGGTGAGTTGGGGTTGCCGGTGTACCTTTAGTGAGGTTCCGGTTTTTTCCACCTCTCCTCAGTCGCATGAGGTTCCTGACTATTTGGCGGACTACTATGATGTATTTAGTGAGAATGAGTCTGCGTCCTTGCCTCCTCATAGGAGTTATGACTGTGCAATTGAACTAAACCCGGGGTGTAAATTTCCTAAGGGTCGGCTCTTCAATTTATCTGTACCCGAGCACGAGGCTATGCGGTCCTATATTAAGGAGGCGTTGGAGAAGGGTCATATTAGACCATCCTCTTCACCCTTAGGTGCCGGGTTTTTTTTTGTGGCCAAGAAGGATGGTTCTTTAAGGCCTTGTATTGATTATCGTGCCCTCAATAAAATTACTATTAAATATCAGTATCCGTTACCCCTGATTTCGGATCTATTCTCTAGAGTCAGAGGTGCTTGCTGGCTTACCAAGCTTGACCTCAGGGGGGCGTATAATCTTATCCGCATTAAGCAGGGGGATGAATGGAAGACGGCGTTTAATACTCCGGAAGGACATTTTGAGTACCTGGTGATGCCTTTTGGGCTCACTAATGACCCTTCTGTCTTCCAGTGCTTCATGAACGATATTTTCCGAGACTTTGTCGATAAATTTTTGATTATCTATCTGGATGATATTTTGATCTTCTCCAAGGATTGGGATTCTCATGTGGAACATATTCGGACTGTGTTCCGGATCTTGAGAGAGAATTCTCTGTATGTCAAAGGATCGAAATGCCTTTTTGGGGTACAGAGGATTTCATTTTTGGGATTAATTTTGTCTCCGTCAACTATTGAAATGGACCCGGCCAAGGTACAGGCCAGTTATGATTGGGTTCAGCCCACTTCTTTGAAGGCCCTCCAGAAGTTTTTGGGTTTTGCTAATTTTTATCGGAAATTTATAGCAAAATTTTCTAGTATTGCCAAACCATTGACTGACCTGACCAGGAAGGGTGTGAATGTGTTGAATTGGTCTCCGGAGGCGGTTGCTTCCTTTCAGGAGCTGAAGCGTAGATTTACCTCCGCCCCGGTTCTGCGGCAACCTGATGTCTCACTCCCGTTCCAGGTAGAGGTGGATGCTTCTGAGATTGGTGCAGGAGCGGTGTTGTCCCAAAAGGATCCGGTAACATCTAAAATGAATCCCTGTGCTTTCTTTTCCCGTAAGTTCTCTTCATCTGAACGTAACTATGATGTGGGGAATCGGGAACTGTTGGCCATGAAATGGGCATTTGAGGAGTGGAGACATTGGTTGGAGGGAGCCAAACATCAAGTTGTGGTCCTCACTGACCACAAAAATTTGATTTACCTAGAGTCGGCTAAACTCTTGAACCCTAGACAGGCTAGGTGGGCCTTGTTTTTTACACGTTTTGATTTTGTGGTCTCTTTTCTTCCTGGAACTAAGAATGTCAAGGCAGACGCCCTCTCTAGGAGTTTCTTTGCTGATTCTCCTGTGGTGACCAAGCCTGCCACCATCTTAGGCGAAGGGGTAGTTCTTTCTGCCATCTCGCCCGATTTGAGACTTGCTCTGCAAGAGTTCCAGGAGGACAAACCTGAGCGTTGCCCCAGTGGAAAGTTGTATGTTCCTGACCAGTGGAAGAAGAGAGTGATGTCTGAAGTTCATTGCTCTGCATTGGCTGGTCATCCAGGTATTTTTGATACTAGAGATCTGGTGAGTTGCTCTTTTTGGTGGCCCACCTTGTCTCATGATGTCAGGAATTTTGTGCAGTCCTGTGGGACTTGCTCCCGGTCTAAATCTTGTTCTCGCTCTAGTGGGTTGTTGATGCCTTTGCCGGTCCCCAGGAGGCCATGGACCCATATTTCAATGGATATCATCTCTGATATGCCGGTCTCTCAAAGAATGACTGTTATTTGGGTGATTTGTGATAGGTTCTCTAAGATGGTTCATCTTGTACCACTCCCTAAGTTGCCATCTTCCTCTGAGTTGGTGCCTCTGTTTTTGCAACAGGTGGTTCGCTTGCACGGGATTCCTGAGAACATTGTATCTGACAGAGGAGTTCAATTTGTGTCTAAATTTTGGAGGACGTTCTGTTCCAAGTTGGGAATTCAGTTGTCCTTCTCCTCTGCTTTTCACCCGCAGACCAATGGGCAGACAGAGAGAACAAACCAGACTTTGGAGTCGTATTTGAGATGTTTTATTTCCGCTGATCAGGATGATTGGGTTTCATTTTTGCCCTTGGCCGAATTTGCTTTAAATAATAGAGCTAGATCTGCCACTTTGATGTCACCTTTTTTTTGTAACTTTAGTTTTCACCCTCGATTTTCTTCAGGGCAGGTGGAGCCTTCTGCCTGCCCAGGTGTTGACACTGTGGTGGAGAGAATGCACCAGGAAAAGGCCCAGCGGTTTTCCAATAGACATAGGACCATTGGTCCCCAGTTTAAGATTGGTGATATGGTGTGGTTATCATCAAAAAATATTGCTATGAAGGTGGCTTCTCCTAAGTTTAAGCCTAGATTTATTGGACCTTACAAGATTTTGGAGATTATTAATCCGGTCTCTTTTCGTTTGGCTCTTCCTGTCACATTTAAGATCCATAATGTGTTCCATAAGTCCTCCGGACCCTGCATTGGTTGAAGGCAACTTGGAATATGAGGTAGAGAAAATTCTGGATTCCCGTCTGGCTAGACGGAGACTCCAGTATTTGGTTAAGTGGAAGGATTATGGTCAGGAGGATAATTCCTGGGTCTCTGCCTCTGATATTCATGCCAAAAGATTGGTGCGTGCCTTTCATCGGGCTCACCCTGATCGCCCTGGTAGCGTTGTTGAGGGTTCGGTGACCCCTCCTCAAGGGGGGGGTACTGTTGTGAGTTCATTTTCCCCTCCGTCACTGAGGCCTGGTGAACTCCCTATTCTAGTGAAGGAAGGTAGTGAGCCTGATTATCAGGCATCTGGGACTAATGAAGACGATTGGCTGAGTGGAGTCACTGACTGGATTTAAGGCAGCCTACGCCCTTTCTGCCCTGCGGGTGATTTCTCTGTGGACTCTTGGACACCAGTCTGATTCCTGCTCTCCTAAAGCTAAGTTTTCTGTTTTGCCTTTTGCATCTAAGATTTGTTTTTGTTTTTCTTGCTTTTTGGATACTGCCTCTCCCTGCTGGAGTGTGCAGTGTTCCGTGAGCTCTGTCTTCTGAATGTACCTGAGTGCTGATTTAGTTTTTGAAGCTTAGTTGCTTCAGGGCCATTTTTATATCAGCTTGTTGGCTTTTGTCTTTGATAGGGTTTTGGCAGATTGCAGACAGCAGCCTTCCTATCCGTTCCTATCTAGGTAGTTTTTGGGCCCCATCTTTGCTCAGCCTGTCTTTCTGTCTGTGTAAGTGTTTTCATCTTGCTTCACCGTCATTATATGTGGGGGGCTAGCTATTGCTTTGGGGTCTGTTCTGGGGCAGTTAGATCTCCCCTTTCCTTCTTTAGGCCTATGTATCTCTCCGGCTGTGATCGAGGGGTCTAGGTCATCGTAGGAACCCCCCACGGCTACTGCTATTTGTGTTGATAGGTTCAGGGGTCTGCAATCTGATAGTTGCCAACTTCTCTGGTTTTCAGGACTTAGCTAGCATTTCTGTTTTTGCCTCCTACGGTGACTCAATCATAACACTGAACTAATGAGAAAGACAAAGAATTCTCTGTTAGTTACACCTGATGTCTGCAAATAATCTGCCTCGACAACGACTAAGAGCCTTAGTGCTCGAAACGCATAGGCCGTGTGTTTCATCCCACCTTTTTTTTATTCTTCCTTTATTTAATTTTTAGGAGCAATTACTAAATGATCTTTTTGTAAAGTTTTTCACCGAGGTTGCTGGATACCTGCCTTACTACAAAGTTCCTGAGCCCGTGGCATCTTCACTGTGCTGTAAATATATGGCTTGCTGTGAGAAAGAGATACAAAAATAACTGTATGGCCAGAAAAAGAATAAATATTTCTGACATATTAAAGGGTTTGTGCCATGAACAAAAGTAGATTTTAATCAATAGATCTTGGAATAATCATTATTTCCACAATTGGATGTGTTTAAAAAAAAATGTTCCTGTGCTGAGATAATCTGATAAATGTGCTGTGTAATGGCTGTGTCTGACCTGCCCAGGAGATGGGGTATGATCAGCCCATGTTCCTGTATGGTCAGACACAGCCATTACACAGCGCACAGCAGGGGCATATTTATAAGATTATCTCAGCACAGGAACATTTTTTTACAGGCATCCAATTGCAGAACTTATTATTATTCCAAGATCTGTTGATTAAAATTGGTCTAACCCTACAAAGACAGTATTCTGGAAATAGGATCACCTGAGACCACTTTAGTGAAAAGACCTGCCAAAATAACTCCTCACACCTCCTATTGTAGCAAGAGGGACAGACTATGCTATAGAATCTATCCCATCACCTCCCCCATATGCAGCAGATGTAAAACTTCATCATACACTTGGGTGTTTTGACATCGTTATCACTGCAGGATTTCAGCTTCGATTTTTATAAAGTATCAATCTTAGTAAACTGTGAGTGTTTTACATCTGAATGTTTTCGTCAGGGCACACCTACCTATGAGAAATCACAAGTGGATGTGGACCGTATGGTAGATATTCTAAACAGGACGTATATTTGGAATAGATTCAGGTACATATGAGTGTCCTGCACTTCCGCACAGAAAGCCAGGCAGTGATACGTCACGTATGTTTTAGCTCAAGCAAAGGGAATTAAGATCATTTTTATACATGATTCAGGGAAAGCAAAGATTTATGGCCAAACTATATTTCCCAAACTGCCTACATACTTAGAGATATGGGAGTGCACGACGTAGTGCTAGGGAAAGCCGTCTATTCATAGAATTGCCTTGTAATGTTTTCATTTCCTGTTCTGTCCAGATGTCACCGTATCCCAGAATTCCAAGCGGAGGAAGTTCACCGACCGCCATATTCGGACACCCAAGTGATGGGTGTCTCAATATGGAAACTGCTGCTGGTACCAACCTATTGTGCGGTAACACCACCGGAACACCATCACACCACACACACTCTATACGCCGTACGCACCTCACATACACACTCACACTATACACCATACACACACTCACACACTCACTCACGCTATACGCCGTACACACCACACACACACTATACGCCGTATGCACCACACATACACACTCACACTGTACACCATACACACACTCACTCACGCTATACGCCGTACACACCACACACACTCTATACGCCGTACGCACCACACACACACACTATACACACCCTCACACTCACACACTCACAGTCACACTCACATTCACACACTCACAACACACTCACATTCTCACACACTCACACTCACACACACTTTCACAGTCACACTTACACACTGAGACTTATACACTCACACTCTCACACACTCACTCACACAGGCACAGGCGCAGTGAATCATTCGGCTGATCTCGGCGGCAGATGTGCGATGTGTCTACAGGCAGAGGAAGCCGGTCACATTAAAGGGGTTTTCCCACGAACGAAAGTTCATTTTAAAAATTGTCTGTGTCTGACCGTGTACGGAGCATACCACATCCACCCCTGCTTCCTCCCCTGCCCAGGAGCTGTGGTACGTTCTGTACACGGTCAGACACAGGGGTAAGAGAGACAGAGCACAGGGGATAGACAGCTCTAACAGGACAGCACATGAGAGGAGAACACAGCACAGGAAGGAGAGAGACAGCAGACAAGGGGGATAGCACATGGGGTAGACAGGTCAAAGAAGAGAGCACAGACAGGAGAAGTCAGCACATGGGGGAAGAGAGAGTGGATAGATGGGTGAGCACATGGGGGGGGGAGATTCTCAACGCTGCAAAGCCTGCCCTCATTGTGACATTATCGCCCTTCCGATGGGATAGCATCGGCCCTCCATCTGGTATTTATATAACAACTAGCTGAAGAGCCCGGCGTTGCCCAGGCATAGTACTTAACTGTTGGTCCCGCTGTCTTCCTTAACAGCACCGCTCTCCACCCGCCATCACGCTCTCTCCTTCCGCAGCCCCGCTTTCCACCCGGCGTCCCATTCTATCCCTCCGCAGCCGCGCTCTACATCCGTGTCCCGGTGTCCCTCCACGGCCCCGGTCTCTTTGTCCACAGCCCTGCTCTCGCGCTCTCTCCCTCTACAGCCCTGCTGTCTTCCTTCCGCCACATCCCCGCTCTCCATGCACCACACGCGGTGACGCCGGGACCAGGAGAGAGAGGTGCGCAGATTGGTAGTTCGGCCAAAGTGGGTGGAGTGGGCGGAGCTAGAGCGGAGCTGCAGCGCATGTGATTGGGCGGCCTGCAGGGCGTGGCCTAGCGTGGGTGGGCGGAGCTAGAGTGGAGCTGCAGCGCGCGTGATTGGGTGGCCTAGCGCTGTAGTAGGCCGCAGTAGAAGCGGGGACTAAATTTAGGCCGGGAAGCTGCAGGGAAGAGGGGGGATAGCGCAGTTGGGACAGGGTTGGGAGGGTGCCGGCACTATTCGGCCCCTGTCCTGAAGACTGTCTTCCTCCACAGCCCCCCTCTCCATGCACTGTCCTGCTGTATCCGTCCTCAGCCCCACTCTGCTGCTTCGTGATTGGCTGGTGTCCCATTCTGCTGCTTCGTGATTGGTTGGTGATACACACACATTCAGATTTATATATAGAGATTGTTATCTCTTCGTCTCTCTTTATGCCTACGGATGACCCATCTTGTCTTGCATTACGAAGACAAACCATTGATTTGATAAAGCACGATGTAATGCCTAATTTCAACTGTTGGGGTACAGTGAGAAAACGGAACACTTACTACCACAGGGGTGACCATATCATTGCTGCAGCCTCTGGAGCCACATGAGGGCCCAAAAGGTAAAAAAAGGGTGACATCCACCTCCGAAACAAGTAGAATTATGCATTTTGATGAGCTATTAGATGCAAAAGGCCCATATAATGTTCTTACACAGTGGATTTATCTGTCTTTGTCCACCAGTGTATGACCAGGATGTTCCAACAGGTCACAACACTTTTCATCTTACTGTAAAAGATCAAAGTAAGGATAGTTCAAAAGCAAGGAACCACTTAAAGGGTTTGCCCGGTTAAAACACTTTTTCTCAGGATAGGTAATAATTTGTAGATCTCGGGGGGTCCAATCTCTGGCACCTGGACAACAAACTTTTATATCCATAGAACGGAGCGACAATGCAGATGCTCGACAGCTGCTCTATTCATTTCCTATGAGACTGCCAACCGCTGCACTCACTCAGCTTTTTCCGGCAGCTCCATAGGGAATGAATAGAGTAGTGATCGAACATCCCATCTACAGCACCATATTTGTTGTCGGGGATAATAATTCTTCGATACATGGCTATGTGTGGGTCCCATCAGTGGGACACAGGCTGATCTGCAATTTATAACCTGTTTTCCAGATAAGTAATAACTTGTTTTAAATGGACAGACATCAAAGACTTGACTTTATACTTTAGTAATGAGCAGTGCAGTATTACTGTGTGCCTCCAGTGATGAGTTTTTGGGCATCTCTACACCCCGTAAAGTTTAGCAGAGTTGACCAGGGGAACTTTAGAAATAAAGTTATTGGGGGCCGCACTGCAGCTCCACAGAACTGGTGTATATAGACTTTTTATCACATTTGTTCATTTGTCCTGGGACCCTGACCGAAAGACTAATAGGTTATTTGTAAAATATTCCTTCAAGGTGACCTGCTCTAACCTCATATTTGGTTTCCCATTGTTGAGTTCATGCTATTTGGTCAGGTCACAAGGGCCATCAAAACATACGTGTGCCCACTAGTAGGATAATCTTCTCCAGGCTAGCATAGAAATTGCTGACATATGCTCCACTGATCACTAGAGGACTATGGATGGTGGCCTGAGTTAAGGTACTGTCACACTAAGCGATATCGCTAGCAATATCGCTATAACTTGTGACGTTATAGCGATATTGCTAGCGACATCGCTGTGTCTGATACTTACCTACGACCCGCTCCCCCGCTGGTTATCGCTGATCGCGCGAGAACGTTCAGGACCGCTTCTCGTCGTCAGCTTCCTGCGGCGCTTCCTGTTGAGAGACGAGCGACGAGCGTGGACGCGGGCGGGAGGACGCAGGATCGCCTAGTGTAACAGGTAAGTAGTGACCTCCAACCCCAGCGATGTCGCTGGTGAGATCTGCCTGTGTGGCAGCTCACTAGCGACCACTTAGCGATGTACCAGCGATCCTGACCGCGTCATATCACTGGTCGGGATCGCTGGTACATCGCTAAGTGTGACAGTACCTTTAGTAACCCAGTACATTACAATACATAGATTAAAGTCGTATACAAGGTGAAGTCCTGTAAACTTGTAGCTGGCAGGGTTGCCAACTGTCCAGAAATTACAGGACAGTCTGTAAAAATTAGGTACTTTTTTCCCTTGTCCGTCATAAAAAAAATAGTTGCGTCCAAGTTTTTTTAAAGCTGAAAAACTCATACAGATTATTATTAATTTAATTATCATCCTTTTTCAGTTCACAGTGAATGTAGCTGATGTCTTTGTGGCGCCCCTGAGGCTCCGTCGCCACAGAGGTACTGCACCTCCTCCTGAGGTGTGGTGCCCCACCATCCAGGTAAGTTGGAGGCTCCTGACCACGCTCCAACACCTGCATCCCATACAACACAGTAGTTCAGCAAAGCCACATTGCGGCTCCCTGCTTGGAGTGTAGCAGAGCACCTTTGGTGGCTCCCTGCTTGGAACACGAAACGTGCTGGGAGGCGGGTGGAGTTGAGAATACATAAAAGAGCGGGAAGGTTTAGAATTACAGGTCAGTCTGGGAGAGGAAGCCACTCAGAGAGGAGTGAGGAAAGAATATCCCTGAGAGAGGGATGGAGGAAGGAGGTGCTGCAGCAGACCTGAGTGACCTGGGTCTGCTGGCACGGGAAAGGAAAGAAGGAGAAAGACATTGAACTGAAACCTGATCTTTCAGGAGAAGGAGCGATTAGTATGGAACGAAGTAGTAAAAGGGAACAGAGGACGTGGGTTAGGAGAGAACCCTGCCTAGAAGTTCTAAATGCAAGGCCGGGGCCCGGTCCCCAAGGTTGTATGGATGCTAATGGTCCTGCAGTAGACACCGGTGGAGTAGTGGGCTGTAAATGCACTACTCCCATCTAAGACTTGGGGGCACAACAGCAACATTGATAGTGAGCCGGGACTCAGGAGTAAGGAGTCCCCGAAGCAGGCTACAGCTGTCTGCCGTATAAGTAGAGTTCTTGAGAACATCTGTCAGGAGGCACTCCAGTGTATCTCAGTGCTGGGAGTACTTCACACTTAAAGGCGCTATAGAGGAGACGTTCAGAAAGGCACATGTTGGCGGATTGTTGGAAGGGAGCATTCCATCTTGCCTGGAGGTTGACTGAGTCCCTGACCTGGAGGACACGGCACGGAGGCAGGCACCTGTGTGTACTACAGACTGTGAGTAAAGCTTTGGAACTACAAGCCCTGGTGTCCTCCATTCATTCTTGCGTCAACGCACCCAGCACTGCTACATCTGGGTACCAGCTTCTACACCGCTGGTGCCTCTCCTCAACCCCTACATCTACACTGCCCTGGGGCTACAGCTTCACCTGTGGGGAGCTTCACCATCTTGGCTGCAACACACCACCAGCCCCAGAGGATCTGCATGCAGCGTCGGCCTAACATCTCACTTGCCGAGCACCACAGGTGGCGTCACGAACTATTCCATTAACTACATCCCACCATTCAAACTTCCCCTATTAATTGGGCGCCCAGGACCACGGACCAGGTCACCGCTGCTGTGACACATCCCGCCAACACCGGCCCGGTACTGAGTACCCCACGGCCCTGGGAGGGCGACCCAACTTCATACCAGAATTATGGGATTTAGGCGTGTATTGCTTTATGTTTTTTTATGGTTTTCTAATGTGTCTGTAAAAAAGTTGGATGTCTGTGAATTTTTGAGAAGGTGTCCAGAAAAAATAAAAAAATAAAGTTGGCAACCCATGTGGCCGGTTAGTGAGAACACATGGCCTTGTTGGTGAACTGTTGCTTTTAATTAGGCATGGAGATACTGTAAGGGGCTGACATTGCTATGGACAGCAGAGACACGCTGCCCCTTTAAGAGACAGCACCCCCTTGGCTGATGCGATGGTACATTCGATTCAACCCTTCAAAAGACTGGTTTGGTTTGCTCCTCCAGCTATGGAGAGGGGAGGGGCTGTTTTCCCAGTGGGTGTTTGGAGCTGGGAGTCTGCAGGAGACTGACGTGAGGAGAAAAACGTGCAGCTTAGAACTGACTGAACCTGTGGGATTGTGTATACCCTTCTGGGGATAACGAAGGTGGTTTTCCTGTGTTACTGCGAGGAGCCACGAAGATCTACAAGGAAGAAATTCAGAAGAGGGAGTTCACCGTTTCTAGGAACAGGTTCGGAGGACAAGACCACGTTGCACAGAGCTTCCAGGGAGGACATCGCATCATCTTGCAGAGAACTACAGGGGGGCCCCAGGAAGGAACTGAGACACCAACTTTACTGTGATTGTTAACCCCATGTGCGCACATGTTTAGTGCTTAGGATAGGCTGCAATAGACAGAGCATGGTAGCCGTGCGGCCGAAGTAGCAGCGGTCAGTCAGGCTATAGCTAGAGCAGCAGCATACTGTGCTTTATTGTATTGTTTTGCCTTTTGAAAGAATACACTGATCTGTAAGGCTGAGTTCACATGTGGCGTTTTTTTCGCGTTTCCGCGGCGGTTTTAACCGCGCGATTTTGCCGCGAAAACGCGAAAAATAAGCATCCCATGCATTCCTATGGGATTCCGCAATGCTGTGCTGATGCTGCGGTTTTTACCGCGGCGGAATTGCTTTACGGTAAAAACCGCAGCATGCTCATTATTTTGCGGAATCGCGGCGATCCCGCACCCATAGGAATGCATTGTTCCGCTTACTTCCCGCATGTGGATGTGCACACCATGCGAAAAGTAAGCAGAACATTTGCGGATGGTACCCACGGTCCGGAGGAGAGGAGACTGTCCTCCGGGCTTTGGGTATCATATCCCTGTAAAAAATAGAATTTAAAATAAAAAATATTGTTATTCTCACCTTCCGACGTCCCGCGCAGCCTTCCCGCATCTCTCCACGCTCCCGTTCCCAGTAATCCTTTGCGAAAATGCCCGCGATGGCGTCCGTTCTCGCGGGATCGCGAAGTGTCACGGTCATTCGCGCGACGTCATTGCGAATTACCGCGAGACGTCGCAATCCTGCGAGAACGGACGCCATCGCGGGCATTTTCGCAAAGGATTACTGGGAAGACTGCGCGGGACGTCGGAAGGTAAGAATAACACCATTTTTTATTTTTTTTACTTTTTATCTTTTACTACTGATGCTGCATAGGAGGCCTCAGTAGTAAAAAGTTGGTCACACTCGTCAAACATTATGTTTGACGAGTGTGAACAACCTGTCAATCAGTTCTCCAAGCGATGCTACAGATCGCTTGGAAAACGCTAGCATTTTGCAAGCTAATTACGCTTGCAAAATGCTAGTTTTTCCGCGGGAAAATCGCGGGAATTTAAAATGCGATTTTCCTGCGGAATGGAATTCCGGAATTCTCGCGGTAATTTCGGCGAGAGTTCCGGTACGTGTGAACTCAGCCTAATAGTTGGTGCACCGTGCCATTTGTACGGCCCAGCTAGAGAATATCACTTTTGTAAATTGTTTTTTGTCATTGCATACCCGTTTACACTTTCCTATCACTGCATTGCTTGCCTGTAAATAAATTAACCCTTTGTTGTTTGCACCTTATCTTGTGTACCGTAGTCTCCCTGCATTGAGGTGGTCCCCCGGCCATCGCTTCAATACAGTAGATTAGTGACACAATTGAGGCCTGGAGACCAATTACCAACACTATTACAGTAGCATTAAGACACAATAGTGTGACGTCCGTCTGCGAGTCTGGGCTGCAGTAAGACAACACCCCAAGCAACCCTGATACCCTTTACCCCTATACAGGGATCTGGATTTATAGCAGAGCCCAGGAGGTAGCTGTCTGAACAAGAGCAGTGGACCAGAGCAGGGTGGTCGCCAGAGAGGTGTTCCAATACAGGACCAAAATCGTAGTGGGATCCGAGTGTAAACCAGTCGGGCAGCAACGGTACAAAAACAGCAGACAGAAGCAGAAATCCAGGCCAAGGTCAGAGTCATAAACCAGGAGGGCGGCAGAAGTACAAAATCGTTAGGCAGAAGCAGTCAGAAATCTAGGCTAAGGTCAGAGTCATAAACCAGGAGGGCGGCAGAAGTACAAGATCGGCAGGCAATAGAATGGTCAGAAATCCAGGCTGAGGTCAAAGTTGTAGCAATTCACACAGTAGCACACAGGGGAACCAAGAATATATCCGACGGCTTGCAAGACCAGTCCCAAGGTATTTGAGGGATCAGGTCATCCCTCACAGGTTCCTGGACTGGTGATGTCATTAGGACCGCCCCCAGGACCAGGCTAGGTGGTGATACATTAACCCCCTGACGACTGACAGAGGGGCGGAGCCTGTGCCCACCAGATGCCTGCGCAGGAGCCCCTTCTCTGTCACCACCATAATTCACGGGCGAACCACGGCGCTTCCCAGTGGCCGAGGCAGGAACAGCCGTCCCCGAGTCTGACGGTGAAGTGGCGGTCCGGCGCCTCCTAGTGGCCATGACCGGAACAGCAGGCCCCGAATCTAACGGTGACGTGACAAACCGGCGCCTCCTAGTGGCTAAAGCAGGGACCATAGGCCCTGAGTCTGACGGCGACGTAATAGAACCACGGCGCCTCCCAGTGGCTGAGGCAGGAACAGCCATCCCCGAGTCTGACGGCGAAGTGGCGGTCCAGCGCCTCCTAGTGGCTGCGACCGGAACAGCAGGCCCCAAGTCTGACGGCGACGTGACAAATAGTAAGAGGTGCAATGTATAGCTAAAGTCTTCACGGGCCAGCTATTTAGATATAAAGGGTAGCAGTCATTCTCGGGCAATGGTGCAAGAGGGGATCCGAAGACCATCTACCACATAAGAAAACATCTGTATTATAAATGGTACATAGAAGGAGAGGGGTCTTGTTATTTATTTTTCAGAAGCTGTTAAGTTAGACCTCAGAGATAGCAGTACTACAAATGGCCTGTCAAGTCAGGGTTCATTGATTTTTGCATTGGGGTCTTCAAGCTTCAGTCTGTTACACTTCACTGATTTACTTATATTTAGTCATGCAAAATAGTTTTCCGGTTAGAAAAAGATGACTTGTAGAATTCTGAAAGAAACAAGGATTTTGGTAAACATGCATCAATCAAGACAGTATCTGCTTCTTGCTAATCTGACATCCGACTATAAAACTCTTGGCTGTTGTGACCATTTACTCATCTCATTCGTGCTGAACTCAAACACATGTTGTGGCTTAAAGAGCATTTCAAATTGGGATCTAAAATCTGTAATATAGTAAAATATGAATAAAGTATACAGTGAACAGTGTGTGGACCCCTCCTCTTAACAGGACCGGCATTAGAGGCAGGCAGACCAGGCAGCTGCCTAGGGCCCCCGCTCCCCCAGGGCCCCCAACCAGTGGCGTGCCGATAATAGCGGCACATCACAGAGCTGCTATGGGGCCCATGAGTCGGGGGGCCCGCCTGCCGCCAGTGCCGACTTCCTCTCGCGCCGCATTCAACTATACTGTCATCTATGACGCCGGTACAGTTCAAAGCAATCAATGATGGGAGAGCGTCAGATGATGCTCCCTCTCCCATCATTCCCCTTTGCCTATGACACTGGGAGACCAGAGCACAGACTGGAGCAGCGCGGTGCATGAGGAGAGGTGAGGATTGTGGGTTTTTTTTTAAATATATCAGTGAGTGAGTACTGGACTGTGGGGCCATTCTCAGGTGGTTGGGGGGTACATTATATTCTATGGGGAGGTGGGCTGCATTATGTTCTATGGGGGGGCTACATTATATTCTATAGGGGCTGTATTATATTTTATGAGGGAGTATTGCATCATACTCTTCGATGGGGCTACATTATATTCTATGGGGGGGCTGTATTCTATGAAGAAGGATTACATCATGCTCTTTGATGGGGCTACATTATATTCTATGGGAAGGTGAGCTGTATTATACTTTATGGGAGCTATATTATATTCTATGGGGGCTGTATTTTATTTATTATATTCTATGAGGTGTGATTGCATCATACTCTATTTGGGGGCTACATTATACTATATGAGGGGGCTACATTGTATTCTATGGGGGGCTGCATTATATTCTATGGGGACTAGATTATATTGTATGGGGGCTTTATTATACTCTATGAGGGAGCTACATTATATTCTATGGGGCCTGCATTATATTTTATGAGGAGGTCTACATTGTATTCTATGGAGGGGCTACATTATACTATATAAGGGAGCTTATACAGATACTCTGTGGGGTAGCTGCATTACACTCTGTGGGGTGACTGCATTATACTAAATGTGGGCTGCATTATATTGTATCAATGACTATGGAGAATACATTGTATTATATGAAGAACTATGGGGTGCATTATACTATGGGAAGTGAATTGTACTACATGGATGACTATGGCGGTGCATTATACTGTATGGAGCACTGTGAGGAGTGTATTATACTATATAGAGGACTGAGCAGTGTATTTTAATATATGAAGGTCTATGAGGAGTGTATTATACTATATGGAGGACTCAGTAGTGTATTATACTATATGGAGGACTGAGAATATTTTAATATATGGAGAGCTATGAGGAGTGTATTATACTATATGGAGAACTGAGCAGTGTATTTTAATATATGGAAGACTATGAAGAGTGTATTATACTATATGGAGGACTGAGTTATGTGTATTATACTATATGGAGGACTGAGTGTATTTTAATATATGGAGGACTATGAGGAGTGTATTATCCTATATGGAGGACTGAGGAGTGTATTATACTATATGGAGTACTATGGGGAGTGTATTATACTATAGGAGGCCTATGGGGCACATTATATTATATGGAGGACTATGGGGTGTGCATTTTACAATATGGAGGACTGTGGTGCACATTATAATATATGGAGGACTATGGAGGGTTTTATACTAAACAAGCAAAATGCTGCCTATTCATCTAGTGATTGGATTGTTTATGCCAGAAAAAAAATCATTGTTTTCAGCAGTGATTGTTCTGTCCCATCATTATTCCTCAGCCAGTAGAAAGAGGCCGGGAAACAAGCGTCGAACAACTTCAATATTGTCGATCACACTCGTTTAGCATCCTGAACTCAGCGTATGTAAATACAACAGAAATGCTTCTGTGTGATGTGCAATTTGCTAGCATTTGGGGCCCCATTTTAAACTTTTGCCTAGGGCTCCACTTTGCCTAATACCGGCCCTGCCTCTTAATTATGGAGTTCAGCCACAACCATTGTAAGGCTAAGTGCACACGTACCGGAACTCTCGCGGAAATTGCCGCGAGAATTCCGGAATTCCATTCCGCGGGAAAATCGCATTTTAAATTCCCACGATTTTCCCGCGGAAAAACTAGCATTTTGCAGGCGTAATGCTAGCGTTCTCCAAGCGATCTGTAGCATCGCTTGGAGAACTGATTGACAGGTTGGGCACACTCGTCAAACATAGTGTTTGACGAGTGTGACCAACTTTTTACTACTGAGGCCGCCTATGCAGCATCAGTAGTAAAAGAGAAAAAAAAATAAAAAATGGTGTTATTCTCACCTTCCGGCGTCCCGCGCAGGCGTTCCCAGTAATCCTTTGCGAAAATGCCCGCGATGACGTCCGTTCTCGCGGGATCGCGATGTCTCGCGGTTATTCGTGATGACGTTGCACGAATGACCGCGAGACTTCGCGATCCCGCGAGAACGGACGTCATTGCGGGCATTTTCGCAAAGGATTACTGGGACCAGGAGCGTGGAGAGAGGCGGGAAGACTGCGTGGGACGTCGGAAGGTAAGAATAACAATATTTTTTATTTTAAATTCTATTTTTTACAGGGATATGGTACCCAGAGCCCGGAGGACAGTCTCCTCTCCTCCGGACCGTGGGTACCATCCGCAAATGTTCTGCTTACTTTCCGCATGGTGTGCACAGCCACATGCGGGATGTAAGCGGAACAATGCATTCCTATGGGTGCGGGATTCCGCAAATTAATGAGCATGCTGCGGCTTTTACTGCGAAGCGATTCCGCCGCGGTAAAAACCGCAGCATTAGCACAGCATTGCGGAATCCCATAGGAATGCATGGGATGCTTATTTTTCGCGTTTTCGCGGTTAAAACCGCCGCGGAAATGCGGAAAAAACGCCACGTGTGAACTCAGCCTAAAGGTTGTAAAAATAAAGCACGTAGTCATGTAAACTTCATGGTAAACATGTGGGTCATACGAAAGAGCTCTAACTGTAAACGTCGGAGTGTCATAGAATGGAACAAGTCAGATTATGACATTTCTGATCTGCTAGATCTGCTCCACACTGGAAGTACTGTTATTATGGAGAAAAAACATCTAGGAGTAAGAAAAATTCAGCCAAAAAGCAGTAGACCATGCAAACTCAATAGAGCAAAGCCACCGGATCGCTGAAGTGCGTGGTTCATGAAAATTTGTCATCATCAGTTCCATCGCCCTACACAGTGGAGGGCCATAACCATGGCATATGCCATAAATATCTTCTGATCCAGCCCTGCTGCAAAAATATATGGAGAGTTCGCTGTGAGGTTCATTCACTTGTATGGAAGTTACGAGAGCTGTTCGTAATCCCTGTAATTAATTACTATTTTTGTAATGTTTGATCATTGGGCCTTTACATGAGGAAATTTGTCAGTGGCACATCCTTTCATTTAAAATGGGGATGTGCTGGTAACAATCACGTAAAATGTTTGAGAGGAGGAAAAACAAACGACCCCAACTTCTAATCGTTGCAACATGAAAAAGATAAGTAAATAAGCGCTAATAAAGATCCTTTATCAGTGACGTGCTTGTTACGAATAATTTATCCACCCATTTAAAAAAGAAGCTTTAGCTATGTTTAGGGTAATTACCGTATACACGACGACCTTTTCAGGCGGATTCTACTTCAAAAAACGCATGAAAAATCTCTCCAAAGCACTTCTATATAAAATTAATGTCACAACTGTTGTTGGCTGTCCCAGGACCTAGGGCTCTTTCCCTGTCCCTAACGATAGGGGCGCCCTAGCTCGCCCTGTTCCCTGGATTGCTTCTGATGGTGAAGACGCCGGGGCCATGTACCTTGCCATAGCTCCTTAATCCTCCCTCAGTCTGTACCCTTCCCCCACCCAGGGAAGAAGGGACTAGCAGTGTACCGTAATACACCAACCAAGGTAATACGAACAGGGATAAAGGAAAATACCAATCATACAAATATACACACATAAACAACAGAGGTAAACACCGAGGAGTGTAGAATGGTGTTAAGCCAAAGTAGGAGAAGAAAGGAAATTATCACACACTCAAAACCTAGCAACAGTCACAGATAAATCCGACAAACGCCTTCTCTAACAACAACCACCAACAACCTCCAGCTACGGTATACAGAATAAGCTAACTCGGACAATGAGTGCTAGCCAGGGCCCAGATTATATAGGAGATGGGAGTGGCCAACAGTGCACAGCTAACAGCCTTATCCAGGAAAGCTTCCAGGAGTTCTCACCTCAGCAAATTAACCCCTGCAATGCTAAAAGAAACTTACACTATTTAATATCAAGATGAAGTGCTTCTAATCCATGCAAGAGAAGGAGAAATCAGATGCTACGGTCTTCTGGCTCCTCTCTGTCGCAGAAAACCCTTGACAATTGACTTGTTCAGTCTTTTAGGCGTCTTTTAACCACAAAAAAATGGACACAATGCATATGTTCCATCTAATGTTACTTTTTTAACCACTTCAGGGTTCGGAAACCTTGGAGCGGCTAAAAGAAGTTACATTGTTTGGATGGCTTAGTTTGGAAGCCGCCCGCTCTCTATAAAGAAGATCTACACATACCAAAGCTTGCACAATCAACAGGCAACCCTGGCACACCAGCTTGACTAAAGAACTGAGTTGGGCTTCCAGGATTGTAGAGCGGAGATAGAATCATAGAATCATAGAATCGTAGAGTTGGAAGGGACCTCCTGGGCCATCTGGTCCAACCCCCTGCTCAAAGCAGGATTCGCTAAATCATCCCAGTTAGATGTCTGTCCAGCCTCTGTTTGAAGACTTCCATTGAAGGAGAACTCACCACTTCTCGTGGCAGCCTGTTCCACTCATTGATCACTCTAACTGTCAAAAAGTTTTTTCTAATATCTAATCTGTGTCTCCTCCCATTCAGCTTCATCCCATTGCTTCTAGTCTTTCCTTGTGCAAATAAGAGTAAAGTTGATCCTTCTACAATGTGACAGCCCTTTAGATATTTGTAGACAGCTATTAAGTCTCCTCTCAGTCTTCTCTTTTGCAAACTAAACATTCCCAAATCCTGCAACCTTTCCTCATAAGACAGGGTTTGCAGACCGGTCACCATTCTGGTCGCTCTTTTCTGAACTTGCTCCAGTTTGTTGATGTCTTTTTTAAAATGTGGTGCCCAAAATTGGACACAATATTCCAGATGAGGTCTGACCAAAGAGGAGTAGAGGGAAATAATTACTTCACGTGATCTAGACTGTATGCTTCTGTTAATACATCCTAGAATTGCATTTGCCTTTTTTGCTGCTGCATCACACTGTTGTCTCATATTCAGTCTGTGATCTATTAGTATACCCAAGTCTTTTTCACATGTGCTGTCACTTAGCCCTATTCCTCCCATTCTATATATGCTTTTTTCATTTTTATTGCCCAGATGTAGTACTTTGCATTTCTCCCTGTTAAAAACCATTCTGTTAGTTGCTGCCCACTTCTCCAGTTTATTTAAATCTTTTTGAATCCTCTCTCTCTCTTCTCTAGTATTAGCTATCCCTCCTAGCTTTGTGTCATCAGCAAATTTAATCAGTTTACCCTCAATTCCTTCATCTAAATCGTTGATAAAGATGTTGAACAATACAGGGCCCAGGACAGAGCCCTGTGGTACCCCACTTGAGACATTCTTCCAACTGGATGTGCAGCCATTTACGACCACTCTTTGGGTCCGATCACTAAGCCAGTTATGAATCCACCTAACAGTTGCCTTGTCCATTCCATACTTAGTCATTTTTTCAATAAGGATTGTATGAGAGACTTTGTCAAATGCTTTGCTGAAGTCAAGATATACTATATCTACAGCATTTCCTTGATCCACCCAATCAGTAATACCATCATAGAAGGAAATTAAATTAGTCTGACATGACTTATTAGTTACAAACCCATGCTGACTCTGTTTAATCACTTCATTCTTATCCAGGTATTGACATACATGTTGTTTAATAATTTGTTCAAAGATCTTTCCTGGTATAGAAGTCAGACTCACCGGCCTATAGTTGCCTGGGTCCACCTTCTTCCCCTTTTTGAAGATAGGAACAACATTTGCTCTTCTCCAGTCTTCTGGCACTTCTCCTGTTCTCCAAGAATTTTCAAAGATTATGGAGAGGGGTTCAAAAATTTCTTCTGCTATCTCCTTCAGTACTCTGGGGTGTAATTCATCTGGACCTGGAGACTTGAATACATTTAGGTTAGCTAAGTGTTTCCTCACTATCTTTCTGTTTATAGATATCCTGGATTCTTCTATTCCCTTAATAGGACAGTGAATAACAGTTGATGTTACATTTCCTTTCTGAGAGAAAACAGATGCAAAATAGGAATTTAAAAGTTCAGCCTTCTCAACATCCTGTCTTACCATTTCATCATTTTCATCCTGTAAAAATCCTATAGCATCTTTGACTTTTCTTTTACTTTTGACATATCCCCAAAATCCTTTATTATTGCTTTTGACATCTCTTGCAAGCCTCAATTCATTTTCAGCTTTAGATAATCTGATTTGTGCCTTGCAGGTTCTGCAGACAGCATTATATTCTTCTTTAGATATGCCTCCTTCTTTCCATTTTATAAACATTTTTTGCTTCCTTTTTAGCATGTGCTTAAGTTCTGTGTTCATCCATCCTGGTTTCCTTAAATGCTTCCTATTCTTCCCTCTTTTCGGAATTGTTAACAACTGTGCTTTGAGAAAACATCCCATTCAAAGAAGCACTTGATCACTTATTGCAGCAAAACAAACCTACTTCTCATCTCTCATATCCTCTCTGTCTCACAACCCTAAACAGCTATTCAACACTTTCAATTCTCTCTGTCCCCCAGCTCCTCCTCCCTCTCCTCTCACCTCAGCTGAAGACTTTGCCATAGGGCCCCGTCAAACACAACAAGATCGCTAGTGAGATCGCTGATTTTGTGACGCATCAGCGATTTCTCCAGCGGTATCGCTGTGCATGACGGGAATCAGCGACTGGCCCCCCTGCCGGGTATCGCTAATCGTGCAGGATCGTCCTGGGCCATTTTTTGATCGTTGGTCTCCCGCTGGCCAGCACGCATCGCTGTGTGTGGCAGCGAGAGACCAGCGATCAGCGACGCTGGATGCTGGTTTCCAACGTAAACATGGGGTAACTAAGAGCTGCACGGCTCTTGGATACCCGCTGTTTACCCTAGATACCAGCACAAGCTGGTATCTAGGGTAAACAGCGGGTATCCAAGAGCCACGCGGCTCTTGGTTACCCGATGTTTACGTTGGAAACCAGCGTGCACGCTAGTATCTAGGGTAAACAGCGGGTATCCAAGAGCCGCGCGGCTCTTAGATACCCGCTGTTTACATTGGAAACCAGCTTACTCGCTGGTCCTGATCGCTGGAGGGGCTGTCTATGTGACAGCTCACCAGCGATCAGCCTAACGATGTCCCAGCGATCCCATCCATGTCGGATCGTTGGTGGGATCGCTGGGACATCATTATGTGTAATGGGGCCTTTATTCTTCAAGCAGAAGATTGATAACATGAGACAAAGCTTTCCCCTAAAGCCTCCACAGCCCCTCACCATAAGAATCAGCAAAAACAAACACTTGTGCATGCCCTCATCATCTCCCGTCACAAGTGCAACCTCCAGCTTCTCTGCATTGCCCAGAGACTACAGTTCACATTGCTAACCATGGCATACAAAGCCATCCGCAACCTGTCTCCTCCATACATCTGTTATATAGTCTCCCATTACTTACCTACGATCCACAGAAGATCTCCTTCTCTACTCCCCTCTTATCTCATCTTCCCACAATCGCAAACAAGATTTCTTCTGTGCATCCCCCCTACTCTGGAACTCTCTACCCCAACATATCATTTGCTCTCCTACCGTGGTAACCTTCAAAAGGAACCTGAAGACCTACCTCTTCCAACAAGTTTACAACCTGCAGTAACCTTCGTTCCACCATACCGCGGCACAACCAGCTCTACCCTCACCTATTGTACTCACCCATCCCTTGTAAATTGTGAGCCCTCGCAGGCAGGGTCCTCTCTCCTCCTGTAGCAGTTGTTGACTTGTATTGTACAAGATTATTATACTTGTTTTTTATTATGTATACCCCTCCTCACATGTAAAGCGCCATGGAATAAATGGCGCTATAATAATAAATAATAATAATATAGGTCAAATACGGGGGGCGTGGCATGGCTGGTGAGGAGTGAGGACGTGTTCTAGAGAGCTCCCGCTCCTACACCGAGCGGTAACCAACCTGTTCAGTGACCTCTCCAGATGCCTTCTACCCCGATGACCACCAGAAGAAGCAGAGGGAGCGTGTCCACCGGCCCCGCGGCATCCGACAAGGCTCCTCATAACATCTCCCGCTACTTCACAGGAGCGGGGAAGAAGAAGGCCGCAGGCGCCATGATGGATGCGGCGCGCAAAGGACAGCAGGCTCCGCCGTCAGCGGGGAGCAAGGTACAGGAGGTGGGGGAGTGAGAGGAGGGAGGACCGCAGAGGGACCCCTCCGGGATCTGACGGGGCAGTCTTGGAGGCTCCACAGGAGACGGGGCATTCTCCCCATAACAAAACCGCTGAGCCCCTGGAGGCTCGTCCTTCACAGGGGGACCCCACAGACAAGCCGGCGCAGCATCGCACCGGTATGACATGTGCAGGCCCTGAAGAGAGTTCCCCGGAGTTCTCTACGCCATGCACTCAGAGAGGCAATATTACTCCCTTGACGCCAACCTTATCACCATGGGTGGTGTTACAGCGCAGGGAGAAGCAGACCCTACGATGAGAGGGCAGTCAAATCACACCATGATATCTGCCCATCAGGCTGAACTGCCGCTTGTCATAGCTCCTCCACCTGCCCACCAATTAGCCGCATCCTTAACACCACAATGCGGTCCTTCTGCCCCTGCCTTTATGGGACAATCTGCAGCTCCCATGGGAGTCGATTTCACTTTATTATATAATAAAATAAAAGACATACCGACAAAACAAGACATGAAACAATATATTGTTCGCCTGGAATCTTCTTATAAAGCTGAACTTTCCATACTTAAGGACGACATCCAACAATGCGGAGAGAAAGTTGAATCCCATGATCAGCTTCTGACCTCCCTGAACAAAAGATTGGAGGCTCAGGAAGCGGCCGTGGCCGCTCAAGCTAGACATTGTCAGACCCTAGCAGAAATGCTGGATGATTCCGAAAATAGGGGACGCAGAAACAACTTAAGAATACGGGGATTACCCGAATCTATACCCCCCCAGGAGTTAAATACCACCTTGAGAGGCATCTTCAACTCGGTATTAGATAGGCCCCAAGATACTCCACTGGAGCTAGACCGTGCTCATTGGGCTCTGGGCCCGCGTCCTAGTGAACAGGACCCACCGAGGGATGTTATATGCCGGGTCCATAAATACCAACTTAAAGATGCAGTCATGGGGGCAGCCAGGAGAGCAAGACCCATAAAACACTTGGACACCCGCATACAGCTCCTACCAGATCTGTCCAGATGGACTTTGCAGAGGCGCAGAGCTCTTCGTCCCCTCTTGAATGAGTTGCAGCAGCACGACCGTCTCTATACCTGGGGGATTCCGTTCTGCCTCCGGGTTCAGAAGATGGGTAGAGTACATCGTTTGAGCCATCCTAGTGGAATCCCAGCATTCTTGGCCACCCTGGATATATCTGAGGTGGACATCCCTGATTGGCCACACCTACCATCATTTTACAGAATGGATGACCCTCGCAGGGGGCAGGCTTCTCAACGGCAGCGTCGACCCGGAAGACGGCTCAATGGACATGGGCACGTTCAGTTTTTTGATATGGGATAGGTTCTTGTCTGGATGGGTGGGGGACGGGGATTGGGGATCATTTCTACTAGCGATGCAGAACTGAAGTTAAATCAGTTTTACTAACAGTTGATTCCTCTTTTCTCTTCTCCTTCCTTCCTTCCTCCCCATCCTCTCCCTCCCCTTCCCCCCCCCCCATACTCTTAGTCAGTTGGGTTTCCACCCTAACCACTTCCAGGTGTCTCAATAGATTTCCACTTTGTTGTGTTCTATTTTAAAAGAAGGTATGATCCATGGAAGCTTACGTCGCTTCAGATTTAAAGGTGGTGGCATCTTTAACATTACCAGCTTTGACAGCACTGAAGCTATTTACAATAAGTGATATGTTAATGACTCATGTCTTTACTGTATTAGCTGAGGTTATATATAATCTTTATATGTTCGATTCCCTGCGTTAGGGGTATGCGATTGTTATATCATCACGAGGCTGGGGACTGGAGGAGACGGCGTCTCCATTTCTCTTCTTGTCATACACTTCCCCCCCCCCCGGAGGTGCTGTTTTGCCACTGAGGCGCACAGCAACTAATACTTACCTCCATTAGGTTCCACGATATCTGTGGGAGTGTGTCTATCCACACTCGCATGGTTAATTTCACCTCTATTTTCTGCATTTTCTCTAATCCTCTGTTTATTCTCTTTGTTTACACACCCCTCACCCTACTAGTTTCTTTCCCCTCTCCACAGTGGGCACCGGACTCCGAGACCGATCCATCCTTTGGAACGAAGCCTGACTTTCTCGATTCCGGACTACAAATACAATGCCTGGTAAGATTGCCACACAAAAGATTACACTGGGCTCCTTGAACGTTAGGGGCTTTAATATACCGCAGAAGTGGTCGCAAATTTTATATGGTAGGCACAAGAAAAGAGTAAATGTATTGATCCTACAGGAGACCCATTTTAAGATTGGACATGTCCCTAATATCCCTGATCTACTATACGACTTGGTTCCATAGCGCCAACCCGGACTCACGATCCCAAGGTGTGTCTATATCACTCCATAAATCCCTCCAACATACCATACTAGACACGCTAATTGATACTGAGGGCAGGTATGTGATCTTGAAGATCCAGATTTTTTCAACAACATATACTATAGCGGGCTGGTACGCCCCAGCCGGGACCAAATTCAAACTACTAGATCTTTTTTGAAGACAGTGGCTGATTTAGCTGAAGGGGTTGCTATACTTGGGGGAGACTTTAACCTGACTCTTAGGCCTGTTTCACACATCCGTTTTTCCCCATCAGTCAAAATCCGCCGTTTTGCAAAAAAAAACGGATCCGCCATTTTTCTTGGCGGATCCGTTTTTTTCCCCATTGACTTGCATTAACGGCGGATCTTGACGGATGGTCATCCGTTCGATCTGTTTTTTTACAGATCCGCCAAGATTTTGCCGTCCGCTGAGCGGACAGGACGGACAATGAAGCGTTTTTTTCCCCGGCCGGATCCGCATTTTCTATTGCGCATGCCCGGGAGGAATGGCTGTGTCAAAAATTTAACCCTAAACTCAGTTCTGGCGTCTGAAAAAAAAATTCTCTCGCTCCTTAGTCACTGTGCGTTGGCTTGGGACCCGAAACCGTCCATTGGAAGTTTCCTGTCGTCGGATCACGCTCCAATCTTTTTGGACATCAGTCCTCCAGACTCGGTGATGCGCCAGTGGACATGGAGATTGAATGATAATTTTTTAAACGACCCTACATGTGTGGCAGACGTTAAGGCAACCATAGCAGCATTTTTACAAGATCACGCACACGATACCACTGCTATGCCTATTAAATGGGAAACCCTTAAATGCGTTCTTAGAGGGGTATTAATTAAACATGGTTCCCGCCTGAAACAAATGAAAAACAAGGAAATTATGGACCTCACGGAAAAAATACTATCCCTAGAGGCGAAACATAAGAACGGTATGGGGGCAGGGACGCAGACTGACTTGATCAAATGCAGAGATGACCTGAAATCCCTGCTAAATGAGAAATCTCGTCATCATAGAACTCGCTTTAAAAGTATTCTATACGGCCAAGCTAATAAATGTGGATGCCTACTAGCTAGATTTCTTCACCCACGCTGTCAGACCACATACATCCCATCTCTCCAACGGCACCGGGGTCAGACGACGTCGAATCCAAAGGAAATTCTTGACATATTGCGACGTTACTATCATACATTGTACATTATTAACGGAGATAGCCCCCCTCAATCGCCCCTGGACCTCCAACCGCAAATAGAATCTTATATACAGGATACCGCCCTCCCGACACTGACTGCAGACTTAACGACACCATTGGACACTGATTTTACAACTGAAGAGGTTGACGAGGTCATTCATAACACCCCGGCTGGTAAAAGTCTGGGACCAGACGGTTTCTCCCCTCATTTTTACAAGATGTTTCGTGAGCAACTTAATCCCATTATGACGTTGATCTTTAACTCCATCGCGGGCGACTCCCCGTTCGTCCCACAATCCTTAGAGGCGTTCATTACAGTAATACCGAAGCCAGGGAAGGATCCCACGGTAGTGACCAATTATCGCCCAATATCTCTTATTAACGTTGATGTAAAACTTTACGTGAAAATTTTAGCTAATCGATTAGCTCCTCTTCTACCTTTAGTTGTACATTCAGACCAGGTGGGGTTAGTGAGGGGGAGAGAAGCAAGAGATGGGATAGGCAAGACCCTCATTTTGACTGCACATACTAAATTAAAACACAAGCCGATGGCTTTGCTGTCGATTGATGCGGAGAAGGCCTTTGACCGTGTACACTGGGGCTTCATGTTTTCGGCCTTACGACAGATAGGCCTAGGAAACCATTTCCTACATAGGATTGCAGCTCTATATTCTGGCCCTTCGGCAAGGGTTAGGGTCAATGGTGCAATGTCAGACTCTATAACCATCGGGAACGGAACACGACAGGGCTGCCCTCTGTCGCCCCTATTATACACGGTAGTTATGGAACATTTAGCGGTGGCAATTAGAGGGAATCCCAGTGTGCACGGTCTATGGGTGGACCGCACTCATTATAAGGTCTCTCTATATGCAGATGATCTTCTGCTGTACGTATCTCAGCCGCACATTACCCTCCCATCGCTGATGGTGGAGTTTCAAAAATATGGAGCAGTCAGCAATTTTAAAATTAATTTTCAGAAAACCGAAGACCTTAACATATCCCTGGGACAAGCAGAACTTGTGAGAATCATGGGGAATTTCCCCTTCCGTTGGAAATCTGGAGCTATTCATATTTGGGTGTTCAAATTCCTACCGACATGACTGACCTTTACAAATTGAACTATTTGCCCCTCCTGGAATCGACCCTGAAACGTTTAAGAGAATACGGACGAAAGAATATCTCGTGGTTTGGCAGGATGAACTAGTTTAAGATGGATGTTCTTCCCAGGTTTTTATACCTGTTCCAGGCGGTCCCGATTGTACCACCGAAGGCATTCTTCCAGACCATTAGATCTGCATTGACCCGCTTTGTTTGGCAGACTTCTAAGCCCTGTTTAAAGTACACCATTCTGACTACCACCGAAGTCCAGAGGCGGTGCGGGCCTCCCTGACTTGGAACTCTACCACAAGGCCTCCATACTTGCACGTCTATTCGATTGGCAATTCGGCCACCATTCTAAGCAATGGGTTCATCTAGAACAGACATCCTTTAATATCCCTCTGCGACACCTTCCATGGATTCGAAGCTATGACTTTAATGCAAATGACTCTGAGGGATCCACAGGCTTTCTGGCGCGAGAGACCCTACGGCTTTGGAACCGTATGAAAATTAAAAAGATATTGATTAGCGCCCTGAACCTGTTGACACCAATTTTTGGTAACCCAGATTTTCCTCCTGGTTGTTTTAGAGACCAATTTTTGGGTTGGCATATCAGTACTGACTTACGCCTGGGTCAAGTTTTGGTGGGAGGAGATATTCCATCTTTGGAGACCCTACGGGAACAGTTTCCCACTAAGTCGCTCTTCTGGATGGAATACAATCAGCTGAGGTCGTTTATCCGGAGACACATGGGTGACCGCACTTCTCGCCCCTCCACGACACGAGTGGAAAATTTACTACAACAGCAGGACTCTCTCATCTGATTTCTCTTTTATACAAGGAATTCCACGGCGGGGACTCAGAAGCGGTCCCGAGTTACATGCGGGCATGGGAAGAAGAGATGGAATGTAAATTTTCTGCTGAGGACCTTGACAAAGCTTACCTTTTCACACACAAAATGTCCCCGGCTGGGGGCGCACAGGAGAAAAATTTTAAGATACTGACCAGATGGTATCTGTCCCCCGTCAGACTAAAGTCTATTTTTCCGTCGGTAGATGACACCTGTTGGCGGTGTGGAACCGAGAGAGGCACACTATTTCATATACAGTGGGGCAAAAAAGTATTTAGTCAGTCAGCAATAGTGCAAGTTCCACCACTTAAAAAGATGAGAGGCGTCTGTAATTTACATCATAGGTAGACCTCAACTATAGGAGACAAACTGAGAAAAAAAAATCCAGAAAATCACATTGTCTGTTTTTGTTTCATTTTATTTGCATATTATGGTGGAAAATAAGTATTTGGTCAGAAACAAGCAATCAAGATTTCTGGCTCTCACAGACCTGTAACTTCTTCTTTAAGAGTCTCCTCTTTCCTCCACTCATTACCTGTAGTAATGGCACCTGTTTAAACTTGTTATCAGTATAAAAAGACACCTGTGCACACCCTCAAACAGTCTGACTCCAAACTCCACTATGGTGAAGACCAAAGAGCTGTCAAAGGACACCAGAAACAAAATTGTAGCCCTGCACCAGGCTGGGAAGACTGAATCTGCAATAGCCAACCAGCTTGGAGTGAAGAAATCAACTGTGGGAGCAATAATTAGAAAATGGAAGACATACAAGACCACTGATAATCTCCCTCGATCTGGTGCTCCACGCAAAATCCCACCCCGTGGGGTCAGAATGATCACAAGAACGGTGAGCAAAAATCCCAGAACCACGCGGGGGAACCTAGTGAATGAACTGCAGAGAGCTGGGACCAATGTAACAAGGCCTACCATAAGTAATACACTACACCACCATGGACTCAGATCCTGCAGTGCCAGACGTGTCCCACTGCTTAAGCCTGTACATGTCCGGGCCCGTCTGAAGTTTGCTAGAGAGCATTTGGATGATCCAGAGGAGTTTTGGGAGAATGTCCTATGGTCTGATGAAACCAAACTGGAACTGTTTGGTAGAAAGACAACTTGTCGTGTTTGGAGGAAAAAGAATACTGAGTTGCATCCATCAAACACCATACCTGCTGTAAAGCATGGTGGTGGAAACATCATGCTTTGGGGCTGTTTCTCTGCAGAGGGGCCAGGACGACTGATCCGGGTACATGAAAGAATGAATGGGGCCATGTATCGTGAGATTTTGAGTGCAAACCTCCTTCCATCAGCAAGGGCATTGAAGATGAAACGTGGCTGGGTCTTTCAATATGACAATGATCCAAAGCACACCGCCAGGGCAACGAAGGAGTGGCTTCGTAAGAAGCATTTCAAGGTCCTGGAGTGGCCTAGCCAGTCTGCAGATCTCAACCCTATAGAAAACCTTTGGAGGGAGTTGAAAGTCCGTGTTGCCAAGTGAAAAGCCAAAAACATCACTGCTCTAGAGGAGATCTGCATGGAGGAATGGGCCAACATACCAACAACAGTGTGTGGCAACCTTGTGAAGACTTACAGAAAACGTTTGACCTCTGTCATTGCCAACAAAGGATATATCACAAAGTATTGAGATGAAATTTTGCTTCTGACCAAATACTTATTTTCCACCATAATATGCAAATAAAATGAAAAAAAAAACAGACAATGTGATTTTCTGGATTTTTTTTTCTCAGTTTGTCTCCCATAGTTGAGGTCTACCTATGATGTAAATTACAGACGCCTCTCATCTTTTTAAGTGGTGGAACTTGCACTATTGCTGACTGACTAAATACTTTTTTGCCCCACTGTATGGTGGCAGTGCCCCGCTATACGACCCTTCTGGAAGAAGGTGTTCTTGGCTTATCATAGAATTTCTGGAGAATATGTTCCCCCCTCCCCGCAAATTGCCATCCTCTCGATCCTCCCGGGTCCTATATCCACTCAGAAGCGGAGCCTCCTCCGGTTTTGTATCACCGCGGCACGCATGGTAATCCCACACCACTGGCGCACGGCAACACCGCCAAATATGGCGGAATGGGTGTCGGAATTTGCAGACATCTTTCATATGGAAGAACTGAAAGCTGAATTGGAAGGGGACATCCGCATGATCCGCGTGTGGCAACCTTGGATCTTGTTCAAGGAAACTACCGGACTATCTCAGCTGATCGAGGAGGCTTCTTAGAGGTCGGCTCGGATGACTGGTGTCCGTCCCCCCCCTTTTAACTATTACCCCCTAAATGGCCCACCCTAATTTACTTCGTGTTCTTTCCCCTTCCTTTTCTGTCTCTTTTTAATCTTCTTCTGAAATACACCTTTGCTGATACATGTAAGGATGTCGTTGTGTATGTCTGTAACTATCGTCAGCTTACGCTGGTCCATCTATACTACTAATATGCCAGATGATATTTGGGGAGGAATGATAACTCTCCAGCCTGTTCCAATGCATTTAAGAAAGAAATGTATAATGTATGTTTATATAGATAGGTCTATCAACCTATAATACCTTCTCTCGGTCTGATTCTGGTAGATGGTAGTGCACATGAATATAAACCAACATTCAACCCATTGAAACGTCACGAGCCCTTGTCACAGAAGATGGGTCGGTTTTATACGGTGTATAAACGTTTGCTGCCTTGTATGTTATCTTTGTCTATTTTTTTTTTCAATAAAATAGATTCAACAATAATATAGGTCAAATACGATGGCGGCCAAGCTGCTGCGAAAACTAGTGGGAAAACACTGTTGGAGCAGCTTCAGGAATAAAGCCGCAGATTTGTCAAAGAAAACTCTGGTGCCTTCACTGCCTGCACCTCCAGGACCCGAGCGGGGAAAAAGGAGGAGCCGTGCCATCTTTTAAACCAAAGGGCCTTGCTATTGGCCAAACAAGGGAATACACTAAAACCTCTCTGACTATAGGGGTGGGAAGGAAGGTACCAACAATAACCCATAACACGGCGAGGTAGGGCACTACAGGCAGCGGTACTTTCCCTATCCCTTTCTTGTGAGTTTATAGCCATTTCCCATTATAAAAGGTTTACAATATTTTTTTCACTAAGCACACACTATATATACACTTGGGCATTTTTACATTATAAACATTAACAAATTTGCCATTAAGACTTAATCATTATCAGTTATTCAGAACAACCTCAAGCTCCTTAATGTCCTTATGCCTTACGTAGTGGCAAAAATAAATGTAATAAATGTAGGGGTGTAGCAGCGAGGAGACTTCTGGGGCCTATGCCATAAATGGGGGCAACCATTAGCCTCTCTGTCTTAGCTGGGGTATTTGGACAAAAGGCTAAGACTAGATTTCATTGTAAGACTTAATTTTGTCGTCAGCAGCGGGTCCGGACAGCATGTCCAGATCCCCCTATATAAACCCAAAAATTGAGAAATTTCCCTTCAAACTTGGAGTCTAATTTCACTTCTTCCCCCTCTTGATTCAGCAGCATTTTTTCCTTGTGATTTTGCGATCTGTGTCTCCCCCTGTATGGGTCTCTCCATCACCCTCTGGTGAAGGATACATCCAGCTACATTCAGGACACAACTGACCTATTGAATAAACTAGCAGCAATAGGTCCTCTACCAGAAGGAACCATCCTGGCCACCATGGATGTGGAATCTTTGTACTCTAATATCCCACACCAAGATGGTTTAAATGCCTGCAAATTCTTCATGGAAAACACAGGGACTGATGCTGATGCTGTGGTGAAACTTATAAAATTCATCCTCACCCACAATTACTTTGAATTTGACAACAGGATCTATCTACAGGAGACTGGCACAGCTATGGGAAGTAAAATGGCTCCACAGTATGCAAATCTTTTCATGGCCAAGCTTGAAAGCGGTTTTTTGTCCTCATGCCCCATCAGGCCCCTGGCCTACTACCGCTTCATTGATGATATTTTAATCATCTGGACAGAGTCTGAGCAACAGCTAAAGACGTTCCACGAACAGTTTAATCAATTTCATCCCACCATCAATTTAACACTCAACTACTCCAGTACCGAGATTAATTTTTTGGACACCATCATTAAGCTAAAAAACAATGAAATAGAGACACCCTGTATCAGAAGCCAATCGACCGTCCAACATACCTTAAATGGGACAGTTTCCATCCAAAACACATAAAGAACTCTATTATCTATAGCCAAGCCATCAGATACAATTGTATATGTTCCAACCCCATGGATAGAGACAAACACCTTGGTCGCCTCAAAAAGACCTTTTTGAATCAGGGTTACCATCCAAGAACAATTGAAAACCAAATTACAAGAGCCACCAGATTGTCAAGGAATCACCTGCTACATTACAAAGCTAAAGAAGAAAATAACAGAGTGCCTCTAGTAGTCACCTACAACCAAAATCTGGAGGTGCTAAGGGGAGCTGCACGGAAATTACAACCTTTACTACAAAAAGATGCCCGATTAAAATCCATTTTTCCAGACCCCCCACTGCTGTGTTTTAGGCAGCCCCCAAATTTAAGAAGCATCATTGTCAGAAGCTCCCTGTTCTCTCCAACAGCTGCAGGAACCTTTCCTTGCAACCAGAAAAAATGTAAAACCTGTCCATTTATAATGACCACGGACAAGATAAAGATCCCCAACTCACATCAGGACTACAAGATCCCAGGTACTTTCACCTGCATTACATCTAATGTGGTGTACTTAATTATTTGTACTAAATGTCCAACTGGGGGTCTGTATGTGGGGGAGACAGGGCAAAAGCTTAGAACAAGGATGAATGCTCATCGTCACACAATAAGAGAAAAAAGAATGGATCTACCTGTGGCAAAACATTTCTGTATCCCTGATCACAGCAATGTGGATATGAAATTACTGGTATTGAAAGGTAACTTCAATTCTCAGAGAGAGAGACGAGTTTGGGAGTACAAATTTATGACGAACTTTGACACTCTCAGTGCTGGAATGAATGTGTCGCATGGATTTATGTCTTTTTACATCAATTAAGGAATTTCCTTTTAAAACCTTGCGGGGCATCACAACACAGAACTAGACCCCAATCAGAGGACCATAAAACATCCAGACTCCTTATCTATGAACTGGTCCAATGTTTATATTTATGTTTCTCCCTCTCCCATATTGATAGTTCTGCTTCACGTCACTTGTCTTATCTATTGCATTTTTTCTAGGCTGTATTGTGCATAAATATGTGACATCAAATTTTGTATTAGTCTAGCCTGATGAAGAGACCTGAGTAGTCTCGAAAGCTTGCAATGTATTACCATCTTTTCAGTTAGCCATTAAAAGGTATCAACTACTGAGGACTCTCAATCCTGAATATTTTTCCATCACCCTCTGTGACTCTCCTCCCTCACTTTCCCTTTGTTGCTCTCTCGGTCTCCTCCGCTCATTTCCTGATGGGGTGCTGGTGCCAAGCCTGAGTCAGCGGCTCTGCTCTTAACTAGAGAGGAGGGGGGTGATTACTGCTCACAGGGTCCCGGGGCAGTGTCTGAGCCCCAGACTCACCCGGAGAGCCTAATGAATTGTAAATAGCTCTGCCATCAGGACAGGCACAAGGATGAGGCCTGATCACAAGCAGTTGTTCTGGGGCCAGATAGAGCAGCAAGGCATTCATGTTCCTCAAAGACAGAAAAAGTCAACAAGTGAAATCCATATGAACTGACGAGACTACGTAACTTCTAAAAAAACTACGTAACTATTGTAAGGCCGGGATCACACATGCGAGAAACACAGCCGAGTCTCGCATGTTAATACCGGGCACTGCCGCCGGCACTCAGGAGCGGAGCGTGCAGCTCCATGTATTGATATGCGGCCAGACACTCCGATCCGAATGCCGGCGGCAGTGCCCGGTATTAACATGCGAGACTTGACTGTGTTTCCTGCATGTGTGATCCCGGCCTAAATCCTATCTAAACTAGTCAACTAAAGAAACCTGCATTTGTGAACTACACTAGAACAGTATAATAATACATGGGACACTATTTTGGAACTTGGCTAAAAAATCATATGTGCCATCGCCCAGCTCCAGTACCACTGTAGGAACAGCAAACACTGATATTTATTATTTAACGGCCTTCAGCTCAATCTCCAGCCATGGCGCCTTGAAGGATGAACGCTCAATTGGAAGATCGATCTTGTGCAAGCCTAGATAGGTCCACCAGGGTCTTCTCCGCCATGATCTTGATACTATCAAGCCATCAGGTTGCTGGTCTTCCTCTTCGCCTTGTTCCTTCTATTATTCCGACCATAATGTTCTTCTCCAAGGATTTCTCTCTTCAAATGATGTGCCTAAAGTAGGCAACTCATAGCTTTTTGATCCTTGAGGGACTGATATTACGGTTTATTAAACTTGCCAAGATAACAGCAAAACCTAAAAAATCTGAACTGGACTTATATATAAGCTGGTATATGTGCAAAGTGTAGGAGCTTTGACCATTTTATAGACAAACCCCAAGAAAAAGAAAGAAAAAAAGGACATATACCTTACAGTAAGTAAATAGTAATGGTACAAGTAAATAACATCGGGTAGTTAGCACGATTTTGATTAAAAAAAGAAGCATAAAAACCATCCGACCACACCAAGGTGAATCCATTGGGAGGATCCTGACCTGTCTCTAGTATGAAAACCTTACCATGTATCAAACGAGGTCCTGATCTGCCCTCATTCACACTGACCTCATTTGACACATGGTAAGGTCTTAATACCAGAGACAGGTTAGGTCTGTACCAATGGGTACACATAAACATCCAGTTCATAATTTGTTTTGTTAAAACCATAAGCAAAACAGTATTAACTTAAAAAAAGAAGACTTGTCCAACACGTTTCCAGTGCTATGCAATGCAGGTTCTCAGTCATAGAAATGCATATTAGTCTCCAGTCAAAACAAATAGTAATGCGTACAACATGATTTCTTAATTCTGTTTTTCAGGTGGACCTGCAATGGGTAGGAAATGCGTTGGACAAGTGTTCCGTTTTTCAGTTAATGCTGTTTTGTTTATGGCTTTCACAAAGAATAAACTGGATCTTTTAATATAGAAGTGTTGCTGGAATTCCCATACTGTTTACCGCTCTAATTAAGTGCCAGGAAACCGATCTGACTATGGAAGCACCTCCAACATCTGGGGACTGTGAGTTGCTTCAACTAGGAGTTGTGAGATCAGCAGACAGAAGAATAGTTAGTAAACGGCCCGCCATCAGAACAAGGTGGGAAGACAAGGTACAAAATCACAATACAGAAGAATAGTCAGTAAGTGGGCCGAGATCAGAACAAGGTGGGAAGACAAGGTACAAAATCAAGATACAGAAGAATAGTCAGTAAGTGGGCCGAGATCAGAACAAGGTGGGAAGACAAGGTACAAAATCACAATACAGAAGAATAGTCAGTAAGTGGGCCGAGATCAGAACAAGGTGGGAAGACAAGGTACAAAATCAAGATACAGAAGAATAGTCAGTAAGTGGGCCGAGATCAGAACAAGGTGGGGAGACAAGGTACAAAATCACAATACAGAAGAATAGTCAGTAAGTGGGTCGAGATCAGAACAAGGTGAGAAGACAAGGTACAAAATCAAGATACAGAAGAATAGTCAGTAAGTGGACCGAGATCAGAACAAGGTGGGAAGACAAGGTACAAAATCACAATACAGTAGAATAGTCAGTAAGTGGGCCGAGATCAGAACAAGGTGGGAAGACAAGGTACAAAATCAAGATACAGAAGAATAGTCAGTAAGTGGGTCGAGATCAGAACAAGGTGAGAAGACAAGGTACAAAATTAAGATACAGAAGAATAGTCAGTAAGTGGGCCGAGATCAGAACAAGGTGGGAAGACAAGGTACAAAATCAAGATACAGAAGAATAGTCAGTAAGTGGGCCGAGATCAGAACAAGGTGGGAAGACAAGGTACAAAATCAGAATACAGAAGAATAGTCAGCAAGTGGGCCGAGATCAGAACAAGGTGGGAAGACAAGGTACAAAATCAAGATACAGAAGAATAGTCAGTAAGTGGGCCGAGATCAGAACAAGGTGGGAAGACAAGGTACAAAATCAAGATACAGAAGAATAGTCAGTAAGTGGGCCGAGATCAGAACAAGGTGGGAAGACAAGGTACAAAATCAGAATACAGAAGAATAGTCAGTAAGTGGGCCGAGATCAGAACAAGGTGGGAAGACAAGGTACAAAATCAGAATACAGAAGAATAGTCAGCAAGTGGGCCGAGATCAGAACAAGGTGGGAAGACAAGGTACAAAATCAAGATACAGAAGAATAGTCAGTAAGTGGGCCGAGATCAGAACAAGGTGGGAAGACAAGGTACAAAATCAAGATACAGAAGAATAGTCAGTAAGTGGGCCGAGATCAGAACAAGTTGGGAAGACAAGGTACAAAATCACAATACAGAAGAATAGTCAGTAAGTGGGCCGAGATCAGAACAAGGTGGGAAGACAAGGTACAAAATCAAGATACAGAAGAATAGTCAGTAAGTGGGCCGAGATCAGAACAAGGTGGGAAGACAAGGTACAAAATCAAGATACAGAAGAATAGTCAGTAAGTGGGCCGAGATCAGAACAAGGTGGGAAGACAAGGTACAAAATCAAGATACAGAAGAATAGTCAGTAAACCAGCCGGGGTCAGTACAAGCAAACTATAGAAAAAACATGGGCTGAGAAGAAGCAGCAAACCTGAGGATGAAATAAATATATATCTGGCAGCTACCAGCAGTAGGCTGGTAGTTTTAGTAGGGTGTGGTACTGTCCAATTGGCCAAAAGCAAGGAGCTGATTACTCCATCTGGAAAGCACAACCCTCCATAGTGCCTGCCTGGACAGCACTACATGTCATAGCCACACTAGTCTAAGAGTCTCGACAGAGCCTGCAACACTCAGAGCTTCTGGTCCTGATATCTCCATCACCAGTGTCACCCTCAGAAATAATACGGCGGTGCCTCGTGACACAAGCAGATGTGCCAAGAGCCAGTCCTGGGGAACATGTGGCAATGAAATGGGATGGCTTCCCCATTTTGTACTATGGATCAACTTAGACCTTTCCTCACCACTTGGTCTGGTGACAAGTAACCATAAACAGCCATGCATACTCATCACAGATGCATTAAAGGGAATCTGAAAGCAATTTCTTGTTAGATAATCTAAGAGCATCATGATGTAGGGGCTGAGACAGCGATGTGTCACTTACTGGGCTGAGTATTGCTGTTTCAACAAAATCAGCATTTTATCAGCAGGAGATGATTACTACAGGGACAGGTGTCTTGTGCCTCCTGGTCCAATCACGCAAACACCACTGACTTTCTGTCAATACACAGTGCACTCAGTGAGCCAATCAGGGGTGGGTGTGGGCGTGGTTATACACAGCTCTGCATTTCAGCACTGCTAGATCTACAGCAGTTAAAACAGTGATTCTACCAAATTGGCAGCATGCAGACCAGCAAGTGACACATCGCTGGAATCAGGGTCCCAGCCTCTAAATCATGCTACTCTCATATTACATAGCAAAACCTGCTGACAGATTCCCTTTAAAGCTTAGTGCCTGTATTAATCATATTTACAAGGTTTCCTGCCCAACTCATAGACAGCAAAAAATCTAGGCCAGATCTCTCATTTCAGAAAGCTATGTTTTACTCTGAAACACTGCAACATTTCACAGAAAACAAAGCCTGAAAAGTGTGCAAGGCGCGGCAAAATGATGCTATCTGCATATATGAAAGTATAAATCATGCTGAGCTAGGCAGAGAGAAGTCAGAGGGAGCTGTCTAACAGACTTCTCTCCCTGTGACTGATGCTATATTTCCTCTGAAAATTGAGGTACCCTGTGTAGATTTTATGTTGCCTGTGATCTGGGCCGCATGTGACCACTGGTGGCTTGTTTTAACAGTATCTAATGTACACTCATCCTGTGCAAAAGTGGTCATGGAAAAGAGATAGACTGGACTAAAAGGGTTAGAGTCTCAATGCCTTTCATGGTCGAGATGGGAATAACTGTTTCGAGGTCCCGGCGACCAGAGGCTCGGGTAATGAAATGGTCAAGCGCTTCTGCGCTACCCAGTTTGAATAAATCCCATTCATTTTCCTAATCCCGGGTGGCGGGGACATAGAAGCAGTTTTTCCCATTTCAGACTTACAAGGCAGAGATGGTAATAACTGTTAAAGTGTACACCAGTCGGTTGCTGCCTTTTTATTTAAAAAAAAGAGTTGTCAACCACAGATTGATGATTTTTCTAAATAACACTCATCACCGGAATTGCTAATGCCACCTTATAAGACCCGACTTGTTAGCAAAAGTTGGCTCCAAACTTCCGGATTGTGGTATCTCGGCATGTAGAGTTGGATCACATAACCCTGCATGGCCCCTCTCACTGTGAGAGCGCAATATCACACGCGTCAGCAAAGTTCAAGGTGCGAGATCTTGTGCTTTCACAGTGATGAGGGTTGTGGGATCCCAATCTGATTACTGATGATCCACAAAACCAGAAATTGGAAGCCAACTTTTGCTGGAAAGCCGAATCTTTAGGGTGGAATTAGGGACAACAACTATCAGCATTTTTGATAATAAATGTTATTTAGAAAAATCATTATTTTGTGGCCACCAACTGTTCTCCTAAATAAGAAGGGCAGCCCCAGACTGGTGATGGGCTCTCTTTAAATGTTAACTGCTCTATGGCCCGGCTGACTTCCTTCGTACTTGGCCATTTCACCTACATTAACCTCCGTCTCAGCTGATTTCCCACACCCATCTTCTTTAGACTGTCTTTGACCCTCCACTCCTTCATGATGTATTTTTTTCCAAACCCATCCCTCTCTTCTGGCCTTTCTTAGACACTATTATTCTTAGCCTTCTCTGTCTTTTAGTTCTACCTTCCACAATTCGTTTCTTCTCTAATCTACACCAGTTTCTTTTAAATACAGATCTGTCGCCAGAGATTATAATACAATCCGCATATATTATTAAATAGATCTCTTAGACCTGATGCAACCGGTGAACTTACTTTGAAAATCCATGTCAGAATGACTGAATAATACTTTTTTTTTAAAGTTTAACATTGAAACACCATGTTTTTTCCCAATCAGTCCCAGATCATACAGTCTCTTTAGGCCTCCAAGAAGCATCTGATTATGGTGACGTTTATTCTAAGCATGTTTTTTTCCACTTCTGGTTAATGCAAACGTTATAAACTGTTTAAAATGAGCCGTGAACTATCCTGGTTCGTCCTTTAGCGTAAATACTTGTACTCCATGTATAGAATTCTGTACATTTTTAGAACTTTCTGTTGGATTGTTCCTCTGTTGGTCCTCCTGGAAACATTGGAATTTATTGACAACTGGGCGTTATCATCCCCTTTGTCTTTATACAGTCTGACATGGTCTACTCAGTACTGCCAGTATGGTAGGGGAATCATTTTTGACAAGAGTGTAAAGAGTTTGGATGTTCTCCCATGTTTGTGTGGTTTTCCTCCTCCACTCCAAAGACATACTGATAAGGAACAAAGATTATGGGGACAGTGATGTAAAGCATTGTGGAATTAATGGAATTCTATAAGAGAGTAAAATAAATAAATGAGTAAATAAAAAAAACATTTGCAGGGAGAACTACAGCAGAATGGCATAGTATAGGGCTTTTATAGAACACTCGATGTGGGCCCGATGCTATCACGATGGGGGCAGCTCTGTGGTGCTGGGGGCAGGGGCCCACCCACCTCCGTGCAGTCACAGCCAGCAGGAAAGACTTTGTATTGCGGCCTGTGCTGGATATGGAGTGCCGGCGCCACCAGAGGGTGCCCGCACCCCATCTCCAGCACGGGCCGCAAGCCGCAGTCTTTCTTGCCGGCTGTGACTGCTCGGAGGTGGGTGGGCAGGCGGCGGTAGGTCCTGGCGGCAGGTCCCGACGGCGGGTAGCAGGCGGAGGCGGCGGGGGGGTCCGGCGGCAGGTCCTGGCTGCGGGTCCAGTGCAGGCTGCGGGTCCTGGCGGCGGGTCCAGCAGTGACGGCGGCTGGGGTGCCGGCGGTGTCCCGCTGGTGGTACTGTGTAAGGGCCTAGTACCACCAGCGGGTGACATATTGGAATACGCATCACTTGGGTATTCCAATATGGCGGTCGGTGTACTTCCGGTGCGGCGCGGTGGATTGTGGGATTCGAGGACATCCAGACAGAAGTGGATGATGGACAATTTAAGGCAATTATATGTATAGATCATGTCTAGGCAAAATACACTGCTCAAAAAAATAAAGTGAACACTTAAACAACAGAATATAACTCCAAGTAAATCAAACTTCTGTGAAATCAAACTGTCCACTTAGGAAGCAACACTGACAATCAATTTCACATGCTGTTGTGCAAATGGAATAGACAACAGATGGAAATTATTAGCAATTATCAAGACACCCTAAATAAAGGAGTGGTTCTGCAGTTGGGGACCACAGACCTCATTTCAGTACCAATGCCTTCTGGCTGATGTTTTGGTCACTTTTGAAAGTTGGTTGTGCTTTCACACTCATGGTAGCATGACACGGACTCTACAACCCACACAAGTGGCTCAGATAGCGCAGCTCATCCAGGATTGCACATCAATGCGAGCTTTGGCAAGGTTTGCTGTGTCTGTCAGCGTAGTGTCCAACATGAACTCACAACATGCGTCCCTTAGAAACCCGATGTGTACGTTAGTTATGAGCTCCCTGCATCAGTGCGCTGGTAACTAACGTACAAATCGGGTATCTAAGGGACACACGTCCCTTGGATACCCGATGTGTACGTTAGTTACCAGCTGATCGCTGGTCTCCCGCCTATCACACGCAGCGATGCATGGTGGCCAGCGGGAGACCAGCGACCAAAAAAAAGTCCTGGCCTTTCCTGCAGCGATCAGCGATACCGGCAGGGGGGCCGGTCGCTGATCGCTGTCACACACAGCGATCTCGCTGGTGAGATTGCTGTTGTGTCACAAAAATTGTGACTCAGCAGCGATCTCGCTAGCGAGATCGCTATGTGTGACGGGGCCTTAAGTGAAATTGATTGTCAAATAGTGTTGCTTCCTAAGTGGACAGTTTGATTTCACAGAAGTTTGATTTACTTGGAGTTATATTTCTGTTAAGTGTTCCCTTTATTTTTTTGAGCAGTGTATAAAAATCTGACATTGGAAAATCTAAAGGAGCTCAGCGAAGGTGGGTATCATGAATCTAACAAGCTTGTCAACAATTTCCAATAGGAACCAGCAGAATTGTGATTTCAGCTCTGCTCTGGAGCATAACATAGGCTTTAGGAATGCTATCCTCGCTTCCTTGAATCTTGAGCTTTCAAGCTATGAATCTGAGGAGTTTGGAGTTAACAGCTAACTTCAGTGCCAGACACACATATCATATGTTACATATTCATCCTTTCATATCCAGGGGGGTTCTTGGAAATTACATTCCTATGTTATTCACAAAGGCTGGTTGCTGATAATAGGATTAAGCTGTGCATCGGGACTCTGACTATTGTCTGATAATAGACTAGTGCCAGTCAGCATGGGTACGCTACTGTACACCCGCTGTTCGAGAATTTAATAAAGGAACATACTTACTCTAACCCTGCAGCTTTGTGGATACAGAAGTAATGTCGCACTAGTTATACCCCCCGCATGCGCATAGTTCGATGAAAGGAACAAGTCCGTCAAATTCAACCTCATAATTTAGACTTCAGTAATCTGGCGTAAGGGTGGAGGACTTTTTATCTTCCAAGGGCCATTTTTTTATATTTATAATGTAATTCGCTGGCCAAATAAAATTAATAACTATAAATGATCCTGATATATTTGGTCAAACGTTTAATTAAGTAGCCTCTAATGTGATGGCTGGAACTGCTTCTCTTTGGAGCGACGTGTGATGTTAGGTGGTATTGATCACGTTGCTGGTTGCAATTGCCTTTCCTGAACTGAATTGACTCTTTGTGATGATAAGTTTTGAGAAAAACGGCTCACAGCAGTAAGTTGTTCCGATCACAGATGAATATTTCAATGAAAGTCTCCTCAAAGTGGGAAATTCATCACAGCTCATGGAACATTTACAGAACTCAAGCAGAGGGAGGTCTGCAGTATATTACACATTAGAGACACTTAGCCTGTACTGCATACATCACATAGAAGAAACGGAGACTGCTGTGTATACATCACATAGGATACGCTGAGACGTCTGTATATACTAACATAGGAGATGCTGAGTCTGTGCTATATATGTATCACATAGGAGACACCAAGACTGCTGTATACACATCACATTGGAGACACCGAGACTGTACTCTATACATCACATAGGAAACACGGAGACTGCTATATATACAAAACATATGATACAATGAGACTTCTATATATATGCTATATATACAACACATTGGAGACACCAAGACTGTACTATATACATCATATAGGAGACACCAAGACTTCTGTACATACTTCGCATAGGAGACGCTGAGACTGTGTTTTATATATATCACATAGGAGACACTAAGACTGCTGTATATACATCACATAGGAGACACTGAGACTGCTGTATATACATCACATAGGAGACACTGAGACTGCTTTAAACATCACATAGGATACACTGAAACTGGTGGATATAAATCACATAGGAGACACTGAGACAGCTATATTATACACTGGGACTTCTGTATACATCACATAGGATACACTGAGACTGCTGTGCATATATCACATAGGATACAATGAGACTGCTGTATATACATCACATTGTATACACTGCTGTATATACTACATAAAATACACTGAGACTGCTGCATATAAAACACATAGGATACGCTGAGACTGTTGTATACATCACATATTATACACAGACTCTGGTATATACATCACATCGGATACACTAAGACTGCTGTATACACTACATAGGAGATACTTCAATTATAGTATACATCACATAGATACGCTGAGACTGCTGTATACATCCCATAGGAGAAGCCAAGACTCTGCTGTATATACATCACATAAGATACTCTTTATAGTACAGAGTCAAAATCATCAGCATAAGAGTCAGTGATAAGCGGTCATAGAGGAGCGCTTAGGAAGCAACCCAGGGGCAGACAAAAATGTCAGGTCTCCACCGCAGCTCCAGCCGAAAACTTCCAATGAAGGATAGGAGCAATGAGAAAATGGAAACGGTCTTAGGAGCGCAGGAAAGAGACTCAGACAAGAGATGGGGTTGAAACCTCAACGCGTTTTGACGGAGGATCCGTCTTCATCAGGTGGAAGTTGATGAAGACGGATCCTCCGTTGAAACGCGTTGTGGTTTAACCCTATCTCTTGTCTGAGTCTCTTTCCTGTGCTCCTAAGACCGTTTCCATTTTCTCATCAAAATCATCAGCATGGAAGACATCTTACAACACTACTGAGCAGTGTAGATGTGAATTCAGCACTCTGATTAGATAAATTACTTGCTAGAAGTTTCAGCAAGGATGGCTTTCTCTACCTGTCTCTGTGCCTCTCCCTCTCATCTCCATAGATATTAATAGGTTCTGTAACATATGATAATGATATTTCAATGAAATGGCAGTCTGTTTTGCTTGGCTAATAAGAGGAGAAAGAAGCATATTTCCTTGATAAGATATGCAACAATGTTTTTTTATATTCACTTGTACCATTGATTTATGCAAAATTTGTTGAAATTACAGTGACAATTTAAAAATCATGACCCTGTATTACAAACCCTTGGCTTACCTGACGATTAAGGCCAAATTATTAACCCCAATATGTGAGGACTTTCAGAAAGAGGTATACAAACATTTGCCACAGCAGATAACTGTGGGCTTATTGTTAAATTACATATTTCTATCTGAAATTAATGTCGACAGTCCTATGTAACTCATAGACAACATCCTGATGTTTCTGTTCATTACTAGTATGTCCAGCTTTGTCTGATCTGTAATCCTTGCTGGTTGCACAAGTTGAGGTGTGTATATACAATTCAAGAGCCGCGGGTCATCTGTCCCACTTGTCAATCACTACAATATATGATTGGTCCATAAAGCATAAGTCAGCAGGACACTTCATATTCCTTCAGACAGGGTTAACATTCCTAAATAGCGTGTCTGAGTCTGGAGAGATGGAAACTGAGCCACAAGTGTGCAAAGCCTCCAGCAAATGTTCATTGCTAGACTCAGTACTCCTCCTCAAAGAAGAAGAGAGGACATTTGTAGTGCGGCTTTGTCATCTGTTCATATTTTGGTTTGGCGCAGACAATAAAGGCAAGGAAAGAATCATCAAAAACAATGCACGCGCAAGAAGAATGTCAGCACCCTGGGTCACTTAAAGAAGAAGCTTATGAATTTTTACATTGGCCAGGTAACTAGAAAGTATTTTTTTAGGGGTACATGCATGCAGGGCCTATGAGCAGTGGTTATTCTGTCTGGATTTAATGGAAACATACATTAGATCACACCCCTGAGATTTAGGGTATGTATCTACACTCCTCAACAATGAAATTGCTACATGAAGAAGAAAGAAATCATGCAGTTATGGAAATCACACGCTGGATAGGCATGGAAATGATATGGAAAATATGAAAACATGGAAGCAACATTTTCAAAACGCTTTGTCGGGTAAATCGTCATGATATGTTGCTGGCATGTCTCTTTGCAATTGCTGATCAATGACGTCCCAAAAGTGTTTGATGGGAGACAAGTCTGGAGATGCTGAAGGGCATGGTAAACACTTAGGTCACAGAGAGTCAAAAACAGCAGCATGGAAGACATCATATAACACTACTGAGCAGTGTAGATGTGAACGCCCAGCAAGATGCGGCTTGGCATTGACGCGTTGAAAAATGTCTCCAAGGATACTCTGGAGAAATGGTCATACCACTGATTTCACATCTTTCATGGTGCGGAGCAAGACAGTAAAGTAGGCTGGAATGGAAGTTTATGTTCTTGAGCGATGAGTCCTGGTTTTATCTTAGATGCAATGATAGCCAAAGACTAATCTGAAGACCATGTGGGCAATGTCATAAGTCATGAAGAGGCCTTTACAAGGGAATGTCACAATGGTCCTACTCCGGGGATAATGGTTTGTGATAAAATAATGTATGGTAGCCAGACCCATCTATTTTTCATTCCTGATACACTAACAGCTCAGCATCACATTGATTTGATCGTGGAATCAGTGTACAGTCATTTCACTAAAGTGTTCCAAGAGTTGTTTGTCAACTCAATGCCAGGCCGCATGTTGCTGGTGCTACTGTGAACAGCCTGCAGAACCTAAATGTGCTACAATGGCCTGCAGCATCTCCAATGGACTTGTCCCCTATGGAGCACATCTCAGACATTGTTGGTTGGCGACTGCAAAGGGAGCTGCCAGCAGTAGATCTTGATGATTTGCCCAAGTGCATTCAGCACGATAGAACATTTCTCATACAACCATTAATAACTTAATTGATGACAGCCAAGATGTGCAAGTGCTGTGGTGTCTGTGCATGGTGCTCATACTCAATAAGGAATAAATCAAGATGTTTTGAAACCTTTGTTTCCATTTTTCCATGACTTTTCCTTCTTGATATTCCAATTTCATTGTTGAGGTGTGTGTATACATTAGGTTGGTCCTGGGTATGTGGTGTCGAGGTCTATTTCTGGGTCTGCATTAGTTTCGGGTGTCTGCTCTGGGGTCTGTATCTATTTTGGGGTGTGATGGATAGGGTCTTATGCTGCAGGTTGGTGGTATATCCTATATAAAAAGGTGAAAAATAAGGTCAAAAAGTTTGCAGCATTTGAAAAGTGTCATAACAGGCATATTACAACGGCCTTGTACTATACTGGAACCATAACCTTCTGTGGCCCCTCAAATTTGATATACTACAATTTCCCGCTCATTGTGACGACCGCAGCCCCTTTAATAGTCCCTGCCTGTATTTAGTCTAAGGCTGTGCTGGCATCACTAGGTATAATAGACTGAGTACACATAGTCTTTTCCCTTCCTATTTTACATAACTAGAAATTACACTGTTTGCTATAAAAAAGCCAATATTAGATTTGCTCTTGCTTTTATGATAGTTGCAACCAATAAAATAAAAATCCCATTGTACAAGACTCAGCATCTGCATAATATGATTCTCATTATTTCGCAGAGTTCATTGTAGATCCAACTGGCTTCCATGGCCCATTGTAACATTTCATCCTGGAAAGGAGAGCAGAAAGCTGCTGATATGAGGAATCATGCACACACCAGAGACTTCCAGGGATATCTGGCCGTGTCAGGGATACATGGCTTGTGTCACGCATACACTGTTTTTTTTTATCTAGGAAATTTTCATTCAAAATATGTTTTCTATTTTAAAGCATACGTGTCATATCACGTGACTTTTTTGGATTAACTGTTGTGTGTGCGTACTGGAGGAATAACACTATTTCTGGTCATTACATAACTTTTATTCTTTATGTTTCACAAATTTTACACTCTGCAGCCTCAATCTCTAATTTTCAGTTGTCTCTGAGCTGGTGGGTGAAGATATGCTGCTATAATGTCTCCCATACACAGCGCACAGACATGGGGGATTCCTGCTCTCCTGTCTCTCAGAAGCAACAGTACGGTGGACAATATACAACAATACTGAGCGGTGTGGCTGTGAATCCAACAATGGGGTGAGATAAATTACTTGCTAGTAGCTAGCAGCACAGATCTATTTCTCTGCATTTGTCTGTGACTCTCCCCGCTCCCCATTTCACAGACTTTATTAGGGTCTGTTATATGATACTTTAGTGATTTAGGAGCAGTTTGTTTTTTAATGCTTATTTTACAACTTTGTTTTCTTTAATAGTCGGTAATGAATCAGAAGACAGGACTTGTTTCAGCATCTTATGGGGCCAATTACATATGGAGCATCTTATGGGGCCAATTACATATGGATCATTATATGGGGCCCATTATACATGGAAAATTATTTGGTGCCCATTCTGTTTGAAGCAATATATGGGGTTAATCATATGCTGGAGCATTATATGGTACCCATCATATACTGTATGGTGTATTATATGGAGCCTATTCTGTATGGAACATTTTATGAGGCCCATTCTACAGTATATGGAGCAATATATGGGGCCCATCGGATACTGTATAGAGCATTATATAGGGCTCATTATACTGTATGGAGCATTATATGGGTCTCGTTATACTGTATGAAGTAATATATGGGGCTCATTGTTCTGTATGGAGAATTATATGGGTCCATTATTCTGTATGGAGCAATATATGGAACCCTTCATATACTGTATGGAGCATTTTATGGGGTTCATTATTCTGTATGGAACATTATATGGGGCTCATTATTCTGTATGGAGCAGTATGTGGTGCCCATAATATTGTATGGAGGACTATGCTGTCTGGTTTCCGAGCTATTGATATCACTTATGTAAAGTAAGAAGTAAGTGAAATCTTTGGCATTGTACTATACCTATATTTCTCTGCTATATCTGTGCATATTGAATTGTGGTATGTGTTAAAGGGGCCCACTGAGACTCTGCCGCCAGGGGCCCACTGTGTATATGTAGTGTGTGTGTGTATATATTATATATATATACAGCTCTGGAAGAAAGTAAGAGACCACTACAAAATTACAAAATTTTCAGTTTCTCTTATTTTTCTCTTTATAAGTATATTTTTCAGTAAAATGTACACTGTTGTAATATTCTATAAACTACTTACATGTCTCCAAAATTTAAAGCTAAAAATTTTGTATTTATTTGCAGCAAATGAGCAATCAATAAAATAATGAAAAGGAAACAGTACATTCAGACCTCAAATATTGCAAAGAAAACAAGTTCTTATTCATGTAGAAAAAAAACAATACTAATGCTTTAACTCAGAAAGGGTTCAGAAATCAATATTTTGTGGAATAACCATGATTGTTAATCCCAGCTTTCATGTGTCTTGGCATGCTTTCCACCAGTCTTTCACACTGCTTTTGGGTGACCTTATGCCATTCGTGGTAAAAAAAAATGTAAGCAGTTCTTCTTTGATGGCTTGTGACTATCCATCATCCTCTTGATTACATTCCAGAGGTTTTCAATGGGGTTGAGGTCTGGAGATTGGACTGGCCATGAGAGGGATTTGTTGAGGTGGTCATCCATCCACACATTGATTGCCCTAGCTGTGTGGCATTGTGCATTGTCCTGCTGTAAAAACAGTCCTCAGAGCTGGGGAACATTGCCTGAGCAGAAGGAATCAACTGTTTTCCAGGATAACCTTGTATGTGGCTTGATTCATACGCCCTTCGCAAAGATTAACCTGCCCAATTCCAACCTTGCCCAGATCATCACTGATCCTCCACCAAATTTCACAGTGGGATTAAGACACTGTGGCTTATACGCCTCTCCAGGTTTCCTTCTAATCATTAGACGACCAGGTGTTGGGCAAAGCTGAAAATTAGACTCCGAGAAGATTACTTTACTCCAGACCTCTATGGTCCAATCTAGGGATGGGCGAATCTACTCATTAGGACTTGTTACTCTGCGAGTAGTAGGGGACTCGCAGGAGTCGGTACTCTGCGAGTTTCCAAGCGATTACTCGCACAGTAACGAGTCCAATGCAAATCAATGGCAATCCTAGTTTTTTCAGAGTTTAATACAAGCAATCCTAGTTTCTTAGCGATTTTGTGTCCCGCTGTCAGCAGCGAGTCTTAGCGAGTCTAGGACTCCTATATACTGTATTCGGGACTCGCAGAATACAGAATATGTTAATTTTCAGAGACAGCCTAGTTTGTTAGGTGAGAAAACTGTGAAGAGCACTACTATGATTGGCTGCTGTCCATCGTGATGCCTATGTCATGTATCACAGGCAAGGCTGTATATAAACCCTGCCCCCGCCATTTTGGGCACATTCCTGTGACGATCTGAGCTAGTGCAGGGCGAGTTGGAGACATAGAGCAGATCTAGGGACTGTTAGTCAGTGTAGGACCTCAAGATTTCTCACATATAACACAAAAGTTATTTTCAGAACTACCAGGATGGAGGAGTACTGTAGAGGACTGTAGGCAGGGAGAAAGGCAGGAGCAGCCTTAGGCTACTTTCACACGTCCGTCGGTGGCATTCCGGCTCCGTGCGGCAAAAAGATGGAGTGCCGGATCCAGCCGTGAATGGAGGGACCGGAAGTATATGCGGCGCATCTTACGGCGCCTGACACAGCTATGTTGCGGAGTCGCCGGGGAAGAAAAGGATCCACGAGCCAGTGAACAGGGTATGAAAAAGAGAGAACGGGGTATGAAAGAGAGAGAGAACGGGGTATGAAAGAGAGAGAGAACGGGGTATGAAAGAGAGAGAACGGGGTATGAAAGAGAGAGAGAACGGGGTATGAAAGAGAGAGAGAATGGGGTATGAAAGAGAGAGAGAACGGGGTATGAAAGAGAGAGAACGGGGTATGAAAGAGAGAGAGAACGGGGTATGAAAGAGAGAGAGAGATATCCGGGCATGCGCACAGGGTAAAACCGTGCATGCGGTGGCCGGATCAGGTAGAAGCCTGATTCGGCGGCCGGAATGTGCCATAGCGTAACATTGTCCCGCAGAGCCGGGAGGGCCGCATTCGGCCATGTCCGGCTTTTTTCGCCGGACAAAAAAACGCTGCAGCACCCGTCCTGTCCGGCCGCCGGACAGAGGAATTCAGCCGGATCCGGTAAAAACCGGAACAAACGGAAGCACATGCGGCGCGATCCGGCGCATGTGCTTCTCAATGACAAAAAAACGCATCCGGCGGTAAAAAAAACCGGATCCGTTTTTTTACACACATGCCGGATTGTGCCTGACGGCACAAACTGGATGTGTGAAAGAGGCCTTACAGTGCATACAGCACCATCCTCAGAGCTTAGCTTACTCACTCAGCTTCCATCAGAGCTGAAATCAGAAGCATAGCTGAGCAAATTTTCTTTTTTTTTTCCACCAGATATTATTGGGGTCATATTTACCCCTGCAGCGTTATTGTTTCTGTGGCAGACCAGTGCGTTGCTGCTATCTATCCCACCAGCTAATAGCACGCACGCTGCCTGCTTGTGTGCACTAAACAATTTTTTCAGGGAGAGTGCGTTGCTTCTCTGCTAAGTTACAGCACGCACTTCACCCCAGAGCGGTGACGCAGACAGCACCACAGTCCACCTAGGTGACTGCCTTTGCGCACTAAACAATTTTTTCAGGGAGAGTGCAGGGCTTCTCTGCTACCAGCTAATAGCACGCACATTACCTTCCTGCTGTGCCAATACGCATCACTAGCCTTGATTGTCCTCCTATTACAGTCCCCTGTAGTTATCCCCTTTGCACTGTGCATCCCCTGAGACTACAGCACGGGTCACATCACATCCCCCAGTGAAGCAGACCCCGGCCCGGTGCTGGGTACCACGGTTTCAGTGCGTCACAGACGCCAATGGTGACACAAGAAATCTCATTCTCTCCTAATCCAAAAAAGGGTACAGTAAAAGAAAATAGAAGAAATGACATCACATAACTCTTACCCATGTTTGCCTGCCCATCTTCTCCAGCGTGATCAAATAACGGGAACATACTTCTGGCGATGGACCTCCAAGCCATATTTCGCTGTCTTTCATCACCATAGCCAGGGTGGGTGGGCTGCCACAGCTGGGGCCACTCTTCAACCAGGCCGATCAGCCTCTCTGTATCACGTCTGCTACACATCTTTGGTGGGCCTGTGTGTGCAGATCTGATCGCCCTGTGTGTGCAGATCAGATCGCCCTGTGTGTGCAGATCAGATCTGCCTGTGTGTGCAGAATATCAGATCAGCCTGTGCAGTAAATCGGTTAGCACAGGCGACTTCCTGTTTAGCTTCTAGCGTGATGTAGAAACGATTTTCTGTGCTTTAGGGATTAATTCTAAATCGCTAAGCTAGGGGCCACTTGCGAGAGTAAAGAGTAAAAAAAATGGCAGCACAGGAATCGCTGCAATACTCACATCCCCATTCATTAACATTGGACTCGCCAGACTTGCAACGAATAGCGAGTTTCCGAGTCGGACTCATTAGAGTCTAGCGATTCCGAGTATTTCAGGATTCGCCCATCCCTAGTCCAATCCTTATGGCCTTTGGCAAACTTCAGCCTGGCTCTCCTTTGCTTTGAAATTTTAACCCCTTCACCCCCAAGGGTGGTTTGCACGTTCATGACCGGGTCAATTTTTACAATTCTGACCACTGTACCTTTATGAGGTCATAACTCTGGAACGCTTCCATGGATCCCGGTCATTGTTTTCTCGTGACATATTGTACTTCATGTTAGTGGTAAAATTTCATTCAAATAACTTGCGTTTATTTGTGAGAAAAACGGAAATTTGGCGAAAATTTTGAAAATTTCGCAATTTTCCAACTTTGAATTTTTATGCCCTTAAATCACAGAGATACTGCACACAAAAAACTTGATAACTAACATTTCCCACATGTTTACTTTACATCAGCACAATTTTGGAACCAAAATTTTTTTTTGTTAGGAAGTTATAAGGGTTAAAAGTTGACCAGCGATTTCTCATTTTTACAACACCATTTTATTTTTAGGACCACATCACATTTGAAGCCACTTTGAGGGGTCTATATGATAGAAAATACCCAAAAGTGACACCATTCTAAAAACTGCACCCCTTAAGGTGCTCAAAACCACATTCAAGAAGTTTATTAACCCTTTAGGTGCGTCACAGGAATTTTTTTGAATATTTAAAAAAAATGAACATCTAACTTTTTTTCACAAAAAAAATACTTCAGGTTCAATTTTTTTTATTTTACCAAGGGTAACAGGAGAAATTGGACTGCAAAAGCTATTGTGCAATTTGTCCTGAGTACGCTGATACCTGATATGTGGGGGGGAACGACTGTTTCGGTGCATGGCAGAGCTCAGAATGGAAGGAGCGCCGTTTGACTTTTTCGATGCAAAATTGTCTGGAATTCAGATCGGACGCCATGTCACATTTGGAGAGTCCCTGATGTACCTAAACAGTGGAAACCCCCTACAAGTGACCCCATTTTGGAAACTAGACCCCCCAATGAACTTATCTAGATACGTGGTGAGAACTTTGAACCCACAAGGGCTTTACAGAAGTTTATAACGTACAACGGTACAATTAAAAAATCATATTTTTTCCACAAAAATGATCTTTTCACCCCAATTTTTATTTTCCCAAGGGTAACAGGACCCTAAAAGTTATTGTGCAATTTGTCCTGAGTACGCTGATACCCCACATGTGGGGGTAAACCACTATTTGGGCGCATGGCAGAGCTCGGAAGGGAAGCAGCGCCATTTGACGTTTTTGGCTGGAATTAAGATCGGACACCATGTCGCGATTGGAAAACCCCTGATGTACCTAAACAGTGGAAACCCCCCACAAATGACACCATTTTGTAAACTAGACCCCCCAAGGAACTTATCTAGATGTGTGGGGAGCACTTTGAACCCCCCAGTATTTCATAACGCCCGGGCGTGAAAATAAAAAATTCGTATTTTTTCCACAAACATGATCTTTTAGTCACCATTTTTTTATTTTCCCAAGGGTACCAGGAGAAATTGGACCCCAAAAGTTGTTGTCCAATTTGTCCTGAGTATGCTTATACCCCATATGTGGGAGAAAACTACTGTATGGGCACACGTCGGGGCTCGAAAGGGAAGTAGTGACGTTTTGGAATGCAGACTTTGATGGAATGGTCTGCGGGTGTCATGTTGCCTTTGGAGAGCCCCTAATGTACCTAAACAGAGGAAACCCCCCACAAATGACCCCATTTTGAAAACTAGACCCCCTAAGGAACTTATCTAGATGTGAGGTGAGCACTTTGAACCCCCAAAGGCTTCACAGAAGTTTATAATGCCTGGGCATGAAAATAAAAAAATCGTATTGTTTCCACAAACATGATCAATTACGCCCCAATTTTTTTATTTTCCCAAGGGTAACAGGAGAAATTGAACCCCAAAAGTTGTTGTCTAATTTGTCCTGAGTACGCTGACACCCCATATGTGGGAGAAAACTACTGTATGGACACACGTCTGGGCTCGGAAGGGAAGTAGTGACGTTTTGGAATGCAGACTTTGATGGAATGGTCTGCGGGTGTCATGTTGCCTTTGGAGAGCCCCTAATGTACCTAAACAGTGGTAACCCCCACAAATGACCCCATTTTGGAAACGAGACCCCCTAAGGAACTTATCTAGATGTGTGTTGAGCACTTTGAACCCCAAGGGCTTCACAGAAGTTTATAATGCCCGGGCATGAAAATAAAAAAATCGTATTTTTTCCACAAACATGATCAATTAGTCCCCAATTTTTTCATTTTCCCAAGGGTAACAGGAGAAATTGGACCCCAAAAGTTGTTGTCCAATTTGTCATGAGTACGCTGACACCCCATATGTGGGAGAAAACTACTGTATGGACACACGTCGGGGCTCGGAAGGGAAGCAGTGACGTTTTGGAATGCAGACTTTGATGGAATGGTCTGCGGGTGTCATGTGCGTTTGGAGAGCCCCTGATGTACCTAAACTATTGAAACTCCCCACAAGTGACCCCATTTTGGACACTAGACCCCCCACGGAACTTATCTAGATGTGTGGTGAGCACTTTGAACCCCCAAGTGCTTCACAGAAGTTTATAACGCTCGGACGTGAAAATAAAAAAATCATTTTTTTCCACAAAAATGATATTTTTGCCCCCAATTTTTTATTTTCCTAAGGGTAACAGGAGAAATTGGACCCCAAAAATTGTTTTGCAATTTGACCTGAGTAGGCTGATACTCTACATGTGGGGGTAAAACACTGTTTGGGCGCATGGCAGAGCTTGGAAGGGAAGGAGCACCATTTGACTTTTTCAACTCAGAATTGGCTGGAATTGAGATCAGGCGCCATGTTGCATTTGGAGAGCCCCTGATGTGCCCAAACAGTGGAAACCCCCAATTCTAACTCCAACCCGAACCCCAGCACACCCCTAACCCTAATCTCAGCCCTAACCCTAACCCTAGCCCTAACCCTAATGGAAAAATGGAAATAAATACATTTTTTTTATTTTATTATTTTTCCCTAACTAAGGGGGTGATAACGGGGGGTTTGATTTACTATTTATGGCGGTTTTTATGTTTGGCAGCTGTCGCATGCTAAAAGATGCTTTTTATTGTAAAAATAGTTTTTGCATCACCACATATTGAGAGCTATAATTTTTCCGTATTTTGACCCACCGAGTCATGTGAGGTCTTATTTTTTGCGGGACAAGTTGACGTTTTTATTGGTACCATTTTCGGGCACGTGACATTTTTTGATTGCTTTTTATTCCGATTTTTGGAGCGCAGAATGAACAAAAACCAGCGTTTCATGATTTTCTTTTGGGGGGGTGCGTTTACACCGTTCCGCGTGCGGTAAAATTGATAAAGCGGTTTTATTCTTCGGGTCAGTACGGTTACAGCGATACCTCATTTAGGTCTTTTTTTATGTTTTGTCGGTTTTATGCAATGAAAACTATTTTATATAAAAAATAATTATTTTTGCATCGCTTTATTCTGCGAGCTATAACTTTTTTTATTTTTTCGTTGATGATGCTGTGTGGTGGCTCGTTTTTTGCGGGACAAGATGTCGTTTTCAGCGGTACCATGGATAGTTATATGCGTCTTTTTGATCGCGCGTTATTACACTTTTTGTTTGGCGGTATGATAATAAATCATTATTTTTTGCTTTGTTTTTTATTTTTATTTTTTAAGGGGTTCGCTAAAGGGGTTAACTAATGGGACAGTTTTATAGGGCGGGTCGTTACGGACGCGGCGATACCTAATATGTGTACTTTTATTGTTTTTTTTTATTTCCAAAAAATGGATTTATTTGGGGGAATATTTTTTTTTTTTTCTAATTTATTTGGCGATTTTTTTAAATTTATTTTTACACTTTTTTTTTTTTTTTAACTTTATTAAATAGCCCCAGGTGGGACATCACTGTCCTGTGACAGATCGCTGATCTGTCACATCACAGATCACTGTGACAGATCAGCGATCTGTCACAGGCAGTGCAGAAGGCTTCCTCATGCCTGCGCTTTGCAGGCACTGAGGAAGCCAGCTTCCTGCAGGCCCCCGTCGCCATCTTGGATTCGGGGGCCTGCAGTAAAGGAGCCCCCCCGCAGCAGCGCTGCACATTGCGCTGCCGTGGGGGGCTCAGGGAAGCACGGAGGGAGCCCCCTCCCTGCCGATGCTTCCCTTTAACCCCCGGTACACCACGATCATGTTTGATCGCGGTGTGCAAGGGGTTAACGTGTCGGGGGCGGTCCGTGACCGCCCCTGACACATTGTGCCGGGTGTCAGCTGTGATAATCAGCTGACACCCGGCCGCGATTAGCGGCGCTCACCACGTGGGCGCCGCTGATCGCGGTAGACGTACTGTCCCGTCCATGGGCATAGGGGCCCGGGTCCCATGGACGGGATAGTACGTATGATGTCAGGAAGGGGTTAAGGATGGAGGCAACATGACGCTCACTGTATCCCTCTGCTAGTAAAGCCCTTTTCCTCACTCAAGACTTTTCTTTTCAACTCCTTTGGCATGGTTAAAAGTTATTTTTTCATTCCTATTACTTTTGGGATATTACTAGCACTTGTTTTGCCATCCAGCTTGTACTATTGCAAGAGGATTGTGAACACCACAGCAGGGTTTTTTATACTTTCCTTTGTTAAATAAGATTGGTTCAGGTGATCACCTAATCAGAAGCACATTAACTAGAATGAGGTGTACTCTGGTTGAAATTCAACTGACACTGGAATGGAATGGCTGTCAGACATGTAGAGATGGGGATTTTTAGAAAACTGTGCAGTGGACTCTTAATTTTTTCCAGAGCTGTATATACATATACATAAAATCAGGAGGGGCGCTGGTCCAAATCTTGCACTGGGGCCCATCAGACTGTAGTTACGCCACTGCATAGAGTGACTGTGGACGTTCATCTCAAATCTGGATCAGCCGTTTATTTATAAAATGAAGCCCTGTGGCATGCCAATCCTAACAGCGTGTTATATACTCACTGTCAGGATTAAAAGGAACCTGTCACCCCCCCAGGGCGTTTTTAAGTAAAAGAGCCACATTCAGCAACACTAAGACTGCATTCTGTGAAGGTGGCTCTTTTGTTTCTGACCCCTAGTAACGCCGAAATATTGACTTTTATAAATAGGTCCCCATACCTGTATTGCGTCCCATAGGTATGGTCTGTTCCCCTGTATCAGCCGCCTCCCAGCCGTCCATCATGACCCTGATGTGTCTGTGCACCGCCTCCCAGACATCCATCATGCCTCTGTCTTGTGTCTGAGCGCCGCCTCCCAGCCATCCATCATGCCCGTCTTGCGTCTGGGCGCTGCCTCCCAGCCGTCCATCACGCCCGTACGCTGCCTCCTCCTGGGTTGTATGCCGACGCCTGTGCTGTGACAACAGTTCTCGGGCATGCGCAGTGCCCGACATCAACTGCGTGTTGCGGAGGCCCCAGATCCCGCCCCGCAGTGTGTTATGATATATTCACACTGCCGGGCTTGGAATCTGGTGCCTGCGCAGTGAACAACTCTAGTTGCGCCTGCCCCCATCTCCCTCCTCTTTTATTTTCCTCCCTCGGCATCAGCGGATGAGCTGAGCTCCGCACAAGCAGGTCACTGGCAGGTACACATACTGTATAAAGCAGTCTTAAACAGCATGTCCACATCAGACATTACCTCTCTGAATCCTGCTCATATAGGTACTGTTCACAAGGTCAGGTTTTAAATACAGTGGTTAGGACTGCGCTGATGGGTATACCTTGGCGTTTGGTAGAGCAGCTTAGTATAAATTTTTTTGCAAAAAACGTATCAACTAAATACCCTGTTTTGTTGTCATCTTTTTACTAACACTTGCTGTTTATTGTTAGATATTTTTTACAGCAGAGTATTTTTTCACGTTTGTTGTACTGTGTTTCTGTCTCTTGGTGGTGTGAACACTGTCTTACCGACTTGTTCACTGTGTGTGCATGGCCCATGCATTTGTAAAATATAGAAAAACAGCAAACAGACAATAAAAATTCATTAAACATAGAGAATAAAAAAAGTGTTTCCCATTTTCAATCATTATGCTCGGAATAGGATGTTAGTCATACAGGATTGTAAAAGCCAGTTCACGTACGGGAACTTCCATGTACTCCGTGCGGCTTAGTAAGAATCAGATCTTTTTGTGGCAGGTCTACAATATTATATATTAAAACCAGTGATAAAAAGACACGTCCATAGAGCATGTTGACAATTTTAATAATATATGGAAGAGATGCTGTAAAGCAAAGCACCCCCGAGTGGCTGTTTATTATAACTGCAATATAGAAAATCAGGAACCTAACAGCAGACGCCTGAGGCCTGGATTACAGGCAGCATGTATCAGACAGTGACTGTATGATCTCCACCAGGTATGTTTGACTCGTAAATGCTGCGGCATTTCAGAGAAAATTAGACATTACAAGCTGTTGGGGACTGAGCAGCACAGGAGACTAGTCGGACAGGCGGATCTCTTTCAACTTCTCCCCGCCCGCTCCCCTTCAGCCTTTTGTGTGTCTATGGTAAACATAGAGGTAAAATACTGACCAAATACTAAACGTGTGAATGTGGCCTAAGAGTAACATTTTCCTTGAATTCCCCTTAATGAATCGACATCTCTATATATAAAATTGAATGTGTGTTGGTGTGTGTCCAACCAATCAATCACAAAGCATCTTTCATTTCACCAGAGCTGGTTAAAAGAAGCTGAGCTGTGATTGGTTGCTATGAGCAACAGTTTTCCCACATCATGACAACATTTCAGCAGACAGTGACTGAGTGGGAGAAATCTAGCATCCCCGGGAACATAAACTCCCAGCCATTGTTTGCCCCACAGAAAGGAGCAGAGAGCACATGACAGAAATGAATCACCCCCTCCCTGCCCATATCCCCATCACACATCCTCCATCCCATAGGCACATCTTCTCTCTTAGGCTAGTTTCACACTAGCGTTTAAACAACGCGCGCACGGCGCCGCTAAGCCACGCCCCCTGCCGGCTCCCTGCCCGCCCCTTCCTGTTATCGCCTCCTCCGAGCGCAAAGGGCTGCATGCATTATGCGCACCCTATCTTTAGCATAGGGTGTGCAGGCCGTGCGCAACTATGAATATAGCGTGCGCTGCGCATTTTTGGAGGTGCGCCGTGCACGCCGAACGCAGCATGTTGCATTTTGGCGCGCACGGCGCACATTCAAAAATGCGCAGCGCACGCTATATTCATAGTTGCGCACGGCCTGCGCACCCTATGCTAAAGATAGGGTGCGCATAACGCATGCAGCCCTCTGCGCTCGGAGGAGGCGATAACAGGAAGGGGCGGGCAGGGAGCCGGCAGGGGGCGTGGCTTAGCGGCGCCGTGCGCACGTTGTTTAAACGCTAGTGTGAAACTAGCCTTAAAGGGATCTCCGGTATGGAAGTTAGGGCAAATCCATCCAGCGCTTTGGTTTTGACCCCAGGGTCTCTTAAAGGGATCCCTGGTATGGAAGCGAGGGCAAATTCACTCTGCGCTTTGGTACTGACCCCTAGGCCTCTCTTAAAGGGGTCTCCGGTATGGAAGTTAGGGCAAATCCCTCAGAGCTCTGATTCTGACCCCAGTCTTCTATTAAAGGGATTATTGGTATGGAAGGCAGGGCAAATCCATCCAGTGCTCTGGTTCTGACCCCATGCCTCTCTTAAAGGAATCTCCTGTATGGAAGTTAGGGCAAATCCCTCAGTGCTCTGAATCTGACCCCAGGATTCTATTAAAATAATCATTGGTATGCAAGTCAGGGCAAATCCACTCAGCGCTCTGGTTCTGATTACAGGCTCTTTTACAGCGAGGGCAAATTCACTCTGCGCTTTGGTACTGACCCCTAGGCCTCTCTTAAAGGGGTCTCCGGTATGGAAGTTAGGGCAAATCCCTCAGAGCTCTGATTCTGACCCCAGTCTTCTATTAAAGGGATTATTGGTAGGGAAGTCAGTGCAATTGCCCTCAAATGCTGTGGTACTGACCCCAGGCTCTCTTAAAGGAATCTCCTGTATGGAAGTTAGGGCAAATCCCTCAGTGCTCTGAATCTGACCCCAGGATTCTATTAAAATAATCATTGGTATGCAAGTCAGGGCAAATCCACTCAGCGCTCTGGTTCTGATTACAGGCTCTTTTACAGGGATCCCCGGTATGGAAGTTAGGGCAATTCCACTCAGCGCCCTGGTTCTGATCCCAGGCCCCTCATAAAGGGATCCCAGGTATGAAAGTGAGGGCAAATCCACTCTGCGCTTTGGTACTGACCCCAGGCATCTCTTAAAGGGATCTCCGGTATGGAAGTCAGGGCAAATCCCTCAGTGCTCTGATTCTGACCCCATGCTTCTATTAACCCCTTACCTACAATTGACGTAATATTCCGTCCATGTGACCATGGACCTAATTACCATGGACGGAATATTACGTCATCGCGATCAGCGGCGCCCACGTGGTGAGCGCCGATGATCGCGGCCGAGTGTCAGCTAATTATCATAGCTGACACCCGGCACAATGTGTCAGGGGCGGTCACGGACCGCCCCCGACACGTTAACCCTTTGCACACCGCGATCAAACACGATCACGGTGTACCGGGGGTTAAAGGGAAGCATCGGCAGGGAGGGGGCTCCCTCCATGCTTCCCTGAGCCCCCCACGGCAGCGCAATGTGCAGCGCTGCTGCGGGGGGCTCCTTTCCTGCAGGTCCCCGGATCCAATATGGCGACGGGGACCTCCGGGGGCCTGCAGGAAGCTGGCTTCCTCAGTGCCTGCAAAGCGCAGGCATGAGGAAGCCTGTGCAGTGCCTGTGACAGATCGCTGATCTGTCACAGTGATGTGACAGATCAGCGATCTGTCACAGGACAGTTATGTCCCCCCTGGGACATTGTAATAAAGTAAAAAAAAAATAAAAAAAAAGTGTAAAAATAATTTTAAAAAAAATCGCTAAATAAATTAAAAAAAAAAAAAAAAAATATTCCCCAATAAATTCATTTTTTGGAAATAAAAAAACAAACAAACAATAAAAGTACACATATTTGGTATCGCCGCGTCCGTAACGACCCGCCCTATAAAACTGTCCCAATAGTTAACCCCTTAAGCGAACCCCTTAAAAAATAAAAATAAAAAACGAAGCAAAAGATTTATTATCCTACCACCGAACAAAAAGTGCAATAACGCGCGATCAAAAAGATGCATATAAATATCCATGGTACCGGTGAAAACGTCATCTTGTCCCGCAAAAAACGAGCCGCCATACAGCATCATCAGCAAAAAAATAAAAAAATTATAGCTCGCAGAATAAAGTGATGCAAAAATAATTATTTTTTATATAAAATTGTTTTCATTGCATAAAAGAGCCAAAACATAAAAAAAGACCTAAATGAGGTATCGCTGTAACCGTACTGACCCGAAGAATAAAACCGCCTTATAAATTTTACCGCACCCGGAACGGCGTAAACGCACCACCCAAAAGAAATTCATGAAACGCTGGTTTTTGTTCATTCTGCGTCCCAAAAAACGAAATAAAAAGCGGTCAAAAAATGTCACATGCCCGAACATGATACCAATAAAAGCGTCAACTCATCCCGCAAAAAATAAGACCTCACATGACTCGGTGGGTCAAAATATGGAAAAATTATAGCTCTCAATATGTGGTGACGCAAAAACTATTTTTACAATAAAAAGCGTCTTTTAGCGTGCGACAGCTGCCAAACATAAAAACCGCCATAAATAGTAAATCAAACCCCCCGTTATCACCCCCTTAGTTAGGGAAAAATAATAAAATTAAAAAAATGTCTTTATTGCCAATTTGCGCACATCAGGTGCTCTCCAAACGCAACATGGCGTCTGATCTCAATTCCAGCCAATTCTGCGTTGAAAAAGTCAAATGGTGCTCCTTCCCTTCCAAGCTCTGCCATGCACCCAAACAGTGTTTTACCCCCTCATATGGGGTATCAGCCTACTCAGGACAATTTGCAAAACAACTTTTGAGATCCTATTTCTCCTGTTGCCCTTAGGAAAATAAAAATTTTGCGGCAAAAATATTTTTGTGGAAAAAATTTTTTTTGTTATTTTCACACCTGGGCGATATAAACTTCTGTGAAGCACTTGGGGGTTCAAAGTTCTCATCACACATCTAGATAAGTTCCTTGGGGGGTCTAGTTTCCAAAATTGTGTCATTTGTGGGGGGGTTTCCACTGTTTTGGTACATCAGGGGCTTTCCAAACGCAACATGGTGTCCGATCTCAATTCCAGCCAAAAAAGTCAAATGGCGCTGCTTGCCTTCCGAGCTCTGCCATGTGCCCAAATAGTCATTTATACCCACATATGGGGTATCAGCGTACTCAGGACAAACTGCACAATAACTTTTAGGGTCCTGTTACCCTTGGGAAAATAAAAATTGGGGGTGAAAAGATCATTTTGTGGAAAAAATATGATTTTTTAATTGTACCGCTGTACATTATAAACTTCTGTGAAGCCCTTGTGGGTTCAAAATTCTCACCACATATCTAGATAAGTTCCTTGGGGGGTCTAGTTTCCAAAATGGGGTCACTTGTAGGGGGTTTCCACTGTTTAGGTACATCAGGGACTCTCCAAACGCGACATGGCGTCCGATCAGAATTCCAGCCAATTTTGCATTGAAAAAGTCAAACGGCGCTCCTTCCATTCTGAGCTCTGCCATGCGCCGAAACAGTGGTTCCCCCCCACATATCAGGTATCAGCGTACTCAGGACAAATTGCACAATAATTTTTGCAGTCCAATTTCTCCTGTTACACTTGGTAAAATAAAAAAAATTGAACCTGAAGTAATTTTTTTTGTGAAAAAAAGTTAAATGTTAATTTTTTTTAAATATTCAAAAAATTCCTGTGACGCACCTGAAGGGTTAATAAACTCCTTGAATGTGGTTTTAAGCACCTTAAGGGGTGCAGTTTTTAGAATGATGTCACTTTTGGGTATTTTCTATCATATAGACCCCTCAAAGTGGCTTCAAATGTGATGTGGTCTGTAAAAATAAAATGGTGTTGCAAAAATGAGAGATCGCTGGTCAACTTTTAACCCTTATATCTTACTAACAAATAAAAATTTTGGTTCCAAAATTGTGCTGATGTAAAGTAAACATGTGGCAAATGTTACTTATTAACTTTTTTGTGTGCCGTATCTCTGTGATTTAAGGGCATAAAAATTCAAAGTTGGAAAATTGCGGAATTTTCAAAATTTTCGCCAAATTTCCGTTTTTCTCACAAATAAACGCAAGTTATATGAATGAAATTTTACCACTAACATGAAGTACAATATGTCACGAGAAAACAATGTCAGAATCACCGGGATCCATGGAAGCGTTTCAGAGTTATTACCTCATAAAGGGACAGTGGTCAGAATTGTAAAAATTGGCCCGGTAGTTAACGTGCAAACCACCCTTGGTAGTGAAGGGGTTAAAGGGATCGCCGGTAAGGAAGTTAGGGCCATTCCACTCAGCGCTCTGATTCTGACCCCAGGCTGACGGGATGATGTGGGATATTAGGGGTAGTAGTACGGCGGCTGTGACGAGATGATGTGGGATATTAGTGGTAGTTGTCCGGTGGCTATGGCTGACGGGATGATGTGGGATATTATAGTGAATGTGGCTATGCGGAGTGGGTGGAGCTATACACTCAGCTTTTTATATATATATATATCTATCTAATCATTATAATTTGTTATAACTAACCTTAGTTAGTTACTATGCCCGGGCAGCACCGGGCTCTTCAGCTAGTAAAGAATAATGCTGGTCCTGTTCCACCTTACATCATAGATAAGTGAGCCAGAGCAGTACAACATATGTCATTTCACTTAACCCAGCTGAACACTGGAGACTTTTGTATGTCTGCAATGAAACGTAGTAAAATGAAATTCCACGTGTGCAGCAGAAATGTGTAAGGAGGAACGGTCCCCAGAGAATACCCTGAACAAAGTGTATTCTAAGATTTTTGACAGAATATGAGGGATAATTGTTTCCCTTAATGTAGGGGTACGGAATCTTTTTCTGCCGGGGGCCATTTGAATATTTATACCATTATCATTCATGGGCTTTAAAAAATTAACAATTTTGAATTTATGCTGCTATATTTGGTCAAACAATTAATTAACTTGCCCCTAATGTGAGCTGGAGCTGCTTCTCTTTGGTGAAATGTGTGATGTTAAGTGTTAGCAATGATCTTACTATTTGCAACTGCTTTTCCAGGTTTGCGTTGGTCTGGAGATAACTTTTTGTGATGAATTTTGAAAAGTACTCACAGTAGTAAGTTCTGAACACAGGAGACGCTGGGGGCATACAGTGGGGCAAAAAAGTATTTAGTCAGTCAGCAATAGTGCAAGTTCCACCACTTAAAAAGATGAGAGGCATCTGTAATTTACATCATAGGTAGACCTCAACTATGGGAGACAAACTGAGAAAAAAAAATCCAGAAAATCACATTGTCTGTTTTTTTCCCCTTTTATTTGCATATTATGGTGGAAAATAAGTATTTGGTCAGAAACAAAATTTCATCTCAATACTTTGTGATATATCCTTTGTTGGCAATGACAGAGGTCAAACGTTTTCTGTAAGTCTTCACAAGGTTGCCACACACTGTTGTTGGTATGTTGGCCCATTCCTCCATGCAGATGTCCTCTAGAGCAGTGATGTTTTTGGCTTTTCGCTTGGCAACACGGACTTTCAACTCCCTCCAAAGGTTTTCTATAGGGTTGAGATCTGGAGACTGGCTAGGCCACTCCAGGACCTTGAAATGCTTCTTACGAAGCCACTCCTTCGTTGCCCTGGCGGTGTGCTTTGGATCATTGTCATGTTGAAAGACCCAGCCACGTTTCATCATCAATGCCCTTGCTGATGGAAGGAGGTTTGCACTCAAAATCTCACGATACATGGCCCCATTCATTCTTTCATGTACCCGGATCAGTCGTCCTGGCCCCTTTGCAGAGAAACAGCCCCAAAGCATGATGTTTCCACCACCATGCTTTACAGTAGGTATGGTGTTTGATGGATGCAACTCAGTATTCTTTTTCCTCCAAACACGACAAGTTGTGTTTCTACCAAACAGTTCCAGTTTGGTTTCATCAGACCATAGGACATTCTCCCAAAACTCCTCTGGATCATCCAAATGCTCTCTAGCAAACTTCAGACGGGCCTGGACATGTACAGGCTTAAGCAGTGGGACACGTCTGGCACTGCAGGATCTGAGTCCATGGTGGCGTAGTGTGTTACTTATGGTAGGCCTTGTTACATTGGTCCCAGCTCTCTGCAGTTCATTCACTAGGTCCCCCCGCGTGGTTCAGGGATTTTTGCTCACCGTTCTTGTGATCATTCTGACCCCACGGGGTGGGATTTTGCGTGGAGCACCAGATCGAGGGAGATTATCAGTGGTCTTGTATGTCTTCCATTTTCTAATTATTGCTCCCACAGTTGATTTCTTCACTCCAAGCTGGTTGGCTATTGCAGATTCAGTCTTCCCAGCCTGGTGCAGGGCTACAATTTTGTTTCTGGTGTCCTTTGACAGCTCTTTGGTCTTCACCATAGTGGAGTTTGGAGTCAGACTGTTTGAGGGTGTGCACAGGTGTCTTTTTATACTGATAACAAGTTTAAACAGGTGCCATTACTACAGGTAATGAGTGGAGGAAAGAGGAGACTCTTAAAGAAGAAGTTACAGGTCTGTGAGAGCCAGAAATCTTGATTGCTTGTTTCTGACCAAATACTTATTTTCCACCATAATATGCAAATAAAAGGAAAAAAAAAACAGACAATGTGATTTTCTGGATTTTTTTTTCTCAGTTTGTCTCCCATAGTTGAGGTCTACCTATGATGTAAATTACAGACGCCTCTCATCTTTTTAAGTGGTGGAACTTGCACTATTGCTGACTGACTAAATACTTTTTTGCCCCACTGTATATACAGTGCCTTTGCGAAAGTATTCGGCCTCCTGGAACTTTTCAACCTTTTCCCACATATCATACTTCAAACATAAAGATACCAAATTTTAATTTTTGGTGAACAATCAACAAGTGGGACACAATTTTGAAGTTGAACGAAATTTATTGGTTATTTTAATTTTTTGTGGAAATACAAAACTGAAAAGTGGGGCGTGCAATATTATTTGGCCCCTTTAATTTCAGTGCAGCAAACTCACTCCAGAAGTTCATTGTGGATCTCTGAATGATCCAATGTTGTCCTAAATAACTAATGATGATAAATATAATCCACCTGTGTGTAATCAAGTCTCCATATAAATGCACCTGCTCTGTGATAGACTCAGGGTTCTGTTTGAAGCACAGAGCGCATTCTGAAGACCAAGGAACACAACAGGCAGATCCGTGATATTGTTGTGGAGAAGTTTAAAGCCGGATTTGGATACAAAATGATTTCCAAAACTTTAAACATCCCAAGGAGCACTGTGCAAGCGATCATATTGAAATGGAAGGAGTATCATACCACTGCAAATCTACTAAGACCCGGCCGTCCCTCTAAACTTTCATCTCAAACAAGGAGAAGACTGATCAGAGATGCAGCCAAGAGGCCCATGATCACTCTAGATGAACTGCAGAGATCTACAGCTGAGATGGGACAGCCTGTCCATAGGACAACAATCAGTCATACACTGCACAAATCAGGCCTTTATGGAAGAGTGACAAGAAGAAAGCCATTTCTCAAAGATATGCATAAAAAGTGTTGTTTATAGTTGCAACAAGCCACCTGGGAGACAAACGAAACATGTGGAAGAAGGTGCTCTGGTCAGATGAAACCAAAATCGAACTTTTTGGCAACAATGCCAAACGATATGTTTGGCGTAAAGGTAACACAGCTCATCACTCTGAACACACCATCCCCACTGTCAAACATAGTGGTGGCAGCATCATGGTTTGGGCCTGCTTTTCTTCAGCAGGGACCGGGAAGATGGTTAAAATTGATGGGAAGATGGATGGAGCCAAATACAGGACCATTCTTGAAGAAAACCTGTTGGAGTCTGCAAAAGACCTGAGACTGGGATGGAGATTTGTCTTCCAACAAGACAATGATCCCAAACATAAAGCAAAATCTACAGTGGAATGGTTCACAAATAAACGTATCCAGGTGTTAGAATGGCCAAGTCAAAGACCAGACCTGAATCCAATCGATAATCTGTGGAAGAACTGAAAACTGCTGTTCACAAACGATCTCCATCAAACCTCACTGAGCTCGAGCTGATTGCCAAGGAAGAATGGGCAAGAATTTCAGTCTCTCGATGTACAAAACTGATAGAGACATACCCCAGCGACTTGCAGCTGTAATCGTAGCAAAAGGTGGCGCAACAAAGCATTAAGTTAAAGGGGCCGAATAATATTGCACGCCCCACTTTTGAGTTTTTGTATTTCCACAAAAATTTAAAATAACCAATAAATTTCGTTCAACTTTACAATTGTGTCCCACTTGTTGTTGATTCTTCACCAAAAATTTACATTTTGTATCTTTAAGTTTGAAGCATAATATTTGGGAAAAGGTTGAAAAGTTCCAGGGGGCCGAATACTTTTGCAAGGCACTGTACATCACAGGAGGGGCTGGGGGCATATATACATCACAGGAGGGGCTGGGGGCATATATACATCACAGGAGGGGCTGGGCGCATATATACATCACAGGAGGGAATGGGGGCATATATACATCACAGGAAGGGCTGGGCGCTTATATACATCACAGGAAGGGCTGGGCGCTTATATACATCACAGGAGGGGCTGTGGGCATATACGCATCACAGAAGCGGCTGGGGCCATAGACGCATCACAGGAGCAGCTGGGGGCATATATACTTCACATGAGGGGCTGGGGGCATATATACATCACAGGAGGGGATGGGGGCATATATACATCACAGGAGGGTCTGGGGGCCATATATGCATCACAGGAGGGGCTGGGGGCCATATACGCATCACGAGGGTCTGGGGGGCCATATACGCATCACAGGAGGGTCTGAGGACCATATACGCATCACAGGAGGGTCTGAGGACCATATACGCATCACAAGAGGGGCTGGGGGCCATATACGCATCACAGGAGGGTCTGAGGGCCATATATGCATCACAGGAGGGTCTGAGGGCCATATATGCATCACAGGAGGGGCTGGGAGCCATATATGCGCCATAGGAGGAGCTGAGGGCCATATAGGCATCACAGGAGGGGCTGGCGGCATATGCGCATCACAGAACGGGCTGGGGCTGCCGTTGCTGTTGTCGTTGGTGGGGCCAGGGAGCAGATCACGCTGACTCCAAGGTGCATCAGCGTCTTCAGTGTCCGTGCCACAACATTCTGTACTGAACACTGCGTGCACGTGCTCAGTCTCAGGATTAATTAGAAGGTCCACGGGAATCTGCCCTGGAACCCACAGAAAAGGACAGTTTGCGGCTTCTGAGCCGGAGGTTCCCCATCCCTGCCTTAAAGGAGCCCATCAATAGGATGGTTCACTTCATCTCTTTAAAAGGGTAAGTCCGTCATTGAAATATATATTTTTTTTGTGTTCCAATGCAGCTAAAATAATTTTAAAAAATACAGCAAGATCACAAATAGTGTTGATTGAAAATTTCCTACCATTTTGAGCCTACAGCTACCATAAATCTCTATGGTTATAGGCTACAAAACCAACGTATTGAAGTCAAATGCTGAAGTCACACTCCTTTTTATTTGTCCTTTAAGGGCCATGTTCACAAGTTCAGTATTTGGTCAATATTTTACCTCAGTATCTGTAAGCCAAAACCAGGAGAGGGTGATAAATACAGAAGTGGGGACGGGTTTCTATTATACTGTTCCTCTGATTGTTTCACTCCTGATTTTGACTTACTTACAAATACTGAGGTAAAAAACTCACTAAATACTGAACGTGGCCTAATACACATTCAGCTGATTAGCTCTACAGGATCAGACTACACATGGTTTATTTGTAGTCTGTTACCATGGACACAGTTTTTTCGTAGGACCTGCAGACAAATGAATTTGACATTTCTCATAAATACTATTGCTAAAATTGTTTTTGTAAAGTAAAGCTGATGTGAAAGGTTGATGTCAGGAGACTGATGGGGTTGCAGTGCTGCCGGTGGAGGAGTACTGCGGACCACAGCGGGAGGATCACATTTTCTTTTCACCTCCATGTGTCCTAGTAAGGTGGTGTTCAGAAGCATACAACTCCTTCAAGGTCATCTTCAGTCTCTAGCGTTTTGCTCCTTAATTTCATCGATCGATGTGGGGCTCAGCACCTAGAGCATCAACTATCAAAACTATGACATGTCAAATGTTTTGTAAAAGTGCCGTTTTATAGGTGATCAGTAGGAATTCTGGTCCTATCTGAGCAAGAAGACCTGGGAAGATGAGGGTATTCCAGCGATGAGATCCAAAAATCCATTCTTGGAAAGCCACCGTGACCCACACAATCCAGCCAACTATTTACACTCATGGCAATAGTAAAAGGAAGGTTGTCCAAGTAGAGTCACCTTATTGTTGTAGATGCTTTATTATGGAATATTTCATTTTAAAGGGAACCTCTCATGTAAAAATAAAAAACACTATTAAACTGCAGATATTGGGTTAATAGCGTTCAGAAGCTGCCCAGCTTCCGCACTGATAGCCACGTTGCCGGGAGGAAATTACGGCAACTTTATTCCTCCCGACAGCCTCAGGCTTTCAGTCGTAGCTCTGATACAGAGCAGGCTGTCAGTCAGTGTCGGGAGGTACACTTACAGCTGATGCTCACTATGCACTGGGCAGTGACTGAAGCCGCATCGGCCCACCCCTATGACTGAAAGCCCGAGGAAGAAAGTTAATTTCCTCCAGGCAGTGTGGGCGCCGGGCAGCATCAGAACACTATGAAGCTGAAGACTAACACCATATTTGCAGGTTAACAGCATTTTTTTTTTTCATGACAGGTTCCCTTTAAAGAAAACACAAAGGTCAGGGTCCGACACAGAAAATCTCAGCTGCAGACTATGGCGGAATCCATGAAGTTTCATACAGAGTACATTAACATCAAGACTGTCTCGGTATATGACTTTTTACACGTCTGAATCTTCGGGCATTTCTCCATGAATCTTTTCAGGTTGGAGTGACAATAAAGTGGATCGACTCCAATCTGTTTTTACATATCCAAACATTTGGTGCAATAGGAAGACTGATTATAGTGGTAATTGGTCAAGCAGTTGAGAAATCAGTATGAACACTTTTTCCTGATTCATCAAGACTGGGATTTTGCATGACACTTTTGATAAGAGTGTGCTGGTGTGTGGAACAATTATAAAATTTTGCACATCTTTCCAAATTCAGTCAAAGACTGGAGGACGTGCTGTCATAATTTACACCACATTTGTGCCAGAAATTATGATGAATTTGCTGGCCGTGCTTGGCCCCCATCCTGCAAAGATTTTACCAATATTTCAAAACGTTGGCTGAGCTAGCTAAAACTGGCATAAAATCAGCAAAATATTTCTGAAACTAATTTTTTTGCACAAAAATTGTGACATTTCAAACGGTTTTATGTGAGAGTTCAGATGAAAAAGCTTTGATGATTCGGGACCCTAATCTTAATGTTAGCTATGGCAGCTCTTTCTTAGCTATAACAAGATTTTACATGTCAGCGTTTTAAAGGGAAATGCTATTCCCGTATGTGCATGAGATATGGGGTAGAGGGTGAGACTACCAGCTTGGGGATACATGGTTTTCTATTTTATTTTTATTACACATGGTAATTAGTTTGCAAGACTCACAGAAACGGCCCAAGTCCTGCTCTCCCCATCCACACAGTCAAAGAGCTCCTCATGCTGGCAGTGTTTTACATATCAATACTAAGTCAAATCATATAAAACTTTATGATTGCCAAGTTTAGCGTTTCACCTCTATTCTGTGCCACTCTCAGATAAACAGGGTCTTCTTTACCCTTTTAATGCGAACCCATGATAGTATTTTACAGGATAGCTTTCCTTCTCCCCATCACCTTGTTGTTAGGAGGTGCAACCTTTATTTTTCCCTTAATGGTCTTTTTGTGTTTTCCCTTTTATCTTTGTTTTCGCCCCTCCCCAGTATGTTTGTGTTCTTACACCTTTCTTGGTCCTTTTGTGGTGTTGTTTATCAAATGGCTGTGTGTGGCACCAGATGTACAGACTGTTACCAGTGTCACTGCTAGCGGGACTGTCATTTTATAGGAAGAGGAGTCCGTTCTTAGTGTGAACCCATACAAAGTTTGGCATCACCATAGGAACAAGTGTTGCATTACTATATCGGCATTATCAAAGCAACCAGTTGCAGACCACCACGCCTGTTTGTAACCACCATGAGACAAGCTGGTGGGTTGATACAAAGGCAAACTAAGCAGTGGAAAAGTGGTTAGCCTTCCTGAATGTTCTACAAAGCATATCCTCCATGCAAAAAAGTGCAATTTGTCTGATGGGGTAAAGAGGACAATTCTTTAAGTATTACTTCTTGAGATCTTTTATCATAAATTGTACAGTCGCCACAAGGATCCAGTGCAATTAAGTGACTAATACAATTTCATGCCTGGGCAGGGCAACTGTGGTAAAAGATAGTCACCAAGAGATCCATGGAGGCATGCTAGGCTGAGCAGTGGTAGAGGTTACTTTCTAAGAGAACCTTAAGGCCATAACAAGCCAAGCTGTAGTACAAGCTACCCACTAAGAGACCCACGAAGGCATGCTAGGCCAAGCTGTCATAAAGGTTATCCTCTAAGAGACCAATAGAGGCAATTTAGGCCTAGTTGTGTTAGAGGATACCATCTTAAGAGAGCCATAGAGGCATGCTAGTGGTAGAGGTTACATCTAACAGACCCACAGAGGCAAGTTAGGCCTAGTTGTGGTAGAAGTTACCCTCTAAGAGACCCATGAAGACTTGCTAGGCCAAGCGATCGTACAGGTTACAGTCGAAGAGTCCCATATAGGTATGTTAGACCTAGTTGTGGTAGACGTTACCCTCCAAGAGACCCCTACAGGCATGCTAGGCGAAGCAGTGGTAGAGGTTACCTTCTAAAAGATTGGTAAGGGCATAACAAAAGAAGCTCTGCTATAAATTACCCATTACGAGACCCATGAATAGGTATGTTAGGCCTAGTTGTGATAGAGGTTGCCCTCCAAGAGACCCATACAGGTATGCTAGGCCAAGCAGTGGTAGAGGGTACATCTAAGAGACCTATAGAGGGAAGTTAGGCCTAGTTGTGGTAGATGTTACCCTCTAAGAGACCCATAGAGGCATACTAGGCCAAGCTGTGTTAGAGGTTACCCTCTAAAAGATCCGTAAAGGCACAACAAGCCAACCTGTAGTAAAAGCTACACATTAAGAGACCCACAATGACATACTAGGCCATTGTGTGGTAGAGGCTATGTTCCTAGGAAGCTTGCAAGGTCAGGCTGTGAATCAGTGAATTTTGCATTGCTGAGTTGATGGGGACTCCTGCAGAAATCGAAAGCAGATTCTTCTTTTTCGGAAGACCGTGAAATGTTGTGCCTCTGTGAAACAAACCAACTTGATTCTGAGACTCCCTTACAACCTGAGTGGATGTTCAACATTAATATGAGAATCCAGAGACAAAGTTTAAAATATCATGCACAGATTTATTGTTGCACATGCACATATTACAAAGCATCACATTCCCAAGAAGAACAGTACACATACAGCAAGTGCTCCAGGATCATATACATGTCATAAAAGTCCATAGCATGAACTAATAATAATTACTATTTCCTCCGATTTTTAATAAGCCATCTAAAATTCACAATTATTCTTAAAATATCATATACAACATTCATTCACAGTAACAGTATGCCTTTCAACGGTAGACATCTGCTGGCTTCTAGCTTCGAGACTACGCAGACGGTACTCCATAGTGCCGAGCCTCTCAGCCTAATATACCGAAATAGAAGATGGCACGGACGTCACGACTGCAGCCCTTTACAGCCGCCTAAGTGCAATCATGTTTCATCAGCTCCACCAAATAAATAAAATGATGCATGTAATTAGTGATAATCACGATAGATCCCTAGTGTGAAGGATATATTGCCGTTGTATGCTGTGCCTTCAGGTAATATATGAAACTTTAGGCCCTGGTGCAAAACTGGAATTGGGCGAAAATGTATCAATTCTTTACAAATCACACAAAATAGCAATCATTGACTGATACCAATATAGAAAATGCCCAAAAATTGGCAAAGAGGCCATGCTGGTGATTGTGCAGTCATAAGGCAAGGAAGATTTAATGCATAAAAAAAATAAATAAATAAATCCCGTCCCCATAATAGAGATTTCGAAAAATCTGATTACTAAAGCGGGCTGTCGAAAGGAAGCCGATTTTCCCCTTCTAGCATTACACAGTTTACAGATAGAAAACATTTGTATTAATAACGCCTTTTGTGTCCGGATCCCAAGTTACTGTCTATTTTATTGCCCAGTGCTGCATTCATAATTCTGTTTGTTTCTGAGCTGTAATCTCTCAGAATTCATTGCAGGCTCAATGTCTGCCATGTGTGAGATGTAATCTTTATTTCAAGTTTATTGTTATCTGTAATAAGAACATTGTCATCTCCTCCACCCTGAGTTACAAGAGATCACATAAGATGTTGAGGCAAGATCGATGAAGAATTGCGAGTGCAGCTCTGAAGATAACTCCCGATCACTACAAGTAAGGCTACGTTCACGTTTGCATTCTGACATTCTGCTTATATGTTCCATTTTTAGGAAAAGGTTAATGGAAGGAGTTTTTAAAAAATTTGCGTAACACATACAAGCAGAAGCAGAGGCAAAACTTGTAGTTATAGGGTCTGAATGAGTTCATTTATGTGTCTGTTTTCAGAAATGCAGGACTTTTTCTTCCATTCTAAAAAAAATAAAAATATATGGACTCATAACAAAACCCATAGAGGCCCCGTAATATCAATGGGGGGGTGGGCACTACAGCTTTCGCTTATATCAGTTATGCAACAATCCATTTTTTACATATTACTTCTGTATGTTCCAAAAAATGCAACAGATAAAGGAAATGTCAAAACCCAAGTGTGAATGTAGCCCAAGAAATGCGTGACTAAGATTTGTTAAAATCTGATTTTTTTTTGTAACCTTTCTTCTAATGATATACATAAGGAGGAAAAAATTTTGTATTCTGATCAAGCGACCTAGTTAGTAATCCGTACCCACTGGACGGCAGCGCTGTGCACCGCCTCTTACCCGACAGTATCCGAGGCTCATCTTTTCATTATTTGGCCTAGTGCGATTTCACTGTTGGGCCGTGATGCACAAGGTCAGTGAAACAAAAAGAAAGGTCGTGGATGCGGTCATGTAAGAGGCGGAATTTCATGGCTTCCGTCCAGTGCTCCCAGATTACTAACGTGGCCGCTGGATTGGGTCTGGCAAACGTATTCAAACCAACTCTAGTTGGGAATATTCCCCAATGTTTACCACTCACTGGGGTGGTATACGATTTTTGGGACGTTGTGTCCATCTGTATAAGTAGGAGACAACATGGACTACATGCCTGAAGAACACTCTCGGAAAACTATTAATCTTAAGAGTGCAGAAAGTGGCAGACACCAGAGGCCAATAGCTTCAACTCATGACTGTCCCCATATTTATATCTTACAGCAACCGTTTTCACTTTTTATGCAGCACTCACCCTTTAACACAGGTCACACCAAAGAATATACCGTAACCAAGTAGTCACAGGACCAGAAAACATTAAGTTGTAACCTGTGTAGTGATATATGGGTGGATGGATAAAAGTTATTCAATGAGAATTTCCATGACAAAAAAGGGGAAGTCCACCACCTGAGGAGACTTCTTTTTTTTTTTTTTACTTAAGTGCATGTATTTAGGGAAAAAAAAAAAGAATCATTTTTACAATTTGGTTTCATTACAATTTTTGCACCGTTTGGCTTTTACAGGCCCTGGATTTCCCGGCACATTCAACTTTGATGTGGTCTGTGGTCATAAATCTGCTGAAGGGAGTTAGAAACTCTCAGAACAGCTCACTGATGGATCCTCAGTTAACCCATTCTGCAGGTAACACAGAGGCTCTAGAAGACAAAGGGTGCAACATTTCTAATGCAACCCAATTATATTTTTAGTCATAAAAAAAAACAAAACATCTATGCATTTAAGCAAAAAGGTTTACAAAGTTGGTTGGTGAATACATAAGTGATAAGGGTACGTCAGAAAAAAAGACCAAAAAACAAAACGTTGGCTACTAATACACATGCTGAATCTGCTTAGCTACCCCCCTTTTCCCATTTTATAAAAATAAATAATTATTACAAAATAAAAAGCTATCCCGCCATTTATTTACTACATTACCATAGAAACAGGCCATTTATGTGGACTAAAACAAAATGGCTGCTGATGGCGGAAAAGTGCTAAGCTGCCTGTACAGGCAAATTGTGCCACACGTGTGGCTAAAATGTCAGCGTGTACCCCTTCAGCATCACAGTCAATTCACCAGGGACCCATGGGAGAGGCTGTGGACGACAAATGGGGACGTGCAACATTCGGTGAGGGTGGCGGCCGCCGCCAGAAATTACCGCCTCCCCTTATTTTGAGGGATACAACAAGACCGGGGAACAGACCCAAGATTTTTCTCCTGCCGAGTTAATAAAGTCTATTTAGAGGGTCTTTAATAATATCAGATACTGGATGACAACTAATATATCTGAAAATTAATCTCCTCAGGCTACAGTCACACAGCTTTTCCTGACAGACACCATTTTCTACCATGTTGGGGAGTACATAATTATATACCAAGTCACATTTGTCATTCAGGAAAAAGCTGTGTAATTGCTGCCATATCAGATATCATTCAGCTTTCCCAGAGAATCATATTACACAAGAATCGTGAGGGAATCAAACATAAGCCAAGCATGGCCACCAATCACAGCGCAGCATTCATGTTATACTCTGCCCCTGGAAAATGATAGCTGAGTTCTGATTGGTTGCTATTGGTAACAAAGATGGTTTCCTACATCTCCCCCCATTTTTGTAATGATGGCCTTTTATTATTTTTGAAACCAGCTTTGCCAGAAAGAGATAACGATAGTGGAACCGGTGTCAGAACCCAGTGAAACTGGGCAGAGTCCCACGGGCTCAAGAAATGTGTTATACACATGATCGGAGAGGGATCTGATCGCAGCAGAATGACCTCATATAGATGCCGCTAACAATGACAGCAGCGATGAAAAGGTTGAAAATTGGGGAATGTGTCTCTTCAGAAGTTCATTGGCCTCAACAACAACTTTATGACCTATGGGTGGACTTTTACCCCGCAAAAAAATATTAGAAATGGCAGTATTAGGGTTTTTTTTGGGGGGGTCAAGAAGGATGAGAAAGTCGTACTGTTCCCAAAATGGTAAAGATTAAAAAAAACAAACAAACCTACAGCTCGTACCGCAAAAAAGAAGCCCTGACGTAACTCTATAGATCGAAAGAAAAAAAAAAAAAAAAGTTATAGCTCTTAGAAGGCGAGAAGGACAAAATGAAAGCAGAAGAGGAGGCCACTGGGACCAAGGGCTCATATAAACATGGCGGCAATTCACTTGTATTGAACGAGGCCGCTCAAGTCTAGTTGGCATGTGACCGCATATAAGCAAATCGCATACAATGCACAGCCGACACTGCAAAATCCTGACAGCGGGCATACTGCATGCTGTAAGAATTCATAAGACTGCGGTCACAATGCGACTGCAGACTTGTATCCCATGCCAGGACAACCAACCCCTTTAATGGTATCCATCAGAATCACTTCAAAAGCGAGCTTCTTTTAGCTTCTCGACGCTAATGTGAGCAAAGCCAAAGATAAAAAAAAATTTTTTCCCTGTCTGGAAAAGCTGGGTGACAAATCAGGAATCATCATAATCTCCACTAATCAGATATAAATGGCATATTCTAGCAATAATATTCAGCAACCATTGCCCAAATACCCCCTTAGAGCAACACTCCAGTATTGTTTTTTTTTTCCCAATGCCAGAGTGGTATCAATAATGCATATTCCCAGCCCTTAGTTTTATACTTACCAGCCACAGTCTTATGTTTCTCCCGTAGCCGCTCCTCCATCTTGTGACCCCAACTTCTGACTCCCCAGAAGTCACAGGTAACAGTGACAAACTCTCAGTGTAAGTCTATGAGCCGTGTTCTGTCTCTCATAGACTTGGAGTTGTGACACTGCAGGTCACAATCAACAGGAGACGATTGGAGTGGCGCCGAGAACAGAAGACAGTGGCTGGTAAGTGTAATACTGGGTGCAGGGAACTTCCAGTAGCGATACTACTCTGGCCGTAAAATGTAAAAACCCCGCAGGAGTGGCACTATAAATTGCACCTCAAAGTGAAAGTCCACCTTTTACAATCATCATGTCATTTTCATGCTTAAAATTCTGCGCCAATTATTATTTTAATATATCTTTATAAAGGTCGGAGCTTCATTTTTCTGATGCAGAGTGTCAAATCTCCTGCATGGATATAGATTTAGAAGATAACACTAGGGGGCGAATGGGAGCTTGCTGAATACAGAGTTGTCAGCAAATTCAATGAATAACCTGTCTGCAGTAAGCTCCCTCTAGTGGTGGCTGCAGGCACACAGGATGCAATATTTTAGGCTTATACATTGTATTTGGAGCTATGCATCAGAAATATGGGGCTCTTACTGGTATATTGATATATTAAGATAGAGTTTTGAGCGTAAATAATTAATAAAACAGAGCTTTGGCTGTGTGGACTGAATCGGTTCCCAAATATTCACATTACAGAAAAGGAAGCATCATTTTAGAAACCAGTCTCTAGGATAACCATCGGGGTATCCCTGACGTTTAGGTCAGATGTGCATGGAAGTTCCCTGGAATATTCATGGCTCAGACATCATCAGGATAAGTGGTGGACATTCTACAACTGGTCTCGGAATCACAAACGATTTACGGTTCAGAGCTGATAGTTCTGCCATCCCTTGGACTGATGTGCATGTGCCATTACGATCAGCCTGGGTGAGGAGCCCTGAGCATTTTACATTCCTAACATTGTACTGGGTGCGCACTTTAGTGTTTTCATGTGGTCTATACACTACTCCCTACATAAGCAATAACCAAACATCATCCATTACAGCAGTCTACATTCCGCAGTTTTTTTTTGTTTTAAATGCAGACATGGATAATGATAAAATTGCTGAGCAAATTAACCCAACAGCTGGTTTTAATGCCATCAAGTATTACCACTGTGCCCACAGCATGCCCCCATTCTCATATAAGCCTATCCTCCTGCACCTGCTGCTCACACACCCCGGTGAAACAGATTCCACCCGTCTGTGCATGGCTCCCCTCGTGAATATCCATCCGTTGATCAGCAGGGTGGTGTGTCCAGATTTCAAGGGGAAGATCCTTGGGTAAAGGACGTTCTTTAACATGGGCATCTAACTGGCGGAAAAGGTCTTTGGGCTTTTTCTTGGCAAGAACCTCAACCTCTATGTTAGAAAAGAAGAATCAGTAATAGTGAAATTGTAACTTCCCATCTGCTTCTGTTAAAAGGGAATCTGTCCATTTTGGCTACCCCACCTTAGAGCAGCATGATGTAGGTGTGGAGACCCCGATTCCAGCGATGTATCACTTGCTGAGATGCTTGCTGAAGTTGTGATAAAATCACTGTTTTATCTGCTGTAGATCTATTAGGTTCTCTGAATGCAGCACTGTATATAACCCCGCCCCCACCACTGATTGGCAGCTTTCTGCCTACGTACAGTGTACACAGACCTCTACCGCTGAGCGGTGGGGGCGGGGTTATATCGAGCTCATAAATTTGGAGGACTACATGGCAGGTTTACTAGTCCTCCAGTGATAATCTCCTGCTGATAAAAACTGGGTTTTTATCAAAACTACAGCAAGCAGCCCAGCAAGTGACATCGCTGGAATCAGGGTCTCTACATCATGCTGCTCTCATATTAAGTGACAAAAACCTGGAGACAGATTCTCTTTAAGCTGTAGATATTATGACCATGCCAATAACGACATCACACAACATTGTACAAAAAAAACATGGGCGAAACAATTGGACGAGATAAGTTTATACAATAGTGTGTTCTCCAGGCCAAAGATAGAGCTCATTATCACCAAGTTCTATGTGGAAAATCCAATAAAAACACACACAGTACATCAAATAAGCCCAAACCTGTTTTTTTCGGCAACCACAATGTGTATGGTTCTCCTGATGATGATGTCTGGAAAGTTTGGGGTTGGCAGGGGATTTAGGCTAGGAAATATGGATATACAATATCCAATCCCATAAAGATACCGTAAGTAGTTCTCTAATACACATACAAACACGCTCGCCTTTATGTGTATGGGGGAATCGGGAGAGTATATGGAAATAGCGGTCTGAACTCTTGCTAGGGTAAAAACAGATTAAAAAGGGCCATCAAGAATTAGTATTAGGGTATTTTTCCCAGAAAAAAAAGCCAATCTTTTGCCACTAGATATTTTTGCCATTGCAGTTCATTACTATTGAGATGTTATTCAAACAGCAGCCCATCCTAAGATGGGCTGCAGTGAGAAGACATACAGCTCCCGAGACCTATGTCTCAAATGACAGAGGTGTATTATAAGCACACATACCCCAGTGAGATGAAGAAAAGCGCTGTGACAAAAGAAGAAATTAATGTTCTCCTGGAGAAGAAAATCCTTTTATCAGACAACCGAGAATTATTTCTTATCCTGTCACAGCCTTTCTCTGACATATCAGGTATGTGTGGTCCGATACAACGCTTCTGTCAGTTGAGAAACAGGTCTCGGGGAGCTGTGTTTCTTCAGACTGCAGCCAGTCCTGACACATGACTAGGAAGGGCTGCTGTTTTAATTATGTGATGGGGGGGATTTTTTTTCACATTCTTAGAGAACCCAAAAAAGAAATTCTCTGGGAATAATAAAAGCCTTGTAGAAGAATGAAGCTGGTATGGGGGGAGGACAAATATAAATATATTTTTCTTTTACAAGGTCAGTCATAAAAAAGTAACATACAGCCTCCGACTGTTAGTGGCATTATAATTAAAGCAGCATGTGGGCCGAGGGCACATGCAGAACAGTCGTGTTCCCAGGACAGTCAGGGCTGTTCATAATTATTATATGTAACTGGGATTCATTATAGTCCTTTAAGCCCCCTGGCACATATAGATTTACGAGGAGAAAGAAGGATTTATGTGCCTGGAGATATAACTGCATCTCATATGTCAAGTCTATAGAAAACACATAATGAGAAATGAAAAGACATCCAAGACCAGACATGACTATATGTACACTAGAGGGATGGATAAATGAGGGAGGAAGGTTGAATGTGACGCCCTAGTCTCACCTTTCAGTATAAAGCCAGAATCGCTGATCGTTTTGTTCTCGGTCTTCCACACATGGTACAGATGGTAGTAAATGGCCACGTAGAGGTCATTGAGCACAGCAAACACCTGCTGCCTGCGGTTACACTCCCTGTACGGACAAGAAAACAACGTACAGCTATATGGAAATAGGTCCTGGACAGATTATTATTATTATTATTATTTATTGTTATAGCGCCATTTATTCCATGGCGCTTTACATGTGAGGGGGGTATACATAAAAACAAGTACAATAATCTTAAACAATACAAGTCATAACTGGTACAGGAGGAGAGAGGACCCTGCCCGCGAGGGCTCACAATCTTCAAGGGATGGGTGATAATACAGTAGGCGAGGGTAGAGCTGGTCGTGCAGCGGTTTGGTCGATCGGTGGTTACTGCAGGTTATAGGCTAACAGACAGATGTGTGTGAGTATATATATATATATATATATATATATATATATACACACACACACACACACACACACACACACACACACACACACACACACACACACACACACACACACAGTACAGACCAAAAGTTTGGACACACCTCATTCAAAGCATTTTCTTTATGAAAATTGTAGATTCACTCTGAAGGCATCAAAACTATGAAATAACACACGTGGAATTATATAATTAACTAGAAAGTGTGAAACAACTGAAAATATGTCTTATATTCTAGGTTCTTCAAAGTAGCCACCTTTTGCTTTGATTACTGCTTTGCACACTCTTGGCATTCTCTTGATGAGCTTCAAGAGGTAGTCACCGGAAATGGTCTTCCAACAGTCTTGAAGGAGTTCCCAGAGATGCTTAGCACTTGTTGGCCCTTTTGCCTTCACTCTGCGGTCCAGCTCAAATTATCTCGATTGGGTTCAGGTCTGGTGACTGTGGAGGCCAGGTCATCTGGCGTAGCACCCCATCACTCTCCCTCTTGGTCAAATAGCCCTTACACAGCCTGGAGGTGTGTTTGGGGTCATTGTCCTGTTTATAAATGATGGTCCAACTAAACGCAAACCGGATGGAATAGCATGCCGCTGCAAGATGCTGTGGTAGTCATGCTGGTTCAGTATGCCTTCAATTCTGAATAAATCCCCAACAGTGTCACCAGCAAAGCACCCCCACACCATCACACCTCCTCCTCCATGCTTCACGGTGGGAACCAGGCATGTAGAGTCCATCCGTTCACCTTTTCTGCGTCGCACAAAGACACGGTGGTTGGAACCAAAGATCTCAAATTTGGACTCATCAGACCAAAGCACAGATTTCCACTGGTCTAATGTCCATTCCTTGTGTTCTTTAGCCCAAACAAGTCTCTTCTGCTTGTTGCCTGTCCTTAGCAGTGGTTTCCTAGCAGCTATTTTACCATGAAGGCCTGCTGCTCAAAGTCTCCTCAGTTGTTGTAGAGATGTGTCTGCTGCTAGAAGTCTGTGTGGCATTGACCTGGTCTCTAATCTGAGCTGCTGTTAACCTGCGATTTCTGCTGGTGACTCGGATGAACTTATCCTCCGCAGCCAAGGTGACTCTTGGTCTTTCTTTCCTGGGGCGGTCCTCATGTGAGCCAGTTTCTTTGTGGCACTTGATGGTTTTTGCCACTGCACATGGGGACACTTTCAAAGGTTTCCCAATTTTTCAGACTGACTGACCTTCATTTCTTAAAGTAATGATGGCCATTCGTTTTCTTTACTGAGCTGCTTTATTCTTGCCATAATACAAATTCTAACAGTCTATTCAGTAGGACTATCAGCTGTGTATCCACCAGACTTCTGCACAACACAACTGATGGTCCCAATCCCATTTATAAGGCAAGAAATCCCACTTATTAAACCTGACAGGGCACACCTGTGAAGTGAAAACCATTTCCGGTGACTAGCTCTTGAAGCTCATCAAGAGAATGCCAAGAGTGCTATGAATGGGTCACCGAGGAGGAGAGCAGATCCAGGCCAAGCCACAGAAAACCAGAGAGGTTGGTACCTAAGCGGATTACAGACCCCTGATCCTATCCACACAACTAGCAGTAGCCGTGGAGCGTACCTACGATGATCCTAGACGCCTCGGCACAGCCGGAGAGCTAACTAAGCCTAAAGCAAGAAAGGGGACATCTAAACTGCCCCAGAGCAGACCCCAAAGGAATAGTAGCCCCCAAACATATATTGTTGGTGAGACAAGATGAAAACACAAACACAGGCAAGAAAATAGACTAAGCAAATGATGGGGCCCACACTGACTAGACAGGATAGGAAAGGAAAGACACTGTTTGCAATCACACAAAAAACCCTGCAAAAAGTCCAAGACGTCTGATGCAAAAAACACTGAAGTCACACGACTTCGCCCCCCACTATATCAGCACTCTGGCATATTCTGAAAGCAGAGCAAAAAAGAGACCAGTCTAAAAGGGGATAAAACAAACTGGCACAAGCAGTAACATATGGGCGGTGAATCAGCACAGCCCCAGCCGGAGCTGGCTGACCCGCACCAAGAAGAGATAGACAAAACCCAGATCAAATGCAAACAGAATAGCAAATAAACCACTTAGCTGAACATGCAGGGACAGAGCTGGAGAAATAAGACCTCAGGAGGAACAGGAAGCAAATCACCAGCAGGGATAGAGGGAGTCGGCTGTCTTAAATCCCAATCTGAAACCCCAGATCTCCAATCGTCATCAGCATTATCAGGTGGCAAGCCTCTGTCAATCAGATCAGATCCATTACATCCAGTAACCACCAGAGGGAGCCCAGAAAGAGAACTTGCAACCCCTCTGTCGAACTAACCAGCTCCACTACCTTCAGTAATAACCAGAAGGAGGCCAGAAAGGGAATTCACAACACAAGAGTGTGCAAACCAGTAATCAAAGCAAAAGGTGGCTACTTTGAAGAACCTAGAATATAATAATAATCTTTATTTATATAGCGCCAACATATTCCGCAGCGCTTTACAGTTTAACAGTTTCAAAACACAAGTCATAATAAGTAACAACGTTAACAAAACAGTAATTAAAGTAAAATAAGACGAACCTGCTGGTAAGAGCTTACAATCTACAATGAGGTGGGGGAGATACAAAGTAAAGGTGGGTATTTACAATGATGTATTTACAATGATGGTCCAGCCATCTTGAGAAGGTGGGGGACAGAGATAGTGAATGGGCTACATACTCACACTTGCACATAAAATGACTTTGATTAGTGAACGTGATAGGCTGCTCTGAATAGATGTGTTTTGAGAGAGCGCCTAAAACTGTGCAAATTCTGGATAGTCCTAATCTCTTGGGGTAGAGCATTCCAGAGGATTGGCGCAGCGCGGGAGAAGTCTTGGAGTCGGAGGTGCGGATTAGTGCAGAGGTTAGTCGAAAGTCTTTTGCAGAGCGCAGCGATCGGCTAGGCCGATAGACAGAAATGAGGGAGGAGATGTAGGGGGGTGCCGCACTGTGGAGAGCTTTGTGGGTGAAAACAAGTACTTTGAATTGGATCCTATAATGAATGGGCAGCCAATAGAAGGACTGGCGAAGAGTGGACGCGTCCAAGTACCGATTAGCCAGATAGATGACCCTGGCTGCTGCATTAAGTATGGACTGGAGAGGGGAAAGTCGAGTAGCGGGGAGGCCAATTAATAGAGCGTTGCAGTAGTCCAGGCGGGAGTGGATCAATGCGACAGTGAGGGTTTTTGTTGTTTCCATGGTGAGAAAACTGCGAATTCTGGAGATGTTCTTTAGGTGTAAGCGGCAAGAGAGGGCAAGGGATTGTATATGGAATGTGAAGGAGAGATTGGTGTCAAACATAACACCCAGACAGCATGCCTGCTGCCGGGGTGTTATTATGGTGCCATCCACGGAGAGGGAAATGTCAGATTTAGGGAGGTTAGTAGATGGCGGGAGCAGAAGAAGTTCAGTTTTTGAGAGGTTAAGTATCAGATAGAGAGCGGACATGATATTGGAGACTGTGGACAGACAGTCACTGGCGTTCTGTAGTACAGAGTGGGTAAGGTCGGGGGAAGACATATATAGTTGTGTGTCATCAGCATAAAGATGGTGCTGAAAGCCAAATCTGCTGATGGTTTGTCCAACTGGGGCCATGTAGAGAGAGAAGAGAAGGGGACCAAGGACTGAGCCCTGAGGTACCCCAACAGCAAGAGGAAGAGGAGATGACGTGGAGCCAGAGAACAAAACACTGAAGGAGCGGTCAGAGAGATAGGAAGAGAACCAGGAGAGAGCAGTGTCCTTAATGCCTAGTGTCTGGAGCCTAGAGAGTAGGAGATGGTGGTCAACAGTATCAAAAGCTGCAGATAGGTCAAGAAGAATGAGCAGAAAGAAGTCACCGTTACATTTTGCTGTCAGAAGGTCATTGGTCACTTTGATGAGTGCAGTTTCAGTTGAATGTAGGGGTCGGAAGCCGGACTGTGAAGGGTCTAGAAGGGAGTGAGTGGAGAGGTAATGGGTAAGGCGGCAATAGACTATATAAGACATATTTTCAGTTGTTTCACACTTTTTTGTTAATTATATAATTCCACATGTGGTAATTCATAGTTTTGATGCCTTCAGAGTGAATCTACAATTTTCATAGTCATGAAAATAATGAATACTCTTTGAATGAGAAAGAAGGTGTGTCCAAACTTTTAGTCCGTAATATATATATATATATATATATATATATATATATATATATATATATATATATACACACACACATACAGTGGGGCAAAAAAGTATTTAGTCAGTCAGCAATAGTGCAAGTTCCACCACTTAAAAAGATGAGAGGCGTCTGTAATTTACATCATAGGTAGACCTCAACTATGGGAGACAAACTGAGAAAAAAAAAAATCCAGAAAATAACATTGTCTGGTTTTTTTCCATTTTATTTGCATATTATGGTGGAAAATAAGTATTTGGTCAGAAACAAGCAATCAAGATTTCTGGCTCTCACAGACCTGTAACTTCTTCTTTAAGAGTCTCCTCTTTCCTCCACTCATTACCTGTAGTAATGGCACCTGTTTAAACTTGTTATCAGTATAAAAAGACACCTGTGCACACCCTCAAACAGTCTGACTCCAAACTCCACTATGGCGAAGACCAAAGAGCTGTCAAAGGACACCAGAAACAAAATTGTAGCCCTGCACCAGGCTGGGAAGACTGAATCTGCAATAGCCAACCAGCTTGGAGTGAAGAAATCAACTGTGGGAGCAATAATTAGAAAATGGAAGACATACAAGACCACTGATAATCTCCCTCGATCTGGTGCTCCACGCAAAATCCCACCCCGTTGGGTCAGAAAGATCACAAGAACGGTGAGCAAAAATCCCAGAACCACGCGGGGGGGACCTAGTGAATGAACTGCAGAGAGCTGGGACCAATGTAACAAGGCCTACCATAAGTAACACACTATGCCACCATGGACTCAGATCCTGCAGTGCCAGACGTGTCCCACTGCTTAAGCCTGTACATGTCCGGGCCCGTCTGAAGTTTGCTAGAGAGCATTTGGATGATCCAGAGGAGTTTTGGGAGAATGTCCTATGGTCTGATGAAATCAAACTGGAACTGTTTGGTAGAAACACAACTTGTCGTGTTTGGAGGAAAAAGAATACTGAGTTGCATCCATCAAACACCATACCTGCTGTAAAGCATGGTGGTGGAAACATCATGCTTTGGGGCTGTTTCTCTGCAAAGGGGCCAGGACGACTGATCCGGGTACATGAAAGAATGAATGGGGCCATGTATCGTGAGATTTTGAGTGCAAACCTCCTTCCATCAGCAAGGGCATTGAAGATGAAACGTGGCTGGGTCTTTCAACATGACAATGATCCAAAGCACACCGCCAGGGCAACGAAGGAGTGGCTTCGTAAGAAGCATTTCAAGGTCCTGGAGTGGCCTAGCCAGTCTCCAGATCTCAACCCTATAGAAAACCTTTGGAGGGAGTTGAAAGTCCGTGTTGCCAAGCGAAAAGCCAAAAACATCACTGCTCTAGAGGAGATCTGCATGGAGGAATGGGCCAACATACCAACAACAGTGTGTGGCAACCTTGTGAAGACTTACAGAAAACGTTTGACCTCTGTCATTGCCAACAAAGGATATATCACAAAGTATTGAGATGAAATTTTGTTTCTGACCAAATACTTATTTTCCACCATAATATGCAAATAAAATGAAAAAAAAAACAGACAATGTGATTTTCTGGATTTTTTTTCTCAGTTTGTCTCCCATAGTTGAGGTCTACCTATGATGTAAATTACAGACGCCTCCCATCTTTTTAAGTGGTGGAACTTGCACTATTGCTGACTGACTAAATACTTTTTTGCCCCACTGTATGTATGTATGTATGTATATATATATATATATATATATATATATATATAAAACCAATTAGCAATATTGCAAACCAATTTGCAATTTTTTTATTGCAAATTGGTTTTGTGGCTGACCACCACTGTTGCCGTGCACGCTGGGTCATGTTCGCCATCTTTTCTGTGTTTATTGTGATTGATCTAGGCTGCTGTGCACACTCACGGCAGCCCCGCCCTGCCCCAGGCTTTATTTATTTTTGCATCCATGTCTGAGCCTGCATTGCCCTTCATCTGTGTTTGCTGGTCAGGCAGTGTGTGGAGGTGAAACCTGAGATGTCTGTGTTCAGACCTGGTTGGCCTTCATCTGCACCTGCTCCATCTGGCTGCAAGGGAGTGATGCAGATATGCTTCAGGTATGGATTGCATTTGATATGGTCTTGCTTTTAAAACATTTAGGAGGCCGCAATGGCACAGTGAATAAATAAAAATGTAGAGTAGGACCCCCCATATGAGATTGCCTTGGCGAGGCGGGGTGGCTCAATATATTGATCAATATTTTGCTAAATGTTATGCGTTCTGACCACTGGCAGTGCTGGCTCTTCTCTTTTTTTTAATATATATATATATATATATATATATATATATATATATATATATATATATATATAAACACAAATGTCCATTTGACCCTTCGGTGCTAAAAGGTTCAGAGTTTTTTCATTTCTACATTCCAAGAGCCATAACTCTTATTTTTCTGCCCGCCCTTATACCTGCTTAGATGCCACAGTCGCTATTGACAGGAGCATCTACATCATTTCCATCCTTAGCCGTTGCAGGTGGAATGCAGCACTTAGAGGGGGTTCATTTTCTAAACTTTTTCCATACCGTCCCCTGTGTACACGTTTGTAACATGTAATTAATGATGCGTAGTAGAGTTGTTCACCATGTTGCAATTACTTATTGAAAGTGGGTGCTATTTAAAGGGAGTGTGCCAGAACATAGCACATGAAAGACCCCGGCACTTTTTGCGGCAATGAAGCAAATGTTATTGCTCTGTCGGCATGTCATGTGCAACGCTTTACAAAATGGCCAACGTTTCTGATCACGCCCTGCGGTGGACGCTCAGTAGAGAGGCTGATTGCTCTTCTGTCCGGGAGGCAGAAACGTTGGGCATCTTGTGAGATGTTCTTGGAAATGAGCAATAAAATGTTCTTCACTGCAACAAAGAGTGCCATGATCCTACTACTGTGCCCCACCATCCACCTGGAGTGCCGAAACATAACCAAGTGAAGCGGAATGATCTCACCCAGCTATCGGACCTGTGCAAGAGCGGGAAGGGTGTCTGATATCACCGCACACGCTTCCCAGCATTCTGTGAGCGGTGGGGAGCTTGTCACACACATTGCGCACGCTGGAGGTGGATGGACCCTTTTAATGATGATAGGATCTGCACATGCGCGGTCAGCTGATCGGCCACTGGGATGGATGGATGGATAAAGCTGAACACAGAATAATAGGGACCCATTTCAGAAGATGAAAGGTTATTTTTTAAACTGAGAATAATTTTTAATAAATACAGTGGGGAAAATAAGTATTTGATACACTGCTGATTTTGCAAGTTTTACCACCTACAAAGAATGGAGAGGGTTGTCATTTTTATTGTAGGTACACTGCAACTGTAAGAGACAAAATCTAAAAATAAAAACAAGAAAATCACATTGTAGGATTTTTATATAATTAATTTACATTTTATTACAGAAAATAAGTATTTGATACAATACAAAAACAGAACTTAATATTTGGTGTAGAAACCTTTGTTTGCAATTACAGAGGTCAGACGTTTCCTGTGGTTCTTGGCCAAGTTTGCACACAATGCAGCAGGGATTTTGGCCCCCTCCTCCATACAGAGCTTCTTCTGATCTTTCAGGTTTTGGGGCTGTTGCTGGGTAACATTGAGTTTTAGCTCCATCCAAAGATTTTCTATTGGGTTCAGGTCTGGAGACTGGCTAGGCCACTCCAGGACCTTGAGATGTTTCTTACGGAGACACTCCTTAGTTGCCCTGGCTGTGAGTTTTTGGTCATTGTCATGCTGGAAGACCCAGCCACGACCCATCTTCCCTTACTGAGGGAAGGAGTTTGTTGGCCAAAAAAATTTTGATACATGACCCTATCCATCCTCCCTTCAATACGATGCAGTCATCCTGTCCCCTTTGCAGAAAAGCACCCACAAAGTATGATTCAGGTTGGGACAGTGTTCTTGGGATTGCACTCATTCTTCTTCTTCCTCCAAACATGGCGAGTGGAGCGATACCAAAAAGTTCTCCTTTGGTCTCATTTGACCACATGACCTTGTCCCATGCCTCCTCTGGATGATCCAGATGGTCACTGGTGAACTTCAAATGGACCTGGACATGTGCTGGTGTGAGCAGGGAGACCTTGCGTGCAATGCAGGATTTTAATCCATAACAGCGTAATGAGTGCCTAAGGGTAATGTTCGAGACTGTGGTCACAACTCACTCCAGGTCAATGACCAGGTCCTCCCATGTAGTTTTGGGCTGATTCCTGACTTTTCTCGGAATCATCTTTACCCCACGAGGCGAGATTTTGTATGGAGCCTCAGACCCAGGAAGATTGACAGTCAACTTGCCTTTCTTCCATTCTCTAAAAATTGCGCCAACAGTTGTTGCCTTCTCACCAAGCTGCTTTCCTATTGTCCTGTAGCCCATCCAAATCTTGTGTAGGTCTACAATTTTGTCCTGGGTGTCCTTAAACAGCTCTTTGGTCTTGGCCATGGTGGAGAGGTTGGAGTGTGATTGTGTGTGTGTGAACAGATGTCTTTTATACAGGTAACGAGTTCAAACATGTGCAGTTAGTACAGGTAATGAGGGCAGAGTAGGAGGAGTTCTTTAAAGAAAAACTAACAGGTCTGTGAGAGCCAGAATTCTTGTTGGTTGGTCGGTGATCAAATACTTATTTCATGCAATAAAATACAATTTAATTATGTAAAAATCATCCAATGTAATTTTCAGGTTTTCTTAAATTGTGTCTCTCACAGATGAAGTGTATCTACGATAAAAATTACAGCTCTCTCCATTCTTTGTAGGTGGGAAAACTTGCAAAATCGGCAGTGTATCAAATACTTATTTTCTCTACTGTATAAATTACAAAAACATTTATTTACACATTTTCTGCTTAATTAAAATGTATCTTTTATGGTGGCACAACCCCTTTAAGTGTACCCACCTACTTGATTTCCATTTATTTCCACCCTTCTCTGGAGCAATCAATCAAGGAAGAGAAACGACAGATGTAAAACAAGTAGGTGGGAAGGTGCACCGAATAGCACAGCCACACCGAGGGTGCAGAGTGGGCCTGTGCTTGGTTTGAACAGTCTTTTTGTGCTGGCATACTGTTTAACCATACAGTGCATTTCCACCTTTTATCATAATGTTATTTGTAGATCCCACAGTCTATGTAATAAAGGACATGGGGATAGAAAAACCCTTTAATCAGCAACAGCTTACAATGGTCTAGAAGTGCTAGCAATGCTTCTTAGTGACATCACTACTGCTTCTCATGACATCATCACTCAGCATCACTGACCGTCATATCTACAGCCTGAGACCATCTTATCTTAACCCCAACCCCGGATTATAATGGAAGTGTATCAAGTCGTAGACAAAGATGTAGCAGAGCTGAATTTCAATTCAACTCCTTGGAGCTAAGATAATGTAACATGGTGACATGCAGTCCTATGTAACACCATAGATAACCCAACGATCACCATCATTTACACGAAAACCCGGCTCTGCTGCATCGGCATCACTCACCTGCTCACTCGCTCCTCTCTCAGGATCTGTATGCAGATTCTGGTGATGTTGAGGGACATGAGACAGAACGGGAAATTCTGGAAGAGAAGACGCAGAATTATCGTGAATGTATGATAAGTGACTATACAGCAAGTATACAAGTGATAGAGACCTGTCTGTGGTGCTGCGACAGGCGGAAAATGTCATGAGCCAAAGGCAGGGTTTTGGGCTCCATCACCATGTGCAACAGGTGCATAAGACCAAGCAGGCCGGCAGCTCGCAAGTCTGTGCCAGGATCAAGACCTACAGGGCAAGAGAAAGGGCATCTCATTAATAGGCCAGTCTGACAATGAGAGATTTGAGCACGGATGAGAAACAAGGCGCAGGAGTCCACACTGTCTTTCTATACTTTCTTGCGGAGCAGCATGGTGGCTCAGTGGTTAGCACTGTATGGTGGCTCAGTGGTTAGCATTGCAGCTTTGCAGTGCTGGGGTCCTGGGTTCAAATCCCACTAAGGACAACAAGGAGTTTCTATATTCTCCCAAGGTTGCTTGGGTTTCCTCCGACACTCCAAAGACATACTGATAGGAAAATTAGATTGTGAGCCCCAATTGGGACAATGACGATAATGTTGGTAAAGTGCTGCGGAATTAATGGCGCAATATAACAGAGTAAAAATTAATAAGACAAAATATATAATATCTAGTTCATTTTCTCAAACACTACACAGACGCATATTCTACATTTCCACCATGCTATCTTTAAGAATGCAGAAAAAGTGAGGTATGGCATCATCAAGGCATATTCATTTGTCAATGACCTGGTATCCAGAAAAAAAAGGACAACTCGACTGTCAGGGTCATCAGCACATCACTACTACCACAGATCCCCCATGAATCCAGCCCATCGCTATCTCACCTTGGAATCCCAGTTGCTCCCAGTGTGACCCGTACTGGGGACAGTCAAACCTGGCACCGGTCAGCTTCTTGTATATCGTCTGCAGCACTCGCACGTGGACCTGCTGACCATTATCAAGCGGACCTATGTGAAAATAATGCACAATATATATAGTATATTATATAGTAGAAAGTGATCAGTTTCCACTTTATGCCATCCAGACAGAAAAGATACATAAAACTAAAAAAGAAAAAATAAATAAATGGGAAATTCTGGTTCATTAGGAAGTTTCTTTTTTCATTATGCAAACCATTGGCTTAAGAGTTAAATTTGCTCGCATTAAATTTTCTAATATTCTTGCATAAATTTGTGAAAACAGAAAGCAAAAAACACAAATATCCTGAACTAAAAGTAAAAAATATACTGCAAATAATGCATAAAGATAATAATAATAATAAGGGTATTTAGTAAACATAATTTTGATCAAAATAATGTTTTTTTTTTGCATAAATTTGTGACTAAAGGCCTTTTCTGTTTGCTTTTTTATATTGGTTATATCAAGTCTGATTCCTTATCATCAGTCAATATAGCTGCTTGCAGTCAATCAATGGAAAAGAACATGAAAAAGCTAAAAATCGCCTTAATTGAGTAAAAACAAACACAGGAAAATGTTTATAAATAGTACAACCACACTAATCTTGTTAATCCTCTGCTGCCTCAGCGATGGTGATTATATATACATATACACACTACCATTCAAAGGTTTAGGGTCACTTAGAAATGGCCTTATTTTTGAAAGAAAAGCAGTTTTTTCCAATGAAGCTAACATTAAATGATTCAGAAATACACTCTATATATTGTTAATGTGGTAAATGACTATTCTAGCTGCAAACGTCTGGTTTGTAATGCAATATCTTCATAGGTTTATAGAGGCCCATTTCCAACAACCATCACTCCAGTGTTCTTATGGTACTTTGCTAACTGTGTAAGAAGGCTAATGGATGGTTAGAATACCCTTGAAAACCCTTGTGTAAGTACGTTAGCACAGCTGAAAACAGTTTGGCTTATTAGAGAAGCTATAAACCTGACCTTCCTTTGAGCTAGTTCAGAATCTGGAGTATTACATTTGTTTGTTCCATTAAACTCTCAAAATGGCCAGAAAAAAAGAACTTTCATGTGAAACTCGACAGTCTATTCTTGTTCTTAGAAATGAAGGCTATTCCATAAGAGAAATTGCCAAGAACTGAAGATTTCCTACAACGGTGTGTACTACTCCCTTCAGAGGAGAGCACAAACAGGCTCTAACCAGAGTAGAAAGAGAAGTGGGAGGCCGAACTGCACAACTGAGCAACAAGACAAGTACATTAGAGTCTGCAGTTTGAGAAATCAACAACTCACAGGTCCTCAACTGGCAGATTCATTACATAGTACACGCAAAATGCCAGTGCCAACATCTACAGAGAAGAGGCGACTCCGGGATGCTGGCCTTCAGGGCAGAGTGGCAAAGAAAAAGCAAAAGCCATATCTGAGACTGGCTAATAAAAGAAGACTAATATGGGCAACAGAACACAGACATTGGACAGAGGAAGATTGGAAAAAAAGTGTTATGGACAGACAAATCCAAGTTTGAAGTGTTTGGATCACACAGAAGAACATTTGTGAGTCGCAGAACAACTGAAAAGATGCTTGAAGAATGCCTGATGCCATCTGTCAAGCATGGTGGAGGTAATATGATGGTCTGGGGTTGCTTTGGTGCTGGTAAAGTGGGAGATTTGTACAAAGTAAAAGGGATTTTGAATAAGGAAGGCTATCACTCCATTTTTCAACACCATGACATACCCTGTGGACAGAGCTTGATTGGAGCCAATTCCATCCTACAACAGGACAATGACCCAAAGCACACCTCCAAATTATGCAAGAACAATTTAGGGAAGAAGCAGGCAGCTGGTATTCTATCTGTAATGGAGTGGCCAGCGCAGTCACCAGATCTCAACCCCATTGAGCTGTTGTGGGAGCAGCTTGACCGTATGGTGCGCAAAAAGTGCTCATCAGGCCAAACCAACATGTGGGAGGGGCTTCTGGAAGCACGGGTTGAAATTTCTCCAGATTACCTCAGCAAATTAACTGCTACAATGCCAAAGGTCTGCAATGCTGTAACTGCTGCAAAGGGAGCATTCTTTGACAAACGCAAAGTTTGAAGGAAAAAATTATTATTTCACATAAAAACTTTTTTCGAACCTTGTCAATGTCTGGAATAGATTTTAAATTCATTTGGCAACTCATTTGATTAATAAAAGTATGAGTTTTCATGGAAAACACAAAATTGTCTGGGTGACCCCAAACTTTTGAACGGTAGTGTATATATATTATATATAGGGTGATGGCTGTAATGTACAGCTGAGCTTCTGTTGAAACTGCTGGGCTTCCATTTTTGGGTCCTGGTCCTGCTCGGCCCTTATCCACTTTGACACATGGTGAGGTTTTAATACTAGAGGTTAGGACCATCCCGATTTGTGTCAAAAACAGTGTTTGTTAAGTGCCTTATGTCAATTACATGCACTACTGCTATGTATTTACTTGCAGCAGGGTATATGTTCATTTTGTTTCTGTCTTAGGTTTTGTCTGTTTAATGGCCGGTGTGAACATGCTCCTACACGTTGCATGTACACCACCGTATGCTCCAGGTCATTTCTTTCGGTTTTGCTTCAGATTCCCTGCATGGCTGAAATGAGACCGGTTCATATTGCGAAGCTGGAGCATAATTTAGCTAATAGACACAAGTATCTGGCAGTGATCTATGAACACTAGACTATTGTATAGCAGATCTGTCACCTAATATTCTGCCACATGCAATGTATGGCCGCCTCCAACTTCCCTCTGTAATAACAGTGGATCATGTCATAGATGACTGCCAGATATTCCCACCCACGGTAAATACTAGTACATTTTCAGCTTATCAAACGACCGCCATGTCATTAACCACTGGCCAAATACCAGACTTACGGTCAACCATGTACACAATGTGCTTCCATAACAGATCATTAAATATTATGTACTTACACTGTGCAATTGTCAGCACCAAGTCCCTCTCTGCGTGCAGATCTCGATGGAGTCGAGGGGGTCCAAAAAGTAGGTGACTGACTGCAGACAACCCTGAGCGCCGCACGGTGGGCTGGATCTTTTTCTGGGAATAGAAAGTATACATAGAACAAGGGAGAAAGATGGTAGATGTTGGGGCACCCTTCTGCCGAGACTCTTAGATTGCTGGCAAGACTCAATGAACATGAGCAAGTTCAGAGAAGAGCAACCAGGATGGTGAGCGGTGTGCAAACTATGTCCTACGAGGAACGGGTTAAAGGATCTGAGAATTTTTAGCTTGCAAAAAAGAAGACTGAGGGGAGACTTAATAGCTGTCTACAAATATCTGAAGGGCTGTCACATTGTAGAGGGATCATCCTTATTGTCATGAAAGGGAGAAGATACAGATTAGATATTAGAAAGAACTTTTTGAAAGTGAGGGCGATCAATGAGTGGAACAGGCTGCCACGAGACGTGGCGAGTTCTCCTTCAATGGAAGTCTTCAAACAGAGGCTGGACAGACATCTGTCAGAGATAGTTTAGTGAATCCTACACTGAGCAGGGGGTCGGACACGATGACCCTGGAGGTCCTTTCCAACTCTAACATTCTATGATTCTGCGAACATGGAGGATAGCAATTCAAGTTGCCTTGTCCTGGGTCTATGTCACATAGTAATACGAGGCCATGACTAGGGCTTCACTGCTAGTATTGCAAATCTATGAGCTGTCAGGGTATACATATACGTGGATTTCCCCCTTATGTAATATTATATTTCACATTGATCTGCACACTTGTGCCCTGCAGTCAGCTCCGTACCATGTATTCTGACAGGTCTGCTGTCTGGAAGTATTGCAGGGCTTCATTGAACGATATCAAAGGCGTCTGTCCTGGAAGAACTCCCAGAAGTCCTGTATATAGACACAGAAAACAAGGATATGTGTGAGAATTTACGGAGAAGAATGTGAGTGTAACTAAACTTATATTTTTTAGGTTTAGACATTTTGTGATAACCTTAAATCTCTATATCTTGCTGCTTTGGTGCAGAAAATAGACGCTGAGGTGTTCTTAATCAAGTGCATAGGTCTGTCCTCTATATCTGGAGGACGCGTCTCGCAACTATAACTGCAGGCGGAGCAGATCCTCCATTGTGTGCGTGCAGTCACAGTGTGAGGGGTTAGGGGTCTGTACAGCGCTCTCAATGTGATGGCATCGTGTTCGGCTCTATACACTCTTGTATAAGAGGACATGCTACAGTATCTCTTGTCACCAGGGCCACAGACTGCCTGCTTTCCCCACAAGCACGCCGGGCACGACGCTCCTGAACAGGGTCTCGGAGCATTTCTGGGGACGCTCCCTATGCACTCATAGCTGGGAGATCAATACTCCAGAAATGGTGTACAGATCAATGCACTTGGTACGGAAAACTTATGCACCCTTTTTCTGCATGAACGCAGCAAAATACCATAATTAACCCTATTACAGTCCATGCATGTGTTGCGGCTGTTTAACAGCAGCGAGTCATGCAGCCGTGGGGTCTCTAACATATTTTTCGAGCACACCGAAGACACTCAGCACCCGAGCATGCTCGGGTAACATCTTCAGATTTCGGAATAAATTCTTGGACTTTTGTGCGCTACCAGATAAAATCACTAATCCAGTGTTTAGGAGAAAGATTAATCCATTTATTTCCCAACGCGTTTCGAAATGTATACCATTTCTTCTTCAGGGGATGATTTTTTTTTTATTTTGTGCCCAGATAACTCCTTTAAAGGTGATGTCCTGTAATTATATGAATTATATGTAATCACTTATTTCTCCATTCATTGCTTATATGGCTGCTGGAGATAATGAAGTACAGGCTTAGTTGGTTATGTCTGGCAGTTCCATAGACAATGAATCAAGTGGTGACTTGCTCCATTCAAACAGGGCCATGAAGAGCTCAATTCATGGCATCAGTCGGACCCTCAGCGATCAGCATGGTATCCCCAATCCTGTCGATAGGTGATAACTTGCTAAATTGGGACAATGTTTTTAATGATGATTCGGCTATCAGCTACCAATGCAGACTGGCCCAATAACATGCACAAGTCAAAACTTGGGATATAGGCTTTATATTATCAGTGGGTCACTGAAATCAACAGTTCATGAGAGGTTTGTACATACCTGATTTTTTGCAGTACAACTCTAAGAAAGAAACCAAAAATGCAATTAGTCTTTATACTTAAAATGAGAATTACAGTGCCTTGCGAAAGTATTCGGCCCCCTGGAACTTTTCAACCTTTTCCCACATATCATGCTTCAAACTTAAAGATTCCAAATGTAAATTTTTGGTGAAGAATCAACAAGTGGGACACAATTGTGAAGTTGAATGAAATTTATTGGTTATTTTAAATTTTTGTGGAAATTCAAAAACTGAAAAGTGGAGCGTGCAATATTATTCGGCCCCTTTACCTTCAGAGCAGCAAACTCACTCCAGAAGTTCATTGTGGATCTCTGAATGATCCAATGTTGTTCTAAATGACTAATGATGATAAATATAATCCACCTGTGTGTAATCAAGTCTCCGTATAAATGCACCTGCTCTGTGATAATCTCAGGGTTCTGTCTGAAGCACAGAGAGCATCATGAAGACCAAGGAACACAACAGGCAGGTCCGTGATACTGTTGTGGAGAAGTTTAAAGCTGGATTTGGATACAAAATGATTTCCAAAACTTTAAACATCCTAAGAAGCACTGTGCAAGCGATCATATTGAAATGGAAGGAGTATCATACCACTGCAAATCTACCAAGACCCGGCCGTCCCTCTAAACTTTCATCTCAAACAAGGAGAAGACTGATCAGAGATGCAGCCAAGAGGCCCATGATTACTCTGGATGAACTGCAGAGATCTACAGCTGAGATGGGACAGTCTGTCCATAGGACAACAATCAGTCGTACACTGCACAAATCTGGCCTTTATGGAAGAGTGGCAAGAAGAAAGCAATTTCTCAAAGATATCCATAAAAAGTGTTGTTTAAAGTTTGCAACAAGCCACCTGGGAGACACACCAAACATGTGGAAGAAGGTGCTCTGGTCAGATGAAACCAAAATCGAACTTTTGGCAACAATTCCAAACGATATGTTTGGCGTAAAGGCAACACAGCTCATCACCCTGAACACACCATCAACACTGTCAAACATGGTGGTGGCAGCGTCATGGTTTGGGCCTGCTTTCCTTGAGCAGGGACAGGGAAGATGGTTAAATTGATGGGAAGATGGATGGAGCCAAATACAGGACCATTCTTGAAGAAAACCTGTTGGAGTCTGCAAAAGACCTGAGACTGGGATGGATATTTGTCTTCCAACAAGACAATGATCCCAAACACAAAGAAAAATCTACAGTGGAATGATTCACAAATAAACGTATCCATGTGTTAGAATGGCCAAGTCAAAGTTCAGACCTGAATCCAATCGACAATCTGTGGAAAGAGCTGAAAACTGCTGTTCACAAACGATCTCCATCCAACCTCACTGAGCTCGAGCTGTTTGCCAAGGAAGAATGGGCAAGAATTTCAGTCTCTCGATGTACAAAACTGATATAGACATACCCCAAGCGACTTGCAGCTGTAATCGCAGCAAAAGGTGGCGCAACAACGTATTAAGTAAAAGGGGCCGAATAATATTGCACGCCCCAATTTCAGTTTTTGAATTTCCACAAAAATTTAAAATAACCAATAAATTTCATTCAACGTCACAATTGTGTCCCACTTGTTGTTGATTCTTCACCAAAAATTTACATTTGGTATCTTTATGTTTGAAGCATGATATGTGGGAAAAGGTTGAAAAGTTCCAGGGGGCTGAATACTTTCGCAAGGCACTGTACATATACCGAATGTTTTCTTTATTTTCCATGTCTTTATCAATATTAAAAGACAAACTAAACTGCAGTTTTCTCTCTAACTACTGATCTTATAATCGGCTGATACTTCCTGTTCTGTAGAGATCACTTCTCAGTAGTCTCATTATCATCACAGGCAGGATTTCAAAATAGGTAACACCTCTCTGTGCATGATCTACCATTCAAAACAGAGGATGTCACAGTGATGATTTGCCGTATTCCGCACATGAATACTGCAGCCTATCACTGGCCTCAGCGGTCTTGTGCCATATACTGCCGCCCCCATATTTCCATCCTGTCGGATTATGACACAATCATCGTGCATGAGGGTCATTCTCAGTAATGTACAAACTACATCCATCCTACTTGCTACTTGTACATGTACCCAGAATTGCTATCTGGGCCAATATCGTCAGTATAGAGTTACCTATTGAGGAAAGCATGCTCCTTCCATCACAGGTCATAAGCAGATCTCTATCGCCCCCGTACATAAATTCTGGATCAAGTATAGACATTATTAATTCACATGATCGGGCACTGACCTGTCTGTATATGTATATTTTCCAAGGCGTCCCACTCCTGCTCCGCTCTGAGCAAATCTTCACTTTCTGCAAAAAAAAGAAACCCCAATAAATACATGAAAAGTAATAATGGGGGAAGCAATAGAGTAGAGGGGTCTAATGGACTTCGATCATGGTAACAATGCCAATAAGCTGCTCCTAAAGCCAGGAAGATATGGTTATGTTGACTCAATTTTGCTGCATTACAAGAGATTTATTGTTTTTTCCTCCAGAGAATCCGCTTTACCCGTGGTCTCAACTACACATTAAAGGATGCCCTGAAGAAAGTGGAAAGGGAGGAGACGCCATGAGGAGCTCACCCGTCAGATGCAACACGTCGCCCTGTAAATTCATGTATGATGCAAGGAGGATGCAGGTAGAGATGGACACATGTAATTCTACTTTCCGTCAAAGATAAGTAAATGAACACTGCAATGAGGGGTTGGTGACTAGGATGAAGGCACGTACCCGGCTCCTTCTCAGGCTCCTCGCTCTTGCCCACTAGGGTCTGTAAGACACTGTTATGTTTCACTGCAGAAATCTGAAAGATGGAAAATGGTTTGTTAGACGTCAGATTGTAATTAGTGATGAGGTGTTATCCGAGCATGCTCGTTTGCAAACCGCATGTCTTTAACACTATTCCTCAAGGTATTCTCTGATCATCACTAAGGGCACTGTGGTCATTATAGGCTTTTGTTACAGGGCTGTGAAGTCAGAGTCGGTATAAAATGGACCCACTCCTGAAACCTATAACACATTGGGTACAGTCGTACAATGCAGGATGTGCTGTAAATGTTTTCATAAAAATTTGGGAAAGTTATGAAATGTCCTATAAATGTCTGTTCCTGATTTAAGGATCTAGGCTCTTCGTTGAGATTAATCTGTGCTGTACTTTATGTCCATGCTCATTCGTAGGATTGACTTACTGACTCCACACCTCTTACTTGTCCCAGCTCCAGCGCCGGCCTTTGCGTCCTCTGTCTCCAACACCTGGCTCTCTTGGCTCTCCTGTATGTCGGGTTTCCATTGTAACCTGGGTGCACCTGCGATATCACTCCCCTAAGCCTTTTTAGGCCGCTTAAGTATTCAGCTAGTTCAACGTACACTGGTTAGCATGTGCTTGGACTCTCACATGCCACTAGCTAAACTGCTGAGCTCGGCTACATGTGTTCTAGTGGGCCTCCTGATAAACTCAACCTGCATTCTCTTATATTTGGCTCTGCTATTCCAAGGTGTTGATACACATACTCGGCCCTGATGTTACAAATTGTCTTTAAGCCTACTTTGCTCTGTCGTTCCACAAACAAGGTGCCGACTGGGATACAAAGTATTTTCTTTCCATGTTTTAGGTGCCGTCCAGCATACATCCGGCTCCACTGTTCCATGTGCCGTCCAGCATACATCCGGCTCCACTGTTCCATGTGCCGTCCAGCATACATCCGGCTCCACTGTTCCATGTGCCGTCCAGCATACATCCGGCTCCACTGTTCCATGTGCCGTCCAGCATACATCCGGCTCCACTGTTCCATGTGCCGTCCAGCATACATCCGGCTCCACTGTTCCATGTGCCGTCCAGCATACATCCGGCTCCACTGTTCCATGTGCCGTCCAGCATACATCCGGCTCCACTGTTCCATGTGCCGTCCAGCATACATCCGGCTCCACTGTTCCATGTGCCGTCCAGCATACATCCGGCTCCACTGTTCCATGTGCCGTCCAGCATACATCCGGCTCCACTGTTCCATGTGCCGTCCAGCATACATCCGGCTCCACTGTTCCATGTGCCGTCCAGCATACATCCGGCTCCACTGTTCCATGTGCCGTCCAGCATACATCCGGCTCCACTGTTCCATGTGCCGTCCAGCATACATCCGGCTCCACTGTTCCATGTGCCGTCCAGCATACATCCGGCTCCACTGTTCCATGTGCCGTCCAGCATACATCCGGCTCCACTGTTCCATGTGCCGTCCAGCATACATCCGGCTCCACTGTTCCATGTGCCGTCCAGCATACATCCGGCTCCACTGTTCCATGTGCCGTCCAGCATACATCCGGCTCCACTGTTCCATGTGCCGTCCAGCACATATTCGGCTCCATTGTTCCATATGCTGTCCAGCATACCTTCAGCTCCACTGCTCCATGGGCCGTCTAGCATACATCAGGCTCCATGAGCCGTCCAGCATACATCCGGCTCCACTGTTCCATGTGCCGTCCAGCATATATTCGGCTCCACTGTTCCATCCAGCATATATTCAGCTCCACTGTTCCATATGCCGTCCAGCATACATCCGGCTCCACTATTCCATGTGCCGTCCAGCATACATTCGGCTCCACTGTTCATTGTGCCATCCAGCATATATTCGGCTCCACTTTTCCATCCAGCATATATTCAGCTCCACTATTCCATATGCCGTCCAGCATACATCCGGCTCCACTATTCCATGTGCCGTCCAGCATACATCCGGCTCCACTGTTCCATGTGCCGTCCAGCATACATCCGGCTCCATTGTTCCATGTGCCGTCCAGCATACATCCGGCTCCATTGTTCCATGTGCCGTCCAGCATACATCCGGCTCCATTGTTCCATGTGCCGTCCAGCACATATTCGGCTCCACTGTTCCATATGCTGTCCAGCATACCTTCAGCTCCACTGCTCCATGGGCCGTCTAGCATACATCAGGCTCCATGAGCCGTCCAGCATACATCCGGCTCCACTGTTCCATGTGCCGTCCAGCATATATTCGGCTCCACTGTTCCATCCAGCATATATTCAGCTCCACTGTTCCATATGCCATCCAGCATACATCCGGCTCCACTATTCCATGTGCCGTCCAGCATACATTCGGCTCCACTGTTCCTTGTGCCATCCAGCATATATTCGGCTCCACTGTTCCATCCAGCATATATTCAGCTCCACTGTTCCATATGCCGTCCAGCATACATCCGGCTCCACTATTCCATGTGCCGTCCAGCATACATCCGGCTCCACTGTTCCATGTGCCGTCCAGCATACATCCGGCTCCATTGTTCCATGTGCCGTCCAGCACATATTCGGCTCCACTGTTCCATATGCTGTCCAGCATACCTTCAGCTCCACTGCTCCATGGGCCGTCTAGTATACATCAGGCTCCATGAGCCGTCCAGCATACATCCGGCTCCACTGTTCCATGTGCCGTCCAGCATATATTCGGCTCCACTGTTCCATCCAGCATATATTCAGCTCCACTGTTCCATATGCCGTCCAGCATACATCCGGCTCCACTATTCCATGTGCCGTCCAGCATACATTCGGCTCCACTGTTCCTTGTGCCATCCAGCATATATTCGGCTCCACTGTTCCATCCAGCATATATTCAGCTCCACTGTTCCATATGCCGTCCAGCATACATCCGGCTCCACTATTCCATGTGCCGTCCAGCATACATCCGGCTCCACTGTTCCATGTGCCGTCCAGCATACATCCGGCTCCATTGTTCCATGTGCCGTCCAGCACATATTCGGCTCCACTGTTCCATATGCTGTCCAGCATACCTTCAGCTCCACTGCTCCATGGGCCGTCTAGTATACATCAGGCTCCATGAGCCGTCCACCATACATCCGGCTCCACTGTTCCATGTGCCGTCCAGCATATATTCGGCTCCACTGTTCCATCCAGCATATATTCAGCTCCACTGTTCCATATGCCATCCAGCATACATCCGGCTCTTCTATTCCATGTGCCGTCCAGCATACATTCGGCTCCACTGTTCCTTGTGCCATCCAGCATATATTCGGCTCCACTGTTCCATCCAGCATATATTCGGCTCCACTGTTCCATGTGCCGTCCAGCATACATCCGGCTCCACTGTTCCATGTGCCGTCCAGCATACATCCGGCTCCACTGTTCCATGTGCCGTCCAGCATACATCCGGCTCCACTGTTCCATGTGCCGTCCAGCATACATCCGGCTCCACTGTTCCATGTGCCGTCCAGCATACATCCGGCTCCACTGTTCCATGTGCCGTCCAGCATACATCCGGCTCCACTGTTCCATGTGCCGTCCAGCATACATCCGGCTCCACTGTTCCATGTGCCGTCCAGCATACATCCGGCTCCACTGTTCCATGTGCCGTCCAGCAAACATCCGGCTCCACTGTTCCATGTGCCGTCCAGCAAACATCCGGCTCCACTGTTCCATGTGCCGTCCAGCAAACATCCGGCTCCACTGTTCCATGTGCCGTCCAGCATACATCCGGCTCCACTGTTCCATGTGCCGTCCAGCATACATCCGGCTCCACTGTTCCATGTGCCGTCCAGCATACATCCGGCTCCACTGTTCCATGTGCCATCCAGCATACATCCGGCTCCACTGTTCAATGTGCCGTCCAGCATACATCCGGCTCCACTGTTCAATGTGCTGTCCAGCATACCTTCAGCTCCACTGCTCCATGGGCCGTCTAGCATACATCAGGCTCCATGAGCCGTCCAGCATACATCCGGCTCCACTATTCCATGTGCCGTCCAGCATACATTCGGCTCCACTGTTCCTTGTGCCATCCAGCATATATTCGGCTCCACTGTTCCATATGCTGTTCAGCATACCTTCAGCTCCACTGCTCCATGGGCCGTCTAGCATACATCAGGCTCTATGAGCCGTCCAGCATACATCCGGCTCCACTGCTCCATGAGCCGTCAAGCATACATCTGGCTCCATGAGCCGTCAAGCATACATCAGGCTCCATGTGCCGTCCAGCATACATCCGGCTCCATTGTTCCATGTGCCGTCCAGCACATATTCGGCTCCACTGTTCCATATGCTGTCCAGCATACCTTCAGCTCCACTGCTCCATGGGCCGTCTAGTATACATCAGGCTCCATGAGCCGTCCAGCATACATCCGGCTCCACTGTTCCATGTGCCGTCCAGCATATATTCGGCTCCACTGTTCCATCCAGCATATATTCAGCTCCACTGTTCCATATGCCGTCCAGCATACATCCGGCTCCACTGTTCCATGTGCCGTCCAGCATACATCCGGCTCCACTGTTCCATGTGCCGTCCAGCATACATCCGGCTCCACTGTTCCATGTGCCGTCCAGCAAACATCCGGCTCCACTGTTCCATGTGCCGTCCAGCATACATCCGGCTCCACTGTTCCATGTGCCGTCCAGCATACATCCGGCTCCACTGTTCCATGTGCCGTCCAGCATACATCCGGCTCCACTGTTCCATGTGCCGTCCAGCATACATCCGGCTCCACTGTTCCATGTGCCGTCCAGCATACATCCGGCTCCACTGTTCAATGTGCCGTCCAACACATATTCGGCTCCACTGTTCCATATGCTGTCCAGCATACCTTCAGCTCCACTGCTCCATGGGCCGTCTAGCATACATCAGGCTCCATGAGCCGTCCAGCATACATCCGGCTCCACTATTCCATGTGCCGTCCAGCATACATTCGGCTCCACTGTTCCTTGTGCCATCCAGCATATATTCGGCTCCACTGTTCCATATGCTGTTCAGCATACCTTCAGCTCCACTGCTCCATGGGCCGTCTAGAATACATCAGGCTCTATGAGCCGTCCAGCATACATCCGGCTCCACTGCTCCATGAGCCGTCAAGCATACATCTGGCTCCATGAGCCGTCAAGCATACATCAGGCTCCATGTGCCGTCCAGCATACATCCGGCTCCATTGTTCCATGTGCCGTCCAGCACATATTCGGCTCCACTGTTCCATATGCTGTCCAGCATACCTTCAGCTCCACTGCTCCATGGGCCGTCTAGTATACATCAGGCTCCATGAGCCGTCCAGCATACATCCGGCTCCACTGTTCCATGTGCCGTCCAGCATATATTCGGCTCCACTGTTCCATCCAGCATATATTCAGCTCCACTGTTCCATATGCCGTCCAGCATACATCCGGCTCCACTATTCCATGTGCCGTCCAGCATACATTCGGCTCCACTGTTCATTGTGCCATCCAGCATATATTCGGCTCCACTTTTCCATCCAGCATATATTCAGCTCCACTATTCCATATGCCGTCCAGCATACATCCGGCTCCACTATTCCATGTGCCGTCCAGCATACATCCGGCTCCACTGTTCCATGTGCCGTCCAGCATACATCCGGCTCCATTGTTCCATGTGCCGTCCAGCATACATTCGGCTCCACTGTTCCTTGTGCCATCCAGCATATATTCGGCTCCACTGTTCCATCCAGCATATATTCAGCTCCACTGTTCCATATGCCGTCCAGCATACATCCGGCTCCACTATTCCATGTGCCGTCCAGCATACATCCGGCTCCACTGTTCCATGTGCCGTCCAGCATACATCCGGCTCCATTGTTCCATGTGCCGTCCAGCACATATTCGGCTCCACTGTTCCATATGCTGTCCAGCATACCTTCAGCTCCACTGCTCCATGGGCCGTCTAGTATACATCAGGCTCCATGAGCCGTCCAGCATACATCCGGCTCCACTGTTCCATGTGCCGTCCAGCATATATTCGGCTCCACTGTTCCATCCAGCATATATTCAGCTCCACTGTTCCATATGCCGTCCAGCATACATCCGGCTCTTCTATTCCATGTGCCGTCCAGCATACATTCGGCTCCACTGTTCCTTGTGCCATCCAGCATATATTCGGCTCCACTGTTCCATCCAGCATATATTCGGCTCCACTGTTCCATGTGCCGTCCAGCATACATCCGGCTCCACTGTTCCATGTGCCGTCCAGCATACATCCGGCTCCACTGTTCCATGTGCCGTCCAGCATACATCCGGCTCCACTGTTCCATGTGCCGTCCAGCATACATCCGGCTCCACTGTTCCATGTGCCGTCCAGCATACATCCGGCTCCACTGTTCCATGTGCCGTCCAGCATACATCCGGCTCCACTGTTCCATGTGCCGTCCAGCATACATCCGGCTCCACTGTTCCATGTGCCGTCCAGCATACATCCGGCTCCACTGTTCCATGTGCCGTCCAGCAAACATCCGGCTCCACTGTTCCATGTGCCGTCCAGCAAACATCCGGCTCCACTGTTCCATGTGCCGTCCAGCATACATCCGGCTCCACTGTTCCATGTGCCGTCCAGCATACATCCGGCTCCACTGTTCCATGTGCCGTCCAGCATACATCCGGCTCCACTGTTCCATGTGCCATCCAGCATACATCCGGCTCCACTGTTCAATGTGCCGTCCAGCATACATCCGGCTCCACTGTTCAATGTGCTGTCCAGCATACCTTCAGCTCCACTGCTCCATGGGCCGTCTAGCATACATCAGGCTCCATGAGCCGTCCAGCATACATCCGGCTCCACTATTCCATGTGCCGTCCAGCATACATTCGGCTCCACTGTTCCTTGTGCCATCCAGCATATATTCGGCTCCACTGTTCCATATGCTGTTCAGCATACCTTCAGCTCCACTGCTCCATGGGCCGTCTAGCATACATCAGGCTCTATGAGCCGTCCAGCATACATCCGGCTCCACTGCTCCATGAGCCGTCAAGCATACATCTGGCTCCATGAGCCGTCAAGCATACATCAGGCTCCATGTGCCGTCCAGCATACATCCGGCTCCATTGTTCCATGTGCCGTCCAGCACATATTCGGCTCCACTGTTCCATATGCTGTCCAGCATACCTTCAGCTCCACTGCTCCATGGGCCGTCTAGTATACATCAGGCTCCATGAGCCGTCCAGCATACATCCGGCTCCACTGTTCCATGTGCCGTCCAGCATATATTCGGCTCCACTGTTCCATCCAGCATATATTCAGCTCCACTGTTCCATATGCCGTCCAGCATACATCCGGCTCCACTGTTCCATGTGCCGTCCAGCATACATCCGGCTCCACTGTTCCATGTGCCGTCCAGCATACATCCGGCTCCACTGTTCCATGTGCCGTCCAGCAAACATCCGGCTCCACTGTTCCATGTGCCGTCCAGCATACATCCGGCTCCACTGTTCCATGTGCCGTCCAGCATACATCCGGCTCCACTGTTCCATGTGCCGTCCAGCATACATCCGGCTCCACTGTTCCATGTGCCGTCCAGCATACATCCGGCTCCACTGTTCCATGTGCCGTCCAGCATACATCCGGCTCCACTGTTCAATGTGCCGTCCAACACATATTCGGCTCCACTGTTCCATATGCTGTCCAGCATACCTTCAGCTCCACTGCTCCATGGGCCGTCTAGCATACATCAGGCTCCATGAGCCGTCCAGCATACATCCGGCTCCACTATTCCATGTGCCGTCCAGCATACATTCGGCTCCACTGTTCCTTGTGCCATCCAGCATATATTCGGCTCCACTGTTCCATATGCTGTTCAGCATACCTTCAGCTCCACTGCTCCATGGGCCGTCTAGCATACATCAGGCTCTATGAGCCGTCCAGCATACATCCGGCTCCACTGCTCCATGAGCCGTCAAGCATACATCTGGCTCCATGAGCCGTCAAGCATACATCAGGCTCCATGTGCCGTCCAGCATACATCCGGCTCCATTGTTCCATGTGCCGTCCAGCACATATTCGGCTCCACTGTTCCATATGCTGTCCAGCATACCTTCAGCTCCACTGCTCCATGGGCCGTCTAGTATACATCAGGCTCCATGAGCCGTCCAGCATACATCCGGCTCCACTGTTCCATGTGCCGTCCAGCATATATTCGGCTCCACTGTTCCATCCAGCATATATTCAGCTCCACTGTTCCATATGCCGTCCAGCATACATCCGGCTCCACTATTCCATGTGCCGTCCAGCATACATTCGGCTCCACTGTTCCTTGTGCCATCCAGCATATATTCGGCTCCACTGTTCCTTGTGCCATCCAGCATATATTCGGCTCCACTGTTCCATCCAGCATATATTCAGCTCCACTGTGCCGTCCAGCATACATCCGGCTCCACTGTTCCATGTGCCGTCCAGCATACATCCGGCTCCACTGTTCCATGTGCCGTCCAGCATACATCCGGCTCCACTGTTCCATGTGCCGTCCAGCATACATCCGGCTCCACTGTTCCATGTGCCGTCCAGCATACATCCGGCTCCACTGTTCCATGTGCCGTCCAGCATACATCCGGCTCCACTGTTCCATGTGCCGTCCAGCATACATCCGGCTCCACTGTTCCATGTGCCGTCCAGCATACATCCGGCTCCACTGTTCCATGTGCCGTCCAGCATACATCCGGCTCCACTGTTCCATGTGCCGTCCAGCATACATCCGGCTCCACTGTTCCATGTGCCGTCCAACACATATTCGGCTCCACTGTTCCATATGCTGTCCAGCATACCTTCAGCTCCACTGCTCCATGGGCCGTCTAGCATACATCAGGCTCCATGAGCCGTCCGGCATACATCCGGCTCCACTATTCCATGTGCCGTCCAGCATACATTCGGCTCCACTGTTCCTTGTGCCATCCAGCATATATTCGGCTCCACTGTTCCATATGCTGTTCAGCATACCTTCAGCTCCTCTGCTCCATGGGCCGTCTAGCATACATCAGGCTCTATGAGCCGTCCAGCATACATCCGGCTCCACTGCTCCATGAGCCGTCAAGCATACATCTGGCTCCATGAGCCGTCAAGCATACATCAGGCTCCATGAGCCGTCCAGCATACATCAGGCTCCATGAGCCGTCCAGCATACATCAGGCTCCATGAGCCGTCCAGCATACATCCGGCTCAACTGGTCCATGAGCCGTCCAGCATACATCTGGCTCCACTGCTCCATGAGCCATTCAGCATACATCTGGCTCCACTGCTCCATGAGCCGTTCAGCATACATCTGGCTCCACTGCTCCATGAGCCGTCAAGAACATATCCGGCTCCACTGCTGTTCCATATGCTAGCCACAATATCCAGCTCCACTGTTCCAAACCATTCCTGTTACTGATCTGAATATCCAGCTCTACTGTTTCAATTGTCGGCTAGCTTGTCCAAACCTGTTGTACTTTGTAACGCCAACGCATTCAGTTTGTGCTGCTCATCCGGGCCTATGGCTAAGCAATTCCACCACAACTGATGAGCCATAACAGTACCATTGTGGCTGCCACCGGTGCAAGCGGCACTGTGGCAGAAGCTTTGTGTGCTTTAATTGCGTTGGGTTTAGATTTGCTGATTCTTTGGCACTGGAGGAACTCTCCCACAATGCAGATTGTGAATTTGGGGCACATAGTGCACACTAGAAGATGGTACCATATGGAACAGAATAAAAGCAATCAATCAATCCTGCGTTGAGCAGGGGGTTGAACACGATGATCCTGGAGGTCCCTTCCAACTCTAAAGATTAACAAAACGATGAACAATCCATGGACCCTACTAAACAGGAAATGGTTAACTCTGAGTCACATACAGAGGCAGTGGCCAAGTACAGGACAGGTCTGTGTGTGTGGGTGACAACCTTAGAGGTCACATTGTAAAGAGAGGCCTGTATGGCTGAGTCCTGCTGACTGATGTGGCCATCACACTTACTGGCATTGATTTGATGACTGGCAGGAAGTTGTGGGATCGATGAACATCGGGGCCCATGGCCCAACCATTCATTATCTGAAAAGAGGGCAAAAAAAAAATTATAGGATCGAGAACAAGAAAAAAAAACACCAGTGCTAGTACCTGGCACCAAATAACATTTCTGCCTGAAATTAAGGTGAAATTAAGGTAAAAGGAAAGTCGCCGTCTCACCAGTTTGTGGTTGACTAGTAGACAGGCGGTGGTGATGAAATACAAGTTTTAGCAGAATATATGGCAACTTGACACGGATTGGTCACAAGATTCACAATACAACCTGCAGACATTATCAAATAAGTCTCTTAAACCTATTGAGGCCGGTGTACTTACTTTAAGAATCCATATCAGAGAGTCTGTATAATCACATTAGCATTTTATGAGTCCAGCTATAGAGAGAGCGAGTGTACAAGTGTATTCGGTGTCTGTCCACCCAGCCTGAGTGACAGCTGCAGCTTGTATCAAATCTCAGCAGCAACATGGAGGAGGGACACTTAGGTGCAGCCAGTCAGGCAAGGTAGGTGGGCAAAGATCAATTTTACACTGTCATATAGGAATAAACAGCCATTCTGACATGAATGATCAAAGTAAATACACCGGCTTCGTCAGGTCTAATTATACTATTTTTTTTTTCAAATTATGTATCCAGGTTTTATTGTGAAATCTGATGATGTACCCATGTTGGAAGCTTATGTAAGAAAAAACTGCCATATTCCATCATAGAAAAACTAATAATCTATAGATTCACATGTAAAGCGCCATGGAATAAATGGCGCAATAATAATAATAATAATCTTGCATATGGTTGCCTTAGCTACAACGCATTAATCTAAATGTCACACGACAAAGCAGCAATTCTCTTATTTTTGGAGTTGAGTAATGTGTCACTCCTACCTCATTCTCCATGCTTCATCCTGATGTGAAATCAAAGTAGTCAGTGCAAATAAAGAGTTGTTCTGGTTACAGTAGTGCAGGTTTCATGCATCATCCTAATGCCACGGCCTCCATTATGGGCCACACTGGGCGGTAGGTGGAAGATGCCTGACAAGGAGAGATGAAAACACAGAACAATATATACTCTATGTACAATTACAGGAGGTCCTGAGATAAGGAACTGTGCATAGACCCAATACACCGCCAATATCCCTCTGATCCAGTGCATGCTACACTAACATCCCCATACTAGTATAATGCTGGTAGTACTGGCGAACAGGGCTGTGGAGTCGGAGTCGTGGAGTCGGAGCCCATGGCAGGGCTTTGGAGTCGGAGTCGTGGAGTCGGAGCCCATTACATTGCTGTGGAGTAGGGAGTCATGGAGTCAGAGCCCATTACACTGCTGTGGAGTCGGGAGTCAGAGCCCATGGCAGGGCTGTGGAGTCGGAGTTATGGATTTGGAGCCCATTTTGGTGGAGTCGGAGTCATGGAAATTGTAGAGTCGGAGCTTTGGCTTACCGAATTCACAGCACTGGCAGGTTGTGGAGTCGGAGCCCATTACATTGCTGTGGAGTCGGGAGTCAGAGCCCATGGCAGGGCTGTGGAGTCGGAGTTATGGATTTGGAGCCCATTTTGGTGGAGTCGGAGTCATGGAAATTGTAGAGTCGGAGCTTTGGCTTACCGAATTCACAGCACTGGCAGGTCGTGGAGTCAGAGCCCATTACATTGCTGTGGAGTCGGGAGTCAGAGCCCATGGCAGGGCTGTGGAGTCGGAGTTATGGATTTGGAGCCCATTTTGGTGGAGTCGGAGTCATGGAAATTGTAGAGTCGGAGCTTTGGCTTATCGAATTCACAGCACTGGCAGGTCGTGGAGTCGGAGCCCATTACATTGCTGTGGAGTCGGGAGTCAGAGCCCATGGCAGGGCTGTGGAGTCGGAGTTATGGATTTGGAGCCCATTTTGGTGGAGTCGGAGTCATGGAAATTGTAGAGTCGGAGCTTTGGCTTACCGAATTCACAGCACTGGCAGGTCGTGGAGTCGGAGCCCATTACATTGCTGTGGAGTCGGGAGTCAGAGCCCATGGCAGGGCTGTGGAGTCGGAGTTATGGATTTGGAGCCCATTTTGGTGGAGTCGGAGTCATGGAAATTGTAGAGTCGGAGCTTTGGCTTACCGAATTCACAGCACTGGCAGGTCGTGGAGTCGGAGCCCATTACATTGCTGTGGAGTCGGGAGTCAGAGCCCATGGCAGGGCTGTGGAGTCGGAGTTATGGATTTGGAGCCCATTTTGGTGGAGTCGGAGTCATGGAAATTGTAGAGTCGGAGCTTTGGCTTACTGAATTCACAGCACTGGCAGGTCGTGGAGTCAGAGCCCATTACATTGCTGTGGAGTCGGAAGTCGTGGAGTCAGAGCCCATGGCAGCGCTGTGGAGTCGAAGTTATGGATTTGGAGCTCATTTTAGTGGAGTCGGAGTCATGGAAATTGAAGAGTCGGAGGTTTGGCTTACCGACTTCACAGCCCTGGCAGGTCGTGGAGTCGGAGCCCATGGCAGGGCTGTGGAGTCGGAGTCATGGAGTCGGAGCCCATTACATTGCTGTGGAGTCGGGAGTCGTGGAGTCAGAGCCCATGCCAGGGCTGTGGAGTCGGAGTTATGGATTTGGAGCCCATTTTGGTGGAGTCGGAGTTGGAGGTTTGGCTTACAGACTCCACAGCCCTGCTGGTGAATATTCCCTATTACTCACCCCACCATTGCTGGTTACCCCTGTTCCAACACCATTTGGTCCCCTGCCAGTCTCCACTCCATAACCCAGCAATTGGCAAGCACACATCCCTCATTGTGACAATAAGTAGAGACTGGCGGGGAACCGGGCAGCATCAGAATGAAAGCACCAGAGGATTGGCGAGTATTATTTCTTATACTTTTTTTTAAACCCCTTTACGACCTTGGGATTTTTCGTTTTTGCATTTTTGTTTTTTTTGCTCCCCTTCTTCCCAGAGCTGTAACTTTTTTTTTTATTTTTCCGTCAATACGAGTTGTACTTTTGAACGACACCATTGATTTTACCATATAGTGTAGTGGAAATCGGGGGAAAAAATCCAAGTGCGGTAAAATTGCAAAAAAAGTACAATTCCACAATTGTTTTATTTACCATGATCACTAAATGCTAAAACTGACCTGCCATTATGATTCTCCGGGTCATTACGAGTTCATAGGCACCAAACATGTCTAGGTTCTTTTTTTATTTTAGTGGTTAAAAAAATTCCAAATTCTGTAAACATTTTGTAAAAAAAAAAAAAAAATGGAGGCATTTTCCAAAACTCGTAGCGTCTCCATTCTTTGGGATATGGGGTTGGCTGAGGGCTTATTTTTGCGCATCGAGCTGACCTTTTTATTGATACCATTTTGGAGTACATATGATGTTTTGATTGCCCATTATTGCATTTTATTGCAGTGTTGCGATGACCAAAAAAACTTCATTCTGGCATTTTGATTTTTTCTCGCTACGCTGTTTACTGATCGGAATAATTCTTTTTATATATTGACAGATCGGGCGATTCTGAACGCTGCGATACCAAATCTGTGTTTTTTATTATTAATTTATTTTAAATGGGGTGAAAGGATTTGACCTTTCTAGATTTTTTTAATATTTTTAAATTTTTTTTTTTTTTTTTTTTACTTGCTTCAATAGTCTTCTTAGGAGACTTGAAGCTGCGATCTTCTAATCGCTTTTGATACACATAGCGGGGCCTCAGCCACGCTATGTGTATCAGAAATCATCTCCTATGAACTCTGGCCACGGGATGGCGTTCATAGCAGATCCGCTATGACAAGCACAGGGGCGCCGATGTGATTACATTAAATGCTGCTGTCAGAGATAAACAGATTAACTTTGCTTTTTCTATCTGCTGTAATTTTGCCGCAATGATAGCTTTTATCTTACATAGTGTACAGCTGGTTTCCATAAAGCTTGGTCACTAGTGCCTGCCTGGACCTTGTAATGTGCAGTAGTTACATTTCAGGAGTGGGGTTAATGCCTAATATTACAGCCACCTCTTTCCAGTCCATTGATTTCTATACAGCAGTTTCACCTCTCTCCCTCCTACCTCTAAGGCCTCTTTCACACTTGAGTCTTTTTGCCATAAGTCACAATCCGTCAAAGTGTGAAAAAACGGATTCAGGGCAGATTGCCGGCAGAGCAGGTGAGAATGAGAGCCACGTTCAGCACCTGCCGCTGGGGAACAGTGCTTACAGTAGCGCTTCTTCCTGACGGCTGCCTGTGTGGTACTGATGCGGCACATGGTTGCAACACATGTGCCGCATGTATTACACACACACGGACACTGATATCTCCAGTACCGGAAACATCAGGACGTGTGAAAGGGGCATTACAAAGGATAATCAGAAGTTAGAGTCAGTTCAAAGGCAGGCAATAGATTATTACAAGGGATGAAATGCTCTCATATGATGAGACGATGGAACAGTTGGGTTCGTTTAGCTTAGAAAAAAGACGCCTCATAGGAGATCTCATTTATATGTATAAATATGTGTGGTCAGTACAGAGGACTTATTCCTTCCAAGGACCATAGTAAGGACCAGGGGGCTCTCATTAAGGGTGGAAGAAAGGTGATTCCAGCAGCTAAATAGGAAAGGGTTCTTTACAGTTAGAGTGGTCAGAATGTGGAATGCCGACCACAAGAGGTAGTAATGGCCGACACTATCCTTGATACACATAACATTGCGGGTTATAGATAATTTAGTGACAAAATGCACAGTTGGTGGAGAAAGATGGAACATGATGGACCTAGGTCTTTTTTCAACCGATGTAACTATGTTCTGAGACCTATAGCAATTTTATTTTTACGCTGATGGAGCAGTATGGCGGCTTGTTTTTTGCGGGACAAAATGAACTTTTCAGGGATACAATTTTTACTTCCATACAACTTTGTGAGTGTGTGTTATTCCACTCTTTGTTCAGCTTATTATTTGTACTGTGTTCACTGTAGGAGTTAAATAGTGCGATCGTTTTACAGATCAGGTCATTCCGGATGCAGCTATACAAAATATGTATACGGTACTCTTTTTTTGCTCCAAGATCCTATCCCAATAGGTAGTAGGTGTAATAATAATAATGCTATCAAATGCCTCCAATTAAGCTAGGTTCACATTACGTTTTAGCATAGTGTTGACGGGATGCTAACAGTATAGCATAATGAGATCGCGTTATGCTATACCCGCTAGCGCTGATGCTTCATCTGCGCTAGCGGTGACGGAGCCTCAGACGCTAAAGCCCGCGTCCGAGGCTTCGTCAGAGAATGACGGCACATCGCGAACGCGTGCCGCTTTACAGCATGCGCCCGACAATGGGGCTCAATGGCAGCGTTAACGGACTTCGTTACACCGCGGTGTAACGCAGTGTGACCCCGGCCTTAGAAATGTTGTATAGTTTTTCTGATTCGCCTTGTCTCTTTCCTCATGTGCTGGCATTGCAGGACCTTAGGTATCCATGGTTAAAACCACTAGCAATTAACTGTCACTATATCAGTGGTCGTAACCTTAGGCACCTAAGGTCCTGCAATGTCTGCAGATGAGGAAAGAGAAATAGCAAATCAGAAAAACTATACCACATTTCTAATTGGAGGGATTTGCTAATATTATTATTATTACTACTACATCTACTACTTATTGGGATAGGATCTTGGAGATGGGAATACCCCTTTAATTTAGTTTTTGCATAGAGATGTGCTCTTAACGGCATGATTTTTTTCACAATTTATTGTCTATTTTATGGGATTTTTTAAATAAATATTTTTTTTAACTATATTTCACTTTCCATTTTTATTTGTCTGATCACTGATGTAATGCATTGAATGACACATATTCCAATGCATTAGACCTGTCCGTTTCATATTGGCAGGCCGCCCGTTAAATCTGCTAATGGCAAAGTCTAACAGACCCCCATAGCTGACAGAGCTGGTCATTATCTGACTACTAATGGCACCACACAATCGCGGCACGCGGCTGCTGACGGGGTGAGCCCCATCCCTCTTGTAACCTTCTGAATGCTGCTGTCACTACTGATCATGACATTTGAAGGGTTAAACTGCCACGGCCCGGGCTGTCACAGCAGGCGCTATCAGGTAAGCCGAGCTCCCGACACTGATTGTGGAAAGCACAGATCCTAAGGTGGGTGAGGAGATCGGACAGGTTCCTTTATAAATACGCTCTATCCTAAGGCCAAGGCCATACAAAATAGCGACCACCACTTTACAACTACAGTTCAACAATGTCACTATACTACACGAGGCCGTGACACTAAAGGCGCAAAACAATCCAAATCTGTTGGATTTTTGGCGATAGATCACATAAGGATCGATGTACAATGCGACTCGACTAAGGCCCATGTGTCACGTCATAGAAGCTCCAAAATAACACAGTTACTTTTTGCCTCCCCCTTCATTATCAGGGTCAGTGGGGTCCAACCTCTTCAATCATAAAGAGATGTCATAGATACATAGACTGATAGAAACACAGAAAGATAGATAAATATAGATCATAGAAATTATATAGATAAATATGAGATAGATAATAGATACATGATAGATAATAATTAGATACTGTAGATAGATATAGATCATAGAAATGATATAGACAGATGATAGATAATAAATAGATACTGTAGATAGATAGATAATAAATGATTGATAGATGATAAATAGATAATAGATACTGTAGATAGATAGATAGATAGAGATACTTCAAGCCCATAGGTGGCGCTGTTCTTGTGCTCTCATTTTCCAGAGTAACTAGTCAATGACTACCATGCAATTACTGCACAATTAGTGAGATGGAGATCTGCGTTCTGCTCTGCTCGGTGACACAGACGCGCAGCCCCTGACCGCACAGCAGGCGGTGGAGTCAGTCCCCGGTACCGCTCCACATATGGAGGCAATCACTGCCGCCCAGCCCTGCACCGCGCACACACAGTGACCCGGCCCAGGAAGGCATCACATCGTCACTGCCCTACAGGAGGATACAGCCGCTCTCCGGCTACATCCAGCAGCCCTTACCCCTCACAGATCCCTCCAATCTCTGCGGCCATCATCAACTTTCCCGAGTCCTGGCAACCAAGGCTCACAGTGTATCCTGGGAAATGTAGTGTAACAAAGGTATTCCTTCACGCGAAAGATTAACACATAAGACCACAACTCCCAGAAGCCTTTGCTTCCCAGCCGTATTATACCTCAACGGTTACTTTGTTCTAAGCTTGTCTTCAGTCTCGGCAGCTGAAGTCCAGGGCGGCGGCCATTTTCTTGGAGACTATTTTACATTACGCATAATCAGAGTCGTCTACGGAAATATGTCTTCTAAATTGAAGACATTTCTCTGAAATGAACTGGATTGTGAACTGTAATTAGGATGTAGCTACAGAAATATGTTCCACAGCCTATAAGGCTGTGTGCACACGCTGCGGATTAGGTGCGGATTCATCCGCGCGGATTTTGTAAAATCCGCAGGTGAAACCGCAGGTCAAAAGACCTGCGGTTTTACCTGCGGATTGCTCTGCGGTTTTGCCCTGCGGTTTTTCATCTCCTCAATGGAGGAGATGGCAAACCGCAGGAGAATCCGCAGAAAGAATTGACATGTCAATTCTTTCTGCGGATTGAAAACCGCAGATAATCCGCACGGAAAATTCCGCACCGTCTGCATTGCGGTTTTTGATTCCCATAGGGAATCATGGTACTGTACACCGCAGTAAAAACTGCAGCGTGTGCACACAGCCTAAAGGCTTCTATCTACAGTCTGGTTTTGCACTGCAGGCACATTGCTGACAGCTAACATTACATTGACTCTGCAGCAGTTTTTCCCACATCTACCTAAAAAGTGAGTTTTAAAGGGATCCTGTCAGCAGGGTTGTGCTCAATAACCTACAGACAGTGTCAGGTCGTCATTGTTATACTCAATAAAATGATAACTTGGTTGATGAAATCCGTCTTGTGCTTCTTTTTTAATCCTTATTTTTAGTTTTGTGTTAAAGGGAATCTGTCACCTCTTTTTCGAATATGAGCTGCCAGCACCGACATCAGGGGCATTCTGTAAAGCTGTAGATAAGTCCCCGATGTAACCTGAAAGATAAGAAAAAGGAGTTATACTCACTGGGGGGCGGTCCAGTCTTGGTCCGATGGGTGTTGAAGTCCGGCGCCTCCCAGAATACTGCAGTGCGCAGGCACCGGACCTCTCCCGGCACCTGCGCACTGCAGGACTCTGCCCTGCCCTCAACAGGGCAGAGCAGTGTGCCTGCGCAGGAGCCACAACAGGAAGGAAAGAAGAGGACGGCATCGTATGAAGATGGGAGGCGCCGGACCAGACCGCGACACCCATCGGACCGACCGCCCCTTGGTGAGTATAATCTAACTCTTTTTTATCTTTCAGGTTACATCGGGGGCCTTATCTACAGCATTACAGAATGCCCCTGATGTTGGTGCTGGCAGCTCATATTTGAAAAAGGGGTGACAGATTCCCTTTAATGATATGCTCGTGCCGTAAGGCGGGGTTGGTGTATGTGGTGCTCTGCTTAGATATTCATAAAGCAGACTGCTGACAGGTCACTGCTTCCTCAATGACCTGCCCCCTAGTTTACATAATGAATATACTAATGTGTGTATTTGAAAAAAACAAGTTACTTCATCAAAATGGCGGCACCTGCGCACTATCACTTGTCAGTGCCTATTATCTTGCGCTGTTGAGAAGAGACAAAAATCACCATCAAAATGGCACGCGGCTGCGCCCTCTAGTTGGACATGCCCACTGGCCAGCCGCGTCTCTGGTCTGGTTTTACCACACCTGCCTAAAACTTTTGCACAGTGCTGTATATTACCCAAATACCCATAAGCGGCACTGATATATTTAATTTTCCAGAACATGACGATGTAAACGAGATAGTTGCAGGTTGCACAGGCAGTAGTAATAGCAGTAATTAGGCCTCTACACTCCCAGTAGGCCCCATCTCTATAGTAACAGCATCCTGTGCACATGGCACACGGTGCAAACACGTTTCCTGCAGCGGTGCTCCAGGTGCGCCGAACGTCTGTGGAGAAAATCCAATCTACATGAAGATTTCATCCATTTTAAGTTTATGCTTAGAACATACAACACTGCCCTTCACCTCTCCAAACAAACCTATTTCAACACCCTCATCACCTCACTGTCAAATAACCCAAAACGTCTCTTTGACGCTTTTCATTCTCTACTCAATCCAAGAGTACAGGCCCCAACCACAGAGCTCAGAGCTGACGATCTGGGCAATTACTTCAAAGAAAAAATTGACCAGATTCGACAGGAAATTATCTCCCAATCACCTCATACCATGCACTGTCCTCCCTCCCCCATTGCATCTAGCTCACTCTCTGATTTTGAACCAGTCACAGAAGAAGAAGTAAGCAGGCTCCTTGCATCTTCTCGCCCAACTACTTGCACCAGTGACCCATTTCCGTCACATCTCCTCCAGTCCCTTTCCCCTGCTGTCACCCCTCACCTAACTAAAATATTTAACCTCTCTCTCTCTTCTGGTATTTTTCCCTCCTCATTTAAGCATGCCATCATACATCCACTACTTAAAAAACCATCCCTCGACCAAAACTGTGCCGCTAACTATAGACCTGTCTCTAATCTTCCCTTCATCTCTAAACTCCTGGAACGCCTGGTCCACTCCCTCTTATCCGCTATCTCTCAGAAAACTCTGTTCTCGACCCTCTCCAATCCGGTTTCCGCTCTTTACACTCCACTGAAACTGCCCTCACTAAAGTTTCTAATGATCTGCTAACAGCTAAATCAAATGGTCATTACTCCATGCTAATTCTCTTGGATCTCTCTGCAGCATTCGACACTGTGGATCATCAGCTCCTCCTCACTATGCTCCGTTCCATTGGCCTCAAGGACACCGTTCTCTCCTGGTTCTCCTCCTATCTCTCTGACCGCTCCTTTACTGTATCTTTTGCCGGTTCCTCCTCCTCTCACCTTCCCCTTACTGTTGGGGTCCCCCAAGGATCGGTTTTAGGCCCCCTCCTCTTCTCCTTGTACACTGCCCCTATTGGTCAAACAATCAGTAGATTTGGTTTCCAGTACCATCTCTATGCTGATGACACCCAATTATACGCTTCTTCTCCTGACATCACGCCAGCCTTTCTAGAAAACACCGGCGATTGTCTAAACGCTGTGTCTAACATCATGTCCTCACAATATCTGAAACTGAACCTGTCAAAGACTGAACTCTTTGTGTTTCCTCCCTCTACTAATGTACCTATACCCGACATTGCCATTTCTGTGTGTGGCTCCACTATTACTCCCCAGCAACATGCCCGCTGTCTTGGGGTCATACTTGATTCCGAGCTTTCCTTTGCCCCCCACATTCGATCACTGGCTCGCTCTTGTCATCTGCACCTCAAAAACATTTCTAGAATTCGACCTTTTCTTACTTTTGACTCTGCAAAAACTCTTACAGTTTCTCTTATTCATTCTCGTCTCGACTATTGTAACTCTCTTCTAATCGGTCTCCCTCTTACCAAACTCTCCCCTCTCCAATCTGTCTTGAATGCTGCAGCCAGGATCATATTCCTCGCCAATCGTTACACCGATGCCTCTACCTTGTGCCAGTCATTACACTGGCTACCCATCCACTCCAGAATTCAGTATAAACTTATTACCCTCACCCACAAAGCCCTCCATGGCTCAGCACCACCCTACATCTCCTCCCTTGTTTCAGTATACCACCCTACCCGCGCCCTCCGTTCTGCTGATGACCTGAGGTTAGTATCCTCAATAGTCAGAACCTCCCACTCCCGTCTCCAAGACTTTACACGTGCCGCGCCAATTCTTTGGAATGCACTTCCCAGGTCAATACGATTAGTCTCCAATCCCCACAATTTTAAGCGTGCCCTGAAAACACATTTATTCAGACTGGCCTATCGCCTCAACACATTAACCTAATCTATCCCTGGGTGGCACAGCCAAAAGTTTTACCATAACCAGGTTCCCCGCATCATGTTCCCACATGCTTTATGCCTCCATTAGCCCTCTGTGTCTGTACTGTCACACACTTAACATTATGGCTGGTCCATACAATCAGGGCAACTGTTACCACCCACCTTTCGTGTCTCCCTCTTTCCTCATAGACTGTAAGCTTGCGAGCAGGGCCCTCATTCCTCTTGGTATCTGTTATGATCTATGTGATTATTGTTATGCTGTAATGTCTATTGTCTGTACAAATCCCCTCTGAAATGTAAAGTGCTGCGGAATATGTCGGCGCTATAAAAATAAAATTTATTATTATTATTATTATCCTGTGACTTCACCTCCTCTACAGTTTTGTTCCCTTTCTATACACCCTTGAATATTTATAACTCCTTCAGGATGACACTATTTTGGCCGTTTTACCCATCATCATTACAGAGCTCATATAACGTAACAGCGTGTGAACATGGCCGACGTTAGAGGAGACCCACACACAAATTCTTTAGATTCTGAGGTGTAACCTGTAACCATGTGCCATTCATAGTGACAATAGACCGCATTTCCGGTCTTGGATGGGTAGAAATGGAGGTGCCTAAAGCCCAATCTGTTAAAGGGGCTGTTCACTACTTGGGAGAAAGGCTGCGGCACGCATAGGGCGCCGCGGCAAATTTTAGGCCACGCCCTAGCCACACCCATTTTAGTAGCCACGCCCATATCCACTCCCCAACCGCACCCATTTAGCACTGCTGATCACACTGTGTCATAAACAATAATTATATACAGAAAAAAAAATGGAGCGCTGATGCCCCGCCGCCGCTTCTCTGTCCTCCTGCGGAGTCCCGAACGATTACCTCCTCCTGAGGTGACATGCTATAAGCTGACCGCCGGAAATGAGGTCAGCAGTCATTTCCGGCGGTCAGCTTAGGCCTGTTTCACACATCCGTTTGTCACCATCAGTCAAGATCCGCCGATTTGCAAAAAAAACGGATCCACCATTTTTCTTGGCGGATCCGTTTTTTTCCTCATAGACTTGCATTATCAGCGGATCTTGACGGATGGTCATCCATTCGATCCGCTATTGTATGGATCCGCCAAGATTTTGCCGTCCGCTAAGCGGATAGGACGGAGCATGAAACGTTTTTTTCATGCGCGGATCCGCATTATGCGCTTGTCCGGGTGATTTAACCCTATATCCCGGCTGTGAAATCTCTCTCTCTCTGAAGGATAAAACACGATGTAACAGCAGAATAGTGAGTTCAGCTCTGGAGGTGACTGGAGGATAAGACACAATGTTATAGCAGAATAATGAGTGCAGATTCAGAGGTGACTGGAGGATAAGACAATGTAACAGCAGAATAGTGACTGCAGCTCTGGGGGTGACTGGAGGATAACACAGGATGTAACAGCAGAATAGTGACTGCAGCTCTGGAGGTGATGGGAAGATAAGACAGGATGTAACAGCAGAATAGTGACTGCAGCTCTGGAGGTGATGGGAAGATAAGACAGGATGTAACAGCAGAATAGTGACTGCAGCTCTGGAAGTGACTGGAGGAAAAGACGGTGTGACAGCAGAATAGTGAGTGCAGCTCTGGAAGTGACTGGAGGATAAGACACGATGTAACAGAATAGTGACTGCAGCTCTGGAGGTGACTGGAGGATAGGGACACGATGTAACAGCAGAATAGTGATTGCAGCTCTGGAGGTGACTGGAGGATAAGACATGATGTAACAGCAGAAAAGTGTCTGCAGCTGTGGAGGTGACTGGAGGATAGGACACAATGTAACAGCAGATCTCTCTCTACCCCTCCCTCTCCCTCCTCCATTCCTCGCTCACCCGACTTCCTCCCTATCTTCTCCGCCTCCTCCATATCGCGGGATAAATAGCTTCCCGGCCGGGATGGCGGGATACGGTCCCCAATAGGGACTATCCCGCGAGAATCGGGAGGGTTGGGACCTATGACCTCTTCTCATTTCTCATGTTTGGCCCTGTTAAAATAAAACCACTTATCCTCACCTTCGGTGCCGGCGCCACTCCAGTGATGTCGGCTCTCACATTCCCGCGCCTCACGTGAGATTGTTATGTTGCATGAGACCTGCGCCCATTCGGACAAATCGAACATTGAGAGGAAGTCAGAGTGCAGCCGCAGCCGTGACTTCCAGTTGATGTTCATTAAATCTGAAGGTGGAGATAGTAAAGCTGGCGCTGATGTAACCCTCTCATGTGAGCCCCGGTAACGCAAGTGAAAACTAGTAGACAATCCATTAAAGCACAGCGCCAACATTTTTTATTTCCGCGCTGGAGTGGTGCTACTAATGTACGTTAATGTACTTAGCAGATGCTGTTTTCATCTCTTATTGGCACTGCTCCGGTCAGTCTCAAGCAGTTTGTGACCTACTGGAACGAGCTGGAGATCACTTTTCAATGCAAGTCTATGAGAGTCTCGTTCTGGCTCTCACAGATTTACATTGAGAGCTTGTGATCGTTACTTCTGGCTTCCAGCCTGGGTTAAAAACTGTCCAGAAATTCCAGGACAGTCCGTAAAAATTGGGCACTTTTTTCCCTGTGCTCAAAAAAAATAAGCTGTCTATACACCATAAAAAGTCAAGCTGGCTTCCTTCTTCCGGCCAGAGAGAGGTTTTGGTCACAATATGACGAAGCGGGACTGGAGCGATGTCGGGAAGAGCTGATGACGTTGGGTGGTGACTAGTAGAACTGAAGGGGAGTACAGGGCTGGTTATCGGTGGGTAAGAATGGAGTTCTCTTTGCTCTGAAACTCCTCTTCTAAACAGGAGTCAGAAAGGAGTTCCTGCTAGTGGACAAGCCTCTTCCCATTCCCAGGCAGAGCCTCCAGGAGAACACCCATAAGGGTAAAATGCAACATTCCTTTATCAAACATATAACATATTAACATATCACACTTCATGTTAACCCTCTGTTGCCACGACATCTTCAGTCACCCTCCCTGAAGAACGCTAGGTGCAGGGATATTACTCTAGTAGCACCACTGAAGTGCTGAAATTAATAAACGCTGGAGTGTCGCTTTAAGGAAGTAGAAAAAGGTCCTTCACTAAGCTCTTCATCAGAGCCACACTGGATATCAGGCTTAGGCTATGTGCACACGTTCGGAATTTCCACAGATTTTATGCGTTTTTTCGCAGCGAAAACGCTGCAAAAACCCATAAAATAAGCCATCCATTGAATTCCTTGGCATTCCACACATGCTGTGCTAATGCTGCGTATTTCTCCATGGCGGGATCGCATTGCGGAAAAATATGCAGCACATTCATTCTTTGTGTGGAATCACGGGAATTCCGCACACATTGGAATGCATTGTTCCGCTTACTTTCCACATGTGGCTATGCCCACCATGCGCAAAATAAGCGGAAAATGTGCGGATGGTACCCAGAGACTGGAGGAGAGGAGACTCTCCTCCATGCCCTGGGTACCATATCCCTGTAAAAAAATAGAATTAAAATAAAAAATCGTGATATTCTCAACTTCCGGCGTCCCCCGGCCTCAATGATGCTCCCGGCAAGTCCCGGTCCCATTGATGCCTTGCGACAATGACCTGTGATGACGTAGCGATCTCGCAAGATGCTACATCATTTGGGGTCATTGTCGCAAGGCATCAATGGGACCGGGACTTGCCGGGAGCATCGCTGAGGCCTGGGGACGCTGCGTGGGACACCAGAAGGTAATATCACGATTTTTTTATTTTTAACATATCTTTTTACTACTGATGCTGCATAGGCAGCCTCAATAGTAAAAAAGTAGGTCACACTTATCAAACACTATGTTTGACGAGTGTGACCAACCTGTCAATCAGTTTTACAAGCGATGCTACAGATCGCTTGGAAAACGCTAGTATTCTGCAAGCTAATTACGCTAATTACGGGAATTACGCATGCGGATCTCTCGCGTATTTCCCGGGGCAGGGAGTTGCGGAATTGCCGTGGAAATTGCCGTGGCAATTCCCCACGTGTGCACATAGCCTTAATGTTCCTGCTTTTCTTCCCCTGATGAGCCTCCAAGATCAAGTGAGGGAAAACGTGTCGGGATTAGGATCTATGATCAAATTTTTTTTATTTATCCCTGCAGGCCAAGGTGAGTACAGTATACAGGGATGTGTTAGGGAGTGTGCACATATATTGCTAGTCCTGTCCTGTTTGCACAAGGCACATCTGCACTTTACAATGGTTTGATGCACCATAATCTATTGAGTTTAGGAATACAGTATTTATATGTATCAGGGCTGCCATCAGGGCATTATTGTCCTTACTGCTGTATGGGGTCCAGCGAGCAGAAGCAAAAAGGGGACCCGTATTCAGTAACAATATACTGGGCGCCGGCGTGCCGCCATTGGCGGTGCACATCTCGGCTCACGGAACTTTCCTGGTGCTGAATAGCCGTCAGAACACTGTATTATTATTAACCAACTGCCGGTCACTGAGGTTGCGTTCCCAGCCGGGCTGAAGATCATCGCTGGCACAGAGAATTTCACTGCGGTGAATTTGAACTGTGGTGAACTCGCCTCTGCACCGTGAGATTTTTTTCCCACTGTGCTAGCGGTGATCTCAACGAAGGGAGGTCATCGCGGTTTATTGTCCAGCTGGGAATGCAGCCTCAGTGACCGGCAGCTGGATGTCAATAATACATGGGAACCTGTATTATTTATTAACAGCGCCGGATGATGAATACTCCCATCAGCCACTCCTGCTCCTACTGTAATTAGCGGCAGCAGGCCTCAACTGATGGGAGCAGTAGTCCCATCAGCTGACACCAGTGACCGGAGGTAAACGTTATACCTCTGATCACAGCTGCGCTCTCACGCTGTCATTTGACAATGTGGGAACCGCGGCTGTCTGACCAGCGGTGATGATTTTACCGCCAATCCGAAGTGGTGTTTTCCGTGCTGTCATGCACATGACAGCGTGGCAAACACTGCGTATTCAGGCCCCCCATTCAAATGAATGGAGTCTGGGTTCAGGTTCGGGTACTCTTCTGGTACTTGAACCTGAACTTTTTGTAACTGTTCGGCCGAACCCGAACATACAGGTGTCCACCCATATCTAGTGGTAATATGTGGTTTGCTTATGGTGTGAAGGTATTTGTCCCTTGTATGTGGTATTAGTGGTCATTTTTTAAAAATGTATTTGACACATTCCCTTAAAGAAAAATAAATAAAAATATATCTAAAGAGAGTTTTAGATATTTTAAGAAATGTTTAATAGGTTAGAGTAGAGTAGGGCTCTGGCCAAAGAGTCTACCTTGTCGGGGTAGAGGCTCAAAAAAATATTTTGGCCAAAACAAAAGCTGTTGGCTGTGCATGTGATATGGTGTTGGATGGGAACTGTTAATGTATGATTGGTGAGGACGTGATGCAGAAGTGGAGTTTTTCCAAGAGTGGGCGGTGGGACTGTGGAAGATTTGAGGTGTGGAGCTGGGGCAGAATTTCAAGGGTCCCCGAAAATTTTGCTAGTGTGAGGCCCTGAAATTCCTGGTGGCAGCCCTGATGTGGATATATTTCTGACTGCAAATAGCTGTGTACTGTGACATGTGAGGCATATTTAGTATGACTGGAGATATTCTATCCATTACAAAATCATGAATTTTGCCCATGAAGCAAAATTTATTTATGCCTTAGCAATTATTTGCTTAGTGTTGTAAAAAGGAGTCAGTGAGGATTTAGGCCCGTTAATGACTGTCGTTAAAAAAAAAAAAGGCATATCGTCAGTGATTAAGGCATTAATGAGTTTTTCTTCACTAGACCTTGCATGAGTGATTCCGATAAAGAAAACCTCTTTCTGGAATCAGAATCTGGCAGCAGCTTCTCTTTTCCCCCCTTCTGAAAGCTCAGTGTGTATGTGTGGGAGTTAGAATTAAAAAAAAAAAAAAAAAAAAAAAGAAAGCCGTCAGCTATCTTAGGCTGTGACGGCAAGGTGAATTTAATAGAGTAATATTAAAATCAATAGGAGCGCTGCTAAAAATCCAGAATGAGATGATTTTTTTTTTAAACACCCAAATTGCATTTTTACATTGGTTGCGTGGTTTCTCTGAGACTTGACGTCACAAGATCAATGTGGGTAATGTAGCACTTGGCTAAAGTGTACAGGCAGCTGTAGGGTATGTGCACATAATGTCTTTTCCAGGTGGGTGTGCTCCAAAACCATCTGGAAGTGTCCAAAAAAGAAGAGTTGAGTATGCACGGCCTCCGATTCATTGTCTACGCAACTGCCAGAGAACGCAAAGTACAGCACTTCGCTATTTCTGATAGCCCATTAGACTATGAATGGATTGGAGGTGGAATATGCACACCACCACTCCGCTCAAGATTGGGCTTCAAGCTTGGTTCCTTGGATCCAATCCCTAGCTTTCAGGATTGCTGGGGGTTACAGCAAAAAGTTATAGACTATCATTTAGTTTAAGGGATAGGTAATGAAAAAAACAAATTTTATAGTTGACTCTGCGCCGCCGTAGGAAGAATGATGGTTGCCAAGCTAATTAGTAGGTGGTATATTCATCAACGCGTTTCAAAGAATATAGCTTCTTCATCAGGATACCCATGAACTTCATTGTGGTTGTCCTAATGAAGCTATATGCTTCGAAACACAAAGATGAATAAACCATCATTCCTCTTCCTACGGCAGCACAGAATCAACCCGTTTTTTTTTCCATTACCTATGCTCTATCTCCTCGTGGGTCTGCAGCAGCCTCAAGCGTTTTCCGTGGTTGTGTGTACACAACCCAAACCAGGTGAGCAGAATTGTGCCATCTTTCATATTTGTTTTCCCAGATAAGACCCTGTTATGAGCTCATTTTCTCGTTCACCTTTGATGTCCGATGAACTCCCTCTGCTGGTGAAAGGAGGTGGTGAAACTGATTTGGATGGGAGAAACCTGTCACCTGAACAGGTGGATTGCGATTGGACATCCGGAATCTCTGAGTGGATATAAGGCAGCCGACGCCCTGTAGGGTTGCTGGTGATTTCTCTGCTCTGAGCTCTGGCCTCCAGTTCAGTTCCTGTCTTCTAAAGCTAAGTTTTTGCACTGTTATTGTTCCATGAGATTTTGTCTGATTTGCTTAGTTTTGTGTTCAGCCAGCCCCAGCTGGGGCTTTGCTGAATTTCCATTTTTGTCCCTGATCGGTTAATTCTCTTTTGCTCTGTCTTCAGAATATATCGGAGTGCTGATATAGGGATTTTGAAGTCTAGTGACTTCAGGGCTGTTTTTCCTATCCGACGTGTTGGGACATTTTTGGTAGGGTTTTTGCAGATTGCAGCCAGCATCTTTTCTGTCCTTTCCTATCTAGTTATTTGGGCCCCATCGTTTGCTCTGCCTGTCTGTTTTCACCATCAATACATGTTGGGGGCTGTCTATTGCTTTGGGGTCTGCTCTGGGGCAGTTTAGATTTCCCCTTTCTTTCTTTAGGCTTATTTAGTTCTCCGGCTGTGACGAGGCGTCTAGGACCATCGTAGGAACGCTCCACGGCTACTGTTAGTTGTTGTGAATAGGATCAGGGGTCTGCAATCCGCTAGCTACCAATCTCTCTGGTTTTCTGGACTTAGCTTGTATTTTTGTTTTTTCCTCCTCTGGTGACTCATTCATAAGACCCTATTTGTGCTTTGTCTCCTTCCAGTCTCTCTATCGTTGAAGGGATAACACTTGATTTTGGGAATAACACTAATTCATGTACCTCAGGCCATGAGCTTCTGCATGGAGAAAGAAAAACAATATTTCAGTGCATAAGGGCCCCAGACATACGAACCCAAGACACGAGAGAGCAGCATACAGCTAGGTCCAGAAATCTTTGAACAGTGACCGAATCTCCGTGATTTGGCCTCTGCATTACATTTTATTTAAAATGAAACAACTGAGATGCAATTGAAGTGAAGACTTTCAGGCTTAAAATTTACCATAAATAAAATGTTAATTGTCTTAGTGAAAAAATTAAAATCCATAAAAACATCCACAGAGAGCGGACATATCAACCTCACATTGAACACATGGGATTCATTATAACTGAGGAAATGAGAAAGAAATGACACTTCAACCTCCATTGAAGTAGGGACCTCCCGACCAGGTAATTATAACAAGAAATTTGATCTGAGAACTAGTCACCATGACGAAGATTTGTTTACTCAGAGGCAGAAAAGTACCCTTCCTAGGGAAGAACTTCCTCTGTTCCAAGCACGAGTCCCCAGATTGATTTGAGCCAGTGGTCAGTGATTTAATGAAAATTGGGGTTTGCAGTGATCCGATATTTATGGTGTTGTATTGAAGGGACGCACATAACCCACTCACATTACCGTAAGGCTATTCTAACCCCTCCAACTTAATATCAATCCAATGAATGATGCTATCCAAGCCATATTTCATCTCTCTAGAAAGTTAAAATTGCAATAGAAAACATGACAAAAATATCTGCCGCCTGGGACCTCCAGGGGCAATGATATCCTGAAATCTAGGGATCTCAAAAGTTCTAACAGACCTAGCAGATCCCACACCCAGCCCCATTGAGGGAAGGAATGGGAGCATAACCTCGATCTAATAAAAATGATAGTTTGGGTGTCTGTCATTGTTCATTCTGGAAGACACTTCACGCCATAAAGATAAAAGCATTCCCGTAACATCAAATAGTCATTTTCTTTTATGGTATGCAATTGTATATATCGTATTGTGTTCCCATTTTGTATAATTTGTTGATTGGTAGTGACAGCTAGTAATTCCCTTTTGTTATTATGGAGTTGGCAGCAACAGTCCCAGGCACCCCAATAACTGGCCTAGTGTTGGGAATTCGCTTTCTGGCTTACCTCTGGTTACTAGTGAAGGTAGTAGAGCTGGTTATATTGACAGAGGGGTTGCGAGTTCTCTTTCTGGGCTCCCTCTGGTGGTTACTGGAGGTAATGGAGCTGATCTGATTAACAAAGGCTTGCCACCTGATGAGGACGACGATTGGATTTAAGACAGCCGACTCCCTCTATCCCTGCTGGTGATTTTTTCCTGCCTCCTGAGGTCGTAGCTTCCAGCTCAGTCCCTGCATGCTCAGCTAAAGGGCCTGTCACACTAAGCGATATCGCTAGCAATATCGCTATAACATCACTGGTTTTTGTGACCTGCTAGCGATATCGCTATGTCTGATACTTACCTCCGACCGGCTCCCCCGCTGATTATCGCTGATCGCGCGGGAACGGCCTGGACCGTTTCTCATCGTCAGCTTCCTGAGAAAAAGAGGCCAAGAGTGCTGATATAGTGGGCGAAGTCGTGCGACTTCCCAAGCTCACCAGTGCACTTTTTTTTCTGCAGAATGTACCAAACTGTTGATTTGACCACTCCTAACATTTTTGCCCTCTCTCTGATTGGTCACTTTGTCTTTATTTTCAGTACAATGATGGTCAGTTTCTCTTCTATCGAGAGCTCCTTTGACAGTATGTTGTGGGTTCATCTTACAAATGCAAATGCCACACCTGGAATCAGCTCCAGACCAATTACCTGCTTAATTGATGATGGATTAACAAGGGAAAAGCCCATTAAAGAGCTTCTGAGATAATTGTCCAATTACTTTTGGCTACTTGGAAAAGAGGTAGCTGCATATTAAAAAGGAGCAGTAATTTCTAAACTCCTAATCCAATTAGGATGTGAATACCCGAAAATTAATGCTGAGAGTCTGCATTTTAAGCCCATATCAATTAATTATATAAACTACATATTGAATATGTTTTGGTAAAAAACTAAAACCCCAAAACGTTAATCACCGTCCAAATATTCCTGAACCCAACTGTAGCCCCTGACATATGAGAGCAGCAGAGTCCCTGGCATACTACTCGCTTTTATTTACAACCCTTTTAATGTAAAATGCGTCCAACACATTCTCCCTACAATGGTAAATAACAAACATTAGGTGCGTATGTTATCAAAGACTTTTATTTTATATTCTAATGATTAAAAAAAGAACAAAATAAAAAAGTTTCAACATAATTATGTGATTTCACAGATCATTTGTACTCAATCCCTTTACATGACAGATCAGACAGGTGAACAGACTGGAAATTCAAAAAAAAAAAAAAAAATCATACAAGGACAAAAAATAAAAAAAAGGTATCGGGCCCTGCAGAAGGCAATTACATCCCACCCAGCACCTTACCCACAGGCCCAGAGCACAGCATATACTATAAATGACAAGTGAGATCATGAAAGCCATTTTCTTCTTATACGTGATTAGACATTCAGCTTGATAACACTCCATGATGCAAGAAAAAGAAACAGCTAAATCCATACTATTATCATTTGCAATTACAAATCATATTTTTCACAAATTATGTTAGATCTAGAGAAGATTTCCTGGAAGCGTAAACTTCATTTTATTTTTTTCATAAATCAACAGTTCACATGAAAAAAAAAAAAAAATTATATATATATATATTTTATCTGAGAGATCTGCATTTTTTTCTCCTCCTTGACTGATCATTCAGTATCAAAATATTCAATTTACAGGTAAAAATCTGTCTACATTGCATACAGATTGCCACATTGCTGAGATAGTAGATGACAGTTGGGGCTCATTAAGTTCTATGGAGAGCTGTAGCTGTCATTTCAGGAGTACTTGCAGCAGAATGTTTGTGCATTCCGCTAACTCCTCCTCCTTCATAGAATTTTAAAATCACCAACTGTCATTTCCTATCTCAGTACTGGGAAAAGTACTGGGTCTTCACTGAACACAGATTTTACCCCTGAATTGAGAGAGAAGGAAGCAGATTTCTCTCATAAGATATATGATAGTTTCTTATTTTCAGGTGTACTATGGAGTTATGAAATAAAAATGAAAACAATGGCCAACCTTTAAAGGCATGCTTCAGTTTTAATTAGCTTACAATTCACAGTTTGGTTACACGACCTTTTCTTCTCTATTAATGGCTATAGTTACGTGCAACATTCCTGCGTTTACCCCAGGGCGATGCAATGACGGCTACACAGAGCTCGACTGTTAAGGTGCATTTACATGGGACGATAATCAGCGATCGTGCTTTTGTAAGAGTGCTTGTTCCCGATTTACTGGCTCGTGTAATCATGCCGTCGATCACCCAACAAATAAGCGAAAGCGCATTCGTAGGGTGATCAGATATTTTTTACGCTTGCATAAACTATTAATCGGCAGTGCATTGACCCTTGTAAAATAAAGAATGCACTGCCGATAACATCATGCTGTATGGGGACAGAACTTGTAAATGGGGGCTGATCTACATGAATCATTAGGTCACACCGCTGTCTGTGTGTACACGGGAAACCAGCAAGATTAAGAAACAGTTGTGTATATGAACGGAGAAAACGACATAAAATGACTTAAAAAAAATGACAAAAACAGTAAAGCAAACTGACAGAAATCTTACCCAACTGTTCTTGAGGTGCATTAGTGAAATGCAATAGCAGAATTACACTTAATACAGTTTTGCGACCCGTAAAAACCCTTGTACATCAGGGTGGAGGGGGATTTCCTGACATACAGGTCTAAAAGATGCCACTAAATTGCCATACAGCTATATGGGGGCATACGGTGCCCACAGACTTCAGAATGGTTAAAAATCAAAAAGATAGAAAAAATAAAGAATAATGATTTACAACCATCTCCTTTTGGGGGTGAATGGGGGTTTATGGATACTATTAGTATACGTGCCAAGAGCTGCACCTTCCCTAAGTGGTACTAAGTCATCAATTCACATATAGTGGGAAGACACAAGGATGATCCGCCTCGCACAAGAATGACCCATGTTTTAGTACTGCCGATATCAGGATGAGGCATTATGGCGCATTTACACAAGCGGATAATCGTCAATTCGGCACTCACATGTTACACTCATTCCCGCTGTTATAAACATGTCGACCGTTATCGATGACTTCGAATTACTGGATCGTTTATGCTGGGAAAAAAAAAAAAAAAAAAATATATATTATATATATATATATATATATATATATATATATATATATATATATATATATATATATATATATATATATATATATCAGCGCTATCGGCAGATCGCCGGTGTAAACAGATGTGCTGCCTATAACATGGCAGTGTATTTGGGGACAAAAAAAAAAAAAAATGGTATCAGCAATCGTTCTGCCCCCATTATTGCTTGGATGACTGCATATAGTCCATCGGCACTCGGTGATGCTGCATCTAGACGGGCAGTTTTCGGGTACCATTAGAATTGAAAAAAATACTTTCCATACACTAGTATAACTCGCTATTTCTATGAGGTTTATTCAGTTTTTTTACTGTAAAAATCAAGCCACGCAGACTGCAATATTGTGTACAAGACCAACACATGGAAAGTCCGCAAGATCAGTTGTAAGTATTCCGATTTGAAACGGCCGTCTGATGCGTATGAAGTTGTGATGAGCGAACGTCCTCGGGTAAGGTGCTAATCTAGTGTCGTCGGCGTGCTCAAATAATATGCTCAAGTCCCCGCGGCTGTTCAACAGTCACAACACATTCAAGGATTGGCTACCAAACAGGTAATCCCTGCATGTGTTGTGGCAGTATAACAGCCGCGAGACATGCAACTGCGGGTACTCGAACATAGTATTCCAGCATTCCGAAGACACTAGACTAGCACCTGAGCATGCTGAGATAGCACCTTATCCAAGCACGTCCACTCATCATTAGTATGGAGGCTTCCCGATTCTCCCCCCGACAGATGTTGTGGGTATTTGCTCAACTTGTAACAAATCCATTTTATTTATTATACTGGATCGCTTACAACTGGACATGTGAACAGTGCCCAACTCCGCAGCACCGGTAAGACAGGACACATTGGTTGCTATAGTTTTCTTGCATTTTTTGTTTTCTTTTCAAAATCCAGGATTACGCTGGAAAAATTCTGAAGACTTATAGTTTTATCATATTGTACAAATTGTAGAGTTATTGGCCCTGTGGTGTTGAAAGTTAGGTAGCGTGCAGCTATTTTTAATTCTCAGGAATGAATGAAAGTGGAATGGTGCTCATTGCTCCCAAAGGTAGGAGAATGGTTACTAAAAGGTTATGCCCTACATTGCAAGTTATTAACTTAATAATCAGTGGTGGTCTGACTGCTGGGAGCCCCCGATCCAGACTCCGAAATCCCTCATCAGATCTGTCGGAGAAAACAGAGCACCGTACTCCATCTCTGGTAGAGATAATTAATGGCGCAGTGGCTTTCCATTCTTAACGGACATCTCAGGATCGGTTGGGGGTCTCTGATCGGTGGGATAGGCAATAACTTTCAATGTTGAGAACATCACTTTAATCTCTTGTCTTTCATGTGAAGGACTCGCAAATAAAAGGTGAAATGTAAAATATATCAGAAAAGATAGAATCTCAAGAAAAAGATGGCCGGAGAGAAGAGAACGACAGGGAAGACAAGGTGAGCGGAAACCTCCTGGCGTAATTGTGGCACAAAAAAAAATAAAAAATAAAAAAAAATAATAATATAGGAACAGTAATAGGTCCTTGAACCTCAGAGGTCACTGTTAGGAATGACTGCAGAAAGCACAGTAATAAACCTTGGTGGTCGTGTCATCCTTTGGTCGAACTCCTTGGTCTATTTGGAAGAAAAGAACAAAAAAGAAAAATACAAAAAAACCCCCCAAGAAACAGAAGGGTTGTAGGAAGAAATAGGTGACTGCCTCACAGCTGGACATACAGAATTACAATAAGTACATTAGGTGTTTCCTATGTGGTTACAGCCCATGATAATTAACCGTTTCAGTGCAATGGAGGCCTCTCTCTCTCCCCTCCCCAGTCAACTCATTCCAGCAGTTCCACGTAGTTGGCGGGGAACATGCCGAAGTGCCCATCGGGTCCGTATCCGCGCCACCAGCCATCGTCAATCATCTCGATGTGCGTGATAATTTGGTCGGGGTCAAATGAAATCTCGGTATCATCAGCTGTGTAGGAGAAAGAAGAAGAATATTATTATCTATGTTGTGCCAGAGCTTACAAACTATTAGGAACAGAGAATCAATATGAAAGATCTGAAAAAGAGTCAGAAGCAGTGGCTCCTTAGGCCAGTGGTCTCCAACTTGTGGCTCTCCAGTCATTGCCAAACTACAACTCTCAACATATCCGGACATCCAAAAGCGGTTTCGCAGGATTTAGGGAAGAGATGAAAGTGAGACTGCGTGATCAGACTACACTGGGATTGTTTGTAGTCTGTCACCATGGAGATAATAAAGTCTGCATAACAGCTTGGGGACCACTCTATTCTTGATAACCAGCCTTGCTGAAGCTGACAGTTTAGCGTTGCAGCCCACAGCTGTGAGCTTTGCCTGGCTGGTTATCAACAATATAGGGGCATCCAAGCCAGATTTTTTTTTAAATTATGTATTTAGAGTGCAGGTGTCAGCTAATGAATGCTCCCATCAGCCGCTCCTGCTCTTGCTGTTATTAGTGGCAGCAGGCGTAGGCTAAAGGGAGCAGTAGTCCCATCTGCCCACGCCTGTGAACGGAAGTAAACGTTATACGTCCGATCACAGCTGTGAACTCATGCTGTCACTTGACAACATGGAAATGGAGTCTCCCTGACCAGCAGTAACAATTTTACTGCCGATCAGAAGCAGTGTTTGCTGCACTGTCATGCAGGCAAACACTGGATGTTCGGGCCCTCCATACAATCTAATGGGGTCTGAGTTTGTGTCCAGGTACGTCTCTCATATCCAAATTTTTTTTTTCTTATCTGTTAGGCCGAACCTGCCAGACCCAAACATCCAGGTGTCCACCCATCTCTAAACTTCACGGTTACCCACGTACATGTCCTGCTCAGACTGTGGGATATCCACAACATAACTAATCACCTATTGATTGCTGGGATCCCCAACCGGACGGATAGCTGCGCACTCTGGGATCATCAAATAATCGCTACCCTATTAACCCTAAACTCATGCCGTTTAGAGGATGGTTCCATTAAATATTGGGTAAACAGAAAATTTATGTATTCATACCATGTTGGGTGTCAGTAGTTCAAAGTGTTGGTGGAGCTTAGTTGCCGACAATTATAGCATCACTCCAGGGTGGTTTTTATTTATCGCAGCACTGGAGTGGTGTCAGTAATGCAAGTTCTCTGCCCCTAGTCCTTATACTAACCAGGTGTCATCTTCATCTGTTCTCGGAGCCGCTCCGGTCACCTTCTCCTAGTTGCGGCCTGCCGGACAAGCCGGACGTTACTTCTCAATGTAAGTCAAGAGAGCCAGAATGGCGATCACATAGACTTCCACTGAGAGCTTGTGACAGTTACCTCCGACTTCTGGTCAGTCAGAAGTTGTGGTCACAAGATATCAGAGCGGCGCCAAAAACAGATGAAGACACCGGCAGATAAATATAATATTAGAATTAGGGAACTTGCATTAGTGACACCACTCCAGCGCTGAAGAAAAAAAAAAAATGGAGTGGTGCATTAACAGTTTACACTGAGTGCAAATCCAGTGCAGTCACCTTTAATGGTTAAAATGAACAATAAATATAAGGAGGAAAAAAAAAAAAAAAAAAAAAAAGCTAAATCTATTAAGAATATGCAACTTTTACACTGAGGGATCAAGAACGTCAGAAATCTCATTGCCCGTCTATTGTGGCATTTCTTTTACCTTATAAAACCAAAAAATTCTAGAAACAAAGACAGACATTGAATAGACAACCCAGCGTCGGCTGATCCTACATGTCCCCATCCACCTCACAAAACTGCAATCAGCATAGGAACTGTATACAAGAACACCAAGGCGTTTTGGTGGCTGTGAGATTAGATGGTTCAGTTAGGTGGACACACCAAAAAAAAAAAAAAAAAATAGTAATGACTAGCACTTTTAAAATCTTCCATCCTTATAATGTATCAGCATTTTTTCCTATTATAAAGGAAGTCTGTCACCCCTTCAATTAATTTTACCTTTTTGTTTTATATTAGAGGATAAGGGGCTGCAGTTGCTGCTTGGTTTTGGTCTGAATGCTTAAGAGCCAAGTAGTATGAAATATTAAAGGGGTTGTCCACGCTCAATCCTTTTTTACACCGCAGAGTGACCTTGGTTGCATGTGTTCAGTTTCCTCTCTAGCACCACCACTGGTGAAATGAAGTATTACATGGTGCCTATTAAAATCAATGGGCTGTCTGTATAGCCATGAGCGATCCTCACGAGAAAGAAATACACTTTCAGGCAGCTGTTTTCTGCTCTGAACTGTGGGGACTCCACTATATTAACTCAGAACACCCTTAGAAAAGTTTTAAAAAAACCACCATGGTTACTTACCGGTAGCCGTTTTTTCCGGAACTCATGACAGCACACCTGAGAGAGGGATCTGCCCCGCCAGGACAGGAACCTACTGAAATATAAGGGGCGGTACCTCTCCCCCGCTTCAGTTGGTTACAGAGCATTCCGAGGACTTCCTGGTTAGTTACATGTTTATCCAACACCACATCACACAAATACACCCTATTAACGTGCACACCCATACGGTGAAAAGGGGGGAATATACGGGTGCTGTCATGGGTTCCGGAAAAACCGGCTACCGGTAAGTAACCATGGTGGTTTTCCCTTCACCCATGATGATGACAGCCCCCCTTGAGAGATTTTTGGAGGAGACTTCGAAACTCCTTAGGGAGGGACCACCGCTTGCAGCACCCTTCTACCAAAGGTTAAGTCAGCAGAGGAGGATAGGTTTAATCTACAGTGCTTAAAGAAGGTTGATGGTGAGGCCCAGGTAGCGGCCTTACAAATTTGATCAATCGATACCTCTGCCTTTTCAGCCCAGGAGGTCGCCACGGCTCTGGTGGAATGAGCCTTGATGCCGTCAGGAATCGGAACGCCACTAGCTGAGTAGGCTACACTAATGGCCTCCTAATCCATCTGGCAATAGTCCCTTTTGATACTCCATAGCCCTTCCTGGCACCCTGAAAGGCTACAAATAGGGACTGAGACCTCCTCCACTTGCTAGTCACTGATATATATTCTAGCAGGGCTCTCTTATCGTCCAAGTTGAGGAATTTTTCCTCCCCTGGATTTTCGAAAAAGGATGGAAGGACAATCTCCTGACTTCGATGAAAATCTGATACTACCTTAGGTAGATAAGCGGGGTCCGTTTTTAATACCACCCTGTCCTGAAAAACTTGTGTATAAGGTGGATTTACTGAAAGAGCCTGCAAGTCACGGGCCGATGTAAGGGCCACTAAAATAATCGTTTTTAGGGTAAGATATTTTATGGGTAGTTGTTGTATAGGCTCACATGGTTCTTTTGTAAGGGCCTCTAGTACCAGGTTTAGATCCCAAGGGGCTATTATAGGTATTGGGATAGGTCTAGACCTATGGCAGGATTTAATAAAATCTGGCTACCCATCTGTTTGCTGCCAAGTTGCAGTTATAAAGCGCACCTAGTGCAGATACCTGAACTTTAAGAGTGTTTACCGCTAACCCCAGCTGTAATCCTGATTGTAAAAACTCCAAGATGGCACTAATTGGGGGCTCTTGCCCTAATGGCTTACCTAGGAACTGCAGGAAATTATTTTATGTTCTGCTGTAGATATTAGTCGTCACCGGCTTCCTACTTTTTAGCAGGGTGGCCACCAACCTGGGAGAGAACCCTCTATCCATTAGAAGTGACCTTTCAAATTCCACGCCGTCAGATGGAATCCTTTGACCTGAGCGTGGAATATTGGACCTTGATCTAGTAGGTCCGGTATTTCCGGCAGAACCCATGGATCTGAGAGGGACATCATTCGCAGCAGAGAGAACCAGGGCCTTTTTAGCCAGAATGGGGCTATTAGGATCACCCTGGCTTGATCTTTCCTGATCTTTCTGACTACTGTTGGGATCAGATCCACTGGGGGGGGGGGGGGAACGCATAGGCTAGCTTGAAGTCCCAAGGAATCTGCAATGAGTCCACCGCCCATGGCTTTTCCCTTGGGTTTAGTGAGCAGAATCTCTCCATTTGCCTGTTGTTCTTGTTGGCGAAGAGGTCTATCACTGGACCGATTTAGAGCCCATTCCCCTTGCTCCAGTGTATTCCGGCTCAGAAAATCGGCCTCTATATATTCTGCCCCCTTTATGTGCAACGCCGTTAGAGAGAGTAGGTGCTGTTCTGCTCTGTGAAAGATGTCGCTGGCTGCCTTCAATAGGGAGTGTGATCTTGTACCCTGTTGATTCATGTATGCCACTGTTACTTTGTTGTCAGACATGATCCGGACATTGCGGCCACTGAGGAGGGGAATAAAGTCTCTTAGGGTTTTGCTCACTGCCTACAGTTCTCTCAAGTTGGAGGATGTGCCCTTTCCTTGAGGCCCCCAGGACCCCTGGGCCACATGACCCCTTAGGTGTGCCCCCCACCCTGAGGAGCTCACGTCTGTCAGAATTATGTCAGTTGCCGATCTGTCCCATGGCATCCCTGATGCCAAGTTGGTCCTGTCTAACCACCAGGTGAGAGAGTCCCTGATCTCTAAGGAAAGCTCCAGTCTTCCTTCTAAATGCCCTCTCAGCGATCTTTGTGCTGACAGAACCTCCCCTTGAAGCTGTCGGGTGTGAAATTGTGCCCACCTGACCGCCGGGATACAGGACGTCAGGGTACCTAGCAAGGACATTGCATTCCTCTGGGTCATCTGAGGTTGGTCTCGGGCAGTCAAGGTCACATTCACCACCTTCTCTATTTTGGTATCTGGTAGTAGACAGGCTTGTTTGTTGTGAGTTCATGTTCTGGTCTACCAGTTGCGAGTTCTCCTTCCAGGCTTCCTCTGGTGGTAACAGGAGATAGTGAGGCTGATTTAATCAGTAGAGATCTGCCACCTGATGAGGATGACGATTGGACCTCAGGAATCTCAGATTGGATTTAAGACAGCTGACGCCCTACTCTGGTGCTGGTGATTCCTTCTGCTTGTCAGGTCTTGGTTCTCAGCTCTGTTCCAGTCAGCTCAAGCCAAGTTTCTCTGCTAATGTTCACACTTGATTTTGTTGTTCTATTCAGTTTTTTCGTGTGGTCAGCCAGCCCCGGCTGAGGCCATGCTGAATTTCCACTCTTATTTATCTGTATTTGCCAATTTGCTTTTTGTCCCTTATTAGATTGAAATATTCTGAGACAGAGCAAAAAGAGGCCAGAGTGCTGATATAGTGGGAGAAGTCTAGTGACTTCAGGGTTAATTTTGTTATCAGAAGTGTTGGACATTATTTTGTAGGGTTTTGGGCAGATTGCAGACAGTGTCTTTCCTTTCCTCTCCTTTCTAGTTAGTTTGGGCCCCATCGTTTGCTCAGCCTATTTTCCTGCCTGTGTTTGTGTTTTCATCTTGTTTCACCGTCAATACATGTGTGGGGGCTGTCTATTCCTTTGGGGTCTGCTCTGGGGCAGTTAGTTTTCCCCTTTTCTTGCTTTAGGCTTATTTAGTCCTCCGGCCATGACGAGGCGTCTAGGTTCATCGTAGGTACGCTCCACGGCTGCTGCTAGTTGTGTGGTTAGGATCAGGGATCTGCAATCTGCATAGTTGCCAACCTCTCTGGTTTTTCTGGGCTTAGCATGTTTAGGTTTTTTCCTCCTCGGTGACCCATTCATAACACTTGTTGCTCTGAATCCAGGATAAACGCTAGAAAGGTCTGTTTTTTTATTTAGGGGCTGTAGTCTTGATTTTTTGACATTTATCATCCACTTCAGTTTCTGTAGGGTGTCGGTCACCCGTCTCAACTGTACCATACAGTGGTCTTCTGAGCTGCCCATTATTAAGAAATCGTCCAGATAGGGTATTATGATTGTGTCGTGAATTCGGAGGAAGGCTGTCATTTCCGCTATGACTTTGTTAAAAACTCTCGGGGCTATGGATATGCCAAATGGAAGGGCTCTGAATTGAAAAAGCCCGAGAATGCCCTGGATATAGAGAGCCACTCAAATATTTTTGATAATCTGGGTGGATGGGGATGCGATAGCATGCATCCTTTAAATTGACTACGGCCATAAAACAATCGTGATGCAGCAGTTATGGCTGTAGCTACCGATTCCATCTTGAAGGTCTGATTTTTTTTATCCACTGATTGAGGCCTCTGAGGTTTATGATTGTTCTGAATGACTGGTCTGGTTTTTTTTTTCATCAGGAAGAGGGGCGAGTAGAACCCTGTTCCCTCCTGTATGCTCGGGACTTCGGAAAGAACCTGCTTGTTAACATTCACGAAGATCACTCACCACCCGTAATCAAGGGTACCGGACTCGGAGGCTGTGTAGGAGCACGTGATCTGTGCTCTCTGGATCTTGAGGAGTCCTCCAACCTGCGGCTGGGGCGACTGCTGCTTGAATGGCTGCCATGCTTGTGAGCGGAGGGCTGCGAAGGAGGCAGAGTCGGTGGAGACGGCGATCGCTCCTGCTCTGACTCCATGGTTACCCGTCCGCCATGCTGCCCTTCTTTAAATATCCTGCCTCCGTCCTGGTGGACGTCTTCTCCCCTCCCCCCTGCGACCGCCGTTCGTCCGACCGCCGCTTCAGAAAAAGACAGCCGGCGTCACACCCGGCGCCATGACACCGTCGCCTAGCTGACGTCAGCCGGCGCGCTCCCATGATGCCCTGCGCCGCTGATGTCAGTGGCCGGAAGACGCCCGCGGCTCTCCCTCACTAGGCGCTCTGAGGGATCGAGACCGCGGGTACGCGTGAGGAGAGGGAGGCGCGGTGGAGCCTCCAGCAGTCAGGAGTCACCGCCCGCGTCCGCACGAACCCGGAACCCGAGGGAACCTCCGGGGACTGCGCATCCAGAAGCTCGACGGACGGCGCTACAGGTGAGCCCTGTTCTTCCCGGGCTGGGACCTTGACAAATGACAGGCACCGCCGCTGTCAGAGGGATTCCTTTCCAGGACAGGAAGCCAACTGAAGCGGGAGGAGAGGTGCTGCCCCTTATATTCCAGTAGGTCCCTGTCCTGGCGGGGCGGATCCCTCTCTCAGGTGTGCTGTCATTGGTGAAGGGAAAATAAGACTTGTTAGGAGATGGCCCCTTTTAAAAGGATTTATGACGCATCATAAATGGATACATTTGCCAAGTGCTTGTAAAAATAAGCAACTTTGCTATAGAGCTTGTAAGCGCTGCACTGAAGCTAAGCAAGCAACTTTGCCATAGGGCTTGTGAGCACTGCACTAAAGCTAGGCAAATAACTTTGCCATAGAGCTTGTAAGCACTGCACTTAAATACCAACACCAGCTGCGAAAAAACTGAAAACAATGACACTCCAAGCTGAACTGCAACCCGACGCGTTTCCCCTCTTACAAGGTTCATCAGGAGTATGGTACAAAGCAAAGAGTACTTAAATCAAACATCATCTGAATTCAAAGTGTGCTCAATGGCCAGATAACCGTCGATAACCAGGGTCAATCCCCTCTCTAGTGTGATGGTATTTAATGCTGTGTACATTAAGAGGGGTATATAGCATGTGTCTGTGTCTGATAAGAGGAGCTCTCTGATGGTTATATATGATGAAATGTGAAATTGGGTCATTTGAGGCTTGTACTATGCATAATAATTTATATGAGACCCTCTTAATGATAAATCACTATTGCAATCTTGGTATGGTTACCCCACTATAGTTGCTAACTAAATTTTGCTCTACTAGCCACAAATCCCCTTTTCATGCACCAGCCAGGTCAATTGAGACTGCACTGAGCCACTTTTTTTTCTGTCCTAATATATGCTCTAGACCAGGGGTCCCTAACCACCGGTCCGCGGCCCAGGACCGGGCCATTGGGGTTCTTTTGCCGTTCCGCGGAGCTGCCGCAGACCAGCAGTAAACACTGACAGTGTGCTCTGCGGCGGCTCAGAGCACACTGCAGATGCCTGCCCTGGCTCTTCATTATCACCGGGTGAGTCGCACGTAGAGGCACGCAGCGCTCATCAAATGTGAACACGGCAACACATGTGTGGCTGTGTGCAGGCGGGAACACGCTGACATTGTTATGTGTCAACGCTGTCTGTGGGCAGGGAGCAAGCCCTCTGCTTTCCCGCCCGTGGCCATAGTAACACTGCAGCCGTGGCCCGACTGAAGCAGCAGGGAATGAAGAGAGGAAGAGGTATTTTTTTTTTTTGTATATATGTTTGTATCTGTGCGTGTATGTATGTATGTATAATAATAATAATAAATAATCTTTATTTTTATATAGCGCTAACATATTCCGCAGCGCTTTACAGTTTGCACACATTATCATCACTGTCCCCGATGGGGCTCACAATCTAAATTCCCTATCAGTATGTCTTTAGAATGTGGGAGGAAACCGGAGAACCCAGAGGAAACCCACGCAAACACGGGGAGAACATACAAACTCCTTGCAGATGTTGTCCTTGGTGGGGATTCGAACCCAGGACCCCAGCGCTGCAAGGCTGCAGCGCTAACCACTGAGCCACCGTGCCGCCCATGTATGTATGTGCATGCGTGTGCATCTGTGCATGTACAGTATGTATTATATATATCCCCCGCCCCACCTCCACCCCGCTGGGCCATGGAAGAATGGTCTTGCTGGAAGCCGGTCCCTGGTGCAAAAAAGGTTGGGGACAACTGCTCTAGACTTTGGTATCTGATTAAAAAGCTATTTACACCTAGCATCTCTGAATAAGGGTATAGTGTTTTCATCTTCTTTGGCTCGTGGGGACACCATTCATGTGGTCCCAAGGTGTCTACTCCCGCAGGTAGCCACACTAGACCATAGGACAGGTCATCATTTAGGGAGGATCTTTACATCCAATTGAGGATACAGAGAGAAGAGGCTATATGCCATTAATTTACATCCCCAGTATACATTCCTTCTATAGGATAGATCATCATCGATTAGGGAGGATCTATATATCTAATTGAAGACACAGAGCGTGTACATTTACTCAGCATGCTATCAATTTAAGACATCTCTAATACACATTCTCTCCATCCCACCTACTGAAGACCTTTTCACCTCCCTGCCATTAATAGGGCCATACAGGGACATCAGGGTGAGCCGTGGAGCGGGGGCGCCATTCCGCAGGTTTTTAGGGTGCCAACCTCCACTGGTAGGTAAGGAGGCTCAGGACAGTACAGGGAGAGGCACCTCCATATGGTGTTTATTTTTTCCGGTGTTGGTATAGTGTTTTTTGTTTTTTTTTCCCTTCATTTTTTGCTTTTTGTATTGGGTCATTTTTAATAGTTATAATAAAGAATAATGTTTTTTTATCTCGTATGTAAGGATTTACGGTGAGCTCATTCAATTAATTCTTACAATTGGATATATTTTTGCAACTGTGATAGACTGAAGCTAAGCAAGCAAAGCAAAGAACTTTGCCATAGGGCTTGTAATCACGCACTGAAGCTAAGCAAGCAACTTTGCCATACAGATTGTAAGCGCTGCACTGAAGTTAGGCAAGCAACTCTGTCATAGGGCTTGTAAGCACTGAACTGAAGCTAACCAAGCAACTATCATACAGCTTGTAAGCACTGCACTGAAGCTAATCAAGCAACTTTGCCATAGAGCTTGTAAGCGCTGCACTGAAGCTGCCAGATCACGAAGTCCAGCATATTGAGTGCTACTGCAATCTTCTGAAGCTGTAGAGGTGAAGGTGCGTTATATAGTGGCATCAGAGAACGCACATTTCCTGCCAGCATACAGGATTGCACCAACCCATAAATTGGCATTGGTACGTGAACTGGCTGCCGTCCACACGCACCTCGTAAGCTCCCTGCTGCTTTGCTTTTAATGGCTCTTATAAAACTAATATTTTTAACGGATGTAGAGAACCACTTTACCTTCTTGTTCGGATTTTCTTGGTAACATTCTACGTAAAGCGCCACAAGATCCTTTTGGCTGGACTGTGTATTTATGAGATTTTCCCACTTACAGGATTAGAAAATCAAGTTTCATCCTACATTGGGCTTGCACCACCTCTTGGCAATGGAGGCTGGGGAAACCAGGGAGGCCGGCGATCCGTGAGTAGATTACCGCACTTACACTACATATACATGTACTCTGCCTTTGGGCATAAGATGCTTCAGGGGAGCGCTGCTCTAATTATGGAGGAGTCTCGCTACAGGTCTAGTACTTTGCCGTTACCCCACTGCTGCTGCGGCACATCATCTGCATCACTGCTTCTCACAATTCCAGGGCGATAGGATCACCATGGCGCAGGATATTATAGGACGGTCGGGCTCAGCAGTCCTCAGCTATATTTCATGTAACCGCACAGTAGTTTGTGGCTCACTTAGTGCAGGATTAGGAATGTTCTATGGAGTGTGGAAACAGGGTACAACTGTGTACAAGGACTGGGGAACATCCAAGGACAACATTCCACTGCTTGTTATATGGTGAGGGGCTCCGAAACTAATCCCTTAACTCTTAGTCTACTCTATAGCAACAGAACTTTGCCTTAAAAGTAACTTTGCAAAAAGTATGGTCGATGAAAATAATTCTTAAAAGGGTTAAGACTGGTTAAAAAAAAAATAAATAAATAACCCCAGTAACATCCACCCTCATTGATCCTGCACCAATTTTTTTCTTGCGCTTACCTGGCCCCAAATTCAACACTACTGACTACCACTTTTATTATTAGATTTTATTTTAATTTTTTCTTTTTAACAGGCTTAAGCCCTTTTAAAAATAATCGTCGGCCACTGATACCAAAGGGGTCGTCCGGGACTTTAACATTGATGGCCTAGCCTTAGGATAGTTCATCAATGTCTGATCAATGGGGGGTGCGACACCTGGCACTCCCGCCGAGCAGAAACTGCTCAGTTGATGGAATAGTGGACGCGACAAAGTACTGCACATCCCCCCGTTGTTGATTTGAATAAGGGGCAGATGTACAGTACCCGGCCACGGACTCTATACAGTCAATGGAGCTGTGCAGCTCTGCAACGGTGGCGTTCCAGCCACCACCGGGAACAGCTGATCGACAGGGGTGCCGATTGTCGCACCCCCACCGATCATACATCGATGACCTATCTTAGGGATGGGCCACTGGTGTTAAAGTCCCGGACAATCCCTTTAAGGAAAAACTACAAGAACAGTTAATTTACAAATATCCTACAAGAACTTCCAGTCAATAGAGAATGCTGACACCCTATACAAGAGGTAGAAAGTGACTTATCCTTCATTGTACTGACAGAACATGGTTTTTCAGTGGGGGCACTGCTGGGAAATTGAGAACTTTTTGCAAGGTTTTCTCACCGAATGCAATTGACAATCTTAGGACAAAACCTTACCTAAAAGGGTAAGGTTTTGTCCTGAAGACCTCAAAACGCGTTGACTATTAACCAGTTTGAAATAAAGCTTTGAATAATATTGTCCACCATTCATCCTTAGCAGCAGCGCAGATTTGGACAAGTACACCCAGTTTTACCATTATGCTCTGTCTCTGGACCCGTGTCCTGCAGCAGCTGATCCATGCTTTTTACATGTTGCTTAGTTGCAACAAAACAAGGTGAGCGTACCTCTTCCCGATACGCAACATGTTTTTAACTCATAACCGTATCACAAAATGACAGACTACTCATCACACAGGATTTCCTCCACCAACAGATACATCTTGTGTCCTAGATTATGTACGCACTGCGTTAACATTAGTGTCACTATATCATCACAGGAAATAGCTGATAATTTCCCCATAATCAAGACCCTCGAGTGTCGTATACGTTCATCCATAACCTTTAGTGAAGTGGATTTCTCTACTTTGTAGGCTCCAGAGCCTAATAAAATGGTTTTCTAATGTTTTAATGGTCTGGCATATGATCGCTTTATGATCGATGGAGTCAGACTGACTGGACCCACCCATTACTTCTGCTGTCCTATGCAAGTAAATAGCGCTAATTGCAATTCCCTGCATAGCCAGACGGTAGGGAGCGCAGCTCTGCAGGGAAAAGGATGCAGTGCTACACCTGCACTACGTCCACTCCACAGTCAGGCACATGTCTCCCTGCAGCAAAAGTATCGTGAAGATGCAGTTATTACAACAGCAGGAGTCAGGACCCCACACTATACACCTGTCTCTTTTGGGTATGTCTGCTAAGCACTTCTTATTACTTGTATCTAGCTTTTCTATTAACCCTCCTATTCCTTCACCATGTTTACATATGCCCTCACAGTGATTGTTCCATTAATCCTCACTCTCCTTCACTATCCCCAAACCCCAGCACCTTCTAACCAAATAACCATCTCCCTTTCCCTCTTTTCTCCCCTGACCTGCTCCTCAACCTCAAATCTGTCCGAATGAAACCTAAAACAAGCTGCCCACTCTCCTTCTCCCATCTGCTCTCCCTTTCTCTGCTTCTCCTCACTGCTGGCGACATATCTCCCAATCCTGGACCCCCACAGCTCATAACCCCCATTACTACCCCTTCCTACCGCTCCCTATCTAATAAAAACTACCTCAAGCTTTCCAACTTAAAACCCGTGCCATTGACACCCAACCCCCTGATCCCCCTCTCTGGAGCACTTTGGAATGCCCGCTCCATCTGCAATAAGCTTCATGTGATTCATGACTTTTCTCTCACAATCTTGCCTTCCTCGGCCTCACAGAAACCTGGCTGACACCCTCTGACACCGCCTCCCCTGCTGCACTGTGTTTCGGTGGCCTACACTTCACCCACACTCCTCGCCCTGGCAACAGACACTGTGGAGGGAGTGGGTTTTCGCCTTTCTTCCAACTGCACCTTTAACCCAATCCCATCTCTTCCCTCTTTTGAAGTCCACTCTCTCCGCATCTACTCTCCCTCCAACCTCCAAGCCCGACCACTGCCTTCATTGACCAATTCTGTACCTGGCTTTTTCATTTTCTTTCAACTGACATCCCCACTATTATCATGTGTGACTTCAACATCCCCACTGATACCCTTCAGTCAGCAGCCACCCACACTGACAGACTAACATTAGACCTGGTCTTCACCCGTCTCTGCTCTCTTTCTAATTTCACCACCTCCCCTCTCCCTCTATCCGACCACCATCTACTCACTTTACCTTCCCTGTCCTCCTCTCCTGGCACCCATGTCCAGCAACATGCGCACCCCTGCGGAAATCTTGCACACCTAGACACCCACGCGCTCTCTGAATCTATTCTACCACTGGCATACATATTCTCACTCCAAGACAGACGGTGCCACTGCTTTCTACAGTGCCACTCTCGCATCAGCTATTGACACAGTCACTCCTCTCGTTCATGGCAGAATGCAATGTAAAAAACAGACAACCCTGGCACAATAACACCACTAAAAAGCTCCAGCAAGTGTCCAGGGCTGCAGAGCGGCGTTGGAAGAAAACAAATTCACAAGATGACTTCACTGCATTCAAACAGGCAACACTCGCTTTCAAATCTGACCTCACCTCTGCTAAACAGGCCTACTTCACAACCCTCAGATCTTCCCTATCCTACAATCCCAAAGTTATTCAAAACTTTCAACTCCCTCCTCTGCCCACCACTGCGCCCTCCAACCTCCCTCATCTCTGCTGAGGACTTTGCCACACACTTAAAAAATAAGATCAACCAAACAAGGCATGTCTTCATTGTTCAACCACCACAACCCCTTTGTATACCAGACCAATGCCCAAACCCCATAACCTCCCTCTCCAACATCACTAAAGAGGAGCTTAATCGCCTCTTCTCCAAATCGCACCTCACAACCTGTGCACTTGACCCCATCCCATCTCCTCCCCAACCTCACCACCACACTTATCCCATCCCTAACCCACCTCTTCAACCTATCGCTAACGTCCGGTACCTTCCCTCCTGCTTTTAAACATGCCACAATCACGCCTATCCTTAAAAAGCAAACCCTCGACCCAACCGCTATGTCCAGCTATCGCCCAATATCACTGCTCCCATTCGCTTTCAAACTCCTGAAGCTGCACGTCCACGCTGAACTTTCCTCCCACCCATCATCTAACTTGCTCTTTGACAACCTATAATCTGGTTTCCGCCCCATCACTCCACTGAGACAGCCCTGACCAAAATTACTAACGACTTACTTACAGCCAAAGCAAGCGGACAATACTCTATACTCCTGCTTCTAGGCCTGACCTCTGCATTCGACAGTTGACCACCACCTCCTACTACAGATCCTCTCCTCCTTTGGCATCAAAGACCTCGCTCTATCCTGGATCTCCTCATACCTTTCCAACCGCACATTCAGTGACTCCCACACTACCTCCTCATCCCACCCTCTCTCTGGAGGAGGACTCTGTTGGAGTCCCCCAAGGCTCTGTTCTAGGACCCCTACTCTTCTCAATTTATACCCTTGGCCTGGGTCAACTCAAAGTCCCAAGGATTCCAGTACCATCTTTATGCTGACGACACTCAGATCTACCTGGAAAGGAAAAAGGGGAAGAAGGTGGACCCAGGCAACTATAGGCCGGTGAGTCTGACTTCTATACCAGGAAAGATCTTTGAACAAATTATTAAACAACATGTATGTCAGTACCTGGATAAGAATGAAGTCATTAAACAGAGTCAGCATGGGTTTGTAACTAATAAGTCATGTCAGACTAACTTAATTTCCTTCTATGACGGAATCACTGATTTGGTGGATCAAGGAAATGCTGTAGATATAGTATATCTTGACTTCAGCAAAGCATTTGACAAAGTATCTCATACAATCCTTATTGAAAAAATGACTAAGTATGGAATGGACAAGGCAACTGTTAGGTGGATTCATAACTGGCTTAGTGATCGGACCCAAAGAGTGGTCGTAAATGGCTGCACATCCAGTTGGAAGAATGTCTCAAGTGGGGTACCACAGGGCTCTGTCCTGGGCCCTGTATTGTTCAACATCTTTATCAACGATTTAGATGAAGGAATTGAGGGTAAACTGATTAAATTTGCTGATGACACAAAGCTAGGAGGGATAGCTAATACTAGAGAAGAGAAAGAGAGGATTCAAAAAGATATAAATAAACTGGAGAAGTGGGCAGCAACTAACAGAATGGTTTTTAACAGGGAAAAATGCAAAGTACTACATCTGGGCAATAAAAATGAAAAAAGCATATACAGAATGGGAGGAATAGGCCTAAGCAACAGCACATGTGAAAAAGACTTGGGTATACTAATAATCACAGACTGAATATGAGTCAACAGTGTGATGCAGCAGCAAAAAAGGCAAATGCAATTCTAGGATGTATTAACAGAAGCATACAGTCTAGATCACGTGAAGTCATTATTTCAGACCTCATCTGGAATATTGTGTCCAGTTTTGGGCACCACATTTTAAAAAAACACATCAACAAACTGGAGCAAGTTCAGAAAAGAGCAACCAGAATGGTGACCGGTCTGCAAACCCTGTCTTATGAGGAAAGGTTGCAGGATTTGGGATTGTTTAGTTTGCAAAAGAGAAGACAGAGGAGACTTAATAGCTGTCTACAAATATCTAAAGGGCTGTCACATTGTAGAAGGATCAACTTTATTCTCATTTGCACAAGGAAAGACTAGAAGCAATGGGATGAAACTGAATGGGAGGAGACATAGATTAGATATTAGAAAAAACTTTTTGACAGAGTGATCAATGAGTGGAACAAGCTGCCACGAGAAGTGGTGAGTTCTCCTTCAATGGAAGTCTTCAAACAGAGGCTGGACAGACATCTGACTGGGATGTTTTAGCGAATCCTGCTTTGAGCAGGGGGTTGGACCAGATGGCCCAGGAGGTCCTTTCCAACTCTACGATTCTATCTATGATTCTACCTCTCTGGCCCAGACATCACCTCTCTGCTGTCCAGAATCCCGCAGTGTCCATCAGCCACATCCTCCTTCTCCTCTCGCTTCCTCAAGCTCAATGTGGACAAATCTGAACTCATCATCTTTTCTCCATCTCACAGATCTTCCTTACCCGACCTAGCTATAAGAATTAATGACATCACGCTTTCCCCAGTACCGGAAGTCCGCTGCCTCGTAGTAACCCTTGACTCTGCCCTGTCCTTCAAACCACATATCCAAGCTCTTTCCACCTTCTGTCGCCTCCAGCTCAAAAATATTTCCAGAATCCGTCCTTTCCTCAACCCTCAATCTACTAAAATGCTTGTGCACACCCTCATCATCTCCCGCCTCGACTACTGCAACATCCTTTTCTGTGGTCTCTCTGCTAACACCTTGCACCTCTCCAGCCCATCCTTAACTCTGCTGCCCGACTAATTCATCTCTCTCCTCGCTACTCCTCGACTTAGCCCCTCTGCAAATCTCTTCAATGGCTTCCATTCCCTCAGCGTATCCAGTTCAAATTACTAATACTGACCTACAAGACCATCTATAACCTGTCTCCCCCATATGTCTCTCAAGTAATCTCCTGATACCTTCCCTCACATAACCTCCGGTCATCCCAAGACCTCCATCTCTCCTCCACACTTATTCGCTCCTCACCCAACCGCCTCCAAGACTTCTCCCGAATAGCCCCCCATCCTCTGTAATTTTTGGCCCCAGCATGTCCGACTATTAACCACATTCGGATCCTTGAGACGGAACCTGAAAACCCACCTCTTCAAGAAAGCCTACAGTCTGCAATGACCCCGCTACCTCCTTCTCTCTCTCACTACCGGTGATATCAGCTCAACCAACACCGGAACTGCTGCAACACACCAACCTACTGTCTCCTTCCCCACCATCCTGTAGAATGTAAGCCCGAAATGGCAGGGTCCTCTCTCCCCCCTGGATCAGTCTGTCATTGTAAGTTTGTTTAATGTAAGTGATATCTGTAATTTGTATGTAACCCCTTCTCATGTACAGCACCATGGAATCAATGGTGCTATATAAATAAATAATAGTACCACATGAAAGGCACTAAAGTTTATTATATGTAGGAGGCTTGTGACGTTATATATCTGCAGGCCGTCTAGTCTATTACACCACTGCTCCCAAAGTAATGGACACAGCAGTGTTACACATTTTTAAGGGAGCAGCGGTATAATGCGTGACCCCGCTCCATCTACTTCTATAAAAACAGTGGTGTAGACCACACTTTGTCTACTTCTATGGGATGGGAGTAGTAATATAATGTACAGAAAGGGGTCACACATTACACTACGGCTCCATACGAAATGGACGGATCAGGGTCATGCATTACACTACTGCGCCCATAAAAGTGGACAGAGAAGGGCCACATTTCTAAGGGAGCAGTGGTATAATGTGTGTCACCACTCCGTCCATTTCTATGCGAGTAGTAAGATAGTGGAGCGAGTGGGGTCACACATTACACCACTGCTCCCATAGAAGTGGATAGAGTGGTGTCACCAGAAGCGTAGCTATGGTTATGGTTTTGGTTCTGGGGTGGGGGGGGGGAACTGAGTGGGCCCCTAACTAGGTAACCCAAATTATAACTACGGTGGCGCACCCTAATAGTGGATGTAGGAGAACCTCAGCAGATGACAGTGCGGTAACTAAAAATATAAAATACTCCATATAGTATAATGCATCCCATAGACCTCCATATATTATAATACACTCCCCATAGGCCTCCATACAGTATAATGCACTCCACATAGGGCTCCATAAACTCCTTTACAAAAAAAAAAAAATCAGTTTGAAAATGGCACTGGACTCTCTTGGAAGAGGCAATTTTTTTCTCTTGCAAGATGGCGGCGCCTGCGCAGTAGCAGCTATTGGATTGCCGACAGCTGCTACTGCGAGGCGCGGCAGGCGTTATTTTCAAACAGATTTTTTTCTTTAAGGAATTTATGGATAACAATAAAAAGAATACTTAAATGCACAATATGGATGCAGTCACGGTGCAGCGCTGGCACCGCCACCTGCAGAAAGGGATTTTAAAAAAACATATATATATAATATTCATTATGTAATTAAGAGGGGAGGACAGTGAGAGATCAGTGACCTGTCAGAAGTCATACTGGTGAATACCTAAACAGAGCACCACATAAAGACCCCCCACAGGCCGCCCCGGGGCACGATCATATCAATAACTCAAAACTGAAAGTAAAGATTAAACAACAACCACAAGACGGATTTCATCACCAGGTATCATTGTAATCAGTATAACGACGCCGAACTGACACTGTCTGTTGATTACTGTGCACAATCCTGCTGACAGGTTCCCTTTAAGGATATTTCATCACCATTTTAGTCCAACACATCCTATCTAATGGCAGCTGCTGACTAAATAACACTGTACATCTAAGAAGAAATATTTTGTACAGTCCACCCAGGTTTAGACTCCTAAAAAAGAGTCTATAGAACAGCCATGTCCTATCGTCCATTCCCATCAGACAAGCTGCAGGGAGTAGTAACAGCCCGGATGGATACAGTATACAGAGCATTCCCCTACAGTTAGGCAGCACTGCGTATTTCGGGATTTTTGATCAATCGGCACTCACCAGCTTGGTAGTCGTACAGCGCTCTAGCACAGAGTCCTCTGTCTTCATCCATCCCAGTTTCATAAACTGCCTCCTCCTGCTGCACCTGAAGTAAAAGAAGGGGGTCATTAATGATGGCACCTCAGTGTCCAGTACTACACCGGAGAAAGCCCTTACCCCAGAATCCCCTGGAGCAGCCTCTTCGTACACAGCGTTGTCTTCTGGGGGCTCCTGGTACAAATCCTCTTCCTCCTCATGCAGATAAGAAGAAACTGGCTCTGCGAAGATACACACACTCTTCACATAAGCTGATGAGGCCCATATCTGCCAGCTGCAGCTACTGCTGGTTACACCTGTGTACCTTTCACAGTGACAGCGGGTTCAGGAGGTGCATGAGAAACAGGGGCAACAGGAGACTCGGGGGGTGTCTGATGGGCACGAAACACAGGGGATGCAGGGGGTTCTTGAACACGATTTACAGGGGATGATGGAGGAGACTCTGGCTCGGGCTGACTGGTCGACTTCTGCAGGAAGGGACTGCGCAACCTTCCTGAAAACATACACCATGAGACAGAAAGACATACTCTATGATGCAACAGAAAACATACAGTGATGGAGAGACGACAGAAGAGCATGCCATGCCTCCGCTAGCTGCGGTGGGTACTCACCAGGCTGTGTGCTCGCAGATGGGGCGCTAGGCATTGAGCGCTCTTTCTGTAGGAACATCTCTCGTGCGTTTACTGACTTCTGGGCAGCGGAGTCCTGGAAAAGACATTAGTGTTATGATCTGTATTTTTTATTGGCTGGTAATTTTTATATGAACATTATACACGAATATGTTTTTGTATCATCTATTGGACTGTTACTTAGGGGCTTAATCCAACCACAAGCACTACCACCAAAGAATGTCAAACTCAAGGGCGCCTTGTCCTTTTCATTCAACATATTTACTAATGTAAAGAATTGACATGCCAAGTCAAAATGCAGAAGTTTAATTAACCAGGGTAGTCCGTCCCTTAATTTTTTTTTCCATATTTTTTATAAATATTTCTCTTATTTTCATGTGTACTATTGATATATGTAATAAAAATTAAAAACTACGGTTATCCTTTAAGCAATCAGTGTCACATTGCAGGGGGTCCAACAGCCGGCATCACTGAGCCATTATCTGCTCAGATGATGGGATGGAGATAGTGAAAAGACCCTGAGCAGCACAACTCTCTTCTGTGTAGTAGTCGTTCTCTGGTGCTGCAGTTGAGCACCTACTGAAGTGAATAGGAGCTGATCTGCACTGCCAGGGACCGGTCACTACACAGGAACAGAGTTGTGTTGTTCCGGCTACATCTCATCAGCGGAGCAGAGAACAGCTGACTGAGGTCCATCACCCAGTATCACCACCAATCTGATATTAACGACCTATTTTAGGGATAGAAAACCCCATGTAACTCTTTGCAGTACCTCACTCTATTAATTTCACATAACCCCATTGTTGCACAATCACTCACCCGATCTTTTTTATCTGCTTCTTGTTGTTGCCTCCTGTAAGGGAGCAAATAAAAAAAAAAATACGTAATTTTCCATTAGGTCGGCGGTTTCCAACCTGTTGCTAAACTACAACTCTCAGCATACTAGATGCAGCCAGGGCATGCTAGGAGGTGAAGTTCTGCAACAGCGATTTCCATCTGCCACACTAACCTGTGAGCATCTATCTCTCCCGCTCTTTCCTTAAATCTTCTTTCCCTCGCCTCGGCCTCTTTCTGCTCCCTGTCTTTGCGCTCCCTCTCCAATCTCTCCCTCTCCAGGTTTGCCCTCTTCTGCTCCTCCAATCTGCGCTCCTCTTCATCTTTCTGTGTGCAGTGAATGACCATTGGTTAGGCCAGCAGTGCCACCATCAAGTTGCCGCTATAGGCACCAGGATTGGCCGTCCTCACCTCTGCCTTGGCCCAGAAGTTTTCTTTCCCAACGCGTTTTATTTCAGACATTGCGTTCGTTTTCTGGTATACAGAGCCCTGTGAGTGAAACATCAATGTCACACAAGCCGCCGTCTTTATCATCACCTCCCGACACCACTAGAAGCGGACTTCTGAAGAATCAGCCCCATCATCTGCACCATCTCTGACCCGTAGGGTTTCCTCACCACTGGTCCCTGGGGAGCGTCGTTGCCTCTGCTGGTCTCCTTATGGAAGTTGTAATTGGCTCCAGAAGCTTTGGCAACCTTCTCCATGATAGAGTCTGGCTCCACGTCCTCATCAGCACGGGCATTAACCGTCACGTGGGCACCCTGAAAGAAGGCAAATATTACACCGAGGCGCCACCGGGTTGTGAGAAGACGTACAGGTATCTCAATGTCAGAAATCCTCATTAACAGAGACTCTACCCAGGACGCTGTTCACACTGTGGATAAAACACACACAAAAATATGGCCGCGTAGAGGAGGAACCAACTTTTTGTTTTGCAAATATTGGTAATCACAGATCGTACAGAGGAGAGAGGACCACAATAACTGGAAAGTCATATTCTGATGACAGATACACTCCACGTGGCAATGCCCTGCAGCCCTCACAAAGTCGATTATCTCTTCCTCATAGGCAGCTAAGTAGTAGCATTTCACTTATCTCCAATTGTTCCCTCAGTACAACCCAGCCTTCTGCAAATAATGGAAAGTCACTACTGTTTTTAACCAATGCTGTACTGATTAGGCCACACTATCTGGCTCCAAAACCCTCAGAAAACAGTTTATTCTGCCAAGGTAGGTTGCTCAAGCATTGATTTCAGGTTTTTAATTTAGTCCCATTGCCCCCAATGTATAAACTACGGTGCCCCGCCATCGTGTCAGCCTCTACTAATGGCTGGTGGTAAAGATCTCCCTGATACCAGCAAAGTCCTGTAACAGGGGCCACAAGTCAGATCGTAACATTCCCTCCTAAATATTGCACCATCACCTGTGAGTGATATTATTGAGAGGTGGAAGGAACCGCAGCAATTCAGCCCTGAAAATGGAGACCCCATTAAGTTCCAGAGCAGAGTGAAGAAAGAGTCTCCAATGCTCTGCTGACTTCATGACTGCACAGTCCAGACCTCCTCTGGTATCATCAGGACAAACACTGCTCCCCCGCCAGGAGCGTCATGCAGCCTAATATCACCAAGCACAATGCTAAGTGTAAGATGAAGTAGTGTAAAGCACTAGACAAAACAGTGGCCCCGATTCATAAAAGAGCAGATTAAGTCACCATGTGCACAGCGGTGCATAATTTTCAGGCTTTTTACACCTACTGGAGGCAGGCACAGTCTCTTTACATCTGGGCGTCCACCCCCAATAGGCGTATACACCCGAAAATGATGCACAACAGAACATGGTGACTTCGTATGCACCATCATAGTCAATGGTCCCTTTGGTGCATACACTAAATTCCCGTTTTGCAAGGGGCATGTATATAAGCCCCAACAGGACCACTGAATGTAGGGCAGAACGCAGTGTGAAAGGGCTCCTACATCGAAAAACCCACTTAGTGGGTCACACATAGAACGATCTGGAGAGTCTGAAGAGCAGCGCTGGATACCGGAAAAGGCCCCGGAAGGAGAGTACATCAATACACTACATACAGGTATGTACACTGTGGGTCCTGTGCTGAATCTCCGCCACTACTTCTGGCGTCTATTATAGTCTGCAGCGCTGACGTCACATCAAGAGGGCTGCAGCCGATCAGTGAGCTCGGTGGCTCTACAAGCTCAGAGCTACTGAACGGCTGCAGCACCGACGATGTATCGTCAGCGCTGCAGACAAAAACAGACACTGGAAGATGTGCTGCACACGCCTAACTGGACCCAGAGAGGGTGAATAAAGCACAGTTGGGGTAATTTTTTTTTTAGAACAAATTGCAGCAGGGGAACAAAAGTTTTCTGAAATCAGAAAACCCATTTAACAGTTTACAGTGGCTAAAATAAAGCCCAAATGTGATGTTAACATGGCCTGAAGCCTTCCACTATGTAAAAGGTGTATTGATACATGGCTCATTTGTTGCAGAGACTTCTGACTTTCCCATTCTTCTGAATAGGGTTTCAGATATGCATGGACATGGGCAAAAAGAAAAAAAAAAAAAAAACAAACACTCAGATGAATTGGTTTTCAGTATCACATATTTCTGCAACTAATCCGCCATGGGTGAATATACGCTACTGTAAAGCAGATCAGAAACGGAGCTCCGCACGCCATAAAAGTCTGACGTTAAACAGATTTATTTTTTTTGCACTAATGACAGAATGTAATCTGACATTCATGTCCCTTTAATACAACGGAAGAGACGGAACACATTGTACTGCACAGCAGCTGATCGGCTGAGCTGTCATTACTACTGCGGGAGTCTAACAGCAGGAGTCCAAATGGTTGCCATAGTTTACAGCACATCGCTGCTTCTAAGAGGAATAGGTTTCCAGGAAGAAAGCCAAAATCCATGCAAGTCAGGGATCTGACACCGAGAAACCATGCTTCAGGTGGAGAGGAGACACTTCCGGGGAGCACGGGTCAGTCCTATCAAACAATGATAGTGAAACTGACGTTTTCTGGACGTTCTACCACATTTGAGCCACGTTCAAGTCATGCACTTCATAAAAGAAGAGGCCTTTTTATGGACCTTCTAACATTTTAGAAGCAAAAGTCTGAGTGACTTTCAAAAGGGTCAAACTGTAATAACTAAATGAATGGTCATAAGAACTTGGAACTTGGCGAGATGTCCTTGGAACTTGGCGAGATGTCCTTGGAACTTGGCGGTTATTTACCAAAAGTGGCTCAAAGAAGGACAACTGAGAGTCACTAGTACCCAAGCCTCATGGATAGGTGGGAAGTGTAGATGAATCTGAAGGCCCCAATCCAACAGAAGAGCCACTGACCCACAAATTGCTGAAAAATTCAATGCCAGTCAGAGAGCAGCATGATGTAGAGACAGAGACACGGATTCCAGCGGTGTCACTTCCTGGACTGTAAAATTGCAGTTTTATCAGCAGGAGATTATCATTAGTGGACTAGTATTATGTAGTCCAGACACACCCCCACCACTGATTGGCAGGATGCACTGTGTACACAGAAAGCAACCAGTGATATGGGCGGGGTTAGTCAAGGCTCAACATTCAGATAACTGGTAGATCTGCAGCAGGGAAAACTGTTATTTTATCAAAATTGCAGTAAGCAGCCCAGTAAAGAAGTGATCCATCATTGAAATCAAGGTCTCTGCCCCTACACTATGTGGCACTCAGATGGAGCAGCAAAAACTTGGCGACACATTCCCTTTAAGGATCTGCTTCTAATGTCTTAGTACTAGATACCTGACGTTCCCTTCCGAGGTTCTGTGGAATCCATGGGTTATGGACTCTGCTCTTTTACTGACACGAGGGGAACCAACACAATATTAGGCAAACTTTTCAGGACAAGTGATGAGCGAATGTGCTTGGATAAGGTGTTATATCAGCATGCTTGGGTGCTAGCGTGCTCGAAATATATGTTCAAGTCCCCACGCCAGCATGTCTCACGGCTGCTCAACAGCCTGTTTGTTACACAATCCCTGCATGTGTGGTGCCTGTCGAACAGCCGCGAGATATGCAACCGCAAGGACTCGAACATATTTTTCAAGCACAGCAAAGACACTCCATTAGCACCCGAGCATGCCAAGATAACACCTCATCAGAGCATGTTCGCTCATCACTATCCAGGACAAAACAAAGGGAAGGCAGAGGTTTTACCAATCTATAAAATCTAGTTGAGTATGTAAATTCAGATATCAAGAAGCTCCGTATGAATAGTGTTATAAGCCCCTCGCTGGATAGAGGTGTTCGGTGATGGACGGAGTACAAAAGAAATAACCCTTATGGCGATTTTTTACTTTCACTGAGAATATTTTATATAGGAAATCAGCAAAAACGTGAACATTTATGACACCCACTCTCCAATGAGAAAGACTTTACATGGGCCTGAATATATCAATGGACCGATACGGGAAGAAAGCATATGGATGCAAGGTCGTAGAGTATTTACCTTAAGAAAGTTTGCCAATGTGCTGACGTGATTGGCACAAACCCCTTTCCTGGAATCATTCACCCCTTCTCCTGTCTGGAGGAGAAAGAATACATGACGTGAGTGGCAGAGGTGGCAAAGAATGGGCCTGATGCCACACAGCCATGTGCTTACCCAGTTAATAAGGACATATTTGGGGAGACCGGAGTTGGGGTCCTGCACGCGGCAGAAGGCATACATCACTTTTCCACTGCTCAGCTCATCCACAAGTTCTTCCAGGCCTCCATCTATGAGAAGAGGAGAAGTGAATGGTGGAAAGTCACAGACACGAGATGGGTTTAGATGCAGAGGCGCAGATTATCACAGGATGACTACTGTTAGCATGTGGTTACAGCAGAGACAAACAGCATTGCAAAGGTTTCCTGCGTCTGGTCACAAGCCACACACCTCCAGTGCCCGCCAGTCTGAGGTCATTGCTGTTGCCTTCATAGGTAAAAAGAGCCCTGCAATAAAAAGGAGGTAAAAAAAATCAGCAATATATAGTATATAACGCAAGAAAAAAATCCCCAGTCAGCTTCCATAGAACTGTAACTCCCAGTATAGCCTGCTACTTATCACTGACAAGATAAAAACCGCATTTGGGGCACATGTCCAGGAACTGCCCCAATTTCTAATGCTCTAACTCGCCATCATCCACTCTTTTAGTGGGTGGTTCCTCTATCAGCATTCTCCCAGCACTATAGGTACCAAAACTTCCTTTGATTCACATGCCAAAACTCATTGCTCCACAAAAATGAACTGTCTATTCATCTGTCAAATGAGATCAAGTTAAAGAGAGTCAGTAGGCTCAACCCTCCTCATCCGTCTACATGGGCATGTAGGTCATAGGAACCTGAATAAAATGATACCTTGATATCTAATATTAAGAAAAACGTGGATTTCTTTGGAATGTAAATGAGCTGTTGGAGATCTGTGCTCGGCCCATAGATCTTCTGAGAATCTGCCTGCAGAGTTGTTTTTTTTTAAAGGAAGGGGTATTAGCAGCATGAGACATGTGTTGACTAACACTTTGCTCTCCTGATCTCAATAAAGAACTGTCTGTGATGACAGCTAACGCAGTACTGAACCTTGTTTCATTACAAACACATATGCAGTAGCAGTTGTCCTCTCAGCTCTGCTGTACTGCCCCTACCCTCACACTGGCTGCCTGTGAGAGTGACGCTGAAGCACTATGAGAGGACAATTGCACCCGCAAATATATTCGTAACGAGAAAAACATCCCCTAAGGAAACAGCCTTACCAAAACCTGTCAGATGATAAATGCACTAGCAGGTGCAGCAGGCCCCCACAATAAAGCTTGGGCCTACTGCATCCGGCCACTTTGCATCACACATACCTGTGTGACTGGCGTTCCAACCCCTCCATAATTTGGTAGGTGTGTGGGGGGTTGTTTCTATCAGTAGTTTGCACCAGTGCGACCCCTGCCTTTATCGTGGGGGCCTGCTGCATCCTGAAAGTGCATTTATCATCAGACAGGTTTTGGTTGTTTCCTTATGGTATGTTTTTGTTAATTTTTCTCTGTTAGCTATATTTGTAATGAGACAATGTTTAGTTCTGCTGTACTGTGCTATAATTATCACACACAGCTCTGCAGTGAGACTGTCAGTCATTATATTTCTCACATGTACACCAGCTTTCATTTAAAAGTAAGCTCTGGAGGCAGATTCTCAGGGAGATCAATGTCCGGTCCATAGATCTTAACAGCTCATTTACATATTAAGAAAAACATGTATTTCTTATCTGGATCGCAGATATTAAGGTATCATTTTATTCACGTTTTGATGCCCTACACGATCATATAGATAGCCTAGGCGTGTTGATCCTACTGAGAAATTCCCTTTAAGTGAATCAAACTTATTGCAAGGATCATTAGACCAATACTTGAAGTAGCTGAGGGAGTGTGACTGAGCTATATGTCCCAATCCAAAGAATTTATGGCTTGATAAAGGGCTTACCCTGCCTGAAACATTGCAATAATTTGTCACAAAACTCTGCCCAAATGTTAAAATCAACAGCAGGGTGGGCTTTCCTACTTAATACACGGGGGGATTACTAGACCAGTACCGACTAGGTGGGCGCTGCCAATCTCTACTACCGATATACAGCATTTGAAGTCTATAACCACCAAGACATACAAGTGTGTATAGGGACTGCAAACACAAAAAGGTAGACTTTTCGTAATACGGATTGTGAACTCGCCAACTTTATTTTAGATGCACTGGAGCACAGGTGAATATATACATATCAGATATAGAAGAACTTTCATTCTATGATCGGTTCCAAAAGAAAGTTTAGATATGACAGAATTCTAATAATGTAACAGATTTCAGGTCACTTTTCAGAATTAGCCGATTATGGGCATTACATGACTTGTAGTGTGAATTTTCATCAGGTTTTCGCTCTAATTTACAGTTGTCTCTGAGCTGATGGGTGCCATGATGTCTCCTATACAGTGTACACACAGTGATGAGAGATTCCTGCTCTCCTGTCCCTATGCAACACAACCTCAGAAGCGGCATGAGGGATATTATGCTGTAGTACTGAGCAGTGTGGATGTGAATCCAGCAATGAGGCAAGAAACACTTAGTAGAAAGCATCTGCCCCATCTCTCTCTCTCTGCTCACCACCCTATCCACTTTAATAGTGAGCTGTAATCAGATCACTCAGTGAGCTGGCAGACTGTCTTGTTTTGATTAATAGGAATATGTCTGAATTAGGAATACACACATATATATATATATATATATATATATATATCCTGACTATTTGTTGAGGATATGAACTGAGGACTATTATCTATACCAGAAATAGGCCCGATGATACTGCATCGGGAGTGCGCAGTGACGTGAATGTCACTTGTGCAGGCGCCTGCGAAAGTGACATACACGTCACCACTATTCCCGTACATGCGTAGTAACGACGCGGCTGTTACTGCACCTGCGCAAGTGACACTGCCGCGGTGCCTTATGGGATTCGAGGGTAGTGGCCGGAAGTCTCAACTGGGGATTATACATAGATGATGCTGACACAGTTGTGTTCCCTTTGTCTTCGCAGCAAACGTATATTAAATATATGAATTTATTTTTCTGCTCTTTTGAGTGATAGCACCATCTAGTGGCAAGTTCTAATTGAAATGGCACAAATTGGTGGATGCACCTTATTTTGTATGTCAGTAAATGATTGATTTCTTTGCACTTTAGTTTTTGTAAGATTTCCTTTTTTTAATGATATTTATTCTTATCATATTTTAAGTTATTTGCCATTTAAATGTTGGCTATTATATGCTGATAATTGCCATTTTTTAAAAGCTATCTAAATGTCAGCTGTGAACCTTCATCAACCTCCATTTCTTCCAGTATTTTCTTGTTCCTGAACATTTTAAATTGTGTTTTGAATAATTTAATAAAAGCTATTATAGTTTTAAACATATTCTATGTACATTTCTATGAATTTTTTTGCACCTCACTAAATGAATATGGTGCATCAAAAATAAGGTTTTGCAGTTAAAGTAGAAGGAAGTGTTGGCCTTTTATGGGTTTTCTGATCGTTTGAGGACTTTAGTGTTTAACTGTGAAAACTAGCAGTGTGGCTGTTTCAAGATGCACAATAAGGAGGCACTTGAAGAAAAATGGGCAGCATGGTCAACTCGTCAGAAGAAAGCCATTACTGAACAAATGCACACAGTATCTCGCCTACAATACGCAAAACAGCACAGAGACAAGCCTCAAAGCTTCTGGAACAAGGTAATTTGGAGTGATGGATCAAAATTGAACTTTTTGGCCACAACCATAATCGTTACATTTGGAGAGAGGTCAACAAGGCCTATGATGAAAGTATCTACCATAAACTGAAAGACACTGTCCCACACCATGGTCCCAGTATTTAAAGAAAATTTTAAGGAAAGTGGCCGCAAATTTATCACCCCGATTTCTGGCTTGTACCAGAGGCATGGTGACACACAGAGGGCCTGTGGAGGGATTGCGCATGTGGTCAACAGTCACTTCCTACACATCACCATTTCCTGCTAAATAAAAGCATTATTTCCTCAAACAGCACAAAGTGACCACAGCGTCTTCAAAAAAGTCAAAAGTGTAAGTCCTGTGCCTGATGGAAAAAAAGAGGCAGCCTGAAGACATAACGTGGCCCCCATCCACTGCAGCATTGAGCGACGCCCCCATCCACTGCAGCATTGAGCGACGCCCCCATCCACTGCAGCATTGAGCGACGCCCCCATCCACTGCAGCATTGAGCGACGCCCCCATCCACTGCAGCATTGAGCGACGCCCCCATCCACTGCAGCATTGAGCGACGCCCCCATCCACTGCAGCATTGAGTGCTGGTTGTAGTCCATCTCAGTTCATGTACACTCAGGAGCAGAAACCAGCAACACTATTTAGGCATAATTGTTTTATTAATAGGGTGCACTGGGGGGCAGCATTAAATTATACTTCCGAACGCGGCGCCACTCTTGATGTCAAACGTGAACAAATCCTCCTGGAGGTTCTTAGTGCCTGTATGAACAGCAGCTAACTTTATTTGGTCTCCCTCGTCAGTGCTGATACATGTCAAACAAGGGGCAGAGATCCTATTATGGTGACAGCCAGGAAAGCCAAGACCCGTCTCTTCCACCTACAACCATCGTTTCTGGAAAGGTGCATTGCTTAATTTAAGGAGCATGTAGAAAATCTTAACAAGGTATTCTGCAGCGTCTCTATTTTGCGCCTCTGGAGTGGAGAGATGCTGCTGTTTACAGTACAGACCAAAAGTTTGGATGAAACTTCTCATTCAAAGAGTTTTCTTTATTTTCATGACTATGAAAATTGTAGATTCACTCTGAAGGCATCAAAACTATGAATTACCACATGTGGAATTATATAATTAACAAAAAAGTGTGAAACAACTGAAAATATGTCTTATATTCTAGGTTCTTCAAAGTAGTCAGCTTTTGCATTGATTACTGCTTTGCACACTCTTGGCATTCTCTTGATGAGCTTCAAGAGGTAGTCACCGGAAATGGTCTTCCAAGTCTTGAAGGAGTTCCCAGAGATGCTTAGCACTTGTTGGCCCTTTGGCCTTCACTCTGCGGTCCAGTTCTCCCCAAACCATCTCGATTGGGTTCAGGTCTGGTGACTGTGGAGGCCAGGTCATCTGGCGTGGCACCCCATCACTCTCCTTCTTGGTCAAAATAGCCCTTACACAGCCTTGTCTATCTAATACGTTGAATGGTGAATTTAGTATATAAATTACTTTTAGGATCCACCAAGAAAAGTGATGTGGGTCTAGACCGGAAACAAACATCGGATTGCAGAGAAGAGAGGTTAGCGGGGATGGAGTAGATTGTAGCTCATATTTAAATCTGGCCTTCCTCCAGAGACTTAAAGAATGAGCTGTAAATGGCGCTGTAATATTTATATCTTTCGGGAGTCGCTCCGTAGTCCACAGCAGGCCAGGGAGCGAAAATGGCTTGAGTAAAAAAGATTCTAATTGTACCCATCTGGGTGTATTGTAGTGCGAGCATGTATTTGTTAATTGGGCTATTTGCGCTGACCTGAAGTACAATGCAAAGTTAGGTAACGAAACACCCCCCCATAATTTTTTGTGCTATTCTGGGCTTTTTTCCATTCCAGATAAATTAGATATTTCTTTATCCTAGAAAAAGTCCTAGTTGGAATTGCTATCAGGAGGGACCAAAACAGATACAGAAATCGGGGGGAGTGACACCTTTTTTATCGAATGTATTCTGCCTAACTACGACAAGTTTGATGATGACCATCTATTAATGTCTGCCTGGAGACTCTGGATAAGAGGGGTATAGTTGCACTTGAAAAGGGTCAACCTATTTGATGTTAATTTAATACCCAGGTATGTCAGGTAATGCTCTCTCCTCACAAATTTGAAATGTGATATGATTTTGTCCTGAACATCTTTAGGAGTGTTTACGAATAAAGCTTCAGATTTGTCTACGTTTATCTTCAACCCAGAAATAGATTCAAAGTTTTGAAGCAAAAAAAATAGATTAGGAAGGGAGGTCTGGGGATTGGTTATTGTTAGTAGGAGATCGTCAGCAGAGAGACTGACTTTATATTGGTCTCCCAGGTCTGTGGGGCCTGTTTGGGTTTATCCTGATGGCTTCTGCCGAAGCTCCATTGCTAATGCAAAGAGGGCTGGGGACAGTGGGCAACCCTGTCTTGTGCCTCGTGGTATCTTGACCGGGGATAGTCGTGTTGTCGGGAGTTTTAGGTATGCTGTTGGGCAATCAGTAATCTGAGACAAGATATGCAGTATGCCTTCAATTTTGACTAAATCCCCAACAGTGTCACCAGCAAAGCACCCCCACACCATCACACCTCCTCCTCCATGCTTCACGGTGGGAACCAGGCATGTAGAGTCCATCCGTTCACCTTTTCTGCGTCGCACAAAGACACGGTGGTTGGAACCAAAGATCTCAAATTTGGACTCAGACCAAAGCATAGATTTCCACTGGTCTAATGTCCATTCCTTGTGTTCTTTAGCCCAAACAAGTCTCTTCTGCTTGTTGCCTGTCCTTAGCAGTGGTTTCCTAGCAGCTATTTTACCATGAAGGCCTGCTGCACAAAGTCTCCTCTTAACAGTTGTTGTAGAGATGTGTCTGCTGCTAGAAGTCTGTGTGGCATTGACCTGGTCTCTAATCTGCGCTGCTGTTAACCTGCGATTTCTGAGGCTGGTGACTCGGATGAACTTATCCTCCGCAGCAGAGGTGACTCTTGGTCTTCCTTTCCTGGGGCGGTCCTCATGTGAGCCAGCTTCTTTGTAGCGCTTGATGGTTTTTGCCAATGCACTTGGGGACACTTTCAAAGTTTTCTCAATTTTTGGACTGCCTGACCTTCATTTCTTAAAGTAATGATGGCCACTCGTTTTTCTTTACTTAGAATTTGTATCATGGCAAGAAAAAAGCAGCCAACAGTCTATTCAGTAGGACTATCAGCTGTGTATCCACCAGACTACTGCACAACACAACTGATGGTCCCAACCCCATTTATAAGGCAAGAAATCCCACTTATTACACCTGACAGGGCACACCTGTGAAGTGAAAACCATTTCTGGTGACTACCTCTTGAAGCTCATCAAGAGAATGCCAAGAGTTTGCAAAGCAGTAAACAAAGCAAAAGGTGGCTACTTTGAAGAACCTAGAATATAAGACATACAATATTTTCAGTTGTTTCACACTTTTTTGCTAATTATATAATCCCACATGTGTTAATTCATAGTTTTGATGCCTTCAGAGTGAATCTACAATTTTCATAGTCATGAAAATAAAGAAAACGCTTTGAATGAGAAGGTGTGTCCAAACTTTTGATCTGTACGATATTTACACATACACATATGCGTGCATGGTGGTCAGGTGATATCATCCAGAAGTATGCTGCTAACATGTAATTACACGGGTGGGACACAGGGCTTGAGGTTTGGTTCTGGGCCAGATTCTGAGAATACATCAAGAACTTATCCTGTACAGACCCTTGCATATGAAGAATAGACAATGCAGGGTAGATTTGGGTAGTAATGTCGCAGGACTCTAGCTCTTCCTGAAAACTAATAATGGCGACTGACAAGCCACATCTAATTTTGTCAAGTAGTTTCCTAGACCCCCCAAAAAAGGTGGTGGATTATCTGATAAACGTGGCACCCTCCACCCAGGACTGTCATGCTGCAATTCTGGTGCATCCAGCCTTACAGGATCCATCACCATCCTCAGTACTTTAATGAGGAGATTATGACTGTTTATAAGTCACTTATAGGTGACTAAGCTGCTGATGCCGGTGTGCGGGGAATGAATCAGAAAATCGTTTGATGTGCTATTCACGTTTGCATATCACTGGATGACGTCATAAACATCGCGGCATTAAAGCTCCGCAGGTAGATAGAATTCAGAATCCATAGAAGTCTGTTCCTATGTGTTTTATAGTATTTCTAATACAGGATGCTGTGCTGAGCACCATATGGCGGTATATAATGGGCATCCACAGTAAGCAGTCATTACAGATGTGATACCTAATACACCCGGATCAAATAATCCTGCCAAACTGTGGGAGGGGGAGAGCCGCACGTGGGGACATCACATTGTGTTGGGAGTTGTTGATCATGGTACAAGGGCTGAATAACGAACATATGATTTTCTATTTTTTTTTTCTATAAACTTCAAACAAGCAGTAAATGATATAGTGCTGATTAGTTGCGACAGGTACACGTGACAACAAGCCCCATCGGTAACGTGTATTAGCAGCGAGTCAGACTTAATTACACTCAATATTTACTGAATATAATATATATATATATATATATATATATATATCTATATCTATATCTTAAAATCTGTAGTAGCGCGCTCTATACAAATCCACAGTTCTCTCCTGATTTGGGTGAAATTTGGCAGGCCCCCTCTCCACCCACAGGAGCAGAATACTGACACGTTACATATCGCTAGCGTCCCCCCGTCATGAGATTGGGGCCCCCAAAGTTAGGCCATATACATATAATGGAGAAATGTGAAGGTAAAAGTAAAAGTGCTGAGGGGAAAACAACAGTTGTGACTGACAAATTAGTAAAATGCCAAAAATAGCAAAAATTTAAAGTGGGGGAAAAAAGAAATTTACTGTAGCACTCTGAAAATGTCAATTTCAGGGGGACACTTAGCTACCATAACCAACAATTTAACATTTTCCGCGAGCGAAGCCGCGAGTATTCTACTAGTACAACATAAATCAAAAATAACAAGTAGAATTAAATTCCATAATAGTCCTGGTCTTCCATGTGGCCCCTTGGGAAATTAATTTACTCCCTATACCGTGGGTCAGCACTTACTGATCACTTGGGGTGCAGCTGCTGGGACCCCCAGCAATCCCAAGATCCAGGCTCCGCAGCCCCTTCTAGAATGGCGCAGGGGTGCACATGAACATCCTCCACTCCATCCACCGTCTATGGGAGGGACTGCTGGAAATACCGGAGCTCTGTGCACCCCTGGGCCATTCGAAAACGCTGCAGGACGTTGCAATCTTATGTCGCATGTTAGGGTGGGGGTGCTAGGAAGACGACCCCTTTTTTAAAAATATCTCACCCGATTATTGCTACTCCAAGCCACATCCAGACATACAAATGCAAAGTGTGGAAAGGGTTGTTCAGCATCAGGAAGGAATTTAAAAGCCGCAGAAGTGATAAACGCTTGTCCCCTTCGGTGGTCTTTCGGGTCTGTTTATAAGTGGCATTGTGGCTCGTATTGGTGAGCGGTGATGCCGGCAAGTCATAAACATGCACTTCCATTTAGTAGGGTGCACACAGCAGCTATACACTTCATGCAACCACAGATTATATGGTCGCCCATTCATTGATACTGGTGCAGCCGATTATTGCAGATATCAGAGCATGCTGGGGGTTGTAGTTCTTCACTAGCAGCTGCAGATCACCAACCCAATCACAATGCTGGAGGCAGGAAGTCAGCAATCAAGGAAGCAACCATTATGGAACTACAAGTCTCAGAATGCCACTTGATACTGGGAATGCTGAGTTGTGTAGTTCTCCAGCACTATACAGACAGGTGATATTGCTGTATACAGCTGCAGGAAGGGTGCACAGAGGTAGCAGTGCTGCAGCCTGTCCACACCCCCTGCAGGCAGGCACACTCACCAGTCAGTCCTAGTCTTCCCGTCCACCACGTCCTTGTAAGCGGCCTGCAGAGCAGCTCCATTCTTACTGAGGTTCACAGACATGATGGGATGTGTTGTGTCACTGCTCCCCCAGCACTTCCTCCAGCCTGCACCCTGCGCTGCACACTGCACCCTGCACTGCTTCCTCCTTGTGCAGGAGGGAGCTCCTCCCCGAGCAGCGCCATCTGCCGGCAGCACTGGGGTGTAACAGCCCTCTCTCATGAGTCACCTTGTAGAAATGCTTTCTGTTCCCTTTCCTGTGTCTTCTTCCATTGTTTCTACATTTCCCACATGAAGCTCAGCACTTTATATATTAATGGCCTCAACTAGAAAGTGGAACTAGTAAAGGGTCTGCTGCTATCCCTGAACTGGTCACAGCTGGCATTGTAAACATGCAGAAATGATCACACATAGGATCAGGGACCTTCATCCAGGCCTGGCGTGGCTGATAACATCGAGCAATAGACTGTGTAATCGTAGTGATCAGTTATTAGGGTATTCTCCCTCAGAGCTTTTTCCACAGCTCCTCAAAAGCAACTTCAAGTCCTTTCTGATTACTCTTCCTATTCATTTCAATGTAAAATCCACTTTGCTGCTCGTGTGAGGCGATTTTTGGAGCGTAATCTATCCAAGAACGATCCTAGATGGGGGGAAAAAGTGACGTAATTTCTATGAGGTGAATTCCTCATGGAATCCGCTCCAAATTTATCACTGTCAGGATGGGAGAAAAAAAAAAACACTTGAAAAACCTCCTGTGGCAATTACCTGATGAGGAAGCGAAACGTTCGTTGGCGAGTGAAATTATTTTTAAGCTCGCTTCTAAAAAAAAAATCATTGTTCTTCTCATCAGCACATGGTGCCGTGTAAACCTTACATGCGCTGCCGAGAACAATTATATCCTGTACAAGGGCCGGACTGGCCATCTGGCAATTCTGGCAAATGCCAGAAGGGCCTGTCTGGCTGTGGGCTGCCTTGTCTGCTGTGTTGTTGACAGAATCGGTGTTCTCAAGACACCCATAGTGTTAAGAATTGTGACGGAGGTATCATTAGAAATATCGGTCTTGTAGTAAATCTTCCTTTCCTCCATCCAGGGTAATATTAGTAATATAGCCCATCTGGTGCTTGAGGACGGGAAGGCATGGGCCTGTGTGATTTCAAATGCCAGGACTGAATTTCATCCCCAGTCTGTACCTGTCCTGTACCCACAGAACGATCGTATTTAAAAATGTGGATTTTCTATATATTCATACGGCTAGGTTCCCACAGAGTTTCTGAGGAGAATTTTAGTTTGGATCCACTCAAAAAGCGCTTTAAAAGACTCTTTTCAATAAAAATTCCACTGGCGAACAAAAGTAACTTTATCAAACGTGTACTGTAGACAAAGTACAAAAGTAATACGCACAGAAAAAAGGCTAAAAAATAAAAAAAAGGCCTAAAAAACTCTGCAAATAGAGCGTTTTTACTCCCAAGAGAGCAGGTTATGGCAGCAGAAAAAAATGTCGCAAAATGCTACATGTTTGTAAACATAGACACAACAAGAAAACAGATTTTCAAAAATACTCTGCAGTAAAATATATGACAGTAATCAGCAAGTGCTGGATAACAAATACAGGGTATTTAGTCGATATGTTTTTTTGCAAAAAAATGTATACCAAGCTGCTTCACCGCGTCAAGGTAACCCGTATCGAAGCAGTCCCTATCTAATGTATTTAAAATCTGAACAGTGTCTAAAATGAACAGGATTCGGACAGGCGCTTCTTAGTATGGGCTTGTGGTGCAAGACAGCTCTTTTGTGCATGCCACACAAGAGAGGGGTGGGGTCTCTCAAACCATGCTAGGCAAGGAAAAAATGGATTAAAAACACGTGACATGCACAAATATGAACAAGTCGGTAAGACAACGTTCACACCATCCACTGAGACACAACAACCTTGACACGGTGAAGCAGCTTGGTATATATTTTTTTGCAAAAAAAGTATCGACTAAATACCCTGTATTTGTTATCCAGCACTTGCTGATTACTGTCATATATTTTACTGCAGAGTATTTTTACAAATCTGTTTTCTTGTTGTGTCTCAGTTAGTGGATGGTGTGAATGTTGTCTTACCGACTTGTTCATATTTGTGCATGTCACATGTGTTTTTAATCCATTTTTTTCTTGCCTAGCATGGTTTGAGAGACCCCACCCCTCTCTTGTGTGGCATGCACAAAAGAGCTGTCTTGCACCACAAGCCCATACTAAGAAGCGCCTGTCCGAATCCTGTTCATTTTAGACACTGTTCAGATGTTCAGGTTTTAAATACATTAGATAGGGACTGCTTCGATACGGGTTACCTTGACGTGGTGAAGCAGCTTGGTATACATTTTTTTTGCAAAAAAACGTATCGACTAAATATCCTGTATTTGTTATCCAGCACTTGCTGATTATTGTCATATATTTTACTGCAGAGTATTTTTGCAAATCTGTTTTCTTGTTGTGTCTCAGTTAGTGGATGGTGTGAACGTTGTCTTACCGACTTGTTCATATTTTTTTTGCATGTCACATATGTATGTAAACATAAACTAAGGCTATGTGCACGTGCTGACTAATTGCCAAAAACCAGAGTGTTGGCAGGGAAAACTCTGCAGAAAATACTCTTATTTGTTATGCATATTTATGTGTGCTTTTACTTGCCTTTTTTTTTTTACATTCATGTGAATGGGTGAAAAACACTGCAAAAACTGACAGATTTAAAACTTCTTAAAATCTGCAACTAAAAAAAGCAGCATGTGCATGAGGTTTTGGAAATCTCATTCACTTCGCCAGTACTGTAAAGTGTAGTGGGATTTTTTTACCTTTTGAAAAATTCTCTCAGTGGTGCATATTTTCCATCATGGTGCAATTAACACGATTCTTCCTATTTCAATAAGAAACAGGAAGAAAAGTGTTTAACCAAAAACTCCATTATCTAAAAATAAAGTGTGTATTAAGGTCGAGTGCCCTGTCATTGCCCCCATAACTATGAGCGTAGTTTTTCCAAAGGGCAAACTAATACCCTTATTACTTCACACTGCCTCTTCCAACGTTGAATCTATTTAAAATTAAATAATTAATCTTTATTAGTGCACCAAAACAAAAAAAAATCATTATTATTAATCCCTTCACAACCTAGGTACATCCAAGGCCATATCCCTGCATCTGATACAGGCTCCGGTGCTGAGCCTGCATCTTTCCCTGCACATGACAGCTGATCTGAACTAATAGCTCTGCGATCCACCCGTGGCTGTGAACAAGTTAAAAGCCAAGGTCAAGCTCTTATGGCGGCATTTAAAGGGACCCTGTCACCCCCCCCTGGCGTTTTTAAGTAAAAGAGCCACCTTGTGCAGCACTAATGCTGCATTCTGTCAAGGTGGCTCTTTTATTTAGGGTACCTTCCACCGCTGAAATAATCGTTTATAAAATTGGTCAGACATACCTAATATTTGACAAGGGGGCAGATCTTTCCCCATCTGACACAGACGCCTCTCATCCGTCACTCATGTCTTCCTGCATTTTTGGATCCGCCTCCAAATCGCTCTTTTCAAATTCTGGCACCTGCGCTGTCCTATTTATTCATGCGCATGCGCAGTTGCCGCTGCCCGTCCTCTCTCATGACTTCCTGGCCTTCCTATTGCGCCTGCGTGGACATGCGGCCAGAGATCTCGCCCCGCAGTCTCTTATGGTTTATTCACATTGTGGGGCTGGGAATCTCTGGCATGCGCAGTAGTTATCTGCGGCTCTCCGACTCCCGGAAATCCCTCCGCCTCTTTCCTACATTGCAGCGTCATCGGTGGAATCGTCAGCTTCTCCCAACGATGACACTGCAATGTAGGAAAGAGGCGTAGGGATTTCCGGGAGTCAGAGAGACACAGATAACTACTGCGCATGCCCGATCCCCCCCCCCCATACATTCTGAAGTTTAACAATTGATTTTCATGATTAGTCCATCTTGTACATGTGGACAAATTTTGTTCATATTGGGTTATTAATCCAATTTATAATATCTTTATCTATTGATTAAACGTATACATGTCTGTCACATTCTGCTAAGTATTCTATAATGCTGTAGACCTGCAAGTCTTAGCATTTAGTGAACATGGTGAGAAAAAGTATATGGAATTGCACTTGTTTTGCAATTTCACCACACTTGGAAGTGTTTTCCCCTGTTTTCCAGTACACTATATGGTAAAATCAGCGGTGTTGTTCAAAAGTAGAACTCGTCACATAAAAAAACAAGCCCTCGCAAGGCTATATTGACAGAAAAATAAAAAACAAAAGTACAAAAACAGAAAATTTGCATGAAGGCGAAGGGGGTTATACTGCATTTAAATCACAAATCAGTGCATTATGCTAGGATGAACATATTCAATCTACTAAATGGATCGCCAAAGAAATTCCTCTTGTTTTGTTGAGGCAGCACTTGCAGAACGCTGCCTACTGACTGACCTGGTCACTAAAAAACACACTAAACCCGACCTCCCCACCACCACCACCAATAAGTTTCACTGGAAGACATCCAGCTTCAGACAGGCCATCGACACTATTAACAGTATCAGGGTCTTTGAGGCACAATACGGTTAACAGCTTTGGCAGCGCACAGAGCGATTCGCTCCACGCTCTGTCACTTACTCCAGCAGGCCACTGTATACTTCTGGTCTCTGTCCTGCAGGAGGCCAATGCCACAAAGAGGATGTCTACCGTTGCGATGATGTTATTGCTTCGCGCCGTCCGTGTCTGCTGCAAGCAAGACAGAATAGAACAGGAGATGGAGGCCTCGGCGGGATTAGTTAAGTATTAGACTTTTTATGTGGACTAGCATACTAGGTGGGGGCTGTGAGGAAACATCATGCTATATGGCGGCTGAAGGAGACCGTCATACTGTATGGGGGTCTGTTTGGGGGCCATCATACTATATGAGGCCTGTGAGGGAACATCATACTGCAGTCATGGCTGAAAGTGTTGGCACCCTTGAAATTGTTTATTTCCTTCGTGTATATTGGTACAACACAAAAAAGAGGAAAAAAAGGCAAGTTGTAAATAATTTCACACTCTTTGGAATACGGTAAATAACTGCAATCGCTTCCTATAACCCTCAACAAGCTTCTTACACTTCTAAGCTGGAATTTTGGACCACTCTTCTTTTGCAAACTGCTTCAGGTCTTTCATATTTAAAGGCGTCTTCTTCCAACAGCAATTTTAAGCAATTTTAAGATCTTTCCACAGGTGTTCAATGGGATTTATATCCAGACCCATTGCTGGCCACTTCAGAACTCTCCAGCGCTTTGTTTCCATCCATTTCTGGATGCTTGTTGATGTATGTTTGAGGTCATTGTCTTGCTGGAAGACCCATGACGTAGGACGCAAACCCATCTTTCTGACACTGGGCCTTACATGGCAACCAAAAATCCTTTGGTAATCTTCAGTTTTCATGATGCCTTGCACACAGTCAAAGCACTCAGTGCCAGAGGCAGCACGACAATCCCAAAACATCTTTGAACCTCCAGCATATATTACTGTAGGTACTGTGTTATTTTCTTTGTAGGCCTCATTCCTTTTATGGTAAATAGTAAAAAGATGTTCTTTACCAAAAAAACCTCTATCTTGGTCTCATATGTCCACAAGACGCTTTCCCAGAATGATTTTGGCTTGCTCACATACATTTTAGTAAACTGCAGTCTAGCTTTTTTATGTCTCTGAATCAGTAGTGGGGTCCTCCTTGGTCTCCTGCCATAGTGTTTCATTTCATTCAAATGTCAACGGATAGTTAGCGCTGACACCGATGCACCCTAAGTATGCAGCTTCAGTTTATTTGGAACATGATTGGGGCTGCTTATCCACCATCCACACAATTCTGCATTGCAACCTTTCATCAATTTTTCTCTGCCATTCACAAACAGGGAGATTAGCTACAATGCCATGGGTTGTAAACGTCTTAATTATGTTGCGCACCATGGAGAAAGGAACATTAAGATCTCTGGAGATGGACATGTAACCTTGAGATTGTTGATAATGTTCAACAATTTTGGTTCTCAAGTCCTCACAGTTCTCTTCTCCATGCTTAGAGTGGCACACACAGGCACACCATGCAAAGATTGAGTCAACTTCATCTGGTTTCAGAGGTGAATTTCTTATTGCTCACACCTAATACTTTCCACAAGTGAGTTTGAACGAGCCTCACATGCTTTAAACACAGTTGTTTACCCACAATTTTGGAAAGGTTCCAACAATTTTATCCAGCCCATATTGGGGGTTTTGTGTGAAATGATGTCTAAGGCCGGTTTCACATTAGCGCTTTTTAAGCGCACGCACGGCCGGGGGTAGCTCCGCCCCCGAGCCGGCTCTCTGCCCGGCTCGCCCGCCCCTTGCTTGCAGCGCCGCCTACTAGCGGACAGCGGCGCCTGCGATCGGCGCACCCTATCTTTAGCATAGGGTGCGCAGATCGTGCGCAGGCCGTGCGCTAGTTGCGCTTTGACCTGCACTGCGCACTTTTGACGGTGCCGTGCGCGCCAAAATCAAACTTTTTCTCTTTTTTTTGTGTTACTCTAATACACACAAAGAAAATAAACATGTGTATAAAAAAAGTGTAATTGCAATGATTTTCTGGGAGAAGTACTTAATTGTCTGGAACAATTTCAAGGGTGCCAATACTTTTGACTGTAACTATATAATGGAACCTGTGAGGGAACATCAAAACATGGTTACTGTGAGCGAGCATCATACTATGCGGGGGAACCATCATACGAGATGGGGCCTATGAGGAAACATCAAAATATATGGGGACTGTGAGGAAACATCATAATATATGGCGGTAGTAAGGGAAAAGGTGATCATCTTACTGTATGGGGATTGTGAGTGTAAGAAAAAGTTCTTACTGAGAGCTGGAAGAGCCGGACAAAAATGCAGACGATCTTCTTATCAAGCTGAGGTCGAAGTTTATTAAGAGATACACGGCAGAACAGGACAGATAGTCAGTGAAGTTGAAGCATGCGGGCACAAAAACAGGAATTCAGACGGGCAGAGATTCGCTGTGAAGTCTGGCGATGAAAAGGCCCCTTGCCCTGGCCATGGTGTGGCACAGCGGCATAATGGCAGTGGAGTGGCCCCGAGCAACAGTAGCAGGGGCTTTTTATACATAATACAAACGAAGAAAGCTGCATTTTGCCGCAGAGGGCGTTTACATGATAATTCTAGAGAAATGTGTAGTACAGAACAAAGAATATAATGACATAATACGAAGACATTAATTAACATTTTCCCAAACAACACTAAAACCCATAAAAGTCTTTGGTATCTATAGCTACTGTCCTTAATCTTATCCCTGCCTCCAGGCTTGATCCATAAATTCATGCATTTGACATTTTAATGAGTTTGTTCTTCTAACAACACTATCACGTATACACACATTGACCATATATTTGTTAACCCTATTCCCCTATTGATCCAATATTCCTTTATGCAAGCCTGCCAGGGTTGATAGCAGACATGATCTCATTTCACATCCTCCATTTAAAAATTCATCTTATTAGTTCTTTTGTAAAAGTTGAATCTTTTTCTAACTTTGACAAGATGGCTGCCTGATTCATCATGGCCGCTCAGTATATTGTGGCTGACCATTCTCTTACAGTGAGGAAACATCATAATATATGGAGGCTGTTTAGCAACATCATACTATATGGCAGCAATGAGGGAATAGAATACTATATGGGGCCTGAGGGGGACCGTCATACTGTGCAGGGGACCATTATTCTGTAATACATATGTCTTAAAAAGTTGGGAAGTCTGTCCTTCTGTGACTGCGCCTATCTATGTGCCCTTATAGGACTTTTGCTATGGGGCCCTGTGATTTCTATGTACACCCCTTGTCGGGGCAATTATTACATTAAAAAAGAACTGGAGGTCATTATTTTAAGGAGTCACAATGGGGAATCATTATCATTATAGGGAAACATATGATAATAATAATCTTTATTTATATAGCGCCAACATATTCCGCAGCGCTTTACAGTTTCAAAACACAAGTCATAAGTAACAACGTTAACAATACAACAATTAAAGTAAAATAAGACGACCCTACTCGTGAGAGCTTACAATCTACAATGAGGTGGGGGAGATACAAAGTACAGGTGTGTATTTACAATGATGGTCCAGCAATCTTGAGAAGGTGGTGTCACGTCGCCGTCAGACTCGGGGCCTGCTGTTCCGCCCTCAGCCACTAGGAGGTGATGGACTGTCACGCCGCCCTCGGGCTCAGGGCCTGCTGTCCAGGCCTCGGCCACCAGGAGGCGCTGGACTGACATGTCGTCGTCGAACTCCGGGCCTGCTGTTCCGCCATCAGCCACTAGGAGGCTCCGTGGCTCGCGCCCGAGTGATGGCGGCAACAGTGAAAGGGCTTCTGCGCAGGCGTCTAGTGGACGCAGACTCCGCTCCTCTGTCAGTCATGAAGGGGTTGGTGCATCGTCATCAGGTCTGGTCCTGGGGGTGGTCCTAATGACATAATCAGCCCGGGAGCCTGTGAGGGATGACCTGATCCCTCAAATACCTTGGGACTGGGCTTGCAAGCCGCCGGATATATTCTTGGTTCCCCTGCGTGTTACTGTGTGAATTGCTATAGTTGACTGACTCTGACCTTGGCCTGGACTTCTGACTCTGCTTCTGCCTAACGATTCTGTACCTCAGCTGCCCTCCTGGTTTATGACTCTGACCTTGGCCTGAATCTGACTCTGCTACTGTCTACTGTTTTTGTACCTAGCTGCCCGACTGGTTTAGACCCGGATACCACTACGTTTTTGTCCTGTTTTGGAACACCTTTTTGGCGACCGTCCTGCTCTGGCCACTACTCCTATTCAGACAGCGCCTCCTGGGCTCTGCTATAAATCCAGATCCCTGTATAGGGGTAAAGGGTATCAGTGTTTCTCGGGGTGTTGGCTGGCTGCAGCCCAGACCGCAGACGGACGTCACATTATATCCGGCCATAAAAAAACAACTGCTTTTTGTGTATATGTCCATCTTACATAAAAGCAGTCTCCTGAATTTTTTTTTTCTTTCTTCTCCTGCCTGAGCTGATTTCCTGGCCTAACACCTGCTCCAGAGCACAGCCTGAAGGAACACTCCCATCTTCCTACACCAGCACGCTGCAGCCTGGAAGCTTCAAGGGAAATGCTGAGCGTCAGAAATCCACATTTCTGGGACGTCGGCCTCTGGGCAGCTCTGGTCGTGCTGGCCCAGAGGCTCAGGTATTGCCCGCAAATGCGGCTAAACTTTTATTACCCGTCTCTCTCTCGTTTTCTAATAAAACTCTGTGTGTGAAGGCTTATGTGGATTGTGGTTCCGCAGGCAACTTCATGGATTTTTTGCTTGCAAGGAGTCTTGGTGTACCTCTGCTAAAACGTAATGCCCCTATTCAGACCACTGCGATTAATGGTACATCCATTATCCAGGGTGGAGTGGAATTTGTTGCTACAGACATTGCTATGTCAGTGGGGACATTACACAACAAACAGATGTCATTTTTTGTTATACATAATTTATCACATGCAGTTGTGTTAGGCATGCCATGGTTGCACCAGCATAATCCGATTATTGACTGGCGCATAGGTGATATCGTGCGCTGGAGTCCACGGTGTCAGAATCACTGTATGTCGCTGTCAGTGAACCAAATTAAAATTAAAAACCCCTCCATTCCATATGCGTTCAGAGATTATGAAGATGTCTTCTCCATAGTGGAGTCTGAGAAACTACCTCCTCATAGAGAATACGACTGTCCTATAGACTTGGTCCCAGGTGCCCGTCTCCCTAAGGGGAGAATATTCAACCTCTCTGGTCCGGAGCGTGTAGCCATGAATGACTACATAGCAGACAGTCTACGTAAAGGCTTTATTAGACCTTCCACCTCACCTGTAGGAGCTGGGTTTTTCTTTGTAGAAAAAAAAGATGGTGGACTCAGACCATGCATTGATTATCGTGAGCTGAACGCAATTACTGTAAAAAATCAGTACCCGCTCCCACTCATTCCTGATCTGTTTAATCAGCTACTGGGAGCCCGCTGGTTTACTAAACTTGACCTCGGGGGGCATATAATCTGGTCCGCATAAGAAGCGGTGACGAATGGAAAACGGCCTTTAATACCCCTCTTGGTCACTTTGAGTACCTTGTAATGCCGTACGGACTCAGTAACGCACCTGCCGTATTTCAACACTTTGTCAATGATATTTTCAGAGACATTTGTGGGGTGTATGTCGTCGTGTATCTTGATGACATTTTGATTTATTCTGCTGACCCTGTGACACATGCTCAACACGTCCGTTCGGTACTGCAGAGACTGCGAAAAAACTCTTTGTTTGCGAAACTAGAAAAATGTGTTTTTTTTGCCGAAGAGGTACAGTTCTTAGGATACATGGTTTCAGGCAAGGGGTTTCGCATGGACCCTGCCAAGATTCAACCTATTAAGGCTTGGGTGCAGCCCAAATCGCTGAAAGCGCTGCAGCGATTTTTGGTATTTGCGAATTATTACCGCAAGTTTATCAGGGGTTTCTCTGAGATTGCCAAGCCACTCACGGACCTTACCCGAAAAGGGGTGGACGTGACTAATTGGAATCCTGAGGCTATTCGGGCATTTTCCACACTAAAAGAGTGCTTCGTGGCCAACCCGGTTCTGATTGAACCGGACTTAGACTGCCCGTTTATTGTAGAAGTTGATGCCTCCGAAATCGGAGTGGGAGCAGTGCTATCACAAGGCACTGCATCCCTCACTCAGCTTCGCCCATGTGCGTTTTTCTCCCGCAAATTCTCTGCCACGGAGAGAAACTATGACATCGGTAATCGGGAATTATTGGCGATCAAATGGGCCTTCGAGGAATGGCGCCACTTCCTCGAAGGAGCCAAACACAAGGTCACTGTTATTACAGACCACAAAAACCTAACCTACCTAGAGTCAGCTAAAAGACTAAATCCCAGGCAGGCCAGGTGGGCCTTGTTTTTCTCCAGGTTTGATTTTTTAATCACCTTTCTCCCTGGTACTAAAAATGTGAGGGCAGATGCCCTCTCTCGCAGTTTTTGCCCCACACAGACCGAGGACTGTGAACCAGTCCCGATATTGGCTAATGGAATCGTCGTGTCGGCAGTGTCTTTGGACCTTCTGGAGGAGATCCGTAGGTCTTCAGAGCAAGTTCCTGACACTACGCCCCCCAAAAAATTGTTTGTTCCGGCTAACCTTCGTCTGCAGGTTCTAAAAGAATCACACAACTCTGTCCTAACAGGCCATCTGGGTCTCAATAATACCACCAGGCTGGTAACTAGGAACTTTTGGTGGCCGACGCTGGTCAAGGACTGTAAGGACTATGTTTCAGCGTGTGAAGTCTGTGCCCGCGCCAAGTCCCTCCATAGTCGCCCTGCCGGCTGGCTTCAGTCCTTGCCCACCCCTGAGAGTCCATGGACCCACATCTCCATGGATTTCATTACAGACCTGTCGCCATCAGATGGGAAAACTTGTATCTGGGTGGTGGTAGACAGGTTCAGCAAGCAGTGCCATTTTATTCCCCTGTCTGGGTTGCCTAACTCTGAAACTTTAAGTAAGTTGTTCGTTCTGCACATTGTACGTCTGCACGGCGTTCCGGCAAATATTGTGTCCGACAGAGGTACCCAGTTTGTCTCGAAGTTCTGGAGGGCATTCTGTAGACGCATTGGTGTGGAGTTGTCCTTCTCCTCGGTATACCATCCCGAAACTAATGGTCAAACTGAGCGTACTAACCAAGCTCTGGAACAATACCTCCGCTGTTATGTGTCAGGACATCAGACCGATTGGGTGGAACATCTGCCATTGGCTGAGTTCGCCCTCAATAATCGATATCAAGACTCCATTAAAACTACCCCTTTTTTTTGTAACCTTGGACTACATCCACGCTTTGGGTCGTTTTCGGCCAGGATGTCGGAGGTCCCTGGGGTTGAGCAAAATATACATCGGCTAAAAACGATTTGGTCTGAGGTTAATTCAAATTTGAAAGGGGCTCAGGTTAGACAGGCTTCGGCTGCAAATAGACGACGATCTAAGGGGCCGCACCTGGGAGTTGGCGACAAGGTTTGGCTCTCTACAAAAAACATCAAGCTTAAGGTACCGTCCGCCAAACTAGGTCCCAGGTTCATCGGCCCATACGAAATTATCGAGGTGGTTAACCCAGTAGCCTTCCGCTTAAAACTTCCACAGTCATTCAAATTGCCTAACGTATTCCACAGGTCTCTCCTCAAACCTTATCGTTCTCCCATTCACCCTGTTCAGTCCCCTCCTCCTCCTGTTTCGGTCGGGGGAGCTCTGGAGTATGAAGTCCAGGGTATCCTTGACTCCCGCCTTGTGAGGGGCTCAGTACAGTATCTGGTACACTGGAAGGGCTACGGCCCAGAGGAAAGGTCCTGGGTTCCTGCGGGGAACGTCCATGCCAAGGCATTAATTAGGAGATTACATCTCCTTCACCCTGACAAACCGGGTTTTGAGGGTCCGGAGGCCCCTCCTGGAGAGGGGGGTACTGTCACGTCGCCGTTAGACTCGGGGCCTGCTGTTCCGCCCTCAGCCACTAGGAGGCGACGGATTGTCACGCCGCCCTCGGGCTCAGGGCCTGCTGTCCAGGCCTCGGCCACCAGGAGGCGCCGGACTGATATGTCGTCATCGAACTCGGGGCCTGCTGTTCCGCCATCAGCCACTAGGAGGCGCCGTGGCTCGCGCCCGAGTGATGGCGGCAACAGTGAAAGGGCTTCTGCGCAGGCGTCTAGTGGACGCAGACTCCGCTCCTCTGTCAGTCATGAAGGGGTTGGTGCATCGTCATCAGGTCTGGTCCTGGGGGCGGTCCTAATGACATAATCAGCCCGGGAGCCTGTGAGGGATGACCTGATCCCTCAAATACCTTGGGACTGGGCTTGCAAGCCGCCAGATATATTCTTGGTTCCCCTGCGTGTTACTGTGTGAATTGCTATAGTTGACTGACTCTGACCTTGGCCTTGACTTCTGACTCTGCTTCTGCCTAACGATTCTGTACCTCAGCTACCCTCCTGGTTTATGACTCTGACCTTGGCCTGAATCTGACTCTGCTACTGTCTACTGTTTTTGTACCTTGCTGCCCGACTGGTTTAGACCCGGATACCACTATGTTTTTGTCCTGTTTTGGAACACCTTTTTGGTGACCGTCCTGCTCTGGCCACTGCTCCTATTCAGAGAGCACCTCCTGGGCTCTGCTATAAATCCAGATCCCTGTATAGGGGTAAAGGGTATCAGTGTTTCTCGGGGTGTTGGCTGGCTGCAGCCCAGACCGCAGACGGACGTCACAGGTGGGGGATAGAGATAGTGAATGGGCTATACATGCACACTTACACATAAAATGACTTTGATTAGTGAACATGATAGGCTGCTGTGAGCAGATGTGTTTTGAGGGAGCGCCTAAAACTGTGCAAATTGTGGATAGTCCTAATTGCTTGGGGTAGAGCATTCCGGAGGATTGGCGCAGCACGGGAGAAGTCTTGGAGTCGGAAGGTGCGGATTAGTGCAGAGCTTTGTGGGTGAGAACAAGTACTTTGAATTGGATCCTATAATGAATGGGCAGCCAGTATAACGATTGGCGAAGAGCGGACGAGTCCGAGTACCGATTAGCCAGATGGATGACCCTGGCTGCTGCATTAGGTATGGACTGGAGAGGGGAAAGTTGAGTAATGGGGAGGCCAACTAATAGAGCATTGCAGTAGTCCAAGCGGGAGTGGATCAATGCGACAGTGAGGGTTTTTGTTGTTTCCATGGTGAGAAAAAGGCGAATTCTGGAGATGTTCTTTAGGTGTAAGCGGCATGAGCGGGCAAGAGATTGTATATGGGATGTGAATGAGAGATTGGTGTCAAACAACACCCAGACAGCGCACCTGCTGGCGGGGGTGTTATTATGGTGCCACTCATGGAGAGGGAAATGTCAGATTTAGGGAGGATAGTAGATGGCGGGAGCAGAAGAAGTTCAGTTTTTGAGAGGTTAAGTTTCAGATAGAGAGTGGACATGATGTTGGAGACTGCGGACAGAAAGTCACTGGCGTTTTGTAGTACAGCGGGAGTAAGATCGGGGGATGACATATATAGTTGTGCGTCATCAGCATAAAGATGGTACTGAAAGCCAAATCTGCTGATGGTCTGTCCAATTGGGGTCATGTAGACAGAGGAGAGAAGGGGGCCAAGGACTGAGCCAGGGGCGTACATAGAAATCATGGGGCCCCATAGCAAAAGTCTGAATGCCCCCCCCCAAAAAAAAAACAAACAAAACTCAACAGGTGCTCTAAACTCCAGGCATGCATGTTATAGGTCAAACAATTAATTATATAGCTAGTCTTTGATTTTTTTCAGTTCTCAGCAAGTATGTGCTGCTGAGAACAATAGTAATCTATGCACACAAAACAATCTATACTGATCATCCTGTGAGCATAAGAAATGCCAAAATGGGCTATCAGCTATTGGCCAACAAGTAGCTGATTGATTGTCAATATATATCACAGACATTTAGCAAGGCAGAATAAATCATTGGTGGCTCAGTGGTGTGCGTGTGTGTGTGTATATATATATATATATATATATATATATATACATACACACACACACCTGCAATGCATGCAGGGCCCCCTCTTCCACCCTCCACAGTGCGTGCAGCCAGGCCCCCCCTCCCTAAGGTGTAAAGTGCAGCCAGAGCCATTGTAAATGTAAAGTGCCAGGCTGCCAGCAGATGCTGAATATCGCACACAGGACGCTGTATATCGCACACAGGATGCTGTATATCGCACACAGCACAGTGAGGGGACACATTTAACAAAAAAAATCCACCCCCAGCCGGGCTCACCGTCTGAAGGGTTAACTCATGTGCATTTATTTACAGCCCACAACTCCACATCTCCTCCTCTCCTGACCGCTCCTCCCCCCAGATGAGTCACAGTCAGGCTTCACTAAGCTGCCGGGCGACAGAAAAAAAAAACCAAAAACTCGGCTGTTCTCCCTGCAGAGCCGGCTCATTTCATTCACAGCAGGGAGCCGGCTCTTTGAATCAGATCGTTCACGATCGATGGACACATACTACTGAAGAAGCAATGTTATGTCACAATTCACAGGGAGGAAACCAAAGTCCTTCACACATCTCATCCATCTCTTGACACCTCCTCCCAAGGAGCAACATCTTAACTCCTTCTTGTGAGCTCATGTTCTGCAGGGGGAACACACAGCGCTCTGCTACATCCTGACCAAGCACAGCCCACCACTGACAGACAGCCTACACGTGCAGACAGGACCCTTCATTATAACACATCACCTTGTACATGTAGCCCATCAGCACCAGAGACCCTTCTGCTTCCTGCAATGCACCTGTGCTGCTGCTCCCTCCTCTGGCTGCTAGGAGGCGTGGCGTTCTTATGCAAATCCAGCCAGAGACTTCAGCCAACTGCTGACCAGGAAACAAGGAAAGCTTCGAGGGGCCCGGCCAGGGGGTATACAGCGGCCAGCACTTACATTTAATTAAAGGAGATAGTACTGTGTCAGCACAGCTGCCAAACCGCAGCGGCCGTCGCAGGCCCCCTCACCCATCCGGGCCCCCTCATCTCTCCGGGCCCCATAGCAGCTGCGTGGTCTGCTACTATTGACGGTATGCCACTGGACTGAGCCCTGAGTTACCCCGACAGTGAGAGGAAGAGGAGATGAAGTGGAGCCAGTGAACAGAACACTGAAGGAGCGGTCAGAGAGGAAGAGAACCAGGAGAGAGCAGTGTCCTTAATGCCTAGTGACTGGAGCCTATGGAGTAGGAGACGGTGGTCAACAGTGTGGAAAGCTGCAGAAAGGTCGAGAAGAATGAGAAGCATGGGAGGACATACTGCTGGTTCAACCTGTGCGGCTGCACCGGGGTCCAGAGCCTCCAGGGGGCCCCTGCAGGACGGCTAATGCATACTTCCCAACCGTCGTGGGCGGGAGCTTATTTTTCGCGCATTGCACTGAGCCGTCACGCCCCCCCATGCACCGACCCCACCCATCCTCGCCCTCACAGAGAGGGCCACCGACCACCGCAGCCCCTCACTGATAAATCCCAGCAATGACATCGCTGGGATTCTCTGTGCGCACAGGACCTGTGATGAGGTCACAGGAGGGGAGGAGTCAAGGGGGTCACATTATCAGGGGCATCTAGCCGAAGCCCTTGATCATGTGACCCCCTGACTCCTCCCCTCATGTGACTTCTTCACAGGTCCTGTGCGCACAGCCCTGCCTCGGTTTGTGCAGGACTCTGCTGTGCTGGTTGTCATGATGCTGGATGAGGGAAGTATGTGTGGGGTCATAAGGGGTTTACAGGGTGGATGTAGCAGAGCCGTGTGTGTATGAGGTGTGCGGAGCAGAGCTGCGCGTGTACAGGGTGTACGGAGCGGAGCCGCGCGTGTACGAGGTGTATGGAGCGGAGCCGCGCGTGTACGAGGTGTATGGAGCGGAGCCGCGCGTGTACGAGGTGTATGGAGCGGAGCCGCGCGTGTACGAGGTGTATGGAGCGGAGCCGCGCGTGTACGAGGTGTATGGAGCGGAGCCGCGCGTGTACGAGGTGTATGGAGCGGAGCCGCGCGTGTACGAAGTGTATGGAGCGAAGCCGCACTTTAAAATTCGCACATGACGTTCCACCGGAAGTGACATGCTAGAAGTTGACCGGAAATGAGGTAGTTTCGGGAGGAGATTGTGACAGCACCATGGAGGAGCTTCAGGGAATGCTATGGTGTTAGGCCAACGCTGCATACAGATCCGCTGGGACTGATGGTAGGGTGTAGCAAAGATGTAAAAGCTCCCCACAGGTGGAGCTGTAGTCCCAGGGCAGTGTAGATGTAACCAGCACGGGGATGTAGCAGTGCTACTGGCGTAGGGAACAGACAAGACACAGCGGTTGCAGTTTCTGTACCTTTACTTAGTATATGTAGTCCAGGGTCCTGATTACAGATGGTGTTGGAGCAGGCTAGCCTGGAAGCAGATCAGGATTCTCTCTCAGCAGAAGGGCTGTGCAGTCTCCTTCCTAGCGCCTTGTGGTGTGAAGCACTCCAGTACTTAGTTACTCCGGAATGCCTCTCTTCGGATATTCCTAGAACTATACTTGTATGACAGACAGCTGTAGCCTCTCTCGGGGACTCCTCTCCTGAGTCCTGGCTCTCTATGCGATTGCTGTTGTGTCCCAAGTCTCTGATGGGAGCAGGGCATTTACAGCCTCCTACTCCTCTGGTATCTGCTGTAGGACCTTTAGTATCCGTACAGCCATGGAGACCAGGCTCCAGTTCGTGCGCTCTCAAGCTGAGGGAGCTCTCCTTCCTAGCTCAACCAACTCCAGCTTCTTTCCACACGTCTGCACACTCCTTCCTCTTGGCCCTCAGGGAGCACCCCCTCCCCTTCATCCTGGTTCAGAGTTCCCCCTGCTGGCCTGGAGTGGAACTGTGTTGCATGCATTAGGTTAACTGCTGGAGAGACCCATCACTGCTTCCAAGCCTGGCATTACCCTCCCCTGGAGGAAGGCAAAGCCACTGTGGTGACCATACCCCCGGGGGCGCCACTTTATGGGTGTGGTCGGGGCGAGGCGGCACCAGCACTTCCTGTCCCTGACACAGAGAGCAGCGCCGCTGGATGACGTCATCATTCAGCAGCTAGCTAGCCCAGAGCGAGAATACGCAGGCGCCAGTGATCCTGCGAACAGGTGAGAGTTGCTGTGTGTGTGTGTGTGTGTGTGTGTAGGTGGAGGAGAAGGCAATGATGGGGTGATGGGGAGAAGGCCATGCTGGGGTGATGGGGAGAAGGCCATGATGGGGAGAAGGCCATGATGGGGTGATGGGGAGAAGGCCATGATGGAGTGATGGGGAGAGGGCCATGAAGGAGTGATAGGGAGAAGGCCATGATGGGGGTGATGGGGAGAAGGCCGTGATGGGGTGGTAGGTGAGAAGGCAATGATGGAGGTGGTGGAAAGGGCAATAATGAGAGTGGTGGAGGAGGAGGAAATGATGGAGGTGGTGGAATGGGCAATGATGGGAGTGGTGGGAGAGAAAGCAAAGATAGTGGTGGGGAGAAGAAAATAATGGAGGTGGTAAAGAGGCCAATGAAGGGGTGGAGGAGAGGACAATAATGAGATGCAGGGGGAGGAGGACAATGAGGGGTGTGGGGGATTGGGATGGGAGGAAGGAGGACTTATAATGGCCTTAGGAACAGGGGGAGGTGGAGGAAGACATTATCGCTTATTATGTCTAACACAGTCCCTTAGTATATAATGTACGTACTTATTATGTATAACAGTCATTTTGCATACTGTATAGTATACGTACTTATTATGTATAACACAGTCCCTTAGCATATAGTGTACTCACTAATTCTATATAACACCATCCTTAGTTACATAGTTTCCTCTTTTATTATGTATAACACCGTCTCTTATTACGTACCATCCTCTCTAGTTATACACCGTGTGCAGAATTATTAGGCAAGTTGTATTTGAGAGGATTCTTTTTATTATTGAATAACAACTATGTTCTCAATCAACCCAAAAGACTCATAGATATCAAAGCTTAATATTTTTGGAAGTTGGAGTGGTTTTTATTTTAGATTTGGCTATCTTAGGAGGATATCTGTTTGTGCAGGTAACGATTACTGTGCAGATTTATTAGGCAACTTAATAAAAACCAAATATATACCCATCTTACTTGTTTATTTTCGCCAGGTAAACCAATAGCGCAACGCAAAATTTAGAAATAAACATTTCTGACATTCAAAAACAAAACAAAAAAAATCAGTGACCAATATAGCCACCTGTCTTTACGATGACACACAAAAGCCTTCATCCATGGATTCTCTCAGTTGCTTGATCTGTTTACGATTACCATTGCGTGCCGCAGCCACCACAGCCTCGCAGACACTGTTCCGAGAGGTGTACTGTTTTCCCTCCCTGTAGATCTCACATTTTATGAGGGACCACAGGTTCTCTATGGGGTTCAGATCAGGTGAACAAGGGGGCCATGTCATTATTTTTTCTTCTTTTAGACCTTTACTGGGCAGCCACGCTGTGGAGTATTTGGATGCATGTGATGGAGCATTGTCCTGCATGAAAATCATGTTTTTCTTGAACGATACGGACTTCTTCCTGTACCACTGCTTGAAGAAGTTGTCTTCCAGAAACTGCCAGTAGGTCTGGGAGTTGAGCTTCACTCCATCCTCAACCCGAAAAGGTCCCACAAGTTCATCTTTGATGATACCAGCCCATACCAGTACCCCACCTCCACCTTGCTGGCGTCTGAGTCGGAGTGGAGCTCTCTGCCCTTTACTGATCCAGCCTCGGGCCCATCCATCTGGCCAATCAAGAGTCGCTCTCATTTCATCAGTACATAAAACCTTAGAAAAATCAGTCTTAAGATATTTCTTGGCCCAGTCTTGACATTTTATCTTATGTTTCGTGTTGAAAGGTGGTCGTTTTTCAGCCTTCCTTACCTTGGCCATGTCCCTGAGTATGGCACACCTTGGGCTTTTTGATACTCCAGTAACGTTGCAGCTCTGAAATATGGCAAAACTGGTGGCAAATGGCATCTTGGCAGCTTCACGCTTGATTTTCCTCAATTCATGGGCAGTTATTTTGCGCCTTTTTTTATCAACACGCTTCTTACGACCCTGTTGGCTATTTGCCATGAAACGCTTGATTGTTCGGTGATCACGCTTCAAAAGTTTGGCAATTTCAAGACTGCTGCATCCCTCTGCAAGACATGTCACAATTTTTGACTTTTCAGAGTCCGTCAAATCTCTCTTCTGACTCATTTTGCCAAAGGAAAGGAAGTTGCCTAACAATTAAGCACACCTTATATAGGGTCTTGATGTCATTAGACCACACCCCTTCTCATTACAGAGGTGCAAACCACATGATTTACATAATTGGCAGTTGGCTTTCAAGCCTATACAGCTTGGAGTAGGACAACATGTATAAAAAGGCTGATGTGATCAAAATACTCATTTGCCTAATAATTCTGCACCCAGTGTATATGGTGCCGTCCCTTATTATATAGCTTCCTCTGCTGTTATGTATAGTGCTGTCTCTTACATAGTGTATTCTTGTTAATTTTGTTATTCACATTGCCCTCTTTTATTACATAGTCCCCTCTCTTTTTAGATATAAAATGACTGCTGATCGAGGAGCCGGTGACCAGACTACCAGTCCATCAGCTGTCATCAGACGAGAAGAAGAGAGGAGTCTGGAGACTTCTTCTGTGATGGGATAAAATGTGGAAAGTGAGCCAGGGGAAATGCAGGAAGGGATGGGAGTCACAGCACTTGGTGGTTGGGAGCGGATTTCCTGACGGATATTATCTATTTTCTCTATAAAATGGGAGGCCAGGTCATCTGCACAAATGTCTGAGATAGGAGTTTGTGCTTTTGGCCTGAGGAGGGAGTGAAAGGTGGCAAAAAAGATTTTTGGGGTTGTTGGCTAGTGAGATCAGGGTGGTAAAGTAGGTCTGTTTGGCGAGGTGAAGGGCGGCCTTGTAGGTTCTTAACATAAATTTGAAGTGGTTGAAGTCTTCTGGCGTGCGGGTTTTTCTCCATAGGCGTTCAGCACTCCTAGAGCATCGCTGGAGAAATTGAGTTTGCAATGTGAGCCAGGGCTGTTTTACTCTGTGTTTGGAGTTTCTGAGGGTGAGGGGCGCTACCTGGTCAAGGGTGCTTCTAAGAGTGTTTTTGTAGTGCTGAACAGCCAGATCAGGACAGGAAAAAGAGGAGATTGGGGACAGGGAAGATTGTAGGGAGTCTGAAAGTGTCTGAGGGTTAATGGCTTGTAGATTTCTGAATGTGTGATAGGTAGGAGTGTGCTGGGGTGGGCGAGGATTTGTGAGCGTGAAGGAGAGAATGTTGTGGTCAGAGAGGGGAAGCGGCGAGTTATTTAGGTAGGAGATTGATCAAAGCCGGACAAAGACCAGGTCAAGGTTGTTACCGTCTTTGTGTGTCTCAGAGGTTGAGAGCTGTGAGAGGCCGAGAGAAGTGGTTAGTGATAGAAACTGGGATGCAGATGTAGAATTGGGGCTGTTAATGAGTATTATCATTATAAGAAAGCAGAAAGGGATGTTTGATGATCATAAGGAGGTACAGGGTCATTATTGTAATACTGGGTCAAAGGCAATTATTATAAGGAGGCAAAAGAGGGCATTTTTTTCTATATGGTGCTATTTAACGGCAAGGAGTCACAAGGTAGCATTATTACTATGATGAAGTACAGAGAGAACATTATTACTGTTTAGGGGCACAGATTGGGCACCATTAGTGTGTGGGATACAATAGGAGCGTACTAGTATATAGGGAAGAGACGGACCGCTTGTTATACCACTATATGGTTTATGTAGATGTGAGGAATGTCCTGGAAAAGCAGTAAGCCAAAGTGGTCTCTGCGATGAGTTTTGGATGGAAGAAGAGGTCATGGTGGTCTGGCCAAATAGAAAAGAAAGATAAAATGAATGATGGTACCGTTGAGGATCGTATATGGTCTGCAGACTATTGGTGTAGAACTGATATTACCATTATATGGTGACTGTGTGGTCTTAATATCAGTCCTAGTGGTTTTGATTAATGATATGTATGGTGGTTGCGGTATTTGTTATTTTTCAATATTATTATTTCAGAATTATAATTAAATCTTATGGTGATATTATTAGAAATCTATAGTAGGTCTTGTAGTAAATCTTCATTTACTGTAGGCAGGGTAATATTAATAATATAGACCCCAATCTGGGGAAGGAACGGAGGCGGCATGGGCCTGTGTGCTTTCAAAAGGCAGACATGAATTTTAGTCCCTGTCCAACCCTGCCTGGCTTCATTCAAGGAATGGGTGTATTCCGGTAAAACATAATGGGGGCAGTTTTGTGAATATATTAGTGACCAGAGGCATTATAATACTTTTTAAACTTATAACTACGGTTCACCGTGAAAAATTTGGTGAAAGATCCTCTTTAAGGTTTTGTACATAATTTACCCCCATCACTAGCACCCTTTGTTTCCCCTCTTTGGAATATTCATTGGTGAGTTAACAATGGAAGGCTTTACTGTTGGAATGACATTGAGCCAAAAATCAGAAAAAACACCACGTGAAATCAGAAGGTATGCCGAAGTGTATAGAACGACAGAGACTGGAAGGTGGACATTCCCATTAGCAATTTCATGGTGTGGCCTGCCCGGAGCGGATGAGATAATGAGAGTTGTCAGTCTGCACACAGAGATTATATTCTTTGTTCTCCGTGTGCATTTGCGGAATCCCAGTTTATACTGTGTCATCATCATCATCATGCCGATGTCTGTGAACATTGCTCTTGACATTTCTGAATGGAAAAACTCAACATGGTATTACTTCCAGAATTATCAGAATTATTTCTAGGTTATTTCCAATAGTTGTAACCTTAGTTGCGCAAATTATTGGAGCATATTGTTTTAGCTTAAAATAATAACTGTACGTGGATAGTGGGAGAAGAGATCGAGTACGATCTGCTTAGTGGGGACTGTATTTTTGCAGACAGTAATTGCTCTGGATCACCGCTTCTAACTGCTACAGAAACATATTGGTCGCAGCATTGAACTCCTTAAAGTGGTTGTACCCAACTTCAGGCCATAATTTGTATCCCAGTGGACAAGCCCTTCTTGCATTGGCCACCCTATAAGGGCACCGGTTGTGGCCACTTGTCAAGAGCATTTCCCTGGACAAACTTTGTGCCTATCTAGGCCACTTATGAGAAACTCTGGCCCATGGGCCAAATCTGGCCATCAGGGTGATTATATTTGGCCCACGATGTTGGGGACTATGTCGGACCTATTAAACTGTATGGAGGACTATGTGGGGTGCATTATACTGTATGGAGGACAATGTGGGGCGCATTATACTGTATGGAGGATTATGTGGGGTGCATTAATGTTAGGAGTCAGATTTCTGCCTCTCCCTTGCTGAAATCTAGATCCTCACATGTTGCAGTCTACTGCGCCTTTCCTGCTGTAAAGGAGATTGCAGAGGAGATTGCCCTGCGGCAACTCTCTCCAGAGGCTAAGTCCTTTGTTCCCTCATCTGAGCATGCTCATGGGACGAACTCCCATTGGAGTTCGGGAGTCAGGTGCTCAGGTCCTGTGTAGAATCCCATTGGCTCTTCCTGGAGCCTTGGAGATTTCCGGAAGGTCCCGTTCGCTATAAAAAGCGCGCATGGCTGTTCCGCCATGCGCTAGTATATTCATACTTACTGCTGTATGTTTGTTGATGGATGCTTGGACTGGTGAATGACTGACTCATTTGAAGCCCCCATTCCTCTGATACTACGTCTGTGTGAGTGTTTGAGTTCTGCCAGTAGCAGCGCTAGCGCCAGCGCGCATTTGCTCCATCTAGCTCAGCAGCTTAGCGTCTGCATTGCGCCAGCGTGATAGCGGCGTTTTGCCAGTGGCGCAATTATCGCCGCACTGCGTTTGCAGTTCTGCCGGACGTTCGCAGTTGCAACGCCACGCACACGTGTCTCTATGGTAGGTCTAGACGGAGTAGTTCTGCAGACTAAGGCTACTCCTGTGACCATAATTACCGCGTGTGCATCGCTGAGGGTCTGTGACCTTAAACAGACACAGCGATTCTGTGTTTGCTTTTTGCTGGCAGACTCTGTGATTGTAACACAGCTTGCTTAGTGCAATTTGGTGCAGTTTAACCCTTTGCACACTGCCGCCAGATTGCTCTGCCTTCACTTAGCTGCGGTTTTTCCAGCTTCCGCACGGTGGACCCCGAGTGGCGAAGGCACTTTAATTATATTTTTATTTAGTGCCTTCCGCCACTCCTAACAATTATACTGTATGGAGGACTATGTGGGGCGCATTATACTGCATGGAAGACTATGAGAAGGCCTATAATACTGTATGGAGGGCTGTGTTAGGCGTAAGGATCACAGTTGCAGCATCATACTGTGTTGGGGTCACCATACTTTGCAGGGGTGTACAGAAGGGTCTCCATACTGTGCGTGTGGAGTGTATTGTGGAGGAATTCACAGTGGGGTATCTTACTGTTTTTTGGGGTACATATGTGGGAATCATACTTTATTATCTGTATTATTTATTAGTTCAAGGTTTTTTATCCTTTGATATTACATATTTAAATAAGGCCATTGAGCCATATTCTTTTTATTGCTCATACATAACATATTATACTATTCCAGTATGCCCCATTTGTGATGTCTTATTCTAAGATCTATTAATTAAAATGAACTAGTACTTCCCAGCTCAGTCTAGTGGTTCTTGTTGCTGTTGAGTCAAGCTACAAGTTTCAAATTCATTCCTGGTGCAATATACATGACTGCATGTATGTCTATGCTGTCATGATACCAGTGCTGGTGGACCGGCACTTCTGGGGTTAATGGTTTGATCTGAGTGCAGACTCTTACCTGCACACATGGAACTTATTATGGTGGCCTCTCATTGGTTCTTGGAAAGCTTCTTATTGCCCCAGGAAGCTCCCATCCCCTGTCAGTTATACTTTCGCCCTTGGCATTGTGTGGTGACCTCTGAGTGTGTTTGTGCTGTGTTCTGGTTGCTTGATACTCTGTGTACGACTCGGTCTGTTCTCTGGATATTGCTTGTTGGATTCTGCTTCGTACCTTCTATGTCTGTTTTGTTTCGACTTCTGCTTGGCCCCGACTATCCGTACTGTCTCATCCCTGGTACTTTACTGCTATCTCTGTGTATGACCTCCATTTTGCCTGACTGAGTATTTCTGTATAGTGTCCTGCCATCTCTGAAAGCAGGACGCTAAGCCCCACCCCCTTGCAGTCACATGACCGTAGGTCCTTCACTGGTTCCTAAACTTCAGCGTCCACAGGTCCTGTGTATCTGTACTTCCCGGCTGTGCCTGACCCCGGGCCCCCCTACAGTGCAGGTGAGTCCCTGCTCAGCGGAGGCTGCACGCCGGCGCTGGCAGGATCCTGACATATGCTATTTCTGTCACTAAATGTATCCTTGCTGCCAGATTCCCAATTGCAAATACTTCTCTGTTGTTCCTGTAGGTAACAGTTCTCCTGCTACATATTCTACTTTCAGCTTTGGTTACCCATCTGCCATCTTGCAATCCCTGCTGTTTTGTGCCTCTATTATCCACGTGATGTCTGGTAAACCCAGTTCCACTGCATCATTGTCTGGGGTCCGTGCTGCTCTCCATGACCTATGGCTCAGAGAATCTGTAAAAGATGGACAAATTGCCCTGCTCCCCCTTGATGACATCAACGCTGTGTATAATGTAATGTATAATCTGAATAATGTTCTGCATCTTGTGTACATATTATGTCACTAGCTGAAGAACCCGGCGCTGCCCGGGCATAGTAACTAACTACGGTTAGTTATAACAAATTATAATGATTATATCTATATATATAAAGCTGAGTGTATAGCCCGCCCACTCCGCATAGCCACATTCACTATAATATCCCACATCATCAAAAAGCCAGAGCTACTGGACTACTACCCCTAATATCCCACATCGTCCCGTCAGCAAAAGCCACCGGACTACTACCTCTAATATCCGCAAATCCCACATCATCCCATCAGCCAGAGCCACCAGACTACTACCCCTAATATCCCACAACATCCCGTCACAGCCGCCGGACTACTACCCCTAATATCCCACATCATCCCGTCAGCCAGAGCCACCGGACTACTACCATTAATATCCCACATCAGTCCCTCAGCCAGAACTACTGGACTACTACCCCTAATATCCAACATCTTCCCATCAGCCAGAGCCACCCGACTACTACCCCTAATATCCCACATCATCCCGTCAGCCAGAGCAACAGGACTACTACCATTAATATCCCACATCAGCCCCTCAGCCAGAACTACTGGACTACTACCCCTAATATCCAACATCTTCCCATCAGCCAGAGCCACCCGACTACTACCCCTAAGATCCCACATCATGCCATCAGAGCCACCGGACTACAACCCCTAATATCCCACATCATCCCGTCAGAGTCACTGGACTACCACCCCCAATATCCCACATGATCCCGTCAGCCAGAGCCACCGCACTACTACCATTAATATCCCACATCAGCCCCTCAGCCAGAACTACTGGACTACTACCCCTAATATCCAACATCTTCCCATCAGCCAGAGCCACCCGACTACTACCCCTAATATCCCACATCATCCCGTCAGCCAGAGCCACAGGACTACTACCATTAATATCCCACATCAGCCCCTCAGCCAGAACTACTGGACTACTACCTCTAATATCCAACATCTTCCCGTCAGCCAGAGCCACCAGACTACTACCCCTAAGATCCCACATCATGCCATCAGAGCCACCGGACTACAACCCCTAATATCCCACATCATCCCGTCAGAGTCACTGGACTACCACCCCCAATATCCCACATGATCCCGTCAGCCAGAGCCACCGGACTACTACCATTAATATCCCACATCAGCCCCTCAGCCAGAACTACTGGACTACTACCCCTAATATCCAACATCTTCCCATCAGCCAGAGCCACCCGACTACTACCCCTAATATCCAACATCTTCCCATCAGCCAGAGCCACCCGACTACTACCCCTAATATCCCACATCATCCCATCAGAGCCACCGGACTACTACCCCTAATATCCCACATCATCCCATCAGACAGAGCCAACGGACTACTACCCCTAATATCCCACATCATCCCATCAGACAGAGCTACCGGACTGCTACCACTTATATCCCACATCATCCCATCAGCCAGAGCCACCGGATTACTACCACTAATATCCCACATCATCCCATCAGACAGAGCCAACGGACAACTACCCCATATATCCCACATCATCCCGTCAGCCAGAGCCACCGGACTACTACCGCTAAAATCCCACATCATCCCATCAGACAGAGCTACCGGACTGCTACCACTTATATCCCACATCATCCCATCAGCCAGAGCCACCGGATTACTACCACTAATATCCCACATCATCCCATCAGACAGAGCCAACGGACTACTACCCCTAATATCCCACATCATCCCGTCAGACAGAGCTACCGGACTGCTACCACTTATATCCCACATCATCCCATCAGACAGAGCCAACGGACTACTACCCCTATTATCCCACATCATCCCGTCAGACAGAGCCACCGGACTGCTACCACTTATATCCCACATCATCCCATCAGCCAGAGCCACTGGACTACTACCCCTAATATCCCACATCATCCCATCAGCCAGAGCCACTGGACTACTACCCCTAATATCCCACATCATCCCATCAGCCAGAGCCACTGGACTACTACCCCTAATATCCCACATCATCCCATCAGCCAGAGCCAATGGACAACTACCCCTAATATCCAACATCATCCCGTCAGACAGAGCTACCGGACTGCTACCACTTATATCCCACATCATCCCATCAGCCAGAGCCACCGGATTACTACCACTAATATTCCACATCATCCCATCAGCCAGAGCCACCGGACTACTACCCCTAATATCCCACATCATCCCGTCAGACAGAGCCAATGGACAACTACCCCTAATATCCAACATCATCCCGTCAGCCAGAGCTACCGGACTGCTACCACTTATATCCCACATCATCCCATCAGCCAGAGCCACCGGATTACTACCACTAATATTCCACATCATCCCATCAGCCAGAGCCACCGGATTACTACCACTAATATCCCACATCATCCCATCAGACAGAGCCAACGGACTACTACCACTAATATTCCACATCATCCCATCAGCCAGAGCCACTGGACTACTACCCCTAATATCCCACATCATCCCATCAGCCAGAGCCAATGGACAACTACCCCTAATATCCAACATCATCCCGTCAGCCAGAGCTACCGGACTGCTACCACTTATATCCCACATCATCCCATCAGCCAGAGCCACCGGATTACTACCACTAATATTCCACATCATCCCATCAGCCAGAGCCACCGGATTACTACCACTAATATCCCACATCATCCCATCAGACAGAGCCAACGGACTACTACCCCTAATATCCCACATCATCCCGTCAGACAGAGCTACCGGACTGCTACCACTTATATCCCACATCATCCCATCAGCCAGAGCCACCGGACTACTACCCCTAATATCCAACATCATCCCATCAGCCAGAGCCACTGGACTACTACCCCTAATATCCCACATCATCCCATCAGCCAGAGCCAACGGACAACTACCCCTAATATCCCACATCATCCCGTCAGACAGAGCTACCGGACGACTACCCCTAATATCCCACATCATCCCGTCAGACAGAGCTACCGGACTACTACGCCTAATATCCCACATCATACCGTCAGCCTCGGGTCAGAACCAGAGTGCTGAGTGGAACGGTCCTAACTTCCATACCAATGACCTCTTTAATAGAAGCCTGGGTCAGAACCAGAGCGCTGAGTGGATTTGCCCTCACTTCCATACCCGAGATCCCTTTAAGAGGGAAGATGTGCCTAAAGGGATGGAGGATGTGTGATGGGTATCTGGGCAGGGAGGGGGGGATTCATTTCTGTCATGTGCTCTCTGCTCCTTTCTATGGGGCAGGCAATGGCTGGGAGCTTATGTTCCCGGGGATGCTAGATTTCTCCCACCTGGTCACTGTCTGCTGAGGTATTGTAGAGTGGGAAAACTGTTGCTCATAGCAACCAATCACAGCTCAGCTCCTTTTAAACAGCTCTGGTGAAATGAAAGATGCTTATTGATTGGGGGGGTTATGTGGAGTGGGCGTGGCTGATACACACATGCATTCATTTTTAAATATATAGATGTGAAGTGTAAAATGTTTGCCTATGTACTGTATGTATTAAAGAGGCTATGCGGCACACTCAGTGAAATTAGGGTGCACAAATAGGAATTCACTCCAATCCATATAGTAATATAATATGGCACTCCAGGTAGTGATGCAAAAAATATTTATTTCATATAATATCCACTTTGTTGCAAAATAATTTGACGTTTCGGCTCAAAGACCTTCCTCAGAACAGTTCTTGTCTGTGTAAGAGGCCTTATTTGGTATTTTGGTATCCAAGCCTCCTCTTGATTTGCATTTACAATATTTTTAAGTCAATTTTTCCGGGCTATGTTGTTTTTGCTGTGTACCTTAATCAATAAAATATTTTTTTCTCTGTGCCTGTATTGCATATGCACATGCTTTTTTCTACTTCCATTGTAGAACATTAAAATAACCACAACTTCAGTTACGTTGCTAAACCTGAGATTAGTGCAACCTTAGGAATGGCTTTGCATCAAATCAGCTGCCCTTCGCTTACAAATTGGGGGTTGCCTCACCAATGAGACCCACTTCACGGTTTGGGGAAAAAGTCAAACGGCCATTTAGACAAAACAATTATTGGTGAATGCCGAATTTTAGAAATGTTCAGCCGGAGTAAATAGGCCTCCAATCACCTGGAAAATGACGGATATTCGGATCATTTTAGAGTGTTCTGCTGCTGACAACCTTAAGCCGAATGGGGAGTAAATGATCATATTGGCAATGTGTCGGCCCGTGTGAACGGGACAGTAAATGAGCACCTATCAAATTGTATATGGATGATCAACGCTAGAGTTGAGCAAAAAGATTTGCAGTACCCTGCCTCAGCAGACACATTATTATTGCTCAGTAAAACCCTAAGGCTATGTGCACACGTCCGGAATTCCCGCGGAAATTTCCGTGGGAATTCCGCAATTCCAATTCCGTGGGAAATACGCGAGAAATCTGCATTTGTAATTCCCGTGTATTTCCCGCGTTTTAACTAGCGTTTTGCAAGCGTAATTAGCTTGCAGAATGCTAGCGTTTTCCAAGCGATCTGTAGCATCGCTTGGAGAACTGATTGACAGGTTGGTCACACTCGTCAAACATAGTGTTTGATAAGTGTGACCTACTTTTTACTACTGAGGCCGCCAATGCGGCATCATTAGTAAAAAGATATAAAGTTTAAAATAAAAAGAAAAATAAAAAATTGGGTTATTCTCACCTTCCGGCGTCCCACGCAGCGTTCCCGATCCTCACGATGCTCCCGGCAAGTCCCATTCCCAGGGATAGCTTGCAACAATGGACAATGACCTTTGATGACATTGCGGACTCGCGATACCGTAGCGGTCTCACGAGTCCGCAACATCATCATTTGTCATTGTCACAAGGCATCCCAGGGAACGGGACCTGGCGGGAGCATCGCTGAGGTCTGGGGACGCTGCGGAAGGTGAGAATAACACAATTTTTTATTTTTTACAGGGATATGGTACCCAGAGCCTGAAGGAGAATCTCCTCTCCTCCAGACTGTGGGTACCATCCACAAATTTTCTGCTTACTTTTCGCATGATGGGCATAGCCACATGTGGAAAGTAAGCGGAACAATGCAATCCTATGTGTACGGAATTCCCTCGATTCTGCACAAAGAATGAACATGCTGCATATTTTTCCGTGATGCGATCCCGCCAAGGAAAAATACGCAGCATTAGCACAGCATGTGCGGAATGCCATAGGATTGCATGGGATGCTTTTTTTTTTTGCGTTTTCGTGGCAAAATCGCACGTTTAAAAACGCGGCAAAAACGAAAAAAAAAAAATGCTACGTGTGCACACAGCCTTAAATAGTTGTCTACTTCTTGGACAACTCGTTCTTAAATCCATGAGTCCTCCAAATAAAATAAGAAAAGTTTATACTCACTTCCCTCACCATTCCAGTGATGCCAGTCATGCAGTGTCGGACTGGGGAGCCGAGGGCCCACAAATAAGCAACTTGTGGGCCCCACTTTTTAGCTTCATGCAAATATGACATTAATCTCAATCACAAATTTATATAACAATGAACTGGGTAGCTTGCTAAATAAATCAGATGCTGCCTTTGTCTGTATATAGTGATTGAAGAATATTGTGCCACACACTGCTTATACAAGAGGATGGTGGCCCACCGGAGGATTCTCCTGTTCTCCAGTGGGCCAGTCCAACCCTGTGATCTATGATGCCCTTAATAATAGTATAGTGGAAATGACTTCAGTGAACATTTAAATTAAAAACAAAAGACTAATAACAAGCAAAACTACAAACAACCAACAGTGAACATCAGTGCACAAATCACCTAAAATCAGAAACAGGAGACCAGGACAAATGCTTGAATTCACTGCCAGAAACGCGGCAGATTTTAATGAATCCTGTTTCTTTTTATGGACCAATAATAAAGCAACTATTTTTAAAATATTATTAATAAATGGTGCTAAATTTCCTTCTACTCGTTTGGAAACTGGTATTGCAGCAAAAGGAGACAACTCCACATTAATGCCTCTGGATTTAGAATGTGATTTAATAAAAGTTCCTGCAGGTGTAATGTGTAGGTATCCTGATAGTTTTGTACATTTATGTGTGTATGTCATCCTGCTCTCAGAAACAGACACGGATTCCAGTGATGTGTCACTTACTGGGCTTCTTGCTTTAGTTTGCATAAGGGCGCAGTCAGGCAGCCATATAACATGGACGACAATCAGATTGCAATGCTCAGACTGGCCATCAGCCCTCCTGTCATAGAAATACATGCTGTCATGCTCGGGTCAGGAGAGCCGACGACCAAACTGAGCTTTGCCGTGCGATCGTCATCCGTGTTATATGGCCGTCTGACTGTGCTCTAAAAATCATCAGCAGGAGATTATCACTAGAGGACTAGTAAACCTGCTACCAAGTAGTCCAACCCCACCACCGATTGGCAGCTTTCTGCCTATGCAGAGTATCAACAGAAAGCTGCCAATCAGTGGTGTGGGCGGGGTTAAAGAGGAAGGCTCAGCTTCCAGAGATTGGTAGATCTGCAGCAGATGCAGTGAAAGTAGAGGAATATGTAAGAGAACATCAGAAAGACAGAAGTGCGGCCGGTGTCACACCTCGTAGTGAATTCTGCTGGATTTTACATTTATGTCGTAGCAACCCAGCGACATCTACTAATGTTAGGTATCACACAGGAGCACTAGTATCACCGCGGACCACCCATGTATGACCCTTATGTATTACAAGTACAGTCATGTGGTCTCACACACAAGCTCTTATGTATGGAGCCCTTGTTCTCCTTCACTGCCACCTATTCACATTATGATCTTAAGGACTATAGACCTCATTCATGTGACTGTTGGATCGGTGCAGTCGCCTCCTGAATACAGGGTCCATACAATACTATATACTATACATGTTAGTATAAGATCACTTTGGCTAAGCACTACATGCTGTATAAAACTGGTGATCCACAGCATATAGATGCACATATAAGCGTAACTAAACTGTACTTTTTTTTAATATAATTTTGTCCAACATAGAACGTTATGCAAACACTTTATAAGGTAATTTGTCTTCATTTCATATATATATATATATATATATATATATATATATATATATATATATATACAGTATATACAGTGTCGGACAGGGGTGTCTAGGGCCCACCAGTAATATTGCCTTCGGGGGGGGGGGGGGCACTTTTCACATGCATACAAATATTACACCACCCTCTTCACAAATTTATCTATATCTCTATATAATAATAAACTGGGTAGTTTGGTTAACAAATGAGGATAAGCTTCTTTTTTTCTATACAGAGTGAATTATGGCAACTGTTGCCCATACAGTGGGGATGGGGACCAAGATCTGCACAGGGGCCCACCGGGGGATTCCCCTGTTCCCCTCTGGGCCAGTCCGAGCCTGGGTGTAGTATATAGAGGAAGTGTCCTGTGTGGTGTAGTGTATAGAGGATGTGTCCCGTGTGGTGTAGTATATAGAGGATCGGTCAGCTCTCCTGTGTGGTGCAGTATATAGAGGATCTGTCAGCTCTCCTGTGTGGTGCAGTATATAGAGGATCGGTCAGCTCTCCTGTGTGGTGTAGTATATAGAGGATCGGTCAGCTCTCCTGTGTGGTGTAGTATATAGAGGATCTGTCAGCTCTCCTGTGTGGTGTAGTATATAGAGGATCTGTCAGCTCTCCTGTGTGGTGTAGTATATAGAGGATCTGTCAGCTCTCCTGTGTGGTGCAGTATATAGAGGATCGGTCAGCTCTCCTGTGTGGTGCAGTATATAGAGGATCGGTCAGCTCTCCTGTGTGGTGCAGTATATAGAGGATCTGTCACCTCTCCTGTGTGGTGTAGTATATAGAGGATCTGTCAGCTCTCCTGTGTGGTGTAGTATATAGAGGATCTGTCAGCTCTCCTGTGTGGTGTAGTATATAGAGGATCGGTCAGCTCTCCTGTGTGGTGCAGTATATAGAGGATCGGTCAGCTCTCCTGTGTGGTGCAGTATATAGAGGATCTGTCAGCTCTCCTGTGTGGTGCAGTATATAGAGGATCTGTCAGCTCTCCTGTGTGGTGCAGTATATAGAGGATCTGTCAGCTCTCCTGTGTGGTGTAGTATATAGAGGATCTGTCAGCTCTCCTGTGTGGTGTAGTATATAGAGGATCGGTCAGCTCTCCTGTGTGGTGCAGTATATAGAGGATCGGTCAGCTCTCCTGTGTGGTGCAGTATATAGAGGATCTGTCAGCTCTCCTGTGTGGTGCAGTATATAGAGGATCTGTCAGCTCTCCTGTGTGGTGCAGTATATAGAGGATCTGTCAGCTCTCCTGTGTGGTGTAGTATATAGAGGATCTGTCAGCTCTCCTGTGTGGTGCAGTATATAGAGGATCTGTCAGCTCTCCTGTGTGGTGCAGTATATAGTGGATCTGTCAGCTCTCCTGTGTGGTGTAGTATATAGAGGATGTCAGCTCTCCTGTGTGGTGCAGTATATAGAGGATCTGTCAGCTCTCCTGTGTGGTGCAGTATATAGAGGATCTGTCAGCTCTCCTGTGTGGTGCAGTATATAGAGGATCTGTCAGCTCTCCTGTGTGGTGCAGTATATAGAGGATCTGTCAGCTCTCCTGTGTGGTGCAGTATATAGAGGATCTGTCAGCTCTCCTGTGTGGTGTAGTATATAGAGGATCTGTCAGCTCTCCTGTGTGGTGCAGTATATAGAGGATCTGTCAGCTCTCCTGTGTGGTGCAGTATATAGAGGATCTGTCAGCTCTCCTGTGTGGTGTAGTATATAGAGGATCTGTCAGCTCTCCTGTGTGGTGCAGTATATAGAGGATCTGTCAGCTCTCCTGTGTGGTGCAGTATATAGAGGATCTGTCAGCTCTCCTGTGTGGTGCAGTATATAGAGGATCTGTCAGCTCTCCTGTGTGGTGCAGTATATAGAGGATCTGTCAGCTCTCCTGTGTGGTGTAGTATATAGAGGATCTGTCAGCTCTCCTGTGTGGTGCAGTATATAGAGGATCTGTCAGCTCTCCTGTGTGGTGCAGTATATAGAGGATCTGTCAGCTCTCCTGTGTGGTGTAGTATATAGAGGATGTCAGCTCTCCTGTGTGGTGTAGTATATAGAGGATGTCAGCTCTCCTGTGTGGTGTAGTATATAGAGGATCTGTCAGCTCTCCTGTGTGGTGTAGTATATAGAGGGTCTGTCAGCTTTCCTGTGTGGTGTAGTATATAGAGGATCTGTCAGCTCTCCTGTGTGGTGTAGTATATAGAGCAGAGGTCTCAAACATGCGACCTGCGGGCCCCATGCGGCCCCTGAGGCAGGCATCTGTGGCCCTCAGTGCACCACATGTCTCACTCCCTGAGGCAGGGGGAAGACACACATTCATGAGCGGCGATGGCATTGGCTGCTCTGTGTGCACACACTGCACAGGACCTGTGATGAGGTCACATGAGGGGGAGGAGTTAGGGGTCACATGATCAGGGCCTCAGTGTGTGCAGGATGTTGCTGTCTGTGCTGGTTGTCATGGTACTGGATGAAGGTAGGTTTATGCGTGGGGTCAGGAGGGGTTTACAGGGTGGATGGAACAGAGCCCTGTGTGTACGAGGTGTACGGAGCGGAGCCCTGTGTGTACGAGGTGTACGGAGCGGAGCCCTGTGTGTACGAAGTGTATGGAGCGGAGCCCTGTGTGTACGAGGTGTATGGAGCAGAGCCCTGTGTGTACGAGGTGTACGGAGCGGAGCCCTGTGTGTACGAGGTGTACGGAGCGGAGCCCTGTGTGTACGAGGTGTACGGAGCGGAGCCCTGTGTGTACGAGGTGTACGGAGCGGAGCCCTGTGTGTACGAGGTGTACGGAGCGGAGCCCTGTGTGTACGAGGTGTACGGAGCGGAGCCCTGTGTGTACGAGGTGTACGGAGCGGAGCCCTGTGTGTACGAAGTGTATGGAGCGGAGCCCTGTGTGTACGAGGTGTATGGAGCAGAGCCCTGTGTGTACGAGGTGTACGGAGCGGAGCCCTGTGTGTACGAGGTGTACGGAGCGGAGCCCTGTGTGTACGAGGTGTACGGAGCGGAGCCCTGTGTGTACGAGGTGTACGGAGCGGAGCCCTGTGTGTACGAGGTGTACGGAGCGGAGCCCTGTGTGTACGAGGTGTACGGAGCAGAGCCCTGTGTGTACGAGGTGTACGGAGCAGAGTCCTGTGTGTACGAGGTGTACGGAGCGGAGCCCTGTGTGTACGAGGTGTACGGAGCGGAGCCCTGTGTGAACGAGGTGTATGGAGCAGAGCCCTGTGTGTACGAGGTGTATGGAGCGGAGCCCTGTGTGAACGAGGTGTACGGAGAGTAGCCCTGTGTGTACGAGGTGTACGGAGCGGAGCCGTGTGTGTACGAGGTGTATTAAGTTTGAAAGAAATGCGGCCCCCTAGCCCAAATTTTTTTTATGTGCGGCCCATTTACTCTGCCGAGTTTGAGACCCCTGATATAGAGGATCTGTCAGCTTTCCTGTGTGGTGTAGTATATAGAGGATGTGTCCTGTGCGGTGTAGTGTATAGAGGATGTGTCCCGTGTGGTGTAGTATATAGAGGATCTGTCAGCTCTCCTGTGTGGTGTAGTATATAGAGGATCTTTCAGCTCTCCTGTGTGGTGTAGTATATAGAGGATCTGTCAGCTCTCCTGTGTGGTGTAGTATATAGAGGATCTGTCAGCTCTCCTGTGTGGTGTAGTATATAGAGGATCTGTCAGCTCTCCTGTGTGGTGTAGTATATAGAGGATCTGTCAGCCCCCTTGTGTGGTGTAGTATATAGAGGATGTGTCCTGTGTGGTGTAGTATATAGAGGATCTGTCAGCTCTCCTGTGTGGTGTAGTATATAGAGGATCTGTCAGCTCCCCTGTGTGGTGTAGTATATAGAGGATGTGTCCTGTGTGGTGTAGTATATAGAGGATCTGTCAGCTCTCCTGTGTGGTGTAGTATATAGAGGATCTGTCAGCTCCCCTGTGTGGTGTAGTATATAGAGGATGTGTCCTGTGTGGTGTAGTATATAGAGGAACTGTCAGCTCTCCTGTGTGGTGTAGTATATAGAGGATCTGTCAGCTCCCCTGTGTGGTGTAGTATATAGAGGATGTGTCCTGTGTGGTGTAGTATATAGAGGATCTGTCAGCTCTTCTGTGTGGTGTAGTATATAGGATCTGTCCTGTGTGATGTTTTTACATATCTGCATGGTGGGCCCCAAGAATGATTTTTCTCTGGTGGGCCCAAGGTAATCCAGTCCAGACCGCTGCTCACCCCTGATACACAATAGGTTTTTTTTTACTTTTGCTGGTATTTTTTCTGAAAAAAGTAATAATTGTAGCAGAAGTGGTCATCAGAGGTTGTTACCTGACCAATCAGAGGGGGGAGATGCTGCGTTAGGGGTCCTGTTACCTTAGTTTGCAACCCATTCCTTTGCCGGGGGGCACCATTGGCTAAGACTGCCTAAAACACCAAAATAACTTGTCATGATATTTATAAAAATACTGAAATACATGTCTGTATATGAGAATAATCTAACCAAAAGCAACATAGATGTTTTATAATTTTTTTATGCAATAAAAAGTTGGTAATAATTTGCAATGATGATAAAAGAAAGTGTCCTGTCACTTTCTGTAGAAAGGAGCAGATGATGATGATTCCGCTACTCAGGCCTTGGTTTGCACTTGTGCCGTTTTTGGACATCCAGGTCTGGATCACACATGACAGAGCGGAAAAGAGCAGGAATGTGTGACATGTGGTCTGAGTAGTTGCAGTTTTCCTGGATTCCTACAGCATCGTGATTAACCATATGGCCTTCTGTCTGACCATGGGCAGGAAGGTGAAGGAGCAGCCGCTTCTTTCCGTCTGTCCATGGCCTTGTAGATGAAGGAGCAGCCACTTCCTTCCATCTGTCCATGGCCTTGTAGATGAAGGAGCAAGCACTTCCTTCTGTCTCTACATGGCCAAGTAGGTGAAGGAGCAAGCACTTCCTTCTTTCAGTCCATATCTAGTAGGTGAAGGAGCAGCCGCTGCCTTCTTTCAGTCCGTATCTAGTAGGTGAAGGAGCAGCCGCTGCCTTCTTTCAGTCCATATCTAGTAGGTGAAGGAGCAGCCGCTGCCTTCTTTCTGTCTATATCCGGTAGGTGAAGGAGCAGCCGCTGCTTTCTATCTGTCCATATCCGGTAGTGTTCTCCTTTCCACCACATTGTAGATGAGTCGTCCAGATGGTGACATAGCAAGTATAGCTGAAAGAAGACCTTCAATTTCAGCCTTTAATTACTTGCTATGTTGCTCCAGAGGAAGGCGAAAAATAACCCTGAGGACTCGTTGGATTATCCTCATATGACGGGAAAAAAATTCCTTCCTGACCCCAAGTATGGCGATCGGAATAAATCCCTGGATGTTTGGTGCTCAAATCTATGTGGATGTTATGTGGTGGAAGCTCGGTAGGTTTGTCACAGTTCTGTAAATGAGAATGTCCAGTTTCGATGTCTCATCTGATGAATGTAAATCTTCATTCCTGAATGTTACTGGAATGGGGCTGATTGTTATCAGCCTAATAGTCCTGCTGTAAGAAGAGAAATATGCACATCTGAGAATCAGCTCCTCACATTCAGTATATAGTGTACTGAGGGATATAACCATAAGGGATATAGTGGCTAAGTGCACTACTGGGTAGTGATAACATTATCGATCCGTATGTGTTATACTTACATAGTAATATGGGAACGGTGGGTCGGATCTGCCGCGCTCCACATCGCTCCAGTCTATGGAGTGGAAGAACGGGTGGGACCTGATGGATGACGTTATGGCCAATCGGGCAGATGGAGTTTTGCAGAGAAGCTAAAAAACGAATGAGACCATTGGTCATTACATTATATATTATTACTGATACGTTATTACACAATGTCTATGGACTGTCCACATCTTATCTTCTATCTAGTCTTGTAATCCATCGTCATCTTTATCCATCTGATACTACTCACCCCTTTTATGATGTCAATGGTATTAATGCATATCTCCGGTGGAAAATAAGGGGTGTGCTCACGCAGAGACTGGTGGTATTCGTCCATTGAGCCTTTGCTGTAAAATGGCCAGTCCCCCACGCTCATCATATATAGGATGACTCCAAAGGAAAAGGAGTCTGCCAGATGGTTGTATCCTTCTTCATCCATTATCTGTGAAAACATGAGATTGAAGAGAAGTTGAATATACCGGGAAGGGGAATTACACACATACTATTAGGACCGGTCTGTGATTAGATGTGAGCAGGATACATTGGGATCAGATTATCCCTCAATCCTGCTATCAGCACCAATCACACAGAGATGTTCCTTACCTCAGGCGCTATGTAACCCTGAGTGCCAACAATGTACTCCACTATGTCACCCTCAGACACATTCATGGCTGATGCGCCAAAGTTGGAGATTTTGATATGACCGGTGTCTTGGATGAGGATGTTCTCTGGCTTCAGGTCACTGCAGGGAGAAGGAGAAGACACTGATTGTGAGACTTTTTAATGAAAAGAACTTTCTACAATAGATATGTAAGGAGAGAACGGAGAGTCACAGGTGACAGATTTATGGAGGTGAAATGATTACCTATGTATGACGCCGTGTTCATGCGGGAATTGGAGTCCGCACACCATCTCTGCCGCAAAGAGTCTGTGGAGTAGAAAGTAAAGGGTGGATCAGTGGTTACATACACAATCATACAGAGAACATGAGGAGATCACACAAGTGTCCTTTTCACCTCATTATTTGCTCTTGTTGTCATTCTCCATTGCTCTAGGACTACATTGTGCGGGCAGCAGATTATTAAGATTGGGTATAAGACGTTTACCTTGTTGTCTTTGTGTTAAACAGCATTGAATCTTTCATATGGTGATTCAGGTCTCCTCCGGCCATATAGTCCATGGCTATTGCATATTCCGTAGGTGTCTCCATAAACGCTCACATAGACATTAGGTAGGGGCACCCGGCAGCCATTCTCAGGACTTCTACCTCTGTAGAGATTATATCCTCACAAGATCTCTTGTCCATGATCTTAATGGCCAGAAGTCCTTCACTGACCGGATCTGATGCCAAGCTGACCTGGAGAAAAATCACAACAGATCAGACCAAACTCCCATCTATTACTGGGTAATATGTCACTAGTTTATCCCAAGTATCATTACTTATGAACATCCTGTAATGAAGAAGTCCATCCCTCCTGTGTATCTGTGCAGGATACATTGAGGAACACGGATAAATATAAATTGAAACTTACTTTTCCATAGTTTCCTTTTCCAAGATCTTTCAGGAACTCAAGACTGTAAAGGTCCATAGGTTGGTCTGTGTGGACCAGTCCTCTTTGTGGAGAAATCTGTACACTGGCATCTCCAAGGTCTTGTGCCGGCATGTCCATTGTGTCGTGGGACATTTTATCCATTCCATCTGCTGAGATGATACAAGATTTATTAACCCTTTAGCGAATTCATAATAGAAATGGTTGTCATGTTGTGCAGCAAATGTATGGAGCGGGCTCAGGAGCTGAGCATGCATCGTACCAATGCCTGCTGTATTATATAGCTGCCACCGGCCTATAACGGCAGCCACCAGAGCTTTCTCCGATTACTGCTGTTTAACCATTTCAAAGCTGACATCTGTATTTAAATGAAGTCAATGCTGATTTGTGTGCACCAGCAGCCATTACCCTTCCCCCCCAGGAAACAGCTGCAGGGGGTCAATTGTTTGAAATGACTACCTGGACCCTCTGAAAGCCCTTGTCTTTCAGATTCCTCCTTCTGTTAAGACCAGCCTGGCTTAATTTCATATGAGAACATTAATTTAGCAATATACAGTTCTATCACAGTATATAGAACAAGCGATCAGAAAATCGCAGGTTTAAGTCCCCTAAGGAGACTAAAGAAAAGTAAAAAAATTTATTAGCCTCCTCATTAATATCAATATTAATAATAATATTAATTTGCTTATCTTGTATCACCCCATCTGTATAAATCCGATGTAGAAAAATATAACATTAATTAACCACTGAAGTGAGCAAAAGAAAATTGAAACATCAGAATTGTGTTTTTTGAGGGCGCCGTATCCACCTAAAAAAATGCAATATAAAGATATCACAAAGTCTGGTCTACCCAGGAGAGGAATCAATAAAAGCTAGAACTCGACACGCAAAAAAACAAGTCGTCACACAGCGCCATCGAGCTATCAAAATCAAAAAGATACAATGTCTCACAATATGGGGACACGATACATTTTTTTTTATAAAATTCCTTAATTCCTTTCACCACTTAATTAAAAAAAAACAGATATATGTTCATTATTGCCCTAGTTGTAACTGACATTGAGAAACATTTTGGAAGATCGTTTTTACCACTCAATAAACACAGTAAAAAAAAAAAAAATCAATGGCTGAATAACTTTTTTTCCACAATTTTACCACATTTTGAATCATTTTCCCCATTTTCCAGAACATTGAATAGTGTACAAAACTACAGCTCTGTCCATTAAAAAACACAAGTCCACATATGGCTAAATTTGCAGAAAAGTTAAGCATTAAATAGTTATGGGTTTTCAAAGGAGGGAGGAAAAACAACCAAGGGTTACCCTGTCTAGAAGGGCTTAACAAATATAGCTCCAGAGCAAATATTAGAATTTTATACAGCTTTAGGTAAATGAGCCGGAAATGTCTAATATTTCGGCTCTCATTTATCAAAACTGTCCAATAGCAAAAACGTCCATGTTGCTGATAGCAACGAATCACAGCACAGATTCCATTTCTTAACATTCTTTAGAACAATGAAGCCACATTGTGATTGGTTGCAATGGACAACAAGGACAATTTTTCTGCACTTTTGATAAGTGAGGCCTGTACATAATATTAGGAGTATAATTTCCCCTCACCCCAGTCTTATTATACAGAGCAGTTTCCATCTTACCTGGTTCCTCTTTATCCGGTGAGGTGTTTAGTGGAGAATCACTCAGCTGTTTGTTCTCTGGGATGGAGATGTTCTCAGATGATGTCCTGGACCTCCGTAATGCACCATTCCCATTTATAATGGGTTTGGCATAGATGAGACGTCTCCGACATTGGACAACCCAGTCTCTGCTGTTCCTGATCCTCTTCTGGGCTGCTGCTCTTTGTAGGTTCGGTGCCTCCAGACTTTTTTTTTCTTGGAGAACCTCTTCCAGCTCTAACTCTGCGCTGATGTTTCAACGCCTATTGAGGATAGCATCTTTGTTCCTCTTGCGTATTTCAGGGACCAGATCTCCGATTTTTTTCAAGGTGATAAGAATGGCCCTCTGAAGCTCAGCGGAGGCTGCAGAGTGAAACTCCATGAGGGTCTCCATATTCCTTTTCTCTGTAAGGATCTCATGTCTTTTGGTCTTTCTCTTTCTCCAGGTTTTGTCGTTTGGATGCCATTTCTGAGGCGTCAGTGTCCATGTCTGGTAATATAGAGTCTTTTTGCCCTAAAGCAAACAATGGTACCTGCTCTTCATTTATTCCTCTCTTCTCTCTCAGAACCCAATCTCTTTGGGCTCTTCTTCTGTCTTTATCCATTTCAGAATAAATTTTTGCTTCGCTTGTCACAAAAAGCAAAAGGGGCTGCCTCACCCTTGGGAGTCTGTAAGGCAGTGATTTCCCTTAGGCCGCAACAATGGAATATAGAATATGATGATGTCATCACATCACTTGTGACATCGGTTTTACTGTGATGTCACTGTGAGATAGATAATAGATAGATACAGACAGTCATATGTAAAAGATTGGGCACCCCTATTAATGTTAACCTTTTTTCTTTATAACAATTTTGGTTTTTGCAACAGCTAATTTAGTTTCATATATCTAATAACTGATGGACTCAGTTATATTTCTGGATTCAAATGAGGTTTATTGTTCTAACAGAAAATGGGCAATCTGCATTTTAATAAAATTTGACTGGTGCAAAAGTATGGGCACCTCAACATAAAAGTGACATTAATATTTCGTAGATCCTCCTTTTGCAAAAATAACAGCCTCTAGTCGCTTCCTGTAGCTATTAATGAGTTCTTGGATCCTGGATGAAGGTATTTGTGACCATTCCTGTTTACAAAACAATTCCAGTTCAGTTAAGTTTGATGGTCGCTGAGCATGCACAGCCTGCTTCAAATCATACCACAGATGTTCAATGATATTCAGGTCTGGGGACTGGGATGGCCATTCCAGAACATTGTAATTGTTCCTCTGCATGAATGCCTGAGTAGATTTGGAGCGGTGTTTTGGATCATTGTCTTGCTGAATTATCCATCCCCTGCGTAACTTCAACTTCGTCACTGATTCTTGCACATTATTGTCAAGAATCTGCTGATACTGAGTTGAATCCATGCGACCCTCAACTTTAACAAGATTCCCGGTGCCGGCATTGGCCACACAGCCCCAAAGCATGATGGAACCTCCACCAAATTTTACAGTGGATAGCAAGTGTTTTTCTTGGAATGCTGTGTTTTTTAGCCTCCATGCATAACGCCTTTTTGTATGACTAAACAACTCAATCTTTGTTTCATCAGTCCACAGGACCTTCTTCCCAAATGTAACTCTCTTGTCCAAATGTGCTTTTGCATACCTCAGGCGACTCTGTTTGTGGCGTGCTTGCAGAAACGGCTTCTTTCGCATCACTCTCCCATACAGCTTCTCCTTGTGCAAAGTGCGCTGTATTGTTGACCGATGCACAGTGACACCATCTGCAGCAAGATGATGCTGCAGGTCTTTGGAGGTGGTCTGTGGATTGTCCTTGACTGTTCTCACCATTCTTCTTCTCTGCCTTTCTGATATTTTTCTTGGCCTGCCACTTCTGGGCTTAACAAGAACTGTACCTGTGTTCTTCCATTTCCTTACTATGTTCCTCACAGTGGAAACTGACAGGTTAAATCTCTGAGACAACTTTTTGTATCCTTCCCCTGAAAAGCTATGTTGAATAATCTTTGTTTTCAGATCATTTGAGAGTTGTTTTGAGGAGCCCATGATGCCACTCTTCATAGGAGTATCAAATAGGAGAACTACTTGCAAGTGGCCACCTTAAATACCTTTTCTCATGATTTGATACACCTGGCTATGAAGTTCAAAGCTCAATGAGGTTACAAAACCAATTTAGTGCTTCAGGAAGTCAGTAAAAAGTAGTTAGGAGTGTTCAAATCAAGAAAATGATAAGGGTGCCCATACTTTTGCACCGGTCAAATTTTGTTTAAATGCAGATTGCACATTTTCTGTTAGTACAATAAACCTCATTTGAATCCAGAAATATAACTGAGTCCATCAGTTATTAGATATGTGAAACTGAAATAGCTGTTGCAAAAACCAAAATTGTTATAAAGAAAAAAGGTTAAAATTAATAGGGGTGCCCAAACTTTTACATATGACTGTAGATGATAGATAATAGATAGATAATAGATAGATAGATAATAGATAGATAAATAGATACATAAATGATAGATAATAGATAAATGGATAGATAATAGATAGATGATAGATAAATAGATACATAAATGATAGATAATAGATAGATAGATAGATAGATATACAAAAAATCCTGACCAGCACCTTCCAAGTGTGAATAGGTGCAAGCTGCAGTGACTGCAAAAAATATATATAAAAAAGCACAGCAGCACCCTGTGAATGCCAGGACATTCTCTTGTAAGCTAGCTGCCCAGGAGAGACATGTTTGTCCATTATAGTAGGTTTTTTTTTTTAACCTGAAAGTGGTATATATAGTAGGATATGGTAGGGTTCAGACAGGACCTGTCAGAGAAGTATCACCTTGACGGGCACACAAGAATTGGCCAAATCATGCGCTAAGAACCTTCGCTTTTGTAAGTACATCTTGCTGAGGGACAGAGCGTTTGGAAGTTTTTATTTCCATTGACATCATATGTCCTGGCATTCACAGGGTGCTGCTGTGCTTTTTTTTATATAGATAGATAAATCCTAGATAGGTAGATAGATAGATACTGTAGATAGATAGATTAATAGATACAGTTGTGGCCGAAAGTATTGACACCCCTGCAATTTTGTCAGATAATACTCAGTTTCTTCCTGAAAATGATTGCAAACACAAATTCTTTGGTATTATCTTCATTTAATTTGTCTTAAATGAAAAAACACAAAAGAGAATGAAGCAAAAAGCAAAACATTGATCATTTCACACAAAACTCCAAAAATGGGCCAGACAAAAGTATTGGCACCCTCAGCCTAATACTTGGTTGCACAACCTTTAGCCAAAATAACTGCGACCAACCGCTTCCGGTAACCATCAATGAGTTTCTTACAATGTTCTGCTGGAATTTTAGATCATTCTTCTTTGGCAAACTACTCCAGGTCCCTGATATTTGAAGGGTGCCTGCTGCAAACTGCCATTTTTAGATCTCTCCACAGGTGTTCTATGGGTTTCAGGTCTGGACTCATTGCTGGCCACCTTAGAAGTCTCCAGTGCTTTCTCTCAAACCATTTTCTAGTGCTTTTTGAAGTGTGTTTTGGGTCATTGTCCTGCTGGAAGACCCATGACCTCTGAGGGAGACCCAGCTTTCTCACACTGGGCCCTACATTATGCTGCAAAATTTGTTGGTAGTCTTCAGACTTCATAATACCATGCACACTGTCAAGCAGTCCAGTGCCAGAGGCAGCAAAGCCGCCCCAAAACATCAGGGAACCTCCGCCATGTTTGACTATAGGGACCGTGTTTTTTTCTTTGAATGCCTCTTTTTTTTCTCCTGTAAACTCTATGTTGATGCCTTTGCCCAAAAAGCTCTACTTTTGTCTCATCTGACCAGAGAACATTCTTTCAAAACGTTTTAGGCTTTTTCAGGTAAGTTTTGGCAAACTCCAGCCTGGCTTTTTTATGTCTCGGGGTAAGAAGTGGGGTCTTCCTGGGTCTCCTACCATACAGTCCCTTTTCATTCAGATGCCAACGGATAGTACGGGTTGACACTGTTGTACCCTCGGACTGCAGGGCAGCTTGAACTTGTTTGGATGTTAGTCGAGGTTCTTTATCCAACATCCGCATAATCTTGCGTTGAAATCTCTTGTCAAATTTTTCTTTTCCATCCACATCTAGGGAGGTTAGCCACAGTGCCATGGGCTTTAATCTTCTTGATGACACTGCGCACGGTAGACACAGGAACATTCAGGTCTTTGGAGATGGACTTGTAGCCTTGAGATTGCTCATGCTTCCTCACAATTTGGTTTCTCAAGTCCTCAGACAGTTCTTTGGTCTTCTTTCTTTTCGCCATGCTCAATGTGGTACACACCCAGGACAGAGGTTGAGTCAACTTTAATCCATGTCAACTGTCTGCAAGTGTGATTTAGTTATTGCCAACACCTGTTAGGTGCCACAGGTAAGTTACAGGTGCTGTTAATTACACAAATTAGAGAAGCATCACTTGATTTTTCGAACAGTGCCAATACTTTTGTCCACCCTCTTTTTTATGTTTGGTGTGGAATTATATCCAATTTGGCTTTAGGACAATTCTTTTTGTGTTTTTTCATTTAAGACAAATTAAATGAAGATAATAATACCAAAGAATTTGTGTTTGCAATCATTTTCAGGAAGAAACTGAGTATTATCTGACAAAACTGCAGGGGTGTCAATACTTTTGGCCACAACTGTAGATATGTAGATAGATAGATACATAGATAGCAAATTTGAAGGATGGTGAACCAAACCTTTGCTGGTGTGTGTGTGTGTTCATATATATATATATATATATATATACCGTATTTTTCGCTTTATAAGACGCTCCGGATTATAAGACGCACCCCAAATTTTGAGGAGAAAAATAGGAAAAAAACTTTATTTTTAATAAAATGGTGGTGCATCTTATAATCCATGCGTCTTATTGCTTACCAGGGGTGGTGATGGAGGAGGCCGGAGTGGAACATTGCTGCTGGGATGAGGGGGTGTTTTGATGTGCAGCGTGCCGCTGCCGGTGTCTGTTACTGCCGCCGCCCTCTGTCCCCTGATGCTTGCCACCACCGCCACGCTCTGTCCCCCGGTGCCTGCTTGCCACCACCGCCGCACTCTGTCCCCCAGTGCTTGCCACCACCGCCACGCTGTCCCCCGGTGCCTGCTTGCCACCACCGCCGCGCTTTCCCCCGGTTCTTACCGCCACCACCACGCTCTGTCCCCCGGTTCTTACCGCCACGCTCCTATCCCCCCGGTGTTTGCCGCCATCGCCGCGCTCTGTCCCGTTCTGAGGGTACTTGCCGTGGCACTCTGTGCCCTGATGCTGCCGCTGCGCTGTCCGCCACCGCCGCGCTCCTGTCCCCCGGTGGTTTCTTCCGCCGCGCTCCTGTCCCCCGGTGGTTTCTTCCGCCCCACCGCCGCCGCCGTGCTCTGTCCTGTTCAGCGTGGGGGGGTCTCTGTCGCTCCATGCCTGCTTTCTTCCTGGAAAATGGCCACCGCGCATGCGCAGACGGACATCTCGGCACTGAAATCTCGGGAGATGAGATTTCAGCGCTGAAATCTCATCTCCCGAGATTTCAGTGCCGAGATGTCCGTCTGCGCATGCGCGGCGGCCATTTTCCAGGAAGAAAGCAGGCATGGAGCGACAGAGACCCCCCCACGCTGAACGGGACAGAGCGCGGCGGCGGCGGTGGGGCGGAAGAAACCACCGGGGGACAGGAGCGCGGCGGTGGCGGACAGCGCAGCGGCAGCATCAGGGCACAGAGTGCCGCGGCAAGTACCCTCAGTGGCAGCGCAAATGTATATCCTCTTTGTAAGACGCACCCCCTTTTTCCCCTCAATTTTGGGGGAAAAAAAGTGCGTCTTACAAAGCGGAAAATACGGTAGATATAGGGTGGGCCTTTTATATGGATACACCTAAATAAAATGGGAATACTTGGTGATATCAACTCCCTGTTTCTGGCACATTAGTATATGGGAGGAGGGAAACTTTTCAAGATGGGTGGTGACCATGGCGGCCATTTTGAAGTCGGCCATTTTGGATCCAACTTTATTTTTTCCAATGGGAAGAGGGTCATGTGACACATCAAACTTATTTAGAATTTCACAAGAAAAACAATGGTGTGCTTGGTTTTAATGTAAGTTTATTATTTCATGAGTTTTTTACAAGTTTATGACCACTTATAAAATGTGTTCAAAGTGCTGCCCATTGTGTTGGATTGTCAATGCAACCCTCTTCTCCCACTCTTGACACACTGATAGCAACACCGCAGAAGAAATGCTAGTCTAAGGGGGTCAGATTCCTTGTAGGAATGCTCTCGCCTGACACCCATAATGTGGTGGTGCACCATCTTGCTGTAAAAACTCAGGGAACGTGCCATCTTCAGTGCATAAAGAGGGCAACACATCATCATGTAGCAATTTCAGATTTCCAGTGGCATTGAGGTTTCCATTGATGAAGAATGACTCCATTATCTTTGCATCCCATATACCACACCATACCATCAATTATGGGTTTCCGGTCCGAGCATTCCTACATGAACAGCTTCCTGGAAATTGGATTTGTCATCGTGGGCCAGTTGAATGGCCACCAAAGTCTCCCGATCTGATCCCCTTAGACTTTTATCTTTGGGGTCATCTGAAGGCAATTCTCTATGCTGTGAAGATACGAGATGTGCAGCATCTAAAACAACGGATACTGGAAGCCTATGCTAGCATTTCTTCTGCTGTGTTGCTATCATTGTGTCAAGAGTGGGAGAAGAGGGTTGCATTGACAATCCAACACAATGGGCAGCATTTTGAACACATTTTATAATAGGTCATAAACTTGTAACAGGATGGATGAACACATATCTAAAGAAGAATATAATGCTGTCTGCAGAACTTGCAGGGCACAAATCAGATTAATAAAGCTGACAATGAATTGAGGCTTGCAAGAGATGTCAAAAGCAATAATAAAGGATTTTGGGGATATGTCAAAAGTAAAAGAAAAGTCAAAGATGCTATAGTATTTTTACAGGCTGAAAATTATGAAATGGTAAGACAGGATGTTGAGAAGGCCGAACATTTAAATTCCTATTTTGCATCTGTTTTCTCGCAGAAAGGAAATGTAACATCAACTGTCCTTCATTGTCCTATTAAGGGAATAGAAGAATCCAGGATATCTATAAATAGAAAGATAGTGAGGAAACACTTAGCTAACCTAAATGAATTCAAATTAAATTAGAAAATGGTAGCACACCAAATATGAAATATGTGAAATACGAATAGCAAAATGGCTTTAGTAATACATTTCATAATGGCTTTTGTAAGGCATATCAAATATGAAATAAGTGAAATATGAATAGCATAATGGCTTTTGTAATCTTGAAAAACATATGAGATACTTAGCACAAAATTTGGCCAAAAGATGTGAGCCCATTCACCAACGACAAGGTGATCTCAGATTGAATGGGTTCCTATACTGACGGCCTCGTGTGAACTGACCTCTGGCTAGTAACATGATAAAGCCTGTATATATAGGACAATAGGAACCAAACATGTGATTGAATGCGATTAAAATCACCACTTGATGAAGGGCGGAGTGCTCAGTCAGAAAACTAGTATACAAGTAATAGAACAAACTGACAGCACATCTAGAACTTGTCTGAATAGGTGCATACCAAAAGGCAACTTACATATTAAATTAGAAAATGGTAGCACACCAAATATGAAATATGTGAAATACGAATAGCAAAATGGCTTTAGTAATACATTTCATAATGGCTTTTGTAAGGCATATCAAATATGAGATCACCTTGTCGTTGGTGAATGGGCTCACATCTTTTGGCCAAATTTTGTGCTAAGTATCTCATATGTTTTTCAAGATTACAAAAGCCATTATGCTATTCATATTTCACTTATTTCATATTTGATATGCCTTACAAAAGCCATTATGAAATGTATTACTAAAGCCATTTTGCTATTCGTATTTCACATATTTCATATTTGGTGTGCTACCATTTTCTAATTTAATATGTAAGTTGCCTTTTGGTATGCACCTATTCAGACTAGTTCTAGATGTGCCGTCAGTTTGTTCTATTACTAAATGAATTCAAGTCTCCAGGGACCAACAGGTCTTTCTCTACACTCAATCCAGCAAATGGACACCCAACTTGGAGTGTTCACATTTTAAAAAATGAGGGCCTGACACCACTGAAGTGAAATATGTCACGGAGTGACTATTACGGTGTGACATGACCCAACAGGTGGTCAGTCAACGGACGGCACAACTCACAATCAACGGGATGGAAAAGGTGAGAGGAAGGCCGAAACGACAGGGAATGAGGGATGGTCATCACCTCAGCTCCAACCTGAGCCTATCCTTGCACTCACCTAATGCCCTATGCGGGTCTTCCCCCACCACCGTCAGGTAACCTCATTATTTGCCCTGGCTAGTGCACTGTCCGGAAAGGGGCATTAGCCTCACCTCTGCCGATATTACACACAAAGGGGAAGTGACAGACACCTAAGGGACAAGGTAACAAAAAACACAACTTAGCTTTTTCTGCTGCAAAGCACTGCACAGCAGAATAAGGCACCAGCAAAGCAAACTCAGCAATGCACCACTGCACCCAGAGAGCTACTTCCTCTAGCTTGGTCACTGTAGAATGCTATAACACCGAACAGTGAGCTGATGCATCAGGTGACCTCTTGAAGGATGATAGGAGTGGTCATCACCCACATCAGCTGACCCAGCAGCAATGCAATTACACCAGCAGACCAGAAAGGAAAAAGCTGACATTAACCCCCGATGGCCTGAAAGGAAAAAGTTTTAATCTGAGAAGCCAGATCTGCCACAGATCCAAAAATGGACCATGACATTAACTTTCACGAGAATATAAATAGTACAATTGTGACCGGCACGTCTTCCACTTTAGTTAACTCAGCAGATGTAGACCAATCATGACTGTTCACATTTCCACAAATTTGTGTTAACAGCAGCAGCAGCACCCACAGAAGTGACACTAAAGATATCACAGAGTGCAATTAAGGGACATTAATGCATCACACTAAAAAATGCAATATCACCTAGTCTGTACAATCTGCGATTGGGGTGCAAAAGTCCTTGGAGATTCATGACTTGTTCATATTAATGAAAGTTAGGTGGTCAACACTTTTAGGGGCACTTATCCATCAGGACACCACCAGCAACGCTGAAGAAATGTTCTGAGAGAACGCTGGCTGCCGGGCACGATTAAACCTCCAAGGCATGTGAGGCGAGCTCAGGCCACTCCTCCATTTTGGAAGACCAAAATGTGAAAGAGTTCAAACCCTCCCTGATAGTATTGATATTTATTTCTAAATATTCCTGCACCATTCTCTCCATTTGTTTACCACATGTAAGACTTGGACTCTGCTGTGTTGGTGCACAAGTTGGTCTAAAAAAAAGTGTCAAAGGACTCACAGAAATTGTTTCTTCGTCTTCCACTGCTGCTGCTGCTAATGTTTTAGCATTGACAAATTGACGGGCCGGAGGATGGAAGTCTACAGCTCTGATGCGAACTGTGTGCTTAACTGCTGTCTTGGGGAAAAGTTCTCTGAAGGTTGTATATAAACGTGTTTCGATACTCCAGCAATTGTGAGTCCCTTTCTAGGGTGGGCGTCATCTGGCAAAATATGGTTTTATAACATGGGTCTAATAAAGTGTCAACCCAGTAGTCACCGTTATTCTTAATCATTACTATACGGGGATCATGTTGCAGATAGTGCAGCAACAAGGCAGTCATATGTTGGGCTCTACCATGAGGTCCGAGCCCATGCTGTGTTGGTGGCTGGGTAACAATGAGGCTCGTTTCCTCCGTCCCCTCCCACCAATCCTTAACAACAGAGAGGGGAGGATTATCCTCTTCATCCGACAGTTGCTCGCCCATCACCTCTTCCTCCTCCATTTGTTCCTTGGATCTTGCACCTTCGATAACAGTTTGACTGTTATCATCACCAGCCCCCCTCATTTGCAATACTCCACCCTCCTTTGCCACCCGCCTGCGTGACAACAGTCTTGAACTTTGAGACAATGTTTTTCCTTCCGCAGCCTCCTCTGCTTCCTCCTCTTCTTCTGGGACCACCATCTCATCCCGCAGTCAATTCAAAGTCTGCTCCAGCATATAAATGACTGGAATAGTGATGCTGATGATGTCGTTGTCAGTGCTAACAATCTTAGTCATTTCAAAACTGTGTAGAAGGGTGCAGAAGTCCTTAATCTGTGCCCACTCTGTAAACATGATATGCGCCACCTCCTGCTTTGGCCCAGGCTATGCAACATGACATACTGCGTCAGGGCTCGTTGCTGCTGCCACAGTCGCTGTAACACGTGCAGAGTGGAATTCCACCATGTCGGCACATCGCATATCAACCTGTTAACTGGCATGGACAAAGACCTCTGTATCGATGCAAGTTAATGAACAGCGGAAATGAGCATACAGCTTACGTGCTTTCTGGAGCAGGTCACCCAGGCCGGAAGAGTGGCTGAGAAAACGCTGCACCACCAGATTGAGGACGTGAGCCATGCAAGGCACGTGTGTGAGCTTGCTTCACAGTAGGACTGCCACAGGGTTCATACAATTATCGGAAATGGCCTTCCCTGGATGCAGGTTCAGCGGAGACAGCCATTGATCAAATTCATCCTGGAGAGTGTTCACATTACAACTCTTCAGCTGTATGACTGCGATCTCCAAGGCATATCAATTTTAAGACTGCCTGATTGCGTTGAGCCCTAGCTGTGCAATATGGAGGTGGTGGGGGTTCGCTATGCACTGTTAGAACGCATGAAGGCAGAGGCTGAGGGCCCAGGTGGAGGCCCTACAGGAGATAGAGGAGGCAGAAGCAGTGGAGGAAGAGTTAAATGTAGAGGTTTGGCCTGCAAACCTTGGGGATTCCAAGACTTGTGGAGCAGCATCTGTCCCCACAGCCATCAGAGTCACCCAGTGCCCAGTCAGCGAGATGTAACGTCCTTGGCCATGCTTACTTGTCCAAGTGTCTGTGATGAAAAGCACCCTGGCAGACAGAGATTTTGTCAAGGAACGGGTGATAATGTTGTCTGCTACATGCCGGTGTAGCGCAGGCACAGCTTTCTTCGAAAAGTAATGGTGTCTGGGTAATTGGTATTGGGGACTGCGTCAGCCATCAGCTTTTGGAAATCGTCGGTATCCACCAGACGGAAATGGAGCATTTCCGTGGCCAACAAATTGGAGATGGTGGAGTTCAACCTCTTAGCTTTGTCATGCGTAGGAGGAAACAATCTTTTCCGTGACCACAACTGCAGAACCGTGGGCTGGCTGCAGTGCTGTGAGAGGGTGGAGTACAGTGAAGCGGACAAACTGCTGGACCATGAGAGAGGTGCAGGCGGAGATGTTTCTGTGGATTGAGAAACTTGTGGTGTGATCTTTCTCTGAGATCGGTCAAAAACAGCAGGCATGTCCACTTCTGATATACCCATAATCCTAGATTAATACGGCAATGGTCACTTCAATAAGTATATCCAAGCAAAAATAATCATGAGATATGTCATGAAGATTGAAGAAGTGAAAACAGTAGTAAATTATTAAAAAAGATCAAATTTTATTGATAAGCAATTTAAAACAGTAAGAAATTACATAACAAAGACATGAAATGGGTCTCCAACAAAGGGGGATAGGATAACCAGCAAAAAAGAAAAATGTAATTCTCTATATGGTGCAGAAAATATTAGCGGTTTGAGAATATTATTATGCATCTATAGTCCATAATGCCCATAAACTCCCATCAAAAATAAATAATTATCTTATGGCCTAAAAATCCACCAGCAATTGCAATGATATTGCTAAAATTTGCTAAACAAAGTGCAGCAACACTATAGGGATATATGGCCTATTTTCCAAGATGGGGGAAAAAAGGGGGCTACAAAAGAGAAACCACACCAAGGGAATATACAAAGCCTCTGTCCCATGTTTATTTAGTTTTGTCATTATTTTTCAGAAGATTAATTTGGAGTTTGTGGCACAGCAAAAAAGACATTCCATTAAAAGAAGCAAAGATCAGGTTTTTACCTATTGCTGGTCACTAGAATGCAGGGCAAGTATAAGGAGGCTGGATGCTGGTAGACTTATCACCGCCGCCCGACAGCGCGATTTCGCAATCGTTGCTTCTTCTTCCTTTGTTGGAGACCCATTTCATGTAATTTCTTACTGTTTTAAATTGTTTATTAAAAACGTTCAAATTTTATTGATAATTTACTACTGTTTTCACTTCTTCAATCTTCATGACATGTCTCATGATGATTTTTGTTTGGATGTCCACTTCTGTTACAGCTGAAGGTGGCCTCTCAGTCAGTGTGAATCGATCCAGTAAAAAACCCGAGGTTCTACGGTCAAAGACCTGAGTCTCAATAGTTGGCACGGTCAACAGAGGAGGAGGAAGAAGCAGCAGATGCGATTGATGCCTCGATCTGTGGGCATCGGGCACTCAGACCATCCTCATGGAGGTCATTTTGCAGGGTCCCAGTGCCACAGACCGACCCTATACCAGGGAGCACAATTTCAAAGTTATATGCAGAATCATTCATTGTTTGTGGATTATTTACACATTACAATGGAAAATGTCATCGTTGACAGCCTATATTTTAAATGTCAGACCAAGAATGGTCATGGAAACTAATATAGCTTAACTATAATGGGGGCTGGTTGGCTTCAATTAAGGTCATGTGACAGGTGCAACTTGCAACAAAACTGATAGTGGGAAGTGCATAATATATATAACGCACCTATATAGTCCTCCACACACTATAATACACTCCCCATTATCCTCCATACATTATATTGCACCTACATAGTCCTCCACAGAGCATAATTCACTCCCCATAGTCCTCTATGTCGTATAATGCACTCCCCATAGTTCTCCATACACTATAATGCACTCCATATAGTCCTCCAAAAAGTATAATATACTCCCTACAGTCCTCCATATAGTATAATGTACTCCCCATACTCCTCGATTTAGTATAAAGCACCCCAAAATCCTCCACATAGTATAATGCACATCAGTATCACACGTACCGCTGCTTGAGAAAAGCTGGCACAGTTCATGCTGTTCTCAGGTGCCCCCAGCCCGAACTCCTGCCTCCTTCATTAGTTCCGTGCCTACCTGGCAATCTAATAGCGTGCACCGAGTGGTGTACACTTTATTCTATAGCTGGCATCTGTTAGGAGTCTGATTTCTTCCTTCCCTATGATGAAATCTACACCCTTACATGCTGCAGTCTCCTGCGCTTCATCTGCCAGCGTTATTGCAGCGCCTTGCCAGCGGCTCAGTGGTTGCCGCGCTGCAGTTGCAGCTTTCTCTGCGTCCGCGGTTGTGACGCTTCGCACCTTATTTGACGGTAGGTCTAGACGGTGTAGTCCTGCTGTTTAAGGCTACTCCTGTGACCGCGAATACCGCGACTATATCGCTGTGTGTCTGTGACTCTGAACTGACTCAGCGGCTAATTTGAGCTTATTTGCCTGCAGCTCTGTGAGTATAACAGAGCTTGCTTTTGTGCACTGGGTGCCGTCTAACCCTTGTGCACATTACCGCCTTGTGCTCTGCCTCTCTAGCAGCGGTTTTTCCATCCACCACACGGTGGACCCCAGGTGGCGAAGGCACTTTATTTATTTTTTATTTATTGTCTTCCGCCACTCCTAACAGCATCGATGGGTAGGCTGCACAAGTGATGTGAAGTGCAGCGGCAGCGCCTTCACATCACCTGCCGTCCCTGCTGGCTTCTATTGAAGAGCAGTGCGTGCCGACCCTCGCTTCACGCTGCACAGTCACAGGCACAGGTCACTGTGCGAAGCTGAGTCTGAGAGTTGACATGCACAGGCAACAGCTGACCTGCAAACCACAGTCACCTGTTTCCTGTGTTGAGTCACCAGCAACTCTTCTACAACACCCTGGACATTACCATCTGTGGTCTGAAGCTGATTGGCTGCAATACAGCCAACCAGCATTAGTTTTCTTTGTGTGAGCTCACAGCACCGCTAAGGCAGGGAGCTGTGCTGTGATTGGTCGGCTGTCCTGCACAAGCAGCACAGCAGTATGGTATAGAGCAGGGGTCCCTAACCACCGGTCCGCGGCCCAGGACCGGGCCGTTGGGGTTCTTTTGCCGGTCCGCGGAGCTGCCGCAGACCAGCAGTAAACACTGACAGTGTGTTCTGCGGCGGCTCAGAGCACACTGCAGATGCCTGCCCTGGCTGTTCGTTATCACCGGATGAGTCGCACGTAGAGGCACGCAGCGCTCATCACATGTGAACACTGCAACGCATGTGTGGCTGCGTGCAGGCGGGAACACGCTGACATTGTTATGTGTCAGCGCTGTCTGTGGGCAGGGAGCAAGCCCTCTGCTTTCCCGCCCGTGGCCATAGTAACACTGCAGCCGTGGCCCGACTGAAGCAGCAGGGAATGAAGAGAGGTATTTTTTTTTTGTATATATGTATATGTGTGTGTGTTTATGTATGTGTGTGTATGTTTGTATCTGTATATGTGTGTTTATCTATGTGTGTGTATACTGTATGTGTATGCAGGGCTGACACTAGGAATTTCGAGGCCCCATACTGGTAAAATTTTTGGGGCCCCCTTGAGACTCCACCCAGGCTCCACCCCAACCCCACCTCCACCCCTCGAACTGTCCAAAGTCCCACCGCTCTCTCTTGGAAGAACTCCACTTCTCACCAATCACACATTAACAGCTCCCATCACCAGATCACACATATAGCTGGCAGCTTTTGTTTTGGCCAAAAGATTTTTTAAGCTGCCACCATAGCAGGGTAGACTCTTTTGGCCGAGCTCTATTCAACTGTAACCTATTAAATATTTATTAAAATATGTGATACAATTTAGGTTTTTTCTATTTTTCAATTTTTAAAATGACCAATAATATCACATACAAGGGAAAAATACCACCGCACCATGTCCAGACCACATAGTGACCTATAATACCACACACAAGGAACAAATACCGCCAGACCATGACCAGACCACATATTACCACCACAGTGACCGAATAATATCACATACAAGGAACACCACCGCACCATGACCAGACCACATATTACCACCACAGTGACCGAATAATATCACATACAAGGAACAGCACCGCACCATGACCAGACCACATATTACCACCACAGTGACTGAATACTACAATACTGATCAGTAATAAAAAAAACCCGATACTAACACCATAAGTGCCATTATACACAGGAGATCTGTACTTAGTATGCAGTGTCTGTGTACAGGTAATACAGTGATGAATGACATTATACACAAGGCCTCTATACAGTGTATAGTGTCGGTGTATAGGTGACACACTAACTCAAATGTGACGTCTCTAGGTTAAGTCCTTCATCTTTGCTTTTCATCTTTCATCCAGCACAGACCGCCATCACGTCTTCCAGCCAGGGCTCGTCTCTGCAGAAAATAACACAGTTACCTAGAGCTCCGCTTGCAGGACATATTACTTAATTTTCCCAACTTCTACATTACATCACATGAAGAAAAAAAGGCAATATAGTGTCACTCTACACAGTAACAGGACTGCCCTCCCCCCATTTAAAACAGTATACTCAAAAAATAAAATAAATACATCACTGCAGTAATAATATCCCTTAATTAGGCCCTGTGGTAATAATATCCCCCATCCTAGCCCCCGTGTGTCTCATTCCTTGCTTCAGCCATCCGTTCTCCCATCCTGCCCTCATAAGTATCCATTCTGCCCCATATGATCTCCCCATCCTGCCCCATCTGTCTCCACCGTACCCATCCTGCCCCATGATCCTGCACGATCTGTCTCCAGTCATGCCCCCATGTCTTTGATCCTGCCCCCTGTGTCTCCAATCATGCCCCATATCTCCAATCATGCCCCGTATCTCATTCTGCCCTTTCCTGTGTCTCACTGTCACATTCTGCCCCGTGCCTCACATTCTGCCCCTTTCTGTGTCGCACTGTCACATTCTGCCCCGTGTCCATTCAGCCCCCTCCTGTGTCTCACTGTCACATTCTGCCCCTATCGTGTCCAGCATTCTGCCCCTATCGTGTCCAGCATTCTGCCCCATCGTGCCCAGCATTCTGCCCCCATCATGACCAGCAATCTGCCCCATCGTGTCAAGCTATCTGCCCCATCATGCCCAGCATTCTGCCCCATTGTGTCCAGCATTCTGCCCCCATTGTGTCCAGCAATCTACCCCATCATGTCCAGCAATCTGCCCCATTGTGTCCAGCAATCTGCCTGTCACGGGGTCCTTCTCTGGTATCACACAATCAACAGAGCAAGCGAAGAGTGAACAATTCCAAGACCTTTATTCAGGCAAAAATACGAAAAGGTCCATATTCAGTCCACCACACAAAGGATAAGATAGTCCAGAATAAGAATGCAGTCCAGTATCAGGATAAAATGTCCAGGGAAACGAGATTCCAAAACACTCTAGCACCAGAGTATAAAAATGGGTCCATCTCTCTGAAATGCAGCCTTTTCACCATCTTGTCTCTACCGGAACTGACTTGTCCAGCTGCCGTTCTTCCCCCCCACCCCCTTCCTTGTCCAGGGGTAGTCAAACAAGTTACCTCCCAGAGGAGAACAAAAGGCCTTAGGGATTAATGCACTACAGGGGGTCATCAAGAGACAGATACAGTGAGGCTGTAGGCTTACAATGTAATAAGAAAAACACTATGAAAATAACTGGAATTGTTAAAAATAGGAATATACAAAAAATGACATCCACATAACATATCACACCATCACAACCTCTCCCCCCCATAATAAGTGAGCACGCCATGAGGTCTACACAGACCTCTGGCCTGCTCACTTTAGTCCACATTGCTCAGTTATTTATAATTCCTTGTACAGTGGCAGGGGTAGGTCGGCCTGGGGAGCCTATGGTTCTTCTTGTCGAGACAGTCCATCGGCGTTCTGGTGTTGGCTTCCTCGCTTGTATTGGATGGAGAAGCTGTAGGATTGTAAGGACAAGCTCCACCGCAGCAATCTTCCATTGTCCCCTGATACGCGATTCAGCCATGTGAGGAGGTTGTGGTCTGTAACAATTGTAAAGTCTCTGCCATACAAGTAGGGCTGCAATTTTTTTAGCGCCCATACGATGGCAAGGCACTCCTTTTCAATAGTGGCATAGGCAACTTCCCGATCCAGTAGTTTCTGACTGGCAAAAGCAACAGGATGTTCTTCTCCGGCGGCGTTCACTTGGCTATGTACTGCCCCAATCCCAAAGGTGGATGCATCTGTCTACACGAGGAACCTACATTTATAATCCGGGGCAGCCAAGACAGGAGCAGTGACGAGGGCAGTCTTTAACGCTGAAAAGGCATCCTCGCATGCAGGCGTCCATGTCACATTCCTAGGCATGTTCTTGCGGGTCAGGTCGGTTAGGGGCTTGGCCAAGGTGCTGAAGTTAGAAAAAAATTTGCGATAGTAACCAGCAGTTCCTAAAAACGCAAGTACCTGCTTTTTAGTCTGGGGTCTACACCAGTTGCTAATGGCTTCCACCTTGGCAGGCTCAGGCCTTAGTGTCCCACCCCCTACTCTATGCCTGAGGTACTGCACCTCAGCCATCCCTATTTGGCACTTATCAGGGCGAATGGTCAGTCCTGCAGTAAGGATACAGTCCAGCACTATGCCCAAGTGTTTAAGATGTTCCTCCCAGGTTTTGCTAAAAATGGCGATGTCGTCTAAGTAAGCACAGGCAAAGTCCTGACATTGTTGTAACAGTCGATCCACCAGTCTCTGGAAAGTAGCGGGGGCAGTTTTCATCCCAAAGGGCATTCCCAGGAACTCATAAAGCCCAAATGGAGTAATGAAGGCTGAGCGCTCCCGAGCGTCCTCCGTTAGGGGTATCTGCCAGTACCCCTTGCTCAAGTCTAACGTGGTCACAAATTGGGCACTGGCCAGACGATCCAATAGATCATCAATCCTGGGCATGGGATAAGCATCACTCTTGGTGGCATCATTTAGTCATCTGTAATCAACGCAGAATCGTGTTGTACCATCCTTCTTGGGGACCAGGACGATAGGAGAGGCCCAAGAACTGTGAGATGGCTGAATAACTCCCAGTTGTTTCATCTCCTCCAGTTCGTTCTTTATCATGCCTTGAACAGCCTCTGGAACCCGGTAGGCAGCCTGCCGGATGGGGCGTTGTCCGGGGGTTTCCACATGGTGACTGGTGAGAGTAGTCTTCCCCGGCTTTGAGGAGAAAGCAGCAGCCCTCGGCCTTAGTACGGCGACAATATCGTCCTTTTGTATATCCGATAAATGGGAGCCCAGGGGCACTTGTTCCAGTGATCCTCCCGCTTGGGCAACCTGGAGGAGATCTGGGAGATACTCGTCGTCGGCGGTATCACTAGGGGGGTGGCAAACAGCTAGAACAGGCAGAGATCGGTCGTGGTAGTCTTTCAGCATGTTAATGTGGACGGTTTTCTGTCATCGACCACTAGAGTCCAGGGCAATAACATAGTGTCATTAATTTTCTTGACAACCTGATAAGGGCCTTCCCACACTGCTTGAAGCTTGTTGGCAGGGGAAGCAGTAATCATGAGCACTTGCTGTCCTTCCATAAATTCCCGGTTCCTGGCATTACGGTCATACCAGGTTTTTTGTCTGGACTGGGCCATTCGCTGATGTTCTTTAGCGAAGGTAGCTAGCTGGGCGAGACGGTCTCTGAGCTCTAGAACATAGGGAACGATGGGCATTCCGGTATCTGAGATGTCTCCCTCCAAATGTTCTTTCAGAAGAGTGAGAGGCCCACGGACCTTCCGGCTAAACAGTAGTTCGAAGGGAGAGAACCCTGTGGACTCTTGGGGAACCTCCCGATAGGCGAAGAGGAGATGTGGCAGGTACTTTTCCCAGTCTTTTTCAACGTCAACAAAAGACCTCAGCATATTTTTTAGGGTTCCATTAAAGCGTTCACATAGTCCGTTGGTCTGCGGGTGGTATGGAGTGGTGCGAATGGCTCGAACACCACAGGTATGCCATAGGGACTGGACCAGATCTGACATGAACTGAGTGCCTTGATCCGACAATATTTCACTAGGAAACCCTACCCGGGTAAAGATGTTAACAAGGACCTCGGCTACCTTTACTGCTGTAATACTGGACAGGGCCACAGCTTCAGGATACCTAGTGGCATAATCCACCACGGTCAGGATATATTTTTTCCCTGACTTGCTGGGGTGGGCCAGAGGACCTATGATGTCGACGGCTACACGTTGAAATGGTTCCTCAATTATGGGCAGGGATTACAGGGGTACCTTATGTCGAGCTCCTGGATGCCGCATTCGCTGGCACACATCACAGGTGCGGCAGTAATGGGCTACCGACTGCGAGACGCCCGGCCAGTAAAAACTTTGGGTGAGTCTCTTTTCAGTCCTTTTTCTCCCTTGATGCCCAGCCAAGGGGATGTCATGGACCAGTTGAAGTAGCTGTGCCCTGTACTTCTGAGGGACAATGAGTTGCCTGGTCGTTGCGTCAGGGTTGCCCTGGTCACTGCCCTTTGTTACACGATAATACAGTCCGTTTTCTCGAGTGAAGCCATCCCCATTATCTCCCATGTGCCCAGTTTCTGCCTTTCGCCTAAGGGCTGCTAAGGTAGTGTCACCCTCTATTTCTCTCCTAAACTCCTCTCTGTCCCACGACTCTCCCAATGTAGTAGCAGCGAAAGTATTGCTTACCGACTCTGATGCGGTTCGTGGTGGTTGCTCCCCGGTGGGGTCCGGATGACGTAGTGCTTGAAGGGCCTGTAGTCGGGTGACTGCTCCCACAAATTGGCACTGTAACTCCCCAATGTCGTTCCCAAGGAGGATATCTGCAGGAAGTCCTCCCATAACTCCAATCCAACACAGTTTTTCTCCACAACCATAATCCAAACGCACAGAAGCTCGCTGTATATATTTGCGGGCACCGCCCGCCAGGACAATGGGAATTCCCGGACCCTGGTAAATTGCCTTGGGTCGAACCACACGGAGGTCAGCGATAGTCAAGAATGCCTCCGTGTCTCTAAATCCTGACACTTTGTATCCATCAATAAAGACATCCTGCAGGTGGCGTTGCCTTTGCTCTGAGTAGCTAAAGGACAGAGGCCGGAGTCCGTACACTCCAGGAGGGGTATCTATGGTGCCGTGGTCGGTGGTCCACTCTGGTGGGGGTGGTGGTAGCTCTTCCTCAGGTGTGGTGGATTGTGCAAGATGCACTGGACGAGGTGGGGCTGCGTGGGGCTCCCTCCGAATCCTGGAGGGAAAGCCAGACTGCAAATGTCCAGGTTGCCCACACCCATAACACCTCCTCTCTGTGATACACCCAGGTCGTGGTTGGAACTGTTGGGGCCTAGGATTGTGAGGCGTGATTGTCATCGGCTTGCGACTAGGTGGAAGGGCAGATATAATTAGAGGGGGACAAGGCGCGGGAGCAGGCCGGGGTTCATTGTCCAGAAGCCTCCTCCATTGCGGCCGGATAGTAAGGGCTTTATTGGCCAGGGCTGCAGCTCTATCCACGGTACACGGCGTGCGCTCCCGGACCCATTCCCGTACCTCTGCAGGGCACTTGGCAAGAAATTGTTCTATAAGGAACGCCTGTATAACATCTTCCACAGTAAAGGCGTTTTCTGCTTCCAGCCATCTCCGACATCTTATGTGCATACATCCTAAACGATCCCCCCGTGGTGCATGGGAGGTCTCGGAACTTGGCCCTATACGAGTCTGGGGTGATAGCATGGTAATCCAGGATAGTCCGCTTTACAATGTTATAATCCCGATTCCGCAGTGCATCAATGGTTCGGTAAGCCTCCGCCAAGCTTCCATTCAGGAGCCCCACTAACAAACGCATCCAGCTAGAGTGGGGCACCTCCATCACAGCACACTGCTGCTCAAAGTCTTTGAAGAACCCCTCTACATCTCCAGAAGCCTCATCAAATGGCTTAAACTTTGTCCAGGTGATCCGTACAGGCTCCCGGATTGTTGGGGTTACACTCCACATTGCGTTACTCCCTTTTTCAAGCTCCATTGCTTCCTGTCTCCGCTGTGCCCGGCGGGCAGCCTCCTCCTTGTACTCCTGAGAGACGCCGGGGCCCAGAACCGCCATCTCTTCTTCATACCACACCAACCACTGGCTTTTCTGGATGGGGATCCCTGTCTCCAGTGCTCGTCCTTCAGACATCTGGGAGGAGGTGGCCGGGCTAGCGCCCACCAGTAGATCAATTAAGGCCTCTTTAGTCTGTCCCTGGTAGTTCAGGCCCAGGTCTCTGGCTCTCTCCTGTAAACTGCATACAGTCCAATTTCTGTACTCACTCTGTGGGTGGTTCTCCATTGGGTGATGCTCTGTTGATCCTACTGCTGCCACCAGTTGTCACGGTGTCCTTCTCTGGTATCACACAATCAACAGAGCAAGCGAAGAGTGAACAATTCCAAGACCTTTATTCAAGCAAAAATACGAAAAGGTCCATATTCAGTCCACCACACAAAGGATAAGATAGTCCAGAATAAGAATGCAGTCCAGTATCAGGATAAAATGTCCAGGGAAACGAGATTCCAAAACACTCTAGCACCAGAGGATAAAAATGGGTCCTTCTCTCTGAAATGCAGCCTTTTCACCATCTTGTCTCTACCGGAACTGACTTGTCCAGCTGCCGTTCTTCCCCCCACCCCCTTCCTTGTCCAGGGGTAGTCAAACAAGTTACCTCTCAGAGGAGAACAAAAGGCCTTAGGGATTAATGCACTACAGGGCGTCATCAAGAGACAGATACAGTGAGGCTGTAGGCTTACAATGTAATAAGAAAAACACTATGAAAATAACTGGAATTGTTAAAAATAGGAATATACAAAAAATGACATCCACATAACATATCACACCATCACACTGCCCCATCGTGCCCAGCATTCTGCCCCCATCATGACCAGCAATCTGCCCCATCGTGTCCAGCAATCTGCCCCATCGTGCCCAGCATTCTGCCCCCATCATGACCAGCATTCTGCCCCATCGTGTCCAGCATTCTGCCCCGTCGTGTCCAGCATTCTGCCCCCATCATGACCAGCAATCTGCCCCATCGTGCCCAGCATTCTGCCCCTATCATGACCAGCAATCTGCCTCATCGTGTCAAGCATTCTGCCTCATCGTGCCCAGCATTCTGCCCCATCGTGCCCAGCATTCTGCCCCCATCATGACCAGCAATCTGCCCCATCGTGTCCAGCAATCTGCCCCATCGTGCCCAGCATTCTGCCCCATGTCCAGCAATCTGCCCCAGTGTTCATCATTCTGCCCCATATCCAGTAATCTGCCCCAGCGTTCAGCATTCTGCCCATGTCCAGCATTCTGCCCCCATGTCTCAGTCTCCCCCGGGCCCCCCGGATTGCCGCTCTTAAAAATTTTAAAAAATAAAAAAAAGTTCTTCTTACCTGGCCGCGGTCCAGCGGCGGGTGACGCTCGCGCTCCCTCCACACTGCAGCGCGTCCCAGCCAGCAGCTGACAGTGACGTCAGACACCTGCGAGGTGCGTGCTGCGGCTGACGTCAGCTGCCAGCCTCCTATTGGCTGGTGGCTGTTAAATATTGACGTGAAGGCCGGCAGGCCCGCATTGTCAATAGCGTTTAGCTGCGGCAGCGCCGAGGGCCCGGTTCACCTACCGGTAGGGGCCCGGTGTCCAGAGGAGACCGGGCCCGATGTGGGCCCCCTCTGCCCACCGGGCCCCTTACGCCAGTCAGGGCAGTAATGCCCTGATGGCGGCCCTGTGTGTATGTTTGTATCTGTGTATGTATGTGTGTATGTGTCTTTATCTGTGTGTATCTGTGCATGTATGTGTGTATCTATATGTGTATCCATGTATGTGTGTATCTGTATATGTGTGCGTGTATGTATGTGTGTTTATCTGTGTACGTGTATGTGTATCTGTATGTGTTTTTATCTGTGTATATGTATCTGTGTGTGCATCTATGTGTGTTTATCTGTGTATGTGTATGTATGTGTGCGTGTATCTATGTGTGTTTGTGTGTATGTGTGTGTATATATAAGCCCACCCCCCCGCACCACCTCCACCCTGCTGGGCCATGGAAGAATGGTCTTGCTGGAAGCCGGTGTCTGGTGCGAAAAAGGTTGGGGACAACTGGTATAGAGGAACAGAAGCACAACGCTGATGGCTGCATTGCAAATGTGAGAACATAAAATATATGATACCTGCAGCCTGACTAGATTTCCAGCCACTGAGGCAACTAAGGAAGGGGCCCCCCATGCAATTTAAAGGTGACACGAGGAGGAGGCCCACATGACCTTTTTAATTCCCTGTGGGCCCTCTTCCGCCACTGTTTCACCTCTAAAGGTACTGTCACACTTAGCGATGCAGCAGCGATCCCGACCAGCGATATGACCCGGTCAGGATCGCTGGTGCATCGCTAAGTGGTCGCTAGTGAGCTGCCACACAGGCAGATCTCACCAGTGACATAGCAGCGGTGTTAGGAACGGCGGAACGCACTAAATAAAATAAATAATAAAGTGCGTTCGCCACTCGGGGTCCACCGTGCAGTAGGTGTTACACCGCTGCTAGGTAATGACAGAGGAGCAATATGACGGTATGATGCGCACGGGTTCAACTTCACCCGGAGTGCGCAGAGAGGGCTCTGTTTACACACAAAGGTGCCGATATGGCGGTATAATGCGCACGGATTCAACTTCACCCGGAGTGGGGCTCTGTTCACACACAGAGGTGCCGCAACAAAAACATACAAAATGCTGAACCTGTTAATGACACAGGCCTTGGGTAAATGCACACACGGTATCTGGTCACAGGAGCAGGACCCAAGACAGAGGAGCTGCGTCCCTCTAGACCTACCGTGTGTGCGGCATCGCTTCTGCGAGCGCCAAGAAGAGCTGCAACTGCAGTGCGGCGTAGGACACTGCCGCTCGACGACAAAGCCAGAAAGCAAGCGCAATGTCGGACGCTAGCGTAGTGGTGCGGTTTGCACAGTGGCTTAAGGCTTGCCACTGACTGGCGCTGACTGCTAAATTAATTCCCTATCCACATACGTAATATCAGAGGGAATGGGTTCTATAATGAGTCAGTCACCAGAAACATACATCCGTCACCATTCACACATAGCGAGTATAGTTTATACTAGCGCATGGCGGAACTGCCATGCGCGCTTTTTATAGCCGTGCGGGACCTTCCAGATCTCCGAGATGGACCAATGAGATCTGGAACAGGACCTGGGCACATGACTCCCGATCTCCAATGGGAGATCGTCTCATGAGCATGCCCAGTAGGAGCACAGAGGGACTTAGTCTCTGGAGCGGTCTGCTGCAAAGTAATCTCCTCTGCAGTAGAAAGACAGAAGGAGACCGCAGAATGTGAGGCTCTGGATTCCTGCAGAGCAGGCACAGAAACCTGACGCCTAACATTACCCCCCCATCCTAGGTCCCCCTCCTCTCTGAGCCTTTCAATCCACTACCCTGTTCCCATCAGAGGCATAGGCCTCAGACTCGTCCGAAGGCAAGTCTGATGTCCCGGTAGGTGACACGGAAAACCGGGACACGTGGAAGGTATCAGAGGCGGCAAGATCGCCAGGTTTAAGAAGGGACACATGGGAGACAACGGGAGCGGCAAAACCGCCCGGAGCATAAGTTGAAGTGGGACGCCGCAGTGTGTCAGCGGACGTCTCCACTCTCTGTTTAAGGAAGCTTGCCCGAGCACACGAGGCTCATGCCTGAATATATTTTTTAATGTCCCGAGCCCTGTGGGGCCACCAATACGTCCCTGCCAGGAGTTTTGTGGTCTGCATGTAGCCACAGTGACCACCCGCCCCGGACGCGTGTGCCCACGCGAGAACCTTCAGCCGAAGGCGAGGGGGGACAAAGGTCTTGCCCGGCGGCACAGAGTTTGACCATTGCGGGGCCCCGTTATCCTGGTGAACAGGGTGCTGACAGTGGCAGTCGCAAGTGGAGCTTAGTGCCGGACGCGCCTCGAGACTTGCGCGAGACACCTCCATGGGCTCTGGGAGTGAACACTCTGGCTCGGGTGATTCCAGAGGTTCAAAGAGGTTGGGAGCCGGAGTAACCCTCCGTCTGGATTGAGCACGCTCCAGCCCGCGCTCCGAAAAACGGAGATCAATAAGGGTGGCAATTTCAATCAGCTCCTCCAGACTTACAGGAATCTCTCTGGTAGAAAGAGCATCCTTAACATGCTCAGCTAAACCTCTCCAAAACACAGGGATGAGGGCTTTGTCAGACCACTCCAGCTCGGAAGCCAGTGTCCGAAAACGAACGGCATACTGACTAACCGAGAGGGATCACTGAGTCAAAGCAAGTAGCTGTAGAGAGGTGTCGTGCGTGACCCGTGGTCCCAGGAAGACCTGCTTAATAGCTGTTAAAACCTGAGCAGCGGTCCAAACCTCTGGGTCACCACGCTCCCATAGTGGCGTAGCCCACTCCAACGCCTTGCCCGACAGAAGGGAAACAATAAACCCCCACCTTGGCCCGTTCCGTAGGGAATCGCGCAGCCAGTAACTCCAGCTGGATAGAGCACTGGCTGACAAAACCCCTACAGGAGGCGCCATCGCCAGAAAATTTATCGGGCAACGGGAGGCGGGTAACTGTCGGCGCGTGGGAGGACGTGGACACCGCCTCTGCGATCGCCTGTACAGCAGCCTCCGAAGACTTTGCCGCTGCGATAACACTCTCAAGAGTAGCCAACCGGCCCTCTAGCTGGCGAATGCACTGAAGGAGTTGCTGCTGATCTGCCATCACTAGCCAGACCCTGGCGCTAGTATAATGTTAGGAACGGCGGAACGCACTAAATAAAATAAATAATAAAGTGTGTTCGCCTCTCGGGGTCCACCGTGCAGTAGGTGTTACACCGCTGCTAGGTAATGACAGAGAAGCAATATGACGGTATGATGCGCACGGGTTCAACTTCACCCGGAGTGCGCAGAGCGGGCTCTGTTCACACACAGAGGTGCCGATATAGAGGTGTAATGCGCACGGGTTCAACTTCACCCGGAGTGCGCAGAGCGGGCTCTGTTCACACACAGAGGTGCTGCAACAAAAACATTCAAAATGCTGAACCTGTTAGTGACACAGGCCTCAGGTAAATGCACACACGGTATCTGGTCACAGGAGCAGGACCCAAGACAGAGGAGCTGCGTCCCTCTAGACCTACCGTGTGTGCGGCGTTGCTTCTGCGAGCGCCAAGAAGAGCTGCAGTGCGGCGTAGGACACTGCCGCTCGACGACAAAGCCAGAAAGCAAGCGCAATGTCGGACGCTAGCATAGCGGTGCGGTGTGCACAGTGGCTTAAGGCTTGCCACTGACTGGCGCTGACTGCTAAACTAATTCCCTATCCACATACGTAATATCAGAGGGAAGGTGTTTTATAATGAGTCAGTCACCAGAAACATACATCCGTCACCATTCACACATAGCAAGTATAGTCTATACTAGCGCATGGCTGAACTGCCATACGCGCTTTTTATAGCCGTGCGGGACCTTCCAGATCTCCGAGATGGACCAATGAGATCTGGAACAGGACCTGGGCACATGACTCCCGATCTCCAATGGGAGATCGTCTCATGAGCATGCCCAGTAGGAGCACAGAGGGACTTAGTCTCTGGAGCGGTCTGCTGCAAAGTAATCTCCTCTGCAGTAGAAAGACAGAAGGAGACCGCAGAATGTGAGGCTCTGGATTCCTGCAGAGCAGGCGCAGAAACCTGATGCCTAACAAGCGGTCGGCGGTCGCTACTTACCTGTCAGACGAGGCGATGAAGACGTCCTCCCGCCCGCGTCCCAGATGTGCACAGGGGCCCACAGGGGGATTCCCCTGTTCCTCTATGGGCCAGTCCGAGCCTGATTATATATATATATATACATACAGTATATATGTGTATATACACACACATTATATATATATATATATATACACACACTAGCTGAAAAGCCTGGCGCTACCCGGGCATAGTAACTAACAACGGTTAGTTATAACAAATTATAATGATTGTATCTATATATATATATATATATAAAGCTGAGTGTACAGCTCCGCCCACTCCGCATAGCCACATTCACTATAATATCCCACGTCATCCCGTCAGATAGAGTTACCGGACTACTACCCCTAATATCTCACATCGTCCCGTCTGCCAGAGCTACCGGACTACTAATATCCCATATCAACCCGTCAAAACCACCAGACTACTACCCCTAATATCCCACATCATCCCATCAGCCAGAGCCACTGGACAACTACTACTAATATCCCACATCATCCCGTCACAGCCGCTGGACTACATTACTGTCATGATCCAGGTTGGATTATGACAGATAAATGCACAAGTAACCTTTTTTTTTCCTTAAGCTGTGTGCTTAAAGGTAGTTTTGCCCCGGTGGCCATTAGGGACATTGCACTTTGGTGATTTCAGTTCTATTTTTTCCCCCCGGTGGCCATTAGGGTCATTGCACTCTGGTTACTTTGGTTTAGTGCACGTGATTATCACTAACAGGTGTGATTGCTCTGGTTTAACTACATAGGAGTGTCTTGTTCTCTCACTTACGGTTGGTGATATTGCTCATTTCTAACCAAGTCTGGTGGAGGAAGGAACTACAGAGAGGAGTTCCATGCAGCTCAGGAGAGCTCTGGTGTAAAGTCTGGTGTGGAAGGAGCTAGAGAGAGTTCGTTGCAGCTCTGACAAAGCTTGGTGAAGTAGCAGCGATTCTGGAGGAAAGCTGCATTCTGGTGGTGGACTCTGTTGCTGGGAGCAAGAGCAACAGAGCAAAGCTAAGTGGTGTTATCCCTGTTTGTGACTTCCCTTATGTGTGTTTCAGTGCAGTGGTGGGATTAGTTTCTGCACCGTCCATAATACAATAAGAGAAAGAGAAAGCTACTGACCAAAAAATTGGGATCACCACAATAAATAGCTAAATATACAAATTTTATTCAGTGTCAATCAGACCAAAAACACAATTTAAAAACATTAAAAAGTCACATAATGACAATTGAACCCTTAGGGGTTAATAATATAACCCTGGAAGACTCCCCTACCACCTGAGGTATAAATATAAGTTAACAACTGGTCCAGATATTAAATGGCAAAGCCATGTGTTGTCAAGCATGTCATAAATACATAAAGCTATTAAAGAGCCCCAATTGGAGCACTATAAAGATGTACAAATGATCAAGTCTAACATGTAAATACAGGTGAAAATACTGTACATACTGACAGCTAATACAAGTATAACACTGCTATGTTATATCAGAAATGTCACAGATATTTTACAAAGAGCCTCAATTGGAGCACTGTAGGACCAGAGATCATGAAGCTGCAGTATGCCAAGAACATGCACCAGATAACAGACCTGCCCCATAGATCAGGGAAAGACATAATATGGAGGTAAAGAAATATAGATAAAAGGTATATCTGAGCCCTAAAATTGTAGGCTCAGAACCAGAAAAACAGCCTCCAGAAAAGCGCATATAGTGTGCGCTGGGTACATGACAGCATACTATACCAAAAATAGGGGGAGCCAGTGGACGTGCCCGACGCGTGTCGCTACCGCAAGGTAGCTTCGTCAGGGGCTGGAGTAAAGGTCTGAGAGCCGTGAGTTAAATATATTATCCAATTTACAAGATACAAAACAGCTGCAATAGATACCTGCATGGTAGCGTGTACAGAGGCGGGGCCTGATCGTCAATCACGGTCCAAGGGAACACATAGACGTCACTTCCACCGGAAGAAGGTCATAAACACCATCGTGACCAATAAAGATAAATGCGCATGCGCTAAACAAATGCAATTGTGTGTGTCCATATATGAACTGAGGGGAAGAAGGTCATTTCACCCGTTCAGCAGGCAATCATATGGCACTAATGCGCATGCGAAAAACAAAAGCATATTACTCCTGCTATCTGTCACACATGCAACTGCACAAATAGATGTTAAATATTATTAGATTATTGCGCGCATACCCACATATAGGCATAATGGACATAACGTTGATTCACCTGTATAAGAAGTGATGATACTGCGCTACTTGCATATGTGTTAATAAATATGGACATTTAAACTTACAAGTCACTTACACCTGATAAGGGTCATGGAGATGACCATGGCCAAACTAGATTAACGCACATGCGTAAGAAAGACACGGCTATATATGCTCGTTTATAAACTACGGGAAAGAAGATCGTTTCACCCGTTCAATGGTAATAACGCTGCAGTGTTTCATATATCACAACACACATGTTTCTCATGCTGTTTATAACAATATAAATATATATACCTATTGCACATACATCCACATATAAGGTGTTAAATAGTGCTAGATTATTGCGCAAATGACCACATACCAATATAATGGAGATAAGATTGATTCTCCCATTTTAGACATAATCGTGCTAAATCATTTGCACACATGTTCATAACTAAGAGCATTTGAGAAAAGTCATACATATAGAGGTATTCTGTGAGTAAGTATACATCTCACCATAAAGGGACATCGTCCCATGAATGTATGACTATTCAAAAGATGCCATAAAGAATAGATCCATGCACTAAGGCAGAAAGTTAGAGGTAGATATTCATACCAAATAAATGCAGCAACGCACTACAGATAGGTCTGATAACCAAGACAGTCGCATAGGGCGCAAATGTGTTAAGCAAAATAAGAAGGGCCATTTTCTTCCTGCGCATGCATTCACACACAGTCAATGTCATGAGAATTGAGATCATTTCTTCCATTGATTTTATGAGGATGCCACATAATACAAAAGATACTTAACACCAAAAATTAATGTAGGGCTGCAATAATAAACTCATGTAGTATATCACTTATTAGAGGTTGTAATCAAAATGTAGCTAAAGACTAAGCAGCAACACAACTATACAAATGTGTTAATAACGAATACCAACACAAAGTTATTTAAATATTTTTAGTACTGAAAGACCTTGTCCAAAAGTAATATTGAACAACACTGAATAAAAATACCAAACATAATCTCGGTCAAGAACACAATATATTGTCTGTCCAAATTTGCTTCGTAGGTATCAGTACTGTTATTAAAGGTTAGCCAACATAGAGCAGTATGGATAGAGATGGACCTAGAAATAACCTTCACTATAACCCAGCAGGTGGAAAACACTACCCCAATTAGTCATAGAGTCAGAGAGGTGCAGTCACAATCAAAATCCCCAGGCTCCACCCTAGATAACATATGAAAATAGTATAAGCAATAATATTCATTGTATAACTAACATGAGAGATCAACGTCCACAGACTCCACCCTAGATGGCATGTAAGTATGGTGTGGACGTGAGGGTCCAGTAATCGTCCAACATGATACAGAGGGCAAGAAAAATCAGCCTTGGCTTTGCTGATTGAGTACAGACAGCGTCGGAAGGCCCACAAAAATGTAGGGGTCTCCAAAAGCTGCTGCTGCCACAGGCTCCACCCTAAATGGCATGTAGGGATGGTGTGGACAAAAAGGTCCAGTAGTCATCCAACATGAAACACAGGGAAAGAAAAATCAGCCTGAACTTGGCTGATTGGGAACAGACAGCATCGGACAACTCACAAAAATGTGGGTGTCTCCAAGCGCCGCTGCTGCCAACTAGTGACACGGAGTTGAACAATCAATGGAAATCCAACCCCAAATTTTTTTTAATCAATGTTACTAAATAGCAAGCAACTCACAAATATGTTATATGAATACTAAAGTATTGGAGGAATGTAAAAAAGGCCAGACCACAGCCATGGATGAGAATGAGGGACAAGGAGCCTTCACATATATCCATTAGGCTGTGGATGGCAATGTTGGTCCACAGGCTCCACCCTGAACTAGGTGAAACAGGATTGGAAAATGGCTCCTAAGGATCTAAGGATTATTCAAAAATAAACTCGGTGACTGAGAAAGTGTCATATAGAGGTGACAAAGTGATACAATTCAACAGTCATTAGATATTAGAAAAGTCCGACATAATCAAGTCATGTCCAAGATTGATGAATAAATTGATAAGACAAGGCGTCCAACAGAGTCCAAGCGAGGTCCAAAACCAGTCCAATATTCCCCTGTTTATTGGGGTAAGGCACCAAGATATGTGTCAAAGGATCCACAAGGGCAGGGTAGTCTTGAAAAGTGAATTCCAAACCGAACTGATTGAAGATTGACAGGTTCTGTAAAAAGAACACACAATTAAGAATCAAGACTTTTTACACCTGTTTATAAAAAACAGTAAAAAGGAGATCTTCATTCAATCCCAGTGGTGCCCGGCTCCTAAGGTTAAAGATCCTCTTGGACTCTCGCTTTAAAAGTTCTAGAGAGATGTTCCCTCCACGAATGTCTGATGGTACAGATTCAAGACCCATAACCCGTATGCCGGTACTACAGCTGTTATGGTCACGTAAAAAGTGTAGAGCAACCGAACTCAAAGTTTTACCTTTCTCTTTATCGGCCCTCGCCGTATTGATGTTGGATAGATGTTGCGGAATTCTTTTATGAAGTTCTTGCGTAGTCTGGCCAATATAGATCTTAGGGCAACGACAGATCAAGGCATACACCAGGTTCCTAGACCTACAATTAAAGTAAGTTTTAGAAAAAATAGGTGCTTTCAAAGTGGGGATAACAACCCCTTCTCTGCCTACCGTGAGATGACAAATGTTGCATCCACCACAGGCGAAGGTACCAATCAACCGTGTACCCCTATTCAACTTCTGTGTGGGCCTCTTAAAGTGGCTGTGACAGAGAGAATCCTTGAGGGATTGTGCCCTCCTTGCTATCAACGTAGGCCTGGAATCAATGTGAGGTGCCAATTTAGGGTCATTTGTCAACTTATCTCAGTACTTAGACAGAATACCACGTATATTATGCCACTGGTTATTATAGGTGGTAATCAACCCAATGGGTTTAGCGGTATTCCTCATTCTAGGTTGTAGTAATTGTCTCCGATTACTGCTCTTCGTTGTCTGAAAGGCCCTAGAGATAACTTTCTGGGGATAACCCCTATTCCTGAAGCGATCTGTCAGATCTTGTGCCTGAGAAAGAAAATCCTGATGTTCAGAGCAGTTTCTTCTTACCCTGTAAAATTGGCCCTTCGGTATGCCATTTTTAAGATGGTCAGGGTGAAAACTTGAGTAATGCAGAATGCTGTTAGTGGACAAGGGTTTCCGATATAATGAGGTCTTCACCATGCCATCCTCTATCATCAATTTCAGATCAAGGAATTCTGCCACGGAATCCACAAAATTTGCTGTAAGGTGGATATTGAAAAGGTTTTTTATTAAGCAGATTTATAAATTTCTGACATTCGTCCAGTGATCCAGTCCAAAACAACAGTATGTCATCAATATACCTGAACCATTTAAATACAGTCATATGTTAAAGTTTGGGCACCCCTATTAATGTTAACCTTTTTTCTTTATAACAATTTTGGTTTTTGCAACAGCTATTTCAGTTTCATATCTCTAATAACTGATGGACTCAGTTATATTTCTGGATTCAAATGAGGTTTATTGTACTAACAGAAAATGTGCAATCTGCATTTAAACAAAATTTGACCGGTGCAAAAGTATGGGCACCTCAACATAAAAGTGACATTAATATTTTGTAGATCCTCCTTTTGCAAAAATAACAGCCTCTAGTCACTTCCTGTAGCTATTAATGAGTTCCTGGATCCTGGATGAAGGTATTTGTGACCATTCCTGTTTACAAAACAATTCCAGTTCAGTTAAGTTTGATGGTCGCCGAGAATGGACAGCCCGCTTCAAATCATCGCACAGATGTTCAATGATATTCAGGTCTGGGGACTGGGATGGCCATTCCAGAACATTGTAATTGTTCCTCTGCATGAATGCCTGAGTAGATTTGGAGCGGTGTTTTGGATCATTGTCTTGCTGAAATATCCATCCCCTGCGTAACTTCAACTTCGTCACTGATTCTTGCACATTATTGTCAAGAATCTGCTGATACTGAGTTGAATCCATGCGACCCTCAACTTTAACAAGATTCCCGGTGCCGGCATTGGCCACACAGCCCCAAAGCATGATGGAACCTCCACCAAATTTTACTGTGGGTAGCAAGTGTTTTTCTTGGAATGCTGTGTTTTTTAGCCTCCATGCATAACGCCTTTTTGTATGACCAAACAACTCAATCTTTGTTTCATCAGTCCACAGGACCTTCTTCCAAAATGTAACTGGCTTGTCCAAATGTGCTTTTGCAAACCTCAGGCGACTCTGTTTGTGGCGTGCTTGCAGAAACGGCTTCTTTCGCATCACTCTCCCATACAGCTTCTTCTTGTGCAAAGTGCGCTGTATTGTTGACCGATGCACAGTGACACCATCTGCAGCAAGATGATGCTGCAGGTCTTTGGAGGTGGTCTGTGGATTGTCCTTGACTGTTCTCACCATTCTTCTTCTCTGCCTTTCTGATATTTTTCTTGGCCTGCCACTTCTGGGCTTAACAAGAACTGTACCTGTGTTCTTCCATTTCCTTACTATGTTCCTCACAGTGGAAACTGACAGGTTAAATCTCTAAGACAACTTTTTGTATCCTTCCCCTGAAAAGCTATGCTGACTAATCTTTGTTTTCAGATCATTTAAGAGTTGTTTTGAGGAGCCCATGATGCCATTCTTCATAGGAGAATCAAATAGGAGAACTACTTGCAAGTGGCCACTTTAAATACCTTTTCTCATGATTTGATACACCTGGCTATGAAGTTCAAAGCTCAATGAGGTTACAAAACCAATTTAGTGCTTCAGGAAGTCAGTAAAAGTAGTTAGGAGTGTTCAAATCAAGAAAATGATAAGGGTGCCCATACTTTTGCATCGGTCAAATTTTGTTTAAATGCAGATTGCACATTTTCTGTTAGTACAATAAATCTCATTTGAATCCAGAAATATAACTGAGTCCATCAGTTATTAGATATATGAAACTGAAATAGCTGTTGCAAAAACCAAAATTGTTATAAAGAAAAAAGGTTAACATTAATAGGGGTGCCCAAACTTTAACATATGACTGTACATGGCTTTTAAAATCCACTGAATTATAGACATAATTGACTTCCCACCACCCCATAAATAGGTTGGCATATGACGGCGCATATCGTACCCCCATCGCAGTCCCAGATACCTGCCTATAAAAGGAGCGGTCAAAAACAAAGTAGTTCTTGTCCAGGATGAAGTGCAGTAAATCCACGATGAAAGAGTCATGTTGTCGATCGCCGGTAGTGTGCTGCTCCAAGAAGAAGGATACTGCCTGAATTCCCAAGTCGTGCCGTATGTTGGTGTATAATGATTCAACGTCGAGAGTGACAATAAGGGTGTTAGGGGGGATCTGTAGATCACTAAGTACAGCCAATAGATGTGATGTATCCTTGATGTATGAATCCAAAATAGTTACTAATGGTTGTAAAAAAAAGTCAACATAGATACAAGGTTTCTCAAAAATCCCCCCAATCCCAGAGACAATAGGCCTACCTGGTGGCTCCTGGATCGATTTATGCACTTTAGGCAGCATATAAAAGGTCGGGACCCTTGGGTGATGGGTAGTCAAGAAATCTTTTTCTTTCTGATTAATGACATTATGTGCCATTGCCATGGATAATAATTTTTCCAGTTTTGAGTTGAACACCACAGTGGGATCAGATGGTAGTAGCTGGTAAAACAAAGAGTTGTTCAATTGTCTTTTAGCCTCCTTAACATAAAGATCCACAGGCCAGATAACAATATTCCCCCCTTTGTCTGCCTCTGATGATCCGATCCCTGTTGTTACCCAGTTCCCGTATAGCCTTTTTTTCGGTTTGATTGATATTGTTTAAGTAATTTGGTCTCTCGTCAAGTAGCCGTATATCCCTACTCACCGCATCAAAGAAAATTTGTATCACGGGGAAAAGTGAGAAGCGGGGGGTGGCCTGAGAAGGTAGGCATCCCTTGAAGCCTGTCCTCGTCATTGGGTGTTCGTTTTCCTCCAATAGTGAGATAAGGTCCCTTAGGACTTGTCTCTCCTCCATTGGCAAACTGTCAATAACAGACGGTTGATGGTACATCAGTTTAAAAGTAAGTTGTCTACAGAACATATATAAATCTTTCACAAACGTAAATTTGTCCAAAGGATTCATAGGACAAAAAGAAAGACCCCGTTGTAGGACTGAAATTTCAATATCCGATAGTTCATACTGTGACAAATTAATAATTGACAGCTTACCCTGGTTGAGCCCAAATCCTGTTGAAGAAGGAACGGGGAGGGTCAGCGGAACACTCAATATTTCCGCCTCTGCCTGGTTTCCCTCCGATATTTGGGGGACCACTGCCTGTACCCTCTGATCTTCTTTTATTAATCTTTTACCGTGTCTGCCCCTCCTACAGCGCCCTCGATGTCGCTTTGCTCTGACGATAAAAAAAAAATCGCTTGACTGGAATTCCACTGCCACTGAGTGGTCTTTAATGGAGTTATTATCAGGAAAAAAGCGTCTTTTATTTCCCCTGTGTACCCACTTATAGGCTTTATCATTATTGAAATCCATTTGGTCACGTTTGAACTTACGTTTTTTACCCCCAATTATGTCTTTTTCATACTGGTCAATAGTGTTCTTAAGGCGTGTCTGAAAAGGTTCAACAACCGTTTTGGTGTCATATGCAGACAATTTAGACTCATGGGATTTAATCCTTTCCTTAATATTTGTTAGTGATAATCGATCATGTTCTATAAGTAGATTCATGAGAATAGTAGAGCATTGGAACAGTCCAGTTTCCCATGTTTTCTGAAATGTACTATCTGCCTCCCAGGCTGGAAAAATCTGAACCCTCAACCCTCGAGGGACAAGACCAAATCTCTTGTACTCCTTGAGACTCTTGATATTCCACCAAGTTTTGGTAAGTGATTTGTGCAAATTCACCAAATCTCTGGAAATACTATCAAAATCAGATGTTTTAGTACCATTAATGGGGGATGGGGAAGTCACAGTGACATCCTCAAAAATCCCCTGAACCTGATTGTTCCAGGCAGTCTCTCTAGCAGCCAAATCCATAGTAATATAAAGGTAAGAGGAGCGTGCCAACACTCCCCCACAGAAACGTGGCTTATGAGGCCACTGAAAATGGACTAAATAGAAAAGGTGGGAAGGGCACCGCTAATAATGAAAGTCAGGGATACACCAATAGTCAGTACACGTGAATAATACAATAAGAGAAAGAGAAAGCTACTGACCAAAAAATTGGGATCACCACAATAAATAGCTAAATATACAAATTTTATTCAGTGTCAATCAGACCAAAAACACAATTTAAAAACATTAAAAAGTCACATAAGGACAACCGAACCCTTAGGGGTTAATAATGGCCATCAAATGGCCAAGTTCTCCAAAAAATATGACATAGTTGTCATGGGAGATTTCAACTATCCAGACATTTGTTGGGAATCTCTCTCAGGCAAAACTAACAGGTCAAGGAAATTCTTATCCTCTCTTGCTGACAACTTTATCTTCCAAAAGGTAGGGGAGAAAACAAGGGGAACTGCTACCTTGGATCTAATCCTTATAAACAGGGAGGAAATGGTTGAGGAGGTAAAAGTGGCTGGAACCCTAGGAGGTAGCGACCATGCTATTTTAGAATTTTGGATAACTAGAGGCGGAAGACCTGTGAAGACTCAGACGTCAAGGTTAGATTTCAGAAAGGCAGATTTTAAGGGATTCAGAAAGATAATTGGAGGGATCCAATGGCTGGATATCCTTAAAGACAAAAATGTCCAGGAAGGATGGGAAATCTTGAAAAATGAAATTCTCAAAGCACAGTTGTTAACAATTCCGAAAAGAGGGAAGAATAGGAAGCATTTAAGGAAACCAGGATGGGTGAACACAGAACTTAAGCACATGCTAAAAAGGAAGAAAAAAATGTTTATAAAATGGAAAGAGGGAGGCATATCTAAAGAAGAATATAATGCTGTCTGCAGAATCTGCAGGGCACAAATCAGATTAGCTAAAGCTGAAAATGAATTGAGGCTTGCAAGAGATGTCAAAAGCAATAATAAAGGATTTTGGGGATATGTCAAAAGTAAAAGAAAAGTCAAAGATGCTATAGGATTTTTACAGGATGAAAATGATGAAATGGTAAGACAGGATGTTGAGAAGGCTGAACTTTTAAATTCCTATTTTGCATCTGTTTTCTCTCAGAAAGGAAATGTAACACCAACTGTTATTCACTGTCCTATTAAGGGAATAGAAGAATCCAGGATATCTATAAACAGAAAGATAGTGAGGAAACACTTAGCTAACCTAAATGAATTCAAGTCTCCAGGTCCAGATGAATTACACCCCAGAGTACTGAAGGAGATAGCAGAAGAAATTTCTGAACCACTCTCCATAATCTTTGAAAATTCTTGGAGAACAGGAGAAGTGCCAGAAGACTGGAGAAGAGCAAATATTGTTCCTATCTTCAAAAAGGGGAAGAAGGTGGACCCAGGCAACTATAGGCTGGTGAGTCTGACTTCTATACCAGGAAAGATCTTTGAACAAATTATTAAACAACATGTAAGTCAATACCTGGATAAGAATGAAGTGATCAAACAGAGTCAGCATGGGTTTGTAACTAATAAGTCATGTCAGACTAACTTAATTTCCTTCTATGACGGTATCACTGATTGGGTGGATCAAGGAAATGCTGTAGATATAGTATATCTTGACTTCAGCAAAGCATTTGACAAAGTCTCTCATACAATCCTTATTGAAAAAATGACTAAGTATGGAATGGACAAGGCAACTGTTAGGTGGATTCATAGCTGGCTTAGTGATCGGACCAAAAGAGTGGTCGTAAATGGCTGCACATCCAGTTGGAAGAATGTCTCAAGTGGGGTACCACAGGGCTCTGTCCTGGGCCCTGTATTGTTCAACATCTTTATCAACGATTTAGATGAAGGAATTGAGGGTAAACTGATTAAATTTGCTGATGACACAAAGCTAGGAGGGATAGCTAATACTAGAGAAGAGAGAGAGAGGATTCAAAAAGATTTAAATAAACTGGAGAAGTGGGCAGTAACTAACAGAATGGTTTTTAACAGGGAGAAATGCAAAGTACTACATCTGGGCAATAAAAATGAAAAAAGCATATATAGAATGGGAGGAATAGGGCTAAGTGACAGCACATGTGAAAAAGACTTGGGTATACTAATAGATCACAGACTGAATATGAGTCAACAGTGTGATGCAGCAGCAAAAAAGGCAAATGCAGTTCTAGGATGTATTAACAGAAGCATACAGTCTAGATCACGTGAAGTCATTATTTCCCTCTACTCCTCTTTGGTCAGACCTCATCTGGAATATTGTGTCCAGTTTTGGGCACCACATTTTAAAAAAGACATCAACAAACTGGAGCAAGTTCAGAAAAGAGCGACCAGAATGGTGACCGGTCTGCAAACCCTGTCTTATGAGGAAAGGTTGCAGGATTTGGGAATGTTTAGTTTGCAAAAGAGAAGACTGAGAGGAGACTTAATTGCTGTCTACAAATATCTAAAGGGCTGTCACATTGTAGAAGGATCAACTTTATTCTCATTTGCACAAGGAAAGACTAGAAGCAATGGGATGAAACTGAATGGGAGGAGACACAGATTAGATATTAGAAAAACTTTTTGACAGTTAGAGTGATCAATGAGTGGAACAGGCTGCCACGAGAATTGGTGAGTTCTCCTTCAATGGAAGTCTTCAAACAGAGGCTGGACAGACATCTGACTGGAATGATTTAGCGAATCCTGCTTTGAGCAGGGGGTTGGACCAGATGGCCCAGGAGGTCCCTTCCAACTCTACGATTCTATGATTCTATGATAATAATATAACCCTGGAAGACTCCCCTACCACCTGAGGTATAAATATAAGTTAACAACTGGTCCAGATATTAAATGGCAAAGCCATGTGTTGTCAAGCATGTCATAAATACATAAAGCTATTAAAGAGCCCCACTTGGAGCACTATAAAGATTCTGGAGGAAAGCTGCATTCTGGTGGTGGACTCTGTTGCTGGGAGCAAGAGCAACAGAGCAAAGCTAAGTTGTGTTATCCCTGTTTGTGACTTCCCTTATGTGTGTTTCAGTGCAGTGGTGGGATTAGTTTCTGCACCGTCCATTTCATTAGAAAGGGCTAGGTGCAGGGCGAGCTAGGGTTCTTAGGTTCCAGCTCGGCGACAGGTGGGGAGCCTGTATAGGGACTGTTAGGAGTGTAGTGTCTGGCTCAGGGGAGTGCAGGAGGTCTCCACGTCCCCATTCCCTATCACAGGGCCCTCCATTGTATTGGTTTCCCTGGTGTTTCCCCTTATTTAAATTCGCCCTGCTGGAGGCGGTGTATCCAGTTATACGTGTAATTCTGAAATTCGCCTGCTGGAGGCGGTGTATCCGGCTGCACGTTATATTATTTAAATTTGCCCTACTGGAGGCGGTGTATCCAGGGTCACGTTGACCATCACAACTACTACCCCTAATATCCCACATCATCCCATCAGCCTGGGGTCAGAACCAGAGCACTGAGTGGAATGGCCCTAACTTCCATACCGGGGATCCCTTTAAGTGAGGCCTGGAGTCAGATCTAGAGCATTGAGTGGATTTGCCATGATCTCCATACCAATGATCCCTTTAATAGAAGTCTGGGGTGAGAATCAGAGCACTGAGGGATTTACCCTAACTTCCATACCGGAGATCCCTTTAACAGAGGCCAGGGGTCAGTACCAAAGCGCAGCGTGGATTTGCCCTCATTTCCATACCGGGGATTCCTTTAAGAGGAGCCTGTGGTCTGAATCAGAGCGCAGGGTGGATTTGCCCTCACTTCCATACCAGGGATCCCTTTAAGAGGCCCTTGGGTCAGAACCACAGCGCTGAGTGGAACGGTCCTAACTTCCATACAGGGATCCCTTTAAAGAGAGACCTGGGGTCAAAACCAAAGTGTTGGATGGATTTGCCCTGACTTCCATACCAATGATCCATTTAATAGAGGCCTGGGGTCAATACCAGAGCATTTGAAGGCAATTGCTCTGACTTCCATACCGGGAATCCCTTTAAGAGAGCCTGGGGTCAGAACCAGAACGCTGAGTGGAATTGCCCTAACTTCCATACCGGGGATCCCTTTAAGAGAGGCCTGGCATCAGAACCAAAGCTCTGGATGGATTTGCCCTGACTTCCATACCAATGATCCCTTTAAGAGAGGCCTGGGGTCAGAATCAGAGCGCTGAGGGATTTGCCCTAACTTCCATAATGGAGATCCCTTTAAGAGAGGCCTGGGTTCAGTACCAAAGCGCAGAGTGGATTTTGCCCTAACTTCCGTACCGGGGATCCATTTAAGAGGGGCCTGGGGTGAGAACCAGAGTGCTTAGACCCTGGGGGGGTCAGAACCACAGCGCTGAGTGGATTGGTCCTAATTCCATAACGGGGATCCCTTTAAGAGAGGCCTGGGGTCAAAACCAAAGTGCTGGATGGATCTTCCCTAACTTCCTTACCAATGATCCCTTTAAGAGAGGCCTAGGGCCAGTATCAGAGTGCTGAGGGATTTGCCCTAACTACTATACCGGAGATCCCTTTAAGAGGGAAGATGTGCCTATGGGATGGAGGATGTGTGATGGGGATATGGGCACGGGAGGGGGGATTCATTTCTGTCATGTGCTCTCTGCTCTTTTCTGGGTGGCAGACAATGGCTGGGAGCTAATGTTTCCGGGGATGCTAGATTTCTCCCACTATGTCAGTGTCTACTGAGGTGTTGTCGAATGGGAAAACTGTTGCTCATAGCAACCAATCACAGATCAGCTTCTTTTAAACAGCTCTGGTGAAATGAAAGATGCTTAGTGATTGGTTGCAAAGAAAACTGTTGCTCATAGCAACCAATCACAGTTCAGCTTCTTTTAACCAGCTTTGGTGAAATGAAAGATGCTTCGTGACTGGTTGGTGATACATACATACATACATACATTCAGTTTTATATATATACTAGCTGAAGAGCCCGGGCACTGCCCGGGCATAGTAACTAACTACGGTTAGTTATATCAAATTTTAATTATATATATATATATATATATATATACAGTTGTTGGCAAAAGTATTGACAACCCTGCAATTCTGTCAGATAATACTCAGTTTCTTCCTGAAACTGATTGCAAACACAAATTCTTTGTTATTATTATCTTCATTTAATTTGTCTTAAATGAAAAAACACAAAAAGAATCGTCCTAAAGCCAAATTGGATATAATTCCACACCAAACATAAAACAGAGGGTGGACAAAAGTATTGGCACTGTTCAAAAAATCATGTGATGCTTCTCTAATTTGTGTAATTAACAGCACCTGTTACTTACCTGTGGCACCTAACAGGTGTTGGCAATAACTAAATCACACTTGCAGCCAGTTGACATGGATTAAAGTTGACTCAACCTCTGTCCTGTGTCCTTGTGTGTACCACATTGAGCATGGAGAAAAGAAAGAAGACCAAAGAACTGTCTGAGGACTTGAGAAACCAAATTGTGAGGAAGCATAAGCAATCTCAAGGCTACAAGTCCATCTCCAAAGACCTGAATGTTCCTGTGTCTACCGTGCGCAGTGTCATCAAGAAGTTTAAACCCCATGGCACTGTGGCTAACCTCCCTAGATGTGGACAGAAAAGAAAAATTGACAAGAGATTTCAACGCAAGATTGTGCGGATGTTGGATAAAGAACCTCGACTAACATCCAAACAAGTTCAAGCTGCCCTGCAGTCCGAGGGTACAACAGTGTCAACCTGTACTATCCGTCTGCATCTGAATGAAAAGGGACTGTATGGTAGTATACCCAGGAAGACCCCACTTCTTACCCCGAGACATAAAAAAGCCAGGCTGGAGTTTGCCAAAACTTACCTGGAAAAGCCTAAAACGTTTTGGAAGAATGTTCTCTGGTCAGATGAGTCAAAAGTAGAGCTTTTTGGGCAAAGGCATCAACATAGAGTTTACAGGAGAAAAAAAGAGGCATTCAAAGAAAAAAACACGGTCCCTACAGTCAAACATGGCGGAGGTTCCCTGATGTTTTGGGGTTGCTTTGCTGCCTCTGGCACTGGACTGCTTGACCGTGTGCATGGCATTATGAAGTCTGAAGACTACCAACAAATTTTGCAGCATAATGTAGGGCCCAGTGTGAGAAAGCTGGGTCTCCATCAGAGGTCATGGGTCTTCCAGCAGGACAATGACCCAAAACACACACTTCAAAAAGCACTAGAAAATGGTTTGAGAGAAAGCATTGGAGACTTCTAAGGTGGCCAGCAATGAGTCCAGACCTGAATCCCATAGAACACCTGTGGAGAGATCTTAAAATGGCAGTTTGGAGAAGGCACCCTTGAAATATCAGGGACCTGGAGCAGTTTGCCAAAGAAGAATGGTCTAAAATTCCAGCAGAGCATTGTAAGAAACTCATTGATGGTTACCAGAAGCGGTTGGTCGCAGTTATTTTGGCTAAAGGTTGTGCAACCAAGTATTAGGCTGAGGGTGCCAATACTTTTGTCTGGCCCATTTTTGGAGTTTTGTGTGAAATGATCAATGATTTGCTTTTTGCTTCATTCTCTTTTGTGTTTTTTCATTTAAGACAAATTAAATGAAGATAATAATATCAAAGAATTTGTGATTGCAATCATTTTCAGGAAGAAACTGAGTATTATCTGACAGAATTGCAAGGGTGTCAAAACTTTTGGCCACAGCTGTATGTATATATATATAGCAGAGTGTAGAGCCCCGCCCACTCCGCATAGCCACATCTAATATATAAAGCTCAAAGTGTGTATGTATGTGTGTATGTATGTGTGTATGTGTGTGTGTGTATGTATGTCCGGGATAGGCATCCGCACCGTCGCAGCCACAGCCACAAAATTTGGCACAGTCACACGTCTGGACCCCGAGAGCGTCCTAAGCTATGTTGTGAGGCGAAATTTTAACCCCGCGCGTTCCAACTCACCAAACAATTTTGCCCCTATCTACATACTGGGGGAAAAAGTGTGGGCGTGTAAAGCCTCGCCCCTCATTGTGATGTCATAATGCCCCTATTTGCATATTGAGGAAGCAGTGTGTGCGTATCAAGCCCCGCTCCTCATTATGATGTCATAATGGTTGCCATGGCGACGCTGATGTCATCATAGGTTGCAAACCCCGCCGCTCATTATGATGTCATAATGGTTGACCATGGGATGGAGGATGTGTGATGGGTATATGGGCACTGGACTATGGGATGGAGGATATGTATGATGGGTATATGGGCATGGGACTATGGGATGGAGGATGTGTGATGAGTATATGGGCACTGGACTATGGGATGGAGGATATGTATGACGGGTATATGGACACGGGACTATGGGATGGTGGATATGTATGATGGGTATATGGGCACTGGACTATGGGATGGAGGATATGTATGACGGGTATATGGGCACGGGACTATGGGATGGCGGATATGTATGATGGGTATATGCGCACTCGACTATGGGATGGAGGATATGTATGATGGGTATATGGGCCCCGGCCTATGGGATGGTGGACATGTATGATGGGTATATGGGCACGGGACTATGGGATGGAGGATAATTATAATTTGTTATAACTAACCACAGTTAGTTACTATGTCCGGGCAGCGCCGGGCTCTTCAGCTAGTTCACTATAATGTGGCTATGAGCCACCAGACTACTACCCCTAATATCCCACATCATCCTGTCAGCCAGAGCCACCGGACAACTCCCACTAATATCCCACATCATCCCGTCACAGCCACCGGACTACTACCCCTAATATCCCACATCATCCCATCAGCCAGAGCCACCGGACTACTACCCCTAATATCCCACAACATCCCGTCAGCCAGAGACACCGGACTACTACCCCTAATATCCCACATCATCCCGTCAGCCAGAGCCACCGGACTACTCCCCCTAATATCCCACATCATCCCGTCAGCCAGAGCCACCGGACTACTCCCCCTAATATCCCACATCATCCCGTCAGCCAGAGCCACCGGACTACTCCCCCTAATATCCCACATCATCCCATCAGCCAGAGCCACCGGACTACTACCCCTAATATCCCACATCATCCCATCAGCCAGAGCCACCGGACTACTACCCCTAATATCCCACATCATCCCGTCAGCCTGGGGTCAGAATCAGAGCGCTGAGTGTAACTGTCCTAACTTCCATACCGGGGATCCGTTTAAGAGAGGCCTGGCATCAGAACCAGAGCGCTGAGTGGATTTGCCCTGACTTCCATACCAATGATCCTTTTAATAGAAGCCTGGGGTGAGAATCAGAGCGCTGAGGTATTTACCATAACTTCCATACCGGAGATCCCTTTAAGAGAGGCCTGGGGTCAGTATCTAAGCGCAGAGTGGATTTGCCCTCACTTCCATACCAATGATCCCTTTAAGAGGGGCCTTGGGTCAGAACCAGAGCGCTGAGTGGATTTGCCCTGACTTGTATACCAATGATCCCTTTAATAGAACCCTGGGGTCAGAATCAAAGTGCTGAGGGATTTGCCCTAACTTCCATGCAGGAGATCCCTTAGGAGAGCCTGGGGTCAGTACCAAAGCGCAGAGTGGATTTTCCCTAACTTCCTTACCAATGATCCCTTTAAGAGACCCTGGGGTCAGAACCACAGAGCTGAGTGGAACGGTCCTATCTTCCATACCGGGGATCCCTTTAAGAGAGGCCTGGGGTCAAAAACAAAGCGCTGGATGTATTTGCCCTGACTTCCATACCAATGATCCCTTTAAGAGGGAAGATGTGCCTATAGGATGGAGGATGTGTGATGGGGATATACAGTAGGTACGGGAGGGGGGATTCATTTCTGTCATGAGCTCGCTGCTCCTTTAAGGGGGGCAGACAATGGCTGGGAGCTTATGTTCCCAGGGATGCTAGATTTCTCCCACCATGTCAGTGTCTGCTGAGGTGTTGTCAAGTTGGAAAACTTGCTCATAGCAACCAGTCACACCTCAGCTTCTTTTAACCAGCTCTGGTGAAATGAGAGATGCTTAGTGATTGATTGCAAAGAAAACTGTTGCTCATAGCAACCAATTACAGCTCAGCTTCTTTTGAACAGCTCTGGTGAAATGACAGATGCTTTGTGATTGGTTGGTGATACACACATACATACATTCAGTTTTATATATATATAGATATATATATATTATATCTATAATAATAAATGCCCTAACCAGCTTCCGGTTGTAACAACTTCCGTCCAGTTGTAACCGGTGACGTCACCACACACACACGCACATGTTAACCCTCAACACACCACACCGCCTCAACACACACTCCTCTCACCTTTCACCTCCACTCATGTCCACTCACTCTTTCACTCCACATACGTTCCTTTCTCTCACTCCGTTTCTCATACTCACACCGTCATCGTCGCTGCCCCGACATCTTCCTCCGCCGCCGCGATCCAGGATCCAGACGTTCTCCAGGCCGCCGACATGTTCTTGCGGGACGCCATCTTGGATGTCGTGAAATCCCGCGAGATTCAGGATGGCGTCGCCGCAACAATATGTCGCTGGCATGGACGACATCGGGATCCAAAAAGATGGCGTCGGCGAAATCTCGCGAGATTACGCAGACGCCATTTTGGATCCCGATGTCGCCCATGCCAGCGACATGTTGTTGCGGCGACGCCATCTTGAATATCGCGGGACTTCACGACATCCAAGATGGCGTCCCGCAAGAATATGTCGCTGGCGTGGGCGACATCGGGAACCAAAATGGCGTCGGCGTAATCTCGCGAGATTTCGCCGACGCCATCTTTTTGGATCCCGATGTCGTCCACGCCAGCGACATGTTGTTGCGGCGACGCTATCTTGAATATCGCGGGATTTCACGAAATCCAAGATGGGGTCCCGCAAGAACATGTCGGCGGCCTGGAGAACGTCTGGATCCTGGATCGCGGCGGCGGAGGAAGATGTCGGGGCAGCGACGATGACGGTGTGAGTATGAGAAACGGAGTGAGAGAAAGGAACGTATGTGGAGTGAAAGAGTGAGTGGACATGAGTGGAGGTGAAAGGTGAGAGGAGTGTGTGTTGAGGCGGTGTGGTGTGTTGAGGGTTAACATGGTAAGAGGTGTTAACGACGTCGGCGAAATCTCGCGAGATTTCGCCGACGCCATCTTGCATTCGTGAAATTGCGTCATTTACCTCACGCCGACTTGCTGTGCGGACGCTTGGCATTGCCTGTACCACCATAACTACTGCTGCCTTGGTCCTATGCCTGTTTACTGCCGGTGTCTAATTACTGGACCAATTTGCCTGTACCGCCATAACTACTGCTGCCTTGCTCCTCTGCCGGTGTCTAATTACAGGACCAATTTGCCTCTACCGCCATAACTACTGCTGCATTGCTCCTCTGCCGGTGTCTAATTACAGGGCTAATTTGCCTCTACCGCCATAACTACTGCTGCCTTTGTCCTCTGCCTGTGTCTAATTACAGGGCCAATTTGCCTCTATCGCCATAACTACTGCTGCTTTGGTCATCTGCCTGTTTACTGCCGGTGTCTAATTACAAGGCCAATTTGCCTCTACCGCCATAACTACTGCTACCTTGCTCCTCTGCCGGTGTCTAATTACAGGGCCAATTTGCCTCTACCGCCATAACTACTGCTGCCTTGCTCCTCTGCTGGTGTCTAATTACTGGACCAATTTGCCTGTACCGCCATAACTACTGCTGCCTTGCTCCTCTGCCGGTGTCTAATTACAGGACCAATTTGCCTATACCGCCATAACTACTGCCTTTGTCCTCTGCCGGTGTCTAATTACAGGGCCAATTTGCCTATACTGCCATAACTACTGCTGCCTTTGTCCTCTGCCAGTGTCTAATTACAGGGCCAATTTGCCTCTATCGCCATAACTACTGCTGCTTTGGTCATCTGCCTGTTTACTGCCGGTGTCTAATTACAAGGCCAATTTGCCTCTACCGCCATAACTACTGCTGCCTTGCTCCTCTGCCGGTGTCTAACTACAGGGCTAATTTGCCTCTACCGCCATAACTACTGCTACCTTGCTCCTCTGCCGGTGTCTAATTACAGGGCTAATTTGCCTCTACCGCCATAACTACTGCTACCTTGCTCCTCTGCCGGTGTCTAATTACAGGGCCAATTTGCCTCTACCGCCATAACTACTGCTGCCTTGCTCCTCTGCCGGTGTCTAATTACAGGGCCAATTTGCCTCTACCGCCATAACTACTGCTGCATTGCTCCTCTGCTGGTGTCTAATTACAGGGCCAATTTGCCAATACCGCCATAACTACTGCTGCCTTGCTCCTCTGCCGGTGTCTAATTACAGGGCCAATTTGCCTCTACCGCCATAAGTACTGCTGCCTTGCTCCTCTGACTGTTCACTGCCTGTGTCTAATTACAGGGCCAATTTGCCTCTACCGCCATAACTACTGCTGCCTTGCTCCTCTGCCGGTGTCTAATTACAGGGCCAATTTGCCTCTACCGCCATAACTACTGCTGCCTTGCTCCTCTGCCGGTGTCTAATTACAGGGCCAATTTGCCTCTACCGCCATAACTACTGCTGCCTTGCTCCTCTGCCGGTGTCTAATTACAGGGCCAATTTGCCTCTACCGCCATAACTACTGCTGCCTTGCTCCTCTGCCGGTGTCTAATTACAGGGCCAATTTGCCTCTACCGCCATAACTACTGCTGCCTTGCTCCTCTGCCGGTGTCTAATTACAGGGCCAATTTGCCTCTACCGCCATAACTACTGCTGCCTTGCTCCTCTGCCGGTGTCTAATTACAGGGCCAATTTGCCTCTACCGCCATAACTACTGCTGCCTTGCTCCTCTGCCGGTGTCTAATTACAGGGCCAATTTGCCTCTACCGCCATAACTACTGCTGCATTGCTCCTCTGCTGGTGTCTAATTACAGGGCCAATTTGCCAATACCGCCATAACTACTGCTGCCTTGCTCCTCTGCCGGTGTCTAATTACAGGGCCAATTTGCCTCTACCGCCATAAGTACTGCTGCCTTGCTCCTCTGACTGTTCACTGCCTGTGTCTAATTACAGGGCCAATTTGCCTCTACCGCCATAACTACTGCTGCCTTGCTCCTCTGCCGGTGTCTAATTACAGGGCCAATTTGCCTCTACCGCCATAACTACTGCTGCCTTGCTCCTCTGCCGGTGTCTAATTACAGGGCCAATTTGCCTCTACCGCCATAACTACTGCTGCCTTGCTCCTCTGCCGGTGTCTAATTACAGGGCCAATTTGCCTCTACCGCCATAACTACTGCTGCCTTGCTCCTCTGCCGGTGTCTAATTACAGGGCCAATTTGCCTCTACCGCCATAACTACTGCTGCCTTGCTCCTCTGCCGGTGTCTAATTACAGGGCCAATTTGCCTCTACCGCCATAACTACTGCTGCCTTGCTCCTCTGCCGGTGTCTAATTACAGGGCCAATTTGCCTCTACCGCCATAACTACTGCTGCCTTGCTCCTCTGCCGGTGTCTAACTACAGGGCCAATTTGCCACTACCACTTCATAACTACTTCTGGGCAATTACAGGGTCAATTAGTATCTGTTTACTCTACAATACTCCAGGACGCCTTCTTCACTGCCAGATAACTGCCAAATAGACTCCTTTACCTGTGCCAACATGAGTCATAACAAAAAGTATGCCAATGCCAGTGAAAGGAAAGCAGCTTTAGCACTACGACAAAAACAACGCCGTGCTAATGAGACTCCTGAGGAAAAACACCATCGCCTTGAGAAGATTAAGGCTTATAAACGCCGTCGCCTCACACACGAATCCCCTAACTCTAAATCCATAAGATTGGCTGAAGAAGCCTCTGCACGCCGTCACCGCCGACAACAGACGGCCTCTTCCTCATCATTATTATTAGACTCACAACAGGATGCTTCCACATCAGCATGTGGAACAATTTACTGCTACACTTCATCCCATATGCCGTTCACTGACATAACTAATCAGCAATCTGTTTCTGCCCTATCAATACCACCATTCAATACCGATGCACAGTATGCCAATGCCAGTGAAAGGAAAGCAGCTTTAGCACTACGACAAAAACAACGCCGTGCTAATGAGACTCCTGAGGAAAAACAGCATCGACTTGACAAGATTAAGGCTTATAAACGCCGTCGTCTCACACACGAATCCCCTAACTCTAAATCTATTACATTGGCTGAAGAAGCCTCTACACGCCATCACCGCCAACAACAGACGGCTTCTTCCTCATCATTATTAGTAGACTCACAACAGGATGCTTCCACATCAGCATGTGGAACAAGTTACTACCACACTTCATCCTATATGCCGTTCACTGACATAACTAATCAGCAATCTGTTTCTTCCCTATCAATACCACCATTAGTCAATACCAACGCACAGTTTCTTCACATACAAGCTGCAGTTAGCCCGCAGAAAGTGCAACCAAGACAAATATACGTTGGTCTCAAAACTAGGCGCACCCCATCGGTTGGACATGCACTTCTACTACAACCTCACATTTTCACTAATGATGAAAATAGTATTACCGAACACAGCTGTGGTGACATGACCCATGTATGTGAGCATTGCGAAGCTTTGCATTTTGTAGCAGAGATACCTTCTGATAACAACTTTACGCTCTGCTGTCAGAAGGGTAAAGTCCATGTACCCATACTACAATATCCTGATGTCTTTACACGTTTGCTGAAAGGGCAAAGTGAATTTAGCAAAAATTTCATGGATAATATTCGAAGTATTAACAGTTCCTTTGCTTTTGCCTCCATGGGTGCAAATATTTCACCACCTCCTGGATATGGCCCATACTGTTTCCGCATACATGGCCAGATCTATCATAGAACTGAAACACTACATCCCTCAGATGACCAGCAACGCGCATTTGCCCAACTTTACATTCTCGATACCACTACCGCAAACGAACAACGCTTACGATGTAAAGAAAATCAAAAATGTCATCCTACATTGATGAACATTATTGCCCTTCAAATCCAAACTATTAATCCTTTTGTGGAAGCTTATCAAATGTTACGTGATGTGGAAGAACAAGAAAAAATTAAATCTCTACAAAACGGAACTGTCATGCCAAACATCACTATGGCTATTAAACAAGATCGTACTCAAGACCCTCAACGCTACAATAATCCCACTGTCAGTGAAGTAGCAGTCATGTTTCAAAATGACAATGGTGAGCCACTAATGTCCACTCGCAGGATTTCAGAATACTCAAGATGGCATGGCCGCAAGAACATGTCGCCGGCGTGGACAATGTCGGGATCCAGGATGGCGCCGGCGGAAGAAGATGTCGGGGATCGTGGAGCAGCGACGATGACGGTGTGAGTATGAGAGACGGAGTGAGAGAAAGGGTCGTATGTGGAGTGAAAGAGTGAATGGATGTGAGTGGAGATGGTGAAAGGTGAGAGGAGTGTGTGTTGAGGCGGTGTGGCGTGTTGAGGAGGTGTGTGTGTATTGAGGGTTAACATGGCAAGAGGTGTGTCACTATCCTCTCGATGCGATAGCATCGGGCCTTAATCTACTATAATAAATGCGCTAAGCAGCTTCCGGGTTGTAACAACTTCCGTCCAGTTGTAACTGGTGACGTCACAGCACACCTCTTGCCATGTTAACCCTCAACACACCACTCCTCAACATACACTCCTCTCACCTTTCACTATCTCCACTAATGTCCACTCGCAGGATTTCAGAATGCTCAAGATGGCATGGCCGCAAGAACATGTCGCCGGCGTGGACAACGTCGGGATCCAGGATGGCGCCGGCGGAAGAAGATGTCGGGGATCATGGAGCAGCGACGATGACAGTGTGAGTATGAGAGACGGAGTGAGAGAAAGGGTCGTATGTGGAGTGAAAGAGTGAGTGGATGTGAGTGGAGATGGTGAAAGGTGAGAGGAGTGTGTGTTGAGGAGGTGTGTGTATTGAGGGTTAACATGGCAAGAGGTGTTTCACTATCCTCTCGATGCGATAGCATCGGGCCTTAATCTAGTATAATATAACGCTGTAAGCGTCACTCTGTCCGAAGCCTTTATAGGAGTGTGTATGGCATCGGAGATGGTGGTACGTGTACACACTGCATACCGCGATCTCGGGCGCCATACTTACATAGTTACCTGACCGGAAGGAGCGTTGCCGCGGCGCTTCTCTTTGGCCAGAGACCGGAGCAGGAGTGCGGCCAGAATCGCGCATGCGCATAGCGCGAACCGGTGCCATATTACTGAAGACACATTTGCAGTGTGTCTTCAGCAATATGGTGCCGGACAGCGCTATGGGCATGCGCGTACTCCGGCGCCACCCTCCTCCCCTGGCCTCCAGCAGAACGTAACAGCGCTGGAGCACAGGAAAGGACGAGTATAATTTTTTTTTGTACTTGTGTAGTTTAATAGGGGTGAGGGGGACCATGCATACCAGGAAAGGGGGGAGAGGGGACCATGCATACCACGAAAAGGGGAGTGAAGGGACCATGCATACCACAAAAGGGGAGTGAGGGGACGATGCATACCACGAAAGGGGGGTGAGGGGTAGCATGCATACCACGAAAGGGGAGTGAGGGGACCATGCATACCACGAAAGGGGAGTGAGGGGACCATGCATACCACGAAAGGGGAGTGATGGGACCATGCATACCACGAAAAGGGGGGTGAGGGGACCATGCATACCACGAAAAGGGAGTGATGGGACCATGCATACCACGAAAAGGGGGGTGAGGGGACCATGCATACCACGAAAGGGGAGTGATGGGACCATGCATACCACGAAAAGGGGGGTGAGGGGACCATGCATACCATAAAAGAGGAGGTGAGGGGATCATGCATACCACAAAAGGGGGGGTGAGGGGACCAGGCATACCACACGAAAGGGGGAGGTGAGGGGACCATGCATACCACAAAAGGGGGAGGTGAGGGGACCATGCATACCAGGAAAGGGGGTGAGGGGACCATGCCTACCACAAAAGGGAGTGAGGTTACCATGCATACCACGAAAGGGGGGTGAGGGGTCCATGCATACCACGATATGGGGGTGAGGTGACCATGCATACGACGAAAGGGGGGTGATGGGACCATGCATACCACAAAAGGGGGGTGATGGGACCATGCATACCACGAAAGGGGAGTGAGGGGACCATGCATACCACGAAAGGGGAGTGAGGGGACCATGCATACCACGAAAGGGGGGTGAGGGGACCATGCATACCACGAAAAGGGGGGTGAGGGGACCATGTATACCAGGATTGGGGGGTGAGGGGACCATGCATTCCAGGATTGGGGGGTGAGGGGACCATGCATACCAGGATTGGGGGGCGAGAGGACCATGCATCCAGGAAAGGGGGGTTGAGAGGACCATGCATACCAGGATGGGGGGGTGAGAGGACCATGCATACCAGGATACGGGAGCGAGAGAACCATGCATACCAGGATAGGGATGAGGGGTGCCATGCACACCAGGATAGGAGAGGAGCAGCACATACCAGGATGGGAGACCATATGCCAATAAAAATGCTCGCCACCCGGGAGTAGAACGGAGTCATAGCTAATATATATATATATATATATATATATATATATATATTTGTATATATGCATGTAAGTGGCTTAAAGAACCCTACTTTCCCCCTATTTTCCTAATATTAAATTTTAGTTATTTGGAGTACAGATGATGGCAGTGATGGGTCGGCCCCTGCCTCCTCCGGGTGTTCTGCTTAGACGGGATCACACATACGAGAAACTCAGACGAGTCTTGCATCTTAATACCCGGCACTGCCGCCGGTCCTCGGGAGCGGAGCGTGCAGCTCCATGTATTTCTATGCAGCCGTACGCTCCGCTCCCGAGTGCCGGCGGCAGTGCCGGGTATTAAGATGCGAGACTCGTCCGAGTATCTCGCATGTGTGATCCCGGCCTTACCAGAACAATCTCCAGCAGCAGCTTATCCTCAGAGTTAGGTTATATTAGCACGGCATGGCATGCTGAGAGTGGCTGTGAGAATCGGATGGCATGCACCCATACAAGTCTATGGGTGCGCGTGAAACGTTGGACTGCACTTGGACGTCATCTGAGTGCAGTCTGATATACGTGAACAGAGACAATGGAGAAGATGAAGAAACTAAGTTCTCCGTCTTCTCCGCACCTGTGATACGATTCTCTCATACGAGAGTCGCAGCACAGTAAGCAGACACTCGGCTCAAACTCTGCCAAAGTGTGAGCCGATTGTCATAGGCATAATCGGATCAATTTTCTTGCATGAGAAACTGTACGGCAGTGTGAGTGAACCCTTAAAATACTGAACATGCAGCGATTGCATTGATCAGATATGTACATGCACCCAAGACTTTGTGATTGCAAATAAATCCATGTGTGAGGTTTTGGGGATTATTGAGAAATCCGATTAAAGCCCCTCCAACAAGTAGTGACTATAGGCCTATGAGACGGTCAAGTTCAAGTCAAAAGACCCGCGGCCAGTCCGTGCTCAGACCATGATGTACGGACGTCTGAATTCGACCTTGTGCAGTTTAGTGCGTGTGAGTTTGCAACTTAACCTTGAAGCGATCAGAGGCAAAACAGCAGGAGTTCGGTCACCATCATTTCTTCTAAGGCTAGTTTAAATGATCGCCTGTAAAATCCATTTTTCGCCAACAATTTTTTCACCAATATGTTATGTGCTTGTTTTTGACATTCATATTTTACACCCACAAAAAAACAGGCCATTTTTCTCTATAATTTTTTCCACGGATCCATTATTGAATGCACCTACTGAGATCAGTAGAGTGCTGCGGAATATGTCAGCGCTATAGAAATAAAATGTATTATTATTATTATCAATGAGCAAGTCTCATCTGAAAAATAGATGCAGGATGTTTTTTTCCCACATGATCCATCAGGGTGACGTGAACTAGCAAATTTGCCGACAGACCGAAAAAACAAAACAGTGCTTGCCTAAATATAACCTAAAATCTCATTCTGATGTCCATATTATTCTATTTTTTTTTATTTTTCATTAGTGATCTGGATCCAATTTTCAATCCATTTTTACCCACCAATGCAGCATCCGTTTTTCTTGTATGAAAGTAAAAAAAAAGGTTCCAAACTTTGTCCTATTCATTAAGGAGGACGTAGATCTGGGGATTTATTCTGACAGAATTTTATAGGCTGAACTGGATGGACTAATGACTTTTTTCGGCCTTACTAACTATGTTATTAAAGGAGCTGTCCAGACTTGGGTAAAAGTCTGCAGTCAGTTTCTGAGCAGTTTCACACGTCCAAATAATTCCGGTACTGGTAAACACGGTACCGGAGCTATCCGTGTCCGTGTGTCCACTTGGTACCTCCGTGTGGCAACAGTGTGCTGCACGTGAGCTGCATCGGGACCACACAGACGGCTGCCGGGAAGTAGCGCTACAGTAAGTGCTGTTCCCGGCGGCTGGTGCTGACTGCGGCTGTGATTCTTCTCTCCTGCTCTGCCGGCAACAGCAAGCAGGAGAGAAGAATGAATGAAAACCCGACATGGGGTCCCCCCTGTTTATGAACCAACAAGACGAAACTTAAAGCTGGGGGCTGCAACCCTCAGCTGTCAGCTTCATCAAGGTTGGTTCTCAAGAACAGAGGGGTCCCCACACTGTTTTTTTTAATTATTTAAATAAATAATTTAAGAAACCGGCGTGGGGTCTCCCCGATTTTTGACAACCAACCTGACTAAAGCTCACAGCTGAGGGCTGATATTCTCAGGCTGGTAAGAGGCCATTGATCTTGGCCCCCCACAGCCTAAAAACAGCAGCCGCAGCTTCCCAGAAAAGGCGCATCTATTAGATGCGCCTATTCCAGAGCCTTGCCCGGTTGTTCCCACTTGCCCTGTAGCAGTGGCAAGTGGGGTAATAAGGGGTTAATGTCACCTTACTATTGTCACTTACCACTTACTATTGTTACTATTGTAAGGTGACATTAAGCCTGGATTAGTAATGGAGAGGTGTCAATAAGACACCTATCCATTACTAATCCTATAGTAAGAAAGGGTTAAATAAACACACACACAATAAGAATAAAGTCTTTTAATGAAAGATGACAACACACATTTTTTAAATCTTTATTACACTGCTAATTCCATTGCGACGCCATCGATCTCCTGTAAAAAAGGTGAAAATAATAAAGCAACATTATACATTACCTCTCCGGCGCTCAGTCACGTCCCACGGTGTAAATCTATCTGCGGGGGGTTAATACGTTTACAGGTGGAGCGCTGCTAACACAGCCGCTCCGACTGTAATCTACTGTAGAATGAATGGAAGCAGCCGGCTCATGCTCAGTAACTAGCGGTGACACCACCACTCATCACTGAATCTACGCTCTGCTTCCATTCATTCTCCAGTCGTTTACAGTAGGGAGTGGCTGTGTTAGCAGCGCGCTGCCTGTAAACGTATCAACCCCCCGCAGATGGATTTACGCCGTGGAACTTGACTGAGCGCCGGACAGGTAATGTATATTGTTGCTTTATTATTTTCACCTTTTTTACAGTAGATCGATGGCGTCGCAAAGGAATTAGCAGTGTAATAAAGATTTAAAAAATGTGTGTTGTCATCTTTCATTAAAATACTTTATTCTTATTGTGTGTGTGTTTATTTAACCCTTTCTTACTATAGGATTAGTAATGGATAGGTGTTTTATTGATACCTCTCCATTACTAATCCGGGCTTAATGTCACCTTACAATAGCAAGGTGACATTAACCCCTTATTACCCCACTTGCCACAACTACAGGACAAGTGGGAACAACCGGGCAAAGCTCCAGAATAGGCGCATCTAATAGATGGGCAGCTGGGGGCTGCTGCTTTAAGGCTGTGGGGGGGGGCAAGATCAGTGGCCCCTTACAAAGCCTGAGAATATCAGCTGTCAGCTTTAGTCAGGTTGGTTGTCAAAAATAGGGGGGACCCCACGCCGGTTTCTTAAATTATTTATTTAAATAATTAAACAGCGTGGGGACCCCTCTATTCTTGAGAACCAACCTTGATGAAGCTGACAGGTGAGGGTTGCAGCCCCCAGCTGTAAGTTTCGTCTAGTTGATTCATAAACTGAGGGGGACCCCATGTCGGGTTTTCATTCATTCTCTCCTACTTGCTGTTGCCGGCAGAGCAGGAGAGAAGAATCACAGCCACGGTCAGCACCAGCCACTGGGAACAGCACTTACTGTAGCGCTTCTTCCCCGGCTACGGTCCATGACCACGGAGGACAGTGTGAACTGTTCTCCGTGTACACGTGTGCAGCACATGTTGCGGGCCGTGTGTCTGTGTTAAAACGAACATGTCTCCATGTTTTGCACACGGACACATGGTCCGTGAAAACACTCCGACATGTGCATAGCCCCAATCATTTGAATGTGTCTACATGTGTCAGTGTCTCCGGTATGAGAAAATTGTCACTACACGTACCAGAGACACTGACGTGTGAAAGAGGCCTATCTTTGTGCTGTCAGGATTATGCTGTGCCTGCAGTCATGTGTGAGCGCGAGTATGCAATCTCCATACTTTTGATCACATTCCAACTAGACGTGTCCAGTCTCACTCAATTCACTTGCATTAAGCAAAGTCTAGTCTGTATGTATGCAGATCGCATACCTGCACGCTCCTGGTGCCGGAGAAGCCTCACAGCTAAAGCGTGTGTGATGTGAGGATTCACAAGTCTATAGTCACAGAGTAACTACAGACTTATACCTCAAGGCCAGATAACCCCTTTAAACAGTAGGAAACGGACAATGCTCAGATGATACACAGGAGGCGCCCTTTTTCCCTTCAATGGGCGAGTTCGAATTGTGCTCTTTGCCGGCCTTACTTTTGTGCACAATCAGGGCCGGAGACAACAAGACTGGTCTCTGGCACATTAGTCTTGATGAACAGTGCACCGGAGGAAGATTCACCAAATTCATTTTTGCCACCGCAAGAAATGTGCACAAGTCCTGGAGTACAAGCAAGTCTTAATCTTTATGGCGTACATTATGATACATTTGACAGCTACGCTCAGCCTGAAAAAAAAAAAAAGGTAAAACTGGCATAAAAAAGGCAAAAAGTCACAACATTTTTGTGTCACTACGATTTATGGAAAAATGTGGCCACATTTCTGCTTTACTACAGCGAAATGGTGAAAAGTGCTTGGTCTGCAAAGAAAACAAAAACACAGACGTGAAGCCAATGAGTATATATTCTATTCATGAAGAACACGTACATGAAACCAAGGCGTCTGAATGAGACCTTAGAGGGGATAAAGGGCCTCGTGAAAATACCACACGACCGTATAGGGGAGTTTATTTTCTAGTCTTATGTGTAAAAGTACCAACTTAGGCTTCTTCAGGGTTCAGTTATTTTCATGTACGAAAACATGGTTCAAATTTCATCAGTGTTTTTAATCCAAGTTTTTTTTTTTTAAGTTTTCAGAGAAAAACTGAAAAGTTGCTCCACCTTCTTCTATCAGGCAGTAGAAATCAGAGAGCACGTGGGTGGCATCAGAGTGCTCACTTATTACATGTCTGTCTAACAGCCACGAGCCATGCAACCGCCGGGACTCGAACATATTCGAGCACGCCCAAGTCACTTCGTTAGCACACATGCTCGAATAACACCTTTTCCGAGCACTTTCGCTCATCCCTAGTCTCTGTGATTTTGCACGGACCACTCAGTCCGCAAAAAATCATGGCTACGTGATTAGCTCCATAGACTAGGTACGAGTGCCATCAGTGAAAAACAACGATTGCACTAGCATGTGAAAAACTGACGTCTGATTGAGGCCTTAGGGTGTGTGCACACGTTGCGGATTCTACTGCGTATCCGCAGCGGATTTGGCCCTGCGGATCCGCAGCAGTTTCTGCTGCGTTGTACAGTACCTTTATAGTCTATGGAAATTGAAAAATGCAGTGCACATGCTGTGGATTTTTCCGCGCGGATTAGCTGCGGTTTTAAATCCGCAGCATGTCACTTCTTCGTGCGGAATCCGCAGCGGTTTGACACCTGCTCCATTACCAGGTGTCAAAACCGCAGGTAAAACCGCAGGTAAAAACGCAGGACATTTGACCTGCGGATTTAGCCAAATCTGCGGGGAAAAATCCGCAGCAGATTTCGCAACGTATGCACACACCCTTAGGATTCACAATTTGGCAAATGCTATCCAAGCTGATTGTTCACAGCTGAGTCCCCTACAAATCAGGATTAATTCAAAAGTCGGATTTTCTTTCAAGCACGAGAAAAAAGGATCAATTATCTGGATGACAGTTCTTCTTTTACAGGGAGAAAAGGAAAAAAAAAAGTTTCCCCACCTTCTCCTATGTGATGTCATCAGATTGCAGTCTGATTTTTTTTTCGGATCCATAGACTTGCATGGCCAATTTTGATCCGACCCTTGGATCAAAATCGGACATGTCTCTGTGAAAATCACAGACATGTGAATGGCCCCATAGGTACGAGTGTTATCCATGAAAATCACAGACATGTGAAAGGCCCCATAGGTACGAGTGCTATCTGTAAAAATCACAGACATGTGAATGGCCCCATCGGCACGAGTGCTATCCATGAAAATCACAGACATGTGAAAGGCCCTATAGGTACGAGTACTATCCATAAAAATCACAGACATGTGAAAGGCCCCATGGCCCCACAGGTACGAGTGCTATCTGTAAAAATCACAGACATGTGAATGGCCCCACAGGTACGAGTGCTATCCGTGAAAATCACAGACATGTGAATGGCCCCATCGGCACGAGTGCTATCCATGAAAATCACAGACATGTGAAAGGCCCTATAGGTACGAGTACTATCCATAAAAATCACAGACATGTGAAAGGCCCCATGGCCCCACAGGTACGAGTGCTATCTGTAAAAATCACAGACATGTGAATGGCCCCACAGGTACGAGTGCTATCCGTGAAAATCACAGACATGTGAATGGCCCCATCGGCACGAGTGCTATCCATGAAAATCACAGACATGTGAAAGGCCCTATAGGTACGAGTACTATCCATAAAAATCACAGACATGTGAAAGGCCCCATGGCCCCACAGGTACGAGTGCTATCTGTAAAAATCACAGACATGTGAATGGCCCCACAGGTACGAGTGCTATCCGTGAAAATCACAGACATGTGAATGGCCCCATGGCCCCCACAGGTATCAGTGCTATCCATGAAAATCACAGACAACGCTCATACGTCAGAAGATAAATTATACATTCATACACTGCACACCATAAAAACTCATGAGAAGGCAGAGAGGGCTTGTAGGATGTCTGTAGAGAATGCAGATCTTACAAAAGGAGAAAGTTAAAAAATAAAAATCCAAGATCTGAATTGTGCGATCAATGCTAAGTACTGGAATAGGGAATCTTCCCCTGGAAACATACAGCAATATATGACACCAATCCTATAGAAACCATTAGGCTAAGTGCACACGTAGCAGAAAATTTCTGCTGAAAAACCTGACTCCCTTCCCAGAAACCACACGTTTTTTTTCTGCGCGTTTTCGCGCAGAAAACGCGCGGTTTTCATGCGTTTTTTTCGGCGCGTTTTCAAACCGCATTGAACTAGCTAGAAAAGTGGAAAAATCTGCGAAATTAATGAAAAAACGCTGTGTGTGAACACAGCCTAAAGCATATAGCTATTGGTTCATTTATTTTCAGCAGGGATAAACCCCAAGGGCAATTCCAGTGACCAGTGATTCAGTGTTTCAGTCAACATTCTGAAGAAAAACACTAAGAATGGCTTGTTATACAGTTTTCTTTTTACTCCACTGCCATTTTGTTTAATCATGGAGCATACAGACATCCGCCTCCCTCGGAGGCGGATTTCTCCTGGGCCAAGTATCGCCCCGTTGTTGTGTACTGCACTTTGCAGAAACCTGCCACGAGGAGTAAGGAGAGGTAAAGGGACGACAACTCCAGGACATTACTGCTCATTCCAATTCATGCCCGGACCTGATAAACCGCTGCGGAATTCTTCCAGGAGGTTGAAGAAGTAATCTCAATAACCTAACAACCCGCCGCTGCTCCATTTAGAATCTGTCATAAATGGATGTGTTGTGGAATCATTTAGGGGGTTGTAGGTTAGAGAAGACAATCTTATAAAAAAAAAAAAAAAAGAATCAGTCAGCAGGTTTTTACTATATAATTTGCCAGCAGCATGATGTAGAAAGAGACCCTGATTTCAGCGATATATCACTTAGTTTGCTGGGTGAAGCCGTTGTGATAGAATCATTGATTTCTCTACTGCACATTTAGTAGAGCTCTGAATGCTGAGCTGCACATTATCCCACCCAAAACCAGAGCAAAGGTTAACAAATTTAACAGTTTTAATTTAACTCATCGCAGGGAGATAAGTGGTTAAATGAGGATTAAACAGTTCAATGGCAAGCAATAGACAAAGTTGATGAGCAATAAACAAGATAACGGCAGTTCTTTAAGGCTAGTTTCACACTAGCGCTTTTGAGCGCAGCGACGGCCTGCGCACGGCCGCCGCTAAGCCCCGCCCCCTGCCGCGCCTCCGCCGGTAGCTCCGCCTACCGGCGCATGACGCTGCATGCGTCCTGCGTCCCCTATCTTTATCACTGGGGGCGCAGGCCGTGCGCAGTATGCGTTTGGCGGCGCATGCGTCCTTTTGACGGTGCGCCGACCTGCGCCAAACGCAACCTGCTGCAGTTTGGTTGCGCTCGGCGCACCGTCAAAAAGGCGCATGCGCCGCCAAACGCATACTGCGCCCCAAGTGATAAAGATAGGGGACGCAGGACGCATGCAGCGTCATGCGCCGGTAGGCGGAGCTACCAGCGGAGGCGCGACAGGGGGCGGGGCTTAGCGGCGGCCGTGCGCAGGCCGTCGCTGCGCTCAAAAGCGCTAGTGTGAAACTAGCCTAAATCACTTATGGTGTCAGAGGTTTTCCAGTCCACAACTGAAGGTTTGAAGGCAGTGCCGCCAACAACGGCTGGCGCGGTGCTGTTCCAGTGGGGTCCTGCAAACAACGGTCCGTCTTTTGGCGGCAGCGGTCGGTCTCCGCCACCTTCTGCTGAGCCCCTAGTCCATAAGTTGGGCGGCCAAAGCAAACAGGGTCGTAGCACTGACAGAGTCCAACATGGACTGGCAAGTGTCAACTGGCAAGGTAGGCTGCAAATGTCTGTCCAGTACTCTGCTTTCTCTATGCGGCATGTGCGCTGTACTCACAGTCACAGAGCGCACGTGTCTCTCTCTGAGCAGCTGCCATCACCTGAATGGCTGCTCTGCACAGTTTGCACTGCCCTGTGCATCCACTGATACCATTAAATCTCTCACGCAGTAAGGCCGGTTTCACATTTGTGTTTAAGGCCGCAGCGACGGCCTGCGCACGGACGCCACTAAGCCCCGCCCCCTGCCACGACTCCACCAGTAGCTCCGCCTACGGACGCATGATGCTGCATGCGTCCCCTATCTTTAGCACTGGGGACGCAGGCCGTGCGCAGGTATGCGTTGGGCGGCGCACGCGTCCTTTTGACGCTGCGCCGACCAGCGCCAAACGCAACCTGTTGCAATTTGGTGCGGTCGGCGCAGCGTCAAAAGGACGCATGCGCCGCCAAATGCATACCTGCGCATGGCCTGCGTCCCCAGTGCTAAAGATAGGGGACGCAGGACGCATGCAGCGTCATGCGCCTGTAGGCGGAGCTACAGGAGGAGGCGCGGCAGGGGGCGGGGCTTAGTGGCGGCCGTCGCTGCGGCCTTAAACACAAATGTGAAACTACCCTAAGTCTCTCACATAGCTGTCCCAGATCTGTGCTCTGCGGCCGGGAGTTTTTTCCAACCAACCCTCGCTCGGAGTACTGCTGTGCGTCGATCAGTCTTGGGGAACACACCTCAAGAACCCTGCACCTGCCCCCGCGCGAGCACTGCACTCTGCACAGCCAGACACGCGCTCTGCACACACACTATCTCTCCGGAGCGCCCACTGAAGTTCTGCTGGAGCACGGCTCCGCGCTGCCTCTCTCACTGCAGAGCGTGCCGCACACCTGCCTCCGCTCTCACTGCCAGTGGGGAACTCACTCTTTCTTCGCGCACTTAGGCTATGTGTATCTGTGGAACTGCAGGTAAAACTGCAGGTAAAATGGCCTGCGGTTTTCCGTGCGGTTTATCACCTCTACAATGGAGGAGATGGTAAACCGCAGCAGAATCCGCAGAAAAGAAGTGACATGTCATTTTTTTCTGCGGATTCAAAACCGCAGCTTTTCCGCAGTTAAAAATCCGCAGCATGTGCACAGCAGATTGTAAATCATATAGATTTACATGCTACTGTACACTGTCTGCAGAAATGCTGCAGATCTGCAGCGGCCAAAACCGCAGCGTGTGCACATAGCCTTACTCCTCACTGCCTGGCTCAGCCACACCCCCTCTTCCTGGATCATGGGGCCTGTCCTTTCCCCCAGGCAACATGGGACACAGCCTCAGCAGTTCCAGACCTAGCATGATGCAGGCACCTGCAGCCTGGTCTTCCTTCTTACATACGTCCACTGTGTTTTATTAAGGCCAAAGTCAGCACAGCCATCTATCAGGAAAGTTTAGAGCAGCAAGCAGTGTAATAAGTGAATGTGCATCAGGCTGCTCTTGGGTGAGATAGCAAAACCCTGGTGAGATTCCCTCTATGGGCTCATACGCATCTGTGGGGAAACGGAAGTGTGCACTCCGAAAGAAAACAAACAGATGGTACTCTGACCAATGTTAAATCAATGAGTCTCTGCTTCACTGCTCATCTGTGATTATTTTTCTCCTCTCATAATGAGGGGGCGCAATTGTCATCATACCTTGGACAAGAGTCACCAATGCAAGTCAATGGGTATGAGGGAAAGAAAAAAAAGAAATCGCACAGCACCTGGACCATACGAGTGCCGTCAGATTTTTTTACACACCCATGTCCTTTGAAAAGCCGACAATTCATCTGCCATGTACAGTAATATCTCAGCACGACCCAACAGAATAGAATAGATCGATTACTTAGAATAGATAGCTATAAAGATGTCAGTGACATATATAATTAGTACAGTGTGTGTAGCTTACTGTACAAGTTTTTTTTACATACCAAATTATTTTCTTTAAAGGGGGTTGTCCGGGCTTTTCACATAATCTCAGGGCATATCTGGGCTGCAGAATTGTGACAATAAGTAATTTACTTTGTGTCACTAGTTTGCACGGTTTAGTAGATATTCTTAACAGAACGTCCAAGGGGGGTGTGTTATGGCATTGAAATGACAACTGGTCGTTTCCTCCTACGCTACTAAAAACATGCCCTCTGTAGCAACAACCCCACCCTCCATAGCTACAGGCCCTCCCCGTCCACATAAAGAAGCCCTCCTCACACAGTAACAAATCCTGCCACTCCATTCCGCCCCCTTCCCGCCGCAGGCTGAAGTGACGTGCACAGAGCCTGTCACATGACCCGCTCCTTCCCTGCTGCACTTTCACCGGCAATGTGAAGATCGGGTGAGACGGACCAGCGTGGTGGTGGTGGGGAATAGAGCGGCAGGGAGGGGGGGGAATGGGCCGGGGGGAAGGGGGCGGAATGGTGCGGCGGGGAGGATTTGTTACTGTGTGAGGAGGGCATCTTTATGTGGACAGGGAGGGCCTGTAACTACAGAGGGTATGTTTTTAGTAGCGTAGGAGGAAACGACCAGTTGTCATTTCAATGCCATAACACACCCCGCCTTGGACGTTCTGTTAAGAATATCTACAAAACCATGCAAACTAGTGACACAAAGTAAATTACTTATTGTCACAATTCTGCAGCCCAGATATGCCCTGAGATTATGTGAAAAGCCCGGACAACCCCTTTAAAAAAAAAAAATGATGCGAGATCCCCTGAAATTTTATTAACCAGCAGAGGGAGAACGGACAGCTGGGGGCTGATGCTTATAGCCTGAGAAAGGGGGGGGGTAATACCCCTGGAGCTTTGCAGGTTATTAATATCAGCTCACAGCTGTATACTTAGCCTTTACTGGCTATTGAAATGGGGACCCCCTATAATAACCAGCAAAGGCTAGGGAGACAACTGCGGGTTGATATTAATAGACTAGGAAGGGGAGATGGATATTGGCCCTGTCCCATACTAAAAACATCAGCTCTCAGACATCCCAGAAGCACATCCATAAGAAGCTCCAATTCCGGCACTTATTCTCACTCTTACCACTTGCCTTCGTACGGTGGCAAGTGGGGTATTTTTTCCCCAAAAGGAATTTATTTAGTAAAAAAAATATGTACAGTAAACTGCACACACAAGGTACTGATATATCTTACTGATGTTTTTATAGTTATCTTTTTGCATAAAATATATAATATCTTAAAGAATATTTAATTGGAAAACTATTTGTAAATGACAGAAAAGCTCATGTTAAAAATCGCTTTGCAAAATCCCATTTGCCATTTCTTTACCCATGGCAGGAGGAGATGTCAGAGGGGTGCTGGCAGTGAGGGAAATTCAGCAGATGCCTGGAACTGCAGGGTGTAGACCCAAATCCGGGACCTCTGCTGTATCCGGGACAGTTGGGACTAAAGATGAGCGGATGGATTCACGGGTCTCTGGTCCAGCATCCAGGTCAGTGCTGTGAGCTGGATGCGAGGCCGCGAATCTCTAACCTTCCAGTGGCCCCTGCGCAACCTTTGATCACCCAGGGCTGGCGGGACATCATCTGCGCGTCCTGCTCATGTCTAGTTATTTTTTGTTCCTTCATTCACAGTTGGAGCTGCCAGAACTTTCTCATCTTTATGTAGCATCGCTATATGATATCTGGTGTCTTTAAGGCAGTGTTCACATATTGCAGAAAAGAAAAACTTTTATTCTGCACTTGCAAAATAACTGCAGTTACTTTATTATGTGTTTTTTTTAGGCTCCACATAGAAGACGAGGAAAAAAAACAGGGATTTTGTGTGCTCACCGTAAAATCCTTTTCTCCGAGCCACTCATTGGGGGACACAGGACCATGGGTGTTATGCTGCTGCCACTAGGAGGCTGAGACTAAGTAAACACAAATTTGCTCTTCCTCTGCAGTAATACACCCAGACACTGGCTCCAGCCAAACCAGTTCCATGACAAAGCAGTAGGAAATCAAGAACATTACATAAGGGTATCAAACCAAAGAACATACTCAAGCCGTTAGGCCAACAGGGTGGGTGCTGTGTCCCCCAATGAGTGGCTCGGAGAAAAGGATTTTACGGTGAGTACACAAAAATTCCTGTTTCTCCTTCGCCTCATTGGAGGACACAGGACCTACCCTGTTGGCCTAACGGCTTGAGTATGTTCTTTGGTATGATGTTTTGATACCAAAGATATATATGTAATGGTCTTGATTTCCTACTGCTTTGTAATGGAACTGGTCCGGCTGGAGCCAGTGTCTGGGTGTATACTACAGAGGAGGAGCTAAAGCAGTCCCTGGGGAACAGACCAAAACCCCACGCACCAGCTGTCTAGAGATGCGCTACCGCCACTTGTAAGATCCGTCTTCCCAGGTCCGCATCTGTGGAAGCATGGGTGTGAATGTTGTAGTACTTTGAGAAAGTGTGCAGGCTGGACCAAGTCGCAGCCTTGCAAACCTGTTCCACAGATTCCCAGTGCCGAATGGCCCAGGAAGCACCCACCGAATGAGTGGAGTGTGCCTTAATCCCCGCTGGGACAGGCTTGCCTCCGACACGGTAAGACTCTTGAATAGCCGAGCGAATCGACCTGGCTATTGTGGACTTTGAAGCAGCGAGTCCCTTCCTGTGACCCTCAGGAAGAACGAATACGGAGTCTGTTTTCCAGACGTCGTCCGTGAAACGTACCTTCTGAGAACCCTCACCAAGTCCAGAGTGTGAAGAGCCTTCTCAAAACGGTGCACTGGTGTCGGGCAAAACGAGGGCAGGACAATGTCCTCCTTAAGGTGGAAAGAAGTAACCACCTTGGGCAAGAAGGACTGGGATGGCCTGAGAACCACCTTGTCCTGGTGAAAAATTTATAAAAGGAGCTCGGCAGGAAAGAGCGGCCAGCTCCGACACCCGCCTAATAGATGTCACCGCGACAAGGAAGGCAACCTTCCATGAAAGGTGGATCAGAGACACCTGCAGCAGCTCGAAGGGAGCCTCCTGTAGATCACCTGACAGTACTCTAACACCCGCACCCAACATTTACCTTATAGCAGCAGGGCACCCTGGATGAACTCTACGGGAGGAGTATCTCAACCCTGCCTGGGTAGTAAAGGGTGTTGGGAGATTGGTGGAGCTTGTTGGTTCAGAGCGGGAGAGTAGGGTTTTGAGTTAAGACAGTCTTCCCCTAGGGGAAGAAGTGGACGGACGTGAGTGAAGCAGCTCCTAGTCAGTGGAGTTGCTGGAAAGGGGAGACAGAAGGAAGCTCCCTGAAGGAGTGGATCCTAGAGGCACGGCTCAGCGACCATACTGCCCGTGGGGGCTTGTTCCATACTGACTAACGTTGGGTGGAGGGATCGGGTCGCAGTGGGGTACCGGCCCCCTAGCCTAGTGGAGATATCATCTGACTCAGCTAGCAAGCCAGAGGTAGAGGCACCTTTAGGTACCTCAGCCACAAGCCACAGTTATCTTCGCCGGAAAGGTCTGGGACACTGTGAGGTGTTAGGAAGGAAGAGGCAAGAAATCAACACAGTGAGACGGCCAGGAAAGGCACACACTGAAGGGAGTGCTGGAAAGGTGTTCTCCATCTACTTGGGAGTTGACTGGGCCCCTCACCTGGAGGACGCAGCGCCAAGTGGGCACGTGCATGCAACTTAACGGTGAGTAAAGCTTTGGAATTGCACCCAGCTGTGTCCTCTGAATTCTTCCTGCAACACCTACTCAGCACTGCTGCATCTATCACCATCAAACGCAACATCTTTACTACAACTTCCCTGGGACTAAAGCTCTGCCTGTGGAGAGCTATACCAACTCTGCTGCATCCCACCTTCAGTCACAGAGGATCTGCACTGCAGCGCTGGTCACCTCTGACCAGAAACCACAGGTGATGTCACAAACACTTATTACAAACTCTCTACATTTTTCCCCTGTAAATATCCCCTTTTATTGGACGCCCAGGGCTACAGACTGGGTCACTTCCCCTTTAAGAAGTGGCCCGGTACCGAGTATTCCCCACGGCCCTGGAGGGCGATCCACATCTACTCCCCTGGAATTGTCCCTGGGGTCCAGGGAAAAGTAGGCCTCGACTTGTGCGCTTTGGCATGACGCAAAGAGATCTATCTCTGGTAGGCCCCACCTGTCTACCAGTATCTCGAAGATTCACCTGTTTAGGCTCCATTCCCCCGGCTGGAAGTCCTGGCCCAGGTGTTTTTCGGCCCAACAAAATATTCGATTGGAAACACTCCTTAGGTTGTTGAACCTTGTGCTTCCCTGATGTTTGATATGAGCAATCGTAGTCATATTGTCCTAATATACTTGGATATGATGTCCAGAGATCTGGCGGCCTGCTACCAGAAGGGTCTCCTCCACTGCTTTCAACTCTCTGAAGTTGGATGATTTTGCGCTCGTTTTTTGATCCCAGAGTCCCTGGAAGGTGATATGACCTACCATGGCCCCCCAGCCCCTCTTGCTGGCATCTGACGTAATTGAAATCAGCGGGTCCTGAGTCCAGCTTACGCCTCTGTGAAGGTTTTTGGAACTCAAACACCCGGCCAGGTAGGCCCTTACATGACCCGGAGCGTGTATTCTCCTGTTCAGGGTACTGGGAAGTCTGTTTCAGTTCTCCAGAATATGAGCTTGAAGAACTCTATAGTGGGCTTGTGCCCATGCTACCAATTGAATGCAGGCTGTCATGGAGCCTAAGACCGACATGCCCTCCTGAAGTGTAGGGGATCTCAGGTCACTGAAACTTGTGACCTGTGTGCTATTAAGGCCAGACAATGGTCCTCTGGAAGAAAAGACATCTGTTTTGCAGAGTCCAGTAGGACTCCAGAAATTTCCTGGTCTTGGAGGGCTGCAGCTGAAATTTTTTTCAGATTTGGAAGCCACCCCAGAGATTTCTGCATATCGAGAGTCTTCACTACATGAGACTCTAGGGTTACCACGGTGGAGGCTACTATCAGTAAGTCGTCCAGGTAAGGCACTACAGTGAGTCTCTCACGATGAGTACACACAAAAATCCCTGTTTCTCCTTCACCTCATTGGGGGACACAGGACCATGGGATGTGCCAAAGCAGTCCCTGTGTGGGAAACTGACCCAAAGGATTAAGCCACAAATGCCAACTCTTTATAGGTGTGCTACCGCAGCCTGCAGCATTCTTCTGCCCAGACTCCCATCTGCTGATGTCTGAGTGTGGATATTGTAGTGCTTTGAAAATGTATGCAGGCTAGACCAGGTTGCAGCCTTGCAAATCTGTTCTGCCGATTCCTGGTGCCGAAGGGCCCAGGAGGCGCCCACCGACCGCGTGGAGTGTGCCCTGATTGCTGCTGGAATAGGTTTGCCTCTGACACAGTAAGATTCCTCAATGGCCAAACGAATCTACCTGGCTATTGTCGACTTTGAAGCAGCGAATCCCTTTCTGTGACCCTCGGGGAGCATGAACAGCGCGTCCGTCTGGCGAAAGGATGCTGTCCGTGACACATACCTCCTGAGAGCTCTCAGTAGATCCAAAGTGTGAAGGGCCTTTTCCACACGTGAACGACGGAGAGCCAGACATGGCGAAACCAGAGCTGGTGTCGACCGGAAAATACCTCATGTCATTTGGTTGAAAATCTGTGGGACTTGGATCCCTTAGATTTCGACTGGTTAGGACGGTTCTTCCCCAGTGGATTGGATCTGTATAAAACTTGACGATCTCTGTCCACCTGAGCGGGGCGACCTGAGCCAGAAGGATTGGTTCTGGTGGCCCACCCGGAGCTACGAAAGGACCAAAAACATGTCTGGAGCTAGTGACGAAACGATCGTCACTTGTTAGGGGAGGAAGTTACTTTTCCCGTCTCTGGTGTCCGAGATAAATTGGTCTAGCTTCTCACCGAATAACCGGCCGCTCTGGTAAGGCAGAGAAGTTAGGGACTTTTTCTATGTGGAGTCTGCTCGCCATGTCCTGAGCCACAGAGCTCTTCTAATAGAGATAGCATTCGTGGCCGCAAGCACCGTGCAGTTAGCCGCATCCAGGGATGCATTAATCAAATAATCCGCGGCAAAAGCGAACTGATTTGCAAGATCCATTTCCGCTGGTGGAAGGTGAGTACCCTGCAGAGCTCTATTTAGAGACACGGCTTGCTTCAAGCGCCTTCTGACCTGAGAAATGCTTGTCTGGCTGTTCCCTATGCCCTTGAACTCTGGTTGACTGCCAAACACCCTATGAGGACATTTGGCCCGTTTAAATGACACCTTGTGGCCTGTGGTAAGAGTCGATTCCTCACCAATCTCCAGGGTTTGATTGACGGCCTCAACGAGACTATCAACTGTCTTCGGATAACCAGGCGCATCCAGATTGAGGGGCCCATCAGAGTCGTAGTCAGAGTTCCGCTTGCTACTGACCTCTGGTGAGGGGGAGCGAGAGGCGGAGCTCAAGGATGCAGAAGGCCCGGGAGACACCGTATGGGTTCGTTGACTATGTGTCTGCTTTGAGTGAGAGTGGCCCCTGCAGGCCGACAGTGTTTGGGGTCGGGTTCCTGCAGCGGCTCAACAGAAATCCAGAGCCTCACATTTTGCGGTCTCCCATTATCTATCGACCACAGAGGAGATTGCTCAGCAGTCCCGGCGTCCCAGACGCTCTGCCCAGTCCTGCTCTGTGGGTCTGGCAGTTGCTGCCACCTTGGGTCAGCAATAGCAATGCAGGCTGCTCAGCAGCAAATCGCTCCAGAGGCTAAGTCCCTCCGACGCTCTACTGGGCATGCTCACGAGACGATCTCCCATTGGAGACCGGGAGTCACATGCCCAGGTCCTTCTCGTGATCTGATTGGTCCATCTCAGGGATCTGGAAGCTTTTGGAAGGTCCCAGCTATAAAAGGTTTGCATGGCTGCTCGGCCATCGCTAGTATAGTCTCTAGTTGCTTACTGTGTGAATGATGATGGATGCATGAACCTGCGAATGACTCATTAAGATCCCCTCCCTCTGATATTACGAGTGTGTATAGGGACTTAGGTTTAGAGTCAGCGCCAGCCAGTGGCAAGCTACTAGCCACATTAGCATCCTCCACAGTGCTAGCGTTCAACAGTGCGCCTGCTACCGGGCATTGTCGATTAGCGGCAATGTCTGTTGCCGCGCTGCAGTCTGCAGCTCCTCTTGGCATCCGCAGTTGCAACGCCGCACACACGGTAGGTCTAGACAGACTCTGACCCTCTGCCTGGGGCCCAGCTCCTGTGACCATATACCGTGCGTGCACTCCTGAGACCTGTGACGTTAACAGGCTCAGTCTTTTGTGTTTAACACTTAAGCGTCTCTGTGAATAAACAGAGATCGCTCAGCACACTCCGGGTGACGTCTAACCCGCGTGCGTTATATCGCCTTATTACACATCCGCCATTATCTAGCAGCAGTGTTTACACCTTCTGCACGGTGGACCCTTGGCGGCGAACGCACTTTACGTTATTTAATATTTAGTACATTCCGCCATCCCTAACATTATACTAGCGCCAGGGTCTGGCTAGTAATGGCGGACCAGCAGCAGCTACTGCAGTACATTCGGCAACTGGAGGGCAGGTTGGCTACTCTCGAGAGTGCCACCTCAGCTGCGAAGTTTACTGAGGCTGCTGCTCAGGCAGTTGCAGAGGCTGTCTCACGTGTGTCCACGTCTGCGCCGACAGTTTCCCGCCTCCCGTTGCCCGATACATTTTCTGGCGACAGCGCCTCCTGCAAGGGTTTCGTGAGCCAGTGCTCTATCCAGCTTGAGTTACTGGCCACACAATTCCCTACGGAAAGGGCTAAGGTGAGGTTTATCATTTCCCTTCTGTCGGGCAGGGCGTTGGAGTGGGCCACGCCACTGTAGGAGCGTGGTGACCCAGAGGTTCAGACCGCTGCTCAGTTCTTAACATCCCTAAAGCAGGTCTTCTTGGGGCCACGGGTCACGCATGACACCTCTCTCCAGCTACTAGCGTTAACTCAGGGATCCCTCTCGGTCAGCCAGTATGCCGTCCGTTTCCGGACACTGGCTTCTGAGCTGGAATGGTCTGATAAAACCCTCATCCCTGTGTTCTGGAGAGGTTTGGCGGAGCACGTTAAGGATGCTCTATCTACCAGAGAGGTTCCCATAAGTCTGGAAGAGCTGATTTCCATTTCCACCCACATTGATCTCCGTTTTTCAGAGCGCGGGCTGGAGCGTGCTCAATCCAGACGGAAGGTTAGCTCGGCTCCCAACCTCTTTGAACCTCTAGAACCACCCGAGCCAGAGAGTTTACCTCCAGAGCCCATGGAGGTGTCCCGCGTCGGTCTCAAGACGCGTCTGGCACAAAGCTCCACACGCTGTTACCAGTGTCGACAGTCTGGTCACCAGGCTGACAGGTGTTCGCAGTGGCCCAAAAAACAATCGCGTCCACTGGTAATTGGTGGGGGTCTATATTCGCTATGGAGACCTTCTCCCCAAACCGGCGCTCCAAGGGACGTTAGATAGCGGTGATTCCTCTTGGGAGGTACAGGTCACGGTGGATTCCGGGGCAGAAGAGAACTTTATGTCTTCGTCCTTCGCCCAACAGCACGCTATCCCGTTGGTACCACTTCCTCACCCAGTGCCCATCAGGGTGGTCAACGGGGTGACTTTATCATCCCAGATTACCCACCAAACAGCATCCCGTAGGCTCTAAATTTCACCGTCTCACCAGGAGACGCTTTCCCTGCTCATTATGCCAGAGGGCATCAATCAGGTGCTCCTCGGGGTTCCTTGGCTCCGTTGCCATTCCCCTCATATAGAGTGGTCCTCGGGGAGAATACTGGGATGGAGCAAAAACTGGGTGGGATGGTGCATGGGGGAAAAGCGTCCAAGTGGCCTCTGCGGCGGTGCCTGCGGATCTTTCCGCACCCCCTGGCTCCGGTCATCCTCGAGTCAGTGCCGCTGGGCAAGACCTTTGTCCCGCCTCACTTACGGTCCAAGGTTCTCGTGTGAGCACACGCGTCCAGGGTGGGTGGTCACTTTGGCTACAAGCAGACCACAAAACTCCTGGCAAGGTCTTATTGGTGTCCGCACAGGGCTCGCGACACTAAAAAATACATTCAGGCATGCGCCTCTTGTGCTCGGAGCAGCTCCTCTAAACAGAGGCCGGCTGGGTTACTGTATCCCTTGCCGGTGGCAGACTGGGCAGTGGAGGTTCGCGACAGTTTGAGTTGCACCCCGCATGCCACTCAAGCCTCTAAAGAGAGAATGAAGACGCCCATCGACACACATCAGCGCCCCGCTCCAACTTCTGCTCCTGGTGACTTAGGCCTCTTTCACACATAAGTTTTTCGCAGTCAGGCGCGATCCGGCGCTTTTGACAAAAACCGGATCCGGCGAAATGCAATGCCGGATCCGGTTTCCCCCCCATTGACTTGCATTAGAGCCGGATCGAGCCGGATGGCCATGCGTTTCATCCGGTTTTCGCCGGATCCGGCAATGTGTCGCGATCCGGTGTCTGGAAAAAACAGCTACTGTAACGTTTTTTTGTCTCCAGCGAAAAAGCCGCACACGCCGCATCCGGCGTGTCCGGCTTTTTCACACAATGAAAGCCTATGAGCGCCGCAATGCGCCTGATCCGGCGACAGCCGGATCCGGTTTTTTTGGTCTGAGCATGCTCAGTAGCTCTGCCCACAAGACATATATAAAAGCAAGACAGTGGGACCCTCAGCCACACCCAACATGCCACCCAAGCCAAGAACCAGGAGCAGGAGAAGGCAGGAGACATCTGCAGCAGCACCATCAGCACCACCACCACACCAAATGTAGCAGCAAATGGAACATGCTGAGGAGGGGAGTCCAGCAGCAGATGAGAGACGGTAATTATCAAATCCCCCATTCCTCCAAACTAGGGCCATGGAATATCAAGATATTCATTGGCCCTTTGTTTCTCTTTATTCAACAGCCGCCCAAGAGATGCAGCAGCAGCAATGGCAGCAGCAGGAACACCACCCACAGCCATGGAGTCTGGCCAGCAGGAAGACAGCACATCTTCTTCTGGGAGCCCTCCCTCGCATCGTCAGCGTTTGACGGTAAGTTTTTATTTCCAAAATCCATCATCTCTGTAATATATGTCTATTCATTGCCTTTTATTTCAAAACAGGAATCACAAGATGAAGAGGAGCTCCCAGAAGAAGGAAGGGGTGGACAGACACCTGGAGTGGGCTCACAATTGGTAAGATTTTGGCATCAAACGCAGAAACACAACATCACACTACACACAACACATAGAAAACAATGTTCTGCAGACCACACACAGCAAACAAATGCCTACATCCAAAGACATAACATTTTTTGTTTTCTTCTCTAGTCTTCCCAATCTGGTGCTCGGCCAAGAGGTCCTCGCAGTGCCTCCCAGGGTCGTCGGCGACAGCAACGCGGCGGTCACCAGCGTGTAAGTATAAATATTTTTGCTTTGTTTTTTGGCACTTTTTATTTCATTTCTTTTGTGGAGGCTAATTGTGTTATTTTTGTCTTTTTCTTTAACAGCCTTCACAGCGTGCTCCCGACTCTGATGGTGAGGATGGAGGAATCGATGTGGACCACCTCATCGATCTCGTCAGAGAAAGGGAGCCGCTCTGGAATATGGCTGACCGCCGCCACGCTGACCTGATTGTTACCTGGCGACTCTGGGAGGAAATCTGTTTGCTCCTTGTGGACCGCTGGGAGGACCTCGATGCTCGGGCCCAGATTAAAGAGCGTAAGTATATACAGTACCGGTTGCTTGATGTAAACCAGTGTTTTACTCTTCGCCACGACAGCACCCACTGGAGGTATCGGATCCGCCCATTTGGAACAGGAAACCCTACACGAAAGATAAAAGGGGTGGTCCGCCTTTCCTCCTCAGTTTTGGTTTCCTGTTCCAAATGGAGCAGGATCCTGCAGGATCTTACCTGGGCCATGCATCCGCCTGTGCGGTCTCCTCGGGAACGGCAGGGGCTGCGGTCCGGAAGCAGCGTCGGGGGAGACTCCGTTTGACTGTTCCCCCCTCGTCTGACGGCATAATGGTGATGACCGGGTCCGGGTATGGCCGCCCGGTCTTACCAGGGAGCGGACCGGTCTGGCATCCGAATGCACAGCCCTCCCCCCCCCCTCCTTTTTTTCGGTGGTGACACAGCGTGGGAGGTGAGGCCATGAGTGCACGAACCGCGCGTGTGAGTAGCGGTGGCGCAGGAGCCGGCCGGCGCCCGACGCTCCTATACCCCGGAAGTAATGGTTGAACTTCCGGGGTAGGATGGTGATGACGCGGCGCATGCGCCCTGACACAGGGCAACTTCCGGGGGCACGACAGGAGAAGATAAAACAGCGCTGCAGCGAGGGAACCATGTCGTCCCCCACGGAGTCGCAGGCCCCAGCAGGGGACTCAGCTGGGGGCAATTCCTCCAGGGACCGCAGCGCCAGGACAGAGACTGCCCGCAGGAGCGAGGCAGCAGAAGCCCGATCCAAACCGTCTCAGCCATCCGACCCGGTATTAATCTTCACTGGGTGAGTGTGCAAAGTATAAACTCTACCTATTAAGCTAAAACCTCTCCTCCCCCCTTTCCTTTGACCTTCCACTTCAGTCAAAGAAAAAAGTAAAAACTAAACATAAAGAATGCGCATTATGTTCAGAGCCTCTCCCTGACTCCTACCCCAAAAAACTCTGCAAACAATGCATGAAAGAGACCAGGCAGGGGTCGACGATATCTTCTAAAGATATCCGAGCCATAATTAGGGAGGAGATACAAGCCATCTACCGCGCCAGCACTCCCTCAGAGTCCAGCCATAAGAGACAGGCCGTTGTTAGTTCAGAGTCAGAGGAGGAACAGGAGTTAAACTCAGGCTCTGCATCCACATCCTCATCGTCATCCTCGGAGATGGAAGGACGCGCATGTTTTCCACTGGACAGCGTGGATAATCTAGTAAAAGCGGTTAGAAATACCATGGGGTGTGAAGAGGAAAGGGGCGCCCAAACCGCGCAGGACATTATGTTTGCGGGATTGGCAGAAAAAAAGAGATAATTTCCGGTGATACCGGCAATTAAGGACCTCATCAGAAGAGAGTGGGAAAAGCACGACCAGAGAGGTTTTCTCCCATCAGCCTCAAAACGGAAGTATCCGTTCACTGATGAGGACCTATTGAAATGGACTAAAATACCAAAGGTGGATGCCGTCATAGCCTCCACTTCCAAACAGACCTCGATTCCGGTCGAGGACGCAGGATTGTTAACAGACCCATTAGACCGAAAAGCAGAATCTTCGCTCATAAGGTCCTGGGAGTCCACCACCGGGGTATTTAAACCCGCAATAGCCAGCACATGTACGGCTAGATCAATGCTGGTATGGCTAGATCAGTTAGATCAGCAGATCGAACAAAGAATATCAAGGGAGAAACTGCGTGCAGCCATCCCGTTGATAAGAGGTGCAGCTGCCTTTATGGCAGACGCTTCAGCGGACACCCTAAGACTGGCAGCAAGGTCGGCAGCCCTGGTGAATAACGCCAGACGCGCGCTGTGGATAAAAAGCTGGAAAGGGGATGCACTTAAAACACAATTTTATTAATGATCATAAAAACACACCTTCCCAGTGACGTTGAAAAAATGTCAAAAAATAAACCTAGTATAAGGTGCTGCATAGCCCTACATTAAGGCCTAACTGATACCTTCCTATCCGTGGAGGTTGGCACCCTAATAGTACGATATTGGCGCCCCCACTCAACGAGGACTATCCCTCACTTCCCTAGTGATCCCTAGTATCACAGAGAGGAAAACAATTTCAAGATAGAACAGTAATGAAAAGATCAGAATGCCCTAGGACTTATGCAGACCAAACAGATAATACAGCAATAAAACATTACCCACATCATGATATCATGTGACCCACAAAAATAGCAGCTATTCTCACTTGGAGAGATAAACATCCTCAAATACAATCAGCAATAAATGAAAAGGTCACTTATCATGTCTCATGGGGGACCCTCAACGCGTTTCCCCGCCGTAGCGGTTCATCAGGAGGAATAGTCCTATCAAAAATATTGTTGCTGCTTCATGCCTGATACCTTCAATAATAGTGGCACCAGAAGTCTAGGAAACCGGATTTAAATAACCGGTGTGATTGTTTTGCATACCACCCACTATCCGGCAGTCCAATCGGTGTGAAGATGCAAATAACTGAGAGCCAGGTGTGCAGCAAAAAATATCATATACCTGAGAGCCCGCCGCTGCATTCAAAATTCAAAGTAGAAGAAGGGGTCATTAGCGTGCGTTCCACCGTGGGGCGTATCCAATATGGCGCCCATACTTCCGGTCGCGCAACCCCCTCAGCGGGTTGTAGCCTCCGGAACCATCCTGTGCGGGCAGAGCGGAGGGGAATCAAAGATGGCGCCGGCACTTCCGGTCACATGTTTCCCCTTAGCTCCCGGACACGCCCATAGTAACCAGCAATGGGCGCATCACCAATGTGAGCCGGACCTTTCGATCACATGTTTTCTCCCTGCTCAATGATGTAAACAAACAGAGCGCATCACATGAAATCGCCAGGAAATCAAGAGTCTGCCCGCAATACAGTGTCCCACAGATTTATCGCAGTAAGAATGACCTCAATAAATCTAGTAGTACCAATGTCCTCATATTCGGCATAATGCTGCACATCAGAAATTCAAGGAATGTAGAAAAATAAAAAAGCATATTGCTATGCGATAAATCAAATCAACCATCCAATGTGGTCCATGCCATACAGGCATCATCCAATATGCCAGACATATAGAACCCCTTATCATAACCCCCTATAAGAGAAAAAAGGGGGCAAGTTCAACCAACCAGAGACTCAAAGGATCATAAAAAACAGGCATATGAGATGCATTCATTCATCCCATTAGGGAAAACCGATTGCAGTCTGAACATCCATTCACACTCCCGTCTCAGAATTAAATTGTCCAGATTACCTCCCCTAGCCCTTGGTTTGATTAATTCTATCATATTAAAGGTGATGTCACCCATTCGACCCTGATGTATACCATTGATGTGTCTGGCGACAGGAGTATCACGTTTATTTCTGATATCCCCCAGGTGTTCACCCACCCTCACCCTTAATTCTCTAGTGGTTTTTCCCACATAATCCAATGGGCAGGTACACGTGGCCTTATAGACCAGACCTGTTGATTTACAGTTTCCAAAATCCCTCAGATAAAAGGTCTTACCATTGTGTGAACTCATAAAGGTCTTACATTGAAGCATATATTTGCATTTAGTACAGTCCCCACACTTGAAGAAGCCCAAAGGTTTTCTATCTAACCATGTACCCGTTCCCTTGGGTCTTTGGTAGAGGCTGTGCACAAGCCGATCCCCTATAGATCTCCCTTTTCTATATGTAATAGAGGGTTTAGGTGGTATCAGCCCCTTCAAGTTCGGGTCAGCTAAGAGTATCCCCCAGTGCTTTTTAAGAACATGGTACACCCTGTCTGACTGACCATCATACGTGCCAATAAGTCTGACAACAGTGTCCCTGACAGTATCTTCTTTTTTTTGACTGGAGGAGAGAGGGCCTATCCGCTATGAATGCTTCATGCCATGGCCCATTCAAGAAACGTGGGGGATAACCCCTGTTTCTAAATCTATTATATAGGTCATTGGCTTGTTTTCTATAGACACTCAACTCCGTGCAGTTCCTTCGAACCCTAAGGAACTGTCCTTTGGGTATCCCCCTCCTCAAAGGTTCCGGGTGATGGCTTGTCCATCTCAACAGACTATTTGTTGCAGTAGGCTTCCGATAGGTACACGTACTAATCCTTCCATCACCATTCTTTGAAATCGTCAAATCCAGGAAATTAATACTTGTGGTGTGACACTCTGAGGTAAATCTAAGTCCCACTATATTCCCATTGATATATTCAATGAAACGAAGAAAATCTGACTCAGGGCCAGACCAAAATATCAGAATGTCATCGATATATCTGGCCCATAGATTGATAAACGGAGTCCACCACTCCTCTTCCCCCCCAAAAATATGGGTTTCCTCCCACCAGCCCAGGAAGATATTAGCATACGTGGGGGCACAGGGGCTCCCCATCGCAGTCCCCCTGAGCTGGTGGAAGTACTTACCATCGAAGAGGAAGTAATTCCTGGTGAGAACAAATCCCAACAATTTTTTAATGAAACAATTATGTGTTTGACACTCAACTGCTCTCATTTGTAAAAAATGGGTAACCGCCTTCAAGCCCCACTCATGTGGAATACAACTATACAGTGCCTCCACATCGATAGACGCCAGCAGGGTGTTTTCCTCCAGAACAACACCCTCCAACAGGTTCAACAAATGTGATGTGTCACGTATATAGGACGGTAATGTGGTCACAAATGGTCTTAGGACTTTATCCAAATATACACCACTATTCTGAGTGAGCGAGTCTATTCCAGAAACTACAGGGCAACCTTTAAGTGGTTCAAACCCCTTATGAACCTTTGGTAATGCATAAAAAGTTGCTATTGTGGGAGAATTCGGAAATAAAAATCGAAATTCATTATCCGAAATCACCCTATTCTCTTTAGCTTCACTTAGAGTAGATAATAACTCATTTTTGTATCCAGATGTTGGATTATCCCGTAGGACCTCATATGTGTCCTCATGATTCAGGAGCGCATAGCACATTGCCCTATATTTATTATGATCCAGAAGCACCAGGTTGCCCCCCTTATCCGAGGCTTTAATAATTATTCTGGCATTTTTTTCAAGGCCCTCAAGAGCCAACTCTTCAGAACGGGAAAGATTAGATGGATGACTCTGATTTATACTTGAAATTTTACGGAGATCCTCCTCCACCATCTTGGTAAAAATATCAATGCTCAAAACCTCATTATTAGGTGGCATCCTGGTGCTCCTATTTTTCAGAGTAGTGAAGGGGCCCAAACCCCGTGGTTGCTCGTTTTCCCTTAGGAGACTAGTCAGAGCTTCCAGGCCCTCTATGTCTTCATCAGCTAAACCCAATTGGAGACACTGTTCACGGTCATGCTGCTTAAAGAAAAGTTTCCATTTCAGATTGCGACAAAATAAATTCAGATCTTTGACCCAATTAAAGCAGTTAAATGTATTAGTTGGTACAAAATTAAGACCCTTCTGCAACACACAATATTCATCTTTAGACAATTCATATGATGACAAATTGATAATTTGCCCCTGATCAATTACATTTTTCTCCTCAGGTCGTATCCTACTGTTGGACCTCTGTCCAAAAAAGATTGTGATACAGAGGATGATGATCCCGAGGAGGAATGGTGTACCCCCCTCCCTCCCCCCATATCCCTTTGTCTGTGCTGATTTCTTGGTGGACGCCATCTCGGCCTATTGTGTCCACTTCTTCCCCGGAGACTGTTTGAGTTATCTACTCGTTCAGTGTCAGATGTATCAATATCTGAGGAAGATACCTCAGTTTGATTTACCACTTGATATCCGTAAGCCCTGTTCTCTTTAAAATCAGTCAGATCACGTGTAAATTGTAAGTGTTTACGATCCTTAAGATTGGTCTGAAACTTCTCGACTGATGTTTGAAGAATATCCTCCCTTCGTACAAAATCTGGATCAGTTTTAAATTTTTTTGCCTTTTCAATTAGATCATTTAACTTTTTGGTAGATTCCTCAAACAACCTTTTCTCCTCAGTTAGGAGAAGTAACATAAAGCGAGTAGAGGACTCAACAGACTCTTTAGTCCAATTAGCAAGAAACTCAGGATTGGCCGTTCGGGGAGAGGGCTGTATATTAATACATAAGCCCTTGGGTACAATTTTATTTTTAATGTAACTTTCCAACCCCCTTATCTCCCACCAGGATTTTATATTTTCCTTGTAGGCATGATAGAGGTCTTTAAATAAAGTTTTAAGAGAGGGGCTATCAGAATTATCAAGTAATGGATTTGTAGAAAACACCTGGTTGGCATCCTGTGCCCACAGTTCAGTATTAATTGGGGTTGATAAGAAGCTGGCCATATCAGAACAAACTTAAACCAGAAAAAATTAATTAATGGAGATTGGAAAAGACTTAGTGTACATAAAAATCCCCTTAAAACACAATTTTATTAATGATCATAAAAACACACCTTCCCAGTGACGTTGAAAAAATGTCAAAAAATAAACCTAGTATAAGGTGCTGCATAGCCCTACATTAAGGCCTAACTGATACCTTCCTATCCGTGGAGGTTGGCACCCTAATAGTACGATATTGGCGCCCCCACTCAACGAGGACTATCCCTCACTTCCCTAGTGATCCCTAGTATCACAGAGAGGAAAACAATTTCAAGATAGAACAGTAATGAAAAGATCAGAATGCCCTAGGACTTATGCAGACCAAACAGATAATACAGCAATAAAACATTACCCACATCATGATATCATGTGACCCACAAAAATAGCAGCTATTCTCACTTGGAGAGATAAACATCCTCAAATACAATCAGCAATAAATGAAAAGGTCACTTATCATGTCTCATGGGGGACCCTCAACGCGTTTCCCCGCCGTAGCGGTTCATCAGGAGGAATAGTCCTATCAAAAATATTGTTGCTGCTTCATGCCTGATACCTTCAATAATAGTGGCACCAGAAGTCTAGGAAACCGGATTTAAATAACCGGTGTGATTGTTTTGCATACCACCCACTATCCGGCAGTCCAATCGGTGTGAAGATGCAAATAACTGAGAGCCAGGTGTGCAGCAAAAAATATCATATACCTGAGAGCCCGCCGCTGCATTCAAAATTCAAAGCGGAAGAAGGGGTCATTAGCGTGCGTTCCACCGTGGGGCGTATCCAATATGGCGCCCATACTTCCGGTCGCGCAACCCCCTCAGCGGGTTGTAGCCTCCGGAACCATCCTGTGCGGGCAGAGCGGAGGGGAATCAAAGATGGCGCCGGCACTTCCGGTCACATGTTTCCCCTTAGCTCCCGGACACGCCCATAGTAACCAGCAATGGGCGCATCACCAATGTGAGCCGGACCTTTCGATCACATGTTTTCTCCCTGCTCAATGATGTAAACAAACAGAGCGCATCACATGAAATCGCCAGGAAATCAAGAGTCTGCCCGCAATACAGTGTCCCACAGATTTATCGCAGTAAGAATGACCTCAATAAATCTAGTAGTACCAATGTCCTCATATTCGGCATAATGCTGCACATCAGAAATTCAAGGAATGTAGAAAAATAAAAAAGCATATTGCTATGCGATAAATCAAATCAACCATCCAATGTGGTCCATGCCATACAGGCATCATCCAATATGCCAGACATATAGAACCCCTTATCATAACCCCCTATAAGAGAAAAAAGGGGGCAAGTTCAACCAACCAGAGACTCAAAGGATCATAAAAAACAGGCATATGAGATGCATTCATTCATCCCATTAGGGAAAACCGATTGCAGTCTGAACATCCATTCACACTCCCGTCTCAGAATTAAATTGTCCAGATTACCTCCCCTAGCCCTTGGTTTGATTAATTCTATCATATTAAAGGTGATGTCACCCATTCGACCCTGATGTATACCATTGATGTGTCTGGCGACAGGAGTATCACGTTTATTTCTGATATCCCCCAGGTGTTCACCCACCCTCACCCTTAATTCTCTAGTGGTTTTTCCCACATAATCCAATGGGCAGGTACACGTGGCCTTATAGACCAGACCTGTTGATTTACAGTTTCCAAAATCCCTCAGATAAAAGGTCTTACCATTGTGTGAACTCATAAAGGTCTTACATTGAAGCATATATTTGCATTACTTGATAATTCTGATAGCCCCTCTCTTAAAACTTTATTTAAAGACCTCTATCATGCCTACAAGGAAAATATAAAATCCTGGTGGGAGATAAGGGGGTTGGAAAGTTACATTAAAAATAAAATTGTACCCAAGGGCTTACGTATTAATATACAGCCCTCTCCCCGAACGGCCAATCCTGAGTTTCTTGCTAATTGGACTAAAGAGTCTGTTGAGTCCTCTACTCGCTTTATGTTACTTCTCCTAACTGAGGAGAAAAGGTTGTTTGAGGAATCTACCAAAAAGTTAAATGATCTAATTGAAAAGGCAAAAAAATTTAAAACTGATCCAGATTTTGTACGAAGGGAGGATATTCTTCAAACATCAGTCGAGAAGTTTCAGACCAATCTTAAGGATCGTAAACACTTACAATTTACACGTGATCTGACTGATTTTAAAGAGAACAGGGCTTACGGATATCAAGTGGTAAATCAAACTGAGGTATCTTCCTCAGATATTGATACATCTGACACTGAACGAGTAGATAACTCAAACAGTCTCCGGGGAAGAAGTGGACACAATAGGCCGAGATGGCATCCACCAAGAAATCAGCACAGACAAAGGGATATGGGGGGAGGGAGGGGGGTACAACATTCCTCCTCGGGATCATCATCCTCTGTATCACAATCTTTTTTGGACAGAGGTCCAACAGTAGGATACGACCTGAGGAGAAAAATGTAATTGATCAGGGGCAAATTATCAATTTGTCATCATATGAATTGTCTAAAGATGAATATTGTGTGTTGCAGAAGGGTCTTAATTTTGTACCAACTAATACATTTAACTGCTTTAATTGGGTCAAAGATCTGAATTTATTTTGTCGCAATCTGAAATGGAAACTTTTCTTTAAGCAGCATGATCGTGAACAGTGTCTCCAATTGGGTTTAGCTGATGAAGACATAGAGGGCCTGGAAGCTCTGACTAGTCTCCTAAGGGAAAACGAGCAACCACGGGGTTTGGGCCCCTTCACTACTCTGAAAAATAGGAGCACCAGGATGCCACCTAATAATGAGGTTTTGAGCATTGATATTTTTACCAAGATGGTGGAGGAGGATCTCCGTAAAATTTCAAGTATAAATCAGAGTCATCCATCTAATCTTTCCCGTTCTGAAGAGTTGGCTCTTGAGGGCCTTGAAAAAAATGCCAGAATAATTATTAAAGCCTCGGATAAGGGGGGCAACCTGGTGCTTCTGGATCATAATAAATATAGGGCAATGTGCTATGCGCTCCTGAATCATGAGGACACATATGAGGTCCTACGGGATAATCCAACATCTGGATACAAAAATGAGTTATTATCTATTCTAAGTGAAGCTAAAGAGAATAGGGTGATTTCGGATAATGAATTTCGATTTTTATTTCCGAATTCTCCCACAATAGCAACTTTTTATGCATTACCAAAGGTTCATAAGGGGTTTGAACCACTTAAAGGTCGCCCTATAGTTTCTGGAATAGACTCGCTCACTCAGAATAGTGGTGTATATTTGGATAAAGTCCTAAGACCATTTGTGACCACATTACCGTCCTATATACGTGACACATCACATTTGTTGAACCTGTTGGAGGGTGTTGTTCTGGAGGAAAACACCCTGCTGGCGTCTATCGATGTGGAGGCACTGTATAGTTGTATTCCACATGAGTGGGTATTGAAGGCGGTTACCCATTTTTTACAAATGAGAGCAGTTGAGTGTCAAACACATAATTGTTTCATTAAAAAATTGTTGGGATTTGTTCTCACCAGGAATTACTTCCTCTTCGATGGTAAGTACTTCCACCAGCTCAGGGGGACTGCGATGGGGAGCCCCTGTGCCCCCACGTATGCTAATATCTTCCTGGGCTGGTGGGAGGAAACCCATATTTTTTGGGGGGAAGAGGAGTGGTGGACTCCGTTTATCAATCTATGGGCCAGATATATCGATGACATTCTGATATTTTGGTCTGGCCCTGAGTCAGATTTTCTTCGTTTCATTGAATATATCAATGGGAATATAGTGGGACTTAGATTTACCTCAGAGTGTCACACCACAAGTATTAATTTCCTGGATTTGACGATTTCAAAGAATGGTGATGGAAGGATTAGTACGTGTACCTATCGGAAGCCTACTGCAACAAATAGTCTGTTGAGATGGACAAGCCATCACCCGGAACCTTTGAGGAGGGGGATACCCAAAGGACAGTTCCTTAGGGTTCGAAGGAACTGCACGGAGTTGAGTGTCTATAGAAAACAAGCCAATGACCTATATAATAGATTTAGAAACAGGGGTTATCCCCCACGTTTCTTGAATGGGCCATGGCATGAAGCATTCATAGCGGATAGGCCCTCTCTCCTCCAGTCAAAAAAAAGAAGATACTGTCAGGGACACTGTTGTCAGACTTATTGGCACGTATGATGGTCAGTCAGACAGGGTGTACCATGTTCTTAAAAAGCACTGGGGGATACTCTTAGCTGACCCGAACTTGAAGGGGCTGATACCACCTAAACCCTCTATTACATATAGAAAAGGGAGATCTATAGGGGATCGGCTTGTGCACAGCCTCTACCAAAGACCCAAGGGAACGGGTACATGGTTAGATAGAAAACCTTTGGGCTTCTTCAAGTGTGGGGACTGTACTAAATGCAAATATATGCTTCAATGTAAGACCTTTATGAGTTCACACAATGGTAAGACCTTTTATCTGAGGGATTTTGGAAACTGTAAATCAACAGGTCTGGTCTATAAGGCCACGTGTACCTGCCCATTGGATTATGTGGGAAAAACCACTAGAGAATTAAGGGTGAGGGTGGGTGAACACCTGGGGGATATCAGAAATAAACGTGATACTCCTGTCGCCAGACACATCAATGGTATACATCAGGGTCGAATGGGTGACATCACCTTTAATATGATAGAATTAATCAAACCAAGGGCTAGGGGAGGTAATCTGGACAATTTAATTCTGAGACGGGAGTGTGAATGGATGTTCAGACTGCAATCGGTTTTCCCTAATGGGATGAATGAATGCATCTCATATGCCTGTTTTTTATGATCCTTTGAGTCTCTGGTTGGTTGAACTTGCCCCCTTTTTTCTCTTATAGGGGGTTATGATAAGGGGTTCTATATGTCTGGCATATTGGATGATGCCTGTATGGCATGGACCACATTGGATGGTTGATTTGATTTATCGCATAGCAATATGCTTTTTTATTTTTCTACATTCCTTGAATTTCTGATGTGCAGCATTATGCCGAATATGAGGACATTGGTACTACTAGATTTATTGAGGTCATTCTTACTGCGATAAATCTGTGGGACATTGTATTGCGGGCAGACTCTTGATTTCCTGGCGATTTCATGTGATGCGCTCTGTTTGTTTACATCATTGAGCAGGGAGAAAACATGTGATCGAAAGGTCCGGCTCACATTGGTGATGCGCCCATTGCTGGTTACTATGGGCGTGTCCGGGAGCTAAGGGGAAACATGTGACCGGAAGTGCCGGCGCCATCTTTGATTCCCCTCCGCTCTGCCCGCACAGGATGGTTCCGGAGGCTACAACCCGCTGAGGGGGTTGCGCGACCGGAAGTATGGGCGCCATATTGGATACGCCCCACGGTGGAACGCACGCTAATGACCCCTTCTTCCGCTTTGAATTTTGAATGCAGCGGCGGGCTCTCAGGTATATGATATTTTTTGCTGCACACCTGGCTCTCAGTTATTTGCATCTTCACACCGATTGGACTGCCGGATAGTGGGTGGTATGCAAAACAATCACACCGGTTATTTAAATCCGGTTTCCTAGACTTCTGGTGCCACTATTATTGAAGGTATCAGGCATGAAGCAGCAACAATATTTTTGATAGGACTATTCCTCCTGATGAACCGCTACGGCGGGGAAACGCGTTGAGGGTCCCCCATGAGACATGATAAGTGACCTTTTCATTTATTGCTGATTGTATTTGAGGATGTTTATCTCTCCAAGTGAGAATAGCTGCTATTTTTGTGGGTCACATGATATCATGATGTGGGTAATGTTTTATTGCTGTATTATCTGTTTGGTCTGCATAAGTCCTAGGGCATTCTGATCTTTTCATTACTGTTCTATCTTGAAATTGTTTTCCTCTCTGTGATACTAGGGATCACTAGGGAAGTGAGGGATAGTCCTCGTTGAGTGGGGGCGCCAATATCGTACTATTAGGGTGCCAACCTCCACGGATAGGAAGGTATCAGTTAGGCCTTAATGTAGGGCTATGCAGCACCTTATACTAGGTTTATTTTTTGACATTTTTTCAACGTCACTGGGAAGGTGTGTTTTTATGATCATTAATAAAATTGTGTTTTAAGGGGATTTTTATGTACACTAAGTCTTTTCCAATCTCCATTAATTAATTTTTTCTGGAAAGGGGATGCACAATCAAAATCCAAAATTAGTGCAACCCCATGCGAGGGTGAGTTCCTCTTTGGAAAAGCCTAAGACGAAATTCTCGCCAAGGCAAAAGAGAGGAAAAAGGCCTTCAGTGATTCTCCCATTCCGTTTTATAGGAAAACCTTTAAGAGACGGCCATTCGGGAGAAGAAGACAGTCGGACAGAACGAATAGATGGGCCACGAAAGATGAAAAGCAGAAGGGTACCATCTTCAGAGGGCCAACATATAGGAGAGATAAAAATTAAAAGTTTAGACCCACCAGTTGGGGGTAGATTAAAATTTTTTGTTACCAAATGGGAACAAATTACCTTAAGCCCATGGATTTTGAACATAATCAGGGAAGGAATAAAGATTGAATTCCTTCAGATCCCTCATGAATTCTTTGTTATTACTCACCTTAATTCCTCAGTTCAGCAAAAGGCTCTCGAAGACGAGATTCGAGTGCTACTAGCTAAAAAAGTTTTAGTTGACGTCCCTGAAGGACAAGAGGGTAGAGGCTTTTATTCTCCCCTGTTTTTGGTTTCTAAACCAGACGGTACATTTAGAACCATTATTAATTTAAAGAAGCTTAATTCGTTTATAAAAAATTATAACTTCAAAATGGAATCAATTAGATCCACTATAAGGCTTCTGTTCCCAAATTGCGTAATGGCAGGGATTGATTTAAAAGATGCTTATTATCATCTCCCTATTCACAATAGATTCCAGAGATACCTAAGAGTCGCAGTGGAAGTCGAAGGCAGGATTCGTCATTTCCAATACGCGGCCATGCCCTTCGGGCTTTCCACGGCACCAAGAATATTTACCAAGGTGATGGCAGAAGTGATGGCCTACCTTCGCCAAAAGAATACACTGATTGTGCCATATTTAGACGACTTCCTAATAATTGGGAATTCAGTCAAACAATGTACCGAACGCGTGACTGACGCAATCTCGTCTTTTCAGAGCCTTGGCTGGCTCATCAATATCCAAAAGTCCAGACTCGATCCACAATCTCTCCAAACATTTCTAGGATTTCAACTAGATTCCTTGACCCAGAGATGCCTACTACCTCAGGTAAAAATCACCCTCACGAAACAAAAAATACGAGCAGCTATAGATAGACCACGGGTATCCTTGAGAGGAGCAATGTCACTATTAGGATCACTAAATTCTTGCACCCCGGCAGTCCGGTGGGCCCAGTACCATGTCCGTACATTACAACACCAGATCCTCCAGGAGGATAAGCGACATAGTGGGCATTTACAGAGCAAAATAACCCTGTCACAAGAAGTCTTGACTTCTCTAGAGTGGTGGTTAGATGATGACCATTTATGTTCAGGAGTTCCGTGGGTTATAGTCCCATCTTGTATCGTAACCACCGATGCCAGTCCCCAGGGCTGGGGAGCCCACATGGAGAATGAGTTTCATCAGGGAAAGTGGAATAGAGAGGAATGCGAATACTCATCCAATTTAAAAGAACTGACTGCAGTGTTCTATGCTCTATACAACTTCCTTCCGCAGCTCCAACAGAAGCATGTCAGGATACTATCGGACAATACCACCACCGTGGCCTATATAAACAAACAAGGAGGAACTCGATCAGAGACTCTGATGTCCTCAGCGGCAAGAATTTTAAACTTAGCAGAAAACTATTTTTTGTCCCTCTCGGCCCTTCATATCAGAGGCGAGAGCAATCAAAAGGCGGACTTCCTAAGCCGACACACTCTGCGGCAAGGAGAGTGGTGCCTCAATCAGAAGGTCTTCAGGGACATAGTAGCCTTATGGGGACAACCCGAGGTGGATCTTTTCGCCACAAAGGAGAACAGGCAGATAAAAATATTTGCCTCCCTATCTCCATCAGACCACCCAGACATACTAGACGCCCTTCTAACTCCATGGAATTTCAACCTGGCGTATGCATTCCCTCCATTGATCCTCCTACCTCAAGTAATTCGGAAGATCAGAGACGACAAAGCAAGGATAATCTTAATAGCACCGTTCTGGCCAAAAAGACCGTGGTTTTCGTGGCTGCAGATTATGTCGATAACAGATCCTTGGGTCCTTCCTTCGACTCCCAACCTACTCTCCCAAGGCCCCTTTTTCCACCCTCAAGTGGTCAGTTTGCACTTGACGGCGTGGAATTTGAGAGGCAGTTATTGAGGACAAGAGGTTTTTCTGAGTCTTTAATTACTACACTACTACAAAGTAGAAAACAGTCCACAACCCAAATTTACACTAGAATATGGAAAAAATTTCTTCAATTCCATACAGTACCTCATACAGCAGAAGTTCCGATAATCCCAATCTTAGAATTTCTGCAGAAAGGGAAAGACTTAGGCCTAGCAGTAAATACGCTAAGAGTACAAATATCGGCATTAGGAGCGCTATATGGCCATAATATAGCAGGCAACAAGTGGATAACTCGATTCATTACAGCATGTGAATGAATAACTCCAATCCACATACCCTCCGTCCCTACATGGGATCTAAATCTGGTCCTAGACGCCCTAACGGTAGACCCGTTTGAGCCGATCAACACAATACCCTTCAAACACTTAGCACTTAAAACGGCCCTCTTGGTAGCACTGACCTCAGCTAGAAGAGTGGGTGATATCCAGGCCTTGTCAATAGATCCACCCTTTTTTTCAAGAATACCAAGACAGATTGGTATTAAAACCAGACCCTGCCTACCTGCCAAAAGTAGCAACAAAATACCATAGATCTCAGGAGATACTCCTCCCAACCTTCTATATAAATCCCTCTACTCCGGAAGAGCAGAAGTTCCATACTCTGGACGTCAAAAGAACTGTCCTAAAATATATTGACAGGTCCAACAGTTGGAGGCAGAGTAGGGCCCTATTTGTTTCATTTCAGGGCTGTAAGAAGGGGTATGGAGTCACGAAGAGTACCATTTCCCGATGGATCAGAGAAGCCATTCGTTTAGCCTACTCCGCAAAAAACTAAGATCCTCCAGGGAACATCAGGGCGCATTCCACCAGGGCAATGGCAACTTCTTGGGCAGAAAAGGGAGATGTTCCGATTGAAACTATATGTAAGGCGGCAGTTTGGTCATCCCCTTCTACCTTTTATAACCACTATAGACTAGATCTTTCATCAGCCTCAAGCTTTGGCCGGACTGTCCTTGACACAGTGGTCCCACCCAGGTGATGGTCTCTGGAATCTCTCCAGTGGGTGCTGTCGTGGCAAAGAGTAAAAAGCCAGATTACTTACCGGTAATGCTCTTTTAATGAGTCCACGACAGCACCCGCTCACTTCCCCCCCTAAAGATATCAATAGTTAAAGTATATTAACCAAATAATGGATAAGAAAGATGTTAAAATAAGAGAACATTGCCTAATCCTTGGCGGTCCTTCTGGTACTCTGAAACGTAAAACTGAGGAGGAAAGGCGGACCGCCCCTTTTATCTTTCCTGTAGGGTTTCCTGTTCCAAATGGGCGGATCCGATACCTCCAGTGGGTGCTGTCGTGGACTCATTAAAAGAGCATTACCGGTAAGTAATCCGGCTTTTCCCGAACAACAGTCCTCGTGGTCCCCACGGATCATGTGTTCAGGATTTCTATTTACTATGGAAATCCTGAAAACATGACCCCTGGGGACCATGAGGACTGGAGTTTGGGAAACACTGATGTTGTATACTAACCACTCCTTTCTCGTTTCAGGGAACAGAATTGTGAAGCGGTGGCGGTCTGTGAGGGATCGTTTCAAGAAGGAGTTCAATAAAGAGATGCGGGCCCCGAGTGGATCTGGAGGACGCAGGAGCAAGTACAAGTACGCACAAGCCCTGTCGTTCCTCCGGGAAACAATGGTCACTAGAAGGTAAATATTACACACCACATGTGAAAAAAAATGTTAGATGTAACTTTTTTTTTTCAGCCAGGGCCATACCATGTCACTATTTTAATTGTTTTTTTTTCTCTTTATTCCACAGCACGGTGAGCAGCACTCGGGAGCCTGCACGATTGGACCCTTCTGAGGCGATCCCTGAGGAGACCGGCACAGAGGGACACTTCGACCGCCCCGGTACATCTGCACCTTCCCAGCCTTCCCACACATTCGACCCATCTGTCCCATCCACCAGCACAGGAGCATCGTGGCCGCCTACATTACATGAAGCTGCTGGTGAGGAGATCGATTTCCCTTTACCCCACCCTTCTGCCCCTGCCACCTCTAGTACACCTGCGGGTACTGGGCGGCAGCGGCAGAGGGGTCAGGAAAAGACTTATGCACCAGAGTTCTTGCATCTGAATGCATCTTTCCAGAACTGTCTAAAAGTCTTGTCAGAGCAAATCTCCGCAGGCTTTCAGCAGATCAACTCCAGCATTCTGGAGGTGAAGACACTTCTGCAAACCATGCATTCAGAAGCAAGATCTTCGCCAAACCACACCTTTTTCAGGTCTGTTGTGGAGCGCATGGAAACGCTATCTCCTACCCAGCAGATGCATGTAATGCATTCATGCCACGGTGCTCTCCAGCAAGTTACCTCCCAACCTCCTCCTCCCACCACAGTAGTTCCTCCACCTGCACCCCCTCCAGCCACTTTCCATCCTCCCCCTCCTATTACATCTGCACCCCCTCCAGCCACTTTCCATCCTCCCCCTCCTATTACATACCATCAACCTCCCCAGTACCAGCAACCTCCCCAGTACCAGCAACCTCCCCACTTCCAGCAACCTGCCCCGTACCAAACTCCTTCCCCGTACCAAACTCCTTCCCCGTACCAAACTCCTTCCCCGTACCAAACTCCTTCCCCGTACCAAACTCCTTCCCCGTACCAAACTCCTTCCCCGTACCAAACTCCTTCCCCGTACCAAACTCCTTCCCCGTACCAAACTCCTTCCCCATACAACTTGCCATCAACATCATCTGCTCCTACAGTCCCTGCCCAACCCTCCACTCCACCGCCCACCACCTCTTCTGCCTCCCACATGTCCACCCATTCTGTAGCTTTTTCCACACCATCACCTCTAACTGTTCCTTCCCCACCACGATCCCAATCCTCTCTCCACACTCCCAGTGTCGAAGTGTCCCGCAGCCCCTCCAGCAGTATTTCCACCCCACGCTACACAGATTTATGATGTGTTTTGTAATAAAAATGCCCAGTTGGTTTCAAACCTTTATTAAAAAAGTTTTTTTAACTTTAAAAACAGTTTACAAAAAAAAAATATTTTAAATAAAAGTTAAATTATTGTTTACACTGGTTGTCTGTCATTTCTTTCTGCGGCGAAATATGTTTAAAAAAAAGGTTAAATACAGGGTATTTAAAAGGTAAAAAGGTATTCAAAACCAGGTATATAACTGTGGGTAAATTTTAGCTTTTTGCCACAGTTGTGTTCCTGGTTGTGTTTGAAGCAAAGTATTTCACCTAAAAAGTTGTGTTTATTGTTGGTGATTTCCTAACAATGTACACAACTTTTGTTAAAAGGTGAAATACTTTGCATAAAACACAACCAGGTACACACCTGTGGCCTAAAGCTAAAAATAGAGACCATGACAAGATAGCCAACTTTGGTTGGCAAAGGTATATACTGTTGGTACAGAAGGTACACAAGTTTGGGGCACAAATCTTTCACACTCTGTCATCCTGCCAGTGTACTCTGCCTTGAGGTGACAAAGTATAGTGCAAAATTGTCCCTCATTACTGAAACCGTCACAGAACTTCTAGTGGTAATGTCATGGTAATCCTTCAAGGTGGTTTCTTCAGAGGTGTCCTCAATGGAAATGGGTTCCTTGCAGATAACAAAATTGTGGAGTACCACGCAAGCTTTGATCACCTCGTCCACAGTTTCTGTCTTGAGGTTGATCGCAGTCAATAGGACCCGCCATTTGGCTGTCAGAATACCAAAGGTACATTCAACCATTCTTCTTGCTCTTGTGAGGCGGTAATTAAAAATGCGTTTTGTTCTTGTCAATCCTCTGCTAGAGTACGGTTTCAAAAGGTGTTCTGACAGCTGGAAGGCTTCATCCCCTACACAGACAAATGGCATAGGTGGACCAGATGTTTGCGGCAGCGGTCTAGGGGGTGGGAACTGGAAGGTGTTTCCATACAGTTTACGCCCCATGGCAGACAGTTTGAAAACTTGAGAGTCATTGGAGCGGCCATAGGCCCCAATAATAGCAATAAATTTGTATTCCGCGTCAGCCATGAGGACAATTGAAAAATATTTCTTGTAATTGAAATATTCCGATCCCGATCCAGCTGCCTTTACAATGCGGATGTTTCCCGTCCACAGCGCCCAAGCAGTTGGGAAACTGACATATCTGTAGAAACTTTTCTGAAATTTCAATCCACCTCTCTGTTGTGGGCTCTGGTAAAAACTCTTCAGCTAAGGAGTCCCACAGTGCACGGCCTGTGTACTTCACTATTCCAGATATGGTGGAAATCCCGAGTCTGTACTGGAAATGCAGTGACGAAAGGGATTCTCCAGTTGCAAGAAATCTGTGGGGAATTAAAAAACAATCAATTAGTTTTAAATCACAGCATTACATACCAAAACTCAGCTATAACACTTGGAGATACAAACTACCACCAACAAGATTGCAGTGAAAGTGTGCTCTGATGCGATCACATCCAATAAATGTGGCTTACCTTAAAGTCACCATCAGACGCTCTGCGGGTGAAACAGAGAAGCGGCAATAGGTGTCTGCTTTTCTTATGAGGTGTGCAATGCGCTCCACCAAGTAATCAAAATTCTCCATTTTCATCCGAACATATCCAAAAAATTTATCCGGGTTTCGTCGAAGGTCCATGCAGAGTGTAGAATAGACCCAACGCGTCATTCTCTTGGCTGTGATGGGGTGGATCCACAAACGTCGTCTACGATGCCTGATGCGCTGCTGTCTCGCTCTCTAATTCTCCAGAACAATCACCCTCAAACGATTCGCCTCCGCTGTAAAATCCGCCAAATTCTTCAAAATATTTCCAATCACATCCATCTTCGCCAGTAACTTGCTCTTCTCTCCAACCTGCACTTTCTCCTCTACAACCTGTCAAAGAAGGGCTGTAGGAACACGCTATAGTTTTCCAGTAGCCAATCCCGTTCGGAAGGCCACAAGGGGTGTTTTTAAAAACCGGATACGGCGTAATCCGTCGAAAAACGGATGAACCGTCACATCCGGTTTTACAAAACATTTGCCGGATCCGGCGTTCCGGCACGACGCCGGATCGCGCCCGACGCCGAAAACCTGATGTCTGAAAGTAGCCGACGCCTTCCTCGTGTCCCTTCTCAAACCTGTTCACATGTCCCGGTTTTCCGATTCATCTGCCGGGACATCAGACTTGTCTTCGGACGAGTCTGAGGCCTATGCCTCTGCGGGACACAAGGTGGTACAAGGCAAAAATTTTTTTTTGATGGATTGGAAGGCTTAGGGAGAGGGGGCCCTAGGAGGGGGGGTAATGTTAGGCGTCGGGTTCCTGCAGCGGCTCAAAAGGAATCCAGAGCCTCACATTCTGCAGTCTCCCATTATCTAGTCACATGCCCAGGTCCTTCTCGTGATCTGACTCATTAAGATCCCCTCCCTCTGATATTGCGAGTGTGTATAGCGACTTAGGTTTAGAGTCAGCACCAGCCAGTGACAAGCTACTAGCCACATTAGCATCCTCCACAGTGCTAGCGTCCGACAATGCACCTGCTACCGGGCATTGTCGATTAGCGGCAGTGTCTGTCGCCGCGCTGCACTCTGCAGCTCCTCTTCGCATCCGCAGTTGCGACGCCGCACACACGGTAGGTCTAGACGGACTCTGACCCTCTGCCTAGGGCCCAGCTCCTGTGACCATATACCGTGCCTGCACTCCTCTGAGACCTGTGACATTAACAGGCTCAGCCTTTTGTGTTTAACACTTAGGCGTCTCTGTGAATAAAGAGATCGCTCAGCGCACCCCGGGTGACATCTAACCCGCGTGTGTTATATCGCCTTATTACACATCCGCCATTATCTAGCAGCAGTGTTTACACCTTCTGCACGGTGGACCCCGGGCGGCGAATGCACTTTACGTTATTTAATATTAAGTGCGTTCCGCCATCCCTGACAGCTCCTGTGAGGTGGCAGGTCTCTCTAAGACAGGCGAGCTGCTGTCCCTACCCCTGATGGGGGCCTGAAGGGACTCGATCGCTCTAGTCAGCGACGCCATGGACTGCGACAGAGACGAAGCCCCCTCGGGAGGGCCAAGTACACTGGGATCAATCGCAGCGGAAGGTTGTGTTGATCTGTAGTGGGATCGCGAGGAGGTAGCCCTGCGGCTTGTCAGTGGTGTCCCCGTCCGAGATTCAGAAGAGGTGCCTCTCGAGAAGCGCCGAGCGGGTGGGTGGGGCCGCCGGAAATATGAGTGTCTAGGAGCAGGGCCACCGGCTTAGTACAGGTCAAAGCCATGGGTAAAGTTTTGATGTCGGGGGGCACGATGTGCGCCAGAAATGCAGATCTGCCGGCTCTCGACCCAGAAGGGGCATCTGCTGGCGCTGGCCAAAAGCTGCAGGCACACCGAGGAATGAGGGCACCCGCCGAAAGAACGCTGGGGTCTCGCCGAAGAGGAACGCAGCGCTGCAGGAGCCCTCCTAGCCCCCCCTTCACATACTCAATGAAGAATCCACCAGGTTAGAGGGGAGGGCGACTGTAGAATGAACAGTGCAGGTACCCTCTATCCGTCTTCCCTTGTAAGGGAAGAGGAGAGTGACCGTCCCGCCTCCTTCCATCACCGCAGTTTAAACATTGGTGATGCAGTGGGGGCCGCACAGACTGTCTGTGCCTCTGTGCAACCTAGGGTTTCACTACCTCAGGTTGGACAGGGCTGTGTCCGGCAGTGGGGTCACACGTCGCAGGAGAGGATACGTGAAGGCGACACTCCACGTGCTCGCCTTTTGTTGGTTTGGGGAGATCGGACCCTCTCGATAGGGTCCGTTGGCCATATCGCGTCTTCATAGAAAAAAGAATGGTCTGAAAACCAGACCCGTGTGCCTCCTACAGACACCAAGCATGAACTGGTTCGCTTGGAGCCAGCATGAGGGTGTATACTGCAGAGGAGGCGCTATAACTTTTTTTGTGTTCACTTAGTGTCACAGCAGCATACACCCATGGTCCTGTGTCCCCCAATGAGGCGAAGGAGAAAAGGGACAGAGCCATGATGAGAATGCCCTCGAGGTACGAGAAGAGCACTGGACCTGATCCATAGAATGGGCAAAACCACTGCCACCATCTCTATGAAGACCCTGGGAGCGGTCATGAGCCGAAAGGGAAGGCGACAAACTGAAAATGGTCCCGCCTCGCAGCAAAATGCAGGAGTCTCTGATGCCCTGAAGAAATAAAGACATGGATAAAGGCTTCCAAGGAGAACAGTAACTCCTGCGGTTCCAAGGAAGCAATTACTGAACAAAGAGACTCCATCCTGATATGCCACAGATGGAATCCTTTTGTTCAATAATCTTAGATCCAGGATGGGTCATGCGGCGGTAAATCTGCCATGACTGGTCCTGGACGATCTACCCTGCACGTTACGAGAACGCCCAGAGGAGAAGGATTTAAAAGAAACCTTTTTCCTAACCTGACGAGCCTGTGGCTTTCTCTTGGCGGGAGCAGACACTAAGCTAAACTGATTATCCTAGTGCCGGTCAGCAGGGTGTACACTGCGGAGGAGCTATCTTTTTTTGTGACTAGGGTCAGCCTCCTAGCGACAGTAGCATACACCTACGGTTTCCTGTGTCCCCCAATGAAGCCATAGAGAAAAAAAAATGACAAATTTCTGAATTTTTGTCACCACTTAAATAAAAAAAACAAAACACTACGTTTGGTGTCTACGTACTCATACTGACCTGGGGAATCATATTCCCAGGTCAATTTGACCATATACTGAACATGGACTCCGGTGGCTTCTCTCCACCCAACTCCCATTGACTGAAAGCTCTCTTCCTGTGCACACATAGGAAGCCCTGTTGGTCTAGGGGAGCTGGATTGTTCTCGACTGACTTTTCAATGTATGTTTTCTCTGAAACGCTGCAATGTTTCAGAGTAAATAAGGCAACAATTGTCAGATTCACGCTGCCGGTGGGTTTGAGCAGCATAGATCTACTGTGAGGTTTCCTTTAAAAGAAGTTGTCTGGCCTTAAGGTAAAAGTCTACAGTCACTGACTGCAGACTTTTGACTCCTCAAATTGCGTGCACTGCTCACCGAGAAGATTGTCGGGTGCATGGAGCACCTGACAATTCCAGCCACATTCCGACTAGACATGTCCAACCTATCTCAATTCACTTGCCACGCATGTCTAGTAGGCATGTGACCGCATGTATGCAAATCACATACTTGGGGTAACGCTCCCGGCACCGGCGAATCCTCGCGGCAAGCAGCGAGCGCGATGTTAAGGTCAGACAACCCATTTAATCTGCAAGTGCAGACAAGCAACGCTCCACATGAAGATTGCATCATTTACTAGTCCTGTCCATTTTCCAGACGGGAATAGTGCATACCACAGGCAGCTCATGTACCCAAGCACACACAGGGTCACTCAGGTCTGAAAATGGCCTAATAAAGGTTTATCTAAAAATGTCAGAAATGCTCCTGGAATAGGGGGGGGCTCAGTAGAATCACCTCATTCAGTTTCTATGTACTACAAGGATAAAAGGGGGAAGGGGGTCTGCAGACCGTTAGGTTACCATCCAGCACACTGGACATGCGACACATGCAAGTGAAAGATAGCGGTTGCTAGCTAGGTCTTAGTAAGGCTACAATCTCAGATGGCACTGCACAAAGTCCTTGTAATCCGGACCCCCAAAAGGCACCTGCAATATGCTTGGCAGAAGGTAGCCCGACTTCGTCCTGCAGAGCCGCTATATTTGTAAGAATTAATACTTGGTGCACAGTAAAGGATGACATTATGGAGGAACAGTCTAGGGAGACAGTTGAGGGAGAAAGAGAAGCATTTAATACAGATACCGGTCTATGGAAAACAAACTGTGTGTATAAATATAACAGAAGAATAAATAAGTTATGGGAAGTGATCCTTACATTAATAGTTGCCAATATTTGCCCCCCGGAAGCATGTGAGCTTAGCGTCCGTACACACAGATGCATCTACTGCTCCCAAAGTAGCTGTGGTTGCGGGTTGAGAAGGTAGCGCCATTTCTGCTCATCCTACAGATAAGGCAGAGTAACGCTGCGTCACTTATAGCGCACTGATCTTCAGTTTCATCATACCTCGTAGTCCCGTTCCTGGCTGCATTGGAGCGGGCGCCATACTGTGGCTTTTCATCCATCAGCGCTGTGCTGACGTCCCCAACCCGTTAGCTGGGATTCTATAACGCGCAACTTGCTACAGCAAACGATGCGTATTCCGGATCAGAATGACTGGTGCAAACGCTATCACCGTACGGCGTGTCCGGTCATTCAGACACTGAATCAGCAGGAGGTGCAAAGTCAACGCGAGCCAAGTACAAACAGAAAACCCAAAAAGTATGTCCGGGTTTTAGATGGAAGTATTTCACGGTCCATATACAGATTGCAATGCATGGACTGTCCACGTTACAGCCTCATAGGCATATATGAGGTCACACCTTTGGGCCAGACCTGCCATTAGACGGGACATTGCGGTCTGAATACGGACAGCAAAATATGGTCGTCAAAAGCAAATTATTTGGAAAGATACTCATCACTGCGTCTAGCATGATAATGCCCCCCCGTTTAGTAGTGTTGATTCCTGAGGGTCCCATCCACCTCCGAACACTGAAACAAGGAACCGAAGCCTATTCTGGGCCAGGATCACAGCATAGATAGTAAGTCTCCGGTGAGCTCTTGTTCCTCATGGTCTGAGCAATTGATGGGGGGTTTTCAGGACAGAGACCCCTCACTGATTTAACTGTACTAAACAGGGGTAATACCATATGGAAAAAAAAAAAATTACTTGCCCTTTAAAGGTGAAGCAGAACATGATGCGTCTGCAGTCTATTTTCTGGGTTACAGACCCCCCCCCCCCCCCCAGAAAATGGCTGCACAAGGTCAGAATTATGGCTAGGGGCTGCTCCCGCCCCCCCACCATGGACGCCATTTGCCTACTTGATCATATATATTGTGGAATCAGACCTGGAATTTAGGAACACAGTTACCAATTCTCAGTAATGTAATTCAGTGCAGCACATTCATAAACATGGTATACAGATACTCGGCATCATTACACAGTGCAAGATTTAGTAGATACTCAGCAACAGAATACAATGTAAGATTAGTACTAGAGATCCTCCGCAGTCGTACAGTGCATCATCGTCGTTAGAAGCTGTAAGTAATGGCCGCTGTACAGTATTCTGCTCTCAGACGCAAACTTTTTTTTTTTTTGCACAGCCGCCCCACCGAGGGAGGGATCGTCTTGTCCCAGAGTTCAGAAAGTGAGGTAGGCTGGGACAAGCTAAATTCACAGTGCTGAAAGACATTCTCCTGCCTGTCACACGTTGCACTCGTGCGTTTGGAGGTTGCCGCTTGCTTGCAACGAGATGGGAGCAGCCATATTGGGAGCTAAACCGATGCTACAGGATGCAGCCTATGTTCATGGAGGGACGGGGTTAATATATAGTAAAAACATAATCTGACGGGTTAGTGCAGGTTATATGGCTGCTTCCACGTGTGTACTGCCTACTGGCTATCCCTCCAACAGAGAATTGATGGTAAAAGACCTGTCCGTTTAGTGATCTCCATTTTGGAGTTCGGTTAGAATTAAGTTAAAGCGGTGGGGGGGGGGGGGGGTTATAATTCACTTAATCATGGCTAAAGCAAAGGTGGCCATACACGTCAGACAGGGCATACACATGCACGCTCACATAAGCGTGCGCTCTCAACGGGGATAGGCTTATCTCTAGCAAAGGATTGGTCATATTGAAACCCAACATGCGTGATACTCGTTCCCCATAGAGGTCTAGTGGATGTTAGTCTGACGTGTATCGCCATCTTACAAAGCGCAGTGCTTCACTTGTCGGCTACAGATGATACTTTTGTTCACATTCACATGTCCATCATGGCTACGTGGTGTCTACAGAACATACCGGGCCCTGTTGGTGACCACTGATATTTATATGGTAGCCAGAAACAAAATACCTAGGGTGCAAACTGATTTGCAGGACCCCGGTCAAGCAGCCAGGTCAGTAATCCATGGCCATCGAACAGGGGTCCTTACAACAGTCTCCTACTGCCCGGCATGTGCGGCCTTTCTTCTGATTAGCTGGTGTGGCGTGACAATGACGTTGTCCCAGGCAGATTTATAATAAGTGCTATAGATGCCAGGAGGTAGGAGGAGTTTCTCGGGCACCCATCTGACAGCCACAGATTATTCACCTGGATCCTGTGAATCGATTTGCACCAACTCTATTACCTTGTCCGAAACGGACATGTATTTGTATACAGAAAAAAAAAACCCTACATTTGTACCTTGAGGAACACATTAAGATTGTCGTCCAGGATTAGAAGAAGAAAAAAAAAAAAAAGGTTCCATTTTTCACATTGGGGTTAAATAATCCTGGACAACCTCTTTAAAAACAGAACTCAAGGTGCCATCATTACATATGAACCTTTTAGCCAGACGTACAGTAACGGGGCCCTACGAAAGAAAAATATACCAGAAAGTCTACTACTAAAGCACAAAATGATATGATGAGAAAAGGGGACTGCTACACAATCTGAAACGAGTACACACATAGCGGGTTTATCCACTTCTAAGAGATGCCAGGAAGATACAAAGTACCACCGTTATGTAGACACAATCCCTCCCGTTGGACCGTACATTGTAACGAGCATGGTTCTTCAGGGGGGACCGTATGTGGAGTGCAGCCCTGCTAAACAGTACCGATCGCGTGCGAGTCACGTTGCACACTGTTCCATACACATTTCGGTTCCATGCAGATAAAAAGACAACAGGTAAAGGGACGAGAACGACTTCATGGTGAATAGAAGGCCTGGAGACTCAGACAACACTTGATCTTCCTCCAAATTTCCACAAAGTCTTCTCTTGCTCCAGCAACAGCAGCTGCCAGCCATGCTACTCCGGACTGGGGAAAGGGAGGGCTACACAAGGGGGAGGAGGAGAGGGCGAGGAGGATCACGGGACCCTTCCCAAACAAACCGCTATGTCCTGAGTTATTTAAAGAAGGGAGTAAGGTGATATGAGCATCTGGAAAGCGGGGAGGGGGGAATCAGTGCACAGAGGGAAGGTTCTCAGCCCATAGGGTTCAGGCGTAGAATGAGGAGGAGAATATTATAACAGCAGCAGATGGGAGAATGGGCGACTATTCCTCAGCCAGGCTGCAGAGAGCTGAATGTTAAGGGCGGGAGCGTCCTTGGAGTTGCTCTATTTTTGGTTGGTCGGTGTTCTATAAAAACATTGCGGGCATGTTGGCACAAGAAGATAAACAAGAGAATTGGGAGGGCCTCTACCCTCTCCAGTCTGTCAGTCTGGCTGTGCTATTTCGAGTGTGTTACATTGCATATTTACTTGTCCATTCTCGTGCTAGTCTGTTATACCTGCGGACAGAGAAGAGAAAACACTGTTAATGTACAGCAAACACAAAGCTCCGGTTACACCCTCAGTAGCCGTAATTATACCGCCATGGCCCTCCATGTACGACCACCAGACTCCTAATGCTCCATGGGGCGGATTTTCTGCATGTATTTTGAGTACAGAAAAACCCTGCGTAATACACCACAAACTAAGTTAAAAGAAGTTGTCTGAGACTTTTACATCAATGGCCAATCCCTAGGATAGGTAATCGATACCCCCGCCGCTTTGTTTCCGGTGCCAGTCGGATGCAGAGTTGCGGAGCTGCACAGCTCTGCCAACGGTATAGTGTCCGCAGCCAGGTACTGCACATCTGCCCTCTACCAAGTCCAATAAGGGAAGATTGTGCAGCCATTATGCAGATCAACAACAGCACACTTCCAGCTGCTGCCAGCACTGGGACTGTGTGATCAGAAAGGGTGCCTGGTGGCACACCCCAACTGATCAGGTATTAAAAAAGGTTGTGCCTTCTTACACGTCTGCAGTCAATTCTTATATCGCACACACTGCATACTATGAGGATTCTCCAGTGCCAGGAGTGAGTGCTCAAGTGGCCACAAGTATGCGATTTGCATACTCCCAGCCACATACCGACTAGACTTGTGCTGCCATGCTAAATACACTTGCATTGAATGAGGCTGGACAGTCTAGTTGGAATTGGGCCAGGAGAATGCATTTCACATACTTGCGGCCAACTGCAGACTTGTAGCTTAAAGGGGGTTTTACACTAAGCGATATCGCTAGCAATATCGCTAAAACGTCACTGGTTTTGTGACGTTATAGCGATATTGCTAGCGATATCGCTATGTGTGATACTTACCAACGACCGGCTCCCCCGCTGTCCATCGCTGATCGCGCGAGAATGTCCGGCTCCATTTCTCGTCGTCTGCTTCCTGCTGTGACGACGAGCGACGCGTGGAGGCGGGCAGGAGGACGTCAGGATCGCTGTGTGTGAAAGGTGAGTATCGTGCGCTGCGTCGCTGCTGCATCGCTGTGAGGTCTTTCTGTATGAAAGCTCACTAGCGATCATTTAGCGATGCACCAGCGATCCTGACCGGGTCGGATCGCTGGTTGGATCGCTGGTGCATCGCTAAATGTAAAAGGGCCTTAAGACCAGACAATCCCTTTAATGACATATCCCAAAAGGTAGGTCATCAATGTGAAAGTCCCAGACAACCCCTTTAATGAAATTTAAAAAAAAAATTTCTTCTACATTTTACAAACATCCTTTGCACATAAACTGACCCACGATGCAACATTCATTGCAGCCATTACTCTTGCAAACACATGTGGATTTTGAAGATGCGCAACAACATTTCCGCATCAAACGCACATGTGCATCCGGACTTATAGAGGACACTGACCTACAATGGGTCTTTCAAGTTACAAACAAAAAAACTATGGAACTTATTGTTGCTTGTAGGAAGGAAACAGGAACTGGACGGAATAAAACCGACATACAGAGGAACCAAGATGTTCTAGGTTGTACACAATATGGGAAGGTATTGCAGCCACAATTCCCAGCCAGACACAGGGTCATAAAAGTCAGTCGGATCAGGAACTGCCAGTATAATACAGATGACACATTGCAGCTGCAATACGATAGTCACAACCTTTCCTTAGGAAAATATGACCGATTTCTTCTAGAAAGTCTTGCGCCTGCACAGTAGAATCGCCAGTCGAGCAGGTGTATTTAGCCCATGTCCTACTGTGGGCATGAGCAGTGATGTCCTTTGCTCTGCCCGCAGTACGGCACGAGCAGAGTGTGCCTGCACGGTGGCAGATGCTACTGCACGGGCAGCTTCATTCACCGATGTACATGACAGGACACGTCATCCACATCAGAGATGGAGGACGGCTTTTACTAGAAAAGAGGAGGAACAGACGCCGAAAGGAGGATGCCCATTGTACCGGACCAGCCTCATTTAAATACAGCGAGGGACCAAATCAAATTGTATTTTTGAGGTGCATGGGGGGAGTCAGGAGGCAATGTAATCATTTCTGAAATGCCCAACAGCAGAAAAAGGTGGTGGCATTTGTTGGGATGCTAAAAAACTGGTGACAGATTCTTTTATGAACTATGACTGCCCTATTCTTTAAAAGAGGACATCCATATCAGATGTGGCAGGACCCGCGGCTACAAGTACACAGCATTCGGAGCCACTGTCTAGTGCTGCAGCTCCGCCCCTGTTACCATAAAGGAGAGATGCCCAAGCAGGTGCCTCGTCCTTTGCATCCAGGTAGGGTCCTGCTCTAATTACATAGGAGGCAGGAGACCTCCTGCATCTGCAATGGAAAGGAATACAAAAACATTAATTAGAAACAATCAAAATGGAAAATATAAAAACACACTAGGCTTACGCGTTTCCAATTCTTGATTAAGTACTTGAAATGCAAAGCCCTTGGGTGTTTTTATTTTTCCCTTTTTGATATTTTAATAGTTTCGAATAATGTTTTTATATTCCTTTCCACAGTGGTTGCCGGATGTTTTCCTGCCTTATACCTGATCATTTTCACCCAGGAGCCGGCCCGCGGCGTCTGTCCATGCCCCACACACTTAGTAGATAGGAGGCGGCCCGCGGCGTCTGTCCGTGCCCCGCACGCTTAGTAGATAGGAGGCGGCCCGCGGCGTCTGTCCATGCCCCGCACGCTTAGTAGATAGGAGGCAGCCCGCGGCGTCTGTCCATGCCCAGCACGCTTAGTAGATAGGAGGCAGCCCGCGGCGTCTGTCCATGCCCAGCACGCTTAGTAGATAGGAGGCGGCCCGCGGCGTCTGTCTGTGCTCCACACCCTTAGTAGATAGGAGGCGGCCTGTGGCGTCTGTCCGTGCCCCACACCCTTAGTAGATAGACGCCGCGGGCCGCCACCTGTCCATGCCCCGCACGCTTAGTAGATAGGAGGCGGCCCGCGGCGTCTGTCTATGCCCCGCACTCTTAGTAGATAGGAGGCGGCCTATGGCGTCTGTCCGTGTCCCACACCCTTAGTAGATTGAATGATTTAGGGGAGTCCGTATATTAGGTTTTGATAACTGGATAATAGCAGGCAGGAATCTTACAGTACTTAAATGACTACTCAAAGTAACGAAAAGTTGTACGTACTTCTCCCGGTCTGCTTTGTACGTATGAGCGATCTCTGGCACCAGAGGGTCATCTGGGTTGGGGTCACACAGGAGTGAGCAGATGGACAGCAGAACTGGAACAGTAGAAAAAAACAAAGTTTCATGACATTATAACTATATATATATATATATATATATATATATATATATATATATATATATATATATATATTTATTATTAATTATACACACACTTTCCTGAATGTAAAACAGACACTGGATCTACATTGCTGACACTTCTAATTTACGTGCCTAATTTAGGTACCTCAAGCATTTACATCTGCCTCGGCTATTTGTTCTGCGCACATCATGTGTGGCTGTCACTCATCTCACCGAAAACCAGAGAAATCTGGAAGTCCTAATGGCTCCAAATACACATTCAGGTCCAGTTTTAGAATAGCTCTGATCTGCTCCTGAAAACTGATGTTTGGGAATCTGACCCACGTTTCTGTATTGTCTTGCAATGTGAAAAAAAAAGTGAGTTTTATTTTATTTTTTTTTTTTACAATCAGCGGTTGTTTTTATAAAGTGACAGAAAAACGGACTGAATTTCATCAGTGTTTGGTCAGTTTATACCATCAGTGATTTTCTTATATGCAAAAAAAAAAAAAAATATATATAAAAATATATTGCAAAGCTCCTACCCATTACATTGTTAAAAAATGGACAACACATGAATAATTGCAAATGGGTGGAATCCGTGAGCGTTCCTTGATTTTCACAGACCTATAGATAAGAGACAATTGATGAATGTGATCTTGACCCATAACCCGGGTCTAAAAACTAACATGTCTCCGTGATTTTTTTTTGCAGTCCACAAATAAAAAACAAAGATGTGAACGGCCCCATAGACTATAATGGTAAGTGTTTTATTAAATACAGGTAGAATACAGAGAAAAAAATCAGACATCTGAATGAAGCGTACGTTCAGCCTGGACTCCGATTTACATGTCACCTACAAGATCTGATCTCACTGGTGATATATGAGCGAGGAGCCTCATACATAACGGAGGAAAGAAGAACATTTCATGGATTGTTGGTGCCTCCAACTTGCATTACGTTGGGGTACTTTGTATCATGGTAACGTATGACCCTGATCAGACTGGAGAAGAGTGTCAAGTGTAGCGTGACATTGAAAAATTTAGAGACCTCTTTGCATCTAATGATTTCCTATGGCGTCACATTGCGACCTAATGTTTCCAAATATGTAGGATTTTCAGTCGCACTTGCCATAGACTTTAGTGCAAATTGCAGCTTGTCTCCAGTTCATTTCTACATTAGTTACGTTACATGAAGTTGCAGACAACCGTACAAATGTTTTTGCTGGCGTGACATGTCTGACAATTGCCGTCTCAGTGCAGCCACAGCCTAAGTTAGGTATGCACTCATATATACACAGTATATGTCCACAAGTCAACTGACCCTTGGATACAGTCAGAGCTGGTGACCACTGGCTCCTCAAGATGTCCAAGCAAATGCTGCCATTACTGTTAATGTTAGGGTGATAGATTTTGGTTGTGAATGCCACCTGTTAAAAGAAAGAGAAGAGCATTAATGACCTATGTGGGAGGATCAGTGTCCGACCGATATTTAGCCTTTGCTTATTTGATGTGCAGCCGTGTCCATGGCGGTGCCCTCCCCACATGCTAGGAGGTCTTACCTTTGGGGGCTTGAAGGGATAATCTGTAGGAAAGTGAATGGTGAGGAAGAAAACGCCACCTTGGAAAGGGCTGTCATTCTGAAAAAATAAGAAGTGGGTCAATGGGGATAGTGAGCAGGAAAAGAAGAGGATAATCATTTCCTAAATGAAACCGCAGCGCAGATTCACAGCTTTATGAATACTGACCCTGAATAAAACATCGACATAAAATTAATAGTAATAAGGCTTAACATCATTATTTTGGAGGTTCGTCAATCCTTATGGCGTCGGATGAACCTCTGCGCAACAATAAAGGGAACCCGTTGAGCAATTTTGCCCCATAAACCAGTTCTGCCCTAGTACTTTCCATAGCATTGGTTACGAGCCCGGGTGGCTGTGGCCAAAATTCTAAATAAAGCAGATTAAAGACTGTTCACACAGTGTGCAAGATACTGGTCTGCAGTCATGGAGGAGGAGACGTGTTGGCATATCAAGATGGCTGTGCCCTAATTCTGTCCAATCTGGCAGGTGATGTCATGCTAAGCCTTTCTGAACTCCCACCCACGTGCTGTTGAGATTGCTTGAGCAGTGGAGAGGGCATAGTTGTCTGTCTTTGCAGCGTGGGAATGAAGCCACGTTGTCCGTCTTAGCATATGTCTCCATTCAGATTTCCACGGATGGCTTCTCATTCTTTTTTTTTTTTTAAGCAGACAGCATACGACATTGTGAAGGCAGCCGTAAGCAATAACGTGTCCAATAGTCCGCAGGACAGTGGTCATTTTATGGTGCAACTCATGGGCCAAGTGGAAACAATCCAATGAATAGGCCCGTGATGAGAACGGACAGCACACAGACGCCATCCGAGCTGCAAACACTAATGTGCAAATTAGGCCAAAGGGGGGACAGAAGGTCGTCATAGAAGATAACAGTCCCCCTACACAACCCACGACCCAAACAGCAGATACGTTTTTAACCATAATGCCAAGAGGATTTCTGATCTTGATGAATGGCTGGGGCCTTCATGCGACATCACCGAGCCTCAGACAAGTTAGGAAACAAGAGCCGCCGATCACATGTTTGCATAAAGTCTATAGGGGCAACGTCGCCTATAATGTGCAACCACAGATCCAAGAAGTCCACGTCTGCTGTAACAACTTGGGAGGTAGACAAGACGCAACGTGACCCAATGACCATTAGGTGCAACACGTGCCAAAATGTCACCAGAGTAACATCAGTGCGAGTTCTGCCATTTAGTTCTCTTTTAAGGAGGTCTATGCTATGTAAAAAGGACAATTATTGAAATTTTTATAATCTGGGAGAAAAAGGAAAAAACAAATATTGAGTCATGCTGGCCCTTCACAGCGCATTTCACCTAAAGCTGGGGAGAATAGGGGTCGAATAACCGAAGAAAAGTCAAGACGAACAGGCCAATTAATGGGCCGATCATGTCGGCCGATTGCAGAGGTGACTGCATACACGTCCACACAAGCAATGGGTAATTCAGCACAGTAACATCGAGACTTGTGCAAGCTGTGACTTCATCCACATTGGAAGTGTGGCTCACGTGCACTGTCCCGGTAACTTACATTAGCCAGTTTGCCGTCCTGGGTGCCTAGAGCGTGCCCCCCATGTCCTTATGAACCAGATTCAGTAACACCCTCTCACTACAGACCCCACATGCTCCTGAAACGTACACAGCGCCATTACTAATCCTGACATCCTGCAATATCCCAGACCGGACGTCCCCCAACCTAGAGTCAAGATGAAGACCCCCAAAGATGGAATGACACCCAGTGCGCTGTGCAGGATGCACGGCTCACATCTAGGCGACACAGTGCCCTAGTGTCAGTACCATTGTCACGGCCTGTGATTTGCAGTGACGTGACAGATCAGGTTTTACAGACAGAGGAGGGGAGCACACAATGTGGGACGAGATACTTACAGGGCCCATGATAGTCGCCTGCCAGTGAAACACTGAAATACAGAGAGACACAACTTGGGGGACATTTCATGAAAGATTCCCTACGCTACTGACAGATGTATATGAGGAGGTGCACTGATGACAAGTGATGCAGAGAAGCATGCCGTTTCTGCTAAACCCCATCTTCTAGAATGTTAGCAGACATGCACGACTGTACGATCGAAACGCGTGGCGTTCTGCTTTGTATCAGCACGATATTTTTTTTAATCTATGATGGAATAAAGTTTAAAGAAATTTTACCAGGAGCTGGAAATATCTTTTTACTATTTGTGCAGCAGCATACACTACATCAAATACTAGTATATGTATATTTTGGCAGATATGATCGGTGCACTACAGGGTAGTGTATATATTGTATTTGTGTATTCTGGGAGATATTTGGCATGAAAGGTGCACTATATGGCAGTATACATATAGTATGTGCACATTCTGGGAAATATGAGCTATGATGGGTCACTATATGGTAGTATACATATTGTGTGTATACTGGCGGATAGTGCGTATGAAAGGTGCACTAAATATGGCAGTATACATATAGTATGTGCACATTCTGGGAGCTATAAGCCATGATGGGTCACTATAAGGCAGTATACATATAGTATGTGCACATTCTGGGAGATATAAGCTATGATGGGTCACTATAAGGCAGTATACATATAGTATGTGCACATTCTGGGAGATATAAGCTATGATGGGTCACTATAAGGCAGTATAATTATACTGAATGGGAGGAGACACAGATTAGATATTAGAAAAAACTTTTTGACAGTTAGAGTGATCAATGAGTGGAACAAGCTGCCACGAGAAGTGGTGAGTTCTCCTTCAATGGAAGTCTTCAAACAGAGGCTGGACAGACATCTGACTGGGATGATTTAGCGAATCCTGCTTTGAGCAGGGGGTTGGACCAGATGGCCCAGGAGGTCCCTTCCAACTCTGCGATTCTATGATTGTATGATACATATAGTATGTGCACATTCTGGGAAATATGAGCTATGATGGGTCACTATAAGGCAGTATACATATAGATTGTATTCTGGGAGATAGTGAGTATGACAGGTGCACAATATGAGAGTGTATATATTGCATAATCAGCTAAAGTATAAGTGATAGACACATCTACTATACCACACTGCAGTACGTACAATCTTCTCCAACTGGACCGGCAGAGCACTGAGCTGGAGGATCCCTCTGCAAGTCCATCAGTTCCTGCAACAAGAAATGTAAAAATAAAATAAAAATCCAATATAGTATCATTACAGATTCAGACCTGGTCCCAGTTGTCTGAAGATGAATATTAATTTGAGCAACATATTAATGACAATGTCACAGCACTGCCTTTGGACGTTTCCATTAGGGCACAGTCAGATGGTCATACAACATGGACGACTATTGCATCTCAGTGCTCGGACTCGCCGGCGGCTCTCCTGACCCGAGAGCGACAGGTGCATAGAAATACAGGCTGTCACATCAGGTAAGAAGAGCCTCCGGCCTGTCTGAGCATTGCGATGAAATAGTCAGTGTACAGTCCTCTCTGACTCCTCCGATTGTGATCCCAGGGCTCCTGCCGTCTGACGTCACTCATTCCTCTCTACCAAATGAGAAATAGCAGAGGGCAATGAGTGTAGTCAGTGATCGCAGTGATTTCGATTAACTCCTCACATGCTACGGGCTGGACATAAGGAGACTGACAGAGGGAGAGAACTACCTCTGTCACTGCATGGGCTCCCCGCAGCCCAATCGTAGAGAGCCGACAGTTGATACTGCAACTGGAAGCCTAACGATGGTCTCTAGTGTACCTCACATTAAAATCCAATAGAAGTGTGCAAGATGGACAATTTATTAGGTAGACAGTCAGTATAATGTTATGGCTACAATAACTTTCACACGACCAAAGTTGACTCGATACTTCTGCATTGCCACCCTGAGGTCGTAAAAATTAAAACAAGGCGAGACGTCTTGCTTGTTGCAGGCCTTTCGGGACCCCAATGCAACCCCATTCACTTGTATTGTGCTGCAATGTAAACAGTGGCACGGAGCGAACTTTGGTGAAGTGATTGGTGTTGCGGACAAACTCATAGCATAGCCCCTGTCTCATACAGAGTGGATATACACAGCACTACAAGTCGCTCAGTGTATTATCCACGTAGTCAAACAATTGTGCGTATAAGATCCCTATAACACTAAAAAAATGTTTCAGAATATAAAAAAAATTAGTGATTTTTTTTCGAAGATCATTTTATATGCAAAAGTAAAAAACAAACTACATAAGTTTATGTATCACCATAACTGACCCACAGAATAAAAGTTAACAGTTTAGCAACAAAAGAAAAGGGTAAAATTTAAAAATGGGAAAAAAAAAATTAGCCACTCTTCCACCAATTCCTCACAAAAAGTTGAGAAATAACAAGATCTGTGGAGATATTATTCTGGTATTGGATTGTACGTACGGTACATCAAAATGCCGCTGACAAATACAACTCATCCTGGAATAAATAAAAAAAAAAAAGCAGCTACAAAACAAAGCTACGACAATATAAAAAAAATAGACGTCTCCTGGAATACAATGGTAAAAAATACCCATAAACGTGTGGACACAAAGGCCAAATTATTCTCCTGTGAGTAAAGCCTGGCATATAATCTCGTGACTTCACCATCCACCCTGTATATAGACAATGACCGCTCATAGCACCAGAGTCAGCATTCACTATTTCTTCTAGTCACCTGTTCACTTTTGTTGCTATTTATGGACGGTTTTTTGTACCAAATTCTTTAAAAACAGCGCTCGTGGTTTCACTAATTTGGTGCAATGTCAAAAAAATGCTCTTTAATTGAGCCTTAAAACAGTTTTGTTTTTTTTTTTCCCCAGCTCTTTAGCAACAAAAGCCACACGTTTGTCTAAAAAGGCGCCAAGGTGAAAAATGTCTGTCAACTTACTCCAGGCAGGCAATATAATGAGATGTGCCAAAAATAAAGTTGTGATGTTTGGCAAAAGTCATGCTTCATGACCCTGTCTAAAATATCTGTAGAGGTAGAAAAGGAAAAAAAACAAACAAAAAACCCCCCAGAAAATAAAGGCACATAATAAAGCTTACTGCCCCGCTTCGGACAAGGTGTGTGGATGATATCTATACTAACCACATATGGGATTATTTATACACACACACACACACATACTGTATATATGCACAAGCAAAACAATGACAGATAAGGCTATAAAGACGACGATTCCAGAAAAACACTGCCGGAGTTTTCAAGAATCGTATTCCTATAGCAAAAACGATGCGGGTACGGATAACCCTTACTGACATATCCTGGATGTAAATAGGATTTCACACCTCAATTTATATGATATGCAAATGAGCCTGAAGGACTATAGTAGATCTGAAACCCCTGTCACTCCAGCTCTATTCCCCTTTGCCTGAAGTCACACAGCACAGTCTGTCAGTCAAGCAGGAGTGGGTGGCACTGTGAATAGAGCTGGAGTGACAGAGCCCCGTTTACTTTCAGCTGTAGTACAGTCCGCACATACAAAGGGCCCTTACACATTAGATGAAAGTCAGATGAATCTGCTGAAATGGACATGAGCGACCGTCCAAGTGATGTGCATATGGGCCTCCCGCACGTCTCCTGCAGATGATGTTGGGGGAAGAGGCATCGATCTGTCTGAATTTCAATACCCGAGAACGAATGTGTGCTAACCGAGTGTCATCAGCGTCCTGGAAAATCGAAACCTCACGGCTGTTAGAAAATCCCTGCATGTGTTACAGAAGTCTAAAGGGCCTGTCACACTAAGGCCTCTTTCACACTTCAGTTTTTTGCATCAGTTCAAATCCGCCAAAAAGTCAGACAAGCGGATCCGTTCTCAACTGATGTGAACGGATGCCACAGGATCCGTTTTCAGACGGATCCTGAAAATGAGGAAATTTAAGGGGAGAGGGGAGAGGGGAGAGGGGATTTTTTTTTGTCCAGCACCCAGAAAGAATTTGGGGTTAAATAAGTGTCTGGAGGATCCGCGAGAGGCAAAAAACATTGCAAGCTCCGTTTTGAAATCTTTGAGGATGGTGACGGGCAGGAACTTTTGGCGGATCATCAAAAAAAAAAAAAAAAGGATACAACGGACAGCAATCCATCACAATCCGCCATTAATGAAAGTCTATGGGGAAAAAAAACGGATCCTCAAAAGAAAACTGAGGATCCGTTTTTTTTTCAAAACCTGGCGGATTGTGACTGATTGTAAAAAACTGAAGTGTGAAAGAGGCCTAAGCGATATCGCGATGTCTGATACTTACCTGCGACCGGCTCCCCCGCTGGTTATCGCTGGTCGCACGAGAACGTCCTGGACCGTTTCTCGTCGTCAGCTTCCTGCTGTGACGACGAGCGACGCGTGGACGCGGGCGGGCGGATGTCAGGATTGCCTCGTCTGACAGGTAAGTAGCGACCCCCGACCCCTGCGATGTCGCTGGTGAGGTCTGCCTGTGTGGCAGCTCACTAGCGTCATATCGCTGGTCGGGATTGCTGGTACATCGCTAAGTGTGACAGTACTTTTACAGCCGCGGGGTCTTGAACATTTTTCAAGCATGTCAAAGACACTTTGTCAGCACCAGAGCATGCTGAGATAACACCTTATCCCAGCACGTTCGCTCATCACTAATAGTCTGTCAAGCGAGCGTTCAGCCGTCACCAATCTCATCTATGCCAATGGCGCCTCTCGCTCTTGGTGCTACTCTGGCCCCAGCTTTCAGGTGCAGGCCACTTGCACAACCCAAATCTGACCAGAACCTAAAGTTATACACACTTTTTAGGGGTTTCGTTTGAGGCGGGTTTTTTTTTTTTTTTTGAGAGAGAGTCAGCTTCGCAAACAGTCTAAAAGACTTTTCCTGCTCATTTCTATTGTAAAACCACACTTTTCTGGTCACATGTTCAGTTTGGTGAGATAATTCTCTGCTTCAGGTTTTGCAAAACATCTGGTGTAAAAAAAAAAAAAAAAAAAAAAAAAAAGGGCATGTAACTTCTGTCAAGTGGTTCCTGATGGAATCTGCTCCAAACTACACACTGGCAAGTCATACATCTGCAAATACTTCAAGAAAAAAAAACCTCTCCAAAAACTTGTTAAACCCATTGGAAAAAATAAAAAAACTCCAATCTACTGGAAAAAACAAATCAGTGTTTCCTGAAACTGTTTCCACTAGAAAACGTGAAGATTTCCTTACTTTGGATTTAAAAAAAACAAAAAACAAACAAAAAAAAAAACAACTGTATTTGCGGTCATCAACTTCATTTTAAGCAGGACGCTCCTTACGCCACAGATCTGACTCCAGTCCAGGACTGGAGAAAGATTGGTGGCGATGTGTACATGGAGGCACACACCACTTCGGTCCTCGCTCGATTCATTAAGAGCCATGTGCTTCTCTCTCCAGCACACTCCCTCATCAAGACCAACATGAACGCCAGTCTTGATGAATTTGCCATCAAGAGTTTAAGAGAAGTAATGTGAATAATCTACAGAGGTTTCTTTTTTTTTTTCCTTAAGAGAAGAGGTTCAAATACTTTACAAGTTAATGTAAAGGCAAAAAAAAAAAAAAAAAATTAAATTAAAAAATGCAAAAAGACACAGTGTGAACACATCTTTGGGGGCATGTTCGGACTGAGCTTTTTTTGCCAAGTCTTCCAGCTGTTTGAGGCGGCTTTGGAGAGTTTCCAGTCCAAAAAATTATAGGGCCAGTTTCATCAAGGCTGTTGTACACCTCCTCTTGAATCAGGGGCGTTGGACAAGCAGGGTATACCTGTGAATTTGACGAGCAACGGTCACCACGCCCCAATTCCATTTTGTTGGAATTGGGATAGACTAAAGCCAAATGTTGCTCCGAGTTGCACCTAAATTTATTAACAGAAATCTGGTGGGAAGGCTTTGAGGAATCGGCGCCATAGCGTGTTAGTTCCCTTTCAGAACGGTGGACATCCACACTCGGCTCTGCATGTACGTGTATGCCTGCAGGCAGATGCCAAAAGTCAGAGAGCGGGACCCTTCTTCTCTGAAGTTTGCAATCAGGGGGTGGCTGGGACCCCCGCAGCCAGAGCCTCAGATCTAATTTCTGAAGTCCTCTACTTGTGTAAGGCCAAGTCTCACACATGAGGGAACTGTTGTGCGGATTTTAAAATGGTGCAATAACGTTTGCCCAATGCGGTTTTCATGCCTTTTTCCCTATATGTCCTTCTTCCCGGGCATGGCCTGAATCTTATCCATAGGAATCTATAGTCCCCAATTCATCCAACTGAGGCCAAGAGCGTCTACCCTCAGTAGAAGTATCGGTCTACCCTGTGCGCTGGGAATTTGGGAAAGATAACGGTGAGGCAAAAACTATAGTGTCCTGCTCAGGCAGGCGCACTGCTCTGCGCAGGACCTCTCTGACCTTTCCCAGGCTCACTGCAGTACTCTGCTTTGCCCTCAACAGGGCAGAGAAAGTACGCCTGCGCAGGAGCAAGAAGGATTTCATCAGATAAAGATGGGAGGTACCGGACCGCGACACCCACTGCACCGGACCGGATTCCTGGGTGAGTATAATCTACAGTTAGGTCCATATATATTTGGACAGACACAACAATTTTCGAATTTTTCCTATCAGCTCAGACGCTATAGTTTTTGCCTCACCGTTATCTTTCCCAAATTCCCAGCGCACAGGGTAGATCGATACTTCTACTGAGGGTAGACGCTCTTGGCCTCAGTTGGATGAATCGGGGACTATAGATTCCTATGGATAAGATTCAGGCCATGCCCGGGAAGACGGACATATAGGGAAAAAGGAATGAAAACCGCATTGGGCAAACGTTATTGCACCATTTTAAAATCCGCACAACAGTTCCCTCATGTGTGAGACTTGGCCTTACACAAGTAGAGGACTTCAGAAATTAGATCTGAGGCTCTGGCTGCGGGGGTCCCAGCCACCCCCTGATTGCAAACCTCAGAGAAGAAGGGTCCCGCTCTCTGACTTTTGGCATCTGCCAGCAGGCATACACGTACATGCACAGCAGAGCCGAGTGTGGATGTCCACCGTTCTGAAAGGGAACTAACACGCTATGGCGCCGATTCCTCAAAGCCTTCCCACCAGAATGCTGTATAGAAGTCCCTGATGGCGGTGGCCGCAGCTGATAGGGCTAAAAATAGGTGACAGATCCCTTTAAATGCTCCTGTGCTTGAGACATCCTTGCACTACATGGATGGCCATTCAATACCACATTCATGGCGCTGGAGGTGGATAGTGGCCTAACAGGTCCATGTGGTACAATGACGTGACCAGTCTGTACAGTGCGGCTTATAATGGGGAAGGATGACGTCTACAGGTCTTAAGATATACAGAGTGGAGCTCTATTGGGGTATGTTCACACTGTATTTTTCCAGTTTTTCGAGTGGCTCCGCTAAAAAAAAAATCCTGGAAAAGTGCTCCTAAAATTCAAAAGAATCTTCCTACACATAGGTAAAAATGCCTCAAGGTTCATACGATCAGGCTTTTTACCACCTTTTAAGCGCATTTATAAGAAGTGACCCGCATAATCTTCAGGTGTTTTGTGCTAGGAAGTTGTTCTATACTTTGCTACGATAGTACAATGAAAGTGACAGGGAAATCTGAAAAGACATCTGGGCATCTCTGAACATTTTGGCTCCAAAAAAACCCGAACAGATTATTCATTGCATTTAATAAAGCGTTTTTCCCGCTCCCTAAGGCTATGTTCACACACTGCGGTTCTTTTTCTGCAGGCAGAGCCTGCCCTTGCCAGTAGCGAAGATGCTTACAAGCAGCAGGGCTCGCTGCCTTTTCAATCAGGTACATCTGTCTGTGAATGCTAAAAGCCTAGTGCCCCCCCCCCATAAAACGTGTCCACTTCCTGAGGTTTTTGCACCAAACCCGAATACCTGCGTTTTTTTTGCACTTGCTCATTGCTTTCTGTGGGTGAAAAAAAATGCTGCAAAAACGCTGAAAGCAGAAACATGATGAAGTTTAAAAAAACAAAAAAACAACAATTCAGTCAGAAAACAAAAGCTAACGTGCGGGCGTGAGATTTCTGAAATTTCATAGCTTTTGCCGGTACAAACCCATAGTGGGCTCATCCGGTGTCGGAGGTGAGCGGTGCGGACGGCGTTACAACCCCACACACCCTCATGTGCCCGGATCAGACAGGACTGTGGCACCGCCGACTCCCATAAACGCCGCCCTAATATTTCTGGGCCCCTTTTCTGATACTTGCGTTACGGCCAGTTTATTGGGGTCGTCCACAAAGAGATCAGTAGAAAATTAAAATGAACCCCCCTGTATAAAATATGTAACCGTCCCACTACTGCTCAGTCCAGCTGGCAGTATGCGATCCCCGGCGGCCATTGGACGATGCAGTCATGTGATTACCACGCCAGGTCGTACCACTGCGCCTGTAGGGGGGTGGGAAGGGAGGATTTGGAGTTAATTCTGCCTGGGGCAGGGTCTAGTTCACAGTCACCCCCTGGCCTGCAGACTCCACATCAGGAGCTGGAGCTTCTCGCTGACACATCCTTCCCTCTATCAGCCACAGATAAGGTCAGCTTCTATTCCCACACGAGCAGGCAGCTGCCCTCAGAGCTGCCATGACGCTTCCAGCCGCCCCCACCTCCCTTTCTTTTAACACCTCGCTGTCCCCTCTTCCCATTTAAGGTCTGTCCCCAGCAGCTGCCCAAGGATCACTATTTGGCAAAGCATACAAGAGAGAAAGAGGGGGAGGGCCAAACGCAGCTGTCACTCTCGGAGCATGCGCACGGGCAGCAGTCTACAGTCACCTCCTACGAGCATGCGCAGTACGGAAGAAAGAGCCCAGTTAGAGCAGTGCGCAGGCGCGACTTCAGTGTTCTCGAGGAACGAGCGAATGTTGACAGGCTTGCCGCATGCGCAGTCACTCCAACACGGGATCACTATTTGGCAAAGGTTCCGCGCTGCCCTTGGCTCCGCCGAGCCCCTCTGTGCGGCGGCTTCCCCCATCACCTCCCTCCAGGCATCATGCGAAAGCAACTCTCCACGTTTCCCTCTGCCTAACAGGAGCAACCCTACCCGGCGGAGGGATAAAGAAGCTGCTTCCCGGTTCGTTGCACTGTATGATACGGTCTCCTTCCCTTATAGACTGTATGGTCTCACCTTCTGAATCCTTTTCAACGCCATGTTGTCCCAGAACCGGCGGAGCGCGCTGTGCAGGGGCAGCAAGAGCCCGACACTGACACGTAGCCCCGCCCAAACTTCACTCTGCGCAGGCGCACGTGACACCGGGTGGCGCTGGGAAGTGTAGTCTCTTTTTAGAAAAGAACTGCGCAGCCTCAGTACGAATCAGGTGCGCGAAGCACGCTGGGAGTTGTAGTTTTTTTTTTTTTTTTATTTATTTATACGCAATTGTATCTTGCGCATGCGCGTTATGGGTTTCTGTTTAATAGTTTTGCGAGTTTAGTGGCAGCTTTTTGCATTCTTGATTGGTAGTTTTGTCACCTTTGGGCCCAGTTCACATCAATAAAACAATGTACTAGCCTGCTTTATACGCCTTTTCAGTATCTTTTATGAGCTTCAGGTATTCGAAGGCGACAAGCAGCTAGAAGTGACCTGACCGTACTTCAGGCGTCCTCCGCCCTGGAACCGCTCCATACGTCACAAGACAAGGCAATGGGAAGAAGTCAAAAGACTCCCTGGTGTCTTTTTGGTCATTTTGCTTGAAAACCCCACAAAAATCCTCCAGAAGACCCTACACCACCAAAATAGGTTGAAAAAGTGCTCAATAAACTACCAAAAAAACCTCTAAAAAAAAGTGGTTCAGGAGAAAAAAAATACACCACCGTTTCCTGAGGAATCTTCTTGTTGAAAAAAATTGTTCTCACCCTCCCGGAGACGAGACTTAAAGTAGTAGACAACCCCATCAAGTCTCTCTAATGGAAACCGCCTGGGCAATGGACATACCACTCGTTTTAAATTCTTACGTTCACCCGTTCAGTATCTGGTCAGTATTTTACCTCAGTATCTGTAAGGCAAAACCAGGAGTGGGTGATAAATACAGAAGTGGTGACGGGTTTCTATTAGACTTTTCCTCTTGACTGTTCCACTCCTAGTTTTGGCTTACTAACACTGAGGTAAAAACTCTCCAAATTTTCAACGTGTGAAGCGCTTTTTGAAAGCTCAAAAGAAGCTCAAAATCCTGAACATATAACAAAATATAAACATCAAGTCGTTTTTCAATAGAAATTTGCATTTTTTTCATTTTTTTAGCATCCTTTTGCCCTATTTTGTGAATTTTCAGCTCAAAAAACAGCAGAAAAAGACAGTGTGAACACACACTTAGCGTATGTGCACGTGGAAAAAGGAAAAGCCCCACCATAAAATGAACGTAATGCACAGCAATGTCAAAACCACATTGCTGTGCACATGTTCTGTGTTATGTCACTTATTTTAACCACGTCAGGGTTTGGAAGCTGTCCATTCTTCCTAGCGGATGTCGCCCACTCTCTCTACTTGAGTAAAAGATGCCGGCGGTGACTTCGCCTGAAATACACGTTGGGTGCTACAGCATGTGCCCGTACCCTTAGTCTATGTGCACACAACATTTTTTTTTTTTTTCAGGAAAACACTCGAACAAAATAATTTCTATGTAAAAACGACTTGCTGTATGTTCCGACTTTTAAACATTTTTTTTTTAACCACTTCAGGTTTCTAAAAATGCCAAACGGTTAAAAGAAGTAATATGTCCCTTCTTCTGGCATCATCAGCTCCGAATACACTCTGCAATTTGCAATACAAGACAATGAGAAAGCTCAAAAGAAGCTCAGATGTCTCTTTTGGAGACTTTTTCCATTGTTTTTTTATTGTTTTTTTTTTTTTTTTAGAAAAAAAAACTAGCAATTTCTTCATTATTCAGTGGAGTGAAAAAAACCCAGTGTCAATTAATAGTAAAAAAAAAAAAAAAAAAAAAGATGTCACTTAAAACATAGGAAAACCCTGCAAAAAAAACATTGGTGGTGAAAACCATGGGAAAAATGCTCACGAAACAACCAAAAAATAACCACACAAAAGACGCTGCAAGAAAAAAAAGCCATCATTTTCTAAAGCGTCTTCTACTTAAAAAAAACATTGTGGGGTCGCTTCAGTTTAAAAGGCGTCTTCTGCCCATATCCTCAGGGTATTTGCACAGAGTTTGTTTTAAGGAGGTTTCAGAGCAGAAATTCTCAAATCCTTCTCACAAGCGAAAAAAAAACTCCTTAGGCCTGTTTCACACATCCGTTGTTTGCCATCAGTCAAAATCCGCCAATTTTTAAAAAAAACGGATCCGCCAAAAAAGGGACGGATCCGTTTTTTTCCCCATAGACTTACATTATTGGCGGATCTTGACTGACGGTCATCCGTCCTACCCGTTTTTTTACGGATCCGCCAAGATTTTAGCGGCTCCCGGGCGGATGTAACAGACCCTGCAACGTTTTTTATCGCTGGCGGACCGCCAGTGTGAACCGCGCATGCCCGGAATCTTTACCACCGGGAAGCATTTTAACCCATTACTGCCTTCCCGGGAGCCGCTAAAGTTCTCTCTCACCGCGACCCACTCTCCTCTTCTCGCGGCTCTTCTCTCCGGGAGCATGAAGCCGCGGCCCCGCTCTCCTCTTCTCGTGGCTATTCTCTCCGGGAGCATGAAACTGCGGCCCCGCTCTCCTCTTCTCGCGGCACCGCTACATCGGCGGTTCTGTTTTTTCAACCCTGCGGTTCCTTTAAGATTACTAGATCAGCGGATCCCGTCAAATCAAGGGTCCGGTGGCACCCGTTGGTGTCTCGACGGACACGGATCCGTTCTCCGCCTTTTTGGCGGCTGGCAACTGACAAGAAAAACGTATGTATGAAACAGGCCTTAGAGGTTCTGTACAGTTTCTGTCCTGAATACTTTGCATTAAGACTGAATTGACTGCCGTTCTTTTCCTGAAACGGCATCACCTGAGAAAACTCAGCAGCTTCGCCGGTGTCTAAAAGATGCCGTATGCACATGGTATAAGGCTGCGTTCACACAATGAGCTTAAAGTGCATTTTTGGTGTTGCAGATTTAGTTAATCATTTTTGCGTCTATTAGGTAAATTGAGTTACGTGTGGGTTTTTTTTCATCTTTATGTGTAATTTTTTTTTAATGCGTTTATATTATTGTGGGAATCTAACCTAAGCGTATATGTACACAAAGTCTTTAAGATGCCAGTGTACCCACCAAGTTTTTCAAGGCGAAGACAATTTAGGAAAATGCCGTCGGTCTTCTTCTTGTAGCATATTCTCCAGCTCCTTTTTGTCAGTCCTTTTTTTTTTTGGGCAACGCTCCAGGCCTGTGTCTTTTTTTCGGAATTTATACTATAAATACCGAGCGGCTTCTGAAAAGTAGGGGCCCAAAGACTGAACAGGTTACTTTTTTAGCCGCTTCAAAGCTTTCAAAACCTGAAGCGGTTAAAAGAAACCACAAAACACCGAAGGTGTGCACAGCAAGTCGTTTTTACATTGCTGTACAATATGCTTTTTCGTGAGCACATGCCCTTTCTGTTCCAAAAACTCAGTAAAAAATGACGTGTGAGGGTAAAGATATGTGCATATGAAGACCTGGAACATGCATGAGAAAAAAAAAAATTAATATATGTTCCCGAGTCTTTTGTCCCTTTTGTAACCACTTCAGTCTTTAAAAGCCGTGAAGCATCTAAAAGAAGTGAACTGACCTTTCTTTAGGCGGATTCAGGAAAAACCTCTGTTGGCATTTTCAGAAGATGTCTTCTGCTTCAAAAACAATGTGGGTACACCGGTGTCTAAATATGTCATGTGCATATTCTCTTAAAGGTAATCTGTCACCAGGAATTCATAGCCCAAAGTATTTATATGCACATGTAGCACTTTAAAAGACAAGTCCAGCAATACTTATACATGGTCAGTTCATTCCGCCATTACTGAGAAATCAGCATTTAAAGAGGTTTTCCCACAAAGTTAATTTTAATCAATAGAGCTTGGAATAATAACAATTTCCTCAATTGGATGTGTACTGTGTAATGGCTGTGTCTGACCGTACAGGGACATCATCTGATCACACCACATCTCCTGGGCTGAGGAGGAAGGAAAAGAGAAGAGAGTATTCAGACAGGGCAACATGGAATCGCAGCTGCTTCTTTTTGTGAGATATTTTTTTTTTAAAGTTCCACCTCAAAGAACGAATCATCCGTGATCGATCCTGTACTGTAATGTCTATATCCTCTCTTTTGCTTCCCTCCTGCCCAGGAGCTGCCGGGCACAGAACAGTCTACCTCAGAGACCGGTTGCCGTGGGTGATTGCACCACCATGTACGCTGTGGGTGCCTGGCCTTTCAGCTCCCTTGGCTATTTAGCTCCGCTGGCCTGTGTTGCCTCACACAGGTTGAGCTCTGCAGAGCCTTCTGTTCTGCACTCTAGCAAACACCAAACTGACACACCCAAATCCTTTACGGCACATTTTTTAACTGGAATCTCTGGCCATGGGCCACATGGAAAATCCAGGCCGGGCATGAAACGGACTGCACCACTACCATCGTGTAGTCCATTTCAAAACTCAAAAACCCAGAGCAGGTTTTCCCAAAATCTGCCTTGGACAAATAGCATGAACTCCCATGGCCTCAATACGCCTCAGTGCGGATCCTGGGGGAACACACCGCGACACTTACATGTGACACCGATCACTGCCTCACAGGGTGCAGTGATCATATTGACCCCATGGGTGTGTCACAGAATTTTATACCTTTGGGCAGTGAAGAAAAAATAACTACATTTTAACCACCAAAATATTGTTTTTGCCCCTGATTTTACATTTCCACACAAGTGAGCAAAAATGGAACCATAATTTGTCCCACAATTTCTACTGAACATGGCAATACCTCATATTTGGCTGTAGAATACTACTAAGGTCGGCTTCACATTTGCGTTCGGCAGAGGTGCGGAGGGCTGCGTAGTTCCTCCGTGAAGCTCCGCCCACTGCCGCACCTCCTCCGGTCAGCTATCTTTAACATTGGGTACGCAGGCCGAGCGGATTTATGCGGATGCGTCCGCTTGCGTCGTTTTGACGCTGCAGTGACCCGCATCGAACGCAACGTCTTGCAATTTGTTGCGGTCGCCGCATCGTCAAAAATAAATAAAGATAGGTACGCAGGCCGCATGCAGACGGAGGCAGAGCTGACCGGAGGAGGTGCGGCATTGGGCGGAGCTTCATGGAGGAACTACACAGTCCTCCGCAGCTCTGCCGAACGCTAGTGTGAAACTAGCCTTAGCCATACAGAGACTCGGGAGGAACTTAGCACTATTTGCCTCCTGTAGAGCAGATTTTCCTAAAACAGTTTGCGAGGGTGAGATGGGGTGGTGTTGTGAATACTCTTTCTGGCCTCCCTCTGGTTATTACTGCAGGTAGTGGAGTTGGTCAGATTGATAGAGGGGTTGCGAGTTCTCTTTCTGGGCTCCCTCTGGTGGTTACTGGAGGTAGTGAAGCTGATCTGACTGACAGAGGCTTGCCACCTGATAATGAGGATGACGATTGGAGATCTGGGGTTTCAGATTGGGATTTAAGACAGCTGACTCCCTCTATCCCTGCTGGTGATTTTCTTCCTGTGCTTTCTGAGGTCTGATGTCTCCTGCTCTGTCCCTGCATGGTTCAGCTAAGTGGTTCATTTGCTATTCTGTTTGCATTTGATCTGGTTATGTCTATCTCTGCTTTGTGCGGGTCAGCCAACTCCGGCTGAGGCTGTGCTGGATCACCGCCCATATGTTACTGCTTGTGCCAGTTTTGTCCCGTTATATTGGTCTCTTTTCTTCCGGGCACTAAGAATGTTAAGGCAGACGCCCTTTCTAGGAGTTTCTTTGCTGATTCTCTTGATGTGACCGAGCCTACTACCATTCTAAATGAGGGTGTAGTTCTTTCCGCCATCTCACCCTATTTGAGACGTGCCCTGGAGGAATTTCAGGAGGACAAACCTGAACGTTGCCCTATGGGAAAATTGTATGTCCCAGACCAGTGGAGGAAAAGAGTAATGTCTGAAATTCATTGCTCCACGTTGGCTGGTCATCCAGATATTTTTGGTACCAAAGATTTGGTGAGTCGATCTTTTTGGTGGTCTGCCTTATCTCGTGATGTCAGGAATTTTGTGCAGTCCTGTGGGACATGTTCTCGGTCCAAGCCCTGTTCTCGTTCTAGTGTGTTGTTGATACCCCTGCCGGTGCCCAGGAGGCCATGGACCCATATCTCAATGGATTTTATTTTTGATCTTCCTGTCTCTCAGAGAATGACTGTTATCTGGGTGATCTGTGATAGATTTTCTAAGATGGTCCGTCTTGTACCACTCCAAAAGCTGCCATCTTCTTCTGAGTTGGTGCCCTTGTTTTTACAACAGGTGGTTCGGTTGCACGCAGGGTCGGACTGGGGTGTCTGGGGCCCACCAGGGGAATGGACTCTAGGGGCCCACCCTACAGCTATATACAAATATCTGTCAGTCGTTATCCCCATTATAGTGGAGCATCGGCTGTAAAACACAGGCGACTCCTGTACATCTACTGTGCGCCACCACAAATGGGATGTATAATTACAGTAGTTTACATTAATGGGGTTCTTTGATTAGAACAAGTTATCACCGACCCATAGGCTCCACAGGATAGGTGATCGCTTAGGTTTGACCATTAGAAACTGCACCGATCAGAAGAATGAAAAAGTTTTATCGTTGATAGGACATTTATCCCCATTTTAAAATGGAGCGGCAGGTGGGATATCTGACCACAGCTCCATTCATTCTCTTTGGAGCATCTAGAAAAAAAACAAGTGGAGCCACTGAGGGAAAGAATGGATCAGTGGTTAAGTCGGACATGCCACTCCAGTCTAATGGGGATAAAAAGTTCCACATTTTGCTGAATGGGTCCAAGTAGTCAGACCCCCACCAATCAACACATTATCACTTATCCTGTGGAGAGATTATTACTTTTTTCCACAGGAAACCCCCTGTAAGTGCATCTCTGCCGCTGTGTACAAAGTATTTAATCTCTAGTTGAAATAAAGAATCTTCTCCTAAATAATATCAGAGAGAACAAATGACTGCCATACACATCACAGTCCACTATACCAAGACCAATACCTCCACATACAGGAAGAAATACCAAAACACCATGATCAGACCACATGGAGACCGAATAATACTGCATACAAGGGACAAATACCACCACACCATGACCAGACCACATATTACCACCACATAGTGACCGAATAATATGACATATTACCAGCATATAGGGACCACATACAAAGAGAAATACTGCCACACCGTGACCAGACCACAAATTACCACCAGTCACCGAATACTACAATACTGATTATGAATACAAACCACAATACTAACAACACTTATTACCACCAGTGACATTATACACAGTATCTCTGTATAAACTGTCAGCGTACAGGTATTACAGTGATCACCAGTGACATTATACACAGCAGCTCTATATACAGTGTCAGTGTACAGGTAATACAGTAATCACTTCTGACATTATACACAGGAACTCTATATATAGTGTCAGTACAAAAATCCAAGATCACCTCCAATTGGAGTACAGATCAACACCAGAGCATTTCAAATGGTAAAATATAATTACTTTTATTAATACAAATATCAAAACATTAAAAGACATACAAGTTTCCAAGATCAGTGCAAAAAGAGAGGGACCTGCACCTCCCATTATATGTATTTTTCTGCTGCATGGTATAGAACCTCATAGCTAATAAGCAATCAGTTAATGTATGCTCCTGGAAAGCTATACTATAAATGTCTGAAGTTTACTCAAACATGCAGAGTATAATGACTACACAGCACAAGCTCATCGGTTCAGATAAACCAAAGTTATAAAATAACATCCATGGTATACCTATGTAAACTAGTTAGCATTAAAGCTACTGAGGCCATTACCTGAATCCTGGCAGCGTTAATAGAAGTCCCCTGGGAGAAAAATCCCTCCACCCCGACATGCACGTTTCGCTCCCGGCTTCCTCGGGGGGTTTATTCCTTGGTTTATCTGAACCGATGAGCTTGTGCTGTGTAGTCATTATACTCTGCATGTTTGAGTAAACAGCAGACATTTATAGTATAGCTTTCCAGGAGCATACATTAACTGATTGCTTATTAGCTATGAGGTTCTATACCATGCAGCAGAAAAATACATATAATGGGAGGTGCAGGTCCCTCTCTTTTTGCACTGATCTTGGAAACTTGTATGTCTTTTAATGTTTTGATATTTGTATTAATAAAAGTAATTATATTTTACCATTTGAAATGCTCTGGTGTTGATCTGTACTCCAATTGGAGGTGATCTTGGATTTTTGTACTTATTTGTGGTGAGCATTACTATTGATAATTTGGCTAGGGTAGTAATATAGTGTCAGTGTACATGTAATACAGGGATCACCAGTGACATTATACACAGGAACTCTGTATATAGTGTCAGTGTACAGGTAATGCAGTAATCACTGCTGATATTATACACAGGAACTCTCTATATAGTGTCAGTGTACAGGTAATACCAGTGACATTATACACAGGAGATCTATATATAGTGTCAGTGTACATGTAATACTGTGATAACCAGTGTCATTATACACAGGAGCTCTATATATAGTGTCAGTGTACAGGTAATGCAGTAATCACTGCTGACATTATACACAGGAACTCTATATATAATGTCAGTGTACATGTAATACAGGGATCACCAGTGACATTGTACACAGGCACTCTGTATATAGTGTCAGTATACTGGTAATGCAGTAATCACTGCTGACATTATACACAGTAACTCTATATATAGTATCCGTGTACAGGTAATACCAGTCACATTATACACAGGAGCTCTGTATATAGTGTCAGTGTTCAGGTAATACAGTGATCACCAGTGACATTATACACAGGAGCTCTGTATATAGTGTCAGTATACAGGTAATACAGTAATCACTGGTGACATTATACACAGGAACTCTATATATAGTGTCAGTGTACAGGTAATACAGGGATCACCAGTGACATTATACACAGGAGATCTGTATATAGTGACAGTGTACAGGTAATACTGGGATCACCAGTGACATTATATACAGGACCTCTGTATATAGCATATAGTGTGCAGGTAATACAGTGATCACCAGTAACATTATATAAAGGAGCTCTGTACACACTATATAGTGTATAGTGTGTGAGTGTGTGTGTGCATGTAATACACTGACTCACCAGTGACATCTGTAGTTGAAGTCCTTCATCTTTGCTTTTCTTCAACCAGCACAGACCGCCGTCACTTCTTCCAGCCAGGACTCGTCTCTGCAAAAAATAACACACAGTCATCAATAGCTGATCGATTCCAGAGCATTTTCCTTACTTTTTCCCTGACTTCTACACTATGTCAGATGAAGAAGAAAAGCAACGTAGTACCACCCTGCACAGTAACAGGATCCCCTTTTGTTCCCTCCATGGAAAACCGTTTCCTAAAAAGTAAATTATATTACACTAGTAATTATATCCCTAATTGGACCCTAAAGAAATTATGCTCCCCACTTGTCACCATAAACCAATATAGCATGTTCCTCATTCTGGCCCCCAAACAGTAATAAAGTCCCTCATCCTGGCCCCCTTTATTTAATAATCTCGCCCAGCCTGACCCTCTATGTCCCTTGTCCAGACTGGCTCCCAGATATCCATCCCGCTTCCCCAGGTATACATACTGGCCCTCATATGTCCCTAGTCCTGCCTCACCATATATCTCTCCTGGACACACATATATCCTTCCTGGTCCCTTGTCCTGTCCCCCCCATATAGCCATCCTGACCCCACATATATGCAACCTGCCCCACATAAATATCCACCCTGGTCCCTCCCCATATATCTGCATCCTGGCAGGGCCACCATCAGGGTATGACAGCCCTTACTGCTGTATGGGGCCCGGTGAACAGCAGTACAGAAGGCCCGCAGATCAGGGGCCCCGCTCCTGTGCTGCCAGTCATCGGGCCCCAAGTGCTGTGCCTGTGTGTCATAGGGGCGCCGGGCGGGCCCCAAGAGTGTGCTGCGGTCGGACCCCAAGTGTGCGCTGCGGCCGGGCCTGCAGCGCACACATCAGCAGAGCCGCCACAGCGCCTGACATCCGAAAGATAGAGAAGTGCTGAAGGACCTGTGGTGACATCATCATTATCACAGGCCTTCAGCATTGATCAGCTCCGCCCCCTGATCACATGACGATGACGTCACCACCACAGGTCCTTTCTGCTCACACAGCAGCAGCTCCATCTTCAGCGCAAGAGGGAGGTCAGGTAAGAAGAAAGTTTTTATTTTTGAAAGGGGCAATATGTATCCCTGGCAGATTGGAGACACACAGGGGCAAATATGGAGACAGGGGGCAGAATTGGAGACATACAGGGGCAAATATGTAGATAGCGGGCAGGATTGGAGACACACAGGGGCAAATATGGAGAAAGGGCGCAGGATTGGAGACACACAGGGGCAAATATGGAGAAAGGGCGCAGGATTGGAGACACACAGGGGCAAATATGGAGACAGGGCACAGGATTGGAGACACACAGGGGCAAATATGGAGACGGCGCAGGATTGGAGACACACAGGGGCAAATATGGAGACAGGTGGCAGGATTGGAGACACAGGGCCAAATATGGAGACATGGGGGCAAAATGCAAGACATGGGGGCAATATGCAAGAAATGGGGTAGAATGCAAGACATGGGGGCAGAATGCAAGACATGGGGGCAGAATGCAAGACATGGAGGCAGAATGCAGACATGGGGGCAGAATGCGAGACATGGGGCAGAATGCAGACATGGGGCAGAATACAAGACATGGGGCAGAATGCGAGACATGGCAGAATGCAAGACATTGGGGCAGAATACAAGACATGATGGGGGCAGAATGCAAGACATGGGGGCAGAATACAAGACATGGCAGAATGCAGACATGGGTGCGGAATGCAGACATGATGGGGCGGAATGCAGACATGGGGGCAGAATGCAAGACATGGGGGCAGAATGGACATGGAAGCAGAATGCAGAACGTGAGGGCAGAATGCAAGACATGAGGGCAGAATGCAAGACATGGGGGCAGAATGCAAGACATGGAGGCAGAATGCAAGACATGGGGGCAGAATGTGACAGTGAGACACAGGAGGGGGCAGAATGCAGGACGTGGGGGCAGAATGCAAGACATGGGGGCAGAATGGAAGACATGGGGCAGAATGCAGACATGGGGGCAGAATGTGACAGTAAGACACAGGAGGGGGCAGAATGTGACATTGACACACAGGAGGGGGCAGAATGTGAGACAAGGGGGCAGAATGTGACAGTGAGACAGGAGGGGGCAGAATGTGAGACATGGGGGCAGAATATGACAGTGAGACACAGGAGGGGGCAGAATGTGACAGTGAGACACAGGAGGGGGCAGAATGTGAGACATGGGGGCAGAATGCAAGACATGGGGCAGAATATGATAGTGAGACACAGGAGGGGGCTGAATGTGACAGTGAGACACAGGAGGGGGCTGAATGTGACAGTGAGACATGGGGGCAGAATGTGAGACATGAGGGCAGAATGCAGGAAGTGAGGGCAGAATGCAAGACATGGGGCAGAATGCAAGACATGGGGGCAGAATGTGACAGTAAGACACAGGAGGGGGCAGAATGTGACATTGAGACACAGAAGGGGGCAGAATGTGAGACATGGGGGCAGAATGTGACAGTGAGACACAGGAGGGGGCAGAATGTGAGACATGGGAGCGGAATGTGACAGTGAGACACAGGAGGGGGCAGAATGTGACAGTGAGACACAGGAGGGGGCAGAATGTGACAGTGAGACACAGGTGGGGGCAGAATGTGAGACACGGGGGCAGAATGACCATGGGGGCAGAATATGAGCCACGGGGTCAGAATGGACCTGGGGGCATAATGTGAAAGTAAGACACAAGAGGGGGCAGAATGTGACAGTGAGACACAGGAGGGTGCAGAATGTGACAGTGAGACACAGGGGACAGAATGTGACAGTGAAACACAGGAGGGGGCAGAATGTGACAGTGAGACACAGGAGGGGGCAGAATGTGAGACACGGGGCAGGATGGGAGACACATGGTGCAGGATCATGGGGCAGGATGGATACGATGTAGACAGATGGGGCAGGGTCTGGAGATCATGTGGGGGCAGAATGGATACTCATGAGGGCAGGATGAGAGAAAATATGGCTGGAGCCAGGATGGGGGATATTATTAGCATAGGGGCTAATTAAGGGATATTATTACTGCAGTGATGTATTTATTTTATTTTTTTTTTAGGATACTGCAATGGGGGAGGTTCTGTTACTGTGCAGAATGACACTATGTCACCTTTTTTACTTCATTTGGTGTAGTGTAGAGGTTGTGAAAAAAATTAAGTAATGTGTTCTGCAAGTGGAGCGCTAGATAACTGTGTTATTTTCTGCAGAGACAAGCCCTGGCTGGAAGACGTGATGGCGATCTGTGCTGGATGAAAGATGAAAAGCAAAGATGAAGGACTTTACCTAGAGACGTCACTGGTGAGTCAGTGTGTTACCTGTACAATGACACTATACACTATATACAGAGTGCCTTTGTACAATGTCACCAGTGATCACTGTATTACCTGTACACTGGCACTATATACAGAGGTCCTGTGCATAATGTCACCGGTGATCACTGTATTACCTGTACACTGGCACTATATACAGAGTTCCTGTGTATAATGTCACTAGTGATCACTGTATTACCTGTACACAGACACTACATGCTAAGAACAGATCTCCTGTGTATAATGGCAATTATGGTGATAGTAATATGTTTTTTATTAATGATCAGTATTGTACTATCCTGTCACCATGTGCTGGTAATATGTGGTCTGGTCATGGTGCGGTGGTATTTGTCCCTTGTATGTGCTATTATTCTGGTGGTAATATGTGGTCTGGACATGGTATGGCTGTATTTGTTCCTTGTATGTGGTATTATTAGTCATCATGTGGTGGTAATATGGTGTCTTGGCATGGTGTGGTGGTATTTGTCCCTTTCGATGTGATATTGTTGGTCATTTTAAAAATTGAAAAATAAATAAAAATTATACCTAAATTGTATTTGATATTTTAGCAAATGTTTAATAGGTTAGAGTACAGTAGGGCCCAGCCAAAACAGTCTACCTTGTGGTGGCAGATTTAAAAAATCTTTTGGCCATAACAAGAGCTGCTGGCTATGTGTGTGATCTGGAGATGGGAACTGTTAATGTGTGATTGGTGAGAAGTGGAGTTTTTCCAAGAGAGAGCGGTGGGGCTGTGGACAGTTCGAGGGGTGGAGCCTGGGCGGAGTCTCAAGGGGGCCCCAAAAATGTTGCCAGTATGGGGCCCCGAAATTCCTAGTGGCAGCCCTGCATCCTGGTCCCTTGCCCTGCCCCCCTCACCCATAAATCTATCTTGGGCCCCCATATATCTGCATCCTGGTCCCATCCCCCGATATATCCATCCTGGCCCCCCATATATGAATTCTTGCCCACTCATATATATCCATCCTGCTCCCCCTCCATATATTCATCCTGGCCACCACCTCCCCCCATATATCCATCCTGGCTGCCCCATAAATGAATCCTGGCCTGCCATTTATATGCATCCAGGCCCCCCTATATATATGCATACTGGTCCCTTGTCCTGCCCCTTCCCAATATATGCATCCTGGCCTCCCTCCATATATCCATCCAGGCCCCCCATATATATGCATCCAGGCCCCCCCATATATATGCATCCTGGTCCCTTGTCCTGCTCCTCCCCCATATATCCATCCGGGCTCCCTCCCCCATATATCAATCTTAGCCGCTCCATATATGCATCCTGACCCACCATATATGCATCCTGACACACCATAAATCCATCCTGGCCCCCCACATATATGCATCCTGGCTCCCTCATATATCCATCCTCGTCTCTTATCCTGCCCCCATATACTGTATCTATCCTGGCCCCCCATATGTATCCATCTGGGCCCCCCACATGTATCCATCCTGCCCCCCCCTGAATGGGTATCCATCCAGGCCCCTTGTCCTGCCCCTCCCCCCGTGTGTGTATCCATCCTGGCCCCTTGTCCTACCCCTGGCCCCCATGTGTATCCATCCTAGCTCCCTCCCGTACGTGTATCCATCCTGGCATCCCCCCGTACAATCATCCATTCTGGCCCCCCTGTATGTGCATCCATCCATCCCCTGTATGTGCATCCTTCCAGGGCCCCCCATCCCCTGTATGTGCATCCTTCCAGGACCCCCCATCCCCTGTATGTGCATCCTTCCAGGACCCCCAATCCCCTGTATGTGCATCATTCCAGGGACCCCCCATCCCCTGTATGTGCATCCTTCCAGGCTCCCCCCTGTATGGGCATCCATCCAGCCCCCCATCCCCTGTATGGGCATCCATCCAGGCCTCCCCCCTGTATGTGCACCCATCCAGGCCCCCCCTGTATGTGCATCCATCCAGCCCCCCTTCCCCTGTATGGGCATCCATCCAGCCCCCCCATCCCCTGTATGGGCATCCATCCAGGCCCCCCCATCCCCTGTATGGGCATCCATCCAGGCCCCCCCATCCCCTGTATGGGCATCCACCCAGGCCTCCCCCCTGTATGTGCATCCATCCAGGCCCCCCCTGTATGTGCATCCATCCAGCCCCCCATCCCCTGTATGGGCATCCATCCAGCCCCCCATCCCCTGTATGGGCATCCATCCAGGTCCCCCCCATCCCCTGTATGGGCATCCATCCAGGCCCCCCATCCCCTGTATGGGCATCCATCCAGGCCCCCCTGTAATGTGCATGCACCCAGGCCCCCCCGTTATGTGCATCCATCCAGGCCCCCCTTCTGTTATGTGCATCCATCCAGGCCCCCCGTTATGTGCACCCATCCAGGCCCCCCGTTATGTGCACCCATCCAGGCCCCCCGTTACGTGCACTCATCCAGGCCCCCCCTGTTATGTGCATCCATCCAGGCCCCCCGTTATATGCATCCATCTAGGCCCCCCCGTTATGTGCATCCATCCAGGCCCCCCCCGTCATGTGCATCCTTCCAGCCCCCCCCGTCATGTGCATCCTTCCAGCCCCCCCTGTTATGTGCATCCTTTCAGGTTCCCCCCCATTATTTGCATCCATCCAGCCCCCCCCTGTTATGTGCATCCTTCCAGCCCCCCCTGTTATGTGCTTCCTTCCAGCCCCCCTCTGTTATGTGATTCCTTCCAGGGCCCCCCCTCCTGAGAGAGAAGGAGAGAAGAGAAAAAACTTTCACTTTTACTTGCCTGCGCTCCCAGCAGCGGCGTCCTCCTCCTCTGCAGGTCAGCGACCGGCGCGCTCATTGCAAAATGGCCGACATAGCAGAGGCCAGTGGTGGATGTGTGCGCCCGTCGCATGAAACTGACGTCATACGCCGGGCGCACACATGCCACTATCAATCGGTATGCCCGCCACAGCGCTTAAGGTAATGAACGCTGCGTGCGTGTGACCCTGCTCTTTTAGGGGGCCCGTGCCCCTTTTCGTGGGCTCCTTTCCACAGCCAAGGGGAGGGTCCACCGGGGGATTCCCCGGTACCCCGCCAGGCCAGACGGAGCCTGGTTGCACGGGATTCCTGAGAACATTGTGTCGGACAGAGGAGTCCAGTTTGTTTCCAGATTTTGGAGAGCTTTTTGTTCCAAACTGGGAATATCTTTCTCCTCTGCATTTCATCCTCAGACCAATGGCAGACTGAAATAACAAACTAGACTTTGGAGTCCTATTTGAGATATTATATCTGCTGATCAGGATGACTGGGTCTCATTTTTGCCCTTGTCCGAATTCGCGCTAAGCAATAGAGCTAGTTCTGCCACTTTGATGTCGCCCTTTTTCTGTAACTTTGGGTTTCAGCCTCGATTTTCTTCAGGGCAGGTGGAATCTTCGGCCTGCCCAAGTGTGGATTCTGTGGTAGAGAGAATGCAGCAGATTTGGGACCAAGTGGTGGATAAGTTGTCCCACTCTCAGGAAAAAGCCCAACGGGTTTCCAACCGACATAGGACCATTGGTCCCCGGTTTAAAGTGGGTGATATGGTTTGGTTGTTTTCAAAGAGTATTCTATGAAGGTTGCGTCTCCAAAATTCAAGCCAAGATTCATTGGACCTTATAAGATTTTGGAAATCCTTAATCCCGTTTTTTTCCGTTTGGCTCTTCCAGTTACGTTTAAGATTCATAACGTGTTTCATAAATCTTTGTTGAAGAGGTTTGTGGAGCCAGTAGTTACCATGGCAGCGCCTCCTGACCCTGTATTGGTTTAAGGCAATTTGGAGTATGAGGTAGAGAAAATATTGGATTTTCGTTTGGCTAGTCGGAGACTCCAGTACTTGGTCAAATGTAAGGGTTATGGCCAGGAGGATAATTCTTGGGTCTCTGCTTCTGACATTCATGCCGAAAGATTGGTTCGTGTTTTTCACCGGGCCCATCCTGACCAGCTTGGTGGCGTGGATGAGGGTTCGGTGAGCTGGTCAGACTGACAGAGGGGTTGCGAGTTCTGTTTCTGGGCTCCCTCTGGTGGTTACTGGAGGTAGTGGAGCTGATCTGATTGACAGAGGCTTGCCACTTGATAATGAGGATGACGATTGGAGATCTTGGGTTTCAGATTGGGATTTAAGACAGCTGACTCCCGCTATCCCTGCTGGTGATTTTCTTCCTGTGCCTTCTGAGGTCTGATGTCTCCTGCTCTGTCCCTGCATGGTTCAGCTAAGTGGATCATTTGCTATTCTATTTGCATTTGATCTTGTTTTGTCTATCTCTGCTTTTTGCGGGTCAGCCAGCTCCAGCTGGGGCTGTGCTGAATCACCGCCCATATGTTACTGCTTGTGCCAGTTTGTTTTGTCCCCTGTTATATTGGTCTCTTTTTGCTTTGCTTTCAGAATATACCAGAGTGCTGATATAGTGGGGGCGAAGTCGTGCGACTTCAGTGTTTTTTGTGCATCAGATGTGTTGCACTTTTTGCAGAGTTTTTTGCGTGATTGCAGACAGTGTCTTTCCTTTCCTGTCCTGTCTAGTCAGTGTGGACCCCATCATTTGCTCAGTCTATTTTCCTGCCTGCGTTTGTGTTCTCATCTTGTCTCACCGACAATATATGTTTGGGGGCTATCTATTCCTTTGGGGTCTGCTCCGGGGCAGTTTAGATTTCCCCTTTCTTGCTTAAGGCTTAGTTAGCTCTACGGCTGTGCCAAGGCGTCTAGGATCATCGTAGGTGCGCTCCACGGCTACTGCTAGTTGTGTGGATTGGATCAGGGGTCTGCAATCCCCTTAGTTACCAACCTCTCTGGTTTTATGTGGCTTAGCCTGGGCCTGCTTTCCTCCTCGGTGACCCATTCATAACAGGGTGGACCTTGGTGTTGTGGAGCTGTGAGGATTGGGTGGTAGTTGATGAGGAAGAGGTTACAGGGAAGGGTCTACAGGGAAAGGGGCAACAAATTGAAGGATTTGATCAGGGATGGCAGTGGAGACATTGGGGATAGATGACAAAGTGGAATAATAGGAACCAATAGACAAACTGGAAGGTACAGACAACGGCACAAGGGAAGGTAGTGACAAATTGGTAGGTGGGGGTGGAGGTGGTGGGTTCAATGTGGGAATGGTTTTCTGGCTCCGGGTTTTCGTTCTGGTGGAAATATTTTTTTTTTTGTCCTCTGTTTTCTTGGCCGAGTGGGAGTGGTGGCCTCTTTAGCAGTCATCTGGCATGGTGCTGGACTGGGCCACATTGTGGCTACTGCTGGCTGCAGGAGTGCTGGACTGGGCAGCATTGTGGATAGTGCTGGCTGCAGGGGTGCTGGACTGGGCAGAGGTGCTGTACTGGGCAGTGTCATGGATACTGCTGGCTGCATGGGTGCTGGACTCTGGAGCATGGTGGATGCTGCCGGCTGCAGGAATGATGAACTTGGCAGAGTGGTTGATCTGTGAACTGGAGGCGGTGGTGGTGGAGGATAGTTCGGTGCTGTGGGAGTTGGAAAATAGGCTGTTGGTAATATCCTCCGGCCTGTGGATTGCAGGTTTTTGACTGCTACTGGGACTGCTGCTGCTGCAATGCATGGCTGTAAGCAGCCTGGCAGGCCTGCATGACATTCAGCTGGAGTTGAGGTGTAAGGTTTTCCGACACGATCCGCTCTATTGCAGAAAAAAAATGTCGAGTCGGTCTCTCAAGGTCGGCTTCCAGGCGGTCAAGGCATTTGTTGACATCCTTGAACCCACTCTTCACTCTGTCAGCAATCAGCCTAATCCCGTCTTGGAAGACCAAGCTTAATTGCAGAAACTTCGGCATGCCTGACCTCTCCCAGGCCCTCTGCCACTGACGAGAAGACCCAACAAAAGCAGCGGCAGAGGGCTGGGAGAGGGGAAAACCTGATGGACCGGCTGCCTGTCCCCCAGCCTGTGAAGCCTGCAAGGTTGCTCCATCGCTGGTGGATGATTGGGACTGCGTCTGTTCAGTGGCTGGTAGTTGAGGGGCAGCTTCAACAGAGTATGATCCGGGTTGTGTTGTGCTGCACCAGGTTCTGTGTGGAAAAGAATAGAAAAACATTAGTGAAAAAATCCACGTTGTGTTGTGATGCTCCAGGTTCTGTGTGGAAAAAAAATTAAAACATTATTAAAAATAAATATATACAGTGGGGAAAAAAGTATTTAGTCAGTCAGCAATAGTGCAAGTTCCACCACTTAAAAAGATGAGAGGTGTCTGTAATTTACATCATAGGTAGACCTCAACTATGGGAGACAAACTGAGAAAAAAAAATCCAGAAAATCACATTGTCTGTTTTTTTTTTCATTTTATTTGCATATTATGGTGGAAAATAAGTATTTGGTCAGAAACAAAATTTCATCTCAATACTTTGTGATATATCCTTTGTTGGCAATGACAGAGGTCAAACGTTTTCTGTAAGTCTTCACAAGGTTGCCACACACTGTTGTTGGTATGTTGGCCCATTCCTCCATGCAGATCTCCTCTAGAGCAGTGATGTTTTTGGCTTTTCGCTTGGCAACACAGACTTTCAACTTCCTCCAAAGGTTTTCTATAGGGTTGAGATCTGGAGACTGGCTAGGCCACTCCAGGACCTTGAAATGCTTCTTACGAAGCCACTCCTTCGTTGCCCTGGCGGTGTGCTTTGGATCATTGTCATGTTGAAAGACCCAGCCACGTTTCATCTTCAATGCCCTTGCTGATGGAAGGAGGTTTGCACTCAAAAATCTCACGATACATGGTCCCATTCATTCTTTCATGTACCCGGATCAGTCGTCCTGGCCCCTTTGCAGAGAAACAGCCCCAAAGCATGATGTTTCCACCACCATGCTTTACAGTAGGTATAGTGTTTGATGGATGCAACTCAGTATTCTTTTTCCTCCAAACACGACAAGTTGTGTTTCTACCAAACAGTTCCAGTTTGGTTTCATCAGACCATAGGACATTCTCCCAAAACTCCTCTGGATCATCCAAAGGCTCTCTAGCAAACTTCAGACGGGCCCGGACATGTACAGGCTTAAGCAGTGGGACACGTCTGGCACTGCAGGATCTGAGTCCATGGTGGCGTAGTGTGTTACTTATGGTAGGCCTTGTTACATTGGTCCCAGCTCTCTGCAGTTCATTCACTAGGTCCCCCCGCGTGGTTCTGGGATTTTTGCTCACCGTTCTTGTGATCATTCTGACCCCACGGGGTGGGATTTTGCGTGGAGCACCAGATCGAGGGAGATTATCAGTGGTCTTGTATGTCTTCCATTTTCTAATTATTGCTCCCACAGTTGATTTCTTCACTCCAAGCTGGTTGGCTATTGCAGATTCAGTCTTCCCAGCCTGGTGCAGGGCTACAATTTTGTTTCTGGTGTCCTTTGACAGCTCTTTGGTCTTCACCATAGTGGAGTTTGGAGTCAGACTGTTTGAGGGTGTGCACAGGTGTCTTTTTATACTGATAACAAGTTTAAACAGGTGCCATTACTACAGATAATGAGTGGAGGAAAGAGGAGACTCTTAAAGAAGAAGTTACAGGTCTGTGAGAGCCAGAAATCTTGATTGCTTGTTTCTGACCAAATACTTATTTTCCACCATAATATGCAAATAAAATAAAAAAAACAGACAATGTGATTTTCTGGATTTTTTTTCTCAGTTTGTCTCCCATAGTTGAGGTCTACCTATGATGTAAATTACAGACGCCTCTCATCTTTTTAAGTGGTGGAACTTGCACTATTGCTGACTGACTAAATACTTTTTTTCCCCACTGTATATACATTTGTGGCCAAAAGTATTGACACCCCTGCAATTCTGTCAGATAATACTCAGTTTCTTCCTGAAAATGATTGCAAACACAAATTCTTTGGTATTATTATCTTCATTTAATTTGTCTTAAATGAAAAAACACAAAAGAGAATGAAGCAAAAAGCAAAACATTGATCATTTCACACAAACTCCAAAAATGGGCCAGACAAAAGTATTGGCACCCTCAGCCTAATACTTAGTTGCACAACCTTTAGCCAAAATAATTGCGACCAACCGCTTCCAGTAACCATCAATGCGTTTCTTACAATGCTCTGCTGGAATTTTAGACCATTCTTCTTTGGCAAACTGCTCCAGGTCCCTGATATTTGAAGGGTGCCTTCTCCTAACAGCCATTTTTAGATCTCTCCACAGGTGTTCTATGGGATTCAGGTCTGGACTCATTGCTGGCCACCTTAGAAGTCTCCAGTGCTTTCTCTCAAACCATTTTCTAGTGCTTTTTGAAGTGTGTTTTGGGTCATTGTCCTGCTGGAAGATCCATGACCTCTGAGGGAGACCCAGCTTTCTCACACTGGGCCCTACATTATGCTGCAAAATTTGTTGGTAGTCTTCAGACTTTATAATGCCATGCACACGGTCAAGCAGTCCAGTGCCAGAGGCAGCAAAGCAACCCCAAAACATCAGGGAACCTCCGCCATGTTTGACTGTAGGGACCGTGTTCTTTTCTTTGAATGCCTCTTTTTTTCTCCTGTAAATTCTATGTTGATGCCTTTGCCCAAAAAGCTCTACTTTTGTCTCATCTGACCAGAGAACATTCTTCCAAAACATTTTAGGCTTTTCAGGCAAGTTTTGGCAAACTCCAGCCTAGCTTTTTTATGTCTCGGGGTAAGAAGTGGGGTCTTCCTGGGTCTCCTACCATACAGTCCCTTTTCATTCAGACGCCGATGGATAGTACAGGTTGACACTGTTGTACCCTCGGACTGCAGGGCAGCTTGAACTTGTTTGGATGTTAGTCGAGGTTCTTTATCCAACATCCGCACAATCTTGCGTTGAAATCTCTGTCAATTTTTCTTTTCCGTCCACATCTAGGGAGGTTAGCCACAGTGCCATGGGCTTTAAACTTCTTGATGACACTGCGCACGGTAGACACAGGAACATTCAGGTCTTTGGAGATGGACTTGTAGCCTTGAGATTGCTCATGCTTCCTCACATTTTGGTTTCTCAAGTCCTCAGACAGTTCTTAGGTCTTCTTTCTTTTCTCCATGCTCAATGTGGTACACAGAAGGACACAGGACAGAGGTTCAGTCAACTTTAATCCATGTCAACTGGCTGCAAGTGTGATTCAGTTATTGCCAACACCTGTTAGGTGCCACAGGTAAGTTACAGGTGCTGTTAATTACACAAATTAGAGAAGCATCACATGATTTTTCGAACAGTGCCAATACTTTTGTCCACCCTCTTTTTTATGTTTGGTGTGGAATTATATCCAATTTGGCTTTAGGACAATTCTTTTTGTGTTTTTTCATTTAAGACAAATTAAATGAAGATAATAATAACAAAGAATTTGTGTTTGCAATCATTTTCAGGAAGAAACTGAGTATTATCTGACAGAATTGCAGGGGTGTCAATACTTTTGGCCACAATTGTGTGTGTATATATATATATATATATATATATATATATATATATACTTACGTTCGCTGAGCAAGCGCAGGCCTCAAATGCAAGGTTCCAGTGGTATTTGTATTTCCGAAACCTTTGAGCAGAACCACTTCAAACCTGAATCTCCTCTCTCATGTCCTTGTTGAAGGGATCCTTCATCGAGCGCCACGGATTTTGATTCTCTTCACTGTAAAGGGGGAAAAAAGAGAAAAAATTAATTGGAAAACAATGCACATACATTAACAGGTTCACTGCCACGTCAGACCACATTGCAATACTTACCAAAATCATTTCTGGCACGTGGCGTGGCACGGACCCAATCACCCATCAGCGATGTTGCCACTTCTTCCCAGAGACGTCAAATCACCACATTGTCGGAGTGATGATGAGTACGGGTGTCCCACAACTGTACTCACTCTTGCACAAGGTGGATTAGTTGCTCTATATCCAGTGTGGCTTCTTCCCGTTGTGAAACTATAGATAACATAGAAAAAAAGAATTTTAAGTGAAACTGAAAAAAATTCTATTACAACTCTGATGAAAAGACTACTTACACCCTGTCTTTCCTCCTGAGACGATCCTGGGAAGCTTCATTTCCACTTGACTGCTTCTGTTCTTCATCACTGGAAGATACCTGTAAAGAAATTACATGATTTTTAACACATGTGAAGTATTGCCAGTCAATACATACCAATCAGTATAGCAAATGTGATTACATAATCTTTGTCAGGTCCTCCCTGGGAAGAAGTCAGTTCTTCGCTTAAGGACATATTTGAAGAGCAGGCAGCAGTCAAGTGAAACACTACAGAAAAGAACAGAGAAGAAAAGAAGAAAAATTAAACTTGTTAAGATCAAAACACAATGTAGACAAAAAAAGTATATGGACGCCAATACTTACATTACAGGCAGTAGTCCAACAGCACAGCAGTCAGCACAGGCCAGAGACAGACGGCAGCACCAGGAGAGTCGACCAGTCTACAAGGAACAGAAAAAACATTGAGAGAGACAGACATTTTCAAAGCTTCTATACTTACATAGACAGTGTTGTCCTCACCAGGACAGAAAGCAGCACCAGGAGACAACAGCAGCACCAGGAGACAACCAGAAAACCGCTGCAACAGGAGAGAGCTAATGCACCAAGAGAGTCGACAAGATTAAAAGTAACAGAAAAAAAAATTAGTACAAACAGCAGTGAGAGAGACAGACATTTTCAAAGGTTCTATACTTACATAGTCTTGTGCTATCGTCCAGAGAGTTATGGCCTTGTAGTGTCCACACTTCCTTTTATAGAGCTATCAATTAGCAGGTGATTAAATCACTTCCTGGACAACTCATTAAAATGACGCATGCGTATTGAACGCATGTGCATATGCACGTCCTTGCGTACGCATGCGTTTCCATAGACAGTAATGCGTTTTTTTGACACACTGTTAGGCTGGCAGAACGCACCAAATAATAAAATAATATTGAGGTGCATTCGCAGCCTGGGGTCCACCGTGCAGAGATGGAATACTGCTGCTAAGTAATGGCAGGCACTATATGGCGGTATATGGCGGCAAATGATGGAGGGGGGCTGCCAATGGTGGAGGGCGCTGCAAATGAAGAAAGGGAGGCTGCAAATGATGGAGGGGGGCTGCAAATGATGGAGGAGGTGCCGGAAATGATGAAAGGGGGGGCTGCCAATGGTGGAGGGGGCTGCAAATGGTGGAGGGGGGCTGCAAATGATGGAGGGGGTGCTGGAAATAATGGAGGAGGTGCTGGAAATGATGGAGGGGGTGCCGGAAATGATGGAGGGGGTGCTGGAAATAATGGAGGGGGCTGCAAATGATGGAGGGGGCTGGAAATGATGGAGGGGTGCTGGAAATGATGGAGGGGGCTGCAAATGATGGCGGGGGTGCTGGAAATGATGGAGGAGGTGCTGGAAATGATGAAGGGGGCTGCAAATGATGCAGGGTGTGCTGGAAATGATGAAAGGGGGGGCTGCCAATGGTGGAGGGGGCTGCAAATGGTGGAAGGGGGCTGCAAATGATGGAGGGGGTGCTGGAAATGATGGAGGGGGCTGCAAATGATGGAGGAGGGCTGCAAATGATGGAGGAGGTGCTGGAAATGATGAAGGGGGCTGCAAATGATGCAGGGGGTGCTGGAAATGATGAAAGGGGGGGCTGCCAATGGTGGAGGGGGCTGCAAATGGTGGAGGGGGGCTGCAAATGATGGAGGAGGTGCTGGAAATGATGGAGGGGGCTGCAAATGATGGAGGGGTGCTGGAAATAATGGAGGGGCCTGCAAATGATGGAGGAGGGCTGCAAATGATGGAGGAGGTGCTGGAAATGATGAAGGGGGCTGCAAATGATGCAGGGGGTGCTGGAAATGATGAAAGGGGGGGCTGCCAATGGTGGAGGGGGCTGCAAATGGTGGAGGGGGGCTGCAAATGATGGAGGAGGTGCTGGAAATGATGGAGGGGGCTGCAAATGATGGAGGGGGCTGGAAATGATGGAGGGGGCTGCAAATGATGGAGGGGGTGCTGGAAATGATGGAGGAGGTGCTGGAAATGATGAAGGGGGCTGCAAATGATGCAGGGGGTGCTGGAAATGATGAAAGGGTGGCTGCCAATGGTGGAGGGGGCTGCAAATGGTGGAGGGGGCCTGCAAATGATGGAGGGGGTGCTGGAAATAATGGAGGGGCCTGCAAATGATGGAGGAGGTGCTGGAAATGATGAAGGGGGCTGCAAATGATGCAGGGGGTGCTGGAAATGATGAAAGGGGGGGGGCTGCCAATGGTGGAGGGGGCTGCAAATGGTGGAGGAGGTGCTGGAAATGATGGAGGGGGTGCCGGAAATGATGGAGGGGGTGCTGGAAATAATGGAGGGGGCTGGAAATGATGGAGGGGTGCTGGAAATTATGGAGGGGGCTGCAAATGATGGAGGGGGTGCTGCAAATGATGGAGGGGTGCTGGAAATGATGGAGGGGGCTGCAAATGATACAGGGGGCTGCAAATGATGGAGGGGTGCTGGAAATGATGGAGGGGGCTGCAAATGATGGAGGGGTGCTGGAAATGATGGAGCAGGCCTGCAAATGATGGAGGGGGTGCTGGAAATGATGGAGGGGGCTGCAAATGATGGAGGGGGCTGGAAATGATGGAGGGGTACTGGAAATGATGGAAGGGGCTGCAAATGATGGAGGGGGTGCTGGAAATGATAAAGTGGGGCTGCCAATGATGGAGGGGGCTGCAAATGATCGAGGGGGCTGCAAATGATGGATGGGGCTGCAAATGATGGAGGAGGTGCTGCAAATGATGGAGGGGGTGCTGGAAATGATGCAGGGGGCTAAAAATGATGGAGGGGGTGCTGGAAATGATGGAGCGGGCTGCAAATAATGGAGGGGGTCTGCAAATGATGGAGGAGGTGCTGGAAATGATGGAGGGGGTGCTGGAAATGAAGGAGGGGGGCTGCAAATGATGGAGGAGGTGCTGGAAATGATGAAAGGGTGGGCTGCCAATGGTGGAGGGGGCTGCAAATGGTGGAGGGGGGCTGCAAATGATGGAGGGGGTGCTGGAAATAATGGAGGGGGGCTGCAAATGATGGAGGAGGTGCTGGAAATGATGGAGGGGGTGCCGGAAATGATGAAGGGGGTGCTGGAAATAATGGAGGGGGCTGCAAATGATGGAGGGGGCTGGAAATGATGGAGGGGTGCTGGAAATGATGGAGGGGGCTGCAAATGATGGAGGGGGTGCTGCAAATGATGGAGGGGGTGCTGGAAATGATGGAGGGGGCTGCAAATGATACAGGGGGCTGCAAATGATGGAGGGGTGCTGGAAATGATGGAGGGGGCTGCAAATGATGGAGGGGGGCTGGAAATGATGGAGGGGGCTGGAAATGATGGAGGGGTGCTGGAAATGATGGAGGGGGCTGCAAATGATGGAGGGGGTGCTGGAAATGATAAAGTGGGGCTGCCAATGATGGAGGGGGCTGCAAATGATGGAGGGGGCTGCAAATGATGGAGGGGGCTGCATATGATGGAGGAGGTGCTGCAAATGATGGAGGGGGTGCTGGAAATGATGGAGCGGGCTGCAAATAATGGAGGGGGGCTGCAAATGATGGAGGAGGTGCTGGAAATGATGGAGGGGGTGCTGGAAATGATGGAGGGGGGCTGCAAATGATGGAGGAGGTGCTGGAAATGATGAAAGGGTGGGCTGCCAATGGGGGAGGGGGCTGCAAATGGTGGAGGGGGTGCTGGAAATGATGGAGCGGGCTGCAAATAATGGAGGAGGTGCTGGAAATGATGGAGGAGGTGCTGGAAATGATGGAGCGGGTGCAGGAAATGATGGAGGGGGCCTGCAAATGATGGAGGAGGTGCTGGAAATGATGGGGCTGCAAATGTTGGAGGGGGTGCTGGAAATGATGGAGGGGGCTGAAAATGATGGAGGGGGTGCTGGAAATGATAAAGTGGGGCTGCCAATGATGGAGGGGGCTGCAAATGATGGAGGGGGCTGCAAATGATGGAGGAGGTGCTGCAAATGATGGAGGGGGTGCAGAAAATGATGGAGGGGGCTGCAAATGATGGAGGAGGTGCTGGAAATGATGGGGCTGCAAATGATGGAGGGGGCTGCAAATGATGGAGGAGGTGCTGGAAATGATGGAGGGGGGCTGCAAATGATGGAGGAGGTGCTGGAAATGATGGAGGGGGCTGCCAATGGTGGAGGGGGCTGCAAATGGTGGAGGGGGTGCTGGAAATGATGGAGCGGGCTGCAAATAATGGAGGGGGGCTGCAAATGATGGAGGAGGTGCTGGAAATGATGGAGGGGGTGCAGGAAATGATGGAGGGGGCTGCAAATGATGGAGGAGGTGCTGGAAATGATGGGGCTGCAAATGATGGAGGGGGCTGCAAATGATGGAGGAGGTGCTGGAAATAATGGAGGGGGTGCAGGAAATGATGGAGGGGGCCTGCAAATGATGGAGGAGGTGCTCAAAATGATGGGGCTGCAAATGATGGAGGAGGTGCTGGAAATGATGAAAAGGTGGGCTGCCAATGGTGGAGGGGGCTGCCAATGGTGGAGGGGGCTGCCAATGGTGGAGGGGGGCTGCAAATGATGGAGGGGGGCTGCAAATGATGGAGGAGGTGCTGCAAATGATGGAGGGGTGCTGGAAATAATGGAGGGGGGCTGCAAATGATGGAGGAGGTGCTGTAAATGATGGAGGGGGGCTGTAAATGATGGAGCGGGCCTTCATATGATGGAAGAGGTGCTGGAAATGATGGAGGGGGCTGAAAATGATGGAGAGGGTGCTGGAAATGATGGAGCAGGCCAGCAAATGATGGAGGGGAGCTGGAAATGATAGTGGGGCTGCAAATGATAGAGGGGGCTGCAAATGATGGAGGGGGGCTGCAGTGCAAATGATTGAGAGGGGCTGCCAATGATGGAGGGGGTGCTGGAAATGATGGAGGGGAGCTGGAAATGATAGTGGGACTGCAAATAATGGAGGGGGTGCTGCAGTGCAAATGATGGAGGGGGTGCTGCCAATGATGACAGCGGGGCTGCCAATGATGAAGGGGGGGCTACAAATGATGGAGGGGGTGCTGAAAATGATGAAAGGGGGGATGCAAATGATAGAGGGGGGTGCTGCAATTTGCAGATTATGGAATGGGGCCTGCAAATGTTGGAAGGGGCTGCAAATGATGGAGGGGGGCTGCATATGGTGATGTGAGGGAGGGGATAGGGGACTGCACATGAAATGGGGGGAGAATGGGGGACTGCCAATGGTGAAGTGAGGGGGTAAGGGGGACTGCAAATGATGAAGAGAGGGGGAAGGGGAACAGCGAATGATGAAGTGAGAGGGACTGCAAATGATGAAATGAGGGACGAGGAGAGCAATTGAATTGAAGGTGGGGGATGGGGAGAACAAATGAGGACCTGGGGGGGAGCAAATAATGAATTTTCAGGGTGATGGGAGTAAATGATGTATTGAATGTGGGGTAGAGCAGTTGATAATGAATAGAGGGTGGGAGAGAAAGACATGACAATGAATTGGGGCATATAAATATAATGAACTGGGCGAGCGGGAGGCACATATTGGGGGACATTGAGGATGCAGTGACTGGTAATGAATTGGAGGAAGAGTACAGGGGCTAATTAATGTATATATTTATTAGATGGGGAAATTGCTCTTTATTGTTGGTGGGGACGCAGTGGTGAATTATCTATAATAATAAATGCCCTAAGCAACTTCCGATTGTAACAACTTCCGTCCAGTTGTAACCGGTGACGTCACCGCACACCTCTTTCCATGTTAACCCTCAACACACACACTCCACTCACCTTTCACCATCTCCACTCACGTCCACTCACTCTTTCACTCCACATACGACCCTTTCTCTCACTCCGTCTCTCATACTCACGCCGTCATCGCCACTGATCCACGATCCCCGACATCATCTTCCGCCGGCGCCATCCTGGATCCAGACGTCCTCCACGCCGGCGACATGTTCTTGCGGCAACGCCATTTTGGATTGGCGAAATCCCGCGATAGTCAAGATGGCGTCGCCGCAAGAACAAGTCGCCGGCGAGGACGACGTCGGGATCCAAAATGGCGTCGGCGAAAACTCGCGAGATTTCGCCGACGCCATTTTGGATCCCGACGTCGTCCACGCCGGCGACATGTTCTTGCGGCGACGCCATTTTGGATCGGCGAAATCCCGCGATAGTCAAGATGGCGTCGCCGCAAGAACATGTCGCCGGCGAGGACGACGTCGGGATCCAAAATGGCGTCGGCGAAAACTCGCAAGATTTCGTCGACGCCATTTTGGATCCCGACGTCGTCCACGCCGGCGACATGTTCTTCCGGCGACGCCATCTTGACTATCGCGGGATTTCACGATACTCAAGATGGCGTCGCCGCAAGAACATGTCGCCGGCGTGGACAACGTCTGGATCCAGGATGGCGCTGGCGGAAGAAGATGTCGGGGATCGTGGAGCAGCGGCGATGACGGCGTGAGTATGAGAGACGGAGTGAGAGAAGGGGTCGTATGTGGAGTGAAAGAGTGAGTGGAGATGGTGAAAGGTGAGAGGAGTGTGTGTTGAGGAGTGTGTGTGTTGAGGGTTAACATGGCAAGAGGTGTGATGCTATCGCATCCTCCCGATGCGATAGCATCGGGCCATAATCTAGTAATTTATATTTGGAATGGTGGATTATTATATATTAATGGTGAGTGCACGTCTGTATTTAGATGTGTAGTGTAGAAGAAAGGGGAAAAATGGGGAATGTGCTCTGGAAGCCGTGCTCAAGGTAACTTTGTGTTATTTTATGCAGAGACGAGTCCTGGCTGAAAGAAATGATGGCGGTCTGCCCTACATAAAAAAGAAAAGCAAAGATGAGGGACTTCAGCTGGAGACGGCACTGGTGAGTCAGTGTGCTACCCGTACACTGACACTATACACTATATCCTGTTCACTGTGCACTATATACAGAGCTTCTGTGTATAATGTCACTGCTGATCACTGTATTATCTGGACACTGACACTATATACAGAGCTCCTGTGTATAATATCACAGGTAATCACTGTATTACCTGTACACTGACACAATATACAGAGCTTCTGTGTATAATGTCACTGGTGAGCTCTGTATTACCTGTACACTATATACAAAGCTCCTGTGTATAATGGCATTAGTGGTATGTGTTTTATGAACAATTTTCTTTACCTCCTCGTTTGCACGTATATTTAAGCGCTGATTTCTCGGTAACGAGTGGAGTGGTCATGTACAGTTATTACTCGGACAACCCCTTCTCAATAACCCTACTGTTATAGTATGGAAAATAATAATGGCTGTACTTGTAAGGAGGTGGCGGAGAACCTCATTGCCTCCCCTCTCTTCCCTTGTGCTGGACCTGTGCACTTTATGCGGCACCCGAATGGTGTATCTGTATGTTAGCATATTTTGCAGTGTTTGCAAAGTTTCATATATGTGTTGATGCAATGTGTGATGCCCCTTTTATTCTGTACTGCCTTAACTTGTATTGTATTAATGTGGTGCTGTGTTTGTTTGCTGGGACAGAAGGGGTTAATTTAGGGGGCTGGGCCAGCAGCCTCTAGGGAAGAGGAAGCTCCTGCTTCCTGGTCAGAGCCCAGGCAGGACAGCCTGTGGCAGAGTGTGTGTTCCCATGTGGGGCACAGGTGCGTCCCCGTCTGGGACAGAAGGAGCCCCCATCTGGGGCACAGGTGCATTTTCGTGTGGGACAGAAGAGACCCCCATCTGGGCTATAAGTGTTTTCCCATCTGGAACAGTGAGGACCCCCATTTGGGGTATAAGTGGATCCCCATCTGGAACAGAGGGGACCCCCGGCTGGAGAGAACATAGGCTGCCAGGACTCACAGGCAGTGAAGTGGGCATAGGACAGCATGGTGCCCCACCGAGTACTATAAGCGTCCAGGAATCGGCTTGAGGACTGTGACTGTTACTGCGGCTGCCAGTGTGGTCGCCTTTGCTGCTGCCGCCGATATCGCAGTGAAGGAACTAGGGAAAGGGCAGGAACTTTACCTGAATTATTGTAACTAGCTTTTTCCACGTTTTTCTACTTTTATTGCCTTTTCTCTACTCTACAATAAACTGTTATCCCTGTTGGATTTTAATGGTGTTCCTGGATACTAATTGTCCGTGTTGCAGTGACTGTGGAGAAGTAAATCGCCGGGGGTTCATCTGTCCTGTATATTTTATGTGCAAGGGGCCGTGGTGCTCGCTGACTGCTCAGTGGACTCTGTTCGTGGACTGTAGCTTTAAGTGACTCGGCCATAGCTACCACCCCGTGCCACCTTGATACATGCTCACCTCTGGTGCTGACGCCGTTCCTGCCATGCCGGGTCTCCTGCGACATTTTTATGTCACATGAGCCCTGGCAGCCAATCAGTGGACGTTTCTCTCTCACTAGAGGTGAATTCAGCCGCTGTTATTTTCCATATGGCAATTGAGAAGGAGTTTTCCGAGTTGTGGACAACACTTTTTTAAGGAAAATAAAAACTACCCAAAATAAGAACCCTTCATGAGGCGATTTCTGTTACTTATGTTTTTTTTTAACTCTGTGAATATAGCCTTAATTTGCAGCAGATTCAATCAGGAACTACTTCAAAGAAGTGACATACACTTTTTTATCGCACCATGCATTTTTTAAAAGTTGAAGTGGAAAAAGACGCTAAAAAAACAACATGAACAGCAAAATGGTTCTCCAATAGAATAGAATAGGGAGAGCATTTTTTTAGTTTTTTAAGGTGTTTTTAAAGACTCCTTAAAAAATGGGTTTTTTTGAGGAATGCTGATCCTTTTTGATCAGCCCCACAGTGAGGAATATTTTATTTTTCTTACTTTAAATTGTCCCCGCAAATTTTAATTTTTGCCTTTTTTTTCTAAATGAGCGAAGAAACTAGGATTCTTTTTTGCCCCTTCTTTTCCTCATTTTATTTTAATACCCATATTTTCTTTGGCTGGGTAGAGGACTTTGGAGCTGAGCACCCTAATTTTGTATTATTTCCTAAAAAACTTTTGTCTTTGAGTGGAGATGATGTTCAGGTGCATTCGTTCAGTAATAACTCCGTAAAATCATGACGCCGGTTCGTCACTTTTTTTTTGCCAGAATTCTGATGTAAAATTGTTTGAAATGTTGTCAAGTGTTTGCCCTACTCGTTCTTGTATATAAATTGTATGATTTTTTGGCGTTTTAACGCCAATCCAGGCCATTTTCAAAAATTTTTTGAAAAGTGAGTGTCCGAACGTGGCTTCAAAAGCATCATAATTTACACCACCCAAGTGGTGCACCTTACAACAGAAATGCGGGGGCGAGCAGCAGCTGAAAGGTGCGCCAAATACATTAAGAGGCGCTATTAATTTGCCGCATCTTTCTCTTAGAGCGCTCTTCATCAAAACTGGTATACAAATGCCATTCTTGATGAATCGGGGCAAATACTTTTTAACTTTTACAAGGCGGAACTATAATGCCATGCGTTTGACATATTGGCACAAGGTGGCAGCATTGTCCATTGTGAATTTTATTTTTTGATCTTTTCCTTGAACATTACCTTCCAGTGTCTATGAATACAGAGAATAACACAGAAGCAAAACTACACACAAAATCAGCCATAAAAAGTATTTTAATATCAGCCCAGCTTTCATCAAGTTGACTAAAACGGTATTTTCAAAAAATAATATTCCAACGTATCTCGGGGAAGTGCCATAACATTAGTGTGTGATGACAATGAAGAGACTGCGGTTTCGTTGGCTTTTTGCTCTAGATATTCACCATGTAAGGAAAATCTGTGAAGGAGCAGGGATTATACAGTCTTTAAAAATTCATGACTTAGCCTTAGGGCACCTGCACACGACCACAAAAATCAGTGCTATCCATCGTTTTGACACATATCACTTATCCCAATGTTATTCTATGGGGTTGTGCACATGACCGATTTTTTTCCTTGGACAGAGTCAGTTCGAGAAAGAAATCGCAGCAGGTGTAAATTGCATCTGATTATTGGATCACACTTGGCCATTTGTGACTGTGGGTCCATGGAAAAAAATCAGACCACACTCAGATGGTGTCCAAGTGCCGTCTGATTTTCACAGATAGTCTGCATCGAGAATGTTATTTTTATTTTTTTTTAATTCTCATTATACGAGAAAATCTGATCGATTATCATAATTGGACTGATTTTCTCGAATGAGTGAAAAACAGTTGTGTGATCTTAGCCTTAGGCCGGAGTCACACTGGCGAGGAATACGGGTGCGTGAGAGGCGCAAAAAGCACGCATTAGACACAGACCAATGATTCTCTATGGGGTCCCACGCACCAGGCGTATATTTCTCCTCCGTATCCTCCGCTCCGTGCCACTCGCAGCATGCTGCGATTGTCAGCGTACTACGCCCGTAGCACGCCAATGCAAGTCTATGGGTGCGCAAAAAATAGGAATTACACACTGAACACACGTGTGACCTGCGAGCAATACGCAGGTCTTTTGGCTGATGACCAGGAAATGGGCCAATCCATCATCAGGAAGCGTAGACATGCAAATGAGCTCAAAAAGCGCTCCAGACATCCAGGAAGTACGCCTCCACGGAGTACGGCAGCAGCATGGCGTCCACTTACATAAATGTGGAGATGCTAATTGTGCTGGTGCAGGAGCGTCCAGAAATATGGGACCCACGCGACGCAAACTATGCGAACCGCACAAGAAAGGAGGCGTCATGGAGGCGCATCTGTCGCCAGATGTACCATGACTTCGGTGACCGACCACGTGATGAGCAGCATAAAATTCGTAAGTGCACCCATAAAAATGTAATTAACGTTAGCGCGCGCTATAAAATGACTCTACAATCAGCCCCCCCCCCTTCCTGGGCATGTAATTTTAGCCTCATGAGGCCGTTACATTAGGATGTGACACGTGGCTTCACACAGCCATAATTAGGGGTTTAGGCCACAAGCTCCTCATCCTCCTAGCCACAAAAATTAGTGGGGGAGCTAATGAGACCCTGGGTATCGGCCCAATTACATATGCCACCATGGGTAGAACGCACACCTCAGAAGGCCCAATGCCTAGACTACTGTTTGAAAATGTGACCTCTCAAATATGTGATTTTGACAATCTTTCCTGTCACATTGCAGTGGAAGATGTGATGAAACGGTGGAGAAGCATCCGGGACCAGTACCGCCAGGAACGCCAGCAGCGGTCCAGGAGTGGGGATGCTGGCCATGTCAAGCGGAAATATATATATTATGACCGCCTGAACTTCCTCGCCCCAATTCTGGCTCTGAGACCGTAAGTACATACCTCACACCACATGACACAAAAACATTACACAAATACTTTACAGGGACAAAAATATTGATGTATTTTTGCCTCTGTTCTATTTCATAACAGAACTCAATCCAACCTTACGGATCGAGGAACGGCCTCAGAGGCAGAGCCCGTTATTGATCCTGTAGGGGATGAGGTGGCTGGCCCATCTTCTCCCCCTACAAGAAGGATGTCTGAAGAGGAGGCATCACAAGACCACACAATGGCTGCCCGACACAACACACCACCAGGACGGTCTGCAGCTGCAACCTCACCCATCCTGGAAGAGATGGGCAACTTGAGCAGCAGCCCAACTGCCCAGATCAGGCCCTCCCCACAGGCTGCTCTAGCAACACGGCAAATAAGAAGAAGGCGCCAGGTCGCCATTCAAGAGAGCAGGACCAATGTGGACACTGGGGTGCTGAATTACTTGTCCAGAGTCACTACAGATGATGGTGAGGAGGCCTATGCACGTAGCCTCACCCTTTATCTCCGTGCCCTTACCCGTGAGGTCAGGCTCCGTATTAGGGGGTGTATTCAGATCCTGCTTGATGCAAGCACCCCCCCCAATACCCCATATGAGGTGTTTGAATTTCTGGAGAGGTGGCAGCTGTCACAAAGAAATTTAATGCGCATGAGACCATCCACACAGATGCTTGCTCAAGCAGGGTCTGAACAGCCCCTAATACGTGGGCCAACACCTCAACCCCTTCCTCCCTCTACCCATCCTTCTATTCCGCAGCCCCAAATGTCTTCATCAAGCCAACCCCACCAATATGGCCACTTGTACCCACCCAGTGTTGGAGGCTGGTCCCAACCTGGTTGGGGACGATCTGGCTATCTTGGTGGGTATGAGCCACGGGCCTACCATAGCCAACAAGAAGCCCCTCACCATCATCATTATTACTCTGGCCAGTATCACCAACAGGCCCAGGAGGCTGGACAACAACAGCATCATGGGCAACAGTATGGCCCCACACAGGGCGATGTTGGCCACAATGTCCAGCAGCACCCACAGGCTGTTCCTCCCCGTTCCCCTTCCCCTACATATGAGGATTTATGAATCAAAACTTTGGAGATGTCCAGTGACATGTAACTGGTGCTTCTAATCTAGACAAAAAAACAGGTGTTCTCCTTCACCAACATTTAGAACATAATTTAACACTCACATTTGTAAACAATGTTTTCCAAACATATGAAACAATCCATCATGACAGGCAATGCTACCTCACGCCTTTCACACAGATATTACATGTGTGTATAAAAGAGAATATTTAAATGCGCTATACTGTTACCTGAAAGGATGAAAATACACTAATCACTTGTTAATGCATAGGAAAGGTGTGCTTGCCTTTAGTTAAGTAGTCAACTTTGTTATTAGCATTCTCTAGTAAACCAATTTGAGGCGACCAGCATTCTCTATGTCTTAACAAGTGAGTTTTGTATTTTCATCCTTTCCAGTATAGCATGCTTAAATATTGTCTGTTCTACAGACAGGTAATATCTGTGTGAAAGATGTGAGGTAGCCTTGCCTGTCATGGTGGAATCTTTCTATGTTTGGCAAACATTATGAGGAAATGTGAGTGTTATCTTATTGACTTTATTTTGGTGATGGAGCTCACCCTTTGTTGCCTAATCCAGGTTAATGTAGGCATGCAGCAATGTTGTTATTGCATAATGTTTGTTGCAGTTTTTTTATGTTATGTTAATGTTACATCAAGTTAACGAAGGCCCAAATGGTCATTTTGGCCTTTGCCAAATTTGTGTTATGGCAAAATTATGTTTGCCTTTAAGCAAAACCCAAAAAAAAAAGGCAAAACTAAACATTTGTCTACTCTAGTTAACGTCTCTGTGTGATTTCTCACTATCCCTCACAACATACTAACAGACACCAACCAATGCAAAGAAACACTCATAGAATCATAAAAAGGCTTGAATAATATATATTTAGACACACTTTGACCAAAAAAAAATTAGAACATAGACACAGCATTCTCTTGCCAAGAAGTAGCCCCCTCAGGTGAGATAAAGTAATTAGTGAATATATCACGCACTTTGAGGCCAGAGAGCGGTCTACGTTGAGGGATGATAGGTGGTCTCACCCTGCGCACATTGTCCGGCCTACGCACAACACCATCAGAGGAGGAACAATCATGTATCCTGGTGAAGTTATGCAGAACAACACAGGCTTTCACAACTTCATTCACATTTTGCTCACTCAACTGAATGGCAGACTGGAGTACCCGCCATTTGGCACAAAGAATCCCAAAGGAACACTCCACCAGTCGCCTAGCACGTGATAGGCGCAAGTTAAAAATTCTGCGCCTGTGGTCAAGGTTGCGCCGGGGATATGGCCTCATGACATTACGTGATAACTGAAAGGCCTCATCTGCCACAAGGACATAAGGGACTGATTGTTCGGGGGAGCCTGGTAGCTGGCGTGGTGGTGGTAGATCCAACTGGTTGGTGCGTAGCCGCCGACCCATTATGGAAGTATTGAAGACTCTAGAGTCTCCCGTCCTTCCATAGGCCCCAATGTCAACAATTATAAACTTGTATTGAGGGTCTACCAGAGCCCACAATACAACAGAAAAGTATTGCTTATAATTGAAGAATTGGGACCCTGAGTTCGCCGGCTTACGCACCCTGATATGTTTGCCATCCAGGGCCCCAATACAATTTGGAAACTGGCAGTCCTCCTCAAAGTCCCTTGAAATCCTTAACCAGTCTTCCATCCTGGGCTCGGGTAGGAACACCTGATGGAGTCTTGTCCAGATTTGTGCACATGTAGACCTCACTATGCCTGAAATGGTGGACTTTCCAATGAGAAACTCATGGTGGAGGGCGGCATAAGACAGGCCAGTGGACAGGAAGCTGAAGAACAACAGAAATAGTCCAGGTTAGAATGGCTAAAGTAAAAAAAAATCAGTTACATGCCGACCAAACTTGGTAGGAAATGAGATAGAATAACACACACATATTTGGTGGCACAATGACTAAGTGATATGCAGTACATATTAGATGTAACATTCTGCTGTGTCAGGTGAAACATATTTTGAGTAAGATGAGGGTATTAAACATTGTCCAAGAAGGCCAAAAAACATAAATTAACACACACATTATGAACATAGAGAATGTGGTTGTGGAGTACATACCGTATTGTGAGTAGAAGTCGCTCCTCTGCAGATATGGCTTGGCGCATCCTAGTGTCCTGAAATGTGATCCCAGGGCGCACTGTCTCCAAGAGGCGATCAAATGTGGAAATGCTCATTCGACAGTACTGGTAAAATTTGTCCGGATGCTCACGCAGAGACGAATAGAAGGCGGTGAAAATGACCTCTTGTGAGTCGTTGCCTCAAAAGTGGATGTACCCACATGCGTCTCCTCCTCCGCGGATCCACTATCACAGGATATGGTTGGCCAAAGCGCCGTGACAAAAGCCAGGTAAAGAGAACCTGCTCGGTTGTATTGAATGTCAGACCCTCTGCCATGCTGCACAAAGAACACCAACACACCTCGTGAAAGCAAGGTGAGAAATGTACAGAATGTAGGCAGCCACCTGGTTCTGAGTGTCTAAATAGGGTGCAGGCTAATGATTTAAATTGTTTGCAGGCCTCAAAACCATTAAATGTCCATTTTGCAAGGCTGCGAGAAAATCTCGCCATACGGATTGCATACGGATTGCATACGGAGACACACATGCGCAAAATACGCGACCTCACCTTGCTTACGGATGACCTACGGACCACTATTTAGTGGTCATTGATCCGTATTACGCATGTAAAATACGGAGCATATTTTGCGCAGGTTAGTGTGACTCCAGCCTTAGGGTGTTTTTCCACGTTCAGGATTACATCAGGATTTGCTGTGGATTGGACGCTACGCACAGCCGCAGCATCCAGATGTTACAGCATAGTGGAGGGAATTTTATGAAATCCCGTCTCCACTATGAGTGCAAGAACGCGGGTGACACACCGAAATTACGGACATGTGGCGCGTCTTTTTAGACCGCAGCATGTCTATTTACCTTGAGTAGATGCTCCGTCTACGCAAGATAAATTACCCGGTCTATGAATACGATGCGGTGATACCGCATATGTTCAATGAGCACATGCGGTATCACCGCACGTAGAAAGAGGGCGGCACTTTGAGCGGAGCGGGGTTTCCGCAGCGTCCAAAGCGCCGGCAATATGCTACGTGGAAACGTATCCCTAGGCTACATTCACACATCTATTTCCATTTTTATATCCGTGTTTTTCTCTTGTCATCCATGTTGCTTCCGTTTTTTTCTCATCCGTGTTTTTTAGACTGTCTGATTTTTATTTATCCATAGACTCTTAGCAATGGATCAGTTAAAGAGAACCTGTCACCTCAGATAAAGTGATTAACCTGCAGATATATAAGTGCAGATACGCGGTGCATATGTGCAGAGCCGGCTGTCAGTCGAAGTGCCGGGGCATGCTTACAACCGCCGCTCTCAGTATTATGAGCGGTGTCTGTTTCCCTATATGGCCTCGCTAACATCTGCGTATAAAAAATCGCTCCAATGTTAATCCTGAAAAGTTGGATGAATGTCATGCGGGTGTCCTGTGTATGCCACTCCCTATGCCATGAGAGTGCAATGTGAGTGTGCATTTTTTTTCTCAACTAGCATCCGTATGACATCCGCATGCAATGCGTTTTTAACATCATCTTTTACATACAGGAATTCTCTATGTAACTTAAAACTAAAAATGCAATGTTATATACAGATATAGGTAAATATTAGATAACTAGATAGATAGTTAATAGATGGATAGATATAGAAAAATTGGAAGCAGCACACCTTTATAGTGCAAAAAAAAAATCAGCTTTAATGGTCCCTCATGCGGCATTTCGGCTCTGTGTGTAAGCCTTCTTCAAGCTTGCGGGCTTACATTCTACAGGATGGTGGTGAAGGAGACAGTAGGGTGGGGGGTTGCAGCAGCTCCGGTGTTGGTGAGGCGGTAGCTCCGGTAGTGGTGAGGAGGCAGCGGGGTCATTGCAGGCTGTAAGCTTTCTTGAAGAGGTGGGTTTTCAGGTTCCGTTTGAAGGATCCGAATGTGGTTGATATTCGGACGTGTTGGGGCACAGAATTCCAGAGGATGGGGGATATTCGAGAGAAGTCTTGGAGGCGGTTGGGTGAAGAGCGAATAAGTGTGGAGGAGAGAAGGAGGTCTTGGTAGAACCGGAGATTACGTGAGGGAAGATATCGGGAGATTAGTTCAGAGATATACGGAGGAGACAGGTTATAGATGGCATTGTAGGTCAGTATTAGTCATTTGAACTGGATACACTGAGGGAATGGGAGCCAGTGAAGAGATTTGCAGAGGGGAGAAGCGGAGGAGTAGCGAGGAGAGAGATGAATTAGACAGGCAGCAGAGTTAAGGATGGTGTTAGCAGGGAGGCCACAGAAAAGGATGTTGCAGTAGTTGAGGCGGGAGATGATGAGGGCATGCACAAGCATTTTAGTAGATTGAGTGTTGAGAAAAGGACGGATTCTGGAAGTATTTTTGAGCTGGAGGTGACAATAGGTGGAAAGAGATAGATAGGTAGATAGATAGATATCCTGTAGATATATAAATTTGCAAGCCCCCTACATATAATAAATTTGCACCCTGTCAAAAATCACAGTTTGCATCAAGCCCTGGTGTCTATCAGACACCCCCATTACTAACTCAGTAATCAAAAATAAAAACACACACAGTCCACCGAATCTGTCATAGTCCACAAAAGGAAACCTCAAAAACTTAAAAAGAGAGAAATATTTAGTACAAAATAAAAAGTTCTAACTCAGCTCTGACATAGTCCTTGGTGTTCCCACAATGATCCCGACTTCCAAAGGCTATGGAGTCTTGTTCAGAGAACCAATCACCATAGGCTGTAGCAACAACCAGTCCGGGTTCTGCTGCCCTCTGCGAGACCCAGTGGCTCTGAACAGTCGTAACCAGGGTGGGACTGGGGCACACAGGAGAAATTGACCCTAGGGGCCCATCCTACAGCTATATGCAAATAGCTGTAAACTGTTATCCCCAATATAGTGGAGTACCAATTGTAAAACAAAGGTGGCTCCTGCACATCTACTGTGAGCCACCATAACTGTGATGTACAATTACGGTAGTTTGCATTAAAGGGCTTCTTTGGTTAAAACAAGTTATCACCGGTCTATGAGCTCTATAAAATAAGTGATCGTTTAGGTCCAACTGGGTCGCCCTCCCAGGGCTGTGGGGTACTCGGTACCGGGCCGGTGTCAGCGAGATGTGTCACAGCAGTGGTGACCCGGTCCGTGGCCCTGGGCGCCCAATGTAAAAAGGGGGATCGTAATGGTTTGAATGTCAATGAATAGTTCGTGACGCCACCTGTGGTGTTCGGCAAGTGAGATGTTGAGCCGACGCTGCATGCAGATCCTCTGGGGCTGGTGGTGTGTTGCAGCCAAGATGGTGAAGCTCCTCACAGGTGGAGCTGTAGCCCCAGGGCAGTGTAGATGTAGGGGGAGAGGAGAGGCACAAGCGGTGTAGAAGCTGGTACCCAGATGTAGCGGTGCTGGGTGCATTGGGGCAAGAATGAATGGAGGACACCAGGGCTTGTAGTCCCAAAGCTTTACTCACAGTCTGTAGTACACACAGGTGCCTGCCTCCATGCTGTGTCCTCCGGGTCAGGGAGTCAATCAACCTCCAGGCCAGATGGAATGCTCCCTTCCAACACTCCGCCAACATGTGCCTTTCTGAAAGTCTCCTCTTATAGAGCCTTTAAGTGTGAAGTACTCCCAGTACTGAGTTACACTGGAGTGCCTCCTGACAGATGTTCCCAAGAACTCTACTTGTACGGCAGACAGCTGTAGCCTGCTTCGGGGACTCCTTACTCCTGAGTCCCGGCTCACTATCAATGTTGTTGTTGTGCCCCCAAGTCTTAGATGGGAGTAGTGCATTTACAGCCCACTACTCCACCAGTGTCTGCTGTAGAACCATTAGTGTCCATACAACCTCGGGGACCGGGCCCCGGCCTTGCGCTTAGAACTTCTAGGCAGGGTTCTTCCTCTAACCCACGTCCTCTGTTCCCTTTAACTCCTACGTTCCGTACTAGTCTTTCCTTCTTATGGAAGATCAGGTTTCTGTTCAATGTCTTTCTCCTTCTTTCCTTTCCCGTGCCAGCAGACCCAGGTCACTGAGATCTGCTGCAGCACCTCCTTCCTCCATCCCTCTCCCAGGGATCTTCTTTCCTCACTCCTCTCTGAGTGACTGTCTGACCTCGAACTCCTCTGAAATTCTAAACCTTCCCACTCTTTTATGTACTCTAACTCCACCCGCCTCCAAGCACGTTTCGTGTTCCAAGCAGGGAGCCACCAAAGGTGCTCAGCTACACTCCAAGCAGGGAGCCGCAATGTGGCTTTGCTGAACTACCGTGTTGTGTGGGATGCAGGTGATGGAGCGTGGTCAGGAGCCTCCAACTTACCTGGATGGTGGGGTACCACACCTCAGGAGGAGGTGCAGTACCTCTGTGGCGACTGAGCCTCAGGGGCGCCACACAACCATTAGGAACTGCACCAATCGGAGGAATGGGGAAGTTTTATCCCTGACAGGACACCTTTCCCCATTTTAAAATTCAGCATCAGGTGAGATGTCTGACCGCTGCTCCATTTATTCTCTTTGGGGCTTCCAGAAAAAAAAACAAGCACAGCTCTCGCAGCTACTGAGGGAATTAATGGATCAGTGGTCAAGTTGCACATGATGCTCCAGTCTAATGGTGATAAAAGTTCCACATTCTGCCGATTGGGTCCAAGCAGTCAGACCCCCACCAACCAATACGTTATCACTAATCCTGTGGACAGGTGATTACTTTTTTCCACAGGAGAATCCCTGTAAGTGCATCTTGTTCCAAGTATTTAATCTTTAATTTAAATAAAGAATCTTCTCCTAATTAATATCAGAGAGTACAAATGACCACCATATACAACACAATCCCCTATACCAAGACCAATACTACCACATACAAGGAACAAATGCCACCACACCATGACCAGACCACATATTACCATAACTAGTGACATTATACACAGGAGCTGTGTATATAGTGTATAGGTAATACAGTGATCACCAGTGACAAGATACACAGGAGCTCTGTATATAGTGTACAAGTAATACAGTGATCACCAGTGACAATATACAAAGGAGCTCTGTATATAGTGTCAGTGTACAGGTAATATAGTGATCACCAGTGACATTATACACAGGAGCTCTGTATATAGTGTCAGTGTACAGGTAATACAGTGATCACCAGTGACATTATACACAGGAGCTCTGTATATAGTGTCAGTGTACAGGTAGTAAAGGGATCACCAGTGACATTATACACAGGAGCTCTGTATATGGCGTCAGTGTACAGGTAATACAGGGATCACCAGTGACATTATACACAGGAGCTCTCATTTGCACAAGGAAAGACTAGAAGCAATGGGATGAAACTGAATGGGAGGAGACACAGATTAGATATTAGAAAAAACTTTTTGACAGTTAGAGTGATCAATGAGTGGAACAGGCTGCCACGAGAAGTGGTGAGTTCTCCTTCAATGGAAGTCTTCAAACAGAGGCTGGACAGACATCTGACTGGGATGATTTAGCGAATCCTGCTTTGAGCAGGGGGTTGGACCAGATGGCCCAGGAGGTCCCTTCCAACTCTACGATTCTATGATTCTATGATTCTATATAGTGTATAGTATACAGGTAATACAGTGATCACCAGTGACATTATACACAACCAGGGATTGAGGCTTGAGGAGGGCAATTTGCATATTCCAGGTGCCTTCTGGAATCGTTCCTGTCAAGCCAATCTAATCAGTTTTTATGAAGAGGTAAGCTATAGACTGGACCAAGGTGAGTCATTGGACGTGGTATAGTTTGATTTTTCCAAAGCGTTTGATACCGTGCCACACAAGAGGTTGGTACACAAAATGAGAATGCTGGGTCTGGGGAAAATGTGTGTAAATGGGTAAGTAACTGGCTTAGTGATAGAAAGCAGAGGGTGGTTATAAATGGTATATTCTCTAACTGGGTCGCTGTGACCAGTGGGTTACCGCAGGGGTCGGTGTTGAGACCTATTCTCTTCAGCATATTTATTAACGATCTGGTAGAAGGTTTGCACAGTAAAATATCGATATTTGCAGATGATAAAAAATTAATTAAAGCAGTCAATACAAGAGAAGATAGTATTCTGCTACAGATGGATCTGGATAAGTTGGGAACTTTAGCCGAAAGGTGGCAGATGTGGTTTAACAATGATAAATGTAAGGTTATACACATGGGAAGAAGGAATCAATATCACCATTACACACTGAACGGGAAACCACTGGGTAAATCTGACCTGGAGAAGGACTTGGGGATCCTAGTTATTGATAAACTTACCTGGAGAAGCCAGTGCCAGGCACCGGCTGCCAATGCAAACAGGATCATAGCGTGCATTAACCCCTTTACCCCCAAGGGTGGTTTGCACGTTCATGACCGGGCCAATTTTTACAATTCTGACCACTGTCCCTTTAAGAGGTAATAACTCTAGAACGCTTCATAGATCCTGGTGATTCTGACATTGTTTTCTCGTGACATATTGTACTTCATGCTAATGGTAAAATTTCATTCATATAACTTGCGTTTATTTGTGAAAAAAATGGAAATTTGGCGAAAATTTTGAAAATTTTGCAATTTTCCAACTTTGAATTTTTATGCTCTTAAATCACAGAGATATGGCACACAAAAAAATTAATAAGTAACATTTCCCACATGTTTACTTTACATCAGCACAATTTGGGAACCAAAATTTTTTTTTGTTAGGAAGTTATAAAGGTTAAAAGTTGACCAGCGATTTCTCATTTTTAAAATACCATTTTATTTTTAGGTACCACATTACATTTGAAGTCACTTTGAGGGGTCTATATGATAGAAAATACCCAAAAGTGACACCATTCTTAAAACTGCACCCCTCAAGGTACTCAAAACCACATTCAGGCTATGTGCCCACGTTGCGTGTTAAAACGCACACTGAAAACCGGACTCCTTCCCAGAAATCGCACTTTTTTTCCGCGCGATTTCACCACGATTTTACCGCGATTCTGTTCGCGATTTTGCCGCGATTTTCTCAAGCACTTTCCAAGCGATTTGAAGCATCGCTTGGAAAGTGATTGACAGGTTGGTCACACTCGTCAAACATAGTGTTTGTCAAGTGTGAGCAGCTTTTTACTATTGGGGCTGCCTATGCGGCATCAATAGTAAAAGATAAAATGTTAAAAATGATAAAAAAATAAAAAAAATCGGTGTATATTTACCTTCCGACGTCCCGCGCTGCCATCCTGGACTTCAGCGTTCCCAGTAATGCCTTGCGAGACCTGTGATGACGTTGGTCTCGCGTTACTATAGCGATCTCGCGAGACCGCTAGAGTCACGCGAGACTAGGTCATCACAGGACCTTGCCGCAAGGCATAACTGGGAACGCTTAGGCCGGGAATGCAGCGCGGGACGTCGGAAGGTAAATATACCCCGATTTTTTATTTTTTATTCTTTTTTTTACAGGGGTATGGTACAGTCTCCTCTCCTCCACACCGTGGGTACCAACCGCACATGAGACGCTTAACTTCCCGCATGGTGGGCATAGCCACATGCGGGAAGTAAGCGATTCTCATGCATTCCTATGGGTGCGGAATCGCGGCAATTCTTTGCTATTCCGCACAAAAGAATGATCATGCTGCGATTTTTTCCGCGATGCGTTTCCGCCTCGGAAAAAAGCGCAGCATTAGCACAGCATGTGCGGAATGCCATAGGAATGCATGGGGGGCGTTCTGTACACGATTTTTAAACGTGTTCGCGCCGAAAATTGCTGCAAAAACGCTTAAAAATCGCATCGTGGGCACACAGCCTCGAGAAGTTTATTAACCCTTCAGGTGCTTCACAGGAATTTTTGGAATGTTTAAAAAAAAAGTGAACATTTAACTTTTTTTCACAATAAAAATTACTTCAGGTTCAATTTTTTTATTTTATCAAGGGTAGTAGGAGAAATTGGACAGCAAAAGTTATTGTGCAATTTGTCCTGAGTACGCTGATACCTGATATGTGGGGGGGAACCACTGTTTCGGCGCATGGCAGAGCTCAGAAGGGAAGGAGCGCCTTTTGACTTTTACACTGCAAAATTGGCTGGAATTCAGATTGGGCGCCATGTCACGTTTGGAGAGCTCCTGATGTGCCTAAACAGGGAACCCCCCCAGAAGTGACCCCATTTTGGAAACTAGACCCCCCAAGGAACTTATCTAGATATGTGGTGAGCACTTTGAACGCCCAAGGGCTTCACAGAAGTTTATAACGTACCGTCGTAAAATTAAAAAATCATATTTTTTTCCACAAAAATGAACTTTTCACCCCCAATTTTTATTTTCCCAAGTGTAACAGGACCCCAAAATTATTTTGCAATTTGTCATGAGTACGCTGATACCCCACATGTGGGGGTAAATCACTACTTGGGCGCATGGCAGAGCCCGGAAGGGAAGCAGGGCCATTTGACTTTTTTGGCTGGAATTGAGATCGGATGCCATGTCGCGTTTGGAAAGCCCCTGATGTGCCAAAACAGTGGAAACCCCCACAAATGACACTATTTTGGAAACTAGACCCCCCATGGAACTTATTTAGATGTGTGGTGAGCACTTTGAACCCCCAAATGCTTCACAGAAGTTTATAACATAGAGCCATAAAAATAAAAAATCATTTTTTTCCACAAAAATGATATTTTTGCCCCCAATTTTTTATTTTCCCAAGGGTAACAGGATAAATTGGACCCCAAAAGTTGTACAATTTGTCCTGAGTAGGCTGATACCCCATATGTGGGGGTAAACCACTGTTTGGGCGCATGGCAGAGCTTGGAAGGGAAGGAGCACCGTTTTATTTTTTCAACGCAGAATAGGCTGGAATTGAGATCAGACGCCATGTTGCGTTTGGAGAGCACCTGGTGTGTCTAAACAGTGGAAACCCCCCAATTCTAACTGCAACCCTAACCCCAACACACCCCTAACCCTAATCTCAGCCCTAACCCTAGCCCTAACCCTAGCATTAGCCCTAACCCTAGCCTTAGCTCTAACCCTAGCCCTAACCCTAATGGGAAAATGGAAATAAATACATTTTTTAAAATTTTATTATTTTTCCCTAACTAAGGGGGTGATAACGTGGGTTTGATTTACTATATATGGCGGGTTTTTATATTTGGCAGCTGTCATATGCTAAAGGACCCTTTCTATTTTAAACATTGTTTATGCATCACCACATTTTGAGAGCTATAATTTTTCCATATTTTGACCCACCGAGTCATGTGAGGTCTTATTTTTTGTGGGACGAGTTGTTATTTTTATTGGTACCATTTTCAGGCACGTGACTTTTTTATCGCTTTTTATTCCGATTTTTGGGACACAGAATGAACAAAAAGCAGCATTTCATGAATTTCTTTTGGGGGGTGCGTTTACACCGTTCTGCATCTAGTAAAATTGATTAAGCGGTTTTATTCTTCGGGTCAGTACGATTACAGCGATACCTCATTTATGTCGTTTTTATGTTTTGCCGCTTTTATGCAATGAAAACAATTTTATATAAAAAATAATTATTCTTGTATCGCTTTATTATGCGAGCTATAACTTTTTTATTTTTTTGCGGATGATGCTGTATAGTGGCTCGCTTTTTGCGGGACAAGATGACGTTTTCAGCGGTACCATAGTTATTTATATCCGTCTTTTTGATCGCGTGTTATTACACTTTTTGTTCGGCGGTATGATGATATAGCATTATTTTTTGCTTTGATTTTTATTTTTTAAGGGGTTCAATAAAGGGGTTAACTAGTGGGACACTTTTATAGGGCAGGTCGTTACGGATGCGGCGATACCAAATATGTGTACTTTTATTTCCAAAAAATGAATTTATTAGGGAATATATATATTTTTTTTATTTAGCGATTTTTTTTATAAATTATTTTTACACTTTTTATTTTTTACTTTATTACATTGTCCCAGGGGGGGACATCACTGTCATGTGTCAGATCGCTGATCTGACACATCACAAAGCTGAGACAGATCAGCGATCTGACACAGGCGCTCTGCAGGCACTGAGGAGGCCGCCTCCCTGCAGGCCCCCGAAGGTCCCTGGGGACCTGTTTTCTAAAAAATTGGTGAATGAGGGACAGACTCAACAGGGCAGAGAGAAGTATGCCTGCGCAGGAGTCCGATGATTGGGACACTGTGGATGATGTAGGACGCATCATCCACATGAAGCAGGAGAGGAGAAGCCGGATCAAGACCTGCTGCACCTATTGGACCGAACTGCGCCTTAGGTGAGTATAATAAAAGTTTTTTTTTTCCTGTATTGCAGGCCGAATTGCGGGCATACATGCGGCATATTAGAATTCTTACCATGTAGGGGAAAAGTCTGGTGACAGGTTCTCTTTAAATCCTGTAAGTTGTAAGGTATGGGCTTGTGTCTTCAGTATCAAAAAAACTGACCAGCACCTCCAAACAGAACAAGTCAAGCATGAATAGGTGCAAGCTGAGACCTGTTCACACTTGTCTTGTTCTGTTTGGAGGTGCTGGTCAGTTTTTTTGATATTTGCAGTACACTCCCTCTCACTGAGCGCTCCTCCCATCTACCTAAGGCATTTTTAATTAGAGCTGGATCCTACCTGCCCTTAAGATTGTAGGCTTTCAGCCCGGGAGAGGCATATTAGGTTAGGGTCTCAACAAAAGGCTACGTCTTGTCACTGACTATTGGGCTCAAACAAATTGGCCAATTTGTGCGCTAAGTACCTTCATTTTTAATGTATTTTCTATAGCAGTAATGCGGTTCCAATTTCATATGTTCAATGTTTGCATATTATAGCATTTCAGAGTGCAGCTGGTTTTTCTTAGCTTTAATGACTTGTGTTTCCAGCACATCCATCCCAAAGGAAAGGTACTCAATCAAATTAAGGTCTGGAAAATTTGGAGGCCAAATCATCATCTTAATTTTACATGTTCCTCAAACCATTCCCGAACAGTTTTTGCAGTGTGGCAGGGGCATTATCATACTGAAAGAAGTCAGTGCCATTAGGGAATGTTGCTGTCATAAAGGGGAGTACTAGGTGACGGTCTGTACAATGATTAGGTTGATGCTATGTTTCACATCCTTATGGAAGCCAGAACCCAAGGATTGCAAGCACTCCATTGCACAGACCATCACACTGCCTCCGCCGGCTTGTCTTCTCATAAGACATCCTGATGTCATTTGTTATTCATTAGACCAGGGCGCTTTCTTACATTGTTCCACAGAACAGTTTTGATGCTCACATACCCATTGTATGTGGTTCCTTTGGTACTCTAACCAGTCTGTGACCAAGCAACCCAATACCCCACAAGTTACAATGATTTGTGTGTTGTTATGTCATTCTATCATAGCCAGCAGTACGTTTTGTTCTGGAACTTTATATGGGATAGGTCCAGATAGATTAGCCTTTGCTCCTCATTTTGCCCAGTTCTATGGACTGCTTTTGCTAGGTACTAACTACTACATTCTAAGATCCGCCATATTGGAGAGGCTCTGACCCAATTGTCTAGAGATCACAATAGGCCCTTGTAATGTTGACCAGATCATTTTGCTTGCCCATTTTTCCTACTTGCAGCACATCAACCTCAAGAACTGTTTGTTGCGTTAAATATCTCATCTATTGACTTTTGCCTTTATATTGAGACATCAATGTGGTTTTAATTTTATGATTAATCAATGTACAGTACTGAGGAAAAGTTTAGGAAGGTGTTAAAAAAAATGCTATAAAGTGATGCAGGTGCTGCAAAATATACTTTCAAAACTAGAAATGTTTATTTTTTTAAATTAACAAAATTAAAAGTGAATGACCAAAATAGAAATCTAAATCTAATGAGTGTGACCACCTTTTGCCGTCAAACCGTCGTCAATTCTCCTAGGAACACTTGCATATAGTTTTTGAAAGGATATGGAAGGAAGGTTTTCCAGATATCTTGGAGAACTAACCACAGATCTTCTGTGGATGTAGACTTGTGCATATCTTTCTTTCTTTTCACGTAATCCCAGACAGACTCGATGATGTTGAGACCAGGACTCTGTGGGGCCATATTATCATTTCCAAGACTCCTTGTTCTTCTTTATGTTGAAGATAGTTCTTAATGACATTGTCTGTATATTTGGTGTTGTTTCCTTCTGCAGAATAAATTTGGAGCCACTCCCAGACCACTCCCTGATGGTATCTCATGATGAATAAGTATCCCTCTGCACTGGCGTAGCGTGGGGGGGGCGGGGGGGGGCGGTCCGCCCCAGGCGGCATGTGTGTGGGGGCGGCGCGGCAGCAGCAATTCCACCCTGCAGTGCAGTGCAGCGGCGGGCAGGGAGCGATGCGATCACGGCAGCTCCGCTGCCTGCAAGAGTGAATAGCAGGAGCGGAGCGGCAAGGGTCCGTCCTGCTTCCTGCCCGGAGGCCGCGCTTCCTGTTTCACACAGAGGAGCGCCGCTGAATGACGTCATCATTCAGCGGCCGCTGCTGTGTGAGGGAGGAAGCGCGGGCGATGCTGCGGACAGGTGAGAGGAGAGAGGTGGTGTCTTGTATGTATGTATGTATGTATGTCTGTGTGTGTGTGTGTCTGTGTGTATGATGGAGCAGGCAATGATGGGAGTGATGGTCTAGAAGGCAATGATGGGGTGATGGAGCAGACAATGATGGGGTGATGGAGCAGGCAATGATGGGGTGATGGAGCAGGCAATGATGGGGTGATGGAGCAGGCAGTGATGGAGCAGGCAATGATAGGGTGATGGAGCAGGCAATGAGGGGAGTGATGGAGCAGGCAATGATGGGGTGATGGAGCAGACAATTATGGGAGTGATGGAGCAGGCAGTGATGGGGTGATGGAGCAGACAATGATGGGAGTGATGGGGTGATGGAGCAGGCAGTGATGGGGTGATGGAGCAGGCAGTGATGGGGTGATGGAGAAGGCTGTGATGGGGTGATGGAGCAGGCAATGATGGGGGTGATGGAGCAGGCAATGATGGGGTGATGGAGCAGACAATGATGGGAGTGATGGGGTGAAGGAGCAGGCAATGATGGGAGTGATGGGGAGAAGGCACAGTGATGGGGTGATGGAGAAGGCAGTGATGGGGAGAAGACAATGATGGGGTGATGGTCGAGAGGGCAATGATGGGGTGGTGGGTGAGAATGCAATGATGGTGGTGGTGGAAAGGGCAATAAATGGGGGTGGTGGAGGAGGAGGAAATGATGGAGGTGGTGGAATGGGCAATGATGGGAGTGGTGGGGGAGAAAGCAAAGATAGTGGTGGAGAAGAAAATGATGGAGGTGGGGGAGAGGACAATAATGGGATGCGAGGGGAGGAGGACAATGAGGGGTGTGGGGGATTGGGATGGGAGGAAGGGGGACTTATAATGGCCTTAGGAACAGGGGGAGGTGGAGGAAGACATTATCGTTTATTATGTCTAACACAGTCCCTTAGTATATAGTGTACTCACTAATTCTGTATAACACCATCCTTAGTTACATAGTTTCCTCTTTTATTATGTATAACACCGCCCCTTATTACCTACCATCCTCTCTAGTTATATATGGTGCCGTCCCTTATTATATAGCTTCCTCTGCTGTTATGTATAGTGCTGTCTCTTACATAGTGTATTTTTGTTATTTTTGTTATTCACAGCGCCCTCTTTTATTACATGGTCCCCTCTCTTGTTAGATATAAAATGACTGCTGATCGAGGAGCCGGTGACCAGACGACCAGTCCATCAGCTCCTCCATTAGAAAGGAAGCTTTCCCATGCTCCATCAGCCATCATTGCATTATACAGCTAACAAGACAGGACGGTATGTAATAAAAAACAGGGCTCTATATAATCCAATATGTAAGGGACGGAACTGTACATAACAAGAGAAGGCACTGCGTATGGGACAGCGATATACATAATAAAGGAGACTATGTAATATATACCTGTATGTGTGTGTGTGGCTATATAATATCAATAATCTATCTATCTATATATATATATACACACACACGTAGCTTTGACGCCATAAAATGAGGGGGGCCCGGACACATTTCTTGCACAGGGACCCCAAGCTGTCAGTGTCCGCCCCCTGTCCGCCAAAATAATTTGTACTTTCTGTTTTTTTTTCTGTCACATTATTAAAAATTATTATTAAAAAAAGCCATTAGGTCTTCATCCAGCATCATCAAGCTAATACATACATATATATAGAGAACTGCAAGAAGTTGAAAGTCTAGAAATTTAGAAATAATAGCAGAGTTAGTAGCAGACTAAAAATTAGATCTTTGAGTGTAGTGTGGGCTCTTCGGATGCTTCTGAATTATCAACGACCAAAGGGGCGGCAAATTTTTCGACCGCCCCGGGCGCCACAAACAGTTGCTACGCCACTGTCCCTCTGTATTTCTCCACATCAAAGACATCATTAATCCTGACCAAATGCTGAACTCCATTTGATGAAATGCAGCCCCAAACTTGCAAGGAACCTCCACTATGCTTCAGTGCTACCTGCAGACACTCATTATATACTGATCTCCAACCCTTCAGCTAAAAAACTGCCTTTTGTTATATCCTAATAATAATTAAATATACATTTTGACACATCAGTTCAGAGCACCTGATGACATTTATCTGCAGCTTAGTTCCTATTTTTTGTGCTTACCGTATATACTCGAGTATAAGTCGAACCAAATATAAGCCGAGGCACTTAATTTTGCCACGAAAAACTGGGTAAACTTAATGACTCGAGTATAAGCTGGGTATGCATTGTCCCCTCATCCCTGTCCTGGTATACATGGCTTCCCTGTCGATGTTTTCATGGCTCCCCCGTCATTGTCTTTTTATGCATGGCTCCCCCGTCCCGTCCTTGTATGCATGGCTCGTTATCCCCTATCCTTGTATGTGTAAGGCGTCCAGGGTCGCAGTCATGGCAATGAGCTATTGTGTTCCCACACCCTGGCACCCTACAGATGAAATACACAGTCCCTTCTTTTGTGTGTGCAGCAGAGTACTCACTTCAGTTGCTGGAGTCCCCTTGGTCTCTGTCACTCCAGCTTCACATTTCCAGGTTCCTTAAAACACTGCACAGTCACAGTCCTTTTCACACAGTTCAAATTAACTGATAACATAGGTACTCATCACTTTATCCTGCACTTTCCCTGCCTTCCGGACAGACTCCATTCCTTCTATATTCTCTCCTTCTGTTCTTCAGGCAATTCCGGCCGTCTCCGTGGACAATCCGTGTCCCATCTGTACTTCCTGCGCACCAGCTTCCTGTCAGCCCCTTGTCCGATTTCAATCGGGAAAGGTGCCAGGAGTGCCATCTAAACGACTCCCGCCCCAGTCGTAGACCCCGGATACTTCCTGGCTATGATCCTGCTGAGCTGGTGCCCATCTGCACTATTCTCCAGCCTGGGGTCTCTTACTGCCGTCCGCAGCTTTATCCCCACGGCCTTTAACTGTCTCCTGCACTGCATGCACCCTGCACTTGGGCAGGCTGCTCAGGCTTCTGCCTCTAATCAGGAAGTATATTTCCCTGCTCTGTGCTGTTCCTCCCATTTAGTTAACCCATGTGCTGCCTGTACTCTACTCTATGCTAGTCTATCCCTTAACTCTATAATGCCCCCCTCTACTCTAACCGCTATGGCTCTATACTATCTAAGATCCTATCTTAACCCTATGCAGTACACATTACAACAACACATAGTACATGTCATCACAATGTATAACATTAATAAACCAGGAGGTGCCGCATGCGATCATGCGAACAGTGACCAAGAGAGAGAGAAGGCACATGAGGTTCCCTGCCAGCTCCTTACATAATAATGGTTCCTATAAAAAAAAATCCTACTTACCTTGCCTGTGCACCCTCACTATATCTCGTTTCGGCGTCAGCAGCTCTTCCTGCCAAGCGATCACATGGCCCGCTCATTAAGGTAACAAATATTCACTCCACGCCTATGGGAGTGGAGAGGCGTGAATATTCATTACCTTAATGAATGGGGCCACGTTATTGCTTGGCCGGAAGAGCTGCTGGTGCCGAAACAGTTTGCAACGCCAACAACAAATGATGAGTTAAAGGGAACCTGTCAGCATGATTGTGCACAATAACCTACAGACAGTGTCAGGTCGGCGCCGTTATACTGACTAAATTAATACTTTGGAGGATGAATTCTGTCTTATGGTTGTTCTTATGGTGGCCTTTGGTGCTCTGATTAGATATTCATAATGCAGACTGCTGACAGGTCACTGATCCTTCACTGACCTGCCCCCTAGTTTACATAATGAATATCTGTATATACTAAAAACTAACAAAAAACTTTCTGCAGGCAAGCGCAAGCAGCATAAGCACATGTTTAGCATGCCAATAATACATTTTATTCATGGTATTCAGCTGGAAGGAAAAAACATCAATTTGAAAATGGCGCCTGCTGCACCTGCGCAGTAGAAGCTATCTGTGTATATAGCTGTGATCCAATAGCTGCTACTGTCAGGCTGCGCCATCTTGGAGGAGGATTTTTTTTTCTCCATTAAGATAGCGCCACATACACCAACCCCGCCTTAGGGCACAAGCATATCATTAGCACAAAACTGAAAATAAAGATTAAAGAACAACCATAAGACGCATTTAGTCAACCAAGGTATCATTTCAATCTGTTTAACGGCGCTGACCTGACACTGTCTGTAGGTTACTGTGCACAATTCTGCTGACAGGTTCCCTTTAACCAGAGCAGGAGCAAGTTATAGAATCCACAACAGATTGTTATTTATTGAGAACAAGGTCAAACAGCAGTTCATGAAGCTTGGAGTACAGAAAGGGTAACACAGCTGCAAATGCAAGTAATGTGAACTCTAATACCAGTTTGACAGCAAACAATGGGTTAATCAGAGCAAATGTAAGTTATAGAATCCACAGCAGAAATCTGAAGCGGTAATAGCAATAGGAAAATCTGGATGTTGGCACGGTCCAAACACAGGGCAGCTGAACCCAGCACAGTCTTAACACTCCGGAGAGATGCTGTTCACAGCACGAAGAAGACTTCTAGGTGCAAATGGCAAAGGAAGATGAGGTTCTCGTCCAAACACTGTGATAAACGGACATTTACCAGAAGACTCTGAAACTGAATTGTTGTTGGCAAATCCATCCAATTGTGATGGGAGTTGCTGAAAAATGTTACATATTGCACCATGGACTGATTGATTCTCTAAGGCTAGTTTCACACTAGCGTTAGGAGGCGCGCCCCCTCTGGTCAGCTCCTCCTCTTAGCGCATGACGCTACATGCGACCAGCATACCCTATATTTAGCGTTGGGTACGCTGGCCGTGCGCTGGTATGTTTTTGCCAGTGCATGCGCTCTTTTTGCACTGCGCAAACATGCGCCAAACGCACTGCGGCAAAAACATACCAGCACATGGCCAGCGTACCCAACGCTAAAAACTAGAATTCATGAAACTTTGAGTTTGTAATTATATTTTTGAGACAGATACGCTGTATTGGTTAATCATAATGCTATGGTCAGTAGCATAGCTACTGGGGGGGGGCAGAGGGGGCGGTGGCTCCAGGCCCCGCGCTCTGAGGGGGCCCATCCAGAGCTACGCTACTGTATCTGTGGCAGAGCAGGGACAATCTATTGCTGGCCGCTATGTTCTTCTCTTCTATCTTCAGTGCGCACAGGACCTGTGATGAGGTCACTGGAGGGGAGGAGTCAGGAGTCACATGATCAGGAGCCTTGTTCAGGACTCTGCTGTGCTGGTTGTCATGGTGCTGGATGAGAGGAAGTTTAAGTGTGGGGTCAGGAGGGGTTTACAGGGTGGATGTAGCAGAGCTGTGTGTGTACGAGGTGTACGGAGCGGAGCCGTGTGTGTACGAGGTGTACGGAGCGGAGCCGTATGTGTACAAGGTGTACGGAGCTGAGCCCTGTGTGTACAAAGTATACGGAGCTGAGCCGTTTTTGTACGGAGCGAAGCAGAGCCATGTGTGTATGGAGTGGAGCCGCGTGTGTGCGAGGTGTACAGAGCGGAGCCGCGTTTGTATGAGGTGTTTGCAACATAGCCACATGTGTACAAGGTTTACGGAGTGGAGCCATGTGTGTACAAGGAGTGCAGAGCGTGGCCACGTGTGTACAAGGTGTATGGAGCAGAGCTGCATGTGTATGAGGTTAACAGAGTGGAGCCATGTGTGTACTGAGTGGAGTCATGTGTGTGCGAGGCGTACGGAGCAGAGCCGTGTGTGTACGAGGCATAGAAAGCGGAACCGTGTGTGCATGAGGTGTGTGGAGCCATGCATGTACAAGGTGTATGGTGGGGAGCATTCATACCTCCCAACCGTCCCAATTTTGAAAGAGAGACTGCTCCGGCCAGGAGGTTACTTTTCCTCCAGACACAGGAGTACACGGCGGAGCCCCGAGGAGCACTTTAATATTTGCATGTGACGTTCTTCCAGAAGTGACATGCTGGAAGCTGACCAGAAATGAGGTAATTTCGGGAGGAGATTGTGACGGAACCGTGGAAGCACTTCAGGGAATGCTTCAGATCCATCACCGTGTCCTCCTCCGACAGCACGGACAGCGGGATCGCCTTGGACTCGGGGATGTCGGCCATGAGAGCGGATCATTATATGTCCTGCATCGGGAGGCTCAGGGCGCGAGCTCCAACATCACATAGGTGAAGTCCAAATGCTGTGCGAATATTTCACACCATTAGGCTTGCATTGGCGAGTCTCGGATGATATTCGCCTACAATCGCAACATGCTGCGATTTTACACACACACGCTGAATACGCCCGAGAAAATAAATGGTGATGTGAGCTGCCCCACAGATTAACACTGGGCCGAGTGGTATGCGATGTTTTCTCGCATACCATTCGCCCGTATTCCACGGTAGTGTGACGCCGACCTAAGCAAAAGGCTGAAACACTACCCCTCTCATTGGCCATTTGACAGGACCATTGTCCTTCTTCCAAGTACTGAACAACCCAGAGGGAGAGTTTTTCCTTTATCTCTGCCAGAAAATGAAGTGGTGTTGCCTACATTGAAGAGAATCTGAAAAGGAGGTTCATCCAAAAATCATGCCGAAAGATGGTCATCCATTGTCCCTTTTCTCTGATTTGACAGGACTAAAGGTGCTATCATTTTCACCAAATTAGATCTATATTGAGTTTATAATTTAATCTGCATTATAAAGAGCAATGAATGAAAGACAGCATTCAACACTCATGATGGATGCTGCAGATAAGCCCAGAAAGGCACTGGCCGCAGCTTATAGCTGAAAAAGGAGGTGACAGGTTCACTTTAAAGAAGTTTGTGTCCTTTCAAATAAACGACTTTTTCTGGGTGTCTGTGTTTTATCTTACAATGTGACTATGGGGCTAGTAATACATATACAGCTCTGACAAAAATTAAGAGACCACTGCAAAATTTTAAGTTTGTCTGATTTTTCTCTTAAGGCTAAGTGCACATGTTGCGGAATTCCCGCGGTAACCTCAGCGGGAATTCCAGAATTCCATTCCGCTGGAAAATCGCATTTTAAATTCCCGCAATTTTCCAGCGGAAAATCTAGTGATTTGCAAGCGTAAGGCCTCTTTCACACATCAGGTTTTCGCCGTCAGGCGCGATCCGGCGCTTTTGACAGAAACCGGATCCGGCGAAATGCAATGCCGGATCCGGTTTCCCCCCCATTGACTTGCATTTGCGCCGGATCGCGCCGGATGGCCATGCGTTTCATCCGGTTATCGCCGGATCCGGCAATGTGTCGCAATGTGTCGCGATCCGGCGTCTGGAAAAAACGTCTACTGTAACGTTTTTTGTCTCCGGCGAAAAAGCCGGACACGCCGGATCCGGCGCGTCCGGCTTTTTCACACAATGAAAGCCTATGAGCGCCGCAATGCGCCGGATCCGGCGAAAGCCTGATCCGGCGTCCGGATCCGGTTTTTTGGTCTGAGCATGCTCAGTAGCTCTGCCCACAAGACATATATAAAAGCAAGACAGTGGGACCCACAGCCACACCCAACATGCCACCCAAGACAGCAACCAGGCGCAGGAGAAGGCAGGAGACCACTGCAGCACCATCCGCACCACCACCACCCCAAATGGAGCAGCAAATAGAACATGCTGAGGAGGGGAGGCCAGCAGCAGAGGAGAGACGGTAATTATCAAATCACCCATTCCTCCAAACTAGGGCTATTGAATATCAAGATATTCATTGGCCCTTTGTTTCTCTTTATTCAACAGCCGCCCAATAGATGCAGCAGCAGCAATGGCAGCAGCTTCAACACCACCCACAGGCATGGAGTATGGCCACCAGGAAGACAGCACATCATCTTCTGGGAGCCCTCCCTCGCATCGTCAGCGTTTGACGGTAAGTTTTTATTTCCAAAATCCATCTTCTCTGTAATATATGTCTATTCATGGCCTTTTATTTCAAAACAGGAATCACAAGATGAAGAGGAGCTCCCAGAAGAAGAAGGAAGGGGTGGACAGACACCTGGAGTGGGCTCACAATTGGTAAGTTTTTTGCATCAAACGCAGAAACACAACATCACACTACACACAACACATAGAAAACAATGTTCTGCAGACCACACACAGCAAACAAATGCCTACATCCAAAGACATAACTTTTTTTGTTTTCTTCTCTAGTCTTCCCAATCTGGTGCTTGGCCTAGAGGTGCTCGCAGTGCCTCCCAGGGTCGTCGGCGACAGCAACGCGGCGGTCACCAGCGTGTAAGTATAAATATTTTTGCTTTGTTTTTTTGCACTTTTTATTTCATTTCTTTTGTGGAGGCTAATTATGTTATTTTTGTCTTTTTCTTTAACAGCCTTCACAGCGTGCTCCCGACTCTGACGTTGAGGATGGAGGGATTGATATGGACCGCCTCATCGATCTTGTCAGAGAAAGGGAGCCGCTCTGGAATATGGCTGACCGCCGCCACGCTGACCTGATCGTTACCCGACGACTCTGGGAGGAAATCTGTTCGCTCCTTGTGGGCCGCTGGGAGGACCTCGATGTTCGGGCCCAGATTACAGAGCGTAAGTATATACAGTACCGGTTGCTTGATGTAAACCAGTGTTTCCCGAACTCCAGTCCTCGTGGTCCCCACGGATCATGTGTTCAGGATTTCTATTTACTATGGAAATCCTGAAAACATGACCCCTGGGGACCATGAGGACTGGAGTTTGGGAAACACTGATGTTGTATACTAACCACTCCTTTCTCGTTTCAGGGAACAGAATTGTGAATCGGTGGCGGTCTGTGAGGGATCGTTTCAAGAAGGAGTTCAATAAAGAGATGCGGGCCCCGAGTGGATCTGGAGGACGCAGGAGCAAGTACAAGTACGCAGAAGCCCTGTCGTTCCTCCGGGAAACAATGGTCACCAGAAGGTAAATATTACACACCACATGTGAAAAAAAATGTTAGATGTAAATTTTTTTTTCAGCCAGGGCCATACCATGTCAGTATTTTAATTGTCTTTTTTTCTCTTTATTCCACAGCACGGTGAGCAGCACTCGGGAGCCTGCACGATTGGACCCTTCTGAGGCGATCCCTGAGGAGACCGGCACCGAGGGACACTTCGACCGCCCCGGTACATCTGCACCTTCCCAGCCTTCCCACACATTCGACCCATCTGTCCCATCCACCAGCACAGGAGCATCGTGGCCGCCTACATTACATGAAGCTGCTGGTGAGGAGATCGCTTTCCCTTTACCCCACCCTTCTGCCCCTGCCACCTCTAGTACACCTGCGGGTACTGGGCGGCAGCGGCAGAGGGGTCAGGAAAAGACTTATGCGCCAGAGTTCTTGCATCTGAATGCATCTTTCCAGAACTGTCTAAAAGTCTTGTCAGAGCAAATCTCCGCAGGCTATCAGCAGATCAACTCCAGCATTCTGGAGGTGAAGACACTTCTGCAAACCATGCATTCAGAAGCAAGATCTTCGCCAAACCACACCTTTTTCAGGTCTGTTGTGGAGCGCATGGAAACGCTCTCTCCTGCCCAGCAGATGCATGTAATGCATTCATGCCACGCTGCTCTCCAGCAAGTTACCTCCCAACCTCCTCCTCCTCCTCCCACCACAGTAGTTCCTCCACCTGCACCCCCTCCAGCCACTTTCCATCCTCCCCCTCCTATTACATCTACACCCCCTCCAGCCACTTTCCATCCTCCCCCTCCTATTACATCTACACCCCCTCCAGCCACTTTCCATCCTCCCCCTCCTATTACATACCATCCACCTCCAGCCACTTTCCATCCTCCCCCTCCTATTACATACCATCCACCTCCCCAGCACCATCCACCTCCCAAGCACCAGCCACCTCCCCAGCACCAGCCACCTCCCCAGCACCAGCCACCTCCCCAGCACCAGCCACCTCCCCAGCACCAGCCACCTCCCCAGCACCAGCAACCTCACCAGTACCAGCAACCTCCACAGTACCTGCAAACTCCCCAGTACCAGCAACCTCCCCAGTACCAGACATCTCCCCACTTCCAGCAACCTGCCCCGTACCAGACATCTCCCCACTTCCAGCAACCTGCCCCGTACCAGACATCTCCCCACTTCCAGCAACCTGCCTCGTACCAGACATCTCCCCACTTCCAGCAACCTGCCCCGTACCAAACTCCTTCCCCATACAACTTGCCATCAACATCATCTGCTCCTACAGTCCCTGCCCAACCCTCCACTCCACCACCCACCACCTCTTCTGCTTCCCACATGTCCACCCATTCTGTAGTTTTTTCCACACCTTCACCTCTAACTGTTCCTTCCCCACAACGATCCCAGTCCTCTCTCCACACTCCCAGTGTCGAAGTGTCCCGCAGCCCCTACAGCAGTATTTCCACCACACACTACACAGAATTATAATGTGTGTTTTTAAATAAAAATGACCAGTTTTATGGTTTCAGTTTTATAGTTTCAAATTTTTATTAAACATGTTTATTAAAATTTTAAAAAAGTTTACTAAAAAAAACATTTTTCAATAAAAGTTAAATTATTTTACACTGGTTGTCTGTCATTTCTTTCTGCGGCGAAAAAGGTTAAATACAGGGTATTTAAAAGGTGAAATGGTATTCAAAACTAGGTATATAACTGTGGGTAAATTTTAGCTTTTTGCCACAGTTGTGTTCCTGGTTGTGTTTGAAGCAAAGTATTTCACCTAAAAAGTTGTGTTTATTGTTGGTGATTTCCTAACAATGTACACAACTTTTGTTAAAAGGTGAAATACTTTGCATAAAACACAACCAGGTACACACCTGTGGCCTAAAGGTAAAAATAGAGACCATGACAAGATAGCCAACTTTGGTTGGCAAAGGTATATACTGTTGGTACAGAAGGTACACAAGTTTGGGGCACAAATCTTTCACACTCTGTCATCCTGCCAGTGTACTCTGCCTTGAGGTGACATAAAGTATAGTGCAAAATTGTCCCTCATTACTGAAACCGTCACAGAACTTCTAGTGGTAATGTCATGGTAATCTTGCAAGGTGGTTTCTTCAGAGGTGTCCTCAATGGAAATGGGTTCCTTGCATATAACAAAATTGTGGAGTACCACGCACGCTTTGATCACCTCGTCCACAGTTTCTGTCTTGAGGTTGATCGCAGTCAATAGGACCCGCCATTTGGCTGTCAGAATACCAAAGGTACATTCAACCATTCTTCTTGCTCTTGTGAGGCGGTAATTAAAAATGCGTTTTGGTCTTGTCAATCCTCTGCTAGAGTACGGTTTCAAAAGGTGTTCTGACAGCTGGAAGGCTTCATCCCCTACACAGACAAATGGCATAGGTGGACCAGATGTTTGCGGCAGCGGTCTAGGTGGTGGGAACTGGAAGGTGTTTCCATACAGTTTACGCCCCATGGCAGACAGTTTGAAAACTTGAGAGTCATTGGAGCGGCCATAGGCCCCAATATCAACCGCAATAAATTTGTATTCCGCGTCAGCGATGGCCATGAGGACAATTGAAAAATATTTCTTGTAATTGAAATATTCCGATCCAGATCCAGCTGGCTTTACAATGCGGATATGTTTCCCGTCCACAGCGCCCAAGCAGTTTGGAAACTGACATATCTGTTGAAACTTGTCAGCAATTTCAATCCACCTCTCTGTTGTGGGCTCTGGTAAAAACTCTTCAGCTAAGGAGTCCCACAGTGCACGGCATGTGTACTTCACAATTCCAGATATGGTGGAAATCCCGAGTCTGTACTGGAAATGCAGTGACGAAAGTGATTCTCCAGTTGCAAGAAATCTGTGGGGAATTAACAAACAATAAATTAGTTTTAAATCACAGCATTACATACCAAAACTGACCTAACACTTGGAGATACAAATTACCACCAACAAGATTGCAGTGAATGTGTGCTCTGATGCGATCATATCCAATAAATGTGGCTTACCTTAAAGTCACCATCAGACGCTCTGCGGGTGAAACGGAGAAGCGGCAATAGGTGTCTGCTTTTCTTATGAGGTGTGCAATGCGCTCCACCAAGTAATCAAAATTCTCCATTTTCATCCTAACATATCCAAAAAATTTATCCGGGTTTCGTCGAAGGTCCATGCATAGTGTAGAATAGACCCCACGCGTCATTCTCTTGGCTGTGATGGGGTGGATCCACAAACGTCGTCTACGATGCCTGATGCGCTGCTGTCTCGCTCTCTCCTTCTCCAGAACAATCACCCTCAAACGATTTGCCTCCGCTGTAAAATCCGCCAAATTCTTCAAAATATTTCCAATGACAACATCCATCTTCGCCAGTAAACTTGCTCTTCTCTCCAACCTGCACTTTCTCCTCTACAACCTGTCAAAGAAGGGCTGTAGGAACATGCTATATATAGTTTTCCAGTAGCCAATCCCGTTCGGAAGGCCACAAGGGTCAATTTTAAAAACCGGATCCGGCGTAATCCGTCGAAAAACGGATAGAAAAACGGATGAACCGGATGAGACGGATCCGGTTTTGTCTGTCAAGAAAAAGACAGATCCGGCAGAAAACCGGATCCGGCACATCAGGTTTTACTAAACATTTGCCGGATCCGGCGTTCCGGCACGACGCCGGATCGCGCCTGACGCCGAAAACCTGATGTGTGAAAGTAGCCTAATTAGCTTGCAGAATGCTAGCGTTTTCCAAGCGATCTGTAGCATCGCTTAGAGAACTGATTGACAGGTTGGTCACACTCGTCAAACATAGGGTTTGACGAGTGTGACCAACTTTTTACTATTGAGGCTGCCTATGCAGCATCAGTAGTAAAAAGATCTAATGTTAAAAATAATTTTAAAAAATTAAAAAATCGGGTTATATTCACCTTCCGGTGTCACACGCAGCCTTCCTGGGCCTCAGCGATGCTCCCGTTCCCAGTAATGCCTTGCGAGACCCTTGACGTCGCGGTCTCGCGATACTGTAGCGGTCTCGCGATGAATAGGGACCGCTACAGTACCGCGAGACCGCAACGTCATCAAAGGTCTCGCAAGGCATTACTGGGAAGAACGGGAGCATCGCTGAGGCCCGGGATGGCTGTGCGGGATGCCGGAAGGTGAATATAACCCGATTTTTTTATTTTTTACAGGGATATGGTACCCACAGCCTGGGTACAATCTGCAAATGTTTTGCTTACTTTTCGCATGGTGGGCACAGCCACATGCGGGAAGTAAGCGGAACAATGCAATCCTATGTGGGCGGAATCGCTGCGATTCCGCAAAATTAATGAGCATGCTGCATATTTTTCCGCGATGCGATTCCGCCGCGGGAAAATCCACAGCATTAGCACAGCATTGCAGAATCCCATAGGAATGCATGGGATGCTGTTTTTTTGCGTTTTCGTGGCAAAAACGCACGTTAAAAACCACCGCGAAAGCGCAAAAAAAGACATGTGAATGCAGCCTTATAGGTATATTTTTGAGTAAAATGTAAATTGCTCTTTTATTCTATAAACTACTGACAACATGTCTTCAAATTTCCAAGCACTAAATTTTGTATTTATTTTGAGAAATGAGAAATGGCCAAATTAACAAAAAAAATGCAGTGCTTGCAGATCTCAAATAATGCTAAGAAAACAAATTCATAATCATTTAGAAAGAACAATACTAATGTTTTAACTTAGGAAGAGTTCAGAAATCAATATTTTGTGGAATATCCATGATTTTTAATCCCAACTTTCATGCATCTTGGCATGCTTTCCACCAGTCTTTTACACTGCTTTTGGGTGACCTTATGCCACTCCTGTTGCAAACATTTAAGCAGTTCTTTGATTGATGGCTTGTGACTGTCCATCTTCCTTTTGATTACATTCCAGAGGTTTTCAATGGGGTTCAGGTCTGGAGATTGGGCTGGCCATGACAGGGATTTGATGTGGTGGTCCTTCATCCACACATTGATTGACCTAGCCGTTTGGCATGGCGCATTGTCCTGACCGTGGTTTTGTTTTTACAGAGCCCCTGATTTTCCATTTGTTAATCACAGTTTGAACACTGCTGACTGGCATTATCATTTCCTTGGATATCTTTTTGTATCCCTTTCCTGGTTTATATAGTTCAACTACCTCTTCCCGTAGATCCGTTGACAATTCTTTTGCTTTCCCCATGACTCACAATCCAGAAACGTCAGTGGCTGGATGAAAGATGCAAGAGTCTGTCTGGATCCCAGAAACTTATGCCCCCGTCACACATAGCGACTAAACAGCGATCCCAACAATGATATGACCTTGTCAGGATCACTGGTGTGTCACTACATGATCGCTGGTGAGCTGCCAAACAGGCAGATCTCACAAGCGATCAGCACCAGCAACGACGAGCGCGCGCGTTGCTGTGTACCTTAGATACCAGCCGGTCGCTGATAGATGTCACACATAGCGATATCACTGGTGAGATCGCTGTTGCGTCACAAAACTTGTGACTCAGCACTGATCTCGCTGTGTGTGACGGGGGCTTTACTCAGCTTTTATGCACACACACTGACTACAAGCAAACAGGTCACAGGTGAGGATGTTACCTTTAGTAGCCAATCAAGCCCATTTGTGTCACATTCTGTGCATGTTATCAGGCCAGAATCACCAGGGTATGTGAACTTTTGATCAGGGTCATTTGGATGTTTGGGGTTGTCATTATGATTTAAAAAGAGAAAACACAGTAGTTTGACAATAAATGGCTTCACCCAACCACTAACCATGTTAGTAACCATGAGTGGAGAAAAAGTTTTGGTGTTACCATTCATATTCTCTGAAAAAAGGCCAAGAAAGCAAAAATTCTGCTGGGGTATGTAAACTTTTGAGCACAACTGTAAGAGGGTGGTGGCACACTCTTGCACAGGGACTCTCTGGAGGAGTCTCCTGTTCTCCTGTGGGCCAGTCCCAGTCTGGTTAATCGTATATCGCTAATCATACACCAGATTATAATCTTACAAAAATCACTGTCTTTGTACAAGTACAAGAATTGATGGTGGATTGAAGGCAATTGGTGGTCACACCAAATATTGATTTTAGATATTTATTTTCTTCATTCGCTTTGTGTTTTGTTAGTTGATAAAAATAAACTATTAACACTTCAATATCTGAAAGCATTCTAACTTTGCCAAATTTTTCCACACCTGTCTAAAACTTTTGCACAGTACTGTATATGCCATATTTTGTATTCTATAATTTAGTATTGTGAAAAAACCTTTGTAATACCCTGTACAGACAGTAATATGACTATGTCATGCCCTTGCAGATTGACTGGAAGTCTCCTAAAAAAGGGGAGCCCTCACTGTCTACCCATTGTATTTAGATGCTCACTAGTTTTGCAATCTATATATATAAAGCTGAGTGTATGTATGTGTGTGTATCAAGCCTCGTCCTTTCCACATAGCCCTGCCCACTCTGCATAGCCACACTCTCTCCACACGCATAGCCCCATCCACTTGGCCCACGTTGTTAGTGCACAGAGACACATTCACTGCGAAAGCCACCCTGCAAAACTCTCCGGCTGCAACGTCCCAGCCACTGGGAGCTACAATCAGGGCCGCCACCTTCAGAGTATCAGTGCGCGGCAGGCACAGGCCACATCTAGCTCCATCGTGTCTAGAATGAAGTTGCTCCTGTAAGGCATGACATCAAGGGAAGGGGAGGAGCCTCATAGATTACACCACATTGCTCATAACGGGAAGTTGCTGTGCACACGTGAGGGGAAAATGAGAGGAGTGAGGGGAAAATAGTGGAGTGAGGGGAAAATAGTGGAGTGAGGGGAAAATAGTGGAGTGAGGGGAAAATAGTGGAGGGGAAAATCAGAGGTGTGAGCTGAAAATGAAGAGTGTGAGTGGAAAATAAGAGGAGTAGGGGAAAATAGTGGAGTGAGGGGAAAATAGTGGAGTGAGGGGAAAATAGTGGAGTGAGGGGAAAATAGTGGAGTGAGGGGAAAATAGTGGAGGGGAAAATCAGAGGTGTGAGCTGAAAATGAAGAGTGTGAGTGGAAAATAAGAGGAGTAGGGGAAAATAGTGGAGTGATCGGAAAATGACAGTTGGGAGGGAAAAAATGAGAGGAGTGAGGGGGAAAATAAGAGGAGTGAGGGGAAAATGAGAGATGTGAGGGGAAAATGAGAGGCGTGATGGGAAAATGAGAGAAGTGAGGTGCAGCCGCAGTATGAGGCTGTGTATAGAGAAGAGTGAGGCGCTGCAGGTGGAGGCTGTGTATAAGGCCACATTCACAAGTTCAGTATTTGGTCAGTATTTTACCTCAGTATTTATAAGCCAAAACCGCAAGTGGGAGAAAATGCAGAAGTGGTGACGGGTTTCTACTTTTTCTCTGATTGTTTTCCTCCAAGTTTTAGCTTACAAATAATGAAATAAAAATACTGACCAAATAACGTGTGAACAAGGTCAAAAGGAGAAAAGTGTGGTGCTGCAGAAGATGTAGGCTGTGTATATGATACGCTTTATTGCAATTAGTGCAATTTCTCTTGGGATCAAGTGTTTCCAGGTGTATATGGAAGAGGAGTGTGAGGTGCTGCCGAAGGAGGCGACTATAAGGCCGGAGTCACACTGGCGAGGAATACGGGTGCGTGAGAGGCGCAAAAAGCACGCATTAGACACGGACCAATGATTCTCTATGGGGTCACTCGCACCAGGCGTATATTTCTCCTCCGTATCCTCCGCTCCGTGCCACTCGCAGCATTCTGCGATTGGCAGCGTACTACGCCCGTAGTACGCCAATGCAAGTCTATGGGTGCGCAAAAAATACGGATTACACACTGAACACACGTGTGACCTGCGAGCAATACGCAGGTCTTTTGGCTGGTGAACAGGAAATGGGCCAATCCATCATCAGGAAGCGTAGACATGCAAATGAGCTCAAAAAGCGCTCCAGACATCCAGGAAGTACGCCTCCACGGAGTACAGCAGCAGCATGGCGTCCACGTACATAAATGTGGAGATGCTAATTGTGCTGGTGCAGGAGCGTCCAGAAATATGGGACCCACGCGACGCAAACTATGCGAACCGCACAAGAAAGGAGGCGTCATGGAGGCGCATCTGTCGCCAGATGTACCATGACTTCGGTGACAGACCACGTGATGAGCAGCAGAAAATTCGTAAGTGCAACCATAAAAATATAATTAACGTTAGCGCGCGCTATAAAATGACTCTAAAATCAGCCCCCCCCCCCTTCCTGGGCATGTAATTTTATTAGCCTCATGAGGCCGTTACATTAGGATGTGACACGTGGCTTCACACAGCCATAATTAGGGGTTAGGCCACAAGCTCCTCATCCTCCTAGCCACTAAAATTATTTTCAGGGGAGCTAATGAGACCCTGGGTATCGGCCCAATTACATATGCCACCATGGGTAGAACGCACACCCCAGAAGGCCCCATGCCTAGACTACTGTTTGAAAATGTGACCTCTCAAATATGTGATTTTGACAATCTTTCCTGTCACATTGCAGTGGAAGATGTGATGAAACGGTGGAGAAGCATCCGGGACCAGTACCGCCGGGAACGCCAGCAGCGGTCCAGGAGTGGGGATGCTGGCCATGTAAAGCGGAAATATATATATTATGACCGGCTGAACTTCCTAGCCCCAATTCTGGCTCTGAGACCGTAAGTACATACCTCACACCACATGACACAAAAACATTACACAAATACTTTACAGGGACAAAAATATTGATGTATTTTTGCCTCTGTTCTATTTCATAACAGAACTCAATCCAACCTTACGGATCGAGGAACGGCCTCAGAAGCAGAGGCCATTATTGATCCTGTAGGGGATGAGGTGGCTGGCCCATCTTCTCCCCCTACAAGAAGGATGTCTGAAGAGTTGGCATCACAAGACCACCCAATGGGTGCCCGACACAACACACCACCAGGACGGTCTGCAGCTGCAACCTCACCCATCCTGGAAGAGATGGGCAACTTGAGCAGCAGCCCAACTGCCCAGATCAGGCCCTCCCCACAGGCTGCTCTAGCATCACGGCGAATAAGAAGAAGGCGCCAGGTCGCCATTCAAGAGAGCCGGACCCATGTGGACACTGGGGTGCTGAATTACTTGTCCAGAGTCACTACAGATGATGGTGAGGAGGCCTATGCACGTAGCCTCACCCTTTATCTCCGTGTCCTTACCCGTGAGGTCAGGCTCCGTATTAGGGGGTGTATTCAGATCCTGCTTGATGCAAGCACCCCCCCAATACCCCATATGAGGTGTTTGAATTTCTGGAGAGGTGGCAGCTCTCACCAAGAAATTTAATGCGCATGAGACCATCCACACAGATGCTTGCTCAAGCAGGGTCTGAACAGCCCCTAATACGTGGGCCAACACCTCAACCCCTTCCTCCCCCTACCCATCCTTCTATTCCGCAGCCCCAAATGTCTTCATCAAGCCAACCCCACCAATATGGCCACTTGTACCCACCCAGTGTTGGAGGCTGGTCCCAACCTGGTTGGGGACGATCTGGCTATCTTGGTGGGTATGAGCCACGGGCCTACCAGAGCCAACAAGAAGCCCCTCACCATCATCATTATTACTCTGGGCAGTATCACCAACAGGCCCAGGAGGCTGGACAACAACAGCATCATGGGCAACAGTATGGCCCCACACAGGGCGATGTTGGCCACAATGTCCAGCAGCACCCACAGGCTGTTCCTCCCCGTTCCCCTTCCCCTACATATGAGGATTTATGACTCAAAAATTTGGAGATGTCCAGTGACATGTAACTGGTGCTTCTAATCTAGACCAAAAAACAGGTGTTCTCCTTCACCAACATTTAGAACATAATTTAACACTCACATTTTTAAACAATGTTTTCCAAACATATGAAACAATCCATCATAACAGGCAACGCTACCTCACGCCTTTCACACAGATATTACATGTGTGTATAAAAGAGAATATTTAAATGCGCTATGCTGTTTTACCTGAAAAGATGAAAATACACTAATCACTTGCTAATGCATAGGAAAGGCGTGCTTGCCTTTAGTTAAGTAGTCAACTTTGTTATTAGCATTCTCTAGTAAACCAATTTGAGGCGACCAGCATTCAGAATATCACGCTCTCTCAATGTCTTAACAAGTGATTTTTGTATTTTCATCCTTTCCAGTATAGCATGCTTAAATATTGTCTGTTCTACAGACAGGTAATATCTGTGTGAAAGATGTGAGGTAGCCTTGCCTGTCATGGTGGAATCTTTCTATGATTGGAAAACATTATGAGGAAATGTGAGTGTCATCTTATTCACTTTATTTTGGTGATGGAGCTCACCCTTTGTTGCCTAATCAAGGTTAATGTAGGCATGCAGCAATGTTGTAATTGCATAATGTTTGGTGAATTTTTTTTCCGTAATGTTAATGTTACACCATGTTAAAGAAGGCCCAAAAGGTCTTTTTGGCCATTGGCAAATTTGTGTTCTGGCAAAATTATGTTTGCCTTTAAGCAAAACAAACAAAAAAAAGGCAAAACTAAAAATTTGTCTACTCTACTTAACGTCTCTGTGTGATTTCTCACTATCCATCACAACATACTTACAGACACCAACCAATGCAAAGAAACACTCATAGAATCATAAAAAGGCTTGAGTAATATATATTTAGACACACTTTGAAAAAAAGAAATTATAACATAGACACAGCATTCTCTTTCCAAGACGTTGCCCCCTCAGGTGAGATAAAGTAATTCGTGAATATATCACGCACTTTGAGGCCAGAGAGCGGTCTACGTTGAGGGATGATAGGTGGTCTCACCCTGAGCACATTGTCCGGCCTACGCACAACACCATCAGAGGAGGAACAATCATGGATCCTGGTGAAGTTATGCAGAACAACACAGGCTTTGACAACTTCATTCACATTTTGCTCACTCAACTGAATGGCAGACTGGAGTACCCGCCATTTGGCACAAAGAATCCCAAAGGAACACTCCACCAGTCGCCTAGCACGTGATAGGCGAAAGTTAAAAATTCTGCGCCTGTGGTCAAGGTTGCGCCGGGGATATGGCCTCATGACATTACGTGATAACTGAAAGGCCTCATCTGCCACAAGGACATAAGGGACTGATTGTTCGGGGGAGCCTGGTATCTGGCGTGGTGGTGGTAGATCCAACTGGTTGGTGCGTAGCCGCCGACCCATTATGGAAGTATTGAAGACTCTAGAGTCTCCCGTCCTTCCATAGGCCCCAATGTCAACAATTATAAACTTGTATTGAGGGTCTACCAGAGCCAACAATACAATAGAAAAGTATTGCTTATAATTGAAGAATTGGGACCCTGAGTTCGGCGGCTTACGCACCCTGATATGTTTGCCATCCAGGGCCCCAATACAATTTGGAAACTGGCAGTCCTCCTCAAAGTCCCTTGAAATCCTTAACCAGTCTTCCATCCTGGGCTCGGGTAGGACCACCTGATGGAGTCTTGTCCAGATTTGTGCACATGTAGACCTCACTATGCCTGAAATGGTGGACTTTCCAATGAGAAACTCATGGTGGAGGGCGGCATAAGACAGGCCAGTGGACAGGAAGCTGTAGAACAACAGAAATAGTACAGGTTAGAATGGCTAAAGTAAAAAAAAATCAGTTACATGCCGACCAAACTTGGTAGGAAATGAGAGATAACAACACACACATATGTGGTGGCACAATGACTAAGTGATATGCAGTACATATTAGATGTAACATTCTGCTGTGTCAGGTGAAACATATTTTGAGTAAGATGAGGGTATTAAACATTGTCCAAGAAGGCCAAAAAACATAAATTAACACACACATTATGAACATAGAGAATGTGGTTGTGTAGTACATACCGTATTGTGAGTAGAAGTCGCTCCTCTGCAGATATGGCTTTGCGCATCCTAGTGTCCTGAAAGGTGATCCCAGGGCGCACTGTCTCCAAGAAGCGATCAAATGTGGAAATGCTCATTCGACAGTACTGGTAAAATTTGTCCGGATGCTCCCGCAGAGACGAATAGAGGCGGTGAAAATGCCCTCTTGTGAGTCGTTGCCTCAAAAGTGGATGTACCCACATGCGTCTCCTCCTCCGCGGATCCACTATCACAGGATATGGTTGCCCAAAGCGCCGTGACAAAAGCCAGGTAAAGAGAACCTGCTCGGTTGTATTGAATGTCAGACCCTCTGCCATGCTGCACAAAGAACACCAACACACCTCGTGAAAGCAAGGTGAGAAATGTACAGAATGTAGGCATCCACCTGTTTCTGAGTGTCTAAATAGGGTGCAGGCTAATGATTTAAATTGTTTGCAGGCCTCAAAACCGTTAAATCTCCATTTTGCAAGGCTGCGAGAAAATCTCGCCATACAGATTGCATACGGATTACATACGGAGACACACATGCGCAAAATACGCGACCTCACCTTGCTTACGGATGACCTACGGACCACTATTTAGTGGTCATTGATCCGTATTACGCATGTAAAATACGGAGCGTATTTTGCACAGGTTAGTATGACTCCAGCCTAAAGGAGAAAAACTGTGCTGCAGAAATATGCTGTGTATAAAGGAAGAGCGTGAGGTGCAGGAGGAGGCTGTATAAATAGAAGGAGCATGAGTTGCAGGAGGAATAAGGCCCCTTAGCTGCCACCGATAAAAGTCATATCGGCAGTTATAAGGGGTTAATACTGTGTTAAAAAAAAAAAAATTTGCTTCAGCAAAATGACGCCGGTTGTGTTTCATGTACCAATGCGGGAGCGTTGCTCTATTCAACAGCGACAATTTCTTTGTCTTGTGCGCGTTCCCACACTGGTCCTCGGAACACAGTGGGCTGCGCATGTGCAGATTGCGAGCATTGCTTGCCGATAGATGCTATTGTGCATGCGCCAGCACCGTTTTGTTGAAGCAAATTTTTTCTTTTTTGAAAACCACAATATTAAATGCACAGTATTTAAAATAGGAAGCACGTCACTGAAGGCTCAGTGACCTGTCAATTAAGCCCAGAATGATCATGATGAGGCCAGAGCACCAAAAAACATCTGCATACGGCATGCCCCGGAGCACCAGCAGCTCATTAACTTCAAACTTCAAACACAGATTAAAAAAAGAAACATAAGACGGATTTCTCCAATATATGATGTGAAATATTTTTATATGCAATATAATCATTAATATAATTTGTTATAACTAACCACAGTTAGTTACTATGTCCGGGCAACGCCGGGCTCTTCAGCTAGTTACCCATAAAATTGAAAGTACTGGATAATTCATTTTTATTTTGAAAAACAATCCATATGAATGAATATCTTCAGAAGATGATCGTTATAACATCACTGCCAATTGTATTTCTAATTGCCTTCTAAGTCCCTCTGCTGTGGCCCATGAGTATGCACAGTATATGCATATGTACAACATACTCGTGTATTCTTCCAAAATGCATTGTAATGCAGAAATCCAGCTCTTCCTCTTTCCCATGGAGCAGCTGCTTATATGATTCTGTTTTGTGTATAAATGAATAAGCCCAATTAACCCCAGCCTACTCTGTGAGAAAGGACACCAGGGACATCATTAGCCATTTCAATTAGCAGGAATTAAGCGGCCTATCATTGGGAAGGGGGTGCAGGTTTCACTAGAGAGAAAAAAAATAGATTCCCCTTGGGATTATTATCAGCCAAAATCCAAAACTCACATTATTAATCTACTGACAATTCTGTGTTTAAAAAGGGAATAAACAAATGTAGTTGAAATAAATGTTTTTGTGAAGCATTGTGCATTTCGGTTCATTACTCTTCTTAATTTGCATTGAGATGACTGGCAACTCGTCATTGTGCTGGGTTTTATACATGGATAGTGCCGAAAGTTTAGGATGGATGAACATCAAATTGAAAGAATACAGCACGACCTACAAGCAGAAGGATGCTGCATTCACACAGGCGGTTCTTTACTTATTGTAGGAAAGGTTTCATCACTACTCTGTGAGCAGGTTACGGGATGCAGTGACAGACAGAAGGCAGAGCAAGAGTTAACAACTTTACTTTAACAGGGGGATACTCCACGCAGGGAGGTAAACAGTTAAATGGGGAAATAAACAGTTAAATGGTAGAATGAACGGTTCAAAGGCAAAAGGATATGCAGTGTTGAAGAACAATGGATTCAGTTATGGCAGTTCCTTTAAGTTAACTTATCCTGTCAGTCGTTTCTCAGGCCGTGGGTGTTGCTCAACGGACGATGGCGCCAACAACGGCTGGCGCGATGCTGGTCTGATGAAGTCCTGTGGGAAACGATGATCCTTCTGGCGGCAGCGGTCGGTCTTCGGTACCTTCTGCTGAGCCCCTAGTCCATTAATTGATGTAGCCGAGATTGGGCAGGCCACAATACTATCCGCATCCAACGTAGCCAGGTGTAACAGGCCAGATTAACCCCCTGCTCAGAATATACCCGGGCTGGCCTAGGCCATAATATACCCGTTACACCGGGAGGCAATCTCAGAGAGGGAAATACAGAAATGGCCACACCCTGTTGCAAAATCAGTTTTGGTAAAGTTGCCCCCTGTGAAGCCACTGTGGGTTGGCAGATAGTGCCAACCTTCGGCTTTGAGCAGAGGGGGAGGATATGTAGAAGAGCAAGGTAGGACTGGGTTGATTTCTAGCACTGCAGACTTTAATTGGATGCACCTGTCAAGCTTTATCTAGAAAACCAGGCTGGGAGTTCACTTGTGAGTCAGCTGGGGAAAGCTGACCAGAGTAGATTGTATTGGAGCTATAGAGAAAGACAGGCCAGAATATCTCTCTGAGAAGAGTCTGCACAGACCATGTGTGCTAAACTGCAAGTAACCATGATTGCTATGGACAATATGGGGTTAGCTCAGCCATCTTTATCAATGATTTAGATGAAGGAATTGAGGGTAAACCGATTAAATTTGCTGACGACACAAAGCTAGGAGGGCTAGCTAATACTAGAGAAGAGAGAGAGAAGATTCAAAAACATATAAATACACTGGAGCAGTGGGCAGCAACTAACAGAATGGTTTTTAACTGGCAAAAATGGAAAGTACTACATCTGGGCAATAAAAAAGAAAAACGCATATACAGAATGGGAGGAATAGGGCTAAGCAACAGCACATGTGAAAAAGACTTGGGTATACTAATAGATCACAGACTGAACATGAGTTAACAGTGTGATGCAGCAGCAAAAAAGGCAAATACAATTCTGGGATGTATTAACAGAAGCATACAGTCTAGATCACGTGAAGTTATTATACCCCTCTACTCCTCTTTGGTCAGACCTCATCTGGAATACTGTGTCCAGTTTTGGGCGCCACATTTTAAAAAGACATCAACAATCTGGAGCAAGTTCAGAGCAGAGCGACCAGAATGGTGACCGGTCTGCAAACCCTGTCTTATGAGGAAAGGTTACAAGATTTGGGAATGCTTAGCTTGCAGAAGAGAAGACTGAGAGGAGACTTAATAGCTGTCTACAAATATCTCAAGGGCTGTCACATTGTAGAAGGATCATCTTTATTTTCATTTGCACAAGGAAAGACTAGAAGCAATGGGATGAAACTGAATGGGAGGAGACACAGATTAGATGTTAGAAAAAACTTTTTGACAGAGTGATCAATGAGTGGAACAGGCTGCCACGAGAGGTGGTGAGTTCTACTTCAATGGAAGTCTTCAAGACAGAGGCTGGACAGACATCTGTCTGGGATGATTTAGTGAATCCTGCATTGAGCAGGGGGTTGGACCAGATGGCCCAGGAGGTCCCTTCCAACTCTACCATTCTATGATTCTATGTATGAGTAGCCAGGGTCTATTTTGTTTAGTTAGCGCCTGGACAAGGCTAGGAATTTTGTGTTTATGATTTTGTTTTTCGGGTCTGTGCAACATGTGGCTATAAACGTCACATACTTTTGACACAAGAATTCAGTGCTTGTTGGATTGCTACCTAAAGCCTGCCTGGTAGCATGAATCCCTACAGTGTAGGGAATAACTATACAGTGCACTGCAGAATACGGACAGTGTGATTGCATACCCCCCTGTAGGAGTGGCATCTGTAAGAGTGTAGTATACTATTGGAGGTTGTAACTGCCTCCTTTTCTGAAAGTGCTCCCCTCCCATAGATTCTCGTAGATTCTCTCATCCGAGTTCAGAGCTTGATCTGAGTGTCAGCATAGTGCAATCCAAATTGAAGCACACCATGAAACGGTGTAGAACAAAATTTCTCCATCTTTTCCATTGTGTGAGTCTACAAAAATCGGACTGCACTGAGATGTCAGCCAAGTGCAGTTCAGTGTTTTCCATTCACCCGTGGGTGAGTGGCATCCGATTTCAGCATGAAATTGCAGTATGCTGTGATTTTTTCACAGGTTCTGTCAGTTTTAAAAATTATGCATCATTGAATAACATTGGTCCGAGTGCTATCCGATAAAATATCGGATAGCACTCGTGTGATGTATACGGCGGTGTGAGCAAGCTCTAAGGATGATTTAACTTAATGTTGATCTTACCTGCTTTTTAAATTTGTAGGCTTTAAGTTTAGGTTCCCACCAGCCCACAAACTATAACACTCATCAGCCCCAGTTAGTGAATTTTTGCTATACTTTGTCGTCCCCTCATCACTCTCTTAAAGGAGTTATTTGAAGAGCCACAGGTGAATGGCACCACAGTGCGTATAATTGACCACAGCTCCATTTACATGGTGCTCTTCAAAGCTACGTTTCCCAGGATCATGGGGGTCCCAGCGGTCAGATCCACAACAAGCAGAAAGTCATCCCCTATCCCCACATAATGCTCCATACAGTATTATGTGCCCATCCATTACAGTATTATGTGCCCCATATATTACTGCATACAGTATAATGGGCACCATATATTATTGCATACAGTATAATAGGCACCATATATTACTTCATACAGTACAATGGGCCCCATATATTACTTCATACAGCATAGTGGGCACCATATATTACTTCATACAGTATAATTGGCCCCATATATTACTTCATATAGTATAATGGGCCCCATATATTACTTCATACAGTACAATGGGCCCCATATATTACTTCAGCATAGTGGGCACCATATATTACTTCATACAGTATAATGGGTCCCATATATTACTTCATACAGCATAATGGGCCCCATATATTACTTTATACAGTATAATGAACACCATACATTACTTCATACAGCATAATGGGCCCCATATATTACTTCATACAGTATAATGGGCCACATATATTACTGCATACAGTATAATGGGCACCATATATTACTTCATACAGTATAATGGGCACCATATATTACTTCATACAGCAAATGGGCCCCATATAATTCTTCTCACCATACCCCGCTGCTCTGGTCTCAGTGTATTCTGATCCTCCGCACTGCTTGGCACAGGGACATCATTAACTTTATGTATATAATTGTGCACTTGGACTGATAGTAATAGTGATTTGTTTGTACCCTGTTGTCTGGGGCTGGCCCACTTTATGGGGGTGCTCAGGGCATATGATTATACACCAGTAAAAAGTATGAAAGGATCAATGTGACCAGTGCCGCCTAGTTTCCTACCCCTCTTATTCTACCGGTACTGTGGGCGCCATGACTGGTACTGAGGAAAAGAAAGAAAGAGCAGAGAGAAAGAAAAAAGAAAGGAGAGAGAGAAAGAAAGAGGGGAAAGAAACAACAACAGAGAGAGAGAGAGAAAGAAAGATGGGACAGAAAAAAGGAACAGAGGGAGAGAAAAAAAGAAAGAGGGGAAAGAAAGAAAGAACAGAGAGGGAGAGAGAAAGAAAGAGGGGAAAGAAAGAACAGAGAGAGAAAGAAAGAGAAAGAGGGGAAAGAAAGAAACAACAGAGAGAGAAAGAAAGAAAGATAGAAAGAAAGGGGAAAGAAAGAACTGAGAGAAAGAAAGAGGGGACAGAAAAAAGAACAGAGAGAGAGAAAAGAAAAGAGGGGAAAGAAAGAACAGAGAGGGAGAAATAAAGAGGGGAAAGAAAGAACAGAGAGAGAAAGAAAGAGAAATAAAGAAAGAACACAGAGAGAGAGCAGAGAAATAATAGAAAGAAAGGGGAAAGAAAGAGAACAGAGAAAGGGAGAACAGAGAGAAAGAAAGATTAGAGAGGGAAAGAAAGATTACAGAGAGAAAGAAAGAGAGGATAGAAAGAGAAAGAAAGAAAGAAAGAAAGAACAGAGCAAAAGAAAACAGAAAGAGGGGAAGGAAAGAACAGAGAGAAAGAAAGTATGAAAGAGGGGAAAAAGGAAAGAAAGAACAGAGAGAAAGAAAAAAGAAAGAAAAAGAACAGAGAGAAAGAAAGAGTGGACAGAAAAAAAGAACAGAGAGAGAGAAAAAAAGAAAGAGGAGAAAGAAAGAACAGAGAGGGAGAGAGAAAGAGAGGGGAAATAAATAAAAAACAGAGAAAGAAAGAGGGGAAAGAAAGAACAGAGGGAGAGAAAGAAAAAGGGGAAAGAAAGAAAAAACAGAAAGAGAAAAAAAGATAAAAAAGAAAGAGAACAGAGAGAGAGAAAGAACAGAGAGAGAAAGAGGAATGAAAGAACAGAGAGAGAGAATGAGGGGAAAGAAAGAGAACAGAGAAAGAACAGAGAGAAAGAAAAAGCAGAGAGAAAAAGAAAGATTAGAGAGAAAGAAAGGGGAAAGAAAGAAAGAACAGAGAGAGAGAGATAAAAGAAGAGTGGAAAGAAAGAATGAACAGAGAGAAAGAAAGAAGAGAGAGAAAGAGAGGCTAGAAGGAACAGAGAGAGAAAGAAAGAAACAAAGATTAGACAGAGAAAGAAAGAACAGAGAGAGATAGAAAGAAAGATTCTATAAAGATACTATAGCAGCCCGGCTCCCATTGTAGTGCCCACCTGAGCCCCCCTCTCACATGGCCGGCATCCCCGAGTCCAAGGCGATCCCGCTGTCCGCGCTGTTGGAGGACACGGTGATGGCTCTGAAGCATTCCCTGAAGTGCCTCCATGGTTCCGTCACAATCTCCTACCGAAATTACCTAATTTCCGGTCAGTTTCTAGCACGTCACTTCCGGTGGAACGTCATGTGCGAACTTTAAAGTGCTCCTCGGGGCTCCGCCGTGTACTCCTGTGTCCGCGGGAAAAGTAAGCTTCTGACCAGGACAGAGGAGCAGACTCTCTCAAAATCGGGACTGTCCCGCTGGGAGGTATGGATGCTCCTGTGGCGCCCCCAGGAGTATGGTTGCCACAGTGGCATTACCTTCCTCCTAGGGAGTGTGATGTCATGCCTGGAAGCAATGAAGGGTCTCTCTAGCAGTTAATCAATACACACAGCACAGTTCCCACTCCAGGCCAGCAGAGGGAGCTCTGAACCAAAACTGGGGGAAGAGCTGCTCTCTGGGGGCCAGGAAGGGGAAAAAGTAGTTAGTTCTGTGAGGAGGGCGCGGTGTGTGGATGTAAGGAGAGGAGAGGGGAGATTAAGCAGAGAGTTGAGGCTCATTCCCAGCTAGAGCGCATGATCTGGAGCCTGGTCTCCAAGGTTGTATGGATACTGATGGTCCTGCAACAGAAACCAGAGGAATAGGAAGCTGTAAATGCTCTAGTCCCATCTAAGACTCGGAGGCACCACAGCGACGTGTGAGCCAAAGGAGATAGAAGGCTACAGCTGTCTGCCATACGAGGGAGTTCTAAAGAGAATAAGCAAGTGGAACTTCAGTGTAACACCGTGCTGCAAGTACCTAAAAATAAGCGCTAGAGAGAAGACCACACAACCCGTCTGACAAAAAGATTCCTAAGTTGCTTCCAGACTAATCAGCTCCTGTGCCATCTGTAATCTGGACCCTGGACTGCACTTACAAAGTAAAGGAAAAGAAACTACATTCTGCTGTGTCCTTGCCTTCTTTCTGCAACTTCTTCAGCACTGCTACATCTCTGTGCCAGACACTGCACCCTCTTTCTCAACACCTATTCTCTTCATCTACTCTGCCCTGGGACTACAGCCCTACCTATGGAGGGCTATAACATCACTGCTGCACCCCACCATCTGTCCCAGAGGATCTGTCTGCAGCGTCGGCTTAACACCACCCTTGCCGAACACCACAGGTGGCGTCACGAATCACTCATAAACTTTATTCCACCACTCAACCCCTTTTACATGGGCGCCCAGGGCCACAGACCAGGTCACCGCTGCTGTGACACCTCCCTCTGAGAGACCGACCCGGTAGCGAGTACCCCACAGGCCTGGGAGGGCGACCCATTTTGGCGTCACGAACATGATTTACGGAGCCCGGTGTCCCCGGGTCCTGTGTGTCAGAGACTGTATTGTGTGCATTAGACTGTTTGTGCCATTGCCGCCATTATCCCGCTGCTTGGCGCGCGGGAACCCAAAGAGGTGGGCCGTCGCGGGCGGAGCCAGCCGAAGAGTGCGAAGAAGTGAAGTGCCGCGCGGGAAGAGACCAGCGCTCGAGAGGTGGGAGGAGCAGAGGCCAGCAGCCCCGGCGTCCCCCGATCATCCAACCGGTAAGCCAGCGCAACCCAGGGCCTGACCCAACGTTAGCTAGGGGGGAAGAGAATGTCCAAGGCACGCGCAGACGTGGTGATGGACACCCCCGCTGACCCCCCAGCGCCACAAGATGTAGGGCCCGGTGCAGCCGCGGCTCCGATGGCGCTGCTGAATCCATCAGCCGCCGCCGCCTCCGGAGCGCAGCAGGAGCAAGCGCCCACCGCAGCGGTCCCCATAATGCCACTGTCTATGCCCTACATACCGGGAGTAGCCTGGCTACCGCAGTATTCAGGGGAGTCACGTACCTTGAGTGAATTTAAAGAGATTGTGCAGTTTGTTTGACGTGTATCCTTTGTCTGAAGGCCAGAAAGTGAACATCCTTATTGGGCAGCTAACAGGTGCAGCACAGAGGGAAGTAAAAGCCTGGCAGGACACTGATAAACAGACTGTTAAAAGAATTCTGGCCAAGCTAAGAAGCACGTTTGACACCCCGCTCTGCAGCTGAGATCAAGATGAGATTCTTTGGACGTAAGCAGAGAGCGCAGGACAATATACGGGACTATGCTCTTAACCTGCAGGAGGCGCTGCGAGCCATCAAGCAGATTGATCCAGACAGTGTGAAAGATGGAGACAGACTGTTAAAGGAGCAGTTTATTGAAGGACTCTTATCCAGCACCCACAGAGCACAGCTGCGCATCATAGCCCTACAGAACCCTGATCTGAACTTCGCAGACTTCAAAGACTGGGCTATTCGGGTGCTGCATGAACCAACTGCTAGCCGTCCAGCGCCCCCTAGGCGCCCAGCGATCACATACCATCAAGAGACAGCATCTTTCCCTCTCAGCCCTGCGGAGGCTGATGCACAGACTCTGGAAAAAGATCCATCTGAAGAGCTGCGTCTTCAGGTCCAGGAGTTGACCAAAGGTATGGCTGCACTTGCTAAAACTGTGCAGTCCCTGCAGGTGTCCTCAAAGGAGAAGATCCAGCTGGCTTCCAGTCCAGAGGAAGTCCCATGGCTATGGAAGAAGAGGATCCCGCCACTCCGAGGGAGAAACAACGATCGCTATGACCAGGATGGACGTCCCATCTGTCATCACTGCCACAAGGCAGGCCACATCGCAAGATTCTGTTATTTAAATGAGCAACCCCTGGGGCAGAGGGCCAACCTCCAGGAGTAGGACCACAAGGCCCAAAGAACTGGTGAGCCAAGTATGCTGGAGGACGACCGGTCCTCCCAGTGGTGATTGATGGCATCCCCATGAACGCTTTGCTGGACACTGGCTCTCAGGTGACAACTATGCCATATATCCTTTACAAGCGGTATTGGGCTGATTCAGAACTTACCCGTGGCCCAAGTGATGAACTCACAGTAGTTGCCAGTAATGGTCAGGCTTTACCGCAAGTAGGATGTAAAGAGATTACTATTAAAGTGGGGCGAGTAGAGTTAAAGTCTCAAGGTCTAATAGTTGTAGATATTGATCGACGAGAATGTAACCCAATGATGACTCTAGGTACCAATGTGATTGAAAATTGTCTTTCCGAGGTTATTGTTTTGTTGCAACAGGTAGCCGAGACTGCTGGTTCCAGTGAACAACGAGTCCTGCAGAAGGAGATCAAGGCCCTGATGCAAAGACAGCAGGTAGAACTGTCTGGCGGAGAAATTGGCAGCGTCAGAGTGAGGGATTCTTTCCCCATTGCGATACCCCCCAGATGTGAAATGTTAATTTGGTGTCGGGCAGCCATAGGCCTCAGAGGAAAAGATTACCAAGCATTGGTAGAGCCAGTGTACTCTGATAGCCAGCCCAGTGTCCTGACAGCCAGAGGGGTAGTTGATGATCGCAAAGGGAGAGTACCTGTACGCCTCTTGAATTGTGGGGAGGAGGAGGCCACAATACCTCGGTATGCCACAGTTGCTAAGCTGCTTACTGTCAGTAACAATGCAATATGGGCAGCAGAGCCCTTGGTCTTATCCGACCAGGTGGGGGACAATGGCTCTGTAAAGCTGCTGGAGGAGTGGTGTCAGCAACTGCAGGTGGGAACTGACTCCACCCCTTCATACCAAAAGAATGGGGTTTACCGAGTGACCCAGGAGTATGAGCGGGTATTCAGTAAACACCCCCTAGACTTTGGGAAGGCAAAAGGGGTTCAACACCATATCCCCACTGGAGATTTTCCCCCCGTTAAAGAAAGGTACCGGTCTATACTTCCAACACAATACCAATGTGCCAAAAGTATGTTGCGGGAAATGAAGGAAGCTGGGGTGATCAGAGACAGTTGTAGCCCCTGGGCAGCCCCAATAGTCTTTGTTAAAAAAGAAAGATGGTACCATGAGAATGTGTGTTGATTACAGAAAAATTAACAGCATTACACATAAGGATGCCTATCCATTACCCAGAATTGAAGAGTAATTAGCCACACTTAAAACTGCTAACTATTTTTCCACCTTAGATCTCACTAGTGGGTAATGGCAGGTTCCCGTGGCAGAGGCAGACAAGGAGAAAACAGCGTTTACCACCCCAATGGGTCTCTTCGAGTTCAACTACATGCCATTCGGGCTCTGCACCGCCCCTGGGACATTTCAATGGCTAATGGAGTGCTGTCTTGGACACAAGAACTTCGAGACAGTCCTGTTGTACCTTGATGATGTCATTGTTTTCTCCAAGACTTATGAAGACCATCTGAAGCACCTGGCTGAGGTGTTTGAAGCCTTGTCCAACTTTGGCCTGAAAGTGAAGCCATCCAAATGCCACCTCCTGAAGCCCAAGGTACAGTACCTCGGTCATGTGGTGAGTGCAGAAGGTGTGGCACCGGATCCTGACAAAGTCACCGTCATCCGGGACTGGCAGAAGCCCAGCAACCTCCATGAAGTACGTCAATTCCTCGGGTTGGTAGGCTACTACCAAAGGTTCATCAAAGGCTTCACTGAGATAGCCACCCCTATGCAAAATCTTCTGGTGGGCCAGCCCAAGAAAGCCAGGAAGAAGAGTCCTACATTTGAATGGAATGAGGAACTGGAGAGGTCCTTCACTCGACTGAAGATGGCTCTCACAGGAGATGAAGTTCTGGCCTACCCAGATTATGACCAACCATTTGTGTTGTATACTGATGCCAGCAACGTGGGACTGGGAGCAGTACTGTCACAGGTACAGAATGGCAAAGAAAGAGTGATCTCCTACGCCAGCAGGAAGCTTCGTCCCACTGAAAGGAGCCCTGACAACTACAGTTCCTTCAAGCTGGAGTTCCTTGCCATAGTCTGGGCTGTGACTGAAAGATTCAAGCATTACCTAGCTTCAGCCAAGTTTACCATCTTCACGGACAACGACCCGTTGACTCACTTGGAAACTGCAAAACTAGGTGCACTGGAGCAGCGATAGATGGCTCGGCTGTCTAACTGAATTCACCATCAAGTACCGAGCAGGGAACAAGAATGCCAATGCTGATGCACTGTCCAGAATGCCTAATCTGCCAGATGCAGGAGAAGACTCTGAGGCACTTGAGGAAATCGAGTTACCTGCCTTACACCGGCCCAACGACCCCAAGGAGTGAGAAACAGACGGTCTGGCTTGAAAGAGGCCACCCCAAATCCATTGCCTCATCATGACTGGGCAGAAACGCAGGATAACAACCCCACAGTCCGCCTGGTGAAGGAGCTACTGTCACAAGCTGACTCACACCCAGAGTCGAATGCTCCTGAAGAAACCCAGCAGTTGTGGAAGGAAAGAGGTCGGCTGTTCATTTATGAAGGAAAGCTGTGTCGGAGGAGTATCAATGCCCGCACTCATGAGCTGGTCTGGCAGGTGGTAGTCCCAAAGAGAGAGGCATCAATGGTCTTGGAAGCATACCACAATGGAGCTAGCCACTTCGGATGTAAGAAGTTGGAAGCATTGCTCCGGGAGAGATTCTACTGGGCTGGTATGAGGAAAGCCATTGAAAGGTGGTGTCGGGAGTGTGGACAATGTAACCTGTGCAGAAAGGATCGAAACAGCCAGAGAGCTCCTTTGCAGCCAATAATAACCAAACAACCACTCGAGTTGGTCGCCCTGGACCATGTGAAGCTGGTCCCAAGCCGTTCAGGCTACATTTATGCTCTTACCATCGTTGACCACTACTCAAGTTTCTTGGTAGTTGTGCCTGCCAAGGATCAGACAGCCAGGACAGCAGCCAGAGCCTTCCAACAGCACTTTTGTCAACCACACGGATACCCTGAGCGAGTGCTTACAGATCAAGGTCCAGCCTTTGAGGCGGAAGTGTTCCTGGAATTCTGTAACTTGTATGGTTGCAAGAAGATCAGGACAACACCGTACCATCCACAGACCAATGGCATGTGTGAAAAGATAAATCAGGTGGTGATTGACCTTCTGAAGACCTTGCCTTTGGAAGAGAGGAATTTGTGGTCAGAAAAGTTGCCAGATCTGGTAGACCTCTACAATCACATTCCTGTGAATTCCACCAACTGCACTCCAGCCTACCTAATGAGAGCGAGGCCTGGTAAGCTGCCTATTGATTTGGATATGGGAGTCCTTACACCTGAGGTGACATCACCAGATTCTGACTGGGACACAGAGAGGCAGCAACAGTATCGAAGAGTACAAGAGTGTGTAGAAAAGAGTCTAGCTCAGGCAAGACAAAAACAAGAAAGGCACTACAATCAGCATGCACCTGCAGTTCCCTTGTCACCAGGAGAACAAGTCCTAAAGAGGAAAAGAAGGATGCATAAATTGGATGACCAATGGGAAGCTGAACCCTACACCGTCCTACCATCAAACTTTGACAACGCCAAAGTGTGCTTTATCAGTAAGGATGGAGGAGAAACCTCATCAGCAGTGTCGAGGGATCATCTGAAATTGTGCCCTGACCAACTAAAGGACAGAATGGAAGAGCAAAACACATCCAACCCATAGAGAAGGAAGAAAAGGTCAGCACTATACTCGGAGAATTCCCTGCAAATTGGACTAGAGTGAATCAAGCCATAGTGGTGCCAGTTTTGACCTTTCCCCAACTGGTAGTGCAAGAAGTGGCTCAAGAAAATTCTGAAAATCAGGAAATTCAGGCAGCAGATGCCACACCAACAGTGGAGCCAGAGAATCCTCGCTCTGTCAGTGGTGAATCTGTCATGCCCATGGTGAGTCTAAGAGTTCACAGACAGCTACTACCTAGCTTACCTACAGTGAATAGAAGTGGTCCCAGGAAGTCTAGTATCCCTGTGCTACGCAGAACCACCAGTAGTGTATCCAGTACAACACACACTACACCAGTAGTTAGCACCACGCAATCAGTGAGGTCCCAAACCACACCAGTGCTACGCAGGTCTGTCCGTAGTACCCAAGGTATTCCACCCCTAAGATTCCGCATATAGATAAGTTTTGTAAATGTTAACCTGTAAATATGTAACTTTTTAAGTTTTGTGCCTACAGAGACTCTGTAAGAACCCTTTTTGAACAATCTTATTTTTTGCTTCAATGGACAGCTGGACCACAGGACTATGTGTGGTCAAATCTCTACTTGTAAATAGTTTACCAACTTGCTCAGGAATTGCACCATGGACATTGAAGCTTGGACTCATCGTCATAGGACTCTTTTTGAGCTGTGGTTTTTGTATTTTTCATTTTTTTCTTAAATGTTGTACATTTATAATTGTTTAATTGTTTATATGTTTTACTTGTTTTTTTTTCCTTCAATCCGGGAGTACTGAATTGCACTAGGGGGGAGTGTGGCGCCCCCAAGAGTATGGTCGCCACAGTGGCATTACCTTCCTCCTAGGGAGTGTGATGTCATGCCTGGAAGCAATGAAGGGTCTCTCTAGCAGTTAATCAATACACACAGCACAGTTCCCACTCCAGGCCAGCAGAGGGAGCTCTGAACCAAAACTGGGGAAAGAGCTGCTCTCTGGGGGCCGGGAAGGGGAAAAAGTAGTTAGTTCTGTGAGGAGGGCGAGGTGTTGTGAGTTCATTTTCCCCTTCGTCACTGAGGTCTGGTGAACTCCCTATTCTGGTAAAGGAAGGTAATGAGCCTGATTATCAGGCACCTGAGTCTAATGAGGATGACTGGCTGAGTGGAATCACTGACTGGATATAAGGCTGCTGACGCCCTTCTGCCCTGCGGGTGATTTCTCTGTGGATTTCTAGGACACCAGTCTGATTCCTGCTTCCCTAAAGCTAAGTTTTCTGCTTTGCCTGTTTGTATTTATGTTTTGTTTTTGTTTTCCTTGCTTTTCTGGATTCTGCCATTCCCTGCTGGGATGAGCTGAATCTCCTTTTGCCGGTTGCTCTGTCTTCAGAATATTCCTGAGTACTGACATAGCTTTTTTGAAGCCTAGCGTCTTCAGGGCCTTTTTCACTGTCAGTCTGTTGGCTCTTATTTTCATAGGGTTTTTCACGGATTGCAGACAGCAGCCTTCCTGTCCTTTCCTATCTAGGTAGTTTGGGCCCCGTCTTTGCTCAGTCTATCTTTCTGTCTGTGTTAGTGTTTTCATCTTGCTTCACCGTCATTATATGTTGGGGGCTGCCTATTGCTTTGGGGTCTGCTCTGGGGCAGTTTAGATTTCCCCTTTCTTTCTTTAGGCCTATTTAATTCTCCGGCTGTGATCGAGGGGTCTAGGGCATCGTAGGAACCCCCCACGGCTACTGTTAGTTGTTGTGATAGGATCAGGGGTCTGCAATCCGATAGCTGCCAACTTCTCTGGTTTTCTGGACTTAGCTAGCAGTTCTGTTTTTGCCTCCTACGGTGACTCAATCATAACAGAATCACCCGCCATGCCGCAGATCCTATGGTACTCAATAGCAGGAAAGAATTGTGTTTAAAAAAAAAAAAAAAAAAAAAGGTGTGTGTATATTCTTTCCTCTATATCTCTGAGGCCGTAGGGGGAATTTTTTTTCTCTCAATGGAGATAAAGCAATTGTCTGATCGTGTGGAGCAGCTCGCTGCGGAAGTGCTGGGAATTTCCGCCTACCTTGCTCGTTCGCATGCTGTTGAACCAAAGATCCCTACACCTGATGTATTTTTTGGGGATCGATCTAAATTTTTGAGTTTCAAAAATAATTGTAAATTATTTTTTGCCTTGAAGCCTAACTTGTCAGGGAGCTCCGCGCAGCAGGTTAAAATTGTCATCTCTTTGCTGCGTGGCGATCCCCAGGATTGGGCGTTTTCTTTGAAACCAGATGATCCTATTCTGACTAATGTGAACGCATTCTTTCAAGCTTTGGGGTTGTTGTATGACGAACCTAATGCTATTGATTAGGCTGAAAAGACCCTGTTGGCATTAAACCAGGGTCGAGATTCTGCAGAGTTGTACTGTCAAAAGTTCCGAAAGTGGGCGGTCCTTACTACCTGGAATGATAATGCCTTGGCTGCTCTCTTTCGGAAGGGTTTTTCAGAAGCCGTAAAAGATACTATGGTGGGATTTCCTGTTCCCTCTGGTCTGGACGATTCTATGTCATTAGCCATTCAGGTTGATCGGCGTTTACGTGAACGCAGGATTGAACGAGAGGTGTTGCCACCGGTTGAACAGACGTCTGAACCTATGCAATGTGATAGAGTTTTGTCTAAGGCGCAGTGTCAGGAGTTCAGAAGGCGTAATAAGCTGTGTTTTTTCTGTGGAGATGGCTCGCATATTATTTCTGTTTGTCCTAAACGAGAGAAACGCTTTGCACACACGTTTTCTGTTGATGGTGTTCAACCTAAGTTTCTTCTGGCAATTACTCTGATCTGCTCCCTGTCCACATTTTCCACCAAGGCTTTTGTGGATTCGGGAGCAGCGCTAAACCTAATGGACTTGGATTTTGCTAAACGTTGTGGATTTCCGATGACACCTCTGCAGACGCCTATCCCTTTGAAGGGGGATTGATGCTACTCTTTTGGCTAAAAATAAACCTCAGTTTTGGACCCAGGTGGTCATGCGGGTCGCCCCAGACCATCAAGAAAATTGCAGATTTTTGGTGTTGCATGGTCTGCATGATGCCGTTGTTCTGAGGTTTCCCTGGTTGCAAATTCATAATCCAGTTTTGGATTGGAAGTCTGTGTCTGTGGTGAGTTGGGGTTGTCGGTGTGCCTTTAGTGAGGCTCCGGTTTTTTCTACCTCTCCTCAGTCGCATGATGTTCCTGACTATTTGGCGGACTTTTATGATGTATTTAGTGAGAATGAGTCTGCGTCCTTGCCTCCTCATAGGAGTTATGACTGTGCTATTGAACTAAGCCCGGGGTGTAAATTTCCCAAGGGTCGGCTCTTCAATTTATCTGTACCCGAGCACGAGGCTATGCGGTCCTATATTAAGGAGGCGTTGGAGAAGGGTCATATTAGACTATCCTCTTCACCCTTAGGTGCCGGTTTTTTTTTTGTGGCCAAAAAGGATGGTTCTTTAAGGCCTTGTATTGATTATCGTGCCCTCAATAAAATTACTATTAAATATCAGTATCCGTTACCCCTGATTTCGGATCTATTCTCTAGAGTTAGAGGTGCTTGCTGGTTTACCAAGCTTGACCTCAGGGGGGCGTATAATCTTATCCGCATTAAGCAGGGGGATGAATGGAAGACGGCGTTTAATACTCCGGAGGGACATTTTGAGCACCTGGTGATTCCTTTTGGGCTCACTAATGCCCCTTCTGTCTTCCAGTGCTTCATGAACGATATTTTCCGAGACTTTGTCGATAAATTTTTGATTATCTATCTGGATGATATTTTGATCTTCTCCAAGGATAGGGATTCTCATGTGGAACATATTGGGACTGTGTTCCGGATCTTGAGGGAGAATTCCCTGTATGTCAAAGGATCGAAATGCCTTTTTGGAGTACAGAAGATTTCATTTTTGGGATTTATTTTGTCTCCGTCAACTATTGAAATGGACCCGGCCAAGGTACAGGCCATTTATGATTGGGTTCAGCCCACTTCTTTGAAGGCCCTCCAGAAGTTTTTGGGTTTTGCTAATTTTTATCGGAAATTTATAGCAAAATTTTCTAGTATTGCCAAGCCATTGACTGATCTAAGAAGGGTGCTGATGTGTTGAATTGGTCTCCGGAGGCTGTTGCTTCCTTTCAGGAGCTGAAGCGAAGATTTACCTCCGCCCCGATTTTGCGGCAACCTGATGTCTCACTCCCGTTCCAGGTAGAGGTGGATGCTTCTGAGATTGGTGCAGGAGCTGTTTTGTCCCAAAAGGATCCTGTAACATCTAAAATGAATCCCTGTGCTTTCTTTTCCCGAAAGTTCTCTCCATCTGAACGTAATTATGATGTGGGGAATCGGGAACTGTTGGCCATAAAATGGGCATTTGAGGAGTGGAGACATTGGTTGGAGGGAGCTAAACATCAAGTTGTGGTCCTCACTGACCACAAGAATTTGATTTACCTAGAGTCGGCTAAACGCTTGAACCCTAGACAGGCTAGGTGGGCCTTGTTTTTTACACGTTTTGATTTTGTGGTCTCTTTTCTTCCTGGAACTAAGAATGTCAAGGCAGACGCCCTCTCTAGGAGTTTCTTTGCTGATTCTCCTGTGGTGACCAAGCCTGCTACCATCTTAGGCGAAGGGGTAGTTCTTTCTGCCATCTCGCCCGATTTGAGACTTGCTCTGCAAGAGTTCCAGGAGGACAAACCTGAGCATTGTCCCAGTGGAAAGTTGTATGTTCCTGACCAGTGGAAGAAGAGAGTGATGTCTGAAGTTCATTGCTCTGCATTGGCTGGTCATCCAGGTATTTTTGGTACTAGAGATCTGGTGAGTCGCTCTTTTTGGTGGCCCACCTTGTCTCATGATGTCAGGAATTTTGTGCAGTCCTGTGGGACTTGCTCCCGGTCTAAATCTTGTTCTCGCTCTAGTGGGTTGTTGATGCCTTTGCCGGTCCCCAGGAGGCCATGGACCCATATTTCAATGGATTTCATCTCTGATATGCCGGTCTCTCAAAGAATGACTGTTATTTGGGTGATTTGTGATAGGTTCTCTAAGATGGTTCATCTTGTACCACTCCCTAAGTTGCCATCTTCCTCTGAGTTGGTGCCCCTGTTTTTGCAACAGGTGGTTCACTTGCACAGGATTCCTGAGAACATTGTATCTGACAGAGGAGTTCAGTTTTGTGTCTAGATTTTGGAGGACTTTCTGTTCCAAGCTGGGAATTCAGTTGTCCTTCTCCTCTGCTTTTCACCCTCAGACCAATGAGCAGACAGAGAGAACAAACCAGACCTTGGAGTCGTATTTGAGATGTTTTATTTCCGCTGATCAGGATGATTGGGTTTCATTTTTGCCCTTGGCCGAATTTGCTTGAAATAATAGAGCTAGTTCTGCCACTTTGATGTCACCTTTTTTTTGTAACTTTGGGTTTCATCCTCGATTTTCTTCAGGGCAGGTGGAGCCTTCTGCCTGCCCAGGTGTTGACACTGTGGTGGAGAGAATACACCAGATCTGGGACCAAGTGGTGGATAAGTTATCTCTCTCCCAGGAAAAGGCCCAGCGGTTTTCCAATCGACATAGGACCATTGGTCCCCAGTTTAAGATTGGTGATATGGTGTGGTTATCATCAAAAAATATTGCTATGAAGGTGGCTTCTCCTAAGTTTAAGCCTAGATTTATTGGACCTTACAAGATTTTGGAGATTATTAATCCGGTCTCTTTTCGTTTGGCTCTTCCTGTCACATTTAAAATCCATAATGTGTTCCACAAGTCCTTGTTGAAGAGGTTTGTTGAACCAGTTGTTCCTGGGGTGGCACCTCCAGACCCTGTATTGGTTGAAGGTAACATGGAATATGAGGTAGAGAAAATACTGGATTCCCGTCTGGCTAGACGGAGACTCCAGTATTTGGTTAAGTGGAAGGGTTATGGTCAGGAGAATAATTCCTGGGTCTCTGCCTCTGATATTCATGCCAAAAGATTGTTGCGTGCCTTTCATCGGGCTCACCCTGATCGCCCTGGTGGCGTGGTTGAGGGTTCGGTGACCCCTCCTCAAGGGGGAGGTACTGTTGTGAGTTCATTTTCCCCTTCGTCACTGAGGTCTGGTGAACTCCCTATTCTGGTAAAGGAAGGTAATGAGCCTGATTATCAGGCACCTGAGTCTAATGAGGATGACTGGCTGAGTGGAGTCACTGACTGGATATAAGGCTGCTGACGCCCTTCTGCCCTGTGGGTGATTTCTCTGTGGACTTCTAGGACACCAGTCTGATTCCTGCTTCCCTAAAGCTAAGTTTTCTGCTTTGACTGTTTGCATTCATGTTTTGTTTTTGTTTTCCTTGCTTTTCTGGATTCTGCCATTCCCTGCTGGGATGAGCTGAATCTCCTTTTGCCGGTTGCTCTGTCTTTAGAATATTCCTGAGTACTGACATAGCTTTTTTGAAGCCTAGCATCTTCAGGGCCTTTTTCACTGTCAGTCTGTTGGCTCTTATTTTCATAGGGTTTTTCACGGATTGCAGACAGCAGCCTTCCTGTCCTTTCCTATCTAGGTAGTTTGGGCCCCGTCTTTGCTCAGTCTATCTTTCTGTCTGTGTTAGTGTTTTCATCTTGCTTCACCGTCATTATATGTTGGGGGCTGCCTATTGCTTTGGGGTCTGCTCTGGGGCAGTTTAGATTTCCCCTTTCTTTCTTTAGGCCTATTTAATTCTCCGGCTGTGATCGAGGGGTCTAGGGCATCGTAGAAACCCCCCACGGCTACTGTTAGTTGTTGTGATAGGATCAGGGGTCTGCAATCCGATAGCTGCCAACCTCTCTGGTTTTCTGGACTTAGCTAGCAGTTCTGTTTTTGCCTCCTACGGTGACTCAATCATAACAGCGAGGTGTGTGGACGTAAGGAGAGGAGCGGGGAGATTGAGCAGAGAGTTGAGGCTCATTTCCAGCTAGAGCGCATAATCTGGAGCCTGGTCTCCAAGGTTGCATGGATACTGACGGTCCTGCAACAGAAACCAGAGGAATAGGAAGCTGTAAATGCTCTATTCCCATCTAAGACTCGGAGGCACCACAGCGACGTGTGAGCCAAAGGAGATAGAAGGCTACAGCTGTCTGCCATACGAGGGAGTTCTAAAGAGAATAAGCAAGTGGAACTTCAGTGTAACACCGTGCTGCAAGTACCTAAAAATAAGCGCTAGAGAGGAGAACTCACAACCCGTCTGACAGAGAGATTCCTAAGTTGCTTCCAGACTAATCAGCTCCTGTGCCATCTGTAATCTGGCCCTGGACTGCACTTACAAAGTAAAGGTAAAGAAACTACATTCTGCTGTGTCCTTGCCGTCTTGCTGCAACTTCTTCAGCACTGCTACATCTCTGTGCCAGACACTGCACCCTCTTTCTCAACACCTATTCTCTTCATCTACTCTGCCCTGGGACTACAGCCCTACCTGTGGAGGGCTATAACATCACTGCTGCACCCCACCATCTGTCCCAGAGGATCTGTCTGCAGCGTCGGCTTAACACCTCCCTTGCCGAACACCACAGGTGGCGTCACGAATCACTCATAAACTTTATTCCACCACTCAACTCCTTTTACATGGGCGCCCAGGGCCACGGACCGGGTCACTGCTGCTGTGACACCTCCCTCTGAGAGACCGGCCCGGTACCGAGTACCCCACAGCCCTGGGAGGGCGACCCACTCCCCACCATGCACTTTGTACACGTATGGCTCCGCATACCTCATGCACACGCAGTTCCGCTTTTTATGCCTCGTACACACACGGCTCCGCTCTGTACACCTCGCACACACATGGCTCCACTCAGTACACACATGGCTCCACTCTGTAAACCTCGTACACATGTGGCTCTGCTCCGTACACCTTTTACACACGTGGCCACGCTCTGTACACCTGGTACACACATGGCTCCACTCCGTAAACCTTGTACACATGCGGCTTTGCTCCATACACCTCGTGCACACGCAGGTCCACTCCATACACACGTGGCTCCACTCCATACACACATGCTGTGCTCCGCTCCATACACGGCTCAGCTCCGTACACTTCGTACACACAGAGCTCCGTTTCGTACACCCCATACACACACAGCTCTACTCCGTACAACCCTTACACACGCGGCCCCGCTCCGTACACCCCGTACACACGCGGCTACACTCCATACACACCATACACACGTGGCTCTGCTTTGTACACCCCATACACATGTGGCTCCGCTCCCTACAAACGCGGCTCCACTCTACACCTCGCACACACGCGGCTCCACTCCGTAAACCTCGTACACATGCGGCTCTGCTCTGTACACCTTTAACACACGTGGCCACGCTCTGTACTCCTTGTACTCATACAGCTCCGCTCCGTAAAACCATGTATACATGCGGCTCCGCTCTGTACACCTCGCACACATGCTGCTCCGCTCCGCACACCTTGTACACACGCGGCTCCGCTCCGTACACCTCGTACACACGTGGCTCTGCTCCGTACACATCGTACACACACGGCTCCGCTCTGTACACACACGGCTCCGCTCCGTAAACCTCGTACACACGTGGCTCTGCTCCGTACACCTGGTACACACACGGCTCTGCTACATCCAACATGTAAACTCCTCCTGACCTCACACAGAAACTTTCCTTCATCCAGCACGTCCAGTCCTGCATACACTGAGAGGCCCCTGATCATGTGACCTTGACTCCTCCCCTCCTGTGACCTCATCACAGGTCCTGTGGCAGAGAAAACAGCGCGGCAGAGCTCTGCCACAGATACAGTTACAGCCTTACAGGCAGCCCCCTCAGAGCACGGGCCCGAGGGGGGTAGCTACACTACTGCTTCACACTGTGTCACACACAAACACAATGACAGGAGCACGGCGTCAGCACCACATTATCTGATTGCAGAGGACGGCGCCGCTCTGCCGCCCCCTGACTTCAGAGACTGAGCGCCACTTGAGCTGAATTCTCAGATTGACTCATGCATGATGTGACCCTGACCACCAGAACACCAGAGAGGTTGGTCGCTCAGCGGATTGCAGACCCCTGATCAACACAACTAGAATTAGCCGTGGAGCGTTCCTACGTTGCCCTAGACGCTTCGTCACAGCCGGAGGACTAACTAAGCCTAAAGACAGAAAGGTGAAATCTAAACTGCCCCGGAGCAGATCCCCAAAGGAATAGACAGCCCCCAAACATATATTGTCGGTGAGACAAGATGAAGCACAAACACAGACAGTAAATAGACTGAGCAAATGATGGGGCCCACAGTGACTAGATAGGACAGGACAGAAAAGGCACTGTCTGCAATCACGCAAAAACCCTAACAATTCCAACACGACTGATGTACAAAAATACTGAGGTTTGCACAAACCTCGCCCCCACTATATCAGCACTCAGGTGTGAACTGGCGGCTAGCAACAGGCTAATACAGCAGGGGACTGAGCAAACAAACACAAGATACAAAAATACAGGGCAGGAGCCAGCAGCCCCAGGGGGAGCAAGCTGACCCCTGACAGCAAGGCAAAACAGATGCAAAGGATTTAGCAAATGACACTTAGCTGAAAAAATGCAGGATCAGGCAGCAGACAGAAATCTTCAATAAGCAAAGAAAGGAGTATCACCGGCAGCCACTGATAAGTCTGCTCGCTTATGTAGTCCCAGTCACTACCCCCCCTCCTACAATTATCTTCTGCAGCTGTTGGGTTAACATCATGTTGACCAGCTCCACTACCAGCAGTATCCACCAGAGGGAGCCTTGCCTCAAAAGTCGGATTATGAGAGTTCACAACAGTAATGTGTTACCAATGGTTTTCTTGGTTACTGTGGTCCCAGCTGCTTTGAGATCATTAACATGTTCCCCGCGTGTAGTTTTAGGCTGATCTTTCATCTTCCTCATGATCAAGGAAACCCCACGAGGTGAGATTTTGCATGGTGCCCCAGATCGATGACAATTGACAGTCATTTTGTGTTTCTTCCATTATCTTACTATTGCATCAACAGTTGTCTCCTCACCCAGCATCTTACTTATGGTTTTGTAGCCCATTCCAGCTTTGTGCTGGTCTATGCTATTTTAGAATTTTTGATAACTACAGGAGGAAGACCTGTGAAGACTCAGACGTCAAGGTTAGATTTCAGAAAGGCAGATTTTAAGGGATTCAGAAAGAGAATTGGAGGGATCCAATGGCTGGATATCCTTAAAGACAAAAATGTCCAGGAAGGATGGGAAATCTTGAAAAATGAAATTCTCAAAGCACAATTGTTAACAATTCTGAAAAGAGGGAAGAATAGGAAGCATTTAAGGAAACCAGGATGGATGAACACAGAACTTAAGCACATGCTAAAAAGGAAGAAAAAAATGCTTAGAAAATGGAAAGAGGGAGGCATATCTAAAGAAGAATATAATGCTGTCTGCAGAACCTGCAGGGCACAAATCAGATTATCTAAAGCTGACAATGAATTGAGGCTTGCAAGAGATGTCAAAAGCAATAATAAAGGATTTTGGGGATATGTCAAAAGTAAAATAAAAGTCAAAGATGCTATAGGATTTTTACAGGATGAAAATTATGAAATGGTAAGACAGGATGTTGAGAAGGCCGAACTTTTAAATTCCTATTTTGCATCTGTTTTCTCTCAGAAAGGAAATGTAGCATCAACTGTTCTTCACTATTCTATTAAGGGAATAGAAGAATCCAGGATATCTATAAACAGAAAGTTAGTGAGGAAACACTTAGCTAACCTAAATGAATTCAAGTCTCCAGGTCCAGATGAATTACACCCCAGAGTACTGAAAGAGATAGCAGAAGAAATTTTTGAACCCCTCTCCATAATCTTTGAAAATTCTTGGAGAACAGGAGAAGTCCCAGAAGACTGGAGAAGAGCAAATGTTGTTCCTATCTTCAAAAAGGGGAAGAAGGTGGACCCAGGCAACTATAGGCCGGTGAGTCTGACTTCTATACCAGGAAAGATCTTTGAACAAATTATTAAACAACATGTATGTCAGTACCTGGATAAGAATGAAGTGATTAAACAGAGTCAGCATGGGTTTGTAACTAATAAGTCATGTCAGACTAGCTTAATTTCCTTCTATGACGGAATCACTGATTGGGAGGATCAAGGAAATGCTGTAGATATAGTATATCTTGACTTCAGTAAAGCATTTGACAAAGTCTCTCATACAATCCTTATTGAAAAAATGACTAAGTATGGAATGGACAAGGCAACTGTTAGGTGGATTCATAACTGGCTTAGTGATCGGACCCAAAGAGTGGTCGTAAATGGCTGCACATCCAGTTGGAAGAATGTCTCAAGTGGGGTACCACAGGGCTCTGTCCTGGGCCCTGTATTGTTCAACATCTTTATCAACGACTTAGATGATGGAATTGAGGGTAAACTGATTAAATTTGCTGATGACACAAAGCTAGGAGGGATAGCTAATACTAGAGAAGAGAGAGAGAGGATTCAAAAAGATAAAAATAAACTGGAGAAGTGGGCAGCAACTAACAGAATGGTTTTTAACAGGGAAAATGCAAAGTACTACATCTGGGCAATAAAAATGAAAAAAGCATATACATAATGGGAGGAATAGGGCTAAGCAACAGCACATGTGAAAAAGACGTGGGTATACTAATAGATCACAGAATGAATATGAGTCAACAGTGTGATGCAGCAGCAAAAAAGGCAAATGCAATTCTAGGATGTATTAACAGAAGCATACAGTCTAGATCACGTGAAGTCATTATTTCCCTCTACTCCTCTTTGGTCAGACCTCATCTGGAATATTGTGTCCAGTTTTGGGCACCACATTTTAAAAAAGACATCAACAAACTGGAGAAAGTTCAGAAAAGAGCGACCAAAATGGTGACCGGTCTGCAAACCCTGTCTTATGAGGAAAGGTTGTAGGATTTGGGAATGTTTAGTTTGCAAAAGAGAAGACTGAGAGGAGACTTAATAGCTGTCTATAAATACCTCAAGGGCTGTCACATTGTAGAAGGATCAACTTTATTCTCATTTGCACAAGGAAAGACTAGAAGCAATGGGATGAAACTGAATGGGAGGAGACACAGCTTAGATATTAGAAAAAACTTTTTGACAGTTAGAGTGATCAATGAGTGGAACAGGCTGCCACGAGAAGTGGTGAGTTCTCCTTCAATGGAAGTCTTTAAACAGAGGCTGGACAGACATCTGACTGTGATGATTTAGCGAATCCTGCTTTGAGCAGGGGGTTGGACCAGATGGCCCAGGAGGTCCCTTCCAACTCTATGATTCTATGATTCTATGATCTTGTCCCTGACATCCTTTGAAAGCTCTTTGGTCTTGCCCATGTTGTAGAGGTTACAATCTGACTGATTAATTGAGTCTGTAGACAGGAGTCTTTTATAATGGTGACTATGTAAGACAGCTGTCTTTAATGCAGGTAACAAGTTAATTAGGAGCATCTAGCTGGTCTGTAAGAGCCAAAACTCTTAAAGGGAACCTGTCACCTTTTTTTCCCCTATTAGCTGCCGGCATAGACATCAGGGTCTTATCTACTGCATTCTGTAATGCTGTAGATAAGTCCCCGCTGTAACCTGAAAGAGAAGAAAAACACGTTATATTATACTCACCGAGGTGGGCGGTCCGGTCCGATGGGTGTTGCGGTCCGGTTCCTCCCTTCTTCATGCAATGACGCCCTCTTCTCCCATCCTGAAATGGCTCCGGTGCAGGCGCATTGCTCTGCCATTGAGGGCAGAGCAGAATTCTGCAGTGCGCAGGCGCCAGACCTCTCCCGACGCCTGCGCACTGCAGGACTCTGCTCTGCCTTCAACAGGGCAGAGCAGTGCGCTTGCGCCGGAGCCATTACAGGACAGGAGAAGAGGACGTCATTGCATGAAGAAGGGAGGCGCCGGACGGGACGGCGACACCCATCGGACCGGACCGCTCACCTCGGTGAGTATAATATAACGTGTTTTTTTTCTCTTTCAGGTTACATCGGAGGCTTATCTACAGCATTACAGAATGCTGTAGATAAGCCCCCGATGTCTATGCCGGCAGCTGAAAGGCCATAAAAAGGGTGACAGATTCCCTTTAATGGTTGGTAGGGGATCAAATATTTATTTCTCCCTGCAAAATGCAAATAAATGTATATAATTTATACAATGTGAATTTCTGAATTTTATTTTTGATATTCTATCTCTTTATGTTAAAATTAAGCTACCCTTAAAATTATAGACTGTTCATGTCTTTGTCAGCGGGCAAACATACAAAATCAGCCAGGGATCAAATACTTATTTCCCCCACTGTAGCTACTATGTTAACGGAACACTAAAAAGGAAGGGAAAAAACGAAAATGAAAAGTGTTTAGGTCCTAAAGGGTTGAAGATGTATTTTCTTGGGCCTCCTGTGTCTGGTGACTTTGTGTATTTGGGACTTTTGACAGGCGGTAAACCATCCTTTACTAACAAGGAAAAAAAAAAACAACACAATTAGTGCAAAGTATATAAATACATATTGCCCCATACTCTGAAATAACAGAAGATGCACTTTATACTCTATTTTACCCATAGTGTCATACTAACAGGTAACTTTGGGAAGAGAGGGGACAGCATGGGGTGCCATGTAATTTACTAGGTGCTCTCATTCTTTGTCCGTTATATAAAGCAGATGTATTTTTTTTATTATTTATTGCTTTGTTCTTGTTCTTTCTATATACCATGCATTGAATGATGACACTGTCAAGAATTTTACATCTTCACGTTTCCCATATTGTTTTATACATTTCGGTAACTGAAATGTACCGACGTTTTAACCCTTCATTTGGCGTTGTTTTGTCGGCAGTCTTCCCATATTGTTTTGCTCAGGTCTGTCTTTTCTTTAGTGTACTATCATGTACGTATTATCCAGACGGAAAAAGGAACTAACAAAAAAAAATATTTGCTCAACTCCTGAAATTGAAACCACAACTTCATCCATTAACTTCGCAGAAGAACCAGATTTGTATTGTATTCGTTTTCCTCTGTGTCACATGCTTACAATGCCACAGAACAATGGAAGCCATTTAGGCTTTCAGTGATTTCCTCTCCTTGATAGCGCATCTTGCATTGATGGCACCTGAGTGATAAGATCTTTTCAGCAGGAGCAATGGCTCATAGACTGACAGCCAAACAATATATGCCTGCAAAATGGCTTTACACAGTGTAGGCGGGAGAGTGGTTTTGTTCAAACACTTTACTTTCACTAATCATTGTAAAATGGACTTTACTTCATATCCATCATTTCACCTATATAGCATTAACAAACCAGGGAAGTACACTCCCCGGTTGTGTGACTACCGCAAGTATAAAAGGACTCAAATATGTCATAAATCAATACACTGGTGGTAGCTGTATAACGATGCCCAATGTACGTTTCGCTGACACTTCTTCTGGGGAGAATGTACACGTGCCACCTCTGGTTTGTATACACATTGTGTCACATTATACTGTTATGCTTTGCACTTCATAATAGTTATTATTAGGTCTAGAAAGACCTCCGTTTAATGCATTTTAAGTGCTCTGCAATTAAGTGGTATCCTTATTATATATGCATGTGAACTTGGGTATGGTGGTTTACGTAACATTGGAGCAATGTTCTTTTACTTTTGTTTTTATATGTGTTTTATTTTGTGATATAATTAATAAAATGTATTGATTTATTTTTTACATTTGACTTGGGTGACTCTTATTGTAAGGTATTATATGATTTCATAAATGTTTCCAAAAATTGTAGAGTCTATTATTTAAATGTACTTTATGCAATGCCAACCATCAGCTGAGGTGGTGTAACGCATGACTTTGCCCTTATGCAAAAATTGAGGGCCATAATGTCACGCTGGGTGAGGGAGAAGCTAGTTGCACAACAAGGAGAAGAGGGTGGGGGAGCTCAAACACCAGGAAAGGGGGGAATGGAGACCCTATAGGCAGATCTGACATCACCCTGTCTGCCCTTACGTCCCTAAATAGGTTCCGCACCTATCGACGAGCAGGAACCTAATCCCTGACTGGTCCTAGTGATAGACCCTAGATAGTGAGGGAATGGGAGCTCTAGTCATCCCCCACTCCAACTAAAAACAAAGCAGGAAGACATAAATGAGGGAATATACTTAACCACAAATGAGGGAATAAACTTAGCTTGAGATGACACAAGAGAGCTCACACTAGCAATCCTCCAAGAGGCTCCAAGAAGAAACTAGTCGACGTCTAGCATTTCCAACAGACAGAGGTAAATAGAACTATCACCGGTGCCTTGCTGGTATTTAAGCCTCCAGCAAGGGTGTGTTAATCAGCAGCAGATGGGGGAGATCACCACTAGGTCCTAGAGGGAGAAGGATATCATTCTACAGCAGAGATGCAAGATCCAGAATGTGCCTGCAGAGCCAAGCGCAATGACTTTCTACAGCTGGATCAAGAATGACTGTCTTCCACATCTGACACACCCTTGACACTTAAGTCACAGTGTGATGAGTTTTTTGTGTAGGAGTGTTAAAGTCTACACAGATCCCTGACCTTTAATCCCTCATGAATTGTAATGTTGATTTGGAAATCCCTTTTTGTCCATCATCAGCGTATGACCTCACAAATGCTATTTTGGCCCTGGGACAAACATCAAACTTTTGTGGAAAGCGTTTCTAGAAGTATAGAGGCTGTTATAAAAGACCAAACTCCATGTTAATGCCCATGCTATTGGATTGCGGCATACAACATACTCATACAAATGTGTGATGGTCAGGTGTTCTAATTTTTTAATGAATGGCCCATACTTGGAAATACATCCTTATACCAGTAAAATAAACTAATTTATGTGTTAAAAAAATGTTTAAACATAATTTAATTAAATTGATGTCTTCCTATGATGGGGTGAGGGTGGGGGATAAAGTTTCTAATAGCAATCAGGTAAACTTCCCCAATTTCATCATGAGTTCAGAACAGAGATATGATATTATTCAAATGTCTGTGTGTTTCTTAGAGAAAGTTCACACAACCGATTTCTCGCCATCTGGGAAAAATGGTTTGATTATTCAGATCAGGGTTTCATCAGGGTGGCATCATTTTTTCTCAGACGTGGAGCGCAGAAAAAAGAAGTGAAAATCGGATTGAACTCGGATGACATCTGATTTTTTTCATAGACTCATTGACTTGCATTGCCAATTTTTGATCCACTCGGTTCAAGGAAAAAATCAATATAGAATAACATAGGCACGAGTACTATCCGTGAAAATTACGGATAGCAATTGTGCAAGAAGATTGGTCCTTATGCAAGAACCGTAAAAGCGATCCCACATCCAGGGATAGATGACTATAAGTTGCTGATGTATAGTCACCCTACTCGCTTCCCTTTCTTTGTCTGGGGGACGGGGTAAATGCCATAGTTCAGAAAGGAGAATGGTTTGGTTGTTATGGTCTACAAGGCAGGATGTTTTGGTTCTTAATGCTAATAACATAAGGAAGTATGGTATGGTGGCTGTAGTTTATAAGCCAGGATAGTGCTGTGATTATAGTTCATAGGTGGGACAATGTGAAGACAACATTTTATATGAGAGGGCAGTGTGGAGGCCATGTATCATAAGAGGGGTAGTGTGGAGGTCATATATTCTGCATGAAGTAAAGTGAGGGACAGTTATTTATTCAGCAGCACAGTGTAGGGCGGACATTATTATTTAGGGGGCCCGGGCACTATAATGACACTGTTAATTTTAAGGGCACCGTATTGTAATGTGCTACGAAAAGTCATCATGGCGTCTGGACCAGATTGAGAAGATAACGAACGGAAGACTCCAATCAGAGATGTCATCTATAAGGTACCTGGATGTACCTGCACAGAAGATCTCTGAATGCAGAGCCCACAGAAGGGAGGAAGAGGGAGGTATGTATTGTGGAGGGAGTGCAGGGTGCAGGCTCGGGATTTTGGGGCCATAACTGATGCTGATGGGAGGAGAGTAGTATTGTAATTAGGAGAGGAGGCAGGGATTCCTTCCAGGCACCGCACAACCCGGAGCCTTGAAGAAATCATTAGCATAAAGACAGAATATCACATTTCTCCACAATAAGACCATTAATATGAAGCACATAGGTAGGACCAGTGTAACATAGTAACATAGTCTTGAAGGCTGAAGGAAGACCTTATGTCCATCTAGTTCAGCCTATTTTTAGTGCAGCTGTTCTGCATTCTTGATCCTGGGGAAGGCAAAAAACCCACAGAGTAGAAGCCAATTTTCTCCATAGGGAAAAAAATTCCTTCCCCTAAGCTGGGTCAACCATCTACCTATAATATTCTGTTATTCCTAACCTTCTATACTGTTACAAGAAAAGCATCCATTCCTTTCTTAAATTCATTCATGAGTTGGCCTCACCACTTCCTCAGGAAGAGAATTCCTAAGTCTCACTGCTCTTACCGTGAAGAACCCTCTTCTATGCTGGTGCAGAAATTGTCTTTCCTCCAAACGAAGAGAATGCCCCCTTGTTCTTGTCACAGTCCTTGGTACAAACAGTTCATTGGAGAGATCTCTGTATTGCCCTCTGATATACTTGTACATATATATTAAGTCTCCCCTAAGTCTTCTCTTTTCTAGAGTAAATAGACCTAATTTTGATAACCTTTCTGGGTATTGTAGTGAACCAACTCCATTTATCATTTTAGTAGCCCGCCTTTGAACCCTTTCAAGTTCAGTAATGTCTTTCTTGAGCACCGGCGTCCAAAATTGCACACAATACTCCAAGTGTGGTCTGACGAGTGATTTGTACAGAGGGAGAATTCTGTTTTCATCTCGTGTCCCCAGACCTCTTCTAATGCATCCCATGACCCTATTTGCTTTGGTGGCAGCTGCCTGACACTGGGCACTCCAATTTAGCTTCTTATTGACTAAGATGCCTAAGTCTTTTTCCATGTCTGATTTCCCCAGCAGTTTCCCATGTAGTAAGTAATTGTAGCATCTGTTTCTCCTTCCCATGTGCATAACCTTACACTAATCTGTGTTAAACCTCATTTGCCATTTTTCAGCCCAATTCTCCAATTTACTCAAATCTGTCTGTAGTTGCAAACTGTCCTCCTTTGTGTTAACTACCTTACATAGTTTTGTATCATCTGTAAATACTGATATTTTACTGTGTAAGCCATCCACTAGATCATTAATAAATATATTAAATAGTAGGGGGCCCAATACAGACCCCTGTGGTACCCCACTAGTAACCCTGGCCCAATCTGAGTATGCCCCATTAATAACCACTCTTTGTTTTGTATCACTAAGCCAGCTACCTACCCATCTACACACATTTTCCCCTAGCCCAAGCTTTCTCATCTTACTTCCCAATCTTTTATGTGGGACAGTGGCAAATGCTTTAGAGAAGTCGAGATAAATGACATTCAATGATTCTCCTTGGTCCATTTGAGAGCTTACATCCTCATAGAAGCTGATCAGGTTAGTTTGACAGGAGCGATCCTTCATAAATCCATGTTGATAAGGAGTTAAACATTTATTAACAGTGAGGTATTTCAACATTTCTATTACCTGTATTCCCATATTAATAGGTCCTATATGTCCGGGGGGTAGACACATTCCCTTTAAGAGAATGAAAACTTTGATGGGAGGAGGAGTATGGCTTCTTTGAGTCCTGCAGTACTCAGGGGTGTCTGTCATCCGGGTCTTTTCATTTGTCTACTTTAGTGATTTTGTGGCTGCGCCGTGCTTCCTGCTGGTCAGACAGGTAACATTTAATGGAGAATTTCCTGAAGTTCAGTGTCCTGGACGCCCCACTACTATATTAGTAATATACGTCCTTCCTTTTCTAAAGGTCACATCTCCAACCTAAGTAGTGCATCACACCCCAAAATTAAGTAAGATTCATTATCATACCCCAAAGTGTTTTCCAGCCCCTAAACCAGACAACACGCTTAGTTACATTCCTCTTGATTGGGGCGTGCAGCAAATTTTGCCCCCAGGAATCACTGCACACGGGATCCTGAAGATCGGTCTGAGACAGAAAGCACCTGGTGGTGGGAGTTAGGACTATGCTATGGCAGAGCGCCCCCTATTGTCTTCATCATTGTAACCAATCCATGTGTTTTTCTATTTTGGACTTAAGTCGGATGACTCAAGTAAAGCTTGGAAGTTCTTATGTAACAAGGCCGACCAGGGGAGTGTAGTCAGAGCCAGGTTCTTAAAGGCACCATAAAGGAAGAGAGTCCACTGAGCCTCCTGTCAGCGAGCTCTCCCCTGGTTCCTTGCACAGTCAGATGAAACCTATGCAATCTTCCTCACAACGTACCTTGTTCTTGCTGCGACCGCAGTAATCCAGGCAAATCAAAGGTAGATGAGGCAACTGTGTCCAACGGGGAAAATGGATAACTTTTATTGGAAAAGATTGATGAGAATAAGATGTTAAACAAAAGTACATCACCGGATCACTGCTCTCCCTGACGCTGGCTGCGATCGTACCCACAACTGTCACCGAAGTCGAAAGTCCCAACAATCCATACTCTGGAATCTGGGCGCCTGAGACCCCCTTCAGCGTTGGGGCCCTCTTATAGTCCTGGAGACCCGTCGTGCAAACTGTAAGTCCCTTTTTCTCAGTCCTGTAGGATCCAGGGCAACGGTTCCCTCATGTCCGGAGACCTGGCAGTGCCCTGTTTCATATGCGTCTGTCCTGTCCTAAGGCCCAGCCAGTTCTGGAGGGAAATCAGCAGCTTCCCCCGCACCTTGCAGCCCACAACAGTTAACTATCACTTATGTACAGACAGCATTGAATACAGTGAACACATTACATATAAGATACGTAACATATACAGCACAATAATATACAGGTGCATCGTATGGTGATATACAAAGGACATCAAGTGCACGGCGGTCATCTGAAAGGAAGAGAGGACCTGCCACCTCCTTACACATGAATTCCGGAGCTGGAAAAACTTTATTAGAAAGGCTGTGACAATATAAGTCGGGGGTCAATGTCACTGTTTCCTGTAGTTTACAACTAAATCCATGAATATGCAGATACAGTGAAAGTTTTGGACTTGTTACCAATTCCATATGTTGGTGCCGTTCTGACCCAGAGATAATGGAGCCCCTCAATCTCTACATCACTGTGTAATCCACATATTCCCATAATACATGAAATCTATACAATGCCCCCCACACAGAGTACAGAGACCCCAGTCCTCCATGTGCAGGTGGGGTCAGAGTCCTCTCCATCCAGGAGTGAGGTCCAGCCCCCAGTGGAGGCCACTACATCTACTGAGCCCTTTACCTTCAGGCAGATTTCAGTGTTAGACAAGGACAGTAATTATTTTAAAAAATGCACATTTTAAAGATATGCATCAATTTTTTTCCTCTACTTGACTTGTAAAAATATAAAATGTATTTTACCTTCAGTTATATGAGGTAGCTGGGTAAATATTCTCAGGCCATGATAACATAATTTTTCCATAGACTAAAAGAGGCAGAGGAACGTAAAGTACGCAAATTATCCCAGATGATGATTAGTCCTTGAGTAGTAAAAGTAATCGATCGCCATGATTTTGTTACTCTATCTAAGAGCAGCGTAATGTAGGGGCAGAGACCCTGATTCCGGTGATGCCTCACTTACTAGGCTGCTTCCTGCAGTTTCGATAAAATCTGTGCTTTATCTGCTGGAGACCTAGCAGTTCTCTGAATGCTGAGCGCTTTATAACCCCACCCACACCACTAATTGGCCTGCTTTTTGTGTATGTAACCAAAAAGCAGCAAATCAATGGTGGGGGCGGGGTTATACAGAGCTCTTGAATATAGTGGACTTCATGACAGCAGATTCACTAGTCCTGTAGTGATAATCTCCTGCTGATGAAACAGTAATTTTATAAGAACTACAGCAAGCAGCCCAGTGGTACCTCACTGGAATCAGGGTCTCTGTCTACATTCTGCTCTCGAATTACAGTAGATGGGAAAAATCATCATTTGCTGTCAGAAGACAATGAGGAATTAGTGATACTTCTCAGTTGTCCTTTAGCAGCACAGAATGGATTTATCACACCGCGCTTATTCATATCCGGGGATTGTCGGTTACTCCAGGACATAAAGCCGTCCGGAGGCGAGAGCAAGACACGTGACCAAACTGACCACATAGGATCACGGACAAAGGACATCCCGATTTTCCCTAGTATTCTTCAAGAGGCTATATCAAAATATTTTGTTGCTATTTTTTTTAGCTGGAAAACCCCATAATTCAGACCACAAATTCTCTCCCATTGGCAGCAGACTTGTCCTTAATCACCCCGTCTCACAATCAGCAGAATTCTCTAAGACCATGTTTCCACAGTGATTATTTGGTGAGTTTGTGACGCTGCAGTTTTTCTGCAGCATTTCATGCCTCAATTAGCCACATTAGGCTCCTTGTGTGTTCTTGTTGCATTTTTCTCTGTTTATTTTATGTGTTTTTATTGCATATTTTTGCTTTCATTTTCACTTTTGTTTCTTGTTGTACACCATGTTTTAAATAAAACTACTTTATTTTGTAGACTTCCTGTCCGCTTAGCTTTGATACAACTTTAATAATGTCGTGTGGATTGCATCCATTTTCGCTGCAGAAACGCAATAGAAACATTTATGCATTTTTTAAATGATGATTTTTTGCATCTCCAGTCAATGGGGAACACCCGCAAATAAAACACATATTAACAGCAAGAGAAAGTGACAGCTGCAGGTTTCATGACAGCTGTCAGGGGCGTGAGATTTCCATACGTCAGAAGTAAAAATATGCAATGATGAAGACAGTCGTCAGAAACCCATTTGCATAATTTTTAATGATTTTTAAACATGAAGTTGCGATTTCCTTTCTCTATTTTTGCACAATAAAGTTTGGCTTCTAATAGAAGATTCTGATGCTGGATCAGTGTTTGTGCCTTCTGCCGACCTCTCACCCATTACAAAGTCTCCATACATGGATCTTCTTATGGGGGAGAACTTTTTTTTGCCGTTTTATTTATATACACGTCATCTACTAATACGCTGTAATGTGTTTTTTGCATGAAAATATGTAGCAGACTGTCGCCTAAATGAGGGTGTCTCACACTCAGATGCAGCAGCTGGTTGTAAGTGAGGTGCGGACAGGGAGGTAGTTCACCGCGGGTCAGGCGGGGAGTCAGCGCAGCCTCTGTGATGTCAGCGATAGTCACTTAGGCTGCGCAGACTCCCCGCCTGACCCACGGTGAACTAACAGCGTGGGAAAATGTTCAGAAACTTTCCCACGCTAATGAGTTCATGTCAGGTCAGGCAGAGAGGCTGCGCAGGCAGCTTTTCATTCATTCCTTCGTGGATTATAGCCGGGGTGGTCACATTAGCACAGCTCCCGGTTGTAAACTATTTAACCCCTTGAGATGGATTGCAGCGTGTGACATGACTGTACGGCGGAAAGGTATGGGATATTGTTGCTTTTTTATTTTGGATTTTTTACAGGAGAACAAGGGCTTCAATTGGATTGGGAGTTAAATAAAGTTGGCAAAAATGTGTGTTTAATTATTTCATTAAAAGTCTTTATTGTTAGTGTGTGTGTGTGTGTGTGTGTGTGTGTGTTTTAACCCTTTCAGACTAGTGGATAGGTGTCTTATTGACACCTCTCCATTATTAACCAGGCTTAACCCCTTCAAGACCCAGCCTATGTTGACCTTAATGACCTGGCCATTTTTTGCAATTCTGACCAGTGTCCCTTTATGAGGTAATAAGTCAGGAACTCTTCAGCGGATCTTAGCGATTCTGAGATTGTTTTGGTGATATATTGGGCTTCATGTTAGTGGTATAATTATTGCGTTTATTTGTGAAAAAAATGGAAATTTGACATAAATTGTGAAAATTTTGCAATTTTCAAAATTTGAATTCTTATTCTGTTAAACCAGAGAGCTATGTGACACAAAATAGTTAATAAATAACATTTCCCACATGTTTACTTTACATCAGCACAACCTTGGAACCAATTTTTTTTTTTTGTTAGGAAGTTATAAGGGTTAAAAGTTGACCAGCAATTTCTCATTTTAACAACAAAATTTACAAAACCATTTTTTTAGGAACCACCTCACATTTGAAGTCACTTTGAGGGGTCTATATGTCAGAAAATACCCAAAAGTGACACCATTTTAAAAACTGCACCCCTCAAGCTACTCAAAACTACATTCAAGAAGATTATTAACCCTCCAGGTGCTTTACAGGAACTAAAGCAACGTGGAAGGAAAAAATGGACATTTTAATTTTTCCAACAAAAATTTTCTTTTATAGCATCAATTTTTTCATTTTCACATGGGTAACAGGATAAAATGGATTCGAAAATTTGTTGGGCAATTTCTCCCGAGTACACCGATACCTCATATGTGGTCATAAACCACTGTTTGGGCGTACGGCAGGGCCCGGAAGGGAAGGAGCGCCATTTTACTTTTTGAATGGAAAATTAGCTCCAATCGTTAGCGAACACCATGTCGCGTTTGGAGAGCCCCTGTGTGCCTAAACAGTGAAAACCCCCCACAAGTGACATTTTGGAAACTAGACCCCTTAAGGAACTTATCTAGATGTGTGTTGAGCACTTTGAACCGCCAAGTGCTTCACAGAAGTTTATAACGCAGAGCATTGAAAATAAAAAATCACATTTTTTTTCCTCAAAAATTATTTTTTATCCCGCTATTTTTTATTTTCACACGGCTAACAGGAGAAAATGGACCACAAAAGTTGTTGTGCAATTTGTCCTGAGTACACCGATACCCCACATGTGGGGGGAACCACTGTTTGAGCGCATGAGAGCGCTCGGAAGGGAAGGAGCACCATTTTGGAATGCAGACTTTGATGGAATGCTCTGAGGGCGTCATGTTGTGTTTGAAGAGCCCCTGATGTGCCTAAACAGGAGAAACCCCCACAAGTGACCCCATTTTGGAAACTAGACCCCTTAAGGAACTTATCTAGATGTGTGGTGAGCACTTTGAACCCCCAAGTGCTTCACAGAAGTTTATAAACGCAGAGCCGTGAAAATAAAAGATTTTTTTTTTCCTCAAAAATGATTTTTAGACCGCTATTTTTCATTTTCCCAAGGGTAACAGGAGAAATTGGAAACCAAAAGTTGTTTTACAGTTTGTCCTGAGTTTGCTGGTACCCAATATGCGGGGGAGAACCACTGTTCGGGCACACGTCGGGGCTTGGAAGGGAAGTAGTGATGTTTTGAAATGTTGACTTTAATGGAATGGTCTGGGACATCATGCTATGTTTGCAGAGCCCCTGATGTGCCTAAACAGTGGAAACCCCCTACAAGTGACCTCATTTTGGAAACTAGACCCCCCAAGGAACTTATCTAGATGTGTGGTGAGTACTATTAACCCCCAGGTGCTTCACAGAAGTTTATAACGCAGAGCCGTGAAATTAAAAAATCATTTTTTTCCTCAAAAAATGATTTTTTAGCTGCAATTTTTTATTTTCACAAGGGTAACAGGAGAAATTGGACCCCAAATGTTCTTTTAAAGTTTGTCCTGAGTACGCTGGTACCCCATATGTGGGGGGTAACCACTGTTCGGGCACACGTCGGGGCTCGGAAGGGAAGTAGTGTCATTTTGAAATGCTGACTTTGATGGAATGGTCTGCGGGCATCATGTTACGTTTGCAGAGCCCCTGATGTGCCTAAACTGTGGAAACCCCCCACAAGTGACCTTATATTGGAATCTAGACCCCCCAAGGAACTTATCTAGATGTGTGGTGAGCACTATTAACCCCCAGGTGTTTCACAGAAGTTTATAACGCAGAGCCGTTAAAACAAAAAATCTTTTTTTCCTCAAAAAATGATTTTTTAGCCTGCAATTTTTTATTTTCACAAAGGTAACAGGATAAATTGGACCAAAAAATTGTTGTCCAGTTTGTCCTGAGTACGCTGGTACCCCATATGTGGGGGACCACTGTTTGGGCATACGTCGGGGCTCGGAAGGGAAGTAGTGACGTTTTGAAATGCAGACTTTGATGGAATGGTCTGCTGGCGTCGTTACATTTGCAGAACCCCTGATGTGCCTTACCAGTAGAAACCCCCCACAAGTGACCCCATTTTGGAAACTAGACCTGGTCTGGTGAGCACTTTGAACCCCCGAGTGCTTCACAGAAGTTTATAACGCAGAGCCGTGAAAATAAAAAATCATTTTTTTTCCACAAAAATGATTTTTTAGCCCCCAATTTTTTATTTTACCAAGGGTAACAGGAGAAACTAGACCCCCAATCTGGTGCAATTTTTTTTTAGTACGCTGATACCCCATATGTTGGGGTAAACCACTGTTTGGGCACACGTCGGGGCTTGGAAGGGAGGGAGCACCGTTTGACTTTTCGAACGCAAAATTGGCTGGAAACAATGGTGGCTCCATGTCGCATTTGGAGACCTCCTTATGTGCCTAAACAGTGGAAACCCCTCAATTCTAACTCCAACCCTAACCCCAACACACCCCTAGCCACAACCCTAACCCCAACACACCCCTAACCCTAGTCTTAACCCTAATTCCAACCCTAACTGTTGTGAATTCACTTTCTGGCCTGACTCTGGTTACTAGTGAAGGTAGTGGAGCTGGTTATATTGACAGAGGGGTCGCGAGTTCTCTTTCCGGGCTCCCTCTGGTGGTTACAGGAGGTAATGGAGCTGATCTAATTAACAGAGGTCTGCCACCTGATAATGAGGTGGACGATTGGACATCTGGAGTCTCGGACTGGATTTAAGACAGCCGACTCCCTCTATCCCTGCTGGTGATTTTTCCTGCCTCCTGAGGTCTTAGTTTCCAGCTCAGTCCCTGCATGCTCAAGCTAAGTGTTCTTTTGCTATTGTTCACATTTGATTTTGTCTGTTCAGTTTTGTGTGGTCAGCCAGCCCCGGCTGGGGCTGTGCTGAATTTCCATCCTTATGTTACTGCTTGTGCCAGTTTGTTTTTGTCCCTTATTAGATTGGCCTCTTTTTGCTCTGCTTTCAGTATATGCCAGAGTGCTGATATAGTGGGCGAAGTCTAGAGACTTCAGTATTTTTCTATCAGACGTGCTGGACATTTTTTGCAGGGTTTTTTGCATGATTGCAGACGGTGTCTTTCCTTCCCTGTCCTGTCTAGTTAGTGTGGGCCCCATCATTTGCTCAGCCTATTTTCCTACCTGCGTTTGTGTTTTCATCTTGTCTCACCGACAATATATGTTTGGAGGCTATTTATTCCTTTGGGGTATGCTCTGGGGCAGTTTAGATTTCCCCTTTCTTGCTTTAGGCTTATTTAGTTCTCCGGCAGTGTCGAGGCATCTAGAATCATCGTAGGTACGCTCCATGGCTACTGCTAGTTGTGTGGATAGGATTAGGGGTCTGCAATCCGCTTAGTTACCAACCTCTCTGGTTTTCTGTGGCTTAGCTTGGTCTTGCTTTCCTCCTCGGTGACCCAATCATAACACCTAACCCTAATTTTAACTCTAATTCTAACCATAACCCTAATAGAAAAATAAAAATAATTTATTTATTTTATTATTTCTCCCTACCTATGGGGGTGATAAGGGGGGATGATTTACTATTTTTTTTATTTTGATCACTGTGATAGGATCTATCACAGTAATCAAAATGAATGAATAGAACCTGCCGCTTGGCAGATTCGACAGGCGCACTGCACATGCGTCCGCCATTTTGGAAGATGGCGGCGGACACCGGGAGCCACAACGGGACTCAAAGGGTAACGGGAGGGTGATCGGAAGGTGGGGGGAGCGGAGGGATGGGAAGGGGGAGCAGATGCTGCCGGCGGTGGCAGATTGCGGCCGTCAGTCGGTGGCAGGGGCCAATCACCCCCGTCAGTCGGTGGGGGTTGGATCGGTGTCTCCAGCCATGGCCGATGCTATTTCAGGATCGGCCATGGCTGGATTGTAATATTTCATCAAACTTCATTAATATTACTCTGATTGGCTGTTGAAAGTGAAGCAGTCAATCAGAGCGATCATAGCCACAGAGGGAGGCAAAGGCACCCCCCCCGGGGTGAAGCACAAGGCCTCCTGTATCTGCGGGACGGGTGACCTTTTAGTGACCCCGGTCACCCCCCCGCAGGAACGTGATTTTTACCATGACGCCTATGTAGGCATCATGGGTCAGGAAAGGGTTAGCCCCTTCGCGATCCAGCCTGTTTTCACCTTTCTGACTCTGCCAATTTTTACAATTCTGACCACTGTCCCTTTATGAGGTAAAAACTCTGAAACTCTTCCGCGGATCCCGGTGATTCTGAGACTGTTTTCTTGTGACATATTGTACTTTAGAATAGCAGTAAAATTTCTTCGATATGACATTTTTATGCCCTTAAATCACAGAGATATGGCACGCAAAAAACTTAATAAACAACATTTCACATACGTTTACTTTACATCAGCACAATTTTGGAACCAACTTTTTTTTGTTAACAAGTTATAAGGGTTAAAAGTTAACCAGCGATTTCTCATTTTTTTTCAACAAATTTTACAAAGCCATTTTTTTTAGAGACCACATCACATTTGAAGTGACTTTGAGGGGTCTATATGATAGAAAATACCCAAAAGTGACACCATTCTAAAAAATGCACCCCTCAAGGTACTCAAAACCACATTCAAGAAGTTTATTAACCCTGCTTCACAGGAATTTTTGGAATGTTTAAAAAAAAAAAAATGAACATTTAATTTTTTTCACAAAAAATTTACTTCAGATCCACTTTGTTTTATTTTACCAAGGGTAACAGGAGAAATTGGACCCCAAAAGTTGTTGTGCAATTTGTCCTGAGTATGCTGATACCCCATATGTGGGAGTAAACTATTGCTTGGGCACACGGCAGAGCTCGGAAAGGAAGGAGTGCCGTTTGACTTTTTCAACGCAGAATTGGCTAGTATTGAGATCAGACGCATGTCGCGTTTGGAGACCCCCTGATGTGCCTAAACAGTGGAAACCCCCCCAAATCTAACTCCAACCCTAACCCCAACACACCCCTAACCCTATTCCCAACCCTAACCATAAACCTAACCCTAATCCTAACTTTAGCCCCAACCCCAACCCTAATGGGAAAAAGGAAATAAATACATTTTTTTATTTTATTTTTCCCTACCTAAGGGGGTGATAAAGGGGGGTTTGATTTACTATTTAGGCTGGGTTCACACGTAGCGGAACTCTCGCGGAAATTACCGCGAGAGTTCCGGAATTCCATTCCGCGGGAAAATCACATTTTAAATTCCTGCGATTTTCCCGCGGAAAAACTAGCGTTTTCCAAGCGATCTGGAGCATCGCTTGGAGAACTGATTGACAGGTTGGTCACACTCGTCAAAGATAGTGTTTGACAAGTGTGACCAACTTTTTACTACTGAGGCCGCCTATGCAGCATCAGTAGTAAAAGATAAAATGTAAAAAATAATAAAAAAAAAAAAATGGTGTTATTCTTACCTTCCGACGTCCCGTGCAGCCTTCCCGCGTCTCTCCACGCTCCCGGTCCCAGTAATCCTTTGCGAAAATGCCCTCGATGACGTATGTTCTCGCGAGATCGCGACATCTCGCGGTAATTCCCGATGACGTCGCGCAAATGACCGCGAGACTTCGCGATCCCGCGAGAACGGACGCCATCGCGGGCATTTTCGCAAAGGATTACTGGGACCGGGAGCGTGGAGAGAGGCGGGAAGGCTGCGCGGGACGTTGGAAGGTGAGAATAACAATATTTTTTATTTTAAATTCTATTTTTTACAGGGATATGGTACCCAAAGCCCGGAGGACAGTCTCCTCTCCTCCGGACCGTGGGTACCATCCGCAATTGTTCTGCTTACTTTTCGCATGGTGTGCACAGCCACATGCGGAAAGTAAGCAGAACAATGCATTCCTATGGGTGTGGGATCGCCGCGATTCCGCAAAATTAATGAGCATGCTGCGTTTTTTAACCGCGAAGCGATTCCGCCGCGGTAAAAACCGCAGCATTAGCACAGCATTGCGGAATCCCATAGGAATTGCTGGGATACTTATTTTTCACGTTTTCGTGGCAAAATCGCGCGGTTAAATCCGCCGCGGAAACGCAAAAAAAAAACGCCACGTGTGAACTAAGCCTTAGGTTGGAGTCACACTAACCAGCGCAAAATACGGTCAGTATTTTACATGCGTAATACGGATGACAGACCCCTAAATAGTGCTCCGTATGTCATCCGTAATCAAGGTGTGGTCGCGTATTTTGCGCATGTCAGCATCCGTATGGCGAGATTTTCTCACAGGCTTGCAAAATGGACATATAATGGAGCCCTATGACAGGGTTTATGACAGACACGAAAGAATAGATATAGACACATAGAATGCATATAAATATATATATATATATATATATATATATATGCATTCTATGTGTATATATCTATTCTTTTGTTTCTTTATTAAACCTGTCAGTGTGAGTTTACTGTATCGTGCACTGAATTGCCGGCTTTGCTAAAAGTCACTGGGGGCGTAGTACGCTGACAATCGCAGCATGCTGCGAGTGGCACGGAGCGTAGGATACGGATGAGAAATATACGGCTGGTGCGAGGGACCCCATAGAGAATCATTGGCCTGTGTCTAATGCGTGCTTTTCATAGAATCATAGAATCATAGAATCGTAGAGTTGGAAGGGACCTCCTGGGCCATCTGGTCCAACCCCCTGCTCAAAGCAGGATTCGCTAAATCATCCCAGTTAGATGTCTGTCCAGCCTTTGTTTGAAGACTTCCATTGAATGAGAACTCACCACTTCTCGTGGCAGCCTGTTCCACTCATTGATCACTCTAACTGTCAAAAAGTTTTTTCTAATATCTAATCTGTGTCTCCTCCCATTCAGCTTCATCCCATTGCTTCTAGTCTTTCCTTGTGCAAATGAGAATAAAGTTGATCCTTCTACAATGTGACAGCCCTTTAGATATTTGTAGACAGCTATTAAGTCTCCTCTCAGTCTTCTCTTTTGCAAACTAAACATTCCCAAATCCTGCAACCTTTCCTCATAAGACAGGGTTTGCAGACCGGTCACCATTCTGGTCGCTCTTTTCTGAACTTGCTCCAGTTTGTTGATGTCTTTTTTAAAATGTGGTGCCCAAAATTGGACACAATATTCCAGATGAGGTCTGACCAAAGAGGAGTAGAGGGAAATAATTACTTCACGTGATCTAGACTGTATGCTTCTGTTAATACATCCTAGAATTGCATTTGCCTTTTTTGCTGCTGCATCACACTGTTGACTCATATTCAGTCTGTGATCTATTAGTATACCCAAGTCTTTTTCACATGTGCTGTCACTTAGCCCTATTCCTCCCATTCTATATATGCTTTTTTCATTTTTATTGCCCAGATGTAGTACTTTGCATTTCTCCCTGTTAAAAACCATTCTGTTAGTTGCTGCCCACTTCTCCAGTTTATTTAAATCTTTTTGAATCCTCTCTCTCTCTTCTCTAGTATTAGCTATCCCTCCTAGCTTTGTGTCATCAGCAAATTTAATCAGTTTACCCTCAATTCCTTCATCTAAATCGTTGATAAAGATGTTGAACAATACAGGGCCCAGGACAGAGCCCTGTGGTACCCCACTTGAGACATTCTTCCAACTGGATGTGCAGCCATTTACGACCACTCTTTGGGTCCGATCACTAAGCCAGTTATGAATCCACCTAACAGTTGCCTTGTCCATTCCATACTTAGTCATTTTTTCAATAAGGATTGTATGAGAGACTTTGTCAAATGCTTTGCTGAAGTCAAGATATACTATATCTACAGCATTTCCTTGATCCACCCAATCAGTAATACCATCATAGAAGGAAATTAAATTAGTCTGACATGACTTATTAGTTACAAACCCATGCTGACTCTGTTTAATCACTTCATTCTTATCCAGGTATTGACATACATGTTGTTTAATAATTTGTTCAAAGATCTTTCCTGGTATAGAAGTCAGACTCACCGGCCTATAGTTGCCTGGGTCCACCTTCTTCCCCTTTTTGAAGATAGGAACAACATTTGCTCTTCTCCAGTCTTCTGGCACTTCTCCTGTTCTCCAAGAATTTTCAAAGATTATGGAGAGGGGTTCAAAAATTTCTTCTGCTATCTCCTTCAGTACTCTGGGGTGTAATTCATCTGGACCTGGAGACTTGAATACATTTAGGTTAGCTAAGTGTTTCCTCACTATCTTTCTGTTTATAGATATCCTGGATTCTTCTATTCCCTTAATAGGACAGTGAATAACAGTTGATGTTACATTTCCTTTCTGAGAGAAAACAGATGCAAAATAGGAATTTAAAAGTTCAGCCTTCTCAACATCCTGTCTTACCATTTCATCATTTTCATCCTGTAAAAATCCTATAGCATCTTTGACTTTTCTTTTACTTTTGACATATCCCCAAAATCCTTTATTATTGCTTTTGACATCTCTTGCAAGCCTCAATTCATTTTCAGCTTTAGATAATCTGATTTGTGCCTTGCAGGTTCTGCAGACAGCATTATATTCTTCTTTAGATATGCCTCCTTCTTTCCATTTTATAAACATTTTTTGCTTCCTTTTTAGCATGTGCTTAAGTTCTGTGTTCATCCATCCTGGTTTCCTTAAATGCTTCCTATTCTTCCCTCTTTTCGGAATTGTTAACAACTGTGCTTTGAGAATTTCATTTTTCCCATCCTTCCTGGACATTTTTGTCTTTAAGGATATCCAGCCATTGGATCCCTCCAATTCTCTTTCTGAATCCCTTAAAATCTGCCTTTCTGAAATCTAACCTTGACGTCTGAGTCTTCACAGGTCTTCCGCCTCTAGTTATCCAAAATTCTAAAATAGCATGGTCGCTACCTCCTAGGGTCCCAGCCACTTTTACCTCCTCAACCATTTCCTCCCTGTTTATAAGGATTAGATCCAAGGTAGCAGTTCCCCTTGTTTTCTCCTTTACCTTTTGGAAGATAAAGTTGTCAGCAAGAGAGGATAAGAATTTCCTTGACCTGTTAGTTTTGCCTGAGAGAGATTCCCAACAAATGTCTGGATAGTTGAAATCTCCCATGACAACTATGTCATATTTTTTGGAGAACTTGGCCATTTGATGCATAAAGAGTTCATCCATATCTTCAGCTTTTAGCACCTCTCACTCTCCCGTATTCCTCGCCAGTGTGACTCCGGCCTTATAGCGGGTTTTTATAGCGGGATTTCATGTTTGGCAGCTGTCATACACTAAGGCTATGTGCCCACGTTGCGTTTAAATCCGGACCCTTAAAACCGGACTCCTTCCCAGAAATCGTGCGGTTTTTACCGCGCGATTTTACCGCGATTCTGTTCGTGATTTTCGCGTGCGATATTCAAGCACTTTCCAAGCGATTTGAAGCATCGCTTGGAAAGTGATTGACAGGTTGGTCACACTCGTCAAACATAGTGTTTGACAAGTGTGACCAGGTTTTTACTATTGAGGCCGCCTATGCGGCATCAAAAGTAAAAGATAGAATGTTAAAATGCTAAAAAAAATAAAAAAATCGGGGTATATTTACCATCCGACGTCCCGCGCAGTATCAGCGACGCTCCCGTTCCCAGCGATGCCTTGCGAGACCTGTGATGACGTTGGTCTCGCGTTGCTATAGCGATCTCACGAGACCGCTAGTCACGCGAGACTACGTCATCACAGGGCCTTGCCGCAAGGCATTACTGGGAACGCTGAGGCCCGGGATGGCAGCGCGGGACGTCGGAAGGTAAATATACCCCGATTTTTTATTTTTTATTCTTTTTTTTACAGGGGTATGGTACCCAGGGCCTGGAGGACAGTCTCCTCTCCTCCACACCGTGGGTACCAACCGCACATGAGACGCTTAACTTCGCGCATGGTGGGCATAGCCACATGCGGGAAGTAAGCGATTCTCATGCATTCCTATGGGTGCGGAATTGCGGCAATTCTTTGCGATTCCGCACAAAAAAATGAGCATGCTGCGATTTTTTCCGCGATGCGATTCCGCCGCGGAAAGAAGCGCAGCATTAGCACAGCATGTGCGGAATGCCATAGGAATGCATGGGGGGCGTTCTGTACACGATATTTAAACGTTTTCGCACCGAAAATCGCGGCAAAAACGCTTAAAAATCGCATCGTGGGCACACAGCCTAAAAGACGCTTTTTATTGCAAAAAATAGTTTTTGCATCACCACAGTTTGAGAGCTATAATTTTTCCATATTTTGGCCCACAGAGACATGTGAGGTCTTGCTTTTTGCAGGATGAGTTGACATTTTTATTGGTACCATTTTCGGCATCGCATTGTTCCGGTGGGAGCGTGCAGGGAGCCCCCTCTCCCTGCTCGATTCTTCTCTATGCCGCTGTCAGTACTGACAGCGGCATCAGCGGGTTAAATGCCCATGATCAGTGCTAGCACCGATTGTGGGCTTTGCTGCGGGGTGTCAGCTGTCACATACAGCTGACACCCGCACCCGCTCAGTGTGAGGCTGCGGTGATCGTGCTGCCGTACTACTACTGCTGCGGGCAGAAATGCAGTTCACGCAGAGCAGAAATAGTATGGCGAAGGTCGGGAAGGGGTTAATCCAGATAGTCATTCCATGCAAAAACATTAATATATAACATTAATCTATAATATGTTGTTTTGTAACAATTTTAGAAGGCCTAAAAATGCAGCAATTTTTCATTTTTTTCGAGGAAATTTACAAAACTTATTTTTTTTTAGAGACCTATTCAGTTTTGAAGTGACTTTGGGGGTCCTATATATTGGAAACCCCCAAAAGTGATACCATTTTAAAAACAGCACCCCCCAACATACTACTGTCAGGTAATTTATTAACCCTTCAGGTCAGTGGCGTAGCAACTGTTTGTGGCGCCCGGGGCAGTCGAAAAATTTGCCGCCCCTTTGGTCGTTGATAATCCGGAAACATCCGAAGAGCCCACACTACACTCAAAGATCAAATTTTTAGTCTGCTACTAACTCTGCGGTTATTATTTCTAGACTTTCATCTTCTTGCAGTTCTCTCTATATATGTATGTATTAGCTTGATGATGCTGGATGAAGACCTAATGGCTTTTTTAATAATAATTTTTAATAATGTGACAGACCTTACATATTGGATTATAAAGGGCCCTGTTTTTTTATTACATACCGTCCTGTCTTGTTAGCTGTATAATGCAATGATGGCTGATGGAGCATGGGAAAGGTTCCTTTCTAATGGAGGAGCTGATGGACTGGTAGTTTGGTCACCGGCTCCTCCATCAGCAGTCATTTTATATCTAAAAAGAAAGGGGACTATGTAATAAAAGAGGGCACTGTAAATAACAAAATTAACAAGAATACACTATGTAAGGGACAGCACTATACATAACAGCAGAGGAAGCTATATAATAAGGGACGACATCATATATAACTAGAGAGGATGGTACGTAATAAGGGATGGTGTTATACATAATAAAAGAGGAAACTATGTAACTAAGGATGGTGTTATACAGAATTAGTGAGTACACTATATACTAAGGGACTGTGTTAGACATAGTGAGTACACTATATACTAAGGGACTGTGTTAGACATAATAAACATAATGTCTTCCTCCACCTCCCCCTGTTCCTAAGGCCATTATAAGTCCCAATCCCCCACACCCCTCATTGTCCTCCTCCCCTCGCATCCCATTATTGCCCTCTTCACCACCTACATCATTTTCTTCTCCCCCACCACTACCTTTGCTTTCTCCTCCACCACCCCCATTTATTGCCCTTTCCACCACCACCATCACTGCATTCTCCCCCACCACCCCATCATTTATTTTTCCCTCACCACCCCATCATTGCCCTCTCCATCACCCCCATCATTGCCTTCTCCCCATCACCCCCACCCTTGCCTTCTCCCCATCGTTGCCTTCTCCTTCACCCCATCACTGCCTTCTCCCCATCACTCCCATCATTGCCTGCTCCATCACCCCATCATTGTCTTCTCCCCATCACCCCATCACTCCCATCATTGCCCGCTCCATCACCCCATCACTCCCATCATTGCCCGCTCCATCACCCCATCACTCCCATCATTGTCTGCTCCATCACCCCATCATTGCCTGCTCCATCACTCCCATCATTGCCTTCTCCCCATCACTCCCATCATTGCCTGCTCCATCACTCCATCATTGTCTTCTCCCCGTCACTCCCATCATTGCCTTCTCCCCATGACTCCCATCATTGCCTGCTCCATCACTGCATCATTGTCTGCTCCTTCACCCCCATCATTGCCTGCTCCATCACTCCCATCATTGCCTTCTCCTTCACCCCATCACTGCCTTCTCCCCATCACTCCCATCATTGCCTGCTCCATCACCCCATCATTGTCTTCTCCCCATCACTCCCATCATTGCCTTCTCCATCACACCATCACTGCCTTCTCCCCATGACTCCCATCATTGCCTGCTCCATCACCCCATCACTCCCATCATTGTCTGCTCCATCACCCCCATCTTTGCCTTCTCCTTCACCCCATCACTGCCTTCTCCCTATCACTCCCATCATTGCCTGCTCCATCACCCCATCATTGTCTTCTCCATCACCGCCTTCTCCCCATGACTCCCATCATTGCCTGCTCCATCACCCCATCACTCCCATCATTGTCTGCTCCATCACCCCCATCTTTGCCTGCTCCATCACTCCCATCATTGCCTTCTCCTTCACCCCATCACTGCCTTCTCCCCATCACTCCCATCATTGCCTTCTCCATCACCCCATCACTGACTTCTCCCCATGACTCCCATCACTGCCTTCTCCCCATCACTCCCATCATTGCCTGCTCCATCACCCCATCACTCCCATCATTGTCTGCTCCATCACCCCCATCATTGCCTTCTCCTTCACCCCATCACTGCCTTCTCCCCATCACTCCCATCATTGTCTTCTCCCCATCATTGCCTTCTCCATCACCCCATCACTGCCTTCTCCCCATCACTCCCATAATTGCCTACTCCATCACCCCATCACTCCCATCATTGTCTGCTCCATCACGCCCATCATTGCCTTCTCTGCATCACCCCCATCATGGCCTTCTCCCATTACCCCCTCATGGCCTTCTCCCATCACCCCCTCATGGCCTTCTCCCATCACCCCAGGCATTATGGCCTTCTCTCCCCATCATGGTCTTCTCATGTCCCCATTTCCTCCAGGGCCAGGCTAACCTACACACACACACAAAGACATACACACAGACATTCACACACTCACAGACATACATACAGACACACACACACAGACATACATACAGACACCACCTCTCTCCTCTCCCCTGTCCGCAGCATCGCCCGCGCTTCCTCGCTCACACAGCAGCGGCCGCTGAATGATGACGTCATTCAGCGGCGCTTCTCTGTGTCAAACAGGAAGCAGGACGGGTCCTTGCAGCTCCACTCCTGCTATTCCCGCTTGCAGGCAGCGGAGCTGCTGTGATTGCTCCCTGCCCGCCACTGCACTGCACTGTGCCTCACTGCCTCCGCGCTTCTCCCACAGAGAGGAATTGCTGCTGCTGCCGCGCCGCCCCCACACATGTGCCGCCTGGGGCGGACCGCCCCCCTCACGCTACGCCACTGCTTCAGGTGCTTTTCAGGAATGAATGTAAAATGGCATAACAGGAATGAAGAAGTGTATTTTTACCACCTAAATGTTTCTAATGTCTGAACAGACCGCTACAGCTGGAAGACTTGAAGGCCGTTATTTGGCATGGCAAACATCAGGACCACACGATCAAAATCTCAGGGTGCCGATGGGGTTGAAAAAGGAGCCCCCACACTCTGTTAACCATTTATATGATGTAGTCACTATTGACAGCAGCATTTAAGGGGTTAGACGATCATATTCGGTGTCAACAAGTAAGCGGCACACAACTGGACATGTGACACATCATTGAGTTTCATGTGGCAGTGTGGGGAGCACAGAGAAGCAAATATTAAGAAGAGAATTACCTTCATAGAGGGGTTATGATCATTCATAAATTGCTTCCATAGGTTTGATCCCCAGGATTAGGAGAGATTTGGGGTGTAAGCATAACATTAGTAATTCCTGCGCTGCACTGACAAGGGGGTTGGACACAATGACCCTGGAGGTCCCCTCCAACTCTCACATTCTAGGATTCTATGATAATAAACAAGAGTAAAACATCAAGACAGAAAGAAAAAGGGTCTATGACCCAAACTGGTAGGTGAGACTGGCTAGCCCCATATTATATGAGGTCACAACCAGGTTTCGCCTGAGGAAGGCAGCACTAGTAATTAGTCCTCAGGAGCACATAACCCTGAAATGTGCAGTGATTATACACTGTCCATAATAAAAGTGGCTAATGTGCTACTTACCACGTTTGTGGAAGCGTGCTTAGCGCGAAACGGCCGTAGTCCTGTTTCTTGCCTGCGCTTATCCTGCCCTCATAAACCTTGTCCATATATGCTTTTCTGAAATAAAGGACTAAGGGTTTTTATGATACGGTAAACGGAGTGTGCTGCTTTTTTCCTTGTTTTTGGATGACCTCATGTGTGCTTCTTCAAGCAAGCACCTTCATTACCGTGCTTTCACCCTGCAAAGTGTTGCTGACTCAGAGTCCACCACTCCACTAGTAAGTAGACTGTTTCTTAATGCCATTCTATTTTTTTCTTTTTTGATTTACCTCTTGTAAATGCATCTTTCCCCTGTCTGGGATAATAGACTAGTAATGATAACAGCCCATAGTCTGCAATGTGCACTGGTAATGAAATGGCGCTGGTGTGTGCACACAATAAGTATTTGCTGCATACATTTCTGCACCAAAAACGAGCTTCTTGGCAGGATAATCGCTTTGATATTGCTGCTTTTTTTTTCACTTTTTTTTTTTAGAATGGGTGAAAAAACACTGCAAAAATGCTGAAAGGATAGACTCTGCAGACATGACACTAAAGTGACTTTAGTCTCTCTGTGCTCATCTCTATGACTGAAAGCCAGGAAGAATAATTTTCTTCCGGTAGCCAAAACTTCAGTAAAGTGAACAGACAGCATTTTCATGTGATTAGTCTGCATATTAACCCAATATTTGCAGGTTAATGGCATTTGGGGACATGACCGGCTTCCTTTAAGGTCATCCTGGGTGTTGTAGGTTCTATAGGTTGAGGGATGACTTGACATTGTAATTGATCACTGTACTAAGCGTGGTTATGTATTCATGTACTGACTGTGGTTCTGGTGCTGTATTTATATCCTGATGATTGTTCTTACATTGTAGTCACATACCGTTGGCAGCAGAGCGGCTCAGTGATGCTTTGCAGCCTTGGTACCCAGTGTTCAAACCCCACCAAAGACAACATCTGCACAGAGTTTATATGTTCTCCTTGTTTGCGTGGGTTTCCTCCCACACTGCAAAGACATACTGATTGGGAATCAGAAACTAAATCCCCTATTGGGACAGCGATGCGAATGTTTGTAAGATGCTGTGGTAGAATTAATGGCGCTATTTTAAGCGAGTAAAATAAATACTGATAAATCTGGTGCTGTATTTTTATTGTGCTTGTTAATATAGCACATACATATTCCTTACAAACATTATCATTAATGGCTCTATCGGGGCTCGCAACCCAAATTCTCTATGTGTAGCTCTTTGGTACATGTACTTGCATTCATGTACTGATGATGTATACATGTAATGATGGGTGCTGTAGTCATGTACTGATGATGGTCCTGGTGCTGATATTTTATCTGATCGTGCATAGATGTCATCAGATGATGACGTCCTACTTTGCTACTTTGACAAAGTATTATGCCGTCTGACAAGTACCAATTATTGTGCAGTACCCTGCCTCAGCCGCAATCAGAAGACAGAGCAACTCCGCAATTAAGGATAGGTCATCAGTGATAAAGTAGTGGACAACCTCATCAGTATATATGATGGGATCATTAAACTTTTGCATTTGGTGTGGTATTGGGGATTGAGACAAGAGATAGGTGTCCTACCTTCGTGTACTGTGGTTGTCTTCTAGATGTGTTCTACATCTGTGCAAGTTCTATAATTTCACGGCATACTCCTATAAACGCCTACTTCATTACCAGTACTGAAACAGGTGTCAATGCACTATTTGTGGTGCTGCTACATCATTCATTTTTCTCATCATTACTTTTATCTATTGGGTGAGGAAGGTGCTTGCACTTTGGTGTGGTCTGAAAATGAGGTATTTGCCTTTCCCACAAAATCATGGGACCCATTATTGAAAATTTTAATCCTATACACTGCGTCTCTTATACAATTGATTCTGCTGACCTCACACAATACAATCAACATTGCCCCCCCCCCCCCTCACACCTTCCAAACCCCGTTAATGTCATACACATTACAATCAATCCCCAGGAAATTCCAAAATTATTTTAATAATTACCGTATATAACTAACAATTCAGAACATTGGGGTCCCCACGATCGTCACAACAAGAGTCCATTGATATTTTGCTATATGTACAGTGGGGCAAAAAAGTATTTAGTCAGTCAGCAATAGTGCAAGTTCCACCACTTAAAAAGATGAGAGGCGTCTGTAATTTACATCATAGGTAGACCTCAACTATGGGAGACAAACTGAGAAAAAAAAAAATCCAGAAAATCACATTGTCTGTTTTTTTTTTTCATTTTATTTGCATATTATGGTGGAAAATAAGTATTTGGTCAGAAACAAGCAATCAAGATTTCTGGCTCTCACAGACCTGTAACAACTTCTTTAAGAGTCTCCTCTTTCCTCCACTCATTACCTGTAGTAATGGCACCTGTTTAAACTTGTTATCAGTATAAAAAGACACCTGTGCACACCCTCAAACAGTCTGACTCCAAACTCCACTATGGTGAAGACCAAAGAGCTGTCAAAGGACACCAGAAACAAAATTGTAGCCCTGCACCAGGCTGGGAAGACTGAATCTGCAATAGCCAACCAGCTTGGAGTGAAGAAATCAACTGTGGGAGCAATAATTAGAAAATGGAAGACATACAAGACCACTGATAATCTCCCTCGATCTGGTGCTCCACGCAAAATCCCACCCCGTGGGGTCAGAATGATCACAAGAACGGTGAGCAAAAATCCCAGAACCACGCGGGGGGACCTAGTGAATGAACTGCAGAGAGCTGGGACCAATGTAACAAGGCCTACCATAAGTAACACACTACGCCACCATGGACTCAGATCCTGCAGTGCCAGACGTGTCCCACTGCTTAAGCCTGTACATGTCCAGGCCCGTCTGAAGTTTGCTAGAGAGCATTTGGATGATCCAGAGGAGTTTTGGGAGAATGTCCTGTGGTCTGATGAAACCAAACTGGAACTGTTTGGTAGAAACACAACTTGTCGTGTTTGGAGGAAAAAGAATACTGAGTTGCATCCATCAAACACCATACCTACTGTAAAGCATGGTGGTGGAAACATCATGCTTTGGGGCTGTTTCTCTGCAAAGGGGCCAGGACGACTGATCCGGGTACATGAAAGAATGAATGGGGCCATGTATCGTGAGATTTTGAGTGCAAAACTCCTTCCAACAGCAAGGGCATTGATGATGAAATGTGGCTGGGTCTTTCAACATGACAATGATCCAAAGCACACCGCCAGGGCAACGAAGGAGTGGCTTCGTAAGAAGCATTTCAAGGTCCTGGAGTGGCCTAGCCAGTCTCCAGATCTCAACCCTATAGAAAACCTTTGGAGGGAGTTGAAAGTCAGTGTTGCCAAGCGAAAAGCCAAAAACATCACTGCTCTAGAGGAGATCTGCATGGAGGAATGGGCCAACATACCAACAACAGTGTGTGGCAACCTTGTGAAGACTTACAGAAAACGTTTGACCTCTGTCATTGCCAACAAAGGATATATCACAAAGTATTGAGATGAAATTTTGTTTCTGACCAAATACTTATTTTCCACCATAATATGCAAATAAAATGAAAAAAAAACCGACAATGATTTTCTGGATTTTTTTTTTCTCAGTTTGTCTCCCATAGTTGAGGTCTACCTATGATGTAAATTACAGACGCCTCTCATCTTTTTAAGTGGTGGAACTTGCACTATTGCTGACTGACTAAATACTTTTTTGCCCCACTATATGTATGATGTTTCCCATTGAAGTCAATGAGGAATTATGTCATTGATCACTCCTAAATAGTTTATATGACAAAAATGAAGATCTTTGTCCTTTGCAGACTTTAAATCAGAGCCAGAAAGCAATGAACCCCTCCCATGTCTTCAGAATCAAGGATATGGAGTCACCTTCTAAGGCCGGGGTCACACTTGCAAGAAATTTGCATGAGTCTCGCACGTCAATACCCAGCACTGCCGTCAGCACTCGGGACCGGAGTGTGTGGATCTATGCAGCCGAGCGCTCCAATCCGAGTGCCAAGTATTGAGATGCGAGACTCGTGCGAGTTTCTCACAAGCGTGACCCCGGCCTCGTCAGAATTTTGGCAGCCAAATATTTTTCCATTTAGCCCATAGATCTGCCTTAACGGTCAATGGCAGGAAGACACTTTGGAAGCCCCCCCAAAAAAGAAATCAACATTAGGGCTGAATCACGTGCGGCGGTTTTCCAAAAATGTTGTGCCAAAAGAAAGCTGAGCAATCCGCAATGTGATAATAACCCATAACGCTGAAATTAAGGAGGTTCATCCTCATACACAAACACAGGCATAATTAAAAGTCAGTTTCTTCCTCTGGAAGATCTTGGACCAAGAATCCATTGCATGAGAGGAGGGAGGCCGGCATAACGCCATGCTGAACACTCAGACTGTCTCCACACAACACACATGATCGCGGTTTTACTTTGATTTTCAGAAAATTGACGCAAAACCACAATAAAACCATGATGTGCAGACTGCTGGACTCCTCACCGGGTGTCTGCTGTATAACCCCTAGACATGCGGCATGTGCCCTTAGGGTACGTCTACCACAGGTCTAAAAAAAAATACTATCGGAAGTCAACTTCTATGTAGAGAACGTGAACATTTACAGAATCATTGCACAGCACAAGAGGGGGATTAATCTCTGAATGTACTTTTTTTTTTTTTTAAACAGATTTGTTTTCCTTCCTAATTTGTTATTCATTTTGCACTTTAATACTCTTGGCCACTTTTCTGTTTTTTGCTCGTCAATATGGGTAGGATTAGTCAATTCCAGATGTTTTAGCCTAAAATTCATCATTTAAAGACTTTTTGAAAAAGCTGAAAAATGTTTCCACAATTGTACTCCAGTACATTTTCTTTTAATCCCATCATGCAATATTTTAGCTTAACAGTCATGCAACCTACAACTATAAAAGTCACAAAAGGCAAAAATGATTCATTAGTAGAAGCGAGCATGCTCAAGCGCTGAGTGTCTTCGGCGTGCTCGAATAATATGTTCGTGTCCCTGCAGCTGTTTAAGCAGCCGCAGACAGGCAATCCCTGCGTGTGTTGCGGCTGTTGAACAGCCGCGGGGACTCACACATTAGTCGAGCACGCCGAAGACACTCGGTTAGCCCCCCGACCATGCTCATGTAGCAGATTTGCTCATCACTATTCATAAGCGCCACAGTGAACCAAAAAAAGGTTTGTAGCCACCAGAGGAAACACTGCAGTTATATGGGTGTTTTAGCAGTGAAATGCCCACGTAGCTGGCGTCCGGCTGCAGATCTGAACCATTTACACCCTAAATTTTAGGGCATTGTATATTAAAATGAGGTTTCAAATCACAATGACCCAAGAGAGATTATTGTATCTTGAGAACCTTATAACCTGAGGCCATTGTCATTCGTGGGACCACCGAATACTTACAAATCAATTGATTGACAAAGTTGTATTCAAGTTGCGAACAACTAACCTAGGATTTCCAGAATACCCAAAGTTCCAAGGTGTTGCTGGCAATAACGTCAATGACGAATACTATAGAATTTAATACCATTGTCAGTAGCCTGAGATTCCAAAGCCCGAGTCCCAGCGACTCTTTCAGTCATCACAGACAATGGCCTCCTGCATCAGTTGTTGTAACCAGAGAACCTTAGTAAGTCAATCCTGAAGAACACACCAGGGACAGCACCTCCTATGTATTTTAAAAACACTTTTTTTAATATTGCCAACACCCAAGAAGTTTTAAAAAGGAGGCACGGATTGTTTCTCATGTGGAAGAGAAACTAAAATGTATATGGAGTAGCACCAAAGCCACCAGATTTGGGTGCAAGCCTTTTAAAATCAACTGGGTGGTAAGTCATAGTGTAGAGAGAGGGAGACAATCCTAACGCACAAAATACAGCAATTCTTTGTAATGTGAGCAAAATAAAAGGTTTATTCCATGCCCAGAGTATATGGCATGTCGATGTCGGTTACAATAAAGATCGATACTTGTTATGTAGCGCTCATTGTTGGAGCAAAGTAAACATAACTATAGGCGATATCACCCTAAAGGATTTTGAAATTTTGGGTTAATTATATTGGTTGAATATCCCTTGACTTACTAATTGATGGTGGAAAACTGCAGGGGTCATAGCACTAGAATTATTTATTTTTTAACATGGTACAGACCCGTTAAAAATCAATGTGTGCTTACAGGATGCTGCAGAGAATGAACAGAAGGCTGTTGCGCCATCAGATTTTTGGGAGTGGGTCAAGATCACATTGTTCAGACCACCAACTGATCAGTAAATTATGCCATATCTTAAATGTACCCTAAGGCCGGGATCACACATGCGAGAAGCTCGGACGAGTCTCGCATACCCGCCGCACTAGAGCAATACATGCAGCCGCACGCTTCTCTCCCGAGTACCGGCGGCAGTGCCGACTAGTAACATGCGAGACTTGCCCGAGTTTCTCACATGTGTGATCCCGGCCTACCTGGTTTAATCTTTCCGAGAACACCAATCCGTGTGAACGTGACCAAAGGGCACAGGTTTTCCATGCAGATATGCAATAAAATAACAGCAAAGTTAATCAAATTTTTGATAAAAGGTAATCTACATGTTGCACAACTTTTCTGCACATAAATTGACCAGCAGAATGTCAATTCTTTGTGCTGTATGAACTGCAGTATCAGCAAAATTTTCAAAAAAAAAAAAAAAAAAAATCCACATCAAATCCACAAATAGGTTTACTAGTAGACCTCCTGACGAAGCTGCAGAGGTGGTGAAACGCGCATCGGGGTGTGTGTCAGCAGATCATATACCCTATCCACTATGTCTACATATAACTCCATGTGCTTCAGTATTTTACTGTGATACTGTAGCATGTACTGTTGGTTGTCTCTACCAATATACCAGTGACTTCTAATGTTCCAATTGTCCATCACAACCTATTGGTAATTCACATGGCTGTTTTTGCTTACCATATTGAATATCATCTTACCTATTCAGAGAGACACTTCGTACTTAAAGTTTCTATTTCTGGACATATTGTCAATTTATACTTTTACAATAGTTATCTATTGTATGTCTAGTTATCTAGTGGGGTATATGTCTTCTTTAGTTTTCTGTTCCACTGAACGTCCATGTCATATATGTAACCATTTTTCTATATATATTTTAATACAAATTGTTATCTCCTATTATTGCTGATCATTTACTCCTTTGTTGTCGCTATTGGTATTTATAAATAGTAGTGATGAGCGAGCGTGCTTGGATAAGGGGTTATCTGAGCATGCTTGTGTAATAACTGCGTGTCTTCGGCATGCTCGAATAATATGTTCGAGTCCCCGCGGCTGCATGTCTCATGAGTCACGACTGTTCGAATGCCGCAACACATGCAGGGATTGTCTGTTTGTTAGGTAATCCCTACTGTCTAACAGCCGCAGGGACCTGAACATATTATTCGACCACCCCAAAGACACCTAGCACATGTTCGCTCATCACTTCTTACTAGCCAAACACTATACATTTGATGGATCTGCAGATTGGGTAATTTGGTGAAATCGGTTGAGAATCCGTCTGTGGCGGTCATACACAAGATTGACGGCACATGATAAAATAAGATGGATCTGCTGCAAGCTTCCGGTTCTCAAAAAAAAAAAAAAAAAAAAAAAAAAAAAAGTGTACATTTATTTCATCATACGCATACACAATAGTGCAAATACCGAGGATTCAGAGTCTCATGTGCTTTTATTTGGTTTCAATTGTCTCCATTGAACACAGGTCTTTGTCATGAAGCTGTACTAAGGGGCACAACGCAACATTTGATTCACTGCTCGCAGCGTCTGCACACTGTACCAAAAACACGAACAAACCCTTATATTTTAAAACACAATATATTTTCTATTTTGTTACAAAAAGTCACATTTTTCAAGAAATTTTTTCCATTAAAAAAAAAAAAAAAAAAAAAAATACATAAAACTGTATAGAAGAATGGAATGGAGAAAAGGTGGAGAGGAAACAAACAAAAAAAGGACAAAATCCTCAGTAAGTGGGAGAGAAAAACACATGTATAGGTGATAGTAATCCAGGGAATGCCAGATAGGTATAAAAAAAAAAAAAAAATAATAGCTTGCTGCCCCTAGACCAGCACTTAAAAAAGGGACCAATAATTATTTTTTGTTCCTCCTAACTTTTCCTTAGGACATACAAAGTAGAAACATGCACACCCCATTCCCCCTACTCGGGCACATTTGTATGTACAATATACATGGATTTTTTTCCCATTTCCACTTTTACTTCATTAAAGAAAACAAAAAAAAAAAAAATTAAGAAAGGAAGAAAACCATAGTTAAGCGTAAAACCGCAAGATCAAATATTGACCAATAATGCATGCGGTTTGCGTACAATGCGATGAGTGGCTGCGCATCGGAGGGGAGGTACAATCTGTAATCCGCCTAAAAAGAACACGCGAGCCGAGCGGCCCCACATCCTGATGAACGTGTCCCTTTAGTAAACCACAGCACTCCGACTCTCCGCAGAAGACAAGTCCCGTGTCAAGTGATGCGCACCCTCTGCGGCCAACATCTTGAAATATCTGCACCATTATATGGTGGTGTCCATATCCACAGAGCACAGTCCGTGTCCGAAGAGTTGAATTGCAGAGCAGGAAAGAAAAAAAGTGGTCCCCGCTGGTAGAGTATATATATATATATATATATATATATATATATATATATATATATATATATATCATACACACACCAACCCGTGCAGAGCAAAATCCATATCTGCAAAGCAGTATACATATACTAGTGCAGAGTAGATGCCGATCTGCAGAGTACAACTCCTTCTATGTCCTTTACGTGAAACAATCCCAGCCATAGAATTTTTTTTTTCCCCATGTCAGTTACTGGATTTGGTCACCAAAGAGAGGGGTTGTGCCTGCAATAAGGGTAACGGAAAGACACCGGGTGGAGACAACACAGAGGATGTGAGCGGGATGGGCCGAGAGAGCAGCGGCGATCCGACAGAAGACAAGTGCCCAGATAGGATGGAGGACGGAGGAGACTTGGAGGCCAGGAAGGCTGCGGAGTGGCTGAGAGATAACTGTGCTCTTGCTTCTGGTTTGGTGGTGAGGGACAGCGGTTGGGCTTGTTCCGAGTGGGTGGCAGCGGGCGCCGCCGGAGACGCGAGAGCAGCAGAGGGTGTTGCTGGAGAGTCCAACATGCTGCCATGGGAAGAGGCTGGGCTGTCACAGGTCTTCTCTGGAGGAAGATGCTGAATACAAACCTTCTTCGGTTTAGGAACTGCAAACCAAAAAAGGGGTACAGCTTAGACAACTGGAAACTGCAATGGGCATGAAAAATTGTGGCTAGTGTATAATCGCTGTTGGGACCCCCAGATACTAACTAGGGTCCGACAGATAGGACCCATATTGAGCATGAGTAATAGGAAGCTCAATGACCTAGCGTTAACTTGACGTTATGGAGTATACAGTGGTTACAGAAAGTATTCAGACCCCTTTAAATTGTTCACTCTGTTTCATTGCAACCATTTGGTAAATTCAAAAAAGTTAATTGTTTTCTCATTAAATGTAAACTCTGTGCCTCATCTTGACTGGAAATTTGGGAATCCAGGTGTGAAAAGCTTGTTGCATCATTCCCAAGACAACTCATGGCTGTACTAGCTCAAAAGGGTGAATCTACTCAATACTGAGCAAAGGGTCTGAATACTTAAGACGATAAGCGTTCAAAGCAATGATGGAGGAGAGATCGTCAGCTGGTGCTCCCTTTCTCATCATTCCCCTCTGCCTCTGATACTGCGGGTGTGCGATGACGTCACTTCATCCCGTACCTGCTGTGTACCGGGCAGTGCAGTTGGGGAGACGGGAGCCGAGCCGGGAGCAGCGTGGGGCACGAGTAGAGGTCAGGATTGTGTGTTTTCTTTTTAAATATATCAAATGAGTGAGTACTGGACTGTGGGGCCATTGGGGGGGGGGGCAGGGATACATTATATTGTATGGGGGAGGTCTGTATTAGATTTCATGAGGGAGGATTGCATCATACTCTTTGATGGGGCTACATTATATTCTATGTGGAAGTGGGCTGTACTATATTCTATGGGGGGGCTACATTATATTCTATGGGGGCTGTATTAAATTTATTATATTCTATGAGGGGTGATTGCATCATACTCTATGAGAGGGCTACATTGTATTCTATGGGGGGCTGCATTATATTCTATGGGAGGCTACCATTTATTCTATGGAGTGGCTGCATTATACTATATGAGGGGGCTCCATTATATTCTATGGGGGGGTTACGTTATATTGTATGGCGGGGCTGCATTATATTCTGTGGGGTGCCTGCATTAAATGTGGGCTGCATTATACTGTATTGAGGACTATGGGGAATACATTATACTATGTGAAGAACTATAGGGTGCATTATACTATGGGAAGTGAATTGTACTACATGGATCACTATGGCGGTGCATTATACTGTATGGAGGACTGAGCAGTGTATTTTAATATAGGGAGGACTATGGGGAGTGTATTATACTATATGGCAGACTATGGGGAGTGTGTTATACTATGTGGAGGACTATGGGGCACATTCTATTATATGGAGGACTGGGATGTGCATATTATACTATGTGGAAGACTATGAGGTGTATTATACTAAACAAGCAAAATGCTCTATATTCATCGAGTGATTGGATTGTTAATGCGGGAACAAAAATCATTGTTCTCGGCAGTACATCGCTGGTGTAAACTATAGATGTGCTGCTGATAACATGATACTGTATGGGGACAGATTGATCTAACAGTGATTGTCCTGTTCCCATCATTCTTTCTCAGTTGGTGTAAAGAGGCCGGGAAACAAATGTCGAATGACTTCAATATTGTCGATCACACTCGTTTAGCGGCCTGAACTCAGCGCATGTAACTACAACCGAAATGCTTCTGTGTGATGTACAATATGTCAGCATTTGGGCCCCACTTTGCCTAAAACCGGCCCTGTATACACGTTATCAAAAGGCCGTGCTTCCAATTCTGTACACAAAGACTTGTTTTGTATAGGCAGGTAACTAAGCAATAATTATCCAATCACTATGGGAACACATAGGTAACCAAAAGGGTCAATGTGTTGTTCTTGACCCCTATGTAGAAACAGGTCAGTCAAGTTTATAGTGGCCATTACTGCCCAAGACGAAGTGTAGCATAATGGTAGGATATTAATCTCCTTAGTTCTTGGCAGTCCTTATATTACGTATGCATTTGGTTAAAGTTCACTGGCTGCCCTCATTAAATAGGACCTTTCACCACTTTGACCATGTTAAACTGGCCACATTATGGAATACTGGCTGCAAAGCTGAGTAAACCATTTTATTTTTTTTTTTTCTTATTTCTCCTCTCTGTTGCAGAGATAACAGCATGAGATTCACGAAAAACAAGTAGGAAGTGTCATGTAGGGAAAAAACAAGAATACGCTTTCTCCTGTGTGTGAGACATGTAATGACAGACAGTCTACTCTCCTCACTGATCACACTCATTTCTGCTCTACCCCCAGAACTTTTAATCACTCTGCAGTGAGATCACTAATGCATCTCACATGGCAGCCAGTGTAGGGGGAGAAGTGGGGCACAGCAGAGCTGACTGCAGTGTGACAGAAGAGCTGTTGACCAATCATAAGCAGGAGGCATCATACAGGGGAAAAAATACATACATTTTACTCAGCTCTGCAGCCACTATTCCATGATGTGGCCAGTTTAACCTGCTCAAACTGGTGAAAAGTCCTCTGTAAGTGGCACAGGATGACAAAGTACAGAAACTCAGTGCATCACAGCAAGGCCAAACTTTTAACTACATTTTCCCACCTTGTTTTCCATATGTCTCCACTCCGTGCTCTGGTGCCATCAAGCCAGAGCTCTCAAAGTAGACGGGGAGTGGTGGATAGCATGAAGATCAAGGGAAAACAAGCAGGTGAGAAGGTGTGTATATAAATGACTGGCCCCACCATGAAGCAACAAGCAGCGGGACTTCGTTCTGCACGGTTAGAGGGACTGTGAGAACCGAATCACTGTTCAAAATAAGGGTAACAAATGTTCCTCTAATTCAGAGTTAATGTCCACCACTACTACCACTGAATCACAGAGCACCACGAGAGGTCTCATGTTGTGTAGGTTAGCTATAGGAGCTTTAGCCGTGCTTCATACCTTCTGCTTCCTGGGACTGTTTCTCTCTCTTCCGCTTCTTTCTCTTGCCCTGGAAAAGAAAATATACGACAAATATTCACTATCTGAATAAAAAGAAGGGCCGGTTTCACAAATCCAACTTTTACAGTCCTAGTATAGACGGCGATGTCCAGACAGGCAGTGAGCTTTCTGACCCAAACTTAACCTCATGAGCCGTTAGTATTTCGGGGGATCATTCTGTTTTTATGGAAAATAAGTAAAAAGGATATAAGAAATAGCAGGCCATCTGTCTGCTTGGAATTTTACTGAGGAGGGACGGGTTTATGAAGAGATGCAACTTCCTGTCTCACCGTCTCTTGCTTTCTCATCTCCCGCCCGACCTTCTTTCTCGGTAAACTGTGGAACAGTATATTTGATATTTTCCTTGAGAGTTTACCATTTTAAGTTGATTTATGCTTCACTGAATCCATCATCTTCTTTGTACATACGCTATCTGATAATTCTGAAAATATTTTGATTAGCATTTTAGTATTACCCTTCTAAGGGTACCGTTACACCTAGCGATGCACCAGCGATCCAGACTAGCGATATGACACGGTCAGGATCGCTGGGGCGTCGCTAGTGAGCTGCCACACAGGCAGATCTCACCAGCGACATCGCTGGGGTCGGGGGTCGCTACTTACCTGTCAGAAGCGGCGATTCTGCGTCCTCCCGCCCGGCTCCACGCGTCGCTCGTCGGCGCCACAGGAAGCGCCGCAGGAAGTGGCCGACGAGGAATGGTCCAGGAGCTTCTCGCGCAATCAGCGATAACCAGCAGGGGGAGCCGGTCGGAGGTAAGTATCACATGTAGCGATATCACTAGCAATATCGCTGCTACGTCACAAAATCGGTGACTTTACAGCGATATTGATAGCGATAACGCAGTGTGTAACGGGGGCTTAAGCCCAACAGAAGGGTAATCTATCAGCCATGGTTCCCTATAGTTATGGTGGACTCATTTTAATTAATGAAAGCTGCTGGACAATGAAGGGGGGAGGGGAGACAGTCTAAAGGCCCCTTTACATTTAGCGATGCACCAGCGATCCCGACAACGATACGACCCGGTCAGGATCGCTGGTGCATCGCTAAATGATCGCTAGTGAGCTGCCACACAGGCAGATCTCACAGCGATACAGCTGTCATTACTTACCTTTCAGACGCGGCGATCCTGACGACCTCCCGTCCGCGTCCATGCATCGCTCGTCGGCGCCAGCAGGAAGCGCCCGACGAGAAATGGAGCTGAGCGATCGACAGACAGCGGGGAAGCCGGTCGGAGGTAAGTATCACACACAGCAATATCGCTGCTGCGTCACCAAATCGGTGATGCTTTAGTGATATTGCTAGCGATATCGCTGTGTGTAAAACCCCCTTAAAGGTTTGGTGGACAGCCAGTATGGCATCCAGGGGCGGTTTAGCAGGAAGCACGGGAATAAGGATATTTGATGGGGTCATTAGTGGACTGGCTTTGATAGTGTGACAAGTCAGAGCGTGTTACCCCTTGTTCTAGGTCAAGCAGCTCATGGTGTCTGTGAATCAGCTTCACATAAGTGACCATGCATTTTTATTTTTTTGATGGACATTCTATCAGTGAAAAGAAAACCTAAAAAACACTGCACATCTGAACAGCCCTATTACGGTAAATAACATTGGTCCAAATGCGGTTAGATTTTCCCCAAGGACAGAACTCTGACCAAAAATACAGCCGTGTAAACGTAGCCTTTTACTGTGACTTACTGTTCTTGTCATGCTATTGAGGTATTCTCATCTCAGAGATCATATCCCAATAAGTAGTAGCTGAAAAATTATTTATTAATATTAGCAAATCCCTCTAATTATATGTAGTATAGTTTTTCTGATTTGGAATATCATTTTCCTTGTGTGCAGGAATTGCAGGACCTTAGGTATCCATGGTTACGACCACTAGCTAATTACCTCATTAAACCAGTGGTTGTAACAATGGATAACTAAAGGTCCTGCAATGCCTGCACACGAGGATATGCAAATTGCCTCTTCAGAGAAAAAGCGGACTTGAACTCTATAGCGCCACCTGTTGGTAGCAGCAATCCTACAAGTCATAATCAACCCTTTAACGAGTCTTGTAATATAACTTAGTTAGGATAGAGGCCCAATCAGAATCTCAGTTTCAGGTTATTGGCCCTCATCAGTGCAAAGTATGAGAGCCGATTTGGCTAGGTGAGAGGCTCTGGACTGAGGTCTAAGGGGTAAGGTTTCTCCTTGTGGAGAGTGACATACCAGCTCTGGCTTGTCAAGGTAAGGAGGCTTATTCGCCATGCAATGCTCCTCTGGGAAATTTAATATGCAAACGACCACTAGCTAATTACCTCATTAAACCAGTGGTTGTAACCATGGATAACTAAAGGTCCTGCAATGCCTGCACAAGAGGATATGCAAATTGCCTCTTCAGATTTAACCCCTTCCCGACCTTAGACGCCACGTAGGCGTCATGAAAGTCGGTGCCAATCCAACCCATGACACCTATGTGGCGTCATGAATTTATAGCCCCCCTGCGGGTCGGGTGACCGGGGTCACTGAAGGTCACCCGACCCGCGCGCGCACAGGACCCTTTGTACTTCACCCCAGGGGGGGTGGCTTAGCCCCAACGTGGCTACGATCGCTGTGATTGGCTGTTTCACTTTTAACAGCCAGAGCAATAGTAATATTTAATCAATAAAATATTACAATCCAGCCATGTCCGATGCTATTGCAACAAGCTGATTAGGAGGCGTGCCTCCTGCGGCGACCACCGTCTCTGGGTCGTGTGGTGGCGAAAAACCGCTCCCCAGCCGAGGAGGCTAGCTTCGGTTGTGACCACCAGCCACTGGTCTGGGGGAAAGGGCTTGCCCTGGAGAAGTGAGGCACTGGCTGTCCACCACCCAAGTGCCTGTCTGACCTGTATGGACAACCGACACCGGCGATCGAGAGAGAATGGGTTTTTGTCCCAGGCTGATAAGAGGGCCTGCTGCAGGGGGCGAAGATGGAGCTGGGCAAACGGAATTGCCTCCATTGCTCCCACCATCTTTCCTAGCATCCTCATGCAGAAACGGATGGTATAGGGACTGGTTGGCGCAGTTTCCGGTCTCCCTGCCGGAGAGCTAGGGCCTTGTCCTGAGGGAGAATTACCAACCCTCAGGAAGTATCGAAGATCATTCCTAAGAAGGAAATTTTCTGAGATGGAACAGGGGATGACTTTTTCAGATTGACCAACCATCCTAGGCGGGAAAGAGTACCTAGCGTGATGCTGGACACTCTCCTCGCATGCCCGAAATGAGGGCCCTTGACCAAGAGGTCGTCTAAATAAGGAAAGACAACTATGCCCCGGGAGTGTAGGGTGGCCATGACGACCGTCATGACTTTTGTGAATACCCTGGGAGCAGTGGCCAACCCGAAGGGAAGTGCTGCGAACTGAAAATGTAGGCCGTTGATGGCGAAGCGCAGAAACCTTTGGTGCGGGGGAAAAACGGGGATGTGTAAGTAGGCATCTTGGATGTCAATAGAGGCCAAGTATTCTCCCCGCCCCATGGCAAATTGTATATAATGCTTCCCCAGACTGGTGTCTACTGTTTGGGACCCAGTCCTTTTGTCTGCCCTTGTTCACACATTGAGGTCAACTTTGACACAAGTCAAGGTTTTTAATATTGGACAGTGTAGGACTATCCCGAACAGAGTTACCGTGTCGTGGTGGGATGGCATTCATGCTACTTTTGATCAAAAACAGTATTACTACAAACTCTTATTTAGATGCACTTTTGCTTTATTTATTTACAGCAGGGTTTTTGCTCATTTTGTCTTTTGCAGGTTTTATGTTTTATGGCCAATATCAACATGCATTTATATGCTGCATGTGTATCAACTCAAACCAGACTCCAGAGCTTTAGGTCCACCGTGAACAGGTTGGAGTAGAACCCCTGATATTTCTTGTTCTCCGGTATGGGGACAATGACTTCGTTGTGCTGGAGTAATTTTATGGCCTCGAGTAAAGCCCTTGCTCGGGGAATTACTTTGGGAGGACGGGAAAGAAAAAAAACCTTGGGGGTATTTGATGAATTCTATCTTGTACCCAGAGGACACCAGCTCTCTTACCCATGCGTCGTGTGTGACAGAGCCAGGCGTGGCGAAACCAAAGCAGGCGGCTGCCTACCTTGCCGGAGTCGCCTTGAAATTGCCTCAAGTCATTTGGCTGAAGATCTCTGGGACCTAGGTCCTCTTGATCTGGGCTGGTGGGTACGCATTCTCCCCAACAGGTTGGTTCTATATGAAACCTGCCGATCCCTGTCCTGGCTGGGACGACCTGAAGCGGCGGGATTGGTCGCTGCAGCCCACCCGGGGTTGCGAAAGGATCGAAACTGTGTCTGAAGTTGGCGAAATGGCTGTTTGACCCATTGCTGAGGGAGAAAACTGCTCTTTCCACCCGTGGAATCAGAGATGAGCTGATCCAACTTCTCCCCGAACAGACGACCGCTCTGATAAGGCAAGGAAGTCAGGGATTTCTTGGAAGTTGTGTCTGCCCACCATGTCCTCAACCATAAAGCCCTCCTAATGGAGATCGTATTTGTCACAGTGAGTGCCGCGCAGTTGGCCGCATCCAAAGATGCATTAATTAGGTAGTCCCCAGCCAAAGTGATTTGATTTGCGATCTCTGATACCTCTGCTGGTAGGTCCATACCCTGCAGGGCTCTGTCCGATGATTCTGACCAAGCCATCATGGCCTTTGCTACTCAAGGTGCCGCAAATGAGGGGGGGGGGGTAAGAGTGCTGAACCTGATGCCTCAAACACTGAGCGAGCCAGGCTCTCAATGAGACAGTCAGTGGGATTCTTGATAGAGGATCCACTAGGTATGCATAACAGGGTTTTATAGAGGCCAAGCGTGAAACAGGTGGATCTACTGTTGGGGACCCTGCCCATTTCTTACGGAGTACAGGGGCGAACGAGTACCTCGCCTCGAGCGCCTTTTGCCCTGAGAAATGCTTGTCGGGCCGCTCCCTGTGTTGCACTATGCCCTCAAACTCGGGGTGAGAGCTAAATACTCTATGCAGCCGCTTTGCTCGCTTAAATGAGACCTTGTGACCTGAGGCCAAGGTGGAATAATCTTCAATCCCAAGGGTCTGGTTGATGGCCTCAATGAGACTGTCAACTGTTTCCCGGTACTCTGGAGTACCCGAATCAAGCGGCTCATCCGAGTCGTAATCTGAGCTCCCGTTAACGACCCTTGGTGAAGGTGAGCGAGAAGCCGAGCTTATAGATGTCGAAGCACCAGATGGACCGGGAGACGCTGTGTGGGTTCGTTTCCCCCCGTGTGTCTGCCTAGAGTGAGAGCGGCCCCTGCAGGCCGGAGGCTCCTGTGAGGTAGAGAACCCCTCTAACACAGGCGAGCCGCTATCCCTGCCCCTATCTGGGGTTCAAAGGGACTCGATTGCTCTCGTAAGCGATGCCATAGACTGCAACAGAGAGAGAGCCCATTCCGGGGGGCTCGGTACACTGGGCTGGGTCGCAGGGGAGGGCTCCTGGGCACGTTCGGAATCACAAGCTTCACAAATCTGTTTGGTTTGCGCATGTGGGAAGGCTGACTTACAGGAGGTGCACGCAACGTACAGGAACGTGTGTGCCTTAGCTTTTCTGGACATGATGGTAGCTAAGTGATATGCCATGGGCAAAAAACTGCTTAGCCTCTAGAAACACAGAGAGTGGCCTTCCTCCAGGGGTAGCACTTACCCCAGTCCTGTGTCCCCTGTCCTGGTTCCTGTTAGGCGTCGAGCCTGCTGACCAGCTGCTTTTTTTTTTTTTTTTTAAAACAAAGCGCGCCTCGGCATGTGGTCAGGCCTTCGGACGAAGAGGAGGTCGCCGGGACGTCATGGGGCGGAACTTCCGCCCGCGGCCTAGCTCCGGTAGAAGCCGGGGACTAAATTTTTGACGTCCGCCCGAGGCCACGGGGGGGCGGGTCTGCCGGAAGTGGCCGCGTCACGGGGGGGGGGGTGTGGGACTTCCTAGCTTCGGCAAAAGCCAGGGACTAAATTTTCAGCGTGCGCCCGGACCCGGGGCGGGACCGCCGGAAGCAGGGCCTGGGCAGAAAAACATGCGCCGCTGGCTGCCACACTATGTGGTGCAACGCACGGAAGCCCGGGAATGTCCGAAAACGGCACCACCAGGAGTGCCGACCCTGGGGGTCTACAGGAGCCCTCCCAGCCCACCTCCTTCCACACCTCACCCCTAGACGTCCATCTTGATCCTCAGGTTGTGGGGGGGGGGGGGCTGCAAAAAAAACTTAAGGACGGTGCAGGCACCCTAACTCCATCTTCCCTATAGGGGATGAGGAGAGGGACCGTCCGCCACCTTCCATCACCGCTGTCTGGCATTGGTGATGACTGTTCGTAGGCCCCTGTACAGCCTAGGGTTTCACTACCTTAGGGTGGTCAGGGCTCAGTCCGGCATCATGTCCCAAGTAGCGGGAAAGGATACGTGGAGGTGACACTCGCACGTGCTCGCCCGTTGTTGGTTTGGGGAAATCGAACCCTTTCAATAGGGTCCGTTGCCCCCGTCTTATCTTCATGGAAAAAATGACAGAGTCTGGAAAAAAAGACCAGACGTGTGCCTCCAATGGACACTAAGCAAGAACTGGTTTTGCCTGCAACCGAGGCGAGGGTGTATACTGCAGAGGAGGAGCTAACCTTTTTTTGTCATTCACTTAGTGTCAGCCTCCAGGCGGCAGTAGCATACACCAACAGTACCTGTGTCCCCCAATGAGGCAAAGGAGAAAATCATTTTTTGAGGAAAAAAAATATTTTTTTATTTTCACGGCTCTGTGTTATAAACTTCTGTGAAGCACTTGGGGGTTCAAAGTGCTCACCACACATCTAGATAAGCTCCTTGGGGGGGGGGGGTCTAGTTTCCAAAATTGGGTCACTTGTGGGGTGTGTCTGTTTAGGCACATCAGGGACTCTGCAAACATACATGACGCCTGCAGACCATTCCATCAAAGTCAGCATTTCAAAATGGCGCTCCTTCCCTTCTGAGCTCTCCCATGCACCCAAACAGTGGTCCCCCCCCACATATGGGGTATCGGTGTACTCAGGACAAATTGCACAACAGCTTTTGCGGTCCAATTTCTCCTGTTAGCCTTGTGAAAATAAAAAATAGCGGGCTAAAAAAAAAAAAAAATTTGAGGAAAAAAAAAAAAATGATTTTTTATTTTCACTGCTCTGTTATAAACTTCTGTGAAGCACTTGGGGGTTCAAAGTGCTCACCACACATCTAGATAAGTTCCTTGGGGGGGGTCTAGTTTCCAAGATGGGGTCACTTGTGGGGGAACTCCAATGTTTAGGCACACAGGGGCTCTCCAAACACGACATGGCAACCGCTAAATATTCCAGCATATTTTCCATTCAAAAAGTCAAATGGTGATCCTTCCATTCTGAGCTCTGCCGTGCACCCAAACAGTGGTTTATGACTACATATGAGGCATCGGTGTACTCAAGAGAAATTGCCCAACAAATTTTAGGATCCATTTTATCCTGTTACCCATGTAAAAATTGATGCTAAAAGAAAATTTTTGTTGAAAAAATTAAAATGTCCATTTTTTCCTTCCACGTTGCTTTAGTTCCTGTGAAGCACCTGAAGGGTTAATAATCTTCTTGAATGTAGTTTTGAGTACCTTGAGGGGTGCAGTTTTTAGAATGGTGTCACTTTTGGCTTTTTTCTTCCATATAGACCCCTCAAAGTGACTTCAAATGTGAGGTGGTCCCTAAAAAAATGGTTTTGTAAATTTTGCTGTAAAAATGAGAAATCGCTGGTCAACTTTTAACCCTTATAACTTCCTAACAAAACAAAAAAATGTGTTAACAAAATTGTGCTGATGTAAAGTAGACATGTGGGAAATGTTATTTATTAACTATTTTGTGTCACATAACTCTCTATGGTTTAACAGAATAAAAATTCAAAGTTTGAAAATTGTGAAATTTTCAAAATCTTCGCCAAATTTCCGTTTTTTTCACAAATAAACGCAAAATTTAATCGACCTAAATTTACCACTAACATGAAGCCTAATATGTCACGAAAAAACAATCTCAGAATCGCTAGGATGCGTTGAAGCGTTCCTGAGTTATTACCTCATAAAGGGACACTGGTCAGAATTGCAAAAAAATGGCCAGGTCATGAAGGTCAAAATAGGCTGGGTCATGAAGGGGTTAAATAAAACTGCGGCCATTTAAACACCAAAGTAAAGCGTGGAGTATTTTAGTTGGACCATATTGTCAGTGTAGTTTGTGTCACGTGCTAATAAATGAGGGCCCAGCTCATATCCAGAAGTCATGTTCGGATGTGTTGAAATCCAACATGGCAGACCCTTCTTTTCCCAACCATCTGCAGACAAAGAGTGGGGGAAATCTTCACTCCCCATACAGATTGGGTGGTTGGTAGATCCTACCAAAAAAAAATCGCCGGGTTCAGCCAACATTCATCTAATGTGTATGGTCAAGTTAGTGTACAAAAAATTAATTTTGATAGACAATCGCTAGGAATCCCCAGTAGAGTCGAAGGATCCATGCGGAGGACACTTACATAGTTGTCTCTTGCAGACCAGGTTGGGTAGAGCTGGGAGTGAAGCTGCCTTTCTTTCCTGGCTAGCTCATAGTACTTGGCCTGTTCTTCTCGCGATAAAGAGTGCCACTGTGGGGAAATGACAGTCAGCCTTCACCTACCATACCACGGTATTCACGCTTCACTGACCACATGAAGAAACACCTACCCTACGACCAAGGATCTGATTGATGGCTGCACTCTCCTTAAGTGTGCACTCTGCTACAACCTTGGCTCTCATCTCTTTCATATACAGCATAAAGGCATTCAGCGGCTTTTTAACATGTGGCTTCTTCTCTTCTTCCTTTTTAATAGACATGCTGGATTTCCTAAAGGACAAGAGGGTAAAAAAAAAAAAAAAAAAATCCTCAATACATGCATGATGCTTGCAAAAATGACCCATAACTCCTGTATTAACAATGAAAACATTGTTTTTTTATGGAACCAGTAAGTGGGATTAGTAGGAATTACAGGACTTGCTTTGAAATAAGGGTCTTTTTCTAAAAAATCTATTTGTATAGAGATTGGAAACAGACTCTTCAGAGAATGCCTCTATCTTATCCTGCTGTACATGGACAGCCCCATTTACATGCATCAAAATTGAAGTTGCAAAAGCAAGAAGGAAAAAAAAAAAAAAGCCTGGATTTATGGAAAACAGGATGATTAGACATGGTAATGATATGCAATTTCTGGAAAAATGGAAACAGCATTTTCAAAGTCTCTTTATTCACCAGTTTTTCAACTCAACAGTATCAGGCCACACATTGATCATGCTACTGTAAGCAGCCTGCATGGCCTAAACATGCTACCATGGTCTGCAGTGTCTCTGGACTTGTCTCCCATCTAGAACATCTGAGATTTCATTGGTTGACAATTACAAATGAGCTGCCAGCAGCAGATCTTGATAATTTGCCCAAATGCATTCAGTCCAGCAGAACATTCCTCAGACAACCATTAGTAACCTCATCAATAGCAGCCGAGGTGTGTAACTCCAGGGGTTTATGCATGTGAAAAAATGGAAACAAAGTTCTCAAAAACATCTTATTTTATTCTGTTTCCATTTTTTTGTCAACCTGATTAAACAGTCTGATAATCAGGAACTGTGTGGTTCTAGAAATATTTGTTCCAAATTATTGTCCAGTGTAAAAGCACCCATAGAGACTTACGTGTTTAGATTTGGACTGAGATGTCCAGAGGACGGCTCCTGCTTTACAACTGGCGAGACTATGGCAGGGTGAGGTATCCCGGAGGTATGCAAGCTGTGGTGAGGAGGGGGCACCATGTGTGGAGAGAATCGGCTGGAAACCAAACTGCAGAAAGAAAATTAATTTAATCTGAGGAACAAAAAACAAAAAAGTTAGAGACCAATTCATTATTGCATTTGCACTTTTATTTGTTGGCGTTTTTCATTTGAGTCTTTACTAAATTCTATTTTATACATGTTCGCCTGTTTTTGCTTTGCTTGCCATTATGGGCAGGGTTTGGGGTTTCCAGATATTTTTAGCTGATCGTCAATTGTGATTTAAAAAGTTGAAGTTTTTGCATAAATATACTCCAGTCCACAATGGACTGATTTTTATGTATTGCAGATACTTTAGTGCAACTTTTCTGACATTTTAGTGGAACGTGCAATTTCTTGGGCTACAAAGTCAAACATATAATAAAAGACAAAACAAAAACAACTAAAAAACACAAGACAAAAAAGGACAATAGACAATTAAACCGCAAGTGAGAAGTTGGGGCCTTTGTTTTATACGAAAGAGTAGATAAAAGAGGGAAGGTATGACAGGATAGTAGAATACCTGGACATGGAGGCGTTCATTGCCAGCGCGGGATATGGGTGCCTGAATCCACCAGGAGGGATAGAATACATAGGTTGTCCCTGTCTGAGACAAAAGGTCAATGAAACAAACTGCCCTACAGGAACAATACAAAGCCATATAATCCTAATATAGAGGAGTCACTTACTGTGGGACCAGCCAGCCCAGCGGATGGGGAATCTGTCCTACAGCTCCTGGGGACAGCGGGTAGTATGGGGACAGCTCTGACGGGTGAGGTGGGCGCGGGATGCCTGTAAACATGAAAGCTTAATGGGACATACTAAACAAAAAAGAAAAACAAAACTACACATTTCAATAAACTGTAAAATAACTGAAGTCTTACCAGTCTTTGGATCTATTTCAGGTGACAAATGCCCAGGAGGCGTGACTGGTGAGAAGCGGTCGTTGCTGTAGGTGATGAGGGGCGTTAGAGGGTGCATATGATGGGGATGCTGGACAACTGGCACCTTGTTTGACTAAAGAAAAAAAAAAAAAAAAAAAAAAAAAAAAAAAAAGGTAAAGTTTCAAAAAGGTGGAGTGGGGTCTACAATACACTAGTGGACAGAACATAAATAGTCCATCTCTGGCAATCGCATACAGAATGATTGGAATCGCAGGGGAAACGTTTGACACCCCGCTAGAGTTGAGCTAAAAGATTTGCAATAAAAGAGTCCAACGACCATATTGATAGTCCGTGACAGTTCAACAGAGCCATGCCCACCTCCTACCTGCCAGCATCCTTGCACATCTTCTGACTAGTAGGCTGGGCGCCACGTCATATATGTGTCACGTTGCAACAATAACGTCGCGCTAGGCCTACTAATTAGAAGAGGCACAAGGGGTTCTGGCATGCAAGATGACTTTCATAGGGCTTTGTTTCAGTGGTCACAGACTTCCAACATGGCCGCAGGACTATTCGATCAACTGCAGGGCATCCCAGTGGCTCAGAAATTAGCATTGTTTTGGTGCGATTTGAACCCTAGCGCTGCAAGGACAACATCTGCAAGGGGTTTGTTTGTATGTTCTCCCCAGGTTTTCGAGGGTTCCCTCTGGGTTCTCCGCTTTCCTCCCACACTCCAAAGACATACTGATAGGGACTGTGATGATAACATGTAGAGCGCGGTGAATTTAACACTATATAAATTAGTAAAAATAAACTGAACCTCCCATAGATTTAGAAGAAGTCATCACTAATCCAGAGAACAGATGATGACTAACTGGAATACTTTTTTTTTTTTTTTTTTAAAAAAAGGTCCATACATCGTTATTAGGCTAAAAACGTAAAAACAAAAGTTGATTCTTACTAGCCCAAATTAACACAAGAAACTGATAAAGCAGTCCTGTAACAAGCGAGTAATCTATTCCATCTGCAGGACTTTCCCCCCTTAACGGAGCCCCATTACGGTTCCATTAGTATTTGGGAGGCAGACACTGAGCAGGTCGGGCCTCACCCTAAAACCATTCTTCTACCCCCTCTCCTACATTAAGTAGCAGCTCAGCACTCTGCTGAAAGCTTAATGCCAAAAGAATAGACAGGAATCCAGGTGCTAATACAGGTATACAAAGGAGGAACAAAAGGGGCCTCATGTATGACGAGAAACATTTTACACATCTAGATGCAAGCATGAGCGAGCGTGTAAAGCTATGCAAGCATGCGTGTATGTGTGTGCATGGTGTGCAGCAAGACTGAGCACGAATATATGTCTGCCCTGTCAGTGCATACAATCAGCGTACATACTCAGCCTCAATTATACATCGTCCTGTCTCATAATGATCCATCATTTTCTGACAATTGATTTATATTCAACACCGCTTGCTATAATTAAAATACTTTTCCCCATTTACAATCTAAACAAAGATCAGTCTACACAAACATAGCTGAAAAGACCCAAGTTACGGGACATTATTAAGGATCACAATAGAAGATTTTTTAAAACCCTTTGAGAAAAAAAAAAAAAAAAAAAAAAAAAAAAAAAAAATCGCTTAATGGAAATGTCTAATTTCAGGAGTGCACCTTTTCCCTGTCTCCTGAATTTCTGTTCAGTAGTGGCAGTGCACTTTCAATGAGTGACAGTTCAATCCAGCAGCATGGTTGTGCAACTGGCCTAATCTGCGTACGTACAAGCTCTAACAGAAGGGAGAGTGCACTCTTTGCCTAGAAGACAGACCGCCGCTGATAGACTGCAGAGGTGACCGGTAAGTAACACTTGGGCAATAAGCAAAAAAAAAAAAAAAGTTTACGAGCAATGTACAATTTTAAGAGTTAAGAAAAAAAACAAATAATGAGAATCCCTTTAAAAAAACTACCTACAGTGTTGCTTAAAAGTTGAAAAACCCTACACACTCACAGGGAGAACATACAAACTCCTTGCAGATATTGTCCTTGGTTGGATGTCAACATAGGACCCCAGTGTTCCAAGGCTACAGTGCTAACCACTGACCCTCAAGTGCTCCCTCCATATGTCTACAGATATTTGTTATAAGATTTTCACACAAGTTCTAAAAGTCGATGAAGAAAACCAGATTAAACAAAAACATGGCAAAAATATTACTTTCTTTTTTAAATAAGAAACATATTAGATCTGCCAGTCTAATCTTCACAATACATGTTTGTGGAAGTGTATTGTAAGATGAACAAAGAAGATTTAGGAGAACCTCAGAAGAAGAGTGGTTGATGCTCACCAGGCTATAAAAGATTGGGGGAAAAAGAAAAAAATTAAAGAGCCACACAATCTCAGACTGGATTGGTGGAATCCCAATGCTTTTAGATAGATTATGTACAAATGGAAGAGACTCAAGAACATTATTACCTTCTGAATAGTCGACCAATAAAAATCACTCCAAGAGCAAGTCGTGTGGTCACAAAGATAAACGCTAAGCAACTAAAGGCCTCTCTCGCATTAGCTAATGGGAGTGTGCACAACAGGATTGCAAGGAGAAAGATTCTGCTCTCCAAAAACATTGCTGCCTGTCCGCAGTTGGCTAAAGATCACTTGGAAAAGCCAGAATGCTACTGGAACAGTTATGTGGACAGAGGGTTCAATAAATAAAGATCTTGGGTTTTAATGAGAAGCATTATGTTTGGAGAAAGAAAAACACTGCAAAATAGCATAACAATTGCACATCATCTGTGAAACTCCTAAGTCAATGTGCAAGACTAATCAACCATTATTGGAAACGTTTAGATAAAGTTATTGATGTACAAGGTGGTCAAAACAGACACACAGCAAGGGTTCACATACTTTTGTCATTCACTGACATGTAACATTGGATTAAGTTTTTCTCATTTAAAGACAAAAAAAACCCTAAAAAAAAAACAAAAACAAAAAAAAACCACCTGTTGCATCCAGAATCGCCATTTACCTGCAGAAGAAGAGAACAATAAACGCATGTTCTATCCTCCTTGCAGCCCCTCTCTTCCATTCATTGTTGGGGTGGTTCATGGAGCAGGTTACAGTCACAACTCTATACAGCGAGAGCGGCTGTAATCACTGCCCAGCTCTTTGATAACTTGCCCTGTGGCATATACAGTGGGTACGGAAAGTATTCAGACCCCATTAAAATTTTTCACTCTTTGTTTCATTGCAGCCATTTGGTAAATTCAAAAAAGTTAATTTTTTTTTATCATCAATGTACACTCTGCACCCCATCTTGACTGAAAAATAAACAAATGTAGACATTTTTGCAAATTTATTGAAAAAGAAATACTGAAATATCACATGGTCATAAGTATTCAGACCCTTTGCTCAGTATTGAGTAGAAGCACCTTTTGAGCCAGTACAGCCATGAGTCTTCTTGGGAATGATGCAACAAGTTTTTCACAGCAGCTGTGCGCTTGTCTTGTTGGAAGGTGACCCTTCTGCCAAGTCTGAGGTCCAGAGCACTCGAAGAGGAATTCATCCAGGATATCTCTGTACTTGGCCGCATTAATGTTTCCTTCAATTGCAACCAGTCGTCCTGTCCCTGCAGCTGAAAAACACTCCCATAACATGATGCTGCCACCACCACCATGTTTCACTGTTGGGATTGTATTGGGCAGGTGATGAGCAGTGCCTGGTTTTCTCCAGACATACCGCTTAGAATTATCACCAAAAAGTTCTATCTTCGTCTCATCAGACCAGAGAATCTTATTTCTCATAGTCTGGCAGTCCTTCACTTGTTTTATAGCAAACTTTATGTAGTCTTTCATATGTCTTGCACTGACGAGAGGCTTCTGTCAGGCCACTCTGCCATAAAGGCCTGACTGGTGGAGGTCTGCAGTGATCGTTGACTTGGGAGAAAGTTCCACAATCTCCATACTGCATCTGTGGAGCTCAGTCACAGTGATCTTGAGGTTCTTCTTTACCTCTCTCACCAAGGCTCTTCTCAGTTTTGCTGGACAGCCAGGACTAGGAAGACTTCTGGTGGTTCCAAACTTCCTCCATTTAAGGATTATGGAGGCCACTGTGCTCTTAGGAAACATGAGTGCAGCAGAAATTCTTTTGTAACCTTGGCCAGATCTGCGCCTTGCCACAATTCTGTCTGAGCTCCTTGGCCAGTTCCTTTGACCTCATGATTGTCATTTGGTCTGACATGCACTGTGAGCTGTGAGGTCTTATATAGACAGGTGTGTGCCTTTACAAATCAAGTCTTATCAGTTTAATTAAACACAGCTGGACTCCAATGAAGGAGTAGAACCATCTCAAGGAGGTTCACAAGGAAATGGACAGCATGTGACTTAAATATGAGTGAGCAAACGGTCTGAATTCTTATGACCGTGTGATTTTAGTTTTTCTTTAAATAAATTTGCAAAAATTTCTACATTTCTGTTTTTTTCAGTCAACATGGGATGCACTGCATAGCACATTAATGAGGAAAAAAAATGAACTTTTTTTGAATTTACCAAATGGCTGCAATGAAACAAAGAGTGAAACATTTAAAGGGGTCTGAATACTTTCTGTACCCACTGTATGCGCAGAGCAGACTGCAAACCACCGTGTCTGGGAGCGATCACAGCCGCTCTCACTTTGTAGTGAGCGATCGCTGCTGCAGTCTCAATGATTGTAAGCAAGCGGCTGCAAGGGAAATATAACTTCACTTTCTCCCTATAGCTGCTGCATGACACACTTTCATTCTGAAACAGTTAAAAAAAAATGTGACATAAGATGGCGAACATGTATACAGCATTGCTAAACTTTGCAATATGTTATTTCTATGGGGCACTTTATCAGGTGGAATACGCCTAAAAAGACGCCATGTTCATTTACTCTGAACAGGATTTAAAGGGAACCTGTCATGTGAAAAAAATGCTATTAGCCTGCATATATGGAGTCAATCTGCAGGTTAATTGCATCTGAAGCTGTTCAGCTGCAGCACTGTGGTAGAGTTCCATTACAAATAAATAATCTAATTTTTGATTCATAAGGTTCTCATTATCTTTAGGACTTGTGTTTAGCTCTCATGTAGTTTTAGGTCACACTTTTTGCAAAAAATATGGAAAATTTTGAAGATATCAAACTCCACTGTAAATCACCTATCCAAAAGAATAAATACGTTTGGGACTACTGGGACCCCCGATGCTGAGAATGAGCGCCCCAATGTCTCCTATGTGACTAGAACAATAGTGATGATGTCCAACCCCCTCTCCAGCGACAGTGAATGGAGCAGTGGTCTCACATGCTCATCGCCAGAATTCCTACAAAACGACTTCGGGACCAGTTTTTGAAATTGGAAGGGTCTGAGTGGTCAGACCCTTGCCACTCCATTTTCACCCATTTTATCTCTAATATGTCTTTATGGGACAGTTTAAAAGAGGATAGTCTGTTAAAAATCTGTCTTCTTACATGTGAGATAAGTATTAAAATATATCAAAAGAAAGCCTCAAGGTTCTCTGATTCAATCAGGGCCAAAGATATGAATCCCTCTGTTAGATCAAACCTTGGCCTGCAACCTCAGCTCTCTACAGATGTGACACACCAAGTTGTTAATACCCTAATATCCCATGTCCAGATCATACATGGTCAGAACTTGCAACCTCATCTAATCAAGAGTCAATGGGTCCGTGTATGGAGGGATCAGCGAGGTTTCATACTGTACACGTGATTGGGAGAAAGTAAATTCATTTCATAGCCTTCCTCCACTCACATAATTGGGATGAATCGGACCTGCATGGGTCAGTGCTGTATCGTAGGTCTAAGGACAGACATCCTTCAAAACATCTATTTGGCCATTATTCAGAGAAGAAGAGGACTTGAACTCTATAGCGCCACCTGTTGGAAGCAGCGATCCAACAAGTCACAATCAACCCTTTAACGAGTCTTGTAATATGACTTAGGATAAAAGCCAAATCAGAATATAGAATATTTGGCCATTACACACCCTAAAGTCTCCAAGCATAAATTATATGGACCAATCCGAGCCAATATATTCACCCGCATGGCATCTCACCGCTAGACGATACTCACCAGGTGAGCAGGCGACGGCGACCTGGCATCCTTCAACCCAGCAGTACTGGGGGCATCTAATAAAGGCCATTTCATCTGTAAATACTATAAAAGAAAAATAGAAAAAAGTCATTTAAAATATAGCCCAGCAATAAGAATAATAAAGATGTGCAGATGAACATTCCCGATAGTGGTAATTATCCTGAAGACCATCTAGATGGCGCTGTTCTAGCAGACTACATAGGAAAAACTTGCTAGAAATGTGAAAATAGGGGCGGCCATGGTCAACACACACACACACACACACACACACACACACACACACACACACACACACACACACACGAAATAGCCTGAACTATTGTCACAGAGTAGTAATCTGTATGGTGGAGAAATTTGGAGTATAGGAAGTCTATGGGTGTGGTGGGATTGAGTCTTTAATCACCAGCATGTGTAAAGCATATAAAAAAAATAACATAAGCATCACTCACAGGTTTTAAAATGTTCTGGGGAATAACTCAGACCCCACATTTGATCACCATGTGCTAGGTATACATGCTATGACATCAGTCATGGCTTCCCGGAGGGGCAGATCCCAATGGGAAGTAATCAAACCCATTACACAGATTTTCCTTCATTATCTCTTAACCATATAAATGACAAAGCCGGTCATACTTTTATGGACTTTTATTTTTTTCTCCTCTGTGAAAACCAAAAAAAAAAATGTATATGTCTTCTTGTCAAAAGGGAATAAAAATGAGGTAATGAGAGAGTCCATTTGTCAAATTAGCTGCCTGTAAAGCTGTCTATGGAGGAAATCTGACCCGTCCTCCTCCTACAGATGCTCCAGTGCTGGTGAGGATTTAAGGATTTGGTGTAGGGCAGGGGGGTAGCAGGAAACTGCCGGCATGGGCAGATATAAATCCTGGAGGATCCCGGGAATGTTTACATGGGAGAAAGAAAACTAGGGCAGTAAAACCAACAGAGAGCAAGACAAGGTCCAGCTGTGAGATTCCACTTCATCCTGAGTGACTGGAGACCTTGTTCTCCTCACAGCAGCCACCACATTACAGCCTCCTTCCAGCACAAGCTGCTAAAAAGTTTATTAACCTTTCCATGCTGGAACCTAAAAGAAAGGGCCCATGCCCAGTTTAGACTAGGCCCGCATCGTGCCAGGCCTGCTCCCACTCTGGAGAGTTCTGTGTGGGTGTTTTGGGGGAAGGGTGAGGGTTCTGCAGGCCTGCGGAGTGACTGGAATCCAGCAGGAAATGTCCTTATTGTTCCCCATGACAATTTCCAGAACTCGAGTAGACAAATGGCATTGTCGCCCCCCATCAGACCCCCTCTGACATGCTCCCCCCCCCCCTAGCCTTTACTAAAAACAGATTTCCAATTTTAAACCCTCTTTCATACAGATAAGCAAATATCTTCAGAAAGCAAGGGGCTAAAAAAGCTTAATGGAACAGTTCCTGTGATAAAGGAGTAGTTGGCTCGTTATCGCAGAGCCGGCTATGTCTAGCCGGTGGCAAGTATCCGAGTACGATAAGTTGTTATTCGCACATTGCCTATTGATCAGATACATCAGTGTCACAGCGGCTCCTCTGTGGTTATATGGTGCATATTCATTTATGCATCAATGGTCGTATTAGTAAAAGGAACCTGCCACCAGTTTCATTTAAAAAAGTGTCGCTGGAACGCTTCAGGTAACTATCCAAGAGGAGCCAAGTGATGGAGCGTCATGGTGTCCCATATTTCCACAAGTGACTTCCTGGTCTTCTAACATCACTGCTAAGCAAACCGAAATCCTGTGCATGCATATTGACAACTTGGCATAGGCATTCGGCCATTGTTTGTGCCCCTCAGATCCCATGGCGATTTAGTCGCATCCTCCTTGCATCATGTGTGCCCCACCAAATCCCATGGCAATTTAGTCGCATCCTCCTTGCATCATGTGTGCCCCAGATCCCATGGCGATTTAGTCGCATCCTCCTTGCATCATGTGTGCCCCAGATCCCATGGCGATTTAGTCGCATCCTCCTTGCATCATGTGTGCCCCAGATCCCATGGCGATTTAGTCGCATCCTCCTTGCATCATGTGTGCCCCAGATCCCATGGCGATTTAGTCGCATCCTCCTTGCATCATGTGTGCCCCAGATCCCATGGCGATTCAGTCGCATCCTCCTTGCATCATGTGTGCCCCAGATCCCATGGCGATTCAGTCGCATCCTCCTTGCATCATGTGTGCCCCAGATCCCATGGCGATTCAGTCGCATCCTCCTTGCATCATGTGTGCCCCAGATCCCATGGCGATTCAGTCGCATCCTCCTTGCATCATGTGTGCCCCAGATCCCATGGCGATTCAGTCGCATCCTCCTTGCATCATGTGTGCCCCAGATCCCATGGCAATTCAGTCGCATCCTCCTTGCATCATGTGTGCCCCAGATCCCATGGCGATTCAGTCTCATCCTCCTTGCATCATGTGTGCCCCAGATCCCATGGCGATTCAGTCGCATCCTCCTTGCATCATGTGTGCCCCAGATCCCATGGCGATTTTGTCACATCCTCCTTGCATCATGTGTGCCCCAGATCCCATGGCGATTCAGTCTCATCCTCCTTGCATCATGTGTGCCCCAGATCCCATGGCGATTCAGTCGCATCCTCCTTGCGTCATGTGTGCCCCAGATCCCATGGCGATTTAGTCGCATCCTCCTTGCGTCATGTGTGCCCCAGATCCCATGGCGAATCAGTCACATCCTCCTTGCATCATGTGTGCCCCAGATCTCATGGCGATTTAGTCGCATCCTCCTTGCGTCATGTGTGCCCCAGATCCCATGGCGAATCAGTAATGCCCTCCTTGGCATCATTTGGCCACTGTGTGTGCACTAGGTCCCAGGGTGACTTAATCGTGCCCTCCTAGAATCATGTGTGCCCCAGATCCAATTGTGATTGAGTCATACCCTCCTTGGCGCCATTTGGCTATTGGCGCTTCTGTCATGCTTTCCTTGACGTCATTTGGCCATCATGTATGCTCCGGCTGGATCCTATAATGATGCAGCTCCTCGGCAGTATCAGGCCAACATAATCAAGCCCACGTGCATTCCCAGAGCACACAAGCGGCGGCACGTGTGCAGGATTTCGGCAAAACCCAATTTATGTCCTATCAGGGAGATATGGACACGATTCTGACACCACCACTGTGACTCCTAGGTTTGCCATTGACTTAAGCAAGCAACATGTACACACCATGGCGAATTAAGAAGTTGATTTTCTGCATAAACGTGAACTTGTGTTCACAGACTGTAGCCTGCGCTCAGGGTCCTCACTCCTCTTGGTATCGGAGTTGTGTTATCCTGTAAGGTCTTTATTGTCCGTACATGTCCCCTCCGTAAAGTAAAGTGCTGCGGAATATGTTGGCGCTATAGAAATGAAAGTTATTATTACACAAGGACATGTCTGCTACACCATTTGTAATCCCCAAAGCAGTGCTCTCGAGCTTTTTCCAAACATGTGGCTGTCAGGGCACGATGAAAGTTGTAGTTTGACAGCTGGATTGCCACAGGGTGGAGAACACTGCCCTAGAGCATCAGTGTATGCAAACATCTGCAACATATCCTTTCAAAGAGGATATGTTACCAGGTCAATACGGTGACCAATTTTTGGTCTTAAAAATTGTGGAAACAGCAGGAATAAAGTTTGTTTGTTTTTTAAATCCGCCATAGGGTTCTAGAGTTATGAGCCTTTTATTTAGTGTCATTTAGAATGGACTTTACAAGGGGGCATGGCTAACAGGGTAATCATGCAGAGCAACCTAAATACACACCCCCAGGGAACCCTGTGAGTAACGCCCCTTTAAGGAGAAGCATAAAAATAGCAATAAAAAAATGCCCATATCGCTTGAGCTCTATGGTGGATTTTAAAATAACAAAAAACACATACTCAGAGGAACAGCGGTAATAAGAGGAGTGAAATAACTGACTTTATGACATGCCCCCTTTAAGTGTACCCAACACCTATCCACCACTGATACAGACATGGCAGTGTTGATTCTCATTTGCTGCAACTACTCCAGATTTATCCATTTTCCATATGGCCATTATTAGAGGGAAGAAAAGTTTCCCAGGACAAAGTGCTTTTATGGTCAATAGATCAGTCTGCCATTGTGACAATGCTTTTCTTCTGAAATTCTTCTGTAGTTCTTGCATCAGGGTGGCATTGTCATAAAGTAGAACGTCACAATCCAATTTTTTTTTTCCCCCTTTACATAGGACTGCGGGTAAGTTTGTGGTGTTAGTTACTTGTGAAGACTCGCTGTTCTAAGTCGGCTTTGCAACACTCCTAAGCACTGACCTGAAAGTAATGCATGTAACTTAATGAGGGCTCACAAGAATCTATCCAGAGTGCCAAAAAATGCAAGCAGTGCAAACTTGTCCCAAGTAGAAATTGTGTAAATATTAAGCAAAACTGCAAACAAAGCTCAATACATTTGCACTTTTCCCTGTGCACCGGTGGATATTTGCTCACAGGAACCAGCAGTGCTCTAAACAGACAGCTATACAGACAGTAACATGCAGACAGATTTCTTAATGCTGAATTGTTTTCTTTGCTATAGCCTGCAGGAATGCTTCCCCTCCCAGCCTCCCCCTCCATCCCCTGCTCTGCCCGCCTCCTCACCCCCACCCCCATCGGTGGCACAGTCTCCCAGTCACTGCTGCCCTGGGGGATGTTTACTTTGGCTGGGCTTAGACCTATAGCTGTGGAAAAAGGAGAGAGTGAGGGAGACTCAGGGAGGGGATGCAGTTACACAAAGCTGCTATATGCTGCTAAGTCTTCCTAAAAGTTATAATGGTGTGTACTCCCAAGAGGGCCATGCCACAGAAAGAAAAGTCCTACAGTCACCATCCACGGAACCAACTTCAGAAGATGGAGCGACCAGAGGGCCATGCCATGGATGGCCTCAGAAAGATAAGTCCTCCAGTCACCTTCCACAGAACCGACTTCAGAAGATGGAGCAACCAACGGGAAGGAAGATGGCTTCCACAATAGGCTAGGCCTAGATAAAGTCTCAGTTCAGGTTAACAGGTTGGCCAGTTGGTGGACTGATGGAAATAGCCCTGAGGGCCGAAATTGGCAAGACAGGTCTCAGTGAAAGGTTTGCCCTCATATCTTTCAGCACGTCATCAAGTATTTGAGCGGAGGTTCCCCCATCGTATGCTAAAATGAAGCCACCTAAAGGCCCACATACCATTAGACTAACGTAGGCTGAACCTGCTGATATCGACAGATTCGGCTGAAGAGCTATTGTATATGGGGGAGCTGGCTGATGGGCGATCATAAGGGAGGGTGATATGTCTTAATAGAATAAATGCTCCTGTGTATGCAGGAGTCATCCGAGATTACTGCCGGTCAAACGATCAACCAAAGCATTGTTAGGTTGACAGCCATTCAATGTGTATGGCCAGTTTAAAGGGCTCTTCTTGGCTCTTTGGGTTCAGACCTTTAGATCTTGGCGCAGTCAGCAGGTCTTCCAGGTAATTAAATGGGACTGCGGATAATGGGCACAACCTGCTGATGGCTGGAGGTCAGATTCCTGGAAGACCCCACAATCCCAAGATCAGGGCTCTGGAACCTGTGCTCACCAGTGACCAGTCATGAATGGAGAGGAAGTGCGCATGCTCCATCCTCATTTATGGTCAACAGGACTGCCAGCCGAAGTAAGCAGGGCACAGCAGTCCAATAGTCAAAGAATGGAATGACGAGAGCATGTGAACCTCCACTACATTCGAGACTAGAAGCCTAGTGGTCATCCCCACCCACCTCCAGCAATTGGCAAGACATCACCTACCCAATGAATAAACAGAGTTTGACCACTACTTTTTTTTATGGCCTATCCTTAGGACAAGCTATCAATATCTGATGGGTGGGGGGGTGCAACCCCCGACACCCCCACCAATCAGCTGTTACTAGCAGCGGTCGGAAATTCTTGAAAGCTGCTGAACAACAGCATCTCCATCAAAGCTATAGTGGTAACAGCCATGTACTGCAGATTACTTGCATATTGTATGGATCTGCAGTCCCCGGCCATGGCCACCATAGTAATGAAAGCTGCTGTGCTCCCATCACATTCAGGAACTTCCACTTGCCACCAGTGCTGGCAACAGCTGATTAGCGGGGTTGCCTGGTGTCAGACTCCTCACCGATCAAATGTAGATGGCCATCAATAAAGTAGCGGCCAACCACTGTTATGCTTTATCCATTGGATAGGGGATAACATACCAATTGCTGGTGGTAAGCGATAAAGATAGGCTATCAATAAAGTAGTGGCAAAACCTTTTACCTTTTGAGAATAACCTCTTTTACGCCTCCAATTTCTCAGTACAAATTCAATAGTCTCATAACATTGCAGCTTGTTAAAGGTTTTGCTGCTATTAACCACTGGCGACCACATATACCATAAACAACTCCCGTTAGTGTTGGGAAGTCATTTTTCAAAGCTCCCTCATCTTCGATGTGTTTTTTTTCCCTTACATTTCTTCTTAAAGATCCTGTGTGAAGTTAAACCTTACAAGTGATCTGCACCAAAAACTAAAATATGGGTAATGTGCTCAATCACAGTCGTACTATTATTCACAATTGACCCAACTGAATTAATGAATTCTCACAGAAGACCAGCGTGAACCAAGTATAATGGATGATTGGCATTGTCGTAGGTCACCTACAACAGCACAAAACCACAGATCCCAGAATGTCCAGTCTTCCTACTCCTCTAGGTATAAGGCTACTTTCACATTAGCGTTTTTTAGCGCTGCGCTTCGTGCGCAATAGAAACGCGTGCAAAAAAGGCATCATGCGTTTTGCACACGTTTGCTTTTTTTAGGCGCATGCGTTTCTAGCCATGTTAACTCTTAAAACGCATGCGATTTTAAATGCAGGTGTGCGCATGTTCATGCGCACGCCTGCACTACCATAGACTGTAATGTATTCTTTTGGCGCGTTCGGTTTTTTTTTTTTTAAACACAGGTTGCGTCCGGCGCACACTACAAAAAAACGCATGGGCACGAAAACGCATACAAACTGTAGTCCATGCACCCCCATGTTAAACATAGGGGAGCATGGCGCATGCGCATGGACGCGCACGATGCGCTGCGCTAAAAAACGCTAATGTGAAACCAGCCTTAGAGAGTTGAAGGGAATTTAGTGATTGTGCATCGATGTCCAATTGTAAACTGAAAACGCGGCACCAATCTTCACCTTCATGTTGTTTCATCTTTATGGCAGTCACATGTTGTACAGTATGGGATTTCCCAGACAGAAAATGACTGAAGGTGCAAACCTAGGCAAGCAAACATGACTACAGCACGGTACATAAGGGAACTCAAGAGTCGAAAATAAATAGCCAGAGGGGGTCACAGGTTAACTTTAATTTAGGTACTGAAATAACTACTAGAAATGTTCTCATCTATCCCCCCACCCCACCAATCTATAAAAAGCGGCGTACACGGTGCAAGCCAAGTGCAAGGTGGCACGGCTGTATTTGGGATTGCAGACAGCCTTCTCCTGACCCCACTCATGGTGATGTTTCCTCCGGCACAGCCTTTGATGCGGCTTACAGAGCGCTGGATGAAAGAGAACCGGGTAGAGAGGGGGAGTCCCCAAATCTGGCAAAGAGACAAAAATACAAACAGGGAACCCCAGACCCCTCCTTACAGCTCCAATAGGAGAGGGCAGTGTTAACTCTCACTCGGGCAGGCCCTGTAGGGCGTTTGCAGGCTGCTGTAAAGACCACCATGATACAGTGTGGATTAAAAAACAAAAAAATCTAAAATGTATATTTTCCACTTGTTGTGTAGCTGGTTACAAGTTCTTGCTCCTTCCCTGTAAGCAGCCATTTCAGGTTAGGAAAGGACAGACTCAAAAATTCATCATCACCAGAACCATGAATAGGAGCTCAGTGAAGAAGTCTTCTCTCTCTTCTCTCATGATCACTACTTTATCTGAAACCTCAAGTTCTGTGATCCTCCAGAAACCTTTCCATATATATGTGGGATTAATAACTGGCGTAGTCACTAATTACTTGAGGGCTCTGGAGTCGGTAAGCCAAACCTCCGACTCCTCAATTTCCCCCGATTCGGTCTCCACCGCACTGCCTCACTACTGGAGCATATTCATCAAGTGAAGCACAGATTCATCTCCACTAAAAGCCTAGATTAGGAATAAAAACATTTTGTAACTTTCCCAGATTCTTATGAAAAAATTTACAGCACATCCTGCAATTTATTATTTTAGGAGTCTGTCCATTTTATACCAACTTCAACAAAATGGAGACAGACTCCACAGGCCTGAGGATGATGGCTCTTTTTCACACATTTGGTCAGACCTTCAACCTAAGGTTCTGTAAAGTCACAATTCCAGTCTGCCAAGCCATCTACACTCCAGCCAAACAATGTGTGACAAGTGCACAACGTCCCTCACAGACAAGGCATATCTATCACTAACTTCAGCTGCCATAATTATGACTATCCTGAGCCGTAGCTCTTTATTAAGAGCCCACGACAAGGTCTTCTTTCCCAGACTTGGCTTTTGTACCTGAATGAACATGTCTAAAAAATTGTGAGAGATCAACAATGCATATGAGGTCACATGGACTTTTATTTTAAGGGTCAACGCACATAGCTCCTCAGCCCCACATTCCCAGGAAAAAAGCAGTGTAAAATTGTACTGGGAGGGTAGGACAAGGCCTAATAATCTAGTTGTATATCCCCCTACTTCAGTTTCCACCCACCCCCTTCTCCCATCTCCTAAGAAAACAAGGTGAGCAAACAGAACTCATTCCAGAGGGATTACACCTTCACGAAGATTAGCGCATACTCCCCCCCACCACCACTCCAAAAACCGCCATCCACAAATGGATGCTCATCTTAAAGCCACACAGCCCAACTTAAAACACGGGCTCCTGAGACATATGGAGAATAATTTAACTTTTCCACATCTGCGCTAGGTATGAGAGGGACGGAGGCAACGTAGGACATTTATTACCGATGGTGGGTGAGGATTGTGTGGACAATTCGACAGTCATCTTCACTCCAAAACACATACCCCTCGGGCACACATGTAGGTTCACCTCCACAAAGCACATACTCAATACTCCGAGTAACTACACTCTTGACTTCCATATAACTTCACGGCCCTCATTATCACTGTCCCCATTGGGGCTCAATCTAAAATTCCCTACATATTTCTTTGGAGAGAAGGGGGATGAACTAAAAGCACCTGGCCGAAATCCATGCACACACACAAACCCTTTGCATATGTTGTCCTTGGTGGGAATTAACCCCAAGACCCTGGCGCTGTAAGGCAACCTTGCGACCACATGACAGTTCCTGCTGTTAATCTTACCGGCACACTTCATTATTCACTGGAAACAGCTCTGTGCATTACAACACATGCTATATCTGTATGACATTATATTTATCCCTGCACACGTCGCTCCGGTGATGCAGCCTTATCCTGAGTGACTCATATCTTTTTTTTTTATTGTACCTTGTGGTTATTATGATTAATAGTTTTTAATAAAGATTGTGATTTATTTTTACTCACTGGCTAGTGTGACGCAATTAAAATTTGTAGGTGTGTATAATCTTATGTAGCAGAGGAGCCTACGGGCACAGAGGGACGGGTGAGAATCGGACAGCTCCACCCGTTTCAGCTTTTACAATCCAATCTAGAACAGAGAAAACTAAGGACATTTGTCGTAGGATTACATAAGCGGGTCAGCTGGTGAGCCCCTCGCACAAGCAGCATTCACATAGTGTGACATTGGTGCAAAAGCTCCTCTGGTCTGATCTGTGATAGTGCTTCATTATATAATCAGAACGAGAAAAAGAAAAAAAAAAAAAAAAACACATCACCAACACAAAAAACAAGCAGCAAGGTGCATCTATTTTGGCCAAAAATATTAATTCACTAGCACCATTAGGTCAAATGTCTGAGCATAACATCCCTGGAAGACCTAGTTCTCATTGGATCTTTGCCACACACAGTCGGGGCTTCAGTCTGAAATAAGTAAAATTAAAATGTTCTAATCGGATCCCCAATGGGACCATTGACTTTAAGGGGGTATTCCTATCTCCAAGATCCTATCCGTATTCCCATCTCCAAGTTTATATTGCAATATGTAGAAGGTGTAACAATAATATTAGCAAAATACCTTGGATTAGAAATATAGTGCAGTTCTTCTGATTAGCTATGCTGCTTTCCCCATGTGTAGGGCATTGCAGTAGCTTAGATATCCATGGTTATGACCACTAACAGTTGTCACCATATGAGTAACCATGGATACCCAAGCTACTGCAATGCCCTGCACATGGGGTAACCAACATAGCTAATCAGAAGAATCATACATTTCTATTTGGAGGTATTTGCTAATGTTACTACTACTATACCCACTACATATTGGCATAGTATATTGGAGATGGGAATACCGTCACTATGCTCTATTTGGCCTCCGTTTTGGCAGTGCCTTCTTGAGGTAGGCGACTTACTCATGCATGCTTTAAGAAGGAAAACATTGCCAAGACAGGCCACAGAGAGCATAAAGTGACTTAGGCTGTGTGCACACGTTGCAGATTTAGATGCTGATCCGCAGCGTTTTTGTCAGGAAGGATTCGCATACAAATCTGCATGAAAAAAACGCATCAAATCCGGGTGGATTTTTACCTGCCTTTTCTGCCAAGAGATGCAGATTCTGTGCAGAAAATTCCGCAGGCAAATCTGCAACGTGTGCACATACCCTTAAAGTCCATGCTCGCTCTGGTGGTTCCATACAGATCCAATTTTTCAGGCGGAAGCACCAATGGAGCACAAGACTAGAAGCAGTCTTGAAATTTTCAGAAATACAGGCAAGTCCTGATGTTCCCAAATTATCTATTGATCAAGTCGCCCTGCAGTCAAAAAGCCAGGGAGCTATACACGCAGTGATCTAGAGATACCATCCCATGAATATAATCCGTCTCATGTAACTAGTCGACCCACATTCACAAAAATGACCTAAGGGAAAGTAGTCTCCTCTTCAGGTAAATACATGGTCACACGGGTTTCCCAAATTCTCAGGCAAGGCAGAAGGAATGGCCGGATCTCAGCAATTTAACAAAACTATGAAAGAAAACACAAACTTTTAACCCGGAAACAGCCATGTTCCACCATAACGTATTATTAGAAAATCTGTGCATCAAATTACAGAACTCGACACGAATTGACAACTTTGATAGAAAGAAAACCTACCGTATATTATCAAACTCCTAGAAAAACCCCGTAACAAGGGGACGGAATTTCCCCCCAAACTGGAAAAATCCATTAACGTGAGAATAGATACACAAAGTGCCATACGGAAACACAAATCTCTGTGGTATGCATGCTGGTACGACAGCTCTTATAAAATCACTGCTGCTCATGAGACATCTATATTTTTCTTAATTAACACAACGACATTTATAGGATGTCAGCACCATCTCTATGCTGATGACACCCAATTATAAAGTCGCCTGACATCACCCTTGTATTGCTACAAAATACTAGTGATTGTCTTTCTGCTGTTTCGAACATCATGTCCTCACTATCTAAAACTGAATCTGTTCAAACCTGAACTGCTTAGATTTTGTCCTTTCATTTACCTTCCCAAACCCAATATTGCCATTTCCGTGTGCATTTCTACCATTACTCCCCTGCAGCACGCCAAATGTGTTGAGGTCATATTGGACTTCGATCTTTCCTTCACTCCCCTACATCCGTCCATGTCGCCTACACCTCAAAAACATCTCTACAATTTGACCTTTTCTTACATTTGACTCTTAAAAACTCTTACTGTAGCTCTTATGCATTCTTATCTGGACTACTGACTGCAACTCTACTAAATCGGTCTCCCTCTTACTAAACGTTCCCCCATCTCCAATTCGTCCTGAATGCAGCAACCAGGATCATTTTCCTCTCCAGCCACTAAACCGACACCTCTTCCCTGTGCCAGCCATTGCACTGGTTGCTCATCCACTGCAGAGTCCAATATAAACTTATCACTCTCACCCACATTGCTCTCCACAGTTTTGTACCACCAAACATTTCCTCCCTCATCTACCTCCGAACCTGTGACTCTGTTCCGCTAACGACCTAAGATTAATATCCTCAATAATCCGAAACTCCCACCTCCAAGACTTTTCAAGAGCTGCTCCACTTCTCTAACCCCGTTTATATTGATGACTGGACCACACAACACAAACTTTTTACCCTTCACCTTTTGGGGGGGGGGGGGGAATCTCCTTTTTCCTCAAATTGTAAGCTTGTGAGCACTGGCCTCACTCCTCTTGGTATGTGTCGGATTTGGGGTTACTCTGCTATGTCTTTATTGTCTGTACACGTCCCCTCTAATGTAAAGTGCTGCGGAATATGTTGGTGATATAGAAATAAAAATTAATATAATAGCAGATCGGTCTTCTCAAACTTAGACATGCGAGTTCATGCAACAGGCTGTAACATGAAGGCTGCAATAACTCAGAGTTGGCTCAGCAGAGTGTGAATACAAATTGGCTCCATTTCACTGTATGACTAGTATCCTATTTATTCCTTCACAGAACGGTCCTTGGCAAAAAAAAAATACAAGTAATCCTCAAAACACAATCATAGACAAGCAGTTTCTTAGTGAGGACCCCGAAACCATTGACCTGTAGGGTCATTTAAGCAGTTGCATTTGTACAGAGGGTCCACGCAAGAGAAAACAGTGGAGACATGTCCTACTCTTGTTTGGTTTGGCACAAAAGTGATTGGGTCTGAAAAAAAATACAGCTCTGGCAAAAATTAAGAGACCAACACATCAAAACCCTGTCATGGGCAGCCCATTCTCCAGACCTTAACCCCACTGAAATCCTCTGGAATGTTATCAAGAGGATGATGGAAAGTCACAAGCCATCAAACAAAGAAATGCTTAAAATTAAGCCAGAAGCAGTGTGATAGACCGGTGGAAAGCATGCCAAGACGCATGAAAGCTGTGATTAAAAATCATGGTTATTCCACAAAATATTGATTTCTGAACTCTTCCTGAGTTAAAACATTAGTATTGTTGTTTCTAAATGATTATGAACTTGTTTTCTTTGCATTATTTGGGGTCTGAAAGCACTGGGTTTTTTTATTTTATCCATTTCTCCTTTTCAGAAAAATAACATTTATTGTTCGGAGACATGTCAGAAGTTTGTAGACCTATAAAGAGAAAAATCAGACAAACTGAACATTTGAAAGTGGTCTCTTAATTTTTTTCCACAGCTTTATATCGTGGCATTAAGGCTGTGTGCACACGCTGCGGATTATGTGCGGATTCATCCGCGCAGATTTTGTAAAATCCGCAGGTGAAACCGCAGGTCAAAAGACCTGCGGTTTTACCTGCGGATTGCTCTGCGGTTTTGCCCTGCGGTTTTTCATCTCCTCAATGGAGGAGATGGCAAACCGCAGGAGAATCCGCAGAAAGAATTGACATGTCAATTCTTTCTGCGGATTGAAAACCGCAGATAATCCGTGCGGAAAATTCCGCACCGTCTGCACTGCGGTTTTTGATTCCCATAGGGAATCATGGTACTGTACACCGCAGCAAAAAACTGCTGCGGGTCTGCAGCGGCCAAAACCGCTGCGGAACCGCAGCAAAATCCGCAGCGTGTGCACACAGCCTTATAGTCCTTTTCTCACATACCGGTTATTACTATTCTAGCCCTCTTAATTCCATGGTGCTGGACCTATAAAAACAGGGTTCACAAGATTATTTATGTAAAAAATTAGTTATAACTACAAGTGGGTCACCGGCGGTCCAGGCCTGAGACCCCTACCGATGGCTCTAGAACTTCCGAGAGGTGTGTAGGAGACTGGCTTCATAACCTAAGCTTAAGAAATCCGTACTCTGGTCTGTTTGTACGTTCCAACCTTCTTCGAGTCACACCTCTTGAGGACCCAGACCACTACCGATTCACTTGTGTTTGCAGATTTCATTGAACTTATAATTGTATTACAAATCTTTAGTCTTTACATGGCCAAGTGACAGACTGGTACAATAGAAGAGAGGAACCTGCCCACAAGGGCTTACAATCTAAAAAAAGGGGGAAAACCGTGAGGGTAGGCGCATCTAATGTGGTTGTTTGGTTATTGCAGGCGGTCTTGAGGAGATTGATTTTCAAAGTCTTCAAACCTAGCCTGAAAATCTGGGAGAGTCTGATTGGATGGGGTAGTGAGTCTCAAAGTACAGGGGACATGGGGGAAATCTGGGATGTGAGGAGACAAGAGGGGAACGTTACATTTTGTGATCATTGGAGATTATATGTGTGGGTAGCTAGTGGGAGATTATACTTTAAAAACCCAAAGAGGATAAATTAAGGATTGCCTTAGAAGTCACAGTTCGTATTCAAAACTGTATTCTCCAAGCAGTGGAGAGCCAGCAGAGCGATTGGCAGATGAGTAACAAGGGGAGAGTTGGATTAGGCTTGGTTCAGATTGCGTTATGTAGCCCGTTCAACGCATAGTGTTGACGGGCTGCGTTAACGGTATAGCATAACACGATCGCGTTATGCTATACCCGCTAGCACTGATGATTCATCAGCGCTAGCTGTGACGGAGCCTCAGACGCTGCAGCCCGCGTCCGAGGCTCAGTCAGTGAATGATGGCACATCGAACCCGTGCCGCTTTACGGCATGCGTTGCGATGCGCCACTTAATGGGGGGGGTCAATGGCAGCGTTAATGGACTGCGTTACACCGCAGTGTAACGCAGTCCATCTAACGGACAGCCTAAACGTGACCCCGGCCTTAATCGGGCAGCAAAGATAAGGATGGAATAGACTGGTGCAAGAGTACTAAATGGGAGGCCACAGGGAACAAAGTTTCAGTAGTCTAGCCATGAGATGAGGGTATACCCTAGCACTTGTGTGGAGTCAAAACTGAAAATTCGAGTGATAAAACTTCAACTCAATTTTTTTTGTGCGTACAAGGAAAAAATACAAAAACAGATGACAGATCAATGGATTCAAATTTTGTTTTGCTTTTTCCTGCACATGAAAAAAACAAAAAAACAAACAAACAAATGATAACTGTTCAATTAAGCCCACTTTGTATATTTATTTTTATGTCTCATGGATAGGATAGAGTGGATCGAAAGTACAGAGACATGTACATTCAGAAAATGCCCCGCCATCTTCCAGTCTCCCACCAGTATAGCCTGACATGCGAGACAGTACAGTGCCCCTTTAAATAAAAGCAAGTTCTCTAGATGGGCTCTGTTGGAACATATTTAGTCCATTTCCACATCATATATGCAGTTCCCAGAAAGTCACCACAGACAAATCCCACACAACCCGCTATTTTACAAGTTTAGTCTCAACGCTTGAATTAGAAGGCACTTGCCCCAATCCGGTGGGTGTAAATTACGACGTTGCGCAGATATACCTTGACACGCCATGCGCAAACCCTCCACCAACCCTGCCTGCAACACGTCTCAAGACATAATTTATGGCCATATACAAAGATATTATCTTGGTCCAATTCACGTTTCATTGGGATCCTCCTTTTCTGTGCTCAGTGAAGTTTCTCCGTTGGAAATAAAACATGTCTGAGAGAGATGAAATATCTGCAGCATTCCTTAAGCTGGAAAAAGGACAGAACGCAGCTGCAAAGAAAAAGGAGGGAGAGGGAAAAGGAACAAGGAGATCGAAATGGAAGGAAATAAACCAGATAAGACGTACAAGACCCAAGAAACTGAAAGTTTGAGCCGTAGCAGAGCTCACAATCTACTAGCACCTAAAGGAGGCCCACTTTATGGGCAGATTCGATTCTAGTCATCTCCACTCCTAGCCCCAGGTTACTTCATCCCTCTCCCCGACTTCTCCATATTGTTCTCCCTCCCTTCTTTCCTGATGACAGTGGGACAAGCTGTTTAGGATTTCTCATGCAAGTTTTTTTTTCTCCCTTCTTAAAAACAGCTGCAAATCCAGTTATAGGGAGGAATGCATAAGCTGAGCTCATGGGGGCCCCAAGGATGGGGAGGGGGCACCAGGGCAACATGCCTTAGGAGTAAGAAAAATCACAGAAGTGGGTCAAAAACTGACTTTAACCCTTTCTCTATTAGCGACTGAGTGTTTTAAAAGAGAAAAAAAAAAACTGACAGAGTTTAGAGGCCTCTCCACACAGACAGAAGCCATTTTGAATTGGCCTGATGTATGTAGCAGGCCTATAAATGTAAGGCGCATACAGCGTTAAATGACATGCACCATTCTCTACACAATCAAATGGGGAAAAGGAAGGGGGTGATTGCAATCAGTGGGTTATAGGTCAACCAGGCCTTTGGCTTGGGTTCCCATGGAAACGAGGCCTATTCAGAAGAGAAGCAGACACTTCTTCGTTTAGACACAATAGGAACCATTAGTAAAAAGGAAGGAATAGTGTGCATTCAAGGGAGGGCAAGGAGTGCTCGAGAAGGTGCCCTTTGGTTTTATAAAGGTTCTCCCAAACTTGAGTAACAAAAGGTCAGCAGTATGATGACATGTACGCTGGAAAAACATGGCTGAACACTAGCCAATGCACCTTCAATTTATTACCAGTGCAGCCTTTTGGATCTTTTCTATTGAAGTCAATGATGGGATGGGTCATTAGACTAGACTCCTCGTAGAGCTCAGCCAACAGCTATCCAACGTGTATGGACAGCTTAAGACTGTTTCATGATGTTGGTGCAAATGGAACCTAAAGGATGGTTAAAAAAAAAAAAAAAAGTCTGTATGTAGAGATGAGAGACTTGATTAGCCCTGCCTTGGTCTTCTATGGCAGCCATTCTTCACTTCTTCAACCAGCATACTTAGCACCTCTTGTGCTTGCTATGACCCACGACATTATGGCGCCTAGTAAAAGCATCAGAGGAACCTAGGATGCTGGTCGAAGAAGTGAAGAAAGGCTTCCTCAGAAGACCAGACGGGACGCCGAACCAGAGTAGTGGGGATTGAAATGCTCATCTGTATTTGTATGTAATTAAAATAATGACCATGCCACATACATGGACTAGGGTTGCCAACTGTCCAGAAATTCCCAGACAATCCATAAATATATGGCACTTTTTTTGCCCGGTCCTTAAAAAAAAACAAAAACACGTGTCTGGATTTTTTTTGAAGTTGAAAAACAAAAAAAACAAAAAACGTATACAGATTATTTTGACTAATTATGTCAGAGTGAGTGGAGCTGATGTCTTATCAAAATTATGGGCTGGAGACAAACGTCCCTGATAATCAAATAACATGGTGTTCCAATGTGTCCATAAAAATTTTTTTTATATATAAATATATATATTATCTGACCAGGATTTTTTTTTTTTATTTGTCCAGTAAAAAAAAAATAAAGTCAAGTTTGCAACCCTGACAGGCATGTCCTAGCTGTCCTAACCACTTACTGTATGCTGGACAGAGCACAAACTGTTATTGCCGTATATGACTTATTCTGCATGAGAAATGGCCACTTGGGTGGATAGAGAGTGGGAAAAAAAAAAAAACAATTGGGAGTTACTGTTTTACTGAGCACATAAGGCGACGTCAGCATAAGATATATACACTGGCTAATACAATTTCTCGACTATGGTAAACTGGTTATTTTCATGCTCCGTGGACAAGTCTTTCACCAAAAGGTGAAATATGAATGTAAACGCGTCAACAGAATAAATAGCTTTTTAACCATGCAACTCACTTCTCTCTGTAAGTATAGCATCTCGACAAGGTAAAATTAACCCTTTAACCCTGGCTCTGCAGTGGTTAATTGCTTTCACAATATAATGCAGACCGCTTCGACCCAAGTCTAATATGTATGGGGGCCTTTAGACTCCTAGAAGTTATTAGTAGGGTCTATTGAGAAGGAGAGGTGGGGGCCCCACTTCCGCTCTGGTGTTCTCTCTCAATACTGAAATCAGAACCCCCATCATTCAGAAATGCCCCGTAGCTGTTCACGCTATTTAATGCTTCCCTCCAATATCCCCACTTCCTGTTCTCCGCTAACTCTTCCATCTGCAATATACTCCATCACCCCTCAGCCTTCTAACACTGAATCAATTGTGTCACCCAAATCACCCACCCCCTTCCAATAGCCAACCCATTACCACAGTGTTGTTCTTGCCTCCCCCCCATACAAATTAGATGGAGATAGACGGTAAATTCGATCCAACTACCAGAGATTTCATGGACCTTAAGAACCTCTCTAAGAAACAAAAGGTTCTTCATTTATTGTAAATCTTTAAAAAAAAAACAAAAAAAAAAACAAAAACTATAAATAAAATATTCCAAAGCCTATAAAACAAGACGTTTCTCAAGTTGATTGTGGCTGAAAATTATTCCATTTAAAATCAGGAAGATCATAACCGGGGCTCCAGTTGTACCAATATGGAAAGACCAAAATGGTTAAATGGGATTTCTAAAGTAATTCCTCCTAGGTTCTAGCAGTAAAAAGAAAATAAAAGGTTACCAGCAAAGGTCAAATATCTTTTGAGTCTTGCAATTCACCCCAGCCGTGGCCTATTTATGGTCACCTGGAACTTGGGTCCATGGCAAGTAATGTTCACCACTTCCTCTTGTCACTTAATAAATCAATTTATTTGTCCACTGCTCAGGAACAAGATCCTTGTCCTCATCACCCCTACATCGGACACAGCTGGTGTAGGGGCGCGTAGAGGAGGGTGACGAGGAAGGGGTGGGGGGGGGGGTGTATTCTGGGGCCAAATGCTTCTGGTCTACAATATTAAAAAAACTATGAGTTGATGGGTTTAGAGTGGGGCAGAAGTATGAGGACTGTAAAAGAAGGGAGAGCAGTTTCACAGCTGCCCTGAAGTGTCAATTATCCCAGAAGCCTACACTCCACCTCCCGTCACCGACGGGTGTGAAATTACACAGGGCTCATAGGCATACTTCCTGGGCCAACTGGATGCCATATGGAAACCTGTACCCATGCAGAATGCGAGTTATACAGCTGCGCTGAACTACAGAGCTAACGCTCTACAAGAGAATATCATAACCCAATCCTAACGAGTTTTGGAAAAAGTCAAAACCGTATACCTCCAAGTTTTCACTATTCATGTTCAGCCATAGATTATACCCCAATTTTGAGGACTGGTCTTTTTTTAAGAACACATTTAATCATTTTGCAAAGTATGGACCCTTCCGTGCCATAGGGTTCACCAAGCCAACCTTAGGAATTCCCATCGGCTATGCAATATGGCAATATAGAATAGGTAAATGTGACGCTGTTCCTTTGGCTTACGCAAATATTCTCTCCATTGTGCAATCCAGACAATACTTCTCAGATAAAAAAAATAAAAAAAGGTAGCACTCAGAGAGGGTTAAACAAAGCAGAGAAAGTTATGAGCGCAGCTGGATTTTACTGCATGGGAATCATAATTAAGGACCCCCCCCCTCATTCAGCCCCTACCTCACGCATACGCTCACAGCCCCCCTCCAAGACGCTCATTCCCCAAAATAATACGAGCCAGATGTGCCCTTGCAGCTGTCTGCGAGCGTGTAGCGGTGACCAATACGAAGGGGGGGGGGGGGGGGGATTAACCCCTTATCCATCAGATCTGTGTTCACATTAAAACACAATACAACAAGAAAAATAAATGCAAAATCAGCCATCTGCGGTGAAACATTGCGAGACTTCGTGTAACATTTCAGATGTGTTTTATTACAAAAAGCTCCAACAAAATAAAAATTGAGAGCGATCTAGTGACAGATATGACACCGGTTGTGGACGCTCTGCCACTAGATCATTTCCAGTTTCTCAAAATTTTAGAAAAAAAAAAAAAAAAAAAAAGGTCGATTGTCAACAATGGCGTGAATATTTAGTGCCACTAGGCCTGAAGTTGATCTTTAGCTTTGTTTCATGTACAGTCAGTGATCCTATACCTAAAGGGAACACCTAAAAAATGATCTTGCACAATACATTTTACTGATCATGCCGAAAGCAGCAACTTTCACCGTCCGCCAAAGTGTACCTGGGCAAAAAGGCACATGGTCGGGATTGTCATTGTAAGGGTTGTGAATGCTCGGGTTTTGGGGGCTGTCGGGGGGGTTCTCCTGCAGCTACTGAATCCTGCTCAGCTGGTTTCATGGTCTGCGCTGTGTATTGTGAGTATGAATAGGTCCTTTCAGACTGTGAGACAAGAAGCTGTGTGCACAGCCTGGGGAGGGAGTAAGGGGGGGTATACTGCAGAGCATTGCCCCATTAACCTTTCATTGGCTAAACTCTTGTAGTGCAGGTATTGGGGGCATAACGCTGCTCCCCTCCATAATCAAGGCCAGAAAAGTAAAAAGTTAGACCAGTAGACGGAGAAATAGAAAATGTCTCATGTGCAGTTAAATATGGCCTCACAGATGTTGGAAAAAGACAACATGTAAATAAGACTGCAGCTAATAAAGAAGTAGCTTGGGGCGTTCTGCCTGACCGCCATTTTAATAGCGCGCACATACATAACTTTGGACGGCCATGCACAGGATGCAGGAGTGACACACTCATTTTAGGCTGTGCAGTGCTGTGAAATTCCACATGTCAGGGAAAGGAGAGGGCGGAGGGTGCAAGAACACAGACCCCTTTCAGTTGGGAAAAAAAAAAACCCAAACCAAGAGCACAGCCTAGCAATGGAGTAAGGGGAGGAACAGTAGGGGGGGGGATAGCAAGGACAAAACATACATACTCTCCATCTGCACTCAATAACCAGCCACGTCGAGATACGGCCCAGACCACTCAGATTGCAAGCTCCTGTGGCTAGGCTTCTATGGAGAAGAACCAGGCGTTGGTGTGGAGATTATAAAATTAGTAAAGCAAGCCATTAAATACTGATGTGAATGTAGAAAAATAAATTTATATTACAATATAATATTTATATATTACATATACTTTATTTTGAGGGAAAAAAAATTATATATTTTTTATTTTAATGGCCTATGACTCAATCTTTAGCCGCAGCAACTTGATGGATGAACGATCTATAGGAAGATCGATCTTGTGTGAGCTTACATAGGTCCATCAGGGTCTTCTCCATAATCTTGAAAGTATCAAGCCATTGGATGGCTGGTCTTCCTCTTCACCTTGTTCCTTCTATTCTTCAAACCATATACTTATACACACACCTCATTGCAAGGCTTGGAAACTACCTTAGGCCTTGCACATTCAAAAGCCAACTAGACAATGGGGTACTTTAGAAACTTCTTGGACAGCAACTGAGGAGAAGAAAAAACCCACAAAAGCAGTTTTGGAAAACCTAAATTATTGGGATGATGTCCTTCTGGTACTGTAGATACACAGCTTACTGAGGAGCACAATAGGTGGACCAGACTGCCCAGCAACAGCTGCGGAATCCAACAGGTGACCAGGGCAGACCCCTATATTTAAATGGGGCCAAGTCACTCGCCAGCCTGAAAATATGCCGAAGCATCTGCTCCGTGAATATCTAAGGATGGCGCCAGTTCCAGATACTGAGGAAAAAGCTTTTATTATAACCAAAAAAATCCCTTGTTTTCCCTACTACAACTTATACTATGGCAGTTTAGTCCGTTGCCTTTCACAATGTAGAAAAGTCAGCATTACTCTATGTGGCGCCCACCCTCTTAGAATGGCAAGCATCCGCTTCCCCTTTCATCGTTATACCTATTCATGTTCATTCTGATAAAACAGGCAAAAGGGAAGCAACAAGGAGATGGCCATTGATGGGCTGACTGCATTGTTAGGCCTTTTGCGTGACTGGTCATTTCTGATGCAACAGATGAGAGGACAGGAAGAGGGAAACTGGGTATTCAACTATATCCATCGTATCATACCATTTTTTATACAAAACCTATAGTCCGATGAACGTACAAATTAAACCAGTGAAGGATTCTGGGGATTATTAAAAGGGACTGTCAACTCAAAATGAGTGTTCAGACCAAGCACAGGCGCTCGGTGCACCACGGCCAAACATTTATATACAGCTTCCCACCTGCTCGATTTCCATCCATCTCCACTCTTCTCTGGCTCTATGGATTCAGAGTTGTCAATCAAAGAGGGGAGTGTAGATAGATGGAAACCAAGCAGGTGGGAGGGTGTATATAAATGACTGTCCCCGCCATGAACCACCGAGCAAAATGGCTGACCATGTCCATCTATCTAAAATATGAAAAAGCACCAGAACAACACAGTCATTAGGTCAAAGAGTTAAGAACAACTTTTTTCCATTATATTGAAAACATTTTTGCAGACAAACAGAAAAAATGGAGCTAGAAGATGGAACCTGATGATTCCAACATCAAATAGGCCCAGGGTGGGTATGTCCATAGAAAAAGCATCCATAATAAACTAATAGTAATCCAGATATTAATGCTTAGGGAAAAACTGCATACACGAAGCGTCCCCTTGATACATTGATAATAGCGATATAGAACACGGCTAAAATTAGCCCTAATGTTATACTGGGAACATACCAGTGTATATTACATACATTATCAAAACATCATAATAACATGGTGATATACATAACTACCTTGTATGTAGTAGAACGCCTTCCTGGACGGACCTATCCGCCCCGACGCGTGTTTTGGCGGTACCTTTTTCTGGTGCTTTTTGATTTAATCATTGCAGTTGGTCATATATTGTCCCTATTGATGGTGATTATTTAGGACATTGTTATCCTGTGGATTTACATTAATTGATTCCACCTACTATGTTCATTGGACTTTTCCTATCTTAAATATGGCCTAAGACGAGTGTATAAAAAAAAAATTATCCAAGTTTCATCCAGAAAAAACTCAGGTGAAATCTTCCTTTTCTTTTTTATGTCTGTGTGAAATTTGTGATTGATCTGTTTTCATACATCCAAGCCCAAGAAAAAAATATTAAAAAGAAAAAAAATGTACCTGATCAAATACAGTTTCTTAGGTTTATAATAGAAATTCATCCGGAAAAAAAAAAACAAAACAAGAAAAAAAAAAAAACGAATGTTCCGCGAGGGATCTGATTTTTTTCCCTCTCAAAACACCCATAGACTTGAATGGTAGAAATTAGTGAATGCTGCGATTTTTTACCCCCTCCCAGAGTGGTCAATATGCAGCCCGATAAAAAAAAAAATAAAAATCTGACAGCACATGTCCGATTTATACGCCTGTCTGCATGAGCCTTTATGTAAAGCTAGACTAGGTCCATAGCAACCAACAAAATCACAGCTTTATTGATAAATTGACACTGGACATATGAATGGTTGGAATGAGCAATGCTCCCGCTTCGGCCTACACGACTGTTCACATGAGGCCCATGAAGTCAACTTAGAAATTTGGTAAATCCTGGACCAAGTGTGTCTCCTTTCCTAATGTAATGAAGACAAGGAGCAATAAAATTGCTCAGTAACGACGAAGCTACATGTCTAAGCTACAATGAAAATCAGAAGTCTGGAAACCTGGTTACAGGTGTTGTAAGGGCAGTAAAATTGTGGCCTTTAAATAGGGACAATCCAATTTCTTCATTTCTTTTGAACTGCTGCATTAAGAAATTACATGGAGGCCAATCAAATAAACCGGTCACTATGTAAATGGGACGCCCTCCCAGGGCCGTGGGGTACTCAGTACCGGGCCGGTGTCAGGGGAATGTGTCACAGCAGCGGTGACCCGTCCGTGGCCCTGGGCACCCAAGTAATGGGGGAACTGTAATTAACAGAATGGAATAGTTCGTGATGCCACCAGTGGTGCTCGGCAAGGGAGGTGTTAAGCCGACGCTGCATGCAGATCCTCTGGGACGATGGTATGGTGCAGCAGTGATGGTATAGCCCCTCCACAGGCAGGGCTGCTGTCCCAGGACCGTGTAGTTGTAATGGTTGTGGAAAGGCACAGGCAGTGTAAAGGATGGTACCCAGATGTAGCGGTGCTGAGCGGGTTGGCGCAAGAATGAAGGAGGACACCAAGGCTTGCAGTTCCAAAGCTTTACTCACAGTCTGCAGTACACAAGGGTGCCTGCCTCTGGGCCATGTCCTCCAGGTCAGAGACTCAGCCAACCTCCAGGCCAGATGGAAGCTCCTCTCCAACACTCCGCCAACATGTACCTTTCCTGAACGACTCCTCTATTGCGTCTTAAATTGTGAAGAGCTCCAGTACCGTGGTACTCTGGAGTTCCTCCTGTCAGATGTTCCCAAGAACTCTACTCGTATGGCAGACAGCTGTAGCCTACTTCAGGGACTCCCTTCCTCTGAGTCCCGGCTCTCTATCAGTTTTGCTGTTGTGCCCCAAGTCTTAGATGGGAGTAGTGCTTTTACAGCCTACTACTCCACTGGTGTCTGCTGCAGAACCATAAGTGTCCATACAACCTCGGGGACCGGGCCCCGGCCTTGCGCCGAGAACCTATAGGCAGGGTTCCTCTTCCAACCCACGTCCTCTCTGTTCTCCGACTCCTTCGTTCCGTACTGATCTTTCTCTTTCTTATGGAAGCTTAGGTTGCAGTTCTACGTCTTTCTCCTTCTTTCCCGTGCCAGCTGGCTCAGATCACTGAGGCAGCTGCAGCACTCCTTCCTCCATCCCTTCTTCCAGGGATCCCCACTCCTCCCGAGTGGCTTCCTTCCTCACTACATTCTGTCAGACTGAACCCTAATCCTACACTTTCCCACTCTTATGTGTCTAAAATCCACCCACCTCCCAGCACATCCAGTGTTCCAAGCAGGGAACCACCAGAGGTGCTCTGCTACTCTCTAAGCACTGAGCCGCAATGTGGTTGTGCAGAACTACCCTGTTGTGTGGGGTGCTAGTGTTGGAGCGTGCAAAGGAGTTCCCACCTTACCTGGATGGTGGGGCACTACACCTTAGGAGAAGGTGCATTACCTCTGTGGGGACCTAGCCTTAGGGGCACCACATAAATCATGGCCGAGCACAGTACTAGGCCAAAAGATATTGTATAGGCAGCACTGTTACTTTTCAGTGTTGGGGTCCTGGGTTCAAGTCCCTCCAAAGACAACATCTGCAATAATTTATATGTTCTCCCCGTGTTTGCGTGGGTTTTCTCTGGATTCCCCATTTTTCTCCCACACTCCGAAACTCACTGTTAAGGAATGTAGATTGTGAGCCCCAATGGGGACAGTGATGATAATGTCTGTAAAACGCTGCAGAATTAATGGCGCTATATAAGTGAGTAAAATAGTTGTCTTGCCAGCACACTTACATATACTTTATAATATGCTATTATTTACTGTGGAGTTTCACCTAGAGCCAATGCTCGCATAGCAAATAAAATATAAGGTATTGCATTAATGCCAATATTTCTCCTCATGCAAGGAGCAGCTTTTTGCTTGCAGAACATCACTGGTGTAAAAGGGTCTCACCACCTCCCACTATCTTAACTGACCTAGCTCTGCACTTGCCTAAACCAGAGGGACGGTGGCCCGAGATAAGATTTTTAGAGAATTAATGAAGCAGCATTATGTTGTCTTATACCCATGTAGCTCAGGCCTGTCTGGAGAGGTAATGCTAGGTTCTTCTGGGAAAGGATTAGGATGTGTTTTTCTGCATTTTGCCTCAGGGCGCCATTCCAGTTAAGACTCGTTCCCACCTCTCACCCCAGAAAACTGTTTCAACAATAGTAAAAAGGTGTTGCACTATGAATAACTGAAAAAAAAAAAAAAAGTATTAGGCTATGTGCATACGTAGATTTCGGTCCTGCGGATTTTTCCGCGCGGATTTGGAAAGAATTTTCTCACGTGAAAAGACCAGCGGTTTAGTCTGCAGTTTAGCCCTGCGGCTTCACACCTCTACAATGGAGGTGTGAAACCGCAGCGGAATCCGCACAAAGAATAGACATGTTGAGGATTTGACCACGCAGCAAATCCACGCGGAAAAATCCACAGCATATTTCAGTTTACCATTGAAAACAATGGTACTGTACAACGCACCTAAATCTGCTGCGGATCTGCAGCAGAATCCGCACCGTGTGCACATAGCCTAAACAAAAAAAAAAAAAAAAAAAAAAGGATCCATATGGAGAGAAAATACAAAATGCATTTATGAATTCCTGCATATCTATAATTAGCAAAAGCACATTAATTTTGTCTAGGATGGTAATCTCTATGGTGCAGGAGTGTTTGGACTACACATTTGCCTGTGAACATGTGCAGTAGGAAATGCTGCTGTGACCTGTAGATTAGCTCCCAGTGAAAGGAGTTTCCTACTGCACATGCTCACAGACACCCAACACATCTTTTTCACCTTTTTTTTTTCATTATAATCGCAGGAAAACCATGGCTATATTAGTTACTATTGTCCTAATATCTTATTGCAATATCTTAATGGAAAAAAAATTAGCAACCTGACTTTCTAGTTTTTTTCTAAATTACGCTCAAGTAAAGGGTTGGATTCTACTGAATGTGATCAAAAAGAATATGCACAATTGCTAGCACTCTTTAAAATTGGCTCACAAACACAAGTTTTAAGCCAAATGATATGGATAGAGAGATAAAATATATATATTTTATCTGTAGTGCACATTTCAAGAAATGGGAACATCCATGGGGATGATACTGGCCCCTTGTTCCTATGGATCAACAAATATAAACCAACACCCACTGGCAACTGTTGCTCTACTATTACCAGTCAGTGACCAGAACATTTTAGCGATCATGCCCACTAATGCCTCACACACACATTTTACTAAGGTGCGCAGCCCTCTAAATTTAAAATTAGTCTGTAAAACAAAACAAAAAAATTAAAGTGTTAATTAAATATTACAGACAGACCTCATTTACTGATGTGCAAAACACACATACTTGCTGAGGTCTATTTATTCTGAATGTTTGCACAAGGCAAGTTTTCTGACAACGGCCCAAATTACTGGGAGTCTCAAGGGTGGAATTAAGTGTCATTTAGGATGCAATCAATGATTAGATTATCTGGCAAAGTCTTTTGGACAATGCTAGGTCAGCTCATTGTGTGGAGGGGTGGTCATTAACTAAAAGAAATCCTAGAATGCCTTTAGGGTTAACTTTCCTGTTTTGGAATTATCCTTAATTATTCTTCTTCATTCCACAGTCTTCAGTACTCTCAAGACAAGTATAAAATATTATTCTGTGTACCATTGGTAAATGAAGGGGAAAATAAGATATATTAAACAGTTAAGAAAGTAAAATGATCTCCAAACAGGTGTGCACTGAATGAAAAGCCCCAGAGGAATTCTCTCCAATAAACTGTCATTCCAGATTACAATAGGACATCCTGCACAGGGGGAAGCTACATATACATTTTTAGTTACCATATTAATCAACATTCGGATGATCTCAATTTCCTATACTGCCATTTGATCCATAACCATGTAGTTTTCATTCCCTAATGGAAGGGGAAAACACCTCACTCATCAGTGCAGAGCTCAAGATCATATTATCACACTTGGTTCTTTAAAAGCTCAGTTCCAGCACCAAAACGCGTTAGTGAATTAAAAAAACAAAACACAAAACCAGATGACATCCTTTCCGTGAGTGCACCCTACACATTGTGATATTCTCTGCTTTTTCAAATGATACTCTAATCCATAGGGCTGCAGGCTTCTAAAAGGTGATGTGTCCTTACAGAACCCTGACAGGTGAGCGCTAACATCACCCTTACCCCCATCTTGCTCCCTTCAGTACTGCCCCATCTGTGCGCATTTGTCCCATCCAGATCTTCTTTAAGATTTTATTATTACGTAATCCAGATTTTTCCCTTTGCAATGTATTCATCCAATGGGGAGAAATCTTTTGGAGCCTTCAATTATACCTTCTAAATTCTGAAAGTATCAAAGAACAATTTTAGATTTTCCAATACGTCGATTGTTGAGCTCGGACAGGTGGCACCATACAACCCCAAAGCTCACAATGTCAGTATTGTTAGAGTGCACCAATAAATCTACGAAAGGGAGAATGATAAATTTGTATTCTTAGTCGAAAACCATAATTTAGCGACAAATACTAGAATAAGTTGTCTTACGATACAAGCCCAAGCTAGAAGACCCTTACGCTCACTTCAGAGCCTTCAACATTGCTGGCCCACACATTAGGAACCATGGTTGGTCATGGGAGGCAACTCAACTACTCAACAATGGACTTCATCCTGAAACCATGATTTTGTTGAGATCTCAAGAAGAGCATATTAGGACAGCCATATGGACAAACCCATTTTCTGGAGCTCATATGAAAAGTATAAGAATATAAAAATAACACGTGTGAAGACTCTTGTAGAATCATTTCTAGTTTTCTGAAACTTATAAATAAATCCACCAAATACTGGTACTACCATGGTATGCCAAATATTGTTAGAGTCATTAATTCCTTTAAAGGCAAGGCATAACTCCATGGCTGGAAGAGAACCACATAACCACAATGCATTCTTTGTACAGTACATGGAAACAGACGGATAATAAGTTACATCTGTCCTCTATCCATGAAAAAATAAGTCATTGATTTACATTCATACTTTCCATCTTTTCTGGAAAAGTTGGATAACCATCAATGGTTGCCCGCCATAAGATCGCTCAAGTTGTCACTAAGGCAAGCAAAAAAAATACACAACTTGATTTGATTTTTTATAAAAAGAAAAAAGTTAAAAACCCATATACAAATAGTTTTTCACAAGGGGAAAACAGGTGCAACTTCTCTAAATCCCTGCTCAGATTTGTAAATGGTAGTTAACAAAAGGTGCCGTTTGCGTAAAATTTAGACCCTGTATACACAGCCACCCCCTGCTCTCATTCACTTAACACCTATTGTTAATCCTAGAACAGGAGGTCTACGTTTTACCGCCACCCCTCCATCTCCCAATTAGTCGAGTTGTAATTTCTGTAGTAACATGGAGGCCTATGCCCAGGACACGCACGCAGGAAACCAATGCAGATAAGAGAGGCCAAATACAGACTTTATGGAAGGGGTGGACCTAAGAGCTAACAGCTTAGAATAAAATAAACACCATTTCTGGAGACAGATCTCATACTGCCCAACCCAACCAGAGCTGAAAAGGATAAGACACAGACAAAAGGGGATATGCCGCAATACAATGTCCCGGACTACAGGCCGCACAGGCAGAATTTACATGTCTGTTTATACATGGAGTGTCAACTGGACCCACACGAAGAAAAAAAAAAAAAATGACTTTTAGGAAGGAAAGCGGGAAGGAAACTAGGATCTGGGACGGAAGAGTTAGATAAAAAAAACAAAAAAACAAAACCATGCAGGGCAACACATGATGTCCTTTATGAAAGATAGACTAGTGCTGAGGAATACAACGCTCTCCTCTTAGGCTTGTCTACATATTTAGTATAGGAATGAAACTTAAATAGCCCTCAAGAATGGATCCAAAAAAGTGTCCTAATCCATCACAGCTTGATAGAACATATGGTATGCCCCCCAACATGTCTAGATCATAGTTATACCATACTCTGGAAAGCTAGGGATAGCCAATATGGCCATATAACTAGACCAATTTATCATAGAGGACAGATTTTTTTTTCAGAGAAGAGGGGTTGTAACATCCTAGGCTACCAATTTCAGATAGGTTTTAGCTCACTTTGGTCAGACACCGTGTTATGGAATTTCCATAAATAAAATCAATGGTACAGAAAAGTGATTTTAGTAGTGACCCCCTACCCGCCTCCATGTTGCAAAAGCACTACAGAGTTCTCCATACAAACACAAATATATTCAGCGGTCGTGTATACGAGAAGGGCAATACCCCAGGACTGCTTGTTAGAGCTTACCACTTATGAAAGGAAGAAACGGAACACATGGCGAGAGACAGAGGACAGCTGCTATCGGAGCAGGACAGGAGGTGAGGAAAATGGCAGGGCTTGTACAACGGTAAGGCTGAGAATGTAACTGGAGTGAGGTTTGGGGTTTGTTTTGGCACAGATTCACGGGGGAGTAAATCCAGCGCTGCTTTTGGCCTTCAACAAAGTTCTTTTACATGTACAGAGGAATTGTGATATCTGCTTTCAAGTAGGAAAGGCTATAGCATCAAGTGTTAACCCTTGCCATACCATTCTGCTGCCTTAAATAAAAATTAAAAAAAAGTTTGCATATTTATAAGACTGGTCTACTCCAAAAAAAACATCCTGTACGGAAAAAAAAAAAAAAAAAAAAAAAACATTCTACCCATCCCCCATGTTAGCTGGCATGGTACCCAACCAGTCTGTCTTGCCTATAATATTGCATACCAGTGTACCATACCAAAGAATGCAAACACGTTCCCTTTTACTTACAGTAACCCATGCTCTAGTTCGTCAAAAAGTTTCCTAATGTGACAGTGCTCTGTTACACTGAGCTTTAGATTATTTTCCCTCATTTCATACCACATTATGCTTTTTAATAGATACAGAGAATCTTTAAATTACAACTGATGCCCTCTTCACCCTGTCAATTCTCAAGAGGTGCACTTCAAGTTTTGTGTTCGTAGCCTGAAAGGTTAAGACGAATCTCCTGGACCCCAAAGAAAGATCTGTAGCAGGGTCACTTATAATGTTGAAGTCTTAAATGGTACAGTAGCTTTAAAACCCAGATGACCTTTAATCTTCTACCCATACAGTGGCATGTAAAAGTTTGGGCACCCCTGGTCAAAATGACTTAGGCAAGTTTTACATTTTAAAAATTACAAGTTCTGGCACCTTGTGCTACTGTTCAGAGATACCTGCACAAACATGGCCTTCATGGAAGAGTCATCAGAAGAAAGCTTCTCCTGTGTCCTCATATAATTCAGTGTCAGAACTTAGTATGCAAAAGAACATCTAAAAGCCTGATGCATTTTCGAAACATGTCCTGTCGACTGATGAGGTTACAATATAACTGTTTGGCCTCAATTATCAAAAGGCATGTATGGAGAAAAATGGAGGACAGAATTTTAGGAAAAGAATATCTCGCCAACCATTAAGCATTGGGGTGGATTAATCATGCTTTGGGGTTGTGTTGCAGGTAAATGGCAACGCGGAACACATAGGTAGAGGGAAGAATGAAATTTCAACAAATTCTTGATGCAAACATAACACCATCTGTAAAAAATAAGAAGCTGAAAAGAGGATGGCTTCTACAAATGGATAATGATCCTAAACACACGTCAGAATCCACAACAGACTACCTCAAAAGGTGCATGATGAAGGTTTTACAATGGCCCTCACAGTCTTCCGACTTGAAAATCTGATTAGACCTCAAAATAGCTGTGCATGTAAGACGACCCAGGAATCTCACAGAAATGGGAGAATTTTCCAAGGAAGAATAGATGAAAATCCATCAAACAAGAATTGAAAGACTCTTAGCTGGTTACAAACAGTGTTCACAAGCTGTGATACTTGCAAAATGGGGTGCCACTAGGTACTAACTATGCAGGGTTTCTAAACATTTTTATTATTGGCCCTTTTTTCTTTTTGCAATTTTTAAAAGGTAAAAGTTGAAGTTTTTTTTTTTTGCCTAAAATACAAAGGAAATGTGTTATCCTTAACTTTAGGACTTTTGGAGATCATTTCATCTTCAACTTGCTTAACTGTTCACAATAACCCCAATTTTGACCACTGTATCTCTACATTATCTGTGTATGGCTTTACTTTTGGGCTGCATTCATATGTAGAGCATATACGTTTAAATAAATTAAAAAGTGTGCCATTTTACACAGCGTAAAAGCACAAAAATGACTGTTCAAACCAAGCAGAGGTGCTCTGTGCAGCATTGGCATGGCCGAACCATTGAGTACACCTTACCACCAATGTTTTCCATTTATCTCATCTGTCCTTTGGCTCCAGAAGAGGCCAGGAGCAGTCAGTCAAGCGATATAAGGTGCAGAGAGGCAAAACAAGTTGGTAGGAAAGTGCACTGAAGCAGTTGACCACATCAAAGGTGTACAGAGCGTCTGTGTTTGGTTTGAACAGTGAATTGTTTCAATAAATGATCCGTTTTAATTTTATTTATGGTTACTCTATTTTTGTCCTTTGTTCTACTGATCATGTCCTTGAGTTCTCCACCGTCTGATCTTCGATTAGTGATTAAACTCTAGTCCTATAGCCCAATTATGATTGGGCACTATATGAATATTGTCTTTTTTGTAGGCCGGCATGCATTTTTATCTGCCACCATAAGCCTTACACAGAGAGATTGACATGAAGAATAAAAAAATATATATTAGGAAGCCAAACAAAACCATGTGGCATGTTAAGATAGTTTTCAAAGGGCCATAAGATAGGGCTGCATGAGGGAGTCCATAGTAGGGCGCTCACAACAACGTAAAATGAAATTTCCAAAATCTGCAATATAAAAACTAAAATTTTTCTTGGGTTTAGGTCAGGACAAAAGGTGGTCCGGAATAGTAACTTCTCCACATACGCTAGATTGATAAGGCAGTGCTCCCAGTGTCCCCCATTATAGTTTGTACCCAAATTATTGATTGATCATACATCTGAATGATCCATGAGATCAAGTCACCGCAGCCCATCATGAGGTGACGTTTCCGTACACCCCCAGCCTGTACCCCTCAGAATTAGAACACAGCATGGAAAGCATCCCTGAATGGGACGGACCGTCGTTACACTGTCAAGTTCCCTATCCCAATGACAGAAGTTACTTGACCTCCCCTGCTGATGTGGGACACAGTTCAGTTAATTGAGACAGGTATGGGGTTTTAATTAGCTCCCAGCAATGTGCTGTAATGGAGTCTTGTTTGGGGTAGATTTGAGATGACTTATAGGCCCTCCTTCTGTCCCTCGGGGCGAGGCAATTTGCAATGCACACAGGGAGGGGAATGCATCATTTGTGTCTGTAGAGGAATTTAATTTGCAACCAGACAATTCACCCTGATCACCTCCCAGAAGAGAGCACACAATGCCAGCTCATTAACAGCACTCAGGGGGTAGCTAAGGGGGCATCTGAATAATAAAGAAAGAGACTGACAAAAGCAGAGGGTCCAATAATCCCACCAACAGCTCCATTGTCTGCTAACCACCATATAACATTCAAATGGAGGGACATGCAGAAAAAAAAAAAAAAAAAAAGTGCTGTGCGAATAGGATCCTCGGGACGGTCCGCAGAACAAACTTATAAGTTGTCGTAACCAATTATAGCCATCATAGAAGTAACGCTACTAGAAAGGGTCATCTCCACAACACATCTACACCAATTACCTATGTACATAGACCATCAGCAACGTATTTACTCCAGATAACATCTAGGCGGTGTTCACATGTTGCATTTTTTGCAGCAACCCTTCTTTTTTTTTTTGGGGGGGGGGGGTGCATGATTACAGTTTTGTTGCATTATCATTACTAGCTAAGGGTGAGAGAAGAAAAAAAAACAAAAAAAAACAGACATTCTGCAAATTTCCAAAATCACTGCAGTTTTTCAATCCAGTCAAGAAAAAACGTATAGAAATGGAAAATACGCGGAGTTTGTTGGCCATCACATCCAATAATAATGTCGCTCAACTAGACAAAACATCGGAACAAGTTCTAATCCATCTGGTTGATCGAGCCATTGCTCATGCGCGAATCTTTCTCATCGTTTAGTCATGCCTGAAGTACATCACCCTCGGAAAAAAAAAAAATAAAAAAAAATACAAAACTAATATAAAAATCATACGAGCAATTTTTGTCCCATACTGAAATTAATCTTAATTTGAGGGGAAGAGGAAAAATATATATTTTTTTTCACCATCCACACACTTCTTAAGCCATGTGCTCATCCGCACGTTTCATAATAAGGCATCCATTTTAAAGTCACCACATCAATTTAAAGTACTTAAACCGCAAGACAAACCCTCATTTGTCCCCCACCTCCCCCCATGTTGGGGTACCAGATCCATTGCATGGAGATAATTCACTATTCAAGCACAAAACAAACACAGGCCCAAGAGTAGAGCAACAAAGCCTTGTCTGTGCAAGGAGCCAAACACCTAGCCCCGCGCTGCTGGGCTCAAAGTGGGCACACAGCCCCTAGTCAAACGCCAACTAACAGCCTTATTCAGGCCCCGTTTGTATATTAATGGGGCGATTTCAATTTTAGAACATCTAGTGGCTCCATTGTCCTTGTACAGTAATGATAATGTGAGCGGAAGCCATATTGAACCTATTCATTTCACGCGGCGTTGTGGCATCACCAGCTTAGAGCGCATTGGCGGGCATCACGTAATCGAATGTCCAATTGGGCCGCGTGCACACGTCGAGTATTGGATAACTTTTTTACCTCAGTGTAAGGTCAGAAGAAACACTAAATATGTCACCATTTGTGTATTTTTCACTCACAAATACTGAGGTAAAAAAACTCACCAAATACTCAACGTGGGCACGTGGCCTCAAAAGAGGTCATCAACGCAGGGCAAATAAAAAAAAAGCCAAATAATTGTCCACATCGACAAGTCTGCAGATGTGCCAAATTAAGCGCATCTTCGTACAAGTCAGAAAATTTCTATTAATTTTTTGCCTTGTTTTTTTTTTTTTTCTCTCTCTAACTTTAATTTGTGCATACCATACCACCATAATAAACCTGGCACATTTTATAGGTGCAAAAAATAAATAAAAAAAATAATAAAAATAGGCTAAATTGAATCGGTTCAAAATAGTTCCAGAACCAAGTCACTGTGCCAATAATAAAAAAAATAAATAAAATAGTTCACTCATTTAAGAAAATATGGTCAGAATGATGAAGGAAAAGTTATTCCATCCAAAGTATTATGGTTTATGCAGAATGGAAAAAAAATAATCTTAGATTATTGTTGAATTCTGTAACTATAGAAAGAGAATGACTCAAATCATTCTTACCAAACCAAAAATATAGGGATGATTGGAGTAACTTCACCATAATTGATGTACTGAGCATCTGTATGAACAGCAAATTTCCTTGCCCACAACAAAAAGTATCGTCTCTGAAACTGTGAAAATTGATTGAGATGCCCCAAAAAAGCAAAAACAAAAGTAAAAATTCTATATATAAAATAAAAAAAATGTTCATGACGGTTACATTTGGAAAATGGCGTGGGAGAACACTTGGAAGTCAGTAACTTGAAGTTCACAGATCTCTTCCCTGGAACATAAGCCCCATCCAGAAACACAAACCATAAAGTACCCGTAAGTCAAACAGAAGAAATTCCACGCTGCCTGCACACAAGCCTATTAGTGGTTTCACAATCAGATTACACGTCTGAAATGTGCCATTTTAATTCTATAGAACGGCACAACATTCTGTACCTTGTCTGTAAACAGTCCTCACAATAGATATGACAGGGCAAATATGCACACAAGGATACACTTTACAGCTGGATTTGTAACTCGAGATTGTGGGACACTATAGTGAATAGACCAATTTAGCTGTTAAAAAAAAAAAATAAAATAAATAAAAAACACATACCAATCTAAAAAAAAAAATATAGCAACCAACATCAAATCCAGCAAACCTGGATTCCTTCGTGTGACTACTATAGGTTACTATAGGGTAAAGTCACCTCTAACCTTTGGTAGTCATTTCTACTAGCTTCTGCTTGGTAGGCCTTGTTTATATGGCTTTGTTCATACCATATTTTTGACATTGACATATGTCAGTGGCTCAGTCAGTGCCCCAAAAAGCAGGTTCGTCTGGCCGGCCCAAAAACCAATGAGGTATACAGTCGCATTCTGGGCTGACCTCATTTTTTGCCAGTATAGGCCTTATTCAGGTGGGCAGAAAAATGTTGGCTGCATATTTCGTGGCCTATGGAAAAAGGCAAAAAATAAATAAAAGTGAATGACCCCGTTGGCACATCCATCATTCCAGTTTTTTTTTTTTTTTCAGGTGGAAGCCCCAACGGAGTAGATTTTGCCAAACCTGATGCAAACCCGGCCTCATATAGATGGCATCTACCTGTCAACTCTTTGTTTAGTGCCAATAGAAAATGAGAACAAAAAATAAAGAATCTTCCAAAATAGTGGATTTAAAAATAGATAAAATACACAAAAATGACCAACAAAAGACTGAAATTAAGACCCAACTGCACACCCTTGTAGGGCAGAACTATAAATAATTACATGTTATTCTAGAGGGAATGTGGACACTGATGGTATACAGATGGTGACAGGTGACCGCACTATTTAAAGAGTGCCCCCATCCCATAGTTCGAACTGCAACCCTGTACCAGTCACACCACAGGGCAGCAAAGAACACAACATTGCAGCCACAGACCGTGTCAACACAAGACTATATATCAAGTCAAGAGACAGACGTCCCTGCAGGCACAACAGTTCAGCCCTTGTGTGACCCTTACAAGCCAACCCTCACAAAGCCATGCCAATCACAACTTGTGGTTTCCAAATACTAAAATTTCCAATAAAGATGTTACCACAAGACACATGCATAATAGATCTGGAGAAATGCTTACCGTGCGGGCGCTGGGAGACAGGGCACCATTGGGCAAGTAATGGCCTCCAAGGTCAGGGATCATCAAGAATGGGTAGCCCGCATAGGGTGAGCTTTTAAAGAAAGCCGCATCCTGGTGCTGCCTCCTAAATGCTGAGGGAGGGTAAAAGAGGAGCAAGTGTTAGCAATATATCTAAAATTATGACAGGGATTATGCAGTTACCACCACATGACCGGAAGCAGATTCTTGACTGTAAAACTGGATGCCTAATTAGTCTTAAAAGTATTTTTATGGCCAGGTCAGAATTTAAAGGGCCAGTTTACAAAAAAAAACAAGCCAGGTTTCATACCAGTATACATATCCATCCTTAATGTCACATTTTTCATATTCTTTTGAGTTTTGACAGCCAATTTGTATCCAGCGCTTAATGATGCACGCATGCCGGTCCTTGCTTTTTTTTTTTTTTTGGGGGGGGGGGGGGGGGGGGGTTGACTTACAATATGGCTGCACTCAAAGACATAGTATCTAGACTGGAACCAGTGCACACGAGGATGTCCTTTCTATTACACAATGGATCTTGTGAAGATAATCAAATTACCGTGGTAGAAGAAAATAACATTCGAGACATCATGTATAAAATTATCGGCTTAACCCTACAGATGACCGTTACCGAAAGTGAGCACTTAACCCAGATATTGGGGGTACAAAGTATCTATTGCAGAAAACCATAGATAGCACTGTATAATGATTTGTAAAAAAAATAGTCAATATCTATAGTACATTTATAACATCCCAAGAAATCAGGATGAAATGAGAATGTATTATCTAAAAATTGTGACATGTTCGGACTTGACAAGTAGTGATATACAACACACAAAAGGTAAATATATATTTATCAAAATGTAGCATATAAACCTCAAAATTAGACAAACCACTTCCATATATCAACTGATGCTTACAAATAAAAGACAAAATACAAACATATAATTGGCAAACAAAAAACGTGAAATACACAACAACAAAGTATACACAGATCCATTAGTGACTATTCAGCCTGGTCATGGGGCTGAATTGGAATTTCTTAGTAGTCATAAAAGCTTACAGTTCCTTTTACTTCACCCATTATAATGCAATTTCGGGTTAATAAGAGTTAAAACTACCAAAACCATTTCATTTAAGTTACAGAATGACCTAAAAAAGGAAATATGTCAAAGAAAATACAATAATTCCAAATATGCAACAACAACAGAAAAAGAAGATGCCTCACCTTCAGACAGGTAATCCCTGGGTTTCTCAAAACTCTCTCTTGGAGGAGGACGTCTCTCCACCTGGAAAATGGAAGGCGGCACAGTTTAGATTTTGGCCAAGAATAGAATAGATGGACATCCTGACCCCTGTTTATTTTCGGGAGGGAAGATGAAGTGGAGTTCAGCAAGACATTTGTTCTGATGAGATAACATATTGGCAAGAGTTCACCAGGGCTTGGGCTCCTTATTTCTGTTAGGCCCCCCCCCCCCAACTTTGTGCGCTGGGGACATATAAAACATATTAAAATAAGAGGATTGGCCCAAATGACCATTACTCCTGCCAATTGTCACCATAGATGAGCAGACTATGGTTGGAGTAACCACAACTGAGCATTAAAATAAGACCACGTTCACACACTCAGTAATTGTGAGCCAAAATTAGGAGTGGAGCAGTCAGAAAAAAAAGTATAACAGAAATGTGCACAAATTCAGGATTTTCCTGGTTTTGGCTGATAAAAACTGATGTAAAATACTGACCAAACACTGAACGTGTGACCGTGGCCTAAACATGATAAAAATCTGATGCAACGGAGCAAACTTAGAGCTTATGTTCCCACATGAGTATTTGATTTTAAAACAAACAAAAAAAAAAAACAACAAGCAATTAATAGGGGTCAGATAATCAGCAACATCACTAACTCATCGAGGGAACGTAGGCTTGGGCAGAAAATACTCAAATCAATAGCAAAATAGTAAAAAACAATCTCTACAAATCAATAATACTACAGTGACAAATTGTAACATTTGTAAGGCAAGGTTTGCAACAGTTGTCCAGCTAGCTTTGCAACATAGTCCGAGACGGTTTAACGCTGGAATTCGACAATTCGATCGTACAGAAATCGTATCCAATGGTCATCCGATCCTCTAGGAGAGTTTGGGACTGTGATTCTTACCTCGGAGTCCGAGTCGCTGCTGTGATTCTCCGATTCATTGACCAGGGAGGACTTGACATCGGCCAGATCCCCCTCTGCGGAGCCCTCTCCGGGACTTTTCTCCTCTTGCTCACCCTCATCCTTAAACCGGATCAGCTCATCGTTTGCCCCCAACTCATCCCCCCCACCGCTGTTTAGTTGAGGCATATTTGCTAGACCCCCCCCAGACAGTAAAAGGCCAATAACACCGAGCCCCCTTTCCTAATTCACAACCAGCTAACTTTTCCTTAGTGCCCCCAGGCTGCTATAAAAACATAATCAAGGGGGGGGGGGCTTAAACTTTGCAGAGAAACTTTCTAGCTGCAGCAACTCTTCCTAAGCAGGCCCCTATACAGTCACACAAGCCCCCCTCTAAGCAGAAGCAGGGTCTCAGCCCCCCCACCCCAGTGCACAAGCAGCCTCTCCCCCCATTACACTGCAAAGCCTCCCTCCCCCCTCTACAATGCACAGCCAGCCTCCCCCTCCTTCTCAGAGCAAACTTCCTGCAGCCTCCTAAGGAATGAGATGTTTTCTTTCCCTAACAGAATGTCTTTGTATGTTACAATCTGCTCAGCATTGCAAACAAAAGACTCACAACCAAAAAAAATAAAAAAAAATCTGGAAGCCCAGGTCCCCCTAAAAAGCCAAACTCCTCACTCTTGGCAACAAGTTGAGCCCCTAAAAATAAACCTAAGAAGCCCCTCGAGTGCTCTTCCACCTCCCACTACAATCCAGGGGGGGCTGTGAAGTTCCTTGAAAGTTGCATAAACAAAGAAGAAAAACAGCAAATCACAGCTCCAGAAGTGCAGAGATTTCCAGCTTCCTCCCAGCCAGCTCCAGTCTTCTTATCAGGGTCTTCCTGTGTCTTTGGCTTTTGGTAGGTGGGAGGGGGCAGCACTATATATCCCCCCCCCCTCAAGCCTGTAGGATCTGGTTGAGATCCTGCTTCTTTCCCTGGGTAAACTATAATGAGGACCTACAAGAGCAGGATCCCCAGCCAGAATCCAGGGGAGGAGTCTGCACATGCAAACTGACACTTATTTAGAAAGAACTGCTCAATGGACAATTGAGGGAATGGGGCCAAGATTAACCCTTTCTGACTCTTGAGTGAGGGGGGGGTGTACATTAACTCTCTTGCTGCCACTACAATTTTTTTTTGTTTTTTAACAAGTCTCTGTCAATTTACTGCAGAGCTGCAATCCGACCTTAAATAATTTTCATCGTATTCCAAATGTTTAGTAGCATTTATAATGTTGTTGTTCTCCTAGAAGATTCTTAATTTTTTTTTGAATTTTTAGTTGCCTGTTTACATATTGCAGTTTGTTGACTGTGTCGCTACGTTCCCATGATAGTTTTCGATGTTGCAGCGTTTCTGCACCCATTACGTTTTTTGAAGTGCGTTTTTTTTTTTAATCAAGTTGTTGACGTGCCTTTTTGAGGCAGCAAAAATAAAAAAAAATCATCAAAAACTCACCGTGGGCACATAAACCTGTAAGCATCAGCAAGGCTAGGTGCACACCAGCCTATTTTCTCTCAATCTGGTCAGGGGTGTGATCTGATTCTCTCGGATGAGGAGAAGATGGCCAAAAAAAAAAAATGTCTCCATCTTCTCCATTATGTCAGTCTGTGAAAAATTCGGACTGCACTCAGACATCATCCGAGTGCAGTCAGACGTTTTCCACGGACTTATTGACTTGCATGGCCGCGTGCGATCCAAATATACAGCTATTTGAAATCTTGAAAAATCTAACAAGCACGGCCCCATAGGATAACATTGGTCCGATATTTTGTCAGATCTCACTCTGAAAATATGGTCGTCTGCACGAGCCCTAAATCTGACTGTAGGCTATAGGTGAAAGTCAATCACTATTAATCAATCTGTGTTCTTGACTGACTAAGGGGATGAATGATTTCTAAAATTAGAATTGAACCTCTCTCAAAACAAAATTTTTGGACAGGTAGTATTTTTTTTTTTTGCATTTATACAGTATCAGCCTTTATTGGACAAGCAATAATCCTTATTGATATCATAGTTTAATTTTTTTTTTTTTGCACATGTTAGCAAAATAGTGGATCCTGTAGCACTACTTTGCCTGTAGAAAATCAGATCTGTCCTATCCATCATGGATTATGTAAGGATATTTACATACAGGACTAATTAGCCATAAATCCGCAGCAGAAAACGTAGAAAATTCGACTGTGCGGCAAAATCTGAAACAATAATTGACGTGTTGTAAATATTTAATCTGTAAAATCTCATCCACAGTGCATCCTCCTGGAAAATCTGCGTATCCGCCGCGTGTGTAATCATCCTAGGGGTATGCAAAAACCAGCGTATTTTCGGTCTGTGTGTTGTCTATGTATGCAACAGACCACCCACGGACCAATGTTAGCCTAAGTGCCATTTTTCTAACAGCCCTCAGGTCCATGGAAAAAAAATTGCAGCATGCGCTAGCCCGACCTAATTAACGGACCATACAGGCGCAGGTAAATAGTAAGCGGTCCCTGCACCCGTCTGCTATGCGGACAAGGACACAAGGGCAGCCATTTCCACAATTTGCCAACGTAACCGTTTTGCAAAGTTTGGATTATAAAAAGTCATCTGATTTTCATCCAGAAAATTTGCACAATTTTCATCCAAATTGTCATCCATGTGCCATCCGTGTGTCCATTATTTACATCCATATTTATACAGCAACATTTTAAAATGTGCATGATCAAACACAATTTCCTAGTTTTGGGGCAGGCGCAGACGTCTATATTTTCGGTATGAGTGTGATCCGACAAAACATCACATCGTACCCGGACCAATGTTATGCTATGGGTGCGTGCACACGTCAGATTTTTTCCTTGGGCAAAGCTGGTCAGGCGAAAAAAAATTGCTGCATGCCCGATTTGGATCTGATATTCGGATCACACTTGGCCATGACATCTGAGTACGGTCTGATTTCTACAGACCGACACAATGGAGAAGGTGGAGAGAGAATTGGATTTACACTATGATTACACTCTGATGAAACACTGATCAGAGTTTGATTTGCATAATTTACCCGATTCTCTCGGATGAGATAATTTACGCCCATCTGCACCTGCCCTAATTGATACGATTCTCTCAGATGAGAGGATATACGCCGGTCTGCACCTACCCTAATGGACGTGATTCTCTCGGATGAGAGGATATACGCCGGTCTGCACCTACCATAATGGATGTGATTTTCTCGGATGAGAGGATATACGCCGGTCTGCACCTACCCTAATGGCCGTGATTCTCTCGGATGAGAGGATATACGCCGGTCTGCACCTGCCCTTATTGACCTGATTCTCTCTGATGAGAAGATATATGCCGGTCTGCACCTACCATAATGGACCCGATTCTCTTGTCTGAGAGGATATACGCCGATCTGCACCTACCATAATGGACCCGATTCTCTTGTCTGAGAGGATATACGCCGGTCTGCACCTGCCCTAATGGACTCAATTCTCTGGGATGAGAAGATATACGCCGGTTTGCACCTGCCCTAATGGACTCAATTCTCTGGGATGAGAAGATATACGCCGGTTTGCACCTGCCCTAATGGACTCAATTCTCTGGGATGAGAAGATATACACTGGTCTGCACCTGCCCTAATAATGGAAAATTGGCCGTAAAAATCGGATGCAATACGGATGTTGTCCACGGGATCTTTTTGTGCGCACCCATAGACTTGCATAGGTGTGTCTCATCTGATATTCGGAAGACAATGCTGCACGCTGCAATTTTTTTTCACATCGGCACTCCAAACGAGCTCCAAGGCTATAAACATACGTGTCAGATGCTCCACCAGTGATGGACACCATGAATGTGCCTCAAAAATCTAGAATACCGCATACAAGGTATGCCAGTTAGAATTTACACTATGGTGTGTGACTTTTACTAAGGAGTCATGAGTTAGATGTCGAAGTCTGACCTGAACCGCACAAGGTTGTTCGTCATTTTTCTAACTAAAAAAATAGAGCATGTTGAAAGCTGTGCCAACTTACGCCAACCCAAATGTCAACTGTTTATTGGGCAGTAAAAGAGACGGGAGGCGTCCATAAATGCGATGTTCTGTAACAAAGCATTGTAAACCTTGAGTAATTTTGGTAATTAATCTCCCACAACGCGCGGCTGTCCAGTTCACAGAACCATTGTCCATGATGTAGGTGACTAACCTCTATGGACTACGGCCAGGTTTTTAAAAAGTCTTCCCCTCCAAACAAATTAATTGGAACCCCAATGAATTGAATGAAGATTTTTATTTTTATTTTTATAATAATAGTGCCACTCCTATCACAGGTAAATGCAGGTATACTGCATCTGAGCTCCAATATTGCACGCATTACCTTGCTGAAAAATTGTCCACAGAGCCAGGCGGCCCATCATGTAACTAATCAGTAAATATACAATAAGCTATACATCTGATAATTTATTATACCATGATAATAATATATAATATTTTTACTTCGTGAGCCAAATATTTCTATGCTTTGGGTAGCTGTGAGATAACTGTCTGTTGAATGCTCAGTTATCTCATGCGCGTGGACAAATTAAGAATTTGTGAGTGGAAACACACATTTTTTTTTGCCTACGTTCATCTTTGACTTATTGGAAGGTAAAGGGTCTCCTGTGCTGCTCGTGTACATCCAATCAAGGAGTCAAATCAAACTTGATTAGTAAGAGTGCGGTTTATTGTCTATGCGTTTCAAAGTAATCCAACTTCTTCAGGAGACCAAATTGATGCTGTGGTATCTCTGTTGTTTTCCTGAAGAAGTGGGATTACATAGAAACGCGTAGACAATAAACCGCACTCTTACTAATCAACTAATCACGTTTGATTTGACTCCTTGATTGAATGTACATGAGCAGCACAGGAGACCCATGACCTTCCAATAGCCCATAATACTATGGTAGATACACCAACCTGTAGGGCTAAATGCCCTGGAACGTTGTTTTCTGCCTTTTTTGTAAGGTGTCTTAGGGTGAATTCAAATTGTATTTAGGCACCCGTTCAGTGGCTCACGTCGGGGCTTACGTCCGAACCCCAAAACTGGATTTGGACATATGCGCCGACAGGGCTGTGGGAAGAAGGGCCCCCGCCGAGTGTCCGGGCCGGAATCAAGGGGACCGTCACCTAGGTTCCAGGGGAAACTGTTCCCGGGGGACAGAGTTCAGGGACGGACCGTTGAGATGGACAGATGGGCTGGGGGAGGAGCCAGTATAAAAGGGGTGGGGAACGCTAGTCACGATGAGTCAGCAGACCGGGACAGAAGCAGCAGGAGACCGTGGGAGCGACTAAGAGCCAAAGCGACTTACCAGAGCCAGGAGAGACGTTCACCTAGGATATCAGAGGGACGGCGCCGAGACGACCGTCTGAGAGCCGCTGCCCTGCTTCAACTCGCGGCCATTGCCACCTCGCTCTAGCCCGCGGCTGCGGCCTGCCCGCGGTTGCTCGCGGTCATTGCCACCTCGCTCCAGCCCACGGCTGCGGCCTACCCGCGGTCGCTCGTGGCTGTTGCCGCCTTGCTCCAGCCTGCGGCTGCACCCTGTCTCCCGCCCCCGCAGCCACCCTGCTCTCACCCGTGGCCGCGGCAAGTTCAGTGCCGTCGGCGGCCACCACTGTCCCCCTCTGGTCCGCGGCAAGGGCTGGGCCGTTGCTCGCCGCGGATTCCCCGTTGCAGCTGTTAGCTGCACAGGTGGCCTGCCAATCGCCACCCCGCATCGCTGCCGCTTGCCTCAGTCCAGGGGCTGCGGCCCATCCGTCCAAAGACTCCTCCGAGGCCTGTGGTGCCCTGGTGTTACCAGAGCATCGGAACGCTCGAAGACTACGTCAACTCATCAGCAGCTGGGCCCAGCGGCTGCTACACCGAAGAACCACCGTCCAGAACGCTGAGGGACGTCAGGACGGCTAAGTTGATTATATAGTTAAGGACCCGTAGTCGGCCATACCGCGGCCCTATAGTGACCAGCTTCTGCCGGACGTAGTCGTGTTCTACTCTGTTCATGTTTGCTTGTATTGAGCCCCTGCGAGGGCAACTCTTGTTGCCCCTTTGGTTGGTCAGGCTACGACTGAGGACATATACCTCTAGACCTATAAACACTATTACTAAAAGCACTAAACCGTCTCACGCCTCGTCACTGCGTCCTGCGTACCTGCTAGTACCACATTTGGCGTAGTCGGCAGGATACAGTCTCCGAGCGAAGACAGCGGTGCACCCGACCAGAGTGGGGCTGCGGGTGCTGCCGATAATGGGGGCCCCCGCTACAGCATCTCTCTGGGGGCTATGCTAAGTAACACTGCTATGGAGCTGGACAGAGCGCATGCAGGGCCTCTTCCGCATGCATCCGATGACCCCCGATTTAGAGGCTAAGGGGGCCCTCATGACGCTAGATGGGGAAGCCCGGAAGTCAGTGATGTTGATCTTGCAGATTCTGGAAGAAACCCACGGGGATCCAACAAACATGGGAGAGTTGAGGACCCGGTTGTTCAGTCGGATGCAGGGGGAGGGAGAGACCATCACCCAGTATATGAACGCTCTCCAGGAGCTATACACAGCCATAGAGCGGAAGGACGGAGTAGGGGTAGGGCCCATCGACATTACCCTGCGTGACCTGTTAGTGACTGGACTCCGGGACCCGTTAATTAAGCAGGCATTGCGGGAGCAGATCCGAGTGAACCCACGCATAGCTTTCTCTGAGGTGGGGAGTCAGGCCGGGTACGAGAGCAGGAGCAGGGGATGACGGTTCCCGTGGGGAAGGCCCGGAGCATGGAGGCTTCCGTAAATATTGTCGGAGAGCCTCAGTGGATTGAGGAAGTGAGACAAGAGCTGAAGAGTATCCGGGGCGAGCTGGCCGAATTGAAGAAGAGAACGGAGCCCGCGCCTGGCTGGCTTGGCTACAATCCCGGGCCCTGGGGGCCTCGCAATACTCGGGGTGGCCAGGCCTCACCGCCCTGGTGTTATGAGTGTGGAGAACTGGGCCAGTTCGCACAAGAGTGTCCGCGGCGTGGGAGATACCCACCCCGGCGGACATTAAACTAGAGGGCTCCGGGCATGGGGGACGCCGCTCGGAGCCGGAAGCCACAACAAGGGGTGTTGGAAGTCCCGAAGATCTGGTCGCTAAGTGCCCAATAGTGTGGGCCGAAGTCGAGGGTCGTGCTGTACGGTGCCTAGTGGATGCGGGGTCGCAAGTAACGACCATGCCTGCAACTTACTTCCAGCAGCATTTCCCGGAAGCGGCAAGGCCCCAGTGGGGGCCCATGATACGACTATTAGCCGCGAACCAACTGCCGGTACCTGTTGCCGGAGTGGTGTGGCTCCAGATGACGCTGTGTGGTAAATCCCTCGGCCGCCGGGGTGTGGTCCTAACCCAAGGAGAAACTAACGACCATCATCCAGTTATCTTGGGCATGAACATACTACGGGAGTTTGGCAATCTACTCCTCAACGATCCCACGCAGGAGACCCTGAGCCAGTGGGGTTCTCGCACGGCCCAAGGGCAGGTCTTCCAGCGGTTGGTGCGGGAGGCGCGAGTGCTCCAGGAGTGCCAGGAGGGTGAGGCACTGGGCAAGTTCATCGTGTGGCGCCCCTGAGGGTTCACTCACCACAGAGGTACTGCACCTCCTCCTGAGGTGTAGTATCCCACTCTCCAGGTATGATGGAACACCTGACCAGACTCCACCACCTGCATCCCACACAACATAGTAGTGTAGCAAAGCACCTTTGGTGGATCCCTGCTTGGAACATGAAGAGTGCTGGGAGGTAGGTGGAGCTTAGACTGCACAAGAGAGCGGGAGAATATTAGGAAAAGGTCAGTCTATGAGAGAAGATCCCCTGAGAGGGATGGAGTGAAGCAGACTTCAGTGACCTGGAGCTGCTGGCACGGGAAAGAGAAATAGAAAGCCTGATTCTTCAGAAGGAAGAAAGATTAGTGCGGAACGTAAGGAGAAGAGAAATAAGGGCTAGGGTCAGAGCAGAACCCTTCCTGAAGTTTGAAGCGCATGGCCGGGGTCCGGTCCCCGAGGCAGCTTGTGAAACTAATGTTCCAGCAGCAGACACTGGAGGAATAGGAGCTGTGACCACTCTATTCCCACAAAAGAGTCGAAGACATGGTGGCAACCTATGTGTGAGCCGGGACATGACGGATGGAGTCCCCGAAGCAGGCTACAGTCACTTGTCATGCGAGTAGAGTTCAAAGGAACATCTGAAAGGAGGAACTTGGGTTTAACACACAACTACAAGTACTTCAGTATAAGCGCTAGTGAGGAGACGTTCAGAACAGGCACACGAAAGGGAGAGCTTGAAGGGTTAATTCCATCTGCCTGGAAGTTGGCTGAGCCCTGATCTGGAGACCACAGCATTGAAGCGGGCACCTGTCTGTGCCAAGAACGTGAATAAAAGAACTGGAACTGCATTCATCTGTCTCATTGCCTTCTTCCTGCGCTAACCTACTCAGCTCTGCTACATCTCTGTGCCTAACACTGCGCCATCTACTTCTACTCACTATCTCCTCATTTGCCAACCTCATCTACTCTGCCCTGAGACTACAGACCTACCTGTGGAGGGCTACAACATCATTGCTGCACTACACCATCTGTCCCAGAGACGCAACCCTGCAGCGCTGGTCAAACTGACCAGAAACCACAGGTGGCGTCACGAATCATCTCAATTACTTTATCCCCATCACTCTACCCCTTTTACATTGACTGCCTGAGGCCACGTACCGGGTCACTGCCACTGTGACATCTCCCATTGAAATCAACGGGCCCAGCTCCGAGTACCCCACGGCCTCTGGGGGTGAGCCACATTGCGCCTGCGGCTCCCCCGCTCGTGCTTCCTCCAGGGCAGACGGTGGTGGCCGTGCCGATGCGCGCCCCGATACCACTGGAGGGCGTGGAGGTGCAGGTGGAACCATGCTACTCAGAGCGCCTGCACCCTGGCATACTGGTAGCCCGCTCCCTGGCCACGGTGCGGGAAGGGACCGTCCTGGTGCGTTGTGTCAACCTGGAAGACCAAGATATCGCCTTGAAGCCCCGGGCAGAAATGGCCAAACTAGTAAGGCCTTTGGAGGAGATGCTGCCGGACCCCATGGTCCAGTTGAAGGTGCAGCCCGAAGATCCTTGGGCAGTAACGGTACGAACCCTACAGACTGCCGTATGCTCGACCCAGGAGAAAGGTCAAGCCATCCTGGAGAGAATGCGGGCTGAACTTTCCGGCCTAGCGCCAGCCCAACTCCTCCAGGTAGAGACACTTCTCGGACAATATTACAGTGTCTTCGCCAGTCATGAGGATGACTTTGGATGTACCACGGCCATCACGCATGGGATCCCCACGGCGGGAGCGGCCCCCATCCGGGAGCGATATCGGCAAATACCACCACAGCTATACCAGGAAGTGAAAACCCTATTAGCTCAAATGCTTCAGAAGGGGGTCATACGAGAAAGCCAGAGCCCCTGGGCGGTCCCCATTGTACTGGTTCGCAAAAAAGATGGCACTCTGCGTTTTTGTGTGGATTACCGAAAGTTGAATGCCTGCATCTTCAAGGACTCGTATCCACTGCCCCGCATAGAAGAGTCTCTGTCCACCTTGGGGAACGCAACATACTTCTCGTCTCTAGACCTGGCCAGTGGGTACTGGCAGGTGCCGATGTCGGAGGAAGACAGAGCCAAGATGGCATTTATCCTTCCCATGGGACTGTTCGAGTTTAATCGGATGCCGTTCGGGCTGGCCAACGCCCCAGAAACCTTCCAGCAGTTGATGTAGCGGTGTCTGGGAGACCTCAACTTTGAAGCCACGTTGCTATACCTGGACGATATCATCATCTATTCCGCCACGTTCGAGGACCACCTGCGGCGGTTGGGGCAGGTGCTTGGCCGGCTGCAGAAGAACTGGTTGAAGGTAAAGCCCCAGAAATGCCACCTGTTCCGCACCCAGATCGAATATCTGGGGCATACCATCTCGGCGGAGGGTGTCAGACCATCCCTGGATAAGGTTGCTGCCATCCAGGGGTGGCCTACCCCCGAGATGGTGAAAGACGTGCGGTCCTTCCTGGGGTTGGCCGGCTACTACCGTCGGTTCGTGAAGAATTTTGCACGCCGAGCCCGAGCCCTGCAGGACCTGCTGAAGGGGACTCCAGCCAGGGCGAATGGACGGAAGGTCCAGTGGCAGTGACCGCAAGAGGATGCGTTTCAAGATATCAAAGCTGCACTCTCGGAAGCCCCGGTATTGGCGTATGCGGATTTCTCGCAACCGTTCATCCTGCATACCGACGGGAGCCTCCAGAGACTAGGAGCTGTGTTGTCGCAGGTGCAGGACGGCCGAGAGAAAGTGCTCGCCTATGGTAGCCGGTCGCTGCATTACTCCGAACGCAACCCGGACAATTACAGCTCATTTAAGCTCGAGCTCCTCACGGTAGTGTGGGCAATGACGGAGCGGTTTGCAGAATACCTGGTGGGCTCCGAGGTGGTGGTGCGGACTGACAAAAACTCACTAGCCCATTTGGAGAATGCCAAACTGGGGGCCCTGGAGCAGCAGTGGGTGGCTTTGATGGCCAAGTTCAACTACAAGATCATCTACAAAAGAGGGGCTGAAAACGTGCGCGCTGACGCACTCTCCAGAATCCGACACACTACCCCAGGGAGGAATCGAGACGACGAATTAGAAGGAGAAGAGACGCCGTTCGCCTTCACCACCACCCCAGAGGACTCCACCATACCCGAACTTCGATGCTCTGAGCGATCAACAGCTGGCAAACCCCCTGAACGTTACGAACAGGACCAGTTCGTATGGCGACAAAGACTGTCATCTCGAAAGACTTACCCGAGTCTACCAAAACCCTCGCCCGAGGACTGGCGAGCATACAGGACGGGGGAGTGTGGGAAGAAGGGCCCCCGCCAAGTGTCCGGGCCGGAACCAAGGGGACCGTCACCTAGGCTCTGGGGGAAACTGTTCCCGGGGGACAGAGTTCAGGGATGGACCGTTGAGATGGACAGATGGGCTGGAGGAGGAGCCAGTATAAAAGGGGTGGGGAACGCTAGTCATGATGAGTCAGCAGACCGAGACAGAAGCAGCAGGAGACTGTGGGAGCGACTGAGAGCCAAAGCGACTTACCAGAGCCAGGAGAGACATTCACCTAGGACATCAGAGGGACGGCACCCAGACGACCGTCCGAGAGCCGCTGCCCTGCTTCAACTCGCCGCCTTTGCCGCCTCGCTCCAGCCCACGGCTGCGGCCTACCCGCAGTCACTCACGGCTGTTGCCGCCTCGCTCCAGCCCGCGGCTGCGACCCATCTCCCTCCACCCGCAGCTGCGGCAAGTTCAGTGCCGTCGGCGGCCACCACTGTCCTGCTCCGATCCGCTGCACAGGTGGCCTGCCAATCGCCACCCCGCATCGCTGCCGCTTGCCCCAGTCCGGGGGCTGCGGCCCATCCATCCAAGGACTCCTCCGGAGCATGTGGTGCCCTGGTGTCACCAGAGCGTCGGAACGCTCAAAGACTACGTCAACTCTTCAGCAGCTGGGCCCAGCGACTACTACGCCGAAGAACCACCATCCAGAATGCCGAGGGACGTCAGGACAGCTAAGTTGATTATATAGATAAGGACCCGTAGTCGGCCATACCACGGCCCTATAGAGACCGGCTTCCGCTGGACGTAGTCGTGTTCTACTCTGTTCGTGCTTGCTTGTATTGAGCCCCTGCGAGGGCAACTCTTGTTACCCCTTTGGTTGGTCAGGCTACGACTGAGGACAGTTACCTCTAGGCCTATAAGCGTTATTACTAAAAGCACTAAACCGTCTCGCGCCTCGTCACTGTGTCCTGCGTACCTGCTAGTACCACAGGGCCATAGACTATAATGGTGCCGACAGAGTGAATGTGTGCTCTGCTGTACATCATTTTCGGACGGGTAGGCCTACTGGAGACAGACACTCAAACGTAGTAGACTGCATCGGGGTGTCTGTCTCCTGTAGACCTACACGCCCGGAAATTATGCACGGCAGAGCACACGTTCATTCTGGAGGCACCGTTGTAGTCTTTGGCGCCCTCGGCACATACAGTTGAACCCTGTTTTGTGGGGGGTTCGGACATAAGCCCTGATGGGGCCGCTGAATGGGTGCCCAAATCCAATGTGAAAGCACCCTTACACAACTAATTGACATGACCGCAACCAATTTGCAACACTGTTCCCTCAGACACATTTCTTAATTTTCTCTGTGACCATCTTTGACTCTCTTTGGTCTTCCATCTTGGGTTTGTGACATCAATTTCCTCTATAATATGGGCTCTAAGATGCATTTGTAGGCACACTCAAGCTTAGGCATCTTTTAGGGGCCCCCATAGACATTACATAAGAGTCAAATGATTTTAGTGGGACTGACTGACCATCTAAGGCTATGTTCACATGCAGTGTTTTTTTTCTGCACCAAAAAGACAGAGTGTTTGCAGAAAAATTTTATGTAAAATATGTGTATTTTTGCCTCTATTTTCTTGCCATTTATTAAAATTGGTGAAAAATTTGACACGCTGGCAGCTTTAGAAAAAAAAAATTAAAAAGGCCCAGGAGCTCAAAAAATACAGGATTGAAAAAAAAAAAGGGTGCGCATTGAATTTTTGAAAACTCATTCACTTTGCTGTTACTGTAAAACATAGCGATTTTGCAGCTAAAAAAAAAACAGCAAAAAAAGAAACCACTATGTGTATGGGGGCTCCCGACATAAGGGTCAGGCAGCTGGAATTCAGTCGCCCGATCCTTTTGTTCGGTGAGGAATAAGGGGCTGCCAGAAGGGTTTGGCAGTGGCTCTTGCATATGGGGAGAGACATCTGTTGGCTGAATGATCAGCTGTCTAACGTGTATGGTCACCACTCCAGCCCTGCTTTCTTCTTTTTTTCTGGACATTGGTATTAGTAGAAAGTTTTGATTAGTTGTTTGCTGATCCTGTAAACATAATGTGAGAAGAAGCACAAAATCTAAACTTATCATTCAATGACTAGGCAGCTTTGACAAATGCAGGTGCCATAAAAATGGATTAAGAGTCTGATAAAGTTAGTAAAGCTCCACGTGAGTCATCATGTGGACGTTATATTCATCATATAAAATACTGATTGTCATAAATCCACAAGGTCAGCATGGCTGATTCATATTATCCTAGTTGACCAAGACTGTAAAATTGAGGATTATTGCACAATGATATCTACTGACATTTTTTTCCAAGTGTCACAGGATGGACCCTATTGCCTATAATGGGGTCCGTTCAGCTTCAGTAATGGTATCGGTCATGTTACCATGAAGAAAATTGCAGCATGTTGCTCTGTTTTCTTTTTGGGAAAATATAACAGAATCTCAAATGGAGCGTTCAACACAAATGTGAATGCAGCCTCATCTTTGTCCACTCACAGTCCGCTTTGCGGCACAGTGCCAGCAAAAAGGACTGATAGAAAGAATACATGTAGTTCCCTTATCTGAAGAATTTGATAATCTCCTGAGTTTAGCTAAATTATCCTAAAAACATATCTGCATTCTTCCAGAAAAAGCTCTTGCACATTGGCCATTTCTGTTATTGCAGCTTAGACCTTTCGACAGTACAAGACACCGTCTCTGGAGTAGGGTGGCGCACTTTTTGGAAGACAGAATCTGTGTTTTTTTTATTTCATTGACTTCCTTTAAAGGATTAGGGTCCTGTTTCACGTAGCGATGCACCAGCGATCCCGACAACGAAACGACCTGGTAAGGATCGCTGGTGGGTCGCTAAATGGTCACTAGTAAGCTGCCAAACAGGCAGATCTCTTCAGCGATGCAGCAATCTTCCAGCGATCCTCGGCGGTCGTTGGGACCTTGACACACAGCAGCTTTTCTGAACGATTCCGGCCTGCGTCCCTGAGTTCTGCATCGCCAACGAGGTCGCTCGTCGGGTCAAACACAGCGATGCGGGCTGGCTTGCGGGACGTCGACGATTAAAAAATGGCCCAGGACATTCGAGCATGATCATCGATATCCAGCAGGGGGGCCGTCGTAGCTGCGTGTCACATGTAGCGAGCTCGCTGGCTAGGTCGCTGTTGTGGCACAAAATCGTGACGCTTCAGCAATCTCGCTAGCGATCTCGCTAAGTGAGACGGGGCTTTAGTCCCATCTTTAAAAGTTATCACCTATCCATTGTGATAACTTGCTGATCAGTGGGGGTCTAACCACTTGCACCCCCGCTTATCTCAAGAACAGGGCTCAGCAGAGTGGTAGTTGGCATAGAGTGGTCGTAAGAGATGTGCGTTCATTTATTTTTTATGGGACTGTCGGAAAAAGGTGATCTCTGTACTGAAATAACTCCTGCAGGCAAATAGGTAATAAATTGAGCGGCAGCCGGCTACTACTGCTTTATTCATGTGGGTCAGCAAAGCCACTTCTTCAAGATCTATCGAGATCCCAGAGCTTGGACCCTCAACAATCAGAAAGTTATCAGTTATGGTTTGGATACTGATAATGTCAAAAGATGTGATTAGCCCCTTATCATGAATATTTAAAGGGGTATTTTCATTTTCTCATCCAGCGGATATGCCGACAGTCGCTACGACACAAGGCAGGATGGGAGTCAGCGGGAACCCTGTTATCAAAATAGGCGCAAGTCTTCAAGGCGGAACCTGCATCCCATAAATGTCTAAGATTAAAATATCCATATCCAGTATCCTTGGTTGTATAAGATCTGCATAAATATAAATGAGCTGCAATATCAGACACAGCCCATTGATAAGAATGTTGAAAACAAATCCCTTGAAGTAATTAGTACCCCTCAAAATGTCTTAATTGTTATTTTGGAATGAAGAACAGGACTTCCTTAAAGAGAGACTCATGTTTTCATTTCTTTTTTTTTAATGGAAATATATGCATTCAATAAAACAGTTCACTGCTGCTATGTCAGAGACAAGTCAACCATCGGGGAATGAACGTTTGTAGGAATGAGCATTACAAACTGGCCGGTAATCACACAACGAACAGGTAAAACACTTGTGATGGTTTTAAGCCAGCTTAAAAGTAATTATCAGCATCACATTGCTCCGTGTAAAGAGGTGATGTAGTGGCAGAGAGCCTGATTTCAGGGATCTGTTACTTGCTCAGCAGTTAGCTGTAGTTTCAATACAATCAGTGTTTTATCAGGTGGTGATTATCATTAGAGGACTAGGTGTCTCGTATCAGGCAATCCAGCTAATCTCTGTAACCCCACCCCCAACACTGATTGGTTGTAGTCTCGGCTCAGTGTATAGAAAGTGGCAGCTGTAACTGCGCCCATGGCACTGACTGACAGCCTGCTCAGCATTAGATCCAGCTGTCAGTCAGTGCCCGGGGCGCAGTGACCCTCGCTTATGACTATGCACTGAGTGGTGACTTCAGTCACGCCAACGCTGCCCCATGACTGAAAGCCCGAGCTAGCCGGGAGAAATAACATTCAGTCACGACAGTGGGGCTCTCAGTGAGGACACCGGGCAGCTTCAGAACGTTATTAACCTGCCGATTAACCCCATATCTGCAGCTTCAGAACTTTATTAACCTGCCGATTAACCTCAGCTGCAGGTTAATAGCTTTTTTTACATGACAGCTTCTTTCCCTCTGACCCCCCAACTAAAGTGCCTGTAACCGGTACAAGTCACACCAAAACCTTGTCATGGTTGCTTCCTTCTATGTTCCTTCATGTCCGGACTTATTTAAAGTAGCATAAAATATAGTAGAAATGTGCTCCAATCCATGTCTAGCGATGGACGGGGACTTGGAAATATTTTTTGTGAAGTGATCTACATCGTAACGTCTGATCTGTGGTAACGACACCGGTCACTGTTTTCAGAACTGAGATATGTGGAAGAGCAGAGACTCGGAGGGAAGGGAGGATTATAAGAATGTGGTAAATACTGTATGCTCAGGGAATAATGGGAAGTAAAGGAGATATTCAGAGGGATTTCAAGGCCTCGTCATAGTACAGAGAGAATAGGAAATCACTTCAGCTGAGTGATGTGCTCTTCACAGTCTTCCTTTCATTTCTCTGCCTTTTGTTGTTGCGGTGACTTTTCTTTAAAGGGGTTGTTCAGGATTAGAAAAACATGTCTGCTTTCTTCCACAAACAACCCCACGCCCGTCCAGAGGCTGTGTGTGGCATCTAGTTTAATTTCAATAGGGTTGAGCCATAATACCAGGCAAAACTCGTGGACATTGATTGTGAATTTGTTTTGTTTTTTTTTACGCAACCAGTCTTCGACAAAATTTTTAAGCTGGAAGTAGAAAATAAAGATAATTAGGTGTCCCACATAACCTCAGGCTGAGTTTACACGTGCCGCGCCAATTCTTTGGAATGCACTTCCCAGGTCAATACGATTAGTCCCCAATCCCCACAATTTTAAGCGTGTCCTGAAAACGCATTTATTCAGACTGGCCTATCGCCTCAACACATTAACCTAACCTATCCCTGTGTGGCAGAGCCAAAAGTTTTACCATAACCAGGTTCCCAACATCATGTTCCCACATGCTTTATGCATCCATTAGCCCTCTGTGTCTGTACTGTTACACACTTAACATTATGGCTGGTCCATACAATCAGGGCAACTGTTACCACCCACCTTTCGTGTCTACCTCTTTCCTCATAGACTGTAAGCTTGCGAGCAGGGCCCTCACTCCTCTTGGTATTTGTTATAATCTACTGTATGTGATTATTGTTATGCTGTAATGTCTATTGTCTGTACAAATCCCCTCTGAAATGTAAAGTGCTGCGGAATATGTCGGCGCTATAAAAATAAAAATTTATTATTATAATTTATTATTTGTGGTCTATCAGATCTTAGGGATTGAGACAAAACGGAAATCAGATGCCTCCAGAGGAACAGCAGAGACGTAGAGTGACTGCAGACTTGTACCCCAATCCTGGACAACCCCTTTCACTGGAGCAAACGGCCAAGATGAGACCACCATAAGCCCCCAATAATAAAATAATACTCTCAATGTAACTTCTCTCCCTCTTATAGTTCCATTCCCTTCCTTCCTCTCCCCTACTTGCTATCTCCTCCTTCCATTCTCTCCCAGTGTTCTACCTCCCTAAAGCCGCTCTCTATGGGAGGGGTCTCTCAGATCTGTCAGCGTCTTAGCCAAAGCTGGAAGGAAAGTGACAGAAAACAATGTTTCTTTCTTGGAAATCCCTGGAAAAGAGAAAAAAAAAAACACAAGCGAGCTCTGAGTGCAGACAATTAATCATTGGTTTACCAGCCCCCCTCAGTCCTATTCTCTGTTCATTGTGATGAGCGTACACATCTGTGCAATTCTCCGTGGGTTAAAATAATTGGGAGAGTGAGTAGAACCCCTGGGTAAGTTATTCATACTCAACACAACAGTTTGTACCAAGAACGTGAATGTATCAAAAACCATCCATTGGCATTAGAAAACCACTTGTCAAAAGTTATCAACCACTGCTTGTTCTGCAAGCTGAAGAATTTGAGTTTGGCCAATTCTCTGCTCTAAAAATTATGGACACCCAGGAGGGTCTACCGGTGCCCATTAGTATTAGGTTATGATCAAACTGTCTTATTTCGACTTTTGTTTGGAGCCCACGATAGCGGTTCTGTTACTTTTGATGACAAGCTCAACTTTCAGCATCATTCTAGTAAATTGATGGAGAACCTTGTTAGAGACACTTTTATAACCCAGTGTGGTCCATTGGGTATTTTTGGGGTCTGTTGCACAACAAATCCAGCTCATTGTTGAAGCTTTGGTACATCACACAGATGTGATCAGAACCCATTTGTTTTTCTAAACTGAAATCACACTTTTATTTACGGTGTGACAAATATTACAAGCTTTTATGAACTTATGTGTCATTGTTCCGGGTCGGAACCAAGGGGACCGTCACCTGGGTTCCGGGGGAAACTGTTTCCGGGGGATAGAGTTCAGGGATGGACCGTGGAGACTGAGAGGTGGACTGGGGGAGGAGCCAATATAAAAGGGGCGGGGAACGCGAGTCACAGTGAGTCAGCAGAACGAGCCAGAAGGAGCAGGAGATCGTGGGAGCGACTGAGAGCCAGAGCGACTCACCCGAGCCAGGAAGGAGGCCAGAGAAAGGAGAGATACTTCCCATGGACATCAGTGGGACGGCGCCGAGACGACTGTCCGAGAACCGCTGCCCCGCAACAACCAGCGGCCGCCGCCGCCTTTCTCCTGCCCGCGGCTGCGGCCTGCCCGCGGTCACCAGCGGCCGTTGCTGCCTCACTCCTGCCTGCGGCTGCGGCCTGCCTGCGGTCACCAGCGGCCGTTGCCGCCTCGCTCCTGCCCGTGGCTGTGGCCTGCCCGCGGACCCCAGCGGCCGCTGCCGCCTCGCTCCAGCTCGCGGCTGTGGCCTGTCTCCCACTGCCCACAGCTGCTTTGCCCTCCCCCGTGGTTGCGGCAAGTCCAGTGCCGTCGGCGGACACCACTGTCCCGCTCTGGTCCGCGGCAGGGGCCGAGCCTCTGTTGGCCACGGATTCCCCGTCGCAGCTGTTAGCTGCGCAGGTGGCCTAATCCTCGCCACCCCACATCGCTGCCGCTTGCCCCAGTCTGGGGGCTGCGGCCCATCCGTCCAAGGACTGCCGGGGCCTGTGGTGCTCCAGTGTCATCAGAGCGCCGGAGCGCTCAAAGACTTTGTCAACGCTTCAGCAACTGGGCCCAGCGACTGCTACGCCGAAAGACCACCATCCTGAACGGCGAGGGACGTCTGGACAGCTAAGTTGACTATATAATTAAGGACCCGTAGTTGGCCATACCATGGCCCTATAGTGACCGGCTATTGCCAGACATAGTCTTGTTCTACCCCGTTTGTGTTTGCTTGTATAGAGCCCCTGCGAGGGCAACCCTTGTTACCCCTTTTTGTTGGTCAGGCTGTGACTGAGGATAGTTACCTCTAGGCCTATAAACGTTGTAGCAATAGCACCAAACCGTCTCGCGACTCGTCACTGCATCCTACGTACCTGCAAGGACCACACTTCTCTGGCAGCAGATTATCTTCAGAGTAGCAGCAGTCCAAAAACAGACATGGCGGATACTTATCTCCCTCGACAATGATATTTCTGGGGCCCCCCATGCACACTAACCTGTTGGTCAAACCTGTCCACATCAGGGGGTCCAGTCATCATTAGTCTAATGTGTATGGCGGCTTAACTAGCATGCGTATTGGGGGCCTTTTAGGCCCCCATGCTTACTTTTTTTGCTATTATCTGCAAATTTACTTAAGTTAGAATTTTGAAACTCCAGGTAATCCTCAAGTATGTTGTTGTTGGTAATATCCAGTTGTTCATATAATTTTTTTCATAGGAATTTCGGTGTAACAATGCTTTTTTGGTGAAAACCACATCTGTATGGATTGGGGGCCTTTTAGGCCCCCATGTATTTTTTTTATCATGTTCTCAGTAGTGTTTGTGTCTCAAGTTACTTTATTTGTACTCAGTAATGCTGGTGGAGGGTCCAGGGTGTGGATAATGCCATGTGAGGATGTCATGTGATTTTTGGAGGGAGAGATAAGGCCATGACATCATCTCAGGTCCTTCTGAGCACAGTAATGAGTTGTGTAGAGAGTAATGAGGACAGTATACACTGTGAGCTAGTTGTGAAGGACCTGAGATGAGATAAGATGTTGAGGGGAAGTCTGATTCAGTTTCAGTTTCTCTGATTCTAAGAAGCCTGCAAAGGGTAAAGCTATTGAGCTACAGACATCCAGAGAATTGTACAACACCTAAAAGAAAGTATAAAAGGTAAGAGAGGGTGAGAGGAGGGGGCACTTTACACTTACAGTGTGTCACACACAAGCAAAGAGTGGACAACCCTGATTGTGTTCATTGCTTTTTCTTTTAGTTTGCTAACATCTAGTCAGCAATGGCACAGTCTTCCTCCAAGCGTTTTAGTGACCAAGAGAGTGAACCATCTTTGTCCGATGACGAGTACCTGCCACCAGAGAATCAAACATCCTCAAGTGATTCTTCTTCTGATGATGAAGTGAATACAGTGGATCCTCAAGAAGTGATAAGAAGAACATCCAAAACGAATATTTTTTGGGACAGTAATCCTACATTAGCCGGACGTACTGCAATCCATAATATTGTGAGACAAGCTCAAGGAGCTCTGCGAAGTCCCAGTTACTTTTCCCCTAAAGACGTATTCTGTACTTTTTTTTCTGACAATATTGCAGAAGAGGTCCTTTTATGTTCAAACCTAGAAGGAAGACATATCGCTTCTGCAAAAAATAAGTCCTGGAAATATATCTCAAAAGAGGAACTTTATGCATACATTGGACTTTTACTGCTGGCAGGGAGTCAAATATCGTATGATGTTCCAATAAGAGAATTATTTCTGGTCCCACTTTCTGATCCACACTATAAGGCGACAATGTCAGTGGACAGATATGAGGAAATTAGAAAACACATTCGATTTGATGATAAGCGAACACGTGCATTGAGGTTTGAAACAGACAAATTAGCCCCTATCAGTTATATCTGGAACATATTTATCAAAAATTGCACCAAACTTTACAATCCTAGTACTAATGTTACAGTAGATGAGCAACTTGTACCGTTCAGAGGACGCTGCAAGTTCATACAATACATGCCCAGCAAGCCAGCCAAATATGGATTCAAAATCTTCTGGATGTGTGATTCTGCAAATTATTATGGCATAAATGGCGTAATCTACTGTGACAAAGAGGTTGGTGCACCAGTACAAAAGGATCTGGGGTCTGAAATTGTCAAAACTCTTGCTGTTCCAATATTCATTTCAGGTAGAAACATTACCATGGACAATTATTTCACCAATGTTGAACTGGGCAATTTTCTGCTTCAAAAAGCTATTACACTTGTTGGTACTATCAAGCCAAACCGATGAGAAATTCCTGAAGCACTGAAACACAATCGTCAGCGAGCACTTTATGAGAGTGTCTTTGGATTCAATAACAAAGCGACTTTGGTATCTTAGGCTGCTTTCACACATCCGGTGTTTTTGTTCCGGCGGCGTGCGGTGGAAAGCCGGACCGCAGGATCAGGCCTGCAGCGGTGACACTGGATGCAGATGCAGCGCCTGATCCGGCTTGGAAAGCATTTAAAGGAGCCACACCGGGGACGAGAGAGGCGGCGGTATGCGGGGGGGAGAGAGATACGGGCGCGTGCCGGGCACTTGTGGGTTAAACCTCACAGTGTCCGCGCATGCGCTGTACAAAAAGCCGTTCCGACGCTGCAAAAAAACGTTGCAGGCAGCGTTTTTTGCTGACGCCGGACGGCGCAGGTTTGCCGTTTCCGGCTTAAAACGGAGGCGCCGCATGTCCTTCCGACACGATGTGGAGATCATTAAATTCTATGTGCCAAAACCGGATCCAATTCCGGATCCGGTTTTCACACTTTTCGCCGCATCGTGCCGGATTCAAAAAGCCGGATGTGTGAAAGCAGGATTACAAAGCGAAGAAGGAGAAATCATTGATTTTACTCAGTACCATGCATCACAATTGCAGTATTGACAGCAATGACAGAAAATTAAAACCAGAAATCATCCTGCATTACAATAAAACAAAAGGAGGTGTAGACAAAATGGATGAGATGGTGGGAGAATATTCATGCAAGAGGCAAACAAAACAATGTCCTGTAGTACTTTTTTCAAATATGCTTGATGTAGCAGCCCTAAAGTCATTCATCATTTATACAGAAACTCATCCAGAATTCCATGCACGGAGGAAGGACAGGAGACGCCTATTTTTGAAGGACCTTTGTCATGAACTTGTAATGCCTCACATGACACAGCGAAGTGACGTGAAAGGCTTGCTAAAGCAAATTAAGAAGCAATGAAGCAGTGTGGCGTACAGTTTAAGATAATTCCAGGGCCAGGAGACAGAAAAAGAAAGCGCTGTTTCCAAGAAACTTAGAAAGGAAAACTGAGAGATTTTGTTCAATTTGTAAGGAAAATGTCTGCAAAGAACATTCTTCTGAAAAAATAACTTGTCAAAATTGTTTGGAAGACTAATATAAGAGAAAAGAAACATAATAGAAAAGTAGCTGCAGCTAGTTTGGTATAGATTTCTATGCGTTTTTGTGCGTTTTTTCATATGATTGTGTGAAATTTGGAAAAAAATTAAAAATTTTGGTGTTTTCGGAGAAGAATTATAATTAAAATTTTGTTTACTAATCATATTTTATTTAGCAGTTTTAAAATAAAATTGTAAAAGTTATATAAGTGTTTTTCCATATGATATGCATGGGGGCCTAAAAGGCCTCCAATATGTTAATATGAAGATTTGTGATGTCACGCATACTAGGCCTAATTCACAAGTCAGTATTTTACAATAAAAACGGACCGATTTTTTGGATCAGACTTTGATCACAGTTTGAGCAGAATGTGGTCCGAGTGTCATCAGTTTTTCTCATACGTGGAGAAAATAAAGAAAGCTTCTCCACCTTCTCCTGTGTGACAGACCATGAAAATCGGACTGAACTCAACTTGGATGTCATCCGAGTGTTGTCCAAGCATTGTCGACTTTGGTCCGTCACTTGGATCAAAATCGGACGTATCTCTTCGATTTTCTGTGTACAGTTTGGTCCACAAAAAAACATGGAGATGTGAATGGCCCATAACTTTCACAATGTGTATAAGATCTGACTGGACATGTATTAGATGACAGGAAGATAAGTCACTAACCCTCAGACTTTAAAATTTCACCAATTTTGACCAGCGACTAAATAAAGCCAAAATGGAGAGCCTTAGCAATAAAATTCTGAAAGATTAAAAGTTTCAGTCTTTAGTCTACTGCACTGACCAAATATGCAGCATGCTAAGGGGCATGTCACACTAAGAGATATCGCTAGCAATATCGCTATAACTAGTGACGTTATAGCGATATTGCTAGCGATATCTCTGTGTCTGATACTTACCAGCGACCGGCTCCCCCGCTGCTTATCGCTGATCGCGCGAGAACGTTCAGGACTGTTTCTCGTCGTCAGCTTCCTGTGGCGCTTCCTGCTGTGAGGACGAGCGACGCGTGGAGCCGGGCGGGAGGACGCAGGATCGCCTGGTGTGACAGGTAAGTAGCGATCCCCGTCCCCAGCGATGTCGCTAGTGAGATCTGCCTATGTGGCAGCTCACTAGCGACCACTTAGCGATGTACCAGCGATCCTGACCGCGTCATATCGCTGGTCGGGATCGCTGGTACATCGCTAAGTGTGACAGTACCTTAATGATCAATGGGTTACTGAAGCCACAGACTATGGGCAACTAGAGGCAACCTAAGCTGGCTATACCTTTAAACTAAAAGTATTCTCAGATAGCCAATTCCGAGTTGCCTAGATTACTGCCCACCACTGCAACTTATCAAAGAAGTCTGAACTGCTAGGCAAGGAGCTCAGTAGTCGGTGTCGGACTGGGGTACCAAGAACCCACCAATAACATCAGCACCAAGGCCCAGCTTTTCTGCTACATGCAAATATGACTTTATCCTCATTCACAAATTTCTAGAGCAATAAAATGGCTTGATTGGTAAGTAAAAAAAATGCAACCATTGTCCGTACATAGTGAATCAAGGGTATTGTGCCAAGTACTGCTCATATAAGAGGGTAATGGCCCATTTCTGCACAGGGGCCCACTGGAGGATTCTCCTGTTCTACCGGTGGGCCAGTCCGAGCCTGGCAGTACTTACATGCTCTTTGGTATGGATCTTGCAAGCACTGCTCTGAAGCTGGCCTGATCACACCATGTGCTAATCTGATGGTGCATAGGTAAAGTTGACTTTGCTTACAACATTGGACAGCATACAGTTCCAGCCAGCTGCAAATTGTCCGCATCTAATGTAATTCTGGGGGGAACATCTGCTCATAAAACTCGACGTACGCAAGAAAAATAGACATGTTGTGAATTTCAAACCTGCTCCGTATGTCGGTATGTAGGGAAGTGGACTGATCTATGGACCTGTCTGCAGTAGGAAGGTGAATGCAAATGTGCAGTAAAAGTACTTGACATGGACTGCTGTATATGTATGTGGGGAGACAGCTAGAGACAGTGGAAGATGTTAAAGAACTGGGTTTGGCCACTAGGGGGAGACCAAGAACAGCAGGAAAAGGAGACGGTGCAGTACCAGAGTTTGGCCACAAGGTGGAGGCACGGAGCAGTGAGGAAAGGGCTTACCAACAGCTTAAGGCTACGAAACTGCGGAGTCATGGGGGGGCGGAGTTACAGGAGCTCTAGAGGGAAATTCCCGCGGAGGTGAATAAATAGCCAGAGAGAGTTCCAGAAGGAAGCCATTCCAGGAGGAGGAGCTCAGGAGAAGAGGAGACAGAAGGGAGAGACGGACAGAAGAAGAAGCTCCGGTAGGGACTGAGGAGAGAGACGGTCAGGGGGGTGGCCCTGACAGGAGAGCCGCAGGACAGAGAAAGCCAGGGGGTACCAGACGGACGGACTCGGACAGGGGAAGCGCTGTGGCCATGGGCCTAATGGCAGCCACAGTGAAAGAACCCCGATGGACATCACTGTAGAGGAAAGAGAAGAAGGTGGAAGGTACCTGGGCCTGTGCGTGGAAGCTGTCGTGCTGCTGTTGCGTTGCTGTGGTCGTCGGGAAGACGGCCAATAAAGAGGACCTGTTGAACGCACATCGGTATTTGTCTCCAGTCTGTTCGCGGCGAAAAACAGACCACCCCCCAGTCGGCACACGTACTCACAGGTATATGTTGAGTAAAAAAGCACAGTGGGCACGAGATTTCAATAAATCCCATCCACTTTGCCGGTACTGTAAAAAAACTGAGCTTTTGACGCAATGAGAATACGCAGCGTCCAAAATGCACAAAAACTCATTGTGGGCACGTGGCCGCAAGGTTTCTGCAAGCCATTGTATGCTCTGAAGGCTGTGACTTACTCATTTGTATTGCTATATATCTACCACTGACTATGCTTTCCTAGACAATTAAAAAATAGGTATGCCAAAGCCTATTGTCCCGGCACAAAGAGACTTATTTGCCACATGCACAGACCGCTTTATTATCTGAAACACTGATCATAACATCCAAACTAGTGTGTATACGTGCCAGCTAAGACAATAACTCTGAGGGTGTGTGCACACGCTGTGGATTCTGCTGCGGATCCGCAGCGGATTTGGCCCTGCGGATCCGCAGCGGATTTGGCCCTGCGGGTCCGCAGCAGTTTCTGCTGCGTTGTACAGTACCTTTATTTTCAATGTAAAATGCAGACGCTGCGGAATTTTCCGCGCGGTTTTGCTGCGGTTTCAAAACCGCAGAAAAAATTGACATGTCAATTCTTTCTGTGGATTCCACTGCGGTTTGCCATCTGCTCCATTGTAGAGATGATAAACTGCAGGGCAAAACCACAGGGTAATCCACAGATAAACCACAGGTCTTTACCTGCGGATTTTACTAAATCCACGTGGACAAATCCGCAGAGCATTCCGCAGCGTGTGCACGCACCCTAAGAAAGTTGTCTTACCTGGCACCTGTTCACACTAGTTTGGATGTGCTGATCAGTTTTTCTGTTTGTAGAAAACTCCTATGACACATTTTCCTACTCCCAGCAGCCTAAGGTGATTTTAATAAGCTGGTTCCTTCCTGCCTCATAAGGCTAGTTTCACATTAGCGCTTTTGAGCGCAGCGACGGCCTGCGCACGGCCGCCGCTAAGCCCCGCCCCCTGCCGCGCCTCCGCCGGTAGCTCCGCCTACCGGCGCATGACGTTGCATGCGTCCTGCGTCCCTTATCTTTATCACTGGGGGCGCAGGCCGTGTGCAGTATGCATTTGGCAGCGCATGCGTCCTTTTGACGGTGCGCCGGCGCAACCAAACTGCAGCAGGTTGTGTTTGGCGCAGGTCGGCGCACCGTCAAAAGGACGCGTGCGCCGCCAAACGCATACTGCGCACGGCCTGCGCCCCCAGTGATAAAGATAGGGTACGCAGGACGCATGCAGCGTCATGCGCCGGTAGGCGGAGCTACCGGCGGAGGCGCGGCAGGGGGCGGGGCTTAGCGGCGGCCGTGCGCAGGCCGTTGCTGCGCTCAAAAGCGCTAATGTGAAACTAGCCTAAGTTGTAGGCTTTTCAGCTGAGGAGAAGTGACTTATCAGGATAGGGACCCAACAATTAGGTACGCCTTGACGATGGCTGTTGGGCTCATAGGTTGGTCAAGTACCTATTTTCCTATAGCAATATTGCAGTTCCTTCTTTCCAATATTCCTTATGTACATAATGTAGCATTTAACTATTTTCTATGACAGTAATGCAGTTCCAATATTCTACATTTATTATCCATAGTATTTCAGAGTGCCGCTATGATTTTTCTTAGCTTTCTAATCAGTCACACACGTGAAACATTTTTGTATAACGAGAACTGTTAATGATATCTACTTATGTTTATAATATAATCATCAAATGCTCCGGATTTCTTATTTTTTGGGCTGATTATTTCCGGCGTGTACCCCTCAACTCCTGTTACCAAAAATATCATCCTATGAGGGGTATCCACTAAACTCATCATCTTGTCTCGTCATCCGTACTCCAAACCACCATCCTGCTGTAACGTACACTCTATAAGTCTCTCCTAGCTCCAGGGAACCAGAGGTTTTCACTAACACAATATTAGCACCAGTTTAATCAATGCCTTAAATGAATTAACACATCTCTAATTAATGCCTTACACATTCCTGTTTGCTGAGACAATTGCTGCACACAGTGGAAACAGACGCTTTTGTGACATTTTATTGCCTATCCTGTTACCAGTGATTAGTTCCTTATGGACTGGAGGCTTCAACCTCAATCTTGTTACAGTCCAGAGATTGGATTTATCTACATACATTTAGAATGATATAAATAAACTTTATTTAACAAGGCACCAAAATACTTCAGCGCTGCAGTGTGGTAGATGATTCTTGACATCTGTACTCACATTTTAAAGTCCACTTCAATAGGCTAACAATTTAGAAACTGAGTGTTTGTGGGAATCATTTTCTGATTATTGATCGTCGGGTGAGATGATTTTTAAGCATGCTGAAAAATCATCGTTACCAGCTTCACATAGCCCTGTGCAAAGAACTGTAGCGTGGCCTGACTTTTAAATGACCAACAATTGGCTTGCATGTAGCTAATCGGGAGACACTTTAACAGCCATGGTCAACGTTTCTAAATGAGCTCTTAATTCCCCCATACATTATAGATGGGTGTCAACTGAATGATAAGTTTAGCCAATTGTTCGGCTGACCACGACCATAACTGGCTCTCTCAAACACTGTAGTGCTCCTGTGTGAGAGAGCCGCTGCCAGACATCTCTGGCAGTAGCTTATCTCCTAGAGAAGGAAACATAAAAGATCGGCAGTACAAAACCGGACATGCCGGATCTTTAACTCCCCCGACAATCACTTGTTGGTGGCCTCATAAACTTTACAATGTCAGCCCGCTTGGCCAATGTTAGGATTATGTACCGGAAAATCAAATTAGATAGTAATTGTCTAGATGATCTAAAGTCTCAAACACTTGGCCAACGTCTCATAATGTCTCATACACATGGCCATGTTACAGGTACATGAATGACCATGTACATTATATAGCTGACATCAGCTAACATTCTCAACCCACACATGCATGCTCAGCTTTCCCAAACATGCTTGTAGTATAAGACAGTAGTATGTCACTGCCAGACACCATTAGAGATGGTTTATCTACCCAAAAACAAAAGGATCGGGCACTTGAAATTCAAGTGCTCAATCTTTATCTCCCTCAACATCGGTGGAGAGCAAGGCTGGACTGGCCATCTGTCAATTCTGGCAAATGCCAGAAGGGCCTGTCTGGTCGTGAGCCTCCTTGTCTGATAAATTGTTAGCAGAATCAGTGTTCTCAAGACACCCATACTGTTAAGAGCTGTGACGGAGCACAAAGGGTATCATTAGGCCATGGGTATCATTAGAAAAATTGGTAAATCTTGCTTTCTTCCATCCAGGGTATTATTAGTAATATATCCCATCTGGTGCCTGGGGACGGGGACACCAAGGGCCAGTGTGATTTCAAATGTCAGGACTGAATTTCAGCCCCAGTCCGTGCCTGGTGGAGAGTCATAAAGCCCACAAACACATTTTTGGAGTACCTCTGCATGCTTCTGATTTCAGAATCCTACACAGATTTGTATTTTGTTGGATTAGTAGATAATTCAACACCAAAAACTTGGTAATGCTGTATCAGATGTCATATAATGGAGAATGGTCACATTATATAGAACCATATTGAGGCAGGCGAAGTGTTTACTGTCTTCATCTGCGTGGTATGGAGCCTGAAGGTGCTTTTTATCAAGATTCAAAATGTTTGATTGCCTTAAGCAGGCCATATCCATGCAACAGCTGTCATCCAAAAGCCTTTTTCACCCGATTCCACCATAAATAGGTTTGATTTACTCAGCCAATCATGCATGTTTGTTTAAAAAAATCACATCATATGCAATTTATTTAAGTCACTTTTTTTGTCTTGTTGTATTCGCTGCAGCACGGTGGCTCAGTCAGTGGTTAGCACTGCAGCCTTGCAGCGCTGGAGTCCTGGGTTTGAATACCACCAAGGACAACATCTGCAGGGAGTTTGCGTGGGTTTCCTCCAGTTTCTCCGGTTTCCTCCCACATTCCAAAGACATACTGATAGGGAATTTAGATTGTGAGCCCCATTGGGGACAGTGATGATAATGTGTGCAAACTGTAAAGCGCTGCGGAATATGTTAGCGCTATATAAAAATAAAGATTATTATTCGCTAACAATTTTGCGCCAAATTATTCAAAATGGCGTGTTCTGTTCATGAATTTGGACCAAATTTAAAAAATACACTTTTTATTCTTCAACCAGTTTTTGTGATTTTTTTTTGCACCAAAATTTGCTAAGACTCTAAAAAAAAAAAATAGTTAGAAATGTACCAAACTGAAAACTCCTCCAAAAACCTTACTCTGGGCAGGCACCAAGAAAGGGCGATATTTGGTAAAAATCGCATTTCATGTATCTGTCTAAAACATCTGGATAAGCAAAATTGTCAAGGAAAAATAAATGATGGCTTAATCATAATGAGGGAAAGCATCTTTTTTTAAGCAGAGGTTCTCCTCTTATAGCTAAAGATGTTAAAGGGAGTCTATCACCTCAAAAATGCAGATTAAACAAGCTTTTCATTAATATTGGAACAGGTGAGCGCTGTCAATGTGAACCGCAAGGGGTGCACCGAAACCCCCTCATGTGCATCTGAAAAGTAATTTTCTCAGGTACTGTACCAGTTAAATGTACAGAGCTAGACTCATTTTTATAGTTTCTCTAATATGCAATTTGAGGTTGACAGACTCCCTGAAAGCTTTTAATAGGATAAAAGGGGTTGTCCTATTTTGGGGGCTATATATATATATACATATATATATATATATATATATATATATATATATACACAGTTGTGGCCAAAAGTATTAACACCCCTGCAATTTTGTCAGATAATACTCAGTTTCTTCCTGAAAATGATTGCAAACACAAATTCTTTAGTATTATTATCTTCATTTAATTTGTCTTAAATGAAAAAACACAAAAAGAATTGTCCTAAAGCCAAATTGGATATAATTCCACACCAAACATAAAAAAGAGGGTGGACAAAAGTATTGGCACTGTTTGAAAGATCATGTGATGCTTCTCTAATTTGTGTAATTAACAGCACCTGTAACTTACCTGTGGCACCTAACAGGTGTTGGCAATAACTAAATCACACTTGCAGCCAGTTGACATGGATTAAAGTTGACTCAACCTCTGTCCTGTGTCCTTGTGTGTACCACATTGAGCATGGAGAAAAGAAAGAAGACCAAAGAACTGTCTGAGGACTTGAGAAACCAAATTGTGAGGAAGCATGAGCAATCTCAAGGCTACAAGTCCATCTCCAAAGACCTGAATGTTCCTGTGTCTACCGTGCGCAGTGTCATCAAGAAGTTTAAAGCCCATGGCACTGTGGCTAACCTCCCTAGATGTGGACGGAAAAGAAAAATTGACAAGAGATTTCAACGCAAGATTGTGCGGATGTTGGATAAAGAACCTCGACTAACATCCAAACAAGTTCAAGCTGCCCTGCAGTCCGAGGGTACAACAGTGTCAACCCGTACTAACCGTCGGCATCTGAATGAAAAGGGACTGTATGGTAGGAGACCCAGGAAGACCCCACTTCTTACCCCGAGACATAAAAAAGCCATGCTGGAGTTTGCCAAAACTTACCTGAAAAAGCTTAAAACATTTTGGAAGAATGTTCTCTGGTCAGATGAGACAAAAGTAGAGCTTTTTGGGCAAAGGCATCAACATAGAGTTTACAGGAGAAAAAAAGAGGCATTCAAAGAAAAGAACACGGTCCCTACAGTCAAACATGGCGGAGGTTCCCTGATGTTTTGGGGCTGCTTTGCTGCCTCTGGCACTAGACTGCTTAACCGTGTGCATGGCATTATGAAGTCTGAAGACTACAAACAAATTTTGCAGCATAATGTAGGGCCCAGTGTGAGAAAGCTGGGTCTCCCTCAGAGGTCATGGGTCTTCCAGCAGGACAATGACCCAAAACACACTTCAAAAAGCACTAGAAAATGGTTTGAGAGAAAGCACTGGAGACTTCTAAGGTGGCCAGCAATGAGTCCAGACCTGAATCCCATAGAACACCTGTGGAGAGATCTAAAAATGGCAGTTTGGAGAAGGCACCCTTCAAATATCAGGGACCTGGAGTAGTTTGCCAAAGAATGGTCTAAAATTCCAGCAGAGGACTGTAAGAAACTCATTGATGGTTACCGAAAGAGGTTGGTCGCAGTTATTTTGGCTAAAGGTTGTGCAATCAAGTATTAGGCTGAGGGTGCTAATACTTTTGTCTGGCCCATTTTTGGAGTTTTGTGTGAAATGATCAATGTTTTGCTTTTTGCTTCATTCTCTTTTGTGTTTTTTCATATGAGACAAATTAAATGAAGATAATAATACCAAAGAATTTGTGTTTCCAATCATTTTCAGGAAGAAACTGAGTATTATCTGACCGAATTGCAGGGGTGTCAATACTTTTGGCCACAACTGTATATATATATATATATACTTTTTTTCTTAAATGCATGTGTCTGGAGATAAAACATTTTTGTAGTTGAGCCTCATTTAAAGTTTTGCAAAGTTTGGCTTCTATAGCCTCTTTCTCTGTCTATGACAGGCTGCGGAATGACTTAACTCAGAATCTGCCAGTGAGCTCATTTTAAAGGGAGAATCTGTAACTCTTTTATCTTTCCTCTTCTGAGCTCCTCTAAGCCGATTTAATACCACTGATTACATCAAAGTGCAGCACAAATAGACAGTAAAGGTCAAACTATGCCTAATTTTTAAAATCAATATGTCTGCAGGATTTCACACCCCAAACTATTTATATGTTCTTGTAGGTCTTTCAAACATAAGTCCAATTATACGTTTACATGATTTGTACATTCCTCTGTTACTAAAAAAACAAAATTTGAATTAATATGAAAATGAGACTGAAGAGCTATGGTAGATTTGAAGCCTCTGTCACTCCAGCTCTATTGCCCGCCCAGAATTGCCTCTTCCTGCTTAACTGACATCCTTTATTCAGTGTCACTTCAGGCAAAGGAGCTGTCAGTCCAGCAGCAGGTGGCGGCACTGGGTGGGTAAGGCCATGTGCACACGCTGTGGTTTTGCTGCGGTTCTGCTGCGGTTTTGGCCCTGCAGAACTGCAGCAGTTCCGCAGACATGGTACTTTACCATGTTAGCCTATGGGTTTTCAAAACCGCAGTGCTCACGCTGCGGTTTTTTACCTGCGGAAAAGCTGCGTTTTTTTTTCCGCAGCATGTCAATTGTTTCTGCGGATTCTGCTGCGGTTTCACACCTTTAACATAGTAGAGGTGTGAAACCGCAGGCCAAACCGCAGCAAAACCGCAGGTCACTTTACCTGCGGTTTTACCTGCGTTTCCGCGGGAAAAAACCCGCAGCAGAATCCGCAGCGTGTGCACATACCCTAATAGAGCTGAGCTGGAGTGACAGAGGCTTCAGATCTCCCATAGCTCTTCAGCCTCATTTGCATATAAATTCAACCACTGATTTCTCAGTAAGGGAGGAACAGATTAGCCTGTAAAGGTATTGTTGGACTTGTCTTTGAAAGAGCTGCATGTGCAAATAAATAGTTTGAGATGTGAAATCCTGCTCAGATTCCCTTTAATGAAATCCAAAAATGATTTCTAACTTCAAATACATGCAGTTAAGTAAAAACAAGAGACAAATTTCCAAAAGTGGACAACTCCTTTAAGAAGTTAGAGCATAGCAATACATAATTTAATCATTTTCTATGTTAAAATCCTCCCAGGAGACCCCATAGATGACATCATCAGAAGAAAAAGGAACCCCCCCCCATACTTTAATAATATACTCTAGTGATTGCAGCCTCTAATGACTCCTAATGACGGAGACCTGAGCACTTTACTATATTGGAAGCAGATCCACCTCCACATTGCACGACAAATTGACAGTTGTTACAGAGATGTGATCCTAAAACAAATAAGGGTACGCTTGTAACAATGGTAATCCTCACTGTGGTCAGATTCAATGGCGGGGGCCCCAGGGTGCCCTTCCTCCTGCATACCAACCACAGAGGGGTATGGGCGCCTAAATAGAAGAAAATTGTCATAGCATTTGTCTTATGTAACATCATCTGTATGGCAGCTCTACTAAATAATATTTTCATTCTTTAACCCGTTTACTCCCATGAAACCAATTACATCCCCCTTCCAGGCAAAACTTTTTTTAATGCATTCTGTCCTTTCCACGCCTAATTCACATTCTAAACATTCCCTCCCCAGCAATTACCCCTTTATCCTTCTGTTGGGACAAACAGAAAATTATTAGCCTGAGAGACCCCTCATTAGGGTGATTCTATCTAAGAAGTCATTAACTTGGCACCATCTAACTTTAGGCCATTCTCCCACCTTCTACTATGTTTCCCATAGGAGGGAATATAAAACATGGCAACAACATGGCAACTGTTAATAATATAAATAGCATTTCACACACAAAAAAACTAAAAAAAAAAAATTTTCCATTGCTAAATTGCTAAGATATTGAGGCGCAATCAAAGAGCCATCAATTTTTTTTTGTTGTAAATAGTCAACAGGGTTGCAAACAGGGGCGTAAAGTCCGTGGTCGCAGAGGATGCGCCTGAACCAAGACCCATGCAGGTGCGGGCCTGTGCGGGTGAGGCATCCTACAATGACTGCACAAACTTCAACTGGATGTTGTCATGGTTTGCTGGTGAGTGGGTTGGGTATGTCAAGGGTTAACCCGGATGGTCTCCTTTTGGTTTTCTCTGATGCTTTTTATAGCCTCATTGTGGGGCCATCCTTTGTCGGTTATACTTTGACCCTTGGCTGAGTGTGTCGACCCCTGTGTAGGCCTGTGCCTTGTGCCTATGCTATAGCGTGTTTGTATTGTTCTGACCCGGTTCTGTCTCCCGTTGTGAGTTTGCCTTTTGATTCTGTATTGTGTATTTGCTTCTCTGGTTTCTGACTCCTGCTACATCCCTGACTATTCCTGATTAGCCTACTCCCTGTGGACCTCGTTGCCTCTCTCGTTTACTGACCTTGTCTTGTCTTGGATTTCGTCTCCCTCCGGTGCCACATCCGTTCCCTGGTGTCCGGTGGCCCCTTTTCCCCTTTCCTCTGCTCCAGGGTCCCTGTAGCATCCTGCATGCATCTCCAGTAGCAGGAAGCTAAACCACGCCCCCTGTGGTCACGTGACTGCAGGTCCTGTCAATATACTCACCACCAGGCTTTCTGTTCACTCCAGCCCTGCTGTATGGCTGTCATCTTGGTAAGTGCTCACCTGGTGGATTCTCCTGATAGATGTGTGTCCTTGCTCGCACATTCAGTTGAAGTGTAATGCGGCACAGAGACCATTCGGAGGCCAGCAGCTGATGTCGGAGTACACGTGACTGGAGGCGCATAGCAGTGACATCATGCTCTCCCGTCACTTGCACACTGAAGTCGTCTGCCGGATTCAGAAGAGGGCACCGCACGACGGGGGAGCAGAGGGAAGATGAGTACAATTGTTTATTTTTTTCTATGTATTAAAGAATGGAGAACATATATACTAGGATCAGGGATAGATATACACCAAGATGGGGGATATATACATACCAGGATGGGGCACAGGAATATAACATATATTTCAGGATGAGGGATAAATATACCAGGATGGGAATATATAACAGTATGGGGCCCAGGAAGATGGACATATATAATAGGATGGAGAGTATATATATATATATATATATATACAGTGGGGAAAAAAGTATTTAGTCAGTCAGCAATAGTGCAAGTTCCATCACTTAAAAAGATGAGAGGCGTCTGTAATTTACATCATAGGTAGACCTCAACTATGGGAGACAAACTGAGAAAAAAAAATCCAGAAAATCACATTGTCTGTTTTTTTTTCATTTTATTTGCATATTATGGTGGAAAATAAGTATTTGGTCAGAAACAAGCAATCAAGATTTCTGGCTCTCACAGACCTGTAACTTCTTCTTTAAGAGTCTCCTCTTTCCTCCACTCATAACCTGTAGTAATGGCACCTGTTTAAACTTGTTATCAGTATAAAAAGACACATGTGCACACCCTCAAACAGTCTGACTCCAAACTCCACTATGGTGAAGACCAAAGAGCTGTCAAAGGACACCAGAAACAAAATTGTAGCCCTGCACCAGGCTGGGAAGACTGAATCTGCAATAGCCAACCAGCTTGGAGTGAAGAAATCAACTGTGGGAGCAATAATTAGAAAATGGAAGACACACAAGACCACTGATAATCTCCCTCGATCTGGTGCTCCACTCAAAATCCCACCCCGTGGGGTCAGAATGATCACAAGAACGGTGAGCAAAAATCCCAGAACCACGCGGGGGGACCTAGTGAATGAACTGCAGAGAGCTGGGACCAATGTAACAAGGCCTACCATAAGTAACACACTACGCCACCATGGACTCAGATCCTGCAGTGCCAGACGTGTCCCACTGCTTAAGCCTGTACATGTCCGGGCCCGTCTGAAGTTTGCAGAGAGCATTTGGATGATCCAGAGGAGTTTTGGGAGAATGTCCTATGGTCTGATGAAACCAAACTGGAACTGTTTGGTAGAAACACAACTTGTCGTGTTTGGAGGAAAAAGAATACTGAGTTGCATCCATCAAACAACATACCTACTGTAAAGCATGGTATTGGAAACATCATGCTTTTGGGCTGTTTCTCTGCAAAGGGGCCAGGACGACTGATCCGGGTACATGAAAGAATGAATGGGGCCATGTATCGTGAGATTTTGAGTGCAAACCTCCTTCCATCAGCAAGGGCATTGAAGATGAAACGTGGCTGGGTCTTTCAACATGACAATGATCCAAAGCATACCGCCAGGGCAACGAAGGAGTGGCTTCGTAAGAAGCATTTCAAGGTCCTGGAGTGGCCTAGCCAGTCTCCAGATCTCAACCCTATAGAAAACCTTTGGAGGGAGTTGAAAGTCCGTGTTGCCAAGCGAAAAGCCAAAAACATCACTGCTCTAGAGGAGATCTGCATGGAGGAATGGGCCAACATACCAACAACAGTGTGTGGCAACCTTGTGAAGACTTACAGAAAACGTTTGACCTCTGTCATTGCCAACAAAGGATATATCACAAAGTATTGAGATGAAATTTTGTTTCTGACCAAATACTTATTTTCCACCATAATATGCAAATAAAATGAAAAAAAAAACAGACAATGTGATTTTCTGTTTTTTTTTTTCTCAGTTTGTCTCCCATAGTTGAGGTCTACCTATGATGTAAATTACAGACGCCTCTCATCTTTTTAAGTGGTGGAACTTGCACTATTGCTGACTGACTAAATACTTTTTTTCCCCACTGTATATATATATATATATATATATATATATATATATATATCAGGATGAAGTACATGCATACCAGGATGGAGGAAATATATATACAGTGGGTACGGAAAGTATTTAGACCCCTTTACATTTTTCACTCTCTGCAGCCATTAGGGTAAATTCAAAAAAGTTCATTTTTTCTCTCATTAATGTACACTTTGCACCGCATCTTGACGGAAAAAAAACAGAAATGTTGAAATTTTTTCAAATTTATTAAAAATGAAAAACTGAAATATCACGTGGTGATAAGTATTCAGACCCTTGGCTCAGACCCTCATATTTAAGTCACATGCTGTCCATTTCCTTGTGATCCCTCTTGAGATGGTTCTACTCCTTCATTGGAGTCCAGCTGTGTTTAGTTAAACTGATAGGACATGATTTGGAAAGGCACACACCTGTCTATATAAGAGCTCACACCTCACAGTGCATGTCAGACCAAATGAGAATCATGAGGTCAAAGGAACTGGCCAAGGAGCTCAGAGACAGAATGGATGGAAGGATTATTGCTGTTATTGAAAAGAAGGGCAGCTATATTGGTCAGTGATATTTTTTGGGGGGAAATGTCAAAAATTAATTGTTGTGCATTTTGAGTTGTTTGGTTATTATTCTCCCTTTAACTAGTGAAAAAAAAACAATTGACATTAGAAAATGTACATATTTCATTTGGTTGCATAATAAATCTGCTCGCTAATAGTTGACTGATAATTCTGCACACATAGATATTGAACTAAGAAAGATAAAACCTCACTTTAAATTTATTAAATATTCAAGCTTATTAACCTTTTGGACTGACCGACAACACCGTAGTTGTTCCATAATAAAATAAATCTTAAAAAAAATACAAATTGCGATGGATAATAATAGGTCACAACATTCTATATCATATTTGTCACTTTTGTCGGAGTCTGTGTTTGTTCCTTTGTGAGCTTTTGCTCTTTGTATACTTGAAAATGTTTAACCGAAAGTTAATGTATTATTATAGAATAATATTGGTTGACAACCTAAAAAATGATAGTGAAAAGTTTAAAATGGCGACATTTTTTTTTCTTTTCCTGTAAAAATTGAAAACTTTGCTTGAATAAAAATTTCAATTTAGTTAAAAAATACAAATTGCCTAATAATTCTGCACACAGTGTAGAAATCATAGCAGCCTGACGATTTGGATTACTTAAGGGATCTAAAAAATGTACAATCCCTATTTGCTTAAAGTGTCTCTTGACAGAACACTCAGCACCCCAGGACTCCCTGCAACCAGCTATGAACTCTGGCAGGGGCGGAAATATCATTGCTACAACCTTGGTAGCCGCACAGGGGCCCGAGAGTAAAGGAGACCACTTCCAAATCCAAAACAGGTGGAAATGTGGATCATGATGAGTTATTGGACTGCAAAGAGCCCATAGATTGTTCTTACACAGGGGTCTTCTGACTGTGTCCGATCCTGATCTCTGAGGAGACCTAAAGGCCCTTTTACATTTAGCGATGTACCAGCGATCCGACCAGCGATACGACCCGGTCAGGATCGCTGGTGCATCGCTAAATGATCGCTAGTGAGCTTTCATACAGAAAGATCTCACAGCGATGCAGCAGCGACGCAGCAGCGATGCAGTGCGCGATACTCACCTTTCACACACAGCGATGAAGACGTCCACCTGCCCGCCTCCACGTGTCGCTCGTCTCACACAGCAGGAAGCCCAGCAGGAAGCGCCCGACGAGAAATGGAGCCGGACATTCTCGCGCGATCAGCGATGGACAGCGGGGGAGCCGGTCGTTGGTAAGTATCACACATAGCGATATCGCTAGCAATATCGCTGCTACGTCACAAAACCGGTGACGTTTTAGCGATATTGATATCAATATCGCTTAGTGTAAAACCCCCTTAAGGTATTCAATTTATCTGCAGCGCCCCCACAGGTAAAAGAAAACATTACACTGTGTCTATACCAATCAATGGCTTATCTGTGTAATGAGGGACAGGACAGGCCCTCCAGAGTGAGAGACGCTCTTTGTAGCCATTGTCAATTATGGCTATGTGATGAAGACCTTCAACAACAGACCCTCACCTGTCCCCTTATTCACTCAAAATTCATGAAGATGGGTTCACAATACACAACAACTTTAATTTGCCCCTACGGCCATGTAATATTTACTTTTTTGCCAATAGCAATTGCTTTCGACAAAATGTTGGGAGTCAAATGACTTGCATTCAGGTTAGAGTTTTTTACAATTGCTCTTCTTGCCCCCTATCATAAAGTTCCCATGACAGCAGACAGTCTGATCGCTGTGTATACAAGTGGATGTGCTAATCACAAGCACTGATTTTTTGTTGTCAGCATCAAAGATACAATTAAGCGAATTAGCGTCAGCCATCGGAAAGTGTGGACTGGACAGTGACTGTGAATTGTGTAATTGTTTGGGCAATTATTGGCCAGTGTAAAAAGGCCTTTTACTTATTCATACACATTCGGAGGCTTTTAGTAATTCACAAAGGGAATGTTGACACAGTTTGTTCATGTTGATTTTTCAGGCTGAAAAATCTATGTCAGATAAAAGCTTTGGAACTTTTTTTTTTATTGTGTATTTTTTTACTCACTTTTTTATGAATAAAGCATTTTCTTCTACGCCCAGTCCGCCAGAGTTTCTATCACAAGCCCGATTCAGGAAAAAGCCGACTATTTCTCACCTGAAGGTGCTCTTCTGACGGTTTTGCCGTCTTTTTCACAGCTGTCGTCTTTCTATACATTGCTTCCTTTAACTACTACACGGTTTCCAGACCCAGAAATGACATAAGATGGAAAACGTGCACAGCAATGTGGTTCTGACATCGCTGTGCACTATGTTCATTATTTTCAGCGGTTTTGTGGCCCTTTCTCAGGCGGATTCCGGGTGCAATCCAGCTGAGAAAGATATCGTGTACACATAACCTTAGAAGCGAACTGTTTTATTTTTTTCATGTGTCTTTTTCCATTGCAATAAATAAAAATCTTCTTTAGAAAGAATCTAAAGCTTTTTTTTACGTAGATTTTGCCACAGAATATTCCTTTGGAGCTTTCTGATGAGGATTCTTCAGCGGATCAGCTTTAATACCCGCTTAAAAAATGTAAAGTTTTTAAAGAGTTTAGTTTTTGAAGTGAAAATACACATAATGAAATGTTCGTTTGTTTTTTATGCAGATTTTGAAACAGATCACCACCAAAATCGACATCAACATCTTCTTCAAATGCTCTTTGTATAGGAAAAAAACCAATGAATTTTGGAACAAATCAAACCAGACATGTCACTCGAAACAAGGATCACCAAGCTACGACTTGCCTACTTTGGAGACATCATACAAAGAGAGCAATCACTGGGGAAGGACATCATGGTCAGAAGATTAGAAGGAACAAGGCGAAGGGGAAGCAACCCAACGGCTTGACACTATCAAGGTAACAGTGGAGAAGACCCTGGTGGACCTATCTAAGCTTGCACAGGATCAATCTACCTACAGATTGTCCATTTATTAAGATCGAGCAAAAGCCAACATTGCTGTTCATACAGTGAGTTTTTTTTCCAAGTTTTTTCATGTCACCTCTTTGATGTGGCATCATAAAATCCTTTGCTCAAAACTTGTCAATGTCAATTCAAACGGCTGAAAAAAAAAATTTGTAAGGGAAAAAAAACACATCCAAGGCCTCTTTAAAAAAAATGTCATAACTGAAAACCTCATAACAGAAACATGGATTACGAAGCGGATTTCTCTTGAAAACTCCATGCCAACATATCATCAAAGTTGATAATAAAACATTGGCCAAGTATGATTTGTTTAAGTTTTTGTGACTAGTGGGTGAAGGGTTAAAAGAAAAGGCATGGCTTTTTTTTTTATCACTGGTAGCTTCATAACTGCTCCACACAATGGGAACAATTAGTTGTCCTTGCACCTCGTTAAACAACGCATTAGCCAGAGAATAGTTAATTATACACTAAACAAAACACGTTTCTTTCCCAGCAGAAGCTCAAGACCATGAATGCAGGGAGGTAGAGCTGGAAAGGTGGATTAAAACCACGGATGGGGGTGGACAAAAAGCCCACCAGGGACGCTGGGCCCAGTATATACATAGCCATCGGCTGCAATGCACAGCTAAAACAATTAATAAAGTGTATCGAGTGGGACATGGCTGCAGATAAGCCGCATTACACATATCACCAACCAATTTAATCAATGGTGGGCAAAAGCGGTAGCTAGAAGGGCAGGCGTCATCCGATTTTCTCACGGACCCATAGGCATGAATGGATAAGTGTCATCTGAATTTTGGAGGCAAATTTTTATTTATTTATTTTACCCACTTATATAGCGCTATTAATTCCACAGCTCTTTACAGACTTTATCATCGCTGTTCCCGATGGGGCTCACAATCTAACTTCCCTATCAGTATATCTTTGCAATGTGGGAGGAAACAGGAGAACCCAGAGGAAACCTACGCAAACACGGGGAGTACAAACTTCCTTGCAGATGTTGTCCTTGGTGGGATTTGAACCCAGGACCCCAGTGCTGCAAGGCTAATCACTGAGCCTATGGAAATATCTATAGATATATCTATGGAAATATCTATAGTCCAAAAAAATGAAGGCAGTACTCCAATAGCAAAAATAAGTGTGATTTATTGGCCCATGTGCGATGTTTCGGTCCAAGATGTGGACCTTTTTTGCCCTTTGGAGTGCAGCCTTCATTATTTTGGACTATAGATATTTCCATAGCTATGTCCATAGATATATCCATACATATATCTATAGATATTTCCATAGACTCAGCCTTCATTTTTTTGGACTATAGCATGAGTTTTGGTACATACCTGGAAGGATTTTTTACACCCTTTGTTTTCTTTTGGTGCTGCTTTTTGTTTTCTTTTTCTATGGAAATATCTATCTATTATCTATTTCAAAAACAATTTAAGCGGGCACCATCAATAAATAGTACAAAAATATTACCTAGTGGGATCACCACATTTACATAGAGATACTATAGATTCTAAATAGATGAAAGACTATGCAAAGAAATAATTTAGGATCACCACACTAATAACTAGTAATTGTGAAAAAATCATGAATTTTTATTGTACATCAGGTCATGAAACACTACACACAATAAAAACATTTAAAAACAAGGCAAGGGACTATAACAAACAAGAGGTCCCATAGTCCACAATATGTCCACCAACTGCCTGGACAGTATACAAATCACATATAAATCACTATTTAGTAGTAGTATGCTGCTGGTTGTTCCATTTAGGTAAGACCATAGGTTATGTAAAACAAAACCTGATACACAGTGGTTATAGTATACTCAGGTAGAGTGTAATATCATATCAAGCATAATACCTGAATAAATGACCACACAAAGAATATGTTTAATCCTAGTAGTCAGTGGCTCTAGCAGATCAAAAGTGAAATACTGAGAGATGCACTAGCCCTAGCCCTTTCACTTTTGATCTGCTAGAGCCACTGACTACTAGGATTAAACATATTCTTTGTGTGGTCATTTATTCAGGTATTATGCTTGATATGATATTACACTCTACCTGAGTATACTATAACCACTGTGTATCAGGTTTTGTTTTACATAACCTATGGTCTTACCTAAATGGAACAACCAGCAGCATACTACTACTAAATAGTGATTTATATGTGATTTGTATACTGTCCAGGCAGTTGGTGGACATATTGTGGACTATGGGACCTCTTGTTTGTTATAGTCCCTTGCCTTGTTTTTAAATGTTTTTATTGTGTGTAGTGTTTCATGACCTGATGTACAATAAAAATTCATGATTTTTTCACAATTACTAGTTATTAGTGTGGTGATCCTAAATTATTTCTTTGCATAGTCTTTCATCTATTTAGAATCTATCTATCTATCTATCTATCTATCTATCTATCTATCTCTATCTATCTATCTATCTATCTATCTATCTATCTATCTATCTATCTATCTATCTATCTATCTATCTAATCTATCTGTCTGTCTGTTTGTGTAATGGAAGGTGCGTTGGACAAATGTAAAAGAGGAGGTTGGACTGAAATGACATCACAATTTTTTTTTTTGTTAAACAACATATCTTTATTTATCTTACAAAAACGCAGACAAATCCACAGGCAAAACCGCACTGAAAAACCTCATCAAATCCGCGGCAAAAACGCACCTGCATTTTCTGCCAAGAGCTGCAGTTTTTGTGCGGAAAAATCCGCGGTAGAATCCTCAACGTGTGCACACAGCCTTATTCTACTCCGCGTTGGCTGAGTTCAGAAACCGTAATTTGTAGGCTCGATTAGCTCCATGGTTTGCTTTTTTAGGAGCTGCCTATTATTCCCATGCACTAGTCTGAATCGTAAATTAGATCATTCTAGAGTAGAATGCAATTTTTCCACAAAAAAGTCGTCTATGTGTAAAATAGCCCATGTGCACGGGCACAAGCCTAACATTGGTTCTTGTGGTGTCCATTGCGCACATGGACAATTCACAGACCAAAAATATGCTCGGGTCAACTTAGGCCTCATTGCTGTTTCACCAGTTTATTGGAGTAATTTTCTTTTTTAGTAGCTTTAGTATTTGCACCTTATTCTCTATACATTTTGTGTCACTTTTTAAGTTTTCTTTCTTTTTAACCCCTTTTCAACCAAGGGTGGTTTGCACGTTAACAACTCCTGGGCCAATTTTTACAATTCTGACCACTGTCCCTTTATGAGGTAATAACTCAGGAACGTTTCAACACATCTCGGTGATTCTGACATTGTTTTCTTGTGACATATTGTACTTCATGTTAGTGGTAAGATTTCATTCATATAACTTGTGTTTATTTGTGAAAAAAATGGAAATTTGGCGAAAAGTTTGAAAATTTCGCAATTTTCCAACTTTGAATTTTTATGCTCTTAAATCACAGAGATATGGCACACAAAAAACTTAATAAGTAACATTTCCCACATGTTTACTTTACATCAGCACAATTTGGGAACCAAAATTTTGTTTTGTTAGGAAGTTATAATGGGTTAAAAGTTGACCAGCGATTTCTCATTTTTACAACACCATTTTATTTGTACGGACCACATCACATTTGAAGTCACTTTGAGGGGTCTATATGATAGAAAATACCCAAAAGTGACACCATTCTAAAAACTGCACCCCTCAAGGTGCTCAAAACCAGATTCAAGAAGTTTATTAACCCTTCAGATGCTTCACAGGAATTTTTTGAATGTTTAAAAAAAAAAAATGAACATTTAACTTTTTTTCACAAAAAAAATTACTTCAGGTTCAATTTTTTTATTTTACCAAGGGTAAAAGGAGAAATTGGACTGCAAAAGTTATTTGTCCCGAGTATGCCGATACCTGATATGTGGGGGGGAACCACTGTTTCGGCACATGGCAGAGCTTGGAAGGAAAGGAGCGCCATTTGACTTTTTCACTGCAAAATTGGCTGGAATTCAGATTGGGCGCCATGTCACGTTTGGAGAGCCCCTGATGTGCCTAAACAGGGAAACCCCCCACAACTGACCCCATTTTGGAAGCTAGACCCCCCAAGGAACTTATCTAGATATGTGCTGAGCACTTTGAACCCCCAAGGGCTTCACAGAAGTTTATAACGTACAGCCGTACAATTAAAAAATCATATTTTTTCCAAAAAAATGATCTTTTCACCCCCAATTGTTATTTTCCCAAGAGTAACAGGACCCCAAAAGTTATTGGGCAATTTGTCCTGAGTACGCTGATACCCCTTATGTGGGGGTAAACCACTATTTGGGCGCATGGCAGAGCTCGGAAGGGAAGCAGCGTCATTTGACTTTTTTGGCTGGAACTGAGATCGGCCGCCATGTCCCGTTTGGAAAGCCCCTGATGTGCCAAAACAGTGGAAACCCCCCAATTCTAACTCCAACCCTAACCCCCAACACACCCCTAGCCCTAACCCTTACCCTAACCCTAGCCCTAATGAGAAAATGGAAATAAATACTTTTTTTTATTTTATTATTTTTCCCTAACTAAGCGGGTGATAACGGGGGGTTTGAATTACTATACATGGCGGGTTTTTATGTTTGGCAGCTGTCACACGCTAAAAGACGCTTTTCATTGTAAAAATAGTTTTTGCATCACCACATTTTGAGAGCTATAATTTTTCCATATTTTGACCCACCGAGTCATGTGAGGTCTTATTTTTTGCGGGACGAGTTGACATTTTTATTGGTACCATTTTCGGGCACGTGACATTTTTTGATCGCTTTTTATTCCGATTTTGTGGACGCAGAATGAACAAAAACCAGCGTTTCATGAATTTCTTTTGGGGGGGTGCGTTTACACCGTTCCGCGTGCGGTAAAATTGATAAAGCAGTTTTATTCTTCGGGTCAGTACGGTTACAGCGATACCTCACTTATGTCATTTTTATGTTTTGGCGCTTTTATGCAATGAAAACAATTTTATATAAAAAAATAATTATTTTTGCATCGCTTTATTCTGCGAGCTATAACTTTTTAATTTTTTTGCTGATGATGCTGTGTGGTGGCTCGTTTTTTGCGGGACAAGATGATGTTTTCAGCGGTACCATGGATATTTATATCCGTCTTTTTGATCGCGCGTTATTGCACTTTTTGTTCGGCGGTATGATGATAAAGCTTTATTTTTTGCTTCGCTTTTTATTTTTATTTTTTAAGGGGTTCAATAAAGGGGTTAACTAGTGGGACAGTTTTATAGGGCGGGTCGTTACGGACGCGGTGATACCAAATATGTGTACTTTTATTGTTTTTTATTTTCAAAAAATGAATTAGGAAATTTTTTTTTTTTTTAATTTATTTAGCGATTTTTTATAAATTATTTTTACATTTTTTTTTAACTTTATTACAATGTCCCGGGGGGGACATAACTGTCATGTCACAGATCGCTGATCTGTCACATCACAGATCGCTGTGACAGATCAGCGATCTGTCACAGGCAGTGCTGCAGGCTTCCTCATGCCGGCGCTTTGCAGGCATGAGGAAGCTGCATCCCTGCAGGCCCCCGAAGGTCCCCGCCACCATTTTGGATTCGGGGACCTGCAGGGAAGGAGACCCCCGCAGCAATGCTGCACATCGCGCTGCTGTGGGGGGTCTCAGGGAAGCACGGAGGGAGCCCTGTTATGAATGAGTCACCGTAGGAGGCAAAAGCAGAAATACAAGCTAAGTCCAGAAAACCAGAGAAGTTGGCAACTATCAGATTGCAGACCCCTGAACCTATCAACACAACTAGCAGTAGCCGTGGGGGGTTCCTATGATGCCCTAGACCCCTCGATCACAGCCGGAAAATTACATAGGCCTAAAGAAAGAAAGGGGAAATCTAAACTGCCCCAGAGCAGACCTCAAAGCAATAGGCAGCCCCCAACATATAATGACGGTGAAGCAAGATGAAAATACTAACACAGACAGAAAGATAGACTGAGCAAAGACGGGGCCCAAAACTACCTAGATAGGAAAGGACAGGAAGGCTGCTGTCTGCAATCTGCCAAAACCCTATCAAAGACATAAGCCAACAAGCTGATATGAAAAAGGCCCTGAAGCAGCTAGGCTTCAAAAACTAAATCAGCACTCAGGTATTTTCAGAAGACAGAGCTAAATTAATTCAGCACACCCCAGCAGGGAATGGCAGAAATCCAGAAAAACAAAGCAAAACAAAGTCAAAGCACAAAAGCAAAAGGCCGAGCAGCAAACTTAGCTTTAGAGGAGCAGGAATTCAGACTGGTCTCCAAGGATCCCACAGAGAAATCACCAACAGGGCAGAAGGGCGTCGGCAGCCTTATATCCAGTCAGTAACTCCACTCAGCCAGTCATCATCATCAGCCTCAGGTGTTTGATAATCAGGCTCACTACCTTTCTTTACCAGAAGAGGGAGTTCCTCGGGCCTCAGTAATGAAGGGGAAAATGAACTCACAACAGAGCCCCCTCCCAATGCTTCCCTAAACCCCTGGTACACTGCGATCGTGTTTGATTGCAGTGTGCCAGGAGTTAACGTGTCGGGGCGGTCCGTGACCGCCCCTGACACATAGTGCCGGGTGTCAGCTGTTATAATCAGCTGACACCTGGCTGCGATCAGCTGCGCTCCCCCCATGATTGCAGCTGATTGCGCTAGACGTACTATTCCGTCCTTGGGACTTAGGTCCCAGGTCACATGGACGGAATAGTACGTCTAATGTAGGAAAGGGGTTAAAGGGGTTGTCTGCTTTGGACCATCCTTTTATGGCTGAAGGGTCAGCAAGGATCAGCTGCTTCAAGGGTGCCTTGCTGCCGGAGCTTCCATCGATTAGTTATAATCCGTAAGGGAGTTGAATACAATTGTTTGATATCCCTGTAGCGCCACCGCAGGATAAATGTAGCATTACACTGTTTGTGCTAAAAGGAAGGACTGTCCTATTAAATAATGAATGCGCATCTAGGGCAAAAGACATTCTCTGTGACTGCTGGGCGCTCTTTGCAATAGATAAGAGGATTTCTTAAGCTGGAGTCACACATAGCGACTCACCAGCGATCCCGACAACGATATCAACGTGTCAAGATCACTGGTGTGTCGCTATGTGATCGCTGGTGAGCTGTCAAACAGACAGCTTCACCAGCGATCAGGACACACGGTTTCCAATGACAGGAGTACCAGGATGACAGGCACAAGAGTCTTCAGCAGACCCCTGGCCACCATGGAAATTCATCAGCAACCAGCAATCACGTCACAGGCTCGCCGATGAGCAGTTAGAAAAGCGCATTTAATAGGTCAACAGCCACAGGCGGAGCTCTGCTCCACGCACAGCTGTTAGAGGCAAATGATGGCAGATTATCACAATCATCATCTGCCAGGAAAGATCCAGGCTCACAAGAGAGACAGGGAGACAGCAAATGACGCACATAGTACGTTATAAGAGGTTAATACCGCTGCAAAGCGTGCCAACTTGTGCCATTACCGCAAATCAGTCCGATTTAAAAGGATTGTTAATACCTATGCAGTTTTTGCTGATAAAATTGCAGTTTCGCAGATATTCACAAACCTTTGAAAGCTGCACTGATTCATGTGAAAAGGACATTTGCTGGGTGGGCCTGTGGATTTGAAGCCCCTTTGTAATAGATAATTGTCATCAAGATTTGCTTCTTTGCTTAAGGCCATGTTCACACATTCAGTATTTTACATCAGTATCTGTAAGCCAAAACCAGAAGTGGAACAATGAGAGGAGAAGTCTAATAGAAACCCGTCACCACTTCTGGATTTATCACCCACTCCTAGCTTTGGCTTACAAATACTGAGGTACAATACTGAACAAATACTGAACGTGTGAACTAGGCCCTACACTAGTGTTTTTGACAGTGCAGCACACGTATTGCAACGCTTAGTACACATTCACACACTCAGTATTTGGTCCATATTTTACATCAGTTTTGGCTATTTTGCGTACAAATACTGTTGCCTTAGTCTCTACCAATTTCTTTGCTTTGGGCCAAGAATTGGGGGTGGAGGAGTGAGGGTGCCATTGGCTTCATCTGCCTAGGGCACCAATATACAGAACCTTGTCCCGGCCCTGTATAGTATCATATCAAGATGGCAACAACCTTGATAAATGGAATTCAGATACCATGGTCAGAGCCCAGCAGGTGCGCAGGAGTTACTCCCCACCGGTGTGACCCTAGGATCACTGTGTGGGACAATGCTCTCAGCTCCAGTTTGTGCTGAGCGGTGTTGCTGGCATGGCTGGGTGTGTAAACAATGAATCAGACTCTTCAAGTTACTATCCTGTGACTTCACCTCCTCTCCACTGAGCCAGAGGGAGTACCGAGACCTTCCACTCCCCTTGGCTGCCGGTGTGTTATATAACTATACCTCCTCTCCATCTACATGTGTGTTTGTCACAATGTGGCAGCTCTGGATCTTAATCCTACAGTGGGTGCCAATTTTTTAACAGTTTGTTTGTCAGTCTCTGTTTCCTCAAGATGGTAGATTATTTTCCCGATGTGAGTTGCCCTGTTTATACCGAGTTATTTTTGAGTATGTTCTTTTATTATTACCCATTTCAAAGAACACAGTTGTCGGCAAATTATTGATCAATCCGGTTAGTTTTCACGTTTTTGTTAATGCTCGTTAGTGACGACCATGAGAGTTCACCATTAATGTAGACTTCTATAATGATGCGCCCGCGTCACTTTTTAGGACTGGGCACCTAGTGTGGGATCGGAAGTGTCCTGGCCATCAAAGGCAAGGAAGCCCCCCTTCAGTAGTGGCCGATGATGTTCTCTATGGAACCGCAGCGGTCGCACACCAAAAAGGTTCACCAAGTTTGTGTAATCTTTTGCAGCTACACATTCTCATACTGTAAAATAAAACACGAATCCATTGTGAAACTGATGCAAACGGAAATATTTTAAAGCAAAATGTACATGTAAATGGGGCTGTCCGGTGAAAACAAGTTGCCTATCACCAAGATAGGTGATAAGTTGATGATTTGCAGGAGTCTGATGGCTGGGATCTGCACCGATAACCATACTGGGGCAGTTTTAACCCTTTTAGGTAGACACAAAAGCACAATCTGCCAAACCTTTAAGCAAGTCTTAAAAAGGACACTGTTTGACTGAAGGACTGATAGATTTATGCGCTTCATTATAGGGAAAGGCTCCGCTAAGGATTTTCTATCTGAATCCCATTTGTCAGGGCTTCATACAGTAGCCTCTGACATTTTCTGGGTTCAAACATGATGGAACCTTGCATGACCACCTCCTATCCTCCTGATGAAAACTACGAAACATGCGTCGAGGTGTTAATTGCCGTATAGGGGTTATACCACGTGTCATCAGGGAATATAGTATTTTTAACACCTTAATTCTGGACAAGTGATTTTGATTGGATTATTTCTGGCCAGGATCTGCATATATAATATCTTAATTGATTGTTTACTAAGTAATGTGTATTTATTACTAAGGTACTTGATTAGATGTAATTAATCAATATTTGCAGACTTGGTGCTGATACCTGATGTAATCATATAAAATGTTTGGTTTGGACCTTACCATAGGTTATGTAATTAATTACTCCTTTTATGTTTTCATCGATTTTTCTGTCTAAACTGGAAATGTGTCTGTTGTTTAGTCTATCATTTTTTTATATATATTTTTCATTATTGATGCATTGTTGTTACTATTTTGTGATCATATTATAGGTTTAGTAGGTGATGCGATCCCAACCTAAGTATCACCATGCTTATTGCATGTGACTTTGTTTTGTACTTCCATTAGTTTCCCCTTGCCACCTCTAAGTGTATGCAGAGGTGTCCGGTAACTTAGGCAATGAGCAGTTGATTAGGTGTGCCGCGTACCTGGTAAGTTGGATTCTCTAAGGCCTGTTTCACACTTCCGTTTTTTCAAATCCGTCAAAATCCGTTGTTTTCCGTAAAAAAACGGATCCGCCATTTTTTGCAGGATCCGTTTTTTTTGTCCCATAGACTTCCATTACGGTTACCGCGGATCCGTCAAAAAAACGGATCCGTTTTTAAAAAAACGGATCCGTTTGCATCAGTTTCCGTCAAAAAAACGGAAACGGATCCGTTTGGCGGACACAAAAACGGAAGTGTGAAACAGGCCTAAGCCTCAGGTCTGGGCGGGTACTTGGACCCAAGCATTGGTGGGGCAAGCAGGAAGGCACGTGAGTAGCGGGGACTTGGCACAATGAGTAATCTTGGGATCAGTAGGATGGATGAAATTAAATGAATGTGACGGTTGATACATGATGTCCAAACTGTGGGCAGCATATGTATTAGCCACCAGCTGTGCAATCACAGCCATGTATGCTTGACTTTTAATAGCTGCCAGGGAAAAAGCCACATAGGTGACTAGTCATACAGGTGGGACCTCGGTGGCTTCTCTCCTCCTACTGACAATGATTGACAAGTCCCCTCTTATAGGTGCAGAAGGAAGAGTACACCAAATGAAAGTCTTGTGTCTTAATCTTAATCTTAAGATACAGGTGTGTGTCCTAATGGGCCCTAAATAGGATTAGGGAGATGACGTCACTGAACCATGCCAGAAAAACCTTCAAAACCTGATGTGGAGCACAACAGACGGCAGCGGACCGAGGTGAAGGAAGCTGAGCAGTAAACTATAGAATTTAAAATCCCCTTATTCTGGAGAATGGATAGGATTCTTACTATTTTAATTATTTGTGATGATAAAACAATCCCTGTAAGTGTATAAGGATCTTTATACTTCTTATTGATTTCTTTTCTGTTTATTATCAGGCAAGGGGAGTCCTATAAGGGCTGACTGGTTACTTACAGGACAGTGGCACCCATGGTAAAATATGTAGGGGATGTTTATATATGGGAAGCTCAATGTACACTGGTCTTCTTTTCTTCCTGTTACTCTTTTTGTGTGGAGTGTGAAAAGCTGCTCATCCAGGGTGCCAAGTCCTCAGGCGTATTACAGGGATGATGCCCTAATGTCATCACACATCCTGCCAGCTGTCTAAATACCTGCCTCTGTGCCAGCCTTCTTCTTGTAAAATACAGAGTGTCTGTACACAGATCAACCTTCCTTGGTGCGGAGGACATAGTACACTTCTAGCCTTAGGAAGAAAGATAGAAAAAAAAAAGATTTTACAAGACATTGGTGAAATTATATAATTTAGATTCAAATTATTTTATATATTATGAAATAAGAAAATAAATGTTTTATTTCTGTTGTCCTGGGATATCCCAAAATTAGTCTAAATGAGAAAAAAAATAGTAAATGGTAAAAAAGGCCATTACCTACATGATAATTCCCTGCTCTGGTGCTCCACGGCAGTCCCTGTTTGCTTCCCTGCATGTGCCATATATACACCTGACTGCTGCAGCCAATCACTGGCATCAGCGGTGGATGCTTTAGGGTATGTGCACATGCTGCGGATTCTGCTGCCGATCCGCAGCGGACTTGGCCTCTGCGGATCTGCAGCAGTTCTGCAGACAGTGTACAGTACCATGTAAGTTTATGGGATTTACATTCCGCTGTGCACATGCTGCGGTTTTTCACTGCGGAAAAGCTGCGGTTTTGAATCCGCAGAAAGAATTTACATGTCAATTCTTTCTGCGGGTTCCACTGCGGTTTGCCACCTATTCCATTATCCAGGTGTCTAACCGCAGGGGAAAACCGCTGGCCAATCCACAGATAACCCGCAGGTCATTTTACCTGCGGTTTTACCTGCGGATCCGCACAGAAAAATCCTCTGGTGAATCCGCAGTGTGTGGACATGGCCTAAAATTGATGAGCTCAGTAATTGGCTGCAACAGTTAGGTCGGTAGTCGGTGAGTGACAGCCTGACTTTGTGCTGGAGCAATAAGGGATTAATTAGGTAAGTAATGGCTCTTTTGGTATTTTACTCTATTTTCTATATTATTTTTATTGGAAAACATTTTAATGAAGGGGAATAAAAAAATTAAAAAAGGACATAAACTGGGAATAAAAAAAGAGGAGGTAAGAAAACTAGAAACTTTAAGGAGAGGGAAAGGGATAGGGAAAAGGGAGAACAAAAATACAACAAAAATATTTACAAAATTTTGCAATTTTGACTAATTTTATCTGATTCCGGAACCATTTGTATTAAACTGAACTTGTCGGCTGCCCTAGCACCCGCTCCCACACCGCCACCATTTATGTACAGCAACCCTTCCCAGCATTCTAAAGTGACTTTGAAGCTGTGCTTGCGCTATGTAAATTGGCATTTAACTAGTAGAGGGGTGTTGATTGACCCGGACTAATCCTTTGGCTAATCATGCAAGTACTCCCCCTGTGGGCAAGAGTGGCATGATTTTCAAGAGCAAAGTCACCACCGGCTCTTTGCCAATAGTGTGCATGCGCGCAATGTTCCTCCTCCTTGGGAATGCGCAATGAAGCCGGGTGTACCTCCCCTGCTTCAGCCACGCTCTGCACATGTCCAGGGAGGCAGCAGTGACTCAGAGTCAGACAGCGGAACTCCACATTTTACCGGCAGACAAAGAAACACACAAGTCACCCGTGACAAATATATTAGCATTGACGTTTTCAGCCGATAAATGTAGACTTCCTCCGTGGCTATCCGTGCTGCTTCCCTGGGTCTGCACAGTACGCCGATGAAGCTGGGGACGTATACCCGTATACCCATCTTCAGTGCGAATTTCAAGGAAATCATGGCGTTCACGCCCAAAAGACATGCTTACATCATTAGATTGAGGATTAGTCTTTGCTTTTCAACTTCCCCCAGGACTACTCAACCACTAATTTGCTAAGCACAAGAGCAGCTTTAAGGTTAATTTCATATCAATTTAGCCATCGCTAAGCCACAGAAAAGGGCTTGTTAAAACACAGAAAAGGTTGCTCTACATACATGGTGGTGGTTTAGGAGGGCTAGAACAGCTGTAAGGTTCACTTTAAAGAGAACTAAAAAAAAACCTGACCAGCACCTTCTGACAGAATAAAGCAAGTGTGAACAGGTGGACAAATTGGCCAATTGTGCTTCTCAGTGCTTTCTGTAGTATACTATTGGAGCTGGTGACTGCCTCCCCTTTTCTGATTGATCCCTTCTCCCATCAGCATAAGGCTGTTTTTAAACAGTGCTGGATCCTACCTGCCCTTTATGTTGTAGACTTTTAGACCGAGAGGGTCATGTTTGATAAATATTAAGTTAAAGTCCCATCAAAGAATGTACGCCTTGTCATGGCTGGTGGGCTCTCATGAATTGGCCAATTTGTGCTCTAAGTACCTTCACTTTATAAGTATATTCCATATTGCAATAATGCAGGCTAAATGTCATATATTCAATGTTTGCAGACATTTGTATTCATTTGTTTGTTACTTTAAGGCCATGTTCACACGTTCAGTATTTGGTCAGTATTTTTCATCAGTATTTGTAAATACTGAACGTGTGAATGTGGTCTAACTAGTAATCTCACATTGTAATTATTCATTGCCTGATAACGAGCAGAAGGAAATGGAAGGTGAAATCAGACAGCCAAGTATAAAGAGTAGTATGGGGACAGATTTACTAATCCTTTCTTATATTTAGTCAGTGTGAATTTAGACAAGACAGTCTGAGGACGCACAGATTTTTCCCACAGTGGCTCATGCAGGATGATACATTTGGTACATCTTTAGACCCTCTTGTCTAACAATACTTCACGTATTCAGATACAAACCAGACAGGCCTAAATGCATCTGCACTAATACAGGGTGCAGCGGACCCAAGTAAAATGGCAGCTGCACAGGTGCATAGATACCAAATGAAACATCTTTTCTACTAAACCATGCCCTTTCCTCTAAGACACACGCACTTGTCAAGTGAGTCACAAAAAAAGTCTTAAATGCATAATATATTTGGTGCAAGGAATGTAATCCTGTTTTTAGAGTAAATGCGAGATAGAAAACTATTAGATAGAAATATTAGATAGATGCAAAAAAGTGCATCAGAAAACTATGTGCCAAATGTATGTAAACTTGCCTCCATAATAGGCTGATCAGATTTCTATCAGTGTTTGGTCAGACTCTCAGTTTTTACCATCAGTGTGATAATATGAAAAAAAAAGTTTTCTGAAGTTTCTCCTACTGGTCAGTGAAAAAAGGGACAGCACATGGATGGTATTCAAGTGCTGTTTGATTTTTTTCAGACTTGCATTGGCAAGTTGGATCAAAGTTGGATCAAAATGAGACGTCTCTGTGATTTTGTGCAGACCATTTGGTTCGTAAAAATTCAAGGACGTGAGCAGTCCCATAGTCTATAGTACTTTATGTAATAGATGCGAGTTCTAGCTGTGAAAAATATTGAAAAGAACGCCTATGAGAAAAACTGAGGTCTGAATGAAGCCCAAGGGTCTTTTTAATTAGAGCTGGCTGAATCCTACTTACCAGGGCCGGACTGGGACTAAAATTCAGCCCTGGCATTTGAAGTTACACAGGCCCACTAGTCACATGGTGACTATATAATATCTTTGTACACTTGTAGTTTACAAGAAGTGAGAGGAGATTAACACGACTATATAACATGTAGTCAGAGCTGTGCCCAGTATTTCAGCTCAGTCCTATTTATTGCTTTTAGGTACAGTACTCCTCCCAAATCTCTGTCCCCTTTTGTATGCATGATTACAGAATTCCTGGCAGAACTGCTCTCTATTGGGCAACCAGACCCCCTGGTCATAGCCGCCCCTATCATACCTCCCAACTTTTGAAGAAGGGAAAGACGGACAAAGACTGCGGCGCGCAGCGCGCCGCTGCAAATTTTGGCCACGCCCAGCCACACCCATGTCAAAAATAGTCACACCCATGTCCACACCTAATGGCACCCATTTAGCACTGCTGATCACACTGACTGGTACTGAGGGCACAGTGGCTGGCACTAAGGAAGAGAGAAAACAGAGAGAGAGAGAAAAAAGAAAACAGAGAGAGCGAGAAAGAAAGGGGAAAGAAAGAAAGAACAGTGAGAGACAAAGAAAGAACAGTGAGAGACAGAGAAAGAGGGGAAAGAAAGAAAGCACAGAGAGACAGAGAAAGAACAGGGAGAGAAAGAAAGAAGAAAAGAAAGAACAGAGAGAAAGAGAGGAAAGAAAAAGAAAGAAAGAAAGAAAGAAAGAGGGGAAGAAAGAACAGAGAGAGAAAGAAAGAACAGAGAGAGAAAGAAAAAGAGAGAAAGAAAGATTCTACAAAGATACTATAGCAGCCCGGCTCCCATTGTAGTGCCCACCTGAGCCTCCCGGTGCAGGACCTATCATGATCCGCTCACATGGCCGGCATCCCCGATTCCAAGGCGATCCTGCTGTCTGCGCTGTCGGAGGAGGACACGGTGATGGATCTGAAGCATTCCTGGTTCCGTCACAATCTCCTCAAGAAATTATCTCATTTCGGGTCAGCTTCCAGCACATCACTTCAGGTGGAACATCATGTGTGTGTTTTAAAATGCTCCTCGGGGCTCCGCCGTATACTCCTGTGTCTGTGGGAAAAGCACACTTTGTATGCTTTGTACACACTTGGCTCCGCTCCGTACATCCCGTACACATATGGCTCCACTCCATACACACACGGCTCCACTCTGTCCACCTCGTACACGCGTGGCTCCTCTCCGTACACCTCGCACACACGCGGCTCCTCTCCGTACACCTCGTACACGCGCGGCTCCTCTCCGTACACCTCGTACACGCGCGGCTCCTCTCCGTACACCTCGTACACGCGCGGCTCCTCTCCGTACACCTCGTACACGCGCGGCTCCTCTCAGTACACCTGCGGCTCCTCTCCGTACACCTGCGGCTCCTCTCCGTACACCTCGTACACCTGTGGCTCCTCTCCGTACACCTCGTACACGCGCGGCTCCTCTCCGTACACCTCGTACACACACGGTTCCGCTCTGTACACCTTGTACACACGGCTCCGCTCCGTACACCTTGTACACACACGGCACCGCTCCATACACCTCATACACACACGGCTCTGCTCCGTACACCTCGCACACACGCGGCTCTGCTCCGTACACCTCATACACACACGGCTCCGCTCTGTACACCTCATACACACACGGCTCCGCTCTGTACACCTCATACACACAGGGCTCCGCTCTGTACACCTCATACACACACGGCTCCGCTCTGTACACCTCGTACACATGCGGCTCCGCTCTGTACACCTCGTACACACACGGCTCCGCTCTGTACACCTCATACACACACGGCTCCGCTCCGTACACCTCGTACACACACGGTTCCGCTCCGTACACCTTGTACACGGCTCCGCTCCGTACACCTCTTACACACACGGCTCCGCTCCGTACACCTCGTACACACACGGTTCCGCTCCGTACACCTTGTACACACGGCTTCGCTCCGTACACCTCACACACACGGCTCCACTCCGTACACCTCGTACACACACGGCTCCACTCCGTACACCTCGTACACACACGGCTCCGCTCCGTACACCTTGTACACACGGCTCCGCTCCGTACACCTCGTACACACAGCTCCGCTCCGTACACCTCGTACACACGGCTCCACTCCGTACACCTTGTACACACACGGCACCGCTCCATACACCTCATACACACACGGCTCTGCTCCGTACACCTCGCACACACGCGGCTCCGCTCCGTACACCTCATACACACACGGCTCCACTCCGTACACCTCGTACACACACAGCTCCGCTCCGTACACCTTGTACACACGGCTCCGCTCCGTACACATCGTACACACACGGCTCCGCTCCGTACACCTTGTACACACGGCTCCGCTCCGTACACCTCGTACACACGGCTCCGCTCCGTACACCTCGTACACACGGCTCCGCTCCGTACACCTTGTACACACACGGCACCGCTCCATACACCTCATACACACACGGCTCTGCTCCGTACACCTCGCACACACGCGGCTCCGCTCCGTACACCTCATACACACACGGCTCCGCTCTGTACACCTCATACACACAGGGCTCCGCTCTGTACACCTCATACACACACGGCTCCGCTCTGTACACCTCGTACACACGCGGCTCCGCTCTGTACACCTCGTACACACGCGGCTCCGCTCTGTACACCTCTTACACACACGGCTCCGCTCCGTACACCTCGTACACACACGGTTCCGCTCCGTACACCTTGTACACACGGCTCCGCTCCGTACACCTCTTACACACACGGCTCCACTCCGTACACCTCGTACACACACAGCTCCGCTCCGTACACCTCGTACACACGGCTCCGCTCCGTACACCTCGTACACACGGCTCCGCTCCGTACACCTCGTACACACGGCTCCGCTCCATACACCTCATACACACACGGCTCTGCTCCATACACCTCGCACACACGCGGCTCCGCTCCGTACACCTCATACACACACAGCTCTGCTACATCCACACTGTAAATCCTGACCCCACACATACTTACCTCAACCAGCACCATGACAACAGCAAAGCAGAGTCTTGCAGTCGCAGACGGTAGAGGCAAGGCTGAGCGCACAGGACCTGTGATGAGGTCACAGGAGGGGCGGAGTCAGGGGTGACATGATCAGGGGTCTGGACAAAGGCTCCTGATCATGTGACCCCCTGACTCCTCCCCTCCTGTGACCTCATCACAGGTCCTGCGAACAGAGCGAGCAGGCAAGCGAGTGCGACGCTGTGAGTGGCTGCGGGGGGGAGGGGGTCTCATGCTAGGGCGTGGATGGGGTGCGAGGGGCGGCTTATCTCCCTGCAGTGCGGGAGGAACTTGAAACTATCACCCCCGTGCCCGCAGAGGGCCGGCGGCAGGAGCAACAGTGGCCGCAGCAGCTGGCAAGCGGCCCTGCCGCCCGCGGCCCACGTGACAGCGGCCCAGCGGGAAAATGCCCGGTTGGTTATATTGCCAATCCGGGCCTGCTACTTACCCTTTGAATTTATAGGCATTGGCCAAAAAGAGATAAGTCTGGTACTATACATTCCCACTTTCCATGGGGTACTTACCATAGATAGATAAATGGATGATAGATAACATATAGGTTGATAATAGATAGATAGATAGATAGATAGATAGATAGATGATAGATAGATAATAGATAGATAGATGATAGATAGATAGATAATAGATGATAGATAGATAATAGATAATAGATAGATATATTAGATGATAGATAGATAATAGATAGATGATAGATAGATAGATGATAGATAGATAATAGATAGTGTGAGGTAGCGCTGTCATTCAAGTAGGGGATACTTGCTCAGCAGCCACAAAATCAGATCCGGCACAGGTTTTCCATACAACATCATAGTCCATGCGGTTTATTTAGCAGCATAAACCTATAGAAGCAACATAAACTTCATATAACAGCATAGCGTCCATGACAGAGTTCAGCTCTGTAATCCTTGTGGTCACACAGGTTATATATGCGCAGGCTTTCTAGCCTCAGTTATCTCACCCACGTCAGGGTCACTTATGGTTCCTTTAGCATGCGGCAGACGTCCATTCCCTCCAGGGAACTCCCAGGCACGTGCAGTCATTAACACAGAGTTCACTTGCTGTCAGAAGGCAGCCACCATCTCACTCAGATGGGACCTTCCACACTGGGCCAACCAGGTCCCAGCATTCACCACATGTGACCTACCCTGGCCACATTATATGGTCCATAGCCACACCCACCGGGTCACATGACTATGACCTCATCACAGGTCCTTCAAACACACATATACACTTTACAATAGTGTTATTAAACACACCCCCTGGGTGGGTTTGTAGGTAACTAGTCCCTGACACATTGAACCAGCACCTCAGCAGTATCACTGCTGATTAACACACACATAAATCTCCATCTCAAGGCCACCCACCTTGAGATACATAATGGTCATTCAGTATCTTGCCATTCATCCACTCTCCTGGGACATCCATACAGCGCCCCCTAGTGGACACAGTGATCACTACACCACATACCTCCCCCCTCTGTTCAAACTTGTGGGGTTGAACACACAACATCACACCAGGATCTCGAGACCGGGCACTCATTACACCTTGCCCCATAGGTCGAGAGATCCGTCTCCGTCCATCATACGGCCTCCCCCAGCCCCAGCGGTCATAAGTCTTAGTTAAGCCTGAGTCTGACTAATTCAGCGTCTCACAGGAACTACGGTCCCTCAACGTCATCCTGCCAGTCGAACTACCACTTGCTGATTTTCTTCGGCCATCTGCCATGTCACTTCTTGGTGGAACCCTTCTGGTGCTTACATCTTGGGTTGAAGGCGGCCGCCACTTGGTGTTCCGATCCTCTTTATTGAGTCGCCGACGGTCCAGCCTCAACTGCTCAATCTCTTGCAGGTACCCCACTCGATTCTCCAAGAGCATCCGAAAGTTTGTTAGGCTTTCCACGGAGCCAACCACCAGGATGGGAATTCTACCCTCTTCTCTGGATACCTGGTCTTCATCATCAGGAGGGATCCTCACCCTCACCACACCAGAGCTATTTACAAGGTCTTGCATTACCTTCCCGAATCTTCTAATGATTCTCCCAATCAGACCTTTAGGAACCGGAACTACCTCTTTCCGCAAACCCAACCGATCTATAGCCTCTCTTGCTAACCCTAGGCGTCGAGCAGCTTTCATATTACTCCGCCTAACCAACTGTTTGACATGGAGACACTGCATATGCATGTTTTTCAGGACAGCCACCCGCTTTGCTGTGTCTTCCCTGGCTGACATTATCACCAACTGCCGAGTCTCAGGCACCCAGTGCACCTTACATGCTTTGACCGCCTCTAAGCCTCATGCACACCTTCCTCAGCACAGGGCTCTTGCATGTCTTTTGGTACATCAATCACAAACTTGAAGGTCGTGGCCTTGCTCTCTTCCTGGCCAGGAGGCTCTGGCTTTACCACGGACACTTCCCTCACTACAGTTGCCCCGACCGGGTAACTGTCTTCTTCAGTCCTCAGCTCCTCAACCTCATGAGATCTCATCTCTTCCCGACCGTCTGCCAAGTCGGGCACCGGCAGCTCCGTTCCACCACCCGTCGGACCCGGCCGCTGTTCATCACTGTCAAAGTTCTTCTCCCGCAGAAGACTTTTTACTACTCCTCTGAGTTCCTCCATCTCTTCCTTGAGGTTCTTGTTCACACTTTCCCAGGTGGACAGGTGACCTCTGAGCTCCAAAACTTCTTTCTCAAGCCCCTCCACCCTCTGCTCGGCCATTTGTCTCAGGACTCTTTCTCGTTCGAGATCTCCCACTGTCTCCTTTATTAACTGTATTTCACGATCTTGTTCTCTTTTGGCCAGCACGTGGCGCACTACTACCTCTTTAATTATATTGTCAAAGGGTACAACTGGGTCAGTCCTGTCCGCCGAGTGAACCGTTCCGTTACCATTTAACCGTGTTTTTACCCCAGTCGTCTCATCTCCCAGCCCACCATCCGTCATATCACGAGACGTCAGGTCCGTAAGTTGGGCAGATGTACTTCTTCCAGTCATTTCTACCTCTGACCTGTCCACGTCGGGAGCCGTCACTGTCACAGTGTCTGCTGGCCCCACAGTCGAAACGTCTCCATCGTCCGACCATACGTCATCAAGCAATACAAAGTCCCGGCCCCTCTCCAAGGCATAGACTAAGTCCCGTGGTATCCCGCACCATTGGCACTCACCACCTTTGGTCCCCTCAAACATTACTCTATCTACTGCATAGTTCACAGTGACCCCATGTTTACAGCAAACCCTGGCGTTTTTCTCGGTCAAAGATAAAACGAGAGGAGTTCCTGTCAGAGTCACCTGACTCTCTGAGTCCAGTCTACCAAAGACTCCTTCCCGGTGCAGCATCACGGTACACACCTGTGGCCCGACATTATCCGGAAAATACATGCTGCACTCCTCAAAAGACATACACACACACTACGATTCCCCAGACATACCACTGAGGCAACCAGTGCTGCCATTTCCTGAACCACCCCAATTTGGGTCACCGCCCCTTCCCGGGACTCCACCCCCTTTTGGGCTACCACCCCGATTTGGGTCACCGTCCCCTTCCGGGATTTCCCCATGTCCGTTATACCGGTCTCCTTAGACCACAGTTCACATAACACAGTTTGTCTCTTTTACGATACCACACAAGTCTTTGTTGGCACCTCCACAGCTCCTGCTGTCACCGATCACCGACACCACCGGCTGCTGTTCACACACAGCGGCTGGTGTCCTCTTCGTAACCCCGCCGAGTTACCGGAAGCCGCTTGTCCCATTCGTAACCCCGTCGAGTTACAGGAAGCCGCTTGTCACCTTCTTGACTCCCACTGAGCCACCGCAGGCTGAGTTGAGAAAAGAAAAAAAAACACCACACAAAACTCACGTGTCCTGTCTGTGTGCTATTCAGGACGCACCGCCTCTGCCTGAGACCGTCCAACACACAGGGCGCACTGGGTGCTATTCAGGGAGTGGCCCTCCTCCCAGGGTTTCCCAACACACTGGCCTCACCAGATTCAGGGGTTAGTGGGTGCTCTTCAGGACATCCGTCTCCTCCTGAGACTGCCCAACATTCACGCCTCACCAGGTCCAAGGTCATACTACGTGCTCCAGGGATCCGATTCTTCTCCTAGAATCTCCCAACACTGACCCTCCAGGACCTTGCTCACTGAACCCTCCTGGTACACAGTCTTTATCACTGACCCCGGTCAGTACAACACGAACACCTGTCCGTTACCTATGTCGGCCACACAGGTCCTCGGGTACCTCTTATACGCAGAGGCACCCTAGCAATCACTAGTCTCTTTCTCACTGACCCCGGTCAGTACAACACGGTTTTCACGTCCGTCACCTGGTGGCCGCGCAGGTTCTCGGACCCCTCTACCGCAGAGGTATCCAATAAGTCTCTTTCTCCTGGGGAAACGGCTGCACTGGGCTCACCGATCCGGACAGTGCCTTACTCCATAGGCTGCCCCACGGTTCCAGAACCACAGCCGGGCAGTGGTTTCCCCAACGGTCAGCCCTCCTGGCTCAGCGTTGCCAGCACTGCAACATACGCCTTTGGAAACCGTTGCCCTTAGCAACCAGCTTTGCAGTCCTCTTCTGTTGCTCCCAGCAACAAGGCTACAACAATGCCCGCATTCTCCACCAATTGTGAGGTAGCGCTGTCATTCAAGTAGGGGATACTCGCTCAGCAGCCACAAAATCAGATCCGGCACAGGTTGTCCATACAACATCATAGTCCATGCGGTTTATTTAGCAGCATAAACCCACAGAAGCAACATATACTCCATATAACAGCATAGCATCCATGACAGAGTTCAGCTCTGTAATCCCTGTGGTCACACGGGTTATATATGAGCAGGCTTTCTATCCTCAGTCATCTCACCCACGTCAGGGTCACTTATAGTTCCTTTAGCATGCGGCAGACGTCCATTCCCTCGAGGGAACTCCCAGGCACGTGCAGCCATTAACACAGCGTTCACTTGCTGTCAGAAGGCAGCCCCCATCTCACTCAGACGGGACCTTCCACACTGGGCCAACCAGGTCCCAGCATTCACCACATGTGACCTACCCTGGCCACATTATATGGTCCATCGCCACGCCCACCGGGTCACATGACTATGACCTCATCACAGGTCCTTCACACACACATATACACTTTACAATAACGTTATTAAACACACCCCCTGGGTGGGTTTGTAGGTAACTAGTCCCTGACACATTGAACCAGCACCTCAGCAGTATTACTGCTGATTAGCACAGACATAAATCTCCATCTCAAGGCCACCCATCTTGAGATACATAATGGTCATTCAGTATCTTGCCATTCATCCACTCTCCTGGCACATCCATACAGCGCCCCCTAGTGGACACAGTGGTCACTACACCACAATAGATAGATAATAGATGATAGATAGATGATAGATAGATAAAAGATAGATAGACTGATAGAGATTGATTGACAGACAAAAAGAGACAGACAGACAGATCGATAGATTAGACACATAGAGCTCAATTGATAATTTCTGTTTCTCTACTTTTCTGGAGTAATTTTCTCTTTATTCTTTATATGTATTTTGCCCCTTTTTAAGTTGTTTTTCTTTTTCAAGTCTAGTTTTTACTTTTCTATGTCAACTTTGCTTTTTCAGATGTTTTAGTTATGTTACCTTGACCAAATGTCGTGTTTTTTTGGCGCATTTCATTCCAGTTCTTCCCTGGATTAAAGTTTCTAGAGGAATTTTCATTTTGCTACATTATTTATTTTCCTCTCTTATTTAGCATCATCATATTCTGCAGTGCTTCACACACAACATCACTGTCCCCATTGGGGCTCACAATCTAAATTCCCTATCAGTAGGTCTTTGGAGTGTTGGAGGAAACCGGAGAACCTGGAGGAAACCCACGCAAACATGGGGAGAACATACAAACTCCTTGAAGATATTGTCCTGTGACTTTTTAAAAGATTTGCAACTTTTGGTGCTAAAAGTTTCACCCCCCCCCTAAAAAAATTAGCATTTTTTGTTTGCGCCAATTTTGAAGAATTTAATGCGACAAAACAAAGATGCCAGCGCATACCGCAAGACAAAATGAAGAAATGGGACTTCAATAAATGGTAGATGATGAATCGCCCCCATAGTTCTTTGTTTCTATTCTTCCATACTTCGCTGTATTTCTTGTTATTTCTTCTTGTCGTATGTGTTCTTTATACCCCCAAGCACGCCAGTTCTTCTAGCCAGGTTGTTAGTCTAGCCGGGGAGTATCTCACCTGTATAAACAGTTCTCACCGTTTACAGCCTTTACACTGAGTGATAATGTGGTATGTGGTAATCGCCTGCTACAACGGAATAGGAAAATCCCTCAGAAATGCAGTGTATTTATAAATGACAAAAAATGCCACTTTATGTGCAAGCAGTAAAGTCTTGGGAAAAGAGTGACGCGGTCAACCTGTAAAGTGACACACCGGCAGAAGGACTCTTAATGAGCCTGGCGGGTCTGCCGTCCTCTGGGTGAACTAGCCCTGGGGGACACTTGAAATATACCTGTCGCCTTACATAACATTACAGGCCACAGTGGGTTGGGGCATTGATCATTCCCATGATGAAAAATGCTTAAACTTTCAATCTTTCACTGATGCTTTGGTGAAATACTATATTTTAAATAAAATATTAAAGGTGTTGGTGTTCCAGGCTTGGGTTCAAGTCAGAAGCTACTATATGTTACTCCAGACTTGTGAATCCTCTCAGCGCAGACAGTGCACGCTGTCAGGATTCTCCAGGGCCGGGAGCGGACGGTAATGTGATCGGAAGTATGCGATTTGCATACTTCTGGCCACATTCTGACTAGACGTGTCCAGCATCGCTCAATTCACTTGCTGCGCACGTCTAGTCGGCATGTGACCACGTGTATACTAATTGCATACATGAGGTCACGCGCCCACATGGTGAGAATCCTGACAGCACACAGTGTGCTCCCCGTGAATCTTCAAGTCTGCAGTCACATAGAGTGACTTCAAATTTGAACCCCTACTTTTTACTAACATATACATGGTAGATTAGCAATGGGTAGGAGGTAGATGGGTTACAATATGACTATAGAGTTTTTATAGTCTTCATAGGACCTGGATGTAAAATACTTTTAATTGGTTGAGAAGGTTGACTTTTACCATAATTGTGGATTGACTGCATCTGATCAGTCCCTTTAAATTTTGATGAAATGTTTATGGGATCAGTCACACAAGATATACAGTAGTCTGTACGGTTAGAGAAAAACTATTTTTTTTCTTTCCAAGGTCCTAAACATTAATATCTGCAATTACCGTATTATTCTCATTTATTTTAAACCCACGGCAGTTTAGTGTGAAAACAGGTTTTACAATACATAACAATCAGTTAAGAATACATAACAAGGTACAAAATGTACAACTAAACACAGCTATGAAGACCCTGCCAGCGAGGGCTCACAAGTACACATAGATGTGCATGTTTCCCTAATTGTTGCCTTGGATCTATGAGAATGTGGTGGTGAGATAAAGAAGGGACTGATATTTCTAATGGAGAGTTAACACAGTAAGATTTCTGGCCATATTGAGCGCAGATTGAAGCTCATTCATCGTTCTTTTAACACGTTCAGTACTGGGCAATTTTTTGCTTTTGCATCTTCATTTCATTCCTTCTCTTCTTCCTTTCTCCCTTCCTTTTTCCTTCTCCTCTCCCCAAAGCCCTGACTTTTCTTTATTTTTCCATCAATACATCCATATAAGGGTGTCATGAAGTGACTGGCCCTGTGGAACACGACCCAGCAATCGGTCGGTCACCAAACAGCAAACAAACAAGGGAACACCGGGGACACAATTACAACGGTGGGCCCTGTGATAGGGAACGGGGAAATGGACACATCCTGCACTCTCCTAAGGCCGTGCCCTGGACTATCCTGATGTCCCTATACGGCTTCTTTCAAACCGTCGCCGAGCAGGATACCTTAGCCCTCACTTGCCCTGCACCTATCCCTCAGTAGGGAATTGGCAAGTGCGGATACTGGTCCCACCGCTGCACTAATACAACACCACAGGAAAATATAACAGACAAGGTAAGACAAACAACACTTAGCTTCCTCTGCTGCAATGCACCGCACAGCAGAGTAGGCACCAGATCAAGATAAGAGCTGAAGTTCCACTGCACTCAACCAGCTCCTGACTCCTGCTTGGTTGGTCTCCAAAGAGGAAGTGTATCACCAACAGTTAGCTGAAGCACCAGGAGACCTTTTAAAGGAAGGTGGGAGTGGTCACCACCTGCATCAGAAAACTGACCAGCCATGTAATTACACCAGCGGCCACCAGGGGGGGAAAAACTGATATTAACCCCCGATGGCCAGAAAGGAAAAAAGGTTTTAATATGCAAAGCAAAATCTGCCACAGATCCAAAAATGGATCATGACAAAGGGCTTTTTTTTTTCTTGGGACGAATTGTAATTTTGAACGACACCATTTATTTTACCATATCATGTACTGAATAACAGGGGAAAAAAAATTCTAAGTGTGATGAAATATTGAAAAACAAGCTGTTCTGACATTGTTTTGGGGGTTTTGTTTTTACTAGGTTCATTGTACTGTAAAAATGACCTGTAAATCGGCTTCTCCAGGTAGGTGAGATCAATCCCTTGCTGAACTTGGACGTATCCCGTACGTCATGGAAGAGAATTACCCCGAACTTGGATGTATGGGATACGTCCTGGCGATTTTGCGTGCACAGAAGCTGTGCACAATTGCCAATGAATATTCAGCTATCATTATATCTGACACATGGTGCTCACTGCCAGGAGCGGTGCTCACACCACTCCCAGCGGTTTAACCCCCTAAATGCTACAATTAATATCAATCTCATCATTTAGAAGTCAGGGAGAGGGAGGGGGCTCCTCACCTTCGATAGGCGTCCCCGCAACATCATCGTTGCCATGGAGACCCAATGTCATCATGACGACATCCAGATTACCAGGTTACCAAGCTTGTTAGACCATGCCCAGAGCACGGTCTAACAAGCTTGTGTCAGTGCAGCACTGACTTCAGACTGCTGAAAGTTAAAGTCCCATAGAAAAACCAAGTAAAAAAAAGGTAAATATATATATATATATATATATATATATATATATATACTTTATATACAGTACAGACCAAAAGTTTGGACACACCTTCTCATTCAAAGAGTTTTCTTTATTTTCATGACTATGAAAATTGTAGATTCACTCTGAAGGCATCAAAACTATGAATTACCACATGTGGAATTATATAATTAACAAAAAAGTGTGAAACAACTGAAAATATGTCTTATATTCTAGGTTCTTCAAAGTAGCCACTTTTTGCTTTGATTACTGCTTTGCACACTCTTGGCATTCTCTTGATGAGCTTCAAGAGGTAGTCACCGGAAATGGTCTTCCAACAGTCTTGAAGAAGTTCCCAGAGATGCTTAGCACTTATTGGCCCTTTTGCCTTCACTCTGCGGTCCAGCTCACCCCAAACCATCTCGATTGGGTTCAGGTCTGGTGACTGTGGAGGCCAGGTCATCTGGCATAGCACCCCATCACTCTCCTTCTTGGTCAAATAGCCCTTACACAGCCTGGAGGTGTGTTCACAAAATAATAATAAAAAATAGATATATGTTGCACCCATAAATTTACATTTTTATGTAAAGAAATAAAATAAGTACACATGTTTGGTATCGCTGAGTCCGCAACAACCTGCCTCATAAAACTGTCATACCAGTTAACCACTTCAGTGAACACTGTTAAAAAATAAAAATAGAAACGAGGCAAAAAACTATGCTTTTTCTTCAAACCGCCGAACAAAAAGTGAAATAAAATGTGATCAAAAAGATGAATGTAAATAAATAATGGTATCTCTGCAAAAATCGAGCCACCATACTGCTCCATCAGTGGAAAAAGAAAAAAGTTATAGCTCTCAGAATAAAGTGATGCAAACAGAATTATTTTTTCTGTAAAATAGGTTTTATTGTGTAATAGTGCCAAAACATTAAAAAAATATAAATGTGGCCGTCAACCAAAGCATCCCTATATGAGCAGATGGGAATCCATTCTGGGAGAGGTACTCTCGCCCCAAAAATGGCATATCATTTGGGAAAAGGCATCAAACTCATCTATGTGTACCCTCTATAAAGACATAGTATAAGATATTAATGTTTTGCTACCACACTCCCGATCTAAATAGACTGAACCCTGCGATTCCAAATGTGTGTTGGCGTTGCGGCCCGGATGGGGTACACTGTATCATATTTTCTGCACGTATTCAGAATTTTTGGAAGGAAGTAGGTTCACTGATTTCCAAGGTGCTTTATGCGGAAGTTGGGCTAGATCCGTCTATATATCTGCTCAATCTTACCCCTAGGGAATGGGGAAAAGGGCAGCAAAGCTTTTACTTCACATTCTTACCGCGGCAAGATGTTTGATTGCTCTTAATTGGAGGCAGGTTTCCTCATCGCCTTTCCTCCATCTACTTTACAGAATTAATGGCATTAGACGGATGGAGTGTATCACCGCCATACTCAATGCAAGGTTGGAGTGCTTTGACTCGGGCTGGGCTCCTTGGGAGTACTTCTGGGCACAAAGGTCAGAATAGATCGATATCTGGCCATTGTCCTCCCCTCCTTCGGGTGCTTGCTTCCCCCCTCTGCTTCCCCATGGTGTGTCTTTTGTCTTTTTGTCTGTTCATATTAAGGTTACAATTTTGTCAAACTGCTTTAGGTTTATTTTTTCGATGAGGTATTGATTCTCTTTCAACTTTCTTTTATTGTAAAAGATGTTTGTGACTGTTCTATATTTGTCAATAACTGATGTATCATCCAATAAAATTTACAGTTTAAAATAAATAAATAAATAAATAAATGTGGTATCGTTTAATTGTACTGACGCGAAGAATAATGCTGCCTTATCAATTTTACCACATGCGGAATGGCATAAAAAAATCCAAAAAAACAATTCCTGAATTGCTGGATTTTGTTCATTCTGCCTCCCAAAAATCGAAATAGAAAACGACCAAAAAAGTAGTGTGTCCAAAAGTGGTACCAACAAAATGTCAACTCATAAAGCAAAAAAACAAGCCCTTACATGACTCTGTTGGCACAAATATAGGAAAATTATAGCTCTCAAAATATGGCAATGCAGCAATAAAAAGTGTCTTCTAGTGTGTGACAGCAACCAAACATAAAAAATGATATATTTCTTGTATTGCTGTAATCGCAGAGACCAGAAGAATAAAGTTGTCTAATCACTTACAGCTCACAAGGAATGGCGTAAAAATTAATAAAGCCACATTTTCACCTGCTGTTGATTTTTTTAAAATTCTATCTCCCAAAGATAGCAGTAAATCTTGGCCCACATTTATCCTTTGCACTGCACTGAGCGCTTACACTGGGGTTTCTGTGTAAGTCTCTGAAATACGTAATTCAAGCGGAACTCCTGGAGGGAGATTCCCTATAACGAGGAAGATGGAGGCACTGTTGAGGTCCTCTGGCCGCCTATGATCTGGCCATGTCTGTCCTTTTAGCAGTGCCTAAAAGCGTGGTCAACCACAGTTTTGTGCACTTCTTAAAATAAGAGCAACGCTGAACAGAGGCCAGATGGAATTCAGAGTAACTCTGATGCCCTTATAGTAAATTGATCCCTCGATGGTTGCATCTGAATAACATCACTTGGAGATTTAGATGGAAGCCCCAAATTAAGTGCTCACTGTAGATCGCAGGATAAATGTGATCCAAAATATTATGTAAAATGTTCCCAACAAAAGCATCAAATCAGTCCACAAAAAAAGCAAGTCCCCACTCAGGTACGTCATCTGTTAATGGAAATATCGGGGGCTTACACTTTACTGGTAGCACAAAGGTCTGAAAAAGCAAAATGGCACCTTGGCCCCTCAAAAAAAAAAATTCAGCAAATTCTGCGCTCCCAAAACCAAATATAGCATCCACATGTTTGACATTTCTGTAGCAATGAGAGCTTGCCTAATTTATGGGTGCAGGTCTCCTGAAGCACTAGCTGGGCACAATGTACTGGCACTACAATAGCAGATTTGCAATTTTCACTCAACAACATCCACTACTGCTTATTTCTGGGAAACAATCATGGAGTCAAAATCGTCACTACACTTATAGATAAATTCCCAAAGGGGTATAATTTTCAAGATGGGGGTCACCTGAGAGGGGGGATTCTGCTCTTCTATAACTCTTGGGCTCTGTATATGGTGTCTGCAAACTATTGTATGAAAATCTGCGCTCCAGGAGGCAAATAGCGATCCGTCCCTTCCAAGTCTCGCAGTGTGGCTAAGCAGTACTGTACAATAACATATGGGGCATTTCCAAGTTCACCAGAAATTGTGGGACAAATTTTGATGCCTTTTTTACTCATTTCCCTGCTTAAAAAAAAAAAGTCTGGGGTGGTAGAAATCATTTTTTCTTCACTGCCCAATGGTATAAAATTCTGTGACACACATGTGGTGTCACTCTATCATGCTAAAGCATGTCAATGTGGAATATATGTAATTTGAATAGCAATACAGCTTTATAATATTAGGAAAAAATATATGAGACGCTTAGCATAAAATTTGACCAAATATTATCTGCCCACCAGCCAACGTCAAGGTGGTCTCAAATCTGATGGGTACCTACACTGTGTGAATACCTCTCTAAGGCTGATGTCTGAATTCCTGGCTGAATGTGGACACCTCTGTCATTGATGCCTGCATTTATGAGTAAGTAGGGACCTGCTATAACTAAAATCACCACCAGTTTCAGTTGTTCTGCCACCCTTAATCCATTCCAGCAAAATGTGAACTCCAATATGGTGCTTCTTGTCTTCTGAGTTTTGCACTGTGCCTCAAAAGTAGTTTTTGACAAAATATGGAGAATCGTTGTACTCAGGAGAAATTGCAAAACAATTTGTGAAAATGAAAAAATTGGGGCTAAAACAACATTTAAAAAAAAAATATATATTTTTTTTTTCTTTTTCACAGTTCAACGTTGTAAAGTTTTGTAACACACCAGTGGGTTCAAGGTGCTTACCACATGTCTAGATAAATTCATTGAGACGTCTACTTTCCAAAATGGGGTCACTTTTGGGGGGTTTCCACTGTTTAGACACATCAGGGGCTCTCCAAACGCAACAAGACATCCGCCAACAATTCAATCAAAGTCTGATTTCCAAAATGTCACTACTTCTTTTCTGAGCCCTGCCATGCGCCCAAACAGTAGTTTTCTCTCACATAAGGGATATCTGCATACTCAGGTTGATTTTCTCCTGTTACAATTGTGAAAATAAAATGTTTGGGGCTAAAAACATTTTTGTGAGAAAAATTAGATTTTCTATTAAACTGTGAAGCACCTCAGGGTTCAAGATGCTCATCACACACCTAGATAAATTCCTAGAGGGGTCTAGTTTTCAAAATAGAGTCACTTGTGGGGGGTGTGCACTGTTAAGGCACTTCAGGGGCTCTCCAAACGCAACGTGGCAAGCGGTGCTCCTTCCCTTCTGAGCCCTGCCATGCCACAAAACAGTAGTTTTCCCCACATAGGGGATATTGGCACACTCAGGAGAAATTGCACAACAAATTTTGGGCTCCATTTTTTCCTGGTACCCTTGTGAAAATAAAATGTTTGGGGCTAAAAGAACATTTTGTGGGAAAAATATGATTTTTATTTTCACGGCTCTGCATTATAAACTTCTGGGAAGCACTTGGGGGTTCAAGGTGCTGACCACACATCTAGTTTCCAAAATGAGGTCCCTTATGGGGGATTTCTACTCTTTAGGCACATTAGGGGCTCCTTGCGCTTGATTCCAGCAAAGTTTGTGTTAAAAACAATCTGCGTACACAATTTTTGCTGCTTTCTTTCCAAGCCCTGCCATGCACCCAAACAGTAGTTTAACCCCCATATATGGAGTATTGGTGTACTCGGGAGAAATTGTACAACAAATTTTGGGGTTCATTTTCTCATGTTACCCTTGCGAAAAAAAAATTTGGTACTAAAGTAAAAAGTTTTATGGAAATGTTCATTTTTTTTCCATCCACATTGCATTAACTCCTGTGAAGCACCTGAACAGTTAATAAACTTCTTGAATGTGGTTTTGAGGACTTCGAATGGTGCAGTTTTTATTGTTCAATATATTTTTTATTAAACAGACAAAATAATATTAACAAACAATATAATTTTAACACACATTAAGAGAGTAAAGATATTCAACCCTCCTCCCATTTATCAGCAGTATCGGCACCACTAAGGTTGACCTATCCCATTTACATCATCATTAGTGTTGAGCATTCCGATACTGCAATTATCGGGTATCGGCTGATATTCGCTGTATCGGAATTCCGATACCGAGTACCGATATTTTTACAATATCGGATACCGGAATCGGAAGTTCCCATAATGCAATGAGCCAGTGCTGTGGCTGTGATTGGCTGCTGAAATGATGTCATCATGATGCGCGGTCTGTGCGGCCCTGCCGGTGGTCTGTGCGGCCCTGCTGGGGGTCTGTGCGGGCTGCCGGGGATCTGTGCGGGCCTGCCGGGGGTCTGTGCGGGCCTGCCGGGGGTCTGTGCGGGCCTGCCGGGGGCCTGTGCGGGCTGCCGGGGGCCTGTGCGGGCCTGCCTGGGGCTGTGCGAGCTGCCGGGGGTCTGTATGGGCCTGCCTGGGGTCTGTATGTATGTTGTATGAATGTAGTATATATGTAGTATGTATGTAGTGTGTATGTATGTATGTATGTTGTATGAATGTAGTATATATGTAGTTTGTATGTATGTATGTATGTTGTATGAATGTAGCATATATGTGGTATGTATGTATGTTGTATGAATGTAGTATGTATGTATGTATGTTGTATGAATGTAATATATATGTAGTATGTATGTAGTATGTATGTATGTTGTATGAATGTAGTATATATGTAGTTTGTATGTATGTATGTATGTTGTATGAATGTAGCATATATGTGGTATGTATGTATGTTGTATGAATGTAGTATATATGTAGTATGTATGTATGTATGTTGTATGAATGTAGTATATATGTAGCATGTATGTGTGTACTGTATGTATGTATGTATGTTGTATGAATGTAGTATATATGTATGTAGTATGTATGTATGTATGTATGTTGTATGAATGTAGTATATATGTAGTTTGTATGTATGTATGTATGTTGTATGAATGTAGCATATATGTGGTATGTATGTATGTTGTATGAATGTAGTATATATGTAGTATGTATGTATGTATGTTGTATGAATGTAGTATATATGTAGTATGTATGTAGTATGTATGTATGTATGTATGTTGTATGAATGTAGTATATATGTAGTTTGTATGTATGTATGTATGTTGTATGAATGTAGTATATATGTAGTTTGTATGTATGTATGTATGTTGTATGAATGTAGTATATATGTAGTATGTATGTATGTATGTTGTATGAATGTAGTATATATGTAGTATGTATGTAGTATGTATGTATGTATGTATGTTGTATGAATGTAGTATATATGTAGTTTGTATGTATGTATGTATGTTGTATGAATGTAGTATATATGTAGTATGTATGTATGTATGTATGTTGTATGAATGTAGTATATATGTAGTATGTATGTAGTATGTATGTATGTATGTATGTTGTATGAATGTAGTATATATGTAGTTTGTATGTATGTATGTATGTTGTATGAATGTAGTATATATGTAGTTTGTATGTATGTATGTATGTTGTATGAATGTAGCATATATGTGGTATGTATGTATGTTGTATGAATGTAGTATATATGTAGTATGTATGTATGTATGTATGTTGTATGAATGTAGTATATATGTAGTATGTATGTAGTATGTATGTATGTATGTTGTATGAATGTAGTATATATGTAGTTTGTATGTATGTATGTATGTTGTATGAATGTAGCATATATGTGGTATGTATGTATGTTGTATGAATGTAGTATATATGTAGTATGTATGTATGTATGTTGTATGAATGTAGTATATATGTAGTATGTAGTATGTGTGTTGTATGAATGTAGTATATATGTAGTATGTATGTAGTATGTATGTATGTATGTATGTTGTATGAATGTAGTATATATGTAGTATGTATGTAGTATGTATGTATGTATGTATGTTGTATGAATGTAGTATATATGTAGTTTGTATGTATGTATGTATGTTGTATGAATGTAGCATATATGTGGTATGTATGTATGTTGTATGAATGTAGTATATATGTAGTATGTATGTATGTATGTTGTATGAATGTAGTATATATGTAGTATGCATGTATGTTGTATGAATGTAGTATATATGTAGCATGTATGTGTGTACTGTATGTATGTATATATGTTGTATGAATGTAGTATATATGTAGTATGTATGTATGTATGTATGTTGTATGAATGTTGTATATATGTAGTATGTATGTAGTATGTACGTAGTATGTATGTTTTTTTTTTTTTTTTACATTCAACACATTAGCCGTATGATGGTACTGCTACTGTCCCATCATTGGCTAATGTGTCAATCACTGTCATTGTAGCAGGCATAGCCTGATGGGACTTGTAGTCCCATCGGACGATGCCTGCACACACACACAACCCCCGGCATACCCGCACAGACCCCCGGCAGCCCGCACAGACCCCCGGCAGGCCCGTACAGACCCCCGACAGCCCGCACAGACCCCCGGCAGGCCCGCACAGCCCCCCAGCAGGTCCGCACAGACCCCCGGCAGCCCGTACAGACCCCCAGGAGGCCTGCACAGACCCCCGGCAGCCCGCACAGACCCCCGACAGGCCCGCACAGACCCCCGGCAGCCCGCACAGACCCCCGGCAGGCCCGCACAGACCCCCGAGAGGCCCGCACAGACCCCTGAGAGGCCCGTACAGACCCCGCCCGCACACACAGACACGCACAGTGTCTGCCCAGGCACCGCCCACACTCTTCCCCCCTCCCGAACTGGATGTACAAGTAAAGAAAGGGGTTTTTTTAATTCCGATATTTCTGTCCCATTGACTTGAATGGGGTTTCCGGTATCGGAATTGGCGATACCCGATACTTTTTGGGTATCAGTCCGATCCAATCCGATACTTCACGGTATCGGATGGTATTGCTCAACACTAATCATCATACATATCTTAGGGGATATAGTGATCCTCCCCAAGTTAATATTTTATGGAAGCCAAAACACTCCCTGGCATAAGTTCGGGGATAGCTCGTGCTCAATGTCCACCCAAAGTTTAGATGCCCTATAATGAAACAAGTCTAGAATACAATTTCCAGTGGTTGCTGCACGATATTGCGTAGGTTGGGTAGACCTGCTCCTCCATTTTCTTTACGTCTAATTAATTGGGCATGATTTAGTGAGCCACCGTTATGCCAAACAAATTTTCTCATCATTTTACGTAAAGCCAGGAAACAGGATCTTTCTATATCCCTTGGGATGGTCTGAAAGAGGTATAATATTTTAGGCAAAATACCCATCTTAATTGCATTTATTCTCGCAAAACATGACAGTGGTAAGCAGTGCCAGGCCTTCATCTCCCTCTCCAATGAGCACCTAAGCAGGAGGAAATTGAGTTCAAATAATATCTGGAGATCTGCCGGGACACGGACACCCAAATATTTAATGGCATGTTTGTTCCAGTGGAAAGAGAAGCTGGATCTAAGCTGCTCCACTTCATGCTCTGGTAAGGTTATATTAAGTAATTCTGATTTCTGTAAATTATCCTTGAAATTACTCAACCTACTGAATCTTTCAAATTCCTGTAATATGGATGGTAGGCTAATTCTGTGAGAGGAGACATATAGTAAAAGGTCGTCTGCAAATAAGGCTAGTTTATGTTTTGTGCGACCTACTTGAATCCCCTGAATAGATCGATTTTGCCTAAGTGCATTTGCCAACGCCTCCATTACTAGAACATACAGATATGGAGATAGCGGGCAGCCTTGTCGTGTCCCATTTTTTATTGAGAACGGAGCTGACAGTGGACCCATTTATTCGCACTCTAGCGGATGGTTCATGATATAAAGCCAGAATCCAGTTCCTCATTCTCTGCCGTATGCCTATCGCCTCCAGCGTAGCCTCCAGAAAACCCCAATGCACCCTATCAAAAGCCTTCTCGGCATCCACTGATAGTAAGAGTGGTGCAGTTTTTAGAATCACTAAAACGTTTGGGTATTCTCTGTTATATAGGCCCCTCAAAGTCACTTCAAATGTGATATGGTGTTAGGCATCGGGTTCCTGTCGCTGCACAGCAGGAATCCCGAGCCTTGCATTTAGCAGTCTCCCATTCCTCTCCGGCTGCAGAGGAGGCTGCTCAGCAGACTCATCGATCCCAGCGCTCTGCTCAGACCATCTCTGTGGGTTTGGTTGCTGCTGCCACCTCTGGTCCAGCTATAGCAACGCATGCTTGTCAGCAGCGAGCTACTCCAGGGACTAAGTCCTCCTTTCGGTCCACTGAGCATGCCCGTGGGACAATCTCTCATTGGGGATCGGAGGTCACATGCTCAGGTCCTTCTCTAGTTCAGATTGGACCATCAGGAGGATCAGGAAGGTCCCGGAAGGACGCTGCAATAAAAGGATCACATGGCCGCTAGGCCATGCGCTAGTATAGACAGTATTTTGTAGTTGTGTGTGTGAAGATGGATGTATGTTCTTCACTGTCCTATTAAGGGAATAGAAGAATCCAGGATATCTATAAACAGAAAGATAGTGAGGAAACACTTAGCTAACCTAAATGAATTCAAGTCTCCAGGTCCAGATGAATTACTCCCCAGAGTACTGAAGGAGATAGCAGAAGAAATTTTTGAACCCCTCTCCATAATCTTTGAAAATTCTTGGAGAACAGGAGAAGTGCCAGAAGACTGGAGAAGAGCAAATGTTGTTCCTATCTTCAAAAAGGGGAAGAAGGTGGACCCAGGCAACTATAGGCCGGTGAGTCTGACTTCTATACCAGGAAAGATCTTTGAACAAATTATTAAACAACATATATGTCAGTACTTGGATAAGAATGAAGTGATTAAACAGAGTCAGCATGGGTTTGTAACTAATAAGTCAGGTCAGACTAACTTAATTTCCTTCTATGATGGAATCACTGATTGGGTGGATCAAGGAAGTGCTGTAGATATAGTATATCTTGACTTCAGCAAAGCATTTGACAAAGTCTCTCATACACTCCTTATTGAAAAAATGACTAAGTATGGAATGGACAAGGCAACTGTTAGGTGGATTCATAACTGGCTTAGTGATCGGACCCAAAGAGTGGTCGTAAATGGCTGCACATCCAGTTGGAAGAATGTCTCAAGTGGGGTACCACAGGGCTCTGTCCTGGGCCCTGTATTGTTCAACATCTTTATCAACGATTTAGATGAAGGAATTGAGAGTAAACTGATTAAATTTGCTGATGACACAAAGCTAGGAGGGATAGCTATTACTAGAGAAGAGAGAGGATTCAAAAAGATTTAAATAAACTGGAGAAGTGGGCAGCAACTAACAAAATAGTTTTTAACAGGGAGAAATGCAAAGTACTACATCTGGGCAATAAAAATGAAAAAAGCATATACAGAATGGGAGGAATAGGGCTAAGTGACAGCACATGTGAAAAAGACTTGGGTATACTAATTGATCACAGACTGAATATGAGTCAACAGTGTGATGCAGCAGCAAAAAAGGCAAATGCAATTCTAGGATGTATTAACAGAAGCATACAGTCTAGATCACGTGAAGTCATTATTTCCCTCTACTCCTCTTTGGTCAGACCTCATCTGGAATATTGTGTCCAGTTTTGGGCACCACATTTTAAAAAAGACATCAACAAACTGGAGCAAGTTCAGAAAAGAGCGACCAGAATGGTGACCGGTCTGCAAACCCTGTCTTATGAGGAAAGGTTGCAGGATTTGGGAATGTTTAGTTTGCAAAAGAGAAGACTGAGAGGAGACTTAATAGCTGTCTACAAATATCTAAAGGGCTGTCACATTGTAGAAGGATCAACTTTATTCTCATTTGCACAAGGAAAGACTAGAAGCAATGGGATGAAACTGAATGGGAGGAGACACAGATTAGATATTAGAAAAAACTTTTTGACAGTTAGAGTGATCAATGAGTGGAACAGGCTGCCATGAGAAGTGGTGAGTTCTCCTTCAATGGAAGTCTTCAAACAGAGGCTGGACAGACACCTGACTGGGATGATTTAGGATGATTTAGCGAATCCTGCTTTGAGCAGGGGGTTGGACCAGATGGCCCAGGAGGTCCCTTCCAACTCTACGATTCTATGATTCTATGATTCCATGATTCTATGTATGCGTTCTGGTGACTGACTCATTAAGACTCCCTCCCTCTGGTTGTGCATGTGCATAGGGTATTGGAGATAAGTCAGTGCCTACAGGTGGCATTGCCTATATGCCACAGTGCATCCAGTCCTCTGCACCACACTTAGCGCTTAACTGTGCCACCCAGCACAAGGCACTACTATACTGCGTCAAGCAGCAACCGTCAGTGTGGCGCCGTGAGCTAACATTGCGCTTTCCAGCAATAAGGTTAGGCTGGTTAGTGGCGTCTGCCAGTGCGGCGCTGTCTGCACTTAGTGTGCTTTATCTTTAAGTTGTTTATGTCCAGGCACTGCAGTAGCGGCAACAACGCTTGTGGGTCTAGAGGGACTCTAACCCCGTGTCCTTGGGGCAGGGTCCTGTGACCACAACACTAGCGCTCACTCAGCGGTCCTGTGAAGGAACAGGGTCCACTTTCTATTAACCGGGTGAAGTTAACCCGTGTGTACTAGTTAGACCGCCAGTTACTGTCCGCCATTACCGAGCATCAGTTGTCATCTCTGCACGGTGGACCCTGGGCTGCGAATGCACCTCTTACCATCTCTTTATTATTTGGTGCGTTCCGCCAGCCCTAACATTATACTAGCGCCAGGGTCTGGATAGTAATGGCGGACGAACAGCGACTGCTGCAGTACATCCGGCAGCTGCAGGGCAGGTTGGCGTCTCTCAAGCGTTCAGCCTCAGCTGCGGATGTTACTGAGGTCGCTGTTCAGGCAGCCACGGAGGCTGTCTCCCGTGTGACCACTGCCATCCCTGCCCTGACTTTGTCCCGCCTCCCTCTGCCCGAGAAGTTCTTGGGCGATAGTGCTTCTTGTAGGGGTTTCGTTAGCCAGTGCTCTATACAGCTGGAGCTGCTGGTAGCACGATTCCCCTCCGAGCGGGCTAAGGTGGGATTTATTATTTCCCTCTTGTCGGGCAGGGCTTTGGAGTGGGCTACACCGCTGTGGGAGCTGGGTGATCATGTGGTGCAGAGTGCTTTGCAGTTCTGGGGCACTTTGAAGCAGGTCTTCCTGCGACCGCGAGTCACCCATGACACCGCGCTCCGGCTGCTGGCATTGTCACAGGGCTCGTCCATGGTCAGCCACTTTGCCATCCAGTTCCGGACGCTGGCCTCGGAGTTAGAGTGGCCAGATAAGGTCCTCATTCCGGCATTCTGGAGAGGTTTGGCTGACCATGTGAAGGACGCTCTGGTGACCAGGGAGATTCCCGCTACACTGGAGGAGCTTATCACCGTCTCCACCCGTATAGACCTTCGCTTTGACGAGCGAAGGGTGGAGCGGTCCCAGTGTAGGCAGAGGTTTAGGTTGGCACCCAGTTTTGCTAAACCTCTGGAACCTCCCGATCGGGCGTCTGAGCGTCATGGGGCTTCCCGTGAGGGATCCAGGCTCCGGTCCGCTCGAGCCCCTGTGATCTGTCATGGTTGCCGGCAGTCCGGTCACCTTGCCAACCGGTGCCCACAGCGGCTGGGAAAACGCTTGTGTCTAGTGGCCGTAGGAGGCGGCTCACTAGAATCCATGGCGTTTTCTTTCAAGTTGTCCATTAAGGGGACACTTGAGTTTAGTTCTTCCACTCTGGCGGTGGAGGTTTGCATGGATTCCGGAGCGGAGGGCAATTTTATATCATCTGCCTTCGCTCAACGGCACACAATACCACTGGTTATGATATCTAAGCCAGTCACAGTTGGAGTAGTCAATGGCGCGACTCTGCCCTCACAGATTACCCACCAAACTGCTCCACTGATACTCTCGGTGTCTCCATCTCATTAGGAGACGATATCCCTCCTCGTCATGCCCAAGGGTATCGACCAGGTCCTTCTAGGGGTCCCCTGGTTGCGGTGTCTCTCTCCCCATATAGAGTGGTCCTCGGGGAGAATTCTTTTTTGGAGTAAGTCATGTGAGGGTAGATGTCTGAGTGAGTGTGTCCAAGTTGCCTCCACCGAGGTCCCCGCAGATCTTTCCTCGCTCCCCAAACATTATCGACAGTATGCGGACGTGTTCTCCAAAAAGGCGGCGGAGACCCTTCCACCGCATCGCCCCTATGACTGTCCTATTGACCTCTTGCCGGGTGCTGAGCCTCCCCGGGGTCGAGTCTACCCCTTGTCTCTCCCGGAGACAGAGGCCATGTCTCAATACATCAGGGAGTATCTGGCAAGAGGATTCATTAGGAAGTCATTGTCACCAGCGGGGGCGGGATTCTTCTTCATCCAGAAGAAGAATGGAGAACTGCGTCCCTGCATTGATTACAGGGGTCTTAACGCTATTACCATTAAGAACAAGTATCCTCTGCCCCTGATATCGGAACTGTTCGATAGACTACGGGGATTGAGAGTGTTTACTAAACTTGATCTGCGGGGGGCTTACAACCTGATTTGCATTCGTGAGGGGGATGAATGGAAGACGGCCTTTAACACCAGGGACGGGCTCTATGAATACCTGGTGATGCCCTTCGGGCTCTGTAATGCTCTTGCCGTCTTCCAAGACTTTGTGAACGACATCTCCTGGGGTATGCTCACCACCTCAATTGTAGTCTATCTGGATGATATCCTCATCTACTCTCCAGATATTGACTCCCACTGGAGAGATATTTGCAAAGTTTTCGACCTCCTACGGGTGAACTCCCTCTTTGCCAATTTGGAGAAGTGTGTGTTTGAGCAGGAGTCCTTGCCTTTCCTGGGCTATATCATCTCAGCCCAGGGATTGGCCATAGATCCTGCCAAACTACAGGCAGTGATGGATTGGCAGGAGCCCCATTCGCTCAAAGCGGTGCAGCGCTTTATGGGGTTCATAAATTATTATCGCCAATTCATTCCCCACTTCTCGACTTTGGTTGCCCCCTTGGTGGCGCTCACCAAGAAGGGTGCAAATTCCAAGTTGTGGTCAGAACCTGTCTCCAAGGCCTTCTCCTCCATTAAGACCCATTTCGCTAGTGCTCCCATTCTACATCGCCCAGATGTAGATAAACCCTTTATTCTGGAGGTGGATGCCTCTTCCATCGGTGCTGGAGCAGTCCTTTTCCAGAAGGACTCGCAAGGTCGGAAGCACCCATGCTTCTTCTTCTCCAAGACCTTCACATCGGCGGAGAGGAATTATTCCATCGGGGACAGGGAGTTGCTAGCGATGAAGTTGGCCTTCTCGGAGTGGAGACACCACCTGGAGGGGGCTCACCACCCTTTCCAGGTGTTCACTGACCACAAGAACCTGGTGTATTTGCAGACGGCCCAGCGGCTAAATTCTCACAAGGCCAGATGGTCCTTGTTCTTCTCCCGGTTCCATTTCACCCCCCATTTACTATCCGGTGAGAAGAACGTCAGGGCCGATGCTCTCTCCCGCTCCGTGGTGTCATCGGAGGAGCAGGAAGAGGAGGCGGGCACAGAGCGGCGCGGCGAGCGCGGGTAAGTAGAGGCGGCGGCGGGCCCCGCTGTTGCTGGGACGGCGGCGGCTACCACCGCCGACGTGACACAGGCCCTGGGAGATGGTCGGTATGGACTTTGTGGTGGGACTGCCCAAGTCCAGTGGCAGCATTTGGGTTGTCACCGACCACTTATCCAAGATGGTGCACTTGGTACCTCTCTCTCGGTTACCTTCTGCACGGGGCCTGGCAGCGTTGTTTATTAAGCATGTTTTCCGCCTGCACGGCATGCCGGATAAGATTGTCAGCGACCGAGGTCCTCAGTTTGCGTCTCGGTTCTGGAGAGAGCTCTGTACCATGCTCAGCATTGAGCTAAATCTCTCCTCGGCCTATCATCCCGAGACGAACGAGTTGGTAGAGAGCCAACTAGACCCTGGTCACATATCTACGACATTTTGTCTCGGCCAGGCATCCTTGCTGCCATGGGTGGAGTTCGCTTTGATCAACGCTGTGGCCGACTCCACCGGTCAGACCCCATTCCTCCTAAATTACAGCCAGCATCCTCGTGTCCCTGTGCCCATGCCCGTGTCATCCACCGACTCTAGGGTGGCAGACTGGGTGGTGGAGGCACGTGATATTTGGGACCGCAGCCAGGATGCTATTCGGGTCTCTAAGGAGAGAATGAGGGTTTCCGCGGACGCACACCTGACAACTTAGTGTGGCTCTTCGCCCGTAACATCAGGCTGCGAGTCAAGTCCACTAAGTTCGCTACTCGATACATTGGTTCCTTTAACCCCTTCATGACCCAGCCTATTTTGACCTTAATGACCTGGCCATTTTTTGCAATTCTGACCAGTGTCCCTTTATGAGGTAATAACTCTGGAACGCTTCAACGCATCCTAGCAATTCTGAGATTGTTTTTTCGTGACATATTGGGCTTCATGTTAGTGGTAAATTTAGATCGATAATTTTTGCGTTTATTTGTGAAAAAATCAGAAATTTGGCGAAAATTGTGAAAATTTCGCAATTTTCAAATTTTGAATTTTTATTCTGTTAAACTAGAGAGTTATGTGACACAAAATAGTTACTAAATAACATTTCCCACATGTCTACTTTACATCAGCACAATTTTGGAAGCAAAATATTTTTTTGTTAGGAAGTTATAAGGGTTAAAAGTTGACCAGCGATTTCTCATTTTTACAACAAAATTTACAAAACCATTTTTTTTAGGGACCACCTCACATTTGAAGTTACTTTGAGGGGTCTATATGGTAGAAAATACCCAAAAGTGACACCATTCTAAAAACTGCACCCCTCAAGCTACTCAAAACTACATTCAAGAAGATTATTAACCCTTTAGGTGTTTCACAGGAACTAAAGCAACATGGAAGGAAAAAAAGGACATTTTAATTTTTCCAACAAAAATTTTCTTTCAGCATCAATTTTTTCATTTTTCACATGGGCAACAGGATAAAATGGATCCTAAAATTTGTTGGGAAATTTCCCCTGAGTACACCGATACCTCATATGTGGTCAAAAACCACTGTTTGGGCGCACGGCAGGGCTCAGAAGGGAAGGAGCGCCATTTGAATTTTTGAATGGAAAATATGCTGGAATATTTAGCGCTTGCCATGTCGCGTTTGGAGAGTCGCTGTGTGCCTAAACACTGGAGCTCCCCCACAAGTGACCCCATTTTGGAAACTAGACCCCCCAAGGAACTTATCTAGATGCATAGTGATCACTTTGAACCCCCAGGTGCTTCTCAAATTGATCCGTAAAAAAAAAAAAAGTACTTTTTTTCACAAAAATTATCTTTTAGCCTCAGTTTTTTCATTTTCACATGGGCAACAGGATAAAATGGATCCTAAAATTTGTTGGGCAATTTCTTCTGAGTACACCGATACCTCATATGTGGTCATAAACCACTGTTTGGGTGCACGGCAGGGCCCGGAAGGGAAGGAGCGCCATTTGACTTTTTGAATGGAAAATTAGCTCCAATCGTTATCGGACACCATGTCGCGTTTGGAGAGCCCCTGTGTACCTAAACATTGGAGCTCCCCCACAAGTGACACAATTTTGGAACCTAGACCCCTTAAGGAACTTATCTAGATGTGTAGTGAGCACTTTGAACCCCCAAGTGCTTCACAAAAGTTTATAACATAGAGCAGTGAAAATAAAAAATCATTTTTTTTCCTCAAAAATGATTTTTTAGCACGCTATTTTTTATTTTCACAAGGGTAACAGGAGAAATTGAACCAAAAAAGTTGTTGTCCAGATTGTCCTGAGTACGCTGGTACCCCATATGTGGGGGGGGGGCCACTGTTTGGGTGCACGGCAGGGCGCAGAAGGGAATGAGCGCCATTTGACTTTTTGAAATGAAAATTAGCTCCAATCGTTAGCGGACACCATGTCGTGTTTGGAGAGCCCCTGTGTGCCTAAACTTTGGAGCTCCCCCACAAATGACCCCATTTTGGAAACTAGACCCCCTAAGGAACTTATCTAGATGCATAGTGAGCACTTTGAACCCCCAGGTGATTCACAGAAGTTTATAATGCAGAGCAGTGAAAATAAAAAATCTTTTTTTAGTTGCCAATTTTTTATTTTCACAAGGGTACTATGTTAAATTGGACCCCAAAAGTTGTTGTCCAGTTTGTCCTGAGTACGCTGGTACCCCATATGTGGGGGGAACCACTGTTTGGGCACACGTTGGGGCTCAGCAGGGAAGTAGTGACATTTTGAAATGCTGACTTTGATGGAATGGTCTGCGGGCGTCATGTTACATTTGCTGAGCCCCTGTGTGCCTAAACAGTAGAAACCCCCACAAGTGACCCCATTTTGGAAACTAGACCCCCCAAGGAATTTATCTAGATGTGTGGTGAGCACCTTGAACCCCCAAGTGCTTCACAGAAGTTTATAATGCAGAGCCGTGAAAATAAAAAATCATTTTTTTTCCCTCAAAAAAAATGAATTTTAGCACGCAATATTTTTTTCACAAGGGTAACAGGAGAAATTGGACCCCAAAAGTTGTTGTCCAGTTTGTCCTGAGTACGCTGATACCCCATATGTGGGGGATGACCACTGTATGGGCACACGTCAGGGCTCGGAAGGGAAGTAGTGACGTTTTGGTATGCAGACTTTGATGGAATGGTCTGCGGGCATCATGTTACATTTGCAGAGCCCTTGATGTACCTAAACTGTGGAAACCCCCCACAAGTGACCCCATTTTGGAAACTAGACCCCCCAAGGAACTTATCTAGATGTGTGGTGAGCACCTTGAACCCCGAAGAGCTTCACAGAAGATTGTAACGCAGAGCCATGAAAATAAAAAAACTTTTTTTTCCTCAAAAAATGAATTTTTAGCTCGCAATTTTTTATTTTCACAAGGGTAACAGGAGAAATTGGACCCCAAAAGTTGTTGTCCAGTTTGCCCTGAGTATGCTGATACCCCATATGTGGGGAGGGACCATTGTTTGGGCACACGTCGGGGCTCGGAAGGGAAGTAGTGACGTTTTGAAATACCGACTTGATCGAATGGTCTGCGAGCATCATGTTACATTTGCAGAGCCTCTGATGTGCCTAAACAGTGGAAACCCCCCACAAGTGACCCCATTTTGGAAACTAGACCACCAAGGAACTTATCTAGATGTGTGGTGAGCAGCACTTTGAACCCCCAAGTGCTTCACAGAAGTTTATAATGCAGAACCGTGAAAATAAAAAATCTTTTTTTTACTCAAAAAATGATTTTTTAGCCCGCAATTTTTTATTTTCACAAGGGTAACAGGAGAAATTGGACCCCAAAAGTTGTTGTCCAGTTTGTCCTGAGTACGCTGGTACCCCATATGTGGGGGGGAACCATTGTTTGGGCACACGTCAAGGCTCGGAATGGAAGTAGTGACGTTTTGAAATGCAGACTTTGATGGAATAGTCTGCGGTCGTCATTATGTTTGCAGAGCCCCTGATGTGCCTAAACAGTGGAAACCCCCCACAAGTGACCCCATTTTGGAAACTAGAGCTTCCAAGGAACGTATGTAAGATGTGTTGTGAGCACTTTGAACCCCCAAGTGCTTCACAGAAGTTTATAATGCAGAGACGTGAAAATGAAAAAATCATTTTTTTCCACAAAAATAATTTTTTAGCCCCCAATTTTTTATTTTCCCAAGGGTAACACGAGAAATTAGTCCCCAAAAGTTGTTGTGCAATTTTTCCTGAGTACGCTGATACCTCATATGTTGGGGTAAACCACTGTTTGGGCACACGTCAGGGCTTGGAAGGGAGGGAGCACCGTTTGACTTTTTGAACGCAAAATTGGCTGGAATCAATGGTTGCACCATGTCGCGTTTGGCGACCCCCTGATGTGCCTAAACAGTGGAAACCCCTCAATTCTAACTCCAACCCTAACCCCAACACACCCCTAACCACAGCCCTAACCCTAACACATCCCTAACCACAAGCCTAACCCTAATTCCAACGCTAACCCTAATTCCAACCCTAACCCTCTTTCCAACCCTAACCCTCTTTCCAATCCTAACCCTAACCCTCTTTCCAACCCTAACCCTCTTTCCAACCCTAACCCTCTTTCCAACCCTAACCCTAACCCTCTTTCCAACCCTAACCCTAACCCTCTTTCCAACCCTAACCCTCTTTCCAACCCTAACCCTAACCCTCTTTCCAACCCTAACCCTCTTTCCAACCCTAACCCTAACCCTCTTTTCAACCCTAACCCTAACCCTCTTTTCAACCCTAACCCTAACCCTCTTTTCAACCCTAACCCTAACCCTAATGGAAAAATAAAAATAAAAATATTTTCTTTATTTTATTAGTTGTGCCTACCTATGGGGGTGATAATCAGGGGGTTTATTTACTTTTTCTTTCATTTTGATCACTGTGAGAGTGATCAAAATGAAAGAATTGAATCTGCAGCCGGCAGATTCGGGCGGGCGCACTGCGCATGCGCCCGCCATTTTCTAAGATGGCGGCGCCCATGAACCGGACCCGCCGGACACCAGGAGCGACACGGGGACTTAGAAGGTGCCGGGAGAGGTGAGATGGGGTGAGGGGGTTATCGGAAGCTGGCGGGGAGCAGAGGGAATGGGAGGGGGGCAGATCATGACAGCGGCGGCAGATCGCCGCTGTCATTCAGTTGCGGGGGGGGGCGATCGCCGGTGGGGGGGGGTGGAATCGGTGTCTCCAGCCATGTCCGATGCTACAGCAGCATCGGCCATGGCTGGATTGTAATATTTCATCAATTTTCATTGATGAAATATTACTATCGCTCTGATTGGCTGTTTCACTTTTAACAGCCAATCAGAGCGATCGTAGCCACGTGGGGGCGAAGCCACGCCCCCTGTGGTGAAGAACAAAGCCCCCTGTATCTGCGGGTCGGGTGACCTTTCAGTGACCTAGGTCACCCGACCCGCAGGGGGGCTTTAAAGTCATGACGCCACATAGGCGTCATGGGTTGTTCTGGCACGACTTTTCATGACGCCTACGTGGCGTCAAAGGTCGTGAAGGGGTTACGGTCATTGAGCAGATCAGCTCTGTGGTCTATCGGCTGGCTCTTCCACCACACTTGGCTATCTCTGATACCTTCCACGTGTCCCTCCTTAATCCGGTCCACATGTCCCAGTTCTCCAAGTCATCTGCCAGAACATCAGACCTGTCCTCAGACGAGTTTGAGGTTAATGAAACTGGTCCAACTAGGGCAAAAAAAAGTCGGAGTTTCATCCGAAACCCGACCCCAATGCAAGTCAATGGGGAATAAAAGTCGGCATTGAACGGATGACATTCATCCACTCAATGCCGACTCTTATTCCCCATTGACTTGCATTGGGGTCGGGTTTCGGACAAAACGCCGACTTTTTTTGCCCTAGTCGGACCAGTTTCATCTGAAACAAATTTTGTTTCATGAAACCCGATCCGACCAAAGTCGCTCAACTCTACCTGCAAGTGAATGTGATCCACCCCACACATGATAGCACATTGGGACTGGGACACAATTCTCCTGTGCGTTATGGAGCAGCAGCTCGGCCATGGCTACCACCTGCGGTCACTGTACACTTTGGGAAGTTTTTATTATTTTTTTATAAAGACGTGGTGTGATAGTGGCAAGACCAAATATGTTTATTTGTTTTAATTTCCTTATTTTCAATGGGAAAAATTTAGGGCGATTTTAGTTTTTTATTTTTTCATAATTTTTTTAAGTTTCTAAAAACTACTTCTTTACTTTTTTTGCAATTCCTCTTAGGCGACGAGAACCTGCGACTGTTTTATTGCTTATATATTATACTACTAGCTGAAGAGCCCGGCGCTGCCCGGGCATAGTAACTAACTGTGGTTAGTTATATCAAATTATAATTATCCTCCATGCCATAGTCCCGTGCCCATATACCCATCATACATATCCACCATCCCATAGGCCCGTGCCCATATACCCATCATACATATTCTTAATCCCATAGTCCCATGCCCATATACCCATCATACATATTCTCCATCCCATAGTCCCATGCCCATATACCCATCATACATATTCGCCATCCCATAGTCGAGTGCCCATATACCCCTCACACATCCTTCATCTCAGTCCCATGCCCATATACCCATCATACATATCCACCATCCCATAGGCCCGTGCCCATATACCCATCATACATATTCTTCATCCCATAGTCCCATGCCCATATACCCATCATACATATCCTCCATCCCATAGGCCCGTGCCCATATACCCATCATACATATCCGCCATCCCATAGTCCCGTGCCCATATACCCGTCATACATATCCTCCATCCCATAGTCCAGTGCCCATATACCCATTACACATCCTCCATCCCATAGTCCCGTGCCCATATACATATCCGCCATCCCATAGTCCCATGCCCATATACCCATCATACATATCCTCCATCCCATAGTCCAGTGCCCATATACCCATCACACATCCTCCATCCCATAGTCAACCATTATGACATCATAATGAGCAGCGGCAGGGCTTGCAACCTATGATGACATCAGCGTCGCCATGGCAACCATTGTGACATCATAATGAGGGGCGGGGCTTGATACGCACACACTGTTTCCCCAGTATGCAAATAGGGGCATTATGACATCATAATGAGGGGCGGGGCTTGACACGCACACACTTTTTCCCCATTATGTAGATAGGGGCAAAATTGTTTGGTGAATTGGAACGCGCGGGGTTAAAATTTCGCCTCACAACATAGCTTAGGACGCTCTCGGGGTCCAGACGTGTGACTGTGCCAAATTTTGTGGCGGTAGCTGCGACGGTGCGGATGCCTATCCCGGACATACACACATACATACACACATACATACACACACTTTGAGCTTTATATATTAGATATACGGCGATACAGCAGTATTACAGTGAAAATCTCTGTCTCCTTTGAAGCTCATCATATAGGTAAGCTACAGATGTGGACCAAGATGAGCACAGTGGGGGCTTTCAGCAGGATCCCAGCTATAATAGTAATCCATCGGCGCCCCGTGACTCGATTACAGGGCTGTAACGTCAATTAAATGCTGGTGTTGGAGACTGATAGTAGCAGTGACGTACCGTAACTTGATCGTCGTGAGCCCCGATGCAAACGATCCAATGGGGCCACCAACTATTTCAAGTCTTTCAGAGCAATGGTCTTTTCATAAGGGCCAGAGGAATCTTTTGGGACCCCTAGACTCAATGAGTTTGGGTGCAATTGCAACTCCTGCACCTGGACAGCAGCATGTAAATGGTTTATAGCAGCAGCCGTAACTCAGCTATTGGCGCGACTGTTATAGACAGATGGCGGCTCTGTAATACAGCTGTCATCTGTCACACATGGAAGGAGTTCAGCTCCTGAGCCCCTTCCACATGTGGCCATCCCAGTACGGATGTACAGTTGCACTTATGTGCACAAACAGGATAAACGAGCTAATGCAAACCATATGGGGACTGAAAGAACATTAATTCGGTCCCCATACAGTTTGCATATTGTCAGTAACATGTTTGCAAGGGGAGAGGTACAACTCATGTACATAATTTTAGGCTCGCATATATTATACAATTAGCCAAGAAACAAGCATTCTGCTACACAAGTCGGGAATAAAAGTTCTTACAACTCATTTGTCTGATTATCAGGCTGTGTAAAGGAACCTTTGGACCCTATGTTAACTAATTTTTATCCCAATCCATTGTTTTTGGCTTTGTGCGGAGATAGTTTTTAAAGGGTGGTGTAAGGTAGCGCTTATTGTTAGTGTTGGGGACACTCACTTGGCAGCAGATTAATATGGTCAGGCACGGGTTTTCCCACAAAAATAGTCCATACGGTTTATTATGCCGTCATAAACCGCTGAGGAACATGTTACACATCACATGCTTATTACATAGTCCATAACATTCTTCAACATATGGCTTAAACTTGCAGGTCCTAAACCCGCTGTACCTCTCTGTCCGTTACTGGGGGCAACCACACGCCAAACAGTTCCTCAGTGTTCATGGAACACAACAGGCACCAACAGTTAATTCTCCCTGTCCGGGGTTACCTCTTTAAGAGCTCCTGCTCCGCACACTGACTCTTGTCAGTACTCTCTCTCTCAGGGAAGCTGCCGAACTGGGATCATCGTCCTGGACAAAGCCTTGCTCACCAGGCCACCTGACAGTCCATATCCACAGATGGACGGTAGCTCCCCCAATGCAGGTGCCATAACTGACTCTGCAAACACACGTGGCCTGTCTGTGTGCTATTCAGGACGTCCGTCCCCACTTTGGAACCATCCAACACACAGGCCTCACCGGTGCTATTCAGGTATCCGACCCTACTCCCCGGGTCTCCCAACACACCGGCCACACCAGGTCCAGCGCCTCAGGAGGGAACGGACGTCCTGAATAGCTCCCGCTGAGGCGCTGGACCTGGTGTGGCCGGTGTGTTGGGAGACCCGGGGAGTAGGGTCGGATACCTGAATAGCACCGGTGAGGCCTGTGTGTGTGCGCCTCACCAGGTCCAAGGTCGCAGCACGTGCTCCAGGGATCCGATCCTTCTGCCAGAATCTCCCAACACTGACCCTCCAGGACCTTGCACCCTGAACCATTCAGGTACACACTCTCTCTCCATGTGACCAGACCTCAGGCACATTATATGGCACATAACCACACCCACAGGTGAGGTATGGATCACACTGTCATGACCTCACTACAGGTCTTATTCCACACACAGCCACACACATACAGGGTTCACTAAGTATTGGTTGGATCTATCCTCTTTGCTACTTGGTGGTGAAGATCTTAAATAAAATTCCCAAGGAAATGTCAATAGTAGCAACTGAGGTATTTAGCCAAATCATGAGTCTTCTTTGCCATAGATGTCCATAGTGGTCCATTTTGATCTTTTTGTAAGGCCCGCTCTTCTATGCGCTGAGATGGCGGATCTGCTGGACCTATCTGTTGGAGACAGTCACTCTCTCTCTCGCACATTTAGGAGAGGAAACAATGTGGAAAAACAGACTGTTCCTCTACTTTCGAACTAAGAAAAAGGTCTGGCTTGTACAAAACAAGCTTAATTTTTTATGTTTGCCACTGTGATGCAGTGACCCCTGTGACAGCTAGGGGGCACTGTATGGGCTTCCCAGGACATGCATGCAGGCGTTTCCTTTATTGTGATGGGGAAATGGTGAGCGACAGGATTGTAAATGGCCGATATGTATCGCAAGGGTGGGTGCCTTATGATGGAAGCTGAAATGTGTATTGATCAGCAGAGGTACTGCTGAGGGTTTGTTACTGTGTATCAGGGAAGCTTCCAGGTGACTTGGTGAGATGGGTGGGACCAGTCACCTACAAACCCACCCAGGGGCATGTGTCTAAACACCCAAAGTAAAGCCTGTATGATTGACCTAGCTCCCCTAGACAAGACATGGCCTTAAATGCATCATTTTGTCTTTGATCCAACTTGCGTTCTAAGATATTTTAGTCTTAGTCTAACAGGAATTTATGGAGGGCTCCAAAGTCATGCTAATTGGTAGTCAGGTGACTCAAGCTTTCTTCACGTGCTAATTTCTGGCCTCAAACCACAATTTAAGGAATTCTGTTGGTTTGGGGCATCATCTCCAGTATAGTGGTCAAGGATTGGTGCTTCAGTAGGCTGAGTGGTGCCCGTACATGTGTGACCGGCAGCCAAGGCCATTGTCATGGCCCTCGTAGGTGTCTGCTTTATCGCGCCTTGACCACCCTCATCACATATGTACAGTCCCACTGTCTCACTCGCCTGATTCTCCGAGGCCTCCCTTAGACTCAGAGACTCTCATTCCTTTGATCTGGCACATAAAGAGACAGAGTCCAATTCCAACTTTACACGTAGTACTTTACTTGTTTTCAATCGCAGCATGTCCACATCAGTTACAGCATCAACACAGAGTTCTGCACAGTTCACATCCTTCACTTTCCCTGTGCTCTTCCCTATGTCCTTCACAGAGGCGTAGCTAGGGTTTTGGTTCAGGGGGGCGAAACTTCTGAGTGGGCCCCTAACCAGAGAACCTCAACAGATGACCGTGCTGCTGCCAAAAATAATCTATATATAAAAAGGCCAATATTGATATTACTGCCTTATGGTCAGTGGTAAATAATACCAGTCCTACAGAACATATAATAGATTACAGCAGAGTTACAGATAGTGACTTACCGCTGACGTTTTTTCTGATGGAGTCATTCACTTTTCACGTCTTTTCCATCTGGCCCAGACCGACATGACTTCTCCAGCCAGGATTCGGCTACAGAGAATGCAACAAGACACGTTTCACTTCTCACATTTTCAGCACTGTCACCAATTGGACTATTCTCAACCAGCACAAACTGCTCATCCTGCTGATACCCCAATACTGAGCCACTGCTGCCGTATGTGTCCCTATTACTGCACCTGATACCCCAATACTGAGCCGCTGCTGCCGTATGTGTCCCTATTACTGCACCTGATACCCCAATACTGAGCTGCTGCTTCCGTATGTGTCCCTATTACTACACCTGACACCCCAATACTGAGCCTCTGCCATATGTGTGTGGGGAAGGTGACTTGACGGACAGACGTGACTGGTAGAAGGAGGGGACGGTTTGTGCACTAGGGACAGAGATTGACAGGTTAGAAATGTAACAGCAGGGAAAGACAGAAAAGGGAGTGCAGTACCGTGAAATGACCACAAGATGGCAGGGGAGAGTAGCACAGGACTTAACATCAGCTTAGGGCTTAGGAATCCTCTTAGTCATGGGGGGCGGGGAGATAGGAGCCCGGGTGGGAAATTCCCCTGTGAGAGAGGGGATAAATAGAAGAAGGCGGGGCTCCAGGAGAGTTTAGTCCCGGGAGGAGCTCAGAAGAAGACGGAGAAAGTGAGAAGAGCTCGGCCAGGGGGACGGACAAAGGAGAGATAGTCAGGGGGGTGGCCCTGACCCGACGGACTGCAGGACAGGCAAGGAGAAGAGGCAGCCAGGGGGGAGACCCTGACTCGACGTGCCGCAAGACAGACGAGGCCCCGGGGGTACCAATTGGAAGATGACCTCGGGCAGGTGACGCGCTGGGGGATAGATTGGTCTAGGACAGCCCCCAGTGAAAGATCCGCGAGATGCGTTACTGCGACTGGAGCTGAAGAATAGGTACCCGGGCCTGGCGATACAGTGGTGTAAAGAAGCTGCGGTGCATGTTTGGTGGTCGTCAGGAGGATGACAAATAAATCCGGAACTGTTACAAGTGGAAGCTGTCTCCGTCTCATCTTTGCCTCGTCTGGTAAGCAGTGGTCCACCCCCCTAGCCCGGTCCGCTACTACATGTGTCCCTATTACTACACCTGATACCCCAATATTGAGCCGCTGCTGCCGTATGTGTCCCTATTACTGCACCTGATACCCCAATACTGAGCCGCTGCTGCCGTATGTGCCCCTATTACTGCACCTGCTGTGTGGTTCTGTGTGACTTCTAAATTTTAAAGCAACCCTCTACAATATGTGTCCCTATTACTACACATGATACCCCAATACTGAGCCGCTACCGCCGTATGTGTCCATATTACTGCACCTGATACTCCAATGCTAAGCCACTGCTGCCATATGTGTCCCTATTACTGCATCTGATACCCCAATACTGAGCTGCTGCCGTATGTGACCCTATTACTGCGCCTGATGCCCCAATACTGAGCCGCTGCTGCCGTATGTGTCCCTATTACTGCACCTGATACCCCAATACTGAGCCGCTGCTGCCGTATGTGTCCCTATTACTGCACCTGATACCCCAGTACTGAGCCGCTGCTGCCGTATGTGCCCCTATTACTGTACCTGCTGTGTGGTTCTGTGTGACCTCTAAATTTTAAAGCAACCCTCTACAATATAGTAATGCTGGGTGCAAGTGCCCTAGAAAACAGTGCCCACATTTTGTCCCCTAGAATGTAATAGTGCCCAGTGTGCCCCCTTGAGTCACAGTAACCCAAGTTCCCCTATAATAAGTGCCCACTTTACATTTAGTAATGTCCCAAGTCTCCCCACTGTACAGCTCCTATATACACAGTATGATGCTCTCTTATACACAGTATAATGCCCCCTCACTGTATGATGGCCCCGTCACTATAATCACTGTATGATGGCCCCCTAGATAGCATCCATATAGCACAGTGGTCTCCAACCTTTCTGACCTTGAGAGCCACATTCAGCTTAGACAGAGGGTCGCGAGCCACATTCAGCTTCCACCTCCTTCAAAGTAGTGTCACTCAAAACCCCCATTACAGGTAGAGTGATAACCAATGCTTTTCCACATAAATCATTCCAAAGCATCACACTGAGATCCAGGGGTTCCCACAATCCCCCCATTCAGTATTCTCCCATCAAGGACTCCCAACACACTGTCACATCCAGCTTTGAGCACCTCCTCTAACAGGTAGTACCATCCTCCAGCGTACCATACCTAAAACATCTCTAAACCCCTAAGACCAGGATATGTGCATCCAGAGCTGCTCTTCTGTGCAGGGCTACTCACGTAAATCACTATTTTGAGATGTTCTCTTCATACCTGTTTGCTAGAGCTGGAGCTAATGCACCAAGCTGGCAGACAGTCGCAAGCCACAATTCATGGGACCGCGAGTAACATGTGGCTCCCGAGCTACAGGTTGGGGACCCCTGATATAGTATAATACACCAGATAGTCCTCAATATAGTATAATGCACCCCCATAGGCAGAGTCTATAGTATAATGCACCCAATAGGCAGCCTCTATATTATAATGCACCCCCATAGGCAGAGTCTATAGTATAATGCACTCCACATAGGCAGCCTCTGTATTATAATGCACCCCCATAGGCAGCCTCTGTATAATAATCCACCCCATAGGCAGCCTCTGTGTTATAATCCACCCCATAGGCAGCCTCTGTGTTATAATCCACCCCATAGGCAGCCTCTGTATTATAATGCACTCCACATAGGCAGCCTCTGTATTATAATGCACTCCACATAGGCAGCCTCTGTATTATAATGTACCCCCATAGGCAGCCTCTGTATTATAATCCACCCCATAGGCAGCCTCTGTATTATAATGTACCCCCATAGGCAGCCTCTATCTTATAATGCACACCCATAGTCAGCCTCTGTAGCCCCATAGGCAGCCTCTGTACCCCCATAGACAGCCTCTTTATTATAATGCAACCCCATAAGCAGCCTCTGTATTATAATGCACCCCCATAGTCAGCCTCTGTACCCCCATAGACAGCCTCTGTATTATAATGTACCGCCATAGGCAGCCTCTGTATTATAATGTACCCCCATAGTCAGCCTCTGTACCCCCATAGGCAGCCTCTGTACCCCCATAAGCAGCCTCTGTATTATAATGTACCCCCATAGGCAGCCTCTGTACCCCCATATTCAGCCTCTTTATTATAATGTACCCCCATGGCAGCCTCTGTATTATAATGTACCCCCATAGTCAGCCTCTGTACCCCCATAGACAGCCTCTGTACCCCATAGGCAGCCTCTGTACCCCCATAGGCAGCCTCTGTACCCCCATAGGCAGCCTCTGTAACCCCATAGGCAGCCTCTGTAACCCCATAGGCAGCCTCTGTACCCCTGTAGGCAGCCTCTGTACCCCCATAGGCAGCCTCTGTAGCCCCATAGGCAGCCTCTGTACCCCCATAGACAGCCTCTTTATTATAATGCAACCCCATAAGCAGCCTCTGTATTATAATGCACCCCCATAGTCAGCCTCTGTACCCCCATAGACAGCCTCTGTATTATAATGTACCGCCATAGGCAGCCTCTGTATTATAATGTACCCCCATAGTCAGCCTCTGTACCCCCATAGGCAGCCTCTGTACCCCCATAAGCAGCCTCTGTATTATAATGTACCCCCATAGGCAGCCTCTGTACCCCCATATTCAGCCTCTGTATTATAATGTACCCCCATGGCAGCCTCTGTATTATAATGTACCCCCATAGTCAGCCTCTGTACCCCCATAGACAGCCTCTGTACCCCATAGGCAGCCTCTGTACCCCCATAGGCAGCCTCTGTAACCCCATAGGCAGCCTCTGTAACCCCATAGGCAGCCTCTGTACCCCTGTAGGCAGCCTCTGTACCCCCATAGGCAGCCTCTGTACCCCCATAGGCAGCCTCTGTAACCCTATAGGCAGCCTCTGTAACCCCATAGGCAGCCTCTTTACCCCTATAGGCAGCCTCTGTACCCCTATGGCAGCCTCTGTACCCCCATAGACAGCCTCTGTATCCCCATAGGCAGCCTCTGTAACCCCATAGGCAGCCTCTGTACCACTATAGGCAGCCTCTGTATTATAATGCACCCCGTTACAAAAATAAATAAATCTAATACTCACCTCTCTTCCTCCCGGCTCCTGCGCTGCTCCCTGCTCTCCCGCTCATCTCCTGGCAGCGGGCGCCGGGCAGTGACGTCAGCGCGCCCGCTGTCCGGGGGAGGGGGATGATGGGAGAAGGAGCGCTCGCTCCCTCTCTCAGCACTGCGGTCAGCTGTATGGGCTACAAAAGGTGGCTACTTTGAAGAACCTAGAATATAAGACATATTTTCAGTTGTTTCACACTTTTTTGTTAATTATATAATTCCACGTGTTAATTCATAATTTTGATGCCTTCAGAGTGAATCTATAATTTTCATAGTCATGAAAATAAAGAAAACTCTTTGAATGAGAAGGTGTGTCCAAACTTTTGGTCTGTACTGTATATATATATATATAATTATATACAATATCAACATGAGGAAAGGGAGTGGAGCACCACACGGTCCCGGTACACCCCTTACACTTGTACATCACATCAAGGGTGCCCAAGTATGGAGCAGGCTCAGCAGCTGTACCCGCTCCATACAGGGCAGATGCTGGCTGTAATACAAAGCAGGCACCTGCCAGTAACAATAGTTATCGGCGATAACCATGATTGCTGCTGTTTATTTAAATACTGCTGTCAATCACTAACGAATCATCAGTACGATCGCCGATATGATTGGTTACCATACAGCCAAGGGTCAGCTGAAGGACTCCTTCATCGCCATCATGGTTCTCCTCTCAAGTTCAGCTATAGCCATACAGTGACCTGAAGAATCATGGTGCCAAATCATTTTTATTGCATCTTCATAAAAGCAACAACCGAAAAACAATGACGTATTTGCAATTTATTTTTACATTAACACCCCACTAGGATATTTTTTCCGTTCTTGAGTACACATCATACTGTACAATGAATTGTGTCATTAAAAACTGTGACTAGCCCCGGCAAAATACAAGCCCTTGTACTAATATGTCGACAGAAATAAAAAAAAAGTTATGGATCTTGAAAGAAGGGGAAGAAAACACAAAAGAAACAAAACTGAAAAATCAGTTGGTCCCGATCTGCCTCCCCGCAAGATAAGAGCGACTTTTTCACCACTGCTTTAGAGCACTCCATTGCAACCTATCACGAGTTAGATGCATTCGTTGTGTCAGTCTGGATGACCCCTTTAAGTGTATGTTATATTTAATATCAAGGCACCGGAATGCCATATGCGTGTTGTTGAACGCTGATTACGTCCTACTGTGTCACATTTCATGATAGGCACTAAACCCAGGACGAGCCTTTAAATAGGCAGTGAAATGATCCTGCTGCTCGTGTTAGTGCTTATGCTTGGAAAATCGCAGTATCAGTGTCATGTGCCTCTTACAGCTCCAGCCCATGACTACTTCACTGTGAACCATAAAATGATGATAATTTCAGGAGCAATAACCTGTACAAGGTTTTCCAGCTGAAAAAAAAAATCAAAGACACATCAAATTTTTTTCATGGGCAAGGGTAAAATGTGCCCTGTTTTTATGGACTGTCAAGGAAATTCTGGACGGTTTGCAACCCTTGTCCCAGTAGAAGCTTGGAATTCAGTACATAGTTGCTGTGCATAATATGAGAAATGTGGTATTGAATCATTAGATGCTCATGATTTTCTTTATACCAGTGTGTACACTTTATATTATCCATATCACCCTCAGCATGATCATGCATCACTGCCAACACAAAGGATTGGTGGCTCATCTCAATGTCTTTATCCTTGGTATGCACTTGGTATGGGTTCTTGACAGAAATAGAATAGGAGCTGTGAAATGAATCCATTTTTGAGAAAGAAATTATTCTGATTCCTATATATTCAGTCGTGTCCGGACCTTGGATACTTTATAGGTTGTTTCTCGGCATGTTTCCTTGTTTTCCGTAGCTTATTACAATTGATTGATGTTTATCCTCTTTTCATTCTTGATGGTGTCCATACAACAGGTCTTCAGGCTCCCTTTTCATTACAACACGGACCATTTCAAGTATCATTTATAAAGAATTTGCCAACATCACATGTCCAAATTTGGTCAGTTTCTGTCTGGGGATCTTGCCTTTAAGGGACATCTCCAGGTTTACACTATCAAGAACATCTTTGATGGTGATCCTAGCTGCACATGGGGTTTGAAGAAGTGTTCGCCAGCGCCATAAATCAAAAGCATGAATTTTTCTTCTGCCTTCTTTCATGCGTGTTCACATCTCACAGCCATATGTCAAAATTGGGAACACAATTGTAGTCTATTATTGTTATTGGGCAGTCCTTGCCGTTACATATTTAGTCCACGCTCACCATGGACACCTGCTCCTACTCTTGGTCTATGCTGTCGTACTACCACTATGATTAACGAGGGACCTAAGAAAAATGGCGGTGTCAATAAATTCTATTTTTTAACTATTGACCTTTATATGAACTTACTCATTGGTTATAGTCATGTTTTTTGTCTTCTTGATGTGAAGGTAAATTCCCATCTTCTCACTTTCTTCTTTCAAATTCAACATCATCTTTTTCAAGTCCTTCTTATTCCCTGCCATAAGGGTTGAATCATCTCAAAATTTTATGTCAGATTACTGATGGTTCTTCCTCTTTGGCATAATCAATAAAGCCCAGTAGAGCTTATTCTGTTACTCCCTCATCTTTTCTATGATTCATCTAAGGTTTATGATGTGATCACTGGTCCTTCCACTCTTGCGGAATCCACTTTGGGCATCAGTTTTCCATTAAGGATTTTGTCCAAGCACTTCAGAATGATCTTTAGAGGCACTTTTCTGGTATGGGGAATCTGAGCGATTGTTCAGTTGGCACAGTTCCTGGTGTTGCCTTTTTTTTTCGTAGTGGGATGAAAACTGCTATTCTCCAGACCAGTCCTTTAGCCATGTGCAGGTCCTCCAGATCTTCTGGCGTAATGCTGTTAGTGCGGCTCTTTGGACTAGTTTTAGCAGCTCGGTAGGATACCATTAATGCCAGGTTCTTTGTTGTTTATGTGTTGAAAAAGAAATACGGTAGGTTTTTTTTCAAAATCTATTTACATCTCCTTCCCATATACACTGTATCTTGCATCATGGCTTTACGGAAGCAGTAGACATCTGACCACAGGAGCTGATCAGTTTGAACAAGTTATCACCTACCCCCTGATCAGGGTGGCTGCATTTATTCCCTATGGGGCTGCCGGAGAAAACCAAGTTCAGTGCTCCGGCAATCCCATAGAGCATGGGCATAACAATGTTCCGGCCTGGTGATATATTGTTCAAGCTGGACAACCTGTACCAACTTTGATGACTTTCTAGAAAGTTCATTGATTGCATCATGTTCTGAATTTTGTCAGGCCACGTCCGATCTACACTCATTCCATCCCCCACCCAGCCCAAATGTTTGGATGCCAGAGTTTGTCGATGAAACTTTTCAGAAGCGCAGCTTTTCTTGAGGTTGAAGAAGCAACTGGGAAATTGGCCATCTCATCCGAAAAGTGGCTTCACAAATATTTGGGGAGAGTTGTCAAGTATAGGTTCAAGCATCCTTTTCACAGGTGTATGAACTGCCTATAACAAGCGCTCATTAATTATATAGGCGGTCAATCAAAATGTAGAACTGCGGACCCATGTAACTTTTATAACACCCATGCTTTCTTATTTTGCCCTCTTCCGTCAACTTTATAAACACATCAGTAGCTTGTACTTATATCGTTATATCTATTTCCAGAAAATTAGGTAGAAAATAACAAAGCCCACAGTACAACTTTTACAAGGGTTTGTCATAGTGGTTTCCCAAATTTCTGGGGTTCTTGGGTAGGGAGGTAACTAGAGCGACAGGGTTTGTAGTGCTTCAGCATATCGTACACATCTGTAATGCAATACACATGCATAAATCTCCAAATTGTCCTCGTAATGGGTGGGTTTGCTTGTATCTATGAGGTTTTCTCAAGGACGTGGCACTAGATAGATAAAAGCGGAGGGGTAGACTTTGACTTCTTTTTACTGTAGAAATTGTCAGGAAATGTATGTGGCTATCGGCCAGATACAAAGCACATGTGAGTATTCTCCAGGAGGACAGTAGATGAATTTTGCCTTTGGCGAAACCAACCTACAAAAGCACAGCAAAGAGGGGTAGGCATCCATTTATTGTCCTTTCACCACCAAGCAGAAGAACCGCAGAAGGTTATTTATCTGCTACGGCTAATAGACCTGACATATTGCTCACCTGAGTGGTTGCACATCCTAACCACATTACAACGTGGTAATGAGGTGCTGCCAGAAAAGCCCTCTGGTGTCATCTCGCCATGATCACAGTAGGGAGACCATCCTGAACACAGTTCTTCACAATCAATAATCACACAGTGTGTGCGGCTCAGCAGCCTATTGTAAACCTTTTATCACCATGAACAGGTTACAAACATTATTAACCACCTGCCGGACACCACGGGATGCCTCTTAATAAGGATGTCTCAATTGCAAATCACATTCTCATAATCTGAGGCAAACACAGAGGTGACAATGTGGGATACATGGCCATAAAAATCAATCAAGATTGCAAATAGGGGTTCACAAAGAGTAGACAGGGTGCCTATAGCAGGAAACGAAAAAGTAAGCACCAACTCAGGTAAGGATGTGACAGGGACTGCCCTGTACCTGCTCCCGAAGATAACAAATTGCGTAATGTGAATACTGACCTGTGGTTTTATAGCATTTTATGATGACATGTGAAATGTATAGAGTGTGTTGTAACTAATGCAAAGTGTCAGAGCAACTGGTGCTAATGTGTGGGTGCAGCAAGGTAACTCTGGTACACTCAGCTCCGGAGTGGGGAAAGTATAGGACATATCTAGGAGGGAGGAGGGACACTGAGGAGCTTGTCAATCAGGGTAGGTGAATGTGAGAAAGTTGCACCCGCGTTGCTGCTCTAATTAGAGGCTTCATTATAGGTTCACTAGGAAGCACACTACTGCAACATGTGAATTCGACTAAAGGCTCAGTCACACGTCAGTATTTGGTCAGTATTTTGCATCAGTGATTGTATGCCAAAGCCAGGAATGGAACTTATCAAGAAAAAATATAATTGAAAGACTGACTCCTGTTCTTTGTTTTGGAGACATTCCTGGTTTTGGCATACAAATACTGATGAACTACTGATCAAAAATACTGATGTGTGAATGAGGCCTAGGGGCGCAGTCAGACGACCGTTTAAATCAGACCAAGATGGGACCATAATGTACGGACTGACCGGCGGTTCTCCTGACCCAAATGTGACAGCCTCATAGAAATATAAGCTGTCACACTCTGGTGGGGAGAGCCGCCGGCCAGTCCGTGCACTGTGGTCTGACTGCACCCTAATAGCGCATCCTAGGAAAGCAGATATAATTGAAATTGGGGGTCTGTGCCTAGAGATCCAAGATGTCAGCCATCATTCCTATTGAATTTATGTATTTAATACGTGTAACAACTAGGACGTGACTACCAGGGCCAGTCACTGTCGGCAATGCGATGACTGCGGCAGGTGGTGACTGGCAGCCGCGGTTATCTTGCGTTTTGTCACCATAAACGTCTTGTCATCATGCAGGGATTGTAGACGTCGCTGTCGAGTGAGCGGGCCTGCGACGTGGGAATCGTACAGAAACAGCATGACATATTATAAAGTTTACCATTTTATAACCATAGGAACCAATTTGTTGTTCCTGAAAGACCCCTTTAGGTACGGATTACGAGCATATATCTGTTCCGAAAATCCAGGGGTTACATATTCTGTTTTGTATTTCGAAATATGTGGTTTGGGATAATAAAGATGGAGATAAAAGTAGGAGTTTGAGATTCCAGGTACAGAGACGGCAAAAAAAAAAAGGGTAAATAATGGCGAGGGCTTCAAACACCACCCCCATCCCAACAATACACCGTGTCACAGTGGCTCACACACTCATGAATTTATCATTAAAGCGTCAGGCAGATGGAAGGATTGGGGAGCCGAGCATCACAGGGTCCCACAGGCCACATGAAATATTCCGATTGAACTGGTCCAAGAGCCGGAGAATGTGCTCTGCCTTCTGATTCCTCCGCCGTGCGCGACATGACAACTGGTGGCACCGGAGTGGTTAATGGAAAGGATCCATTCATCATACAGAATCTGAGAATTAACTCTCCCCGCGCCGCAAAGAGATCGTTAGTACAATTAGTGGAATAATCAGTAGAATGATAATGGCATGTAACAGGCCGGCAGTTGCCGGGTTGGATCTCTGGGGAGAGTCCGACATTTGCATAATCACATAAATATACATTTATAAATTACCCAACCCCCCCATTATCACAGAAGAGGTGAACAGGACATGGAGACGCAGAAAATACACCCAGAGGGCAGGCTGCGCTCTGTCACGGCCTAATCCTAACACCTCTAGACACATCTTGAACTCATTAGTCAGAACTGGCACACGCTGAGCTGGAGCGGTGGGAATCCTGCTCATGTATAGCCATACCTTCCTCTATAAAGTCAAAAATCCAAACTGAGAGATTCACTCTGAGGAGACGGGCCACTAAAAGAACATATCTCCGGGCCATTTCCTCCGTATAGTCATCAATAACTCATGTCAGGAACGACTCGGCCTACAAACTACAGATCCCAGCAGACCCCACCAACACCGGACTTCAATACGGCACGTAGTCCGGTCTCGGGGAAAAATCAATATAACCAAACATATAAAAAAAATGTATCCAGGTGCAGGCCCCCATAGACTGCATGGAAAAATGCAGCACGGCTTGCGTTCCATATTTGTGTTTTACCCTAAAGCATTAGTTTTCCTTATTCCTGCTTGTTTTATTTCTCGCCATAGGTCTGTTCATGCTGAGCTGCCTGATTGGAATAGCTGGAACGACTGACTTTTGCGCATTCAGAAAATGCTGTTTGTGTCCACAGTCATAAAGGGATATTCATGGCATGTAATACAGTACCTGCGGCAGAGTAAAATCCATCTATCTATCCGAATAGGATTGTGTAACATCTTGTGCTTACATTTCAGCAAACCCTAATGAGAAGAATTGGGGCAGCTGCAGAAATTTCTGCATCAAATTTGCCGCATGTGAATATACACTATATAGATAAAAGGACTAGGACTAGTGATGAGTGAGTGTGCTCAGATAAGGAATTATCTCAGCATGCTCATGTGCTAACCGAGTGCCTTTGACTGTGCTCAGATATTATGTTCGAGTCCCTGCGGCTGCATGTTCCCCAGCTGTTCGACAGCCACAGCACATACAGGGATTACCTGTTTGATAAGCAATCCCTGCATGTGTTGCAACTGTCAAACAGCTGTAGGGGGGAGAGGTCCCCCTGTGTAACCGGGCCGGAACCAAGGAGACTGTCACCAAGGTTCCTAGGGGAACTGTTTCCATGGGACATAATTAGAAGACGGACTAGAGACAGTTCTAGAAGGAGTGGGGGCGGAGCCAATATAAAAGGAACTGAGAACCCCAGCAGGGGGCAGACTACAGAATGGCAGAGAAGGAGCAGGAAGCCTAGGTGGCGCCAGAGAGCCAAAAGGAGTGAGCGTCGACCAGGGAAATTGGACGGGGACTCACCAGCATCAAGGAGCAGACGGCGCTGAGCCGCCCAACAGAGGGACACCGACCGGACGACCGCGCTCCCACTCTTGACCCTCAGACCCGTGGTTGCGGCCTGCCCACTGCCATCCGCTGCCGCCACTGCCCAACACCTGTAAGCGCCTGCGGCCTGCCCGCTGCCATCTGCGGCCGCCGCTGTCTGGCCCCATCCTGCGGCTGCGGCCTATACGTCCAGGCCCCCGGCCACCATCGGCCGGCCTCCGCTAGGAGGCCCAACGCTGAGGATCTCATCAGGGGCCTGCTGTGCCCTCGCTCCACCTGGGCATAGGAACGCCAGAAGCTTACGTCAGCTTCTCGTCGGCTGGGCCCAGCGGCTGAGATGCCGAATGGACACCTACAACCACTCTGCCGGATGTCATGGAAGGATAAGTGACACATCGTAGTTGATTAGCCATAGTTCTTGAACTTATAGTCGGCCATACTGCGGCCTTATAGTTACGAGTTCCGACTCGGTAGTTAATATCGTGTATCTGTGTATTACTGTTTGGATCCCTGCGAGGATAACTGTTGTCAGCTTGCTAGTTACTCAACAATAGTCCCTATATAAAAGTTACACTAAAGGGCCTGTCACACTAAGCGATATCGCTAGCAATATCGCTATAACTTGTGACATTATAGCGATATTGCTAGCGACATCGCTGTGTCTGATACTTACCTCCGACCGGCTCCCCCGCTGGTTATCGCTGATCGCGCGAGAACGTCCAGGACTGTTTCTTGTCGTCAGCTTCCTGCTGGGCTTCCTGTGGAGAGACGAGCGACGAGCGTGGACGCGGGCGGGAGGACGTCAGGATTGCCTAGTGTGACAGGTAAGTAGCGACCCCCGACCCCAGCGATGTCGCTGGTGAGATCTGCCTGTGTGGCAGCTCACCAGCGACCACTTAGCGATGTACCAGCGATCCTGACAGCGTCATATTGCTGGTCGGGATCGCTGGTACATCGCTAAGTGTGACAGTACCTTTAAGCTCACTCAGTCTCCATCTCGTCACTGCATCCTGCTTTCCTGCGGTTACTACACAGCCACGAGAAATGTAGCCGCAAGGACTAGAACATATTTTTCAAGCACGCCGAAGACATGCAGTTAGCACCCAAACATGATCAAATAACACCTTATCTGAGCACATTCACTCATCACTAATTAGGACACATCATTGAATGTAAAGTGAACCTGTCATGTAAAAAAAAACTATTGACCTGCAGATATGAGGTTAAACTGCGGGCTAATAGAGTTCTGAGGAACTTTATCCCTACTGGCAGCTTGAGGCTTTCAGTCAAAGGGGTGGGCCGGCACGGCTTCAGTCACCGTTCAGTCCATAGTGAGCCACCACCACTGACTGACAGCTGGCACTAATGCTGAGCTGGCTGTCAGTTTTTTTAGGGTGAATTTCTTAGTAAATATTACATCCTGTCGGTCCTATATGGCAACACATGGTTTCTTGGACATGAGCTTCTTAACGCTTAATTTTCTGTCAAGTTCTTTAAAATATGGATTTTAAGCATTTTCCCATTTTTTTGTGACATCTTTCATTTTGTTAAATTTGTAACATGAGATTTCTTTTCTACCTTTAATTCCTGTAGAAGATGGGAAAAATGCCAGTAAGCGCTCTATAATCTGCAAAATGGTACCAAAATAACACAAACAAAAACGTCATCTATGTGGACTTTTCAATAATTCAAAGTGACATTGGGCCACAAGGGCCTCAGGGTTTTCACCTTAAATAGCTGCCTAAAACACCTCAAAACTAAAAACAAAAGCAGGAGCCGCACCAGAGAAATATGGGGGCTAAGCCTCCCAGGCAAGGAGCAAACACCCAGACAAAAAGCACCAACCAGAGGCAGCAATCCAAAAAGTCATGGCAAAAAAAGGTGATTTATTAGCCCATAATGGCAACATTTCAGTCCTGAAGGGTGAACCTTTCTCAAAACGTCTGAAAAACAGTGTAGATTTAAGCTAGTGAAAATCTGAACCTAAATGATCGTTCATCAGGAAAAATCTTATGGATGAACGATCGTTTTAGTGAATATCGCCATTGTTTGAAATTAATTCGGCCATGTTTGATTTTTCCAGCTGAAACTTAAAAATCTTTCGTTCAAAGAAAAATTTTTTGTTCATGAACGAGCTTTAAAAGAATGTTTCCAGAATAATCATTCATTCATTGCCCGGTGGATGTCACTGAACATGTATGGCCATGTTGAGTGATGTGACGCGCCCCAGAGGCCGTGGGATACTCGGTACCGGGCTGGTCGGTCATGTAAAAGGGGAGTATTGATTAGGGATAAAGTTTATGTAGTGATTCGTGACGCCAGTTGGAGTCTTCGACTGTAGTATAGCCGGCACTGCAGATGATCCCTGGGGGAGTAGATGGTGATGGCAGTACAGATGTTTAACCCTCTCCAACCAGGGCTGACCCCAAGAGATTGTGATGGAAGTAGAAGGCACAGAGTAATAAGGCAGGAGACAAGGAAAGTCACTTTATCATTTACTGTAGTTCAGGTGCAGTTCAGAGGAGATATTTCAACTCTCACCAGGTTACAGTCTGCTCTGGAGAATGGGAGTTATCCTTCTCTCTGCTGTGACTCAGTGTAAGCTTCCTGCTAATCTAATCCCTTCTGGGACCAAGGCTTCCCAGAGTTTAGAACTTTCCAGTATAGCCACTACTCACTGTGTTTTCCTCTGCTGGCAACTTGCAGGCTGAATCCTGTGTGAAGCTCGAGTTTCTCCTTGCACAATCCTTCACTGATCCTAGTTTGCGGCAGTCTTCCCGGGGAAAACACTTTTCTGTTGGTTGTATAAACTCACACAGTCTCTCAGCTTACCACCCTGCTCTGAAAGCATGGATGGCCTAGGGGATGATTCCCTGATGCTAATTAGCTTTAAGCCCCCGTTACACATAGCAATATCGATAGAAATATCGCTGTAACGTCACTGGTTTTGTGACGCAGCAGTGATATTGCTAGCGATATCGCTGCATGTGTTACCTCCGACCGGCTCCCCCGCTGGCTATCGCTGATCGCGCGAGAACGTCCTGGACCATTTCTCGTCGGGCGCTTCCTGTGGTGCCGACGAGCGACGCGTGGACGCGGGCGGAAGGACGTCAGGATCGCCGTGTCTGACAGGTAAGTAGCGACCCCCGACCGCTGCTATGTCGCTGGTGAGATCTGCCTGTGTGGCAGCTCACTAGCGACCACTTAGCGATACACCAGCGATCCATATCGTTGTCGGGATCGCTGGTGCATCGCTAAGTGTAACAGTACCCTTACTCCTGAGGGAGCACATGTCATCATGGCTTCCAGGAGCGTTCTTTTCCTTTTTCTTCTCCACTGAAAGCAACAACTCTCGACTCCTCCCCCTCCCAGTTAGGGTATGTCTGCAAAGCTCTAAGCTTCAGACAAGTAAGGGAGTGAGGTGAATTGTGTGTGTGTGTTGTGGTCTCTAGCAGAGAAAGCATAACTCCCATTGCTTACAAAACACATACAAAACAGTACATACAGTATTTAACCCTTTTGTGGTGGTAAAGACGCAGGGCGCCACAGATGATAGTGGGCAGTATGGACTAAAATGTATATTTTAGCATAATAATCAGTCAGCCAGTAACATACCGTACACTAATGTGATGTGTATGGGGGCCTACACACTGATCACTGCTATGCCATTATGGACCAGTAGAAGGTTGGTGACCCCATCTGACATACAGACCAAAATAAAGGAGGTCATTACTATTACTATGAGTTCTGTGAGCACCCAAAGACATAGGCACAAGGGGCGGCGTACGGTGTGGTTGTACACCAGTATATTGGAGAGCAACGGTTTCCGAGAAGCAAAGTCTCTTAGAGAGAATTTATCTCTAATATACTATGTGATGGAACATAGCATAAATATTTTTTTACATTGGATTTCATGGAATCTGACAGAATAAATTTAAAATTTGGACGTATGCGCTGGATGGGCCATAGACAATAATGGTGCCGAGAGAGCGAACGTACACTCTGCCGTGCGTCGCTTTTGGGCGTGTTCGCCTACTGGAGACAGACACCCAGATGAAGTCTACTAAGTCTTGATGCGAGCCACTGAACAGGTGCCTAAACGCAATGTGAAAGCACCCTAAGGTCGGAGACCACCAATGCAAGCAATCCTCTATTATTTACACAAAACCCAAATTGCTTATCTTTGGAGCTTTCAGGGTGATGTAGGAAGGCTGACCTTATGCATTAGATAGGTGTCAGCTCATTTGGCTGATGGTTATCTCTCCTTCTTCCATTAGAACACAGAAGTTTATTTCACCAGAGATGGGGAATAAGTTAAAACCAGGCTCTTCTGGTCAAAGTAGGGACGTCAGGGAGCTCAGGGTTGCGCAGGGCAAGATTCAGGGATGTCTCTCTAATGTTTCCCTAGTGGCAATCCTCTCCGTCTCGCTGTGCGCCATCTGCCTCCTTGATAGAGCGTGATAGTAGCTGGACAATTCCTTGAACTATAACCTAATGTGTATCATTAACATGATGATAACCTCTCTCCCATGGATCCCGTACGGAGGTCTGCACCCGCTCTGAAATCAATATCTGCTCCATTCTGATGTAAATACAACCGTTGCAATCTGTGATTGGCTGGGTTGGGTAAAAAGAAGAGAACCATCCAATGACTCGCTCCTCTTGTCATCTGACCGCTGCAGTCAATCACAAGCTACAGTGGTCCTGGTAAATTCTGAACAAATCAAAGAAGGCGCAGACCTCCGGAGCCATAGACTCTGAATCTGTGTTGGACAACTCCTTTAACCTTTATTCAACCCCTCACTGCCATATTAATTACATTTGTGTACAAACTAAAGATAGTGCTCCAATGTAACATAACATTTTTAGTATGTAAATTACGAAAGTAAAAAGGTATAACTAATTTGGCTCCTGATTTGTAAAATCTCTGCCACCTGGAGTTCACTAAGGCTTATGTTGGTGTACTTAGCCACTGCTCCATCACTTCTTTTTATAGCCCCTTCAAAAAAGAGCAGTTCATTGTGAATTAGAGCTACAAACATGCATAAAAACATCTATAATAAGAAACTAAAAGGAAGACATAATACAAATCCTGATCAAATGGCTACATAGTATATCATCATCATTTACTAAAAATGCCAGACATGGTAAAGAGACTAAAAATACTGTATATAATAATACGGCTATCAGTAATAGTACAAAGGAAAAGTGTTGGAAAGACTGACTTGTAGAAATGTGATGGAGGGCTTGTAACATCTCTACTGATGGGGTAATAAAAAAAACCAATATGTATCCTCATCTCCTATCCACAGGATATGGATTAGCTTAAAGAGGTATTCCCATCGGCAAGATCGTAACCAATATGTAGTAGTAGGTTTATCATTAATAATAATAATAATAATAATAATAATAATAATAATAATAATAATAATATTAGCAAATACCTCCAATTAGAATGTAATATAGTTCTCCTTATTAGCTATGCCGCTTACATCATGTGCAGGGCATTGCTGTAGCTTAGGGTACAACCACTGACAACTAACTAATTGTCACTATAATGCCGCTTTCACACTTCAGGCTTTCGGTATCCGGCATGGTGCGGCGAAAAACCGGACTGCCGGATCCGGCGCCTGTTACGACCAGATCCGGCTTTTTCCCCGTGCTGTTTCATTGCTGCCGCATTGCGCCGGATGGCAATGCGGCGCATCCGTTTTTTTCCGGATCCGGAGAAAATAGCCGGTCCGGCGTCTGGAAAAAACGTTGCATGCAACGTTTTTTCCCAACGCCGGACCGGTTTTTCGCACTGCGCATGCCCGGAAACCTTCTCTGCCAGGAATATATCCGGCAGAAAGAAGGATCCGGTATCTGCGTATGCGGCCGGATCCGGTAGTCCGGTTTTTTGCCGCCCCATGCCGGATACCGAAAGCCTGAAGTGTGAAAGCGGCCTAAGAGTGGTCGCAACCATCGATACCTAAGCTACTGCAATACCCCAGTTATCCCTCCCCCGCAGAGCTCTGTCTTGAACGGAGCAGAGGTGCTCATGCTTGAGCTTTGCTCCATTCATTTTCTAAGGAAGTGCTGGAGAAGCCAATTACAGCTAAATGTTGATGCCAGAAATCTGGGGTAAAACACTTTGAAAAATCACAAAATTCTTTTGCAACACGAAGTTGTGCAAAATTTTTGCCACATTTGGTGTTTTCATGCAGGTTCTGGAGCTCGGCAGAACCAGTGCGGAATAGGGGTGGAACGGACATGTCTAATTGATGACGAGCTGTGGCTTACTTTACACCAAAAATCTTACTCCAGATTGTAGGCGCAAGCCACTTTTTAGACGCGCCTGATTCCTTAAGTGGCATGCGCCATCTTTTAACTGCTGTGCACCAATGCAACTTTGTGGTGTAAATTAAAAAGAATTTGTCAGGTGCGCATGGGAGTGCCCCATCCAAGCGCTGCCCACTTTTCTAACAGGTGGTTTAGCGGCCAAGGACTGGAGTAAAATAGGAAAAATTGCAAAAATTGCTAAAAGACGCTTTACACATGAATTCTGGCCCAAACTGCTTGATGAATTGAGCAATTTTGGGTTATATCACCTAAAAGGGGCATATACTTAATTTGTCCTATCAGTTTAGGGTGATAGCAGGGGCACTGTTATAGTCTTAAAGATCAGGGGCCCAATCCCCAAAGTAAATGTCTCCCCATAAATTCTCCCCTTACCCCTTCATTGAAAATCTATATATTTTATATTCTACCACTGTTGATGTTATACAATGACTAAATATTACCTAGAAACTAAAACACACGACTATACAAGACCGAAATAATACTGATACATGATGACCACTATCGCCACATAGTGAAATAAATAATATTACCATATCTCTACAGGACAAAAACACATCAGTGTATCACCAATAATACCACCATATACCATCCACTACATAATAACTCAATTGCTCCAGCAAAATCTTAATAAATAATAATAAAAAAAATAAACACTCACACTTTATATTATCCCCACACAGTGACAGTGACAAAATAGGGGTAGATACCAGTCCTGCCAACAATTTAAGTGATTGAAAAAAAGTAATAATGCCCCCTTAAAAGTTAATAATAATGCAAAAGTGCACCCTTAAAAGCTAATAATATCCCCTGAGTGCCCCAATCCAAATTTATAATGCCCCCAATTGAAAACAAATAAAGTCCCTTGAGTTCCCCCTTCAGAACTAACAATGCCCATGAGCAGGGTCATACATAGAAATCATGCAAAAGTCGTAATTGGTCTCACAACCACCCCCCCCCCCCAAAAAATAATATAAAAAAAAATAAATTACAGAGTCACGGAATCTTCTAGGTGAAGTCACAGATGGGCACAAGTCCAACTTTTAAAGACAAGCAGATGGATCTGTATTGCTGCACTTACACATTAATTTTTGCTTAATTTAAGGCCCCTTATTGTTCTCACGCACTATGATACCCCTTTCATGGTCCCTGTGGAGTTTAGTGACCTCAAAAATGCTCTCCACACACAATATGGTACCCCTCGGCCGTGCAAGTCAATGAGTCCGTGGAAAACATTGGACTGCACTTGGATGACATCTGAGTGCTGTCTGATCCTAGCCTAAAGGAGACAATTATTTCCCTATTTATTACTATAAAAAAATCCCATCGGTGGACACTGACAGGAGAAGGCCCCTGTGCAAGAACAATATATGGGGCCTTTGCCATCCACTAGCTCATCATTCATATTCCACAATTCCAAATATGAATATATATCTAACTTGCGCTAAAGTGATGTACCCAGGTTCAATCAATAAATATAATAATGCCACCAAATCCAATACTCAACGAAAAAAAGGGGGTAAATTACCTTGGATGATGCTTGGATGGCATGAAAAAAAGCAATAGTCCTTTTTTTCGCTGAGTATTGGATTTGGTGGCATTATTATATTTATTGATTGAACCTGGGTACATCACTTTAGCGTAAGTTAGATATATTCCTATTTGGTATACTTTTTGGACAAGTGGAGTGGTCTTTGTCTTTTTACTTGCAGCTTTGGACTATAATGGTTCGCGCTTAGCGCCGTTGGCTCTATATTTTTTTAGAATCCACAATTCCACCTGCTTTGGTGGTGGATGTGGGCCCCTGTGAGGCTGCACAGGTTGCACTGACAATGTGTCCACCCCTTGGTAAATCCATATTTTAATATACAGTACATGGAGCACCTGTTCTTAGGACTGTTGTGGTGCGGTACTAACCCTGGGAATAATACTTTCGTCATGTTCCATTGATATTCTAGGAAATCGAAATTCCTATAAACCAATGAATAAAAGCCATGTCATTCCCAGCCATCGGCCATAGATAGCCCGTGGCTCTCCAGGTGTTCCTGGAAACTGCTCGCTATGTAAACCTACAACCGACAGGTACACAAGGATTTATGGCCGCAGGCCCGCAGTGAAGGTGCTGTGTGTGCCTCATCCATTTTTCTTTTTTTTTTTCTTGTAGCTCACCTCTTGTGTGACACTTTTCCCTTTATTCCAATTTGTCTCCTATTTTTTTGTTATCCCCCTCCACCTCTGTCTCTTTTCCTTACACCCCTCCATCTTCTTGCCTGTTTTTTCTTTACGCCTTGCCCCTATCTCTCTCATCCTTTCTCTCAGCTCGCTGTCAGGCAGCGTTTCATGCCAGTCTTGCTGTCAGGAATTGGCTCTGATTGACAGAGTTAGGTTCCCGGTGGATCTCATTAGTGTGATCCAGTGCCCCCCACCCTGCGTTCCGGCTCCTCCCCAGCCCCTGGCACAAGGTCATTAGAATAATATTTTGGCCCCACCACAAAGACTGGAATTAATTCACACTGCAGCTACAGATGTTCCATGCGCTAATGATGTGTCACTGCAGGGGGTCAGCCCCTTCAGGTGACCGGTCACAACACACAGTAGATGCGCCCCCCCATATACACACTCATCATGCACTGATCACACAAATTAACCCTTGGGTGACATACGGGTCTACCGCAGCGATTTCCCCAGTAGACGGTGTCTGTAAATGCAGGTTTGGAATATCTAGAGGACACTGATGTTATCAGCAGACATTCAAGGTTATGATGCTTGTTAGGGATACCAGGATATTATGAGAAAATATATATCTTCTGACACAATCGTATCCTGGCAGATTCCAAAATTTGGGTCCATACATCCGTACCCTCATAAAAAAATTATAAGATAAAAAGCCATATAATAATAATCTTTTTTTCTAGCATTTTTTACAGCATTTTACAAATAAGAGGGTACTTGTACAAAGAAAATAAGACTTTAAATTGTAAAACACAGAACAATGAATACCAAAAGGAGTGAGGTGTCCTGATCCATGCTGGATCAGGATATATAAAAAGCACAGGTAACCCTTTTTTTCTCTAAGTTGTGCTTAAGGTTGGTTTTTGCCCTGGTGGCCATTAGGATTATTGCACTGTTGTGTCGTTTGTTCTAAGTTTGCCCCCGGTGGTGTTGAGCGTCATTGCACTCTAGTTTCTTTAGTTAAGTGCACATGATTATTATGCAGGTGTGATTGCTGGCTCTGCTATAAAAGACTCACAGGTGTTGCCCTCAGTGTTGGTGATAGTGTTCATTTCAACCATCTTTGGTGGAGGAAGAAGCTGGAGAGCGTTCCTTGCAGCACTGCCTTAGCCTGGTGTGGAAGGAGTCATAGGGGATTTCCTTGTAACTCTGACAGAGCTTGGTGGCAGTGATTCAGGAGGAGAGCTGCATGCTGGTGGTGGACTCTGTTGCCAGGAGCAAGTGCAACACAGTAAAGCTAAGTGGTGTTTCCCTGTTTGTGTTTTTCCTTAGTGTGCCTGCGCCACCCAGCTCCCTAGCAAGGGATAGGTGTAGGGTGTGCTAGGGCGGCAGGTTCATGATCGGCGCCCGTTGCGGAACCGGCATAGGGAACGTTAGGAGCGTTAGGGACACTGACTCAGGGGAGTGCAGGAGGTCTCCACGTCCCCTTTCCCTATCGCAGGGCCCACCGTTGTAACTGTTTCCCTTCCCTTTGTCTTGTTGTTTTAGTTACCGGCCTGCGAGCCGTGTCACACAGGACAGTATCACGTGCCGCGTCCTGTTGTTCTAGTTACCGGCCTGCTGGTCGCGTCACACAGGACGGGTCCCTGTGACATTATCACCAACCGCAACTTTTTTTTCTGCTGAGCCATGGACCCTGTTCAGCCCTTTGCCCAATTGCTGCAGACCCTTACTAATGAGATTAGGGGGCTGCGCGGAGGGTTGGTGCGGATGAAGCTGCGGCTGTTGGTGGGCTCTGGGGACTTGGTCCAGGAACAGGCTCAACCAGAACCCAATATATCCCTCCCTGACAGATTTTCTGGAGGGAGAGATCAATTCTTGGTGTTTCAACAAGCCTGTAAATTGCATTTCAGGCTGCGCCCTCATTCATCAGGGAGTGAAGAGCAACGGGTGGGAATCATTATGTCCCTTTTTAAAGGGGATCCCCAATCCTGGGCTTTCTCCCTACCGGACGATTCTCCATCTTTAGAGTCCGTGGACGAGTTCTTTGCGGCTTTGGCGCTTGTGTATGGGGATCCTGATGGAATCGCCCTGGCGGAATCTCGAATCCGTAGGTGTAAACAGGGAGCCCGGGTCGCTAAAGAGTACTGCTCAGAGTTTAGGAGGTGGGCCACTGATACTCAGTGGAATGACCCTGCACTTAGGAGTCAATTTGTGCAGGGTCTGTCTCCAAAGTTGCAGGACACACTGGTGCAGTACGCTGCCCCCAGGTCGCTGGAGGCCGCCATGTCCCTTGCCATCTGGTTGGATAGACGCCTTAGGGAAAGACATATACAAAAAGTTCCCCCTGATGTCCTCACTAGGGAGGAGGACCCACCAGTGCGGATGGAGGAACCCAGACAGCCCGGTGTTGTTGATACAAAAAAGGGGGTGTCTGCGGCTCGTCGTGGTGGGGGTCTGCTTTTCCTGTGGGAAGCCTGGCCATTTTATGAGAGCCTGCCCAGTTCTTGCCATGTCTCCTGACGAACCCATGCAAGTAGGAGGAGCTAGTTTGTGTACGGAGCTGCCTACGGTTTGGGGAGTGGTGTTGGCATGTTTGTACTGTGGGCAAACTGGTCATGTCCTGAAGGCTTGCCCATTGCGCGCCAAATTATCTGTGCCTTCTGAGAAGCCGCATTCCCATGGTCGCTTGGAGGAAGATGACCAGGGAGTATACATTTCCTCCATTTTGCCCTCCCAAAGTACCATGTCAGCAGAGGACTTGGCTGGCGGGGTACCGAAGGTGATACCGGTGTTTGTGGACAGCGGAGCAGGAGTCAGTCTGGTGGATGCTCGCTTTGTCCAGACTCATGGTCTGAGGTGTAGGATGCTAGCTCAGCCAATAAGCGTCCGGGCCATAAACTCTGTTCCACTGAGCCAGGGGAGCTTGACCAAGGTCGTAGAGAATATCCAGCTGCGTATAGGACATCATGAGGAGTCCTTGTCATGCTACGTCTTGGAGGGAATGCCAGTACCTATTGTTTTAGGCCTCCCTTGGCTGAAGAGACACAACCCGGTAATAGATTGGCGGGCGAGGGAAGTGGTCAGCTGGGGGCACTCGTGTGAGGGCAGCTGCCTAGGAACTACTGTCTCTGTCGTCTCTCTTCAACGGACCCCTTCCTCTCCGGTGAGGGCAGCAGATGTGCTGCAGGAGAGTAGGGGCAAGTCTCAACCCTCGCCATTGGCCAACCCTGGGAGGCGCAAACCTCATGGTGGAAGGGGTTGGAGGGTGGTGTACCCCTTGGTGAGGTGCGGGGGTGTGAGTGTGGTGACACAGGGGGACGCCTCTGTTGTCAATCCCAGAAAGAGTTCTTCAAGTGGTGACAAACGAACGAGTGGCAATAAACGTTCAGGTCCGGACCTGTGTGTGAACGAGCGTGTATGTGTGGCCACCAAAAAACATCCAGTGGAAGTGTGTTGTGGAGTGTTGCCAGCTCATACCAAAGATACACATACACAACCCGTTCCCCAGGTCAGCGCTTCGGAGATGTGTGTTGCCTCCAGAACATACGTTGCCAATACCAGCGGGCTCATTTCTCATCAACCTGACATTCAGGTAGTTGCTGGGGTGAACTCTGGGTCTGGGCGTCCCCGCTGTAGGTGGGTGGTACCCTTATGGGGTCTTGAGGGTCCAGAGGCCCCTCATTAAGGGGAGGGTACTGTCATGATCCATGCTGGATCAGGACATATAAAAAGCACAGGTAACCTTTTTTTTCCCCTAAGCTGTGCTTAAGGTTGGCTTTTGCCCTGGTGGCCATTAGGATTATTGCACTGTGGTGTCGTTTGTTCTAAGTTTACCCCCGGTGGTGGTGAGCGTCATTGCACTCTAGTTTCTTTAGTTAAGTGCACATGATTATAATGCAGGTGTGATTGCTGGCTCTGCTATAAAAGACTCACAGGTGCTGCAATCAGTGTTGGTGATAGTGTTCATTTCAACCATCCTTGGTGGAGGAAGGAGCTGGAGAGTGTTCCTTGCAGCACTGTCTTAGCCTGGTTTGAAAGGAGTCATAGGGGATTTCCTTGTAGCTCTGACAGAGCTTGGTGTCAGCGATTCAGGAGGAGAGCTGCATGATGGTGGTGGACTCTGTTGCCAGGAGCAAGTGCAACAGAGTAAAGCTAAGTGGTGTCTCCCTGTTTGTGTTTTTCCTTAGTGTGTATTAGTACAGCGGTGGGGCCAGTGCCTGCACCACCCAGCTCCCTAGCAAAGGATAGGTGTAGGGTGTGCTAGGGCGACAGGTTCGTGATCGGCGCCCGGAGCGGAACCGGCATAGGGAACGTTAGGAGCGTTAGGGACACTGACTCAGGGGAGTGCAGGAGGTCTCTACGTCCCCTTTCCCTATCGCAGGGCCCACCGTTGTAACTGTTTCCCTTCCCTTTGTCTTGCTGTTTTAGTTACCGGCCTGCGAGCCGTGTCACACAGGACAGAATCACGTGCCGCGTCCTGTTGTTCTAGTTACCGGCCTGCTGGTCGCGTCACACAGGACGGGTCCACGTGACATGAGGGCCCTGCTCGCAAGCTTACAATCCATGAGGAAATAGGGGAGACACGAAAAGTAAAAGGTAAAATTAAGGTGTTTTGTTGTGTATGTGTAGGAGGGAGAGTCCCCACTGTGTAACCGGGCCGGAACCAAGGGGACTGTCACCAAGGTTCCTAGAGAGACTGTTTACGTGGGACACAATTAGAGGACGGGTCGGAGAGAGTTCTAGAAGGGGTGGGGGCGGAGCCAAAATAAAAGGAACTGAGGACGCCAGCAGTGACAGAGCGAGAGAGGAGCAGGAAGACTGGAGGGCGCCAGAGAGAAAGAGCCAGAGCTAGAAAGAGACGACTAGAGGGATTGGAGAGAGACTCACCACGGACAGGAAGGAGACGGCATCAAGCCGACCAGCAGAGGGACCCTGGCTGCACGACCGTGCTTCCCGCGGTCGCCACAGCCCGACTCCAGCTCGCGGCTGCGGCCTACCCGCTGCCGCCCGCAGCCGCCACAGCCTGACTCCAACCCGCGGCTGTGGCCCACCCACTGCCGCCCGCGGCCGCCACAGCCCGACTCCAGTCTGTGGCTGCGGCCTGCCCGCTGCCACTCATGGCTTCCCCTGTCCAGATCCAACCTGCGACTGCGGCCTGCCTGCTGCCACCCGCGCCCGCCGCTGCCCAGATCCAGCCCGCTGTTGCGGCCCACCCACGGCCGTGGCTGCGGCCCGTGTTCGGCTCCAGTCCGCGGTTGTGGCCTGTTCGCTGCTACCCGCTTCTCGGGCCCCGGTTGTCGCCATACCGCCTCCGCCGGGAGGCGCAACGCCGAGGAACTCTACAGGGGCCTGTCGTGCCCACACTCCACCTGGGTGTAGGAACACCAGAAGCCTGCGTCAGATCCTCATCGGCTGGGCCCAGCAGCTGAGACGCCGAAGAGACACCGACCACCACTCTGTCGGACATCAGAGGAGAATAAGTGACACGTTGTAGTTGATAACCTGTAGTTTCTGGAACCGTAGTTAGCCACACCGCGGCCCCATAGTTACCGATTCCGACCGGGTAGTCGTGTTCGAGTTACCTGTGTATCATTGTCCTGATCCCTGCGAGGATAACTGTTGTTAGCTTTTCGGTTACTCTGGATCGCCCTTATAGATACAAATATATATATATAAAAGTTACATTTTAAGTTTACTCCAACTCCTGTCTCGTCACTGCATCCTGTGTACCTGCGATACCTACATATGGTCCACCCATTTGTATAATAAATTGAGAGGGTCAAATAACGCTGCATAAACCAATCAGCAACCAGTATCTGTACAAATATAGGTAAAAAGTTCTACCGAGTGCATGTAAGAGAACATGGGATAGTTAACTACGATAGATTAGTGAGGTGAGATGATAGGTCAATAAAAAGAAATATGTTTTAGGGCATTTGTGTAATAAATTTGGTCAAAAACTGTGTGTCATAATTTCATCAAAATATTTTCTAATTAATGTCTGTGTGTATTTTTTAACCCTTTCAGACTAGTGGATTAATAATGGAGAGGTGTCTTATTGACACCTCTCCATTATTAACCCAGCTTAATGTCACCTTTCAATTGCAAGGTGACATTAACCCACATGTCACCGCTAAAGGCAGTGGGAATGGGAATGGAGAGGCTAAGGGTCCCGTTACATTTAGCGATGCAGCAGCGATTCCGACAACGATACGACCTGGTCAGGATCGCTGGTGCATCGCTAAATCGTCGCTAGTGAGCTGCCAAACAGGCAGATCTCACCAGCGACGCAGCAATGATCCAGCGATGCTCGGCGGTCGCTCCTCCCTGTCACACAGCAGCAATAAGATGTAAGATGCGCCTTTTCTGGGGTGACTGGGGTCAGATGTTTGTAGCCGGGGGGGGCAATAGCTATGGTCCCTCTCTAGGCTATTAATGCCTGCACTCACTCACTGGCTTTCCCTCTCTGGTAGAGAAAATTGCACGGGAGCCCAAGCAATTTTTTTCCAGGACTATACCCGGTAATTTAACACCTACGTGTCCCAAATTTTACACACATACACTAATCTAATTATTAGTCAAAGACATATAACTCTAAATGAAATGGTTTACTGTATGTAAACCATGTGTCATTTTATGTCGGGATCTGTAATGATTTTACAGAAGCCAGCAATTGAATTATCGGCTATTCTGCTATCTGTCTATGAAATATATATATATACACACGTGTCTCAATGACATGTATGTAACATACAGTTGTGGCCAAAAGTATTGACACCCCTGCAATTCTGTCAGATAATACTCAGTTTCTTCCTGAAAATGATTGCAAACACAAATTCTTTAGTATTATTATCTTCATTTAATTTGTCTTAAATGAAAACACGCAAAAAGAATTGTCCTAAAGCCAAATTGGATATAATTCCACACCAAACATAAAAAAGAGGGTGGACAAAAGTATTGGCACTGTTCGAAAAATCATGTGATGCTTCTCTAATTTGTGTAATCAACAGCACCTGTAACTTACCTGTGGCACCTAACAGGTGTTGGCAATAACTAAATCACACCTGCAGCCAGTTGACATAGATTAAAGTTGACTCAACCTCTGTCCTGTGTCCTTGTGTGTACCACATTGAGCATGGAGAAAAGAAAGAAGACCAAAGAACTGTCTGAGGACTTGAGAAACCAAATTGTGAGGAAGCATGAGCAATCTCAAGGCTACAAGTCCATCTCCAAAGACCTGAATGTTCCTGTATCTACCGTGCGCAGTGTCATCAAGAAGTTTAAAGCCCATGGCACTGTGGCTAACCTCCCTAGATGTGGACGGAAAAGAAAAATTGACAAGAGATTTCAACACAAGATTGTGCGGATGTTGGATAAAGAACCTCGACTAACATCCAAACAAGTTCAAGCTGCCCTGCAGTCCGAGGGTACAACAGTGTCAACCCGTACTATCCCTCGGCGTCTGAATGAAAAGGGACTGTATGGTAGGAGACCCAGGAAGACCCCACTTCTTACCCCAAGACATAAAAAAGCCAGGCTGGAGTTTGCCAAAACTTACCTGAAAAAGCCTAAAATGTTTTGGAAGAATGTTCTCTGGTCAGATGAGTAAAAAGTAGAGCTTTTTGGGCAAAGGCATCAACATAGTTTACAGGAGAAAAAAAGAGGCATTCAAAGAAAAGAACACGGTCCCTACAGTCAAACATGGCGGAGGTTCCCTGATGTTTTGGGGTTGCTCTGCTGCCTCTGGCACTGGACTGCTTGACCGTGTGCATGGCATTATGAAGTCTGAAGACTACCAACAAATTTTGCAGCATAATGTAGGGCCCAGTGTGAGAAAGCTGGGTCTCCCTCAGAGGTCATGGGTCTTCCAGCAGGACAATGGCCCAAAACACACTTCAAAAAGCACTAGAAAATGGTTTGAGAGAAAGCACTGGAGACTTCTAAGGTGGCCAGCAATGAGTCCAGACCTGAATCCCATAGAACACCTGTGGAGAGATCTAAAAATGGCAGTTTGGAGAAGGCACCCTTCAAATATCAGGGACCTGGAGCAGTTTGCCAAAGAAGAATGGTCTAAAATTCCAGCAGAGCATTGTAAGAAACTCATTGATGGTTACCGGAAGCGGTTGGTCGCAGTTATTGTGGCTAAAGGTTGTGCAACCAAGTATTAGGCTGAGGGTGCCAATACTTTTGTCTTGTCTAGCCCATTTTTGGAGTTTTGTGTGAAATGATCAATGTTTTGCTTTTTGCTTCATTCTCTTTTGTGTTTTTTCATTTAAGACAAATTAAATGAAGAAAATAATACCAAAGAATTTGTGTTTGCAATCATTTTCAGGAAGAAACTGAGTATTATCTGGCAGAATTGCAGGGGTGTCAATACTTTTGGGCTTTTGGCCACAACTGTATATTTATTCTATGTGTATATATCCATTCTTTCTTTTCTATTTTAACCTGTCTTTGGGATCCATTATATGTCTATTTTGCAAGCCGGGGAGAAAATCTTACCATACGGATGCCATACAGATGACAAACGTATGGCACACGGATTCTTTGATGTGAGAAAATCGCATCCTCGCATTGCACACGGATGACATATGGATCACTGTTCATGAAACATTTGTGTGATTCTCGTCCGTGAAAAATGGACCAATTTTTTATACGCTGTGTGTGACTCTGGCCTTAAGTCAATAGCGGACCGAAGAGAACAGGTAGAGAGGTAGACGGCGATGAGCAAGGAGATATAGATTGTGCAGATCTTTGTGTGTAAGGGTAGGGTCACATTAGTGTATAAGCTCTCATCTGAGAGAATCGGAGCGATTATGCTAATCACACTTTGATCAGACTCTAATCAGAGTTTGATCAGAGTGTGATTATATTGTGCTCTGATTCTCTCGGATGAGGAGAAGATGGACAAAAAAATTTTCTCCATTGTCAGTCCATGAAAATAGGACCGCGCTCAGATGTCATCTGAGTGTATTTTGATGTTTACCATGGACTCACTCAATGGCATGGCCGAGTGCGATCCATTCATTGGATCCAACTCGGGCATGTTGATATTTTTTCCTTGGACAAGCTTGGTCTGAGAAAACAATCGGACATGAGCACGGCCGCATAGAATAACATTAGTCTGACTGTGATCCAATGTATTTTTGGATTACACTTGGACTAATACAGTAGTCTGCATGAGCCCTGCGACTAATAAGTTTATATTGGATTCTATAGCGGATGGTCAACCAGTGCAAAGACTGGCACATGATGGCGGCACCAGTGGAACGGTTGTACAGAAATATACTCCAAGTGCAAAATAGCATTTTAGACTTTTGTTTACGGCTGCATGTAAATTTGCCTAAGATTTTATATATATGCAGCGTTTAATCATTAATTCTCAATTGCTGCCAAAAAACCCAGCGGTTTATAGAAAGCTTTTTACGAAAAAACACAAGGAAAAAAACACACTAAACTGACATCCCGTTTTTACATACTGACGTAGTAATATGGATATACACGTGGTTAATCCACAAATAGTGATACATTTTTTGCCGATATCGGGTATGTGGGCCATGAGAAATCTATAAGAGAAGACACATGCAAATGAGTTTGGAAGTGCACTGGGGGCGTGTCAATGCACTTGTACTGCTTGGATATAAATACAGTTTCATAGTTTATATTTGGGATAACTGTGTTAGAGACAAGATATATATTGAAAGAATTTATAATGAAGAGTTTTCCAGTTTTACCGTAATATCAGAAAATCACTGGAAAACCGAACCTCTGTGGTTGGTGGTTGTATGGTCATTTCTTAATGAATACTATCAGTCATAGGTTTCATTGACTGCCTTTAATTGTAACCAAGAGTCTCTTGGGCATATGTGGCCATCTTTTTGATGTAAGTTCTTCCAGTCTTTGTTTAGACGATGGCACATGACCAGTCAGTGTTCTCTACAGCCACGTGTCGCCCAGCTGGCCTCATGACTCCCATTGGTTAGTAATGATGCCAGCAGTAAAGCAAGTGACTGCAGAGACCACTGATGTTTACAGTAGCCAGAATCTGGGAGTACCACAACTTGTACGTTCTAACTCAGAAGTTATAAAACTCCTCTAACCTCTTTCTTTCCTTTCACCCTATTTGGCCCCATAATACCATAAAACAGAGAAATATACGCAAAGACATCGGGCCCGATTCATCAGAGCTTTTCCGACAGTATTCTGACATAAAAAGCTTTGAAATGTCGCATAACTTTGGTGCAACTTGAGACTGCACTAAAATTTTGCAATCTCGTGTTGTTTGTGCCCAGCTTCGACAAAGTTGGCAGAGCTGGGTCAGGATGGAGCATGGCAACCACCACTCGACAAATTCATGACGTTCGCTGCTCCACAAATCTTACTCCAAAAACGAATGGTCTGATTCCAGAAGATGTGTGCAATATCTTCATGAATCAGGATCATCTAATTTCACCATGCCCCTTTATCAAGACCAGCATGAAAATCACCAGTTTTGATGAACTGGGGATATCTTTTTTATGTGTCCCATTATATCAGGCAGGTACCTTTTCCTGCACCTCAATGTCCTCTTATCTGACTGCATGAGAACTATCTGCAGCAGGAGCCTCCCCCCTCTTCCTTGTCTGCAGTAAGACACTAAAATTGTTAAAGGGAACCTGTCATGTGCAAAAAGGCAGAGAGTGACAACAGACAGAATCTATCTTTATGTAGGACCCGACCTGTTCATGCTTTACAACAAAAACCTGTTGAATTAATTGGGAAATGTGTAATACTTACTGTCCTCTGGAGTGGTGCTATAGGGAAATTAAATGTGATCTGGCATGTTCCTCCTATAGATCACAGCTAAACTCTAGCGGTGGCAGTCCTGGTAGTAGGTAGGCACCCTTTGATCAGCTTTGTTCTAAAAAAAAAAAAAGACAGTGGACAATCCCTTTAAATACTCTAGTACTCACAGTATTTTAAAATCAATTTGGATGATAATGGGTTAAGGTGGCTACCTAATGATGGTAATGCCGGATGAAAGCAGAGGGTAAAATGAGGTTATTCAACTCTATCATTGAAGAGGTTAATATTATTTTCTAGTCTTGTGTCAAAACAGAGGATAATGCCTCTCAGAAAGCTTTGAGGTCACGGTGACCGAGGGACATGTACCAGGCTTATCTGACACATACAAGGATTCTGTGCCAATCTCTGTCCTTAGATGCTTTTCTGTTCATTCTCCTCATACCCCTCATATTATTATTGGAGCTGGGCAGACCCCAAGGACTGCATTTATATCAGCGAGGGAAACCTTGAGAGGGATGCAGTAGGAGAGCACAGCAAACGGTGGGAGAATGACACGGAGACAGCCAGGCCAGGGCAGATTAATGTGACACTGGGGCAAGAAACAAGGCAAGCACTAGCCACTATAATTACTTTTTCATTATTGTCAGATCCTACTAATAAGCTAAAGTCTATGGGTGACCGCAAACCAGGGCCGGATCCAGGTTTATGCAGCATTTGGGCAACAGTGTCCTAGGGGTTCTCTCTTCCCTTTCGATTTTCCCTCTTTGACTTCCAAGAGCTATAACTTTTTTTTTTTTTACTTTTTAGAGTTGTATCAGGGCTTGTTTTTGTTGCACAAGCTGTAGTTATTATCATTACCATTATCATAATCTCTTTTTCTACTATTTTTTGAGAGTCTGTAACCAATAAGCAGCAATTCTGCCCCCCTCCAGTCCAGATGAGCTGAGAATGTGTTTCATTGGTGTACAAACAGACTTTAGAGCCTTCAGGAGGTCTCCTGGCTGCCATGATAGTACCACTGCCACCCCACAATCATATTGCAGGAGGAAGAGGGTGTGGAGGTGTATGTTGCCCAGGGTGGTAGTCATGGGTAAGGGGCTGCTATGTTCCCACACCCTGGCACCCCACAAGTAAATAGTGTCCTGTTTCCCTTGTTGTGTGTGTGAACTGTATAACACTCACGGTTTGGCCGCCGCTGTCTTCTCAATTCCAAATCCAGGAACAGTTGTACATTCAAAAGGGGACATTTTGTTATTTTCCAACAGTTTAACTTTACTCAGCATCTTGAGACTTCGGACCGCTATCTCTTGTATATAACCCTGTCCAAGTTATCATCCAATAAAGAGTTTGTGTTGGAACAGAAGTCTCCCTCATTGAACTGAGAAACAGCTGGATCTGGCCAGCTCACACCTCCGGCTACATGTGGCCTGAGCAGGCATGATGCCCTTACTGTACAAGTCTATACACCCTGCCAGGACCCACACTTTCATGTAGCGCATCACAGGGTGTTAAAGGAGATGTAGCCTTGCCCACGGCTGCCGGCCCGCGCTACACATAGCGTAGTCGGCTGGATTGAGTCTTGCATCTGAGAGGGCAACGCACATCTGCAGTGCATGAACAGTGGATGTCACAATCTGCTCAATACCTTTTTTGCTTTTTTTTGATTTTCCCATTTTTTGGGGGATTGGGCACTAATGAGGGAGTCCGGATCAGCCAGGAATAATCGTACAAGTATTGTGCATTGTTTTGGATAGCACTCATCTCCATGTTATTCAACGAGGCCATAGTAAAAAAGCGCTGAGTGGTCTGAGGAAAAAAAATCACCGCATGCGCGATTTAGACCCGTTCTTGGGATAGGCCTGGGTTCCTGGCATTTATGACATATTCTGTTGTAGCAAGCTTTCTCTTACAGTCAAGTTTTCATCCATTTGCCTAAAATTTCAGTGGAGGAGGGAGAAGAAGGATGAGAATAAAATGGATGTACCGTATATAGAATGTTTCATGCTTTGGATTAAAACATGGGGCAGGACAGGACTGAGGAAATCTTGTAGTATCCTTTAAATTTGTGTCCTATAAACTCAGGTACATTCATCAAAAGAGAAGAACGGCCCTCACACCAATCATTATATTTCAGTCTCAGTTACAGTGTGACTCCAGGCAAGACCGGTGCTTCAGTAACTGAAGTGTCTCTGACCACCAGAGATGACTCCTAGTTTTTATATTATTCGAGGGCCTAGGGCAAGTGGTGACCCCGCAGTGGTAGACTGACATTTCAGCACACTCAATGACTTTTAAGGGTCTATTCATGTATAATTTATAGTGAAGCATTAAAGAGGACACGGTCCTTATCTATATTTTATAGATCTGCACCTATTTTATTATTGAAGCTTAACCACAAAAATAGTTTATTCATATTTGTCTATTTGGAAGATGCATCCAAAATATAGAAGTGTCCCACGAAAAATATATAAAGCTACACAGACATTTTAGTGGGATCACTCTGAAATTAGTATGATAGTAAAAAGATTTAATTTATCGAAAAGGGGGTGTAGTAAGGTCAATAGTCATGACTAGAGATGAGCGAATTGTTTTGTGCGACCCTAGTCCATGGTCCAGTCGGTTAGTCTGTGGCCATGAACCGGAGCTGCACAAATTTTATTTTCTTCTTGGATCCCAAGCTTGGCTTATGATTAGCTGGGTTAGCAGACATCATCAATGACGTCTCACCAGCCTGGCTAATCATAAGCAAAGTCTGGGATCCCAGAAGGTAACAAAATTTAGGCAACACCTGTCCACAGCCAGATACTATTGACCTGGACAGTGGACTGGTAACGCACAAAGCAATTCATTCATCTCTAGTTATGGCCTATCCAAGGATCATTTGGGTTCTTAGCATATATAAGGAGTCTTTCCTATTATTTTCAATTACTAGAACAGGGGTCAATACTCCCCGACGTGTTGAAGATGTGACGGAGTATGTTCATGGCTGCCCCATTCAAAATCTATAAGATTGACTGAGAACAGCACTCTGCTATCTCCATCAGTACTCTGCTATCTCCATCAGTACTCTGCTATCTCCATCAGTACTCTGCTATCTCCATCAGAACTCTGCTATCTCCACAGGGCTGGCCCGAGAGATTACGGCGCCCTAGGCGAAACTATTTTGTTGCGCCCCTACTATTCTTGGCAGTAGATGAAAACTTGGGATATAAATTTAGGAGCAAAATAAACCACAACAACAACTCTCCCCTAACTCTTTAATCTTCTGAGAAGTTGTATAGGACAAATATATACAAAGTAATCAATAACACAAAACAAAAACGACCATAGGTAATTAAAATTTTTGTTTCCTTGCCTTTTTTTTTAAAAGGATGACACTAAGTCACCGAGATTAATTTGTTTAGCAACTTCAGATTCTATCGAAATTGTTGCCAACCCAACCAACCTCTCTTGCGTCATATTTGCCCTTAAATATGTACACTTTTCTTTCCATCCCTAAAACTTTTTGCCTTTTGAAAAGATTTTTTATAATTTTTTCTCTCGCGCCCCCTTTGGGTTGGCGCCCTAGGCGGCCGCCTAGTTCGCATATACGTTCGGGCCGGCCCTTTATCTCCATCAGTACTCTGCTATCTCCATCAGTACTCTGTTATCTCCATCAGTACTCTGCTATCTCCATCAGTACTCTGTTATCTCCATCAGTACTCTGTTATCTCCATCAGTACTCTGCTATCTCCATCAGTACTCTGTTATCTCCATCAGTACTCTGCTATCTCCATCAGTACTCTGTTATCTCCATCAGTACTGTGTTATCTCCATCAGTACTCAGTTATCTCCATCAGTACTCTGTTATCTCCATCAGTACTCTGTTATCTCCATCAGTACTCTGCTATCTCCATCAGTACTCTGCTATCTCCATCAGTACTCTGTTATCTCCATCAGTACTGTGTTATCTCCATCAGTACTCTGCTATCTCCATCAGTACTCTGTTATCTCCATCAGTACTCTGCTATCTCCATCAGTACTCTGCTATCTCCATCAGTACTCTGCTATCTCCATCAGCACTCTGCTATTTCCATCAGTTCTGTGTTATCCCCATCAGTACTCTGTTATCTCCATCAGTACTCTGTTATCTCCATCAGTACTCTGCTATCTCCATCAGTACTCTGTTATCTCCATCAGTACTCTGCTATCTCCATCAGTACTCTGCTATCTCCATCAGTACTCTGTTATATCCATCAGTACTCTGCTATCTCCATCAGTACTCTGCTATCTCCATCAGTACTCTGTTATCTCCATCAGTACTCTGCTATCTCCATCAGTACTCTGTTATCTCCATCAGTACTCTGTTATCTCCATCAGTACTCTGGTATCTCCATCAGTACTCTGTTATCTCCATCAGTACTCTGCTATCTCCATCAGTTCTGTGTTATCCCCATCAGTACTCTGCTATCTCCATCAGTACTCTGCTGTCTCCATCAGTACTCTGTTATCTCCATCAGTACTCTGCTATCTCCATCAGTACTCTGCTATCTCCATCAGTACTCTGCTATCTCCATCAGTACTTTGTTATCTCCATCAGTACTCTGATATCTCCATCAGTACTCTGCTATCTCCATCAGTACTCTGTTATCTCCATCAGTACTGTGTTATCTCCATCAGTACTCTGCTATCTCCATCAGTACTCTGATATCTCCATCAGTACTCTGCTATCTCCACTGGGAAAGTGTTGACTTTAATATTTATGATTGGTGGGGTTCCCAGTGCGCCAATCCCCAGTGACGAGTAAATGGAAAGGTGGTGACATGTTTATAGCTTGTATTCTTGGTACAACCCCTTTGATATCAGATCCATAGGTGTAAATATAAATGATCATCCACCAATGTAAAATCTGGGCTCTAATAATCATGGGTCAATAGCACCAACCTCCTTTTCATCTTAAGGCCTGACATTCATTCACAATTCAAGTTCGATCCACAATGTCCAGAACAGCTGTGGGTCTCCTGCCATTAACTCTACAGCCTCGCCTAAGTTCTGATCAGTTGACTTGTGGCTGTCCCAGATATTGTGGTTTGTACTCAGACCGTGACTGTCATAGAATTAAGAATTATAGAATGTTAGAGTTGGAAGAGACCTCCTGAGCCATCTGGTCCACCCCCCTGCTCAGTGCAGGATTCACTAAACCATCTCAGACACATGTCTGTCCATCCTCTGTTTGAAGACTTCCATTGAAGCAGAACTCACCGCCTCTCGTGGCAGCCTGTTCCACTCATTGATCACCCTCACTGTCAAAAAGTTTTTTCTAATATCTAATCTGTATCTTCTCCCTTTCAGTTTCGTTTCATGCACTTCTTGTGTTTCCATGTACAAATGTGTGATACAAGCCTAAGAGACCACTACACACGCTGACAATTACTACACAAAAGGGGCAACAGCCCTAGGAAAGCATTGTGCCACTGGCTTGGCTCAGCTCTTTTTAGAGTCCATATGGTCGACCCATTATACTCGACGGCTTTAACTAAATCACCACATGTTAAACACTGGTAATGCCATCAATGTCTTCAAAGATTATTTTTTTTTTAAAAAGGACCTACAAGGAATCTTTGGGATGAGAATAATTGCTTTAATTTTTTATAAGCCAGTCTGAGTCCTTTCAACATTAAATGTCATTGTCTGGAAAACACCTTTAAGTGAGTCAAGCCCTTTTAAAACAGAATTTTTTTCATGTGCAATCCATTTTTTTTAAAGGGGACACCATAAAAGATATTGTTCTAATCCTAGAAGTCTTTCTGGGGTGACAACAAGTAAGTCCGCCACAGTAACTCTGCCCGGGGTCATGACCACTTTGCTATTCTATATAGATCAATGATCTCTGTGTTATACAAAGTAAATGTTTTCTTTTTTTTTTTGCTGTTTATTTGGCTGTTATGTCAAAATCCGTTACAAAAATATCCTCTTGGCTCATATAGCATCTTTGTCTGTAAGTGATTCTGAAATTCTGGAATGTTACAGCAATGTTGGCGTAAAATTAGAACGCAACAGGGGGCATAAGACCACGGGACACGAGGGTTGATTTACAGTACATGTAAGGGGGTGAAGGAAGGTCTCGGCACTCTATAATGTCAGCTTGTTTCATGGGCTTCAGGATCTAGAAATTATACTTCCTGCTGAGTGACTTATGACACAGAGATCATTTATGGAAAGGAGAGCAAATCTTATGTACAAGTCACACATGGTAACATATCGGACATGAGAAATGAGAGGAGACCCAAAATACAGCGTGCCTATTCCCTCCATGTAAACAGCTTCATCCTCAGGGCTCATGGTGGACATGGTCATATAACGACCACGGAACCCAAGTTCACATTCAACCTAATACATGGACATATCAAGGTTTTTCTTTGCGTCAGCTATTGTAAGCAGTTTTGTAAACTGTGGCATTTGGGGCACCTTAGTCTGAATATGACACACCTTGGTTTCACTGGTGTCCATGGACCCCAAAAGAATTATCAACCTAATGGCTCGTGCAGACGACCTTTTTAATCGGACGAGAGCTATCCGTGGCTATAATGAATAGCACTTATACCCATGTTATTCTATGAGACTGTGCACAAAAAAATCGCGTTGTACACGACTTTCCTCCGAGAATCAGCATGACACTTGCTCATTCATGTCTATGATTTTGTGGAAAAAAAATCGAACCACACTCGGATGACATCAATTTCACCACCAGACATAACAGAAGGTAGAGAAACTTTTATTTTTATCTCCACCTCCTAGAAAATCGGATTTCAATTATCAGAGTGTGAGTAGGATAATCGGACTGATTTTCTCGGTCATCTGCACATGCCCTAAAAGCACTGACAGTATTTTGATTAGCAGTTTGCATTAGTATTTTCATTATTTCATTTGCACCTTTGTTTTTCCACTTTTTTGGTGTTTTAGCCTATTAATTTGTGCCAAATACTTCCCTGTAATTTACACCTTACATCTAAAGGGCCTTTTACACATAGCGAGATCGCTAGCGAGATCGCTAAAGCGTCACCGATTTTCTGTGACTGGCCCCCCTGCTGGATATCGCTAATCGCGCTCGAATGTCCTGGGCCACTTTTTCCTCATTGGCGTCCTGCTGGCGCCGACTAGCAATGCATGGACACAGGCGGAAGTCGTCATCATCGCTGCGGTGTGACAGGTAAGAGCGACCGCCGACGGATCGCTTATCGCTAGAGTTGAGCGACTTTTGGTTTTTTAGGGTCGCGTTTCGTTTCGTGAAACCCGACTTTTCCAAAAGTCGGGTCGAGCAAGATCGTCCGATTATAGGGAAAAGTCGGGGTCGTCCCGAAACACGAAACCCAATGTAAGTCAATGGGGAATAAAAGTCGGCAGTGAGAGGAGGACAGGAAACACACCTACAGTGCCCATTTGAATGCCAAAAGCATCAATTCTTCTTACTTAAGCTTGTCAACCTTAATTAACTTCATAATACAAGTTACGCACTGAAAAATGGGGGTTATTTGGCTACAAACTGTGGGGGGGGAGGGCTGGCTCCAGGTTTTCATGTGCCCTGGGCGAAAGAGCGCCCCTTTAACACATACCACAACTCATCATGCTCCGATACGGCAGAGAAATAGCGGTATAGTCCAATGAAAAATACCTCACTTTTTACATCTCATGACGAGGCCCATCTATTTCTCCATACAGAATCATTGGTCCCATATAATGTTTGAAACAGTATATGATGAGCTCCACATAATGTTACAGTATATGTTGGTCCCCATGGATGAAGCTCCACTGTCTTATGGGCCCAAATAATGCTCCAAACATAATGGGCCCCATTTCTAATGCTCTAGTGTATAATGGGCCCTGTAAATGCTGCTCCAGTGTCTGATGTCCACCTTTGGAATGTTCCAGTGTATGGTGGGCCCCATCTATCATTCTCCAGAGTATAGTGCTCCCCAAAAATTGCTGTCCCAACATTGAAAACAATCAAATAAGTCTCCTCGCTAGGGAATCCCTGTACTTGTCTGGACAGGTGCTGTAGCTTGCTTAACAGCTCGCCAGCCGTTCTCACGCCCAGTATGGATTACACGTGATTGCACAAAGGTGAGAAAGGGTACCGTATCCCCAGATAACATGTATGGATAGCGTACACATTCAAAATATATGTCTCAGGAGGCAGGCTCAGACGGTGTTAGGCCCAGTATGGATTGCACGTGATTGCACAAAGGTTAGAAAGGGTACAGTATCACCGGATAACATGTATGGATAGCGTACACATTCAAAATATATGTCTATACAGCATGAGGCAGGCTCAGACGGTGTTAGGCCCAGTATGGATTGCACGTGATTGCACAAAGGTTAGAAAGGGTACCGTATCCCCAGATAACATGTATGGATAGCATACACATTCAAAATATATGTCTATACAGCATGAGGCAGGCTCAGACGGTGTTAGGCCCAGTATGGATTGCACGTGATTGCACAAAGGTTAGAAAGGGTACCGTATCACCGGATAACATGTTTGGATAGCGTACACATTCAAAATATATGTCTATACAGCATGAGGCAGGCTCAGACGGTGTTAGGCCCAGTATGGATTGCACGTGATTGCACAAAGGTTAGAAAGGGTACCGTATCCCCGGATAACATGTATGGATAGCGTACACATTCAAAATATATGTCTATACAGCATGAGGCAGGCTCAGACGGTGTTAGGCCCAGTATGGATTGCACGTGATTGCACAAAGGTTAGAAAGGGTACCGTATCACCGGATAACATGTATGGATAGCGTACACATTCAAAATATATGTCTATACAGCATGAGGCAGGCTCAGACGGTGTTAGGCCCAGTATGGATTGCACGTGATTGCACAAAGGTTAGAAAGGGTACCGTATCACCGGATAACATGTATGGATAGCGTACACATTCAAAATATATGTCTATACAGCATGAGGCAGGCTCAGACGGTGTTAGGCCCAGTATGGATTGCACGTGATTGCACAAAGGTTAGAAAGGGTACCGTATCCCCGGATAACATGTATGGATAGCGTACACATTCAAAATATATGTCTATACATCAGGAGGCAGGCTCAGACGGTGTCAGGCACAGTATGGATTTGACGGCCCAGATTACACAGCGGAGGAGCAGGGAGAGGTAAAGATTGCAAATGCTGGGGCCCTGCCCGAGCAAGGGGGGCCCACTTGTGGGCGTCGGTACTGGCACTGGGCCCCTCATAGTACAGCGGTGTGTCTGACGGCGGGTGTGCACCACCACCGTCAGAGACACTTGATTGCACTATGAGGGACCCTGTGCCAGTGCCCGCGCCCAAGAGTCGGCCTACCCACCTGTCCAGGGCAACGGCACTCGCACGGTGTCGTGCGCTAGGTGGTGACCCCGGCCATGGGGGGGGAGGCAGCACAGTTAGGGAGTTTTAGAAAGTGGCATATGTTGATGTTGGACATTCAGCTGATGCAAAAGGCAAAATAGGTGAAGTACCAGGAAGAGGTGGACCAAAGCAAGCCATTTTTCTGTCACCCTATGTGTCATCAGGGGAAGGTGGGACAAAATCCTTGGAAACCCATGCGTGGTTCATTTTAATGAAGGTTAGATCATCCACATTTTGGGTTGACAGACGGGTCCTTTTTTCTGTCAGGATTGATCCAGCTGCACTGAAGACTCTTTCCGATAGCACACTTGCAGCTGGGCAAGCGAGCTCCTGTAAGGCATATTGGGCCAATTCAGGCCAGGTGTCCAGTTTAGCAGCCCAATAGTCAAAGGGGAATGACCTGTGTGGGAGAACATCGATATGGGAGGAAAAGTAGTTTGTAACCATAGTTGACAACTGCTGTCTCCTGTCACTTTCCATCGATGCAGTATTACCAGTTGTGTGAGCGGTATTTGAAAAATCAGTCCACAACATTGTCATGAAACCCCTGTCTCCAACGCCACTTCTGCTGTGTGCACCACGAACACCTCTGCCAAGCTGCCCCCGGCCCGTACGGCTCGTGTGAGAACCATCACCGCTGCTGTGTGCTGGGAATGCCTCAAGCAACCGATTTACCAGAGTTGCTTGTTTATTAGCCAATATTAGGTCAAGGTTCTCCTGTGGCATGATGTTTTGATGTTTTGTAATTTGCCTTTATAGCGTGGATCCAGGATGCTGGCCAACCAGTAGTCGTCATCGTTCATCATTTTGGCAATGCGGGGGTCCCTTTTTAGGATCCGCAAGGTATAATCTGACATGTGGGCCAATGTTCCCGGTGTCAATGATGCACTGCGAGTGCTGGGTGGAGGAGCACTTTCTGGCAAATCCACATCCCTCCAGTCACGCACAAACCCTGTACCAGACCTTGCCACGCCAACATTTTCACTTGCCCCACGAGATGCATCCTCCTCCCCTAAGTAATCATCCCCATCATCATCCTCCTCCTCCTCTTCTTCCTCCACCTCGTCCAGGAGAGGTCCCTGAGCAGACAATGGCTGAATGTCATCAAGGATTCCCTCCTCCTCTTCCTCCTCATCAACATTGGCTGCAGACGCCTGCTCCTTAAGGTGAGTCAAAGTTTGCATGAGCAGATGCATAAGTGGGATGCTCATGCTTAGGATGGCGTCGTCTGCGCTTACCAGCCGTGTGCATTCCTCAAAACACTGAAGGACTTTACAAAGGTCTTTCAGCTTCGACCACTGCACACCTGTCAGCTCCATGTCTGCTCTCAAAGTGCCTGGCCGTGTATCCTCCCACAAATGCATTATGGCCTGCCTCTGCTCGCACAGCCGCTCCACCATGTGCAGGGTGGAGTTCCACCTTGTTGCAATGTCGATAATGAGGCGGTGGTTGGGAAGGTGGAGCAATCGCTGCAGCTTCTGCATACGAACGGAGTGTACAGGCGACCGGCGGATGTGCGCGCACAGTCTTCGCACCTTATGGAGCAGGGCTGTTAACTCCGGATAATTTTTGAGGAAGCACTGCACCACCAGGTTCAAGGTGTGAGCCAAGCAAGGTATGTGGCTGAGTTTTGAAAGGGCTATGGCTGCCACAAAATTACGGCCGTTATCACTAACTACCTTGCCTGCCTCAAGATGTACACTGCCCAGCCATGACTCAGTTTGTCGCTTCAAGTACTCGGCCAGCACCTCGGCGGTGTGTCTGTCGCCCAAACACATCATCTGCAACAAAGCCTGCTGACGCTTTCCACTAGCTGCTCGATAGGGGGACACATCGTGTGCAACAGTGGCAGCTGCAGATGGAGTGCTCGTACGACTGCGCTCTGTGGACGAGCTTTCGCTTCTGGAGGAGGAGGAGGAGGAGGAGGGTCGAACGCCTACAGCCAACTGTTTCCTATACCGTGGGCTAGGCAGCACTGTCCCACCACCGCTGTCCCCTGTGGACCCTGCATCCACCACATTAACCCAGTGCGCAGTGATGGACACGTAACGGCCCTGGCCATGCCGACTGGACCATGCATCAGTTGTGAGGTGCACCTTTCCGCTCACTGACTGCTTGAGTGCATGGACAATGCGGTCTTTCACATGATGGTGGAGGGCTGGGATGGCTTTGCGAGAGAAGAAGTGGCGACTGGGTAGGTCATAGCGTGGTACTGCATAGGCCATGAGTTCGCGGAAAGCTGTGCTTTCCACCAACCGAAAGGGCATAATCTCAAACGAGATTAGTTTGGCAATGTGGGCGTTCAAACCCAGTGTACGCGGATGAGAGACTGAGTACTTTCTTGACCTACTCATATTGTCTGGGAGGGTGAGCTGGACTTGAGAGCTGCATATGGTTGAAGTAGCAGTGGACAGGGCGGACTGAGAGAGGGTTGATGATGGTGATGGAGTTGGTGTTCTTTCTGATGGCCTAGAATCAGTCTTTCGTTGATATAACAGTGGGATTCCCTGACTGCTGTGGTCTTGCAAAGACACCTCAACATTTGCTGCTGTGCTAACCGGTGGGCTTACAGTGGGGGAAACAATGTAGCGTTGCTGACTACCTTCGTTGTGATCAGTTGCACATGTGGCACTTGAGGTTTGGTGTTGTGTCCACGCTTGCAAGTGCATGCTGGTTAAATGTCTAAGCATGCAACTGGTATTCAAATTTTTCAGATTTTTCCCTCGGCTAAAGGTCTTTGCGCACTTCTTACAGATAACCTTGGCCTGATCATGAGGATTTTGTTCAAAAAAGTGCCACACTGCACTCTTCCTACTTTGGCAGACATTTTGCGGCCTAGCACGCTGTGATCTTTTGACCCTCTGGACAAGCTGTCCAGCAACTCTTTTGATGTTTGGAACCTGTCTGTAAGCATCGTTCCTATTCTGCTGTGTTCCGGACTTTGCCCTTACTGTTGCCCTTAAACCTGGCTTCATTCGGCCATACTGGTTCCTGTGACATCACCGCCTGTTGGTCCCGCCCGCCGGGTTTAAATAGCTTTCCTGGACGTGACTACCTTGCTTGTATATCTCGTCCTGTACCTGATCTGCTAGCTGGGAGTTGCACGCTGTGCTACCTCCTTCCTTCCTGCTGAATCCACCTGGATTACCTGCTGCCTAACTGCCGCCGCCTGGACCTTCTGACGGTGTCTGCCTGAAGGCTCCTTCCAGCTCTGCCTCCACCGCTCACCGCTACTACAGCACTCACGGTATGCGCTGAAGATCTTGATTGCTGTGTGCGTTTCACCTGAGAGACCTATCCCTGCTACCTTTAATCATCCAGTATCAATTACCTAGTGACTTTCTCTGCCACTGCACTGTGCCCGAAGATTCCCCTCCCGCAAGGGAGAGGGCTAAGTGACTGTCCTTGCCTGCATCCTTAAGACTGTGTCTGCTTACATCTACATAGTGCTGGTGTACAACTTGCTATCTACTGGACTGAGTTCTGCTGCTGTTACCACTGCTGTCATTGTCTGGCTCCGCCAGCACCTGTGCTGTTCTGTGCTGCTTGTTTAATACAAACTACTTTCACGTATACCTGTGTCTGTGACTCTATCATCTAGCCACTGTCTTCATAGAAACCTACTATACATCATTACAGGATATACAAGCCACCAATATGGAGACCGCAGGTGTAGAGTCCCTGGAGAAACGTGTAAGCAAGCAGCTTGCTTTGATACGGCAGGATGTGGCAGGCATTAGGACCCAGCTGGACACGCTGGAGCAACGTATCGAACACAACGCCGGGGCAGCAGAGGCACAGTTGCAACGACTGGCAAATCGGATTACGGCGCTGGAACAAGCAGCTCCTCTTCAGGGTGATCGTGTTCTGGCGTTGGAGCAAGCGATTCCTATGCAGCTCGATCGGATTGCTGCTCTGGAACAGGCCCCAGCCGCGCAGGTAGCAGGTGCTGCCCGGGATACTACACCGACCTTCCCGAAGCTTCCACCCTTCCGGTTCGCTGGTGAGAGGGATAAATTCCGAGGATTTTTGAACCAGTGCCGGATCTTCTTTGCTGCTCATGCCCCACAGTTCACTACTGAACGCTCCAAAGTTCTGACTATAGTCATGCTGCTGTCTGGTAAGGCGCTCGCGTGGGCCAACCCTTTGATTGAGACCGACGACCCTCTGCTTAACTCTATGGACAATTTCATTGCCGCAATGACGCAGATGTTTGATGACCCGAACCGAGCTAATACTGCTGAGACGACGATGCTGACCCTTCGGCAGGGGAAGCGTTCGGTGCTGGAGTATGCATTGGACTTCCGTAGATGGGCTTTAGACACCACCTGGAACGGGGCAGCCAAGCAGGCCATCTTCCGCAGGGGATTGTCTACGGCAGTTAAGGATGAACTGGCACGCGGGGACTCGCCCGTGCTTCTTGGGGACTTCATCAATCACTGCATCCGCATTGACAATCGACTCTCCGAGCGCAGACAGGAGCGCTGGTCTGATCTACGGTTTAATAACACTGTTCCGTTCTCTTCTCCCTCCAGAGATGTCACCAGCAGGAGGAATCCCGAGCCCGAGCCCGAACCGATGCAGGTGGATGCCGTACGTAGAAATCCTCCTGATGCCCGCAAGGAGCATCGCTTTAAGGAAAACCTGTGCTTCTACTGCGGGGGGACCGGTCACTTCATCTCCGAGTGTCCAGTCAGGAGACGTAAGACGGCTGCAGCTATCATTGATTGTAACTCCGAGGCGGGGGAGTCCTGCGTCCTAGATCTGAACAATTCGGGGGGCAGAGACAATCAGAGAGACCTGGACTTTGCCGATATGAATTCGCTGGCATCTCTTCCACTGAACGCAGTGGTGATCTCGATGACATCCGTCGTTTCCTCCTACTTCGCTACTAAGAAGAATTCCCACTATTACCTATCCTTGAGGGTCTGCTTCCAGGGTCGGTGTGTCGAGAGCGCCGCCATGTTGGACTCCGGGGCCAGTGGGAACTTCATGGATTTCGCATTTGCAAGGAAGCATGGAATCAGGGCAGTGAAGAGGGAGTCGTCAGTCTTGATGGAGACAGTAGACGGGTCGCCACTTACATCTGGACCGGTAACCATGGAGACTGAGTCGGTGAAGGTATGCATTGGAGAGGAACATGTGGAACATTTGTCCTTTTTACTAATATCTTCTCCTCACTTCCCTATTATCCTGGGGTTACCTTGGCTCCAGGTTCAGAATCCTCGCATCAACTGGGAGACCAGGGAAGTGCAGTTCCCTCCAAGTTCTAACAGCAACCCCGCTATTCCTAAGGTCGCTGCTATCCCCAAGGTAGTAGCTACGACTGAGGGACAATTACCACCGGAGTATCAGGATCTGGCAGAGGTATGTGACAAGAAGAGGGCAGATATGTTACCTCCCCACCGGCCTTATGATTGCCCGATAGAACTGGTATCTGGGGCGGAGATCCCATTCGGGCGTATTTACCCTTTGTCTGGTCCTGAATTAAAGGCCTTGAAGGACTTCATCGACGAGAATCTCGCCAAGGGCTTCATCCGACCGTCTACTTCTCCTGCGGGTGCACCAATCTTCTTCGTGAAGAAAAAGGACGGGGGTCTGCGTCCTTGCATGGACTACCGTGATTTAAACAAGGTAACGGTCATGAATCGGCACCCGCTACCCTTAATCTCTGAACTACTGGAGAGGGTGAAGCAGGCTAAGATATTCACCAAACTGGATCTTCGGGGAGCCTACAATCTCGTGAGAATTCGGTCTGGAGATGAGTGGAAGACGGCCTTCCGCTGCCGTTATGGACACTTCGAGTCACGGGTCATGCCGTTCGGACTACGAAATGCTCCTGCAACCTTTCAGCATTTTGTTAATGACATTTTCCGAGATGTGCTTGATGTATTTATGGTTGTGTATCTCGATGACATTTTAATCTTTTCCAGTGATCTCGAGGAACATCGGCTCCACGTGAGGACAGTGCTGCAACGCCTGCTGCATAACCATCTTTACATCAAATTGGAGAAATGCGAGTTCCACAGGGCAACAGTGCAGTTCCTCGGTTATGTCATCTCTCCACAGGGTCTCCAGATGGACGATCAAAAGACCAGAGCGATCCAGGAGTGGCCAGCGCCAGGATCGGTGAAAGAAGTTCAGAGGTTTGTGGGATTCGCCAACTTCTATAGGCGCTTCATCCGTAACTTCTCTGAGATTGTGGCACCCATCACCCAACTGACTAAGAAGGGGGTACCGTTCCGGTGGACTCCGCAAGCCCAGGAGGCGTTCACACGGCTGAAGGACAAATTTGTGTCGGCTCCCATCTTAAGACATCCAGACCCAGACCTGAGCTTTACTCTTGAGGTGGACGCATCGGATGTCGCCATCGGCGCAGTGTTGTCACAGAGAGGAGGTGAGAAGGCAGTTCTTCATCCTTGTGCCTTTCTTTCTCAGAAGCTATCCCCGGCGCAGAAGAACTATGACGTAGGGAACAAGGAGTTACTGGCGATTGTGACGGCGTTCAAGGAGTGGAGACACTTGCTGCTGGGGTCCTCAACTCCGATTACAGTTCTTACCGACCACCGAAACTTGGAATTCATGCAGTCCGTAAGATGTTTGAACCCACGTCAGGCACGTTGGAACTTGTTTCTAAACCAATTCAACTTCATCATCTCCTACAGGTCGGGGGCACGGAATGGTAAGGCAGATGCGCTATCTAGGATTGCTGCTCCTGAGGAAGTGATTGAGTCGTCTCCTAGTACTGTTGTGTCTCCCGCTCATTTCATCTCTGCAATCCATCATCAGGATCTTCTGTCTGAGATCAAAGCAGCATACGCAGCAGATCCGTTGCTAAGGCAACCTACCCCCGAAGTAAGCCTAAATTTCAGTGGAGGAGTGTGGTTACAGGAGAATCGGCTGTATGTACCAGAGGTGACAAGACTTGAAGTCCTCCGACTGATCCATGATTCTAAGATTGGGGGACATCGTGGAATAACGAAGACCCAAGAGTTCCTGGCTCAGTACTTCTGGTGGCCTTCGTACCGGAAGGACGTGGAGGGATACGTGTCATCCTGCGAGGTATGTGCTCGGTTCAAGACGCCTCGTGCGTCGCCTTCCGGGTTGTTACAACCCTTGCCTATACCATCTCGTCCCTGGAGATCCATCTCAATGGACTTTATTGTTGAACTACCGGTCTCCAAGGGTAAGAACACCATTCTAGTGGTCGTGGACCGCCTCACTAAGGCAGCACACTTTATCCCTTGCGCTGGATTACCCACAGCAAAACAGACTGCAGACTTGTTGATTCAAGAGGTGGTCCGTCTGCACGGAGTCCCGGATGAGGTGATCTCGGATCGTGGGGTACAGTTCACGTCTAGGTTCTGGAGGTGTTTCTGCGCGGCTCTGGATATTAGAGTAAGTCTGTCTTCGGCTTACCATCCACAGACCAATGGACAGACGGAACGTACGAATCAGACCCTGGAGCAGTACCTCCGTTGCTACTTAAGTCATCTGCAGGACGATTGGGTAGATCTGCTTCCCCTGGCAGAGTTCACATATAACAACTCGCAGCACTCCTCGACTAAGCAGTCACCGTTCTTTGCTAATCAGGGTTACCACCCAAGCATCTTGCCGCAGTTCCCCAAGGAGGCTGCAGTGCCTGCTGTGTCTGACCATCTTTCTTTCTTACAGCAGAATTTGGAAGCTCTGAAGACCACCTTGACGACAGCGCAGGAGAGGTATAAGAGAGCAGCAGATCGTATCAGGAGGCCGGCTCCGGTGTATAGGGTGGGAGATACGGTCTGGTTGTCTACCAAGAATCTGAGGGTGAGGGCACCGACTGTCAAGCTTGGGCAGAAGTTTGTAGGGCCATACAAGATCGTGGCTCTAGTGAATTCGGTAACGGTGCGTCTGAAATTACCCCCTGCCTGGAAGGTTCACCCGGTGTTCCATGTTTCCCTACTAAAGCCAGTTGTACCAAATTCCTTCCCAGGGCGTACTTCCTCTCCTCCAGCTCCAGTGCTCGTTGATGGACATGAACAATATGTCGTGGAGAAGATTCTGGATTCACGGATCTTCAGAAGGAAGCTGCAATACCTGGTCAAGTGGCAAGGATACTCTGTCGAGGAGAATTCCTGGGAACCAGTGGAGAATATCTGTGCTCCGCGGCTGCTGGAGCAGTTTCATCTAAGGTACCCGGACAAGCCTGGTCGAAGATTGTCCGGAGGACATTCTTTAAGGGGGGAATAATGTAAGCATCGTTCCTATTCTGCTGTGTTCCGGACTTTGCCCTTACTGTTGCCCTTAAACCTGGCTTCATTCGGCCATACTGGTTCCTGTGACATCACCGCCTGTTGGTCCCGCCCGCCGGGTTTAAATAGCTTTCCTGGACGTGACTACCTTGCTTGTATATCTCGTCCTGTACCTGATCTGCTAGCTGGGAGTTGCACGCTGTGCTACCTCCTTCCTTCCTGCTGAATCCACCTGGATTACCTGCTGCCTAACTGCCGCCGCCTGGACCTTCTGACGGTGTCTGCCTGAAGGCTCCTTCCAGCTCTGCCTCCACCGCTCACCGCTACTACAGCACTCACGGTATGCGCTGAAGATCTTGATTGCTGTGTGCGTTTCACCTGAGAGACCTATCCCTGCTACCTTTAATCATCCAGTATCAATTACCTAGTGACTTTCTCTGCCACTGCACTGTGCCCGAAGATTCCCCTCCCGCAAGGGAGAGGGCTAAGTGACTGTCCTTGCCTGCATCCTTAAGACTGTGTCTGCTTACATCTACATAGTGCTGGTGTACAACTTGCTATCTACTGGACTGAGTTCTGCTGCTGTTACCACTGCTGTCATTGTCTGGCTCCGCCAGCACCTGTGCTGTTCTGTGCTGCTTGTTTAATACAAACTACTTTCACGTATACCTGTGTCTGTGACTCTATCATCTAGCCACTGTCTTCATAGAAACCTACTATACATCATTACACTGTCTTTGGAGTGCTCCGGGCCTGCCAGATAACAGCTGTTGCGATGTCGAAGTCTGCTGTGGATGCTCCTCATCTGAGCTATTGGAAGCAGCACCCTCTTCCCCCAATGGATGCCAATCTGGGTCAACAACTGGGTCATCCATCACCTCCTCTTCTATGTCATGTGCACCTTCCTCTGTGTCACCGTGTATGGTGGTATAGTGTGCGGGAAGGGGCACCTGAGTCTCATCAGGGTCTGAATCTGGCTCTGTACACTGCGAGGACAATGTAGTGCTCTGAGTGAATGTACCAGCAGAATCATCCATCAGCGGCTGTGCATCAGTGCACTCCATGTCAGATTCATCTTGGCCTGGGTAATTCACCATTTCACTTGATAATCCAGGCATGGTATGTGAAAACAGCTCCATGGAGTAATCAGTAGTATGGCCTGCGTCATCCTTCAATCTTGGTTGGGGTGAAGAACACAAGGAAAGGTGTGGTTCATGAACATCAGCCTCCAATGACGACTCAGTGCTTTTACTTTTTACAACTGAAGAAGAGGAGGCGATAGAGCTGGAGGCTGAGTCAGCAATGTAAGACAAAACTTTTTCCTGATGCTCTGGCTTTAAAAGCGGTTTGCCAACTCCTAGAAAACTAAGCGTTCGAGGCCTTATGTAGCCAGACGATGACGCAGGGTCAGCACCTCCTGCATTCGGTCCTATTTTGCTCTTGCCACTACCATCAGATCCACCACCAACACCATCATTACCAGCTGCCAACCCCCGCCCAATTCCACGGCCTCTTCCACCAGCCTTCCTCATTTTTGGTAGAAATGTAGACAAAATCCAACAAACTATATAGTAATGTAAAACAAGGTACAAGGTGTCTATAGGACAGGGGAGATTTTGAATATCTGCACACACTTTTGGACAGTGGACACTTTTGGATTGAGTGAGGCCCACTGATATCTCAGCGCTATGTGACAAGCTCGATGGCACTGCTGTGACAAAAGTGACTAGAGGATAAGGGAGATTTTGAATATCTGCACACACTTTTGGACACTGGACACTTTTGGATTGTGTGAGGCCCACTGATATCTCAGCGCTATGTGACAGGCTCGATGGCACTGCTGTGACAAAAGTGACTAGAGGATAAGGGAGATTTTGAATATCTGCACACACTTTTGGACAGTGGACACTTTTGGATTGTGTGAGGCCCACTGTTATCTCAGCGCTATGTGACAGGCTCGATGGCACTGCTGTGACCTAAGTGACTAGAGGATAAGGGAGATTTTGAATATCTGCACACACTTTTGGACACTGGACACTTTTGGATTGTGTGAGGCCCACTGATATCTCAGCGCTATGTGACAGGCTCGATGGCACTGCTGTGACAAAAGTGACTAGAGGATAAGGGAGATTTTGAATATCTGCACACACTTTTGGACACTGGACACTTTTGGATTGTGTGAGGCCCACTGATATCTCAGCGCTATGTGACAGGCTCGATGGCACTGCTGTGACAAAAGTGACTAGAGGATAAGGGAGATTTTGAATATCTGCACACACTTTTGGACACTGGACACTTTTGGATTGTGTGAGGCCCACTGATATCTCAGCGCTATGTGACAGGCTCGATGGCACTGCTGTGACCTAAGTGACTAGAGGATAAGTGAGATTTTGAATGTCTGCACACACTTTTGGACACTGGACACTTTTGGATTGTGTGAGGCCCAATGAATATCTGAGCGCTATGTGACAGGCTCGATGGCACAGCTGTGACCTAAGTGACTAGAGGATAAGTGAGATTTTGAATGTCTGCACACACTTTTGGACACTGGACACTTTTGGATTGTGTGAGGCCCAATGAATATCTGAGCGCTATGTGACAGGCTCGATGGCACAGCTGTGACCAAAGTGACTAGAGGATAAGGGAGATTGGATTGCTTTTAAAAAAGCAGTTTGCGGAGCAGTGGGTAAACAGCAATGCCAGCCTGTCAGGAAGCCTTAAAAGGCAGCCCAACAACCAACACCACTGATACGCCACTATATAGCCTCCCCTTGCACTGCACACACAGTGACTGGTGTGTTGTGCAGGCCAAATTGCTATCAGCAGCAGAAGCAGTTTTTTTTTCTTCTCAGCAGGACAAAAAAAAAAAATTGGGATTGCTTAAGCAGTTTGAGGCCCAGTGAATATCTGAGCGCTATGTGACAGGCTCGATGGCGCAGCTGTGACCAAAGTGACTAGAGGATAAGGGAGATTGGATTGCTTTTAAAAAAGCAGTTTGCGGAGCAGTGGGTAAACAGCAATGCCAGCCTGTCAGGAAGCCTTAGAAGGCAGCCCAACAACCAACACCACTGATACACCACTATATAGCCTCCCCTTGCACTGCACACACAGTGACTGGTGTGTTGTGCAGGCCAAATCGCTAGCAGCAGAAGCAGTTTTTTTGTCTTCTTCCCTGCCTAACGCTCTCCCTACAGAATCAGCAGCAACCTCTCCCTATGCTAAGATCGGCAGAAATAAGATGGCGGTCGGTGTGCACACCCTTTTATACCCCCTGTGACGCCCACCAAAGCAAGCCAATCACTTGCATGCCCTTCTGAAAGATGGTGGTGACCCGTGCCTATGTCATCACGTTGCCCACAGTGTCCGTGGATCCTGATTAGCTGAAAAAGAGCGCAAAACAAACTTTTGAAACGCGACTTTGGCGCGTAAGTCACCGACCTCGTGGCCGACCTCATCCTAGGGTTGGGTTTCGTTTCATGAAACCCGACTTTGCCAAAAGTCGGCGACTTTTGAATTTTTTCGACCCGTTTCGCTCAACTCTACTTATCGCTGCTGCGACGCTGGTGAGATCTGAATGTTTGCCAGCTACTAGCGACCATTTAGTGATGCACCAGCGATCCTCACCGGGTCGTATCGTTGTCGGGATCGCTGGTGCATTGCAAAATGTAACGGGACCTTAACAGTGATGTGAAAAAGCGTTTGCCCCCTTCCTGATTTCCTATTATTTTGCTTGTTTTTCACACTTAAATGTTTCAGATCACCAAATTTAAATTTTAAATATTAGACAAAGATAACAAAAGTAAACACAAAATGCAGTTTTTAAATGAAGGTCCTTATTATCCAGGGAAAAAGAAATCCAAACCCACAGGGCCCTGTGTGAAAAGTGATTGCCCCCACCCCTCTTAAAACATAAATTAACTGTGGTTTATCACAATGGGAAACTGAGTTCAAATTCCCTAGCCACACCCAGGCCTGATTATGGCCACACCTGTTCTCAATCAAGAAATCACTTAAATAGGACCTGCCTGACCAAGTTAAGGAGACCAAAAGATACTCAAAAGCAAAACATCATGCCGAGATCCAAAGAAATTCTGGAACAAATGCGAAACAAAATAATTGAAATCTATCAGTTTAGAAAAGGTTCTAAAGCCATTTCTAAAGTTTTGGGACTCCAGAGAACCACAGTGAGAGCCATTATCCACAAATGGCGAAAACATGGAACAGTGGTGAACCTTCCCAGGAGTGGCCGACTGACCAAAACTACCCCAAGAGCGCAGCGATGACTCATGCAAGAGGTCACAAAAGACCCCACAACAACATCCAAAGAACTGCAGGCCTCACTTGTCTCAGTTAAGGTCAGTGTTCATGACTCCACCGTAAGAAAGAAACTGGACAAAAATGGCCTGCATGACAGAGTTCTAAGACGAAAACTACTGCTGAACAATGTGAACATAAAGGCTCATCTCAGTTTTACCAGAAAACATCTTGATGACCCCAAGACGTTTACTCTTAGGACTGAAGTGACAAAAGTTGAACTTTTTGGAAGGTGTATGTTCCATTACGTCTGGCGTAAAAGGTTGCTCTCAGTGAAAAAAACAAGATCTTGTAGTTATGATACCTTTTAGTAGCCAACAAAAATGAAATATATGATCCTACAAAGCATGCTTGAGAGACTTCTTGTACAGTTGTGTGAAAAAGTGTTTGCCACAGCATCTCAATCGGATTAAGGTTAGGATTTTGATTAGACCATTCCAAAGTCTTAATTTTATTTTTCTTAAGCCATTCAGAGGTGAACTTGTTGATGTGTTTTGAATCATTGTCCTGCTGCATAACCCATAGCATTGGAGATAGGCCATTACTGGACATTTCAACTCTTAGAGAAAACAGGAGGGATGGGCAGAACCAGCGCTCCTATGTATAAGAATGCCGGCCAAGATGGCTGCCGGTCCAACAATCAGCCGAACCATTCTTCATCCATCAACAGTCTAATGTGTATGGTGGCCTTAACGTCTCTGATCAGAGCTATCACTGATCTACGGACATAAATTTATTTGAGAATATTGTTGTGAACACTTTTGACCTGGCTTCTGAGTTTGGGCTCCCTCAGGTGGTTGCTGCTGGTAATGGAGCTGGTCTGGCTGACAGAAGTCAATCACCTGAGGAGGATGATTGGAGGTCAGGCGTTACAGACTGGAGAGATTTAAGTGAGCAACCTTCCCTCAGTGGTTGCCGGTGATTTGGTTTTCTTCCTGAGCATTTTGGAAGTCTGCTCTCACACCCAGGGCAGCGGGGTACCCGGTACCGGGCCGGTGTCAGGGGGATGTGTCACAGCAGCAGTGACCCGGTCCGTGGCCCTGGGCACCCAATATCAATGGCGGTGATGTTAATAGTGTTATAGTTTATTTGAATAGTTTGTAACGTCACCCGTGGTGTTTGGCAAGGGAGATGTTAAGCCAACGCTGCACGCAGATCCACTGGGACTGATGATATATTGCAGCAAAGATGGTATAGCTCCCCACAGGTGGAGCTGTAGTCCCAGGGCAGTGTAGGTGCAATGGACGAGGAGAGGCGCAGAATGGTATAGATGCTGTTACCCAGATGTAGCGGTGCTGGAGGTGCTAGCGACGAATGAATGGAGGACACCAGGGCTTGTAGTTTCAACGCTATACTCACAGTTCTTGGTAACCACTGGTGCCCGCCTCCGTGCCGTGTCCTCCGGGGTAGAGACTCAATCAACCTCCCGGGCAAGTCAGGGTTCTCCTCTGCAACACTCCGCCAACATGTGCCTTTCCTGAACGACTCCTCTATTGCGCCTTTTAGTGTGAAGAACTCCAGTACCGTGGTTACTCTGAAGTTCCTCCTGTCAGATGTTCCTAGAACCTTACTTGTATGACAGACAGATGTAGCCCGATCAGGGACCTCCTGGATCCTGGCTTTCTATCCATGTTGCTGTTGTGTCCCAAGTCTTAGATGGGAGTAGTGCATTTACAGCCTCCTACTCCACCGGTGTCTGCTGCAGAATCATAAGTGTCCATACTACCTCGGGAACTGGGCCCCGGCCTTGCGCTGAGAACCTATAGGCAGGGTTCCTCTTCCAACCCACAACTCCTCTCTGTTCTCCTACTCCTTCGTTCCGCGCTGTTCTTCTCTCTCTTATGGAAGCTTAGGTTGCAGTTCTATGTCTTTCTCCTTCTCTTCTCTTTCCCGTGCCAGCTGGCTCAGATCACTGAGGCAGCTGCAGCACTCCTTCTAAACTGACCTCAAACTGAACTCAAAACTAACTTCAGAACTGAACTCCTCTCGCCTGACCTCCCGTCAGACTGACCTGCAATTCTAAACCTTCCCACTCTTTTATACAGATCTCAACTACACCCACCTCCCAGCACATCTCGTGTTACGAAGCAAGGAATCACCAGAGGTGCTCTACTACCCTCTAACCATGAGCCGCAATGTGATCAGTGCTGAACTATCCTGTGTGTGGGATGCAGGTGTTGGAGTGAGGAAAGGAGTTCCCAACTTACCTAGGCGGTGGGGAACTACACCTTAGGAGAAGGTGCAGTACCTCTGTGGCGACTGAGCCTCAGGAGCGCCACATACCCCCCTTTAATCACAGCACGTTCGCGAGCTGCAAGATAACAAAGTAGACAGCAAAGAAACATGCAAAAATTTTGTAATGCATAACAATCTTGTCTTATACTAATCTTCCTAGCATAGGAGGTACTCATCTTGAACGTTACAAACAATTCTATCTAAAATTCTATCTAAAATTTTTAATTCTAAGTGCAGTTCTCAATTCAAAGTGCTATTCTCTGTAACACATTTTCTCTCATTTTTCTCTCTCTCTTCTAGACGCAAGACACTGACCGCAAATACCTGGTCTGTCACCTGTCTACTTTCAGTTCTTTATTCACACTGATCTCTAAATCAGACATTCCTAATTCTTCTATAAAAGCCATTTCTCAGTTACTAATACTCTAGAGAGGCCATACTGGGCCGCAGGTCTTAAAAGGGAGGCCGACATGACAGGGTTGAGTGGGAATATAGTGAGCTGGAGTTAGGGATTAGGATGGTACTACGGAGTTAATGTATTTGGATAAGGTGGGGGCTAGTGCTGGGATGAGGGGGAGGCGGGGTCAGAGCTGGAGTAGGAGCTATCATTCTAAAGACAGTGACCATCTTAGTGTGGCAACCATTTTAGGTTCCCCCACATAGTGACAAGAAGCTGCGGGGTTTTTCCTGAAGAATCTGAATTATGGAGGTGGAAACAATGCTCCAACAACTGATGTATGCTGAGGAGTCGCAGGGTGCTGGCTGGATGCAAACTACATCTACTACTACATAAACTTGCTACAGGGAGCTGTGACCGGGTCACCTCAGGCACTGCAGGATGGATGTCGGCCGCAGGAAGCTAATTCTCCAGCATACCTTAAGGGGGTTTTACACTAAGCAATATCGCTAGCAATATCGCTAAAACGTCACCGGTTTTGTGACGTTATAGCGATATTGCTAGCGATATCGCTATGTGTGATACTTACCAACGACCGGCTCCCCCGCTGTCCATCGCTGATCGCGCGAGAATGTCCGGCTCCATTTCTCGTCGGGCGCTTCCTGCTGAGACTTCCTGCTGTTACGTTCAGCGACGCGTGGAGGCGGGCGGGAGGACGCAGGATCGCTGTGTGTGAATGGTAAGTATCGTGCGCTGCGTCGCTGCTGCATCGCTGTGAGATCTTTCTGTATGAAAGCTCACTAGTGATCATTTAGCGATGCACCAGCGATCCTGACCGGGTCGGATCGCTGGTTGGATCGCTGGTGCATCGCTAAATGTAAAAGGGCCTTTAGTCCGCAGGTCCCCTTCTGGTTCGGCACCGCATCAGGAGCCCCTACTGAGACCCTCCGGCTCGGGGTGTGAGCTGTAAGCCGGCAGCTCACGTTACGAGAACCGGGAGGAATCCGATTAGGCGGTGGGGCCTGCAACGGAGGACGAGTCAGCCTCCCTCTCTACATCGTCACAGAAGGCTTACGGTCCGGGTGCGGCGGACGCCCTGTCGAGTGGCAGATCCGCTCAGCGTGGTCAGGAGGATACGGTGAGAGGGACGGGGGCTTGGTACGCAGGCCCCTCAGCGAGGATACCATCGCGTGCGGCAGCCGGCCGGCACCACCCATTCAGCAGCAGAAGGGGCGCTTCAGCAAGATGGCGGGCAGTGTCAGGCTGGCCCGGGGGCAAAGAGCAAGGGGGAGCCTGATGGAACATGCAGGCAGCAGATCGATCACCAGGATGGCGTGAAGCATTAGGACACCGCAACATTTCGGGGACCAGCACGAATCGATTCAACCGGATTCAGGATCTGCGGCTGCTGGGATCACAGCACCCAGGCAGCCAGGTGAGACTGATCATTTTGCATGGGCTACGGAATTATGTCTGGTTATAGGGATCCGGGACTCCTCAAGGCAGGGTAGCACCTTCCGCAGCAAGGCTGGGTAGTGCTTAGGATAGGTGTTTTTTAAGGCGATATGAGTGGATGAGATACATACATCCAGTTCAGCATGAAGTGCAGCCTGTTAGTGAAGGCAGGAGGCGAGGAGGAAAGTGTGGATTCATTGCTATTAGATGAGTATACTAAGGGTGAGGTTTGGGTTTGAGGGGACTTTGGGGGTGCACTTGAAACATGGGGTAGGGGACACGATTTGAAAAGGACAATATGTTGAGATATTTTCATTGCTTCAAGTGGAACGTTTTAATTTAGACAAGGTGAGGTGAGGAAAAAAAGGGTTCATTTAATTTGGAGAATCTTCTCTAATGGGTACAGTTATCCGCTATACTAGCTATCGTTATTTACGAAAGGTCCCCGGAAAACTGCTTGGGATTTGTGGTTACATGGATATGATTGGTGAGGGTTTTGTATCTTTTTTTTTTAGGTTAAATATGTTGAGCAGTTCCGACAGTGAAAAGCAGGATATGGGCCCTGGGTAGGCTGGGGCATAGGAAATTGTTTCCTGTATGCACCGGGACTTTGTAGCGGTCAGGAGACTTGGTGGCAGTGGAGTGTTTATTATTTAAGTAGGTCATGGGGTGGTAAAGTGTTTCATGGGAAGAAAGCAAAGGAGATAATGAGGGAATTGAAAAAAGGGTCGAGGTCATTGTGTCAGGAAGAGAGGCTTCCTAAATAGGTGTCTTCATGAGACGGCAGCCCACGTGTAAGAGAGGGTTTTAGGGACGGTTTTCAGGATTCCTCTTGTTGACGTTAAAATTTGGTTGTCTACCGAAACTTGAAGTGGGCTTTGCTTTCTACACAATTATATAAAGATGTGGCTTTGGGTAAAAGGGTTGGACTGTTTGAATAGGCTCTACTTCAACAATTTGAGGGTTTCAACGATTTATGTGGTGGTAAAGGGAGGGGCCTAGTACATTTAAAGAAATTCATCACAACTCTTTTACGTAAAGGTCATCGGTAACTGAGGGTATTGACCCTCAGTTGGGTTTGGTGTTGTACACTTCTTTTGTTGCTGCTATGGATTGGGTACGGTTGTGTTGAAAGGGAACTAGGCCAAAACGGATAGTATGCATTGGTTGGGTTGTTCTTTAGGGATCGGGTTTCTTTGTTGATCATTGTCTACTTATGGGGTGTCCCCTTTCATGTTCATATTCTTGTGACGCTTGGTTGGTTTTTTGGAATGGTCGCTTACAGAGATGTTTGTTTTCAATTCCTCTATTCATTAATTGGATAAATTTTTGGTCACTGGTTTGGCACAGGATCCTGATTGTTCATTCTATAATGGACAATGGAGAGCATGGCCAGGAAGTTTCGGCCACTTAAGTGGCCCAAAAAACATACGGTGGGCCCTGTGACAGTATTGATTTTTTTTTTTTTTTTTTTCTTGGGTATCAAATTGATACAATTTGCGTTGGACGGCAGGTCACTGGTTAAAATGATGGTTGACATGAAGGCAGAAGCGAGTCGGTTAATTTGTAGATGGTGACGTTGCGTGAGGCTCAATCTCCACTGGACAAGCTAATTTTGCCTGTAAGATTATGCCATTGGGCAAAGTGTTCTGCCGTCGGCTATCTATGGCGACAGTGTCTACACATTTGTTTGCCTCAAAAGAGAGTTGTATAATAGCAGGTCCATCTGGATTGCACTGGTGGATTTAGGTCCTTTTGTTGGCTTGATGGGTCAGCATGGTTTCGATTTGTACATTTCAGTTTGGGTGGTTGGTAGAGTCGGGACAAAGGGTTTGGTTTAGTAATGGTTGTTGGTAGAGTCAGGGCCAAATGTGGAGAGTAATAATGGTCTGGCGTATAATCGGGTTTGGGTCAGGTATTCCCAATCATGGTGGAACTATCATTGTAGGTTAATGGAGTTCTTTTCAGGGTGGAAGATTTGGTTTGGTTTCGATTTCAAAGGTTTGGGAGGATAGGCCCCTAAAATTCCTTACCTTCTCCCGAGCGGCCATTGGGACAGGGTGTTACAGCATTCGGTTTGATTGGGCCTAATTTGACTCATGGTTATCAGCTGAAGTTGGGCGTGGCGTGAGTTACTCTATTCTATTCTTGAAGCTTTTCCTGGTCCACAGTAGGAGCGAGTTAACAAGGTGGATGTGTCCGGTGGAGTTCTGGAACTTTCCATCAGGCAGTAATGGCAGTAAGGGATTTATTGTCTAGGTCTTTAATGTATGTGGACATAATATGTTTAGGCATGTGGTAATTGGGAGAATTGGAGGTCGGCATTGGGCAAAGGGTTGGAGGAGGAGAAGAGTTGGTCTGTTCCTAAATTGAATACATTCATGTCGGATATAGCTTTTGAATTTTTAAGTTCAGGGGTATTTAGGATTTAGCAAAAATCCTTCTGGTCTAAGGGCATGGGACGGAAGTTGGCTGGTTTTTTTATCATATATTTACTGATTTTGTCAACCAGCTAGTGGATGTCTGTTCCTCTTCACGGGAGTTACCTCCTTTTCAGGGTGCTTTCCTAGCAACCTTATTTTGGGTTTTTTCTTTTCAATTGAAGGAGTTCGTCGGTCCTTCTAGATTTCGGGAAGGAGTGCTGCGGAAATTGGGTGCGAATGGGTTTGAGAACAGAGGGACGACATTTATCCGTACCTCCAAAATGGATGTCAAAGGCAAAGGTTGCAAGGTTGTTTGATGTGGTTAGTTCTCCTTATATGTTAAGTGGATTTATATGAAGAGTTCTTTCTGTGGATAATGGGCGCGTTGGGAGCCCTGTTTTTGATACATAAGGATGGTTATTTTTTTGTCACATTCTCAATTTGAGGCAATAAAAAAGGTGTTTGGGCTAGGACGTTATCCTTTTTGAGGGTTACAAAGGGCATTAACTTCTGATGGGAGCAGCCATGGAGACAGTCAGGAGAGGCTTAGGCTAGGAAGTGACGAAGAGGATCGGCCGTTGGGAGTCTGTGAGGTTCTAATAGTACTTTGGTCCAGCGTTGATTTGTTTAAGTATGGATAACTGCGCTGGTGGATTATAGGACGTTCATTTGTCTTCTGGGCAGCATTGAGTGCAGCGGTCTGCCTAGATAGTTGGCAGCTTGGGTGCCAAGGAATCTAGCGGTCTCACGGTGGATCAGAAGGCGGGGGGATGGTTTGAAAACAGTTACGCTCTGAATTTAAAAGATTTGTTTGCTTGGGCCCAAGCTTCAGATGTACTGGCAATTCATCTGGGACAGATTGATTTTTGGAAAAGGCCCTGCAGGGATGTGATTAAGGATATGAAGTTGATATGTTGCAGCTATGGCTATGTCTCCTAGGTTTTGGTGGTTGGTATGATATCGTTTTCGGAAAGGTGTGGCATGGAGCGAGGTCTGTTCAGTGAGTGAACAAATCTGGGATCAAGGTGAATAAAGCAGTGTCCTGTCTTTCATGGCAAGGAATGGGGAGGTTGTGGTGCGCCACACGGAGTTGGAATTTGGTAAACGGGGAATTTTGGAAGAGGAACAAGATCCGCCTAAACAGGGTTGGTTTGGATACGTGGCATTTGGTGGAACCAGAGGGCATTGAAAAGAGGCTCTGATGTGTGGAGGGACATAAATGTTTGAGGTATCAAAGCATTTATGTTGGTGGCGTGGGGGGGGGTCCTCGAAGTTGGTGGTGCTGGTAAATAGCGGTTCAGGGGGGGGATCTCAAGAGGTCCTGGACTCCCCCCTGGGTGGATTCAAGTGGACGGGTAATTGAATTATCCCGCGGAAGGGATTAAAGTGGACCCGTGCTTAATGGTAATGGAAACTGGCCAGGTGGGTTGATATGTGTCTCTGAGCTGGTGCTTAACGGTTAGAGGCAAGACTCGACCTGGGGACCAAGTTGGGAATATCAAACCTGAGTTTTATGGTTTTGGTAATTGAATTATCCCGCAGAAGGGATTAAAGTGGACCCGTGCTTAATGGTAATGGAAACTGGCCAGGTGGGTTGATATGTGTCTCTGAGCTGGTGCTTAACGGCTAGAGGCAAGACTCGACCTGGGGACCAAGTTGGGAATATCAAATCTGAGTTTTATGGTTTGGGGCTTCGAGGACCACCCCTTCTGGGACATTGTGTTTAAAATGTTATTTTATATGTTTAATAAAAGGCTGCTGTGGCCAATTTATCCAAATACCTCTGGAGTGTTTATTTTGTTGGCGTATGAATCGATGGGGTTGGGTGGCCAATAAGAGTTTTAAATAACTAGGTATGGAAGCTCACATGAATCACGAATACCCATTTATCATGTAGAACACATTATCAAATACTTCACAGTAAAACATTCAACAGTTATTCTTGTAAGGTGCTGGACACCACTCCCAGCCGAGATCTCTTGCAGTGTCCTTTGAGGTAGACATCATCTTCGAAAAGTGTCCAGGCAGAAACACTATCTTCGCAAAGAGTCTCTAAATGTAAAACCAAGAAAGGGCACCTAAAGAGGTGCAACTATTTACAATAAAAGTTTTTGGATCACTCCAAGTTCATGATCGCTAGTTAAAATTGGGAAAACGCTGCCATTGCAAAAACTAGGCAACAAAAAGTGCTACCAGAAAAACATGATAACAAAAAGGCACAACTGGTGCAACAAACCCTCCTGGGTAACGAGATTTGGAAAAGTATTTCTTAACGGCTACCGGATTCAAAGTAGTCGTTGGCAATCCTTAAGTACTCCTCTTCCCACGGGGTTAAGCCAGGGATCTTTGGTTTGGGCTGCCGAACTGGAGGTGATACATGAGCAGCCTGGTTCCTAGGATCGGGTACCTGAGCAGTCTGAGTGGCGACGGTGGGTGGAGGGGCAGCAACAGGTCTCTTTGGCTTGTACCTTTCGATAAACTCCTCCGGAATACGGCAGATATTCAGGGCGTACCACCCCCGTAGTCCTTCATGCAGGGTGAAGGTCACATACTCCCCAGGCTGCAGGTCTCTATCAGGATGCCCCCTCCTCAGATGGGGCTCCACGTCCCGCCGGTTAAAGAACAGGTCGCTGATTCTTTTGGGGTCCGCAATAAATCCGAACCCCTTCTCTCTGTTTACATTCAGCACCTGCCCCCATCCAGCTGCATCCCGGGGACCATGATACCCAGCACGGGCCCTCTCCTTCCGGGCCAGATCCGGGCCCAGCACAGCCTTCTTTCTCTGCTCCCTCTCCCGATATTCCGCTGCCAGCTGTCGAATGGTGTCCCGACATCCTGCCCAACTCTCTTCCTTCTCCCGCTCTTCCCGGGACCTGCTCTCACCCACGGCACCAGCATCCCGGTCCCAGACCAGATCCAGGACGACCTGGCCAGCCGCTGCAACTGCGGTACACCCCAGGGCCTCCCCAGGTGAAGGAACATCCAACATACCTGGGGCCTCCTGGCGGTGCGGCCTCTGCTCTGGTGCAGGCAGTGAGGGGGCGGATGGTGGCTCCGGATCCACAGGGGTCTCTGCGGGGACCTGCGCAGCCGCGTCAGGTCCGGGCGGGAGCTTCGCTTCCACTCCCTGGTCCTCCGGTAACTCCTTCGGGCAGGCGGCACCTAGCTGTACAGTCAGGGTAGAAGTGTCGATCAGCGCTGCCCCGGGACAGTCCGGTGCGGTAGTGGCAGGTACTGATGGAGGGGGTACCGCAGGTGTAGGCCCCGCCGGGGCGTGCTGCCATCTCAGCTTCTCCAAGGCTTCCTTCCTCAGCTGCAGACTGGTTGTCAATTCAGCTATTTCGGCTTCTAGTTGCTGGCGATTCATTCCGGAGTTTGGGTTGGAGCCGTCAGCCATGGCGCCAGGGAGATCCGTTTCCCCGCGCTCTGCAGGCCTCCTTCCCTCACTCTCCAAAATGGTGTTCTGGGGTTCTTCTTCCTGCCTCGGCCCCTTTCCCGCCACTGGCTTCTTCTGCCCCTCCTTCCGGGGGCGGCGTCTTCTTCCAGCACCTCCATACCGAGCCAGTATACGAACCCCTCGTGGGGTGGGCCATGTCACTGTCACATAGTAATTCAGGCAGGGAAGGCCCAATACTCTTCGCGGTGTTTTGTTATGACCTCCCATCTCTTCACGTCCTTCTTCGCCATGCCAGCGGCCATTTCTAATGTCCATTTTACAGTCTATTAAATTAGGTCTTCTGCACATTTTCAAAAGTTCGAAATCTCACAATTTTCAGGTGCACAGACCCCGATGGCATCAGGTCTTGTCATCCTTTTCGTGACGCCAAAATTGGGCCGCCCTCACACCCAGGGCAGCGGGGTACCCGGTACCGGGCCGGTGTCAGGGGGATGTGTCACAGCAGCAGTGACCCGGTCCGTGGCCCTGGGCGTCCAATATCAATGGCGGTGATGTTAATAGTGTTATAGTTTATTTGAATAGTTCGTGACGACACCCGTGGTGTTTGGCAAGGGAGATGTTAAGCCAACGCTGCATGCAGATCCACTGGGACTGATGATATATTGCAGCAAAGATGGTATAGCTCCCCACAGGTGGAGCTGTAGTCCCAGGGCAGTGTAGGTTCAATGGACAAGGAGAGGCGCAGAATGGTATAGATGCTGTTACCCAGATGTAGCGGTGCTGGAGGTGCTAGCGACGAATGAATGGAGGACAGCAGGGCTTGTAGTTTCAACGCTTTACTCACAGTTCTTGGTAACCACTGGTGCCCGCCTCCGTGCCATGTCCTCCGGGGTAGAGACTCAACCAACCTCCCGGGCAAGTCAGGGTTCTCCTCTCCAACACTCCGCCAACATGTGCCTTTCCTGAACGACTCCTCTATTGCGCCTTTTAGTGTGAAGAACTCTAGTACCGTGGTTACTCTGAAGTTCCTCCTGTCAGATGTTCCTAGAACCTTACTTGTATGACAGACAGCTGTAGCCCTGAGAACCTATAGGCAGGGTTCCTCTTCCAACCCACAACTCCTCTCTGTTCTCCTACTCCTTCGTCCGCGCTGTTCTTCTCTCTCTTATGGAAGCTTAGGTTGCAGTTCTACGTCTTTCTCCTTCTCTTCTCTTTCCCGTGCCAGCTGGCTCAGATCACTGAGGCAGCTGCAGCACTCCTTCTAAACTGAACTCAAACTGAACTCAAAACTAACTTCAGAACTGAACTCCTCTCGCCTGACCTCCCGTCAGACTGACCTGCAATTTTAAACCTTCCCACTCTTTTAAATGGATCTCAACTCCACCCACCTCCCAGCACATCTCGTGTTACGAAGCAAGGAATCACCAGAGGTGCTCTGCTACCCTCTAAGCATGAGCCGCAATGTGATCAGTGCTGAACTATACTGTGTGTGGGATGCAGGTGTTGGAGTGAGGAAAGGAGTTCCCAACTTACCTAGGCGGTGGGGCACTACATCTTAGGAGAAGGTGCAGTACCTCTGTGGCGACTGAGTCTCAGGGGCGCCACACTTGCCTCCTGCTTTGTCCTGCATCTTTCAGATAAGTTATTTGTCTGCTTGAATCTTTTTGCATTTGATCCATTTTTTGTGTTCCTCTGATTTCTGCTTTGCTGGTGTGAGTTCAGCCTTGTTCCCTGCTGGGACCTGTGCTGGACTCTGTTCCATATGTCACAGCTCATGTCAGTGTTTCCAGTATTTCTAATCCCGCTATATCAGTATCTTTTGTTTTGTGTCCAGTTCACACTAGAGTTCTGATTTAGTGGGAGAGAGGTCTTGTGGCCTCAGTATTTTTGCATATCAGACGTGTTGGATTTTTTCTTAGGGTTTTTTGCATGATTGCAGACAGTATCCTTTCCTGTCCTGTTCTATCTAGACAGTTTGGGCCCCATCAATTGCTTACTCTATTTTCTGCCTGTGTTTTGTGCCTCATCTTGTCTCACTGGCAATATATGTTCGGGGGCTATCTATTCCTTTGGGGTTCTACTATGGGGAAGTTTAGCATTCCCTTTTCTCTCTTTAGGCTTAGTTAATTCTTTGGCGTCTAGGGCATCATTGGTACATCCCACGGCTAATTCTAGTTGTGCTGTCAGTTTAGGGGTCTGCAATCCGCTAAGTTACCAACTTCTCTGGTTATCTGGTTGCCTAGTGCATTCCCCTGCTATCCTCCTCCATTACCTAATCATAACAGAATATGCCTCAAGAGCTTAAAAGGGTGAGTTATCAGAATGAGTGGTATATACCTATTACGGGTATCCGGGGCTCTGCTCTTTTCTCCTGGGTGTTCCTAGGCCACAGTCAGTTATGAAACCGTGACACTACCCCCTCTTCTAGGGGGATGCATTGGTCCCCCAGGCTTCCAAGGAAAGATAGCATGAAAGGCTCTGACTATTCACTCTACCCTCATGGATCGAATTGGAACCCAGGATCTCTCCTCCGGTCCATATCCCTTCCAAAGTATGAGGTATTGAAGGGAATTACGGACCCTCCAAGAATCCACAACCCATTGCACCTCATACACTAGACTGTCATCAACAGCTGCTGGAGGAAGCGGGGACAAGGATGATCTCACTGAGGGAACAAATTCCTTCAACAGGAATGTATGGAAGACATTAGGGATACGGAGTGATGGAGGAAGCTTCAATCTAAATGCCACCGAATTGACCACTTCCAGTCACTCACAGCGTCCTTAGGCCAGAGTAAGTTATGAAACTGTGACTCCTGTATGGGGTAAAGTATATTAATTTGACTAAGAACATTGTATACAGGTAAAATGTGTGAAAGACAAAAAATGAAGGCTTTTTATGAAGGCTCTGGGTATTTTTGGTGTCTTACGGCATGATTAATCTGGAAAAAGTGAAACTGTATGCCAGCCATCTCCTGCTCTCGAGCAGCTGGTGGAAATATGTACATGCAGAAAGGAGAAGATGGATGATCCATATCCTGTCCCCAGTGTCAATGTATCAGGACTCCAGCTCACCCCAATTGCACTCTGATACCGTGAGCCTGGAAATTCACAGCCCCTGGTAGTTTTGCTCTCTTTCAATGGTTTCTGCAGCTGTCTTTCTCTGAGCCAAGGGGGGCAACGGCACATCGAAGAAATGAGCCGGGATGCTCGGTTCACATAGGCACATCTGGAGATGTCAACAGGGAAAATTCACAAAATTCTTGTCTTGTATTCTCAGTAAAAAGTCAAACTGAATTTTTCTCCTAGTTGACAGTAATGGGAATCAGACCAAGGAACGAACTGATCCTGCACAGAAGATATATTATTGTCTCTGATTACTGACATCCTGATAATACTTCTCAACTTTTCTGCACTCAGGAGACTCGATGAGGTGAAGAATATGTGCCCAGTGCACAGACCTTGATATACAAGACCGGGTAAGGATGGAATTACATCATCAAAATCTGCGGGTTCTTCCTATATACATGTAATGTGCAGAGCCAGCTTTAGGTTACATTCTACACTAGTTGGAAATACATGGGATGTTGTTCTGTGGATTTGTGTTCTTAAAATCTGATGCATATTGCAGAACCAGCATTATACCGTGTTTCCCCGAAAGTAAGACCCTGTCTTACATTAATTTTACCCCAAAAAGTCCCACCCTGTCTTACTTTCGGGGGAGGTCTTACATTAGCCGAAAAAAAATGACAATTTCTTTTTAACCAATAAATTAACATTTATTAACATGCTGTTATACCCCATAACAGTGCCGTATCCCACTGCACACAGCCCCACACCCCATAACAGTGCCGTATCCCACTGCACACAGCCCCACACCCCATAACAGTGCCGTATCCCACTGCACACAGCCCCACACCCCATAACAGTGCCGTATCCCACTGCACACAGCCCCACACCCCATAACAGTGCCGTATCCCACTGCACACAGCCCCACACCCCATAACAGTGCCGTATCCCACTGCACACAGCCCCATACCCTATACAGTACATGTTTCCCTACTTGGTTTTTAAATGCTGGACGTTTTCCTCTGCGGTGCGGCTGTGGGTGCGGAAGGCCTGTGCTGCAGGGAACGCTGTGCCAATCAGCAGGGAAACAGCGGTGACGTGGGGCTGGGGCGGCCAATTACAGCCCGAGCTGCTGGACCAATCAGTGCTCGAGCCGGGGGCCGGCGGTGACGTGGGGAACAGGGGCGGCCAATGAGCTGTTGAGCTGGGCGGATTGCGGGGTTAACACGGCGAGTTAACCCCATGAGCGCTGGACCCGCCCAGCTGCACCTGAGGACACCTCTGGAGCCTGGGGACCCAATGGGGGACAGCGGCAGCCCAAAGGTAAGGGCCTTACATTTCACAGCGGCCCCCAACCCTGACTTACATTCGGGGGAGGCCTTACATTGAAGGACCCCCCCGTAACCCCCACCCTGTCTTACTTTCGGGGGGGTCCTACTTTCGGGGAAACACGGTACTTGCCGCAAACTGGAAAGCAAGCTGACTGGTGCTGATCAGAAATCTGCAGCCTAAACTGACTGCAATATATACGGCAAAATTTCACCCAGTGCAATTTAAAAGTAAAATTTTTAACAAATCAGCAGCTTTTTCATAATAAAATCTGCAACAAAAGCCACAAGACTTAGGAAAAATTTGCTGCTATGGATTTTGGTGTGGATTTCCCGCTCCAGAAAATCATGAGATCAGTCTTGTGCATATGTATTCTTAAAGTCCATTTACAGTGTAAGATTGGTGTTACTAAGAACGTTCATTTCTTAATACTCTTGTAGTCTAAACAGGCTGCCAATTGTTACAGACCTGTCTCGTGTATCCCAAGCTCGAATTCCTTCCCCTGGATCTGCTGCCCTCTGTTGTGCTCCACGACTGGTTTTGCAAATTGCCCTGCGTAGATCAATGAGATAATCTCTCTAGACCTATTAAAGGCCCATTAAGACACACACCTGTCTTGTGATCGAGACTCTAGACCTCTATGTTTGGTGTGCTCCACCTTCTGTACATTCTGTACTTTACTTGCTTCCATCCCTGCTAGATTCCACATCATCCGTCTCGCTGCTCCTGAGATTCCTGAGTGTGCCAATTCCTCACTGCCAAAGCCTTCCTGCTTGCTGCAACAAAGCCAGTGGTCTATGTGCCCACCCTGACCTGGTGCTTAGAGGATCCACCCCACCTAGTCTACCGAAAACTGATCACCCGACCAACAATCAAATTGCTCACTCGTCAGGTGAAATGATCTTTTGGTTTGCTCACATGATCATTGTTCTGTGTAAACAGGATTCATGCTGCTGAAAACGATGGTAGCCTATGCACACCAAATGGTCTATTACTGATTGTTCAGTGCATATCTGACGCGTGGTCTGCCTGTATAATCAGGCTATTAAATGACCGTCAATGGGTAAATATTTACTGATCAGTGGTTATAGAATGCCACAAAGTCAGCTAATGTAAAATCACCTTTGGTTTCACCTGTTCTGAGGGATTTTCCAATGATCCCAGAACAAGATTGTGACGTTGGGCTAGTGTCTTGACCTTGATCCTCTGACTCAGACCTTTGGCATGTGTAACTATGTCTGTGTCATGTCACTATGTGCTTAAGGTGTTACTCAGAGGTTACTAAGGGGTGCCATTTGTAAACAGTAGATTTTTTTTTTTTTTACTAAAAATGAATTTGTATACAGAATGTGGATGACTGGAGTAAAGTTGAACTTTTCCTAAAGCTAAATTTAGTATCATCACATGATGTCGTGGGTCGCCCTCCCAGGGCTGTGGGGTACTCGGTACCGGGCCGGTGTCAGCGCGATGTGTCACAGCAGCAGTGACCCGGTCCGTGGCCCTGGGCACCCAAATAATAGGGGAGATTGAATGGTGGAATGTAGTTAAGTGAATAGTTCGTGACGCCACCTGTGGTGTTCGGCAAGTGAGATGTTAAGCCAACGCTGCATGCAGATCCTCTGGGGCTGGTGGTATGGTGCAGCAAAGATGTAAAAGCTCCCCACAGGTGAAACTGTAGTCCCAGGGCAGTGTAGATGTGGTTGGTACGGGGATGTAGCAGTGCCGGAAGGGTAGGAAACAGACAAAGACACAGTGGGGTGCAACTTCTGTACCTTTACTTGATAAATGCAGTCCAGGGTCCTGATTACACATGGTACCAGAGCAGGCTAGGGATTCTCTCTCAGCAGATGGGCTGTGCAGTCTCCTTCTTAGTGCTTATTTGAGTGAAGTACTCCTAGTACTGAGTTACACTGAATTTCCTCCTAATTCTCTTCTATTCTCACTCCTCGTATGGCAGACAGCTGTAGCTGCTATTCCTCTCTTGGCTCACTCCGTGTTGTTGTGCCTCCGAGTCTTAGATGGGGGTAGGGCATTTACAGCCTCCTACTCCTCTGGTGTCTGTTGCAGGACCATTAGTATCCGTACAACCGTGGAGACCAGGCTCCAGTTCATGCGCTCTCACTGGAGATGATCCTTTCCTCTCCGCTCGATCTCCGCGCTTCTTCCTCACGTCTGCACACTTCTCCCTCCTCACACTAACTGACCACTCTTCCCTCTTGGCCCTCAGAGAGCACTCCTCCCCTAAATTCCGGTTCAGAGTCCCCCCTGCTGGCCTGGAGTGGAACTGTGTTGCATGTATAGGTTACCTGCGAGAGAGACCCTTCACTGCTTCCAAACCTGGAATTACCCTCCCTGGAGGAAGGCAATGCCATTGTGGTGGCCATACTCCTGGGGGCGCCACAGTCGCATGACATAAAATATTAGGTTTAAAAAAATCAAATTTTCTACAAAATTATATTCCAGGTAACAACATTGTAATCACAAATGTTACTGTAAGAACCTAGATGAAAATGCAAACATTTCTCCCTTGTAATACAGATTGCTGCTGTGGGTGTGAACCTGGCCATACACTTGAGAATGACAGCCATCTCTCGCAACCTACAAATGAGAGTGACATACATCTCTCCCAAATTCTCGGTACATATGAGAATGACAGCCATCTCTCCGAATTCTCCATACACATGAGAATGACAGCCATCTCTCCGAATTCTCCATACACTTGTAGAATTGATTGGCTTCAGAGGTCACTTTCTGAGGGCTTTGAAGCAAAGACCTGGAGTGTCTACCCGGATCACCTGGTAAGTGAAGAAGCGAGTATAGTTCATATTATTTTATCACATTTATTTTTTGGGGTTTGGGGTAGCTATCATTTTAACACATTACTGTGTGTGCTGTCAGGATTTTCCAGTGCCTGGAGCGGGCGGTCCTGTGACCGCAAGTGTGCAATTTGCATACTTTCGGTCACATTCCGACAAGACTGTCATGGACATGCATTGAGCGAGTCTGTGCACGTCTAGTCGGCATGTGACTGAAGGAGAGAAGGCCAGGCTATGGTGCTGGCAGGGCACTGGGTCCAGAACTGCTGGGGTCGAGCCTCCTGTTGCAGGTGGGAAGGAGATTGAGTACGACCTGCAAGAGGGGGCGTGGTGAGTCTGGAGAATATAAGGGGTTTTGCGCGGGTAGAGGGAAAGAGTTCCTGCCAGAGTGAAGTGACAGTGAGGACCTGCGCCGCTAGTAAGGATAGGCCGTGCGGCAGCAATAAGGGTTCGGTGCAGTAAGGACCGGGAGACGTCGTCGGACATGCTGTGGAGGGCACGCTGAGTGGGAGAATGCCGTGAAATACTCTTGGCTGCAGAGTGCGTAACGGACTAGGGGCTTCCCGCCGGAGAGCAGATCCAGTGAGGATTGTTGCCGGACTGAGGGGAGAGATAGGCCGCAGAGTAGAGATCCTGGACGGGTACGGCGGAGACTCTCAAGTACATGCAGGCGTGCAACGGAATGCACGCCAAGTGGAGGATTGTGGAGGACTCCACTTTCTTGCGCAGCAGCTGAATGGACTAAGGGCTCAGCAGGCAAAACCGGTGACCGCCAGCTGCCGCCAGAAGTGAGACCATTTGTTAGGAGAGGACGGGGAGTGGGAAAACTGCGCACGCTTTCCTCAAAGTAGCGCAGTGACCAGAGAGGGGAGGACGCTGACTCAGGAGGAGAGAGTACACGGGTACAGCTGCTGGAGTCAGAGAGACCGCAGACACAGGCGGTGGGCAGTGAGTACGTGAAGCCTGGGACTGCACTGTCAGGAAGGTTGCTGACTCCCCTCCTTGATAAGACGTTGGCTCACAGAGAGACTGTGTACCGCGACCAGACGCTCCCTCGCAGAGAGACCGGGTTATGTGCTGAGACACTCCCCAGTGACTAAGGAGCGTACAGTAATGGGACAGTGACCTGTACAGAGAGACTGTGTTACGTACATGCTTGCAGTGATTTGTGTGTTAAGGCAGAGCCCCTGACCTCGGTGGGAGAACACCGCTGCCGTATGAGAGAGCAGGACTTGGAGCAAAGGGGAATACTGCCATCCTCAAACCCCTTTGCCTCCCGCATTAACCTCTCACACCCCAGCTGGACTATATTAAAGGCCCCGGAAACAGAGGACAGCAAGCACTGCTGGTGCCTCGGTGCCAACGTTTGACAAGAGTGATCCCTTCAAGCAAGACCCCTGAGGACTGATAAGTTTGTCTCATAGGAAAGATACCTTTATACTGTTTTGAATGCCGTATATGCCTCTCTGCTGTTGATATAACCTGTTCACATCATATTCTCTGCCATACTGTTTGTTTTACCAGTATTATTCCCTATAAATAAACCTCCCCTTTAACTGTTGGTCCGTTTGTTCCGTGGTGACATATTGCGATCCCTGCTCGCTTTTACAGATATACAGACTGTTAATCTGAATTACGGTTAACTTGTTTAACCCTCAGCCCTATAACTGTGTTTCCTTTTGTTTTCTCCCTGCAAGGAGATTATCCATGTATTGATAAAGTCAATAAGTGTTAACCCCTGCTCTGTGCTTCTGTGTCACTGTGGTAATTGCAGGTACGCAGGATGCAGTGACGAGTCGTGAGACAATTTGGTGCTTTCTATAATAACGTTTATAAGACTAGAGGGAACTTTCCTCAGTCACGGCTGGATCACCAAAAGGGGTAACACGGGTTACCCTCGCAGGGGCTCTAAAACAAGCAAACACAAACGGGTAGAACACGACTACTTCCGGCAATAGCCGGTCACTATAGGGCCGCGGTATGGCCGACTACGGGTCCGTAAATATATAGTCAACTTAGCCGTCCAGATGTCCCTCGCCGTTCGGGATGGTGGTCTTTCGACGTAGTAGTCACTGGGCCCAGTTGCTGAGGCATTGACGAAGTCTTCGCGCTCTCCGGCGCGCTGATGACACTGAAGCCCCACAGGCCCCGGTGGAGTCCCCGGACTGGGGCAAGCGGCAGCGATGTAGGGTGGCGAATCACAGACCACCTGCGCAGCTAACGTCTGTGACGGGGAGTCCGCGGCCAGCAGAGGCTCGGCCCCTGCTGTGGACCGGAGCGGGACAGTGGTGGCCGGAGGCGGCACTGTACTTGCTGCGGCCACTGGTGAGAGCAGGGCGGCCGCGGGTGGTGGGGAACAGGCCGCAGCCGCGGGCTGGAGTGAGATGGCAGCGGCCACGGGTAGGCCGCAGCCGCGGGCTGAGGGGAGGCGGCAGCAGCCGTAGGTTGAACTGTGGCCGCAGTGGCCGCGGGCTGGAGCGGGGCAGCAAGTCCCGGATGATTGCCTAGGTACCGTCCTTCTAGAGTCCTCGTTGAGCGTCCTCCCTGGCACTGGTGAGTCGCTCTCGCTTTCAGCTGCTCCCACGGTCTCCTGCTGTCTCTGTGTCGGTCCGCCGACTCACCGTCCCGGGAATTCCCCACCTCCTTTATCCTGGTCCCTCCCCAAGCCCATCTGTCCGTCACAATGGTCCGTCCTCGAACTCCATCCCCGGGGACAGTTTCCCCCGGAACCCAGATGACGGCTCCCTTGGTTCCGGCCCGGACACTCGACGGGAGCCGTTCCTCCCACATTACTGCATCCAATTACCTGTGTAACAACTGCATGCAATCAAGTCCAATACTTGCAGCCATTTGCCCGCTCCCTTCCTGACAACATGTCCCAAGTCTGGACAATCCCTTTAATTAGTGTGTGACGCCCCCAGGAATATGGCCGCCACAGTGGCTTTGCCTTCCTCCAGGGGAGGGTAATGCCAGGCTTGGAGGCAATGATGGGTCTCTCTCGCAGTCAATCCATACATGCAACACAGTCCCACTCCAGGCCAGCAGGGGGAACTCTGAACCTGGATGAAGGGGAGGCGTGCTCTCTGAGGGCCAAGAGGAAGGAGTAGTCAGTTAGTCTGCGGAGGGTGAAGTGTGCAGACGTGTAGAGAGAAGCTGGAGGTTGAGCTAGGAAAGGATAGCTCCCTCACAGTGAGCGCATGAACTGGAGCCTGGTCTCCACGGTTGTACGGATACTATCGGTCCTGCAACAGATAGCAGAGGAGTAGGAAGCTGTAAATGCCCTACTCCCATCTAAGACTTGAGGGCACAACAGCAGCTTGGATAGCTGTCTGCCGTGCAAGTGAGGTTCTTGGGAACATCTGACAGGAGGAACTTCAGAGTAACTAAGTACTGGAGTGCTTCACACCACAAGGCGCTAGGAAGGAGACTGCACAGCCCGTCTGTGAGAGAGAATCCCTGAGTTGCTTCCAGGCTAGCCTGCTCTGTTACCATCTGTAATCAGGACCCTGGACTGCAGTTATCAAGTAAAGGTACAGAAATTGCACCCCGCTGTGTCTTGTATGCTTCCTGCCCTTACGGCACTGCTACACCACCGTGCCAACCATCTCTACACTGCCCTGGGACATTAGCCCTGCCTGTGGAGGGCTATACCATCACCATACCACCTGTCCCAGCGGAGCTGTCTGCAGCGTCGGCTTAACATCTCCCTTGCCGAACACCACAGGTGGCGTCACGAACTATTCCATTACACTATTACATCTCCCCAATACTTGGGCGCCCAGGGCCACGGACCGGGTCACCGCTGCTGTGACACATCCCACTGACACCGGCCCGGTACCGAGTACCTCACAGCCCTGGGAGGGCGACCCAATTTGGCGTCACGAACAGGATTACGGAACCCGGTATCCCCGGGTCCTGTGTGCCAGAGACTGTGTTTGTGCAAAAAGACTGTGTGTGAAATTGACGCCAGTTGCCGCCATTGCCGCGCTGCTTGGTGCGCGCGGGAAGAAAGAGGTGGGCCTTCGTGGGTGGAGCCTGCCGCAGAGCGCGAAGAAGTGAAGTGCCGTGCGGGAAGAGAGGACAGCGCGCGAGGGGAGGAGGAGCTGAGGCCTACAGCCCGGAGCGTCGGGCCTGTGAAGCGGCCGCCGGTGAGCTCACCTAACCCCCAGCCCTGGCTAACGTTAACTAGAGGGGGAGAAGATGTCCGCACTAAACGGTGATGCAGCGGCAGGCGCCGCTGCCAACCCTGCGGTACCGCCAGCGCCAGGAGGAGCGCCCGCCGCAGCAGTCCCCATAATGCCACTATCCATGCCCTACATACCGGGAGCGGCCTGGCTACCGCAGTACTCGGGTGAGTCACATACCCTGAGTGAATTTAAAGAGAGACTGTGCAGTATGTTTAAAGTATACCCTCTGTCTGAAAGCCAGAAAGTAAATATCCTGATTGGACAGCTAACGGGTGCAGCGCTGAGAGAAGTGAAAGCCTGGCAGGACACTGATAAAGAGACTGTTGCAAAGGTCCTGGCCAAACTGAAGAGCACCTTTGACACCGGTACTGTAGCTGAAATCAAGATGAGGTTCTTTGGCGCTAAACAGAAGGCGCAGGACAGTATCAGGGATTTTGCTCTCAACCTGCAGGAGGCGCTGCGAGCAGTCAAGCAAGTTGATCCTGACGGCGTAAAGGAAGAAGATAAACTGTTGAAGGAGCAGTTCATTGAAGGACTCCTGTCTAGTACCCACAGAGGACAGTTGCGTATCATAACCTTGCAAAACCATGATCTGGACTTTGCTGAATTTAAGGACAGGGCTATTCGGGTACTGCAGGAATCCAATGACAGCCGTCCAGCGCCCCCTAGGCGCCTAGCGATCACCTACCATCAGGAAGCCCCATCTTTCCCTTCCATCTCTGTGGAGGCTGATGCCCAGACTCTGGATAAAGATCCAACTGAGGAGCTGCGTCTTCAAGTCCAGGAGCTGACCAAAGGGATGGCTGCACTTACCAAAACCGTGCAGTCCCTGCAAGTGTCCTCCAAAGACAAGGTCCAGCTTGCTTCCAGTCCAGAGGATGTCCCGTGGCTCTGGAGGAGGAGAACCCCGCCACTTCGAGGAAGGAACAACGATCGCTATGACCAGGATGGACGTCCCATCTGTCGTCGCTGCTACAAGGCAGGTCATCTTGCCAGGTACTGTCCTTTAAATGAGCAACCCCTGGGGAAAAGGGCCAACCCCCAGGAATAGGATCCCCAGGCCCAAAGAACTGGAGAGCCAAGTATGTGGGAGGGAGACCAATCCTTCCTGTGGTGATTGACGGCATCCCCATGAACGCTTTGCTGGACACTGGCTCCCAGGTGACCACTATGCCGTACATTTTGTACAAGAGGTATTGGGCTGATTCAGAACTTACCCGTGGCCCAACTGATGAACTGACAGTAGTTGCTAGTAATGGTCAGTCTTCACCGCAGATAGGCTGTAAAGAAATTACTGTCAAAATGGGGCGGGTAGAGCTAAAGTCTCAAGGTTTAATAGTTGTTGATATTGATCGACCTGAATGTAATCGCATGATGACTCTTGGTACAAATGTAATTGAAAACTGTCTGTCCGAGGTTATTGTCTTGTTGCAACAGGTGGCTGAGACTGCTGGTTCCGGAGAACAATGAGTCCTGCAGAAGGAGATCCGAGCCCTGATGCAAAGGCAACAGGTAGAACTCTCTGGCGGAGAGATTGGCAGCGTCAGAGTGAGTGATGCTTTTCCCATTGTAATACCCCCCAGATGTGAAATGTTGGTTTGGTGTCGGGCAGCTATAGGTCTTAGAGGGAGAGATTACCAGGCATTGGTAGAACCAGTATACTCCGAGAGCCAGCCCACTGTCCTGACAGCCAGAGGGGTGGTTGATGTACGAAAGGGGAGAGTACCTGTACGCCTTTTGACTTGTGGGGAAGAGGAAGCCACAATACCTCGGTACGCCACAGTTGCTAAGCTGCTCACCGTTAATAACAACTCTTTGCAAGCAGCAGAACCCTTGGTCTCATCCGATCAGGTGGAGGACGATGGCTCTGTGAAGCAGCCAGATGAGTGGTGTCAGCAACTGCAGGTGGGAACTGACTACTCTACACCTTGATACCAGAAAAATGGGGTTTACAGAGTGACACAAGAGTATGAGCGGGTATTCAGCAAACACCCACTAGATTTTGTGCAGGCAAAAGGGGTTCAACATCATATCCCCACGGGAGACCATCCACCCATAAAGAAGAGGTACAGACCTATACCCCCAACATAGTACCAGTGTGCTAAGAGTATGTTGAGGGAGATGAAGGAGGCAGGGGTCATCAGAGACAGTTGTAGCCCCTGGGCAGCTCCAATAGTGTTTGTAAAGAAAAAGGATGATACCATGAGAATGTGTGTTGATTACAGGAAAATTAACAGCATTACACATAAAGATGCCTACCCATTACCTAGAATTGAGGAATCATTGGCTGCACTTAAAACTGCTAATTACTTTTCCACCTTGGATCTCACTAGTGGGTATTGGCAGGTTCCCGTGGCAGAGGCAGACAAGGAGAAAACCGCATTTACCACTCCAATGGGTCTCTGTGAGTTCAATTATATGCCATTTGGGCTCTGCACTACTTCAGGAACATTTCAACGGCTGATGGAGTGCTGCCTGGGACACATGAACTTTGAGACGGTCTTGTTGTACCTGGATGATGTCATTGTTTTCTCCAAAACCTATGAAGATCATCTGGAGCACCTGGCTGAAGTGTTTGAAGCTTTGTCCAATTTTGGCCTGAAGGTGAAGCCCTCCAAGTGCCACCTCCTGAAGCCCAAGGTGCAGTACCTCGGTCATGTGGTCAGTGCAGAAGGTGTGGCACCAGATCCTGATAAGGTCACAGTCATCCGGGACTGGCCGAAGCCCAGCAACCTTCATGAAGTACGCCAATTCCTTGGACTGGTAGGCTACTACCGAAGATTCATCAAGGGCTTTACTGAAATAGCCACCCCTATGCAAAATCTCCTGGTGGGGCAGTCCAAGAAGACCAAACAGAAAAATTCCACCTTTGAGTGGACTGAAGAGTTGGAAAGGTCCTTCACCAGATTGAAGATGGCTCTCACAGGAGACGAAGTTCTGGCCTACCCAGATTATGACAAACCCTTTGTGCTGTACACAGATGCCAGCAACGTGGGACTAGGAGCAGTACTGTCGCAGGTACAGAATTGGAAAGAAAGAGTGATCTCCTATGCCAGCAGGAAGCTGTGCCCCACTGAAAGGAACCCTGATAATTACAGTTCTTTCAAGCTGGAGTTCCTTGCCATAGTCTGGGCTGTCACCGAGAGGTTCAAACATTACCTAGCCTCTGCCAAGTTTACTATCTTCACGGACAACAATCCGTTGACGCATTTGGACACTGCAAAACTAGGAGCACTGGAACAGCGATGGATGGCTCGGCTATCGAACTATGAGTTTACCATCAAGTACCGGGCAGGGCACAAGAATGCCAATGCTGATGTGCCTTCCAGAATGCCTAACCTACCAGATGCAGGAGAAAACCCTGAGGCTCTTGAAGAGATAGAGCTACCTCCCTTCCACCGGCCACTTGCGGCCCAGCGTGCTCAAGGAGTGAGAAACAGACGGTCTGGCTTGAAGGAGGTCACCCTGAGTCCATTGCCCCATCATGACTGGGCAGAAACGCAAGATAGTGACCCTGCAATCCGCCTAGTGAAGGAGCTGATGACACAAGCCGACTCACGTCCAGTGTCGGATGCTCCTGAGGAAACTCAGCAGTTGTGGAAGGAGAGAGGCTGGCTGTTCATTTATGAGGGGAAGCTGTGTCGGAGGAGTATCAATGCCTGCACTCATGAGCTGGTTTGGCAGGTGATAGTCCCAAAGAGAGAGGCATCAATGGTCCTGGAAGCATGCCACAATGGAGCTGGACACTTCGGATAGAAGAAGTTGGAAGTATTGCTCCGAGAGAGGTTCTACTGGGCTGGTATGAGGAAAGCCATTGAGAGGTGGGGCCGGGAGTGTGGAAAATGTAACCTGCGCAGAAAGGATCGAGACAGCCAGACAGCTCCTCTACAGCCAATCATCACCAAACAGCCCCTTGAGCTGGTAGCCCTGGACCATGTGAAGCTGGTTCCAAGCCGGTCAGGCTACATCTATGCACTCACCATTGTGGACCACTACTCAAGATTCCTGGTAGTTGTGCCTGTCAAAGATCAAACTGCCAGGACAGCAGCCAGAGCGTTCCAGCAGCACTTCTGTAGACCACATGGGTACCCGGAGAAAGTGCTTACAGATCAAGGTCCAGCTTTCGAGGCAGAAGTGTTCCAAGAATTCTGTAACCTGTATGGTTTTAAGAAGATCCGGACAACACCGTATCATCCACAGACCAATGGCATGTGCGAGAAGATGAACCAGGTAGTGATTGACCTCCAGAAGACTTTGCCCTTGGAGGAGAGGAATCTGTGGCCAGAGAAGTTGCCCGATCTGGTGGACCTTTACAACCATATCCCAGTGAACTCCATCAACTGTACCCCAGTCTATCTAATGAGAGCAAGACCTGGTATGCTGCCTGTTGACTTGGACATGGGACACGGAGAGGCAGCAACAGTACCGGAGAGATCAAGAATGCGTGGAAAGGAGACTGGCTCAGGCAAGGCAAAAGCAGGAGAAGCTTTACAATCAAAATGCACCTGCCGTTCCTTTGTCACCGGGGGAGCAAGTCTTGAAAAGGAAGAGAAGGTTGCACAAGTTGGATGATCAGTGGGAATCTGAACCTTATACCATTCTGCCCTCGAACTTTGATAATGATAAGGTATGCCTTGTGAGTAAAGATCGAGGAGAGACCTCAGCAGCGGTATCAAGAGATCACTTGAAGTTGTGTCCTGACCAGGTGAAAGAAAGAAAAGAAGCCCATCGTGGAAGAAGAGAAGGTCAGCACAGTGCTTGGAGAATTCCCTGCGAATTGGACAAAAGTAAACGATGCTATAGTGGTGCCAGTGTTGCTGTTTCCCCAAGTGGTAGCACAGGAAGATGTGACTCAAGAGAATCAGGAAAATCAGGTAGCAGATGCCACACCAGCAGTGGAGCCAGAGAACCCTCGCCCTGCCAGTGGTGAATCTGCCGTGCCCCTGGTGAGTCTAAGAGTCGGTAGGAGAATGCTACCCAGTTTGCCCACACTAGAGTTACACAGGTCTACCCGCACTACACAAGGTATACCACCCCTTAGATATCGCATATAGCAAAGTTAATGTAAATGTTGAAATTTTGTAAATGTGTAACTGTCTTTCAAGCTTTTGTGCCTACAGGTAGCCTGTAAGAGTTTTCTTTGGAGTTTTGTTTTATGGACACTGAACCACAGGACTTATGTGTGGTCAAAAACTTTATTTGTAAATAATTTACCATTTGCCCAGGAATGGACCATGGACATTGATGCTGGACTTATCATCATAGGACCATTTTTGAAGCACTTGGTTTTTGTACATTTTTCATTTTTAAATCTTGTACAATTATTATTGTGTAACTGTTTATATGTTTTGCATGTTTTTGTTCAGCCCAGGAGTGCTGACTTGCACTAGGGGGGAGTGTGGCACTCCCAGGAGTATGGTCGCCACAGTGGCTTTGCCTTCCTCCAGGGGAGGGTAATACCAGGTTTGGAGGCAATGATGGGTCTCTCTCGCAGTCAATCCATACATGCAACACAGTTCCACTCCAGGCCAGCAGGAGGAACTCTGAACCAGGATTAAGGGGAGGGGTTCCCTCTGAGGGCCAAGAGGAAGGAGTGGTCAGATAGTCTGCGGAGGGTGAAGTGTGCAGACGTGTTGGAAAGAAGATGGAGGTTGAGCAGGGAAGGAGAGCTCCCTCAGCTGAGAGCGCACGAACTGGAGCCTGGTCTCCACGGCTATACGGATACTAAAGGTCCTACAGCAGATACCAGAGGAGTAGGAGGCTGTAAATGCCCTACTCCCATCTAAGACTTGAGGCACAACAGCAGCTTGGATAGAGAGCCAGGACTAGAGAGGAGTCCCCGAGAGAGGCTACAGCTGTCTGCCGTGCAAGTGAGGTTCTTGGGAACATCTGACAGAAGGAACTTCAGAGTAACTAAGTACTGGAGTGCTTCACACCACAAGGCGCTAGGAAGGAGACTGCACAGCCCGTCTGTGAGAGAATCCCTGAGTTGCTTCCAGGCTAGCCTGCTCTGTTACCATCTGTAATCAGGACCCTGGACTGCAGTTATCAAGTAAAGGTACAGAAATTGCACCCCGCTGTGTCTTGTCTGCTTCCTGCCCTTACGGCACTGCTACATCACCGTGCCAACCATCTCTACACTGCCCTGGGACATTAGCCCTGCCTGTGGAGGGCTATACCATCACTGCTGCACCATACCACCTGTCCCAACGGAGCTGTCTGCAGCGTCGGCTTAACATCTCCCTTGCCGAACACCACAGGTGGCGTCACGAACTATTCCATTACACTATTACATCTCCCCATTACTTGGGCGCCCAGGGCCACAGACCGGGTCACCGCTGCTGTGACACATCCCACTGACACCGGCCCGGTACCGAGTACCCCACAGCCCTGGGAGGGCGACCCAATTCTGTCTCCTCCAGTGTTTGGCCCTTCTATTGGGATCGAAACAGGATGCGAAATGCAAAACAATGAATGTTTTCTTAGCAGCTTTGCAACGGTGATAATGAGGACGTAAGATTTTGTTTTACGTGTTTGCATTTCTCTTTTGCTCCTCTAGCAAGTGAGGCCAGTCAGTACATACAGAACTAAGCAGTACCAGACATATGAAAGATCTCGCTTCATTTGAGCTGAAAAGACAGATATTCTTTTAGACAGCTGCCTATGGCGAGTATAATAATGAGGGATAACAAAGTGATCTGTGCTGCTTGCCGTACACTTCTAGAAACGCTCCTGAACACCCACTGGACCCTTCTATGAAAATCAAGCAAAAGGGGTGAATTCCCCTCGCTGTTCTACTGTTCTCTGTACGTTCTGCTCGCAAATAAAGAAATTCCTAACATATCACTGAATAAACGTATGCAAATGTGAAGCCAGATCTTAAAGAGCTTCTTTAAACTTTAAAAGAACACAAAGCCTGGAAATTAATGTGAAAATCAAACAAGAAATATAGTTATGCTCAATTTTTACTAGTTTACAGAATTGTCTGCATGATCCTAAGCCAGTCTTGTAGAAATCCTGCAGAATGCAGCGGTTAACCTCCTGTTCCATCTTTAGAGGAGGGCTGACTGAAGCCAGTCCCCGCAGCAAAGGAGGCAGGACTTATTGATCTTTTGGCCTACTGCAGACAAGAAAATGGTGGGAGGCTCCTGCTGCAGCCAGATCTGCAGCAGAAATGTTATCAAAACTGCAGCAAGCAGCCCTGTAATTGATACATTGCTGGAATCAGGGTCTCTGCACCCACATCATGCGGCTCTAAAACAGAATCTAAGATAGATTCCCTTTAAAGAGTTTCTCAGCTTTAACTGTAGTAGGTGATAAAATAGAATAAAAGTAGGGCCAGGGTCACACTTGCGAGAAACTTGCACGAGTCTCACGTCTCATGCCAGCACTCGGGACCGGAGTGTGCGGCTGCATGTATTTCTATGCAGCTGAGAACTCCGGTCCGAGTGCCGGTGGCAGTGAGACACGAGACTCGTGCGAGTTTCTCACAAGCCTAAAGCTGAAGATTGAGGAGTGAAGAGTTGGGATGTGTTGTATACATTATTTGTCCCTTTTCTGCATTTTGCACTCTGGTAACAATGATGGCCTATCCTCTATCAATGATTGGTGTCAGTCTGACATCCAGAACCACCACAATAAACGTGCTGCATACCTCCCAAATACATACTGGTAGGGAATTTAGATTGTGAGCCCCAATGGGGACAGTGCTGATAATGTCTGTAACGCGCTGTGGAATTAATGACACTATATAAGCGACTAAAATCAATCAATATGAACAGCGGCTCAATATGAACGTGAACATGTCCATGAGCACCTCCATTGAAAAGAAGGCTACTAGAGATGAGCGAACGTGCTTGGATCAGGCGTTATCTGAGCATATGCCAGAACGCTTAAAGGGAGTCCAAAAATTTTGAACTACTTATACAGCCATTAAAGGGACGTAGCCATTATAAAAATCATTCCTGTATCGTAGTTTTGGTTTTTTTGCTTAATTTTTCAGAAAAATAATTTAATTTAATTTCCTATGCAAAAGAGAGAGCTGCGGTGCACCCCCTCAACCACCATGACTCTCACTCCCCTTTATGTTGATCCACAGCACTTACTTGCCCAGAAAGAGTGCTGCCTGAACTAAGTCTCTGTTTGCACACTGACACTGCAGGAGCCCAGTCAGCACGCGCATACATAGTGTCAATGCAGGCTTTCCTCTCTCCTGTCTGCAGTGGCCATGTAAGGAGATAGACTGGACCGCAGGTACTTGCATGCTGGGTCTGGAACTAGAAAGGCTGCATCCTTTGTTTCCGGGGGAAGCCTGAGTGGGGCGGACCTTCCCCTGCTGTCTGGGGGAAGCCTGAGTGGGGCAGACCTTCCCCTGCTGTCTCGGGGAAGCCTGAGAGAGGCGGACCTTCCCCTGCTGCAGGAGGGAAGAAGGAGAGAGACGGAGCTTCCTGCTCACCGAGGAGAGCAGGGAAAGGGCGCACAGCAGCAGGGGGATAAAAGGAAGAAGCGTGCCAAAATGGTCAGTCTGGCACAGAGCAGTGCGGAGGACAGCGCAGAGAGGAGTGCGCACAGAGGTGAGCAGCGTCTCTGCTTCCCCCACCAGAGAGTACCAGTGTGGCGACGGGCCATATAGAAGGAGAGAGCTGTGCAGAGCAGAGTCGTGTCAGCGGAGCAGAGCCGTGCACACAGAGCAGAGCTGAGCCGGGTGTTGCAGCAGTGAGAGAGAAGTGCTCCGTCCGGGGAGCACCAGCCCCACACAGACCAGCGACCGCTGTCGCCACCGCCAACTGCGGGGACCAAAGACAGAGAGACGGGCAGTGTGTGCCCGGTGACCGACATAAAGCCAGGAACCAGACACTTCAGGACCGTGAGTACCGTGCCGCCTGAGAGGGACTGGTAGCGTGCCCGTAACCTACACCCTGACTGTGCTAGTAAATCTCGGCCCCAGACACTTGTGACTTGACTTGGCCTTCTTTTTTTTTAAACATCTTTTTTATTGGATTTTTGACAAATACAGCATATTGACCAATGTATACAGTGCCATAGGATAAAGGACACCTTATACAATCTAAGCGTATATATAAGATTAGGTCAATCAAAAACAATATTGCTCAAACAACAATAACTTAACCCCATATGTCCACAAATCTACTCGCTCAAAGTGGCTATACTCTGACCAGCCAATTTCTGTATCTATCCTTTCTGATGTATTTACTAAATGACACATTTAAGTTTACCCAAATTACCACTTAAATCTTCTAACATGTACCAATCAGAGTTAATAAAAGACACCATTATCTCCTGTATTTCTCCAGTAGACAGAAACGATTCCATGAACACTCTCCACTTTTTGAAAAACTTTTCCACCATTTTATCTTTCTGTCTTTCTGCCTCTTTTTTTTTCAAATTCAAGACAGAAAGCAGCACTGCCCCTATCTCCTTCATCCCTGGAAATGTTTTGGCAAGCCAATTTTGCAAAATGAAACGTTTTGTTACTAGTGTCACGGTGTGAAACAAATCATGCAGTTTTGCACCTGTTGTTTTGCCTGTCGTATAGTGGAACAACCAACTCAGTGGGTCGATGTCCTCCCAAATCCCACACGTCTTAAAATACATGTCTTGAGTCTTTACCCATACTTGGCCTTCTTATACTTGCAGAGCCACTCTGGGCTCATACAGGACTGTGGCCCTTACCATTGTTTAGCCACTACAGGGACAGTGGAAGGTACCGGAGACTGACCACTGTCACCAGAAGACGGGGTATTGTCATTTACTTGGCCCCACTGGAACGGACATTGCGCCGCTGTTGTCGGTGCCATCATTCGATCCCCGCCTGTTGCAGACCTCACTGAGATGTCACGTGCCGCTGTTGTCAGTGCCACAGTTGGAACCCTGAAGAGCAGCACCCAAGAAGACTACAGACTGATAAGTTTCACCTCTTTATTACTGAACTTTCGTTCGTCCCTGACCTAACCTGCCACTCTCCCAGTTCTGCCCCCATTCCTTACCATCAACCTACAATCCCTCACTCCCTGTGTGGAGTACATTCCCCTGTAAATAAACCTGTTAACCCTTGTTCTGCCTGCATCCCGTCACTGCATCCCACGTTCCTGCTTGTACCCATACAGCCATTGATTCACAGCAGTCCCCTATATGACTCTATAAGTAGTTTAAATCAAGTTTTTGGGGTGTCAGACTCCCTTTAACGTTGCCCTGTAAGCTCTTCTAAGCAGTGGTGTAACTTAAAGCTCATGGGCCCCAATACAAATGCTACTACAGGGCCCCAAATTATTGTGAGACTTTCACAGCATTGGTCTTTTCATAAAGGCCAAAGGGACTTCTTGAGCCCCTTAGGCTCCAGGATCTAACAGTATTTCTATGCAGCCACAGCTCCGGTCCTGAGTGCTGGCGGCAGTGCCGGGTGTTGATGCGAGAGACTCGTGAGAGTTTCTCGCATCACACACGGTAGTGTGATCCCGGCCTTAGGGCTTTTATCGTGCGTATAATATGAAGACAGCATGAGATAGTGGTTAAAGCACAGATTTCAGAGATGCCTCTCTAATCAAGCTCTGAGGTTTTGTTTGATTACAATAATTGTTTTAGCACCAGGAGTTTATCATTGCTCTGACTAGCTGGTAGTATGAGCCCTGGTCCAACACACCCCCTCCTGTGATAGACACCTCACTATCTATAGATATTGTGTATACAGAGCCAGGTGTGGGCGGGTTTAGCTTCCTCCGCTCTGCTTCGTGCTAAATTTAAAAGCTCTGATTGTATCAGAACCGCTGCATCCAGTAAACTAAGTGATACATCGTTGGATTTAGCTTCTCTTTGCCTACATCATGCTGCTCTCAGATGTGGTAGAAAAAACCTGCTGACCCTTTAAACTATCCAATCAGTGTTTTAGGAACGGGACTGCATGAGAAACTCAACCTATTGATCATATAATGCAGAATCCTAAGAAAATCTGCTCCATTGGGAATACAAATTTTTACTAAACCAGACATGCTAGATTGCTGATCGCTGGGGTAATGCCTTTTCTGGGATTTTTTTACAGTCATGACGAAAAAGTTCCTAAATGGTTTGAAGGGAATTGTGGTCAACCATGCTCCCCGTTGCTCCAATCAAAGTTTATGGGAGTGATAGGGATAGCTAAGTATAGCATCTCTATCAGTCCCATAGACTTTGGAAGGAGAGGCACTGTGCATTTGTGTCTGCTGCTCCATTTAAATGGGGGGGAGGAGTGGATTGCGATAAGATCTTGCAATTTGTTTGCAAGCTGTGCCAAGCATACGAGAGAGATGGCTGTCACACTCATGCATACAAAAGCGGAACTATAGCGAGTGGTCCCAGGACACTGGGCAGGAATTAAGGACAAATGCCTCCATCGCAATTGGTCCTTCCTGCGGTGCTGCCTGCTGTTACTCCCCGCCTCATCCCCGTCAGGCCCTCTGGTAGTGCCACCTGCTCAGTGGTAGGTACAGTCAGATATGGTGGCACCAAAAGAGGGCTAAATAGGGATAAGCGCTGACTACATTCATAACTTTCCTATGGGGCCCTGGGTTGTCTAGATATGCCCCTGTGTGCACACATGATAAGGCAAGTCATGGTGGTCTTGCTGGAGGTCATCCAACTTTTCAAGAAACCGATGTAATAAGTCTGATATTGAGTGTATTCTGAGGATGCAGCACATCACGCTGAGAATATCTGAGCTGGAATCCATATGTGAGCGTGACTGGGAGAAAATATAATGTGTGCGGAGGACAATCAGCAATGCATGGTCTTTGTGTCCGCAGATGCTGATTGGCCGGAAGTATCTCCTTTGTATGTGCAGATGTTGGATTGTATCCGTCGCTCCCGTTCTCTATCAGTCAGATAATGGGCCAAGCTAATCCAACGTCACCAGCACGCAGGAAGCTGCCACCGCAACCAAATTATCCCCCCCACCACCACCACTGCCAGCATCCCCAATCTCATCATTAGCATAAAACTAGTTTTCTTTTTAAAGGAGACAGCTACTCTGCGAAATTAGAGGCGATCACTACCTGAATATGGCACGTACGATAATTCCCTGGAGGAGAGGAGCACACGCATGTGACGGAGCATACATCGTATAAATATATGCACAAAACTGAACATGGCATCCAAATGTAATGGCTGAACACATCGCTCCAAACCCCTGTGAGATGCAGCTTTTTTCAGGCCAGGGAATACAGTGTTATGGGGGAGAGGGAGGTTGTTTTTTTTTCTTGTTTTTCTATCACTGCATTCCGAAAGTTAAAACTTGTTTCCTTTCCATGTCTTCATATGAGGGGTTGTTTTCTGTGAGACAAATTGCATTTCTTTATTGCCACCAATTTATGATCTATATTTTTTATTGTTGGAGAATGGAAAAAAAACCAGCAATTTTTTGTGTTTCAGACTTTCTTTTTACTGCTGTCATCATAAGGTATACTGTTGTGGCCAAAAGTATTGACACCCCTGCAATTCTGTCAGATAATACTCAGTTTCTTCCTGAAAATTATTGCAAACACAAATTCTTTGTTATTATTATCTTCATTTAATTTGTCTTAAATGAAAAAACACAAAAAGAATTGTCCGAAAGCCAAATTGGATATAATTCCACACCAAACATAAAAAAGGGGGTGGACAAAAGTATTGGCACTGTTCAAAAAATCATGTTATGCTTCTCTAATTTGTGTAATTAACAGCACCTGTAACTTACCTGTGGCACCTAACAGGTGTTGGCAATAACTAAATCACACTTGCAGCCAGTTGACATGGATTAAAGTTGACTCAACCTCTGTCCTGTGTCCTTGTGTGTACCACATTGAGCATGGAGAAAAGAAAGAAGACCAAAGAACTGTCTGAGGACTTGAGAAACCAAATTGTGAGGAAGCATGAGCAATCTCAAGGCTACAAGTCCATCTCCAAAGACCTGAATGTTCCTGTGTCTACCGTGCGCAGTGTCATCAAGAAGTTTAAAGCCCATGGCACTGTGGCTAACCTCCCTAGATGTGGACGGAAAAGAAAAATTGACAAGAGATTTCAACACAAGATTGTGCGGATGTTGGATAAAGAACCTCGACTAACATCCAAACAAGTTCAAGCTGCCCTGCAGTCCGAGGGTACAACAGTGTCAACCCATACTATCCGTCGGCGTCTGAATGAAAAGGGACTGTATGGTAAGAGACCCAGGAAGACCCCACTTCTTACCCCGAGACATAAAAAAGCCAGGCTGGAGTTTGCCAAAACTTACCTGAAAAAGCCTAAAACGTTTTGGAAGAATATTCTCTGGTCAGATGAGACAAAAGTAGAGCTTTTTGGGCAAAGGCATCAACATAGAGTTTACAGGAGAAAAAAAGAGGCATTCAAAGAAAAAATCATGGTCCCTACAGTCAAACATGGCGGAGGTTCCCTGATGTTTTGGGGTTGCTTTGCTGCCTCTGACACTGGACTGCTTGACCGTGTTCATGGCATTATGAAGTCTGAAGACTACCAACAAATTTTGCAGCATAATGTAGGGCCCAGTGTGAGAAAGCTGGGTCTCCCTCAGAGGTCATGGGTCTTCCAGCAGGACAATGACCCAAAACACACTTCAAAAAGCACTAGAAAATGGTTTGAGAGAAAGCACTGGAGACTTCTAAGGTAGCCAGCAATGAGTCCAGACCTGAATCCCATAGAACACCTGTGTAGAGATCTAAAAATGGCAGTTTGGAGAAGGCACTCTTCAAATATCAGGGACCTGGAGCAGTTTGCCAAAGAAGAATGGTCAAAAATTCCAGCAGAGCATTGTAAGAAACTCATTGATGGTTACCGGAAACGGTTGGTCGCAGTTATTTTGGCTAAAGGTTGTGCAACCAAGTATTAGGCTGAGGGTGCCAATACTTTTGTCTGGCGCATTTTTCTGACTTTTGTGTGACATGATCAATGTTTTTCTTTTTGCTTCATTCTCCTTTGTGTTTTTTCATTTAAGACAAATAAAATGAAGATAATAATACCAAAGAATTTGTGTTTGCAATCATTTTCAGGAAGAAACTGAGTATTATCTGACAAAATTGCAGGGGTGTCAATACTTTTGGCCACAACTGTATGTTACTTTATTCTGCAGATACGTACAATTACAGTGATACATTTATAAAGTTTTAATACATTTTAAACTTTTTTCATTCAATTGTTGTGTTGTTAAATCCCAGAAGCCATGGACACCGATTGATCATTGCCTTTGTGCCGGTTTGTCTAGTGTTCTGCGTTTTGTATGTGTGGCACCCCTGAGGGTTCAGTCGCCACAGAGGTACTGCACCTCCTCCTGAGGTGTGGTACCCCACCATCCAGGTAAGGTGGAGACACCTGACCACACTCCAACACCTGCATCCTACACAACACAGTAGTGTAGCAAAGCACCCTTTGGTGGCTCCCTGCTTGGAACACGAAGCGTGCTGGGAGGCGGGTAGAGTTTATTTAGCATCAAAAGAGCGGGAAGAGTTTAGGATTGAGTCAGTCTGACAGAGGAAGAGTGAAGATCCCCTGAGTGGGATGGATGAAGGAAGTGCTGCAGCCGACCTCAGTGACCTGGGTCCGCTGGCACAGGAAAGGAACATTGATAGAAAGCCTGACTCTCTCCATAAGAAAGGAGGATTAGTACAGAGCATAAGGAGAGGAGGACTAAGGATTAGGGATAGTGCAGAACCCTTCCCAAGTTCACAGCGCAAGGCCAGGGTCCGGTCCTCGAGGTTGTATGGATACTAATGGTCCTGCGACACCGGAGGAATAGAAGTAGTGATCACTTTATTCCCACACAAGACTTGGGGGCACAACAGCAACATATTAGTGAGCCGGGACTTAGCAGCAAGAAGTCCCCGAAGCAGGCTACAGCTGTCTGCCGTACAAGTAGAGTTCTAAGAACATCTGACAGGAGGAACTCCAGTGTAACTCAGTACTGAGAGTACTTCACTATAGGCGCAAAAGGGAGACGTTCAGAAAAGGCATATGTTGGCGGAGTGTTGGAACGGAGAACTTCATCTTGCCTGGAGGTTGGCTGAGCCCCGGACCTGGAGGACACGGCACGGATGCGGGCATCTGTATGCTGAACAGACTGTGAGTAAAGCTTTGGAACTACATGCCCTGGTGTCCTCTGCTTATTCCTGCGCCAACACCCTCAGCACTGCTACATCTCTGTGCTTAACACTGCACCATTACGCTCTCCTCACTAGCGCTTCAACTACTCTGCCCTGGGACTACAGCCCTACCTGTGGAGGGCCACACCATCATTACTGCACCACACCATCTGTCCCAGAGGATCTGTCTGCAGCGTTGGCTTAACATCTTCAGTGCCGAACACCACAGGTGGCGTCACGAATCATTCACTAATAAACTTTAATCATTATTATCCACACGCTCAACATTCCCCTTTTACAGTGGACGCCCAGGGCCACGGACCTGGTCACAGCTACCGTGATATCTCCCATTGAACTCCACGGGCCCGGCTCTGAGTACCCCGCCGCCCTGGGTGCGAGGGCGATCCATATGCGCCTAATTCATTATTCTATTTGCGCCTTTTTTCGCTCACCAGTTTTTTTTTTTTTGTTTGTTTTCTGCTTTCTGGGCACAGTTTAGCAATTACCGATTTTTCGGTTGATTCATCAATTGCAACTTTTTAAAGAGTCGCAAAATTTGGCACAACTTCACTCCAGTCCCCCCCTCTGGTATATTTTGGAGACCGCCAATTTTGATCGTAATTTTTGCGACTTTTGACAAAAGAAATTCTCAAAAACAGTTCAAGAAAAGAAAGGCCATTTTTTTTACTTTGTGCCAAATTCATGTGTGCCATTTTGATTAATTTTGTGAAATGGCAACTAATGTCACAAGACAAAAAAGGAAAGTGATGTAAGACCCCCCCCCCCCGCAAATGATCAATTGAGGCCATAATTTTTTTTAATGAATGGAGCTGAGTGATGGCTTGTTTTTTTCACAGGACGAGGAGCAATTATCATTGGTTTAATTTTGGGGTATTATTATTATTATGCATTTATATAGCGCCATTTATTCCATGGCGCTTTACATGTGAAAAGGGGAAATATAGACAAGTATAGTAAACATGTGTAAGACAAGGAACACACAAGTACATAAGGAGAGGGGATCCTGCCCGTGAGGGCTCACAGTCTACAGGGATGGGTGAGGATACACTAGGAGAGGGTAGAGCAGGTCGTGCTGTGGTTCAGTAGACCGAGGATCATTGCAGGCTGTAGGCCTGTTGGAACAGGTGAGTCTTCAGGTTCTTCTTGAAGGTTTCCGTTGATGGAGAGAGTTCCAGAGTATGGGGGAAGCACGAGAGAAGTCTTGTATGCGGTTGTGGGAAGAAGAGAAAAGGGGGAGTAGAGAAGGAGATCTTGAGATGATCGAAGGTTGCGTGCGGGTAGGTACCTAGAGACCATGTCACAGATGTATGGAGGAGACAGGTTGTGGATGGCTTTGTATGTCATGGTTAGGGTTTTGAATTGGAGCCTCTGAGCGATAGGAAGCCAGTGAAGGGCCTGGCATAGGGGGGAGGCTGGGGAATTGCGGGGAGACAGGTGGATTAGTCGGGCAGCAGAGTGTAGGATGGACTGGAGCGGAGCCAGAGTGCTAGAGGGGAGGCCAGAGAGTAGGAGGTTGCAGTAGTCGAGGCGGGAGATGATAAGAGCATGCACTAGTGTTTTTGTGGTTTCGTGGTTGAGGAATGAGCGGATCCGGGAAATATTTTTGAGTTTGAGGCGGCAGGAGGAGGCGAGGGCTTGGATATGTGTATGTGGTTTGAAAGAGAGCGCAGAGTCGAGGATCACCCCAAGGCACCGAGCGTACGGGACTGGGGAAAGAGCAGCCGTTGACATTGATGGATAGGTCTGGTGGAGGGGTTGAGTGAGATGGGGGAAAGATGATGAATTCTATTTTGTCCATGTTCAGTTTGAGAAAGGGAGCAGAGAAGAAGGCTGCGATACCAGACAGACATTGTGGGATTTCATTCAGTAAGGAGGCGAGGTCGGGTCCAGATAGGTAGATCTGCATGTCATCGGCATAGAGGTGATACTGCAAACCGTGGGATTCTATAAGCTGTCCCAAGCCGAAGGTATAGATGGAGAATAGTAGGGGTCCTAGGACAGAGCCTTGGGGAACACCGACATGGAAGGATGTACAAATAAAACCAGCAATGTTGGCATTGTAATTTTTTTTTCCTTTTTATAGTGTATTTTTACCATGTATGTATCATCCATGTATCATAGAGGTTTTTCAAGCATTTCTTACCAACCAATGAAAACTCATACAATATCTAAGATGTTCTGTCTGTTACTTGTGGACCCTCAAACTGGACCAAAGTTAATGTTTTGTTTTTTTTTTATGTGGACCAAAATGCTGATAGGTCATGTACAAAAAAACAGAAAGGTGAATTCTGCCTAGTGTGGTAGCGCCAAGATCTTTATTAGTGACTTTTTTTTTCTGAAAGCCCAAGATCATGCTCTCCACCCTAGTGCAAAATAAATGTGAAGGTGCCACAAAAAAGTGCACTATGATGCAGTCTATTGCAGAATACTCCTAAAGAAGAAGGGCCTCTAATAAACCTTTCCTCATCAGAAGGCAACACTGAGGGTCAGGGATCAGTGGCTTCGCCTCGCGGGAGTTTAGGGAGAGCTGGTCATGTTCCCAGTCTCCAAAACAGAAGAACTAGGAGCTCGGTCTTAATTGTCTCTCCTCCCTTAGCAGAAGAGCCACGAGGGAGAAGAACCTGATGACCACACACTTTTCCACTGGACTGGTCAGGAGGGAACGCATAAGAGAACAGCACTCTGAAAAGTCCTAGTGACAAACATACGTGATGTGTTTACAGTGTAATACTGTCTGGACCTTCCACCAGGAAATGTAAAATTTCCCCCATCCTAGTCAAAAGGCCTAGATCAGGGATGTGTACTTAAAAAAAGTGAGTACAAACATGACAAAAAATTCAGTTGGGGTCCCACACCCAGTGAGATCAGCCACCTCGGTCACCGCTCCTGGGGACTTTTGGATCTTCTGGGCTTTCAAGCTTAACCCAATCTAATGGCTTTGATCCTGGGACTCGGTGTCACCTAACTGAATGGCTATATATGCTGCATGATGTGTACCCCAAAGCTTCTGTCTAGTGGTAATTTTTGTGTCAATCTCCAGTAGTGGCCTCCGGCTAGTCACTGACTTTGAAAGATATCATTTCCACACTTGATCTTAGCAAAAATGCCGAGATGTGCTAAGGTCCATAGTGACATTATAACCCAATGACACCCCATGATGAAATACTGTGAAAACACCAACTTCAGTGTATAAGTTTTGCCTGGAGTGTCCCTTTAACATACAGCTAATCATTGTGTGAAGGCTTTGCGCTTCATTGCCAGGACTTGTCTAGGGTGGTGGCCAGTAGTGCAGGAGATTTACATACCAGCCAACTTTGACTACCAGATTAGACATCTTGAATGCATATTAATGTGGTATCCCAGTACCCAGTCTGCTGCTTCTGAGTGAAACAGTTGTTGTGTGGCAGTAGATTTGTTCCCGTGTGCCAGAACTACTTTGAGCTCTGTAAGTTAGGAGAGGTAATATACATTGTATGTGCGTACACTGAGGATTCATAAATGTGCATTGAAATTTGTACTTTGCTGTCATCTACTGGTCAATGTATGTGTATGAAAGCTAGATGATTAATTTCCTCTCGTCAAGCTGCCATAGAAACGGCTGGGAGCAACCTCCTCCCAGCTCAGCATACACTTCCTATGAGCTGGTACAAACCAGTCTAGTCAAGACAGATGAAGGAAGGACCACTGCTCCCTGAATCCTTTCCAGTCCACGCTGAGAGGACATCTTTACATACATTAATTGTCTCTGTACAGTCTAGCAGAGCGGTAGTCGCGACTGAGATGCTGTCCGATTGCGCTCTGGCACTTTACAGTCAAGATGTGTCCCAGTTCTATTGACCTGTAGGGTGTGGAGTGCATCACACTAACTTGTAGGCCACAGGTCTCCACAGCCTTCAGGCTTCCATTTTCAAGAGCCGTCATATACAATGCATGGGACACCCTGTTCTTTGCAACAATCAAACTTTTACTAAACAGTCTAAGTTCATCAGGTGGATACAGGTGTTATAGGGCACAGCAATTCAGACTTTCTTCTTCCTTTGTACAACTCCTCTTCTGTTCTGCCACGTTTATTCCGGACTATTGACAATTGTTGTGGACACCAGGGAAGTGTTACGGGTCCAGAGTCCCACTTCAGCTACCTCTCACCGCATTAGCATAACCCCACCCTTCATTAAGGACCATTTGCAGGACAATCCCATGAATTTGGGACTGTTAGCAAGTATAAAGTAGGTGTGAGATCATAGCTATGTGCGGGACAGTAGCGCTCCCCTACACTGTATATGTCCTACCTCCTTTTATAGTATATATGGTACAAGCAGTCGCATATCTACATACAGCTGCAAATATGAGAGCAATTTCAAAATCTAGATGAAGTATTTTCCTAGAAGTTGGTCTAGTCTGATGACATCAGAGAGTCATTTCTAGGAACCTCGTCTTCTGCTGGAGGTTCATACATGCCCTCCGGGGCAGGGGCGGACATACCATTGGTGAAACCTGTGCAGCCTCAGGGGGTCCACTAGGTAAGAGGCCCTCTCACCTTACAAGCAGCTATAAGATTGCATTTTGTGGCTAAAAATGATTAGTCAATGTAAGAGACATAAGAGAGTGTTATATGATGAGATGATGGATAATAAGGGGGTTCATACAGTGTCTTTCATAGTGTCCCCAAGCTGGCCGTGTCAGCTTCTGCCCCTGGGTATTGTATAAATGACCCACCTGCTATTACTACTAAGCGCACAAGTATATCTACGTGTACATATGCTGTATATAGTGCAAATGTCAGGAAAGTAATTTCACATGCTAATTATAGTACTATACGTGATCGTCACTAAATGTAGGGAAACAGAAATGTCCTATTATAAGAGAATTATTTTTCATCAATCCATAGCAGTAGCACCCCATTATACCCCGCAGCCGGGCAGTATAGAACTTCTCTAAGGCCCATGTTCCAGATCTAGGAATCAGAAGATGTGCCTGGAATGCTGGCAGGGAGAAAGAGGCTCTCAGGACTCTCATTGCTAATGACTGCAGAAGTGGCTACTAGACCAAGGTCCTGAGAATCATTTTGCTCAACACTACTTATAGGAGTTGTCCAGGACTTAAACTGATAGCCTATTGTTAGGATAGATTATCAAAATCAGATTGTTGGGGGTCCAACTCCAGGCGCTCCCACTGGTCAGCTTTTAGACAGGCGGAAGTGTACAGAGCGGGAGCACCACAGCTCCATACACTGTCTGGTGGCCATTCTTAGGTACTGCAGCTCAAATCACATTCACTTTGTACAGAGGTATGCTGCAGTGCCCAAGAACTGTCAAAACGTAGTGTATGGGGCTTTGCTGTCCCAGGTCTGCACACTATAAACTTCTGGCTGCCCCAGGAATGGCTAATAGCTGATCGATGGAGGAGTCAGATGTCGATTAAATCTGCTAAGAATAAGCCATCAATATCCAAGTCCTTGAAAACCCCTTTAAATGGGAACTGTGCTTTCACTCCAAAGTGCTGGTAACTAGGTGTTTTGCGACGGTATAAGTCACCATGGGAGTCCACAAGCAGTGCTAAGAATAAGCTCACATTCACACCATCAATTTCCTATCTGAAGGAGATAGCAGAAGAAATTTTTGAACCCCTCTCCATAATCTTTGAAAATTCTTGGAGAACAGGAGAAGTCCCAGAAGACTGGAGAAGAGCAAATGTTGTTCCTATCTTCAAAAAGGGGAAGAAGGTGGACCCAGGCAACTATAGGCCGGTGAGTCTGACTTCTATACCAGGAAAGATCTTTGAACAAATTATTAAACAACATGTATGTCAATTCCTGGATAAGAATGAAGTGATTAAACAGAGACTAACTTAATTTCCTTCTATGACGGTATCACTGATTGGGTGGATCAAGGAAATGCTGTAGATATAGTATATCTTGACTTCAGCAAATCATTTGACAAAGTCTCTCATACAATCCTTATTGAAAAAATGACTAAGTATGGAATGGACAAGGCAACTGTTAGGTGGATTCATAACTGGCTTAGTGATCGGACCCAAAGAGTGGTCGTAAATGGCTGCACATCCAGTTGGAAGAATGTCTCAAGTGGGGTACCACAGGGCTCTGTCCTGGGCCCTGTATTGTTCAACATCTTTATCAACGATTTAGATGAAGGAATTGAGGGTAAACTGATTAAATTTGCTGATGACACAAAGCTAGGAGGGATAGCTAATACTAGAGAAGAGAGAGAGAGAGGATTCAAAAAGATTTAAATAAACTGGAGAAGTGGGCAGCAACTAACAGAATGGTTTTTAACAGGGAGAAATGCAAAGTACTACATCTGGGCAATAAAAATGAAAAAAGCATATACAGAATGGGAGGAATAGGGCTAAGTGACAGCACATGTGAAACAGACTTGGGTATACTAATAGATCACAGACTGAATATGAGTCAACAGTGTGATGCAGCAGCAAAAAAGGCAAATGCAATTCTAGGATGTATTAACAGAAGCATACAGTCTAGATCACGTGAAGTCATTATTTCCCTCTACTCCTCTTTGGTCAGACCTCATCTGGAATATTGTGTCCAGTTTTGGGCACCACATTTTAAAAAAGACATCAACAAACTGGAGCAAGTTCAGAAAAGAGCGACCAGAATGGTGACCGGTCTGCAAACTCTGTCTTATGAGGAAAGGTTGCAGGATTTGGGATTATTTAGTTTGCAAAAGAGAAGACTGAGAGGAGACTTAATAGCTGTCTACAAATATCTAAAGTGCTGTCACATTGTAGAAGGATCAACTTTATTCTCATTTGCACAAGGAAAGACTAGAAGCAATGGGATGAAACTGAATGGGAGGAGACACAGATTAGATATTAGAAAAAACTTTTTGACAGTTAGAGTGATCAATGAGTGGAACAGGCTGCCACGAGAAGTGGTGAGTTCTCCTTCAATGGAAGTCTTCAAACAGAGGCTGGACAGGCATCTGACTGGGATGATTTAGCAAATCCTGCTTTGAGCAGGGGGTTGGACCAGATGGCCCAGGAGGTCCCTTCCAACTCTACGATTCTATGATTCTATGATTCAACCATGTAAAACGGACTGCTTCTCTATTGTGTGTCATCTGTTTTGTTTGGTTCTCACTCCTTTTTTTTTCACCCAAGAAAGTAGTGAAAGACGGATAGAAAACTGAAGTGCAAAGGATGTGTGGTGCCCCCAGGAGTATGGCCGCCACTAACTGTTTATATGTTTTTTATGTTTTGATCAGCCCAGGAGTGCTGACTTGCACTTAGGGGGAATGTGGCACCCCCAGGAGTATGGCCACCACAGTGGCTTTGCCTTCCTCCAGAGAGGGTAATGCCAGGCTTGGAAGCAGTGAAGAGTCTCTCTCGCAGTTAACCTATACATGCAACACAGTTCCACTCCAGGCCAGCAGGGGGACTCTGAACCGGAATTGAGGGGAGGAGTGCGCTCTGAGGGCCAAGAGAAAGGAGTGGTCAGTTAGTGTGAAGAGGTTCACGTGTGCAGACGTGTGGAGAGAAGCTGGAGGTTGAGCTGAGGAAGGAGAGCTCCCTCACAGTGAGAGCGCATGAACTGGAGCCTGGTCTCCATGGTTGTATGGATACTAACAGTCCTGCAACAGATACCAGAGGAGTAGGAGGCTGTAAAAGCCCTCCCATCTAAGACTTGGAGGCACAACAGCACGCATTGAGCCAAGGGAGGAATACGGCTACAGCTGTCTGCCATACAAGGTAGTTCTAAGAGACAATAAGAGAAGTAGAAAGAACTTCAGTGTAACTCAGTACTAGGAGTACTTCACTCAAATAAGCGCTAAGAAGGAGACTGCACAGCCTATCTGCTGAGAGAGAATCCCTGAGCTGCTGTCAGGCTAGCCTGCTCCAGTACCATCTGTAATCAGGACCCTGGACTGCATTTATCAAGTAAAGGTACAGAAATTGCACCCCGCTGTGTCTTTGTCTGCTTCCTACCCTGCCGGCACTGCTACATCCCCGTGCCAACCACATCTACACTGCCCTGGGACTACAGCTTCACCTGTGGGGAGCTTTCACATCTTGGCTGCACCATACCATCAGTCCCAGTGGATCTGCATGCAGCGTCGGCTTAACATCTCACTTGCCGAACACCATGGGTGGCGTCACGAACTATTCCATTAACTACATTCCACCATTTCAATTCCCCCATTACTTGGGCGCCCAGGGCCAAGGACCGGTCACCGCTGCTGTGACACATCCCCCTGACACTGGCCCGGTACCGAGTACCCCACAGCCCTGGGAGGGTGACCCAACTTGGCGTCATGAACAGGATTACGGAGCCCGGTACCCCCGGGTCCTGTGTGCCATAGACTGTGTTTGTGAAAAAGACTGTGTGTGAAATTGGCGGCAATTGCCGCCATTGCCGCGCTGCTTGGCGCGCGCGGGAAGAAAGAGGGGTGGGCCTTCGTGGGCGGAGCCTGCCACAGAGTGCGAAGAAGTGAAGTGCCGCGCGGGAAGAGATGACAGCGCGCGAGAAGGAAAGGAGCTGAGGCCTATAGCCCGGAGCGTCGGGCCTGCGAAGCCGCCGCCGGTGAGCTCACACAACCCCCGGCCCTGGCTAACGTTAACTAGGGGAGGAAGAGAATGTCTGTGCCGAGCTATAATGCAGTGGCGGACGCCGTCGCCAACCCTGCAGCGCCGCTAGGAGTAGCGCCCGCCGCAGCGGTCCCCATAATGCCGCTGTCTATGCCCTACCTCCCGGGAGCGGCCTGGCTACCGCAGTACTCGGATGAGTCACATACCCTGAGGGAAGTTAAAGAGAGACTGTGCAGTTTGTTTAAAGTGTACCCTCTGTCTGAAAGCCAGATAGTGAACATCCTCATTGGACAGCTAACGGGTGCAGCACAGAGAGAGGTGAAAGCCTGGCAGGACACTGACAAGTAGACTGTTAAAAATATTCTAGCCAAGCTGAGGAGCACCTTTGACACCCACACTGCAGCTGAGATCAAGATGAGGTTCTTTGGATGTAAACAGAAAGTGCAGGACAGTATAAGGGACTATGCTCTTAATCTGCAGGAGGTGCTGCGAGCAGTTAAGCAAGTTGATCCTGACAGTGTGAAGGAGGAAGATAAACTGTTAAAGGAGCAGTTCATTGAAGGACTCCTATCCAGTACCCACAGAGGACAGTTGCGCATCATAACCCTGCAAAACCCTGATCTGGACTTTGCTGATTTTAAGGACAGGGCTATTCGGGTACTGCAGGAATCAACTGACAGCCGTCCAGCGCCCCCTAGGCGCCCAGCGATCACCTGCCATCAGGAAGCAACATCTTTTCCTTCCATCCCTGTGTAGGCTGACGCACAGACTCTGGATAAAGATCCTACAGAAGAGCTGCGTCTTCGGGTCCAGGAGTTGACCAAAGAGATGGCTGCACTTACCAAAACCGTGCAGTCCCTGCAGGTGTCCTCCAAAGAAAAGATCCAGCTTGCTTCCAGTCCAGAGGATGTCCCGTGGCTCCGGAGGAGGAGAACCCCGCCACTCTGAGGAATGAACAACGATCACTATGACCAGGACGGACGTCCCATCTGTCGTCGTTGCTACAAGGCAGGTCATCTTGCAAGATTTTGTCCTTTAAACGAGCAAACCCTGGTGCAGAGGGCCAACCCCCAGGAGTAGGACCACAAGGCCCAAGGAACTGGCGAGCCAAGTATGTTGGAGGGAGACCGATCCTTCCAGTGGTGATTGACAGCATCCCCATGAATGCTTTGCTGGACACTGGCTCCCAGGTGACCACTATGCCCTATATCCTCTACAAGCGGTATTGGGCTGATTCCGAACTCACCCGTGGCCCCACTGATGAACTAACAGTAGTTGCCAGTAATGGCCAGTCTTTGCCGCAGATAGGATGTAAAGAAATTACTGTTAAAGTGGGGAGAGTGGAGTTAAAATCTCAAGGTCTGATAGTTGTGGATATTGATAGATGAGAATGTAATCCCATGATGACTCTTGGTACAAATGTAATTGAAAATTGTCTTTCCGAGGTTATTGTCTTGTTGCAACAGGTGGCTGAGACTGCTGGTTCCAGTGAACAACGAGTCCTGCAGAAGGAGATCAAGGCCCTGATGCAAAGACAACAGGTAGAACTCTCTGGCGGAGAAATTGGTAGTGTCAGAGTGAGTGATGCTTTCCCCATTGCAATACCCCCCAGATGTGAAATGTTGATTTGGTGTTGGGCAGCCATAGGCCTCAGAGGGAAGGATCACCAGGCATTGGTAGAACCAGTATATTCTGATAGCAGGCCCACTGTCCTGACAGCCAGAGGGGTAGTTGATGTACGTAAAGGGAGAGTACCTGTACGCCTTTTGAATTGTGGGGAGGAGGAGGCCACAATACCTCGGTACCCCACAGTTGCTAAGCTGCTCACTGTCAATAACAACTCTTTGCAGGCAGCAGAGCCCTTGGTCTCATCCGACCAGGTGGAGGACAATGGCTCTGGAAAGCAGCAAGAGGAGTGGTGCCAGCAACTGCAGGTGGGGACTGACTCTACACCTTCATAATAGAAAAATGGGGTTTACAGAGTGACATAAGAATATGAGCGGGTATTCAGTAAACACCCACTAGATTTTGGGCAGGCAAAAGGGGTTCAACATCCACCCATTAAGGAGAGGTATTTGGGCTCTGCACTGCCCCAGGAACATTTCAACGGTTGATGGAGTGCTGCCTGGGCCACATGAACTTTGAGACAGTCCTGTTGTTCCTTGATGATGTCATTGTTTTCTCCAAGACTTATGAAGACCATCTGGAGCACCTGGCTGAGGTGTTTGAAGCCTTGTCCAATTTTGGCCTAAAGGTGAAGCCTTCCAAATGCTACCTCCTGAAGCCCAAGGTACAGTACCTCGGTCATGTAGTGAGTGCAGAAGGTGTGGCATCAGATCCTGACAAAGTCACAGTCATCCGGGACTGGCCAAAGCCCAGCAACCTCCATGAAGTACGCCAACTCGTAGGGTTGGTAGGCTACTACCGAAGGTTCATCAAAGGCTTCACTGAAATAGCCACTCCTATGCAAAATCTCCTGGTGGGGCAGCCCAAGAAAGCCAAACAAAAAAGTTCCACATTTGAATGGACTGAGGAGTTGGAGAGGTCCTTCATCAGACTGGAGATGGCTCTCACAGGAGATGAAGTACTGGCCTACCCTGATTATGACAAACCATTTGTGTTGTATACGGATGCCAGCAACGTGGGACTGGGAGCAGTACTGTCGCAGGTACAGAATGGCAAAGAAAGAGTGATCTCCTACGTCAGCAGGAAGCTTCGTCCCACTGAAAGGAACTCTGACAACTACAGTTCCTTCCAGCTGGAGTTCCTCGCCATAGTCTGGGCTGTGACTGAAAGATTCAAGCATTACCTAGCTTCAGCCAAGTTTACCATTTTCACGGACAACAACCCGTTGACTCACTTGGACACTGCAAAACTAGGTGCACTGGAGCAGCGATGGATGGCTCGGCTGTCTAACTATGAGTTTACCATCAAGTACCGGGCTGGGCACAAGAATGCCAATGCTGATGCGCTGTCCAGAATGCCTAATCTGCCAGATGCAGGAGAAGACCCTGAGGCTCTTGAAAAAATAGAGTTGCCTCCCTTCCACCGGCCACTTGCGGCCCAGCCTGCTCAATGAGTGAGAAACAGATGGTCTGGCTTGAAAGAAGTCACGCTAAATCCATTGCCCCATCATGACTGGGAGGAACTCAGGATGATGACCCCACAGTCCGGCTGGTGAAGGAGCTACTGTCACAAGCTGACTCATGCCCAGAGTCGAATGCGCCTGAAGAAACCTAGCAGTTGTGGAAGGAAAGAGGTCAGCTGTTCATTTATGAAGGAAAGCTGTGTCAGAGGAGTATCAATGCCCGCACTCATGAGCTGGTTTGGCAGGTGATAGTCCCAAAGAGAGAGGCACCAATGGTCCTGGAAGCATACCACAATGGAGCTGGACACTTCGGATGGAAGAAGTTGGAAGCATTGCTCCGGGAGAGGTTCTACTGGGCTGGTATGAGGAAAGCCATTGAGAGGTGGTGCTGGGAGTGTGGACAATGTAACCTGCGCAGAAAGGATCGAAACAGCCAGAGAGCTCCTCTAGAGCCAATAGTAACCAAACAGCCACTCGAGTTGGTACCCCTGGACCATGTGAAGCTGGTTCCAAGCCGGTCAGGCTACATCTATGCTCTTACCATTGTGGACCACTACTCAAGATTCCTGGTAGTTGTGCCTGTCAAAGATCAAACAGCCAGGACAGCAGCCAGAGCATTCCAACAGCACTTCTGTAGACCACATGGATATCCTGAACAAGTGCTTACAGATCAAGGTCCCGCCTTTGAGGCAGAAGTGTTCCAAGAATTCAGTAACTTGCATGGTTGTAAGAAGATCCGGACAACACCGTATCACCCACAGACCAATGGCATGTGTGAGAAGATGAACCAGGTAGTGATTGACCTACTGAAGACCTTGCCTTTGGAGGAGAGGAATCTGTGGCCAGAAAAGTTGCCAGATCTGGTAGACCTCTACAACCACATCCCTGTGAATTCCACCAATTGTACTCCAGCATACCTAATGAGAGCGAGGCCTGGTAAACTGCCTATTGATCTGGACATGGGAGTCCTGACACCTGAAGTAACATCACCAGATGCTGACTGGGACACAGAGGGGCAGCAACAGTACAGAAGAGTACAAGAATGCGTGGAAGAGAGTCTAGCTCAGGCAAGACAAAAGCAGGAGAAGCTTTACAATCAAAATGCACCTGCCGTTCCTTTGTCGCCGGGAGAACAAGTCTTAAAAAGGAAAAGAAGGTTGCACAAATTGGATGATCAATGGGAAGCTGACCCTTATACCATTCTGCCCTCAAACTTTGACAATACCAAAGTGTGCCTTATTAGTAAAGATGGAGGAGAAACCTCAGCAGCCGTGTCAAGGGATCATTTGAAATTATGCCCTGACCAGTTAAGAGAAAGAGTGGAAGAACAAGATAACATCCAACCCATAGAAGAAGAAAAGTTCAGCACCATACTTGGAGAGTTTCCTGCCAATTGGACTAAAGTAAATGATGCTATAGTGGTGCCCATGTTGACATTTCCCCAACTAGTAGCACAGGAAGACGTGACTCAAGAAAATCCTGAAGATCAGGAAAATCAGGCAGCAGATGCCACACCAGCAGTGGAGCCAGAGAACCCTCGCCCTGCCAGTGGTGAACCTGTTATGCCCATGGTGAGTCTAAGAGTTCACAGACAGTCTAGTATCCCTGTGCCATGCAGAACCACCAGTAGTGTATCCAGTATGTTACACATTACACCAGTATTACGCAGGTCTACCCGTACTACACAAGGTATACCACCCATCAAATATCGTATCTAGCTAAGTTTATGTAAATGTTGAAATTGTGTATATCTGTAACTGTTTTCAAGTTTTGTACCTACAGGTAACCTGTAAGAGTTTCCTTTGAATTTGCCAGCTTTGTTTTATGGACATTGTACCACAGGACTTGTGTGGTCCCCAACTTGTATATAGTTCACCATTTGCCCAGGAATGGACCATGGACATTGATGCTTGGACTTGTCATCATAGGACTATTTTTGGAGCTTGTGGTTTTTGTACATTTTTCCTTTTTTTACAAATCTTATACAATTATAATTGTTCATATTGTCTAACTGTTTATATGTTTTTTATGTTTTGATCAGCCCAGGAGTGCTGACTTGCCCTTGGGGGGAAGGTGGTGCCCCCAGGAGTATGGCCGCCACAGTGGCTTTGCCTTCCTCCAGGGAGGGTAATGCCAGGCTTGGAAGCAGTGAAGGGTTTCTCTCGCAGTTAACCTATACATGCAGCACAGTTCCACACCAGGCCAGCAGGGGGGACTCTGAACCGGAATTGAGGGGAGGAGTGCTCTCTGAGGGTCGAGAGGAAGGAGTGGTCAGTTAGTGTGAGGAGGTCCACGTGTGCAGACATGTGGAGAGAAGCTGGAGGTTGAGCTGAGGAAGGAGAGCTCCCTCACAGTGAGAACGCATGAACTGGAGCCTGGTCTCCACGGTTGTACGGATATTAACGGTCCTGAAACAGATACCAGAGGAGCAGGAGGCTGTAAATGCCTTACTCCCATCTAAGACTTGGAGGCACAACAGCACAGAGTGAGCCAAGGGAGGAATACAGCTACAGCTGTCTGCCATACAAGGTAGTTCTAAGAGACAATAAGAGAAGTAGGAAGAACTTCAGTGTAACTCAGTACTAGGAGTACTTCACTCAAATAAGCGCTAAGAAGGAGACTGCACAGCCTATCTGCTGAGAGTGAATCCTTGAGCTGCTTCCAGGCTAGCCTGCTCCAGTACCATCTGTAATCAGGACCCTGGATTGCATTTATCAAGTAAAGGTACAGAAATTGCACCCCGCTGTGTCCTTGTCTGCTTCCTACCCTGCCGGCACTGCTACATCCCCATGCCAACCACATCTACACTGCCCTGGGACTACAGCTTCACCTGTGGGGAGCTTTCACATCTTGGCTGTACCATAACATCAGTCCCAGAGGATCTGCATGCAGCGTCGGCTTAACATCTCACTTGCCGAACACCACGGGTGGCGTCACGAACTATTCCATTAACTACATTCCACCATTTCAATTCCCCCATTACTTGGGTGCCCAAGTGCCACGGACCGGGTCACCGCTGCTGTGACACATCCCCCTGACACCGGCCCGATACCGAGTACCCCACAGCCCTGGGAAGGCGACCCAACTCTCTTATGCTTTTCAGCCATTCTTAAATGGATCTGATACACTTTGAAGTGGTTATCCAGCTTTAGACTACAAGTCTATGTGACTGCAGATTTGTGAATCCTCAAAGCTCGCGCACTGTGGGCTGTGAGGCTTTTTCAGTGCCGGGAACCGGCAGTCATATGACTGCAAGTATGCGATTTGCATATTTCCCGGTCACATTCTGACTAGACTGTCTCTGGCCTCTCCTAATACAGTTGCATTGAGCGAGGCTGGATACTTCTAGTCGGAATGTGGCCAGAAGTATGCAGATCACATACTTGTAGTTATGTGCCCGGTGCCGGCACCAGAGAATCCTCACAGCATGCGTGAGGCTTCTCAAGTTTGCATTAACATAGCGTGAAAGCAGACTTGTACCTTTAGGCCGGACAACCCCTTTTAGGTTGAGTCTGATCTGCAAAACGGATGACAATAGGATGTGGTCTAAGCCACACAGACCGGAGACACTGATCCGTTTTTAAAACTGATGTGTGTATGGCTCTATGAGTCTGTGTTCTGTCTGTTTAAGAACAACAAAAGTGTGAACACAGCCTAAAGAGTATGGCGGCACCTCCGGTAAAATGGTGCCATGATGCAGATCAGGCAAAACCAGATGGCCTTGGGCTTCCTTCTGTGAATGGAAAAAAGTGAATGGGACAAAAGTTCTAATAGTTGTTGAGGGTCTCAGATGTCTGACCCTCATGGATCATGAATTGTTGGCATATCCTAATTAGATGGAAGGCCCCTTTAATATGCCATTAATCAATTACTCCATTATTCTAGCTTGGGACTGTGCTTCCTTGTGACGATTCCTTTCACCTGCCAGTGCGTTTCTTTACTGTCTGAGGACACTGAAGTGCCCTGGAGGGTGCCCACAAGTGTGCCAACATGGCCCATGCTGTGTATATAGATCACTGTACGCACTGCTCATACATTTTCTATTTATTCAGCTGATTTAACAATGTATCAGAGGAGCGGTTCATATTTCCTCCTAGCGGGGAGTAGATTTGTTCCCTTTGTGTCTGCCAGGTTGGGCAATGCTTGCTAAAAAAAAAAAAATTGCTTATTGTAAAAGGGGCACATGTTCCTCCCACATGGTGACACACACACACAAACATCCCACCGCAGAGCTCCCCCCGGGCCTGAGCGGCATAACAATAGGGGTAAAGGACAAGGCCGGAAAGTTTGGTGCTGGGGCTGGTGAAGAAGAATAGGAATTACAGGAGACGCAGCTAAGGGCGGGAGAGAGAGAATGAGGACAGGGGTAATCATTCTCTGCCCCCGGGCGCAGAGATATCGTGGCTGGTGACAGTGACCAGTTACCGTGCTCATCCCGTCAGCGCACATCGCCCCCCGGCACAAATCTGTCAGTTTTCCCCGCAGGGCAGATCAGCACTAGACCTATTAGGATAAACAGCGTCTCTCAGTGACAGAACCAGATAGCGCTCACCCATCATAACAAGTTGCATTTTATTCTGTGATTGCTCCGAACGGTAGAAACGCCAAACCTCCCGCCATCTCTGTCATAAGGAGCTTACACTCTAATTCCGAGAGATCGAAGCTCAGGGTTATATGATCTCGTACTGTAGGAATGTCCTATTGCTAATTGTTGGCAATTCCTTAAAGGGATGATCCAGTTTGCCCTAATATGGCTTATTTACTGTATAATGACAAGTTATACAATGTCTCTGTTAGGCTGGGGTCACACTGCGTTATGGGAGTCCGTTAACGCCGCCATAGACCCCCATTATGTGGCGCATCACAACGCATGCCGTAAAGTGGCACACGTTTGCGACGTGCCGTCATTCACTGACAGAGCCTCGGACGCGGGCTGCAGCGTCTGAGGCTCCGTCACCGTTAGCGCTGATGCTTCATCAGCGCTAGCGGTATAGCATATCGCGTTATGCTATAGTGTTAACGCAGCCCGTCAACGCTATGCGTTGAACGGGCTGTAACGCTACGTGAACCTGGCCTTACAGGTGCAACAGCACAGACAATGAAGCGATAGTGGTGTCTTAAACCAACAACTATTATTTGATTAACATAATAAATGGGGGGCCTTCAGCACAATATCAGGGCATAGCGCAAAGAGTGAAAGTGAAACAAGATACGCTACAAGAAGAATACAGTACTTCAGATGAAAAGGATATTGACACAAACTGCCTTGTACACACTATTGTTCTATTACTACTACTACATAACTGCTATCATCAGTGATGTCTTGGTCCTACTCCTAATACCTCAACCTAAAGTGTATCACTGTCACTACTGGGCTAGTCACCATCGTCACTCTATAGGTAATGCACAATGCCACACGGGCAATAATGGAAGTTGACGATACTACCCGCTAGGATGTAAGTCCCAGAGTGGTGAGTTACTCGGCCCACTTGTCACACTGGTAGCCTTCTTACCCAGTCCACACTTTGAACCGTACAGCTATACTGGAAGCGACGGCTAACACGAACATCCCTCCTCTGCGGCCTAGTCATTTCTCTCTTGGCTCAGTCTCTGCTCAACTCTCCTGGTTCTGGTCTCGTCGGGTCTTCACTCGAGTCTCTCTCGGGTCTGGTCTCTCTTGGGTCTTCACTCAGATCTGGTCTCTCTCGGGTCTTCAGTGGGATCTGGTCTCTCTCTGGGCTTCACTCGGATCTGGTATCTCTTGTAACGGCAGCTATAAGCCAGCTCGCTGTAGCTCACGTTCGTCCTGCTACAGGTTCAGGTGCCAACTCCTCACCTTCACTGCCTTCATAGGCCTTTTATAATTACTAACTGCACCATAGCTATCACCTGACTTGGTGTCTTCTCCAATTTCTTCCCCAAGGGAACATGCACTTCACTATTGGGTTCTGGAGCGCCCGGCCAGGGCTATCGGGGTACTCGGCTCCAGGCCCGTTGATCTCAATGGGAGTTGTCACGGAAGCTGTGACCCGGTCCGTGGCCCTGGGGTTCCATGGCAAAGGGGGGTGAAAGAACAATGAAATAGAATTGATGAATAGTTCGTGACGCCACCTGTGGTGTTCGGCAAGGGAGATGTTAAGCCGACGCTGCATGCAGATCCTCTGGGACTGGTGGTGTGTTGCAGCCAAGATGGTGAAGCTCCCCACAGGTGGAGCTGTAGTCCCAGGGCAGTGTGGACGTAGGGGTAGCTGAGAGGCGCGGGCAGTATAGAAGCTGGTACCCAGATGTAGCGGTACCAGGTGTGTTGGCGCTGGAATGAATGGAGGACACCGGGGCTTGTAGTTCCAAAGCTTTTCTCACAGTCTGTAGTACACACCGGTGCCCGCCTCCGTGCCGTGTCCTCCGGGTCAGGGACTCAATCAACCTCCAGGCCAGATTGAATGCTCCCTTCCAACACTCCGCCAACATGTGCCTTTCTGAACGTCTCCTCTTATAGCGCCTTTAAGTGTGAAGATCTCTTAGTACTGAGTTACACTGGAGTTCCTCCTGACCGATGTTCCCAAGAACTCTACTTGTACGGCAGACAGCTGTAGCCTGCTTCAGGGACTCCTTACTCCTGAGTCCCGGCTCACTATCAATGTTGCTGTTGTGCCCCCAAGTCTTAGATGGGAGTAGTGCATTTACAGCCCACTACTCCACCGATGTGTGCTGCAGAACCATTAGTGTCCATACAACCTCGGGGACCGGGCCCCGGCCTTGCACTTAGAACTTCTAGGCAGGGTTCTTCCTCTAACCCACGTCCTCTGTTCCCTTTTACCCCTACGTTCCGTACTAGTCTTTCCTTCTTATGGAAGATCAGGTTTCTGTTCAATGTCTTTCTCCTTCTTTCCTTTCCTGTGCCAGCCGGCTCAGATCACTGAGGCAGCTGCAGCACCTTCTTCCTCCATCCCTCTCCCAGGGATCTTCTTTCCTCACTCCTCTCTCTCTGACTCTGAACTGCACTCTACTCCTAAACCTTCCCCCTCTTTTATGCATTCTAAACTCCACCCGCCTCCCAGCACGTTTCGTGTTCCAAGCAGGGAGCCACCAAAGGTGCTCTGCTACTCTCTAAGCAGGGAGCCGCAATGTGGCTTTGCTGAACTACCGTGTTGTGTGGGATGCGAGTGTTGGCGCGCGGATAGGAGCCTCCAACTCACCTGAATGGTGGGATACCACACCTCAGGAGGAGGTGCAGTACCTCTGTGGCAACTGAACCCTCAGGGGCGCCACAGTTCCTACTAATGTAATTCTTTCTGCTTTCAAATTTCTCTATCATCTTTTACCAGCAGATAGCGGTATTCGCATGCAGCCACTTTGTTAGGCATTAACTGTGTGAGTCTTCTCACTTGTCTATCTCCTTACATCTCCATATACTCTGGGCAGCGATTACACATTTCTGCTTGTATTTATTGAATGGGAGTCTTGATTGTTTTCCTGCGAGAAGCTAAAAAAATCTGTTAATTCCTGGTTATGTGATGAACACACAGGTGCAAGGCTCGTTACAGTGTCAGCATTCTCCCTCTGTGTTATTATTTCTGTAACTTCAGAAAGAGTAACATTGGAGGAAATAGCTACACAGGCAATTCTCTAATATTACACTGAAGGGGTTTCTGGGATTATACAAATGGCGCCCTAAGGTAGCGAAGGTTCAAAAACAAATAAGTAATTATTATTTACAACCCTTCTATGCCCGCCTGTACTAGAACTGCTTCACCAGTCACCCGATTGCTGCTGACAGTCACTGGTGTTAATAGTGAGGTTTACATGTACATCTCACTCGGATGATACTTCTCAACCCTGCTTCCTTCCTGAACAGATACTGTGAAAGCATGGCTTGAGACACTGATGGGCTGCAGCGGACAGGTGACTGATTGATGAAAAGCCATCACTTTTGATACCAATGGAAACCAGCAGAGGGGCAAGATATTTTTTATTTTATAACATTCCTTGCCTTTAGCCCAATTTTGTAAAACCCAGAAAATATTTTAGTAAATTTATCCCATGAATCATCTTCACAATACTTTAAGTCTGCTATTTTACTGTATTACTAGTGTAAAAAATACTTTCTCAAAATCTGTGTCACTGGGAACAGGCTCTGGACAGAATCAGTCTCCTTCCTCCTCTGGCACCTGATAATATAGTTTCTTATATACTCTGGAAAATGAATATTGGTAACCAGTAGCATAACTAGAGTCCAGTGGGATCTGGGCCCCCACCTGAATGTTGGTCAGATTTATGGGCCCCTGCAGCATTCTAGATCATATAATAACATGAGTGTTCACCCCACCATGTAATATTGTCCCCTGTAATAATTTCCCCTATCATGGCCTCCATTCTGTAATAATGTCCCTCATCCTAGGACTCTTACTTCTATAATATCCCCCATCCCGAGCCTCTTCCAGTAATAACATCCCCCATCCTGTCCCCCTTCTTGGTATAATGTCCCCTGTCCTGGGCCACTTACTGTAATAGTGTCCCTCATCCTTTAACAATATCCCCCTTCCTGGTATACGGTCCCCCTTCCTGATATAATGACCCCTATTCTGGTTTAATGACCCCCACCGTGTGCCCCTTCCTTGTATAATGTCCCCTGTCCTAGGCCCGTTTTTGGTATAATGTCCCCAATTATGGCCCTTTCCTGTAAAAATGTCCCCTATCCAGGTATACTGTCCTCCATCCTGGGCCCTTCCCGGTATAATGTCCCCCACCCTGGGCCCCTTTCTGGCATAATGTCTCCTGCCCTGGGCGGCTTTCTGGTACAATGACCCCAATCATGGCCCCTTCTTGTAACAATGTCCCCTATCCTGGTATACTGTCCTCCACCCTGAGCCCCTTCCTGGTATAATGCCCCAATCATGAGCACCTTCCTGGTATAATGTCCTGGGAAAATATTCTGCTTATTTTCAATACATTAAATAAAAGAATTAAAGATTTTTCTTACCTTTCTCCGATCCCACGAAGTGCGGCATCCTCTTCTGGAGCTGACGCCAGTGTGCCAGCATGGGCAGTGCATGACATCACTGCTATGCACCGCTCGTGACTGGCATGCCTACATCAGCTGCCAGCCTCTGATTGGACGGCGGTGTGTAATGCAGTGCAGGGACCCGGCACCGGAGGCATCCTTGGACACACATTCAACTGAGATAGGCTCTGTTGTCGGTGGACCCCCATTCTGAATGGGCCTGGCTACGGTCGCACCCACTGCAACTGCGATCATTGCACCCCTATTGGTAGCTATACTACCATATTACTACAAAGGCTCTGCTCCTTCCACGACAAGTATAGCAAATAACTCTACAGTACAGTGACAATATCAGTATCCAGAGATTTGGCTGTGAGAAGAGTGACTAGGCATGTGTGACCCCAGCACTCAGCTCATCAGTTGGACGTGCCCATTACATGCATAGTACGGCGTCATACTATGTAAGTAAATGTAATAACTCTTCAGTGAATCATTTTTACATTGTAAATGGTAATTTATTATCTATATAATGAATATGATATTTAAAGACTGTTTTACGATTTTTCAAATCCATTTTGCTCCTACTGGCATTTTGTTTAACCCTTCCCCCCCAAAACTGTGCTTTATACACCCCGACCAGCTGGACAGCGCTGAGTCTCCTCTGCTGTTTTCGATGTCTGCCCCTCAGCTCACTGATTGGCTGCAGCGCTGTGAACATGACATCAGCGTTGCAGACACAAGAAGCGGGGGCAGAGATCCAGCGCTGGACCCACGAAGGGTGAGCAAAAATAGACTTTTTTTTTTTAAATGAACTGCAGCTGTTTTCTGAAACTGTAAAACCCCTTTAACGGTCCTCTACCCCTTTTAAAAATGAAGTTCTGCCCTTCATATTTAGCAACTTACTGCAGATAATAAGTTTTCTTAAATCTGCTTAATCAATTTAGTACATCATATGGAATAAAAACAACGTATACTTGCCTCCTGCAGCGGCGCTGTTCCAGAGATGTCAGCATAGCTTATGATATTGTTACGTCACGTGAGCGCTGCAGCCAATCAGTGATCACTGCTCAATATGCCATCCACTCTGCAGAAATAGTAAAGGCTGCAGATGGTCAACGGGTGCAGATCGGTTGCAGTGTTCACGTGACATAAGAATGTCATGTGAGCCCCAGGACAACCAGATCGCTGGAACAACGCATGTGCGGGAGGGGAGTATCAGCTTTTGTTATTTTACTGAAGGGGCAAATAAGATAGGGTTGTCTAAGTAGTGGATAACCTCTTTAGAGAGCATCTGTCACCAGTTTTTTGCAATGTAATCTGAGAGCACCATGATGTAGAGGCAGAGACCCTGATTCCAGCGATGTGTAAAATACTAGTCTGTGCTTTCAATACAATCAGTGTTTTATCAGCAGGAGTTTATCACTACAGGACAAGCTCCCTCGTGCCTCCTGGTCCAGTCACACCCCCACCACTGATAGAAAGTGGCCAATCAGTGGTATGGCCTTTGTTATACACAACACAACAACTAAGATCTGCCAGTGAGAAAACTGTGATTCTATCACAACTGCTGTACCCAGTAAATTAAGTGAGATATTGCTGGAATCAGGATCTCGGTCCCTACATCATGCTGCTGTCTGATTACATATAAAAAAAACCTGCTGACAGATTCCCTTTAAATTCCATATATAACCAGTATGCAGCAAGCGCCCTCTAGTGGTGGCATCAGAAAAGAAAAGCTCTGACAACTATAAAAATATAAAATCAGTGTTAAACTTTCTTACCCTTCCCCACAGCTCTTTTTGGCCTCACAGTCCCAGAGATACGGTCCAATAATACTGGTAAATTAGGGAATGATTATTTATGAAATTCCCTGATATAGTCTTTAGAGATAGCGCTTTGCTTTACATAGAAGAAGTGCGCTGGATGGAGAACAAAGTTTTTATTGTGCATAAGAAAGCTGTACAGAGTCTGACCCCTCGGTACACATGTATGATCCGCTTATGTACGAGTGTCAGTCACCGCGCACTGAAGTGCCATTGTGCTGAGACAGCTCAGCTGCACCATTCATTATTTATGGACGCATGTGTTCTTCATACTGTGCTTGCATGAGCTGGATTTTATGCATTTCTTGTATTTGTCTAGTGGCATCAAAATGCCAGCACTACTGTTGTTGTTTCTCTCCTTTTATGCTCCTGGTGACTAGACACTAGCTTCCAATTTCTAATTTGTGTCTTTCTTTTAGGACAGTTCCCAGTAGAATAAAATCACCAGTTACGTCCATGAATTGTTAAACTGTATTTAGCCAACTTTTAGTTAAATCTGTCTCTGGGGAACGATTGGTGATGATGATGATGAGTAATATCATCACCATTTAGGCTATGTTCACATTAAGTTCTTTTACATGGATTTTGGAGTGAACTGCGTGCCAAAATCCACATAATAAAGTGCTTCAAATATTCTTTTCCTAGTGATTTTAATGGAAAATGCTTAAAAAAGCAAGTAAAAAAGCAGCACGTTGCGCACTATAGGAGCGGTTTCCTATTATCGATAGAAGTTTATTCAAAGAGAATATGAAGAAGTTTAAATTCAGTGTAAATATACTTCAAGATAGGAGTGCACAACATTTTTTAGTTCAAGGGCCACATTGCCATAACCAAGGGCTGCAAAAAGTTACATGAATACATCACCAGAACAACCATTAGTACATTAAAAATTAAAACATCACTAGAACCAAGTTTTGAGTATTTGAAGAGGACTTGGAGATTTTTTTTTTCTCAGTTTTGAGCCAAAAAAATATTAAAATAGCCATGAAGCACAATATCTATTGCTTCATGTGTACAAAATCAGAACCACCGTCAGCACATGAGTGCGGTGCCAGAACCACCACCAGTACATGAATGCAGTATCAGAACCAAGAACTGTTAAAAAACACCAATGAAAGCAATGTGGGCAAGTGGATGTGAGCATACATATACATGCAAAGTATACTTGATATAGCAATCACATACTGTATATTCAAATAGCATAAATTTGCAGCAATGCTCTTTTTCTCCCAATGGATAATAAACAACAATAAATGTATATTAAATTTCTATATGTGATTTATTAGGTATCTCTTATCTCTTAAGAATATGAAAAAAAAGACTAAGACGTGACTAATGAATAGTGTTAGGAACAGCGGAACGCACTAAATAAAATTATAATAAAGTGCGTTCGCCGCTCGGGGTCCACCGTGCAGTAGGTGATATACTCACTGCTAAGTGGTGGCAGGAGCAAAATGGCGGTAATGGGCACAGGGTTAAACATCACCCAGGTGCGCAGAGCAATCTCTGTTAAGTCACAGGAATGCCAAATAAATACAAATACAAAAGACTGAGCCTGTTGAGGTCTCAGTACTCAGTATAAATACACACACGGTATCAGGTCACAGGAGTAGCCCAAGACGGCGGCACTACGTCCGTCTAGACCTACCGTGTGTGCGGCGTCGCAGCTGCGGACGCAAAGGGGGCTGCTACTGCAGTGCGGCGTGGACACTGCCGCCAAACGACAAAGCTAAGGCGCAAGCGCAATGTCAGACACTAGCAGCTGTGGATGTTGCAGCAGAGGAGCGCTGGCGCTGATTCTAACTCAGTCCCTAACCACATACGTAATATCAGAGGGAAGGGGTTTTATAATGAGTCATTCACCAGAATCATACATCCATCCTCATAAACACAGCAGCAAGTAAGTCTATACTAGAGCATGGCGGAACAGCCATGCGCACCTTTTATAGCAGCCGGGACCTTCCGCATGCTTCCAGATCTCTGAGATGGACCAATGAGATCTGGAGCGGGACCTGAGCACATGACTCCCGATCTCCAATGGGAGATCGTCCCATGAGCATGCCCAGTAGGAGGACAGAAGGACCTAGCCTCAGGAGAGTTTGTTGTAAGGCAATCTCCTCTGCAGTAGATAAACAGCAGGAGACTGCAGAATGTGAGGGTCTGGATCCCTGCAGAGCAAACGCAGAAATCCAACGCCTAACAAATAGCTTGCACTATAAATAATGAATATGTATCAATTGCGCATGCATCTTCAAAAAAGGTTTGTGCCTCATGCAGATTAACAGGTGATAAAAGCAATGCTAGTTCACATAATGGTAAAATACCCAGGGAAAGCCATGCAGATCTCAGATACCATCCCATGCATATAAGAATATAAAAAAAGGACTGAGACCTAGCTAATGAATGGCTTGCACTAGAAATAATAAATTTGTATCAATTATGCATACATCCTCAAAAAATGGGCTTGTGCCTCATGCAGATGAACAGGTAAAAAGAGCAATGCTAGTTCACATAATGGTAAAATACCCAGGGTTACATAATGGTAAGATATCCAGGGAAAGTCATGCAGATCTCAGATACCATCCCATACATATAAGAATATAAAAAAGGACTGAGACCTAGCTAATGAATGGCTTGCACCAGGGTGGATTTGATTTAAATCTAACTGATTTAAATCACGATTTAAATCACTAGTCAGTAAGGCTTGATTTAAATCAGTGATTTAAATCAAAGTTTCTACCTAAACTAGTTCTTGCTACTTTAACATGCAAGTAGATGAAGATTTTTAGAATCACTTTTTATATTACTTTTTTCTCCCCAGTTTAATGGGTTAATCATTCATATTTGGTGTGACATCGGCGGCTATGTCCGCCGATGCCCCTTCTGTAGCAGCGCGCGCCGCAGCGTTTTCTCACCTGCGCGCTCCCGTCCGGGCGCGCGCCCGTCGTCCACTCTCCCTCACGGCGGCTCCTGTCTCCCGCCCCCTGTCTCGTGCACGCCTCCTCCCGCTCTCTCTCTCCAGCGGTGGGCGGCGCTGAGGGGCTGGACTGGGGGACGCACTTCCGGGGGTTGGTCTATTTCAGGCGTCCTCGCTGTTAGGAGGACGCCTGATGATTGTGTAGTTCTCTGCACCCTCTGGCCGCCACTGTTCTCCTGTACCTTACCTTTCTCTGCCTTATCTCCCTGCCGTCCTCAGTGTCGTTCCCTTGCTCTCCTCAATCTGCCCAGGCGCTGCTTCCTTTCCATTCCTGTGCCCGTCCTCTGTCTCCAGTTCGCCCTGGTCCTTTCCCTTGCCATTTCCATATTGTGTCTTTTCCTGTACTCCCCGTCCCTGCTTGTATATCAGTCCGCTGCCTCTCCAGGCCTTTTGTCCGTGGAGCCGTCCCTCTTGGTTCCGGCTGTCGCGCCTCCGTCCTCTGTGGTCCTGCCCCAAACGATCCCTGTATAGGGGTCGGTCATCACCTGGCATGCTCGGCCCAGGGGCTCCGGATCCGCGATCCAGAGGGTCCACTCTCTGACTTAGTTTCTCGTCAGCATTACAGTATCATCAGGCCATGGACCCCGCCGGTACCGCGGCTGCCACTCAAAAGGAACTGCTTTTCCTAAGAGAGAATCAGACCCGTATCATGTGATTCATGAAGTCCATGGACACCCGGCTCTCCGCCCTGCAAACCGCTGACCCTGCGCATGCACCTCTCTTAGTCAGTCTCCAGCAGGAGCGTGCACAGCAGCGCGATGCTCAATCTCACATTTTGGGGTATATGGCGTCCGTGGATGATCGGCTGCTGTCTTTGCAGTCCTCTGCGGCCGCTTCTACCCAAGCCCGGGACGCTGTCTCTTTCCCTCCTCCCCGTCTTGGTAAGCCGCCTAGGTACTCTGGGGACCCAAAATTGTGTAGGGGATTTTTAAACCAGTGCAGGTTGCACTTTGATCTTCTGCCCCAACAATACCCCACGGATCGTGCTAAGGTGGCCTTTATAATCTCCCATCTAGAGGGGGAGGCGTTGGCTTGGGTGAATCCGTTGTGGGAGAGGGATGACCCGGTGGTGACTAACATCCAGAGTTTTTTGGAAACATTCCGTAAGGTTTTTGATGAACCCGGACGCCTTGCTTCCTCTACAGAGGCCCTTTTTAACCTCTGCCAGGGGTCCCTAACTGTAGGGCAATACGCCATCCGTTTCCGGACCTTGTCCTCGGAGCTGGGCTGGAATAACGAAGCCCTGGTTGGTGCCTTTTGGAGAGGTCTTTCTAGTAAAATCAAAGACGAGTTGGCCGGGCGTGACCTTCCTACCACCCTGGAGGATCTCTTCTCCCTGGCTGCTCGTATTGACCTGCGTTTTCAGGAACGCGCTAGGGAGTCAGCCAGGGAGAGGAGGTCCTTTAGGTTATACCAAGCTCCCATTCCGCGCACTGTTGCTCTCCCTAGTAACACTGCTCCCGAGCCTATGCAGGTGGATCGCATCAAGCTGTCCGAACAACGGCGTAAGGAGAAGATGACTAAGGGACTCTGTCTATATTGTGGAGGGGCCAATCACTTCGTACGCACTTGTCCTGAGAGACCGGGAAACGCATCCGCCTAGGCCAGGTAGGAGAGGGCCCCCTAGGTGATCAGACCCCCTCTCTCCCACTTACTCTTTCAGCTCTGCTTATTACAGGTCGGGGGCGTAGCTCTGTGGAGGCGTATGTGGACTCGGGCGCTGCAGGCAACTTCATCCGCCAGGAGGAGGTTGACAAACTCCAGATTCCCGTGATCGTCTTAAGTAACCCTCGAGCAATCACCTCCGTGGATGGCAAACCTCTTCCTGGGCTCATCACCACGGTTACCATTGAAGTAAAGCTACAAATTGGCGCACTTCATTCTGAGAAGATTGCCTTCTATGTCCTGCCTCAATTATCCCATGCCATTCTCTTGGGACTACCTTGGCTTAGGCGGCATGAGCCAGTCATCAACTGGCGCTCCGGAGAGATCCTGCGCTGGGGGCATACCTGCCATGCAACCTGTTTACGTACCCTGGTTCGTTCCCATCCTCAGCTTAGGCCAACGGACCTCCCCGGCCTTCCTGTTCCATACCACGCCTACGCTGATGTTTTCTGCAAGAAGGAGGCGGACTCCCTGCCTCCGCACCGGTCCTATGACTGCCCCATCGACCTGATTCCTGGAGCGGTTCCTCCCAGAGGTAGAACTTACCCTCTTTCTCCTGCCGAGACCTCTGCCATGACGGAATATATCCATGAAAATCTGTCCAAGGGGTTTATCCGGAAGTCCTCCTCTCCTGCGGGCGCGGGCTTCTTCTTCGTCCGGAAGAAAGACGGATCACTGCGGCCTTGCATTGATTACCGGGGTCTAAACAAAATCACCGTTAAAAATCGTTACCCCCTTCCATTGATTCCGGAGCTCTTCGACCGGCTGAGAGGAGCCCGAATCTTCACGAAGTTAGATCTGCGGGGAGCCTACAATTTGGTCCGGATCCGTGCTGGGGATGAGTGGAAAACGGCCTTCAATACCCGTGACGGGCATTATGAATACCTAGTCATGCCATTCGGTCTTTGCAATGCCCCCGCTGTGTTTCAAGAATTTATCAACGAGGTATTCCGGGATCTACTCTATTCCTGTGTGGTCATCTATCTAGACGACATTCTCGTTTTCTCGCCCGACTTGTCCTCCCATCGCAAGAGCGTACGCTTGGTCTTGCACCGCCTTCGAGAGAACCAACTCTACGCCAAGATTGAGAAATGCCTTTTTGAGCAGTCGTCTCTGCCCTTCTTGGGATATGTCGTCACCGATTCCGGTCTAAAGATGGATCCCGAAAAACTCAGTGCGGTACTCAAGTGGCCCCGTCCAGTGGGGATTAAGGCCATCCAGCGGTTTCTTGGGTTCGCAAATTATTACCGTCAGTTTGTGCCTCATTTTTCTACGGTTACCAAACCTATCGCAGCCGATTCTCTTGCTAAAGAATTCTCGCAGATTTGGAGAGAGACCAGGGACGCGCTCAAGGGTGCCAACAACCGAATCAAAAAACATGCAGACAAAAGACGGAAGGACGTGCCCCCGTACCATCCAGGTGACAAAGTCTGGCTTTCAACTCGACATATCCGTCTGAGAGTTCCCTCTTATAAGCTGAATCCTCGGTACATTGGGCCGTTTGAAGTGATTGGACGTATTAATGAAGTGGCTTACAAATTGAGGTTGCCTGCTTCGCTCCGGGTTCCCAACGCTTTCCATGTCTCGCTCTTGAAACCCGTAGTCCTGAATCGGTTCCAACCAGCTTCCATCGTCCCTCCTTCACCTGTTATCTCGGACAACGTCTTCGAGGTCAAGGACATCTTGGCTATAAAAAGAGTCCGGGGTAAGACCTTTTTTCTTATCGATTGGGTGGGTTTTGGTCCCGAGGAAAGGTCCTGGGAGCCTCGGGAGAATATCAACGCTCCCCGGATTCTGAAAAAGTTTTTGGCCAATCTCAGTAAGGGAGGACTTAAGGAGAGGGGTACTGTGACATCGGCGGCTATGTCCGCCGATGCCCCTTCTGTAGCAGAGCGCGCCGCAGCGTTTCCTCACCTGCGCGCTCCCGTCCGGGCGCGCGCCCGTCGTCCACTCTCCCTCACGGCGGCTCCTGTCTCCCGCCCCCTGTCTCGTGCACGCCTCCTCCCGCTCTCTCTCTCCAGCGGTGGGCGGCGCTGAGGGGCTGGACTGGGGGACGCACTTCCGGGGGTTGGTCTATTTCAGGCGTCCTCGTTGTTAGGAGGACGCCTGATGATTGTGTAGTTCTCTGCACCCTCTGGCCGCCACTGTTCTCCTGTACCTTACCTTTCTCTGCCTTATCTCCCTGCCGTCCTCAGTGTCGTTCCCTTGCTCTCCTCAATCTGCCCAGGCGCTGCTTCCTTTCCATTCCTGTGCCCGTCCTCTGTCTCCAGTTCGCCCTGGTCCTTTCCCTTGCCATTTCCATATTGTGTCTTTTCCTGTACTCCCCGTCCCTGCTTGTATATCAGTCCGCTGCCCCTCCAGGCCTTTTGTCCGTGGAGCCGTCCCTCTTGGTTCCGGCTGTCGCGCCTCCGTCCTCTGTGGTCCTGCCCCAAACGATCCCTGTATAGGGGTCGGTCATCACCTGGCATGCTCGGCCCAGGGGCTCCGGATCCGCGATCCAGAGGGTCCACTCTCTGACTTAGTTTCTCGTCAGCATTACATTTGGACACCACTGTTCTGTTGTACTTAGGAAGGAGAAAAATAATCCTGACCTTAATAACAATTTAAATAGATTTATTCAACTGAAACAATATCAACATTACAGCATAAGTTATTTGCTTAAACAAACATCCATGTTTGTTAACTAATTTGGCTAAACAAAATATATATATATTTTAAGAAACTTAGACTGTCAGCCCAGCCGACACATGAAAAACTTAAATACTACTGTCCCTGCTGTCCTCTGTAGCTCACTTGTCGTCATCTTCATCATCATCTTCTTCTTTGTTCCTATTCATAATCTGGAAAAGAAAAACAAGCTTTCCTGCTTTATTGGGTCCCAACCGATTTCTCAATTTAGAATGAATGAGTCCAAAGGAAGAGAATATTCTTTCAACCCCTGCAGAAGAAGCTACTGCTGTTAAAAGTGAAATCATTACTTGAACAGTCTCTAAATCCAAGCGCTTAAGTGACTTCCACCAGTTTACTGGTGTGACCTTCCTTAAAATATCTTCAGCAAACATATATTTCTTGAATGGTTCCCCCTTAGCTCTGAAGTTTATTATAGTTGGCATTAAAGATGGATGATTGCTGGATACCCATGTCATAGCTAACTCCTCTTCCTCAGCACTTAGGTTTTGACCCTGATATTGGATATTGACAATATTTGCCAAAAAATAAGCTGGAGTCAGTGCTTGTCCCATTCGTTTGTTTACTGCTTGTAATTTAATTCTGTCCATGTGTAGTTCTGTTTTTAAGTGTTCACTCAGTTCCTTCCAAATTTCAACAGCATCTGCAATAAAACAGCTATTTTTCTGTATTTTGTTTAAAGCTTGAGAGATGGGTTTCAGGAAGCTCAGCATATGTTCAACATTTCTCTTAAGCCCAATGTTGAGGATTTTGGCCGTGACAGTGCCATCTATTTTATCTCGATTTTCTTCACAAAGTGTCATCAGAATAGGCCAGTTTTTGATATACTGCTCAAAACAGTCCACCACAGAGTTCCATCTAACATCTTGTGGGAGCGTTAGCTTGGTTCCACCCATCCTTTTCAGAGCTGCTGCAGCAAAATGATTATTCTGTTGTTATACAAGCACATACAATAGGATCATTGTGGACATTACTCCACCCATCAATACTTAGGTTAACAATTTTACCCTCCAGAGCTGTTGCACATTGCTCCATTTCTCTGTCATACACTTGATCCAGCAGTTTCCCTGCAACATCAGCTCTGCTGGGTGGACTGTATCCTGGTCTCAGTGACTGAACCATATTAATGAAATGTGGGTTCTCAGTCAGACGGAAAGAAGAGTTTGTTGCATAAATAAACTGGGTAATTTTTTCATCAATCAACTCTTTTTCTAATCTGCTAGTTCTTATCACAAACCTATCTATGGTGGTTCCAGGAGGTAAAGGTTTTTTCTTCCTTTTGGGTGATGGTGATATGTGGCTGTGGGTGTCTGATGATGATGCTGCTGCTGCTAATGAAGCACTATCCTGGATGGATAACTCTGAAACTGTAGAACAGGATGATGGTGATCTTGGAGGTGGATAGTTTCCAGAATCCATGAATTCCCCTAAACAAAAAAAGTCAATGCTGTTATTTTATTGTTTATACAATTTCTGCTTATTGTACACAACACATCACTGCCCCTGCCCCAAAAGGAATATTTGTTTTTCTTCATAACTGTACCAAATGACAGTAACATGCAGTAATAATAAGAAATATAATTTTTCTCACACATGACAGTTCAGTCTTTAGAAATAGGATTCAATAAAAATGTTTACCAACCTGAAGATCCTGCCTGTTCAGAAGTGTTTCTTTGGTCATCTTCATCACCGCACTTCTCATGATGTTGCCTCATTCGCGCCACCAGGCCTTGCATCTCTTTGTTGCATCGTTTGCATTTTGCACGCATGCCTGCCTTACCGATAGGCGAAGGAGCTTCATTAAAATATTCCCAAACTGGGTCTCTTTTACGGCCTGCTGCCATTATAAGGAAAGAATGTAATAAACCTCAGATCGTACACACAAACAGATTCAGACTTGTCTGTCTGTGGCTATGCTGCAGTATTGTGCTCAAAGTTTCACTTTCATTTTCTTGTCTGCTTGCCCTTCCTCCTCCTCACACTTAGATTCACATTCTTCTTGTGTTGTGCAGATCTATTCCACTCCAAACAATCAGAAACATATTGTCTAACTTCTTGGACTTGGCACTGAAGGGGTTGATTCTGTATTCATAGGTTTGTAGAACAATAGGATTAAGGTCTTTTTCTCAACTCTGTGCATGTTGTAACATTTTTGCCGTGAAGAAGAGGCTGGGACCTCTGCGGAGTCAAATTCAGTTTTGAGAACTGCGTACGTAAAGCGAGCGTCTGTGATAATATAGGAGAGAAACTGCCCACTAATCCTACAGAAACCTCTGGAAGAGCATGGCATTGTGAATGTTACACATATACAGCCTTTATTCTACTGAGTTAAACAACTCAGCTTTATCTCATGATGGAAGAACCTTTGGATGGTAAAATATTTTCCTCAAAAAGCAGTTTATTGAAAAAAATCCGATTTAAATAAAGAAATCCGATTTAAATAAAAAAAATCCGATTTTTTTGATTTTTTTTAAAAAAACATTGATTTTTATCCACCCTGGCTTGCACTAGAAATAATACATTTGTTTCAAGTATGCATACATCCTCAAAAAATGGGCTTGTGCCTCATGCAGATGAACAGGTAAAAAGAGCAATGCTAGTTGACATAATGGTAAAATACCCAGGGAAAGCCATGGAGATCTCAGATACCATCCCATGCATATGGGGGAAAAAAAGGAGGGAGAAAACATTGTTTTACCATGGAAACACATCTAAGATAACAGGACATTTACTATTCAGATCCACCATGGAGGGCTTACCAGTGCCCAACGTTACCTTTGCCTGTGTGATGAGAAGCCAAAAGCAGTGTGATGAGGTCAACAGCGTGCTGACATCATCACGCCACTACATGTTGGGGCTGGGGCTGATGAGCACTTCTCTGCCCCTATCCTGGCACTCAAGTGTTCAAATGTGTTCCCATCTGGAAGACACAAATACATTTGGACATGAAAAGAAGAAATGAAGGGAGCCTGCATCTCCCGGACAGCTGTATGCTGTGCAGGCCTGCCCTAAGGACTCATTCAGACATCAGTTTTTCTCATACGAGTTCTATCTGTGTTTTTCACAGATAGAACTCGTACCTATGATAATTTATGGTGCTGTTCACAAGTCCTTGTATTTTTGCGAACCAAGTGATCTACATATAATTACGGTGACTCTGATCAATCTCACCAATGCAAGTCTATGGGGGACCCCGAAAATTTTGCCAGTATGGGGCCCTGAAATTCCTAGTGGCAGCCCTGCCTGTATCCACACCAGTATAACACTGTGCCTGTTGTAAATAGATTTGCTTCTCTACAGTAATGTTGTTATTCGGTTACAAGATGTCGCTGTTGCTTACTGCTAAAAGACTGTAAGACGCTTGTAAAATGTCAGAGGTGGGACTACAATGTGACTGATGTGAAACACAGGAAGAGGAAATTCGACCATCTTATGGGCAGTCTGGAGCTAAGGAGAACAGGGAGAGGATGTGCTGGAGAGGAATCCGACAACTTCCTCTTGTGGAAGCACCTCACTGTCCATAACCATAACCTGTCCAGATGTGAGGAGATATCTTCCAGGAACGCTACTAAGAGACTGGAAAGCCCGGGACCCAGAGTGAGAGATGTTGGATTGTTTGCCCGAAGCAGACTCGGGTCGGTAAGAGCACTGAGGCCCACTGCGCCACCGCAGTAGGTAACCGTGCATGCACCGCACTACATTCTGGCACCAAAAGGCATATTGACTGTTCAGGCCATATTTATTGCTAAAATCAGCATCCGGGACTTTCGGCTTTGTTGCCACATTTCCTGTTTGCTTCTAAGTAAGAATCCTAAGCCACACCTAGGTGGTGACGCGGCACGCAACGGGCCCCAGACCAAACTTTAACTTCCTTTTGTTTCAGGAGAGAGAGTTTCTGTGGAACATTATAGTATTGGACAGTTCTTCAACTTTGATAGACTTTGTTCATGGCTAATTAGCCAACACAGATGGTTAACTTTTGGGGATTTTCAATGTAATTGAGGACGGACTATTCATCTGAGTTCATGGAGGTCACACCGGGACGAAACAGGGATATTTGGTTGGAGAATAGGAGTAATTGTTTGTAAGATTGTAAACTGCTGTGCTGAACTGCAGGCGGGCCTATACACTCATATAATCGATACAGTTTCCAGGGTCTACTCAGGTAACGGGCGGCCGGTTTAGACAGGCAGGCCAGTAGGTGGATGTCTAGAAATTACAGTCGGTACAGATTGTTTGGGTGCCACGCTGTACAGCACAAGGATTTCAGCCTTCTGGCTAAATGTCTGTATAATGTTTTGAATGTTTTCTATTGTCTGGTTAAATAACCCACATAACTAAGTAAAATAGTTACGGTGAGTGAACTGTGAGGGAGTTGGTTTTCTCGCCCGTGACTCCACTGTATTCTGAAGAACACTCCCTGGTACGTGACTTACATGGCCACAGCAACAAGTCAATCAATTGCCTTTAAGGTCTATTTCTCAAAGCATTATTCATTTAGAATCTTTGGTGGCTGCAGGTCTTTATCTGGTTTGTGTACTACACAAACTAAAAAACAGCAGAAAAAAGGCAGCGATGTTTACCTGCCCAGGGTACAGCTGGGCCCATTTGGTGTTGTAAACTGTCGTGTCTGTTCATTTGGATAGCACTGGGCAGCCCACCTGATCGATAGTATGGGCGTCACTAATAGGCTGCTAACCTGGATGTTGTGTATCACCTGTATGTGAACAGCGCCGCATTCAAGCCTCTATTGGGCATAATTATGACATGCCCACCAGGGCCGTGGGGTACTCGGAACCGGGTCAGACAGTTCTTTGGGGAAGTCATGGGGCCATGACCCGACTCTGTGACCCTGGCTATGACGTAAAATGGGGATATATATATGGGATTTAACTTGACGACACCTGTGGGGCAACGGATGGCCGATGCTGCTAAAAGAGACCACTGGGGCTGATGGTGACGCAGCTGGGATGGTTCTGCTCCCACAGGTAGAGCTGGGCCCCAGAGCTACTGGTTCCATTTATGTCAGGCTTTGTGTACCTTGTGGTGCAGGACCCAGGGCGCAAGAGATCACTGGAGGACACAAGGGCTATAGTTTTCTTTTCATTTACTTGATGGTTGATAGTACAGACTGGGGCACTGGGAACTAGATCGTAATGGAGAGCCGGGCAGCCTGGAAGCAATTTTGGATACAATTGGCCAAGTAGATGCGCTGTCCTTCCTTTTTCCTCGCTGCCTAACAGCTCACCTTACTGCTGCTAACTGTCTCTTTCTGTTTTAAAAACAAACCGTTGCCCGTATGGCAGACAGCTCACGCCTATCACAGGTGCCACTCCTTTGTGTCGGCTCCAGGCTCTGGTATGCTGCTGTGCCATCGGGTACTAGATCGGGCCAGGAGACACATGCAGTCCCTTGCCCTCCGGATTTAGTTGCTGGGACTTCAGTACCCGCGCAACCACGGACTCCGGTATCTGGTTCCTAGCGCTCAGCTCTGGGGTGAATTTAATCACCGCTCCACTCCCCGGGTTCTCCTTGACTTCTCTCCTACTGACACCTGGTAAGGGGACCTCTCCCTGCTTCCAGTCATGGCATTACTCCCTGTGAGGGAGGCAATGTCACTGTGGCAACCGGACACATGTCAGCGCAGGGAGCCTTCCTGGAACTTTCACAGCCGTCAAAGCGGAATGGCTGTGCAGCTCCAAGGGAATCCTTGCGCCTCTTCTGTGACGCGCTGGTGATGGCGCATACGCGATGACGTCATCGCGCACGCGCCGGCATGTATGTGCGCCACTTGCCAAGACACCAGAATGGGAGCAAGCTGTGCCTGCAAGGGATCGTGAGAGGTAAGTCTGTAAAACTTTTTTTTAATAAAATTAATTAAATGAACTTGGTGGGGAGAAAATTATGATGTATTGGGAGTGTGGGACAGCAAATAATGAATTGAAGGTGGGGGAATGGAGAGAGCAAATAATGATGAATTGAGGGTGGGGTGCAGCAAATGATGAAGAATTGAGATTAAGGAATGGGGGACAGCAAATGATAATAAATTGGGGGTTGGAGAGAGAGAAGACATGACATAATAAATTGTACATGGTATTATTCGGTCACTAAGTGGTGGTAATATGTGGTCTGGTCAAGGTGTGACAGTATTTGTCCCTTGTATGTGGTATTATTGGTTATTTAAAAAAATGTATGTAACACATTTCCTTAAAGAAAAATGAATTAAAAATATACCTAAAAGAGTACTGGATGTTTTAAGAAATGTTTAATTGGTTAGAGTAGAGTAGGTTCCAGCCAAAAGAGTCTACCTTGTCGTGGTTGCAACTTAAAAAATCTTTTGGCCAAAACAAAACCTGATGGTTATGTATGTGATCTGGTGTTTGATGGGAACTGTTAATGTGTGATTGGTCAGGACGTGGTGCAGAAGTGGAGTCATTCTAAGAGTTTTCGGTGGGACTGTGGAAGGTTTGAGGGGTGAAAGCAGAGCTGGGGTGGAGCCTAGGCGGAGTCTCAAGTGGGCCAGAGAATGTGCCACTATGGGGCCCTGAAATTCCTGGTGGCAGCCCTGATCTCAGCATACAACACCCCTGGCCAACATCTGAATGAAGTTTGCATGTTCTCCAATTGTTTGGGTGGGTGTCCTCAGGTGTTTGCCACACTCAAAGAAAAATGGATTCAGATTCTGAGGCCCAACAGGGACATATGTGAATGATGACAATCATTGTACATTGCTGCAGAGTATATTGGCGTAATATAAGTAAATACATTCTGAGAGGGACATGAAATGGTGATTCTGCATTGTCCTCCCCCATATGCTAAAATAATGATAAATCAACCGACTTCCTATAAAACTGGCCACATAGTCTACGAGAGAGGGGAAAAAAAAGAATGTGAGCACAAACAGGAGACCAATGTGAGTTAAAAATTAGGAATACCTTTATAGAGGTAGACATTTTTTTTCTACACACGTCCAAGACAATGAATTACACTGAAGCCCCCGTTACACACTGCGATATCGCTAGCAATATCGCTGTAAAGTAACCGATTTTGTGACGTTGCAGCGATATTGCTAGCGATATCGCTACATGTGATACTTACCTCCGACCCGCTCCCCCGCTGGTTATCGCTGATCGCGCGAGAAGCTCCTGGACCGTTCCTCGACGGCCACTTCCTGCTGGGTTTCCTGTGGCACCGACGAGTGACGCGTGGAGCCGGGCGGGAGGACGCAGGATCGCCGCGTCTGACAGGTAAGTAGCGATCCCCGTCCCCAGCGATGTCGCTGGTGAGATCTGCCTGTGTGGCAGCTCACTAACGACCACTTAGCGATGCACCAGCGATCCTGACCGCGTCATGTCGCTGGTCGGGATCGCTGGTGCATCGCTAAGTGTAACGGTACCCTGAGGCTGATTTATTAAGCCACATGCTACAGATAGTGGGCTTAATGGAGCTGTCCAGTGAGAAGAAGTTATCACTTATCCTGAGGATAGGTGATAACTTGCTGAATGTTGGGTGTCCAACTTTTGTGACCCGCAATGACCGGTAGAATGTGTAACTGTTGGAGTGGCGCAATAGTGCACATATTCGACTGCAGCACCATTCACTCTCTATAGGGCTGACAAGTTCTATGCTCGCCTTTTTACAGCTACCCCATATGAATGGAATGAATTGAGCGCCGGTCAGACCTTTAACCTGCCAGTCCATTTTGTAAAGGGAATAAAAGTTCTGGGATCTCCGTTCTGCCAATCGGCTGCGTATCCAAGCAGTGATAACTTGTTTTCACTGGGCAACTCCTTTACTTTGTGCAGAAAGATGTTTTCCATGCTTTTCATCACATTTATTAATTTCTAGATAGATTTTAGACAGATTCTACATGGATCATCTATTAAACTCAAAAGGTCCATAAATAAAATGGCAGCCAAGCAGAAACAATTCGATTGGCATCCGTTCTTAACTGATCACTTGCAATTATTACCATCGGGAACTGTAACATTTTATAATTACTGATGAATAATCCTCCTTTTCTTTCTGGAAAAATCAAGTGACTTCATATACGTTAATCTGAACCCGGCCTTATCCTATTATTGGCCATAAACGCTCAAGTGTGAAAAGTATGTGGTTAAGTTTTCACGAGGAATTTTTGGTGAGTTTTCATCACTGTGTGTTTTCGTTGCCCAAAAATGCAGTTTCTTCAGTTCCAGCAAAGGGATTTTTTTTTTACTCAGCGTAAACTGACCGGCGGTGCGTTTCTGAAATCCGCAACGTGTCGATTTCTTTTGTCGGTACGCTGAGGTTTATTTGTGGATTTTCTCCATAGAACACATTAGATGGGGAAATAAAGTTTTATCAAAGCCAAATACCAGGAAGTATCAAAGACAAAGCAGTAACCCCTTCACTACCGGAGCTTTTTTCGATTTTTCATTTTTCCCTCCCCTTCTTTCCAGAGCCATAACTTTTTTATTTTTCCGTCTATATGGCCATGTGAGGGCCTATTTTTTGCGGGACAAGTTGTACTTTTAAAGGACACCATTGATTTTACCATGACGTGTACTCGAAAACGGGAAAAAAATTCCAAGTGCGGTGAAATTGCAAAAAAAGTGCAATCCCACACTTGTTTTTTGCTTGGCTTTTTTGCTAAGTTCACTAGATGCTAAAACTGACCTACCATTATGATTCTCCAGGTCATTACGAGTTCATAGACACCAAACATGTCTATGTCCTCTTTTATCTAAGTGGTGAAAAAAAATTCCAAAATTTGCTAAAAAAAAACAAATTTGCGCAATTTTCCGAGACCCCTGGCGTCTCCATTTTTCGTGGTCAGGGGTCGGGTGAGGGCTTATTTTTTGTGTGCCGGGCTGACGTTTTTAATGATACCACTTTTGTGCAGATACGTTCTTTTGATCGCCCATTATTGCATTTTAATGCAATGTCACGGCGACCAAAAAAACGTAATTCTGGCGTTTTAAATTTTTTTCTCGCTACGCCGTTCAGCGATTGGGTTAATGCTTTTTTGTATTGATAGATCGGGCGATTCTGAACATGGCGACACCTAATATGTGTATGTGGGATTTTTTTTTACTGTTTTATTTTGATTGGGGCGAAAGGGGGGTGATTTGAACTTTTAGGTTTTTTTTATATTTTTTTAATTTTTATCCATTTTTTTATTTTACTTCTGGCATGCTTTAATGATACTTTTGGCATGCTTTAATGAAGCATGCACAACCCGATCGGCTCTGCTACATATGGGCGATGAGCAGATAGAACAGATTTACTGCTGTGCTTTGAGCGCCGACCACCGGGTGGTGCTCAAAGCCATCTGCCTGTAACAACCATAGAGGTCTCTATGTGACCTGTGGTTGTCCAGGCAACGTGACGCCGACCCCCCCGATCACGTGACGGGGGTCGGTGATGAGCTCACTTCCGGCCCGGCGGCTGGAAGTGCTATTTAAATGCCCGCTGTTAGCTTTGATAGTGGGACTTAACTAGTTAATAGGAGCGGGCGGACGGCGATTCCGCTCGCGCCTATTGTGGGCACACGTCAGCTGTTCATAACAGCTGACATGTCGCGGCTTTGAGTTGGGCTCACCGCCGGAGCCCGCCTTAAAGCGGGGGACCTTACCGATGACGTACTATTACTTCATTGGTAAGGAAGGGGTTAAAGCATGACATAAAAACAAGAGACAAAATAGGCAATAAAAATGCATGAAAAAAACACAAGTAACCTAATTTAGCTAATAGGTGCAGAAATGATGCAGAAAATCAGCTACATAATAAAACTCATCAAATTCTCATCGTGTGACTGTAGCCTTAGGGTTCGCTCACACGAGCGTATATCATGGCCGAGTGTTCTCTGATGTTTTATCGGCCTAATGTTATACCATGGAGCAGCTCAGATCCGCAATTTTTTTTTCTCACGCTACATGAGGAAACAATCGCAACATAATCGGATAATCAGATCACACGCACCCATACAAGTCTATGAGTGTGTGTGAAACATCCGACTGCACTTGGAAGTCATCCTGGTGTACTCCGATTACCGCGGACGACAAAAAAGGAGAAGATGGAGAAATTACTTTCTCTGTCTTCTCCGCACTGGTGCTGTTATGCTCTCATTTGACAGAGTTTGAACCGAGTGCCATTTGCACAATCGTCCCAATTCTCTCACATGTCAGGTTCGATGGTCCTGTGACCCTGGCCTTACATAGGTTGTCCAAAGTAATGTTTTTAGGATTCAGTCGGATATATTTGACAGAAAGATTAGAGCAATCTTTGATACTAATGTCAACCTCTCATACTAGAGATGAGCGAATCTCTTACTTTCTGGCGTACCCAGCATGGCATTTGTTTTGCCAGGAATGGCGCAATGTCATCTGTGCATCGTGACAGAGTTATCTCTGTAAGAGATTCACGGACCTCCTGTCTAGGTGTCAGGTACTGCTGATCAAGACCATGGACCAAAGCCCGCAAATAGATCTACTATTCATTCACTGGAGGAACACAGAGATCTTGAAAATGTGAGAAACTGAAGCACAAACATGTAGAACTTTTCATTGTGTGGTAGAAGTTACGGCGGCGTCATACTTTTACCAAGTTTACATAAATCTCTGCAATTTTTTTTGTGTGTGAATATGGTGTATATAAGATTGACACCATTGTGCACATGAGAAACTTTTGGCAGAATTACGCAGAGTTTAATTTTTGAAAATTTGAATAACAAAAGTTAAGAAGATCCAGACTTCTTTCCATTTATTAAAATCAAATCAGTAAGCAATCTGGTTACTCATATCAAATACCCCTGAATCTAGTCCAATGTCCACCTCCATTATGAGGTCAACGGATGACCCCAACAAATGCGGTGTGATGGTGCCAAGGGTCACTGCTTGACCCAGTTTTCCACAATAGTGGATTCAATCCAGACTAATGAGAAGTGACTGTAACCAAATATGTTGAGGCCACGGAGTAGCCGCTCACTTCAGCTTAATTGACTCGACTAATAGCAAAAATATTACCATGTGTGGAGAGTCTATAATTTACTTCGCAAGCCCCGCCGGTCATGGGTTTATGGACCCTGATGGAAAATCTCCACACGTGCATAAAAGTAAAACAATCACAACATCGATGAGGACTAAACATGGCATGAAGAAAACATGAAAAAGGAGTAGTTTTTATATATGGATTTACATCTCCCCTTTCTATATCTCCTATTAAGCTAGGGACCCTCTTTATAAGTCAGAGCTGAACATTTTTCACTTTAGATGACCCAACTTGTCCATATAAATACATAGAAAGCCATTTATTTGAAAAAAATTCTGCGCAGACACCATGTGGTTCCTCTATCGTAACTCCTTGCCAACTACTATAGATTTTTTTTAGGCAATGGCCCATCCACACCTCATTTCTGCCCCTTGAATGTGTATCTGGATGTTGGGACTTAGTATTAACCTTGGGTCATTGCTTTCTGTAGGAGGTGTATGCACCTTCTGGAAGATTTGCTAGTTCCTCTGGCAATCCATGTGGTCTCCCCTTTTTCTGGGAGACTCCCACACGTTTTTGGAGAGCTGTCAAGTACGGTATGTCCTTGCCACCCGACAATGTAGATCTGTAAACTTGGTATTGGTGTTTGCACTGCAGGGCTATGTTCCCACAGGACACATTTGATGAATGTATTTCCTGCGGACCTCCCGCAGCAGAATATCCCCAGTGATACGTACAGTATTGATCACAGTGGCCATCATTGCGAAGAAGATGCAGGGGAGCTGAGCCACACATTTCACCAGCTGCACTGCAAAGAGTGAAAAAATAATTGATAAACTGAGGATCTCTAGCCAATAGCTTTGTCGATTTACGATGAGGATATTTTTTGCACGGTGTGCATGAAATTTCAAAAATTTCATACAATATGTTGATATTGTAAAAAACAGTGGATTTTCCGCAACTGAATACGCAGCAAAAGATTTTCTGCAGTTTTTAAAATAATGCATCACAGCTCAAAAAGCTCAAGGAGTAAGTGAGATTTAAAGCACAACTCCTGCATTTGTGCCTGCTTTTCAAATTTCACCGCTGGAGTGATGTCACAGATATCTGTTTCTTGCCCCTAGCAATGAAATGGAAAGTAGAAAAAAAAAGGGTTCGGTCACTGCAGAGTAGGATTCCATTAGGCAGAAGGCAGTGCTCTCAGGTGTCAGAGAAAACACGGCGAAATGCCTGCTCCCCTGTCTGAGTGAGACTCTGCACACTGCACAGCGGCCAATTGCAGAGTCTCAGTGCAGTGTGCGGTGCAGGCTGGAGCTCACCTGACAAGTTACTTCCTACAGGCTGGCAACGCTGCCCATAGCTGCAACCTGTCTGATTGGTCCACACACAATGGACTTCCTTTGGGTCCTAGTAACTTCCTAAGGTTGAGTGAAGACGCTTCCTGGCCCTGACCTTATTTTATAGGTGCCCACAAAGCTTTATATGGGAAATTGACATCCATTAAGCCTCCCTGTAAATTTAATCTGTGAGGACTGCTGAAAACATTACGGCTATAAAATTTAAGCATGGTGTGGCAAGACTACTCACTTAAGGTTGTGGTGAGGAAACACAGGAGCTGTTTCTATTTAAATGTCCATTCTGGTTTATTGGTGCTTCATAAACCATGCCACAAGCAAAGGAAAAAAAACGGCCTTAGGCTGTGTGCACACATTGCTTTTTTTTTTGGCGTTTTCGATGCGTTTTTCCGCTGCGGAATCGCCGCAAAAACGCAAAGAAAATGCATCCCATACAGTCCTATAGGATTCCGCAATGCTGTGCTAATGCTGCGGATTTTTTCGCTGCGGACTCGCATAGCGGAAATATCTGTGGCGCCCCCAGGAGTATGGCCACCACAGTGGCTTTGCCTTCCTCCAGGGGAGGGTAATGCCAGGCTTGGAGGCAATGATGGGTCTCTCTCGCAGTCAATCCATGCATGCAACACAGTTCCACTCCAGGCCAGCAGGGGGAACTCTGAGCCAGGATTAAGGGGAGGAGTGCTCTCTGAGGGCCAAGAGGAAGGAGTGGTCAGTTAGTCTGCGGAGGGTGAAGTGTGCAGATTTGTAGAGAGAAGCTGGAGGTTGAGTGGGGAAAGGAGAGCTCCCTCACAGTGAGCGCATGAACTGGAGCCTGGTCTCGACGGTTGTACGGATACTAACGGTCCTGCAACAGACACCAGAGGAGGAGGCTGTAAATGCCCTACTCCCATCTAAGACTTGAGGGCACAACAGCAGCTTGGATAGAGAGCCAGGACTCAGGAGAAAGGAGCCCCCGAGATAGGCAACAGCTGTCTGCCGAGCAAGTAAGGTTCTTGAGAACATCTGACAGGAGCAGGAGGAACTTCAGTGTAACTCAGTACTAGGAGTACTTCATTCAAACAAGCGCTAGGAAGGAGACTGCACAGCCCGTCTGCTGAGAGAGAATGCCTGAGTTGTTTCCAGGCTAGCCTACTCCGTTACCATGTGTAATCAGGACCCTGGACTGCAGTTATCAAGTAAAGGTACAGAAATTGCACCCCGCTGTGTCTTGTCTGCTTTCTACCCTTACGGCACTGCTACATCCCCGTGCCAACCACCTCTACACTTCCCTGGGACTACAGCTTCACCTGTGGGGAGCTTTTACACCCTTGCTGCACCCTACCATCATTCCCAGTGGATCTGCATGCAGCGTCGGCTTAACATCTCACTTGCCGAACACCACAGGTCGCGTCACTAACTATTCCATTCCATTAACTACATTCCCCCACGGTCCGGGTCACCGCTGCTGTGACACATCCCACTGACACCGGCCCGGTACCGAGTACCCCACAGCCCTGGGAGGGAGACCCAATTTGGCGTCACGAACAGGATTACGGAGCCCGGTACCCCCGGGTCCTGTGTGTCATAGACTGTGTGAAAATTGTCGCCATTTGACGCCATTGCCGCGCTGCTTGGCGCGCGCAGGAAGAAGGGGCAGGCCTTCGTGGGCGGAGCCTGCCACAGAGCGCGAAGAAGTGAAGTGCCGCGCGGGAAGAGAGGACAGCGCGCAAGAGGAGGAGGAGCTGAGGCCGACAGCCCGGAGCATCGGGCCTGTGAAACGGCCGCCAATGAGCTCACATAACCCCTGGCCCTGGCTAACGTTAACTAGGGGGGAAGAGGATGTCCGCGCCAGACGGCAATGCAGCGGCAGGCGCCATTGCCAACCCCGCAGCACCGCAAGGAGGAGCACCCAACGCAGCGGTCTCCATAATGCCGCTGTCCATGCCCTACATACCTGGAGCGGCCTGGCTACCGCAGTACTCGGGTGAGTCACATACCCAGAGTGAATTTGAAGAGAGACTGTGCAGTTTGTTTAAAGTATACCCTCTGTCTAAAAGCCAGAAAGTGAATATCCTGATTGGACAGCTAACGGATGCAGCGCAGAGAGAAGTGAAAGCCTGGCAGGAGACTGATAAAGAGACTGTTGTAAAGATTCTGGTCAAGCTGGGAAGCACCTTTGACACCCGCACTGCAGCTGAAATCAAGATGAGGTTCTTTGGCTGTAAACAGAAGGCGCAGGACAGTATCAGGGATTATTCTCTCAACCTGCAGGAGGCGCTGCAAGCAGATAAGCAAGTTGAACCTGACAGTGTGAAGGAGGAAGACAAACTGTTAAAGGAGCAGTTCATTGAAGGACTCCTATCCAGTACCCACAGAGGACAGTTGCGCAACATAACCCTGCAAAACCCTGATCTGGACTTTGCTGATTTTAAGGACAGGGCTATTCGGGTACTGCAGGAATCCACTGACAGCCGTCCAGCACCCCCTAGGCGCCCAGCGATCACCTACCATCAGGAAGCAACATCTCTTCCTTCCATCCCTGTGGAGGCTGATGCACAGACTCTGGATAAAGATCCAACTGAGGAGCTGCGTCTACAGGTCCAGGAGTTGACCAAAGGGATGGCTGCACTTACGAAAAACCGTGCAATCCCTGCAAGTGTCCTCCAAAGAAAAGATCCAGCTGGCTTTCAGTCCAGAGGATGTCCCGTGGCTCCGGAGGAGGCGAGCCCCGCCACTTCGAAGAAGGAACAACGATCGCTATGACAAGGACGGACGTCCCATCTGTCGTCGCTGCTACAAGGCAGGTCATCTTGCAAGATTTTGTCCTTTAAACGAGCAACCCCTGGGACAGAGGGCCAACCCCCAGGAGTAGGATCCCCAGGCCCAAGGAACTGGAGAGCCAAGTATGTGGGAGGGAGACCAATCCTTCCTGTGGTGATTGACGGTATCCCCATGAACGCTTTGCTGGACACTGGCTCCCAGGTGACCACTATGCCGTACATTCTGTACAAGAGGTATTGGGCTGATTCAGAACTTACCCGTGGCCCAACGGATGGACTAACAGTAGTTGCCAGTAATGGTCAGTCTTTGTTGCAGATGGGATGTAAAGAAATTACTGTTAAAGTGGGTCAGGTAGAGCTAAAATCTCAAGGTCTGATAGTTGTTGATATTGATCGACGTGAATGTAATCCAATGATGACTCTTGGTACAAATGTAATTGAAAAATGTCTGTCCGAGGTTATTGTCTTGTTGCAACAGGTGGCTGAGACTGCTGGTTCCAGTGAACAAAGAGTCCTGCAGAAGGAGATCAGAGCCCTGATGCAGAGACAACAGGTAGAACTCTCTGGCGGAGAAATTGGCAGTGTCAGAGTGAGTGACCCCTTCGCCATTGCAATACCCCCCAGATGTGAAATGTTGGTTTGGTGTCGGGCCGCTATAGGTCTTAGAGGGAGAGATTACCAGGCATTAGTAGAACCAGTATACTCCGATAGCAGGCCCACTGTCCTGACAGCCAGAGGGGTGATTGATGTACGAAAGGGGAGAGTCCCTGTACGCCTTTTGAATTGTGGGGAAGAGGAGGCCACGATACCTCGGTACGCCACAGTTGCTAAGCTGCTCACTGTCAATAACAACTCTTTGCAGGCAGCAGATCCCTTGGTCTCATCCGATCAGGTGGAGGACAATGGCTCTGTGAAGCAGCCGGAGAGAGTGGTGCCAGAAACTGCAGGTGGGGACTGACTCTACACCTTCATACCAGAAAAATGGGGTTTACAGAGTAACACAAGAGTATGAGCAGGTATTCAGCAAACACCCACTAGATTTTGGGCAGGCAAAAGGGGTTGAACATCATATCCCCACTGGAGACCATCCACCCATAAAGGAGAGGTACAGACCTATACCCCCAACACAATATCAATGTGCTAAGAGTATGTTGAGAGAGATGAAGGAAGCTGGGGTTATCAGAGACAGTTGTAGCCCATGGGCAGCTCCAATAGTTTTTGTAAAGAAAAAGGATGGTACCATGAGAATGTGTGTTGATTAGGGATGGGCGAATCTACTCGTTAGGACTCGTTACTCTGCGAGTAGTAGGGGACTCGCAGGAGTCTGTACTCTGCGAGTTTCCAAGCGATTACTCGCACAGTAACGAGTCCAATGCAAATCAATGGCAATCCTAGTGTTTTCAGAGTTTAATACAAGCAATCCTAGTTTCTTAGCGATTTTGTGTCCCGCTGTCAGCAGCGAGTCTTAGCGAGTCTAGGACTCCTATATACTGTATTCGGGACTCGCAGAATACAGAATATGTTAATTTTCAGAGACAGCCTAGTTTGTTAGGTGAGAAAACTGTGAAGAGCACTACTATGATTGGCTGCTGTCCATCGTGATGCCTATGTCATGTATCACAGGCAAGGCTGTATATAAACCCTGCCCCCGCCATTTTGGGCACATTCCTGTGACGATCTGAGCTAGTGCAGGGCGAGTTGGAGACATAGAGCAGATCTAGGGACTGTTAGTCAGTGTAGGACCTCAAGATTCCTCACATATAACACAAAAGTTCTTTTCAGAACTACCTGGACGGAGGAGTACTGTAGAGGACTGTAGGCAGGGAGAAAGGCAGGAGCAGCCTTACAGTGCATACAGCACCATCCTCAGAGCTTAGCTTACTCACTCAGCTTCCATCAGAGCTGAAATCAGAAGCATAGCTGAGCAAATTTTCTTTTTTTTTTCCACCAGATATTATTGGGGTCATATTTACCTCTGCAGCGTTATTGTTTCTGTGGCAGACCAGTGCGTTGCTGCTATCTATCCCACCAGCTAATAGCACGCACGCTGCCTGCTTGTGTGCACTAAACAATTTTTTCAGGGAGAGTGCGTTGCTTCTCTGCTAAGTTACAGCACGCACTTCACCCCAGAGCGGTGACGCAGACAGCACCACAGTCCACCTAGGTGACTGCCTTTGCGCACTAAACAATTTTTTCAGGGAGAGTGCAGGGCTTCTCTGCTACCAGCTAATAACACGCACGTTACCTTCCTGCTGTGCCAATACGCATCACTAGCCTTGATTGTCCTCCTATTACAGTCCCCTGTAGTTATCCCCTTTGCACTGTGCATCCCCTGAGACTACAGCACGGGTCACATCACATCCCCCAGTGAAGCAGACCCCGGCCCGGTGCTGGGTACCACGGTTTCAGTGCGTCACAGACGCCAATGGTGACACAAGAAATCTCATTCTCTCCTAATCCAAAAAAGGGTACAGTAAAAGAAAATAGAAGAAATGACATCACATAACTCTTACCCATGTTTGCCTGCCCATCTTCTCCAGCGTGATCAAATAACGGGAACATACTTCTGGCGATGGACCTCCAAGCCATATTTCGCTGTCTTTCATCACCATAGCCAGGGTGGGTGGGCTGCCACAGCTGGGGCCACTCTTCAACCAGGCCGATCAGCCTCTCTGTATCACGTCTGCTACACATCTTTGGTGGGCCTGTGTGTGCAGATCTGATCGCCCTGTGTGTGCAGATCAGATCGCCCTGTGTGTGCAGATCAGATCGCCCTGTGTGTGCAGATCAGATCGCCCTGTGTGTGCAGATCAGATCGCCCTGTGTGTGCAGATCAGATCTGCCTGTGTGTGCAGAATATCAGATCAGCCTGTGCAGTAAATCGGTTAGCACAGGCGACTTCCTGTTTAGCTTCTAGCGTGATGTAGAAACGATTTTCTGTGCTTTAGGGATGAATTCTAAATCGCTAAGCTAGGGGCCACTTGCGAGAGTAAAGAGTAAAAAAAATGGCAGCACAGGAATCGCTGCAATACTCGCATCCCCATTCATTAACATTGGACTCGCTAGACTTGCAACGAATAGTGAGTTTCCGAGTCGGACTCGTTAGAGTCTAGCGATTCCGAGTATTTCAGGATTCGCCCATCCCTAGTGTTGATTACAGGAAAATTAACAGCATTACACATAAAGATGCCTACCCATTACCCAGAATTGAGGAATCATTAGCTGCACTTAAAACTGCTAATTACTTTTCCACCTTGGATCTCACCAATGGGTATTGGCAGGTTCCCGTGGCAGAGGCAGACAAGGAGAAAACAGCATTTACCACTCCAATGGGTCTCTGTGAGTTCAATTATATGCCATTTGGGCTCTGCACTGCTCCAGGAACATTTCAACGGCTGATGGAGTACTGCCTGGGACACATGAGACAGTCCTGTTGTACCTGGACGATGTCATTGTTTTCTCCAAAACCTATGAAGATCATCTGGAACACCTGGCTGAAGTGTTTGAAGCTTTGTCCAATTTTGGCCTGAAGGTGAAGCCTTCCAAATGCCACCTCCTGAAGCCCAAGGTACAGTACCTCGGTCATGTGGTCAGTGCAGAAGGTGTGGCACCAGATCCTGATAAGGTCACAGTCATCCGGGACTGGACGAAGCCCAGCAACCTTCATGAAGTACGCCAATTCCTTGGACTGGTAGGCTACTACCGAAGATTCATCAAAGGCTTTACTGAAATAGCCACCCCTATGCAAAATCTTCTAGTGGAGCAGTCCAAGAAGACCAAACAGAAAAATTCCACCTTTGAATGGACTGAAGAGTTGGAAAGGTCCTTCACTAGATTGAAGATGGCTCTCACCAGAGATGAAGTTCTGGCCTACCCAGATTATGACAAACCCTTTGTGCTGTACACAGATGCCAGCAACGTGGGACTAGGAGCAGTACTGTCGCAGGTACAGAATGGGAAAGAAAGCGTGATCTCCTACGCCAGCAGGAAGCTGCGCCCCACTGAGAGGAACCCTGACAACTACAGTTCTTTCAAGCTGGACTTCCTTGCCATAGTCTGGGCTGTCACTGAAAGGTTCAAACATTACCTAGCCTCCGCCAAGATCACTAGCTTCACGGACAACAACCCGTTGACGCACTTGGACATTGCAAAATTAGGTGCACTGGAACAGCGATGGATGGCTCGGCTATCTAACTATGAGTTTACCATCAAGTACCGGGCAGGGCACAAGAATGCCAATACTGATGCACTGTCCAGAATGCCTAACCTACCGGATGCAGGAGAAGATCCTGAGGCTCTTGAAGAAACAGAGTTACCTCCCTTCCACCGGCCACTTGCGGCCCAGTGTGCTCAAGGAGTGAGAAACCGATGGTCTGGCTTGAAGGAGGTCACCCTGAATCCATTGCCCCATCATGATTGGGCAGAAACGCAAGGTAGTGACCCTGCAATCCGCCTGGTGAAGGAGCTGCTGACACGAGCTGACTCACGTCCAGAGTCGGATTTTCCTGAAGAATCTCAGCAGTTGTGGAAGGAGAGAGGCCGGCTGTTCATTTATGAAGGGAAGCTGTGTCTGAGGACTATCAATGCTCGCACTCATGAGCTGGTTTGGCAGGTGATAGTCCCAAAGAGAGAGGCATCAATGGTCCTGGAAGCATACCACAATGGAGCTGGACACTTTGGATGGAAGAGTTGGAAGCATTGCTCCGAGAGAGGTTCTACTGGGCTGGTATGAGGAAAGCCATTGAGAGGTGTTCCCGGGAGTGTGGACAATGTAACCTGCGCAGAAAGGATCGGGACAGCCAGAGAGCTCCTCTATAGCCAATCATCACCAAACAGCCCCTTGAGTTGGTAGCCCTGGACCATGTGAAGCTGGTTCCAAGCCGGTCAGGCTACATCTATGCACTTACCATGGTGAACCACTACTCAAGATTCCTGGTAGTTGTGCCTGTCAAAGATCAGACAGCCAGGACAGCAGCCTGAGCATTCCAACAGCACTTCTGTAGACCACATGGGTATCCTGAAAGAGTGCTTATGGATCAAGGTCCCGCTTTTGAGACAGAAGTGTTCCAAGAATTCTGTGACTTGTATGGTTGTAAGAAGATCCGGACAACACCGTATCACCCACAGACCAATGGCATGTGTGAGAAGATGAACCAGGTAGTGACTGACCTGAAGACTTTGCCCTTGGAGGAGAGGAATCTGTGGCCAGAGAGGTTGCCAGATGTGGTGGATCTCTACAACCATATCCCAGTGAACTCCACCAACTGTACCCTAGCCTACTTAATGAGAGCAAGACCTGGTAAACTGCCTATTGACTTAGACATGGGAGTCCTGACACCTGAAGTAGCGTCACCAGATGCTGATTGGGACACGGAGAGGCAGCAACAGTACAGGAGAGTTCAAGAATGCGTGGAAAGGAGTCTGGCTCAGGCAAGACAAAGGCAGGAGAAGCTTTACAATCAAAATGCACTTGACGTTCCTTTGTCGCCGGGAGAGCAAGTCTTGAAAAGGAAGAGAAGATTGCACAAATTGGATGATCAATGGGAAGCTGAACCTTATACCATTCTGTCCTCGAACTTTGATAATACTAAGGTGTGCCTTGTTGGTAAAGATGGAGGAGAGACCTCAGCAGCGGTATCAAGAGATCATTTGAAGTTATGCCCTGACAAGTTAAAAGAAAGAAAAGGAGAACCAGATAACATCCAACCCATAGTGGAAGAAGAGAAGGTCAGCACAGTGCTTGGAGAATTCCCTGCGAATTGGACTAGAGTGAACGATGCTATAGTGGTGCCAGTGTTGATATTTCCCCAATTGGTAGCACAGGAAGTAGTGACTCAAGAGAATCAGGAAAATCGGGTAGCAGATGCCACACCAGCAGTGGAGCCAGAGAACCCTCGCCCTGCCAGTGGTGAACCTGTTGTGCCCCTGGTGAGTCTAAGAGTTCCCAGACAATCTAGGATCCCTGTGCCATGCAGAACCCCCAGTAGTGTATCCAGTACATTACCCACTACACCAGTCTTATGCAGGTCTACCCGCATTACACAAGGGATACCACCCATCAGATATTGTATATAGGTAAATGTAAATGTTGAAATTGTAAGTGTATATATGTAACTGTTTTTCAAGTTTTGTGCCTACAGGTAACCTGTAAGAGTTTCCTTTGCAATTGCCAGTTTTATCTTATGGACATTGTACCACAGGACTTGTGTGGTCAAAAACTTTCCTTGTAAATATTTCACCATTTGCCCAGGAATGGACCGTGGACATTGATGCTTGGACTTATCATCACAGGACCATTTTTGAAACTCTTGGTTTTTGTAACTTTTTAATTTTTAACTCTTGTACAATTATTGTCTAACTGTTTATATATGTTTCATGTTGTTCAGCCCAGGACTGCTGACTTGCACTAGGGGGAATGTGGCGCCCCCAGGAGTATTGTCGCCACAGTGGCTTTGCCTTCCTCCAGGGGAGGGCAATGCCAGGCTTGGAGGCAATGATGGGTCTCTCTCGCAGTCAATCTATGCATGCAACACAGTTCCACTCCAGGCCAGCAGGGGGAACTCTGAACCAGAATTAAGGGGAGGAGTGCTCTCTGAGGGCCAAGAGGAAGGAGTGGTCAGTTAGTCTGCAGAGGGTGAAGTGTGCAGACGTGTAGAGAGAAGCTGGAGGTTGAGCAGGGAAAGGAGAGCTCCCTCACAGTGAACGCATGAACTGGAGCCTGGTCTCCATGGTTGTACGGATACTAATGGTCCTGCAACAGACACCAGAGGAGTAGGAGGCTGTAAATGCCCTACTCCCATCTATGACTTGAGGGCACAACAGCAGCTTGGATAGAGAGCCGGGACTCAGGAGAAAGGAGCCCCCGAGATAGGCAACAGCTGTCTGCCATGCAAGTAAGGTTCTTGAGAACATCTGACAGGAGGAACTTCAGTGTAACTCAGTACTAGGAGTACTTCATTCAAACAAGCGCTAGGAAGGAGACTGCACAGCCCATCTGCTGAGAGAGAATCCCTGAGTTGCTTCCAGGCTAGCCTGCTCCATTACCATCTGTAATCAGGACCCTGGACTACAGTTATCAAGTAAAGGTACAGAAATTGCACCCCGCTGTGTCTTGTCTACTTCCTACCCTTACGGCACTGCTACAGCCCCGTGCCAACCACCTCTACACTGCCCTGGGACTATAGCTTCACCTGTGGGGAGCTTTTACACCCTTGCTGCACCCTACTGTGGGGAGGAGGACTCCCAGACAGTGAAAGGACAGGTACACAGGGGACCGCCATCAGGGTTCCTGAGGGAACGATACTGGGAGGACAGTAAAAGGAAAGACTTGACTGAAGTTGTCAGGGAAATAGGGGGTGGGGCAAGCTTAAAAGGAGCAGGGGGCGCGCTGAAGTGGCAGTTGACATAGAGCAGGACAACAGACAGGAAGCCGTGTGAGACAGAGAGGACCGAGGGGGCAGACGGTGCATTGTGGAGAGACCGACAGGGGCCTGTGAAAGGAAAGCTGCGGACTCACCGACTAGTGACGCGTGAGAGACTTGCACCGGTGGCCACTCCCCGCATACGGTCCCATACAGCCACTCCTGCTGCTTCCCACCCTGTTGTGACAAGGCGGCTACCTCAGGCGACCGCTGCGACGACAGACCATTCCTTTACAGCGGTCAGGACACTGCCTCTCTGCCTTCTCCCACAGCTGTGGCCTTTCATCACCGACCCCAGGGGGCGCCACCTCGCTACAGGCGGTAGTAGAGGCCCCCGTCCGGTTTGCTAAGGGACCCTGAGCTGTTATGATGAGTCACAGAAGGAGGAAAAAACAAAATACTAGCTAAGTCCAGAAAAACCAGAGAGGTTGGCAGCTATCGGATTGCAGACCCCTGAACCTATCCACAACAACTAGCAGTAGCCGTGGGGGGTTCCTATGGTGCCCTAGACCCCTCGATCACAGCCGGAGAACTATATAGCCTAAAGACAGAAAGGGGAAAAACTAAACTGCCCCAGAGCAGACCCCAAAGCAATAGGCAGCCCCCAACATATAATGACGGTGAAGCAAGATGAAAACACTAACACAGATAGAAAGATAGGTTGAGCAATTGATGGGGCCCAAGCTCACTAAAATAGGACAGGATAGGAAAGCTGCTGTCTGCCATCCGCAAAAACCCTATCCAAAATGTGCCAACCGACTGATAGGAAAAACAGGCCCTGAAGTCGCTAGGCTTCAAAAGACTAAATCAGCACTCAGGTATATTCTGAAGACAGAGCAAAAGATCAACAGGTCAGAGACAAAAATGGAATTCAGCTCACCCCCGGCCGGGGATGGCTGAACTCCCAAAAAACAAGGCAAAACAAAACTGAAGTGTACAAAGCAGAGCAGAAAAACTTAGCATTGAGACGCAGGAATCAGACTGGTCTCCAAGAATCCAGCAGGATCACCAGCAAGGCAGAAGGGCGTCAGCTGCCTTATATCCAGTCCTCAATTCCAGCCACCCAGTCATCATCTAGCTGCCCAGGTGTTTGGTAATCAGCCTCACTACCTTCCTTCACCAGAGGAGGGAGTTCATCAGACATCGACGGTGAAGGGGAAAATGAACTCACAACAGTACCTCCCCCTTGAGGAGGGGTCACCGAACCCTCATCCATGCCACCAGGGCGATCCGGGTGAGCCCGATGAAAGGCATGCACCAATCTTTCGGCATGAATATCAGAGGTAGAGACCCAGGAATTATCCTCCTGACCATAACCCTTCCACTTAACCAAATACTGGAGTCTCCGTCTAGCCAGACGGGAATCCAGTATCTTCTCTACCTCATATTCCATGTTACCTTCAACCAATACAGGGTCAGGAGGTGCCACCACAGGAACTACTGGTTCAATAAACCTCTTCAACAAGGACTTATGAAACACATTATGAATTTTAAATGTGACAGGAAGAGCCAACCGAAAAGAGACCGGATTAATAATCTCCAAAATCTTGTAAGGTCCAATAAATCTAGGTTTAAACTTAGGAGAAGCCACCTTCATAGCCATATTTTTTGATGACAACCAAACCCTATCACCCACCTTAAACTGGGGACCAACGGTCCTACGCCGGTTGGAAAACCGCTGGGCCTTTTCCTGGGAGAGAGACAACTTATCCACTACTTGGTCCCAGATCTGGTGCATTCTCTCCACCACAGTGTCAACACCTGGACAGGCAGAAGGCGCCACCTGCCCTGAAGAAAATCGAGGGTGAAACCCAAAGTTACAAAAAAAAGGTGACATCAAAGTGGCAGAACTAGCTCTATTATTTAAAGCAAATTCGGCCAAGGGCAAAAATGAAACCCAATCATCCTGATCGGCAGAAATAAAACATCTCAAATACGACTCCAAAGTCTGGTTTGTTCTCTCCGTCTGCCCATTGGTCTGAGGGTGAAACGCAGAGAAGGACAACTGAATTCCCAGCTTGGAACAGAAAGTCCTCCAAAATCTAGAAACAAACTGAACTCCTCTGTCAGATACAATGTTCTCAGGAGTCCCGTGCAAGCGAACCACCTGTTGCAAAAACAAGGGCACCTACTCAGAGGAAGATGGCAACTTAGGGAGTGGTACAAGATGGACCATCTTAGAGAATCTATCACAAATCACCCAAATAACAGTCATTCTTTGAGAGACAGGCATATCAGAGATAAAAATCCATTGAAATATTGGTCCATGGCCTCCTGGGCACCGGCAAAGGCATCAACAACCCACTAGAGCGAGAACAAGGTTTAGACCGGGAGCAAGTCCCACAGGACTGCACAAAATTCCTGACATCATGAGACAAGGCGGGCCACCAAAAAGACCGACTCACCAGATCTCTAGTACCAAAAATACCTGGATGACCAGCCAATGCAGAGCAATGAACTTCAGACATCACTCTCTTCCTCCACTGGTCAGGAACATACAACTTTCCACTGGGACAACGCTCAGGTTTGTCCTCCTGAAACTCTTCCAGAGCACGTCTCAAATCGGGCGAGATGGCAGAAAGAACTACCCCCTCGCCTAAGATGGTAGCAGGCTTAGTCACAACAGGAGAATCAGCAAGGAATCTCCTAGAGAGGGCGTCTGCCTTGACATTCTTAGTGCTCGGAAGAAAAGAGACCACAAAATCAAAACGTGTGAAAAACAAGGCCCACCTAGCCTGTCTAGGATTCAAGCGCTTGGCCGACTCCAGGTACATCAAATTCTTGTGGTCAGTAAGGACCACGACTTGGTGTTTGGCTCCCTCCAACCAATGTCTCCACTCCTCAAATGCCCATTTCATGGCCAACAGTTCCCGATTCCCCACATCATAGTTACGTTCAGATGGGGAGAACTTTCGGGAAAAGATAGCACAAGGATTCATTTTAGATGTCACAGGATCTTTTTGGGACAACACCGCTCCTGCACCAATCTCAGAAGCGTCCACCTCCACCTGAAACGGGAGTGAGACATCAGGTTGCCGCAAAACCGGAGCAGAAGTGAATCTTTGCTTCAGCTCCTGAAAGGAAGAAACAGCCTCCGGAGACCAATTCAGCACATCAGCTCCCTTCTTAGTCAAATCAGTCAATAGCTTGGCAATACCAGAAAAATTAGCTATAAATTTCCGATAAAAATTAGCAAAACCCAAAAACTTCTGGAGGGCCTTCAAAGAAGTGGGCTGAACCCAATCATAAATGGCCTGTACCTTGGCCGGGTCCATTTCAATAGTTGACGGAGACAAAATAAATCCCAAAAATGAAATCCTCTGTACCCCAAAAAGGCATTTCGATCCCTTGACATACAGGGAATTCTCCCTCAAAATCCGGAACACGGTCCGAACATGTTCCACATGAGAGTCCCAATTCTTGGAGAAGATCAAAATATCATCCAGATAGATAATCAAAAATTTATCCACAAAGTCTCGGAATATATCGTTCATGAAGCACTGGAAGACAGAAGGGTCATTAGTAAGCCCAAAAGGCATCACCAGGTACTCAAAATGTCCCTCCCGAGTATTAAACGCCGTCTTCCATTCATCCCCATGCTTAATGCGAATAAGATTATACGCCCCCCTGAGGTCAAGCTTGGTAAACCAGCAAGCACCTTTAACTCTGGAGAATAGATCAGAAATCATTGGTAACGGATACTGATATTTAACAGTAATTTTGTTGAGGGCACGGTAGTCAATACAAGGCCTTAATGAACCATCCTTTTTAGCCACGAAAAAAAACCCAGCACCTAAGGGTGAAGAGGATGGTCTAATATGACCCTTCTCCAATGACTCCTTAATATAGGATCGCATAGCCTCGTGCTCGGGTACAGATAAATTGAAAAGCCGACCCTTGGGGAATTTACACCCCGGGTTCAGCTCAATTGCACAGTCATAACTCCTATGAGGAGACTCATTCTCACTAAATACATCATAAAAGTCAGCCAAATAGTCAGGAACATCATGCGACTGGGGAGAGGTGGAGAAAACAGGAGCATCACTAAGGGCACACCGACAACCCCAACTCACCACAGACAAAGATTTCCAATCCAGAACTGGATTATGGATTTGCAACCAGGGAAACCCCAGAACAATGGTATCATGCAAATTATGCAACACCAAAAATCTGCAACTTTCTTGATGGTCTGGGGCTACCCGCATTACCACCTGGGTCCAAAATTGAGGTTTATTCTTCGCCAAAGGCGTAGCATCAATACCCCTCAAAGGGATAGGCGTCCGCAGAGGTGTCATAGGAAATCCACAACGTTTAGCAAAATCCAAGTCCATCAGGTTCAGAGCTGCTCCCGAATCCACAAAAGCCTTGGCGGAAAATGTGGACAGGGAGCAGATCAGAGTAATTGCCAGAAGAAACTTAGGTTGAACACCACCCACAGAAAATGTGTGTGCACAATGTTTGTCTCGTTTAGGGCAGACAGAAATAATATGCGAGGCATCTCCACAAAAAAAACACAGCTTATTACGCCTTCTGAACTCCTGACGTTGCGCCCTAGACAAAACTCTATCACATTGCATAGGTTCAGACATTGGTTCCACAGGTGGCAACATCTCTCGTGTAGTTTTGCGTTCACGTAAACGCCGATCCACCTGAATGGCTAATGACATAGAATCGTCAAGACCAGAGGGAACAGGAAATCCCACCATAGTATCCTTTACAGTTTCTGACAAACCGTTCCGAAAGAGGGCTGCCAAGTCACCATCATTCTAGGTAGTAAGGACCGCCAACTTTGGGAATTTTTGACAGTACAACTCTGCCGAATCCCGACCCTGGCTTAATGCCAACAGGGTCTTTTCAGCCTGATCAATAGCATTAGGTTCATCATACAACAACCCCAAGGCTTGAAAAAATGCGTTCACATTATTCAGAATAGGATCATCAGGTTTCAAAGAAAACGCCCAATCCTGGGGATTGCCGCGCAGCAAAGAGATGACAATTTTAACCTGCTGTGTGGAGTACCCCGACGAGTTAGGCTTCAAGGCAAAAAATAATTTACAATTATTCTTGAAATTCAAGAATTTAGAATGATCCCCAAAAAACACATCAGGAGTAGGAATCTTTGGTTCAGCAGCATGTGAATGAGCAAGATAGGCACAAATTCCCCGCACTTCAGCAGCGAGCTGCTCCACACGATCAGACAATTGCTTCATCTCCATTGAGAGAAAAAATCCCCCTATGGCCTCAGAGATATAGAGGAAAAAATATGCACAAAAAAAAAATTCTGACACACTTTTTTTTTTTTTTTACAATTCTCTCCTGCTATTGAGTACCCTAGGATCTGCGGTATGGCTGGTGATTCTGTTATGATGAGTCACAGAAGGAGGAAAAAACAAAATACTAGCTAAGTCCAGAAAAACCAGAGAGGTAGGCAGCTATTGGATTGCAGACCCCTGAACCTATCCACAACAACTAGCAGTAGCCGTCGGGGGTTCCTACGGTGCCCTAGACCCCTCGATCACAGCCGGAGAACTACATAGCCTAAAGACAGAAAGGGGAAAAACTAAACTGTCCCAGAGCAGACCCCAAAGCAAAAGGCAGCCCCCAACATATAATGACGGTGAAGCAAGATGAAAACACTAACACAGATAGAAAGATAGGTTGAGCAAATGATGGGGCCCAAGCTAACTAAAATAGGACAGGATAGGAAAGCTGCTGTCTGCCATCCGCAAAAACCATATCCAAAATGTGCCAACCGACTGATAGGAAAAACAGGCCCTGAAGTCGCTAGGCTTCAAAAGACTAAATCAGCACTCAGGTATATTCTGAAGACAGAGCAAAAGATCAACAGATCAGAGACAAAAATGGAATTCAGCTCACCCCCGGCCGGGGATGGCAGAACTCCCAAAAAACAAAGCAAAACAAAAACAAAACTGAAGTGTACAAAGCAGAGCAGAAAAACTTAGCTTTGAGACACAGGAATCAGACTGGTCTCCAAGAATCCAGCAGGATCACCAGCAAGGCAGAAGGGCGTCAGCTGCCTTATATCCAGTCCTCAATTCCAGCCACCCAGTCATCATCTAGCTGCCCAGGTGTTTGGTAATCAGCCTCACTACCTTCCTTCACCAGAGGAGGGAGTTCATCAGACCTCAACGGTGAAGGGGAAAATGAACTCACAACACTGAGCAGAGGTTGGTGAACGGTTATATTTAGAGACTGCGTAATTACCGCGCCCCATCTGCACCGTTTCTTCAGGGCCTGTTGCGCCCCACCGGCATCGCTTCTTCAGGGCCTGTTGTGCCCCACCGACACCGTTTCTTCAGGGCCTGTTGCGCCCCACTGACATCGTTTCTTCAGGGCCTGTTGCGCCCCACGGCACCGTTTCTTCAGGGCCTGTTGCGTCCCACCGGCACCTTTTCTTCAGGGCCTGTTACGCCCCACCGGCACCGTTTTTTCGGGGCCTGTTGCGCCCCACCGGCATTGTTTCTTCAGGGCCTTTTGCGCCCAGTCGGCACCGTTTCCTCAGGGCATGTTGTGCCCCACCGGCATTGTCTCTTCAGGGCCTGTTACGCCCCACCGGTATAGTTCCTTCAGGGACCGACGAGCCCAAACCTTCTCGGAAGATCGAGGCATCAAGGTAGCCGCATCAACGACCTCTAACCGGCTGCATCTGCAATCCTGAGCGACGCATGGAAGGATAAGTGGACTCTAGAAAATAAGTGTTATAGTTTGGCCATATTCTGGCTTCCGTCACCCGCACAAGCCGGGCTACTCGCAGTTACACAAAAAGTACCGTTTAGTTCATTGAGTCCCTGCGAGGACAGATTGCTTGTTCCCCCATTTTGTCTGTTCAGTATAGCCCTAGTGGCTTCAATTTATAAAAGTTCATTATACAAGTCATACCCTGTCTCGTGTCTCGTCACTGCATCCTGCGAACCTGCTAGAACCCTACACTTGGCGTAGTCGGCAGGATGCAGTCTCCAAGCACAGACAGTGGTGCCCTAGATCAGGGTAGAGCTGTAAACTCTACCAATGATGAGGGTCCCCGTACCAGCATATCATTGGGGGCCATGCTGAACAACCTGCCTAGATTTTCCAGCTCCAATACTATGTTATGGAGCTGGACAGAGCAGATGCAGGGGCTCTTTCGGATGCATCCAATGACCCCTGATCTCGAGGCTGAGGTGGCACTCATGGCACTGGACGGGGAGGCGCGGAGGTCAGTGATGTTGAAACCTCCGGGTCACCGCAACACTTTTGAAAAAGTGTTACAGATAGTAGAACAGACCCATGGGGACCCTACTGATGTGGGAGAGTTAAGAACCCGTTTGTTTAGTCGGATGCAAGTAGAGGGGGAGACGATCACAGAGTATATGAATGTCCTCCAAGAATTGCATACGGCTATAGAAAGAAAGGATGGGGTAGGGGCAGGACCTGTTGACATTACCCTACGTGACCTACTGGTGACTGGTTTGCGAGATCCATTAGTCAAACAGGCACTGCGGGAACAGATCAGGATGAATCCCCGAATAGATTTTTCTGAGGTGGGAAGTCAGGCACGTGCTCGAGAGCAGGAGCAGGGGATGGCGGTCCCCGTGGGGAAAGTCCGAGGTGTGGAGGCCTCCGCGAATGTAGTCAAGGAGCCTCAGTGGGTGGAAGAGATGAAGCAAGAGCTGAAAAGTATTAAGGGCGAGTTGGCCGAAGTAAAGAGAAGAACCGAGACCGGGACTGGACGACCTGGCTTTAACCCAGGCTTCTGGGGATCACGCTCCCCGCGGGGTGGTCAACCTACACAGGCCCGGTGTTTTGAGTGTGGAGAACCAGGCCACTTTGCCCGAGAGTGTCCGCGGCGTGGGAGATACCCACCCCGGCTGCCATTAAACTAAAGGGCTCCGGGCTGGGGGGACGCCGCTCGGAGCCGAAAACCACAACTAGGGGTGGTGGAAGTCTCGAAGATTTGGTAGCAAAATGCCCGGTGGTTTGGGCAGAAGTGGAGGACCACTATGCCCGCTACGTATTTTCAACAGAACTTCCCGGAAGCAGCAAGGCCTCAGTGGGGGCCCGAGATCAGACTAGTAGCTGCCAACCAACTGCCGGTCCCAGTTGCCGGGGAGGTGTGGGTGCAAGTGACGCTGTGCGGTAAATCCCTTGGTCGCAGAGGGGTGGTACTGACTCAAGGAGAAGCTGATAAACAACACCCTGTCACCCTAGGCATGAATGTTCTACAAGAGTTCGGCAACCTACTGCTCAATGACCCTACACAGAGGATTCTGAAGCAGTGGGGTTCTCGCACAGCCCAGGGACAGGTAATCCAGCAGCTGGTGCGGGGAGCACGGGTACATCAGGACCGCCAGGAAGGCGAGGCTCTGGGTAAGGTCATCACGCCAGCGACTCCCCTGCTTGTGTTACCTCCTGGACAGACTGTGGTGGCCCTGCCCGTTCGAGCCCCGATACCCTTGGAGGGCGTGGAGGTGCAGGTGGAGCCGTGTCAATCGGAGCGCTTACCTCCTGGCATACTGGTGGCCCGTTCCCTGGCTGCGTTAACCTTGAAGACCAAGACACCGTTCTGAAAGCACGAACTGTGCTGGCCAAACTAGTAAGGCCTTTAGAAGAAGTGCTGCCAGCTCCTGCTGTTCAATTACAAGTACACCCCGAGGATCCTTGGCAAGTAACAATACGAACCTTACAGGCCCACGAAATCTCGGCACAAGAGAAGGGCCGAAAGATTTTGGAGCAGATGCGGGCTGAGCTTTCTGGATTAACTGCAGCCCAACTCTCACAAATAAAAACATTGCTGGGACAGTACCATGAAGTATTTGCTAGTCATGAGGACGATTTTGGGTGTACCACCGCCATCACTCATGAAATCCCCACAGCAGGAGCGGCCCCTATCCGAGAACGATATCGACAGAATCCGCCACAACTCTATTAAGAGATGAAAACTTTGCTGGCCCAAATGCTGCGAAAAGGGGTGATACGGGAAAGTCAAAGCCCCTGGGCGGCCCCAATCGTGTTGGTCCAGAAGAAAGATGGTACACTACGATTCTGTGTGGATTATCGTAAACTGAATGCTTGCACTATTAGAGACTCATATCCACTGCCCCGCATAGAAGAATCCCTGTCCGCCTTGGGAAAAGCAACATATTTTTCAACCCTGGACTTGGCCAGTGGGTACTGGCAGGTGTGCATGTCAGAAGAAGATAGAGCCAAGACGGCGTTCATATTGCCCATGGGACTGTTTGAGTTTAATCGGATGCCGTTTGGGCTGGCCAACGCCCCCGAGACCTTTCAGCGATTGATGGAGCGGTGTCTGGGAGATCTCAATTTTGAGGCTACATTGATCTATCTGGACGACATCATCGTCTATGCCGCCACCTTTGAGGACCACCTGAAGCGGGTGGGACAGGTACTCAGCCGGTTGCAAGAGTACGGGTTGAAGGTGAAGCCTCAGAAATGCCACCTATTTCGCTCTCAGATTGAGTATCTGGGTCATGTCGTTTCGGCAGAGGGTGTGAGGCCATCCCGGGAGAAGGTTGCTGTTATCCAGGAATGGCCTACCCCCAAGACGGTGAAAGATGTGCGGGCTTTTCTGGGGCTAGCCGGATATTACCGTCGCTTCGTAAAGAATTTTGCATGTCGAGCTCGAGCCCTGCACGACTTGCTGAAGGGGGCTCCCGCTGGGGCCAATGGCCGAAAAATCCAGTGGCAACACCCTCAGGAAGAGGCCTTCCGAGACCTCAAGGCTGCGCTCTCGGATGCCCCAGTGTTGGCTTATGCGGATTTCTCCCAACCGTTCATCCTGCACACTGACGGGAGTCTTTACAGGCTGGGGGCTGTGTTGTCACAGGTTCAGGATGGCCGGGAGAGAGTGATATCATATGGAAGTCACTCACTCCATGACTCCGAGCGTAACCCTGACAATTACAGTTCTTTTAAGCTCGAGCTCCTCGCAGTGGTGTGGGCTATGACGGAGAGATTCGCAGAGTACCTAGCGGGCTCCGAGGTGGTAGTGTGAACTGACAACAACCCGCTGGCTCATTTGGAAAACGCCAAATTGGGGGCTCTGGAACAGCGATGGGTGGCGAAGTACAATTATAAGATTATCTACAAAAGAGGGGCCGAGAATGTCCATGCAGACCCCTCTCCAGGATTCGACATACAACTCCAGGACAGAATCGAGACGAAGAATTAGAAGGAGAGGAAATACCGTTCACTCTCACTGCTGCCGTGCTCACAACTGACAATAAAAAAAATCTTCCTCTGAGACCCCAAGGGGCATATTAGAACAATCCCGGGATAAGTGGATACAACAGCAACAAGAAGACGAATAGGTTGGCCTTCTCAGGACATGGGTCGCCACTGGGCAATTAACCCCTGACTCTCAACGGCAAAATTTGACTCAAGATCTGTTGCTTATGCTGCGACAATGGGAGAGGTTGGTTATCCGAAAGGGATTATTGTATCGCAAAATAACATCACAAACAACCTCAATGATGGTTTGGCAGGTGGTTACGCCAGGAGTCCAACTTCACGTACTGGCTCGGGAGCTCACGAAAAAGGGGCCCATTTCGGAAAAAAAAACTTTGCAATGGTTGCAACAGAAAGCTTACCACCCGCGCTTTCTGGCTGTTGTGGACGAAATTTGCCGGACCTGCCGCTTGTGTGAACTAGCCAAACCACCCGCTCAGCGAGCCGCAACACAGACTATTGTGACCTCAGCAACCCTTGAGCTCCTGACGGTGGATTATCTGACCATTGGGCCCACATTTAAGGGATACGAACACTGTCTCGTTATGGTAGATCATTAATAATAATAATAAATTTTATTTTTATAGTGCCGACATATTCCGCAGCACTTTACATTTCAGAGGGGATTTGTACAGACAATAGACATTACAGCATAACAATAATCACATACAGTAGATTATAACAAATACCAAGAGGAAAGAGGGCCCTGCTCGCAAGCTTACAGTGTATGAGGAAAGAGGTAGACATGAAAGGTGGGTGGTAACAGTTGCCCTGATTGTATGGACCAGCCATAATGTTAGGTGTGTGACAGTACGGACACAGAGGGCTAATGGATGCATAAAGCATGTGGGAACATGATGCGGGAAATCTGGTTATGGTAAAACTTTTGGCTGTGCAACCCAGGGATAGAATAGGTTAATGTGTTGAGGCGATAGGCCAGTCTGAATAAATGCGTTTTCAGGGCACGCTTAAAATTGTGGGGATTGGGGACTAATCGTATTGACCTGGGAAGTGCATTCCAAAGAATTGGCGCGGCACGTGTAAAGTCTTGGAGACGGGAGTGGGAGGTTCTGATTATTGAGGATGCTAACCTCAGGTCATCAGCAGAACGGAGGGTGCGGGTAGGGTGGTATACTGAAACAAGGGAGGAGATGTAGGGTGGTGCTGAGCCATGAAGGGCTTTGTTCGCTGTGGTCACCCCCACTCGGGATCAGACCGCAGAGTCAGCTGCATCCGCCATTTGTAGAAACTTTATACAAGTATACGGCTGTCCTCAACGAATGCATTCTGATCAGGGAGCATGTTTTTTGGGAAAAGTCATGGAAGAACTACATCACCTCTATGGAATTGACAAATCCCGGACCACACAGTATCACCCGCAAGGGAATGGGGCTTGTGAACGATTTAATCGGACATTGATTCAGATGTTGCGCACTCTGGAGAGTGACAAGAAGGCCCATTGGCCTGAATATGTTTCCGAATTAGTTTGGGTCTATAACAATAGGGTACATCGAGTGACTGGCTATACCCCTTATTCCCTGTTGTTTGGGCGAGAAGGTAAAGAAATCACGGAGGTGGAGTTAGACCCCGAAGAGCCTCAGCCCTGGACTGGAGTGTCGTCTTGGGTCCGAAGTCATCGCCATCGGCTGCAAACTCTTGACCGAATTGTACACACCAAGCTCCGAGACTGGGAGCACCCAGGGAAGAATGCAACCCCGCCTCCTCACCTCCAAAGCGGGGACCGGGTGCTTGTACTAGATCAATGCCCCCAGAACAAACTGGAGCTGCGTTGGGAAGAAAGTCCTTATCGGGTCTTACGCCGTAAGCATCCGGACAGACCGGTGTACGAAATATGACCCGAGGAGGATGAAACACTGTCCACTCTTGTTGTGCATCGTAATATGTTATGCCCATGTACTTCCTCCGACCTGAAGCAACTGGAGCCTATCCCGTCGACATCTGAACCGTCTTCCGTATGTTGGGACCCAGACGACGACGAAGATTGTCTCCCAGGACCCAGAGGCCCTCCACTCAGTAATGAATCATCTGACACAATTAGCCCACCCGCACCAACCAGCCCACCGATGTCCACCACCCCAGACGACTCTACCTCAGTCGAACTTAGACGCCCCGAGCGGTCAACAGCCGGCAAACCCCCTGAACGATATGAGCAAGATCAATTCATATGGCAACGAACTTTGAAACCTCTACAGACCGATCTCAATAGACTAAGGCCCTTGCCCGAGGACTGGCGAGCTTACAGGGTGGAGGAGTGTGGGGAGGAGGACTCCCAGACAGTGAAAGGACAGGTACCCAGGGGACCGCCATCAGGGTTCCTGAGGGAACGATACTGGGAGGACAGTAAAAGGAAAGACTTGACAGAAGTTGTCAGGGAAACAGGGGGTGGGGCAAGCTTAAAAGGAGCAGTGGGCGCGCTGAAGTGGCAGTTGACAGAGAACAGGACAACAGACAGGAAGCCGTGTGAGACAGAGAGGACCGAGGGGGCAGACGGTGTGATGTGGAGAGACCGACAGGGGCCTGTGAAAGGAAAGCTGCGGACTCACCGACTAGTGACGCGTGAGAGACTTGCACCGGCAGCCACTCCCCGCATACGGTCCCATACAGCCACTCCCGCTGCTTCCCACCCTGTTGTGACAAGGCGGCTACCTCAGGCGACCGCAGCGACGACAGACCATTCCTTTACAGCGGTCAGGACACTGACTGCTATAGAGGAGACATTCAGAAAGGCACATGTTGGCGGAGTATTGGAGGGGAGCATTCCATCTTGCCTGGAGGTTGACTGAGTCCCTGACCCGGAGGACACGGCACGGAGACAGGCACCTGTGTGTACTACAGACTGTGAGTAAAGTTTTTGAACTACAAGCCCTGGTGTCCTCCATTCGTTCATGTGCCAACGCACCCAGCATCGCTACATCTGGGTACCAGCTTCTACACCGCTGGTGCCTCTCCTCTAATTCCACATCTACACTGCCCTGGGACTACAGCTCCACCTGTGCGGAGCTTCACCATCTTGGCTTCAACACACCATCAGTGCCAGCGGATCTGCATGCAGCGTCGGCCTAACACCTCACTTTCCGAACACCACAGGTGGCGTCACGAACTATTCATTTAACTATATTCCACCACCATTTCAATTCCCCCATTACTTGGGCGCCCAGGGCCACGGTCCGGGTCACTGCTGCTGTGACACATCCCGCCCACGGCCGTGGGAGGGCGACCCAGATGCATCTCTCAAAACCTATGAAAGATCATAACTTCCCAACAGAAGGTCATAGGACGGTGGTTCGGGGCCCCGTTACACTTGGAGACCAAACACAGCATTGCTACCTGGCAGCTACTAGCCATTCTATGTATCTCCCCACCCTGAGGTTCTAGAACAGATCGAGACTCTGGAAAGCATTTGGTCCATTCCAGAGATCTCGAAAATGCAACCGTGTGTGGCTAGGATATATGATAAGTCCATATTCTCCTTATGAAATCATAGCTGTCATGTCCCATGATTTAGAATCATACAGACAGTACTGCATTTAATTATATTGTTGGTTTTTATTGCTGTGTATAGATCTGTCCCTTTTAGAGGTTGTCTCCTCCCCCCCTCGCATGTGACTCTCATTCTGTAACCCCTACCTTCTTCTCCATCTTTGAGTCTATCTCCATGTTGGAGACACACGTTTTATACAGCTCTGTATAAGGAAAGTCTCTTTTTACCTACTGTAATTGTGCATTATGCAAGGCTTCAGCTGAGAATAAACCTTCTACTGGACCCTTCAAACGTGCTCTTTTCCAGTCGAGTTTAAGCTATCTGCGGACATCACTAAACGTGAGTAATGGTAAACAGACGCCATGGGATGGCAGTCTATGCGCCCAACACTTGCAGTTTTGCAATGGAGGAAGAATAATGGCTGACTCAACAAAGCAGTTAAGGTCCCGTTACATTTAGCGATGCACCAGCGATCCCGACAACAATACGACCCGGTCAGGATCGCTGGTGCATTGCTAAATGGTCGCTAGTGAGCTGCCAAACAGGCAGATCTCAACATCGATGCAACAGCGGTCGGCGGTCATCACCTGTCACATGTAGCAAGGGTGACGTCTTCCGGCCGCGTCCATGGAGTCGCTCATCGGCGCTAGCAGGAAGCCGACAACGAGAAATGGACCAGGACGATCTCGCCCGATCAGCGATATCCAGCGGGGAGCCGGGTTGGAGGTAAGTGTCACATGGAGCGAGATCGCTAGCAATATCGCTGTTGCGTCACAAAATCGGTGACGCTTTAGCGATATCGCTAGCGATCTCGCTATGTGTGAAGGGGTCTTTAGACTACATAATATCAGCAGAGGGTCTTCCTGTAGGAGCTTGGATACTGCTAACTGGTGGGGGGGTGAATTTCTTCTCTGAACCTGAAAAGACTGGGACCCCCTGCTGAGCCAGGTGTCCTGCTACAGCTGCACATGTGTCAGGACGATGGTAAGCTACCATTAAATCTCCCATCCTTCACATTAACAAAGTCACTTTAGAGACAGTCCTGGACACACAGAATGGACAGTATCCAGTATACCGGCTCAGTCTGTAGATACCACATAGGCCTTCTTACCTCCACACACACAGACCATGTGTCAAACAAACAGACGCAATTTTACCCTGTGAACCACACCCAGAGGTGGAGTATGTGGGCAGCCAGACATGGCCATCTCTTGACTGCCCGTAAAACGTCGCCCAGATGCACAAAACAAACCTCTAAGTACTATGTGCACTAGAGCAATACTCAAGGTTTACATCACAAAGGACAACCACCTCTGAGATTCAGTCGCTTGCTAAAGTATTCACCCCCTTGGCATTTTTCGTGTGTTTTGATACCTCAAAAGGGTTTTCAGTTCATGTGAAAAACATGCCTGAGAACATTTGGTTTCTTTATGTATTGTGAAGCAAAAAAAAAATAAGTCAAAATAACTGAAAACTTCAGTGTGCACTCCCCTAATGTCAGAACTTTGTAGAGTCTCCTTTTGCGACAATTCCAGCTACAACTCACTTTGGATAAATCTCTATAAGCTTTCCATATCTTGCAACTAGGACTTTTGTCCATTCCTCAAGGCAAAATTGCTCCAGCTTGTTCAAGTTAGGAGGTTTCATCTGGTGAACAGCAATCTTCAAGTCTGAGCATAGATTCTCACAAAACATGCGGGTGGAGACTCAAGCATGTCACCCTATCACACACATCTGATGTAAACTTGAGTAGCGAGCACTAGCGCTCAACACTAATGATGACATAATATTATCAAATCCTGTGTAGAACCTTTGGGTTCAAAATCCTCACTATAACCCTTGGTTAAAATCCTTGAGGGTTCTAGTTTCCAAAATGGGTTCACTTATGGGGGGCCTCTTCAAACGCAACATAGCATCTGCTCTCGTTTCCAGCTATTTTATAGTTCAATAAGTCAAAAGGTGCTCCTTCTCTTTTGAGCCCTGCCATGCACCCAAACAGTAGTTTTCTCCCACAAATGGGGTATCAGCATACTCTATGTTGCACAAAAATGTTGGGGTTCAATTTCTCTTTTACCCTTGTGAAAGTCAAAAAATGTTGGGCTAAAGTAACCTTTTTGTGAAAAAAAGTAAAATGTTAATTTTTTCCTTTCACATTCCCTTAATTCCTATGAAGTCCATGAAGGGTTAATAAAATTCTTGCATGTGGTTTTGAGGACTTTGAGGGGTGCAGCTTTTATAATGGTGTCACTTTTTGGTATTTTCTGTAATATTGGCTCCTCATAGTCACTTCAAATGTGATGTGGTCCCTAAAAATGATTTTGCAAATTTTGTTGGAAAAATGAGAACTTGCTGGTCGGTCAACTTTAAACCCTAAAAAAAAAAATATGTTTAAAAAATGATGCAGATGTAAAGTAGGCATGTGAGAAATGTTATTTACTATTTTGTGTGGTATAACTATCTGATTTAAATGCATAAAAAGGTAAAGATTGAAAATTGCTAATTTTTTTGTAAATTTTTTTGAGATTTTCATAAATCTACTCAAATCATATTGACCAAACTTTACCACTAATATGAAATAAAATATGTCACAAAAAAAAATCTCAATCACTGGGATTCGTTGAAATGTTCCAGAGTTTAACCATATAATTTGGCCTGGTCATTAAAGTCAATATTAGCTCTGTCACTAAGGGATTAAAACAGTTGAGTGTTGCTTTAGCAGTATGGTTTGGGTTATTGACTTGTTGGAAGATGAACCTCCGTTCCAGTCTCATATCACTGACTGGAACAGGTTTTACTTAAGAATATCTCTGTATTTCACACCACCCTTCTTACCCTTGACTATGACCATTTTCCCTCTCCCTGCGGCCAAAAAACATCCCCACTGCATGATGCTACCACCACCATGTTTCACGGTGAGGATGGTATCGTTGGGGTGATGAGCTGTGTTGGTTTGGCTAAGAAATAGCGTTTACTTTTGTGGGCAAAAAGTTCAATTTTTGTCTCATCTGATCACATCACCTTCCTCCACATATTTGAAGAGTCTCACACATATCGTTTGACAAACTCAAATGAGCCTTACAATTTCTGTAAGTAAAGGATTTTTTTTGCTCACTTTTCCATAAAGGCCACCTCTATGTGGTCGTATACAGTAGTGTTCAAAATAGCAGTGTGTTCAAAAACTTGAGTTAATCACGAAATGTTTATACCAGTTTTTATTTCCATGCATTGGGAACATTACGACTACTTTACAGAAATTAACAAAAAATGAAGAATTGGGCTGTTCTAAAAAATAGCAGTGTCTGCATTTGTCTTTACAAACACACATTCCATACTTTTTTTGTGGATTTAGCATTCCTGTGAATCACTAACCTTATATTTAGTTGTTACCCACAGTTTTTAGAACTGCTTCACGCTTATGTTGCATAGAGTCAACCAACTTTGGCATCTGTCAATTGTTATTCCAGACCTGTTGGTATTGCCTCAGAAACGGCATTTTTAATGTCACCCCACAAATGTTCTATCAGATTAAGGTCCGGAGATTGGGCTGGCCACTCCATAACCTCAATTTTGTTGGACTGGAACCAAGATTTTGCTCGTTTACTGGAGTGTTTAGGGTTGTTGTCTTGTTGAAACACCCATTTCAAGGGCATATCCTTCTCAGCGTAAGGCAACATGACCTCTTCAAGTATTTTAATATATGCAAACTGGTGGATGATCCCTGGTTTGTGGTAAATAGATCCGGCACCATAGTAACAGAAACATGCTCATATCATGATGCTTGTACCAGCATGATTCACTCTCTTCAGAGTGTACTGTGGCTTGAATGTAGAGTTTGGGGGTCGTCTGATTAACTGTCTGCAGTCCTTGGACCCAAAAAGAAGAATTTTACTTTCATCAGTCCACAAAATGTTGTTCCATTTCTCTTTAGGCCAGTTGACGTGTTCTTTGGCAAATTGTATCCACTTCAGTACATGTATGTCTACAGTGGGACTTTGCGGGGACTTCTTGCTAAGAGATGGTCATTGATTGAGCCTTTGCCATTCAGGTTTTTCTTCCATCCATTCGAATGGTACTCTTCCTTTTTTTTCCACGTCTCACTGGTTTGGCTTTCCATTTTAAAGCATTGGAGATCATTTTAGCTGAACATCCTATCATTGTTTGCATCGGTTTATAAACTTTACCCTCTCCAATCAACTTTATAATCATACTACGCTGTTCTTCTGAAAAATGTCTCGAATGACCCATATTTCTCATGTTTTCAAGAGAAATGCATGTGTGGCGCCCCTGAGGCTCAGTCGCCACAGAGGTACTGCACCTTCTCCTAAGGTGTAGTGCCCCACCAACTAGGTAAGTTGGGAACTCCTTTCCACACTCCAACATCTGCACCCACTCACAGGATAGTTCAGCAATGGACCGGATTACGGCTCCATGCTTAGAGGATAGCAGAGCACCTTTCGTGGGTCCTTGCTTCGTAACACGAGATGCGCTGGGAGGTGGGTGGAGTTAGATATAAAAGAGTGGGAAGGTTTAGAATTGGAGTTCAGTTCAGTCTGGAGGAGAAGCTGAGAGCAGGCTGACAGGAGGTCAGCCTGAGGGGAGCTCAAGGCGGAGGAAGGCAGTCAGTCAGGAGAGGCTGAGGACTGGTCTTAGTGGAACAAGCTCCCTAGGAAAGGAACAGAAGGAGAAAGACATAGAACTGCAACTTAAGTTTCCGTAAGAGAGAGAAGGAACAGCGCGGAACGAAGGAGTAGGAGAACAGAGAGGAGTTGTGGGTTGGAAGAGGAACCCTGCCTATAGGTTCTCAGCGCAAGGCCGGGGCCCGGGCCCCGAGGTTGTATGGACACTTATGGTTCTGCAGCAGACACCGGTGGAGTAGATGGCTGTAAATGCACTACTCCCATCTAAGACTTGGGACACAACAGCAACACGGATAAAGAGCCGGGATCCAGGAGGTCCCTGATCAGGCTACAGCTGTCTGTCATACAAGTAAGGTTCTAGGAACATCTGACAGGAGGAATTTCAGAGTACCACGGTACTGGAGCTCTTCACACTAAAGGCGCAATAGAGGAGTCGTTCAGGAAAGGTACATTTTGGCGGAGTGTTGGAGAGGAGAAGCCTAACTTACCCGGGAGGTTGATTGAGTCTCTGCCCCGGAGGACACGGCATGGAAGCGGGCACCAGTGGTTACCAAGAACTGTGAGTAAAGCGTTGAAACTGCAAGCTCTGGTGTCCTCCATTCCTTCTTGCGTCCGCCAGCACTGCTACATTCCCTGCGCCGGACACTAGACCATCAAGGTGTCCCCACATCTACACTGCCCTGGGACAACAGCCCTGCCTGTGGAGGGCTATACCACCATTGCTGCATCCCACCATCTGTCCCAGAGGATCTGTCTGCAGCGTCGGCTTAACATCTCCCTTGCCGAACACCACAGGTGGCGTCATGAACTATTCAATTCCATTAACCACACACCACCATTGACATTGGGCGCCCAGGGCCACGGACCGGGTCACAGCTGCCGTGATACTTTCCCTCTGACACCGGCCCGGTACCGAGTACCCCGCAGCCCTGGGAGGGTGACCCACATGTATAACATGTCCTGGCTTCACCCTTAAATAAGTGCAACCTGATTCACACCTGTTTCTTCACAGATAGATTGACCTTAGTAACTGAACTTCACACTGCTATTATTTTGAACACACCATCTTTCAATTAATTATTCTAATACACTGACTCAAAAACATTCAGAGCATGATTGCAGAATCTGGTGGTTTTCTTAGAATCTACTGCACCATCTGGTAAATTGTTTTACATTTGGTAATATAGTTTATACCAAAAACAGTGATTAATCTGATTAGTCATATTGGACTGCTATTATTTTGAACACCACTTTAGACAGATACTCCAGTCTCTGCAGCTCCTTCAGGGTTACCGTTGGTATCTGTGCTACCTCTCTGATTAATGCCCTCATTGCCCAGGCTGAGAGTTTTGGTGGGTGGCCTCCTCTCTTGCAGGTTTGTTGTGGTACCATGTTCTTTCCATTTGATGTGTTAGGCGTCAGGTTCCTGCAGCTGCACAGCGGGAATCCAGAGCCTTGCATTCAGCGGTGTCCCATTCTCCATCGACCGCAGAGGAGCCTGCTCAGCAGTCCTGTCGTCCCGACGCTCTGCTCAGACCAGCTCTGTGGGCCTGGCTGTTGCTGCCACCTCTGGGCCAGCAATAGCAATGCAGGCTGCTCAGCAGCAATCCACTCCAGAGCCTACGTCCTTCCGTCGCTCCACTGAGCATGCTCACGAGACGATCTCCCATTGGAGATCTGGAGTCACATGCAGAGGTCCTTCTCCAGATCTGATTGGTCCATCTCAGGGATCTGGAAGCTTCCGGAAGGTCCCAGCTATAAAAGGGTCACATGGCTGCTCGGCCATGCGCTAGTATAGACTCTAGTTGCTACCTGTGTGAATGATGATGGATGCATGGACTTGCAAATGACTCATTAAGATTCCCCTCCCTCTGATATTACGTGTGTGGATAGGGAACCAGTGATAGAGTCAGCGCCAGTCAGTGGCAAGCTTCAGGCCACAGTGCATATCATCCATGGTCTAGCGTCCGACAGTGTGCCTTCTACCGGGTATTGTCGTACAGCAGCAGTGTCTGTCGCCATGCTGCAGTTAGCAGTACTTATTGACATCCGCGGTTGTGATGCCACACGCACGGTAGGTCTAGAGGGACGCTGACCCTGTGTCTTGGGCCCGAGTCCTGTGACCATATACCGTGCGTGCATTCCGCTGAGTTCTGTGATGTCAACAGGCTCGGTCTAATGCCTCAGCATCTCTGTGAAGTAACAGAGACCGCCCAGCGCACACCAGGTGACGTTCAACACGCATGCGTTATACCGCCATTTTGTGCGTCTGCCATTACGTAGCAGCAGCATAACACCTCTGCACGGTGGACCCTGGGCGGCGAATGCACTTACTATTATATAGTGCATTCCGCCGTCTCTAACATTATACTAGTGCCAGGGTCTGGCTAGTAATGGCGGCCAAGCAGCAGCTTCTGCAGCACATTTGGCAGCTGGAGGGCAGGTTGGCGGCTCTTGAGAGCCCACCTCAGCTGCAAATGTTACTGCGGCCGCTGTCCAGGCAGTCGCAGAGGCTGTCTCTCGTATGCCCAGATCCACACCTGCGCCGACATTATCCCGTCTCCCGACAAGTTTTCGGGTGACAGCGCCACCTGTATGGGTTTCGTGAGCCAATGCTCTATCCAGCTTGAGTTACTGGCCGCGCGATTCCCTACAGAGCGGGCTAAGGTGGGGTTTATCGTTTCCCTCCTGTCGGGCAGGGCATTAGAATGGGCCACGCCACTGTGGGAGCGTGGTGACGCCGTGGTTCTGAGCACTGCTCAGTTTCTAATGTCCCTAAAGCAGGTCTTTTTGGGGCCACGGGTCACTCACGACACCTCTCTCCAGTTACTAGCATTAACACAGGGATCCCGCTCGGTCAGCCATTATGCCAGCCGTTTCCGGACACTGGCTTCCGAGCTTGAGTGGCCTGATAAGACACTCGTCCCAGTGTTCTGTAGAGGTTTGGCGGAGCATGTCAAAGATGCTCTAGCTAACAGGGAGGTCCCCGTAAGTCTGGAGGAGCTGATTGCTATTTCCACCCGCATTGACCTTCGTTTCACAGAGCGCAGGCTGGAACGTGCGCAATCCAGACAGAAGGTTAGGTTGGCTCCCACCTTCTCTGAACCTCTTGAACCCCCCGCTCTGGAAATTATTCCTCCAGAGTGCATGGAGGTGTCTCGCACCGGCTCCAAGTCGCACCCGGTACGAAGCGCTGCACGCTGTTACCAGTGTCGACAGTCTTGTCACCTGGCTAACAGTTGTCCGCAGCGGTCAAAAAAATGATCACGTCCAGTGGTAGTTGGGGGACCTATTTGATATGAAAACTTTTTCCTCCAAACCGGTATTCCGTGGGACGTTAGATAGCGGTGCTTCCACCTGGGAGGTAGAGGTCACGGTGGACTCTGGAGCAGAAGGAAACTTTATGTCCAAAGCAAGCAATTCCGCTGGTGCTACTTCCTCACCCCGCGACCGTCAGGGTGGTCAACGGTTCGGCCTTTCCATCCCAGATTACCCACCAGACAACACCCCTTGCGCTCTCTGTCCCACCATCTCACCACGAGACGTTGTCCCTGTTCATTATGCCAGAGGGCATCGACAAGGTGCTTCTCGGAGTTCCTTGGCTCCGTTGCCATTCCCCTCATATAGAGTGGTCCCCGGGGAGTATACTGCGTTGGAGCAAGGACTGTGAGGGAAGGTGCATGAGGGGCAGCGTTCAAGTAGCCTCCACGGAAGTGCCCGCGGATCTCTCCGTGCTTCCCAGACACTACCAGCAGTACACGGACGTCTTTTCTGAAAAATCAGCAAAGACGCTTTTGCCGCATCGCCCATACGACTGTCCGATAGACCTTTTGCCAGGTGCAGAACCTCCTAGAGGCCGCGTGTATTCTCTATCCCTCCCGGAGACTGAGGCCATGTTACAATATATCATGGAGAACCTGGCAAGAGGGTTTATTAGGAAGTCGGTGTCGCCGGCAGGGGCAGGGTTCTTCTTCGTACAGAAGAAGAGTGGAGAGCTGCATCCCTGCATTGACTACAGAGGTCTCAATGCTATTACAGTGAAAAACAAGTACCCTCTTCCTTTGATCTCTGAGTTGTTTGACAGGTTGTGAGGGGCCCGGATCTTTGCTAAGTTAGATCTACGGGGGGCTTACAACCTGATCCGCATACGCGAAGGAGACGAGTGGAAGACAGCCTTTAATACCAGGGATGGCCACTATGAGTATCTGGTCATGCCCTTCAGCCTCTGTAATGCACCTGCTGTCTTCTAAGACTTCGTAAATGATGTCTTTCGCGCTATGCTCTCCACCTCGGTGGTGGTCTATCTGGATGACATGCTCATCTTTTCTCCAGATTTGACCTCTCACCGGAGAGACGTCTGCAAGGTCTTCGACCGTTTGCAGGCAAATTCTCTCTTCGCCAAGTTGGAGAAGTGCCAATTTGAGCAGGAGTCCTTGCCGTTCCTAGGCTATATTATCTCGGCCCAGAGGTTGGCTATGGATCCTGCCAAAGTGCAGGCGGTAATGGACTGGCAGGAGCCCCATTCTCTTAAAGCGATGCAGCGCTTTTTGGGGTTCGTTAATTATTACCGTCAGTTCATTCCCCACTTCTCCACACTGGTAGCTCCTTTGGTCGCCCTCACCAAAAAAGGAGCCAATCCCAAGATTTGGTCAGAACAAGTCTCCGCGGCCTTCTCGTCTCTTAAAACCCATTTTGCTGGCACTCCTATCCTCCACCGTCCCGATGTGGATAAACCCTTCATCCTTGAGGTGGATGCCTCGTCCATCGGTGCAGGAGCAGTCCTTTTCCAGAAGGATGCTCAAGGTCGGAAACATCCCTGCTTCTTCTTCTCAAAGACCTTCTCATCGGCGGAGAGGAACTACTCCATCGGGGACAGGGAGTTGCTGGCAATGAAGTTGGCCTTTTCTGAGTGGAGACATCTCCTGGAAGGAGCTTGGTTCCCCTTTCAGGTGTACACTGACCATAAAAACCTGGTCTATTTGCAAACTGCCCAGCGCTTGAATTCTCGTCAAGCTAGGTAGTCGCTCTTCTTCTCCTGCTTTCGCTTCACCTTGCACTATCTGTCCGGTGAGAAGAATGTCCGGGCTGATGCTCTCTCTCGCTCGGTGGTCTCGGCGGAGAAGGAGGCTGAGCCTCGGTTAATCGTCCCCACTGAGAGTCTGAGGACCGTGGCTCTGGTCGCTCTTGAGTCAGTACCACCGGGCAAGACCTTTGTCCCTCCTCACCTGCGGCCAGAGGTTCTCGCGTGGGCACACGCATCCAGGGTGGGTGGTCACTTTTGCAATAAGTGGACCACAGAACTCCTGGCAAGGTCTTATTGGTGGCCGCATATGGCTCGGGACACGAAAGAATACATTCAGGCATACGTCTCTTGTGCTCGGAATAGGTCCTCTAGGCAGAGGCCGGCTGGGTTACTGTATCCACTGCTGGTGGCAGACAGACCCTGGGAGATGGTTGGCATGGATTTTGTGGTTGGCCTGCCCAAATCCGGTGGCAGCACGGTCATCTGGGTGGTCACCGATCATTTTTCTAAGATGGTGCATCTGGTGCCACTCGTGGTCTTGCCGCACTGTTCATAAAGCACGTATTTCGTTTGCACGGTATGCCGGACAAAATAGTTAGTGACCGAGGTCCCCAATTTGTGTCTCGGTTTTGGAGGGAGCTCTGCAATCTACTCAGCATCGAGCTAAACTTGTCCTCCGCCTATCATCCCGAGACGAACGGGTTGGTTGAGAGAGCCAATCAAACTCTGGTCACGTACCTGCGACAGGTCTCGGCCAGGCAGAATGACTGGGCATCCTTACTACCATTGGCTGAATTTGCCCTGAATAATGCAGTGGCTGATTCCACTGGTCAGACGCCGTTCCTTCTTAATTATGACCAGCTTCCGCGCATCCCCGTCCCGGTTGCCAGTGTCTTCCACTGATTCCAGGGTGGCAGACTGGGCAGTGGAGGCTCGCGACATTTGGAATCGCACCCAGGATGCCATTCGAGCCTCTAAGGAAAGAATGAAGGCATCCGCCAACACACATCGGCGCCCTGCTCCAACTTTTGCCCCTGGCGACTTGGTGTGGCTCTCTGCCCGAAATATCAGGCTGCGGGTCAAGTCCTCCAAGTTCGCGCCGCGATACATTGGTCCCTTCAAAATCCTCGAGCGGATCAGCTCGGTGGTCTATCATCTGGCTCTTCCACCACACTTGGCCATCTCTGACGCCTTCCACGTGTCCCTTCTCAAACCTGTTCACATGTCCCGGTTTTCCGAGTCATCTGCCTTCAGACTTGTCTTCGGACGAGTTTGAGGTCAATGCCATTGTGGGACGCAGGGTGGTGCGTGGCAAAAAGTTTTATTTGGTGGATTGGAAGGGTCATGGTCCAAAGGCCCGGACCTGGGAACCAGTGGAGAACATCCATGCCCCGCTCCTTATCGCGGCATTTGAGCGTAGCGAGGCTCAGAGGGGAGGGGGTCCTAGGGGGGGGTAATGTTAGGCGCCGGGTTCCTGCAGCTGCACAGCAGGAATACAGAGCCTTGCATTCAGCGGTCTCCCATTCTCAATCGACCGCAGAGGAGCCTGCTCAGCCGTCCCATCGTTCCCGATGCTCTGCTCAGACCAGCTCTGTGGGCCTGGCTGTTGCTGCTATCTCTGGGCCAGTAATAACAATGCAGGCTACTCAGCAGCAAGCCACTTCAGAGGCTAAGTCCTTCTGTCGCTCCACTGAGCATGCTCACGAGACGATCTCTCATTGAGATCGGTAGTCACATGCACAGGTCCTTCTCCAGATCTGGTTGGTCCATCTCAGGGATCTGGAAGCTTCCGGAAGGTCCCGGCTATAAAAGGGTCGCATGGCCGCTCGGCCATGCGCTAGTATAGACTCTAGTTGCTACCTGTGTGAATGATGACGGATGCATGGACTTGCAAATGACTCAATAAGATTCCCCTCCCTCTGATATTACATGTGTGGGGGAACTAGTGATAGAGTCAGCGCCAGTCAGTGGCAAGCTTCAGGCCACAGTGCATATCATCCACGGTACTAGCGTCCGACAGTGTGCCTGCTACCGGACATTGTCGTATAGCGGCAGTGTCTGTCGCCGCGCTGCAGTCAGTAGTACTTATTGGCATCCGCGTTTGCGACGCCGCACGCACAGTAGGTGTAGAGGAACGCTGACCCTGTGTCTTGGGCCCGAGTCCTGTGACCATATACCGTGCGTGCATTCCGCTGAGTTCTGTGAAGTCAACAGGCTCGGTCTTTGTATTTAACGCCTCGTCGTCTCTGTGAAGTAACAGAGATCGCCCAGCGCACACCGGGTGACGTTCAACCTACGTGCGTTATACCGCATATTGTGCGTCTGCCATTCCGTAGCAGCAGCATAACACTTCTTCACGGTGGACCCCGGGCGGCGAACGCACTTACTATTATTTATTATTTAGTGCGTTCCGCTGTCCCTAAAATGATGATAAATGATTTAATGCTGTTCCGGCCGGGTGATTATCAGGATATTTTTTTATAACCCAACCCTAAACTTCTCAATAACTTTGTCCCTGACTTGTTTGGAGATCTCTTTGGTCTTTATGATGTTGTTTGCTTACATGAATACTTTCACAAACCACTGTACCTCACATCAACTGTGTCCGGGAGCCACCTTAAATACCTCCTCTCTCTGCCTAAAGCCGTGGGGCTTTTCACCTTCTACTACTAGACATGGGACTCTTGAGAGGACATCGGCATTACCAAGTAGTTACCCATCTCTGTTCCACATGGAAGCTGAAGTTCGGCAGGGCTCAAAACCAGCTGATAACTTGAGCATTTTTCCTCTTTTACTCCCTCATCCACCTGAGTAGGGCATGGTTTGATATTAATTAAAATTTTCTCACTAACAGATAGTATCTGTCACAAGTTTACAGCGACAAAGAGGAGCCAGAATAACGCACTGATTAGAAGCACTTCAACTTCATATTAAATGGTGTAAATTTCTTTTACCAGTGCAGGGGTTAATCTTCTCATTTGAGAGCTCCTGGGACTCTTAATGCTCTCAGCTGTGCACTGTTAGACGCTCCCATTCCCTATATAAACTGGGTCCTGGCTATCACTCATTGTCAGAGCTAGCTTATGCTGCATTGCTGGAGGTTGTTGTTGATTATTATTGGAGATGTTTGTTGGATTTAATTGTGACTGTTGCTAAGTTTTGATTGTGTGATAATTCCCTTTCTTCTCTTACTTTGGTTTAACCACATCCTCCACTCCCCAATGCATTCCTCTGTTATATGAGTATATTTGTATGTTTGGTATTTTTCGTTACCCCTGTTTGTATTAACTTGTTAGTCTGGTTGGTATATTACGGTACACTACTACTCTGCTCTTCCCTGTGTGGTCATAGAAGGTACGCGGAATGCAGTGATGAGATGCGAGACGGATTGAACTTTAGGTAGAAACTTTTATGGATTGATGCCGGTAGGGCTATCCTAAGCAACCAAACAAAATAACAGAAATTGTCCTCGCAGGGACCCAATGCAAGCAAACACTGGTACTGGTTATGAGAACACGACTACTCCGGCAAAGGCCGGTCACTATAGGGCCGCGGTATGGCCGACTACGGGTCCTTAATTATATTGTGTCACTTATCCGTCTGGATGTCCCTCGGCGTCCTGGTTGAAGGTGATTCGGCGTCGCAGCCGCTGGGCCCAGCTATTGAGGATTTGGCGTAGTCTTCGGGCGTTCCGACGCCCAGGCGAAGCAGGGGCACAACAGGCCCTAGAAGAGTTCTTTGGTGGAGTGTCCCCCAACAGGGGCAGCGGAATACCGCCCGGGAGTGGGAGAGTCGAGGCCGCAGCCCCCGAACAGGGGCCGGCAGCGGCGGTGTTGAGTGGCAGTTGGTAGGCCACCGGCGCAGCCAGCGGCTGCACTAGGGAATCGGCGGCGGGTGACGGCCCTTGCCATGGATGGGAGCGGGGCGGTGGCGACTGCGGGCAGCAATGGACAAGCTGCAGCCGCGGTCGGGAGCGGAGCGTTAGCGTCTGCGGGTAGCAGCGGGCAGGCCGCAGCCGCGGGCTGGAGTGAGGCGGCAACGGCTGCGGGTGGCTGCGGGCAGGCTGCAGCCACGAGCTGGAGTGAGGCGGCAACGGCCGCGGGTGGCTGCGGGCAGACCGCACTCGTGGGCTGGAGTGAGGTGGCAACGGCTGCGGGTGGCTGCGAGCAGGCCGCAGCCCCGAACTGGAGTGAGGCAGCAAAGGCCGTGGGCTGGAGTGAAGCGGTGGTCTTCTGTCGGTCGGCTCGGCGCCGTCTCCCCGCAGTCCGCCATGAGTCTCCCTCCTGTCGCTGTCGTCCTCTCTGGTTACTGCTCGTGGTTCTGGCTCCCTGGCGCTTCCACGGTCTCCTGCTCCTTCTCTCCCGTTCTGCTGATTCACTCTGACTGGCGTCCTCCAAACCCTTTAATATAGGCTCCTCCCCATCCGTCCTGTCAGTCTCAGCGGTCCATCTCCTAACGTGGCTCCCCCCGAAACAGACCCCCTAGGAACCTAGATGACGGTCCCCTTGGTTCCGGCCCGGACACTCGGCGGGGGCACTTCCTCCTACACTCCCCCATCATGTATGCTCGCCAGTCCTTGGGTGAGGGCCTTAGTAGGCTCAGGTTGGCCTTTGGAGACGAAAGTTCTCGTTGCCATACGAACTGGTCCTGTTCGTAATGTTCGGGGGGTTTGCCAGCCGTTGACCGCTCGGAGCGTCTTAGTTCGACTGTGGATCCCCTCTGAGACCGGCCCTGTATCGATTACCCCACAGCCCTGGGAGGGCGACCCAGTGACGCACTGTTATGGGGGATCTGTGGTGACACACAGCTATGGGGATCTGCATGGTACACACTTATGGAGGGATCTGTGGATGACACACTGTTATGAGGGATCTGTGGTGACGCACTGTTATGGGGATCTGCATGGTACACACTTATAGGGAGATCTGCTGATGACACACCACTGTTATGAGGGATCTGTCGTGATGCACTGTTATGGGGGATCTGTGGTTACACACTGTTATTGGGGATCTGCATGGTACACACTTATGGGGGATCTGCAGATGACACACTGATATGGGGTATCTGTGATGATGCACTGTTATGGGGATCTGTGGTGACGCACTGTTATGGGGGATCTGCAGATGATGCACTGTTATGGGGGATCTGTGAATTACAGTACAGTGCCTGGAGTACCATAACTATATATTGTCATTACCATCCCCCTCATCATTAGGAATGTACTGTATAGATGGATGTATTCTGAAAGATGAGGGAGGTGGTAGTCATAGTTGCAATAAACACTTCAGCCACATTACAATCCCTCCCTATTTACACCAAATATGGCTACAACCCCCATCATCCTTCAGAATACACCCATTGGTACAGTATATTCTGAAGGATGATGGCGGTTGTTCTTCCCTTCAATGTGTGCTCACCTCTCCCAAGGATTTCAGACTAAGGCCTGTTTCACACATCAGTTTTTCACCATCAGTCAAAATCCGCCAAAATTTGAAAATGGCGGATCGACTTTTCTTGTGGCGGATCCGCCATTTTTTCCCATTGAGATACATTAGTGGCGGATTTTGGCGGATGGTCGTCCGTAACGGACGTAACGTTTGCTATTCGGCGGATCCGCCAGATTTCTGGCGGATTCTGTCTGAGGTGAACGGACTTTGCAACGTTTTTTGGCGCCGTCAAAATGGCGGGAGACGGCGGATCCACCGTCGTCCGCCATGTGGTAGAATGGGCACCTATGGGCGGCGGATCCGCCGGGATCCGCTATTTTGCGGAATCTACCGGCGGAATCCGCTTTTTCGCACTGAGCATGCTCAGAAAAAAAGATATTTTTCCAGACAGTCCAAAAACTATATAAGGTGAGCTAATTAATCATTGGGCCCAGACATCCGGCACCAGCCACACTGAAGACAGAGACAGAGCCAGCCAGCCAGCACGACCCCCAGAAGCAATACCCCTGGAGCAAGAGGCCTGCTAGCAAATGCCCATCTGCCCAGCACCAAGCCAGGACCGAGCGGCCTGCCATTGCCAGCCAGGACGAACAGCCTGCTAGCAAAGCCTGCAATTATTGTGTGAATATAAAACCAATTTGTGTGCAGCATGTCTGTGTGTGTCTGCGGCTTGCCTGCCTGTGTGTGTGTGGTCTGCCTTCCTGCATGTATGCTCGTGGCCTCCCAGTGTTGCATGTCTGTGTGTGTCTGTGGCTTGCCTGCCTGTGTGTGTGTGTGGTCTGTCTTCCTGCATGTATGTTCGTGGCCTCCCAGTGTTGCATGTCTGTGTGTATTTTTATTATGCTTTTTTTTCATACTTTAATTGTTTTTCTGTTGCATGTGCACTGCATTTTATTTTCATAGTACTGTAATTTTATTTGTATATTTGCAGTTGTGCTGTGATTGTGTGGTGTAACTGTGGTATTGTATGTGGTGTTACTGTAGTATATCACTTTTTTTTATTTTTCATTTATTGTGGTATTTAAAATAAAGAGCAGAGTAGATCCTACTTGTGAAAAAAATATAAAAAAGTTTTTTTTAATAAAAACTGTTTTTAAAAACTGTCCGTAGTATTATTTTAAAACCAGGTAAAATTAAGTATGGGTATACGTGCAAAAAAGGTTACATTAAGTGTTGGTTTGTGGTATACAAGTGTGGTTATACTCTCAAGTGAGAGATTGTAAGGGAATTTACACATGCAAACACTTGGGTATACTCTCAGTGAGAGTTTCAGGGAATTACACACATGCAAACACTTAAAAGTGTGGGTATACTCTCAGTGATACATTCTCAGGGAATTACACACATTAATACCAATGAAGAATTTTTTTATGTTACTAAAATTCTCTTTATACTTGCAGATCTGTTCAGGAAGGATCCACCAGGCCGCAGCAGACCCGCCAGCAAGATTGCAGCAGAGCATCCTAGGAAAACACTTCAGTTTTCCAAGTAAGAATAAAGGCCTGAAAGCTTATTTAATCCTTTGTATAGTAGCTAAACAAGTGTCTTTATACTTACATATCCAGCCAGCAAGGTTGCAGCAGAACCGTCAGCAATTCCGCAGCAGACCCGCCAGCAAGATTGCAGCAGAATCCTTTGTATAGTAGCTAAACAAGTGTCTTTATACTTACATATCCAGCCAGCAAGGTTGCAGCAGAACCGCCAGCAATTACGCAGCAGAACCGCCAGCAAGATTGCAGCAGAGCATCCTAGGAAAACACTTCAGTTTTTCAAGTAAGTATAAAGGCCTGAATGCTTATTTAATCCTTTGTATAGTAGCTAAACACATGTCTTTATACTTACAGATCCAACCAGCAAGGTTGCAGCAGAACCGCCAGCAATTCCACAGCAGACCCACCAACAAGATTGCAGCAGAGCATCCTAGGAAAACACTTCAGTTTTCCAAGTAAGTATAAAGGCCTGAATGCTTATTTAATCCTTTGTATAGTAGCTAAACACATGTCTTTATACTTACAGATCCAGCCAGCAAGGTTGCAGCAGAACCTCCAGCAATTCCGCAGCAGACCCGCCAGCAAGATTGCAGCAGAGCATCCTAGGAAAACACTTCAGTTTTCCAAGTAAGTATAAAGGCCTAAAAGCTTATTTAATCCTTTGTATAGTAGCTAAACACGTGTCTTTATACTTACAGATCCAGCCAGCAAGGTTGCAGCAGAACCGCCAGCAATTCCGCAGCAGACCCGCCAGCAAGATTGCAGCAGAACATCCTAGGAAAACACTTCAGTTTTCCAAGTAAGTAAAAAGAGCTGAAAGCTTATTTAATCCTTTGTATAGTAGCTAAACACGTGTCTTTATACTTACAGATCCATTCAGCAAGGTTGTAGCAGAACCGCCAGCAAGATTGCAGCAGAGCATCCTAGGAAAACACTTCAGTTTTCCAAGTAAGTAAAAAGGCCTGAAAGCTTATTTAATCCTTTGTATAGTAGCTAAACATGTGTCTTTATACTTACAGATCCAGCCAGCAAGGTTGCAGCAGAACCGCCAGCAATTCCGCAGCAGACCCGCCAGCAAAACCGCAGCAGTTTAATATGTCTTCTTCTGGGAGCTCCCCCTCACAGCATCAGCAAACTGAGGTAATATAAATAATTTTTTTTTTTTTGTTATTTTCAAAATTTTTTTTGTTAACAAAATATGCATGTATTAGGTTTTCACAGGAAGCTGAATCTGAGGAGCTTCCAGGAGGAGACATGCAGGGTGGAGAAATGCAAAGAGGGGGCGCGCAGAGTGTAAGTTTAGCACATACAAAAACTCACATTCATACATAATGCTACAGCCAACACAAACATTCATCACAGCACAGACAATAACTCCACATCCATCTAACCACATAACTTTATTTTTTTCTTACAGCCTTCACAATCCGGTGCCCGCACTAGAGTGACTCCCAGGACATCCCATCGTCGTCGAGGTGATTCATCTGGTGGTCGGCGAACGGTAAGTATTGGGTGATTGATTAATGAACCTCATGTGTTTGAATGTAATAATTTTTTTTTTGGTTTTATTTTTTTTTCTTCACAGGTTTCACAGCGTGCTCCCCTGAGACCATTGGAAGAGGGTCTGATAATTGATGTGGACGCCCTCATTGAGGTTGCGCAACCATGGGAGCCGCTGTGGAACATGGCAAACCGCTTACATGCCGACTAACAAACCACCCGACGGCTATGGGTTGAGGTGTGTTTGGAGGTTGTTGAGAACTGGGAGGAGCTCGATGCGAGGGCCAGGGATTTTGTGCGTAAGTATTCCATTTTCAGTAACTTATATTACAGCATGTGAAGTGTTGAATACTAACCACTTTGGTTTTTTTTATCTTTCACAGGTGACAGGGTTATCATACGGTGGCGGTCGCTCAGGGATCGCTTCAAGAGGGACTTCAACAAGGAGATGCAGGCCCTGAGTGGATCGAGAGGACGCAGGAGCACCCAGTATAAACATTACTGAGCCCTGTCGTTCCTCCGGTTGACAAGGGTGAGGAGAAGGTAAATATTCCACACACCATTTCTGTAGTACAAATGTTTAGATGTTTAACCTATTTTTTTTTTCAGCAATGTTAAATGAAATCAATATATTAATATATATTTTTTCTCTTTTTTAGCACCGTCTGCAGCACTCAGGAGCCTGCTTCTGAGTTACCTCCCTCTGGAGGGATCCCTTCGGATACCGCACCGGTGACCACATCGAGGTATCCGACCCCTCTCTACCTTCCCTCTTGTCTCTTCCCTCTATCCCCTCCACCAGCACTGTAGCAGCAGGGCAGACTTCATCACATGAAGCTGCAGGTGACAATTTATAGTACCCTTTACCCCACCCCTCTTACATTGCCGCAACATCTCGACCAACTTTTGGTTCTGGACGGCAGCGTCTGAGAGGTCTGGAAAGGATGACCTTGTCTGACTGTTTCATTCTGAACTCATCCGTCCAGAATGCTTTCCACGTTTTTGGGCAACAGTTAGCTTCTGGGTTGAACATGATCAATCAAAGTATCATGGAACTCAGAAGTTACATGGAACGGATGAATGCAGAGTCAAACCAGACGCCGAGACATATTTTTTTTTCATTCAGTTGTCTGGCAATTGGCAGGTTTAAATACTCACCAGCAGATGCATGTGATGCAAGTCTGTCACAATGCTCTAGTTGCTGCAGTGTCCAAAGCATCCCATGCCCCTATTTCATCACCTCATTCCACCGTCCATCCTCCCTCTGTCCATCCTCCCTCTGTCCATCCTCCATCTGTCCATCCTTCCCCCGTCCATCCTTCCACCGTCCATCCTTCCACCACCATCCATCCTCCTACCACTCCTTCTCCTTTCTCTAGTTCCCCATTCCATTCTTCCCAGTACCTTCCTTCCCCATTGCATTATACCCCAATGCCCTCACCATACCCACCCCCACACACACCTTCAATGTTCCCACAAACCTCCTCTGTCCATCAACTCCCGTCCTAACCTCATGTTTTCAACCCCCCTTCCACTTCTGATCCTCACCAACTCGGTTCCCAGTCCTCCACCCCCCCCTCCATGTGGTCAACCCTGTTAACCCCTCCGATGATATCTCCACCCAACAATACCGGCATCTTTAATTTTCTAAAAAAAAAAACAGTTTTCTAAAAAATTAAAATAAGTTTTCTAAAAAATTAAAATAACAGTATATTTTTAAAAAATGCAAAAATAAACATGTGTTTGTTTCAAAACAATTTTATTGTGTAGTTCACTTTTTTCTTTAGTTGGTAAAGGTTGAAAGTACACCGGTGGTGTACAGATACAAATACACAACACTTGGTAACATTTCAAAGTACACCGGTAGTGTAAAGGTAAAAAAACACAACACTTGGTAAAATTTCAAAGTACACTGGTGGTGTAAAGGTAAAAAAAACACAACACTTGGTAACATTTCAAAGTACACCGGTGGTGTAAAGGTAAAAAAACACAACACTTGGTAACATTTCAAAGTACACTGGTGGTGTAACGGTAAAAAAACACAAACACTGTTATTACCAACTATGAAAGAAAAAATGAAAAATTACTAAAGTTTCTTATCCAAAAAAGGAACCTTGGTAAAAAAAAATAAATTATACCTTGTCATCTTGCCAGTCAACTCTTCCTTCTGGTGACAGAAAATAATCCGCAAATGTGTCCCTCGTTCTTGACACTGACACAGTACTCCGAACACTTGTCTGCTGATAATCACAAGGTGGTTTCACAAACATTTTCTTCCATGGAAACAGGTTCCTTTGAAAGTACAAAATTGTGGAGGATTACACATGCTTTCACCACTTCATCCACAGTTTTAGTTTTCATTTTTATGGCCGTTAACAGCACTCTCCATTTTGCAGTTAAAATCCCAAAAGCGCACTCCACCACTCTTTGCGCTCTTGTCAATCGATAGTTAAATATTTTTTTGCTGTGTGTCAATCCATGACTACCATAGGGCTTGAGAAGATGTTTGGAGAGTTGAAATGCGTCGTCACCAACACACACAAATGGCATTGGTGGGCATGTTGTTCCAGGTAGTGGTCTTGGAGGTGGGAAATCAAAATTGTCTCCATACAAACGACGGCCCATTGTGGACATCTTGAATACCTGCGAATCATTTGATCGACCATACGCACCAATGTCCACCGCAATAAATTTGCATTTTGAGTCTGCAATGGCCATCAGGACAATTGAGAAGACTTTCTTGTAGTTGAAAAATTCTGATCCAGATCCAATGGGTTTCACAATCCTTATATGCTTCCCATCAACTGCACCAACACAATTTGGAAACTGGCAGATTTCTTGAAAGTTGTCCGCAATCTCCAACCACCTTTCTTGTGTTGGCTGTGGGATGTACTCCTCGTGTAGACAATCCCACAATGCCCGGCAGGTCTGTTGGACAATTCCAGATATTGTTGATATCCCAAGCCGGAACTGGTAATGGAGGGAGGTAAAGGATTCTCCAGTTGCCAGGAAGCTGGTAAAAAAGGGAAAAAGTAAAATTAGTACAAACTACAAGCCATAACATGACAATAAAATCTTAAAACTTTTAAAAAATTGATAACTTACCGAAGGGTCACCATCAAACGCTCCGCCGGTGAAATAGAAAAGCGCATGTAGGTGGCCCTTCTCCGGATTTGCGCTCCAACACGCTCCACCAATATCTCAAACAAGTCCTGTCTCATCCGCACATAATTGAAGAACTTCTCCGGATTATCCCTCAATTCCAGATACAGTGTAGAAAACACGCCAAGGGTAAATCTCTGTGCATTTATCGGATGAATCCACTGCCGTCGTCTCTTCCTTCTCCAACGCAGGAGTCGCAGTCTTCTTTTCTCCCTCTGGAGAGCAATAATTGCTAACCAATTGCAGTGAAAATCAAATTCCACACAGAAGCTGATAATATTCGCTATGACTCCTTCCATCTCTGCCACTAGCTCTAAAACCTTTCAAAGATATTGTTTTACAACACCATAGATATAGTTTTCCCCTAGTTTCCAGGATCCAATCACATTTGGGAGCATTCTCCAAGAGCCAATCATATTTGGAAGCATCCCATTTTGGAGGTGTGGAAAAACGGATCCGGCAGAAAACGGATCCAACGGATGGCAAAAACGGATGCCAGTGGATGGAACGGATCCGTTTTTTGACGCATCCGTAAAAACATCCGTATAGCAGATCCATCAAAAAACGGATCCGTACCATCCGCTTGCATCAGTTTTTACACATTTTTATTTTTAGCAGATCCGCCATTTTCACTTTTTGGCGGATTTTGACTGATCTGGAAAAACTGATGTGTGAAACAGGCCTTATGTAAATGTGAAGTGTTACACTATACATTGTGCAGGGATAGATATCTGATTGGTGGAGGCAGCTCAGCAACAGTTCCCTCCACCAATCAATATCCATCCCTGCAGAGGAGGAGAAGAATCACGCTTCTCTCCCTCCTGTGCTTAGGTCTCCATGTGCAGCAAAGCCCAGAAATCTGCCTGCTGCCGGCTATTTGCCAGGCCGATATCTACTGCATGCGCAGATCGAGAGCTCAGTGACCGAGTGCTCCATTTGCGCATGCGCTGGTTCGGAGGGCATTTTCATGAAGTCCTGTGCGGTAAACACAGGCGCTTATTAGTATATGCGATCTCTAAACTTGCAGCCTGATCCCGGAAGTGCAATGGCGCCGGCCTGCAATATGCCGCCTGCATACCGCCGATAACTGCACCGAAACCCCCAGTTCCAGGCCTGCTGCATTGCCTCATCGGTGACCCTGGCTTCTACCAGTATGCTTCGCAGCCACTACTGCCTGCCAGCCCCTCAGTAAGAAAGATTTTTTTCACTATTCGGATTGTAAGATGCACCCCCATCCCCCCCCCCAATTTGGGGGAAACGAAAGTGCGTCTTATAATCCGAAAAAATACAGTATATATCTTGCTGGCCCAAGTCTCTTGATCAGCTCATCGACGCATGGCATTGACTATGCATCAAACTTTGAGACTTCACTCAGCTTTCTATAATCCTTACAGAACCTCCATTCGCCATCGGGTTTTGGAACCAGTGTGAGCGAGAGTCAGGGCCAAGGATAACGGTGTAGTCGTGCCCTGGGCTCCCATCACATGAAAACAGTATTCACTGCTCTGTATACCTGTGGCCTCATCTTCTGCACCGTCAGGGTCTCCTCTACATGGCTGGAGGCTTCCACTGTCCGGTTTCACACAAATTGAGACACAGTCCATTTCAACTTGTAAACATACAACTTTACTAGTCTTCTTACACAGCACATCCATATTTCTTACAGCATCAATAACGGGTTCCATAATGCACATTTCTTCCTCTTTCCCTGTACTCCTTTCATACAGCACATACCCAGGTCAGACCGTATCATGCGGTTCCTCAGCGTCCTCCCTGTCCAGCTTTGCTACGGTTAGGTGTTTCCTCGTCTGTTTCACTCCAGACATAACATAAGGGCATCAGCCCATGAAGTCAGCTGCCACATGGCGAGTGACCTGCCCTTCTGCACTGTCTCTTGTGGTGATGCAGCATCCTCCCTGTCCAAACTCACTGTGTTTTGGGGTTCCCTGAGCTGTTTTGCCACATGTGTCCCTGTACTGTCCTGGCCTTGTCCTTAGTCTCTGTACCAGCACTGCTGTAGCCCTCTGCTGTTCTGGCCTGTTACTATTCTGGCCTGTTGCCCTGGATGGCTGGGCTTTTGTCTTAAACGTTGCGTGGTCACAATGGTGCCTGAGCTATAGAACCCACCCGAGCTTACTGGGCGCACTGACCCCAACTACTCTATAATCAGGAAGTCCTCCTGTCTTAACCACAGTGACCCCTCGGATATTAAGTATTTACAGTACTATATCTAAAACTATAATGTACCCCATCTTGTGGCTTAATTTGGGTACTACACTTTCCCTATGACAAACAATGAACATCTTCTTATACAAAGCAGCAGTAATAAATACGTACATTATGAAACACACACAGTAGCAGTAGTCAAAGGTAAAACATATTATACATAAATATACACTATAAGATACAGTACCGGGACGAGCAAGAAATGCAAGGACATAATATACCCCCTTACACCAGGACAATTGGGCTAGACCACCCCCTCTTGGATTACTCAATGACCCTGAGATTCAGCCTATGCTTTACTTCCTTGGAGATAAGCTCTCATCGGGCCTTGGGAATTCTATAGGGTTTCAAGTTCACCCGCACATGTGATTCCGTCAGAACCTCTTGTTCTATGACCTTTGTACACCCCGGCAAATCTGAGAACCGGTCCCTGTCCTGCTGCTGCAACTCCCGACACTGCTGTTTTTGGGCCTTCAACAGCGTTTTCCCTATTGTGACTCCTTCAACATCTGCTTCTGGCTTGACTAGAAAACACAGAGATTTAACGGGCTCCCTGTCTTGCAACGGCTTGATAAGATTACAAGTTGGTACTGTTTTCATCTTCCTGGTTTTCACCAAGCTTCTCCACCACCTCATAGAGCTGGCCATTTGGCTAAGAACTTACTCTGCACTATGGAAATTAGTACGAGGACTCGGTCCCCGGGGCTGAACTGCCTCACCTTGGCTGACCGGTTGTAGACCCTAGTTTAAGCCTCTTGTGCCTGGAGGAGTTGTCCTTTTACGTGGGCATCACCTTTGCAATCCTCACCTGCATTTGGTTGACATGCTTGATGACGCTCTGGTGGGGCAAGACTTCAGCTTCACAGATTTCCTTTGCTATATCAAGGAAACCCAGTAGATCTTGGCCAAACAGAAGTTCAAACGGAGAGAATCCAGTAGAGGTTTGTGGAACCTCCCTGATAGAAAACAATAGATATTGTAGGAGATAGTCCCAGTCTCGACCGTCCTTCTCTATGACCTTCTTAAACATACTCTTCAATGTTTAATTGAACCTTTCCACAAGGCTGTCCGACTTGGGTTTGTACACGGAAGTCTTCAGTTGTGTAAGTTGCAAGACCTTACACAGTTCTTTCATCACCGTACTCATAAAGTGTGCTTCTTGGTCAGTTAGGCTCTACCTTGGTAATCTTGTCCGGGAAAAAACTACCAAATCGCAGGCTATACTTTCTCAGAGGAGTTTCAGGTGAACCGCTTCAGGGTACCGCGTTGCATAGTCAAGGATGATCATATATGTACTGATGTCCATGAGCAGATTTAACCAGGGGACCAACCAAGTCCATGACAACTTGCTCAAATGGCACTTTTATGATGGGTACACAAGGGGACTTTGAAAGTGAGAGGAGGGGGCGGTTATCTGGCAGGTGGGACAGGATTTGTAATATATTACGATTTCCTGGTGACATCAGGGGCTAATAGACCTACGCATAACCTGTTCTTGAGTTTCGTCCACGCCCAGATGGCCACCCATGTTAATGGGCTATGTCCAACACCCTCCGTCTTTATTTAGGGTCCTGTTACCAACAATTGCTCTACTATTTCCTTTCTGACCTTAGTAACCCGGTACCATAAGTCCCCACTCAACATAAAATAGGGAAACTTGGTGTGAGCCACAGACTCCTGCGCTATATTATTTTTGACGGTTACATTATTGAACGCCTCCTTTAGAGTTAGGTCCCTAAGTTGGGTGGACCCAAAATTTTCGCCGGTCACCCCTAACTCTTGAATGTAGGCCTCAGGGGACACCACCTCCTCAAACCCCACAAGGACACAGAAGGGAAATCCGTCAGACTCTGAGTGTGGTGACACTTATTTAGAGGTGACCCATCTTTTAAGTGAGCAACCAAGCGCTGTCACCCTCCCCCACAAGTCCAAAAGCAAATCAAAGTCCCAGCCTATGATAATGGGATGTAATAAGTCCTGGAAATAATAAATAAATAAATTAAATAGGAAGCAGGGCAGGAGGATGGCAATCGGAAAAAAGGTGGCTCCGTATTATCAAGACCAGAGACGCCTTTTAGACCAGACTGTGCCATCTGTAAGCATAAGAAAATGTGATTTTTGTGCCTTGCAAAGCGGATTGGGGACTTATATAAAGCGTATGTGGCACCCCTGAGGCTTCAGTCGCCACAGAGGTACTGCACCTTCTCCTAAGGTGTGGTACCCCACCATCTAGGTAGGCTGGCAACTCCCTTTCACATTCCAACACTTGCACCCCACACACAGGATAGTTCAGCAGGGACCCATCCATGCTTTATGCTGGAAAGGTCATAGGGTGCCTTTTGTGGTCCCTGGCTTCGTAACACAAGAGGTGCTGGGGAGGAGGGTGAAGTTAGCTATAAAAGAGAGGGAAGGTGTAGAATTTCAGGTCAGTCAGTCTGGGGTGAGTCCCAGAGAAGGAGGTCAGTCTGCAGAAGAGGGCAGGTGGAGTAGGAGAGGACAGCCACTCAGACAGGAGTGGGGATCCCTGGAAGAGGGATGGAGGAAGGAGTGCTGCAGCTGCCTCAGTGACCTGAGCCAGCTGGCACGGGAAAGGAACAGAAGGAAGGAGACGTAGACTGTAGACTACAGATTCCATAAGAGAGATAGAACAGATCGGAACGAAGGAGAATAGAAGGACGGTGGGAAGCAGGTTGAGAAAGAGAGAGAACCCTTCCAGTCCAGAGTGCAAAGGCCGGGGCCCGGTCCCCGAGGTTGATTGGATCTTTATGTCCGGCAACAGACACCGGAGGAGTAGTGAGCCACTAGTGCCTTACTCCCATCATAGACTTGGGACACAACAGCAACTGAATAGAGAGCCGGGACGCAGAGAGGAGTCCCCAAAGCAGGCTACAGCTGTCTGTCATACAAGTAGAGACTAGGAACACCTAGAGAGAGGCATTCCAGGGTAACTAAGTACTGGAGTGCTTCGCACCTAAAGGCGCATTGGAGGAGTCATTCAGTAAGGTACATATTGGCGGAGTGTGGAGGGGAGAATCCTATCCTGCCTGGAGGTTGGCTGGGGCCCTGACCTGAAGAACACAGTGCGGAGGCAGGCATTTGTGTGAACTGCAACAGTGAGTAAAGCTTTGGAACCGCATACTCTGGTGTCCTCCAGTTATTCCAGCACCGCTACATCTGGGTAACAACATTTATACCATTCTGCGCCTCTCCTCGTCCATTGCACCTACACTGCCCTGGGACTACAGCTCCACCTGTGGGGAGCTACACCATCTTTGCTGCACCACGCCATCAGTCCCAGTGGATCTGCATGCAGCGTTGGCTCAACATCTCACTTGCCAAACACCATGGGTGGCGTCACGAACTATCCAAATAAACTATTACACCATTAACATCACCGCCATTGATATTGGGTGCCCAGGGCCACGGACTGGGTCACCGCTGCTGTGACACACATTCCCCCTGACACCGGCCTGGTACCGAGTGCCACACTGCCGTGGGTGTGAGGAGCGACCCACCTACTAGTATGCTGTAAAAGAGGGCTTTAAGGTACTGGCTGTACTTTATATGGGAAAAACCTGGTGACAGGTTCCCTTTAAAGTGGTTGTCCGGGAATGAGATAAAAGTCTGCAGTCACTTTATGGCATCTATCTACAGTACCACTATATGATCATCATATGGCAGTAATATTGATGTTGGTCTCTTTATAGAGATTTATTTCCAGTAACAGCATTATCATCTGCTGGGGTTCCCCTGTACCCACAATTAGGGTGCGTCACCATAGTCGGAATAAGGGTTACCAGTTAGGGGCTCAATCAGATGTTTCGTCCCCCCACCCCGTGACCCCACCGATCTGAACCCCTAGCTAGGCCTCTGTCTATGAATACATACATACAATTGAGGATCATTAGTATGTGGGAGGAACAGCCCCCCGTCAAATGTCCGGGCCGGAACCAAGGGAGCCGTCATCTGGGTTCCGGGGGAAACTGTCCCCGGGGGACAGAGTTCGGGGATGGACCGTTGTGACAGACAGATGGGTTGGGGGAGGGACCAGTATAAAGGAGGCGGGGAATTCCCGGGACGATGAGTTAGCAGACCGGGACAGAGGCAGCAGGAGACCGTGGGAGCGACTGAAAGCTAGAGCGACTTACCAGTGCCAGGGAAGACACTCACTGAGGACTCCATAGGGACGGCGCCAAGGCGATGATCCGAGACTTGCTGCCCCGCTCCAGCCTGCGGCCGCCTCACCTCAGCCCGCGGCTGCGGCCTACCCGTGGTGGCCCGCGGCCACTGCCATCTCACCTCAGCTCACGGCTGCAGCCTGCCCTGCGTAGCCCGTGGCCACTGCCATCTCGCTCCAGCCCGCGGCTGCAGCCTGTTCCCCGCCACCCGCAGCCGCCCTGCTCTCACCAGTGGCCGCGGCAAGTACAGTGCCGTCGGCGGCCACCACTGTCCCGCTCTGGTCCACAGCAGGGGCCGAGCCTCTGCTGGCCACGGACTCCCCGTCGCAGCCGTTAGCTGCGCAGGTGGCCTGTGATTCGCCACCCTTCATCGCTGTCGCTTGCCCCAGTCCGGGGACTGCGACCGATCCGTCCAAGGACTCCGTCGGGGCCTGTGGGGCTCCAGCGTCATCAGCGCGTCGGAGCGCGTAAAGACTTTGTCAACGCCTCAGCAACTGGGCCCAGCGACTACTACGCCGAAAGACCACCATCCCGAACGGCGAGGGATGGCTAAGTTGACTATATAATTAAGGACCCGTAGTCGGCCATACCGCGGCCCTATAGTGACTGGCTATTGCTGGAAGTAGTCGTGTTCTACCCGTTTGTGTTTGCTTGTATAGAGCCCCTGTGAGGGCAACCCGTGTTACCCCCTTTTGTTGATCAGGCCTTGACTGAGGAAAGTTCCCTCTAGTCTTATAAACATTAATATAGAAAGCACCAAATTGTCTCGCGATTTGTCACTGCATCCTGCGTACCTGCAAACACCACATTTGGCGTAGTCGGCTGGATGCAGTCTCCGAGAGCAGACGGCGGTGCGCCTGATCAGAGTGGGACTGCTGGCACTGCTGATGGGGGTCCCCGCTCCAGCATCTCCCAGGGGGCTATGCTAGGTAACTTGCCCCGGTTTTCTGGCTCTGACACGCTGTTGTTGAGCTGGACAGAACGTATGCGAGGCCTCTTCCGCATGCACCCCCATGACCCCCGATTTAGAGGCTGAGGTGGCCCTTATGGTGCTAGATGGGGAAGCCCGGAAGTCGGTAATGTTGAGACCCCCGGGGCGTCGCAATACCTTCGCCAGGGTCTTGCAGATCCTGGAAGAGACCCACGAGGATACAACAGACATGGGAGAGTTGAGAACCCGGTTGTTCAGTCGGATGCAGGGGGAGTGGGAGACCATCACCCAGTATAAGAACGCCCTCCAGGAGCTATACACCGCCATAGAAAGGAAGGACGGAATAGGGGTAGGGCCCATCGACATCACCCTGCGTGACCTGCTAGTGACTGGACTCCGGCACCCGCTAATCAAGCAAGCAATGTGGGAACAGGTCCGAGTGAACCCAAGTTTAACCTCCGAAGTGGGTAGTCAGGCCCGAGTGCGAGAGCAAGAGCAGGGGATGACGGCTCCTGTGGGAAAGGCCCGGAGCATGGAGTCTTCCGTAAGCGTTGTCGAAGAACCTCAATGGATTGAGGAAATGAGACAAGAACTGAAGAGTATCCGGGGCGAGCTGGCTGAATTGAAGAAGAGAATGGAGCCCGCGCCCGGCCGACCTGGCTACAATTCCGGGCCCTGGGGGCCTCGCAATACCCGGGGTGGCCGAGCCTCACCGCCCCGGTGTTATGAGTGTGGAGAACTGGGCCACTTCGCACGGGAGTGTCCGCGGCATGGGAAATACCCACCTGGCGGACATTAAACAAACTAGAGGGCTCCGGGCATGGGGGACACCACTCGGAGCCAGAAGCCACAACAAGGGGTGGTGGAAGTCCCGAAGAACTGGTCGCTAAGTGCCCAATAGTATGGGCCGAAGTCGAGGGTCGTGCTGTGCGGTGCCTAGTGGATACAGGGTCGCAGGTAACGACCATGCCGGCAACATACTTCCGGCAGCATTTCCCAGAAGAGGCAAGGCCCCAGTGGGGGCCCATGATATAACTAGTGGCCGCAAACCAACTGCCGGTACCTGTCGCCGGAATGGTATGGCTTCAGATGACATTGTGTGGTAAATCCCTCGGCCGCTGGGGAGTGATCCTAACCCAAGGAGAGACTAACGACCGTCATCCGATTATCTTGGGCATCAGCATACTTCAGGAGTTCGGCAATCTACTCCTCAACGATTCCACGCAGGAGACCCTAAGTCAGTGGGGTTCTTGCACGGCCCAGGGGCAGGTCTTCCAGCGGTTGGTGCGGGAGGCGCGAGTGCTCCAGGAGTGTCAGGAGGGTGAGGCGCTGGGCAAGGTCATCGCGCCGGCGGCCCCCTCGCTCATGCTTTCTCCGGGGCAGACAGTGGTGGCTCTGCCGATCCAAGCCCCGATGCCACTGGAGGGCGTGGAGGTGCAAGTGGAACCATGTTACTCTGAGCGCCTGCACCCTGGCATCCTGGTGGCCCGCTCCCTGGCCACAGTGCGGGAACGGACCGTCTTGGTACGTTGTGTCAACCTGGAAGATCAGGACATCGCCCTGAAGCCCCGGGCCAAAATGGCCAAACTAGTGAGGCCATTGGAGGAGATGCTGCCGGACCCTGCAGTCCAGTTGAGGGTGCAAACCGAAGATTCCTGGGCAGTAACGGTACAAACCCAACAGACTGTCGCATCCTCGGCTGAACTTTACGGCCTAGCGCCAGCCCAGCTTCTCCAGGTAGAGACACTTCTTGGACAATTTTACAGTGTCTTCGCCAGCCACGAGGACGACTTCGGATGTACCATGGCCATCACGCATGGGATCCCCATGGCAGGAGCGGCCCCCATCCGGGAGCGATATCGGCAAATACCACCGCAGCTATACCAGGAAGTGAAAACCCTATTAGCCCAAATGCTCCGGAAGGGGGTCATACGAGAAAGCCAGAGCCCTTGGGCGTCCCATATTGTCCTGATTCGTAAAAAAGATGGCACTCTGCGTTTTTGCGTGGATTATCAAAGTTGAACGCCTGCACCATCAAGGATTCGTATCCATTGTCCCGCAAAGAAGAGACTCTGTCCGCCCTGGAGAACGCGACGTACTTCTCAACCCTAGACCTGGCCAGTGGGTACTGGAAGGTGCCGATGTCGGAGGAAGACAGAGCCAAGACGGCATTCATCCTTCCCATGGGACTGTTCGAGTTCAATCGGATGCCATTTGGGCTGGCCAACGCCCCAGGAACTTTACAGTGGTTGATTGAGCGGTGTCTACGAGACCTCAACTTTGAAGCCACGTTGATATACCTGGACGATATTATCATCTGTTCCACCACGTTCGAGGACCACCTGAGGCGGTTGGGGCAGGTGCTTGGCGGGCTCCAGAAGTACAGGTTAAAGGTAAAGCCCCAGAAATGTCACCTGTTCCGCACCCAGATCGAATACCTGGGGCATACCGTCTTGGCAGAGGGCGTCCGACCATCCCTGGAAAAGGTCGCTGCCATCCAGGGGTGGCCTAGCCCCGAAACTGTGAAGGACGTGCGTGCCTTCTTGGGGTTGGCCGGCTATTACCGTCGGTTCGTGAAGAATTTTGCACGCCAAGCTCGAGCCCTGCAAGACCTGCTGAAGGGGGCTCCCGCCGGGGCGAATGGATGGAAGATCCAGTGACAGCAACCGCAAGAGGATGCGTTTCAAGATCTCAAAGCTACTCTCTCGGACGCGCCGGTATTGGCATATGCGGATTTCTCGCAACCATTCATCCTGCATACCGACGGGAGCCTCCAGGGACTAGGAGCTGTGTTGTCACAGGTGCAGGATGGCCGGGAGAAAGTGATCGCCTATGGTAGCCTGTTGTGAGTTCATTTTCCCCTTCACCATTGAGGTCTGATGAACTCCCTCTTCTGGTGAAGGAAGGTAGTGAGGCTGATTACCAAGCACCTGGGTATGATGATGATGACTGGGTGACGGGAATTGCTGACTGGATATAAGGCAGCCGACGCCCTTCTGCCTTGCTGGTGATCTCTCTGAGGGATTCTAGGAGACCAGTCTGATTCCTGCTCCTCAAAAGCTAAGTTTTCTGCACTGCCTTTTGCATTTGTGTTTTGTTTTGTTTTGCCTTGTTTTTCAGAATTTCTGCCATTCCCTGCTGGGGTGAGTTGAATTCCTTTTTGCTCTGTCTTCAGAAAATACCTGAGTGCTGATATAGTCTTTTTGAAGCCTAGCGTCTTCAGGGCCTTTTTCCCTATCAGCCTGTTGGCCCTTGTTTTGATAGGGTTTTTGGCGGATTGCAGACAGCAGCTTTCCTATCCTGTCCTATTTAGATAGCTTGGGCCCCATCATTTGCTCAGCCTATCTTTCTATCTGTGTGAGTGTTTTTTCACCTTGCTTCACCGTCATTATATGTTGGGGGCTGCCTATTGCTTTGGGGTCTGCTCTGGGGCAGTTTAGATTTCCCTTTCTGTCTTTAGGCTATGTAGGTCTCCGGCTGTGATCGAGGGGTCTAGGGCACCGTAGGAACCCCCCACGGCTACTGCTAGTTGTTGTTGATAGGTTCAGGGGTCTGCAATCCGATAGCTGCCAACTTCTCTGGTTTTCTGGACTTAGCTAGTATTTCTGTTTTTGCCTCCTACGGTGACTCATTCATAACAGAATCACCAGCCATACCGCAGATCCTAGGGTACTCAATAGCAGGAAAGAATTGTAAAAAAAAAAAAAAAAAAGAGGTGTCAGACTTTCTTTGTGTATATTTTTTCCTCTATATCTCTGAGGCCGTAGGGGGAATTTTTTTTTTCTCTCAATGGAGATAAAGCAATTGTCTGATCGTGTGGAGCAGCTCGCTGCGGAAGTGCGGGGAATTTCTGCCTACCTTGCTCATTCACATGCTGCTGAACCAAAGTTCCCTACTCATGATATGTTTTTTGGGGATCGGTCTAAATTTTTTAATTTCAAAAATAATTGTAAATTATTCTTTGCCTTGAAGCCTAACTCGTCAGGGAGCCCAACGCAGCAGGTTAAAATTGTCATCTCTTTGCTGCTTGGCGATCCCCAGGATTGGGCGTTTTCTTTGAAACCAGATGATCCTATTCTGACTAATGTGAACGCATTTTTTCAAGTCTTGGGGTTGTTGTATGATGAACCTAATGCTATTGATCAGGCTGAAAAGACCCTGTTGGCATTGAGCCAGGGTCGAGATTCTGCAGAATTGTACTGTCAAAAATTCCGAAAGTGGGCGGTCCTTACTACCTGGAATGATAATGCCTTGGCAGCTCTCTTTCGGAAGGGTTTGTCAGAAGCCGTAAAAGATACTATGGTGGGATTTCCTGTTCCCTCTGGTCTTGACGATTCTATGTCATTAGCCATTCAGGTTGATCGGCGTTTACGTGAACACAGGACTGCACGAGAGTTGTTGCCACCTGTTGAACAAGTGTCTGAAACTATGCAATGTGATAGAGTTTTGTCCAGGGAGCAGCGTCAGGAGTTCAGAAGGCGTAATAAGCTGTGCTTTTTTTGTGGAGATGCCTCGCATATTATTTCTGTCTGTCCTAAACGAGAGGAACGTTTTGCACACATGTTTTCTGTGGGTGGTGTTCAACCTAAGTTTCTTCTGGCAATTACTCTGATCTGCTCCCTGTCCACATTTTCCGCCAAGGCTTTTGTGGATTTGGGAGCAGCCCTGAACCTAATGGACTTGGATTTTGCTAAACGTTGTGGATTTCCGATGACACCTTTGCGGACGCCTATCCCTTTGAGAGGGATTGATGCCACTCCTTTGGCGAAAAATAAACCTCAGTTTTGGACCCAGGTGGTAATGCGGGTCGCCCCTGACCATCAAGAAAATTGCAGATTTTTGGTGTTGCATAATTTGCATGATACCATTGTTCTGGGGTTTCCCTGGTTGCAAATTCATAATCCAGTTTTGGATTGGAATTCTGTGTCTGTGGTGAGTTGGGGTTGTCGATGTGCCCTTAGTGAGGCTCCGTTTTTTTCCACCTCTCCTCAGTCGCATGATGTTCCTGACTATTTGGCGGACTTTTATGATGTATTTAGTGAGAATGAGTCTGCGTCTTTGCCTCCTCATAGGAGTTATGACTGTGCAATTGAACTGAGCCCGGGGTGTAAATTTCCTAAGGGTCGGCTCTTCAATTTATCTGTACCCGAGCACGAGGCTATGCGATCCTATATTAAGGAAACGTTGAAGAAGGGTCATATTAGACCATCCTCTTCACCCTTAGGTGCTGTTTTTTTTTTCGTGGCCAAACAGGATGGTTCATTAAGGCCTTGTATTGATTATCGTGCCCTCAACAAAATTACTATTAAATATCAGTATCCGTTACCCCGATTTCGGATCTATTCTCCAGAGTTAAAGGTGCTTGCTGGTTTACCAAGCTTGACCTCAGGGGGGCGTATAATCTTATCCGCATTAAGCATGGGGATGTATGGAAGACGGCGTTTAATACGCCGGAGGGACATTTTGAGTACCTGGTGATGCCTTTTGGGCTCACTAATGCCCCTTCTGTCTTCCAGTGCTTCATGAACGACATTTTCCGAGACTTTGTGGATAAATTTTTGATTATCTATCTGGATGATATTTTGATCTTCTCCAAGGATTGGGATTCTCATGTGGAACATGTTCGGACTGTGTTCCGGATCTTGAGGGAGAATTCCCTGTATGTCAAAGGATCGAAATGCCTTTTTGGGGTACAGAGGATTTCTTTTTTGGGATTTATTTTGTCTCCGTCAACTATTGAAATGGACCCGGCCAAGGTACAGGCCATTTATGATTGGGTTCAGCCCACTTCTTTGAAGGCCCTCCAGAAGTTTTAGGGTTTTGCTAATTTTTATCGGAAATTTATAGCAAAATTTTCTAGTATTGCCAAGCCATTGACTGATCTGACTAAGAAGGGTGCTGATGTGTTGAATTGGTCTCCGGAGGCTGTTTCTTCCTTTCAGGAGCTGAAGCGAAGATTCACTTCTGCCCCGGTTTTGCGGCAACCTGATGTCTCACTCCCGTTCCAGGTAGAGGTGGAGGCTTCTGAGATTGGTGCAGGAGCTGTTTTGTCCCAAAAGGATCCTGTAACATCTAAAATGAATCCCTGTGCTTTCTTTTCCGGAAAGTTCTCTCCATCTGAACGTAACTATGATGTGGGGAATCGAGAACTATTAGCCATGAAATGGGCATTTGAGGAGTGGAGACATTGGTTGGAGGGAGCTAAACATCAAGTCGTGGTCCTCACTGACCACAAGAATTTGATTTACCTGGAGTCGGCCAAATGCTTGAACCCTAGACAGGCTAGGTGGGCCTTGTTTTTCACACGTTTTGATTTTGTGGTCTCTTTTCTTCCTAGCACTAAGAATGTCAAGGCTGACGCTCTCTCTATGAGCTTCTTTGCTGATTCTCCTGTGGTGACCAAGCCTGCTACCATCTTAGGCGAAGGGGTAGTTCTTTCTGCCATTTCGCCCGATTTGAGACGTGCTCTGGAAGAGTTCCAGGAGGACAAACCTGAGCGTTGTCCCAGGGGAAAGTTGTATGTTCCTGACCAGTGGAAGCAGAGGGTGATGTCTGAAGTTCATTGCTCTGCATTGGCTGGTCATCCAGGTATTTTTGGTACTAGAGATCTGGTGAGTCGGTCTTTTTGGTGGCCCACCTTGTCTCGTGATGTCAGGAATTTTGTGCAGTCCTGTGGGACTTGCTCCCGGTCTAAACCTTGTTCTCGCTCTAGTGGGTTGTTGATGCCTTTGCCGGTCCCCAGGAGGCCATGGACCCATATTTCAATGGATTTCATCTCTGATATGCCTGTCTCTCAGAGAATGACTGTTATTTGGGTGATTTGTGATAGGTTCTCTAAGATGGTTCATCTTGTACCACTCCCTAAGTTGCCATCTTCCTCTGAGTAGGTGCCCTTGTTTTTGCAACAGGTGGTTCGCTTGCACGGGATTCCTGAGAACATTGTATCTGACAGAGGAGTTCAGTTTGTGTCTAGATTTTGGAGGACTTTCTGTTCCAAGCTGGGAATTCAGTTGTCCTTCTCCTCTGCTTTTCACCCTCAGACGAATAGGCAGACGGAGAGAACAAACCAGACCTTGGAGTCGTATTTGAGATGTTTTATTTCCGCTGATCAGGATGATTGGGTTTCATTTTTGCCCTTGGCCGAATTTGCTTTAAATAATAGAGCTAGTTCTGCCACTTTGAGGTCACCTTTTTTTTGTAACTTTGGGTTTCATCCTCGATTTTCTTCAGGGCAGGTGGAGCCTTCTGCCTGCCCAGGTGTTGACACTGTGGTGGAGAGAATGCACCAGATCTGGGACCAAGTGGTGGATAAGTTATCTCTCTCTCCCAGGAAAAGGCCCAGCGGTTTTCCAACCGACATAGGACCATTGGTCCCCAGTTTAAGGTTGGTGATATGGTTTGGTTATCATCAAAAAATATTGCTATGAAGGTGGCTTCTCCTAAGTTTAAGCCTAGATTTATTGGACCTTACAAGATTTTGGAGATTATTAATTCGGTCTCTTTTCGTTTGGCTCTTCCAGTCACATTTAAAATCCATAATGTGTTTCATAAGTCCTTGTTGAAGAGGTTTGTTGAACCAGTTGTTCCTGGGGTGGCACCTCCGGACCCTGTATTGAAGGTAACATGGAATATGAGGTAGAGAAGATACTGGATTCCCGTCTGGCTAGACGGAGACTCCAGTATTTGGTTAAGTGGAAGGGTTATGGTCAGGAGGATAATTCCTGGGTCTCTGCCTCTGATATTCATGCCAAAAGATTGGTGCGTGCCTTTCATCGGGCTCACCCTGATCCCCCTGGTGGCATGGATGAGGGTTCGGTGACCCCTCCTCAAGGGGGAGGTACTGTTGTGAGTTCATTTTCCCCTTCACCATTGAGGTCTGATGAACTCCCTCTTCTGGTGAAGGAAGGTAGTGAGGCTGATTACCAAGCACCTGGGTATGATGATGATGACTGGGTGACGGGAATTGCTAACTGGATATAAGGCAGCCGACGCCCTTCTGCCTTGCTGGTGATCTCTCTGAGGGATTCTAGGAGACCAGTCTGATTCCTGCTCCTCAAAAGCTAAATTTTCTGCACTGCCTTTTGCATTTGTGTTTTGTTTTGTTTTGCCTTGTTTTTCAGAATTTCTGCCATTCCCTGCTGGGGTGAGTTGAATTCCTTTTTGCTCTGTCTTCAGAAAATACCTGGGTGCTGATATAGTCTTTTTGAAGCCTAGCGTCTTCAGGGCCTTTTTCCCTATCAGCCTGTTGGCCCTTGTTTTGATAGGGTTTTTGGCGGATTGCAGACAGCAGCTTTCCTATCCTGTCCTATTTAGTTAGCTTGGGCCCCATCATTTGCTCAGCCTATCTTTCTATCTGTGTGAGTGTTTTTTCATCTTGCTTCACCGCCATTATATGTTGGGGGCTGCCTATTGCTTTGGGGTCTGCTCTGGGGCAGTTTAGATTTCCCTTTCTGTCTTTAGGCTATGTAGGTCTCCGGCTGTGATCGAGGGGTCTAGGGCACCGTAGGAACCCCCCACGGCTACTGCTAGTTGTTGTTGATAGGTTCAGGGGTCTGCAATCCGATAGCTGCCAACTTCTCTGGTTTTCTGGAATTAGCTAGTATTTCTGTTTTTGCCTCCTACGGTGACTCATTCATAACAGTAGCCAGTCGCTGCATGACTCAGAATGCAACCCAGACAATTACAGCTCCATTAAGCTCGAGCTCCTCGCGGTAGTGTGGGCAATGACGGAGCGATTCGCAGAGTACCTGGTGGGCTCCGAAGTAGTAGTGCGGACCGATAACAACCCGTTAGCCCATTTGGAGAATACCAAACTGGGGGCCCTAGAGCAGTGGTGGGTGGCCAAATTCAATTATAAGATCATCTACAAACGGGGAGCTGAAAACGTGTATGCCGACGCGCTCTCCAGAATCCGACACACCACCCCAGGAAGAGGTAGAGACGACGAACTAGAAGCAGACCACCGCCGCACTTACAGTCAACACGCAAGAAGTGCCTCATCTGGGACTCCTAGGAGGGATGCAGGAACAGCCCCGTGACAAATGGATTCAGCAGCAGCAGGAAGATACAGAAGTTGGACTCCTACGCCGATGGGTGGCCACCAGTAAATTGCCCACGGGCTCACAGAGACAGACTTTGACCCAAGATAAGTTGCTAATGTTGCGCCAGTGGGAAAAACTAATCATCAAAAAGGGACTTTTATATCGAAAAGCCATGTCACGAACCACGTCAGCTACGATATGGCAGGTGATCGTGCCCGGAGCCCATTTCAACCAACTGGCCCGGGAAGCCCATGAGAAGGGGGCTCATTTTGGTGCTCAAAAGACTTTACAATGGTTGCAGCAGATAGCGTACCACCCACACTTGCACGCTGCTGTAGAAGAAGTTTGCCAAACCTGCCGCTCGTGCGAGCTCGCTAAACCCCCCCCCCCGCGCAACGAGCCCCGGTGCAAACTATTGTAACATCAGCCCCTATGTAGCTTCTTACGGTGGACTATCTGACCATAGGTCCTGCCTATCAGAGATATGAACATTGTCTCGTTATGGTGGACCATTTCACCAAGTTCACCGTGGTCACCCCCACTCGAGACCGAACAGCGGAGTCGGCCGCCTATGCGATTTGTAAGAACTTTATTCAAGTGTATGGCTGTCCACAATGAATACATTCGGACCAAGGAGCTACGCCGTACCACCCGCAGGGAAACGGAGCCTGAGAACGATTCAATCATTCGCTAATCCAAATGCTGCGCACCCTGGAGGGCGACGGCAAGGCCCGCTTGCCTGAATATGTCCCCGAACTGGTGTGGGTATATAACAATTGGGTGCATCGAGTGACTGGTTACACCCCCTACTCATTGCTGTTCGGACGGGAAGGCAAAGGAATTACGGAGGTGGAATTGAACCCGGAGGAGCCACAACCCTGGACCGGCGTATCCTCGTGGTTCCGCAACCACCGGCACCGGCTGCAGACCCTCCACTGTATCGTCCATACGAAGCTCCAGGATCTAGAACACCAAGGGGGAGCACTGCCCCCACCCATTGACTTTCAGACTGGGGATCAGGTACTTTTACTTGATCAACGTCCCCAAAACAAGTTAGAACCACGGTGGGAGGTGAACCTGTACCGAGTGTTGCGCCGAATAAGCCAGGATGGACCTGTGTATGAAATACAATCTGAAGGAAACAACGCGCCCCTCACTCGGGTTGTGCACCGTAACATGTACGTCTACAGATCCCCCGCGGCTCGAACCGACCCTCCAGGTCCCCGACCCCCCACCCACGGTCTGGGACCTGGATGTCGAGGAGGACTTCCCTGTCGCAGCCGCGGGTCGCCCCAGTACTGGCACTACAGGAATCCCACCAGAACCAACTATTCAACCACCCTCCACCACCCCAGAAGACTCCACTACACCCGAGCTTCGACGCTCCGAGCGGTCAACAGCTGGCAAGCCCCCTGAACGTTACGAACAGGACCAGTTCATATAGCAACAAGGACTGTCGTCCCAAAAAACTAACCCGAGTCTACGAAAACCCTCACCCGAGGACTGGCGAGCATTCAGGGCGGGGAAGTGTGGGAGGAACGGCCCCCGTCAAATGTCCGGGCCGGAACCAATGGAGCCGTCATCTGAGTTCCGGGGGAAACTGTCCCCGGGGGACAGAGTTCAGGGACGGACCGTTGTGAGAGACAGATGGGCTGGGGGAGGGACCAGTATAAAGGAGGCGGGGAATTCCCGGGACGATGAGTCAGCAGACCGGGACAGAGGCAGCAGGAGACCGTGGGAGCGACTGAAAGCTAGAGCTACTTACCAGTGCCAGGGAAGACGCTCACTGAGGACTCCAGAGGGACGCGCCAAGTGATCATCCGAGATTTGCTGCCCCGCTCCAGCCTGCGGCCACTGCGGCCCCAGTTCGACTCGCGGCCGCTGCCGCTTCATCTCAGCCCGCAGCTGCAGCCTACCCGCGGTCGCCCGCGGCCGCTGCCATCCCTCCTCAGTCCGCGGCTACGGCCTACCCGCGGTCGCCCGCGGCCGCTGCCATCTCGCTCCAGCCCACGGCTGTGGCCTGTTCCCCGCCACCCGCAGCCGCCCTGCTCTCACCAGTGGCCGCGGTAAGTACAGTGCCGTCGGCGGCCACCACTGTCCCGCTTCGGTCCGCAGCAGGGGCCGAGCCTCTGCTGGCCGCGGACTCCCCATGGCAGCCGTTAGCTGCGCAGGTGGCCTGTGATTCGCCACCCTACATCGCTGCCGCTTGCCCCAGTCCGGGGACTGCGGCCCATCCGTCCAAGGACTCCGTCGGGGCCTGTGGGGCTCCAGCATCATCAGCGTGCCGGAGCGCGAAGACTTTGTCAACGCCTCAGCAACTGGGCCCAGCAACGACTACGCTGAAAGACCACCATCCCAAATGGCGAGGGACGTCTGGACGGCTAAGTTGACTATATAATTAAGAACCCGTAGTCGGCCATACCGCAGCCCTATAAGTAGTCGTGTTCTACCTGTTTGTGTTTGCTTGTATAGAGCCCCTGCAAGGGCAACCCGTGTTACCCCCTTTTGTTGATCAGGCCTTGACTGAGGAAAGTTCCCTCTAGTCTTATAAACGTTAATATAGAAAGCACCAAATTGTCTCGCGACTCGTCACTGCATTCTGCGTACATGCAAACACCACAAGTATCCAGTGAGTACATATAAAACTCCGTGACTACCAAGGATGAAGGTGGGATTCTCTTATACTTTGCAAATCCATGACATTTATCTCTACAGACCACAGTCAGTTCTATATGTATAAAGGATGTTGATTGTGCAGCACCCACTAGTGGGCAAATAGGACATGACATCAAGACAACACAAGTTTGTACATTAGTGCTGTCAATATGACACACTCTTTATAATGACAATGGCAATGTGTTTTTAAGGATGTCATACACTTAAGGTAGCGTAATACCGGTATGTCCTGTCTGTCCATCTGTTGGGGGAAATATAGAAAGAAATAGTGATAGATGCAGGTTCCCATCTTCTTTTTGGATGTACTTGTGCTACATTTTTGGCATTGACAGGATCAGGGTCGGACTGGGGTGTCTGGGGCCCACCAGGGGAATGGACTCTAGGGGCCCACCCTACAGTTATATGCAATATATGCAAATATCTGTCAGTCGTTATCCCCATTATAGTGGTGCATCGGCTGTAAAACACAGGCGACTCCAGCACATCTACTGTGCGCCCCCATAACTGGGATGTATAATTACAGTAGCTTACATTAATAGGGTTCTTTGGTTAAATCAAGTTATCACCGATCCATGGGCTCCACAGGATAGGTGATCACTTAGGTCCGACCATTAGAAACTGCACCGATTGGAAGAATGAGGAAGTTTTATCCCTGATAGGACACTTATCCCCATTTTAAAATGGAGCAGCAGGTGGGATATCTGACTACATCTCTATTCATTCTCTTTGGGGCTTCTATAAAAAAAAACAAGTGCAGCCACTGAGAGAATGAATGGATCAGTGATCAAGTCAGACATGCCACTCCAATCTAATGGCGATAAAAGCTCCACATTCTGCCGATTGGGTCAACATAGTCTGCCATACAATATTATGAGCAACCACATAGTCCACCATACAATATTATGGGCAACCACATAGTCTGCCATACAGTATTATGGACAACCACATAGTCCGCCATACAGTATTATGGGCAACCACATAGTCCGCCATACAGTATTATGGGCAACCACATAGTCCGCCATACAGTATTATGGGCACCCACATAGTCCACCATACAGTATTATGGGTAAACACATAGTCCGCCATACAATATTATGGGCAACCACATAGTCCTCCATACAGTATTATAAGCACCCACATAGTCCACCATACAGTATTATGGGAAACCACATAGTCTGCAATACAGTATTTTGAGCACCCACATAGTCCGCCATACAGTATTATGAGCATCCACATAGTCCGCCATACAGTATTATGAGCATTCACATAGTCCACCATACAGTATTATGGGCAACCACCTAGTTCGCCATACAGTATTATGGGCAACCACATTGTCCGCCATACAGTATTATGTGCAACCACATAGTCCACCATACAGTATTATGGGCACCATATAATGCTCCTCCATACAGTATTATGGGGCACCTGCTCCTTCATACAGTATTATGGGCCCCCTGCCCCTCCATGCAGCACATTATGGCCCCGCTGCTCCTCCATGCAGCAGATTATGGCCTCCCCTGCTCCTCCATGCAGCACATTATGGCTCCACTGCTCCTCCATGCAGCACATTATGGCCTCCCCTGCTCCTCCATGCATCACATTATGGCCTCCCCTGCTCCTCCATGCAGCACATTATGGCCCCCCTGCTCCTCCATGCAGCATACTATGGCCTCCTCTGCTCCTCCATGCAGCACATTATGGCCTCCCCTGCTCCTCCATGCAGCATACTATGGCCTCCTCTGCTTCTCCATGCAGCACATTATGGCCCCTCGGCCCCCCGCTCCTCCATGCAGCACATTATGGGCCCCCGGCCCCCTGCTCCTCCATGCAGCATACTATGGCCTCCCCTGCTCCTCCATGCAGCACATTATGGCCCCCCTGCTTCTCCATGCAGCATACTATGGCCTCCTCTGCTCCTCCTTGCAGCACATTATGGACCTCAGCCCCCTGCTCCTCCATGCGGCATACTATGGCCTCCCCTGCTCCTCCATGCAGCACATTATGGGGCCCCGGCCCCCCTGCTCCTCCATGCAGCATACTATGGCCCCCTTGCTCCTCCATGCAGCATATTATGGCCTCCCCTGCTCCTCCATGCAGCATATTATGGCCCCCCTGCTCCTTCATGCAGCACATTATGGCCTCCCCTGCCCCTCCATGCAGCACATTATGGGCCCCTGGCCCCCCTTCTCCTCCATGCAGCATACTATTGCCTCCCCTGCTCCTCCATGCAGCACATTATGGCCTCCCCTGCTCCTCCATGCAGCACATTATGACCCCCCTGCTCCTCCATGCAGCATATTATGGCCTCCCCTGCTCCTCTATGCAACATACTATGGCCTCCTTTGCTCCTCCATGCAGCACATTATGGACCCCCGGCCCCCCCGCTCCTCCATGCAGCACATTATGGGCCCCCGGCCCCCCCTGCTCCTCCATGCAGCATAGTATGGCCTTCCCTACTCCTCCATGCAGCACATTATGGGCCCCCGGCCCCCCTGCTCCTCCATGCAGCATACTATGGCCTCCCCTGCTCCTCCATGCAGCACATTATGGCCTCTGCTCTTCCATGCAGCACATTATGGCCTCTCCTGCTCCTCCATGCAGCACATTATGGGCCCCCAGCCCCCCTTGCTCCTCCATGCAGCATACTATGGCCCCCCTGCTCCTCCATGCAGCACATTATGGCCTCCTCTGCTCCTCCATGCAGCATATTATGGCCTCCCCTGCTCCTCTACGCAGCATGCTATGGCCTCCCCTGCTCCTCCATGCAGCACTTTATGGGTCCCCAGCCCCCCTTGCTCCTCCATGCAGCATACTATGGCCCCCCTGCTCCTCCATGCAGCACATTATGGCCTCCCCTGCTCCTCCATACAGTATATTATGGCCCCCATGCTCCTCCATTCAGTATATTATGGCCTCCATGCACCTCCATACAGTATATTATGGGCCCCCTGCTCCTCCATACAGCATGTTATGGCCCCCATGCACCTCCATACAGTATATTATGGGCCCTCTGCTCCTCCATACAGTATATTATGGGCCCCCATGCACCTCCAAACAGTATATTATGGGCCCATGCACCTCCATACAGTATATTATGACCCCCATGCGCCTCCATGCAGTATATTATGGCCCCCATGCACCTCCATACAGTATATTATGGGCCCCACACCACGACCACACAGCCGAGGACACTGGATGTGGCACAAACCCTGACTTTCCCCTTCCCCTACTATTTTCTACTCACCGGACCGGAGGGCTGTGTACACACTGAGACGCAGAGGGAGCGGGAGCAGTAGGGTGAGCACGGCGGGCCGGCGGCGTCCTCTTGTCTGTGTGCTGGCGCTGCTATTAGCCAAGCAGAACAGGAAATCAGAGCGCGGGGAGGTTGTCACCACCCATCAAGGACAGGCCGCGCCGCTGTTCTGAACTGCTGCAGCAAGGTCACGCGACGGTGGCGGACAGGGTGAGAGCGGTGAGTCATCATCAGTCATCATTTCACAGACTGTCAGGAGCTGGAGCCAGCCAGCCAGGGGGTTCGCCGCCCGACCGCGCGCGACGCTAAGGTATGTGCACGCGCGTGGCGCGTCCCTGCGGCTCTTAAAGGGCGAACACATTTAAAGGGGCAGCAAATTTAAAGGGCCCCCCGCGACCCTCGGGGCCCACCTGGCATTTACCCGGTACCCCGCCAGGCCAGACCGAGCCTGGACAGGATGATATACAGTCATGGATGAAAGTGTTGGCACACCTGAAATTGTTTCAGAAAAATGAAGTATTGCTCCCAGAAAATTATTGCAATTACACATACATATTTGCATCTTTTGTGTGTATTGAAAGAACACAAAAGGACAAAGAAAAAAGGCATATTGGACATAAATTCACACAAAACCCCAGAAATGGGCCAGACAAAATAGTTGGCACCCTCAACTTAATATTTGGTCGCACACCATTTGAAATAAATAACTGCAATCAATTAAATCCTATAACCATCAACAAGCTTCTTACATCTCTCTTGAACTTTGGACCACTCTTCTTTTGCAAACTGCTCCAGGTCTCTCATATTTGGAAGGCACCTTCTCCCAACAGCAATTTTAAGATCTCTCTACAGGTGTTCAATGGGATTTACATCCAGACTCATTGCTGGCCACAGAAAACATGAAGTAGGAGCAGCATCCATTCCAGGTGAAGAGAAATCTTTAGCTTTATTCTGCCATAAATAAATACAACGGTGAGTTGCTGATCCTGTTGGGTCCTGGGATCTTTGGAGCGTGCATTCCACTTATCCATCTGTGTGCTGTTGGCTGAAGCTACTTGTTTCATTGCTGGCCACTTCACAACTCTACAGCACTTTCATTTCTGGCTGCTTCTTGAAGTATGTTTGAGGTCGTTGTCCTTTATGGAAGACCCATGACTTAGCAAGCAAACCCAGCTTTTTGACACTGAGCACTACATTGCGACCCAAAGTCCTTTCGTAATCTTCATATTTCATGATGGCTTGCACACAGTCAAGTTACCGAGTGTCAGAAGCAGCAAAACAACCGCAAAACATCTTTGAACCTCCACTATATATGCCTGTAGGTACTGTGTTCTTTTCTTTGTAGGCCTCATTGCTTTTGCGATAAACAGTAGAATTATTTACCAAAAAGCTCTATCTTGGTCTTATCTGTCCACAAGACGCTTTTCCAGAAGGATTTTGGCTTATGTACATTTTGGCAAACTGCAGTCTAGCTTTTTTATGTCTCTGTGTCAGCAGTGGGGTCCTCCTGGGTTTCCTGCAATTGCGTTTTATTTCATTCAAATGTCGACGGATAGTTTGCACTGATACTGAATCACCCTGAGCCTTCAGGACAGCTTCAATTTCTTTGGAATGTGATTGGAGCTACTTATCCACCATACGGACTATCCTGCGTTGCAACCTTTCGATTTTTCTCTGCTGTCTACCTCCTGGGCGATAAGCTACCATGCCATAGGTTGTAAATTTCTTGTTTATGTTGCACACTATAGACAAAGGAACATCAAGATCTCTGCAGATATATTGTATTCTTGTTGATATTGTTTCACAATTTTGGTTCTCAAGTCCTCAAAACGTTCTCTCCTCCTCTTTCTATTATCCATGCTTTGTGTCTCACACACAGACACACAATGCAAAGATTGAGTCAACTTCTCCCCTTTTTAACTGGTTTCAGCTGTCATTTTCATATTGCCCACACCTGTTGCTTGTCACATGTGAGTTTGAACGAGCATCACATGCTTGGAACAAAGTTGTTCAACCACAATTTTGGAAATGTACTAATTATGTTTGGTCCATTTTGGGAGGGTTGTGTGAACTGTGAGAATCATGTGGGAATAGTGGATGAGGATAGGTATATCTCGCCCAGATACCTTTCCTATGTGGCCTAGTCTGGTCAGTATCTCACCAGGTTACTAATGAATAATGGGAGGCGGATATAAAAGGATGCCAGGTGGTTGTGTGAGTGTCTCAGCCTGGGCACACAGAGAGCCTGTCTGTGTGAGAGACACACGTGAATGAAAGCAGTGCCCACGGTAACTGTGGTTTGGCTGGACGGGAGAAGCCCGCCAGTTGGTAGTTAGGTTGTACCTTGTTTAGTTAGTGCCGGACAGGCAAGGATTTGTTTTATGTTTTTTTTCCTTTATACATTGTTTCACCTTTAATAAACCTGACCCAGTGTCAGTTATACCCGGACCCCGGCTGTGCGCCTGAGTTTCATGCTGAATGCACGTGACCTTTGACCCCAGCAAAGGTGATCCCGGAGAGTTTTATCACAGAACTTATATCCAATTTGCCTTTTTTTCTTTGTTTTTTTTTGGAGTGTGTGTTGTTCCAATGCGCACAAAGGAAATAAGCATGTGTATAACAAAATATGCTTAATTGCAGTATTTTTCTGGGAGAAATACAGCACTTTCTGGGACAATTTCAAGGGTGCCCACACTTTAGGAGGTTTTTATTACTAGCTTGTGTATTTATCACATTACAGGGCCAGTACCGACATCCCCTCTGCCCCTGTGTTCTCATGACACCTTTTCTTGCAATGATCTTGGAGTTTAGTCTTGTGGGAAGATAGAACACACTCTCATTGCTTGTACTTACTGATAAGGCCACTGTGTAATATATATCATCAGCTCACAGTCTGATGACTGGTGATGTACCTTGAGACATGAATGTCGAATGCGCTACAGGGCCCTCAGTGCTTCCATAGCAATGTCAGCCAAGGGTCTTCAGTATTCCCATATGAGAATCAGCCATAGGGCTCTCAGTGCTCTAATAACAATGTCAGCCACAGAGCCCTAAGCGAGTCCATAACAATGTCAGTCACAGGGCCCTCAGTGCTCCAATAATAATGTCAGGCATAGAGCCCTCAGTGTTCCCATATCAGTATCAGCCACAGGGCCCACACTGCTCCCATAACAATGTCAGCCACAATGCTCTCAGTGCTCCCATATCAGTATCAGCCGAAGGGCTCTCAGTGCCCCATAACATGTCAACAACAGTGCCATTGGTGTTTCCATGACAATATCAGCTGCAGTGTCCCCATAACAATGTCAGATGCAATACTCTCGGTACTCCCATATCAGTATCAACCAAAAGGCCCTCAGTGCCCCTATAACATCCACCGTGCCCTAAGTACCTCCATAATAATTCATAATTTTAAGGTTCGACGTAGACATAAGTCCATCGAGTTCAATCGATTGCCTTTCTATGGATCAACATGTTAGGCTTAAGGCCCCTTTACATTTAGCGATGCACCAGCGATCCCAACCACGATATGACCTGGTCAGGATCGCTGGTGCATCGCTAAATGGTCGCTAGTGAGCCGCCAAACAGGCAAATCTCACTAGCGATGCAGCAGCGGTCGGCGGTCGCACTTACCTTTCAGACGCGGCGAGGGTGTCCGTCTTCCGCCTGCGTCCATGGCTCGCTTGTCGGCGCCAGCAGGAAGCCGACGACGAGAAATGGAGCCGGCCGATCTCACGCGATCAGCGATAGCCAGCAGGGGAGCCGGTCGGAGGTGAGTATCACATGTAGCGATATCGCTAGCAATATCGCTGCTGCGTCACAAAATCGGTGACGCTTTAGCGATATTGCTAGCGATATCGCTATGTGTAAAGGGCCCTTTACACCACATGAGGCAGATGGTAATTTCTCCATTATAGGGGAAAATTCCCTCCTGACTTCAAATACTGCAATCAGCCAACTACTCCGAATCATAGCCCCATCACAGAAGCTAGTACCCATAACCTGTAATATTATATCATCCAGACCTCCTCATACTTTTTTAGTGAATCGGCCACTACAACATCATGTGGCAGAAAATTACGTAATCTCATTACTCTTACAGTAAAGAATCGCCATCTGTGATTATGATTGAACCTTCTTTCCTCTAGACATCGACAATGCCCCTTGTCATCATTGCAGGCCTAGGTGAAAAAAGATCTTTAGAAAGATTTCATTACAATGACCAAATGTATAACTGGAAAGTGCAAAATTTGCCCCTAAACCAACGTTTTTCCAAACTGAATAACCCAAAAGTTTGATAACCTGTCTTGTTATTGCAGGCCCCTCATTCACTTAATAACCTTGGTCGCTCTTTTCTGCTTCCCGCTCTAGTTCAGCTATGTCCGACTTATACACTGAAGACCAAAAATGTACAAAGTATTGTAAGTGTGACCGCACTACTGACTTGTATAGAGGCAAAAATTGCAAAATATGTTCTCATGAGCATCTCTGTCTCTTTTAATACATCCCATGATTTTATTTGCCTTTGGAACAGCTGCCTGGCACTGGTCACTGATGTTGAGATTGCAGTCCACCAATACACACCAGACAGTGACAGTTCTTCCCTGGGTTTTACTATTTAGTATATAATTATACATTTTATTTCCTTTCATGTGTATGACCTTACATTTATCTTCTGTGTTTATTATTTTGCAGAGATTAGTACCGTCATAGAGTATCATCTGCAAGTATTGAAATTTTACTCTGGAAGACCTCAAAGGTCATTAATAAATATACAGGTGCTTCTCACAAAATTAGAATATCATCAAAAAGTTAATATATGTCAGTTCTTCAATACAAAAAGTGAAACTTATATATTACACACAGAGTGATCCATTTCACGTGTTTATTTCTGTTAATGTTGATGATTATGGCTTACTGCCAATGAAAACCCAAAAGTCATTATCTCAGTAAATTGGAATACTTTATGTCAGGGTCCTGTCAGCACCGGCGTGCAGCCTCCGCAGAGCAGGAACTCACCCACACTGTAGAGGGGCCCAGGGTCAGGTACGGCCGGAAGCTCAGACAAACAGGACCTGGGGACGCTGAAGTTTAGCAAGCAGTGAAGGAACTACAGTCATGTGACTGCAAGGGGTGGGGCTTAGCATCCTGCTGCCAGAGATCGGCAGGACACAACTACAGGAATGCTCAAAGTCAGGCAAACGGGGGTCATACACAGAGATAGCAGTAAAGTACCAGGGGTGAGAGAGAACGGATAGTCAGGGCCAAGCAGAGGTCAAAACCAAACAGACATAGAAGGTACCAAGCAGAATCCAACAAGCAATATCCAGAGAACAGACCGAGTCAAAACCAAAGTATCAGGCACCAGAACAGAGCACAAACACACTCAGGGGTCATCACACTCTGCCAAGGGCGAAAGTAAAACTGACAGGGATTGGAGCCTCCTGAGGCTATAAGAAGCCTTCCCAGAACCAAGGAGAGGCCACAATAATAAGCCCCAGGTGTGCTGGTAAGAGTCTGCACTGAGATCATAACATTAACCCCAGAAGTGCAGGTCCTCCAGCAATGGTTCCAGAAATTAACCCCAAGCGTGCGGGTCCAACCCGCACTGGGATCATGACAGTACCCCCCTCTCAAAGGGGGGCCTCTGGACCCCCAGGCTTGCCCGGGTACCCAGCATGGAAAGCCCGAACCAGGCAATCCACATGCATCAACCGGGCCGGCATCCAGGACCTGTCCTCCGGCCCATAGCCCTTCCAATAAACCAGATACTGTACTGACCGCCATACCAACCTGGAATTTACGATATGACCAATCTCATATTCCACATGTCCCTCAACCGAAACCGGAGGAGCAGCGAACTCGGATTCTCCCCAGACTGCCTCAAAAGGTTTCAGCAGAGATCTATGGAAGACGTTAGGGATCTTGAAAGAGCGTGGAAGGCACAGCCTGTACGCCACTGGATTGATTTTTTCCACAATCTTGTACAGGCCAATGAATTTGGGGCCCAACTTGGCTGACGGAATCTTTAACTTAATGTTTCGCGAGGAGAGCCAAACTTTCTCTCCAACCTGAAACGTGGGACCAGGTGTTCGTTTCCTGTCCACGAAAAACTTATACCTGCCTTGAGACCTAGATATACTCCGCTGGACTTCTGCCCATGTATCTTTTAACCATTGAACAGAGTCCTCAGCCCCGGGACACCCCAAATCCAGATGAGAAAACTCATCAAAATGAGGACTGAACCCATAGTTGACCAAGAAAGGAGACATACCCGTGGACTGACTCACCCGACTATTGAAGGCAAATTCAGCCAACGGCAGTACATCACACCAGTCATTCTGTCTAGCAGAAGTCAGACATCTGAGGATCTGTTCCAGAGACTGATTAGTGTGTTCCGTCTGACCATTGCTCTCGGGATGGTATGCAGATGACAAGGACAGAGACACCCAAAGCAAGCCAAAACTTAGCCACAAACTGCACACCATGATCAGACACCACATTTAGGGGTACCCCATGCAACTGGACCACATGCTGCACAAACAATCTGGATAAAGTCTCAGCTGAAGGTAGTGCGGACAGGGGTACAAAATGAGCCTGCTTTGAAAATCTGTCCACCACTACCCATACCACCGTATTACCCCTGGATGGAGGAAGATTGGTAACAAAATCCATGGACAGGTGGGTCCATGGTCTCTCAGGAACTGCCAAGGGCATCAGCTCCCCCGCCGGCCAGCTATGAGAGCTTTTAGAACGAGCGCAGACCCCACAACCAGAAACAAACTTTTTTATGTCAGAACCAAGGGTAGGCCACCGAAAGATCCTAGCCACCACCAGACTCATGGCTGATATACCAGGATGAGCACTCAGCTTGGATTCATGGAACTCCTGCAAGAGTCTAAGGCGAAGTTGCTCTGGGACACACAACTTGCCCCCTGGCTTGGCCGCAGGAGCCAGCGACTGGGCCCCCTCAATCTCCCGTTTCAATTCAGACGAGATCCCTGCCAACACAACCCCAGGGTGAAGAATGGAGGACAGTGGGTCAGGGAAAGACACAGGATGAAAACTGCGAGATAAGGTGTCAGCCTTGACATTCTTTGAGCCTGGACGAAATGTAATAGTAAACTGAAAAGGGGAAAAAAAAAAGCAACCAACGGGCCTGTCTGGGCGTTAATCTTTTAGCAGACTCAATGTATGACAAATTTTTGTGATCGGTGATCAGAGTAACCGGGTGACGGCCCCCTCCAAAAAGTGCCTCCACTCCTCAAACGCCAACTTGACCGCAAGAAGTTCTCTATTGCCTACATCATAATTTCTTTCAGCAGCAGAGAACTTCCTGGAAAAGAAAGCACATGGCTTGAGGTTGGTAAGAGTGGCAGGCCCTTGGGACAACACTGCCCCCACCCCCACCTCGGAGGCATCCACCTCTACCACAAAAGGTTTGGACGGATCTGGCTGTAACAACACAGGAGCAGACATAAAACATTTTTTCAGAGTCGCAAAGGCCTCTTTTGCGAGCGAGGACCAATTTCTCACATCCGCACCTTTGCATGTCAGATCTGTGAGTGGTTTGACCACGTGCAAAAACCCCCGAATAAATTTGCGGTAATAATTGGCGAACCCCAAGAAGCGCTGAAGACCCTTAAGATCTCGGGGTTGCACCCAATCCGCAATGGCCTGCACCTTCTTGGGGTCCATGCGAAAACCTTCACAGGACACAATCCCAAAAAAGACAATTCCTGAACACAAAATACACATTTCTCCAATTTCGGAAACAGATGATTTTCCCTCAGTCTTTGGAGAACAGTTCGTACATGTTCCAGATGAGAATGCCTGTCGGAGGAGTATATTAAAATATCATCTAAGTAGATAACAACAAAACGGCCAATGAGATCTGAGAATACTACGTTGATGAAATTCTGAAATATGGCGGGGGCATTGGTAAGACCAAACGGCATGACTAAATCGGACATGAGGAACACAGTTTTCCATTCATCCACCTCTCGGACCCTTATCAAATTATATGCCCCCCGAAGATCCAGTTTAGAGAACCATTTTGCCCCTGATAGTTGGTTACACAAATCGGGAATCAACGGACGGGGGTACGTATTCCGTACAGTAATCTGATTAAGCTCACGAAAATCGAGACAGGGACGTAAACCGCCATCTTTTTTCTTTACAAAAAAGAAACCTGCCGCCACAGGTGAGACTGAGGGACGTATGTGTCCTTTGCGAAGACTTTCAGCAATGTAATCCTTCATAGCTAAGCGCTCAGGGCCGGATAAATTAAACAGACGGGCTTTAGGAAATTCAGCCCCCGGGACCAGCTCGATAGCGCAGTCAAAGGGTCTATGTGGCGGCAACGTCTCGGCCTTGCTTTCAGAGAATACATCTTTGAAGTCCTTCAGGTATTCCGGAATACCTTCAAGCTCGACAGATGACACAGACACAGATTTAACAGGTTCAACCAGCAGTGCGGATTTATCACATAACTTAAAACCATTAAACCGCCATTGAACAATCTCCCCCGTTTTCCAGTTAATAACTGGGCTATGGCGTTGTAACCAGGGCATGCCCAACACCAACCCTGCAGGTAGATTGTCCAGAACCAAGCAACTAAGGTTTTCCACTTGAGTAGCGACCACTCTGAGTGCAAATAAATCAGACATGAAAAGAATTCCATCTTTAGTGATGGGGGAGGAGTCAATGGCCACCACCTTGATCGGGACCTTGAGCCTAACTGCCCCTATCTTGCATTGTGTGACCAATTGGGAGTCAATAAGATTAATGGATAATCCGCAGTCCACGAAGGCAGTAGAGGGAAAAGAACTACTGTCCACAAACAGTTCCACATGAAGAAAAACTTTAGAAAACAAGGAAAAGAGTACCTGAGGGTCTGAGTAGTATCCCCGCTGACTGCCCAGACCTAGTTGTTTCCCGCTGACCGGGTCGAAGGTGGGCAATCAGGACAATCCCTTTTACAATGTCCAGTTTTACCGCAGTAGAAGCATAACTGCTTGTCCCTCCGGCGTTTTCTCTCCGTATCCTTCAGGGAGAGGGCACCTACGTCCATGAGCTCAGTGACAGTCTCTTTTCCACTGGGGAACAATGGATTCTTCACCTGCATCACCCCTCTGGCCCGCAACCTGCGGTCCATCCGGACGGCCTGGGTCATGGCGTCCTCAAGAGGGTCAGGTGGGGAATGTAGCGCCAAGGCATCCTGCAGCCGCTCGGACAAGCCTCTGCGAAAGAGTCCTCGAAGCGCGGCGGCATCCCAAGAGACCTCTGCAGCCCAGTGGCGGAATTCAGTACAAAACCACTCAGCCAAGTGTTTCCCCTGACAGACGCTCATCACCATGTCCTCTGCCAATCGCACTCGGTCAGGCTCATCACATATGTGCCCGAGGGCCTCAAAAAATGCATTCACAGACACTCTCTCAGGGGCAGTGGGAGGAAGGGAAAATGCCCAAGCTTGTGGGGACTCTCTTAATAAGGACATAATGACCCCTACCTTCTGGTTTTCGTCTCCAGAGGAATGTGGTCTCAAACTAAAAAAAGTTTGCAACCCTCCATGAAAATCTTGAACTACTTTTTGTTCCCAGAAAAGAAGTCAGGCAGTTTAACAGGTGGTTCAGGGAACACCAGAACAACATCACTCGCCCCAGCCCCCAGAGACCAAGCAGATAAAGCCCCCCGCACTGTCTCAGAAACCTGCTGCTGAGAACGAGCAAGAGCTTGCTGCTCCAGAGATAAAACCGTTTGCCTGACTTTGAGCATTCCTGTAGTTGTGTCCTGCCGATCTCTGGCAGCAGGACGCTAAGCCCCACCCCATGCAGTCACATGACCGTAGGTCCTTCACTGCTTGCTAAACTTCAGCGTCCCCAGGTCCTGTTTGTCTGAGCTTCTGGCTGTACCTGACCCCGGGCTCCCCGACCGTGTGGGTGAGTCCCTGCTCTGTGGAGGCTGCACGCCGGCGCTGACAGGACCCTGACATTATAACTGACCATTAAGTTTTGGGGTTTTTTTGTGCAGAGAATTATGGATTCCATACAGTCTCTAGCTGAACAGATGAAAAATCTGAGTCAGATGTTTCAGGGGGTCATACACAGAGATAGCAGTAAAGTACCAGGGGTGAGACTGAACGGATAGTCAGGGCCAAGCAGAGGTCAAAACCAAACAGACATAGAAGGTACCAAGCAGAATCCACCAAGCAGTATCCAAAGAACAGACCGAGTCAAAACCAAAGTATCAGGCAACCAGAACACAGCACAAACACACTCAGGGGTCAACACACTTTGCCAAGGGCGAAAGTATAACTGACGGGGATTGTAGCTTCCTGAGGCTATAAGAAGCCTTCCCAGAACCAAGGAGAGGCCCCAGGTGTTATTAATGAGTCACCGGAGGAGGAGAAAACAAAAATACAAGCTAAGTCCAGAAAACCGGAGAGGTTGGTAGCTATCGGATTGCAGACCCCTGATCCTATACACCACAACTAACAGTAGCCGTGGGGGGTTCCTACGGTGCCCTAGACCCCTCGTCACAGCCGGAGAACTACATAAGCCTAAAGAAGGAAAGGGGAAATCTAAACTGCCCCAGAGCAGACCCCAAAGCAATAGACAGCCCCCAACATGTATTGTCGATGAAAAACAGATGAAAACACAAACACAGACAGAAAGACAGGCTGAGCAAACGATGGGGCCCAACTAACTAGATAGGACAGGACAGAAAAGATGCTGGCTGCAATCCGCAAAAAACCCTACCAAAAATGTCCCAACCGTCTGATAGGGAAAAAGGCCCTGAAGTTGCTAGACTTCAAAATCACTATATCAGCACTCAGGTATATTCTGAAAACAGAGCAAAGAGATCAACTGATCAGAGACAAAAATGGAATTCAGCCAGTCCCAACCAGGACTGGCTGAATACAAACACTAAGGAAACCAGACAAAATCTCATGGAATAATAGCAGGGCAAAAACTTAGCTTTTAGCAGACAGGAACTAAGCTGGATGCAAGAGCTCAGAGCAGAAAGGATCACCAGCAGCCCTGCCGGGCGTCGGCTGCCTTATATCCACTCAGAAACTCCAGATGTCCAATCACACTCCGCCAGTTCAGATGACAGGTTCTTCCCATCCCAATCAATTTCACTACCTCTCTTCACCAGCAGAAGGAGTTCATCAGACATCAAAGGTGAAGGGGAGAATGAACTCACAACAGTACCTCCCCCTTGAGGAGGGGTCACCGAACCCTCATCCATGCCACCAGGGCGATCAGGATGGGCCCGATGAAAAGCACGAACCAATCTTTCGGCATGAATATCGGATGCAGGGACCCAAGAATTATCCTCCTAGCCATAACCCTTCCATTTAACCAAATACTGGAGTCTCCATCTAGCCAGACGAGAATCCAGTATCTTCTCAACCTCATATTCCACATTACCTTCAACCAATACCGGGTCAGGAGGTGCCACCACAGGAACTACTGGCTCAACAAACCTCTTTAACAGAGACTTATGAAACACGTTATGGATCTTGAATGTAACAGGAAGAGACAATCGAAAAGAGACCGGATTAAGAATCTCCAAAATCTTGTAAGGTCCAATAAATCTAGGTTTAAACTTTGGAGAAGCCACCTTCATAGAGATATTCTTTGATGACAACCAAACCATATCACCCACCTTAAACCGGTGACCAATGGTTCTATGCCGGTTGGAAAACCGCTGGGCCTTTTCCTGGGAGAGAGACAACTTATCCACCACTTGGTCCCAAATCTGGTGCATTCTCTCCACCACAGTGTCAACACCTGGGCAGGCAGAAGACTCCACCTGCCCTGAAGAGAATCGAGGATGAAGCCCAAAGTTACAAAAAAAAGGTGACATCAAAGTGGCAGAACTAGCTCTATTATTTAAAGCAAATTCGGCCAAGGGCAAAAATGAAACCCAATCATCCTGATCAGCAGAAATAAAACATCTCAAATACGACTCCAAAGTCTGGTTTGTTCTCTCCGTCTGCCCATTGGTCTGAGGGTGAAACGCAGAGGAGAAGGAAAACTGAATTCCCAGCTTGGAACAGAAAGTCCTCCAAAATCTAGAAACAAACTGAACTCCTCTGTCAGATACAATGTTCTCAGGAATCCCGTGCAAGCAAACCACCTGTTGCAAAAACAAGGGCACCAACTCTGAGGAAGATGGCAACTTAGGGGTACAAGATGGACCATCTTAGAGAATCTATCACAAATCACCCAAATAACAGTCATTCTCTGAGAGACAGGCATATCAGAGATAAAATCCATTGAAATATGGGTCCATGGCCTCCTGGGGACCGGCAAAGGCATCAACAACCCACTAGAGCGAGAAAAAGGTTTAGACCGGGAGCAAGTCCCACAGGACTGCACAAAATTCCTGACATCACGAGACAAGGCGGGCCACCAAAAAGACCGACTCACCAAATCTCTAGTACCAAAAATACCTGGATGACCAGCCAATGCGGAGCAATGAACCTCAAACATCACTCTCTTCCTCCACTGGTCAGGAACATACAATTTTCCAATGGGACAACGCTCAGGTTTGTCATCCTGAAACTCTTCCAGAACATGTCTCAAATCGGGCAAGATGGCAGAAAGAACTACCCCCTCACCTAAGATGGTAGCAGGCTTGGTCACAATAGGAGAATCAGCAAAGAAACTCCTAGAGAGGGCGTCTGCCTTGACATTCTTAGTGCCCGGAAGAAAAGAGACCACAAAATCAAAATGTGTGAAAAACAAGGCCCACCTAGCCTGTCTAGGATTCAAGCCTTTGGCCGACTCCAGGTAAATCAAATTCTTGTGGTCAGTAAGGACCACGACTTGATGTTTAGCTCCCTCCAACCAACGTCTCCACTCCTCAAATGCCCATTTCATGGCTAACAGTTCCCGATTCCCCACATCATAGTTACGTTCGGATGGGGAGAACTTTCGGGAAAAGAAAGCACAGGGATTCATTTTAGATGTTAGAGGATCTTTTTGGGACAAAACAGCTCCTGCACCAATCTCAGAAGCGTCCACCTCTACCTGAAACGGGAGTGAGAAATCAGGTTGCCGCAAAACCGGAGCAGAAGTGAACCTTCGCTTCAGCTCCTGAAAAGAAGAAACAGCCTCCGGAGACCAATTCAGCACATCAGCCCCCTTCTTAGTCAAATCAGTCAATGGTTTGGCAATACCAGAAAAATTAGCTATAAATTTACGATAAAAATTAGCAAAACCCAAAAACTTCTGAAGGGCCTTCAAAGAAGTGGGCTGAACCCAATCAGAATGGTCTTCTCTTCCATCCTCCCAGTGGATGGCCATGGAACAAGGAGGTGGAATAAGATTCTGCAGGTGAACAACTGGCTACGTCGATGGTGCCGTCAGCAACGATTTGGATTTCTGGATCACGGAGTGAACTACTTATACGATGGACTACTTGCTAAAGATGGGGTGCACCTTACGAAGACTGGAAAGCATGTATTTGGAAGTCGCCTTGCTACACTTGTAAGGAGAGCTTTAAACTAGAACAACATGGGAAGGGAAGCAAAAGACCAGAAAAAGCCATACACCTGACAAATGCTATTGAGAACTCTGCTATTAGAAGTGGAAAGGAAGAACAAAGACGAAAGAATGTAATTAATAAAAATATTGGAGAAAGAGAAACCAATCACAAACTAAAATGTTTCTATACTAATGCACAAAGCATGGGCAACAAACAAGGAGAATTGGAACTACTAACACAGGAAAAGAAATATGATGTCATTGGAATCACTGAAACTTGGTGGGACAATACACATGATTGGAATACAAGACTAGAAGGATACAACTTATTTGCAAGAAACAGACTTGATAAACGAGGAGGGGGTGTCGCATTGTATGTTAGAAACGTGTATATCTGCACAGAGATTGAAGCTTCAGAGACTGGGAGTTCTGTGGAAACTGTTTGGGTAAGAATACAAGGACAGAACAATGGAAAGGACACCATTGTAGGCATTTACTACAGGCCGCCTGTGCAAGCTGAAGATATGGATGAACTCTTTATGCATCAAATGGCCAAGTTCTCCAAAAAATATGACATAGTTGTCATGGGAGATTTCAACTATCCAGACATTTGTTGGGAATCTCTCTCAGGCAAAACTAACAGGTCAAGGAAATTCTTATCCTCTCTTGCTGACAACTTTATCTTCCAAAAGGTAAGGGAGAAAACAAGGGGAACTGCTACCTTGGATCTAATCCTTATAAACAGGGAGGAAATGGTTGAGGAGGTAAAAGTGGCTGGGACCCTAGGAGGTAGCGACCATGCTATTTTAGAATTTTGGATAACTAGAGGCGGAAGACCTGTGAAGACTCAGACGTCAAGGTTAGATTTCAGAAAGGCTGATTTCAAGGGATTCAGAAAGAGAATTGGAGGGATCCAATGGCTGGATATCCTTAAAGACAAAAATGTCCAGGAAGGATGGGAAATCTTGAAAAATGAAATTCTCAAAGCACAGTTGTTAACAATTCCGAAAAGAGGGAAGAATAGGAAGCAGTTAAGGAAACCAGGATGGATGAACACAGAACTTAAGCACATGCTAAAAAGGAAGAAAAAAATGTTTATAAAATGGAAAGAGGGAGGCATATCTAAAGAAGAATATAATGCTGTCTGCAGAACCTGCAGGGCACAAATCAGATTATCTAAAGCTGAAAATGAATTGAGGCTTGCAAGAGATGTCAAAAGCAATAATAAAGGATTTTGGGGATATGTCAAAAGTAAAAGAAAAGTCAAAGATGCTATAGGATTTTTACAGGATGAAAATGATGAAATGGTAAGACAGGATGTTGAGAAGGCTGAACTTTTAAATTCCTATTTTGCATCTGTTTTCTCTCAGAAAGGAAATGTAACATCAACTGTTATTCACTGTCCTATTAAGGGAATAGAAGAATCCAGGATATCTATAAACAGAAAGATAGTGAGGAAACACTTAGCTAGCCTAAATGAATTCAAGTCTCCAGGTCCAGATGAATTACACCCCAGACTACTGAAGGAGATAGCAGAAGAAATTTTTGAACCCCTCTCTATAATCTTTGAAAATTCTTGGAGAACAGGAGAAGTGCCAGAAGACTGGAGAAGAGCAAATGTTGTTCCTATCTTCAAAAAGGGGAAGAAGGTGGACCCAGGTAACTATAGGCCGGTGAGTCTGACTTCTATACCAGGAAAGATCTTTGAACAAATTATTAAACAACATGTATGTCAATACCTGGATAAGAATGAAGTGATTAAACAGAGTCAGCATGGGTTTGTAACTAATAAGTCATGTCAGACTAACTTAATTTCCTTCTATGACGGTATCACTGATTGGGTGGATCAAGGAAATGCTGTAGATATAGTATATCTTGACTTCAGCAAAGCATTTGACAAAGTCTCTCATACAATCCTTATTGAAAAAATGATTAAGTATGGAATGGACAAGGCAACTGTTAGGTGGATTCATAACTGGCTTAGTGATCGGACCCAAAGAGTGGTCGTAAATGGCTGCACATCCAGTTGGAAGAATGTCTCAAGTGGGGTACCACAGGGCTCTGTCCTGGGCCCTGTATTGTTCAACATCTTTATCAACGATTTAGATGAAGGAATTGAGGGTAAACTGATTAAATTTGCTGATGACACAAAGCTAGGAGGGATAGCTAATACTAGAGAAGAGAGAGAGAGGATTCAAAAAGATTTAAATAAACTGGAGAAGTGGGCAGCAACTAACAGAATGGTTTTTAACAGGGAGAAATGCAAAGTACTACATCTGGGCAATAAAAATGGAAAAAGCATATATAGAATGGGAGGAATAGGGCTAAGTGACAGCACATGTGAAAAAGACTTGGGTATACTAATAGATCACAGACTGAATATGAGTCAACAGTGTGATGCAGCAGCAAAAAAGGCAAATGCAATTCTAGGATGTATTAACAGAAGCATACAGTCTAGATCACGTGAAGTCATTATTTCCCTCTACTCCTCTTTGGTCAGACCTCATCTGGAATATTGTGTCCAGTTTTGGGCACCACATTTTAAAAAAGACATCAACAAACTGGAGCAAGTTCAGAAAAGAGCGACCAGAATGGTGACCGGTCTGCAAACCCTGTCTTATGAGGAAAGGTTGCTGGATTTGGGAATGTTTAGTTTGCAAAAGAGAAGACTGAGAGGAGACTTAATAGCTGTCTTCAAATATCTAAAGGGCTGTCACATTGTAGAAGGATCAACTTTATTCTCATTTGCACAAGGAAAGACTAGAAGCAATGGGATGAAACTGAATGGGAGGAGACACAGATTAGATATTAGAAAAAACTTTTTGACAGTTAGAGTGATCAATGAGTGGAACAGGCTGCCACGAGAAGTGGTGAGTTCTCCTTCAATGGAAGTCTTCAAACAGAGGCTGGACAGACATCTGACTGGGATGATTTAGCGAATCCTGCTTTGAGCAGGGGGTTGGACCAGATGGCCCAGGAGGTCCCTTCCAACTCTACGATTCTATGATTCTATGATTCTATGATTCTGGGACCTTGATTTCCAAATAAAATGTAAAATTTACTTTCATCTGAAAACAACACCTTGGACCACTGAGCAACAGTCCAGTTCTTTTTCTCCTTGGCCCAGGTAAGACACTTCTAGCGTTGTCTATTAGTCATGAGTGGTTTAACACAAGGAATGCGACACTTGTAGCCCATGTCCTGGATACGTCTGTGTGCGGTGGCTCTTGAAGCAATGACTCCAGTAGCAGTCCATTACTTGTGAATCTCCCCAAATTTTTGAATAGCCTTTTCTTAACAATCCTTTCAAGGCTGTGGTTATTCCGATTGTTTGTGCACCTTTTTATACCACACTTCCACTCAACTTTCCATTAACCCCTTAAGGACCGCCGATACGCCTTTTAACAGCTGTAGTTAAGGGTACTTAAACCACAGAGCCGTTAATTATCAGCACTGTGGAGAAAGTAAATAGCGCCCCCCAGTGTCGGAATTTCTCCAGCAGCCGAGACCCCAGAGAACATGAATCCGGTCAGTTTTTACCAACCCCGCTTTTGCGATCGCCGTTATTAACCGTATAACGGTGACCGCAAAAAAAAGCGATTTTGCATTTTATTTCTCTTTCCTCTGATGTGATCGCACAACAGAGGAGAGAGAAATAAGGTCCCCAATTCCCCCCCGGTACCTCTCGGTGGTCCTGGATCCCCTCCCGGTGGTCCTGTGTCCTTCCTGCCTCCTCCGGCTGGCACCTCCATCTTGGATCCGGAAGAAAATGGCGGGCGTATGTGCAGTGCGCCCGCCACGAATCTGCAGGCTCCGACTGGCAGGTTCCATTCATTTATTTTGATCACTGTGATAAACTATCATAGTGATCAAAATAGAAAAAAAGTAAATAACCCCCCGTTTATCACCCCCTTAGTTAGGCAAACATAATGAAATAAAGAAAATATTTTTTTTTCATTTTTCCATTAGGGCTAGGGTTAGGGTTAGAATTAGGGTTAGGGTTAGAATTAGGGTTAGGGTTGGAATTAGGGTTGGGGCTAGGGTTAGGGCTAGGGTTAGGGCTAGGTGTTATGACTGGGTCACCAAGGAGGATAGCAGGCCCAGGCTAAGCCACAGAAAACCAGAGAGGTTGGTAACTAAGCGGATGCAGACCCCTGATCCTGTCCACACACCTAGCAGTAGCCGTGGAGCGTACCTACGATGATCCTAGACGCCTCGGCACAGCCGGAGAGCAAACTAAGCCTAAAGCAAGAAAGGGGAAATCTAAACTGCCCAAGAGCAGACCCCAAAGGAATAGCTAGCCCCCAAACATACAGTGGGGCAAAAAAGTATTTAGTCAGTCAGCAATAGTGCAAGTTCCACCACTTAAAAAGATGAGAGGCGTCTGTAAATTACATCATAGGTAGACCTCAACTATGGGAGACAAACTGAGAAAAAAAAATCCAGAAAATCACATTGTCTGTTTTTTTTTTCATTTTATTTGCATATTATGGTGGAAAATAAGTATTTGGTCAGAAACAAAATTTCATCTCAATACTTTGTGATATATCCTTTATTGGCAATGACAGAGGTCAAACGTTTTCTGTAAGTCTTCACAAGGTTGCCACACACTGTTGTTGGTATGTTGGCCCATTCCTCCATGCAGATCTCCTCTAGAGCAGTGATGTTTTTGGCTTTTCGCTTGGCAACACGGACTTTCAACTCCCTCCAAAGGTTTTCTATAGGGTTGAGATCTGGAGACTGGCTAGGCCACTCCAGGACCTTGAAATGCTTCTTACGAAGCCACTCCTTCATTGCCTTGGCGGTGTGCTTTAGATCATTGTCATGTTGAAAGACCCAGCCACGTTTCATCTTCAATGCCCTTGCTGATGGAAGGAGGTTTGCACTCAAAATCTCACGATACATGGCCCCATTCATTCTTTCATGTACCCGGATCAGTCGTCCTGGCCCCTTTGCAGAGAAACAGCCCCAAAGCATGATGTTTCCACCACCATGCTTTACAGTAGGTATGGTGTTTGATGGATGCAACTCAGTATTCTTTTTCCTCCAAACACGACAAGTTGTGTTTCTACGAAACAGTTCCAGTTTGGTTTCATCAGACCATAGGACATTCTCCCAAAACTCCTCTGGATCATCCAAATGCTCTCTAGCAAACTTCAGACGGGCCCGGACATGTACAGGCTTAAGCAGTGGGACACGTCTGGCACTGCAGGATCTGAGTCCATGGTGGCGTAGTGTGTTACTTATGGTAGACCTTGTTACATTGGTCTCTGCTCTCTGCAGTTCATTCACTAGGTCCCCCCGCATGGTTCTGGGATTTTTGCTCACCGTTCTTGTGATCATTCTGACCCCACGGGGTGGGATTTTGCGTGGAGCACCAGATCGAGGGAGATTGTCAGTGGTCTTGTATGTCTTCCATTTTCTAATTATTGCTCCCACAGTTGATTTCTTCACTCCAAGCTGGTTGGCTATTGCAGATTCAGTCTTCCCAGCCTGGTGCAGGGCTACAATTTTGTTTCTGGTGTCCTTTGACAGCTCTTTGGTCTTCACTAGTGTAGAGCGAAACGAGTCGAAAAAATTCAAAAGTCGCCGATTTTTGGCAAAGTCGGGTTTCATGAAACGAAACCCGACCCTAGGATGATGTCGGCCACGAGGTCGGCGACTTACGCGCCAAAGTCGCGTTTCAAAAGTTTGTTTTGCGCTCTTTTTCAGCCAATCAGGATCCACGGACACTGTGGGCAACGTGATGACATAGGCACGGGTCACCACCATCTTTCAGAAGGGCATGCAAGTGATTGGCTTGCTTTGGTGGGCGTCACAGGGGGTATAAAAGGGCGTGCACGCCGACCGCCATCTTACTTCTGCCGATCTTAGTATAGGGAGAGGTTGCTGCTGATTCTGTAGGGAGAGCGTTAGGCAGGGAAGAAGACAAAAAAACTGCTTCTGCTGCTAGCGATTTGGCCTGCACAACACACCGGTCACTGTGTGTGCAGTGCAAGGGGAGGCTATATAGTGGTGTATCAGTGGTGTTGGTTGTTGGGCTGCCTTCTATGGCTTCCTGACATTCCTGCATTGCTGTTTACCCACTGCTCCGCAAACTGCTTTTTTAAAAGCAATCCCAATTTTTTTTTTGTCCTGCTGAGAAGACAAAAAAACTGCTTCTGCTGCTAGCAATTTGGCCTGCACAACACACCAGTCACTGTGTGTGCAGTGCAAGGGGAGGCTATATAGTGGTGTATCAGTGGTGTTGGTTGTTGGGCTGCCTTCTAAGGCTTCCTGACATTCCTGCATTGCTGTTTACCCACTGCTCCGCAAACTGCTTTTTTAAAAGCAATCCAATCTCCCTTATCCTCTAGTCACTTTTGTCACAGCTGTGCCATCGAGCCTGTCACATAGCGCTCAGATATTCAATGGGCCTCACACAATCCAAAAGTGTCCAGTGTCCAAAAGTGTGTGCAGAGATTCAAAATCTCCCTTATCCTCTAGTCACTTTGGTCACAGCTGTGCCATCGAGCCTGTCACATAGCGCTCAGATATCAGTGGGCCTCACACAATCCAAAAGTGTCCAGTGTCCAAAAGTGTGTGCAGAGATTCAAAATCTCCCTTATCCTCTAGTCACTTTGGTCACAGCTGTGCCATCGAGCCTGTCACATAGCGCTCAGATATCAGTGGGCCTCACACAATCCAAAAGCGTCCAGTGTCCAAAAGTGTGTGCAGAGATTCAAAATCTCCCTTATCCTCTAGTCACTTTGGTCACAGCTGTGCCATCGAGCCTGTCACATAGCGCTCAGATATCAGTGGGCCTCACACAATCCAAAAGTGTCCATCCAGTGTCCAAAAGTGTGTGCAGAGATTCAAAATCTCCCTTATCCTCTAGTCACTTTGGTCACAGCTGTGCCATCGAGCCTGTCACATAGCGCTCAGATATCAGTGGGCCTCACACAATCCAAAAGTGTCCATCCAGTGTCCAAAAGTGTGTGCAGAGATTCAAAATCTCCCTTATCCTCTAGTCACTTTGGTCACAGCTGTGCCATCGAGCCTGTCACATAGCGCTCAGATATCAGTGGGCCTCACACAATCCAAAAGTGTCCATCCAGTGTCCAAAAGTGTGTGCAGAGATTCAAAATCTCCCTTATCCTCTAGTCACTTTGGTCACAGCTGTGCCATCGAGCCTGTCACATAGCGCTCAGATATCAGTGGGCCTCACACAATCCAAAAGTGTCCAGTGTCCAAAAGTGTGTGCAGAGATTCAAAATCTCCCTTATCCTCTAGTCACTTTGGTCACAGCTGTGCCATCGAGCCTGTCACATAGCGCTCAGATATCAGTCGGCCTCACACAATCCAAAAGTGTCCATCCAGTGTCCAAAAGTGTGTGCAGAGATTCAAAATCTCCCTTATCCTCTAGTCACTTTGGTCACAGCTGTGCCATCGAGCCTGTCACATAGTGCTCAGATATCAGTGGGCCTCACACAATCCAAAAGTGTCCATCCAGTGTCCAAAAGTGTGTGCAGAGATTCAAAATCTCCCTTATCCTCTAGTCACTTTGGTCACAGCTGTGCCATCAAGCCTGTCACATAGCGCTCAGATATCAGTGGGCCTCACACAATCCAAAAGTGTCCAGTGTCCACAAGTGTCTGCAGAAATTCAAAATCTCCCCTGTCCTATAGACACCTTGTACCTTGTTTTACATTACTATATAGTTTGTTGGATTTTGTCTACATTTCTACAAAAATGAGGAAGGCTGGTGGAAGAGGCCGTGGAATTGGGCGGGGGTTGGCAGCTGGTAATGATGGTGTTGGTGGTGGATCTGATGGTAGTGGCAAGAGCAAAATAGGACCAAATGCAGGAGGTGCTGACCCTGCGTCATCGTCTGGCTACATAAGGCCTCGAACGCTTAGTTTTCTAGGAGTTGGCAAACCGCTTTTAAAGCCAGAGCATCAGGAAAAAGTTTTGTCTTACATTGCTGACTCAGCCTCCAGCTCTATCGCCTCCTCTTCTTCAGTTGTAAAAAGTAAAAGCACTGAGTCGTCATTGGAGGCTCATGTTCATGAACCACACCTTTCCTTGTGTCCTTCACCCCAACCAAGATTGAAGGATGACGCAGGCCATACGACTGATTACTCCATGGAGCTGTTTTCACATACCATGCCTGGATTATCAAGTGAAATGGTGAATTACCCAGGCCAAGATGAATCTGACATGGAGTGCACTGATGCACAGCCGCTGATGGATGATTCTGCTGGTACATTCACTCAGAGCACTACATTGTCCTCGCAGTGTACAGAGCCAGATTCTGACCCTGATGAGACTCAGGTGCCCCTTCCCGCACACTATACCACCATACACGGTGACACAGAGGAAGGTGCACATGACATAGAAGAGGAGGTGATGGATGACCCAGTTGTTGACCCAGATTGGCATCCATTGGGGGAAGAGGGTGCTGCTTCCAATAGCTCAGATGAGGAGCATCCACAGCAGACATCGACATCGCAACAGCTGTTATCTGGCAGGCCCGGAGCACTCCAAAGACAGGTTCCAAACATCAAAAGAGTTGCTGGACAGCTTGTCCAGAGGGTCAAAAGATCACAGCGTGCTAGGCCGCAAAATGTCTGCCAAAGTAGGAAGAGTGCAGTGTGGCACTTTTTTGAACAAAATCCTCATGATCAGGCCAAGGTTATCTGTAAGAAGTGCACAAAGACCTTTAGCCGAGGGAAAAATCAGAAAAATTTGAATACCAGTTGCATGCTTAGACATTTAACCAGCATGCACTTGCAAGCGTGGACACAACACCAAACCTCAAGTGCCACATGTGCAACTGATCACAACGAAGGTAGTCAGCAACGCTACATTGTTTCCCCCACTGTAAGCCCACCGGTTAGCACAGCAGCAAATGTTGAGGTGTCGTTGCAAGACCACAGCAGTCAGGGAATCCCACTGTTATATCAACGAAAGACTGATTCTAGGCCATCAGAAAGAACACCAACTCCATCACCATCATCAACCCTCTCTCAGTCCGCCCTGTCCACCGCTACTTCCACCATATGCAGCTCTCAAGTCCAGCTCACCCTCCCAGACACTATGAGTAGGTCAAGAAAGTACTCAGTCTCTCATCCGCGTACACTGGGTTTGAACGCCCACATTGCCAAACTAATCTCGTTTGAGATGATGCCCTTTCGGTTGGTGGAAAGCACAGCTTTCCGCGAACTCATGGCCTATGCAGTACCACGCTATGACCTACCCAGTCGCCACTTCTTCTCTCGCAAAGCCATCCCAGCCCTCCACCATCATGTGAAAGACCGCATTGTCCATGCACTCAAGCAGTCAGTGAGCGGAATGGTGCACCTCACAACTGATGCATGGTCCAGTCGGCATGGCCAGGGCCGTTACGTGTCCATCACTGCGCACTGGGTTAATGTGGTGGATGCAGGGTCCACAGGGGACAGCGGTGGTGGGACAGTGCTGCCTAGCCCATGGTATAGGAAACAGTTGGCTGTAGGCGTTCGACCCTCCTCCTCCTCCAGAAGCGAAAGCTCGTCCACAGAGCGCAGTCGTACGAGCACTCCATCTGCAGCTGCCACTGTTGCACACGATGTGTCCCCCTATCGAGCAGCTAGTGGAAAGCGTCAGCAGGCTGTGTTGCAGATGATGTGTTTGGGCGACAGACACACCGCCGAGGTGCTGGCCGAGTACTTGAAGCGACAAACTGAGTCATGGTTGGGCAGTGTACATCTTGAGGCAGGCAAGGTAGTTAGTGATAACGGCCGTAATTTTGTTGCAGCCATAGCCCTTTCAAAACTCAGCCACATACCTTGCTTGGCTCACACCTTGAACCTGGTGGTGCAGTGCTTCCTCAAAAATTATCCGGAGTTAACAGCCCTGCTCCAGAAGGTGCGAAGACTGTGCGCGCACATCCGCCGGTCGAATGTACACTCCGTTCGTATGCAGAAGCTGCAGCGATTGCTCCACCTTCCCAACCACCGCCTCATTATCGACATTGCAACAAGGTGGAACTCCACCCTGCACATGGTGGAGCGGCTGTGCGAGCAGAGGCAGGCCATAATGCATTTGTGGGAGGATACACGGCCAGGCACTTTGAGAGCAGACATGGAGTTGACAGGTGTGCAGTGGTCGAAGCTGAAAGACCTTTGTAAAGTCCTTCAGTGTTTTGAGGAATGCACACGGCTGGTAAGCGCAGACGACGCCATCCTAAGCATGAGCATCCCACTTATGCGTCTGCTCATGCAAACTTTGACGCACCTTAAGGAGCAGGCGTCTGCAGCCAATGTTGATGAGGAGGAAGAGGAGGAGGGAATCCTTGATGACATTCAGCCATTGTCTGCTCAGGGACCTCTCCTGGACGAGGTGGAGGAAGAAGAGGAGGAGGAGGATGATGATGGGGATGATTACTTAGGGGAGGAGGATGCATCTCGTGGGGCAAGTGAAAATGTTGGCATGGCAAGGTCTGGTACAGGGTTTGTGCGTGACTGGAGGGATGTGGATTTGCCAGAAAGTGCTCCTCCACCCAGCACTCGCAGTGCATCATTGACACCGGGAACATTGGCCCACATGTCAGATTATGCCTTGCGGATTCTAAAAAGGGACCCCCGCATTGCCAAAATGATGAACGATGACGACTACTGGTTGGCCAGCATCCTGGATCCACGCTATAAAGGCAAATTACAAAACATCATGCCACAGGAGAACCTTGACCTAATATTGGCTAATAAACAAGCAACTCTGGTAAATCGGTTGCTTGAGGCATTCCCAGCACACAGCAGCGGTGATGGTTCTCACACGAGCCGTACGGGCCGGGGGCAGCTTGGCAGAGGTGTTCGTGGTGCACACAGCAGAAGTGGCGTTGGAGACAGGGGTTTCATGACAATGTTGTGGACTGATTTTTCAAATACCGCTCACACAACTGGTAATACTGCATCGATGGAAAGTGACAGGAGACAGCAGTTGTCAACTATGGTTACAAACTACTTTTCCTCCCATATCGATGTTCTCCCACACAGGTCATTCCCCTTTGACTATTGGGCCGCTAAACTGGACACCTGGCCTGAATTGGCCCAATATGCCTTACAGGAGCTCGCTTGCCCAGCTGGATCAATCCTGACAGAAAAAAGGACCCGTCTGTCAACCCAAAATGTGGATGATCTAACCTTCATTAAAATGAACCACGCATGGGTTTCCAAGGATTTTGTCCCACCTTCCCCTGATGACACATAGGGTGACAGAAAAATGGCTTGCTTTGGTCCACCTCTTCCTGGTACTTCACCTATTTCGCCTTTTGCATCAACTGAATGTCCAACATCAACATATGCCACTTTCTAAAACTCCCTAACTGTGCTGCCTCCCCCCCATGGCCGGGGTCACCACCTAGCGCACGACACCGTGCGAGTGCCGTTGCCCTGGACAGGTGGGTAGGCCGACTCTTGGGCGCGGGCACTGGCACAGGGTCCCTCATAGTGCAATCAAGTGTCTCTGACGGTGGTGGTGCACACCCGCCGTCAGACACACCGCTGTACTATGAGGGGCCCAGTGCCAGTACCGACGCCCACGAGTGGGCCCCCCTTGCTTGGGCAGGGCCCCAGCATTTGCAATCTTTACCTCTCCCTGCTCCTCCGCTGTGTAATCTGGGCCGTCAAATCCATACTGTGCCTGACACCGTCTGAGCCTGCCTCCTGATGTATAGACATATATTTTGAATGTGTACACTATCCATACATGTTATCCGGGGATACGGTACCCTTTCTAACCTTTGTGCAATCACTTGCAATCCATACTGGGCCTAACACCGTCTGAGCCTGCCTCCTGAGACATATATTTTGAATGTGTACGCTATCCATACATGTTATCCGGGGATATGGTACCCTTTCTAACCTTTGTGCAATCACGTGCAATCCATACTGGGCCTAACACCGCCTGAGCCTGCCTCCTGAGACATATATTTTGAATGTGTACGCTATCCATACATGTTATCTGGGGATACGGTACCCTTTCTAACCTTTGTGCAATCACGTGCAATCCATACTGGGCCTAACACCGTCTGAGCCTGCCTCCTGAGACATATATTTTGAATGTGTACGCTATCCATACATGTTATCTGGGGATACGGTACCCTTTCTAACCTTTGTGCAATCACGTGCAATCCATACTGGGCCTAACACCGTCTGAGCCTGCCTCCTGAGACATATATTTTGAATGTGTACGCTATCCATACATGTTATCTGGGGATACGGTACCCTTTCTAACCTTTGTGCAATCACGTGCAATCCATACTGGGCCTAACACCGTCTGAGCCTGCCTCCTGAGACATATATTTTGAATGTGTACGCTATCCATACATGTTATCTGGGGATACGGTACCCTTTCTAACCTTTGTGCAATCACGTGCAATCCATACTGGGCCTAACACCGTCTGAGAATGATATAATGGGGCCCACCATACACTGGAACATTCCAAAGGTTGACATCAGACACTGGAGCAGCATTTACAGGGCCCATTATACACTAGAGCATTAGAAATGGGGCCCATTATGTTTGGAGCATTATTTGGGCCCATAAGACAGTAGAGCTTCATCCATGGGGACCAACATATACTGTAGCATTATGTGGAGCTTATCATATACTGTTTCAAACATTATATGGGACCAATGATTCTGTATGGAGAAATAGATGGGCCTCGTCATGAGATGTAAAAAGTGAGGTATTTTTCATTGTACTATACCGCTATTTCTCTGCCGTATCGGAGCATGATGAGTTGTGGTATGTGTTAAAGGGGCGCTCTTTCGCCCAGGGCACATGAAAACCTGGAACCAGCCCTCCCCCCCCACAGTCTGTAGCCAAATAACCCCCATTTTTCAGTGCGTAACTTGTATTATGAAGTTAATTAAGGTTGACAAGCTTAAGTAAGAAGAATTGATGCTTTTGGCATTCAAATGGGCACTGTTGGTGTGTTTCCTGTCCTCCTCTCACTGCCGACTTTTATTCCCCATTGACTTACATTGGGTTTCGTGTTTTGGGACGACCCCGACTTTTCCCTATAATCGGACGATCTTGCTCGACCCGACTTTTGGAAAAGTCGGGTTTCACGAAACGAAACGCGACCCTAAAAAACCAAAAGTCGCTCAACTCTAGTCTTCACCATAGTGGAGTTTGGAGTCAGACTGTTTGAGGGTGTGCACAGGTGTCTTTTTATACTGATAACAAGTTTAAACAGGTGCCATTACTACAGGTAATGAGTGGAGGAAAGAGGAGACTCTTAGGCTGGTTTCACACTTGCGTTTTTTTTCGCGGTATTTTAGCGCTAAATAGCGCATGCGTTTTTTTTTCCTATACTTTGCATGGGATGCGCTTATGTGCGCATACACATGTGTTTGTACGCGTTTTTCCGCGCATGCGTTTTTTTGCGGTATGCGCTCGGGCGCACAAAATGCAACCTGTTGCATTTTTTGGGCGTCCGACTTGCCTCAAAAAAACGCATGCACGCGCAATGCGTTTTTTTTACAGCAAGACACCCATTATAAGTCTATGGTGAGCATATGTGCGCATTGACATGCTTATGTTTGCGTTTTTTTGCACATGCGTTTTTTTTTTTACCATTAGTTTAGACAATGGAATTTAGGGGTTTGGGTTAGAGTTAGGGTTAGTTAAGGGGGTTTAGGGTTAGGGTTAGGGTTAGGGTTAGGGTCAGGGTCAGGGCTGGGTTAGGATCAGGGTATGGTTTGGTTAAGGGTTAGGGTTAGGGTCAGGGTCAGGGTTAGGGTTAGGGTTAGGGTCAGGGTTAGGGTTAGGGTCAGGGCATGGTTTGGTTAAGGGTTAGGGTTAGGGTCAGGGTCAGGGTTAGGGTTAGGGTTAGGGTCAGGGTTAGGGTCAGGGTTAGGGTTAGGGTTAGGGTTAGGGTTAGGGTCAGGGTCAGGGTTAGGGTTAGGATCAGGGTATGGTTTGGTTAAGGGTTAGGGTTAGGGTCAGGGTTAGGGTTAGGGTTAGGGTCAGGGTTAGGGTTAGGGTCAGGGTTAGGGTTAGGGTTAGGGTTAGGGTCAGGGTTAGCATTAGGGTTAGGGTTAGGGTTAGGGTCAGGGTCAGGGTTAGGGTTAGGATCAGGGTATGGTTTGGTTAAGGGTTAGGGTTAGGGTTAGGGTCAGGGTTAGGGTTAGGGTTAGGGTTAGGGTTAGTAAAGTCATGGTTTGGGTTAGTGTGAGGGGCCACCTAATGTTGGAAAAAAACGCAAACGCGGTAAAAACGCACTAAAAACGCATACAAACGCATAAAAACGCTGCGTTTTTTTATGCATGCTCATAAAAATGCTTGAAAAAAACGCAGCATCTGTATGCGTTTGTATGCGTTTTTTCAATGCGTTTTTTTGCGGGAAAAACGCGCTGCAAAAAAAAGCAAGTGTGAAACTAGCCTTAAAGAAGAAGTTACAGGTCTGTGAGAGCCAGAAATCTTGATTGCTTGTTTCTGACCAAATACTTATTTTCCACCATAATATGTAAATAAAATGAAAAAAAAACAGACAATGTGATTTTCTGGATTTTTTTTTCTCAGTTTGTCTCCCATAGTTGAGGTCTACCTATGATGTAAATTAGGCTAGTTTCACATTAGCGTTTTTTTTCGCAGCGCATCGTGCGCATAAAAAACGCAAAGAAAAACGCAAAACAAACGCGCGTTTTTTTTTCGTCATGCGCACGCTGATGCGTCAAAATAACACAGTGTTACTTGCGTTTTACATGAGTTTTTGCATGCGGTTGCGTTTTTTATGCGCATGCGTTTTTAGGTGTGACATTTCACAATAGAAAAATCCTTGAACACCAATGGGTCACCAGTGGGCGTGTCATTGGAATGTTTTATAGACCCTGTACTGCTGAATTCATCAGATTTTGCTGCTGTTTCCGGTGTCAAGATGGACCTGCGTCTGGATAATTTCCGCTTCAAGCTGGATCTTGACATCGCGCTGTCTCAGGCATATGCCTTTTGTTGCCAGCAAGAAAGGGAGAGGGAGAGACAGCAGAGACGGCAGCGGCGTCGGTTTTGGAGGCATCCAATCATTGAACTCCGGGCAAGCCGTGGAGCATATCACACGCTGTACAGCGAGCTACAGGAAAACCCGGAGAAATTTGCTGACTATACACGGATGTCCCAGGAAAGCTTCCTTGACTTGCTGGGTATGGTTGAAGGAAACATCTGGAGACGGGACACTCAGCTCCGGCGTGCCATTCCTCCCGAAGAAAGGCTCCTTGTCACCTTACGGTATGTATGTTGTTATGTTTGCATAATTTTTTTGGCTTTTTCCATTTTTTTTTTTTTTTTTTTTTGGTCAAAAAAATTAGGGTTTTTTTTGGCTATTGAATTTTAACATTATTTTTGGGAAATTGCTTTTTTGCATAATGGTTTTTCTTCTGTCATGTACTAATCCCATTTTTTTTTTTGATCCAAAAAATTAGGTTTTTTTTTGGCTATTGAATTTTAACATTATTTTTGGGAAATTGCTTTTTTGCATAATGGTTTTTCTTCTGGCATGTACTAATCCCAAGCCTTTATAAAATGTTTTTTTGCTATGTTGTATTAAAAAAACATGCAAAATAGTTAGGCCATGTACTTTTTTATTTTCAGTGTTTTTAGTAATACCCAAGACAGAAATATAATTATTTTTTCTTTTTATGTTTGGCAGGTTCCTGGCAACTGGAGAGAGTCTTTCATCCCTGCATTTCCAGTACCGGCTGGGAATCTCTACTTTATCCGGGATTGTTGCCGACACCTGAGGGGCTCTGTGGGATGTTCTGTGTCCGGAGTTTCTGCCATTGCCCACTGCCGAAAAGTGGCTTCAAATATCGGAGAAATTCTGGGCAGTCTGCAATTTCCCGAACTGCCTAGGAGCGGTGGACGGGAAGCACATCCGCATCACAAAACCTGCAAGAAGTGGCTCCGAGTACTACAACTACAAGAAGTACTTTTCCACAGTCCTAATGGCCATTGCGGATGCAGACTGCCGGTTTGTGGCGGTGGACATAGGGGCATTCGGACGGGGCAACGATTCACAGACTTTTAAGAACTCTGATATGGGCTGGAGGTTGTACGGCAACCATTTCAATTTTCCACTGGCACGGCCTCTTCCCCAAACCCAAACTCCACCACTGCCATTTGTAGTGGTTGGGGATGAGGCATTTCAGATGTGCCCAAACCTGCTGAAGCCGTACTCCAGCCGTGACTTGGACCACCGCAAGAAAATTTTCAACTACAGGCTTACGAGGGCTCGCAGGACTGTAGAGTGCGCCTTTGGCATTCTAGTGTCCAGATGGCGAATTCTCAGCACCGCCATCAATCTCAAAATGGAAACAGTGGATGAGGTGGTGAAGGCATGCGTGGTTCTGCACAATTTTGTTATGGCAAAGGAGCGGCCGAACTTTGACATGGATGAGCCTGCTGCCAACCCTTTGCCAGATTTTACTCAGCACCCTCTTCGGTCCTCAGTCGAAGTTGCCCAAATGAGGGACCAATTTGCGGACTTCTTTTTATCCGATGTTGGTCGTGTAGCATGGCAGGATCAAATGGTTTAATAGTTTTGTTGTTTGTTAAAAATAAAATACATGTTTTTTTATACCTGTACCCAGTGTACTGTGTCTTAATAAACTCCACTACTCACCTGCCCAGGTTAAAGTGAAGAAAGGGAAACCACCATAAAAAAAAATATATATATATATTATTTATTTTTTTTGGTGGTTTCCCTTTCTTTACTTTATACCGGATGGTCAGCCATCCAACTCTGAAAGGGATACTATATTTCATTTTTTTTTTTATTTATATATATATATATTTATATATATATATAAATAAAAAAAAAAAAAATGAAATATAGTATCCCTTTCAGAGTTGGATGGCTGACCATCCGGTATAAACTAAAGAAAAACAAACCATAGTGTACGGTGCAGTGTGTGCAGGCGGCGAAAGACACAATAACCAAACATTATTTTGAAATAAAAATATAACATTTATTTTACTTATTTTTTAGTTGGTGGAAACTGGGGGGTGTGGAGGGATGAGGAACGGCTTTGGGTGGAGTAAGGGGTTCTAGGGGAAGGAGGAACCAAAGAAGTGGGGGAAGGGAGCCGAGGCAAGGAAAGTTGTGAAGTGGGAGGTGAGGAAGGAGGGAGGGTAAGAGTCCTCCTCTTTGTTTTTTTATGACGGTGGCCCGTCGTCTTGCTGCTGTCCTCGCTAGAGCCTGAGGACTGGCTAGACCCCGGGGACCGCCTTGAGCCTCTGGACCGCCTTGAGCCTCTGGACCACCTTGAGCCTCTGGAACGCCTGGAGGCTGTGGACTGGCTGGAGCTGGGGGACCGCCTGGCGCTTGTGGACTGCTTGCCAGGATCTTGTACCTGCTGTGGCATGCTGGTGGTGGTGGATGTCCTGGCAGGGGCCGTAAATATTGAATGCGGGTCCCCCAGCGGATGCTGCTCCGAGGTGGTGGTGCTGGTGGTGGTGGCGGTCCATGCAGGCGTGGTGGCTGTGGCGGTCCATACCGGGGTGGTCCTCACGCTGGTGGTGGTGGTGGCGGCGCTACAGGCAGGGGTGGTGACGACGGGCCATCCAGTGGTGGTGGCGGCAGCAGTGGTGGGCCAGGCAGGAGCAGCGCTTGGCATGGTGTTGGCGGGTAAGTGTCCAGCTGCACTCGGACTTGGGGAGGTATATTGGTGTCCGGCGAGGCTTGGAAGTGTGGTGGCTGTGCAGTGATATGCAGCAGAAGTAGGTAATGCTGTAAAACGAGTCAGGGGTGGCACCGGTGGAAATGCCACCGCTGACTGCTGCATAATCCTACTCTGCTGCATAGCCTGCATAAAAGCATTGTTGCAGGCCTGCATGACAGTCAACTGGAGGTCAGGGGTAAGGTGTTCCGCCGTGTCCCGAGCTATTTGGGTATAAAAATGATGCGCTGGTCTGGCGAGGTCGACTTCCAGGCGCTCAAGGCGACCCTCGATAGACTTGTAGCGTTGGTCCAAAAGGAGGAAACCACTCTCAAGTCTATCGGAGAGTGCCTTGAGGCTACTCTGAAAGACCGAGCTCAATTCAACGAACTCGGGCATGAGAGGCCTGTCCGAGGTCCTCTGCCGCTGCTGGCGGGAAGTGCCCGCAAAACCAGTGGCAGAGACCTGGGACAGGGGAACACCTGAGCGACCAGCTTCCTGGTCTCCAGATGACTGTGGTGCAGACCTGCAAGGTGCTTCCTCGCTGATGGATGGCTGGGAGGGGTCCGGGGCAGCTTGATGAAGGACCGCTTCGGGCCCAGGTTGCAGGGTGCTGCTCCAGGTGCTGTGAAAAGAAAAGAAAGAAATTACTACCATAAATTAACAATCGCCAACTCCTGTGGAATAGAAAAGCACAGAATAAAACACAATACAACTAGAAAATACTTACGTTCGGGAAGCAAGGACCGGTCTTAAAAATGCCAAGGCACGATGGTATCTGTACTTCGTGCCGGTCCTTGCCGCAGCACCACTGCGAACCTGATTCTCCTGACGGATATCCCTGTTGAAGCGGTCCTTCATCGAGCGCCAACGGGTTCTGACTTTGTTCACTGTGGTGGAAAAAAAAAAAAAGAAAAAAAGTAAGACTATGCACTGGAGGCTGTGATCATCCAACTGTGTGTGATGATAGAAACTCCATGGAGTTAATAGCATCACACACAGTTGGGTGATCCCGGCCAAGATCACTGCTGCATCACACTGCATTTAAATACTTACGAAAATCCTTGCGGACCCGGGGAGAGGCGTTGTCCCAGCCATCCATCAGCGATGCGGCCACCTCGTTCCAGAGCCGACGGATCACCACGTTGTCCGAGTGCAGTTGGTGACGGGTGTCCCACAACGGGACTCGCTCCTGGACTAGACGGATGAGCTCGTCGTTGTCCAGGGCGAGGTCCTCCTCCCGCTGTGGAGTCTAGAAAAGAAAGACAAACATTAATCTTTGAAAGATTTTAAAATAAAAAATCTCGAAAACTAGCTGAAGAGCCCGGCGCTGCCCGGGCATAGTAACTAACTGTGGTTAGTTATAGAAAATTATAATTATCCTCCATCCCATAGTCCCGTGCCCATATACCATCATACATATCCTCCATCCCATAGTCCTGTGCCCATATACCCATCATACATATTCGCCATCCCATAGTCCTGTGCCCATATACCCATCATACATATTCGCCATCCCATAGTCCTGTGCCCATATACCCATCATACATATTCGCCATCCCATAGTCCTGTGCCCATATACCCGTCATACATATCCTCCATCCCATAGTCCCGTGCCCATATACCATCATACATATCCTCCATCCCATAGTCCCATGCCCATATACCATCATACATATCCGCCATCCCATAGTCCCGTGCCCATATACCCAAACAAACAAACATACACACACACACACACATACACATACACACATACACACTTTGAGCTTTAGATATTGATACACAAGCCATGAAAAAAATTTTTGTTTTAAATGAAAATAAATGCAAAAAAAGCAACAAACATCGAAAAAAACAACCATGAAAATTTAAAAAAAAAAATTACAAAAATACCAAAAAAAAAAGTAAACCAGCCTAGAAAATAAGTAAAAAAAAAAAAACAGTCCGTCTGTACTTACATCACGTCTTCCCGCCCGCACTTGGCCTTGCTGCTCCTGCCGTTCCTCCGGTGGTGGTGGCGTGATGGAGGATGAGGTCTGAAAATTAAACCAAAAAAATTAACCACGTGTTTATTTTTTCCAATCCATACGGAAGCATGGTACTCACTTCTTCTGCCTCTTGCCCTGTCCCGGGGACATATTCCTCACCAGATGAAGACATGCTGCAATAAAAAAAAAAGAGACATAAGTACATAGAAATGTATTGAAATTTCAGCCAGACATTAGGTTTTTCATACTTACATTGGTGCAGCTTGTGCTGTGTGTCCACTCGTGAGCAATCCTTAAAGTATTGTGGAATCCCAGTGCCCACACCATTTTATCACCTTGGTTTAATTTTTTTTTTTACTGTCTAGACCACATTTCAGTCGTGTTTATCTTAAAAACGCATGCGCATAAAAACGCAAGCGTGCGCAAGACCATGCGCACGCAAGCGCTCCCATAGGCTCCAATGTGGTGTTTTTGCGCATTCCGTGCGCAAGCGTGCGCATGCGTTTTTTTGACGTGACAGGGCGGAACCAAAAATGCAACATGTTGCGTCTGACGCGCCTGGCGCGAAAGACAAAAAAACGCATGCGCACGAAAGCGCAAGTATGCGCAAGACCATGCACACATCATGTTAAATATAGGTGCGCAGTGCGCATGCGCACTGGTGCGCACGATGCGCTGCGCACAAAAGCGCAAATGTGAAACCAGCCTTACAGACGCCTCTCATCTTTTTAAGTGGTGGAACTTGCACTATTGCTGACTGACTAAATACTTTTTTGCCCCACTGTATATTGTCGGTGAGACAAGATGAAAACACAAATGCAGGCAGAAAAATAGACTAAGCAAACGATGGGGCCCACACTGACTAGACAGGACAGGAAAGGAAAGATGCTGTCTGCAATCATGCAAAAAAACCCTACAAAAAGTCCAACACGTCTGATGCACAAAATCACTGAAGTTGCACGACTTCACCCCCCCACTATATCAGCACTCTGGTATATTCTGAAAGCAAAGATAAAAGAGACCAATATAAAAGGGGACAAAACAAACTGGCACATGCAGTAACATATGGGCGCCCCAGCCGGAGCTAGCTGACCCGCACAAAGCAGAGATAAACAAAACCAGATCAAATGCAAACAGAATACAAAATGAACCACTTAGCTGAACATGCAGGGAAAGAGCAGGAGACATCAGACCTCAGGAGGCACTGTATGAAAATCACCAGCAAGGATAGAGGGAGTCATCTGTCTTAAATCTCAATCAGAAACCCCATATCTCCAATCATCTTCCTCATCATCAGGTAGCAAGCCTCTGTCAATCAGATCAGCTCCACTACCTCCAGTAACCACCAGAGGGAGCCCAGAAAGAGAACTCTCAATTTGACCAGCTCCACTATCTTCAATAATCACCAGAGGGAAGCCAGAGAGGGAATTCACAACAGCTAGGGTTAGAATTAGGGTTAGGGTGAATTAGGATTAGGGTTAGAATTAGGATTAGGGTTAGAATTAGGGTTAGGGTTGGGACTAGGGTTAGGGGTGTGTTGGGGTTAGGGTTGGAGCAAGAAATGAAGGGTTTCCAATATTTACCAACTTTGGGAGTCTAATTTCTCCTGTTACTCATGGGAAAATAAAAAAAATTGGGGGCTAAAAAATCACTTTTGTGGGAAAAAAAAAGATTTTTTTATTTTCACGGCTCTGCGTTATAAACTTCTGTGAAGCACTTGGTGGTTCAAAGTGCCCACTACACATCTAGATAAGCTTCTTGGGGAGGTCTAGTTTCCAAAATGGGGTCACATGTGGGAGGTTTATTCTGTTTAGGCACATCAGGGGCTCTGCAAATGCAATATGACGCCCGCAGACCATTCCATCAAAGTCTGTATTCCAAAATGGCGCTCCTTCCCTTCCGACCTCTCCCATGCACCCAAACAGTGGTTCCCCCCACATATGGGGTATCATCGTACTCAGGACAAATTGCACAACAAATTTTGTGGTCCAATTTCTCCTGTTACCCTTAGGAAAATAAAAAATAGCTGATTAAAAAATCATTTCTGAAGAAAAAAATGATTTTTTATTTTCACAGCTCTGCGTTTATAAATTTCTGTGAAGCACTTGGGGGTTCAAAGTGCTCACCACATATCTAGATAAGCTCCTTCGGGGGTCTAGTTTCCAAAATGGGGTCACTTGTGGGGGATTTATACTGTTTATGCACATCAGGGGCTCTGCAAACGCAAGATGACGCCCGCAGACCATTCCATCAAAGTCTGCATTCCAAAATGGCGCTCCTTCCCTTCCGAGCTCTCCCATGCGCCCAAACAGTGGTTCCCCCCACATATGGGGTATCATTGTACTCAGGACAAATTGCACAACAAATTTTGTGGTCCAATTTCTCCTGTTACCCTTAAGAAAATAAAACATTCTTGAGGAAAAAAAAGTGATTTTTTTATTTTCACTGCTCTGTGTTATAAACTTCTGTGAAGCACTTGGGGGTTCAATGTGCTCACCACACATCTAGATAAGTTCCTTAAGGGGTCTAGTTTCTAAAGTGGTGTCACTTGTGGGGGGTTTTCACTGTTTAGGCACATCAGGGGCTCTCCAAAAGTGACATGGCATCCAATCTCAATTCCAGTCAATTCTGCATTGAGAAAGTCAAACGGTTCTCCTTTCCTTCTGAGCTCTGCCGTGCGCCCAAACAGTGGTTTACCCCCACATATTGGGTATCAGCATACTCAGGACAAATCGCACAACAACTGTGGGTGTATAATTTCTCCTGTTACCCTTGTAAAAATAAAAATTTGGGGGCAAAATATCATTTTTGTGGAAAAAAACAAGATATTTTATTTTCACGGCTCTACGTTATAAACTTTTGGAAAGCACTTGGAGGTTCAAAGTGCTCACCACACATCTAGATAAGTTCCTTAAGGGGTCTAGTTTCCAAAATGGGGTTACTTGTTGGGGGTTTCCACTGTTTAGGAACCTCAGGGGCTCTCCGAACGCAACATGGCATCCGATCTCAATCCCAGCCAATTCTGCATTGAAAAAGTCAAATGGTGCTCCTTTCCCTGCGAGCTCTGCCATGCGTTTAAAAAGTGGTTTACCCCCACATATGGGGTATCGGTGTATTTAGGAGAAATTGCACAACAAATTTTGTGGTTCATTTTCTCTTTTAACACTTGTGAAAATGAAAAAAAAATTGGTTCTGAAGTAAATTTTTTGCAAAAAAAAGTTTAATGTTAATTTTTTCCTTCCACATTGCTTTAGTTCCTGTGAAGCAGGTAAAGGGTTAATAAAGTTCTTGAATGTGATTTTGAGCACCTTGAGGGGTCTAGTTTTTAGAATGGTGTCACTTTTGGGTATTTTCTGTCAAGTACACACCTCAAAATGACTTTAAATATGATGTGGTCCCTAAAAAATTGGTTTTATAAATTTAGTTGTGAAAATGAGAAATCACTGGTCAAATTTTAACCCTTATAACTTCCTAACAAAAAAATTTTTGTTTCCAAAATTGTGCTGATGTAAAGTAGACATGTGGGAAATGTTATTTATTAAGAAATTTGTGTGATACATCTCTCTGATTTAAGGGCATAAAAATTTAAAGTTTTAAAATTGCAAAATTTTCGCCATATTTCCTTTTTTTTTTATAAATAAACACAAGTCATATCGAAGAAATTTTACCACTATCATGAAGCACAATATGTCACAAAAAACAATCTCAGAATCAGCTGGATCCGTTAAAGCATTCCAGAGTTATAACCTCATAAAGTGACAGTGGTCAGAATTGTAAAAATTGGCCCGATCATTAAGCTGCAAATTGGCTCTGTCACTAAGGGGATAATATGCTTGGATACAGCACTCTATGAACAGACAGCTTCCTTAGCAATGACCTTTTGTGGCTTAACCTCCTTGTGGAGGATATCAATAACTGCCTTCTGGACATCTATCAAGTCAACAGTCTTCCCCATGATTGTGGAGTCTACTGATACTGACTAAGGAATCTTTTTAAATGCTTAGGAAGCCTTGGAAGTAGTGATGAGCGAGTGTGCTCATTACTCGAGCTTTCCGAGCATGCTCGGGTGTTCTCTAAGTATCTTGGGCGTGCTCAGAAATTATGTCTGAGTCCCCGTAGCTGCATGATTTGAGGCTGCTAGACAGCCTGAATACATGTGAGGATTCCCTAACAAACGGACAATCCCTGCATGTATTCAGGCTGTCTAGCAGCCACAAATCATGCAACTGCGGGGACTCAGACTTAATTTACAAGCACGCCCAAGATACTCGGAGAACACCCGTGCATGCTTGAAAAACTCGAGTAACGAGCACACTCGCTCATCACTCCTTTGCAGGTGTTTTTTGTTAATTATTCTAATTTACTGAGATATTGGAATTTGGGTTTTCATTGGCTGTAAGCCATAATCATCAACATTAACAGAAATAAACACGTGAAATAGATCACTCTGTGTGTAATGACTCTATATGATATATGAGCTTCACTTTTTGTATTGAAGAACTGAAATAAATTCACTTTTTCATGATATTCTAATTTTGTGAGAAGCACCTGTATAAACAAAATCAGGTAAAAAGAGAAGCAATTAAGCAAATGGATAAAATATAACTTTTAATCAAAAAGGGTTTAAAAATTCATACACAAAACAAACATCACCCTTGTGACAAAATCAACACCAAAAACCACAAAAAGACGTAGACACAAGTTTATTTTTACTTGTGTCTACGTCTTTTTGTGGTTTTTGGTCTTGATTTTGTCACAAGGGTGATGTTTGTTTTGTGTATGAATTTTTAAACCTTTTTTGTTTAAAAGTTATATTTTATCCATTTGCTTAATTGGATCTACATTGGTGGATAAAAAGTCCTGCTATCTTGATTTAAAAAAAAAAAGCCCCAATACTGATCACTGTTTTTCCTGTGGTATCTCTCTGTTTTCTGTGACCTAACAAGAATACTTCCATTAATAACTAACTTCTGTTTCCTATCACTGAATTTAACCCAATTGCACATATTTTGACATCATTTTATGTATAGATTGAATATCACTGCGCAACAAATTTCAAGGAAGTTCTTGTCCCCTGAGAAAATGTTATTGTATCTTAAAGATTTGATATGCTGAACACAAATATGTGCTCCAAAAGTCTGTATCATGTAAGGTTTTTAACCCCTTCATGACTGGAGCTTTTATTCAATTTTTAGTTTTCGTTTTTCGCTCCCCTTCTTTCCAGAGCCATAACTTTTTTATTTTTCCATCAATGTGGTCATGTGAGGGCTTATTTTTTGCGGGACACCATTGGTTTTACCATGTCATGTACTCGAAAATGGGAAAAAAATTCCAAGCGTGGTGAAAATGAATAAAAGTACAATCCCACACTTGTTTTTGTTTTGGCTTTTTTGCTAGGCTCACTAAATGCTAAAACTGACCTGCCATTATGATTCTCCAGGTCATTACAACTTCATAGACACAAACATGTCTAGGTTCTCTTTTATCTAAGTGGTAAAAAGAAATTCCAAAGTTTGCTAAAAAAAAATTGCACCATTTTCAGAGACCCGTAGCGGCTCCATTTTTCGTAATCTTGGGTTGGGGTGAGGGCCTATTTTTTGCATGCCATGCTGACATTTTTAATGATACCACTTTTGTACATATACGATCTTTTGATTGCCCGTTATTGCATTTTAATGCAATGTCACGGCGACCAAAAAAAACGTAATTCTGGCGTTTTGATTTTTTTTATCGCTACGCCGTTTAGCGATCAGGTTAATTCTTTTTTTTATTGATAGATCAGGCGATTCTGATCACGGCGATACCAAATATGTATAGTTTTGATTTTTTCTTTCATTGTTTTATTTTGATTGGTGTGAAAGGGGGGTGATTTGAACTTTTATATTTTTTTTATTTTTTTATATTTTTAAACACTTTTTTTTTTTTTTTTTACTTTTGACGTGCTTCAATAGCCTTAATGGGAGGCTAGAAGCTGCAATAGCGCGATCGCCTCCGCTACATAGAGGTGATGTTCAGATCACCTCTATGCAGCAGAATTACAGGCTTGCCATGAGCGCTGACCACAGGGTGGTGCTCATAGCAATCTGTCATCAACAACCACAGAGGTCTCGAGGAGACCTCTGGTTGTGATGGCAATGCAGCGATGACCCCCGATCACGTGACGGGAGTCGTCGCTGCGCATATTTCTGGACCAGCATCCGGAAGTGCATTTAAATGTCCACTGTCAGAGTTTGACAGCGGCATTTAACTACTTAATAGGCACGGGAGGATCGCGATTCCGCTCACGCCTATTGGAGGCACATGTGCTGTGAGTTCATTTTCCCCTTCACTACTGAGGCCCGAGGAACTCCCTCTTCTGGTAAAGAAAGGTAGTGAGCCTGATTATCAAACACCTGAGCCTAATGATGATGACTGGCTGAGTGGAGTTACTAACTGGATATAAGGCTGCCAACGCCCTTCTGCCCTGCGGGTGATTTCTCTGTGGGATCCTTGGAGACAGTCTGAATTCCTGCTCTTCTAAAGCTAAGTTTTCTGCTCGGCTTTTTGCATTTGTGCTTTGACTTTGTTTTTGCTTTGTTTTTCTGGATTTCTGCCATTCCCTGCTGGGGTGAGCTGAATTCCTTTAGCTCTGTCTTCTGAAAATACCTGAGTGCTGATTTAGTTTTTGAAGCCTAGCTGCTTCAGGGTCTTTTTCCATATCAGCTTGTTGGCTTATGTCTTTGATAGGGTTTTGGCAGATTGCAGACAGCATCCTTCCTTTCCTGTTCTGTTTAGTTAGCTTGGGCCCCATCGTTTGCTCAGCCTATCTTTCTATCTGTGTGAGTGTTTTTTCATCTTGCTTCACCGTCATTATATGTTGGGGGCTGCCTTTTACTTTGGGGTCTGCTCTGGGGCAGTTTAGATTTCCTTTTCTGTCTTTAGGCTATTTAGCTCTCTGGCTGTGATCGAGGGGTCTAGGGCACCGTAGGAACCCCCCACGGCTACTGCTAGTTGTGTTGATAGGTTCAGGGGTCTGCAATCTGATAGTTGCCAACTTCTCTGGTTTTCTGGATGTAGCTTCTATTTTTGTGTCTGCCTCCTACGGTGACTCAATAATAACAGAATCACCCGCCATACCGCAGATCCTAGGGTACTCAATAGCAGGAAAGAATTGTAAAAAAAAGAAAAAAAAAAAAAAGAAGTGTGTATATTTTTTCCTCTATATCTCCGACGCCGTAGGGGGAATTTTTTTTTTTCTCTCAATGGAGATAAAGCAATTGTCTGATCGTGTGGAGCAGCTCGCTGCGGAAGTGAGGGGAATTTCCACCTACCTTGCTCATTCACATGCTGCTGAACCAAAGATTCCTACACCTGATGTATTTTTTGGGGATCGGTCTAAATTTTTGAATTTCAAAAATAATTGTAAATTATTTTTTGCCTTGAAGACTAACTCGTCAGGGAGCTCCGCGCAGCAGGTTAAAATTGTCATCTCTTTGCTGCGTGGCGATCCCCAGGATTGGGCGTTTTCTTTGAAACCAGATGATCCTATTCTGACTAATGTGAATGCATTTTTTCAGGCCTTGGGGTTGTTGTATGAAGAACCTAATGCCATTGATCAGGCTGAAAAGACCCTGCTGGCATTGAACCAGGGTCGAGATTCTGCAGAATTGTACTGTCAAAAATTCCGAAAGTGGGCGTACAGTACTTACTACCTGGAATGATAATGCCTTGGCTGCTCTCTTTCGGAAGGGGTTGTCAGAAGCCGTAAAAGATACTATGGTGGGATTTCCTGTTCCCTCTGGTCTTGACGATTCTATGTCATTAGCCATTCAGGTTGATCGGCGTCTGCGTGAACGCAAAGCTGCACGAGAGGTGTTGCCACCTGTTGAACAAATGTCTGAACCTATGCAATGTGATAGAGTTTTGTCCAGAGAGCAGCGTCAGGAGTTCAGAAGGCGTAATAAGTTGTGTTTTTTCTGTGGAGATGCCTCGCATATTATTTCTGTCTGTCCTAAACGAGAGAAACGCTTTGCACACACGTTTTCTGTTGGTGGTGTTCAACCTAAGTTTCTTCTGGCTATTACGCTGATCTGCTCCCTGTCCACATTTTCCGCCAAGGCTTTTGTGGATTCGGGACCAGCCCTAAACCTAATGGACTTGGATTTTGCTAAACGTTGTGGAATTCCGATGACACCTCTGCAGACGCCTATCCCTTTGAGGGGGATTGATGCTACTCCTTTGGGTAAAAATAAACCTCAGTTTTGGACCCAGGTGGTAATGCGGGTTGCCCCAGACCATCAAGAAAATTGCAGATTTTTGGTGTTACATAATCTGCATGATACTATTGTTCTGGGGTTTCCCTGGTGACAAATTCATAATCCAGTTTTGGACTGGAAATCTGTGTCTGTGGTGAGTTGGGGTTGTCGGTGTGCCTTTAGTGAGGCTCCGGTGTTTTCCACCTCTCCTCAGTTGCATGATGTTCCTGATTATTTGGCGGACTTTTATGATGTATTTAGTGAGAATGAGTCTGCGTCTCTGCCTCCTCATAGGAGTTATGACTGTGCAATTGAACTGAGCCCGGGGTGTAAATTTCCCAAGGGTCGGCTCTTCAATTTATCTGTACCCGAGCACGAGGCTATGCGATCCTATATTAAGGAGGCGTTGGAGAAGGGTCATATTAGACCATCCTCGTCACCCTTAGGTGCCGGGTTTTTTTTTGTAGCCAAAAAGGATGGATCATTAAGACCTTGTATTGATCATCGTGCCCTCAACAAAATTACTGTTAAATATCAGTATCCGTTACCCCTGATTTCTGATCTATTCTCCAGAGTTAAAGGTGCTTGCTGGTTTACCAAGCTTGACCTCAGGGAGGCGTATAATCTTATTCGCATTAAGCATGGGGATGAATGGAAGACGGCATTTAATACTCCGGAGGGACATTTTGAGTACCTGGTGATGCCTTTTGGGCTCACTAATGCCCCTTCTGTCTTCCAGTGATTCATGAACGATATTTTCCGAGATTTTGTCGATAAATTTTTGATTATCTATCTGGATGATATTTTGATCTTCTCCAAGGATTGGGATTCTCATGTGGAACATATTCGGACTGTGTTCCGGAACTTGAGGGAGAATTCCCTGTATGTCAAAGGATCTAAATGCCTTTTTGGAGTACAGAGGATTTCTTTTTTGGGATTTATTTTGTCCCCGTCAACTATTGAAATGGACCCGGCCAAGGTACAGGCCATTTACGATTGGGTTCAGCCCACTTCTTTGAAGGCCCTCCAGAAGTTTTTGGGTTTTGCTAATTTTTATCTAAAATTTATAGCAAAATTTTCTAGTATTGCCAAGCCATTGACTGATTTGACTAAGAAGGGTGCTGATGTGTTAAATTGGTCTCCGGAGGCTGTTTCTTCCTTTCAGGAGCTGAAGCGAAGATTCACCTCCGCCCTGGTTTTGTGGCAACCTGATGTCTCACTTCCATTCCAGGTTGAGGTGGATGCTTCTGAGATTGGTGCAGGATCTGTTTTGTCCCAAAAGGATCCTGTAACATCTAAAATGAATCCCTGTGCTTTCTTTTCCCGAAAGTTCTCTCCATCTGAATGTAACTATGATGTGGGGAATCGGGAACTGTTGGCCATGAAATGGGCATTTGAGGAGTGGAGACATTGGTTGGAGGGAGCTAAGCATCAAGTCGTGGTCCTCACTGACCACAATAATTTGATTTACCTAGAGTCGACTAAGCGCTTGAACCCTAGACAGGCTAGGTGGGCCTTGTTTTTTACACGTTTTGATTTTGTGGTTTCTTTTCTTCCTGGAACTAAGAATGTCAAGGCAGACGCTGTTATGATTGAGTCACCGTAGGAGGCAGACACAAAAATAGAAGCTACGTCCAGAAAACCTGAGAAGTTGGCAACTATCAGATTGCAGACCCCTGAACCTATCAACACAACTAGCAGTAGCCGTGGGGGGTTCCTACGATGCCCTAGACCCCTCGATCACAGCCGGAGCGCTAAATAGCCTAAAGACAGAAAAGGAAATCTAAACTGCCCCAGAGCAGACCCCAAAGTAAAAGGCAGCCCCCAACATATAATGACGGTGAAGCAAGATGAAAAAACACTCACACAGATAGAAAGATAGGCTGAGCAAACGATGGGGCCCAAGCTAGCTAAACAGAACAGGAAAGGAAGGTTGCTGTCTGCAATCTGCCAAAACCCTATCAAAGACATAAGCCAACAAGCTGATATGAAAAAGACCCTGAAGCAGCTAGGCTTCAAAAACTAAATCAGCACTCAGGTATTTTCAGAAGACAGAGCTAAAGGAATTCAGCACACCCCAGCAGGGAATGGCAGAAAACCAGAAAAACAAAGCAAAACAAAGTCCAAGCACAAATGCAAAAGGCCGAGCAGAAAACTTAGTTTTAGAGGAGCAGGAATTCAGACTGGTCTCCAAGGATCCCACAGAGAAATCACCCGCAGGGCAGAAGGGCGTCGGCAGCCTTATATCCAGTCAGTAACTCCACTCAGCCAGTCATCATCATCAGACTCAGGTGTTTGATAATCAGGCTCACTACCTTTCTTTACCAGAAGAGGGAGTTCCTCGGGCCTCAGTAGTGAAGGGGAAAATGAACTCACAACAGTACCTCCCCCTTGAGGAGGGGTCACCGAACCCTCAACCACGCCACCAGGGCGATCAGGGTGAGCCCGATGAAAGGCACGCACCAATCTTTTGGCATGAACATCAGAGGCAGAGACCCAGGAATTAACCTCCTGACCATAACCCTTCCACTTAACCAAATACTGGAGTCTCTGTCTAGCTAGACGGGAATCCAGTACTTTCTCTACCTCATATTCCATGTTACCTTCAACCAATACAGGGTCTGGAGGTGCCACCCCCGGAACAACAGGTTCAACAAACCTCTTCAACAAAGATTTATGGAACACATTATGGATTTTAAATGTGACAGGAAGAGCCAAACGAAATGAGACCGGATTAATAATCTCCAAAATCTTGTAAGGTCCAATAAATCTAGGCTTAAACTTAGGAGAAGCCACCTTCATAGCAATATTTTTTGATGATAACCACACCATATCACCAACCTTAAACTGGGGACCAATGGTCCTATGTCGGTTGGAAAACCGCTGGGCCTTTTCCTGGGAGAGAGATAACTTATCCACCACTTAGTCCCAGATCTGGTGCATTCTCTCCACCACAGTGTCAACACCTGGGCAGGCAGAGGGCTCCACCTGCCCTGAAGAAAATCGAGGATGAAACCCAAAGTTACAAAAAAAAGGTGACATCAAAGTGGCAGAACTAGCTCTATTATTTAAATCAAATTCGGCCAAGGGCAAAAATGAAACCCAATCATCCTGATCAGCAGAAATAAAACATCTCAAATATGACTCCAAGGTCTGGTTTGTTCTCTCTGTCTGCCCATTGGTCTGAGGGTGAAAAGCAGAGGAGAAGGACAACTGAATTCCCAGCTTGGAACAGAAAGTTCTCCTAAACCTAGACACAAACTGGACTCCTCTGTCAGATACAATGTTCTCAGGAATCCCGTGCAAGCGAACCACCTGTTGTAAAAACAGGGGCACCAACTCAGAGGAAGACGGCAACTTAGGGAGTGGTACAAGATGAACCATCTTAGAGAACCTATCACAAATCACCCAAATAACAGTCATCCTTTGAGAGACAGGCATATCAGAGATGAAATCCATTGAAATATGGGTCCATGGCCTCTTGGGGACAGGCAAAGGCATCAACAACCCACTAGAGCGAGAACACGATTTAGACCGGGAGCATGTCCCACAGGACTGCACAAAATTCCTGACATCACGAGACAAGGAGGGCCACCAAAAAGACCGACTCACCAGATCTCTAGTACCAAAAATACCTGGATGACCAGCCAAAGCAGAGCAATGAACTTCAGACATCACTCTCTTCTTCCACTGGTCAGGAACATACAACTTTCCACTGGGACAACGCTCAGGTTTGTCCTCCTGGAACTCTTCCAGAGCACGTCTCAAATCGGGAGAGATGGCAGAAAGAACTACCCCTTCGCCTAAGATGGTAGCAGGCTTGGTCACCACAGGAGAATCAGCAAAGAAGCTCCTAGAGAGGGCGTCTGCCTTGACATTCTTAGTTCCAGGAAGAAAAGAAACCACAAAATCAAAACGTGTAAAAAACAAGGCCCACCTAGCCTGTCTAGGGTTCAAGCGCTTAGCCGACTCTAGGTAAATCAAATTCTTGTGGTCAGTGAGGACCACGACTTGATGCTTAGCTCCCTCCAACCAATGTCTCCACTCCTCAAATGCCCATTTCATGGCCAACAGTTCCCGATTCCCCACATCATAGTTACGTTCAGATGGAGAGAACTTTCGGGAAAAGAAAGCACAGGGATTCATTTTAGATGTTACAGGATCCTTTTGGGACAAAACAGCTCCTGCACCAATCTCAGAAGCATCCACTTCTACCTGGAACGGAAGTGAGACATCAGGTTGCCGCAAAACCGGGGCGGAGGTGAATCTTCGCTTCAGCTCCTGAAAGGAAGAAACAGCCTCCGGAGACCAATTTAACACATCAGCACTCTTCTTAGTCAGTCAATGGCTTGGCAATACTAGAAAATTTTGCTATAAATTTCCGATAAAAATTAGCAAAACCCAAAAACTTCTGGAGGGCCTTTAAAGAAGTGGGCTGAACCCAATCGTAAATGGCCTGTACCTTGGCCGGGTCCATTTCAATAGTTGACGGGGACAAAATAAATCCCAAAAAAGAAATCCTCTGTACTCCAAAAAGGCATTTAGATCCTTTGACATACAGGGAATTCTCCCTCAAGATCCGGAACACAGTCCGAATATGTTCCACATGAGAATCCCAATCCTTGGAGAAGATCAAAATATCATCCAGATAGATAATCAAAAATTTATCGACAAAATCTCGGAAAATATCGTTCATGAAGCACTGGAAGACAGAAGGGGCATTAGTGAGCCCAAAAGGCATCACCAGGTACTCAAAATGTCCCTCCGGAGTATTAAACGCCGTCTTCCATTCATCCCCATGCTTAATGCGAATAAGATTATACGCCCCCTGAGGTCAACCTTGGTAAACCAGCAAGCACCTTTAACTCTGGAGAATAGATCAGAAATCAGGGGTAACGGATACTGATATTTAACAGTAATTTTGTTGAGGGCACGATAATCAATACAAGGTTTTAATGATCCATCCTTTTTGGCTACAAAAAAAAAACGGCACCTAAGGGTGAAGAGGATGGTCTAATATGACCCTTCTCCAATGCCTCCTTAATATAGGATCGCATAGCCTCGTGCTCGGGTACACATAGATTGAAGGGCCGACCCTTGGGAAATTTACACCCCGGGCTCAGTTCAATTGCACAGTCATAACTCCTATGAGGAGGCAGAGACGCAGACTCATTCTCACTGAATACATCATAAAAGTCAGCCAAATAATCAGGAACATCATGCGACTGGGGAGAGGTGGAAAACACCGGAGCCTCACTAAAGGCACACCGACAACGCCAACTCACCACAGACACAGATTTCCAATCCAAAACTGGATTATGAATTTGTAACCAGGGAAACCCCAGAACAATAGTATCATGCAGATTATGCAACTCCAAAAATCTGCAATTTTCTTGATGGTCTGGGGCGACCCGCATTACCACCTGGGTCCAAAACTGAGGTTTATTTTTAGCCAAAGGAGTAGCATCAATCCCCCTCAAAGGGATAGGCGTCTGCAGAGGTGTCATCGGAAATCCACAACGTTTAGCAAAATCCAAGTCCATTAGGTTTAGGGCTGCTCCCGAATCCACAAAAGCCTTGGCGGAAAATGTGGACAGGGAGCAGATCAGAGTAATAGCCAGACGAAACTTAGGTTGAACACCACCAACAGAAAACGTGTGTGCAAAGCGTTTCTCTCATTTAGGACAGACAGAAATAATATGCAAGGCATCTCCACAGAAAAAACACAACTTATTACGCCTTCTGAACTCCTGACGCTGCTCTCTCCTCACGCAGCAAAGAGATGACAATTTTAACCTGCTGCGCGGAGCTCCCTGACGAGTTAGGCTTCAAGGCAAAAAATAATTTACAATTATTTTTGAAATTCAAAAATTTAGACCGATCCCCAAAAAATACATCAGGTGTAGGAATCTTTGGTTCAGCAGCATGTGAATGAGCAAGGTAGGCAGAAATTCCCCGCACTTCCGCAGCGAGCTGCTCCACACGATCAGACAATTGCTTTATCTCCATTGAGAGAAAAAAAAATTCCCCCTACGGCCTCAGAGATATAGAGGAAAAAATATACACACTTTTTTTTTTTTTACAATTCTTTCCTGCTATTGAGTACCCTAGGATCTGCGGTATGGCGGGTGATTCTGTTATGATTGAGTCACCGTAGGAGGCAGACACAAAAATAGAAGCTACGTCCAGAAAACCTGAGAAGTTGGCAACTATCAGATTGCAGACCCCTGAACCTATCAACACAACTAGCAGTAGCCGTGGGGGGTTCCTACGATGCCCTAGACCCCTCGATCACAGCCGGAGCGCTAAATAGTCTAAAGACAGAAAAGGAAATCTAAACTGCCCCAGAGCAGACCCCAAAGTAAAAGGCAGCCCCCAACATAGAATGACGGTGAAGCAAGATGAAAAAACACTCACACAGATAGAAAGATAGGCTGAGCAAACGATGGGGCCCAAGCTAGCTAAACAGAACAGGAAAGGAAGGTTGCTGTCTGCAATCTGCCAAAACCCTATCAAAGACATAAGCCAACAAGCTGATATGAAAAAGACCCTGAAGCAGCTAGGCTTCAAAAACTAAATCAGCACTCAGGTATTTTCAGAAGACAGAGCTAAAGGAATTCAGCACACCCTAGCAGGGAATGGCAGAAATCCAGAAAAACAAAGCAAAACAAAGTCCAAGCACAAATGCAAAAGGCCGAGCAGAAAACTTAGCTTTAGAGGAGCAGGAATTCAGACTGGTCTCCAAAGATCCCGCAGAGAAATCACCCGCAGGGCAGAAGGACGTAGGCAGCCTTATATCCAGTCAGTAACTCCACTCAGCCAGTCATCATCATCAGACTCAGGTGTTTGATAATCAGGCTCACTACCTTTCTTTACCAGAAGAGGGAGTTCCTCGGGCCTCAGTAGTGAAGGGGAAAATGAACTCACAACAAGACGCCCTCTCTAGGAGCTTCTTTGCTGATTCTCCTGTGGTAACCAAGCCTGCTACCATCTTAGGCGAAGGGGTAGTTCTTTCTGCCATCTCGCCCGATTTGAGACGTGCTCTGGAAGAGTTCCAGGAGGACAAACCTGAGCGTTGTCCCAGTGGAAAGTTGTATGTTCCTGACCAGTGGAAGAAGAGAGTGATGTCTGAAGTTCATTGCTCTGCTTTGACTGGTCATCCAAGTATTTTTGGTACTAGAGATCTGGTGAGTCGGTCTATTTGGTGGCCCTCCTTGTCTCGTGATGTCAGGAATTTTGTGCAGTCCTGTGGGACGTGCTCCCGGTCTAAATCGTGTTCTCGCTCTAGTGGGTTGTTGATGCCTTTGCCTGTCCCCAAGAGGCCATGGACCCATATTTCAATGGATTTCATCTCTGATATGCCTGTCTCTCAAAGGATGACTGTTATTTGGGTGATTTGTGATAGGTTCTCTAAGATGGTTCATCTTGTACCACTCCCTAAGTTGCCGTCTTCCTCTGAGTTGGTGCCCCTGTTTTTGCAACAGGTGGTTCGCTTGCACGGGATTCCTGAGAACATTGTATCTGACAGAGGAGTTCAGTTTGTGTCTAGATTTTGGAGAACTTTCTGTTCCAAGCTGGGAATTCAGTTGTCCTTCTCTTCTGCTTTTCACCCTCAGACCAATGGGCAGACAGAGAGAACAAACCAGACCTTGGAGCCATATTTGAGATGTTTTATTTCCGCTGATCAGGATGATTGGGTTTCATTTTTGCCCTTGGCCGAATTTGCTTTAAATAATAGAGCTAGTTCTGCCACTTTGATGTCACCTTTTTTTTGTAACTTTGGGTTTCATCCTCGATTTTCTTCAGGGCAGGTGGAGCCCTCTGCCTGCCCAGGTGTTGACACTGTGGTGGAGAGAATGCACCAGATCTGGGACCAAGTGGTGGATAAGTTATCTCTCTCCCAGGAAAAGGCCCAGCGGTTTTCCAACCGACATAGGACCATTGGTCCCCAGTTTAAGGTTGGTGATATGGTGTGGTTATCATCAAAAAATATTGCTATGAAGGTGGCTTCTCCTAAGTTTAAGCCTAGATTTATTGGACCTTACAAGATTTTGGAGATTATTAATCCGGTCTCTTTTCGTTTGGCTCTTCCTGTCACATTTAAAATCCATAATGTGTTCCATAAATCTTTGTTGAAAAGGTTTGTTGAACCTGTTGTTCCGGGGGTGGCACCTCCAGACCCTGTATTGGTTGAAGGTAACATGGAATATGAGGTAGAGAAAGTACTGGATTCCCGTCTGGCTAGACGGAGACTCCAGTATTTGGTTAAGTGGAAGGGTTATGGTCAGGAGGATAATTCCTGGGTCTCTGCCTCTGATATTCATGCCAAAAGATTGGTGCGTGCCTTTCATCGGGCTCACCCTGATCGCCCTGGTGGCGTGGTTGAGGGTTCGTTGACCCCTCCTCAAGGGGGAAGTACTGTTGTGAGTTCATTTTCCCCTTCACTACTGAGGCCCGAGGAACTCCCTCTTCTGGTAAAGAAAGGTAGTGAGCCTGATTATCAAACACCTGAGCCTAATGATGATGACTGGCTGAGTGGAGTTACTGACTGGATATAAGGCTGCCAACGCCCTTCTGCCCTGCGGGTGATTTCTCTGTGGGATCCTTGGAGACCAGTCTGAATTCCTGCTCTTCTAAAGCTAAGTTTTCTGCTCGGCTTTTTGCATTTGTGCTTTGACTTTGTTTTTGCTTTGTTTTTCTGGATTTCTGCCATTCCCTGCTGGGGTGAGCTGAATTCCTTTAGCTCTGTCTTCTGAAAATACCTGAGTGCTGATTTAGTTTTTGAAGCCTAGCTGCTTCAGGGTCTTTTTCCATATCAGCTTGTTGGCTTATGTCTTTGATAGGGTTTTGGCAGATTGCAGTCAGCAACCTTCCTTTTCTGTTCTGTTTAGTTAGCTTGGGCCCCATCGTTTGCTCAGCCTATCTTTCTATCTGTGTGAGTGTTTTTTCATCTTGCTTCACCGTCATCATATGTTGGGGGCTGCCTTTTACTTTGGGGTCTGCTCTGGGGCAGTTTAGATTTCCTTTTCTGTCTTTAGGCTATTTAGCGCTCCGGCTGTGATCGAGGGGTCTAGGGCACCGTAGGAACCCCCCACGGCTACTGCTAGTTGTGTTGATAGGTTCAGGGGTCTGCAATCTGATAGTTGCCAACTTCTCTGGTTTTCTGGACGTAGCTTCTATTTTTGTGTCTGCCTCCTACGGTGACTCAATCATAACACACATGTCAGCTGTTAAAAGCAGCTGACATGTCGCGGCTTTGAGGTGGGCTCACCGCCGGAGCCCACTTCAAAGCGGGGATACTGCCAGCTGACGTACTATTCCTTCAGCTGGCAGTAAGGGGTTAAGAAACAACAGTTTATAGTCTAAGACGCTACATACATGTGCATCGATGTCAGTAGCAAAAGCAATTGTTCAAAAGTGTTTAGCAGACGACTTTTGTTTATAATCTGTGTCAGATGCTTCTCGAATAAGATTCCAGCAATAGTCAGCCAGCATTGACATACTCCACTTTCCCTGGTACCTTTTCTCCATCAGTGCAATGTCTTGGTGAAATCTTTCACCGTGTTCATCGTTAACGGCACCAAGATTGGCTGGAAAAAAAGTCCAAGTGAGAGTGTAGAAAATGCATTTTTAGTGACATATTACATTTCATCAAATGATATGCTGTGAGCATGTTGTCCACGAGTTGTTCAAAGTTCGGTGCCCTGTTGTTGCCAAGGAAGTTGAAGGTCACATCTTTAAAGGCTCTCCATGCCACTTGTTCAGCACCTTGCAAAAGACCATCAAAGCTACTGTAATTCATTATATCTCTGATCTGTGGGCCAATAAAAATGTTTGCATCACTTAATCTTGGAAATTTCTGTCACAAGTAAGAAAAGGCTTCTGATTCTTTGTTCATTGCTTTGACAAAATTCTTCATATGCCCAAGTTTAATATGCAAAGGAGGGAGAAATATCTTTGCTGGATCAATGCGAGGGTTATGTTTAACATTCTTCTGTCCAGCAACCAGGTTTTTGCGGAGTGGCCAGTCTTTTCTGAAATAGTGCATTCCTCGTGCACGACTGTCACACTGACAAATAAAACAACAATACTTGGTATATCTAAGCTGCAGTCCAAGAAGAAGTGCAACAACTTTTGATCACCACATATGTTCCAGTTATAATTTCTATAATTAATGTGTGTCAACAGTTAATCCATATTCTCATACGTTTCTTTCATGTGTATGGCATGTCCAATAGGTATAGTAGGATAGATATTTCCATTGTGTAGTAAAACAGCCTTCAGATTTAAAACTGACGAGTCAATGAACAGTTGCCATTCCTTCAAGTCATGTTTGCATCCAAGAGTACCAAACAACTCCAAGACGTCGTTGCAAAAGGTTAAACTGTCAACAAGGTTGAAAAATTGATTAAGGTCTTCTTGACGAATGCGAAAAACAGAAACTCTTGTTCCTGGTAATAAGAGATTCCGTTCTTATAGCCTTGATCCCAATAATTCTGCCTGCCTCTTTGATAATTTGAAATCTCTGACCAAGTCACTCAGATCAGCTTGACTGAACAGATGTGGATTAGATGTAGAAGGCTCAAAGTCTGGGTCTGCAGCAGTTTCATTTTCCACTGACATTGTTAGTTCATCTTCGTCATCCTCGATTGTCCATACTGTGTGCGGCTTTGGAACATGAAGACTTTCATTGTGTGGCACTGGTCTTATGACCGAAGGAAGATTAGGATATTCTATTGATTTCTTGTTCTTTGCTGAATATCCTGTTACATTTGTAAGGCAGAAGTAGCAATCTGTTACATGATCTCTCTGCCCTCTCCATATCATTGGGACAGCGAACGGCATTGAAGATCGTGATCCATTCAGCCATGCTCTAAGTATGTCAGTATTGTCTTTTGATTCATCCCATGCCCCGTAGATGTGGCATGCTCCGTACACTGTCAGCCGAATGATTGACTGCGCCTGCGCGGAATTTGCATAATAAGTGCTTGCATATGTGTAGATCAGCGATTTATGTTATTTCAGTGGAAAAATCAGAATATACTGTTTCAGAAAAAGTTCACATGAGTTTTTGGAATTATAACAGAATACTATAATGTTTCATATCCTTTCTCAAAAACCTTACGTGATAGGAAAAATCTGAAGTCATTTCCGAAATCAGCATGAAAAAAATCTATCAGGAACACTCAAATTTGTCTGAGGGACAAAACCTAGGTAACACAGTGATATCTTTGAAAAGTCCAGATACACAGCACTTGGTAGAATGGGGAATTTTTATCCCTCTTACAAAATGGGTCAACCGACTGTTTCATTCTTTCTTTATGGGGCTGTGAGGGAGCGCCAGGGCCGTAGTCGTAGTTGAGAGTATGTGCTTTAACGTGCCCTGGTCTCCCATCACATGAATATAATGTCCTCTCTGCAGCATATCTTCTGCTTCACTTTCTGCATCATCAGGGACCCATCGGGCTGACTGAAGTTCCACTGCTGCCGTTGTTGCGCATAAAGAGACAGAGTCCTTTTCAAACTTAAAGCGTAACACTTTACTTTCCTCATTTCCCAGCACAACCTTGTCAGTAACAACATCAGCATAGAGTTCCACACAGTCCACATTCTCTACTTTCCCTGCGCTCTTTTCTACATCCTTCAGTACATTACGGGGTTGTACCAACTCTCACGATAACACTGCGCCCTCCCTGTTCAGACACTCTGCGCTTGGGGGTCCCCTCAGCCATTTCACCCCAGATCTGAGGGCATCAGCCCATGTGATGATCTGCCACATGAATAGCATCCTGCGTCCCAGTACTGCTCAGGACCACTTCTCAAGCTTCTGCTCCACACTGTTGTCAGACTGCTGTTGTCCTTGCTGCATACTACAGGTCCTGGATGGCAAAGCTATCTTCCTTGAACAATACGGAGTCCAGCCTCGCTACACGGGCCCTCTGGGCCTTCTGGGCTCACAGGCCCGACTGTTGTGAGTTCATTTTCCCCTTCACCGTCGATGTCTGATGAACTGCCTCTTCTGGTGAAGGAAGGTAGTGAGGCTGATTATCAAACACCTGATCTGGTAGATGATGACTGGGTAACAGGCACTTCTGACTGGATATAAGGCAGCCGACGCCCTTCTGAGTCGCTGGTGATTTCTCTGCTGGATTCTTGGAGACCAGTCTGATTCCTGCTTCCCAAAGATAAGTTTTTGCTCTGCTATTGAACTTATTAGTTTTGTTTTGTTTACCTAGTTTTTTGGAGTTCAGCCATCCCCGGTCGGGGGCGTGCTGAGTTCCATTTTTGTATCTGATCAGTTTGTCTCTTTGCTCTGTCTTCAGAATTTACCTGAGTGCTGATATAGCCATTTTGAAGTCCTAGCGACTTCAGGGCCTGTTTTTCCTATCAGACAGTTGGGACATTTTTTGGTAGGGTTTTTTACAGTTGCAGACAGCAGCTTTTCTATCCTGTCCTTTTTAGTTAGCTTGGGCCCCATCGTTTGCTCAACCTATCTTTCTATCTGTGTTAGTGTTTTCATCTTGCTTCACCGTCATTATATGTTGGGGGGCTGCCTTTTGCTTTGGGGTCTGCTCTGGGGCAGTTTAGATTTCCCCTTTCTTTCTTTAGGCCTATTTAGTTCTCCGGCTGTGATCGAGGGGTCTAGGGCATCGTAGGAACCCCCCACAACTACTGTTAGTTGTTGTGGATAGGATCAAGGGTCTGCAATCTGATAGCTACCAACCTCTCCGTTTTTTTGAACTTAGCTTGTATTTTTGTTTTTCCTCCTTTGGTGACTCATTCATAACAGAATCATCAGCCATACTGCAGATACTCAATAGCAGGAAAGAATTGTAAAAAAAAACAAAAAAAAAAAAAGAGAGTTTGTCAGAATTTTTTTTTTGTGTATATTTTTTCCTCTATGTCTCTGAGGCCGTAGGGGGAATTTTTTTTTTTTCTTTCTCAATGGAGATGAAGCAATTGTCTGATCGTGTGGAGCAGCTCACTGCTGAAGTGCGGGGAATTTCCACCTATCTTGCTCATTCACATGCTGCTGAACCAAAGATCCCTACTCCTGATGTGTTTTTTGCGGATCGGCCTAAATTTTTGAATTTTAAGAATAATTGTAAACTATTTTTTGCCCTGAAGCCTAACTCGTCGGGGAGCTCCGCGCAGCAGGTTAAAATTGTCATCTCTTTGCTGCGCGGCGATCCCCAGGATTGGGCGTTTTCTTTGAAACCTGATTATCCTATTCTTACTAATGTGAACCCATTTTTTCAAGCCTTGGGGTTGTTGTAGGATGAACCTAATGATATTGATCAGGCTGAAAAGGCCCTGTTGGCATTGAGCCAGGGTCGGGTTTCTGCAGAATTGTACTGTCAAAAATTCCAAAAGTGGGCGGTCCTTACTACCTGGAATGATGGTGCCTTGGCAGCTCTTTTTCGGAAGTGTTTATCAGAAACCGTAAAAGATACTATGGTGGGATTTCCTGTACCCTCTGGTCTTGACGATTCTATGTCATTGGCCATTCAGGTTGATCGGCATTTGCGTGAACGCAAAACCGCATGAGAGGTGTTGCCACCTGTTGAACAAATGTCTGAACCTATGCAATGTGATAGAGTTTTGTCTAGGGCGCAACATCAGGAGTTCAGAAGGCGTAATAAGCTGTGTTTCTTCTTTGGTGATGCCTCGCATATCATTTCTGTCTGCCCTAAACGAGAGAAACGTTTTGCACACACATTTGCTGTGGGTGGTGTTCAACCTAAGTTTCTTCTGGCAATTACTCTGATCTGCTCCCTGTCAACATTTTCCACTAAGGCTTTTGTGGATTCGGGAGCAGCTCTGAACCTGATGGACTTGGATTTTGCTAAACGTTGTGGATTTCCTATGACACCTCTGCGGACGCCTATCCCTTTGAGGGGTATTGATGCTACTCCTTTGGCGAAGAATAAACCTCAGTTTTGGACCCAGGTGGTAATGCGGGTCGCCCCAGATCATCAAGAGAATTGCAGGTTTTTGGTGTTGCATAATTTGCATGATACCATTGTTCTGGGGTTTCCCTGGTTGCAAATCCATAATCCAGTTTTGGATTGGAAATCTGTGTCTGTGGTGAGTTGGGGTTGTCGGTGTGCCCTTAGTGATGCTCCTGTTTTCTCCACCTCTCCCCAGTCGCATGATGTTCCTGACTATTTGGCTGATTTTTATGATGTATTTAGTGAGAATGAGTCTGCGTCTTTGCCTCCTCATAGGAGTTATGACTGTGCAATTGAGCTGAGCCCTGGGTGTAAATTTCCCAAGGGTCGATTTTCAAATTATCTGTACCCGAGCACGAGGCTATGCTATCCTATATTAAGGAGTCGTTGGAGAAGGGTCATATTAGACCATCCTCTTCACCCTTAGGTGCTGGGTTTTTTTTCGTGGCTAAGAAAGATGGGTCATTAAGGCCTTGTATTGACTATTGTTCCCTCAACAAAATTACTGTTAAATATCAGTATCCGTTACCCCTGATTTATGATCTATTCTCCAGAGTTAAAGGTGCTTGCTGGTTTACAAAGCTTGATCTCAGGGGGGGCATATAATCTTATTCGCATTAAGCATGGGGATGAATGGAAGACGGCGTTTAATACTCCGGAGGGACATTTTGAGTACCTGGTGATGCCTTTTGGGCTCACTAATGCCCCTTCTGTCTTCCAGTGCTTCATGAATGATATTTTCCGAGACTTGGTGGATAAATTTTTGATCATCTATCTGGATGATATTTTGATCTTTTCCAAGGATTGGGACTCTCATGTGGAACATGTTCGGACTGTGTTCCGGATTTTGAGGGAGAATTCCCTGTATGTCAAGGATCGAAATGCCTTTTTGGTGTACAGAGGATTTCATTTTTGGGATTTATTTTGTCTCCGTCAACTATTGAAATGGACCCGGCCAAGGTACAGGCCATTTATGATTGGGTTCAGCCCACTTCTTTGAAGGCCCTCCAGAAGTTTTTGGGTTTTGCTAATTTTTACCGTAAATTTATAGCTAATTTTTCTGGTATTGCCAAACCATTGACTGATTTGACTAAGAAGGGTGCTGATGTGCTGAATTGGTCTCCGGAGGCTGTTTCTTCCTTTCAGGAGCTGAAGCGAAGGTTCACTTCTGCTCCGGTTTTGCGGCAACCTGATGTCTCACTCCCGTTTCAGGTAGAGGTGGACGCTTCTGAGATTGGTGCACGAGCTGTTTTGTCCCAAAAAGATCCTGTAACATCTAAAATGAATCCATGTGCTTTCTTTTCCCGAAAGTTCTCCCCATCCGAACGTAACTATGATGTGGGGAATCAGGAACTCTTAGCCATGAAATGGGCATTTGAGGAGTGGAGACGTTGGTTGGAGGGAGCTAAACATCAAGTCGTAGTCCTTACTGACCACAAGAATTTGATTTACCTGGAGTCGGCCAAACGCTTGAATCCTAGACAGGCTAGGTGGGCCTAGTTTTTCACACATTTTGATTTTGTGGTCTGTTTCCTTCCGGGCACTTAGATTGTCAAGGCAGACACCCTCTCTAGGAGTTTCTTTGCTGATTCTCCTGTTGTGACCAAGTCTGCTACCATCTTAGGTGAGGGGGTAGTTCTTTCTGCCATCTCGCCCGATTTGAGACGTGCTCTGGAAGAGTTTCAGGAGGACAAGCCTGAGCGTTGTCCCATTGGAAAATTGTATGTTCCTGACCAGTGAAGGAAGAGAGTGATGTCTGAAGTTCATTGCTCTGCATTGGCTGGTCATCCAGGTATATTTGGTACTAGAGATTTGGTGAGTCGGTCTTTTTGGTGGCCCGCCTTGTCTCGTGAAGTCAGGAATTTTGTGCAGTCCTGTGGGACTTGCTCTCGGTCTAAACCTTGTTCTCGCTCTAGTGGGTTGTTGATGCCTTTGCCGGTGCCCAGGAGGCCATGGACCCATACTTCAATGGATTTTATCTCTGATATGCCTGTCTCTCAGAGAATGACTGTTGTTTGGGTGATCTGTGATAGATTCTCTAAGATGGTTCATCTTGTACCACTCCCTAAGTTGCCATCTTCCTCAGAGTTGGTGCCCTTGTTTTTGCAACAGGTGGTTCGCTTGCACGGGATTCATGAGAACATTGTATCTGACAGAGGAGTTCAGTTTGTGTCTAGATTTTGGAGGACTTTCTGTTCCAAGCTGGGAATTCAGTTGTCCTTCTCCTCTGAGTTTCACCCTCAGACAAATGGGCAGACAGAGAGAACAAACCAGACTTTGGAGTCGTATTTGAGATGTTTTATTTCTGCTGATCAGGATGATTGGGTTTCATTTTTGCCCTTGGCCGAATTTGCTTTAAATAATAGAGCTAGTTCTGCCACTTTGATGTCACCTTTTTTTTGTAACTTTGGGTTTCATCCTCGATTCTCTTCAGGGCAGGTGGAGCCTTCTGCCTGCCCAGGTGTTGACACTGTGGTGGAGAGAATGCACCAGATCTGGGACCAAGTGGTGGATAAGTTATCTCTCTCCCAGGAAAAGGCCCAGCGGTTTTCCAATCGACATAGGACCATTGGTCCCCAGTTTAAGGTGGGTGATATGGTTTGGTTGTCATCAAAGAATATCGCTATGAAGGTGGCTTCTCCAAAGTTTAAACCTAGATTTATCGGACCTTACAAGATTTTGGAGATTCTTAATCCAGTCTCTTTTTGATTGGCTCTTCCTGTTACATTTAAGATCCATAACGTGTTTCATAAGTCTCTGTTAAAGAGGTTTGTTGAGCCAGTAGTTCCTGTGGTGGCACTTCCTGACCCGGTATTGGTTGAGGGTAATGTGGAATATGAGGTTGAGAAGATACTGGATTCTCGCCTGGCTAGACGGAGACTCCAGTATTTGGTTAAATGGAAGGGTTATGGCCAGGAGGATAATTCTTGGGTCCCTGCATCCGATATTCATGCCGAAAGATTGGTTTGTGCCTTTCATCGGGCCCATCCTGATCGCCCTGGTGGCGTGGATGAGGGTTCGGTGACCCCTCCTCAAGGGGGAGGTACGGTTGTGAGTTCATTTTCCCCTTCACCGTCGATGTCTGATGAACTGCCTCTTCTGGTGAAGGAAGGTAGTGAGGCTGATTATCAAACACCTGATCTGGTAGATGATGACTGGGTAACAGGCACTTCTGACTGGATATAAGGCAGCCGACGCCCTTCTGAGTCGCTGGTGATTTCTCTGCTGGATTCTTGGAGACCAGTCTGATTCCTGCTTCCCAAAGATAAGTTTTTGCTCTGCTATTGAGCTTATTAGTTTTGTTTTGTTTACCTTGGTTTTTGGAGTTCAGCCATCCCCGTTCGGGGGGGTGCTGAGTTCCATTTTTGTCTCTGATCAGTTTGTCTCTTTGCTCTGTCTTCAGAATTTACCTGAGTGCTGATATAGTCATTTTGAAGTTCTAGCGACTTCAGGGCCTGTTTTTCCTATCAGACGGTTGGGACATTTTTTGGTACGGTTTTTTACGGATTGCAGACAGCAGCTTTTCTATCCTGTCCTTTTTAGTTAGCTTGGGCCCCATCGTTTGCTCAACCTATCTTTCTATCTGTGTTAGTGTTTTCATCTTGCTTCACCGTCATTATATGTTGGGGGGCTGCCTTTTGCTTTGGGGTCTGCTCTGGGGCAGTTTAGATTTCCCCTTTCTTTCTTTAGGCCTATTTAGTTCTCCGGCTGTGATCGAGGGGTCTAGGGCATCGTAGGAACCCCCCACGGCTACTGTTAGTTGTTGTGGATAGGATCAGGGGTCTGCAATCCGATAGCTACCAACCTCTCCGGTTTTCGGGACTTAGCTTGTATTTTTGTTTTTTCCTCCTTCGGTGACTCATTCATAACACCCGACTAGCCTGTCTCGGCTCCCAAGCTTACCCACAGCTTTTGATCTACTTGTACTTGTGTACTTGTGCTGACACTGACGGCTATGTATTTGATGTCCATTCATTTCTGAATATGTGCAGCAAGATGTGACGTTATGACCTTACATATGGCGGACTATACTTCCGGGTTTATGCAGATGGCAGTAGGTTGCAGGTCCAATTATCAGTAAATGAGGGAATCTTGGTTTAAATAAATGTTTCACTCAGTTGGTTCCCTATGCACCCCTTCTGAGGAAGAGTCTCTCGAAACGCGCGTCAAGGGGTACATTGTAGCAGTTTGGATCCTGGGTAACTATGATTATTCTATAATTAGATGTACTGTATATTTTTTATTATTGTCATGCACTTTATATATTTTGTCCACCTACTGACCGGACATGATGTGCAAAGAAATTGAATTAGCTTATAAGTCCCTAACTATTATCATTTTATACAGTACAGACCAAAAGTTTGGACACACCTTCTCGTTCAAAGAGTTTTCTTTATTTTCATGACTATGAAAATTGTAGATTCACTCTGAAGGCATAAAAACTATGAAATAACACATGTGGAATTATATAATTAACAAAAAAGTGTGAAACAATTGAAAATATGTCTTATATTCTAGGTTCTTCAAAGTAGCCACTGTAGGGATTCGACACTCAGGAGCCACGGGAGTCAATCAGGAGGCACGTTCATAGGGTTTATTGCTTCATAACCCATAAAGTAGCATATAACACAAGGAATAGCCTTTAGCTCAGGCAAAAAGCAAGCATAAGTGTCCATGATTTCAGGCTCAGTCCTGGAGCCTCAGCAAACACAGGAGGCTTATCCGTCCTCACATACAGCCAATATCCACAGGCCTCACCGGGTCAGCAGCCTCAGCACGTGGTCTTTAGGAAGATAGCACACCTTCCTCTACCTAGGCCTGCCGGGACCTTCCACATGGCTCAACCAGATCCATGCGCTCTCTCTCATGTGACCTACTCTGGTTACCTTATATGGTCCGTAGCCACGCCCACCGGGTCACATGGCTATGACCTCATCACAGGTCCTACAAGCATTCATACACTCTATTAAGGCGTTCTAGACACCGCCCCTAGGTGGGTTTGTAGGTAGCTCTCAGTGACACAGTGTAACAACAGCTCAGCAGTGCCTCTGCTGATCAACACACATATTCAAGCTTCCATCCCAAGGCCACCTACATTGGGATACATAACGGTCATTCAGCATCCTATACAAATTACCACAAGGGATATGCCTGTAGGCCTGTCCTGAGACGCCCACACAGCACCCCCTAGCGGACATAGTGGTCACTACACCACACCACCTTCTTTTGCTTTGATTACTGCTTTGCACACTCTTGGCATTCTCTTGATGAGCTTCAAGAGGTAGTCACCGGAAATGGTTTTCACTTCACAGGTGTGCCCTGTCAGGTTTAATAAGTGGGATTTCTTGCCTTATAAATCAGGTTGGGACCATCAGTTGTGTTGTGCAGAAGTCTGGTGGATACACAGCTGAATAGACTGTTAGCTGCTTTTTCTTGCCATAATATAAATTCTAAGTAAAGAAAAACGAGTGGCCATCAATACTTTAAGAAATGAAGGTCAGTCAGTCTGGAAAATTGGGAAAACTTTGAAAGTGTCCCCAAGTTCAGTGGCAAAAATTATCAAGCGCTACAAAGAAGCTGGCTCACATGAGGACTGCCCCAGGAAAGGAAGACCAAGAGTCACCTCAGCTGCGGAGGATAAGTTCATCCGAGTCACCAGCCTCAGAAATTGCAGGTTAACAGCAGCTTAGATTAGAGACCAGGTCAATGCCACACAGAGTTCCAGCAGCAGACACATCTCTACAACAACTGTTAAGAGGAGACTTTGTGCAGCAGGTCTTCATGATAAAATAGCTGCTAGGAAACCACTGCTAAGGACAGGCAACAAGCAGAAAAGACTTGTTTTGGCTGAAGAACACAAGGAATGGACATTAGACCAGTGGAAATCTGTGCTTTGGTCTGATGAGTCCAAATTTGAGATCTTTGGTTCCAACCACCGTGTCTTTGTGCGACACAGAAAAGGTGAACGGATGGACTCTACATACCTGGTTACCATCGTGAAGCATGGAGGAGGAGGTGTAATGGTGTGGGGGTGCTTTGCTGGTGACATTGTTGGGGATTTATTCAAAATTGAAGGCACTCTGAACCAGCATGGCTACCACAGCATCTTTCTGCGTCTTGCTATTCCATCCGGTTTGCGTTTAGTTCGACCATCATTTATTTTTCAACAAGACAATGACCCCAAACACACCTCCAGGCTGTTTAAGGGCTATTTGACTAAGAAAGAGAGTGATGGGGTGCTACGCCAGATGACCTGGCCTCCACAGTCACCAGACCTGAACCCAATCGAGATGGTTTGGGGTGAGCTGGACCGCAGAGTGAAGGCAAAAGGGCTATCAAGTGCTAAGCATCTCTGGGAACTCCTTCAAGACTGTTGGAAGACCATTTCCGGTGACTACCTCTTGAAGCTCATCAAGAGAATGCCAAGAGTGTGCAAAGCAGTAATCAAAGCAAAAGGTGGCTATTGTGAAGAACCTAGAATAGACATATTTTCAGTTGTTTCACACTTTTTTGTTAATTATATAATTCCACATGTGTTAATTCATAGTTTTGATGCCTTCAGAGTGAATCTACAATTTTCATAGTCATGAAAATAAAGAAAACTCTTTGAATGAGAAGGTGTGTCCAAACTTTTGGTCTGTACTGTATAACTCATGATTTTATTCATATGGGTTCCTGTTTCTAAGATGATTATAACTGCATATCCAGTTTGATGTGTTAGAACTTCCAGTTGCTTGCAGTGTTCAATTTTTCCTGGCATATTTTGTAAACATTTTGCTATTATTTATTTATTCTGTGATACTATTGCAAGCTGTTGTACATTTACCATTATTTTTGGACGTAACATTTCCATCTGCTCAATGTTTGCTTGTTTTTTCATTTTTTTCATTTTTTTGTGTGTATTGTTATCCCTTTTTAGAATATTTTAAAATATGACTCAATAAAATTTCTATTTTCTACGTACCATGCGGAGGATTTTTGTCATGTAGGTTTTTTCTGTTTTCACGGTCCTCCGTGTTTGAATCTTGGGGCAACTTTTTGTGCTTTTAGTCCTGTAGCATGTTCAAGATCTAATACGTATCCCACACACATCTCCATGTTATTCTTCCTCTCTACGGAAGGGGTTAAAGTACTCGCCATAGCACTAGAATCGAGCCTTGAGCTCTAAACATTACAGGACTATATTCACCGAGGGAATAATAGTAAGGCCTCATACTGCCCAGAACACTGTGTACTTTCCTTAGTGGACATCACCTCACGAGAAATGTGCTGAATTCCAGGTGCCCAAATCAAATAGGTTATCAGGACTCTTTAGTTTTACAAATGACTACGCATTAATACACATAAGAGCAAATAACACAGCAAAAAAGGACCTGGGAACTATATGCAGAGACTTTGAAGACCTACGCTGGAAAGTGAAGGAACTGGGAGGGAGCTCAGGATGTCTTCTTATCCATCCTCCAAGTGGAAGGACATGAAAAAAGCAGATTGAACAGGATTCTATAGGTGAACAACTGGCTACATTGATGGTGCCATCAGCAACGTTTTGTGTTTCTTGACCATGTAGTGAATAACTTGTATCATGGACTCCTAGTCAGAGATGGGTTGCATCTTACGGAAACAGGAAAACGCATTTTTGGTGGACGCCTTGCTACACTCATTAGGAGAACTTTAAACTAGAGCAATATGGGATGGGAAATATATGCGGCCCAGAAAAAGTATGCAGCTAATGAATTTTTTTGAGAACCCTGCTATTAGAAATGTAAATAAAGTACAAAGATAACAAATTCTGAATATAAATAGAGGAGCAAGAGAAACCAACTACAAACTAGATTGAGTCCATACAAATGCACAGAGCATTGGAAATAACCAAGGAGAATTTGAGCTGCTAACACAGGAAGAGACATATGATGTCATGGGCATCACTGAAACTTGGTGGGATGGTACACATGACTGGAATAAAAACCTTGAAGACTTCAACATATTTATAAGAAACAGGCTTAACAAGAGGGGATGAGGTGCTGCATTGTATGTTAGGAAAGTGTCTATCTCCACAGAGATCCAAGCTTCAGAGAATGGTAGCTCTATAAAAACTGTTTGGGTAAGAATACAAGGAGAGACGAACACTGTTGTATGTGTTTACTATAAGCCACCTGGACAGACTGAAGGTATGGATGAACTCTTTTTACATCAGATGTCTTTGTTCTAAAAAAAAGCATGACATGGTGATCATGGGGGATTTTAACTATACAGATATTTGTTTGTAGAAGAGAGAACAAAATGATCTGTCATCTTGAACCTAATTCTTACCAACAGGGAGGAAATGGTTGAGGATGTAAAGGTGGCTGGGAATTTAAGAGGCAGCAAAAATGCTATCCTTGAATTTTGGATTGCAAGGGTAGGAAGACCTGTGGGGACTCAGACTTTAAAGTTGGACTTCAGAAAGGCAGATTTTAAAAGCCACCAAAACATGGTAGGAAAGGTCCAATAGCTGGATGTTCTAAAGGACAGAAATTTCCAAGAAGGATGGGAGCTTTTGCTATATGAAATTATCACTGCACATTCAGTAACAGTCACAAAAAATAAGGAAGAATTGGAAGCATTTAAAGACACCAATATGAAGGAACACAAAACTTAAACACTTTCTAAAAAGGAAAAAAAGAAATTTATATGAAATGGAAAGTGGGGGTCATATCTAAAGAAGAATATAATGCTGTCTGCAGGGAATGCAGTGCAAGCGTTATAAGATCTACAGCCTGTAATGAAGTGAGACTTGCTTCTTCTCTGTCCATCTCTCCCTTCAGTCTTCTCCTCTCCTGAGCTCCTCTCCCTGGACTGACCCCTTCTGGAACTCTCTACCCCTTCTTATATCCCTCTCTCTGGGAATTCGCCTCTAGAGCTCCTGTAACTCCCCCCATGACTCTGTGGTTTCGTAGCCTTAAGCTGATGTTAAGGCCTTTCCTCACTGCTCTCTGCTGCCATCTTGTGGTCAAACTACAGTACTTCACCATCCTTTGCTCTCTCCAGCCGTCTCCCACCTTCATATACAGCAGAGCACGTCAAGCACATTGTACACTTACCCTCCTGCTGCAGACAGGTCCATGGGTCAGTCCACTTCCCCTACACACCCCCTTCCTTTGACCATTATCATCCCCGACAATCTCGTTCCCTTCTCTTTCCTTCTGAAGCTTCCTCACCTTCTTTTTGTCGGACCGGTTGTTGAGCAAAGCCCACGATACGCGGGGAGCTGAACCAAACCGGGAGCAATCATGCTCCAAGAGGCTTACGGCTACCCGTCGGCGTGTATACCACTATGACAATTCCTTCCTTTTGGGGAAGGGCCACCCGGATTCCTCAACGGGTGCGTACGCCCCACTTTTCTCACTTTCAGCAACTTAGCGCAATGACCGAGGACCTTTAACCTTCTAAGTCACAGTTCAATGCCCTCTTTCCCTTTTTTGGAGCGAAATGACCGAGGACTTTTAACCTTCCAAGTAACAGTCCTCTTCCCTCTTTCTTTTTTTTTGGGGGGTGTTTGTGGTACTTAGGACTTGATCCATGGACCGCTGTCTGTTTCAAGCCCACCTGTTTCCTTGCCCCTTCAAGTTAAGTCAGTCATGGTCAGCGTTTTTCTCTTCTACCTAGTACCCAGGACCTGTTGAACTGCTCCAGTTTTTTTATGCAAACAACATTTCAAACTAACTATACATACTATACATAGTCTTAACCATACTACGTTTAATACTATCACTTTAAACTTTCTTTACTTTCAGCATTTTTCAGTAAAGCATAACATTTTAAACTTTCTTATTTCTAAGCAAAACGTAAACATTAGTGCTCCCCCTTCCTTTGAGGGAAGCACCCCTGTTATGATTGAGTCACCGTAGGAGGCAAAAATAGAAATGCTAGCTAAGTCCAGAAAACCAGAGAAGTTGGCAACTATCAGATTGCTGACCCCTGAACCTATCAACACAACTAGCAGTAGCTGTGGGGGGTTCCTACGATGACCTAGACCCCTCGATCACAGCCGGAGAGATACATAGGCTTAAAGAAGGAAAGGGGAAATCTATCTGCCCCAGAGCAGACCCCAAATCAATAGGCAGCCCCCCACATATAATGACGGTGAAGCAAGATGAAAACACTTACACAGACAGAAAGACAGGCTGAGCAAAGACGGGGCCCAAAAACTACCTAGATAGGAACGGATAGGAAGGCTGCTGTCTGCAATCTGCCAAAACCCTATCAGAGACAAAAGCCAACAAGCTGATATAAAAATGGCCCTGAAGCAACTAAGCTTCAAAAACTAAATCAGCACTCAGGAACTTTCAGAAGACAGAGCTAACGGAACACTGCACACTCCAGCAGGGAGTGGCAGAATCCAAAAGCAAGAAAAACAAAAACAAATGTTAAATGCAAAAAGGCAAAACAGAAAACTTAGCTTTAGGAGAGCAGGAATCAGACTGGTGTCCAAGAGTCCACAGAGAAATCACCCGCAGGGCAGAAAGGGCGTAGGCTGCCTTAAATCCAGTCAGTGACTCCACTCAGCCAATCGTCTTCATTAGTCCCAGGTGCCTGATAAACAGGCTCACTACCTTCCTTCACTAGAATAGGGAGTTCACCAGGCCTCAGTGACGGAGGGGAAAATGAACTCACAACAGTACCCCCCCCTTGAGGAGGGGTCACCGAACCCTAAACAACGCTACCAGGGCGATCAGGGTGAGCCCGATGAAAGACACGCACCAATCTTTTGGCATGAATATCAGAGGCAGAGACCCAGGAATTATCCTCCTGACCATAACCCTTCCACTTAACCAAATACTGGAGTCTCCGTCTAGCCAGACGGGAATCCAGAATTTTCTCTACCTCATATTCCAAGTTACCTTCAACCAATACAGGGTCCGGAGGTGCCACCTCAGGCACAACTGGCTCAACAAACCTCTTCAACAAGGACTTATGGAACACATTATGGATCTTAAATGTGACAGGAAGAGCCAAACGAAAAGAGACCGGATTAATAATCTCCAAAATCTTGTAAGGTCCAATAAATCTAGGCTTAAACTTAGGAGAAGCCACCTTCATAGCAATATTTTTTGATGATAGCCACACCATATCACCAACCTTAAACTGGGGACCAATGGTCCTATGTCGATTGGAAAACCGCTGGGCCTTTTCCTGGGAGAGAGATAACTTATCCACCACTTGGTCCCAGATCTGGTGCATTCTCTCCACCACAGTGTCAACACCTGGGCAGGCAGAGGGCTCCACCTGCCCTGAAGAAAATCGAGGATGAAACCCAAAGTTACAAAAAAAAGGTGACATCAAAGTGGCAGAACTAGCTCTATTATTTAAAGCAAATTCGGCCAAGGGCAAAAATGAAACCCAATCATCCTGATCAGCGGAAATAAAACATCTCAAATACGACTCCAAGGTCTGGTTTGTTCTCTCTGTCTGCCCATTGGTCTGAGGGTGAAAAGCAGAGGAGAAGGACAACTGAATTCCCAACTTGGAACAGAACGTCCTCCAAAATTTAGACACAAATTGAACTCCTCTGTCAGATACAATGTTCTCAGGAATCCCGTGCAAGCGAACCACCTGTTGCAAAAACAGGGGCACCAACTCAGAGGAAGATGGCAACTTAGGGAGTGGTACAAGATGAACCATCTTAGAGAACCTATCACAAATCACCCAAATAGCAGTCATTCTTTGAGAGACCGGCATATCAGAGATAAAATCCATTGAAATATGGGTCCATGGCCTCCTGGGGACCGGCAAAGGCATCAACAACCCACTAGAGCGAGAACAAGATTTAGACCGGGAGCAAGTCCCACAGGACTGCACAAAATTCCTGACATCATGAGACAAGGTGGGCCACCAAAAAGAGCGACTCACCAGATCTCTAGTACCAAAAATACCCGGATGACCAGCCAATGCAGAGCAATGAACTTCAGACATCACTCTCTTCTTCCACTGGTCAGGAACATACAACTTTCCACTGGGGCAACGCTCAGGTTTGTCCTCCTGGAACTCTTGCAGAGCAAGTCTCAAATCGGGCGAGATGGCAGAAAGAACTACCCCTTCGCCTAAGATGGTAGCAGGCTTAGTCACCACAGGAGAATCAGCAAAGAAACTCCTAGAGAGGGCGTCTGCCTTGACATTCTTAGTTCCAGGAAGGAAAGAGACCACAAAATCAAAATGTGTAAAAAAACAAGGCCCACCTAGCCTGTCTAGGGTTCAAGCGTTTAGCCGACTCTAGGTAAATCAAATTTTTGTGGTCAGTGAGGACCACAACTTGATGTTTGGCTCCCTCCAACCAATGTCTCCACTCCTCAAATGCCCATTTCATGGCCAACAGTTCCCGATTCCCCACATCATAGTTACGTTCAGATGAAGAGAACTTTCGGGAAAAGAAAGCACAGGGATTCATTTTAGATGTTACCGGATCCTTTTGGGACAACACTGCTCCTGCACCAATCTCAGAAGCATCCACCTCTACCTGAAACGGGAGTGAGACATCAGGTTGCCGCAGAACCGGGGCGGAGGTAAATCTACGCTTCAGCTCCTGAAAGGAAGCAACTGCCTCCGGAGACCAATTCAACACATCCGCACCCTTCCTGGTCAGGTCAGTCAATGGTTTGGCAATACTAGAAAATTTTGCTATAAATTTCCGATAAAAATTAGCAAAACCCAAAAACTTCTGGAGGGCCTTCAAAGAAGTTGGCTGAACCCCATCATAAATGGCCTGTACCTTGGCCGGGTCCATTTCAATAGTTGACGGAGACAAAATAAATCCCAAAAAAGAAATCCTCTGTACTCCAAAAAGGCATTTTGATCCTTTGACATACAGAGAATTCTCTCTCAAGATCCGGAACACAGTCCGAATATGTTCCACATGAGCATCCCAATCCATGGAGAAGATCAAAATATCGTCCAGATAGATAATCAAAAATTTATCGACAAAGTGTCGGAAAATATCGTTCATGAAGCACTGGAAGACAGAAGGGGCATTAGTGAGCCCAAAAGGCATCACCAGGTACTCAAAATGTCCCTCCGGAGTATTAAACGCCGTCTTCCATTCATCCCCCTGCTTAATGCGGATAAGATTATACGCCCCCCTGAGGTCAAGCTTGGTAAACCAGCAAGCACCTCTGACTCTAGAGAATAGATCCGAAATCAGGGGTAACGGATACTGATATTTAATAGTAATTTTATTGAGGGCACGATAATCAATACAAGGCCTTAAAGAACCATCCTTCTTGGCCACAAAAAAAAAAACGGCACCTAAGGGTGAAGAGGATGGTCTAATATGACCCTTCTCCAACGCCTCCTTAATATAGGACCGCATAGCCTCGTGCTCGGGTACAGATAAATTGAAGAGCCGACCCTTAGGAAATTTACACCCCGGGCTTAGTTCAATTGCACAGTCATAACTCCTATGAGGAGGCAAGGACGCAGACTCATTCTCACTAAATACATCATAGAAGTCCGCCAAATAGTCAGGAACCTCATGCGACTGAGGAGAGGTGGAAAAAACCGGAGCCTCACTAAAGGTACACCGGCAACCCCAACTCACCACAGACACAGACTTCCAATCCAAAACTGGATTATGAATCTGCAACCAGGGACACCCCAGAACAACGGCATCATGCAGACCATGCAACACCAAAAATCTGCAATTTTCTTGGTGGTCTGGGGCGACCCGCATGACCAACTGGGTCCAAAACTGAGGTTTATTTTTAGCCAGAGGGGTAGCATCAATCCCCCTCAAAGGGATAGGCGTCTGCAGAGGTGTCAACGGAAATCCACAACGTTTAGCAAAATCCAAGTCCATTAGGTTTAGCGCTGCTCCCGAATCCACAAAAGCCTTGGCGGAAAATGTGGACAGGGAACAGATCAGAGTAATCGCCAAAATAAACTTAGGCTGAACCCCACCAACAGAAAACGTGTGTGCAAAGCGTTTCTCACGTTTAGGACAAACAGAAATAATATGTGAGGCATCTCCACAGAAAAAACACAGCTTATTGCGCCTTCTGAATTCCTGACGTTGCGCCTTAGACAAAACTCTATCACATTGCATAGGTTCAGACGTCTGTTCAACCGGTGGCAACACCTCTCGTGTAATCCTGCGTTCACGTAAACGCCGATCAACCAGAATAGCTAAAGACATAGAATCGTCCAGACCAGAGGGAACAGGAAATCCCACCATAGTATCTTTTACGGCTTCTGACAAACCCTTCCGAAAGAGAGCAGCCAAGGCACTATCATTCCAGGTAGTAAGGACCGCCCACTTTCGGAACTTTTGACAGTACAACTCTGCAGATTCTGGACCCTGGTTCAATGCTAACAGGGTCTTTTCAGCCTGATCAATAGCATTAGGTTCGTCGTACAGCAACCCCAAGGCTTGAAAAAATGCGTTCACATTAGTCAGAATAGGGTCATCTGGTTTCAAAGAAAACGCCCAATCCTGGGGATCGCCGCGCAGCAAAGAGATGACAATTTTAACCTGCTGCGCGGGGCTCCCTGACGAGTTAGGCTTCAAAGCAAAAAATAATTTACAATTATTTTTGAAACTCAAAAATTTAGATCGATCCCCAAAAAATACATCAGGTGTGGGGATCTTTGGTTCAACAGCATGTGAACGAGCAAGATAGGTGGAAATTCCTCGCACTTCAGCAGCGAGCTGCTCCACACGATCAGACACTTGCTTTATCTCCATTGAGAGAAAAAAAAATTCCCCCTACGGCCTCAGAGATATAGAGGAAAGAATATACACACTCCTCTTTTTTTTTTTTTTTAAACACAATTCTTTCCTGCTATTGAGTACCACAGGATCTGCGGTTGGGCGGGTGATTCTGTTATGATTGAGTCACCGTAGGAGGCAAAAATAGAAATGCTAGCTAAGTCCAGAAAACCAGAGAAGTTGGCAACTATCAGATTGCAGACCCCTTAACCAATCAACACAACTAGCAGTAGCCGTGGGGGGTTCCTACGATGACCTAGACCCCTCGATCACAGCCGGAGAGATACATAGGCCTAAAGAAGGAAAGGGGAAATCTAACTGCCCCAGAGCAGACCCCAAAGCAATAGGCAGCCCCCCACATATAATGACGGTGAAGCAAGATGAAAACACTTACACAGACAGAAAGACAGGCTGAGCAAAGACGGGGCCCAAAAACTACCTAGATAGGAACGGATAGGAAGGCTGCTGTCTGCAATCTGCCAAAACCCTATCAGAGACAAAAGCCAACAAGCTGATATAAAAATGGCCCTGAAGCAACTAAGCTTCAAAAACTAAATCAGCACTCAGGAACTTTCAGAAGACAGAGCTAACGGAACACTGCACACTCCAGCAGGGAGTGGCAGAATCCAAAAGCAGGAAAAACAAAAACAAATCTTAAATGCAAAAAAGCAAAACAGAAAACTTAGCTTTAGGAGAGCAGGAATCAGACTGGTGTCCAAGAGTCCACAGAGAAATCACCCGCAGGGCAGAAAGGGCGTAGGCTGCCTTAAATCCAGTCAGTGACTCCACTCAGCCAATCGTCTTCATTAGTCCCAGGTGCCTGATAATCAGGCTCACTACCTTCCTTCACTAGAATAGGGAGTTCACCAGGCCTCAGTGACGGAGGGGAAAATGAACTCACAACACACCCCCCCACATGCATCCCCGCCACATCAGGAGTGGGCATGTTTTACCCCATTTTGAGGACGTAGAACTGTCCCCAGGCCGTGCAACGGCGCACAGCAGACCCAGCAGTCCATTTTTTTAAGGATACTCCGGGCCATTTCTTGATGGCCCATGTTTCGCCAACAGCAGGGAACTCCACAGCCATGAAGTCCCCGGGATGCTTTTAACTGTCCTGGGTCCCGAGTGTCTCTGGTGCCCAAGACCCAGGAGTCCTCTTTTCTTTTATGGGGGCTCATACCCTTCGGGGTAAGCGATGACCACCACAGCATAGTAGCCGCTTTTCAATAATTTATACATGATTTATATACTTATTAAAACAAAAAAATACCCACAGGATAAAGGTAAGTAGATCTAAAATACAATTAAAACCTCAGAAAAAAATGAGCATAAACACCAAATTTAAAAATCAATAACATTTTTATTTTGACATGATAAAAATATTTATTTATAAAAAATTCAATTTTAAAGCCAAAAGACAGAGGCTGTAAAAAACAATCTGGGGAGACCATATTAAATTTTACAGCTCAAAAATACATATAATAGTAAATCAATTAATAACAACAACCGCTCAATAAAATGCATATATACTCAAAATATCAATTTATGATAGCTACCAATAAAGTGAAAAAAGGTGCCTTAAAAAACTATTCAGAATTGATAATAACCACTCAATAAAGTGCATATGCTTCTAGTATTATAATATAACAATTTATAATGGATAACCATAAACTGCAAGTAAGTATCTAAAAAACACTATAAAAAATATTGCTAGTGCATTGAAGTTTTTTTTTTATATGCAATTTGAATCACTATTTGTGAAAAAATGCCAAAAAAGTGCAGTGAAAAAATCATGGAAGTTAAAATCATAAACGCTATCAAAAAGAGATGCTATATGATCCAGTGATCAACTAATCACATATATGTAAATTGATTGGTATAAATTGATATCAAATAAATAAAGAAAAACTTACAAACTAGAGCTCAATTTCACACAGGTACTCCCGTTTTTGCACTTTTGTTGGCACTTTTTCACAAATAGTGATTCAAATTGCATTTTAAAAAAAACTACCATGCAGCAGCAATATTTTTTATAGTTTTTATAGACACTTATTTGTGATTACTGTTGCTGTGTCTTTTAATCTTGAATTCAATAAAAATGTATTTTTTATTCATTTTTGTAGTTTGTATATACTTGTTCTAGAGAGCTATATGCTCCCTTTTTGCTGTAGGTTTCAGATATAAATCTGGTATCGCTGTAATCACACCGACCCAAAGAATAAAGTCACCTAATCACTTATACTGCACGAGTAACATTGTAAAAAATAAATAAAACCAATTCTTCACCTGCTGTTGATTTTTTCATTCTGCCTCCCAAAGATCGCAGTATTGCTCGGTGTCCATTTAGTAATATTCCTCCAAATATGGGGTATCGGCGTACTCAGGAGAAATTGCACAACAAATTGTATGGTGCAATTTCTCCTGTTACCCTTATGAAAATGCAAAATTTGGGGCCGAAAAAACATTTTTGCGGGGAAAATGTGATTTTTTTTTTTTTATTTTAACATTACGTTATAAACGTCTGTGAAGCACCACACATCTAAATACATTCCTTGTGGTGTCTAGTTTCCAAAATTTGGTCATTTGCGGGGAGTTTCCACTGTTTAGGCACATCAGGGGCTCTCCAAACGGAACATGATGTCCGCTAATGATTCCAGGAAATTTTACATTTAAAAAGTCAAATGACGCTCATTCCCTTCCAAGCTCTGCCATGCGCCCAAACAGTAGTTTCCCCCCCACATATGGGGTATCTGCATACTCAGTAGAAATTTCACTACCAATTGTATGGTGCAAATTCTCCTGTTTCCCTTATGAAAATGCTACATTTGGGGCTAGAAACATATTTATGGGGAAAATGTGTTTTTTTTTTTGATTGTCACAGCTCAACGGTCATGAACTGCGGCCGCAGACACGGCCCAGCAGGCACCTCCACGCCAACAGCGAGGGGGCTAGCAACCCCCGGGGACGCAATATGGACCCTCTATACCACAGAGGGGAACCCGAGCCTACCCAAACTAGGGAAGAGCAGTCCCCGGGATTCTGTGGCAGCTGAGCATGCGGACCAGGATACGTAGGATTTGATGACACCGCACAACTTCAGGTATAAAGAACATAAAGTTTACTTAAAGTCAAAGTGCAAAGACAAAACAGGGCTCTGCCAGACTCCCGATTCCACACCCCCCAGAAGGGTACCACCCAGTGGACCCCAAGGCACCAACGGATCACCGAGGCACATATAGGCGGGTGTTGTGAATTCGCTTTCTGGCATCTCTCTGGTTATTACTGAAGGTAGTGGAGCTGGTCACATTGACAGAGGGGTTGTGAGTTCTCTTTCTGGGCTTCCTCTGGTGGTTACTGGAGGTAATGGAGTTGATCTGATTAACAGAGGCTTGCCACCTGATAATGAGGATGACGATTGGAGATCTGGGGTTTCAGATTGGGATTTAAGACAGTCGACTCCCTCTATCCCTGCTGGTGATTCTCCTCTGCCTCCTGAGGTCTGATGTTTCCAGCTCAGTCCCTGCATGTTCAACTAAGTGTTCATTTGCTATTCTGTTTGCATTTGATCTGGTTTTGTCTCTCAGATTTGTGTGGGTCAGCCAGCTCCGGCTGGTGCTATGCTGAATCACTGTCCATATGTTACTGCTTGTGCCAGTTTGGTTTTGTCCCTTATTAGATTGGCCTCTTTTTGCTCTGCTTTCCTTTCCTGTCCTATCTAGTCAGTGTGGGCCCCATTATTTGCTCAGTCTATTTTTCTGCCTGCGTTTGTGTTTTCACCTTGTCTCACCGACAATATATGTTTGGGGGCTATCTATTCCTTTGGGGTCTGCTCTGGGGCAGTTTAGATTTCCCCTTTCTTGCTTTAGGCTTAGTCAGCTCTCCGGCTGTGTCGAGGCATCTAGGATCATCGTAGGTACGCTCCACGGCTACTGTTAGTTGTGTGGATAGGATCAGGGGTCTGCAATCCGCTTAGTTACCAACCTCTCTGGCTTTCTGTGGCTTAGCTTGGTCTTGCTCTCCTCCTTGGTGACCCAATCATAGCAGAATCACCAGCCTAAACCACAGACTCTAGGGTACTCAAAGGAAGGAAAGAATATTAAAAAAAAAAGTGTCAGAATTTTTTTTGTATATTTTTTCCTCTTTTTCTCTGGGGCCGTAGGAGGATTTTTTCTTTAATGGAGATTAAGCAATTGTCTTATCGTGTTGAGCAGCTCGCTGCTGAAGTGCGGGGAATTTCCGCCTATCTCGCTCAATCATCTGCTGTTGAACCAAAAATCCCTACTCCTGATGTGTTTTCTGGGGATCGGTCTAAATTTTTGAATTTTAAGAATAATTGTAAACTATTTCTTGCCTTGTAGCCTAACTCATTGGGGAGCTCTGTGCAGCAGGTTAAAATTGTCATCTCCTTGCTGTGCGTCGATCCCCAGGATTGGGCTTTTTCTCAGACACCTGGAGATCCTATTCTGGCCAATGTGGACGCATTTTTTCAAGCCTTGGGGTTGTTGTATGATGAACCTAATGCTATTGATCAAGCTGAGAAAACCTTATTGGCATTGAACCAGGGTCAGGATTCTGCAGAGCTATACTGTCAAAAATTCCAAAAGTGGGCGGTCCTTACTAAATGGAATGACGATGCCCTAGCAGCTCTCTTTCGGAAGGGTTTGGCAGAAACCGTAAAAGATGTTATGGTAGGATTTCCTGTTCCCTCTGGTCTTGACGATTCTATGTCATTAGCCATTCAATTTGATCGGCGTTTACGTGAACGAAAAACTACACAAGAGGCGTTGCCACCTTTTGAACGAATGTCTGAAGCCATGCAATGTGATAGGGTTTTGTCTAGGGCACAACGTCAGGAGTTTAGAAGGCGTAATAAGCTGTGTTTTCTTTCTGTGGAGACGCCTTTCATACTATTTCTGTCTGCCCTAAAAGAGAAAAACGTTTTGCGCACACATTTGCCGTGGGCAGTGTACAGCTCTTTTTGGCAATTACTCTGATCTGCTCTTTGTCTACATTTTCCACTAAGGCTTTTGTAGATTCAGGAGCAGCTTTGAATCTGATGGATTTAGACTTTGCTAAACATTGTGGCTTTCCCATGATACCCCTGCGGACTCCTATCCCTTTGAGGGGTATTGATGCTACTCCTTTGACGGCGAATAAACCCCAGTTTTGGACTGAGGTGATAATGCGGGTCGCCCCGGACCACCAAGAAAATTGTAAATTTTTGGTGTTGCACAATTTGCATGATACTATTGCTCTGGTTTTTCCCTGGTTGCAAACTCATAATCCTGTTTTGGATTGGAAATCTATGTCTGTGGTGATTTGGGGTTGTCAGTGTGTTCTTAGTGACACTCCTGTTTTCTCCACCTCTCCCAAGTCTCATGATATTCCTGATTATTTGGCTGATTTTTCTGATGTATTAGGTGAGAGTAAGTCTTCGTCTTTGCCTCCTCATAGGAGTTATGACTGTGCAATTGAGTTAATGCCCGGGTGTAAATTTCCCAAGGGTCAGCTTTTCCACTTATCGGTACCCGAACATGATGCTATGCGATCTTATATCAAGGAGTCGTGGGAGAAGGGTCATATTAGAGCATCCTCTTCACCTTTAGGTGCTGTTTTTTTGTGGCCAAGAAAGATGGTTCATTAAGGCCTTGTATTGACTATCGTTCCCTTAAGAAAATCACTGTTAAATATCAGTACCCGTTACCCCTGATTTCTGATTTATTTTCCAGAGTTAAAAGTGCCTGCTGGTTTACCAAGCTTGACCTCAGGGGGCGTATAATCTTATCCGCATCAAGCATGGAGATGAATGGAAGACGATGTTTAATTCTCCGGAGGGACATTTTGAGTACCTGGTGATGCCTTTTGGGCTCACTAATGCCCCTTCTGTCTTCCAGTCTTTTATGAACGATATTTTCCGGGACTTTGTGGATAAGTTTTTGATCATTTATCTGGATGATATTTTGATCTTTTCCAGTGATTGGGATTCTCATGTGGAACATGTCCCGACTGTGTTCTGGATTTTGAGGGAAAATTCTCTGTATGTTAAGGGATCGAAGTGCCTCTTTGGTGTACAGAGGATTTCATTTTTGGGATTCATTTTGTCCCCGTCGGCTATTGAAATGGACCCGGCCAAGGTACAGGCCATCTATGATTGGGTTCAGCCCACTTCTTTGAAGGCTCTTCAGAAGTGTTTGGGTTTTGCTTATTTCTATTGTAAATTTATAAGTAATTTTTCTGGTATTGTCAACCACTGACTGATCTGACCAAAAAGGGCGCTGATGTGGTGAATTGGTCTCCAGAGGCAGTCTCGGCATTTCAGGAGCTTAAGTGGAGATTCACTTCTGCTCCGGTTCTACGGCAACCTGATGTCTCACTCCCATTTCAGGTGGAGGTAGATGCTTCTGAGATTGGTGCAGGAGACGTTTTGCCCCAAAAAGATCCGGTGACTTCTAAAATGAATCCATTTGCCTTCTTTTCTCGAAAATTCTCCCCATCTGAACGTAACTATGACGTGGGGAATCGGGAATTGTTGGCCATGAAATGGGCATTTGAAGGGTGGAGACATTGGTTGGAGGGAGCTAGACATCAAGTTGTGGTCCTCACCGACCACAAGAATTTGATTTATCTTGAATCAGCCAAGCGCTTGAATCCTAGACAGGCTAGATGGGCCTTGTTTTTCACCCGTTTTAATTTTGTGGTCTCTTTTCTTCCGGGCACTAAGAATGTTAAGGCGGACGCCCTTTCTAGGAGTTTCTTTGCGGATTTTCTTATTGTGACCGAGTCTACTACCATTCTAAATGAGAGGGTAGTTCTTTCCGCCATCTCACCCGATTTGAGACGTGCCCTGGGGGAATTTCAGGAGGAAAAACCTGAACGTTGCCCTATGGGAAAATTGTATGTCCCTGACCAGTGGAGGAAGAGAGTAATGTCTGAAATTCATTGCTCCACGTTGGCTGGTCATCCAGGTATTTTTGGTTCCAGAGATTTGGTGAGTCAGTCTTTTTGGTGGCCTGCCTTATCTCGTGATGTCAGGAATTTTGTGCAGTCCTGTGGGACTTGTTCTCGGTCCAAGCCCTGTTCTCGTTCTAGTGGGTTGTTGATGCCCCTGCCGGTGCCCAAGAGGCCATGGACCCAAATCTCAATGGATTTTATTTCCGATCTTCCTGTCTCTCAGAGAATGATTGTTATCTGGGTGATTTGTGATAGATTTTCTAAGATGATCCATCTTGTACCACTCCCAAAGTTGCCATCTTCTTCTGAGTTGGTGCCCTTGTTTTTACAACAGGTGGTTCGGTTGCACGGGATTCCTGAGAACATTGTGTCGGACAGAGGAGTCCAGTTTGTTTCCAGAGTTTGGAGAGCTTTTTGTTCCAAACTGGGAATTCAGTTATCTTTCTCCTCTGCATTTCATCCTCAGACCAATGGGCAGACTGAAAGAACAAACCAGACTTTGGAGTCTTATTTGAGATGCTTTATATCTGCTGATCAGGATGACTGGGTCTCATTTTTGCCCTTGGCCGAATTCGCGCTAAACAATAGAGCTAGTTCTGCCACTTTGATGTCGCCCTTTTTCTATAACTTTGGGTTTCATCCTTGATTTTCTTCAGGGCAAGTGGAACATTCGACCTTCCCAAGTGTGGACACTGTGGTAGAGAGAATGCAGCAGATTTGGGACCAAGTAAGTTGTCCCTCTCTCAGGAAAAAGCCCAACAGTTTTCCAACCGGCATGGGACCATTGGTCCCCTGTTTAAAGTGGGTGATATGGTTTGGTTGTCGTCAAAGAATATTCCTTTGAAGGTTGCATCTCCAAAGTTCAAGCCAAGATTCATTGGACCTTATAAGATTTTGGAGATTCTTATTCCTGTTTCTTTTCGATTGACTCTTCCAGTCACGTTTAAGATCCATAACGTGTTTTATAAATCTCTGTTGAAGAGGTTTGTGGAGCCAGTAGTTCCTACGGTGGCGCCTCCTGACCCTGTTGGTTAAAGGCAATGTGAAATATGAAGTAGAGAAAATATTGGATTCTCGTTTGTCTAGACGGAGACTCCAGTACTTGGTCAAATGGAAGGGTTAAGGCCAGGAGGATAATTCTTGGGTCTCTGCTTCCGACATTGATGCCGATTAGAGTTGAGAGACTTTGGTCGGATCGGGTTTCATGAAACAAAATTTGTTTCAGATGAAACTGGTCCGACTAGGGCAAAAAAAGTTGGAGTTTTGTCGGAAACCCGACCCCAGTGCAAGTCAATGGGAAATAAAAGTCGGCATTGAGCGGATGACATTCAACCACTCAATGCCGACTTTTATTCCCCATTGACTTGCATTGGGGTCGGGTTTCGGACGAAACTCTTGACTTTTTTTGCCCTAGTCGGACCAGTTTCATCTGAAACAAATTTTGTTTCATGAAACCCGGTCTGACCAAAGTCGCTCAACTCTAATGCCGATAGATTGGTTTGTGCTTTTCACCGGGCCCATCCTGATCAGCCTGATGGCGTGGATGAGGGTGCGCTGACCCCTCCTCAAGTGGGGGATACTGTTGTGAATTTGCTTTCTGGCCTACCTCTGGCTACTAGGGAAGGTAGTGGAGCTGGTTATATTGACAGAGGGGTCGCGAGTTCTCTTTTTGGGCTCCCTCTGGTGGTTACTGGAGGTAATGGAGCTGATCTGATTAACAGAGGCTTGCCACCTGATAATGAGGAGGACGATTGCAGATCTGGGGTTTCTGACTGGATTTAAGACAGCCGACTCCCTCTATCCCTGCTGGTGATTTTTTCCTGCCTCCTGAGGTCTTAGTTTCCAGTTCAGTCCCTGCATGCTCAGCTAAGTGTTCTTTTGCTATTGTTCACATTTGATCTGGTTTTGTCTATTTCAGTTTTGTGTGGTCAGCCAGCTCAGGCTGGGGCTGTGCTGAATCTCCATCCATATTTTACTGCTTGTGCCAATTTGTTTTTGTTCCTTATTACATTGGCCTCTTTTTGCGCTGCTTTCAGAATATACCAGAGTGCTGATATAGTGGTCTAAGTCGTGTGACTTCAGTATTTTTCTATCAGACGTGTTGGACATTTTTTGCAGGGTTTTTTGCGTGATTGCAGACAGTGTCTTTCCTTTCCTGTCCTGTCTAGTTAGTGTGGGCCCCATCTTTTGCTCAGTCTATTTTCCTACCTGCGTTTGTGTTTTAATCTTGTCTCACTGACAATATATGTTAGGGGGCTATCTATTCCTTTTGGGTCTGCTCTGGGGCAGTTTAGATTTCCCTTTTCTTGCTTTAGGCTTATTTAGCTCTCCGGCTGTGCCAAGGCGTCTAGGATTATCGTAGGTACGCTCCACGGCTACTGCTAGTTGTGTGGATAGGATCAGGGGTCTGCAATCCACTTAGTTACCAACCTCTCTGGTTTTCTGTAGCTTAACTTGGTCTTGCTCTCCTCCTCGGTGACCCAATCATAACAGCGTATAATCTTATTCGCATCAAGCACGGGGATGAATGGAAGATGGCGATTATTACTCCGGAGGGACATTTTGAGTACCTGGTGATGCCTTTTGGGCTCACTAATGCCCCTTCTGTCTTCCAGTCTTTTATGAATGATATTTTCTGGGACTTTGTGGATAAGTTTTTGATCATTTATCTGGATGATATTTTGATCTTCTCCAGTGATTGGTATTCTCATGTGGAACATGTCCGGACTGTGTTCCGGATTTTGAGGGAAAATTCTCTGTATGTTAAGGGATCGAAGTGCTTCTTTGGTGTACAGAGGATTTCATTTTTGGGATTCATTTTGTCCCCGTCTGCTATTGAAATGGACCCGGCCAAGATACAGGCCATATATGATTGGGTTCAGCCCACTTCTTTGAAGGCTCTACAGAAGTTTTTGGGTTTTGCTAATTTCTACCGTAAATTTATAAGTAATTTTTCTGGTATTGTTAAAGCACTGACTGATCTGACCAAAAAGGGCGCTGATGTGGTGAATTGGTCTCCAGAGGCAGTCTCGGCATTTCAGGAGCTTAAGTGGAGATTCACTTCTGCTCCGGTTCTACATCAACCTGATGTCTCACTCCCATTTCAGGTGGAGGTAGATGCTTCTGAGATTGGTGCAGGAGCCGTTTTGTCCCCAAAAGATCCTGTGACTTCTAAGATGAATCCCTGTGCCTTCTTTTCTCGAAAATTCTCCCCATCTGAACGTAACTATGACGTGGGGGATCGGGAATTGTTGGCCATGAAATGGGCATTTGAAGAGTGGAGACATTGGTTGGATGGAGCTAGACATCAAGTTGTGGTCCTCACCGACCACAAGAATTTGATTTATCTTGAGTCAGCCAAATGCTTGAATTCTAGACAGGCTAGGTGGGCCTTGTTTTTCACGCTTTTTAATTTTGTGGTCTCTTTTCTTCTGAGCACTAACAATGTTAAGGCGGACGCCCTTTCTAGGAGTTTCTTTGCGGATTCTCTTAATGTGACCGAGCCTACTACCATTCTAAATGAGGGTGTAGTTCTTTCCGCCAACTCACCCGATTTGAGACGTGCCCTGGAGGAATTTCAGGAGGATAAACCTGAGCGTTGCCCTATGGGAAAATTGTATGTCCCTGATTAGTGGAGGAAGAGCGTAATGTCTGAAATTCATTGCTCCGCGTTGGATGGTCATCCAGGTAGTTTTGGTACCAGAGATTTGGTGAGTCGGTCTTTTTGGTGGCCTGCCTTATCTCGTGATGTCAGGAATTTTGTGCATTCCTGTGGGACTTGTTCTCAGTCCAAGCCCTGTTCTCGTTCTAGTGGGTTGTTGATGCCCCTGCCGATGCCCAGGAGGCCATAGTCCCATATCTCAAACGATTTTATTTCCGATCTTCCTGTCTCTCAGAGAATGACTGTTATCTGGGTGATTTGTGATAGATTTTCTAAGATGATCCATCTTGTACCACTCCCAAAGTTGCCATCTTCTTCTGAGTTGGTGCCCTTGTTTTTACAACAGGTGGTTCGGTTGCACGGGATTCCTGAGAACATTGTGTCGGACAGAGGAGTCCAGTTTGTTTCCAGAGTTTGGAGAGCTTTTTGTTCCAAACTGGGAATTCAGTTATCTTTCTCCTATGCATTTCATCCTCAGACCAATGGGCAGACTGACAGAATAAACCAGACTTTGGAGTCCTATTTGAGATGTTTCATATCTGCTGATCAGGATGACTGGGTCTCATTTTTGCCCTTGGCTGAATTCGCACTAAACAATAGAGCTAGTTCTGTCACTTTGATGTCGCCCTTTTTCTGTAACTTTGGGTTTCATCCTCGATTTTCTTCAGGGCAGGTGGAATCTTCAACCTGCCCAAGTGTGGACACTGTGGTAGAGCGAATGCAGCAGATTTGGGACCAAGCGGTGGATAAGTTGTCCCATTCTCAGGAAAAAGCCCAATGGTTTTCCAACCGGCATAGGACCATTGGTCCCCTGTTTAAAGTGAGTGATATGGTTTGGTTGTCTTCAAAGAATATTCCTATGAACGTTGCGTCTCCAAAAATCAAGCCAAGATTCATTGGACCTTATAAGATTTTAGAGATCCTTAATCCCATTTCTTTCCAATTGGCTCTTCCAGTTACGTTTAAGATCCATAATGTGTTTCATAAATCTTTGTTGAAGAGGTTTGTGGAGCCAGTAGTTCCTATGGCGGCACCTCCTGACCCTGTATTGGTTATAGGCAATTTGGAATATGAGGTAGAGAAAATATTGGATTCTCGTTCGGCTAGATGGAGACTCCAGTACTTGGTCAAATGGAAGGGTTATGGCCAGGAGGATAATTCTTGGGTCTCTGCTTCTGACATTCATGCCGAAAGATTGGTTCGTGCTTTTCACCGGGCCCGTCCTGATCGGCCTGGTGGCGTGGATGAGGGTTTGGTGACCCCTCCTCAAGGGGGGTATTGTTGTGAATTCGCTTTCTGGCCTCCCTTTCGTTATTACTGAAGGTAGTGGAGCTGGTCAGATTGACAGAGGGGTTGCGAGTTCTCTTTCTGGGCTCCCTCTGGAGGTTACTGGAGATAATGGAGCTGATCTGATTAACAGAGGCTTGCCACCTGATAATGAGGACGATGATTGGAGATCTGAGGCTTCAGATTGGGATTTAAGACAGCCGACTCCCTCTATCCCTGCTGGTGATTTTCTTCTGCCTCCTGAGGTCTGATGTTTCCAGCTCAGTCCCTGCATGTTCAGCTAAGTGTTCATTTGCTATTATGTTTGCATTTGATCTGGTTTTGTCTATCTCAGTTTTGTGTGGGTCAGCCAGCTCCGGCTGGGGCTATGCTGAATCACTGTCCATATGTTACTGCTTGTGCCAGTTTGTTTTTGTCCCTTATTAGATTGGCCTCTTTTTGCTCTGCTTTCCTTTCCTGTCCTGTCTAGTCAGTGTGGGCCCCATCATTTGCTCAGTCTATTTTTCTCACCGACAATATATGTTTGGGAGCTATCTATTCCTTTGGGGTCTGCTGTGGGGCAGTTTAGATTTCCCCTCTCTTGCTTTAGGCTTAGTTAGCTCTCCGGCTGTGCCGAGGCATCTAGGATCATCGTAGGTACGCTCCAAGGCTACTGCTAGTTGTGTGGATAGGATCAGGGGTCTGCAATCCGCTTAGTTACCAAACTTTCTGGTTTTCTGTGGCTTAGCTTGGGCTTGCTCTCCTCCTCGGTGACCCATTCATAACAGGCGGGACATCGGTACACAGGCAGGACATAAGGGTACATAAGGACACCAGGACACAGGCTGGACATCAGGACACAGGCTGGACATCAGGAAACAGGCTGGACATCAAGGTACACGAGGTCATCAGGACATCAGGATACACGAGGACAACAGGACGCAGGCAGGACATCAGGGTACATGAGGTCATCAGAACATCAGGGTACACAAGGTCATCAGGACAATCAGGGTCACCAACAGGACATCAGAGTCACCGGCAGACATCAGACAGGAGTCATTCGGTTCTGGACATCCAACACGACCTACAGGCACCAATGCAGTCATCAAGCTCCAGGCTCCAGTCAGCGGTCATCAGGTTCCAGGCATCGGAACTAGGAAGGAACTCAAGTGTGATGGTGCTAGAATCGCAGGATTGCTGGGCCTGCTTGGAGCTAGCACCGCATGGTAATCAGAGCACAGAGTAGTAGATGCTCAGCAGGATCACCGGTTACAAAATACTCAGTCACTGGGTGTGAGGCTCCAAACAGAAGGATTCCAGGAACATAACAATGGAGACAGTTCAGACAGGGTCAGGTACAGAACAGGTACAGAACAGGTACAGGATCAAGGATTCAGGCCTGGATATACCGCCTCCAGGGAAGGGCGCAGACAGGGTCAGGTACAGGACAGGTACAGGATCAAGGATTAAGGCCTGGATATACCGCAGGGCAGGGCGAGGGAACAGGACAAATCAGGAATCAAGGCAGGGACTTTGGTACCAAAACATAGACAGGAGAGGTCCAGGGACACAGGCACAAACCACACATGACAAAGTTCAGGAGCTTTGTGAGTAGCAGGCAGGGTAAGTTTATAAAGGAGCTGCCCTTCAGCAATTGGCTGGGGAGAGCATTTCAAGTACACACACTAACCCTGATAAAAGTAGGGGAGGTGTGGCTGCGCACGCCCTAAGCACACACAGAAACCATTGCAGCAAGGGTCAGTGCAGTAACTGAGGCTTAAAGCACCTGGCATCGTCTGCAAGCCCAGACACACGTGGAAAGTCATGCACCAGCTGCAAATGACCTCGCAACCCGTGGACAGCTCCCACATCGGCAACCAGGGACCGCATATGCAGATGGTCAAGCAGCAGAGCAAAGACCTAGCAACACATGTATGGCTACGCAGCAGAGCAGGGAACTGAGAAGACTCCATACAGGTAACAGCAAGTAGTATCCCAGCTCAATTAGGGGGAAAGGAGTAAAGGGTTAAAGCAAAGACATGCATTGTCACGCCGACAACCAGGTACAGACAGAACGGCGTGACATCAACGCTACAAACTTTTATGAAGCACTTGAGGGTTCAATGTGCTCACCACACATCTAGATCAGTTCCCTGAGGGATCTAGTTTCCAAAATGGTGTCACTTGTGGGGGATTTTCACTGTTTAGGCACATCAGAGGATCTTCAAACGCGACATGGCATCCGCCAATTGTTACAGCAAAATTTGCATTCAATAAGTCAAATGGCGCTCCTTCCCTTCTGAGCTCTGTCATGCGCCTAAACAGTGATTTTCTGCCTCATATGGGGTATCGGCATGCTCAGGAGAACTTACACAACACATTTTTCCATTTTTTCCTGTTACACTTATCAAATTAAAAAAAATTGAATCTGAAGTAATTTTTTTGGAAAAAAGTTAAGTTAATTTTTTTTCACATTTCAAAAATTACTGTGAAGCACCTGAAGGGTTAATAATCTTCTTGAATATGGTTTTGAGCACCTTCAGTGGTGTTCTGCCTTCCTTCACGTATGATGCTGTGTGGATTCCAGCATACGGCTAAACCCTTCATCCACTTCCCAGTAAACAGACTGTATGGATTATTAAGTATATATATTTATTGAGATGATGAACGGTGAACAATAACAGTGGATGATATTATGACGGTCAATATAGTAGATGATAAAGGGTAAAAACTACAAAAGAATAAACAGTGTATTAGTATTGGCAGATAACAGAGACAGCAGCATGATACAGAGTGCAATTACATCAGTAACTAACATTACAGAGGCTGCGCAGTAACATTACAACACAGCTATGGCAAAGTACATGCTGCAACACTATCCTGCTCTATGCAGAAATGCAATCTATCTGTTAGCATTGTAAAAGCATTTACTAATTTAAGAGATACTGAGAATACACAGAGGCTGTCTAACACAAACACATAAATGCATTAGAGTCTCACCGGAATCCACTGGTCAGGAGGAGAGAATGAAGTGAAGAGAGAGAGCCAGGACACTAGTGTATCACTAACAAAAGCCCAGGAAAGATGTGTACATATCTCTTCCTGCCTGGGAAAACTAAGGGGGCGGTTCTATGCATAACACACTATTCCTTAAAGGAGACATTCTCTCTCGTACACAGAAACAAGATAAATGCGTAACTAATGACCTCTAAGGGCTGTAACTGGTACTACGCTATGAATTTTAGCTAGCTGCTCATGAATTGGCAGAACACTCCCCGCTTGGCATCAACGGTTGCCACTATTTGGTTATTTTTTACAACTCAAAGTATTGTAACCTTGGTTCTTTCCAGGTTGCGAGAGGTAAATGCATGCTTGCAATGATGCCAAATTTTACAAGGTCTCTGGCTTGCAAGTAGTGCTGACTCGTAGGACTGGGCCACATGAAGTAGACAAGTGATAGCTTGAACAAGTGACTTCCAGGTTGAGAACCTGCTGAACCGATGAGATTCGAGGTGCTGACTTGAAATCACTGTATGTAGAGCCTTTCTTCAGTGGTCACATGGTACCCTCATTAAAGTCATGAATATGTGCATATTTATGACTTTAATGAGCGGTACCACGTGACCGCTGAAGGAAGGAAGGGAGAAAACAGGGCTGCAGAGACCGCACCAGGAGTGGGTAAGTATATGCTATATTCACCTGTCCCTGGTCCATCACTGCTCGCCGCTGTCTGCCGCATCCTCTGTCAGTGATATTCAGGCAGCAGAGGGTGCGATGACGTGGCTAGTGCGCACCACACCCTCTGCTGCCTGAACATCACTGACAGAGGACGCGGCAGATAGCGGCGAGCAACATTGGACCAGGGACAGGTGAATATCTCAGGTGCCGAGTCCTGAGCCAGCGGTGACACCAGCACCTGGCCCCCAGCGACAGAGAGGTGAGTATGTCATTTTTTTTATTTGCAGCAGCAGCATATGGGGGCATAATATATGGAGCATCTTACGGGGCAGCATATGGGGGCATAATATATGGAGCATCTTATGGGGCAGCATATATGGAGCATCTTATGGGGCAGCATATGGGGCATAATATATAGAGCATCTTATGGGGGCAGCATATGGGGGCATAATATATGGAGCATCTTATGGGGGCAGCACATGGGGTATAATATATGGAGCATCTTATGAGGGCAGCAGATGGGGGCATAATATATGGAGCATCTTATGGGGGCAGCATATGAGGGCATAATATATGGAGCATCATATGGGGCATAATATATTGAGCATCTTATGGGGGCAGCATATGGGGGCATAGTCTATGGAGCATCTTATGGGGGCATAATCTATGGAGCATCTTAGGGGGGCATAATCTATGGAGCATCTTTTGGGGCCATAACCTTTATGGAGCAGCATATGGGGCATATTATTCAATGGAGCATCTTATGGGGCCATTATTAACCTTTGTGCCGCATTATATAGGGCGTATTTTGTATGGAGCATCTTATGGGGCCATCATGAACTGTATGGAGCATTATATGGGGTTCCTTATTCAATATGGGTATTCAAAAACATTTAACCTACTGATGTCTCAATTAATTTTACTTTTATTGGTATCTATTTTTATTTTTGAAATTTACCAGTAGCTGCTGCATTTTCCACCCTAGGTTTATATGTCAATAAGTTTTACCAGTTTTTTTAGCAAAATTAGGGGGGTCAGCTTATACTCGGGTCGGCTTATACACGAGTATATACGGTATAGCAATCTAAATTTACCATTATCATAAAATATAATGTGTCACAAAAAAACAATCTCTAAATAAATGGGATATGTTGAATCATTCCAGAGTTATTACCACATGAAGTGACATGTAAGATTTAAACAAAAATTGGCCAGGTCACTAAGGACTTAATATAAAATAATAAGTATAATTAATATGTTAATATTAATATTGATCAAAATAAATTTGTTGGGCCTCCACAACAGTCCAAAATTAATTGCCCACCCCTGATAATGGATATTTGATAACATTTTGGGAAAAACTTTCTATTTGCAAACAACAAACTTCAATAAGTAACGGTTACAGTGACTCCTTGAATGAGAAATACATTTGATTACTGCCAATTTGAACCCATTACTACGGCTATGTTCACACCTTGCAAAAGCGCTGTAAAACTGCATCATTTTGCTGTGATTTTTTTTTTTTTTAATTGCAGCACAACTGTAGCATTTTGGAAGGACATGGAAAAAAAATGATGCAGTTTTACTCCAATTTTGCAAAGTGTGAACGAAGCCTAACAGGCACAATACTGTAATGTTGACATAAATGGGTTGTCCTATCAGGACTATTTTCTACCAAACTTGATATTTCTCTTTGACATGGCAAATCTCCCTAGACCAATCGAAAATATGCAAAACCTTCGATTCCAGTAGGCCTTGTGCCCAAGAGGGTAATGGTACAGTTAAGAAGATGCAAGGGGTGCAAGGCTTGCATTGGACATAGTCTTCCAAGAGGGTCACGAAGATAATGATCTTTTGTGCAACAATGGCAAAAAGTTGACAAATATGACAAATTTGCTTTCCAAAATCCATAGTCTTATGAATTTCATAGAGGGGCACCAGATGTGGTGGCAGCCAGAAATATGGTGCTCGGTACCACGATGACGGTAGACATGTGGAGCACAGCTATATACACAGTGATTAGCCACTAATATGACAATGTGTCGTGGCAGTAATGGTTAATCGGAGTGATTACATGGCTGACTGACTTGTCTTTATTGCTTGTTGAGTTAGCTTTAATCTGTTTTACAAGGTAAGAAATAAGCATGCTTCACTGGGAGCGCGACAAATAAAAGCTTCGTTAGCAAAATTAATTTCTGTGAATAATTACATATTTCCAAAGGGTTTAACTCACCTGCTACTCAGTGCATTAGCAATGTGGCGGTGCGCTGCGGCGTGAATTCCCAGCACAAAGTCCCAAATGTTCTTCTGGAGATTAGGAACTAGGCGCTGACTTTTCGGTATAACCCTTTCCTTTCCATGTAGAATACAGATACAACCGTACATCCAGAATGCATACGAATATGAAGGTCACACTCCGGCTATAATGGATGTCTCCTGTGTAAGACACATCTGCCCCCTTAGTATTGTGCCTGCCAGGAACTTAACACATCAGCCAAACACTCCCCATTATATGCCGGCCATTGATGCCCCTATACCAGTGTATGAGCCATAGACAGGTGGGTGCATGGGTTGCAGTTGCACCCAACCTTGGAGCCTAGGAGAAACCCAAAAGGTCTCTTTGGCCCATATCAGAAGATCAATGCTATTACATCCTTCATAACTGAACTATTTTTCATTTTAGGACTTTTGTGCTTTCCTACCCCTCCTCCAAGAGCCATATCTTTCTCAGACGTATGATGACTTGTTGGACGAGATGTAGCTGACAACATTTGTTTTACCATACAATGTACTGAAAAGCGGGGAAATATTCCAAGTGAGGTGAAATGGTGGAAAACCCACCATTATGCTATTGTATTTTAGGTTTAGTTTTTATTCTGAGCTATAAAAAGGGACTTGGTTACATGATTCTCCAGGTCAGTATGATTACAAGGATACCAAACCAGTACAGTTTTTTAAAAATATTTTAGTCGCTAAAAAAATTTTTTGTTTCTGAGATCTGTAAGTTTTTAATTTTTTTGTCGATGGAGTTGAGTGAGAGCTGTGATGTTTATTGTCATCATTCTGGGGTACATTTGCAGCATCACCACTGAGCCCAGTGATTGGCTGCAGCAGTCACATGCTGTAGTTGTGCTGGTTCTGCATTTTTAACCAAGCAATTCAATTCTGTGGGTCTCCTGAGAAAGAATTTGATCCTACTTCGAAACGTGTAGAGAATAAATTGCAGGAACACATATTGTTTTTTCTTGGCATCCACATCTGCAGCATGGACTACTGTCATGTCCCATGATTTAGGATCATACAGACAGTACTGCATTTAATCATATTGTTGTTTTTCATTGCTGTGTCTAGATCTGTTCCTTTTAGAGGTTTTCTCTTCCCCCTAGCATGTGACTCTCATTCTGTAACCCCTCCCTTCTTCTCCATCTTTGAGTCTTTCTCCATCTTGGAGACACACGTTTATACAGCTCTGTACAAGGAAAGTCTCTTTTTACGTACTGTAACTATGCATTATGCAAGGATTCAGCTGAGAATAAACCCTCTACTGGACTCTTCAGATGTGCTCTTTCAGTCGAGTTTAAGCCATCTGCGGACATCACTAAGCGTGAGTAATGGTAAACAGACGCCATGGGATGGCAGTCTGAGCGCCCAACATTTACAGTTTAGGCATGAAGGCAGAATAGTAAAAAGAGACTCCTGCAGTTACATCTGTAAAGTCGTCTCCAGCTTCTACAAGTCAGAACAGACATTAGAAGATCGGCTTACATCATATAGATCCCATCAGCCTGTGTGCAGCACAGCCCCCTCCCCCAGCCTTCACTGCAGAGACTGTAGCAGCTCATATTACACAGATCTCATCTGCCTGTGAGTTACAATGGCTGAAGGAAAGTCTGCAATATCTGTATATGAGGACTCGGCCACTAACAGACCCAGGCACACTGCTAAGCAGTCACTGAAAGCTACAGAGAACCTTGAAGTCATTAAACATGAACTTTCTTGTAATATATCCGTCCTATGCCAAAGACTGCAGCGTCACATTAACAGCATCTCCCAATATGCCTCTCACCAGAGGGAGCCCTTGAACAATTGTACTCTGCATAACAGACTTACAAAGACACTTGCAGAAAATACATCTCAACTCTACGGAAATTAAATACGCCAGAGTCGCTAAAGGAATGTCAGGTCTTCCAACAGCTCAATGCCGAACGAGATAGCACCATGCTCGACATCGTGAACAAAACAGAAGCAAAAATCCCACAAATGTCAGAAGTGAAATCACACAGATCCAGGTCTGCTAGGAGCTCAAAGCACTCAATCAAATGAAGCTCATCAAGGTACTCAACCCTCAGAGAGCAGCTCATAAGAGCGCGTCCCAAAGCAGAATCTACGAAAGTGCAAGCCATTTTCGCCCAAAAGAAAGCAGAGAAGGAAATGGAATCTGCACGCAAGAAAGCAAAGATTGCACACAAGGAAGCAGAGACTGCACGTGAGGAGGCGGAAATAGAAGCCCTGCAGAAGGAATATAAACATGCAGCAGCTGTGGCAAAGCTAAAGGTCTTCGAGCAGGCTCTAGGTGGGAGCCAAGGAGGCAGTCTCAATTCGTACGAACTCCACATGGAAGACCCACAAGGAATTACGTGCTGACCACCAACAACATTCCCGTCAGCACCGACCTCTCTCTAGAGCATCAGGACGTTGATCCGCCTGCAGCTTCCAGCTTTCAAGGTCAGTCCAATGGATCACAAACATTCAAACCCGAACCTTCTTCATGTGTCAGTACACGGCCTGACCCTACACCTCAGCAAATGCCATACGCCAACGTCTACATGCCGACAATGCGCTGTGCTCCTGATAACTGTGTGGTTCCGCTCCCGCATACAGCATAGATCATATGCCACAAACCGGTTGCTGGTCTAAACCCCTACGCCACTCTGTATCTTCCCATGTTCTTGAACCAAGAAGCTAAGACCCCACACTAACAGCATCACTCAGCCAGCAAATGTTTCTCCAAAGTCAGAAAGAACAGACATGGCCGATTTTGCGAGGTTCATGGTACGCCGAGAACTCACCAACACAGGTTTCACAAGGTTCAACGACCAGCCTGAGAATTACAGAGGTTGTAAATGTACCTTTAAAGTCGCAATCAGTGACATTGGCATCACTGCTGCTGAAGAGGTGGCTCGGACCTCAATCAACGGAGCTGGTCAAGAGGCTCTGATCCGTCCACATCAGTAATTCAGCAGCTGGTCTCATGGCTGCATGGGAAAGACTAGAATGAAGCTTTGGCAGTCCTGAAGCCATAGAGAATGCACTGTTTAAGCGTCTACAGGACTTCCCCAAAATATCTGGCAAGGACAGTTCAAAATTCCTAGCGCTCAGTGACCTAGGAAGGAATTACTAGAGCTCCAGTTAGCCAAGGCAGACACGCACCTACCTTGTCTCAGCTACCTGGATAATGCTCGGGGCGTTAACTCAATAGTTTCTAATCTGCCATATAATATACAAGAGAAGTGGGCCACTATTAGGTCAAAATACAAAAGAACCAATCAAGTCTCCTTTCCTCCATTTTCATTCTTCTGTGATTTTATCAAGGATATTGCAGAGCGTAAGACAGACCCAAGCTTTTTCTATGTAGAAACCAGCGGACCCGGTCCAACCCCTCCTAAGTATGAGGGCCCACATACTAACCTGAAAAGCCAAGGAGGCCCAGTGTCAGCGAAAAAGACCGACATCCTTTCCACACCTACATCAGCTCCAGACAATAGCAACACTTGGGACAAGGTCGAAGATCCTAATCATATGTGTCCCATTCATAGGAAGCCACATCCCCTAAAGAAGTGCATTGGCTTCAGAAAGAAGCCACTCCAGGAGCGCAAGGAAAATTCTTATTAAGTGTTTAGAGAGTGATAGTGAGGACCACGTGCAAGCACTCCATCCATCCCAAACTACCTCAGCACAGCTCACACCTCTCATACCCACCACAAGCTATGGCGGGGAGGAAACAGAACAAGCAAGTCCTACCAAGGTATCATCTTCATGCACAGTTTGCAGAAAAGACCTCTGGGACAAGTCATGCACAAAGATATGCCTGGTGAACGTATAACCTAAGGGTCAGCCCGAAAAGAGCACAAGGGTGTACGCCATCCTGGACGATCAAAGCAACCGATCACTTGCAAGGTCAGAGCTCTTTGATTTTTTGATTTAAAGGGAAATGCTTACCCCTACACCTTGGGTACTTGCAGTGGTGTTACAGAGGTCTCTGGGAGAAGAGCCAATGGACTTATAGTATCTTCACTTGAGAACAACGTAGAGATACCTCTGCCCACACTCGTCGAGTGCAACCAGATACTATCCAATAGAGAGGAGATCCCAACGCCAGAGGCTGCTCTTCACCACCCTCATCTAATGACAGTAGCCAACAAGATACCAGCTCTTGACAACAGTGCAGATATCCTGATCCTGCTCAGTAGAGATATTCTCCGACTACACAAGGTACGTCAGCAGATTGATGGACCGCATGATGCTCCATTTGCCCAACGCTTTAATCTAGGCTGGGTTATCATAGGCAACGTCTGTATAGATAAGATGAAGACGCCTACAAAGATTTACTCATGTAAGACTCATGTCTTGCCAAATGTTACATACTGTTAGGCGTCGGGTTCCTGTTGCTGCACAGCGGGAATCCCGAGCCCTGCTCCCGGCGGTCTCCCATTCCTCCCCCGCCGCAGAGGAGGTTGCTCAGCAAACTCGTTGGTCCCGGCACTCTGCCCAGACCACCTCCGTGGGTTTGCTTGCTGCTGCCACCTCTGGCACAGCTATGGCAATGCAAGCTGCTCAGCAGCGAGATTCTCCAGGGACTAAGTCCTCATGTCAGGCCACTGAGCATGCCCGTGGAGTGATCTCCCACTGGAGATCGAAGGCCATGTGCTCAGGTCCTGCTCCTGTTCGGATTGGCCCATCCGAGAAGCCAGGAAGGTCCCGGATGCTCGCAGCTATAAAAGGTTCGCATGGCCGCTCGGCCATGCGCTAGGATACTCTGTATTTTCAGACCATGAGGAGTGAGTGGTGTATGCACGTATGAATGTCTCTGGTGACTGACTCATTATGAAACCCCTACCCTTGGTACGCATGTGTTGTGCAGCCTAGCCTGCTAGCGCCCAGGCTTAGGTGTAGGTAGGGCAGAGTCGGAGTCAGGCATTAGTCCCCATCAGTGACTCGGCACGCCACAGTGCACGTGCTCCACACTCCGTAGCCAGCGTCTATAGCGGCGTTCGTGGCAGCGACGCCGGGCTCTCAGAGGGCCTAGAGGAACTCTAACCCCGTGTCCTTGGGGTAGAGTTCTGTGGCCGCTTTCTGTGCGCTTTTTGGCCGGGCTCTGTGAGCTAAACAGGCTCCGGTATTTGCGTTCAGCAGCTGTGCGGATCTGTGACTCAACAGAGTTCACTCCTGTTCACACTGGGTGACGTAACTCATGTGTGACTGTTTTCACGCCTATTCTTCTGCCATTACCTAGCAGCAGTGTACCACCTCTGCACAGTGGACTCCGGGCTGCGAACGCACCTACTATTATTTATAATTTGGTGCGATCCGCCAGCCCTAACACATACTGTCAACCATGCCCACATCACTACTGGGCAAAAGAAACACTGAGTGACTGTAAGCGGCAGCAAGAAACCCATGACAACATGAACATGTTCTTGTCCTGCGACAACAACCTCGGGTCAACGGTGTTTGATTCTACAAATGAAGATAACAAGTTGGCACCAGCAAGAGAGGACAAATTCATCAAAGTCATGGACAAGGAATCCACCCTGGATGACTCCAACAACTGGACAGCACCCTTACCCCTTTGTTCTCCAATGACAAGGTTGCCAAACAATCTGCATCAAGCAACGGCAAGACTCGCATCTTTAAAACGCACTTCAAAGAAGAAACCAGAGATGGAAAAACATTTCATCAACTTTATGCAGAATATCTTTGATAGAGATCATGCAGAGCCTGCTTCACAACTAAAGGAAGGGGAAGAATGCTGGTACTTTCCATCCTTTGACGTCTACCATCCTCGCAAACCCAATCAAATCATAGTGGTGTTTGACTCCAGTGCTCAATTTGAAGGTATCTCTCTCAGTAACCTGCTCCTCACCAGATCCAACCTGAACAACAGTCTCATAGGAGTAATGGTTCCCTTCGGGCAAGAACCAGTTGCAGTACTGGCCGACATCCAACAAATGTTTCACAGTTTCGTCATGAGGGAAGACAGTAGAAAATACCTCAGGTTCCCATGGCACAAGGACATTGACATCCACAATGAGGTGATAGATTATCCGACGAAGGTACACGTCTTCTGCAACAGCCCCTCGCCTGCTGTGGCAATCTCTGGACCAAGACGGACAACACAACAAGGCTGGGAAACATGGAAGAAATCTTTAAAGATCTTAGAACATCTTCAAGTTCCACATTGTTATTTCTTAATGTCCCTTTCAACTGCCATCCAAAGAGAGGTCCACATTTTCTATCATGCATCTACAGAGGCTATAGCTGCAGTGGCCTATCTGAAAGCCTCAGAATCCAGCAACAGGTACATTGTGGCTTCATCCTGGGTAAGGTCAAACTAACCCCAAAACCCGCACATTCCGTACCAAGGCTTGAACTTTGCGCTGCCGAACTGGCAGTAGAGATTGCAGAAGTGTTTGCTATAATAAATGCCAGACTGCTGATACCAGTGTTGTCGGACCCTGACACCCCAATGATATCTACACCAGTAAATCTTCTTACACAGAAAATTGGAGCTGCCACAATTCCTCAGGAAATTTCAACCATCATGACATGTACAGACATCAGTGGAAGCAGGTACAACATTTGTCTAATGTCATTTGGCACCGTTGGAAGACCAAATACTTGCACCTGCTCCAGGGACGTCATAAATGGCAGATGGCAAAACTTAACCTTCAAGAAGGAGACCTCATCCTCCTAAAAGACAAAGAAGCTCATCGCAATGACAGGCCAATGGGTATTATCACCAAGGCTTTACCCAGTGAGAATGGAAAGACCCAAAAGATGGAAGTCAAAGTAACTAAAGGTGGTTCATCACGAGTTTTCCTTTGCCCAGTCACCGAACTTGTACTACTTCTACCAAAGAAGGACCTCACATAAAAGATATTTCTACTGGACACAGCTCACGATGGAGAGCATACCGACATACACCCTTAGCTGTAAAGAACTTGAACTTTCATCTTTGGATTGTTTGGGTTGGTGGAAGTGTTGGCATGTCGCGGCTTCCCCAATCTGAAGATAGGTTCTCCTATGGACTTGGTCTATCCATCCGTTGAGGACTTCACATCATCAACCAAGAATTGGACTTACAAATGTGTTTATTTTTGCATGTTGTGTTCCCTTTTTGTCTTCCAGGTTTCTAGGACGTCATTGATCATCATCGTAACACGTCATGTCAAGTTGAATCATCATGAAATCTAAAGATTTCAGACGGGGAGTGTCATGTCCCATAATTTAGGATCATACAGACAGTACTGCATTTAATCATATTGTTGTTTTTCATTGCTGTGTCTAGATCTGTTCCTTTTACAGGTTGTCTCTCTAACTTTATGTTAAGAACCAACAACTCTGCCCTTCACCTCGCCAAACAGACCTACTTCACCACCCTGATCTCACTAGCCAACAACCCCAAGAAACTTTTTGACACCTTTCACTCCCTCCTCAGGCCAAAAGCACAAGATCCTATCTCAGACATTTGTGCAGATGACCTTGCCTCCCATTTTATAGAGAAAATAGATAAAATCCATCAGGAAATCCGCTCCCAACCATCAAGTGCTGTGATTCCCTTCCCTACCTGCATTTTCCCCTGGCTCACTTTCCACATTTGATCCCATCACAGAAGAAGTCTCCAGACTCCTCTCTTCTTCTCGTCCGACTACATGCACTACCGACCCCATTCCCTCACATCTCCTCCAGGCTCTCTCTAGTCGTCACAACTCACTTAACAACAATCTCTAATCTCTCCCTCTCCTTGGGCATTTTCCCATCTTCCAGCTTTCAACACTGTTGACCACCGTCTCCTACTCCATAGGCTCCAGTCACTAGGCATTAAGGACATTGCTCTCTCGTGGTTCTCTTCCTATCTCTCTGACCGCTCCTTCAGTGTTTTGTTCGCTGGCTCCACGTCATCTCCTCTTCCTCTCACTGTCAGGGTACCTCAAGGCTCAGCCCTTGGCCCCCTTCTCTTCTCTCTCTACACGGCCCCAATTGGACAGACCATCAGCAGATTTGGCTTTCAGTACCATCTTTATGCTGATGACACACAACTATACACGTCATCCCCCGACCTTACCCCCGCTGTACTACAGAACGCCAGTGACTGTCCGAAGTCTCCAACATCATGTCCGATCTGTATCTGAAACTCAACCTCTCCAAAACTGAACTTCTTCTGCTCCCGCCATCTACTAACCTCTCTAAATCTGACATTTCCCTCTCTGTGGGTGGCACCATAATAACACCCCGAAGGCAGGCATGCTGTCTGGGCATTATGTTTGACATCAATCTCTCCTTCACATCCCATATACAATCTCTTGCACGCTCTTGCCGCTTACACTTAAAGAACATCTCCAGAATCTGCCCTTTTCTCACCATGGAAGCAACAAAACCCTCACTGTCGCATTGATCCACTCCCGCCTGGACTACTGCAATGCTCTATTAATTGGCCTCCCCATTACTCGACTTTCCCCTCTCCAGTCCATACTTAATGCAGCAGGCAGGGTCATCCATCTGGCTAATCGGTACTCGGACGCATCCGCTCTTCGCCAATCGTTACACTGGCTGCCCATTCATTATAGGATCAAATTCAAAGTACTTGTTCTCACCCACAAAGCTCTCCACAGTGCGGCACCCCCCTACATCTCCTCCCTCATTTCTGGTTATCAGCCTAGCCGACCGCTGCGCTCTGCAAAAGACTTTCGACTAACCTCTGCACTAATCCGCACCTCCCACTCCCGACTCCAAGACTTCTCCTGCGCTGCGCCAATTTTCTGGAATGCACAAACAAGAAGTATTCAGCTCACCCCTCTTCACTCCTGATCACACCTCCGACGCACGGAAACACCCTGACCCGGGTGTATAGTGCATGCACAACATAAAGAAGGATTTTTCCAGTGTCTCCAGGAGATAAAATAATAATTGCTTTATTGAGAATATAAAATCTTCTTACCATCAGGTAAAAACGACATAAAGAGGCGTATGGAGGGGAGCAATTTCCTACGCGTTTCACCCTAAGAGGGCTTAATCATGGAATCTGTTCAGAGCAGCCTATCAGGTTCACTAATCAAAGTCATTTTATGTGTAAGTGTGTGTGTGTAGCCCATTCATTATCTCCATCCCCCACCTTCTCAAGATGGCTGGACCATCATTGTAAATACATCATTGTAAATACACACCTGTACTTTGTATCTCCCCCACCTCATTGTAGATTGTAAACTCTCACGAGCAGGGTCATCTTATTTTACTTTAATTATTGTATTGTTAACGTTGTTACTTATGACTTGTGCTTTGAAACTGTTAAACTGTAAAGCACTGCGGAATATGTTGGCGCTATTTAAATAAAGATTATTATTATTATTGTCTCCTCCCCCCTCGCATGTGACAGTCATTCTGTATCCCCTCCCTTCTTCTCCATCTTTGAGTCTTTCGCCATCTTGGAGACAAACGTTTATGCAGCTCTGTACAAGGAAAGACTCTTTTTACCTACTGTAACTATGCATTATGCAAGGATTCAGCTGAGAATAAACCCTCTACTGGACTCTTCAAACGTGCTCTTTCAGTCGAGTTTAAGCTACCTGCGGACATCACTAAACGTGAGTAATGGTAAACAGACACCATGGGATGGCAGTCTGAGCGCCCAACATTTACAGTTTAGCCATGAGGCAGAATAACTACCACCCTCATTGTCCCACCAGTAGTTCATTACAATGGGAATGCCGTTGTGTGGGTGCTGTGTAAGTAGGTGGACGTGTTGCCCACAATCCCCTTTGATGACACGTGTATTGTTGCAGTGTATTTTGATATGCAATATATTAAGTAATGTGCACTATTATAATAGGTTGTGTTCTGCTCAGTTCCAGACAGATGATAGTGGCAGGTAAAATTAATGGTTGGAACTAGCCCAGAGTGGGAGGGGCTAAAGTGAAGGGACAGAGGGAGAAAAGGGTCTAGCCATTTGGTCTGAGAACTCAGTAAGGCTGCATTGATTGGTTGCAGGGCTGCCACTAGGAATTTGGGGGACCCTTACTGTCAAAATTTTCTGGCCCCCCTTGAGACACCGCCCAAGTTCCACCCCAGCCCCACCTCCACCCCTCAAATTGTCCACAGTCCCACTGCTCTCTCTTGGAAAAACTCCACTTCTCCACTTCAGAGATTACTGTTCCTCCTACAAAAAAATGCAATAAATGCAATCCAGCTATCTTATGAAAACCATAACTTCAGCTTGCCATGTAAAACACAAGACCTCACACAATAAAAAGAAGTCTCAGAATATGGTGGTGCAAACTACAGTTTTTATTTACAAATTTATAAGTTTGGTATGGCCAAAATCAACCTACAGAATGATGTCGCTGGGCCGTATTTAGCACAAAATGGCCAATCACGCAGTAAAAACAAAACTCAAAAAAGAATAGTGGAATTGTGGGAGGTTTTTTTTTACTATTTCACCCCACTTGGAATTTTTTTTTCCGTTTTTATGATAAAATGGTGTCAATCAAAATTACAACTCACTCAAAAAATAGCTCTTCACTGTGAAATAAAAAAAAAAATGAGGCACAGACAGACGGGCAAGACTCCAGCGTACCCGGCTGAGGCATAACAGGCGACACAGCTGTCACTGGCCAACAAGCACGGCTGAGGCACAAGCAGGCGGGCACGCTAGGGCGGGCACGGCTGAGGCACAGAGAGGAGGCTAGGAAGGCCAGGCGCATGCAAAGGGCACACGAAGAAACAAGGCAAAGCAAGGCGAGAAACAAGGTAAGACAAGGTACAGGGCAAGGAGCAGAACTTAGGCAGAAACACAGAGTCAGGTCAGAGCGAGAACAGAGCTAGCAGCGAAGCGTAGGCAGAAGCCCAGAGCCGGGTCAAGGGGGAACCTTGAGACTAGCCCCGAAATGTGCAAGAGAGCACAAAAGGTCAGAGAGCAGGAATAGTGCATGTGCCAGGAGGCACAACAGAGCACCATAGGTAAGAGAGGAGGAATGGTGCGTGTGCCGGGAGGCACAACAGAGCACCATAGGCAAGAGAGGAGGAATGGTGCGTGTGCCAGGAGGCACCACAGAGCACCAAAGGTAAGAGAGGAGGAATGGTGCGTGTGCCAGGAGGCACAACAGAGCACCATAGGTAAGAGGAGGAATGGTGCGTGTGCCATGAGGCACCACAGAGCACCATAGGTAAGAGAGGAGGAGGAATGTTGCGTGTGCCAGGAGGCACCACAGAGCACCATAGGTCAGAGCAAGGAAGAACAAGCAAAGACAGAGAACATAGGAAGGACCATAAGGCAAAGCATAGCAAAGGCAAGACATGGCAAAGCAGGCAAGGCAGAGAACACAGGAAGGACTACAAGGCAAAGCATACCAAGGACAAAACATGGCACAAAGGACAAACACAAGACAAGGCACGGGACAAGAGGCAGAGTACAAGCACAGAGCGAGTGCAGAGACGCACTACAGGGCAGAGTGCAGGGGCACAGAATACAGGGAGCGACCCAGCAGACCAAGCAGCCATGCAGGGAAGCAACACGATACTCAGGCCCCAACCATAGGAAGGGGCGGTCTGATAAAGGGCATTAGCACCTGCACTTCCGGGTCAGGACCAGGAAAGGATTTCCGGTTCAGTTCCTCCAGGATCATAGAGAGCATTGCTAGATCAGACTGGGCTGGACCATAGAGAAGGTTACATGATCAGGGGCTCCAAAAACACTGAGAGGTTAGCTGAGTCAGACAGTGCTGGAACATAGGAAAGGTCACATGATCAGGGGCTCCAGGAATACAGAGAGGACTGCTGCATCAGACAGTGCTGGAACATAGGAAAGGTCACATGATCAGGGGCTCCAGGAACACAGAGAGGATTGCTGCAAGCAGAGCAGAGACGGCTGGTCACACAGCAACGGCGTATAGCCATGAGGTAGAACACACATGTCCACTGGCAATGGCAGGCAGCCATGAGATGAGGCGCGCATGAACACTGCTCCAGGCATCTTGCAGCACAACAGTCACGAGGTGCGTGTGCACACTGCTTCCAGGGATCTTGCAGCATGAGACATAACGGGCATGAGAATTCAGTGCACGTGCACACTGCTCCAGGAGTCATGCGGCATACCAGACATGGCGGGCATGATAGTTCGGTGCGCGTGCACACTGCTCCAGGGATCATGCGGCATAACAGACATGGCGGGTATGACAGGCATAACAGACATGGCGGGCATGACAGTATGGAGCATTATATGGGGCACATTAGTCTTTAAGGGGGACTATACTGTCTGGTTTCTGAGCTATTGATATCACTCCTGTAGTGTAGGAAGTAAGTGAAATCTTTGGCATTGTACTGTACCTATATTTCTTACCTGTGCATCATGAATTGTGGTATGTGTTAAAGGTGCCCACTGAAACGCTTTCGCTTGGGGCCCACGAAAACCTGGAGCAGACCCTGGTTTGTAGTATTATGGAGGAGACAGATTATAGACGGGTTTATAGGTCAGCGCCTTTATTTTAAACTGGATTCAGTGGGGAATTGGTATCCAGTGAAGGAGCTGGCAAATAGGAGAGGTATAGTACATCATCGCGATCGGCCGCGCACTCGAGGGTGCGCATCCAATCGCAGCTGGGTGTCAACTGATTCTCACAGCTGACACCCGACACTAGCTGCCAGGAGCGGTCACAGACTGCTTCCGGCACTTTAACCCCCGAAATGCTGTGATCGAACACGATCGCAGCGTTCCGGGAGCAGGCAGAAGGCTGACAGCCCCTCTGCCTTTGGATTGGAGTACCGATCACTGCCATGGTAACCCGATGTCGTCATGACGACATCTGAGTCACCAGAGCTAAGAAACTTTCTGTCATGAGTGTAGGAGAGAGAGCCCCTGCTGTGTAAGTGGGCCGGAACCAAGGGGGCTGTCACCTAGGGGGTTTGTTTCCGGGGGATGTGATGAGAGGACGGACCAGAGACTCTTCTAGAAAGTGTGGAGGGGAGTGGTTATAAAAGGAGCACAGGGAACCAGCAGAGTGTACTCGAAAAAGAGAGAGAGAAGGAGCACGAAATAGGAACCAAGGTGGAACTGGAGAACTGGAGGAAGTCAGCGTCTTCCAGGGAGGCAGGACAGGGGCTCACCTGATCCAAGGAGAGGACGGCACCGAGCAGCATGATGGAGTGACACAGACCTGACATCCGCAGCTGCGCCCCGGACAGAGAGACCCGCGACCGCGGTAGCCCCGCTATATCCCACAGCTGCGGCCTGCCCGCTGCCACCCGCTGCCGCCACTGCCCGACTCCAGCCCACGGCTGCGGCCTGCCCACTGTCACCCGCAGTTGCCACCGCCCGACTCCAGCCTGCTTCTGCAGCCCACCCGCTGCCACCTGCGGCCGCCCCTGTCCCGGTCAACACAACAGCTGCAGCCTGTACGCTGCTACCCGCAGCCGCCCCTGTCCCGGTCCACACCGCGACTGCGGCCCAGACGCTGCACCCCGCGGCAGCCACGACCTATACGTTCAGGCCCGTGGCTGCCACCATCTCGCCTCCGCAAGGGGGCCCAATGCTGAGGAACTCTCCTGGGGCTTGTTGTGCTCCGTTTACACTTGGGCGTAGGAACGCCAGAAGCCTGTGACAGCTTCTCGCCGGCTGGGCCCAGCGGCTGAGACGCCGAACGGACACCTACCAGAAAACGACTATGCAGGACATCAGAATAGTATAAGTGACACTCTGTTGTTAGCTAGTTATAATTCCAGGACTCGTAGTTGGCTATACCGTGGCCATATAGTTACCGGCACCGGCCGGGTAGTTGATATCGTGTTGCTTGTGTGTATTATTGTCTAAATCCCTGCGGGGAAAAGTATTGTCAGCTTACCAGTTATCCACACAACCCATATATAAAGGTTGAATTTAAGCTTGCTCCGTCTCTGTCTCGTCACTGCATCCTGCGTACCTGCGAGTACCACACGAGCAGTGCATGATCAGCAAGTCTCTCTGTCAGTGTATGTGTGGCTCCTCTATCCTGTCCTGCTATGCGTGGCTCCTCCGCCCTGTCCTGCTATTTGTGGCTCCTTTGTCCTGTCCTGCTATGTGTTGCTCACCCATCCTGTCCTGCTATATGTGGCTTCCCCTGTTGTATGCATGACTCCCCGGTCCCGCATGACTCCCCGGTCCCACATGGCTCTCCAGTCCCGCATGGCTCCTCCGGTCCCACATGGCTCCCCTGGTCCCGCATGGCTCATCCCCCATCCCATCGTTGTATGCATGGCTCACACACACCCCCATCCTATTCACCCTCCTCGCGCCGTCGCTGCATCTCCGTTGTCCCGGCGTCGGCAGCTCTTCCTGTATTCAGCGGTCACGTGGTACCACTCATTAAGGTAATAAATATGTGCTCCATGCCTATGGGAGTGGAGATGCATGCATATTCATTCATTCATTACCTTAATGAGCGGTACCATGTGACCGCTGAGCACTGGACTAGTTGGCGGCACCAGGACGGAGATGCAGCGACGGTGCGAGGAGGGTGAGTATGATGTCTTCTGTTAGCCAGCAGCTGCAACTGTCACTGTGCCGCAGCCCCTGGCTCCTGTTGCTGCTCCACCTATCCCCCTCTCTGGACAATGACTCATGTATAAGCTGAGGGGGGTCGTTTTCAGTACAAAAAATATGCTGAAAATCTCGGCTTATACAAGAGTATATACGGTGGTTTTATTGTATAAAAGTGCCAAAACATTAAAAAAAATTCTATAAATGAGGTATTGCTGTAATCTTACTAACCCAAATAATAAAACTGCCTTATCAAATTTACCACACACGATACGGTATGAACGCCCCCCCAAAAACAAATTCATGAATTGCTGGTTTTTGTTCATTCTGCCTCCCAAAAATCGGAATAGAAAGCGATCATAAAATGTCATGTGCCCGAAAATGGTACCAATAAAAACGTGAACTCATTCCGCAAAAAACAAGACCTCACAAGACTCTGTGGGCCAAAATATGGAAAAATTATAGCTCTCAAAATGTGGTGATGCGAAAACTATTTTTTGCAATAAAAAGCGACTTTTAGTGTGTGACAGATGCCAAACATAAAAACCCGCTATAACGCCTCTTTCACACGTCCTGATATTTCCAGTACCATAACACACATAGATGACATCCATGTGTGTTATGCGTATGCACGTCTGCTGGATGTTTTTTGACCCTTTTTGACATTAAAAAACAGACATCTTAGCGTGTTTTGCCCACGGGCACACGGTCCGTGGAAACACTCTGACGTGCACAGATCCATTCACTTGAATAGGCAAATAGCACTTTGTTCCTCCCAAGTCTCTGCGCATGGTTAAGTAGCACTGTACAGCCACCTATGGGGTATTGCCACATTCAGTAGAAATTGTGGGACAAATTTTGTTGCCATTTTTACCCACTTCTTGTGTGAAAATGTAAAATCTTTGACTAAAAATTTTGGTGGTAAAAATGTAGTTATTTTATTCTCGCTGCCCAATGGTATAAAATTCTGTGACACACCCATGGAGTCAATATAATCGCTGCACCCGTAGATGCATTCATTGAGAGGTGTAGTTCATAAAATGGGGTCAATTATGGGGGAGTTCTGCTGTTTTGGCACCTCATGGGCTCTCCCAGTGGGTCATGGCACCTGCAAACCATAACAGTAAAATCTGGCGCTCCTTGCCTTGTGAGCACTGCCATGTGCCCAAACAGTGGTTTCCCCCCACATATCGGGTATCAGCATACTCAGGATAAATTTCACAACAACTTTTGGGGTCCAGTTTCTCCTGTTGCCCTTGAAAAAATAAAAAATTGGGGGCAAAAATATCATTTTTGTGAAAAAAATATGATTTTTTTTATTTTTACGGCTCTACGATATAAACATCTGTGAAGCACTTGGGGGTGTTCAAAGTGCTCCCCACACATCTAGATAAGTTCCTTAGGGGTCTAGTTTCCAAAATGGTGTCACTTGTGTAGGGTTTCCACTGTTTAGGCACATCAGGGGCTCTCCAAACGTGACATGGCATCTGATGTTAATTCCAGCCAATTTTGCGTTGAAAAAGTAAAACGGCGCTCCTTTCCTTCCGAGCTCTGCCATGCGCCCAAACAGTGGATTATCCCCACATATGGGTTATCAGCATACTCAGGACAAATTGCACAACAACTTTTGCAGTCCAACTTCTCCTGTTACCCTTGGTAAAAAAAAATTGGATCTGAAGTATTTTTTTTGTGTAAAAAGTTAAATGTTCATTTTTTTTTTAAACATTACAAAATTTCCTGTGAAGCACCTGGGATAATAATCGTCTTGAATATGTTCTTGAGCACCTTGAGGGGTGGAGTTTTTAGAATGCTGTTAATTTTGGGCATTTTCTATCATACAGCTCTAGCAAAAGTTAAGAAACCACTGCAAAATTTTCATTTTGTCTAATTTTTCTCTTTATAGGTATATTTTTGAGTAAAATGTAAATTGCTCTTTTATTCTATAAACTGCTGACAACATGTCTTCGAAATTCCAAGCAATACATTTTGTATTTATTTTCAGAAAATGAGAAATGATCAAAATAACAAAAAAATGCAGTGCTTGACAACCTCAAATAATGCTAAAAAAAAGGTCATAATTATTTAGAAACAACAATACTAATGTTTTAACTCAGGAAGAGTTCAGAAATCAATATTTTGTGGAATAGCCATGATTTTTAATCACACCTTTCACACGTCTTGGCATGCTTTCCATCAGTCTTTCACACTGCTTTTGGGTGACCTTATGCCACTCCTGGTACAAAAATTTAAGCAGTTCGTCTTTGTTTTTTGGCTTGTGACTATCAATCATTCCAGAGGTTTTCAATGGGGTTCAGGTCTGGAGATTGGCCTGGCCATGACAGGGATTTGATATGGTGGTCCTTCATCCACACATTGATTGACCTAGCTGTGTGGCATGGCGCTTTGTCCTGCTGGAGAAACCAGTCCTCAGGGTTTGGGGAACATTGCCTAAGCAGAAGGAATCAGCTGTTTTTCCAGGATAACTTTTTATGCTGTTTGATTTATACGTCCTTCGCATAGATTAACCTGCCCAATTCCAGCCTTGTTGAAGCATCCCCAGATCATCACCGATCCTCCACCAAATTTCACAGTGGGTGCAAGACACTGTGGCTTGTACGCCTCTCCAGGCCTCAGTCTAACCATTAGATGGCCAGGTGAAAGCTGAAAATTAGACTCATCAAAGAAGATTACTTTTCTCCAGTCCTCTATGGTCCAATCCTTATAGTCTTTGGCAAACTTCAGCCTGGCTCTCCTTTGCTTTTCATTGATGAATGGCTTTATTCTACCTTACATGACTTGAGCCCTGCCTCTAGGAACCTGTTACAAACTGTTATTGCCATGCATTACACCCCAGATTCCATTTTCAATTCCTTTTGTAGGTCACTTGATGTCATCCTGCTGTTGCTGAGTGACATTCGAATAAGATGACTGTCATCCCGGTCAGTGGAGAGTCAGTTTCGCCCTCTGCCAGTCTGTAGCTTTGTTGTCCTCAATGTCTGGTGCTTGACCTTGTTGTAATGGACTGCCGTTTTAGAAATTTTAAGGATGGAGGCAACTTGATGCTCACTGTTTCCCTCTACTAGGAAAGCCAGAATTGAGCCCTTCTTTTCCTCACTCAAGACTTTTCTTTTCAACTCCTTTGGCATGGTTAAAAGTTATTTTTTCATTCCTGTTACTTTTCGGATGTTACTAGCATTTGTTTTGCCATTCAGCTTGTCCTATTGCAAGAGGATTGTGAACGCCACAGCAGGGTGGCAGTCCGGTCCGATAGGTGTCGCGGTCCAGTCCGGCGCCTCCCATCTTCATATGATGCCGTCCTCTTCTTCCCTTCCTCTAGTGGCTCCAGCGCAGGCACACTGCTCTGCCCTGTTGAGGGCAGAGTCCTGCAGTTCGCAGGCGTCGGGAGAGGTCTGGCGCCTGCGCACTTCAGTATTCTGCTCTGCCCTCAACAGGGCAGAGCAGTGTGCCTGCGCTGGAGCCACTACAGAAAGGGAAGAAGAGGACGGCATCGTATGAAGATCGGAGGAGCCGGACCACACCGCGACACCCATCGGACCGGACCGCCCCCTCCGGTGAGTAGAATCTAACCTGTTTTTCTTATCTTTCAGGTTACATCGGGGGCTTATCTACAGCATTATAGAATGCTGTAGATAAGCACCTGATGTCAATGCCGGCAGCTGAAAAAAAAGGGTGACAGATTCCCTTTAAGTAGAATGAGGTGTCCTCTGGTTGGAATTCAACTGACACTGGAATGTAATGGCTGTCAGATGTGTAGAGAAGCTGATTTTTATAAAACTGTGCAGTGATCTCTTAATTTTTGCCAGAGCTGTATAGACCCCTCAAAATTACTTCAAATGCGATGTGGTCCCTAAAAAAAATTATGTTGTAAAAATGAGAAATCGCTGTTTAACTTTTAACCCTTATAACTTCCTAACGAAAAAAAAATTAGTTCCAAAATTGTAATGTAAAGTAGACATGTGGGAAATGTTAATTATTAAGTATGTTGTGTGCCATATCTCTGTGATTTAAGGGCATAAAAATTCAAAGTTGGAAAATTGCAAAATTTTCTAAATTTTCTCCAAATTTCTGTTTTTTTCCCTCAAATAAACACAAGTCATATCAAAGAAATTTTACCACTAACATGAAGTACAATAAGTCACAAAAAAAACAAAGTCAGAATCACCGGGATCCATGGAAGCGTTCCAGAGTTATTACCTCATAAAGGGACAGTGGTCAGAATTGTAAAAATTGGCCCGGTCATTAACGTGCAAACCACCCTCGGGGTTAAAGAGGTTAAAAGGGGTTGTCCAGGACTCTTGAAGATAGCTCATCAAAGTCTGACTGATAAAGGTGTGACACCTGTCACCCCTGAGCTGTTCCCGGTGTCGGCGTCTTCCAGAACTACTCAGTTACCGAGCTGCACAGCACAGCTCCATCAACTGTATAGTGGCTGAGGCTGGGTACTGCAGGATGCACATTATGCCGACCGGGCAAGAAAGGAGTCTGCATGGAGGCGCATATGTCGCAAAATGTTCCCTGATTTTGGTGATCGGCCATGTGAGGAGCAGCAGCACATAAGTACGTGCACATAAATTATGTATGTCAAATTACCTGCCATCCCCAAAAAATGTTATAAGTAGGCCCCCCCCACATCCTGTGCTTCTGATATTGGGCTCTTGTGTCTTGTAAATTATTTTTGGACACACTGTTTGACCCTGACAGAATGTTACCCTGTCCCTAAGCTCCTCATAATGCCTAGCAAAAACAGTTTAAAGAGTTGCTAATTGCCACATGAGCTACTGTGACCCTGTGCATCTGGCCTGGTTGCAGCAATGCTATATGCCACCCTGGGTAGAACTCACACCCTAGTAGGCCACATGACTTTGATACTAGTTCAAAAACTTGTTTTAGGCAAATTGTAAGTTTTCATTCTTTTATGTCACATTGCAGTCGAAGATGTGATGAGACGCTGGCGCAGCATCCGTGACCAGTATCGCCGTGAACGCCAGAAGTGGGCAAGAAGTGGTTCAGGGGCCCACACAAAGCAGAAATGTTTATTTCGACCGCCTCTCGTTCCTCGCTCCAATTATGGATCTCAGACTGTAAGTATAACAAAAACACCACATGGCACAAATGCTTTATAGGGCCCGATCAAAAATTTCCTTTTTCTACATTTTATATTTAATCACAGAACTCACTCTAACATCACTGAAAGGACATGGTCTGAATCAGAGGCCATCGATCCTGTAGGTGGAGGGGTTGAGCTGTCTGGACCATCTTGTGAGCTTCCAAGGAGCCAGGCCCAAGTCACTTCTCCGGCTTGACCTGACCCTGCCCTAGAACCTGGGCCGCCACCAGAAACACCACCACCAGGAACAGAGCCACAACAAGGACCATCAGCTGCATCACTACCCGACATCCATGATGAACAGGGCAACAGCAGCAGCCCAACTGTTTGCCTGGAGGGCTCCCCCCAGCCTGCTGTGCCACTGATACCATGACGAATGTGGATACAGAGGCCCAAAATTCCCATAACAGAGTTGCCGCTGATAATGGGGAGGAGGAGTACTCACGCAGCCTTGCCCATTATCTACGTTCCCTTCTCCGTGAGGTGCGGCTACGTGTGCGAGGATCCATTCAGATTCTAATTGACGCAAGCACACCCCCCAATACCCCTTATGAGCTGTTTGAGTTTCTGGAGAGGTGGCAGCTGTCACCCAGGAATCTCATGCGTCTTAACCCACACCCCCAAGTGCTTTCTCAATCAGGGTCTGAGGATCCTCCTACACGTGGGCCTACACCTCACCCCCTTCCCCCCCCTTCCCAACATTGGCAACATCATTCCCAAATGTCAGGGTATAACCCAGCACACCAATATGGCCACTTGTTCCCAGCCAATGTTGGAGGTTGGTCCCAATCTGGTTGGGGACGACATGGCCATTTTGGTGGTTTAGACTCACGGCCCTACCAGCCTCAACAGGATAGTCATCTCCAATATAGTGCCCAGTATCCACCTCAAGCTCATGAGCCGGCCCACTACCTCCATCATGGGCAAGAGTATGCCCCCACACAGGCCGAGGGCCAAGGTGGTCACACTAGCCATCAGGCAACACAGGCTGGGCTGCCGCCTTCTCCACCCCCTACATACTACAATTTATAACTTTGTGTGTGTTTTTGTGGTTAAATGCTGTATTTTAACATTCGAAAAATTTGTTTGCGTTCTAAGGCCAATTCTGGCCATTTTGCTAAATAACATAAGGCTTCACAAGGCCTTTAAAAAAGGATACATAAAATGTTTTCACTTTCAATTGTTGTTGTCTTTATCAATGATGCACTTACATCACGACATGCTGCCATATGCTTACACATTGATTTCTAAACAGAGAAAAGACATAAGGGGTTGTAATATATATAGTTTCCCAAAGGCCAAAAAGAAACATTAACAACATAGACACAGCATGCTCTGGCCAAGAAGTTTCCCCCTCAGGTGACATAAAGTAATTTGTGAAAATATCAGGCACTTTGAGCCCAGAGAGCGTTCTACGTTGAGGGTTGATAGGTGGTCTCGCCCTACGTACATTGTCTGACCCACGCACAACACCAGCAGAGGAGGAACAATCATGTATCCTGGTGAAGTTATGGGCAACACCACATGCTTTAATTACTTCATTTACATTTTGTTCACTCAGCTGAATGGCAGACTGGAGGACCCACCATTTTGGCCAATGAATGCCAAAGGAACACTCCACCAGTCGCCGAGCACGTGATAGGCGCAATTTACAAATTCCGCGCTGGTGGTCCAGGTTGTGCCGGGGATATGGTCTCATGACATTGTGCGTTAACTGAAAAGCCTTATCTGCCACAAGGACATAAGGGACTGATTCTTGAGTGGATCCTGGTAGCTGGCGTGGTGGTGGTAGATCCAACTGGTTGTTGCGTAGCCGCCGACCCATAATGGAAGTATTGAAGACTCTAGAGTCTCCCGTCCTTCCATAGGCCCCAATCTCAACAATTATAAACTTGTATTGAGGGTCGGCCAGAGCCAACAATACAGCAGAAAATTATTGTTTCTAATTGAAGAATTGGGAGCCAGAGTTCGGCGGCTTACGCACCCGGATATGTTTGACTTCAAGGGCCCCAATCCAATTAGGAAACTGGCATTCCTCCTCAAAGTCCCTTGATATCCTCAACCAGTCTTCCATCCTGGGCTGGGGCATGATGAGTTGATGTAGTGTTGACCATATTTGACTACATGTCGACCTGACTATGCCAGAAATGGTAGATAATCCAATGAGAAAATCATGGTGGAGGGCGGCAGAAGACAGGCCAGTGGACAGGAAGCTGAAGAACAACAGAAATGGAACATTTTAGAATGCACAAATTAACAAAACACCAGGTACATACATACCAAACTTGTTAGTGATTCATATCTACTAACACACATATATTTGGTCGCACAATCACTACGTGATATTCAGTACATATTACACATAACATTCTGGTCTGTAAGTTTATATATATCTGGAATAAGATGAGGGCATTAAACTTCGGACCAAATAAAAAACAGAGCTTGGGCAACACATCATGAACATAGAGAATGTGGTTGTGTAGTACATACCGTAATGTGAGTAGAAGTCGCTCCTCTGCAGATCTAGCTTGGCGCATGCTTTTGTCCTGAAAGGTTATCCCAGGATCCAAGGGCGCACTGTCTCCAAGAGTAGATCAAATGTTGCAAGGCTCATGCGACAGTATTTGTAAAATTTTTCCGGATGATCCTGCAGAGAAGAATAGAGGGGCTGAAAATGACCTCTTGTGAGTCGTTTCCTCAAAAGTGGATGGACCCACATGCGTCTCCTCCTCCTCGGATCCACAATCACTGGGTATGGCTTGCCAAAGCGCCTGGACAAAACCCAGTTGAAGAGAACACGGTCAGTTGGGGTGAACTGAAGTGTGTCAGACATGTTTGCTAATAACCAGCAAGACCCCCACACAAGCAGAGCACCAAAATGGGCAGATTGGAGGCTGCCACCTGATGTTGAGGCAATAAATAGGGTTGGTGCTGATGATTTAAATTATGTGCAGGCCTCAAAACCGTGAAAAGTCCATTTTGCAAGATTGCGAGAAAAAAACGGTATTACATACAGATGCTTACATGAGAAAAATACGCGGCCACGCCCTGACAACGGATGACATACGGAGCACTATTTAGGGACCATTTATGCGTATTACGGACGTAAAATACGGTCCGTATTTTTCTACCTTGTGTGTGACTCCAGCCTTAGTGAGAGCATAGCAAAGTCTGACAGGAGAGTTTGTGACTCTTCTATCAGTCTGTTTCTCGGCTCCTTTCAGGTGATATATGACCACAGATCACATCAAAGATGAATGCCCAAGAGAAGGAGGAAGCCAAATGATGTCAAAAATGTTTTTAGTCCAAAATATATGCATGTAAATATCAAAAATCCTTAAATTGTGACCTTTTGCAGATGAGAAAAGTCCAAAGTTCATCTAGAATAAAGGATGCCTGCACCTGTGTGGACCTAGAGCAGAAAGTAAAAGAAAGCTGAAAAAGGTAACAAGTCAGCATTTATGTATGACTAGTCCTAGTAATATTTATGTAGAGGTGTCTATTGCCTCCTGCACAGAGCCTGAGATAGATGGAGAAACTGACAGTTCTGGTTTTACACCTTCCCCTAAGGCCTCTTTCACACATCCGCTCTTTGCCATGAGTCACAATCCGTCGTTTTTTGATAAAAACTGATGCCGCTGGATCGTTTTTTTCTCATAGTATTGTATTAGCGTCGGATTGTGACGGATGGCCGCACGTTTCATCCGTCGGAATTTCTTTGTATGTCGGCCGGAGAGCAACGTTTTTTGTGTCCGTCGAAAAGTCGGACAGCAATGAATCCATCGCCGTCCGTTGTCTGCTAGAATGGATGCCTATGGGCGACGGATCCGTCGTTGTCCATCAAATGACGGAATCCAACGACGGATTCTGATTTTTTTAACTGAGCATGCTCAGTTTACCTCAGGTCACTGGTGTCAGCTGATGGGACAACTGATCCCATCATCCTACACCTACTACCACTAATTGCAGTGAGAGCAGGAGCGGCGGATGGGAGTATTCATCTGCCGCTCCTGCGCTGAATATAAAAAATAATAGAAATAAAAAAAACGGCATGGGTATCCCCCTATTTGTGATAACCAGCCTGACTAAAGCTTACACCTGGGGGCTGGTATTCTCAGGCTGGTAAGGGGCCATTGATCATGGCCCCCCCAGCCTAAAATAGCAGCCCGCAGCTGCCCAGAAAAGGCGCATCTATTAGATGCGCCAATTCTGGCGCTTTGCCCGGCTCTTCCCACTTGCCCTGTAGCTGTGGCAAATGGGGCAATAAGGGGTTAATGTCACCTTGCTATTGTAAGGTGACATTAAGCCCGGGTTAGTAATGGAGAGGTGTCAATAAAGCCCCCTTCTCACATAGATCGCTAGCGAGATCGCTGAAGCATCACCGTTTTTGTGATGCAACAGCGACCTCGCCAGCGCTCTCGCTACATGTGACACGCAGCAGCGACTGGCTCCCCCGCTGGATATCGCTGATCGTGCTCGAATGTCCTGGGCCATTTTTTCGTTGTCGGCGTCCCGCTGGCCAGCTTGCATCGCTGTGTTTGACGCCGATAAGTGACCTCGTTGGCGACGCAGAATTTAGGGATGCAGGTGGGAATCGTTTGATAAGCTGCTGTGTGACAAGGTACCAACGACCGGAGAGGTCGTTACACGGATCGCCGGATCGCTGTTGCATCGCTGAAGAGATCTGCCTGTTGGACAGCTTACTAGTGATCATTTAGCGACGCACCAGCGATCCTTTCCAGGTCGTATCATTGTCGGGATCGCTGGTGCGTCGCTTAGTGAAACGGGACCCTAAGACACCTATCCATTACTACACTTTAATCCTAGAGTTATTCAAGGGTTACATAAACACACACACAATAAGAATAAAGTCTTTTAATGAAATAAATACAGTAAACACACAGGGTTTCCATCTTTATTGTTCTCCTTATCCAATCGAAGCCCTCGATCTCCTGAAAGAAATAAAAAATAGAAAATCAACAATATACCCATACCTGTCCGGCGAACAGTGAAGTCCCACGGCGTAATCCATATCTGGGGGCTAAATACTTTACGGAAGGGAGCAGTGCTAATGCGACCACCCCGGCTGTAAAGCACTGAAGAATGTGATGCTGGGAGCGGAGGTTCGGTGACTAACACTGACGTTACTGAAGCTCCGCCCCCTCACAGCCTGACCTGGAGTGAACTCTGAAGTGTGGGAAAATCCAAGGGAAGAGGTTACCGCAGGTAATGTATGTATTCTTTCTATCTTTCCTTTCTATCTATCTCTTCTTTCTTTCTATCTATCTATCTCTTCTTTCTATCTATTCTTTCTTTGTATCTATTCTTTCTAGCTATCTATCTACAGTATCTTTCTATCTATCTATTCTTTCTATCTATTCTTCCTTTCCATTCTTTCTTTCTATCTATCTATTCTTTCTTTCTATCTATCTATTCTTTCATTCTATCTACTCTTTCTTCTTTTTATCTATTCTTTCTATCTATTTATTCTTTTGACGGATTCGACGGATCCGTCAAAACACGGTTAAAATAACGGACGCGACGGATCCATTTTTTCAACGGATCCGTTGAAAAACCGGATCCATCGCACCAGTTTTTCACAATCTGCGACGGATCCGTCGATCCATTGAGCCGACGGATTGTGACTGACGCCAAAAAACGGATGTGTGAAAGAGGCCTAAGCAAATAAATGGTGGAGCAGCAAAGGCTTCCTGAAATAAATGTGAGGAGGAGATGCAGCTGGTTTTACCTGTTGAGGAACATCATATATTCTGCTGAGCAATCTCATAAACGTTATTCTCGATCAGTAACATCAGATTTATATTTTTCATGTGTGTAAGACTCTGTTACATACATGTACTATTAAAGTTACTGAAAAGGTCTTGTCTACAGATATTTGTGTAAGAAATGAATCATTCAGTCTTAATCTAGGATTCTGGTTTCTCTCTATGCGCAGAGGACATACAGTATCATTCATAGGATATTAGGTCATTTCTGAATCAATGCATAATAAATAGACCCAAAGTCATTTCCAAGTTAATTTTTCATGTATTAAATGGATATTTGCATGCATTTAAACAACATGAAAATAATCAAGTTTGCAATTTACTTGCTTTTTTTCTATATACAGTTATTTGCTTGCAATGAGAGCTTTTATCTTACATAGCGTACAGCTTGCTGCCAATGAGATGAACACCAGAGCTTTCTGCAGCCTCCATCATACAAAATCGCCAGCCCTAGCCCCAACATTGTCAGTTTCCAGAGCAGTATTGTTATTCATTACTCACTTGAGCCATGCTTGTTCAAAGGTACTGTTATCTCTACTTGCAAATATAGTGATAACTGTGAAGACTAAAGGGCATGTCACACTAAGAGATATCGCTAGCAATATCGCTATAACTAGTGACGTTATAGCGATATTGCTAGCGATATCTCTGTGTCTGATACTTACCTACGACCGGCTCCCCCGCTGGTTATCGCTGATCGCGCTAGAACGTTCAGGACTGTTTCTCGTCGTCAGCTTCCTGCGGCGCTTCCTGCTGTGAGGACGAGCGACGCGTGGAGCCGGGCGGGAGGACGCAGGATCGCCTGGTGTGACAGGTAAGTAGCGATCCCCGTCCCCAGCGATGTCGCTAGTGAGATCTGCCTGTGTGGCAGCTCACTAGCGACCACTTAGCGATGTACCAGCGATCCTGACCACATCATATCGCTGGTCGGGATTGCTGGTACATCGCTAAGTGTGACAGTACCTTTAGGCCTGGATCACATTGTGCTATGGCAATCCATTAAACGGACACGTTTTTAAGCAGCACTAACGCATTGTAATGGACATTTTAACGCACCCATAGACTTCCATTAGTGTAACGCATCCTAACGTATGTCAAAATTGGCATGCGTTTGCAAAGTTTCGTTATTTTGTGACGCACCTTCCAATGCGGACAGCAGCGTTTTCGGGGCCAGTGCAGTGAACGCACAGGTAATGGAAGCATTATTTATGCCATAGAAGTCTATTGCAAATGCAGGCAGACGCAAATCAAGCAAATTATCCAAATTTAACTCTGCGTTGGATTGCGTTCATGAGGGTTTGCCATGTGGTCATGTTTCAGGAAATATCATTTCAGCCATTTTGGAGCATACACTCTACAGTCTGAAAACCCCAGCTACACTGTGTGCACCGTGTGACCGACCTGAGTCAATGTAAGTACAATTATATATGTATATACATCCTTTGAGTGTGTAGTGGCCAGCCGATGTATGTGTACTAAATGTATGGTTTTGTATGTACACAGCTGTCAGATACTGAGGGATCTACCCACAGCAGCGTGTCTACCACCTCCTCCTCTGAATCGGTAAAGTCATGCCATTTCGAAAAATCCCCAAAAAAATTTTGTGTGGCTCTCTAGTGTATTGAGGGGGATTCATGTCCACTTTCTGTGAAAATCCTTCTTTACATTCTATCACCTCGTATGGTATTCTGCATAGTTTAATCAAGTTTTTATTGGAAATTTTAGGTATCTTCAGAGCCAAAGTAAACCAGGCCACCCCCCAAAAAACAAGTGAATAAACCTACCATAAAGGTACATGCAAAAAATATTGCCTTTTTGAAATAATTTGTGACATCAATCATAATTTTTTTTCTTTTCTAAATTGAAGGTTCCAACGAAAAATAGAAGAAATACCTCACCGCCTTGGCGCGCTGCATCACCTCCTGACGCAGTGGTAATTATCACACAAAGTCTAGATTTTGAAACAAAATTTTTTTTTAATTTTATTTTTAATAAACAGTATTGAAGCAAAACATAAACGAAGAAATTAAACACCACAAAATGGTTGATGTTTTTCAATTCTGGATGTTCAGTTGTCGGCCACTTTGTTACAAGCGTTAGCTTGTTTATATGACAATGTAGAACACATCTTTGAGTGTTGGTGTTTCTATTGAAGGAAGGTTGGAAATGTTATTTTTACAGGTGGCACTCGGACGTGACATCTACAAGATTGATTCTAGGTCTCTTGTCTCTACTTGTGTGGGTACCGAGACTTCAACTACAGGATCAGTGTTTGTACTTTTGGAGGCCACTGGGATGTCATTGAGGTCCTCCTCACTTACTTGGGTCCCAACGGTTTTATATTTGTGGATTTGTGGATGAAGCTTTGCTGATCCAAGCTTTTCCCTAATAAAATCCACTAATCTCCTTTTTACAGTCTTAGAAGGTTGTTTAGTCATCTTTATAGGACTTCCCTTCCTGAATGACAGGGGCAGCCTCTCAATCAGCCCCACCTCAATTTGTACCAGTTCCAGGTCACTTGGTGAATCGTTGCTTGGTTCTTCCTTTGCTATTTCAGCAGCAGCATCTGGTGGAACATCATAAGGCTTGGTCGAGTTCTCCCGTTTCTAGAACCGTTTCCATGACCTCGCTGGGATTTTAGTCTCTTTTTCTGAAGAGTCAAAGATGTCATCAAATGACCCAGCCAGCTTGTCTCCGAGCATGAAACATCCAAACAGGTTCCATTTCCCATCCATCATTGCTAATGCATGGGATGGAGCAGGTAGATGGTAAAAGATCGTGTTCATTTTCAGAAAATCTGAGCAGAAATGAAATTTGTCTCTCAGCAGTATACGCTCTCCTCTCTCCTTCTCTCTCCTACAAAACCCTCAGAGCAGTTCAGGTAGAACACGGAACTATAAGCAGTGACCTGTGACATCACAATCTGATGTCATGACGACATGGCTGTAATATCACAGTAGGCGTCATGACATTCCGAGGACATGATGTGGGTGGAGCTGTAATAAACAATGAACGGCTGCATTTAAATCGGCGCTTTTTCCATTCTTACATTTTCATTTAATATGCAAAAAGAATTATTATGTCTCCTTTATACCCCTCACTTAATAAACAAAAAACTTAATCTCCGATGTTGCATATAAATATAACATTAGAGCATTTTCCCATGGGGTAATAGACCACGGCCTGTCTTTATTACCTAACACCATATGCTAAAAACAAAATCCAATCAAAATGATTAATTACAGATTTAATAAATCGCAATAATAGCAATAAGCTCAGCCATAGGCTCAGGCTGAGGGCTCAGACTCATTTGTGTTTAGAAAATCGGTCTAATGTTGGTCTCGGAAAGTCGAATGAGTGTCATACAAGTTTTCTAACTTATCAGTATGCAATGTGTTTTTCGCATAATTTTTCAATTTGCAACCAGGATGTTATTGTAGGGCATTGTAGATTTCTAGCCCTATCTAAACCCCTTTTTAAAAAAAAATGTGTGATGCTGAGTGCATCCATATATTCCTGGTTAAATACATTTTAGAATATACACTCACTGGCCACTTTATTAGGTACACCATGCTAGTAACGGGTTGGACCCCCTTTTGCCTTCAGAACTGCCTCAATTCTTCGTGGCAGAGATTCAACAAGGTGCTGGAAGCATTCCTCAGAGATGTTGGACCATATTGACATGATGGCATCACACAGTTGGCGCAGATTTGTCGGCTGCACATCCCTGATGCGAATCTCCCGTTCCACCACATCCCAAAGATGCTCTATTGGATTGAGATCTGGTGACTGAGGAGGCCATTTGAGTACAGTGAACTCATTGTCATGTTCAAGAAACCAATCTGAGATGATTTGAGCTTTATGACATGGCGCATTATCCTGCTGAAAGTAGCCATCAGATGTTGGGTACATTGTGGTCATAAAGGGATGGACATGGTCAGCAACAATACTCAGGTAGGCTGTGGCGTTGCAACGATGCTCAATTGGTACCAAGGGGCCCAAAGAGTGCCAAGAAAAATTCCCCACACCATGACACCACCACCACCAGCCTGAACCGTTGATACAAGGCAGGATGGATCCATGCTTTCATGTTGTTTACGCCAAATTCTGACCCTACCATCCGAATGTCGCAGCAGAAATCGAGACTCATCAGACCAGGCAACGTTTTTCCAATCTTCTACTGTCCAATTTCGATGAGCTTGTGCAAATTGTAGCCTCAGTTTCCTGTTCTTAGCTGAGAGGAGTGGTACCCGGTGTGGTCTTCTGCTGCTGTAGCCCATCTGCCTCAAAGTTCGACGCACTGTGCGTTCAGAGATGCTCTTCTGCCTACCTTGGTTGTAACGGGTGGCAATTTGAGTCACTGTTGCCTTTCTATCAGCTCGAACCAGTCTGCCCATTCTCCTCTGACCTCTGGCATCAACAAGGCATTTCCGGCCACAGAACTGCCGCTCACTGGATTTTTTTTCTTTTTCGGACCATTCTCTGTAAACCCTAGAGATGGTTGTGCGTGAAAATCCCAGTAGATCAGCAGTTTCTGAAATACTCAGACCAGCCCTTCTGGCACCAACAATCATGCCACGTTCAAAGGCACTCAAATCACCTTTCTTCCCCATACTGATGCTCGGTTTGAACTGCAGGAGATTGTCTTGACCATGTCTACATGCCTAAATGCACTGAGTTGCCGCCATGTGATTGGCAGATTAGAAATTAAGTCTTAACACACAGTTGGACAGGTGTACCTAATAAAGTGGCCAGTGAGTGTGTATATATATATATATATATATATATATATATATATATTGCAACTTGCAGCTATGGCCGCTATTAACTTGACGCTCAGTGCTACTGAGCAGCTACTTTTCTAACTGTAGGTATGGGATTGGCTGTCCGCCCGTTATTGCTCCGATTAGGCGTCACATCCACTCCTCTTCCAACGACCTATAAGAGGCATTTAGTCCGTCTGTATTTGAGGCTATGTGCACACGTTGCTTATTCTGCTTTGGAATTTTCCGCGCAGAATTTACTAAATCCGCAGGTCAAATGACCTGCATTTTTCCTGTGGATTTAGTGCATTTTTTGTGTGGTTTTACTGCATGTTTTGTGCGGTTTTCCCCTGCGGTTTTCCACCTGCGGTTTTCTAGAATGGAACAGGTGGAAAACTGCAGCAAAACTGCACAAAAGAAGTGACATGCTGCTTTTTTCATTCCGCACCAAATATGCGTGGAAAAAAACGCAGCATGTGCATTGCGGATTTTGTTTTACATAGGCTACAATGGTACTGTACATCACATGCAGTTCTGCTGCGTATACGCAGGGCCAAATCCGCTGCATATCTGCAGCAGAATCCGCACCGTGTGCACATAACCTTACTAGTTTTATTCCACTGATTTCACCCACAGCTCAGATGAGAATACAGGTGGCTACCCTGACAGATACAAAACTTTTAACAAGTCAGACGATCTGTCCACGCAGCGTGTGAGTATCTGAGTACTTGTCAGAGGTGAACCATGGGAATGCTTTATGCAGGCATACAGTGATATAATGTATGTTGCTTATTGCTTCCAATAGTAAAAAAAAAAAGTATCCTCTTTTTTTCTGCAGGCTCAGACTACACACATGGTTTGTTTGTAGTCTGTTGCCATGGAGAAATATTGGCCTACACAGCAACTGTATGGTAATATCTGCTCTTGTCAGTTAGCAGTTAGGCTGGTTTCACATTCGCGCTTTTTAAGCGCACGCACGGCCGGGGGTAGCTCCGCCCCCGAGCCGGCTCTCTGCCCGGCGTGCCCGCCCCTTCCTTGTAGCGCCGCCTCCTAGCGCACAGCGGCGCCTGCGATCGGCGCACCCTATCTTTAGCATAGGGTGCGCAGATCGTGCGCAGGCCGTGCGCTAGTTGCGCTTTGACCTGCGCTGCACACTTTTGACGGTGCGCCGTGCGCGCCAAAATCAAACTTAAAAAGCGCGAATGTGAAACCAGCCTTAGTATTAAGAAACCTTAAAATTAATGTGAAATTGACAACCCTTAGCCATTGTGTCATCCTTGTAATGGTTGAGGAGAGGAGAAGCCCTGCACAGGTTTACCCCACTCATGGGTTAAAAAAAAGCTGTGAAATTCCAGGTTGTGACATAGCAAAGCTCAAAAAATGTCAGGGATGGGGGGGAGAATACTTTTGCAAGCCACTGTACATAAAATTCAAAAGTTCTGTTCCTCTTGCTCTGTAAACCGCACCCCTGAAGCCAAACGCTACCTGTAAAGGGTGTCCAGGTGGCCTGTATAAACGATTGATGATGGCAGCTAGTTGTTCTTTTTGTTATTGTGGAGTTGGCAGTGACAGTAGCAGGGTGTGTATATATATTCCATGAGTTGGAAGCAGAGGTGTACATACTTTACGCTCACTGTCAGTACACCAATGACCGATTTAGTAGTAGAAGCAGCCGCAGCTTCGTACATCACTCATCAGTCAATTGATGTATACATTATATAGGCAATTACACAAATAATTCTACGGCACTGAAAATTTGCAAGGGAAAACACACCTGGCCTGTTTACTTGTAAAGACTTTCTGCTGCACTAAATAAAGTTTGTGTGTTTTCAACTGCAAATTTTCAGTGCTTTTTATTGAACCGTTGAGTGTCCACCATATTATTCCAACTGCGTAATTGCCCTGACAATTGGAGGCAGCAGAGCTGTGTCTCTTGACAAACTGGTGGCAGCGGTGGGATCTGCGTGATCTCTCTGGTGTCATCCGTGACAAGTTTGTTTGGGGACAGATTGAAAGTCTTTTCCCAACCTAAAAGTTTAGGGAGAACCGGTCTCACTGACCCTAAGCCAAAACATTTAGTGTCACTATAATCAGATCAATAGATTTGCAGGTTCTCAAGCAGTCCAAGCAATGGGTATCTCTAAATTATAGTTCTTTGAAAAAGTATTTATACCACATGAACTTTTCCACGTTTATTCATATTACACCCACAAACTTATTGAGATTTTTTGTGCTATACCAACACAAAGTAGCAAATATGTGTGAAGTGTAAAGGACATGATACATGATTTACTAATTATTTTACAAAAATAAATCTGATATCTACCATCTGGTAGCTAGATTAAAGCCCCAAATCATACGAGCATAAAGCCAAAAGTACTAAAAAATCAAGTTTTATTATCCAAAATAAAAATATTTGCATAGATAAAATATGATACAAGAAAGAGTACAGGAACAAAAAGTAAGTGACATACTGACTCCGCAAAGCTTACACATATTGCTGCATGGCATGGCCATAGGGAATCATTACAAAAAACAAGCGCATTAACCCTTTATAACAATGCCTCCAACCACTAAAAGAATCTCCACCAGAGATGTGCCTAATATGAGCTCCAGATAGGAATATAGCGCCCTGCACATAACTAATAACATATGGTATGCGTCCATTAAGTTGCCATGTACACTTTACCTGGATCCTGGCAGCATATGAAGGTAAAAATAAACTGGGAGTCCTGTCACTAGACCCCGACGCGCACATTTCGCCCTGCTTCATCGGAACATGCGTGTCGGGGTCTAATGACGGGACTCCCAGTTTATTTTTACCTTCATATGCTGCCAGGATCCAGGTAAAGTGTACATGGCTACTGTCACGATGACCCGTCCTGTAAGACGCGACCCGCAGGCCGGTAACTGTAAACAACAAGACGTGGCACGTGATACTGTCCTGTGTGACACGGACCGCAGGCCGGTAACTAAAACAACGAGACACGGGGAAAGGGGAAACAGTTACAACGGTGGGCCCTGCGATAGGGAAAGGGGAAGTGGAGACCTCCTGCACACCCCTGAGTCAGTGTCCCTAACGCTCCTAACATTCCCTATGCCGGTTCTGCACCGGGCGCCGATCAGGAACACCCTACACCTATCCCTTGCTAGGGAGCTGGGTGGCGCAGGCACTGGCCCCACCGCTGTACTAATACACACTAAGGAAAAAACACAAACAGGGAAACACCACTTAGCTTTACTCTGCTGCACTTGCTCCTGGCAACATTGTCCACCACCAGAATGCAGCTCTCCTCCTGAATCGCTGCCACCAAGCTCTGTCAGAGCTACAAGGAAATCCCCTATGACTCCTTCCACACCAGGGCTAAGACAGTGCTGCAAGGAACGCTCTCCAGCTCCTTCTTCCACCAAGGATGGTTGAAATGAACACTATCACCAACCCTGATTGCAACACCTGTGACTCTTTTATAGCAGAGCCAGAGCAATCACACCTGCATTATAATCATCATGTGCACTTAACTAAAGAAACCAGAGTGCAATGACGCTCACCACCACCGGGGGAAAACTTAGAACAAACGACACCACAGTGCAATAATCCTAATGGCCACCAGGGCAAAAACCAAACTTAAGCGCAGCTTAAGAAAAAAAAAGTTACCTGTGCTTTTTATCAGTCCTGATCCAGCATGGATCATGAGAGCTACTTAATGGACGCATACCATATATTATTAATTATGTGCAGGGCGCTATATTCCTATCTGGAGCTCATATTAGGCACATCTCTGGTGGAGATTCTTTTAGTGGTTGGAGGCATTGTTATAAAGGGTTAATGCGCTTGTTTTTTGTAATGATTCCCTATGGGTGGTTTTATTGGGCTATTGTGGTCACAAAGCAATATGTACTCTGGGGTATTCAAATCATGCAGGTTTACAACCTTTTTATGTGTCAATTAGTCTTGTGAGTGCCATGTCACTTGCTATGCAGCAATATGTGTAAGCTTTGCGGAGTCAGTATGTCACTTACTTTTTGTTCCTGTACTCTTTTTTTCATATTTTATCTATGCAAATATTTTTATATTGGATAATTAATAAAACTTGATTTTTTAGGACTTTTGGCTTTATGCTCATATGATTTGGGGCTTTAATCTAGCTACCAGATGTTGGATATCTATTGTAATTTTTGAGCTAATTTTGCCAATGAGTTTGGCAATTGGGTAATTCAAAAATAAATCTGAATATGGTGACGTGCATTTTTATTCAGTCCCCTGTTGTCTGATACTCCTAAATAAAATCCTGAGTGAACAATTGCCTCCAGAAATCGCATAATTAGTAAATTGAGTCCACCTGGGTGTAGTGTAGTCTCAATCCTTACAGGACATCAAAGAATATGTTAAAAACCGGAAATGTTAGCACGCTTGGGGGTGACAGTGTCTGTCAGGGCACAATGGGTTCACCGCTGGTCATATCACCAGGACAAACACTCAGCTCCTAAATGTTTGATCTGTTGCACCTCGTCCAAAAGTTGTAACCGTGCAGATGGTAGAGCGAGTTGTAATGGACCGGTTTGTGCTCTCCCTTACAAGACCGATGCAGACTTGGGTTGCCCAGGGAGATCCCCGCAATGCTGAGGACTTGGTCGGACTAGTCAAAAGGTATTAGGGGTTTGAGGGTTGGTTGAGGAGGCAGCCCAGTTCATTCCATGGGTCCCATAAGGCACGGAAGCTAAAAAGGGGGTGGGGCTTCCAAAATCCAAAGGCAGCAGTGTAGGTTATGCCACGGGTCTCATCAGAGGATCTAATTTTCTGGAAATGTCATGGTCCTGGTTATATAGCTGACCGTTGTCTCCTGACCACTGAGAAAATGGAGTGTAGTAGGGGACAACGATGTTCATACTACGCATATCCGGCAAGCAGTGTGGACTGTCCACCTAGCGAGAGGCCACAAGCTAGTCCCATAAAAGTGATTGATCTGAAAGTGACTGAACTACTAGACTCAGGGAGTTTGGGGACTCTCATGAGGGCCACATTCCCTCTCCAGCTAATCTCTATGAAGAAGGCATTCACAGAAATGCTAAAGACTCACATGGAGCCCATTATATATGGATCAGCATATGGGGTCCATCATATACTGGAGCATGATATGGGCCCATCATATACTGGAGGATCATATGGGGTCCATTATATATATAAATCATCATATGGGGTCCATCATATACTGGAGCATTATATGGGGCCCATTATATACATAAATCATCATATGGGGTCCATCATATACTGGAGCATTATATGGGCCCATCATATACTGGAGCATCATATGGGGCCAATCATATACTGAAGCATCATATGAGGCCCATTATATATGTAGCAATATATGGGGCTCATTCTGTAAGGAGGATTGTATGGGGCCCATCATATACTGGAGTATTATATGGGGCCCATCATATACTATATGGAGCATTGTATGGGGTACATTATGTAATGAGCCTTATATGGGACTCATTATGTATGGAGCAATATTCTCTATGGAACATTATATGGGGTCCATTATTCTGTATGGAGTATTATATGGGGCACATTAGTATGTATGGAGGACTATAATCAATCAATCAATCAAATTTATTATCGCCAAGTACATATTACATATATACAAGGAATTCTTTGTGGCAAAGAGGCAACATAATATATAACAACAGATACAACAAGTAACATCTAACAAGACAGATACAGTATATAGTCTACACATGACGATTTAATTGTTGAACAGAGAGTGGATAGAAGCTGTTCATATGGCGGTTGGTGCTGCATTTGGGGACTCTGAAGCGACGTCCTGAAGGGAGTAGTTGGAATGAGGAGTGTCCCGGATGAGAGGGATCGGATGAAATTTTCAATGCGTGGGATCGAATACTCTTATCATAAAGATCCTGGATTTTAGGCAGGGGGGAACCTATAATTCTCTCTGCTGTTCTAAAAGTCCTTTGTAAGCGGTGCTTGTCATGCACAGTGGCTCCCCCATACCAGACTATCAGAGAGGAACAAATCACAGATCTGATGACAGCATTAAAGAATAAGATCAGCAGATTCTTAGACAAACCATATCTTTTCAGCTGACGCAGGAAGAACATCCTCTGTTGTGCTTTTCTTATAACAGCATCCACGTTTTTCCCCCATTTAAGATCATGAGAGATGATAACACCAAGGAATTTGGTCTCTGTGACCCTAAGAACCACTTCGTCATGGATGTAGATTGGAAGTATCTCATGTTGATCTTTCCTAAAATCCACAACCATCTCAGCAGTTTTTTTAGTGTTGAGTACAAGATGATTGGCTTTACACCAGTCACATATTCTTTCCACCTCACTCCGATACAAGTCTTCAGCATTTCCCCTGATGAGACCAATCAGTGTCATATCATGGGCAAATTTCAAGATTTTTACAGAGTCTGCTGAAGAGATCCAATCGTTCGTATAGAGAGAAAACAGTAACGGGGACAAAACGCACCCCTGAGGTGCCCCGATGTTTGTGACCAAGGTGTCCGAAGTGAATGGTCCAACTTTTACACTCTGTATCCTGGCTGTCAGGAAGTTATAAATCCACAAGCATAAGTTGAGAGGGACTCCAAGAGCTACCATTTTCTTATGAAGTAAATTCGGATCACTGGTATTGAACGCTAAGCTAAAGTCCATGAAAAGAATCCGGACATATGAGTGCCGTTCATCTGTATGATCCAAAATGTACTTCAGTGCCAGATTGACAGTGTCGTTTGCCGAACGATTCTCCTTATAGGCAAACTGAAGCGGGTCCCATAGCTTCTGCGTGAATTTTATCAGGTAGAACATTATAATTCTTTCGAAGACTTTCATAGCTACAGATGTGAGTGCTACTAGTCTATAGTCGTTCAACTCAGAGGATCCCACTTTCTTGGGGACAGGGATAATTGTGGAATTTTTCCAACACTGAGGTACAACGCACTCTTTCAGTGACACATTGTATATATTTGTCAGTATAGGGGCAAGCTGGGTAGCACATACTTTCAGACACATTGGAGATACACCATCAGGGCCAGGTGCCTTTTTGACCTTAAGTCCCTTCGGGATGCGTATCACCTCTGCCTCGGAGATCACTACTTGGGTGTTGCACAATGAATGATCTATATATGAACAGACTGAGGAGCTTAGAGATGAATAGCCACTGTGTGTAGAGCTTGCCTCAAATCTGCAGTAGAATTCATTTAACTCTGCTGCCAGACTTCTGCAAGAAATTAGGACTATCCACAATTTGCATAGTTTCAGGCGCTCTCAAAACACATTTGCTCAGAGCAGCCTATCACTTTCACTAATCAAAATCATTCTATGCGTAAGTGTTGTGATAAAACACTCCGGGATCGCCTTTGCTGGGGTCAAAGGTCACGTGCGTTCAGCAGGAAACTCAGGCGCAGAGCTGGGATTCGGGTATAACTGACACTGGGTCAGGTTTATTAACGGTGAAAGCAATGCATAAAGGAAATAAAACATAAAACAAATCCTTGCCTGTACGGCACTAACTAAACAAGGTACAACCTAACTACCAACTGGTGGGCTTCTCCCGTCCAGCCAAACCACAGTTGCAGTGGGCACTGCTTTCACTCACGTGTATCTCTCACACAGACAGGCTCTCTATGTTCCCAGGCTGAGACACTCACACAACCACCTGGCATCCTTTTATATCCGCCTCCCATTATTCATTAGTAACCAGGTGCGATACTGACCAGACTAGGCCACATAGGAAAGGTATCTGGGCGAGATATACCTGCCCTCATCCACTATTCCCACATGATTCTCACATATCCCCCCCTCTGCTCAGACCACTCCGGTCGAGCAATGACACCCGCCAAACAGTGCACTCGGGACAGGGCATCTGCATTCCCCATCTGTACCCCTGGGCGGTGCTCCACCGTAAAAGTGTAGGCCTGCAGGGCAAGGAACCACCGGGTCACCCGGCTATTCCGTTCCTTGTTCAAGTGCATCCACTTGAGAGGGGCATGGTCAGTGATCAGCCTGAACTTTCGGCTCACCAGGTAATATTTGAGGGCCTCTAGAGCCCACTTAATGGCTAGGCACTCTTTTTCTATGACTGCATACTTTTGCTCATGTTTGTTCAGCTTCCTGCTGAGATAGAGGACTGGGTGTTCCACTCCGTCCCTCATTTGTGACAGTACGGCCCCGATACCGGTATCAGAGGCATCCGTTTGTGCCACAAAATCGCTGCACAAGTCCGGAGTCACCAGTACTGGTTGAGAGCAAAGTGCCCGTTTTAGGCTATGGAAGGCTTCTTCAGCCGCTAAACTCCATTTAATCATGACGGAGTCTTTCCCTTTTGTAAGATCCGTCAGGGGGGTAGCGATGGCTGCAAAATTGGGTATGAACCGGCGATAATAGCCGGCGATCCCCAGAAAGGCTTGCACCTGCTTCTTGTTGACAGGTTGCGGCCAGTCCTGAACCGCCTGAATCTTATCGAGCTGGGGTTTAACAATACCCCTCCCAATTACATACCCCAAATACCGGGCTTCTTCTAGCCCGATGTGACATTTCTTGGGGTTCGCGGTTAGACCTGCCTCCCACAGGTTGTCAATCACAGCTTGTACTTTCTGGAGATGAGTCTCCCAGTCCAAGCTGTAAATAACAATGTCATCCAAATAGGCTGAAGCGTACCGCCTATGTGGCCTCAGGACTCGATCCATCAGTCTCTGGAAGGTCGCCGGTTCCCCGTGCAGTCCAAATGGCATATACACATACTGAAATAATCCTTCCGGCGTAGCAAATGCCGTCTTTTCTCTGGCAGCCTCCGCCAGAGGGATCTGCCAATACCCCTTTGTTAGATCTAGGGTCGTAATATACCGGGCTTTTCCTAACCGATCTATTAACTCGTCGACCCGGGGCATAGGGTAGGCATCAAATTTTGAGACCGCATTCAGTTTCCTGAAGTCATTGCAGAACTGGATGGTGCCATCTGGTTTAGGAATTAGCACAATCGGGCTGGACCATGCACTGTGCGATTCCTCAATGACTCCTAACTCTAACATTGCCTTCACTTCTCGGGAAATGGCTTCACGGCGCGCTTCCGGGAATCGGTAGGGTTTTACGTGAACTGTGACACCAGGTTCCGTTACGATGTCATGTTTCATTGGCGTAGTCTGCCCGGGTTTTTCTGAGAAAAACTTTTGGTTGTGAAGTAGAAACTGCCTGACCTCAGTCTTTTGCCGCTCCGAGAGAGTCTCTGCAACCCATACCTCCGGTACGGTATGCGAGCAGACGGGACGGGCCAGCTTCGCTGACAAGGCAGACCAATCTTTCCAGGGTTTTATCAGATTTACATGATAAATCTGTTCAGGTTTCCGTTTACCTGCCTGGTATACTTTGTAGTTTTCTTCACCAACTCTTTCCTTAATCTCAAAGGGGCCCTGCCACTTTGCCAGGAACTTACTGTCCACCGTGGGGACCAGGATCAACACCCTATCTCCGCGTGCAAACGTATGGATCTTGGCGCCCCTATCATAGATTCTTTTTTGGGCTCCTTGAGCCTGCATCATGTGTTCTTTGACGATAGGCATAACAGCCGCAATACGGCCCTGCATTTGTGTGACGTGATCTATCACCGTTTTAAACGGAGTGACCTGACCCTCCCAGGTTTCTTTTGCAACGTATAACAGTCCGCGAGGACGTTGGGCATTCAATAAATCGAAAGGCGAGAATCCCGTGGAAGACTGGGGTACTTCCCTGATGGCAAAAAGCAAATACGGAAGTAAATAGTCCCAGTTCTTCCCATCCTTGTCTATCACCTTTCTCAGCATCTGCTTCAGAGTTTTATTGAACCGTTCGACCAACCCGTCTGTTTGAGGGTGATACACGGATGTGCGTAACGGTTCGATTTGTAACAATCGGCAGAGCTCCTTCATTACCCTGGACATAAAGGGGGTCCCCTGGTCGGTGAGTATCTGTTTTGGTTTACCGACCCGACTAAACACATGTACCAGTTTCTTGGCAATCGTCTTGGTGGCCGTGTTACGCAAAGGGATGGCCTCTGGGTAACGAGTGGCATAATCCAAGATGACCAGGATATGTTGGTGTCCACGTGCAGACCGTGGAAGGGGCCCAATTAAATCCATCCCAATCCTCTCAAACGGGACTTCAATAATAGGTAGGGGTACCAAAGGGCTAGAGACCCGGGGCTTAGGTGCAGAGGCTTGGCAGTCAGGACAAGACTCACAATATACACGAATATTGTGATGCATGCCTGGCCAAACAAAACAGTGTAATATCCTTTCGGTAGTTTTCTGGACTCCCAGGTGACCTCCCATCAAATGTCCGTGGGCCAGGTCCAGCATCTGCCGCCGGTAGGGTTTTGGCATGACTAATAGTTGCACCGTATCTTCCCCCTTTTTCTCTATCTGATAGAGTAAATCATTCTCCAGAACCATGTAAGGATATGCCAGCCTAGAGCCAGGTTCTACGGGTACCCCATTTATCACTTTTACATTTGTCCTAGCCTGAGAAAGGGTAGGATCCTTTATTTGCTTGCTTTGGAAGTCATCTTTCTGAACTTCTAAATACGGCAAACGGGGAGGTGGACGGCTGTCGGCCTCCTCCTCTTCCCCGGTCTCCTCCGTATCACCTGTCTTGACTGAAAACGGGAACTGCAGGTCATTTCCAGCAGACTCTTCCCCCGAGTCTTCCGGGGAGACCTCTTCCAGGGGTTCGGGACTCACACGCACACTGGGAGAAGAATCATGTACACAATTACCCTGGGGTATCAACTGATTCTCCCACAATTGCCAGAAGTGGGGAAAATCCCGGCCCAGGATAACATCATGCAATAACGCCGGGACGAGTCCCACTTTATGTTGCACAGACCCATAGGAAGTAGTAATGCATATGACCGTGGTGAGGTACGAACAGGTGTCTCCATGCACACATGTTGCAGAAAATTTGTCTGATGGTCCAGTCGGGGCTGACACCAGACTGGCCTTCACCAGAGTCACCACACTTCCCGAGTCTAACAATGCCACCACATTTTTCCCATCAACAGTTAAATCACACAAGTGTTTTTCCACCTCCTTTTGACCAGCATTCACACTCACTACCCGTGCAACCATAGACATGCGGTTTTTAGAGTCTGTGACGTCGCACTGCATGGGTTCAGTAGTGAGCGGACAGTTCGCAACAATGTGTCCCATCTCTTGGCAGCGGAAACACCTAACGGGCCCCTTGCTTAGACCATAGTTCGTTACTCTCGGCCTCGCAGTGCGGGCTGTCCCGTTTTCGTCCCCCACTGTCTTTTCCTTCTCCCCTACTCCCTGGAACAGTCTTACCGGTTCCACGTGGAGACGATATAGAACGAGGTGGGGTAGCGTCGTCTCGGAGTCCTTCCGCCACGGAGTAACGTTCAACCAGATCCACCAGTTGATCTGCCGTCGTAGGATTTCCATGGCTTACCCACTTCCTCAGGGCTGGCGGTAGAGCTGTCAGGTACTTGTCCATGACGACTCTCTGGATTATCTCTGGCGCTGTCAACACCTCGGGTTGTAGCCACTTCTTCGTCACGTGGATCAGGTCGAACATCTGTGACCGCGGTGGTTTATCCGGCTGATAAGTCCATTGATGCACTCTCTGTGCACGGACAGCGGTCGTCACTCCCAGCCGGGCCAAGATCTCGGCTTTCAGTTTGTCAAAGTCCTGCGCAGCTTCAGGCTCTAAGTCATAATAAGCCTTTTGGGCCTCACCGGAAAGAAACTGGGCAATCAGGCCGGCCCATCGTGCCTTCGGCCATTGTTCTCGCACCGCCGTCCGTTCATACGTGGTCAGGTATGCCTCGACGTCATCTTCGGTCGTCATCTTCTGCCAGTACCGACTCACGTGAATCACTCTCGACTCTGCTTCCAGGTTAACCTCAGGTAACCTTGCCAGGCGCTGCGCCACCTGCTGGAGAAGCGAACGATCGGTAGCTGTCATGTCCACCAACTCGTTCAGCTGGGCCATCATCACCCGATTAGCTTCTTGCTGGACGGCGGTGGACTGTACCAGTGCTTTCACCACGTCCTCCATGCTCATGCTTCCAACGTGATGCCCGTGTTCTCCACCACAATGTGATAAAACACTCCGGGATCGCCTTTGCTGGGGTCAAAGGTCACGTGCGTTCAGCATGAAACTCAGGCGCAGAGCTGGGATTCGGGTATAACTGACACTGGGTCAGGTTTATTAACGGTGAAAGCAATGCAAAAGGAAATAAAACATAAAACAAATCCTTGCCTGTCCGGCACTAACTAAACAAGGTACAACCTAACTACCAACTGGCGGGCTTCTCCCGTCCAGCCAAACCACAGTTGTTGTGGGCACTGCTTTCACTCACGTGTATCTCTCACACAGACAGGCTCTCTGTGTTCCCAGGCTGAGACACTCACACAACCACCTGGCATCCTTTTATATCCGCCTCCCATTATTCATTAGTAACCAGGTCCGATACTGACCAGACTAGGCCACATAGGAAAGGTATCTGGGCGAGATATACCTGCCCTCATCCACTATTCCCATATGATTCTCACAGTGTGCATGAATAGCCCATTCACTATCTCCATCCATCCCTCACTCCCTCAAGATGGCTGGACCATCATTGTAAATACATCACTGTAAATACACACCTGTACTTTGTATCCCCCCCACCTCATTGTAGATTGTAAGCTCTCACGAGCAGGGTCGTTTTATTTTGCTTTAATTATTGTATTGTTAACGTTGTTACTTATGACTTGTGTTTTGAATCTGTTAAACTGTAAAGCGCTGCGGAATATGTTGGCGCTAAATAAATAAAGATTATTATTATTATTATGTCTGGTCTCTGAGATATTGATATCACTCCTGTAATGTATGACGTAAGTGAAATCTTTGGCATTGTACTATACCTATATTTCTTACCTGTGCATCTTGAATTGTGGTATGTGTTAAAGGGGCCCCCTCTCCTCCTGTCCTGGTATGTGTGGCTCCCCCTGTCTTGTCCTGCTATGTGTGGCTCCTCCATCCTGTCCTGCTATGTGTGGCTCCTTCGTCCTGTCCTGCTATGTGTGGCTCCCCTGTCCTGTCCTGCTATGTGTGGCTTCCCCTGTTGTATGCATGGCTCCCCGATCACGAATTACTCCCCGGTCCCGCATGGCTCACCAATCCTGCATGGTTTCCCCGATCCCGCATGGCTGCCCCAGTCCCGCATGGCTCTCCTGGTCCCGCATGGCTCATCCCCGTCCCATCATTGTATGCATGGCTCACCCCCCCCATTCCTATTCACCCTCCTTGCGCCGTCACTGCATCTCTGTTGTCCAGGCGTTGGCAGCTCCTCCTGTGTTCAGCAGTCACGTGGTACCGCTCATAAAGGTTATGAATATGCGCTCCATGCCTATGGGAGAGGAGACGCATGCATATTCATTCATTCATTCATTACCTTAATGAGTGGTACCATGTGATCGTTGAGCACAAGAATAGCTGGCAGCACCAGGACGGAGATACAGTGACGGTTCCAGGAGGGTGAGTATGATGTCTTCTGTTAGCCGGCAGCTGCAGCTGTCACTGTGCCACAGCCGCTGTCTCCTGCCGCTGCTCCGCCTCTCCCCCTCCAGCTTTCTGGACAACGACTCATGTATAAGCTGAGGGGGGGTGATTCCAGCACAAAAAAATGTGCTGAAAATCTTGGCTTATACATGATTATATACGGTAGTTTTTATTGCATAAAAGCGGCAAAACATAAAAAATTCTATAAATGAGGTATTGCTGTAATCTTACTTTATCCCGAAGAATAAAACTGCCTTATCAATTTTACTACACATGAAACAGTATGAACGCCCCCACAAAAGAAATTAATGAACTGCTGGTTTTTGTTCATTCTGCCTCCCAAAAATCGGAATAGAAAGTGATCAAAAAATGTTATGTGCCCGAAAATGGTACCAATAAAAACGTGAACTCATCCCGCAAAAAACAAGACCTCACATGACTCTGTGGGCCAAAATATGGAAAACTTATAGCTCTCAAAATGTGGTGATGCAAAAACTATTTTTTGCAATAAAAAGCGACTTTTAGTGTGTGACAGCTGCCAAAAATAAAAACCCACTATAACGCCTCTTCCACACATCCTGATATTTCCAGTACCATAACACACATAGATGACATCCATGTGTGTTATGCGTATTCATGTGTGCTGGATGTTGTGACCCATGCTGACATTAAAAAACTGACATGTCAGCGTGTTTTGCCCACGGACACACGGTCCATGGAAACACTCTGACATGTGCACAGACCCATTCACTTGAAAAGGCAAATAGCGCTCTGTTCCTCCCAAGCCTCTCTGCATGGTTAAGTAGCACTGTACAGCCACCTATGGGGTATTGCCACATTCAGTAGAAATTGTGGGACAAATTTTGCCATTTTTACCCACTTCTTGTGTGAAAATGTAAAATCTTTGACTAAAAAAAAATTTTGGTGGTAAAAATGTAGTTATTTTGTTCTCACTGCCCAATGGTATAAAATTCTGTGACACACCCATGGTGTCAATATGATCGCTGCACCCCTAGATGAATTCATTGAGAGGTGTAGTTCATAAAATGCGGTCAATTAGGGGGGGTTCTGCTGTTTTGGCACCTCATGGGCTCTCTCAGTGGGTCATGGAACCTGCAAACCATAACAGTAAAATCTGGCGCTCCTTGACTTCTGAGCACTGTCATGTGCCCAAACAGTGGATTACCCCCACATATGGGGTATCAGCGTACTCAGTGCAAATTGCACAACAACTTTTCGGGTCCAATTTCTCCTGTTGCCCTTGAAGAAATAAAAAATTGGGGGCAAAAATATCATTTTTGTGAAAAAAATATAATTTTTTATTTTTAAGGCTCTACGATATAAACTTCTGTGATAAGTTCATTAGGGGGTCTAGTTTCCAAAATTGTGTCACTTTTGTGGGTTTTCCACTGTTTAGGAACATCAGAGCTTCTCAAAACGCGACATGGCGTCCGATCTTAATTCCAACCAATTTTGCGCTGAAAAAGTAAAACAGCGCTCCTTCCTTTCCGAGCTCTGCCATGCGCCCAAATAGTATCTTACCCCCACATATGGGGTATCAGCATACTCAGGACAAATTGCACAACAACTTTTGGGGTCCCATTTCTCCTGTTACCCTTGGGTAAATAAAAAAAATTGGATCTGAAGTAATTTTTTTGTGAAAAAAGTTAAATGTTTATTTTTTTTTAAACATTACAAAATTTCCTGTGAAGCACCTGGGTTAATAAACGTCTTGAATATGGTTTTGAGCACCTTGAGGGTTGGAGATTTTAGAATGCTGTCAATTTGGGGTATTTTCTATCACACAGCTCTAGCAAAAATTAAGAGACCACTGCAAAATTTTCATTTTGTCTGATTTTTCCATTTATAGGTATATTTTTTGAGTAAAATGTAAATTGCTCTTTTATTCTATAAACTACAGACATGTCTTCGAATTTCCAAGCAATACATTTTGTATTTATTTTCAGAAAATGAGAAATGGTCAAAAAAATGCAGTGCTTGACAACCTCAAAAAATGCTAAGAAAACAAGTTCATAATTATTTAGAAACAACAATTTTGTTTTAACTCAGGAAGAGTTCAGAAATCAATATTTTGTGGAATAACCATGATTTTTAATCACACCTTTCACGCGTCTTGGCATACTTTCCACCAGTCTTTCACACCGCTTTTCTTCTGCAGTTCTGCTTTGTTTGATGGCTTGTGATTATCCATCTTCCTCTTGATTACACTCCAGAGGTTTTCAATGGGGTTCCGGTCTGGAGTATAGGCTGGCCATGACAGGGATTTGATGTGGTGATCCTTCATCCACACACTGATTGACCTAGCTGTGTGGCATGGTGCATTGTCCTGCTGGAAAAACCAGTCCTCAGAGTTGGGGAACATTGCCTGAGCAGAAGGAATCATCTGTTTTCCAGGATAACCTTGTATGCGGCTTGATTCATACATCCTTTCCAAAGATTAACCTGCCCAATTCCAGCCTTGCTGAAGCATCCCCAGATCATCACTGATCCTCCACCAAATTTCACAGTGGGTGCAAGACACTGTGGCTTGTACACATCTCCAAACCTGCATCTAACCAATAGATGGCCAGGTATTGGGCAAAGCTGAAAATTAGACTCATCAGACAAGATTACTTTACTCCAGTCCTCTATGGTCCAATCTTTATGGTCTTTGGCAAACTTCAGACTGGCTCTCCTTTGCTTCTCATTGATGAATGGCTTTATTCTACCTTACATGACTTGAGCCCTGCCTCTAGGAGCCTGTTACAAACTGTTATTGCTGTGCACTATACCCCAGCTGCCATTTGCCATTCCTTCTGTAGGTCACTTGATGTCATCCTGCGGTTGCTGAGTGACATTCGAATAAGATGACAGTCATCCCTGTCAGTGGAGAGTCGTTTTCGCCCTCTGCCAGTCTGTAGCTTAATTGTCCCCAATGTCTGCTGCTTGACCTTGTTGTAATGGACTGCTGTTTTGAAAATTTTAAGGATGGAGGCAACATGATGCTCACTGTTTCCCTCTGCTAGGAAAGCCAGAATTGAGCCCTTCTTTTCCTCACTCAAGACTTTTCTTTTCAACTCCTTTGGCATGGTTATAACTTTGGCAAGTTATTTTTTCAGTCCTATTACTTTTGGAATATTACTAGCACCTGTTTTGCCATGCAGCTTGTCCTATTGCAAGAGGATTGTGAACACCACAGCAGGGATTTTTTTTATACTTTCCTTCGTTAAATAAGATTTGGTTCAGGTGATCACCTAATCAGAAGCACATTAAGTAGAATGAGGTGTACTCTGATTGGAATTCAACTGACACTGGAATGGATTGGCTGTCAGATGTGTATGGATCGCCCGTCAGGGCAGTGGGGTACTCGGTACTGGGCCGGTATCTCAGAGGGAAGTGTCAAAGTAGCAGTGACCCGGTCCGTGGCCCTGGGCGTCCATGTAAAAGGGGTTGAGCTTGGCTGACTAAAGTTTACAAGTGGATGATACGTGACGCCACCTGTGGTGCTCGGCAATGAAGGGGTTAAGCCGACGCTGCAGGCAGATCCTCTGGGACAGATGGTATAAGGCAGCAAGATGTAATAGCTCCCCACAGGTAGAGCTGTAGTCCCAGGGCAGTAGTAATAGGTGTTGAGGAAGAGGGTGCATTGTTAGGCACAGAGATGTAGCAGTGCTGAAGGGGTTGCAGGAAGAAGGCAATGACACAACAGGGTGCAGTTTCTTTTACCTTTACTTTGCTTTGCAAGTGCAGTCCAGGGTCCAGATTAGAGATGGAACAGGGGTTGGCCAGCCTGGAAGCAACTTGGGAATCTCTCTATGCAGCTGGGCTGTGTAGTCTCCTTTCTAGCGCTTATCTGAGGTGCATGCAGTACTGAGTTACACTGAAGTTCCTCTTGCTTGCTCTCTTTCAGAACCACCTCGTATAGCAGACAGCTGTAGCCTCCTTCTTCTGGCTCACACTTTGCTGTTGTGCCTCCGAGTCTTATGTGGGTCCGGTGTCTGCTGCAGGAACATCAGTATCCATACAACCTCGGAGACCGGACTCCGGACCATGCGCTACGCTAGAAGTGAGCCTGAACTCTGCTCAATCCTCCAGCTCTTATTCTCCTGTCCACACACTTCGCCCTCCTCACACGAACTCACTCAACTTCCCCTAACTGGCCCTCAGAGAGCAGCTCCTCCCCCAGTTTTGGTTCAGAGCTCCCTCTGCTGGCCTGGAGTGGGAACCGTGCTGTGTGTTGTGCTTAACTGATAGAGAGACCTGTTGTGAACTCATTTTCTGCTCCACCAGTTGAGAGTTCTCCTTCTGTTCTCCCTCTGTTGGTGACAGGAGGTAGTGAGGTTGGTTTAATTGGTAGTGATCTGCCACCTGATGAGGAGGATAACGATTGGATCTCTGGAGTATCAGACTGGATATAAGACAGCCGACGCCCTATCCTGGTGCTGGTGATTCAGTCTGCTTCTCAGGTCTTGGACTTCAGCTCTGTTCCAGTCTTCTCAAGTTAAGTTTGTTTTTGCTATTGTTCACACTTGCTCTTGTTGGTCAATTCAGTTTTTTGTGGTCAGCCAGCCCCTGCTGGGGTTGTGCTGAATTTCCACTCCTATTTATCTGTATTTGCCTTTTGGTCCCTTATTAGAATGGCCTCTTTTTGCTCAGTCTCAGAATATTTCAGAGTGCTGATATAGTGGGTGAAGTCTAGTGACTTCAGGGTTAATTTTGCTATCAGAAGTGTTGGACATTATTTTGGTAGGGTTTTTGGCAGATTGCAGACAGTGTCTTTCCTTTCCTGTCCTTTCTAGTTAGTCAGGCCCCATCGTTTGCTCAGCCTATTTTTCTGCCTTTGTTTGTGTTTTCATCTTGTTTCACCGTCAATACTTGTGGGCGGCTGTCTTTCCTTTGGGGTCTGCTCTGGGGCAGTTAGTTTTCCTCTTTTCCTGCTTTAGGCTTATGTAGCTCTCCGGTTGTGACGAGGCATCTAGGATCATCATAGGTACGCTCCACGACTGCTGTTAGTTGTGTGGTAAGATCAGGGATCTTCAATCTGCATAGTTACCAACCTCTCTGGTTATCTGAGACTTGGCTTGTGTTGTTTTTTCCTCCTCGGTGACCCATTCATAACAGAGACCCTTTATTGCTTCCAAGCATGACATCACACTCCCTAGGAGGAAGGTAATGCCACTGTGGTGACCATACTCCTGGGGGCGCCACATTCCCTCCTAGTGCAATTCAGTACTCCCGGACTGAAGAAAACATGCAAAAACATTAACAAATGAACAATTGTAAATGTAACAAGATTTCAAAAATGAAAAATTACAAAAACCAAAGCTCAAAAATAGTCCTTGTGACGATTAGTCCATGCGTCAATGTCCATGGTCCATTTCCTGAGCAGTTGGCAACTATGTACAAGTAGAGTTTTGACCACACATAGTTCTGTGGCCCAATTGTCCATCAAAAACAAACTGATATTTCCAAAAGGTTCTTACAGATTCTCTGTAGGCACATAAGCTGGAAAAGGTTGCATATTTACAGTTTACCATTTACATAACTTATTTATATACGAAACCTTAGGGGTGATATACCTTGGGTACTACGGACAGACCTACGTAGCACTGGTGTTGCTGGGGACCTTACTGGATGCCTTGTGTTAACTACTGTAGAGTGTAGAGTGTGTTGTACTGGCTACATTACTGTTGGTTCTGCATAGTACAGGAATACTAGATTTCCTAGGACCACTTCTACTCACTGTGGGCATGACAGATTCACCACTGGCAGGGTGAAAATTTTCTTGTTCCACTGCTGGTGTGGCACCCGCTGCCTGTACTTGCTGGTTTTCAGGGTGGTCTTGAGTCACTTCTTCTTGCACTACCAGTTGGGGAAAGGTCAAAACTGGCCCCACTATGGCTTGATTCGCTCTAGTTCAATTTGCAGGGAATTCTCCGAGTACAGTGCTGACCTTTTCTTCTTCTTCCTCTATGGGCAGAAGGTTGTTTTGCTCTTCCATTCTGTCCTTTAGTTGGTCAGGGCACAGTTTCAGATGATCCCTCGACACTGCTGATGAGGTTTCTCCTCCATCCTTACTGATAAGACACACTTTGGTGTTGTCAGTTTGATGGGAGGACGGTGTAGGGTTCAGCTTCCCATTGGTCATCCAATTTATGCATCCTTCTTTTCCTCTTTAGGACTTGTTCTCCTGGTGACAAGGGAACTGCAGGTGCATGTTGATTGTAGTTCTTTTCCTGTTTTTGTCTCATCCTGAGCTAGACTCTTTTCTACGCACTCTTGTACTCTTTGGTACTGCTGCTGCCGCTCTGTATCCCAGTCAGCATCTGGTGATGTCGCCTCAGGTGTAAGGACTCCCATATCCAAATCAATAGGCAACTTGCCAGGCCTCGCTCTAATTAGGTAGGCTGGAGTGCAGTTGGTGGTATTCACAGGAATGTGATTGTAGAGGTCTACCAGATCTGGCAACTTCTCTGGCCACAGATTCCTCTCTTTCAAAGGCAAGATCTTCAGTAGATCGATCACCACTTGATTCATCTTTTCACACATGCCATTGGTCTGTGGATGGTACGGTGTTGTCCTGATCTTCTTGCAACCGTACAAATTACAGAATTCCTGGAATACTTCTGCCTCAAAGGCTGGACCTTGATCTGTAAGCACTCGCTCGGGATATCCGTGTGGTCGACAAAAGTGCTGTTGGAATGCTCTGGCTGCTGTTCTGGCTGTTTGATCCTTGACAGGCACGACTACCAGGAATCTCGAGTAGTGGTCAACGATGGTAAGAGCATAAACGTAGCCTGAAGGCTTGGGACCAGCTTCACATGGTCCAGGGCTACCAACTCAAGTGGCTGTTTGGTTATTATTGGCTGCAAAGGAGCTTGCTGGCTGTTACGGTCCTTCCTGCACAGGTTACATTGTCAATACTCCCGGCAACAATTTTCAATGGCCTTCCTCATACCAGCCGAATAGAATCTCTCCCGGAGCAAGGCCTCCAACTTCTTCCATCCAAAGTGTCCAGCTCCGTTGTGGTATGCTTCCAAGACCATTGATGCCTCCCTATTTGGGACTACCACCTGCCAGACCAACTCATGAGTGCAGGCATTGATACTCCTCCGACACAGCTTTCCCTCATAGATGAACAGCCTGCCTCTTTCCTTCAACAACTACTGGGCTTCTTCAAGAGCATCTGGACTTGGGCATGAGTCAGCTTGTGACAGTAGCTCCTTTATCAGGCGGACTGCGGGGTCTTTATCCTGCGTTTCTGCCCAGTCACAATGAGGCAATGGATTTAGGGTGGCCTCTTTCACGATAGATCGTCCGTTTCTCACTCCTTGGGCACGTTGGGCCGCAATTGGCCGGTGGAAGGCAGGTAACTCTATTTCTTCGAGTGCCTCAGGGTCTTCTCCTGCATCTGGCAGATTGGGCATTCTGGACAGCACATCGGCATTGGCATTCTTGTGCCCCGCTCGGTACTTGATAGTGAATTCATAGTTAGACAGCCGGGCCATCCATCGCTGCTCCAGTGTGCCTAGTTTTGCAGTTTCCAAGTGAGTCAATGGGTTGTTGTCCGTGAAGATGGTAAACTTGGCTGAAGCTAGGTAATGCTTGAATCGTTCAGTCACAGCCCAGACTATGGCAAGGAACTCCAGTTTGAAGGAACTGTAGTTGTCAGGGTTCCTTTCAGTGGGACGAAGCTTCCTGCTGGCGTAGGAGATCCCTCTTTCTTTGCCATTCTGTACCTGTGACAGTACTGCTCCCAGTCCCACGTTGCTGGCATCAGTATACAAAACAAATGGTTGGTCATAATCTGGGTAAGCCAGAACTTCATCTCCTGTGAGAGCCATCTTCAGTCGAGTGAAGGACCTCTCCAGTTCCTCATTCCATTCAAATGTAGGACTCTTCTTCCTGGCTTTCTTGGGCTGGCCCACAAGAAGATTTTGCATAGGCGTGGCTATCTCAGTGAAGCCTTTGATGAACCTTCGGTAGTAGCCTACCAACCCGAGGAATTGACGTACCTCATGGAGGTTGCTGGGCTTCTGCCAGTCCCGGATGACAGTGACTTTGTCAGGATCCGGTGCCACATCTTCTGCACTCACTACATGACCGAGGTACTGTACCTTGGGCTTCAGAAGGTGGCATTTGGATGGCTTCACTTTCAGGCCAAAGTTTGACAGGGCTTTCGAACACCTCAGCCAGGTGCTCCAGATGCTCTTCATAAGTCTTGGAGAAAACAATAACATCATCAAGGTACAACAGAACTGTCTTGAAGTTCTTGTGTCCAAGACAGCACTCCATTAGCCGTTGAAATGTCCCTGGGGCAGTGCAGAGCCCGAAAGGCATGTAGTTGAACTCACAGAGACCCATTGGTGTGGTAAATGCTGTTTTCTCCTTGTCTGCCTCTGCCACAGGATCCTGCCAATACCCACTAGTGAGATCTAAGGTGGAAAAATAGTTAGCAGTTTTAAGTGCAGCTAATGACTCTTAAATTCTGGGTAATGGGTAGGCATCCGTATGTGTAATGCTGTTAATTTTTCTGTAATCAACACACATTCTCATGGTACCATCTTTCTTTTTCACACAGACTATTGGAGCTGCCCAGGGGCTACAACTGTCTCTGATCACCCCCGCTTCCTTCATTTCCCGCAACATACTTTTTGCACGTTGATATTGTGTTGGTGGTATAGGCCGGTACCTTTCTTTAATGGGTGGATGATCTCCAGTGGGGATATGGTGTTAAACCCCTTTTGCCTTCCCAAAGCCTAGAGGGCATTTGCTGAATTACCCGCTCATACTCCTGAGCCACTCGGTAAACCCCATTCTTTTGGTATGAAGGGGTGGAGTCAGCTCCCACATGCAGCTGCTGACACCACTCCTCCAGCTGCTTTACAGAGCCATTGTCCCCTGCCTGGTCGGATGAGACCAAGGGCTCTGCTGCCTGTATTGCGTTGTTACTGACAGTAAACAGCTTAGCAACTGTGGCATACCGAGATATTGTGGCATCCTCCCCACAATTAAAGAGGTGTAAATTTACTCTCCCTTTGCGAACATCAACTACCCCTCTGGCTGTCAGGACAGTGGGCCGGCTGTCAGAGTACACTGGCTCTACCAAGGCTTGGTAATCTTTTCCTCTGAGGCCTATGGCTGCCCGACACCAAATTAACATTTCACATCTACGGGGTATCACAATGGGGAATGAATCACTCACTCTGACACTGCCAATTTCTCCGCCAGACAGTTCTACCTGCTGTCTTTGCATCAGGGCCTTGATCTCCTTCTGCAGGACTCTTTGTTCACTGGAACCAGCAGTCTCAGCTACCTGTTGCAACAAAACAATAACCTCGGCAAGACAATTTTCAATCACATTAGTTCTTAAGGTCATCATTGGGTTACATTCTCGTCGATCAATGTCTACAACTATCAGACCTTGAGATTTTAACTCTACTCGCCCCACTTTAATGGTGATCTCTTTACATCCTATTTGCGGTAAAGACTGACCATTGCTCTCAACTACTGTTAGTTTATCACTTGGGCCACGGGTAAGTTCAGAGTCAGCCCAGTACTGCTTGTAAATGATATATGCAATCAAACTAAAGGAACAAAAAGCGCAATAGGGTCTTATCTTGCTTCCAGTCCAGAGGATGTCCCGTGGCTCCGGAGGAGGAGAGTCCCGCCACTTCGAGAAAGGAACAACGATCGCTATGACCAGGATGTACGTCCCATCTGTCGTCGCTGTCACTAGGCAGGTCACCTTGCAAGATATTGTCCTTTAAATGAGCAACCCCTGGGGCAGAGGGCCAACCCCCAGGAGTAGGATCCCCAGGCCCAAGGAACTGGAGAGCCAAGTTCCTGTGGTGATTGATGGCATCCCTATGAACGCTTTGCTGGACACTGGCTCCCAGGTGACCACTATGCCGTACATTCTGTACAAGAGATATTGGGCTGATTCAGAGCTTACCCGTGGCCCAACTAATGAACTGACAGTAGTTGCTAGTAATGGTCAGTCTTTATCGCAGATAGGATGGAAAGAAATTACTGTCAAAGTGGGGCGGGTAGAGCTAAAGTCTCAAGGGTTAATAGTTGTTGATATTGACCGACGTGAATGTAATCCCATGATGACTCTTGGTACAAATGTAATTCAAAACTGTCTGTCTGAGGTTATTGTCTTGTTGCAACAGGTGATTGAGATTGCTGGTTCCGGAGAACAACGAGTCCTGCAGAAGGAGATCCGAGCCCTGATGCAAAGACAACAGGTGGAACTCTCTGGCAGAGAGATTGGCAGCGTCAGAGTGAGTGATGCCTTCCCCATTGCAATACCACCCAGATGTGAAATGTTGGTTTGGTGTCGGGCAGCTATAGGTCTTAGAGGGAGAGATTACCAGGCATTGGTAGAACCCATATAGTCCGAGAGCCAGCCCACTGTCCTGACAGCCAGAGGGGTGGTTGACATACGAAAGGGGAGAGTACCTGTACGCCTTTTGAATTGTGGGGAAGAGGAAGCCACAATTCCTCGGTATGCCACAGTTGCTAAGCTGCTCACTGTCAATAACAACTCTTTGCAGGCAGCAGAACCCTTGGTCTCATCCGCTCAGTTGGAGGACAATGGCTCTGTAAAGCAGCCAGATGAGTGGTGTCAGCAACTGCAGGTGGGAACTGACTCTACACCTTCATACCAGAAAAATGGGGTTTACAGAGTGACACAAGAGTATGAGCGGGTATTCAGCAAACACCCACTAGATTTTGGGCAGGCAAAAGGGGTTCAACATCATATCCCCACTGGAGACCATCCACCCATAAAGGAGAGGCACAGACCTATATCCCCAACACAATACTAGTGTGCTAAGAGTATGTTGAGGGAGATGAAGGAGGCAGGGGTCATCAGAGACAGTTGTAGCCCCTGGGCAGCTCCAATAGTGTTTGTAAAGAAAAAGGATGGTACCATGAGAATGTGTGTTGATTACAGGAAAATTAACAGCATTACACATAAAGATGCCTACCCATTACCTAGAATTGAGGAATCATTAGCTGCACTTAAAACTGCTAATTACTTTTCCACCTTGGATCTCACCAGTGGGTATTGGCAGGTTCCCGTGGCAGAGGCAGACAAGGAGAAAGCCGCATTTACCACTCCAATGGGTCTCTGTGAGTTCAATTATATGCCATTTGGGCTCTGCACTGCTCCAGGAGCATTTCAACGGCGGATGGAGTGCTGCCTGGGACACATGAACTTTGAGACGGTCCTGTTGTACCTGGATGATGTCATTGTTTTCTCCAAAACCTATGAAGATCATCTGGAGCACCTGGCTGAAGTGTTTGAAGCTTTGTCCAATTTTGGCCTGAAGGTGAAGCCCTCCAAGTGTCACCTCCTGAAGCCCAAGGAGCAATACCTCGGTCATGTGGTCAGTGCAGAAGGTGTGGCACCAGATCCTGACAAGGTCACAGTCATCCGGGACTGGCCGAAGCCCAACAACCTTCATGAAGTACGCCAATTCCTTGGACTGGTGGGCTACTACCGAAGATTCATCAAGGGCTTTACTGAAATAGCCACCCCTATGCAAAATCTCCTGGTGGGGCAGTCCAAGAAGACCAAACAGAAAAATTCCACCTTTGAATGGACTGAAAAGGTGGAGAGGTCCTTCACCCGGTTGAAGATAGCTGTCACAGGTGATGAAGTTCTGGCCTACCCAGATTATGATAAACCCTTTGTGCTGTACACGGATGCCAGCAACGTGGGACTAGGAGCAGTACTGTCGCAGGTACAGAATGGGAAAGAAAGAGTGATCTCCTATGCCAGCAGGAAGCTGCGCCCCACTGAAAGGAACCCTGATAATTACAGTTCTTTCAAGCTGGAGTTCCTTGCCATAGTCTGGGCTGTCACTGAAAGGTTCAAACATTACCTAGCCTCTGCCAAGTTCACTATCTTCACGGACAACAACCCGTTGACGTATTTGGACACTGCAAAACTGGGTGCACTGGAACAGCGATGGATGGCTCGGCTATCGAACTATGAGTTTACCATCAAGTACCGGGCAGGGCACAAGAATGCCAATGCTGATGCGCTGTCCAGGATGCCTAACCTACCAGATGCCGGAGAAGACCCTGAGGCTCTTGAAGAGATAGAGCTACCTCCCTTCCACTGGCCACTTGCGGCCCAGCGTGCTCAAGGAGTGAGAAACAGACGGCCTGGCTTGAAGGAGGTCACCCTGAATCCGTTGCCCCATCATGATTGGGCAGAAACGCAAGATAGTGACCCTGCAGTCCGCCTGGTGAAGGAGCTGCTGACACGAGCTGACTCACGTCCAGAGTCGGATGCTCCTGAAGAAACTCAGCAGTTGTGGAAGGAGAGAGGCCGGCTGTTCATTTACGAAGGGAAGCTGTGTCGGAGGAGTATCAATGCCCGCACTCATGAGCTGGTTTGGCAGGTGATAGTCCCAAGGAGAGAGGCATCAGTGGTCCTGGAAGCATACCACAATGGAGCTGGACACTTCGGATGGAAGAAGTTGGAAGTATTGCTCCGAGAGAGGTTCTACTGGGCTGGTATGAGGAAAGTCATTGAGAGGTGGTGCCGGGAGTATGGACAGTGTAACCTGCGCAGAAAGGATCGAGACAGCCAGAGAGCTCCCCTACAGCCAATCATCACCAAACAGCCCCTTGAGTTGGTAGCCTTGGACCATGTGAAGCTGGTTCCAAACCGGTCAGGCTACATCTATGCACTTACCATTGTGGACCACTACTCAAGATTCCCGGTAGTTGTACCTTTCAAAGATCAAACTGCCAGGACAGCAGCCAGAGCATTCCAACAGCACTTCTGTAGACCACATGGGTATCCTGAAAGAGTGCTGACAGATCAAGGTCGAGCTTTTGAGGCAGAAGTGTTCCAAGAATTCTGTAACCTGTATGGTTGTAAGAAGATCCGGACGACACCATATCACCCACAGACCAATGGCATGTGCGAGAAGATGAACCAGGTGGTGATTGACCTCCTGAAGACTTTGCCCTTGGAGGAGAGGAATCTGTGGCCAGAGAAGTTGCCCGACCTGGTAGATCTTTACAACCATATTCCAGTGAACTCCACCAACTGTAACCCAGCCTACTTAATGAGAACAAGACCTGGTAAGCTGCCTATTGACTTGGACATGGGAGTCCTGACCACAGAAGTGGCGTCCCCAGATGCTGACTGGGACACGGAGAGGCAGCAACAGTACAGGAGGGTTCAAGAATGTGTGGAGAAGAGTCTGACCCAGGCAAGGCAGAAGCAGGAGAAGCTTTACAATCAAAATGCACCTGCCGCTCCTTTGTTGCCTGGAGAACAGGTCTTGAAAAGAAAGAGAAGATTGCACAAATTGGATGATCAGTGGGAAGCTGAACCTTATACCATTCTGCCCTCGAACTTTGATAATACGAAGGTATGCCTTGTTAGTAAAGATGGAGGAGAGACCTCCGCAGCGGTATCAAGAGATCATTTGAAGTTGCATCTTGACCAGTTTAAAGAAAGTAGACGAACCAGATAACATCCAACCCATAGGGTAAGAAGAGAAGGTCAGCACAGTTCTTGGAGAATTCCCTGCAAATTGGACTAGAGTGAACGATGCTATAGTGGTGCCAGTGTTACTGTTTCCCCAATCGGTAGCACAGGAAGATGTGACTCAAGAGAATCAGGAAAATCGGGTAGCAGATGCCACACCAGCAGTGGAGCCAGAGAACCCTCGCCCTGCCAGTGGTGAACCTGTTGTACCCTTGGTGAGTCTAAGAGGTCGCAGTCAGTCCAGTATCCCTGTGTTACAAAGAACCCCCAGTAGTGTATCCAGTACATTACCCACTACAACAGTAGTACGCAGGTCTACCCGCACCACACAAGGCATACTACCAGTTAGATACCGTATATAAAGTAATGTAATTGTTGAAATTGTGTAAATATGTAACTGTTTTTCAAGTTTTGTGCCTACAGGTAACCTGTAAGAGTTTCCTTTGGAATTTGTTTTATGGACACTGAACCACAGGACTTGTGTGTGGTCAAAAACTTTTACCATTTGCCCAGGAATGGACCATGGACATTGATGCTGGACTTATCATCAAAGGACCATTTTTGAGCTCTTGGTTTTTGTGCATTTTTCCCTTTTTCAAATCTTGTACAAATTATTATTGTTAACTGTTTATATGTTATTCATGTTTTTCTTTTGTTCAGCCCAGGAGTGCTGACTTGCACTAGGGGGGAATGTGGTGCCCCCAGGAGTATGGCCTCCACAGTGGCTTTGCCTTCCTCCAGGGGAGGGTAATGCCATGCTTGGAGGCAATGATGGGTCTCTCTCCCAGTCAATCCATACATGCAACACAGTTCCACTCCAGGCCACCAGGGGGAACTCTGAACCAGGATGGAGGGGAGAGTTGCCCTCTGAGGGCCAAGAGGAACGAGTGGTCAGTTAGTCTGCGGAGGTTGAAGTGTGCAGACGTGTAGAAAGAAGCTGGAGGTTGAGCTAGGAAGGAGAGCTCCCTCAGCTTGAGAGTGCACGAACTGTAGCCTGGTCTCCACGGCTGTACGGATACTAACGGTCGTACAGCAGATACCAGAGGAGTAGGAGGCTGTAAATGCCCTACTCCCATCTAAGACTTGAGGCACAACAGCAGCTTGAATAGAGAGCCAGGACTAAAGAGAAGTCCCCGAGAGAGGCTACAGCTGTCTGCCGTGCAAGTGAGGTTCTTGGGAACATCTGACAGGAGGAACTCTAGAGTAACTAAGTACTGGAGTGCTTCACACCACAAGGCACTAGGAAGGAGACTGCACAGCCCGTCTGTGAGAGAGAATCCCTGAATTGCTTCCAGGCTAGCCTGCTCCGTTACCATCTGTAATCAGGACCCTGGACTGCAGTTATCAAGTAAAGGTACAGAAATTGCACCTCGCTGTGTCTTGTCTGCTTCCTACCTTTAGGCACTGCTACATCACCGTGCCAACCACCGCTACACTGCCCTGGGACATTAGCCATGCCTGTGGAGGGCTATACCATCACTGCTGCACCACACCATCTGTCCCAGCGGAGCTGTCTGCAGCATCGGCTTAACATCTCCCTTGCCGAAAACCACAGGTGGCATCACGAACTATTCCATTCCATTAACTACAGCCCCCATTACTTGGGCGCCCAGGGCCACGGACCGGGTCACTGCTGCTGTGACACATTCCCCTGACACCGGCCCGGTACCGAGTACCCCACAGCCTTGGGAGGGCGACCCATCCGTCCTGGTCATAGCGATCGTTGTTTCTCCCTCGGAGTGGTGGGATCCTCTTCTTCCGTAGCCACGGGACATCCTCTGGACTGGAGGCCAGCTGGATCTTCTCCTTTGAGGACACCTGCATGAACTGCACAGTTTTGGCAAGTACAGCCATACTTTTGGTCAGCTATTGGACCTGAAGGCGCAGTTCTGTAGATAGATCATTATCTAGAGTCTGTGCATCAGCCCCCAAAGGGCTGGGAGGGAAAGATGCTGCTTCTTGGTGGTATGTGATTGCTGGGCGCCTAGGGGGCGCTGGACGGCTGACATTTGGTTCATGCAGCACCCGGATAGCCCTGTCTTTGAAGTCTGCCAAGTCTAGGTCAGGGTTTTGTAGGGCTATGATGCGCAGCTGTGCTCTGTGGGTACTGGATAGGAGTCCATCAATAAAATGCTCCTTTAACAGCCTGTCTCCATCTTTCACACTGTCTGGGTCAATCTGCTTTATGGCTCGCAGCGCCTCCTGCAGGTTAAGAGCATAGTCCCGTATACTGTCCTGCGCTCTCTGCTTACACTCAAAGAATCTCATTTTTCTTTCAGCTGCAGTGCGGGTGTCAAAGGTGCTTCTTAGTTTAGCCAGAATCTTTTTAACAGTCTCTTTATCAGTGTCCTGCTAGGCTTTTACTTCCCTTTGCTCTGCACCACTTAGCTGTCCAATAAGGAGGATCACTTTCTGGCTTTCAGACAGAGGATACACCTCAAACAAACTGCACAGTCTCTCTTTAAATTCACTCAGGGTATGTGACTCCCCTGAGTACTGCGGTAACCAGGCCGCTCCCGGTATATCGGGCATGGACAGCGGCATTAAGGGGACTGCTGTGATGGATGCTTGTTCCTGCTGCGCTCTGGAAGCGGCGCTGGCCGCTGGATTCTGTGGTGCCATTGGAGCCGCATCTGAGCTGGCCTCTGCATCTTGCGGCGCTGTGGGGGTGCGGTGGCGTTCACAGCTGCATCTTCTCTTGCCTCAGACATTCTCCTCCCCCCCTGGTTAACGTTGGCCAGGCCCTGGGTTGCGCTGGCTTACCGGTTGCCGCTCCGCAAGCTAGATGATCAGGGGGCGCCGGGACTGCAGGCCTCTGCTCCTCACTTCCCGCCCGCTGGTCACATCCCGCGTAGCACTTCACTTTTCGCGCTCTCCGGCTGGCTCCGCCCACGATGGACCGCCCCTTCGGCTTCCCGCGCGCGCCAAGTGGCGGGGTAATGGCGGCAATGGCACAATAAGCCCACGGCACACAACACAGTCTCTGGCACACAGGACCCGGTGGCACCGGGCTTCGTAAATCCTGTTCGTGACGCCAAAATGGACCGCCTGCCAGGGCAGTGGGGTACTCGGTACCGGGCCGGTATCTCAGAGGGAAGTGTCACAGTAGCGGTGACCCAGTCCGTGGCCCTGGGCATCCATGTAAAAGGGGTTAAGCGTGGCTGATTAAAGTTTATAAGTGGATGATACGTGACGCCACCTGTGATGCTCGGCAATGAAGGGGTTAAGCCGACGCTACAGGCAGATCCTCTGGGACAGATGGTATAAGGCAGCAAGATGTTATAGCTCCCCACAGGTAGAGCTGTAGTCCCAGGGCAGTAGTAATAGGTGTTGAGGAAGAGGGTACAGTGTTAGGCACAGAGATGTAGCAGTGTTGAAGGGGTTGCAGGAAGAAGGCAATGACACAACAGGGTGCAGTTTCTTTTACCTTTACTTTGCTTGGTAAATGCAGTCCAGGATCCAGATTAGAGATGGAACAGGAGTTGGCCAGCCTGGAAGCAACTTTGGAATCTGTTGTGAGTTCATTTTCCCCTTCACCATTGAGGTCTGATGAACTCCCTCTTCTGGTGAAGGAAGGTAGTGAGGCTGATTACAAAGCACCTGAGCTGGATGATGATGACTGGGTGACGGGAGTTGCTGACTGGATATAAGGCAGCCGACGCCCTTCTGCCTTGCTGGTGATTTCACTGAGGGATTCTAGGAGACCAGTCTGATTCCTGCTCCTCAAAAGCTAAGTTTTCTGCTCTGCTTTTTGCATTTGTGTTTTGGTTTTGTTTGCCTTGTTTTTCTGGATTTCTGCCATTCCCTTCTGGGGTGAGCTGAACTCCTTTTTGCTCTGTCTTCAGAAAATACCTGAGTACTGATATAGTCTTTTTGAAGCCTAGCGTCTTCAGGGTTTTTTTTTCCTATCAGTCTGTTGGCCCTTGTTTTGATAGGGTTTTGGCGGATTGCAGACAGCAGCTTTTCTATCCTGTCCTATTTAGTTAGCTTGGGCCCCATCATTTGCTCAGCCTATCTTTCTATCTGTGTGAGTGTTTTTTCATCTTGCTTCTCCGTCATTATATGTTGGGGGCTGCCTATTGCTTTGGGGTCTGCTCTGGGGCAGTTTAGATTTCCCTTTCTGTCTTTAGGCTATTTAGTTCTCCGGCTGTGATTGAGGGGTCTAGGGCACCGTAGGAACCCCCCACGGCTACTGCTAGTTGTTGTTGATAGGTTCAGGGGTCTGCAATCCGATAGCTGCCAACTTCTCTGGTTTTCTGGACTTAGCTAGTATTTCTGCTTTTGCCTCCTACGGTGACTCATTCATAACAGGAATCTGTCTATGCAGCTGGGTTGTGTAGTCTCCTTTCTAGCGCTTATCTGAGGTACATGCAGTACTGAGTTACACTGAAGTTCCTCTTGCTTGTTCTCTTTCAGAACCCCCTCCTATGGCAGACAGCTGTAGCCTCCTTCTTCTGGCTCACACTTTGCTGTTGTGCCTCCGAGTCTTATGTGGGAACAGAGCATTTACAGCTTCCTATTCCTCCGCTGTCTGCTGCAAGAACATCAGTATCCATACAACCTCGGAGACCGGACTCCGGACCATGCGCTACGCTAGAAGTGAGCCTGAACTCTGCTCAATCCTCCAGCTCTTCTTCTCCCATCCACACAATTCACCCTCCTCACATGAACTCACTCAACTTCCCCTTCCTGGCCCCCAGAGAGCAGCTCTTCCCCCAGTTTTGGTTCAGAGCTCCCTCTGCTGGCCTGGAGTGGGAACCGTGCTGTGTGTTGTACTTAACTAATAGAGAGACCCTTTATTGCTTCCAAGCATGACATCACACTCCCTAGGAGGAAGGTAATGCCACTGTGGCGACCATACACCTGGGGGCGCCACATGTAAAGAAGTTGATTTTTATAAAACTGTGCAATGGTCTCTTAATTTTTGCCAGAGCTCTATATACACCTGAAAGTGACTTCAAATGCGATGTGGTCTCTGTGTGTCTGACTGATAAAGGTGCGAAGGGGCATCACCAACTTGTACATTTTTTGTCATTGCACATGAAATTGTATTTGTGGTATTTTTACTTTTTTCCTTTGATGTGTCCAAATTAAATGTGTTTTGTTCCCAGACCATGGGTGTTGACATGTCACATGCCTGCCTTTGCTGCCGTAAGGATATGTGCCCACGTAGCGATTCTGAAGCAGAATAAACCCGATCAGAATCGTACACCCTGCTCCCGGGAAAACGCATGCGTTTTTTGACGTGCGTTTGTCATGCGTTTTCCTAAGTGTTTTTGCCCATATAATTGATGGTATATGGAATCGTGTGCGATTCCGCAAAATTAATGAACATTCTGCGTTTCTTACCGCTAAGCATTTCCGCAGCGGTTAAAAACGCACCATTGGCACAACATGTGCGTTTTTCATGAAAAATCAATTGGATGCTTTTCTTAAGCGTTTCTGCAGCAGAATCGCTTGTCAAAAAGCGCTGCGGAAACGCTTAAAAAACGCTCCGTGGACACACAGCCTAAATGTCTCCAGCTTTCTGGGGAGAATTCCCACTAGATTTGGTGAGATTGGGCAGTAAGGTCAGTTGTACATATCAGATGGCTGTCGGCTGCAAGGTCGTTCAGCTGACAACCATTGACTCCACTAGCTCATACACGGGAGTGATATTTTGGCCGATCTCACCTGTGTTCTCAGCTGACTGACACGTCGGCCGGTAGCTTATCTCCGGGAGAACATTGTGATCGGCAGTCCGAAATCACACATGTGCGATTGACATCTACCCTGACCACCAGTCGGCCGGCGCCCCTGTACACCTTAGACTGTCTGCAGAACCGACAATATTGGTTGCTTCAGACAACGTACCGTAAGTCTAATGTGAATGGCGGCCTAAGGCCTAGATGGCCATTTTGCATCTAATTAATCTCAAAGACCAATTTGATGCAAAAACTGGATATGGCTTTTCTTAAGTCTACGTTGTATGACGTCCTGCCCGGCACAGCAGTATTTTGACACTTATGCACTGTTTCCTACACCATTCCCCAAGCACGTGCGGACAGCCAGCTGAGGGCAAGCAGACTACACCATTCCCCAAGCACGTGCGGACAGCCAGCTGAGGGCAAGCAGACTACACCATTCCCCAAGCACGTGCGGACAGCCAGCTGAGAGCAAGCAGAGAGGTGTAATTACAGAAACTCACTTCAGGCACATGCTTCCTAGGCAGTATACTAATTTGTGCAATAAATGTCAGCTGACTCTAATATAAACCCATTTCCTACATGACAAAAAATTTAAATCACCTTATCACTTTTATAAAATAATTTATTAAATGTATCTGAAACGGTTTCGCCATCTTTCCCACACGCCACCACAAGATGGCGTCCGAAGACACTATTCGTTAATGAAGCGGCCATCTTCGTTCACCTCCCACCTTGGGGTGGACCAACATGGCGACCTGTATTTCCCCGGAAGATTAACAGGAAGTGTCATAGAGGATTGCATAGCGATGGCTGCTCGTGTGTGTTATGTGCTGCTTCTGTCCGTGCTGCTGGCGGCGGCCGTGTCTCCGGGCCGGGGTGAGAAATGACAGCGGTTATATTACTGCAGTGACTGACGGAGGGGCGGGATACCTGCGGGCACTTCCAGTTTGGGGTCCCTGACACCTGTCGGTCACTGCTTCTGGTCGCCTGGCTGTGAGAAGAGGCCGTGCACTAATATGGGTCCCGGTTATCTGTACGCCCCTCCTCAGTGTTTTGATCGGTGGGGTCCCGGCTCTCTGTACACCCCTCCTCAGTGTTTTGATCGGTGGGGTCCCGGCTCTCTGTACACCCCTCCTCAGTGTTTTGATCGGTGGGGTCCCGGCTCTCTGTACGCCCCTCCTCAGTGTTTTGATCGGTGGGGTCCCGGCTCTCTGTACGCCCCTCCTCAGTGTTTTGATCGGTGGGGTCCCGGCTCTCTGTACACCCCTCCTCAGTGTTTTGATCGGTGGGGTCCCTGCTCTCTGTACACCCCTCCTCAGTGTTTTGATCGGTGGGGTCCCGGCTCTCTGTACGCCCCTCCTCAGTGTTTTGATCGGTGGGGTCCCGGCTCTCTGTACACCCCTCCTCAGTGTTTTGATCGGTGGGGTCCCTGCTCTCTGTACACCCCTCCTCAGTGTTTTGATCGGTGGGGTCCCGGCTCTCTGTACACCCCTCCTCAGTGTTTTGATCGGTGGGGTCCCGGCTCTCTGTACACCCCTCCTCAGTGTTTTGATCGGTGGGGTCCCGGCTCTCTGTACACCCCTCCTCAGTGTTTTGATCGGTGGGGTCCCGGTTATCTGTACGCCCCTCCTCAGTGTTTTGATCGGTGGGGTCCCGGCTCTCTGTACACCCCTCCTCAGTGTTTTGATCGGTGGGGTCCCGGCTATCTGTACACCCCTCCTCAGTGTTTTGATCGGTGGGGTCCCGGCTCTCTGTACACCCCTCCTCAGTGTTTTGATCGGTGGGGTCCCGGCTCTCTGTACACCCCTCCTCAGTGTTTTGATCGGTGGGGTCCCGGCTCTCTGTACGCCCCTCCTCAGTGTTTTGATCGGTGGGGTCCCGGCTCTCTGTACGCCCCTCCTCAGTGTTTTGATCGGTGGGGTCCCGGCTCTCTGTACGCCCCTCCTCAGTGTTTTGATCGGTGGGGTCCCGGCTCTCTGTACGCCCCTCCTCAGTGTTTTGATCGGTGGGGTCCCGGCTCTCTGTACGCCCCTCCTCAGTGTTTTGATCGGTGGGGTCCCGGCTCTCTGTACGCCCCTCCTCAGTGTTTTGATCGGTGGGGTCCCTGCTCTCTGTACACACCTCCTCAGTGTTTTGATCGGTGGGGTCCCGGTTATCTGTACGCCCCTCCTCAGTGTTTTGATCGGTGGGGTCCCGGCTCTCTGTACACCCCTCCTCAGTGTTTTGATCGGTGGGGTCCCGGTTATCTGTTCGCCCCTCCTCAGTGTTTTGATCGGTGGGGTCCCGGTTATCTGTTCGCCCCTCCTCAGTGTTTTGATCGGTGGGGTCCCGGCTCTCTGTACGCCCCTCCTCAGTGTTTTGATCGGTGGGGTCCCGGCTCTCTGTACGCCCCTCCTCAGTGTTTTGATCGGTGGGGTCCCGGCTCTCTGTACGCCCCTCCTCAGTGTTTTGATCGGTGGGGTCCCGGCTCTCTGTACGCCCCTCCTCAGTGTTTTGATCGGTGGGGTCCCGGTTATCTGTTCGCCCCTCCTCAGTGTTTTGATCGGTGGGGTCCCTGCTCTCTGTACACCCCTCCTCAGTGTTTTGATCGGTGGGGTCCCGGCTATCTGTACGCCCCTCCTCAGTGTTTTGATCAGTGGGGTCCCTGCTCTCTGTACACCCCTCCTCAGTGTTTTGATCGGTGGGGTCCCGGCTCTCTGTACACCCCTCCTCAGTGTTTTGATCGGTGGGGTCCCGGCTCTCTGTACGCCCCTCCTCAGTGTTTTGATCGGTGGGGTCCCTGCTATCTGTACGCCCCTCCTCAGTGTTTTGATCTGTACACCCCTCCTCAGTGTTTTGATCGGTGGGGTCCCGGCTATCTGTACACCCCTCCTCAGTGTTTTGATCGGTGGGGTCCCGGCTCTCTGTACACCCCTCCTCAGTGTTTTGATCGGTGGGGTCCCGGCTCTCTGTACACCCCTCCTCAGTGTTTTGATCGGTGGGGTCCCGGCTCTCTGTACGCCCCTCCTCAGTGTTTTGATCGGTGGGGTCCCGGCTCTCTGTACGCCCCTCCTCAGTGTTTTGATCGGTGGGGTCCCGGCTCTCTGTACGCCCCTCCTCAGTGTTTTGATCGGTGGGGTCCCGGCTCTCTGTACGCCCCTCCTCAGTGTTTTGATCGGTGGGGTCCCTGCTCTCTGTACGCCCCTCCTCAGTGTTTTGATCGGTGGGGTCCCTGCTCTCTGTACACACCTCCTCAGTGTTTTGATCGGTGGGGTCCCGGTTATCTGTACGCCCCTCCTCAGTGTTTTGATCGGTGGGGTCCCGGCTCTCTGTACACCCCTCCTCAGTGTTTTGATCGGTGGGGTCCCGGTTATCTGTACACCCCTCCTCAGTGTTTTGATCGGTGGGGTCCCGGTTATCTGTTCGCCCCTCCTCAGTGTTTTGATCGGTGGGGTCCCGGTTATCTGTTCGCCCCTCCTCAGTGTTTTGATCGGTGGGGTCCCGGCTCTCTGTTCGCCCCTCCTCAGTGTTTTGATCGGTGGGGTCCCGGCTCTCTGTACGCCCCTCCTCAGTGTTTTGATCGGTGGGGTCCCGGCTCTCTGTACGCCCCTCCTCAGTGTTTTGATCTGTACACCCCTCCTCAGTGTTTTGATCGGTGGGGTCCCGGCTATCTGTACACCCCTCCTCAGTGTTTTGATCGGTGGGGTCCCGGCTCTCTGTACACCCCTCCTCAGTGTTTTGATCGGTGGGGTCCCGGCTCTCTGTACACCCCTCCTCAGTGTTTTGATCGGTGGGGTCCCGGCTCTCTGTACGCCCCTCCTCAGTGTTTTGATCGGTGGGGTCCCGGCTCTCTGTACGCCCCTCCTCAGTGTTTTGATCGGTGGGGTCCCGGCTCTCTGTACGCCCCTCCTCAGTGTTTTGATCGGTGGGGTCCCGGCTCTCTGTACGCCCCTCCTCAGTGTTTTGATCGGTGGGGTCCCTGCTCTCTGTACGCCCCTCCTCAGTGTTTTGATCGGTGGGGTCCCTGCTCTCTGTACACACCTCCTCAGTGTTTTGATCGGTGGGGTCCCGGTTATCTGTACGCCCCTCCTCAGTGTTTTGATCGGTGGGGTCCCGGCTCTCTGTACACCCCTCCTCAGTGTTTTGATCGGTGGGGTCCCGGTTATCTGTACACCCCTCCTCAGTGTTTTGATCGGTGGGGTCCCGGTTATCTGTTCGCCCCTCCTCAGTGTTTTGATCGGTGGGGTCCCGGTTATCTGTTCGCCCCTCCTCAGTGTTTTGATCGGTGGGGTCCCGGCTCTCTGTTCGCCCCTCCTCAGTGTTTTGATCGGTGGGGTCCCGGCTCTCTGTACGCCCCTCCTCAGTGTTTTGATCGGTGGGGTCCCGGCTCTCTGTACGCCCCTCCTCAGTGTTTTGATCGGTGGGGTCCCGGCTCTCTGTACACCCCTCCTCAGTGTTTTGATCGGTGGGGTCCCGGTTATCTGTTCGCCCCTCCTCAGTGTTTTGATCGGTGGGGTCCCTGCTCTCTGTACACCCCTCCTCAGTGTTTTGATCGGTGGGGTCCCGGCTATCTGTACGCCCCTCCTCAGTGTTTTGATCAGTGGGGTCCCTGCTCTCTGTACACCCCTCCTCAGTGTTTTGATCGGTGGGGTCCCGGCTCTCTGTACACCCCTCCTCAGTGTTTTGATCGGTGGGGTCCCGGCTCTCTGTACGCCCCTCCTCAGTGTTTTGATCGGTGGGGTCCCTGCTATCTGTACGCCCCTCCTCAGTGTTTTGATCTGTACACCCCTCCTCAGTGTTTTGATCGGTGGGGTCCCGGCTATCTGTACACCCCTCCTCAGTGTTTTGATCGGTGGGGTCCCGGCTCTCTGTACACCCCTCCTCAGTGTTTTGATCGGTGGGGTCCCGGCTCTCTGTACGCCCCTCCTCAGTGTTTTGATCGGTGGGGTCCCGGCTCTCTGTACGCCCCTCCTCAGTGTTTTGATCGGTGGGGTCCCGGCTCTCTGTACACCCCTCCTCAGTGTTTTGATCGGTGGGGTCCCGGTTATCTGTTCGCCCCTCCTCAGTGTTTTGATCGGTGGGGTCCCTGCTCTCTGTACACCCCTCCTCAGTGTTTTGATCGGTGGGGTCCCGGCTATCTGTACGCCCCTCCTCAGTGTTTTGATCAGTGGGGTCCCTGCTCTCTGTACACCCCTCCTCAGTGTTTTGATCGGTGGGGTCCCGGCTCTCTGTACACCCCTCCTCAGTGTTTTGATCGGTGGGGTCCCGGCTCTCTGTACGCCCCTCCTCAGTGTTTTGATCGGTGGGGTCCCTGCTATCTGTACGCCCCTCCTCAGTGTTTTGATCTGTACACCCCTCCTCAGTGTTTTGATCGGTGGGGTCCCGGCTATCTGTACACCCCTCCTCAGTGTTTTGATCGGTGGGGTCCCGGCTCTCTGTACACCCCTCCTCAGTGTTTTGATCGGTGGGGTCCCGGCTCTCTGTACGCCCCTCCTCAGTGTTTTGATCGGTGGGGTCCCGGCTCTCTGTACGCCCCTCCTCAGTGTTTTGATCGGTGGGGTCCCGGCTATCTGTATGTCCCTCCCCAGTTTTTCTTTATCAGTGGGGTCCCAGCTATTGGAACCCCACCAGTATAACGATTATAATCAAAAACTTTCCTGTGTGATATTTCCCCCTAGGCTGGGGTCACACTTGCGAGTACAATGCGAGAAACTCGCATCAATACCCGGCACTGCCTACGGCACTTCGACCGGGGTAATACATACAGCCGCACGCTCCGGTCCCAAGTGTCGGCGGCAGTGGCGGGTATTGATGCGAGTTTCTCGCAAGTGTGACCCCAGCCTTAGAGGGACTGGCTGCTCCTGCTTTTTTATTTAAAAAATGTCAAGAATGTTTAAAAATTATAAAGTGACGTATATTCCCTTTCACCCATCTCTTCCAATACTGCCCTGGTGCCCGTTATCTAATGTGGTGATGGATGGTCACAGCGGTGATTGCCGTGTATGTGGCCACGACAGTCGGTGCAGAGACTGCAGGTGGTGTACGAAGACAAACCTGTTCAATCAGCTCGTGACTCGTCACCCCCCCTCCCCACCTCATGACAAGGGACTTTTTGGCCACGTGAACATGTTGACTGTCAGTATTTTACCTCAGGATTTGTAAACCATAACCAGGAGTGGGTGATAAATCCAGAAGTGGTGACGAGTTTCTATTATACTTTCCCTCTGATTGTTCCTCTCCTGGTTTTGGCTTACAAAATACTGAGGTAGAATACTGACAGTCAACATGACATGGGACTTTTTGGCCACATGAACATGAGGTGGGGAGGGGGGGTGACGAGTCGCGAGCTGATTGAACAGGTTTGTCCTCGTACACCACCTGCAGTCTCTGCACCGACTGTCGTGGCCACATACACGGCAATCACCGCTGTGACCATCCATCACCACATTAGATAACGGGCACCAGGGCAGTATTGGAAGAGATGGGTGAAGGGGAATATACGTTACTTTATAATTTTTAAACAACGTGGCCTCAGGTTTACTTTTTTCTTGATCGGATACTCAAACAATTTTTATTTATTTTTACGACATAATAGGGCTTAATTTTTCTGTCTTATTTTTTTGTTTTGGAAATGGTACAGAAAAATATTCTATTTCTATTTTTCATTTTTCGTTTTTTGTTTTTTGTTTTTTTTTTTTTTACAACTGCAAAGGACCCTTAAACCATTTAAAATAGCTTTTTGGTAGAAATCATTTTTACATACTGGACATTTTTCTTTCCTCAATGGGGGCAGGAAGCAACTGTTTTGAACTTCCAGTGTCTCTTTAGTTTTGTTTTGATATACACACACAAAGGGGTTGGACAAAATAATGGAAACACCTGGAAACATCAACAAAAGTTAGTTTAATATGGTGTAGGTCCACCTTTTGCGGCGATTACAGCCTCAGTTCTCCGAGGTAAGGATTCATACAAGGTGTGAATTGTTTCCAAAGGAATTGTAGCCCATTCTTCAGGTAAAACACCCTCCAGTTCTTTGAGCGACGATGGCGGCAGAAATCGACTTCTAACTTGAATCTCTAAAATCGGCCATAAATGCTCAATAATGTTGAGGTCTGGGGATTGTGGGGGCCAGATGAGATGCTGAACTTCATCACAATGTTCCTCGTGCCATGCTTTACTGATTCTAGCTGTATTAATTGGTGCATTATCATCCTGAAAGATGGCGCTCCCCTCTGGGAACAGTCTTGAACCATAGGATGCACTTGGTCGCCCTAAATGCCTAAATAATCTCGGCTGTTAATTCTTCCATGAAGAGATATCATTGGCCCGGCGGATCTCCACGAAATAGCCCCCCAGATCATCACAGAACCTCCGCCATGTTTTACGGTTGGGAGAAGGCAGTCTGGATAGAATGCTTCTTTCGGCTGTCTCCAATCGTGCACTCGGCCGGAGGTCGGAAATAGGGTAAACGATGATTCGTCTGAGAATATCACATGTTTCCACTGCTCGACGGACCAATTCTGGAGGTTTCTACACCACTCTAAACGCTTGGAAACATTTGTCATTGAGAGCAGCGGTTTTCGAATTGGAGCTCTTCCGTGGAATCCAGATTTGTGCAGCTCCCGACCGAACAGTTTTCGTGGAAACTGGGTTCTGTAGGTGTTCATTGAGCTCAGCAGTGATTTTGGAGCCGTGGTCTTGCAATCCTCTCTCACAATTCGCTTTAGAGTCCGACGGTCTCTCTCAGTCAACTTCGACTTTCGGCCGGTCCTGTGCTTTGCTGCGTAAGTTTTTCCTTCTCTTTCAAACGCAGTCATTACTTTGGAGACAGTACCTCTTGACACGCCAAGCATTCAGCCACTTTCTGTTACACCAGCGCCTGCCATACGAGCACCAACAATTTGGCCTCTTTGAAAATCCGAGAGGTCTGCCATTGGTATCAGGTTCTCATCAATGTTCTTACAATTCTGCAAAACAAACAGTTAATTTACATACACATATCACATAACACAAATAATCAACTACAAAACATTACCATATGTCACGGTTTACATGATTATAACATGTTCGAAGATTATGATGCCAAAACATTAGGTGTTTCCGTTATTTTGTCCAATATATATATATATATATATATATATATATATATATATAAATTTCTATACACTCTGATCTCTATATAAGGTCTTTTTAACCTTTAATGGGGCTTTTGAAGGGTTGTCCAGCCTTTTCATTAACCTCTTCACGACATTGGGGTTTTTGCGTTTTTGTTTCTCGCTCCCTTTCTTACCCATAGCCCTGCTGTGTGTCGCAAAAATGATCATCGGTAGTGATGAGCGAGTATACTCGTTGCTCGGGTGTACTCTGAGTATTTTGGCGTGCTCGGAGATTTAGTTTGCCGACACAGCTGCATGATTTGCGGCTGCTGGACAGCCTGAATACATGTGGGCGTTGCCTGTTTGTTAGGGAATCCCCACATGTATTCAGGATGTCTAGCAGCCGCAAATCATGCAGCTGCGTCGACAAAAACTATATCTCCGAGCACGACAAAATACTCGGAGGACACCCAAGCATGCTCAGGAAAACCCAAGCAACGAGTATACTCGCTCACCACTAATTCATCGGCTATGAATGCCGGTCACAGGCCGTCGTTCATAACAGATCAGCAGTGACAAGCCTGGGGGTAAAAACAGGGACTTTCTGCAGACCCCCGGTCGTAATGTCAACCCATTGGCGTCTGGTGATCATCTGACAGTGGCGCCAATGGGAGGGGTTTGATGCTGTCAGAGATTGACGGTGGCATTTAACATATTTACAGCCACGGGACACAAAACAGTTCATGAGTCAGGAGAGATGTGGACTCAGTGCCAGAGACTGGCCGACTGCTCCCGGCGGCAGCACCGTAGATTCCTGACAGCACACACATAGTGTCTGCAGACTTATGAGAAAATCCTGGACAGCCCCTTTATCATATCAATACTTTTCTTTTTTGTGATTTTTCACACGTAGCTAGGGCTGGTATATTCCACTCAGCTATTGCAGAATTTCAGCCTCCTGGCTGTATGGCTGAGATAACCGGTCTAGGATCCAGCAGGTCCTGTTCCTGCAAAACACCCAGAGATCACATGCTCACTAGTTGCAAAGAGGAAGAAGCGCCGTCAGTGATTCCTAATCTATATACACAAGGTTCAGAGCTGTATATACAGAGACTGGAAAAGTAAACATGGTAATAAACCTTGTTTTTCTTCTATCTGCTCGGCCTGGTTTTGTGTGGCGGCTGCTTACACTTACGTTTTCATGTCTTTAGGATGAGCTTTTCCTGCAGCTTCAAAAACGCAGCGTCTTACAGTTCCAGCAAAGTGGATGGGATTTATAGAGATCTCGTACACACTGCGCTTCTTTTTTACTGCGTTAATTGACCTGCGGTTTCATATCCACAACATGTCCATTTCTCTTGCGGGCACCCAGAGTTTTGTGTGTAGCTTTTCCCCATAGACTTGCAATTGATGCTGAAAATCCACACTTACAAAAAAGATGCATGTAATCTGTACATGACTGCATCAAAAAAGTTCTCAAAGCCAAACACCAGGAAGTATCAAAAGGAAAGCTGCATTCTTAAAAGCTTGACATAACAAAAGACCAAAAAAACCACAATATCACCAGTAACCTAACTTGAATAATAAGGCTGAGTTCACACGTGGCGTTTTAACCGTGCGATTTTGCTGCGAAAACGCAAAAAATAAGCATCTCATGCATTCCTATGGGATTCCGCAATGCTGTGTTAATGCTGCGGATTTTCCCGCGGCGGAATCGCTTCGCGGTAAAAAACGCAGCATGCTCATTAATTTTGCGGAATCGCAGCGATCCCGCACACATAGGAATGCATTGTTCTGCTTACTTTCCGCATGTGGCTGTGCACACCATGCGAAAAGTAAGCAGAACATTTGCGGATGGTACCCAGGGGGTGGAGGAGAGGAGACTGTCCTCCGGGCTTTGGGTACCATATCCCTGTAAAAAATAGAATTTAAAATAAAAAAATTGTTATTCTCACCTTCCGACGTCCCGCGCAGCCTTCCTGCCTCTCTCCACGCTCCCGGGCCCAGTAAGCCTTTGCAAGCGATGACGTCCATTCTCGCGGGATTGCGACGTCTCGCGGTCATTCGCGCGACGTCATCGCGAATGACTGCGAGACGCCGCGATCCCGCGAGAACAGACGTCATCGCGGTAATTGTCGCAAAGGATTACTGGGACCGGGAGCATGGAGAGAGGAGGGAAGGCTGCGCGGGACGTCGGAAGGTGAGAATAACAATTTTTTTTTTTTTTTTTTTACATACATTCTATCTTTACTATTGATGTCGCATAGGCGGCCTCAATAGTAAAAAGTTGGTCACACTCGTCAAACTATGTTTGACGAGTGTGATCAACCTGTCAATTAGTTCTCCAAGCGATGCTCCAGTTTTTCCGCGGGAATTTAAAATGCTATTTTCCCGCGGAATGAAATTCCGGAATTCTCGCAGTAATTTCCGCGAGAGTTCCGCTATGTGTGAACCCAGCCTAAGAGCAGAAATGGTGCAGAAAATGCGCAACTCAAAAACTCCCCAAATACTCATGATGGGAATGTAGCCTTAGTCTATGTTCACATAAAGTGTTTTTTCTTTAATGCAAAATAGCTAATTTTACAGAACCAGCAAAGCCTAGGAGATTTCTGAAATCTCACACACACTCGTTTGTTTTTTCCTGACTGAATTTGAGAACTGTGGCGAGTCATTCCTGCCAGTGGTTTTGCATCATTTTTTTCCACCCATAGAAAGCAATGAGAAAGCTGCTACAAACGGGTTTTTGCTGTGTTTTTGATGAATAAAACGAACTTTTCTTGTAGGGAACCTGTCAGCAGGATTGTGCACAGTAACCTACAGATAGCGTCAGGTCGGCACCGTTATACTGATTACACTGATACCTGGTGATGAAATCTGTCTTGTGGTTGTTGTGTAATCTTTCTTTTCAGTTTTGAGTTAGGGTATGTGCACACGCTGCGGATTCTGCTGCGGATCCACAGCAGATTTGGCCCTGTGGATCCGCAGCAGATCGGCAAGCAATGCACAGTACCATGTTAGCCAATGGGATTTCAAAACCGCTGTGCACATGCTGCAGATTTTTCCGTGCGGATTTGCTGCGGTTTTAAATCCGCAGCATGTCAATTCTTTCTGCTGATTCCGCAGCTGTTTGACACTTGTTCCATTGTCCAGGTGTCAATCCGCAGGGAGAAACTGCAGGTCACTTTACCTGCAAATCTGTGCGGAAAAATCCGCAGGTGAATCCGCACTGTGTGCACTCACCCTTAATGATATGCTCATGCTCTGTGGCGGCCTCTGGGGGGTCTTCATGTGGTGGAAAACAAATCCCCATCTGCAGGCAGGCGCATGATTGCATCTATAATGTACTTTTAATTATTAGAAAAAGAAATAGCCAGCTCACCATGAATTGAGGTCAGGTGCACTGAACTCCGTCCTGGTCAGACGTGGAAATCCAATAGGGAAAAAAAAGGGCAATGTTCCAGCTCCTTAAAAATTCAAGATACTTCATTGAAAAATGTTTAAATAAGTATCTTGAATTTTTAAGGAGCTGGAACATTGACATTTAATTATTGTTTTTGATGGTATCCATAAGTTCACAAGAAAAAAATCAGTTTCAAAATGGCGCTAGCCGATAGGTTGTGCGGCCTGCATAATAGCAACTTGGTAGAGGAAAAAAAAAATTGCCTCGTCCAAGATTGCACCGATAGATGCTACTGCGTAGGCTCGCCCAACGGCATCTTAGTGGAGACATTTTATTTTTCTCTAATAAGATGGTGCTGCCTGAGCAGTAGCTGCCGGCAGCAATCCGATAGGTGCTACTGAGCAAGTGCGACCAGGGATCAGTGACCTGTCAGCAGGCTTCATTATGAATACCTAATCAGAGCCCCACAAGCCGCCCCGGAGCACGAGCATATCATTAACCGAAAACCAAAGATTACATAACAACCACAAGACGGGTTTCATCACCAGGTATCAGTGTAATCAGTATAACGACGCCGACCTGACACTGTCTGTAGGTTACTGAGCACAATCCTGCTGACAGGTTCCCTTTAAACATGTACTACGGACAAGTTGCATGTAATCTGCACCCAAAAAAATGCTGCAAAAATGTACAAAAAAGTTGAGAAAACACAGAATTTTTATTGTCAAGAAAACGGGTTTTGATTGCAGAAGAAAAAAACGCTATATGTGAACATAGCCTTGAAATGTCAGAGCAGGGAATAGTGTGGACCTCCCGGATGTTTCTAGTCTATGGGTAGTCCAGACGTAGATAAATTGGGACTTCTACAGCCATAAAAAAAAAAAATCTCCCCCGCTCCACCTTTAAGGTCGAAAAGGAAAAAAAAATCAGAGGACGAGTGAAATGTCTACAAACATCAAGAGGAGAAGGCATTTACAACCATAGGTACGAGGCCAAAGAGCGTTTATAGGAACTTTCGCTCTGGTCTATCCACTGGTGTAAACATGACGGAGTTCATATCATCGGCAGCACATTCCCTGTGTACATGGGGAGGGGTAATGTGCTGCCTATAATGCTTATACTGTAATTCTATATATTTTCTTTTCTGCAAAAAAAAAAAGTTCACCCAAATAAAACGAGAGCGAACGAGCGTTCCTATGAGCGCATTTTTGAAGATTTATCTACTGATATAAATGCAGTTATTCTGCTTCTTCCTCTTCTGATATGGGGAAGTGAAAAAGTTCAATAGCTGCTGTTATTACTTGGAGGCCGCAAGTTTTGTCCAGTCCACACTATAGATTGAAAAAAATAAAGATACACATGTATTACGACTAGTGATGAGCGAACATCCTCTGATAAGGTGTTATCTGAGCATGCTCGTGTGCTAAGTGTCTTTGGCGGGCTCGAAAAATGTTTCAGTCCCTGCGGCTGTCAAACAGCCGAAAGACACGCAGCCTCGAGGACTCTAAGGTATTGTTTGAGCATGCCAAAAGCACTCAGCACATGAGCATGCTGAGATAACACCTTATCAGAGCACATTCCCGCACTTATTACGACCTATGGTGACTTCTTCTTGAAGCTCAATGTGGGGCGCCCTCACACCCAGGGCTGTGGGGTACTCGGTACCGGGCCCGGTGGATCTCAATGGAAGTTGTCACGGTAGCTGTGACGTGGCCCTGGGCGCCCATTGTAAATGTTCAGTGTGAATGAATAAGTCGTGACGCCACCTGTGGTGTTCGGCAATGTAGATGTTAGGCCGACACTGCAGACAGATCCTCTGGAACAGATGGTGTGGTGCAGCAGTGATGTTATAGCCCTCCACAGGCAGGGCTGTTGTCCCAGGGCAGAGTAGATATGGTGACACTTAGGTGGTGTAGTGTCAAGTGCAGGGGAGGCAGCAGTGCCGGGCAGGTTGACGCTGGAATAAGTGGAGGACACCAGGGAATGTAGTTCCAAAGCTTTACTCAGTCTGTTGTACAAACAGGTGCCTGCCTCCGTGCCGTGTCCTCGGGGTCAGGGACTCAGTCAACCCCCAGGCCAGATGGAATACTCCTTTCCAACACTCCGCCAACTTGTGCCTTTCTGAACGTCTCCTCTTATAGCGCTTTTAGATGAAGTACTCCTAGTACTGAGTTACACTGGAGTTCCTCCTGTCTGATGTTCCTATGAACTCTACTTGTACGGCAGACAGCTGTAGCCTGCTTCGGGGACTCCTTGCTACTAAGTCCCGGCTCACAATGCTGTTGTGCCCCCAAGTCTTGTGTGGGAATAAAGTGGTCACTATTTCTATTCCTCCGGTGTCTGCTGCAGGACCATTAGTATCCGTACAACCTCGGGGACCGGGCCCCGGCCTTGCGGTTAGAACTTCTAGGAAGGGTTCTCTTCTCACCCACGTCCTCTGTTCTCTTTTACTCCTCACGTTCCGCACTGATCCTTTCTTTCTATGGAGAGTCAAGCTTTCAGTCTATGTTGCGCTCTCTTTCTCTCCTTCCCGTGCCAGCAGACCCAGATCACTGGGATCTGCTGCAGCACCTCCATCCATCTATCCCTCTCTAGGGATCATCTCTCTCCAACCAACTACTGACTAACCAACTCAAACTCTTCCCGCTCCTTGAAATGTAATGTAACTCCACCCACCTCCCAGCACGTTTCGTGTTCCAAGCAGGGAGCCACCAATGGGTGCTTTGCTACACTCCAAGCAGGGAGCCGCTGAAGGTGCTTTGCTACACTACTTTGTGGTGTGGGGTGCAGGTGTTGGAGCGTGGTCAGGAGTCTCCACCTTACCTGAATGGTTGGGGGTACCACACCTCAGGAGGAGGTGCAGTACCTCTGTGGCGACTGAGCCTCAGGGGCACCACATACACATAGGAGAGATCTCAGCACAAGCCAACAGAGGAAGGACATTCGTACCACCAGGACAGGACTTGGCAGGGAGGTGTTGTGCTTTCCCTACAGGGTCCTCCGCAGAGGGGGAGCGGGGCAGCGCTTGCTGCTCTTCTCTATGTGTGATGTATAATGGTCAGGCTAATGCGAGTGTGCATGCGCCATCTCAGTGTGTAGAAAGAAGCGCATGCCCTCTATTAAGTCATTGCCTGGTATGAAGAGACATACAGGAGGATGGAAACCTGGTAGAAACGGAGCTGACTGCCCAGAATTTTATGTCTTTTGCAGGTGACACATGTTGAGCCGATTTCATTTTAGTCAATGGATTTTACAATTGCTTAATTGGAAGATCTGGGACAATGAGCCAGGATAATGAATATGGGACAAAATAATTATTCCTGCAGACATGGCCACCAATTTCATGGAGCCTGTGATCAAACAAGCACAGATTAGTAGAAGAAGCATAGAGCGGTGAGACTTGGAGTGAAGCCGAGCATGGATAGCCATGTGTAATGGTATCAAATGTAGATCTTGTGCCCATAATGTCTAATGCTCCATATTATGAAGAGGCTTTTCCCGAGATCTGTAAATTTTTTTTTTTCTTACCCCTTTAGCCACATTTCAGTATTTGGTCAATATTTCACATCAGTATTTGTAACACAAAACCAGGAGTGGGTGATAAATCCAGAAGTGGTGACGGGTCTCTATGATACTTTTCCTCTGATTGTTCCACTCCTGGTTTTGGCTTACAAATAAGTGATGTAAAATACGGTACCGTGTGAATGTGGCCCTAGGTCCAGTGATTAAACCGAATTCTTGTAGGGCATCTTATTAGCAATCAGGCTGATAGAAGTTCCCAAGTAGGGCTATAATAAAGAAGGGGAAAAAAAAGGAAATAAAATACTTCGACATTTGGCCTTTCATTTTTTTTCAAATAGCTGGCATAGCTCAGATGGGTCCTGGCAAAGTGCGCCCCATAAACTCATCATAATTTACACCACAAAAGTGAAGTATAATTTCCATTAAAGGCTGCTCCAAATTTATTAAGACGGCCACGCCTCTTGGTGACAGGTACGCTGGACTAAGATTTGCCAAATTCAATAAAACTCCGTCCATAATGGTTACATTTTTTTTCATCACTTTTTTTTTTTTTTTTTCTCCTTGGTAAAAATATATATTTAATATAGAAGTTAGAGGAAAAATAAGGCCCCACATAAAAAAAAAAAATAAAAATTGATTAAAAGTACAATAAAACTTGAGCTTCTAAAAATGTATGAGTGGAGGGGAGGGATGTTTGCTCATGAACATGGGGGGTGGGTGGCCCAGTATTGAACTGGTTAATGCGTAAAATAGACTCCAAGGCTGTATTGGCCAATGTTATTTTGTTAAACGGAACCTGATGTTATGGTTATGGGTGATACAATAGCGACTGGTCATGTCTCTATTTTTATATGGTCAATGTCTCTGATGCTTCAGTCATGATGACGTTAATATGGATTTGTTGCTGAAAAGCCTGCTATGTATTCGAACGTCTGTGGAGAAAATCCAATCTACACAAAGATTTCATCCATTATAAGTTTATGCTTAGAACATACAACACTGCCCTTCACCTCTCCAAACAAACCTATTTCAACACCCTCATCACCTCACTGTCCAATAACCCGAAACGTCTCTTTGACACTTTTCATTCTCTACTCAACCCAAGAGTACAGGCCCCAACCATGGAGCTCTGAGCTGACGATCTGGCCAATAACGTCAAAGAAAAAATTGACCAGATTCGACAGGAAATTATCTTCCAATCACCTCATACCATGCACTGTCCTCCCTCCTCCACTGCATCTATCTCACTCTCTGATTTTGAACCAGTCACAGAAGAAGAAGTAAGCAGGCTCCCTGCATTTTCTCGCCCAAGCACTTGCACCAGTGACCCATTTCCGTCACATCTCCAGTCCCTTTCCCCTGCTGTCACCCCTCACCTAACTAAAATATTTAACCTCTCTCTCTCTTCTGGTATCTTTCCCTCCTCATTTAAGCATGCCATCATACATCCACTACTTAAAAAAAACCACCCCTCGACCAAAACTGTGCTGCTAACTATAGACCTGTCTCTAATCTTCCCTTCATCTCTAAACTCCTGGAACGCCTGGTCCACTCCCATCTTATCCACTATCTCTTTGATAACTCTTCTCGATCCTCTCCAATCCGGTTTCCGCTCTTTACATTCTACTGAAACTGCCCTCACTAAAGTCTCTAATGATCTACTATCAGCTAAATCAAATGGTCATTACTCCATGTTAATTCTCTTGGATCTCTCTGCAGCATTCGACACTGTGGATCATCAGCTGCTCCTCACTATGCTCCATTCCATTGGCCTCAAGGACACCGTTCTCTCCTGGTTCTCCTCCTATCTCTCTGACCGCTCCTTCACTGTATCTTTTGCTGGTTCCTCCTCCTCTCATCTTCCCCTTACTGTTGGGGTTCCTCAAGGATCAGTTCTAGGCCCCCTCCTCTTCTGTTTGTACACTGCCCCTATTGGTCAAACAATCAGTAGATTTGGTTTCCAGTACCATCTCTATGCTGATGACACCCAATTATATGCTTCTTCTCCTGACATCACGCCAGCCATTCTAGAAAACACCGGCGATTGTCTAAACGCTGTGTCTAACATCATGTCCTCACAATATCTGAAACTGAACCTGTCAAAGACTGAACATCTTGTGTTTCCTCCCTCTACTAATGTACCTATACCCGACATTGCCATTTCTGTGTGTGGTTCCACTATTACTCCCCAGTAACATGCCTGCTGTCTTAGGGTATAGTCATACTTGACTCCGAGCTTTCCTTTGCCCCCCATATTCGATCACTGGCTTGCTCTTGTCATCTGCACCTCAAAAACATTTCTAGAATTCGACCTTTTCTTACTTTTGACTCTGCAAAAACTCTTACTGTTTCTCTTATTCATTCTCGTCTCGACTATTGTAACTCTCTTCTAATCGGTCTCCCTCTTACCAAACTATTCCCTCTCCAATCTGTCTTGAATGCTGCAGCCAGGATCATATTCCTCGCCAATCGTTACACCGATGCCTCTACCTTGTGACCGTCATTACACTGGCTACCCATCCACTCCAGAATTCAGTATAAACTTATTACCCTCACCCACAAAGCCCTCCATAGCTCAGCACCACCTTACATCTCCTCCCTTGTTTCAGTATACCACCCTACCCGCGCCCTCCGTTCTGCTGATGACCTGAGGTTAGCATCCTCAATAATCAGAACCTCCCACTCCCGTCTCCAAGACTTTACACGTGCTGCGCCAATTCTTTGGAATGCACTTACCAGGTCAATACGATTAGTCCCCAATCCCCACAATTTTAAGCGTGCCCTGAAAACGCATTTATTCAGACTGGCCTATCGCCTTAACACATTAACCTAATCTATCCCTGTGTGGCACAATCAAAAGTTTTACCATAACCAGGTTCCACGCATCATGTTCCCACATGCTTTATGCATCCATTAGCCCTCTGTGTCTGTACTGTTACACACTTAACATTATGGCTGGTCCATACAATCAGGGCAACTGTTACCATCCACCTTTCGTGTCTACCTCTTTCCTCATAGACTGTAAGCTTGCGAGCAGGGCCCTCATTCCTCTTGGTACTTGTTATAATCTATGTGATTATTGTTATGCTGTAATGTCTATTGTCTGTACAAATCCCCTCTGAAAAGTGCTGCGGAATATGTCGGCGCTATAGAAATAAAATGTATTATATTACATTGTTTTTTTTGTTTTTTAACAGCTGCACCCGTAGATACACCTGATAGAGAAACTCTGATGAGAGAATGGAAAGTAGTAGAGGTGGACCAGTCAGATGACATGGAAAATATGATGGTTGCCGAGGAGAATACCTTGACTGGGCCGCAAAACGACACCCAACTTGAGAGCCAGCCGGAGGCACAGACTGTCCAAGCAGATGGGACAAATGTGAACATCACACAAGAAGTAGAAGATTATGATGGAAAGGCTGAGGATGAACAAGAGTATAAATCAGAAGAGCCCTGGTGGGAAGAAGAGGATGACTGGATGGAGACAGATTCTGTAGTGAAGGAGGTCAAGGAGGATGGAGATTCCAAAGCAGAGAAGCCCCTGTGGGAGACATGGTGGGAAGTAGTGCCCAAAACTGAAAGGCCACCATGGGACGTGGAAGCTGTTGATGTGAAGCCCTGGTTGCGGGAAGAGGGTGTAGTAGATAAGCCCCAGGACTGGGAAAAGGTTGATGGGAAGGTGGAAAACAAACTAGATGAGGCTCTGTGGTGGGCATGGCCTGTAACAATGAAACCCTGGTGGGGAGCAGAGACCAAAGCAGAAAGGCCCTTGTGGGAGGAAGTGGAAAAAGCTGAGGAGCCCTGGTGGAAGGTGGATGCAGAAGTGAAGATTCCCCAGGACAGCGAATGGTTCCCAACAAAGAAGCAAGATGAGGCTAAACAAAGAATGGAGGACCCCTATGAGTATGATTCATTGGATGTTTACATAGATAATGATGTGGATACCGGTGATGTCCTTGAAGAAATACCAGTCCAAAAAGAAATATTTCCACCTGAAATGAAAGAGCACAGAGATTTCCACGAGAAGTCGGGAAGCGTCTATTTCTGGGCCTTCCTAGTTACCTTAGCAATCCTAGTTGCTGTGCTGTACATGGTCTATCACAAGAAACGCCTATCCCAGCAAAAGGTGAGCAACTCTATTTGTGTGTGTTTATTTTTTTATTAATCTGATTGCTGCTGTATATGGATCTCCGTACTGATAATGGATAAGAGATGGGTTGTGTTGAAATCATTGTCAATTCTGAATTATTAGCAGGGGGTTTTCCATTGAGGACCCCTCATGCATTACACGGAGCAGTCTCTCGCTCTGGATGAATGCGGCTCCTCCGTACATGATGTTGATTTCTTTGTGTAATTCTTCATAATACTGTTATTCATGGCACCATGCTCTGCCTTACATCTGAGCTCACTCTCTGTAGGGTTGGCATGTTAGGTATTCCTGTAATCTATTTTTTTTTTTTTGTAATGATCACAGGTAATTTTTAGTGCTGATATGTTTACGGTGTAACTTCTTGCTTGTTTCCTTCCTTTGTCAGAGATTCATTTTTGCACTGGAAGGAGGACTATTTGGAGACAAAAAGCGTCCGAATTCAGGGGAGTACCAGAAATTGGATAATAAGGTGAGAACGGCATGAATATGGGGTGCGACCAATCAGTCGTCATAATCCTGTGAGGTGACACAGTATAGCCTGGGAGGACAATACAATAAACCTCATATTCACCCTCCCATCACCGGAATATGAAGAGTAACCCTATACTCTATGCTACAACAATATGATCATCAAAGAGAACCTGTCACCTTGTTTAGCCGCTATAAGATGCGGCCACTGTCTTTCAGGGCTTATCTATAGTATTCTATAATGCTGTAGACAAGCCTCCGATCTAACCTGAAAGATAAGGAAAAACAAGTTTAATTATACTCACCCGGGGGGGGTGGTCCGATGCGGTCTGGTCCGATGGGCGTCGCAGGTTCGGGTCCTGCACCTCCCATCTTCATGCGATGTCATCCTGCTTGTTTCATGTCGCACTCCTGTGCAGGCGTACTGATCTGACTTGTTGAGGGCAGAGCAAAGTACTACAGTATGCAGGTGCCGGGAAAGGCCAGAGAGGCCCAGCGCCTGCGCACTGCAGTACTGGGCTCTGCCCTCAACAGGTCAGATCAGTACGCCTGCGCAAGATCGCGACACGAAGCAATCAGGATGACGACATCGCAAGAAGATGAGAGGTAGTACTGCGACACCCATCGGATCGGACCACCCCCCTGGTGAGTATAATAAAACTTATTTTTCTTATCTTTCAGGCTAGATCGGAGGCTTAAATCACTTATAAAATTGCCTCCATAATCAAAAAATAAATACCATAACTATTGATATAAATCACAATATCCTACTGAAAAATTAAATCAGAATAAAGGACCAATTGGTATAAATAGCAAAATTTTTTTATTCATAAAGAATTAAAACAGTACAAATAGAGAGATGCACATATCAATAAAGGGACGTTATAAGCCCATTTTATTCCATACACCAAACACTGAATAAATACACCATTATGAAAATAGTAATAAATAATGGATGAACAATAGCTGCAGAATCCCTTATTCTATAAAAGCATACACAATAATGTAAACATCCACAAAAGTGTGAAGGCTGTGGAATTTGTAATATATCTATAAATTAGTGCAATAAGGATTCTAAAATGGAAGCTCTCAGACCTATGTAGCCACTGCAAATTGCCGAAAACCGCAAGGGGTCTAAACTACGGCGATGCCCATGGATTTAATCTGAGCCAAAGTGCTAGCCATCCCCATGGCAGTATCACCCTTTGTTGGCGGCATGAAATCCGCTCTCACAATGAAACCCATGCAACGGCATAATGGCAGTGGTCATATAACACAGAAACAATTTATATAGTAGAGCAAAGCAGCCATTACCAATGATGGATATGGAGTCTCCTCAGGCGTCCCTCTGCCCCGACGCGCGTTTCGCCTTTGCTTCAACGGGAGTGTTTGGTGTATGGAATAAAATGGGCTTATAACGTCCCTTTATTGATATGTGCATCTCTCTATTTGTACTGTTTTAATTCTTTATGAATAAAAAAATTTTGCTATTTATACCAATTGGTCCTTTATTCTGATTTAATTTTTCAGTAGGATATTGTGATTTAGATCGGAGGCTTGTCTACAGCATTATAGAATCCTATAGATAAGCCCTGAAAGGCAGTGGCCGCAGCTTATAGCGGCAAAATGAGGTGACAGTTTCCCTTTTAAAAAGCAAAATGGGACGGAGGATGGAGTCTAGGAGGGGCATTCGGACCTTAAAAGACTGAGGGAAAGGAGAGTCCTAGCCGAGATAGAAGTTGGACTTTTATTACTTTTGTTGTATCGCTAAAATTTGTATTCCACAGCAAGCTGAAGATAATTAAGAATAAAGCAATATTACACAGTAATACGACAAAAAAAGGACTTGTCAATGATACAAGGAGCGTGTGCATTTGTATCTTGGCACAAATGTTATACTATACCATACAGTTAGGTCCATATATATTTGGACAGACAACATTTTTCTAATTTTGGTTCTAGACATTACCACAATGAATTTTAAACAAAATAGTTCAGATGCAGTTGAAGTTCAGACTTTCAGCTTTCATTTGAGGGTATCCACATTAAAATTGGATAAAAGGTTTAGGAGTTTCAGCTCCTTAACATGTGCCACCCTGTTTTTAAAGGGACAAAAGTAATTGGACAGATTAAATAATTGTAAATTAAATATTCATTTCTAGTACTTGGTTGAAAACTATTTGTTGGCAATGACTGCCTGAAGTCTTGAACTCATGGACATCACCAGACGCTGTGTTTTCTCCTTTTTGATGCTCTGCCAGGCCTTCACTGCGGTGGTTTTCAGTTGCTGTTTGTTTGTGGGCCTTTCTGTCTGAAGTTTAGTCTTTAACAAGTGAAATGCATGCTCAATTGGGTTGAGATCAGGTGACTGACTTGGCCATTCAAGAATATTCCACTTCTTTGCTTTAATAAACTCCTGGGTTGCTTTGGCTTTATGTTTTGGGTCATTGTCCATCTGTGGTATGAAGCGACGACCAATCAGTTTGGCTGCATTTGGCTGGATCTGAGCACACAGTATGGCTCTGAATACCTCAGAATTCATTTGGCTGCTTCTGTCCTGTGTCACATCATCAATAAACACTAGTGACCCAGTGCCACTGGCAGCCATGCATGCCCAAGCCATCACACTGCCTCCGCCGTGTTTTACAGATGATGTGGTATGCTTTGGATCATGAGCTGTACCACGCCTTCGCCATACTTTTCTCTTTCCATCATTCTGGTAGAGGTTGATCTTGGTTTCATCTGTCCAAAGAATGTTCTTCCAGAACTGTGCTGGCTTGTTTAGATGTTTTTTTAGCAAAGTCCAGTCTAGCCTTTTGATTCTTGAAGCTTATGAGTGGCTTGCACCGTGCAGTGAACCCTCTGTATTTACTTTCATGCAGTCTTCTCTTTATGGTAGATTTGGCTATTGATATGCCTACCTCCTGGAGAGTGTTGTACACTTGGTTGGCTGTTGTGAAGGGGTTTCTCTTCACCATGGAGATTATTCTGCGATCATCCACCACTGTTGTCTTCCGTGGGCGCCCAGGTCTTTCTGCATTGATGAGTTCACCAGTGCTTTCTTTCTTTCTCAGGATGTACCAAACTGTAGATTTTGCCGCTCCTAATGTTGTAGCAATTTCTCGGATGGGTTTTTTCTGTTTTTGCAGCTTAAGGATGGCTTGTTTCACCTGCATGGAGAGCTCCTTTGACCGCAAAACCTTCCAAATGCAAGCACCACACCTCAAATCAACTCCAGGCTTTTTATCTGCTTAATTGAGAATGACATAACGAAGGGATTGCCCACACCTGTCCATGAAATAGCCTTGGAGTCAATTGTCCAATTACTTTTGGTCCCTTTAAAAACAGGGTGGCACATGTTAAGGAGCTGAAACTCCTAAACCCTTTATCTAATTTTAATGTGGATACCCTCAAATGAAAGCTGAAAGTCTGAACTTCAACTGCATCTGTTTTGTTTAAAATTAATTGTGGTAATGTCTAGAACCAAAATTAGAAAAATGTTGTCTCTGTCCAAATATATGTGGACCTAACTGTAAATAAATGAGCACGTACCGGTATGTTCTGCAGGAAAATGATCACCGTTCCTGACAGCATGCAAGCTTCCCTTATCGCCCAGGGGAGGTACGCCACCCTCTTGCAGTGGCGATCACGGCGATTGGCTTTATATCAGTGGTCAGTCGCTATAGTATCTTCTCCACTAACTCCTAAATCTCCCACCATCTGCTAGATCAGGGTCACCACTTCTTCATGGATAACTTCTACACCAGCATCCCACTCTAGTCACTCTCTGCCAGAGCTACTGCAGCATGTGGCACCGTGCGCAAAAACCAGAGATTCTCCTTAGGTCTCTAATTAGGCAAGTGCTCGTAAAGGCTGAGCGCAGAGCCCATGTAGCGACAAGCCGCTGGTTGTCCAGAGGGATGGCCTTAATTTGACCACAATTCATGGAAATAGCAACATCCCCGCTGCTGTATGTGGTTCAGTAATACCTTGACTTACAAGTTTAATTTGTTCTTTGCTCGTATATCAAATTTCCCCAATTGAAATTATATTCCAGTACACCCAGAAACCACAATTTTTCTTTTCATAGGCGTTTTTAAATAAGAAAAGTTAACTTTATTAATAACAAAATGAGAAACTATTAAATGTGTAAAATTGCTGTACTTTTTCTTTGTTTTTAATACTGTAATTTCACTTAAGCATCTTCACATAATATCTTCACAGACTTCTGCCTTATTCGCAACACTTTCCTCACTTTTACTTATGGAGTCAGTGCTATAAATCAGAAAATAATGTGCCCATAAATAAAGCAAAAAATAACTCTTATCCTATGTTCAGTACCATTTGAAATACATGCAGCACTGAAATAGTCACCCCAGGAAAATGATTCACAAGAAAAGGTCAAAAGTGCAACTCACTTTGTTAGGACCTATAGTCACTTGCTGGTAAGGCTACTTTCACACATCAGTTTTTTGCCGTCAGGCATGATCCGGCTTTTTTTTAGAAAAAACGGATCCGGCATAAATTTTGGAGAACTGTAGAAACGGATCCGTTTTTTTGCTGGATCCGTCTCTGTTCCTGGCGGCTGGCCAATTGGATCTGAGCATGCGCAGACTTAAAAAAACCGGATCCGGTTGCTGGATCCGTCTTTTTCTGGATCCGGCGCCCATAGACTTTCATTGTAGCAAAAAGCTGGAAGCGCCGGATCCGGCGCTTCCGGCTTTTTCGCCGGAGACAAAAAACGTTACAGTAGACGTTTTTTCAAGACGCCGGAATGAGACAAGTTGCCGGATCCGGCAAAAAACGGATGAAACGCAATGCCATCCGGCGCTAATGCAAGTCAATGGGGAAAAACCGGATCCGGCATTGCATTTTGCCGGATCCGTTTTTTCCAAAAAAAGCCGGATCGCGCCTGAAGGCAAAAAACTGATGTGTGAAAGAGGCCTAACTCGGATCTCGACTCGCATCATACAACAAATCAATCGAGCTACAGGTCGTATCTTGGAAAATTCGGAAGCAGTTGCACTTGTTAGTGAAGGTATTACTGTACCTCTACACAGGTCCCCAAATCAGAGTGTGCCCTGTTGTACATTATTAACATGGGGGGAGAGTTGATCGCTCTGATCCTTCAGCCTCACAGTGCCATACGGAAAACAAAAGTGTGGTACAAAAAGCTTGCCGTGCACTGTATAATGCTTCCGTGCTATCTCGATGTGCAGGACAGACCGGCACATGCCTTCGGTTTTGGGAGGTAGTAATCAAGGCCCTAATACTGGGAAATCTGGTAAGTGGAGGCCTCAGTTTCTCTGGAAATCAAGCTCCAAGGAGAAGGTCTTAAAGGTTCAAAGTTTGTTACGAAAGAGGAAGAAAGGACTCTCTTGGCAATGCGAACACCTGCCTCGAAAAACCTGATAAGGTACATAAGTGTATAACACATCCATGGGCTACTTAACTTATTTCTGTTTTATCTTTCATTGCACCATTTTAACATACCCCAATGTACTTTGCACAACTTAAATATACCACATTATTAATTCAAATACCAGAAGAACACTGAAAACTATATCTTACTACAACCCTAGATCCGTTCCAAAATGGCATCATTTGGGGTGGGAGAGGTGTTGCTGCTGTTTGGTACTTCAAGGGCTCTGCAAATGCGACATGGCACCTGTAAACTATTTCAGTAAAGTTTGCGCTCCAAAAATATAGCTCGCTCCTTTTGGAGCTCGGCCATGTACCCAAATAATACCTATTGGGTATTCATGGACTCGGGAGAAAATTGTTCTCCTAATTTGTTGTGCAGATTCTCCTGTTATCCTTCTGAAAATGAAAAATTTAGTAATATGGCAACATTTTTTTTTTTTTTTAAGGGCGTCATTTTTCAATTTCACAGCCCATTAAGATTCTGTCAATGGCATGTGGTTCAAGATGCTCACTACACCCATTGAGGGGTGTAGTTCTCACAGCGGGGACTTTGACTGTTTTGACGCCTCTGCAAATATGATGGGCAATCTATTCCAGAAAGAATTGCGTTCCAAAAGTCAAATAGCGCTCCTTCCTATCCAAGCATTGCCGTGCACCCAAACGGTAGTTTCCGATCAAATATGGGTATTGGTGCTCTCTGGAGATTGCTCAACAAACTGCGGGGTCAATTTTTTTTCGTATTGTCGTTGTGAAAATATTACTAAAATAACTGGTTTGTTTGTGGGAAAAATGTAAATTTTTTTTCCTTCTGCTTTCCTTAAATTTTTGAAGCACCTGAAAGGGATAACAAACTTCATGAATGCGGTTTTTAATACATCAAGAGGTGCAGTTTTTCAAATGGGGTCAATTTTTTGTGGTTTCTGACAGTATAGTATCCCCCAAAGTCATTTTCTATTGTGAAGAGGTCTGAAGAAAAAATTTATTTTTTGTTGAAAAAAAAAAATCTGCTAAACTTTTCTACTAATAAAATTTTTAAAACTTATACCAACAAAGTAGACAAATGGTAAGTTTACATATTTTATGAGGTATGACTCTGATTTTTTAAATGCATAAACACTCAAAGTAAAAAAATGTTGCTAACTTGGCAATCTACTTGACTTGACTTCCAATCTACTATATAATCGTCTAATTCTGTCCTTCTGTCTGTAACGGAAATCCCGCGTCGCTGACTGGCCGCACCCGGCTGGTAGGGACAGGTGCAGTCTGGCCGCAAATGCTAACGACGCACGCCACCGTCGGGAGGAGAGAGAGACAAACTGCATACATATTCTAGAATACCCGATGCGTTAGAATCGGGCCACCATCTAGTATTTTAATAAATGCAAATCGCATTAATCTAAATTTACCACCAACAAAGTATAATGTGTCACAAAAAAAAACCAAACAACTCTGAATCGCTGGTATATGTAGAAGCTTTCCAGAGTTATCACAAAGCGACATAGTGAAGTATATGGATGCTCAGCCAAACAGAGCGTACCTTTGTATGGGAAAGCTGGTACAAATAGCGGTCAGCTGAAGTGGTTTATGGGTGGAGATATCTAAGGTTTGTGGGAACTGTTGGTAGATGGACACAGTACTCCAGTCACCCACAGAGTGAGGCTCAGGATCTAGCCAAACATAAAACCGCTCTTCGAAGAGTCTGCAAGTTATGGAATTACCTTTTTAAGCCTTTATACATGAGTCAAAATGACATTTCTTCTGTTTTTCAGATTTGATCCATCTTCTACCATCAGTACAATATGTCGGCCAGGAGGTTGCCACCATAAAATGTCTCTCTGCTTCTAGTCAACACTCCACTAATGTCCACCATCAATCTCGGGAACCGATGTGACCTTGTACGATCTTAAACAGGCTGACAGAAGTGCTGAATGAAGGCTTGGGTTTCAGTGGTGGTTGGGATCTGAGGGGGAAAAATGCACTTATAGAAATATTCTGTATACATGATTTATCTTGTGATCTGATGCTGACAATTTGTTCTTTTTGGTATTGATTGTTTTTTAGAAGTTTTACACTGTTTTCGCACATTTAGTTTTCAGAAGACATTACTGCACCTTACAATGCCCCTACATTAGAGACAGGCTCCTCTTATATAGCCGTCCTGCTAAAAGTTAGCTCCAATGTTGTCGCACCTGTGCTACTTGACCCTTAGATGCCAGCAGAGGTGGGTGTCTTGCAGGGCTGTGGAATCGGTAAGCCAAACCTCCGACTCAATATCCATGACTCCGACTCCACCAAAATGGTTTCTGACTCCGACTCCACAGCCCCTTTTTTTTTTTTTTTTTTTTTTTTTTTATATATATCTTAAGGGTTTGTTTAATTCCATTTGACTGTGTGACTTTCATATCTAGGACTATGCAGTAGGTACCTGTGAAACCTGTACATGGTACAGGCGGACATTTTGTGGCCTCCGTGCAGACACACACAGCGGGAGGTAGTTGCCCATGGCAGCCAATCAGATGACTAGTTTCATTTTCTCACCTGTGTAAATCAGGAATGGCCGTCTCCTTTGTTTAGGTGAAAGAGCAGCGAATGATAAAGCTCCAGTTCATGTGCCTTCCCTAATAAGGTGCAGGATCTCTTTAGTCACACACTTCTGAAGGGGAAAAAAAAAATGTGTTTGCACTGCAGTAGAGGAACACTTCTCTGTTTCTGGAGCACCTTTTCTGAAAATATGTTGTGCCATTTCTGTTATTCTTCATGACAATGTTTGGGGAAACTATTTTTAATATGCTGTTTGGTAATAGTTTAATACATTTATTTTTTTTACAAATACTTGTACTTCAGGCCATGGGGTTTCACTCAGGAATAAGGGGTTCTGTATAAATTACCGGAAGGTGAAATGATTTGTTGTTTTTTGTTTTTATAAATAAACCTAAAGAATTTGCACCTTTCGTGACTGGTGGTTTGGTCATTTTCTGTGTAAGGGGTAAGGGTATGTTCACACTGGTTGTTTTTGCTCTTTTTTTTTTACGCCAATTTTACTAGCAAAGCCTATAAGATTTCAGAAAGCTCATGCACACTTTTTTTTTTTTTTTTTTTTTTGTCAGGATTTTGTGCTTTGCTGTTTTTTCTTTCTTTGTTGTTTTTTTTTTTTGGACATAGGGCATGTCACTTCTTTCAGCGTTTTTGCATCGTGTTTCACCTATTGGCATGCATGGGTGTTGAAAAAAACGCTGCAAAAAATGCAGGTATCCTTATTTGCAGCTTTTTTTCCTGCAGAAAAGTCATGGACATGAGCATTGAAAAAGAAACACAAGTTAGCCCAAAAGAAACGCAACAAAAAACCCACCTTAACTGGCGTTTTTGCTTCAGCTTCTTTCCTGCCAAGAAATCAAGTTTTGCTGCAGGAAAAAAGCAGCAAAAACACCCAGTGTGAACATACCCTTTCTCTGCGTTCACACGGTCAATATTTGTTCAGTATTTTACCTCAGTATTTGTAAGCCAAAACCAGGAGAGGAACTATCCGAGGAGAAGTATAATTGAAACGTCACCACTTCTATATTTATCACCCACTCCTGGTTTTGGCTTACAGATACTGAGGTAAAATACAGAACATGGAGGTACTCTAATATTATGTATGTTATGGGCTGTGGTCCATATTTTACTGGAGGTCCTATTTATCCAACCTCGTCTACCACAGGCCTCTTTGTGTTTTATACTGACTATCAAACATCCATAACGTCAAAATAGTCACTACACATGTAGATAAATTCCCAAAGGGGTATAATTTCCAAAATGGGGTCACTTAAGAGTGGGATTCTGTTATAGCATTTAAGGATTATTATTTATTTATATAGCACCATTGATTCCATGGTGCTGTACATAAGGGGTTACATACAAATTACAGATATCACTTACAGTAAACAAACTTACAATGACAGACTGATACAGAGGGGAGAGGACCCTGCCATTTCGGGCTTACATGCTACAGGATGGTGGGGAAGGAGACAGTAGGTTGATGGGTTGCTGCAGTTCCGGTGTTGGTTGAGGTGATATCTCCGGTAGTGGTGAGGAGGCAGCGGGGTCATTGCAGGCTGTAGGCTTTCTTGAAGAGGTGGGTTTTCAGGTTCCGTCTTAAGGATCCGAATGTGGTTAATATTCGGATATGTTGGGGCAAAGAATTCCAGAGGATGGGGGCTATTCGGGAGACGGCTTGGAGGCAGTTGGGTGAGGAGCGCATATAAGTGTGTGGAGGAGAGAAGGAGGTCTTGGGAGGATTGGAGATTACGTGAGGGAAGATATCGGGAGATTAATTCAGAGACATATGGGGAGACAGGTTATAGATGGCCTTGTAGGTCAGTATTAGTAATTGGAACTGGATACGCTGAGGGAATGGAAGCCAGTGAAGAGATTTGCAGAGGGGAGAAGCTGAGGAGTAGCGAGGAGAGAGATGAATTAGTCGGACAGCAGAGTTAAGGATGGACTAGAGAGGTGCGAGGGTGTTAGCAGGGAGACCACAGATAAGGATGTTGCAGTAGTCGAGGCGGGAGATGATGAGGGCGTGCACAAGCATTTTAGTAGATTGAGGGTTTTGTATATGTAGTCCACAAACTATTCTAGGAAAATCTGCGCTCTTGGAGGCAAATAGTGATCCGTCCCTCCCGAGTCTCGCTGTGTGGCTAAGCAGTACTGCACAGCCACATATCGGGTATATCAACATTCTGCAGAAATTGTGGGACAAATTTTGATGACATTTTTTTTACCCATTTCCCTTTATGAAAATAGAAAATCTGGGGCTAAAATAAGATTTTCTCTAGTCACCTTTCTTGAAAGCATAGGAGGTTGTCTTCACACCCTAATGGGGGACAGGAAGCACAAAGAGGTTAAAAGCCCCTCCTATTCGCCAGTGACTTTCTTGTCCTCCATGGGGCATGGAGAGGATTTTTTGGTTTTCCATATGCTACATGGCCGGCGCTGCAGTGTACCTATTTTTTGAAGCTGGGCAGTAGTGGTTGTGGGCGCTGCTCTCTTCCTCCGCTCTGCTCCCGTCTCTCTGCTTGCAGTGGATTCGGGACCTTCCTGGCGCTCCTGCTGGTCAATGATCCCCATAGCTGGAGGCCTTCCAGAGCTCTCTGACTTTCTCCCCCTCAGTACGTGCTGTTCGGCGACCCGGAAGTGATTGTCATACTATGCGTGAGTCACTTCCGAGCCTTGCGTTCCACCATGGAACACGTACACTTCCGGATTCGGCATTCTGCGGCCTCCTGGCTCACGAACGGCGTGCAGAGCACGCTGAGGCCTGCTCAGGACCCAGAGGGGGAGGAGGAAAAAATGTATGGTGCTGAGGGCAGGGTTTATTCCTATATTAACCTGCCGGAGGACACCTCCAGGTAAGACTAATCCCTGCAGCATGGGTGGTGTGTCTGCTTCTTGCCCTGCATCTGCAGAGCCCAGCGCTGCCCCAGCCTCAGTAAGTCTGTGGAAGGGGGGGGGGGTCCTAGCAAGTGTCCTGAGTTCAGTGATAGTGGGTCCCTTTTAGTTATACTTCTCTCACCTCTTCCTAGGGAGACAAGTCTACCCACAAAAACCATGCTACGAAAGTCCCTAAGTGTGCCATCTGCAATAGGAAGCTGGTTAGGGCTGAACATCCCTCGCTCCTGGATGAGATGCATAACCTGGTCAAGCAGGAGGTCGAATCCTCCCTAGCTACCTTTACACCTCCTCCGCGACCATCTCCCACCTAAGAAGAGAAGGCTCCAAATTGAGGACTCTGATTCTCAAGACTCTTATGGCTCTGCTTCAGAAAAATGGGAAGAATAGTCATCACATAAAATATCGGAGGCTAAAAAATACCTCTTCTCCAAGGAATATATGGTGGAATTAATTGGTGCACTACGGGCTTGGAGGAGGAACAGGTTCTCCAAACCAATCCAAGATGAAATGTTTGGAGGGTTAAAAGCAGGGAGGCAGATTGGGTTCCCCGGTCCATGAGAATATCATGAACATGATCTCTCAAGAGTGGGAGCCCTCGGAGAAACAGCTGAGTACCCCCTTGGAACTTAAGCATAGGTTTTCCCTGGAAGGCAAATCCGTTAGCTGGGATGTTCCTAAAGTGGATGTACAGATGCGGAGAGTAGCCAAGAAAACTGCACTCCCCTTTGAGGATTCATCCCAGCTTAAGGACCTAATGGATAGGAAGGTGGAGAACCTGCTGAAAAAAATCCTTGGAGATCCACCTCCTCTTTTAAAACCTACATAGCTTCCACCTGTGTTTCCAGATCCCTATTCCGGTGGATGGATCCATTGGACAATCACATCTTTCAGGGGACCTCAAGAGGGGGGTTGTTAGATTCACCTCCGTTACTAAAGAGGGCAACTGGATTCTTGGCGGATGCCTCTGTTGAATCGGTTTGCATCGCTGCTAGGACCCTGGTCCAGTCCAACTCTGATAGAAGGGCTCTGTGACTTAAAATGTGGAGTGGGGATGTTACTTCTAAGGTTAAACTGTGCTCCATCCCCTTTAAGGGTGAATATGTCTTCGGACCAGCCCTTGATGACCTATTGGAGAAGGCCACAGACAAAAAGACTTCCTAAGCTGAAGCCTGCCAAGAAGCACTTTTTTCGTTCCTCGCTGCCTCAGACCCCTCAAGCCAAGTGTAAAGGGAAAACTGGGAGATGGAGCTACACTAAAGAGGCAAGAACATCCTTGTCCCCCAGCAGCACCAGGACAAGCAATGACTCCGACCTTGTAGGAGGGAGGCTTTCGAATTTCTTCCATCAGTGGCTGGCCATTTCCAGTTGCCAGTGGATCCTCGATGTTATCAGAGAGGGCCTCCTTTATAGAGTTCGAATCCTCCCCTCCTCGGGGTCTAAGAGTCACCTCCCTACCATCCCAGGGAGACCAAGGCTTACTGATATCGGGTCTTCAGGATCTGCTAAAATCAAATACAATCTCCCCCAGTACCAGTGGACGAGTGGGGAAGAGGTCACTACTACCGCATCTTTGTCGTGAAAAAACCTTCATGAGATGCGTGCAATATAATAAATATGAAAGGTCTCAACCATGATATTGTGTATTGAAGATTCAAGATGGAGTTGGTGAGATCAGCAATTCCACTGATAGTACCTCATTTATCAATACAAAGTGCTCCCCTTCGGCATTTCTTCTGCACCAAGGGTGTTCCCCAGGATAATGTCAGAGGTAGTGAATGATCTACATCCAGGGGTAGGGCATCTGTATTGTGCCTTATCTGGACTATCTCCTGATCATAGCTCCATCTGCTCAGACTCTCAGGAGTCATGTGCTGAGGGCACTGAACATTTTACAATCCCTGGGGTGGCTCCCAAATCTAAAAATCAGAACTTGAACCCTTCACAACAAGAAGGTTCTTAGGAGTGCTACTGGACTCAGAAAATCAAATGTCTTTCCTACCAGAAGATCATCGCCTGACTCTGATAACCAAAATCTCCAAGTTCAAGAAATACAGGTCCCCTACCCTTCGGGCAGCAATGTCTGTTCTAGGCTCCATGACCTCTTGCATCCAGTCGGTACCTTGGGCTCAGGCCCACTCAAGGACCTTACAGGCTCTTTCTCAAGAGCTGGAGCAGAAATCTCAACTCGCTTAACAGGAAAGTTCAGGCCCTGGGCCGAGTAAAGGCTTCACTGGCTGGTAGATTAAGCCCCAAAAATCTAGCCTGGTCCCAATCACCTCTGGTTATGTAAACAACCAATGCCAGCAAGAAAGGCTGGGGTGGCGTAGTATCCCACTCCCCTTTCCAGGGACACTGGAGTCCGAAGACAAGTGCCAGGTCATCCAACTTCAGAGAGTTATATCATAGAATATATCATAGAATCGTAGAGTTGGAAGGGACCTCCTGGGCCATCTGGTCCAACCCCCTGCTCAAAGCAGGATTCGCTAGATCATCCCAGTCAGATGTCTGTCCAGCCTCTGTTTGAAGACTTCCATTGAAGGAGAACTCACCACTTCTCGTGGCAGCCTGTTCCACTCATTGATCACTCTAACTGTCAAAAAGTTTTTTCTAATATCTAATCTGTGTCTCCTCCCATTCAGTTTCATCCCATTGCTTCTAGTCTTTCCTTGTGCAAATGAGAATAAAGTTGATCCTTCTACAATGTGACAGCCCTTTAGATATTTGTAGACAGCAATTAAGTCTCCTCTCAGTCTTCTCTTTTGCAAACTAAACATTCCCAAATCCTGCAACCTTTCCTCATAAGACAGTTGAAGGCAGTGGAGGAGACCCTTCTTGCAGCAGACAACCAAGTCACCGGTTGTCATGTTAGGGTGTATTCGGACAACATCACCACCGTAGCCCAGCTCAGGGGAGCACAAAGTTTGACAGCTTGAAAAGCATATCAAGCCGAATATTTAGTTGGGCCGAAAGGCATCTTCTCTCCCTGACAGCCGTCCACCTAAAAGTGTCCTCCAACCTTCAAGTAGACTTCCTAAGTCGTCAGAACATACAACCGGGAGAATGGAGCCTGAACCAAGGAATCTTCTGGATGCTGGTAACAAGATGGGGCTGGCCAGAAATCGACTTATTCGCCACAGGTCAAAAACTATTTCTCCTTGAACCCCAAGGACAGGTCCAGGGGAGTAGACTCTTTCGCTCAACTGTGGAACTTCCAGCTAGCCTATGCATTTCCTCAGATTCCAATGCTGGCAAGGACTCTTCGGAAGATCAGGTACCAACCATCCTAGTGGCTCCAATGTGGACGAAAAGGAGCTGGTTCAACCTTGTCATTGATCTTCAGGTGGACGGTCCAATACAGTTACCACTGGACACCGATCTTCTCTCACAGGGACCTGTGCATCATCCAAACCCTCAAAAACTGTAGTTAGCTGCTTGGCTACTGAGGCCCAGGTGTTATGTGCACAAGGGCTTTCGGACAAAGTAATTGCCACCTTACAGATGTCCAGAAAGCCAGTCACTAATGCAATTTACAACAAAGCATAAAAAAATTTTCATCATGGTGCATGCCTAATGCACCAGATCCATTCCACCCCAATATCTCACAAATATTGGACTTCTTACTGAAAGGGTTAGAATTGGGCCTCAAACCTAGTACATTGAAGGTCTAGGTCTCTGCCCTGAGCTCTGTATTTGATCAGGACTTAGCCAGCCATCATTGGATTAAAAGGTTCATGGTGTCAGCCCTTAGACTGCGTCAAAGGAAACAGTCTTTTATTCCTTCATGGAATCTAAGTATAGTCCTTAGGGCCTCACACAACCACCATTAGAACTTCTATCCTACTGTACCTCTCAGTTTCTTTCTTTCAAAGTGGCCTTCCTAGTTGCTGTAACTATGGCAAGACGTATGGGAACTGCAGGCACCGTCTATAAGAAAACCATATCTAATAATCAGATACGTCTTGTATAGTTCTACATCTTGATCCATCCTTTCTGCCCAAAGTAGTGTTCGATTTTCACCATTCACAGGACATCATCCTCCCCTTCTTTTGCCAGAGTCAAACAAATGCAAAGGAGGAGGAGTTCCATACTCTCGATGTTCGACGTTCAATTTTGGAACAAACCAAATCATGGAGAATTGACCAGAATCTGTTCGTTCATCCATCGGGTATAAATAAGGGAAAGAAGGTGGCGAAGAGTACCATCGCAAATTGGATCAAGAGAGCTATATCTGAAACTTATCTAGCCAGAATATGACACCCCTCTCCAGGGTCAAGGCTCATTCTAACAAGGTCTACCTCAGCCTCCTGGGCTGAAAGAGCTGACGCATCCACCGAGCAGATTTGCAGGGCCGCTGCATGGTCTTTACTTCATACCTTCACCAGACACTATAGATTGGACTTGTTGTCCAATAGGGATTTAGCCTTCGGCAGAAAAGTTCTTCAGGCCATTTTCCCCCCTAGCAGAATTGGTTGGTATTCCTCCTATGCTGTCGTGGAAGGTGACTAGAGAAAATAGAATTAGTCTTACCAGTAATTCGGTTTCTAGGAACCTTCCACGACAGCACTATTTCTCTCTCTATGTTCCTTGGATAATTCCTGGATAATTCCTGTGAGCCTAAAGGTAATTGGTGCTATGGTGTTAGTTGTAAGTCACTGGCGAATAGGAGGTGGGAGGGGCTTTTAACCTCTTTGTGCTTCTTGTCCCCCATTAAGGCGTGGAGACAACTTCCTATGCTGTCGTCGAAGGCTTCTAGAAACCGAATTACCGGTAAGACTAATTCTATTTTTTGTGGTTAAAAGTTTTTCTCTTCACTGCCCAATGGTATAAAATTATGACACACCTGTGGTGTCATTATGATCACTGCACCCCTAGATGAATTCATTGAGAGGTGTAGTTTGTAAAATGGGATCATTTAGGGGGGCTTGTTAGGCGTCGGATTTCTGTCGCTGCACAGCGAGAATCCCGAGCCTTACTTCCAGCGGTCTCCCATTCCTCTCCAGCCACAGAGGAGGTTGCTCAGCAAATTCATCAGTCCAGGCGCTCTGCCCAGACCAGCTCCGTGGCTTTGCTTGCTGCTGCTGCCACCTCTGGTGCAGCTATGACAATACATGCTGCTCAGCAGCGAGATTCTCCAGGGACTAAGTCCCCATGTCGGGCCACTGAGCATGCCCGTGGAGTGATCTCCCATTGGAGATCGAAGGTCACGTGCTCAGGTCCTGGTCCTGTTCGGATTGGCCCATCCGAGAAGCCAGGAAGGTCCCGGACGCTCGCTTCTATAAAAGGTTTGCATGGCCTTACGGCCATGCGCTAGAATAAGACTGTATTTACAGACTATGTGGATTGAGTGATGTATGCATGCATGAATGTCTCTGGTGAATGACTCATTAAGAAACCCCTACCCTTGGTACGCATGTGTTGTGCAGCCTAGCCTGCTAGCGCTCAGGCTTAGGCGTAGGTAGGACAGAGCTTGAGTCAGGCACCAGTCCTCTCCAGGGACTCTGCACGCCTCAGTGCACGTGCTCCATAGCCAGCGTCTATAGCGGCGTTCACGGCAGCGACGCCGCGCGTTCAGTGGGCCTAGAAGGACTCTAACCCCATGTCCTTGGGGTAGAGTTCTGTGGCCGTACACTGTGCGCTCTTTTGGCCGGGCTCTGTGAGCTTATCAGGCTCAGGCATTTACGTTCAGCGGTTGTGCGGCTCTGTGCATTAACAGAGTTTGCCCCTGTTCACATTGGGTGATGTAACCCACGTGTGACTGGTTTCACACCGTTTAATTCTTCCGCCATTACTTAGCAGCAGTGTACCACCTCTGCACGGTGGACCCCGGGCTGCGAACGCACCTACTATTATTTTATAATTTGGTGCGTTCCGCCAGCCCTAACATCCTAGCGCCGGGGTCTGGCTAGTAATGGCGGATGAACAGCGACTGCTGCAGTACATCCGGCAGCTGCAGGGCAGGTTGGCGGCTCTCGAGCGTTCAGCCTCAGCTGCGGATGTTACTACGGTCGCTGTCCAGGCAGCCACAGAGGCTGTCAACCGTGTGACCACAGCCATCCCTGCCCCGACTTTGTCCCACCTCCCGCTGCCCGAGAAGTTCTCGGGTGATAGTGCTTCTTGTAGGGGTTTCGCAAGCCAGTGCTGGAGCTGCTGGCTGCACGATTCCCCTCTGAGCGGGCTAAAGTGGGATTTATTATTTCCCTCTTGTGGGGTGCAGGGGTTTGGAGTGGGCCACACCGCTGTGGGAGCGTGGTGATAATGTGGTGCAGAGTGTCTCGCGGTTCTTGGACACTCTGAAGCAGGTCTTCCTGGGACCACGAGTCACCCATGACACCGCGCTCCAGCTGCTGGCATTGTCACAGGGCTCGTCCATGATCAGCCACTTTGCCATCCAGTTCCGGACGCTGGCCTCAGAATTAGAGTGGCCAGATAAGGTCCTCATTCCGGCATTGTGGAGAGGTTTGGCTGGCCATGTGAAGGACGCTCTGGCCACCAGGGAGATTCCCGCTACACTGGAGGGGCTTATCACTGTCTCCACCCGTATTGATCTTCGCTTCGCCGAGCGAAGGTTGGAGCAGGACCAGTGTAGGCAGAGGTTTAGGTTGGCACCTAGTTTTACTAAACCTCTGGAATCTTCCGATCGGGCGTCCGAGCGTCAGAGGGCTTCCCGTGAGGGATCCAGGCCCCGGTCCGCTCGAGCTCCTGTGAGCTGTCATGTTTGCCGGCAGTCCGGTCACCTTGCCAACCGGTGCCCACAGCAGCTGGGAGAACGCTCGCGCCTAGTGGCCGTGGGAGGCGGCGCACTAGAATCAGCGACGTTTTCCTCCAAGCTGTCCTTTAAGGGGACACTTGAGTTTGATTCTTCCTCTCTGGTGGTGGAGGTTTGCGTGGATTCCGGGGCAGAGGGCAATTTTATGTCGTCAGCCTTCACTCAACGGCACGCTATACCCCTGGTTATGATGTCTACACCAGTCACCGTCAGAGTGGTGAATGTCGCCACTCTACCCTCGCAGATAACCCACCTTGTTACTCTCAGTGGCTCCATCTCATCAGGAGACGATATCCCTCCTCGTCATGCCCGAGGGTATTGACCAGGTACTTCTAGGGGTCCCCTGGCTGCGGTACCACTCCCCCCATATAGAGTGGTCTTCAGGGAGGATTATTGGGTGGAGTAAATCATGTGAGGGTAGATGTCTGAGGGAGTGCGTTCAGGTTGTCTCCAACGAGGTTCCCGCTGATCTCTCCTCGCTTCCCAAACACTATCGACAGTATGCGGACGTGTTCTCCAAAAAGGTGGCGGAGACCCTTCCACCGCTCGCCCCTATGACTGTCCTATTGACCTCTTGCCTGGTGCTGAGCCTCCCCGGGGTCGAGTCTATCCCCTCTCTCTCCCGGAGACAGAGGCCATGTCTCAATACATCAGGGAGAATCTGGCAAGAGGATTCATTAGGAAGTCAGTGTCGCCAGCGGGGGCGGGATTCTTCTTCGTCCAGAAGAAGAGTGGGGAACTACGTCTTTGCATTGATTACAGGGGTCTTAACGCCGTCACGGTTAAGAATAAGTATCCTCTGCCCCTGATATCAGAGCTGTTTGTTAGGCTACGAGGAGCGAGGGTGTTTTCCAAACTTGGTCTGCGGGGGCTTACAACCTGATTCGCATCCGTGATGGGGACGAATGGAAGACTGCATTTAACACCAGGGATGGGCACTATGAATAGCTGGTGATGCCATTCGGGCTCTGTAATGCCCCGGCCGTCTTCCAAGACTTTGTGAACGATATCTTCCGGGATATGCTTACCACCTCGGTTGTAGTCTATCTGGATGATATTCTCATCTACTCTCCAGATATTGACTCCCACCGGAGAGATGTTCGCAAAGTTTTCAATCTCCTGCGGGCCAACTCTCTTTATGCCAAGTTAGAGAAATGTGTGTTTGAGCAGGAGTCCTTGCCTTTCCAGGGCTATATCGTCTCCGCCCGGGGATTGGCCATGGATCCTGCCAAGCTACAGGCAGTGATGGATTGGCAGGAACCTCATTCTCTCAAAGCGGTGCAGCGCTTTATGGGGTTCATAAATTATTATTGCCAATTCATCCCCCACTTCTCGACTTTGGTAGCACCCTTGGTAGCCCTCACCAAGAAGGGTGCAAATCCCAAGTTGCGGTCGGAACCGGTCTCCAAGGCCTTCTCCATTAAGTCCCATTTCGCTAGCGCTCCCATTCTACCTCACCCCAATGTAGATAAGCTCTTCATTCTGGAAGTGGATGCCTCCTCCGTCGGTGCTGGAGCGGTCCTGTTTCAGAAGGACACGCAAGGTCGGAAGCACCCATGCTTCTTTTTCTCCAAGACCTTCACACCGGCGGAGAGGAATTATGCCATCGGGGACAGGGAGTTGCTAGCGATGAAGTTGGCCTTCTCGGAGTGGAGACACCTCCTGGAAGGGGGCTCGCCACCCTTTCCAGGTGTTCACCGACCACAAAAACTTGGTCTATTTGCAAACAGCCCAGCGGCTAAACTCTCGCCAGGCCAGATGGTTTTTGTTCTTTTCCTGGTTCCAGTTCACCCTCCATTTTCTCTCCAGGGAGAAGAATGTCTGGGCCGATGCTCTTTCCCGCTCCATGGTGTCATCAGAGGAAGAGGAGGAGGAGCCTCGGCTGATTGTCCCATCCGAGAGCCTGAGGACTTTGGCTCCGGTTGCCTTTGAGTCAGTACCTGCGGGCAAAAACATGTAAATCAACAGCCGCGGAGACACCATCACATGTTTCTCAACGCAAGCAATGACTAGCCAGGTCTTTCACCGGGAAGGAGCAACCACGGGAAGGGCAGTCTCCAATGAAGGAAACCACCTATGCCAAAACATGGTATCCATCCACAGACAGCTGTTTCGGGGTATTGCCCCTCATCAGTGTGGAGTAGGAAACTGGCTAGTAGGAGCAATGCCTAGTAAAAGACTGTGAAAATGAGGATGAGTGACCTCATGGGCATCAACATCCAACACTGCAGAGACACCATCACATGTTTCTCAACGCAGTGATGCTAGAGCAATGCCCCCATCCCTTATGGGAAATATGCAAAAACATGTAAATCAACAGCCGCGGAGACACCATCACATGTTTCTCAACGCAAGCAATGACTAGCCAGGTCTTTCACCGGGAAGGAACAACCACGGGAAGGGCAGTCTCCAATGAAGGAAACCACCTATGCCACCTGCGTTGAGAAACGTGATGGTGTCTCCGCAGTGTTGGATGTTGATCTCCATGAGGTCACTCATCCTCATTTTCACAGTCTTTTACTAGGCATTGCTCCTACTAGCCAGTTTCCTACTCCACACTGATGAGGGGCAATACCCCGAAACAGCTGTCTGTGGATGGATACTATGTTTTGGCATAGGTGGTTTCCTTCATTGGAGACTGCCCTTCCCGTGGTTGTTCCTTCCCGGTGAAAGACCTGGCTAGTCATTGCTTGCGTTGAGAAACATGTGATGGTGTCTCCGCGGCTGTTGATTTACATGTTTTTGCATATTTCCCATAAGGGATGGGGGCATTGCTCTAGCATCACTGCGTTGAGAAACATGTGATGGTGTCTCCGCAGTGTTGGATGTTGATCTCCATGAGGTCACTCATCCTCATTTTCACAGTCTTTTACTAGGCATTGCTCCTACTAGCCAGTTTCCTACTCCACACTGATGAGGGGCAATACCCCGAAACAGCTGTCTGTGGATGGATACCATGTTTTGGCATAGGTGGTTTCCTTCATTGGAGACTGCCCTTCCCGTGGTTGTTCCTTCCCGGTGAAAGACCTGGCTAGTCATTGCTTGCGTTGAGAAACGTGATGGTGTCTCCGCGGCTGTTGATTTACATGTTTTTGCATATTTCCCATAAGGGATGGGGGCATTGCTCTAGCATCACTGCGTTGAGAAACATGTGATGGTGTCTCCGCAGTGTTGGATGTTGATCTCCATGAGGTCACTCATCCTCATTTTCACAGTCTTTTACTAGGCATTGCTCCTACTAGCCAGTTTCCTACTCCACACTAATGAGGGGCAATACCCCGAAACAGCTGTCTGTGGATGGATACCATGTTTTGGCATAGGTGGTTTCCTTCATTGGAGACTGCCCTTCCCGTGGTTGTTCCTTCCCGGTGAAAGACCTGGCTAGTCATTGCTTGCGTTGAGAAACGTGATGGTGTCTCCGTGGCTGTTGATTTACATGTTTTTGCATATTTCCCATAAGGGATGGGGGCATTGCTCTAGCATCACTGCGTTGAGAAACATGTGATGGTGTCTCCGCAGTGTTGGATGTTGATCTCCATGAGGTCACTCATCATTTTCACAGTACCTCCGGGCAAGACATTTGTCCCTGCCTGTCTGCGACCGGAGGTCCTCTCTTGGGCTCATTCATCCAGGGTGTGTGAACATTTCGGGACAAAACGGACCTCTGAGCTTTTGGCGAGGACGTACTGGTGGCCGCATATGGCCCGTGACGTCAGGGATTATATTCAGGCGTGCGTCTCTTGCGCCCAGAATAGGTCCTCTCGGCAGCGGACCGCTAGGCTTCTTTTTCCTCTGCCGGTAGCAGACAGGCCCTGGGAGATGGTCGGTATGGACTTTGTGGTGGGGCTACCCAAGTCCAGTGGCAGCATGGTCATTTGGGTTGTCACCTACCATTTCTCTAAGATGGTGCACTTGGTACCTCTCTCCCGGTTACCTTCTGCGCGGGGCCTGGCAGTGTTCATTAAGCACGTTTTCCGCCTGCATGGCATGCCGGACAAGATTGTTAGTGACCGGGGTCCTCAGTTTGCGTCCCGGTTTTGGAGAGAGCTTTGTTTCCTGCTCAGCATTGAGCTTAATCTCTCCTCGGCCTATCATCCCGAGACGAACGGGTTGGTAGAGAGAGCCAACCAGACCCTGATCACATATCTTCGACATTTTGTCTCGGCCAGGAAGGACGACTGGGCATCCTTGCTGCCGTGGGCAGAGTTTGCTTTGAACAATGCTGTGGCCGACTCCACCGATCAGACCCCATTCCTCCTAAATTACGGTCAGCATCCGCACGTCCCTGTGCCCATGCCCGTGTCATCCACCGACTCCAGGGTGGCAGACTGGGTGGTGGAGGCACGCGACATTTGGGATCGCACCCAGGATGCTATCCGGGCTTCCAAGGAGAGAATGAGGACCTCCTGTTATGAATGGGTCACCGAGGAGGAAAAAACAAAACAAGCTAAGTCACAGAAAACCAGAGAGGTTGGTAACTGCAGATTGTAGATCCCTGATCCTAACCACACAACTAGCAGCAGCCGTGGAGCGTTCCTACGATGAACCTAGACGCTTCGTCACTGCCGGGGGACTAAATAAGCCTAAAGCAAGAAAAGGGGAAAACTAACTGCCCCAGAGCAGACCCCAAAGGAAAGACAGCCCCCACACATGTATTGATGGTGTCATGATCCCAGTGCAGGTTTTTGAGCTGCACACCGGGGGTTAATGTCTGGAGCTCTGTGCAGGTTTTGACCTGCACACTTGGGGTTAATGATTGTGGCCTCTTTCTGATTCTGGGAGAGCTTCATAAACCCCTGGGTAGCTTCAATCCCTGCCAGTTATACTTTTGCCTTTGGCCGAGTGTACTGACCCCCGTGTGCCTGTTTGTTGCTATAGCTTGTTTATATGGTTCTGACCTGATTCTGTTTCCCGTTGTGAGTTTGCCTGTTGATTTTGTACTGCGTTATTATGTGTATGACTCATTGCCTGTGACTTGACTACTCTCTGCTCGCCCCTCTTGTACCTTGCAACTATCTGTGTATGACTCATTGCCTGTGACCTGACTACTCTCTGCTCGCCCCTCTGGTACCTTGCAGCTATCTCTGTGTGTGACTCATTGGCTACGTCCTGACTATTCTCACTGTCTATGCCCCTTGGTAACTTTGTCTCGCAGTTACTCTGCTAGGAATTGTCTTGCAGCTCCTAGCTGTGTGGAGTTTAGGCCACGCCTCTAGCAGTCACGTGCTTCAGGTCCTGCGGGTGTGAAGTACACATCTACTCGGTTGCTGCCCGCTCCACAGGTAGCTTTGAGCACTGTTCGCTTTACTCAGGACACGCGCACTGGCAGGGCCGGACTGGGACTAAAATTCAGCCCTGGCATTTGAAGTTACACAGGCCCACTAGTCACATGGTGACTATATAATATCTTTGTACACTTGTAGTTTACAAGAAGTGAGAGGAGATTAACACGACTATATAACATGTAGTCACAGCTGTGCCCAGTATTTCAGCTCAGTCCTATTTATTGCTTTTAGGTACAATACTCCTCCCAAATCTCTGTCCCCTTTTGTATGCATGATTACAGAATTCCTGGCAGAACTGCTCTCTATTGGGCAACCAGACCCCCTGGTCATAGTCGCCCCTATCATACCTCCCAACTTTTGAAGAAGGGAAAGAGGGACAAAGACTGCGGCGCGCGCAGCGCGCCGCTGCAAATTTTGGCCACGCCCAGCCACACCCATTTCACAACTAGTCACACCCATATCCACACCTAATCGCACCCATTTAGCACTGCTGATCACACTGACTGGTACTGAGGGCACAGTGGCTGGCATTATGGGCACACTGACTGGTACTAAGGAAGAGAGAAAACAGAGAGAGAGAGAAAAAAGAAAACAGAGAGAGCGAGAAAGAAAGGGGAAAGAAAGAAAGAACAGTGAGAGAGAAAGAAAGAACAGTGAGAGAGAAAGAAAGAGGGGAAAGAAAGAAAGAACAGAGAGAGACAGAGAAAGAACAGAGAGAGAAAGAAAAAGAGAGAAAGAAATAAAGAAAGATTCTACAAAGATACTATAGCAGCCCGGCTCCCATTGTAGTGCCCACCTGAGCCTCCCGGTGCAGGACCTATCATGATCCGCTCACTTGGCCAGCATCCCCGATTCCAAGGCGATCCTGCTGTCTGCGCTGTCGGAGGAGGACACGGTGATGGATCTGAAGCATTCCTGGTTCCGTCACAATCTCCTCAAGAAATTATCTCATTTCCGGTCAGCTTCCAGCACATCACTTCAGGTGGAACGTCATGTGTGTGTTTTAAAATGCTCCTCGGGGCTCTGCCGTGTACTCCTGTGTCCGTGGGAAAAGCCAGCTTTGTATGCTTTCTACACACACGGCTCCACTCTGTCCACCTCGTACACGCGTGGCTCCTCTCCGTACACCTCGTACACACGGCTCCTCTCCGTACACCTCGTACACACGGCTCCGCTCCGTACACCTCGTACACACACGGCTCTTCTCCGTACACCTCATACACACACGGCTCCTCTCCGTACACCTCGTACACGCGCGGCTCCACCTCGTACACACACGCGGCTCCTCTCCGTACACCTCGCACACATGCGGCTCCGCTCCGTACACCTCATACACACACGGCTCCGCTCCGTACACCTCGTACACACACGGCTCCGCTCCGTACACCTCGTACACACACGGCTCCTCTCCGTACACCTCGCACACACGCGGCTCCGCTCCGTACACCTCGTACACACAGCTCCTCTCCGTACACCTCGTACACACGCGGCTCCTCTCCGTACACCTCGTACACACACGGCTCCTCTCCGTACACCTCGTACACGCGCGGCTCCACCTCGTACACACACGCGGCTCCGCTCCGTACACCTCGCACACATGCGGCTCCGCTCCGTACACCTCATACACACACGGCTCCGCTCCGTACACCTCGTACACACGCGGCTCCGCTCCGTACACCTCGTACACACGGCTCCGCTCCGTACACCTCGTACACACGTGGCTCCTCCCCGTACACCTCGTACACACACGGCTCCTCTCCGTACACCTCGTACACGCGCGGCTCCACCTCGTACACACACGCGGCTCCGCTCCGTACACCTCGCACACATGCGGCTCCGCTCCGTACACCTCATACACACACGGCTCCGCTCCGTACACCTCGTACACTCGCGGCTCAGCTCCGTACACCTCGTACACACGGCTCCGCTCCGTACACCTCGTACACACACGGCTCCTCTCCGTACACCTTGTACACGCGCGGCTCCACCTCGTACACACACGCGGCTCCGCTCCGTACACCTCGCACACATGCGGCTCCGCTCCGTACACCTCGCACACATGCGGCTCCGCTCCGTACACCTCATACACACACGGCTCCGCTCCGTACACCTCGTACACACGCGGCTCCGCTCCGTACACCTCGTACACACGGCTCCGCTCCGTACACCTTGTACACACGCGGCTCCTCCCCGTACACCTCGTACACACACGGCTCCTCTCCGTACACCTCGTACACGCGCGGCTCCACCTCGTACACACACGCGGCTCCGCTCCGTACACCTCGCACACATGCGGCTCCGCTCCGTACACCTCATACACACGCGGCTCCGCTCCGTACACCTCATACACACACGGCTCCGCTCCGTACACCTCGTACACTCGCGGCTCCGCTCCGTACACCTCGTACACACGGCTCCGCTCCGTACACCTCGTACACACGCGGCTCCTCTCCGTACACCTCGTACACACACGGCTCCTCTCCGTACACCTCGTACACGCGCGGCTCCACCTCATACACACGCGGCTCCGCTCCGTACACCTCGCACACATGCGGCTCCGCTCCGTACACCTCATACACACGCGGCTCCGCTCCGTACACCTCATACACACACGGCTCCGCTCCATACACCTCGTACACACGCGGCTCCGCTCCGTACACCTCGTACACACGGCTCCGCTCCGTACACCTCGTACACACGCGGCTCCTCCCCGTACACCTCGTACACACACGGCTCCTCTCCGTACACCTCGTACACGCGCGGCTCCACCTCGTACACACACGCGGCTCCGCTCCGTACACCTCGCACACATGCGGCTCCGCTCCGTACACCTCATACACACGCGGCTCCGCTCCGTACACCTCATACACACACGGCTCCGCTCCGTACACCTCGTACACTCGCGGCTCAGCTCCGTACACCTCGTACACACGGCTCCGCTCCGTACACCTCGTACACACACGGCTCCTCTCCGTACACCTCGTACACGCGCGGCTCCACCTCGTACACACACGCGGCTCCGCTCCGTACACCTCGCACACATGCGGCTCCGCTCCGTACACCTCATACACACACGGCTCCGCTCCGTACACCTCGTACACACGCGGCTCCGCTCCGTACACCTCGTACACACGGCTCCGCTCCGTACACCTCGTACACACGCGGCTCCTCCCCGTACACCTCGTACACACACGGCTCCTCTCCGTACACCTCGTACACGCGCGGCTCCACCTCGTACACACACGCGGCTCCGCTCCGTACACCTCGCACACATGCGGCTCCGCTCCGTACACCTCATACACACGCGGCTCCGCTCCGTACACCTCATACACACACGGCTCCGCTCCGTACACCTCGTACACTCGCGGCTCAGCTCCGTACACCTCGTACACACGGCTCCGCTCCGTACACCTCGTACACACACGGCTCCTCTCCGTACACCTCGTACACGCGCGGCTCCACCTCGTACACACACGCGGCTCCGCTCCGTACACCTCGCACACATGCGGCTCCGCTCCGTACACCTCATACACACACGGCTCCGCTCCGTACACCTCGTACACACGCGGCTCCGCTCCGTACACCTCGTACACACGGCTCCGCTCCGTACACCTTGTACACACGCGGCTCCTCCCCGTACACCTCGTACACACACGGCTCCTCTCCGTACACCTCGTACACGCGCGGCTCCACCTCGTACACACACGCGGCTCCGCTCCGTACACCTCGCACACATGCGGCTCCGCTCCGTACACCTCATACACACGCGGCTCCGCTCCGTACACCTCGTACACTCGCGGCTCCGCTCCGTACACCTCGTACACTCGCGGCTCCGCTCCGTACACCTCGTACACACGGCTCCGCTCCGTACACCTCGTACACACGCGGCTCCTCTCCGTACACCTCGTACACACACGGCTCCTCTCCGTACACCTCGTACACGCGCGGCTCCACCTCATACACACGCGGCTCCGCTCCGTACACCTCGCACACATGCGGCTCCGCTCCGTACACCTCATACACACGCGGCTCCGCTCCGTACACCTCATACACACACGGCTCCGCTCCATACACCTCGTACACATGCGGCTCCGCTCCGTACACCTCGTACACACGGCTCCGCTCCGTACACCTCGTACACACGCGGCTCCTCTCCGTACACCTCGTACACACACGGCTCCTCTCCGTACACCTTGTACACGCGCGGCTCCACCTCGTACACACACGCGGCTCCGCTCCGTACACCTCGCACACATGCGGCTCCGCTCCGTACACCTCATACACACGGCTCCGCTCCGTACACCTCGTACACACGCGGCTACGCTCCGTACACCTCGTACACACGCGGCTCCGCTCCGTACACCTCATACACACGGCTCCGCTCCGTACACCTCGTACACACGGCTCCGCTCCGTACACCTCGTACACACACGGCTCCGCTCCGTACACCTCATACACACGGCTCCGCTCCGTACACCTCGTACACTCGCGGCTCCGCTCCGTACACCTCGTACACACGGCTCCGCTCCGTACACCTCGTACACACGCGGCTCCTCTCCGTACACCTCGTACACACACGGCTCCTCTCTGTACACCTCGTACACGCGCGGCTCCACCTCATACACACGCGGCTCCGCTCCGTACACCTCGCACACATGCGGCTCCGCTCCGTACACCTCATACACACGCGGCTCCGCTCCGTACACCTCATACACACACGGCTCCGCTCCATACACCTCGTACACATGCGGCTCCGCTCCGTACACCTCGTACACACGGCTCCGCTCCGTACACCTCGTACACACGCGGCTCCTCTCCGTACACCTCGTACACACACGGCTCCTCTCCGTACACCTTGTACACGCGCGGCTCCACCTCGTACACACACGCGGCTCCGCTCCGTACACCTCGCACACATGCGGCTCCGCTCCGTACACCTCATACACACGGCTCCGCTCCGTACACCTCGTACACACGCGGCTACGCTCCGTACACCTCGTACACACGCGGCTCCGCTCCGTACACCTCATACACACGGCTCCGCTCCGTACACCTCGTACACACGGCTCCGCTCCGTACACCTCGTACACACACGGCTCCGCTCCGTACACCTCGTACACACGCGGCTACGCTCCGTACACCTCGTACACACGCGGCTCCGCTCCGTACACCTCATACACACGGCTCCGCTCCGTACACCTCATACACACGGCTCCGCTCTGTACACCTCGTACACACACGGCTCCGCTCCGTACACCTCGTACACACACGGCTACGCTCCGTACACCTCATACACACACGGCTCCGCTCCGTACACCTCGCACACACACAGCTCTGCTACATCCACACACGCGGCTCCGCTCCGTACACCTCATAAACACGGCTCCTCTCCGTACACCTCGTACACACACGGCTCCGCTCCGTACACCTCGTACACACACGGCTACGCTCCGTACACCTCATACACACGCGGCTACGCTCCGTACACCTCGTACACACGCGGCTCCGCTCCGTACACCTCGTACACACACGGCTCCGCTCCGTACACCTCGTACACACACGGCTCCGCTCCGTACACCTCATACACACACGGCTCCGCTCCATACACCTCGCACACACACCTCTGCTACATCCACACTGTAAATCCTGACCCCACACATACTTACCTCAACCAGCACCATGACAACAGCAAAGCAGAGTCTTGCAGACGGTAGAGGCAAGGCTGAGCGCACAGGACCTGTGATGAGGTCACAGGAGGGGCGGAGTCAGGGGTGACATGTTCGGGGGTCTGGACAAAGGCTCCTGATCATGTGACCCCCCTGACTCCTCCCCTCCTGTGACCTCATCACAGGTCCTGCGAACAGAGCGAGCAGGCAAGCGAGTGCGACGCTGTGAGTGGCTGCGGGAGGGAGGGGGTCTCATCTCATGCGGGGGCGAGGATGGGGGGCGTGGCGGCTTATCTCCCTGCAGTGCGGGAGGAACTTGGAAACTATCACCGCCATGCCCGCAGAGGGCCGGCGGCAGGAGCAACAGTGGCCGCAGCAGCTGGCAAGCGGCCAGATGATCGGCGCTGCCCGCGGCCCACGTGACAGCGGCCCAGCGGGAAAATGCCCGGTTGGTTATATTGCCAATCCGGGCCTGCGCACTGGCTCAGTGAGCAAGTTCAGTGCGGTGTCTCTGACATTATAACTGGCCTACAATTTTTTTTTCTCTCCTCACTGCTGCAGCATGGACCCAATATGTGCTTTATCTGAGCAGGTGAAATGCTTGACTCAGTCACTGCAGAAGCTTAGTTTGGAACACCAAGCTCTGGCCCAGTCCCAACGGCGGATTGAGGACTCAGTTCAGGGGGTACTTTCCGCAGGCTTCCAGCAGGTGGGGAATAGAGATGTCATTTTAGTCCCACCTGAATCCCCGGTTAAATTGCCAGATATATTTTCTGGTAACAAGGATGATTTCAGGGCATCTAAGGAGGGCTGTAAGGTTTTTTTTTTCTTTGAGACCCCGCTCCTCTGGGGATGAGAAACAGAGGGTGGGGGTGGTGATGTCCCTGCTTAGGGGGTCCCCACAAGCCTGGGCATTCTCACTTTCCTCTTCTGCCCCTGAGAGAATGTCTGTGGATGCATTTTTTGAAGCCTTAGGGCTTATTTATGATGAGCTTGATAGAGTGCGGTTGGCTGAGGACAAAGTAATGAGTGTCTGTCAGGGGGAGCAGTCGGCCGAATGGTTCTGTACTGAATTCAGACGTTGGGCAGCGGAGATTTCCTGGAGTGATGCCGCCCTTCGGGGGCTGTTCCACAGAGGCCTGTGTGAACGTCTGAAGGATGCTTTGGCACTCCATCCTCCGCCTGACTCCCTGGAGGATGCCATGGTCCAAGCGGTTCGCATGGATCGCAGGCTGCGGGCTAAAAGGCATTATGCAACGGGAATCGCCCTTATTCTTCAGTGGAGATGAGACCCAGACTCTTCCTATGGCTATGGAGGTGAGCACTATCACCTGTGAGGGAAATGAAAGAAGACGCCACCGGGAAAAGCAGTTGTGCTTCTATTGTGGGAAATCTGGACATTGGAAGAAGGACTGCCCCTCCTGTCCGTCATCCTCCAAGATGGCGGGAAACGACTAGGTCTGGGTAGTAATCGAGGAGGCTACCCAGACCTTCAGGTACAATTTTCCTCATGTGCAAAGATGGTGCTGCAGGTGGAACTGGAACTTGGTTATGGTCCTGTTCAGACTATTGCTTTTATTGACTGCGGTTCGGCTGTGAACCTGATTGATACCAAGGTTATGACTCTTAATAAGATAGGGACAGTCAGGCTTCATGATCCTGTTAAACTTGTGGCAATTGACTCATCTCCTCTTACCCAAGATGGTATCTGTTGCAGGTCTGAACTTTTTTTTCTAAAAGTGGGTTCCACTCATGTGGAGAAACTAAGTTGTCTGGTGCTAGATAACTTGCCTGCAGGACTGGTACTGGGGATGCCTTGGCTTCAACGCCATAATCCTACCATTGATTGGGTTACAGGGGAAATCACTCAATGGGGATGCAATAATAAATGTGGTAACCGGGGACATCTTGTTAACGCTGTTAAATCCGTGTCTGTGTCGTCTGTCGATCTGGAAGGTATTCCGGTATTTTTTTTCCGAAAGTGAGGCTGAGGCGCTGCCACCACATAGACCCTATGATTGTGCCATTGATTTAGTACCCGGAGCCAAGTTACCTAAGGCTCGATTGTTCAATTTGTCTGGGCCTGAGCACCAAGCCATGAAGGAGTACATAGCTGAGAGTCTCCGCAAAGGGCATATCAGGCCTTCTGTGTCACCTGTGGCAGCAGGGTTCTTCTTTGTGAAGAAAAAAGATGGTGGTTTGCGGCCGTGCCTCGACTTTCGGGAACTGAACAAGATAACGGTTAGGAACTCTTACCCGCTTCCCCTCATCCCAGACTTATGTAATCAGTTAGCTGGGGCCCAATGGTTCTCCAAGTTAGATCTGCGGGGGGCCTACAATCTGATAAGGGTTCGGGAAGGGGACGAGTGGAAAACGGCATTCCTCACATCAGAAGGACTCTTTGAGAACCTGGTAATGCCATTTGGGTTAAATAATGCACCCGCTATTTTCCAAAATTTCATCAATGTTGTGTTTTCTGATCTGATAGGCCGTTTTGTTATTATTTATTTGGATGATATTTTGGTGTATTCCCCGGACAGTCAATCTCACTTGCAACATCTAAAGACAGTTCTCCAGAGACTCAGGGAGAACCAATTGTTCGCCAAATTGGAAAAATGTTCGTTTTTTGTACAGGAGCTGTCTTTTTTGGGGTTGATTGTGTCCTGTGAGGGGTTTCGTATGGATCCTAAGAAGGTGCTGGCGATCGCTGACTGGGTTCAGCCTCGAGATCTCAAGGGGCTCCAGTGCTTCTTAGGATTTGCGAACTACTACCGGAGATTCATTAAAGGTTTCTCACAAGTGGTGAAACCACTCACGGATCTTACCCAGAACGGAGCTGATGTAAAAAATTGGTCTGTACTCGCTAAGGAATCCTTCTCAGCGATTAAGAAATGTTTTATGTCTGCCCCGGTGTTGGTGCAACCTGACCCGTCCAAACCATTCATTGTGGAGGTGGATGCTTCTGAAGTGGGGGTGGGGGCTGTGCTGTCCCAGGGTCCGGCCACCTTTACCAATCTCAAACCCTGTGCCTTCTTCTCCAAGAAGTTCTCTTCAGCTGAGAAAAACTATGATGTAGGCAATAGAGAACTTCTTGCGGTCAAGCTGGCGTTTGAGGAATGGAGGCACTTTTTGGAAGGGGCGGCTCACCCTATCACGGTTGTCACGGATCACAAAAATTTGGCATACCTTGAATCTGCTAAGAGGCTTACTCCTAGACAGGCCCGTTGGTCACTTTTTTTTTTCACGATTTCAGTTCTCAATTACTTTTCGACCGGGGTCCAAAAATGTTAAAGCGGATGCCCTGTCCAGAAGTTTTGATCCAGTGTCTCCCCCTGAGCCGCCGTCCTCCATTCTTCCCCCAGGGGTGGTAGTGGCGGGGGTCTCAACTGAGTTGGAACAAGAAATCCTAAGGGCTCAAGCCCTAGCTCCGGCAACCAGGCCAAGCGATAAACTGTTTGTTCCAGATTCATTGCGGCCTAGACTTCTGCAGGAGTTTCATGATTCTAGGCTGAGTGCTCATTCAGGTATCACGGCCACTAGAGAGGCAGTAGCCAGGGGTTTTTGGTGGCCTTCATTAAGGTCCGATGTCAAGGAATTTGTTTCTGCTTGTGACATATGTGCCCGTTCCAAAAGCTCGCATAACCGACCGGCTGGGGAACTCATACCTTTACCGGTTCCTGATAGGCCATGGACTCATCTTTCCATGGATTTTATTACCGGCCTTCCACCTTCCAGGGGCAATACCGTGATCTGGGTGGTGGTGGATAGGTTTTCTAAACAGGCTCATTTCATTCCCTTGGCAGCATTACCTTCAGCAGAAACGTTGTCAAGATTGTTTGTGCAGCATGTGGTCCGATTGCATGGGGTACCCCTGAATGTTGTATCTGACAGAGGTGTGCAGTTTGTGGCCAAATTTTGGAGGGCGTTCTGTATGAAATTGGGCATCTCACTCTCCTTCTCGTCGGCATATCACCCGGAGAGTAATGGTCAGACAGAACGCACCAATCAATCCCTGGAACAAATTCTCAGGTGTCTGACCTCCACCAGACAGGAGGATTGGTGTGATGCGTTACCGTTGGCTGAATTCGCTTTTAACAACCGGGTGAGTCAGTCCACCAACATGTCCCCATTCCTGATTAACTATGGCTTTAATCCGCATTTTGGGGAGTTTTCTCGGGTGGATTCCGGTTGTCCAGGAGCAGAGGGGTCCGTTCAACGGTTAAAAAACCTCTGGGCTGAAGTCCGGCGTAATATCTCTCGAGCCCAGGGGAGATACAAATATTTTGCGGACAAAAAGAGAGCCTCGGAAGACATGTTTCAGGTGGGAGAGAAGGTTTGGCTCTCCACGCGTAACATCAACTTAAAGGTGCCATCAGTTAAGTTGGGACCAAAGTTCATTGGTCCGTACGAGATTATGGAGGTAGTCAACCCTGTGGCATATAGGTTGCGTCTCCCCGCCTCCTTAAAAATATCTAATGTGTTCCATAAGTCTCTGTTGAAACCAGCAGGATCTGTCAAAGAGAACTCTGAGACTGTTGTTCCTCCAGTGCTGGTGGAGGGTCAATTGGAGTATCAGGTCGGACATATTGTGGACTCTCGGTGGGTGCGCCGCTCTTTGCAGTACCTGGTCCACTGGAAGGGATATGGACTAGAGGAGCGCTCATGGGTCCCTGCTCGCTCGGTACATGCAGATCGCCTGGTTCAGGCGTTCCATGCCAAGTACCCGGGGAAGCCTGGGGGTCCAGAGGCCCCCCGTTGAGAGGGGGGTACTGTCATGATCCCAGTGCAGGTTTTTGAGCTGCACACCGGGGGTTAATGTCTGGAGCTCTGTGCAGGTTTTGACCTGCACACTTGGGATTAATGATTGTGGCCTCTTTCTGGTTCTGGGAGAGCTTCATAAACCCTTGGGTAGCTTCAATCCCTGCCAGTTATACTTTTGCCTTTGGCCGAGTGTACTGACCCCCGTGTGCCTGTTTGTTGCTATAGCTTGTTTATATGGTTCTGACCCGATTCTGTTTCCCGTTGTGAGTTTGCCAGTTGATTTTGTACTGCGTTATTATCTGTGTATGACTCATTGCCTGTGACTTGACTACTCTCTGCTCGCCCCTCTTGTACCTTGCAACTATCTGTGTATGACTCATTGCCTGTGACCTGACTACTCTCTGCTCGCCCCTCTGGTACCTTGCAGCTATCTCTGTGTGTGACTCATTGGCTACGTCCTGATTATTCTCACTGTCTATGCCCCTTGGTAACTTTGTCTCGCAGTTACTCTGCTAGGAATTGTCTTGCAGCTCCTAGCTGTGTGGAGTTTAGGCCACGCCTCTAGCAGTCACGTGCTTCAGGTCCTGCGGGTGTGAAGTACACATCTACTCGGTTGCTGCTCGCTCCACAGGTAGCTTTGAGCACTGTTCGCTTTACTCAGGACACGCGCACTGGCTCAGTAAGCAAGTTCAGTGCGGTGTCTCTGACAGATGGTGAAACAAGATGAAAACAAACAAAGGCAGGAAAACAGACTGAGCAAACAATGGGGCCCAAACTAACTAGAAAGGATAGGAAAGGAAAGACACTGCAATCTGCCAAAAACCCTACAAAAATAATGTCCAACACTTCTGATAACAAAATTAACCCTGAAGTCACTAGACTTCTCCCACTATATCAGCACTCTGAAATATTCTGAGACAGAGCAACAAGAGGCCAATCTAATAAGGAACAAAAAGCAAATTGGCAAATACAGATAAATAAGAATGGAAATTCAGCACAGCCCCAGCCGGGGCTGGCTGACCACAAAAAACTGAATAGACCAACAATATCAAGTGTGAACATTAGCAGAAAAACTTAGCTTGAGCTGACTGGAACAGAGCTGAGAACTAAGACCTGACAAGCCAGAAGGAATCACAAGCACCAGAGTAGGGAGCCGGCTGTCTTAAATCCAGTCTGAGATTCCTGAGGTCCAATCGTCATCCTCCTTATCAGGTGGCAGATCTCCACTGATTAAATCAGCCTCACTACCTCCTGTTACCACCAGAGGGAGCCTGGAAGGAGAACTCACAACTGGTAGACCAGAAAATGAACTCACAACAGTACCCCCCCTTGAGGAGGGGTAACCGAACCCTCATCCATGCCACCAGGCCGATCAGGATGGGCCCGGTGAAAAGCACGAACCAATCTATTGGCATGAATATCAGAGGCAGAGACCCAAGAATTATCCTCCTGGCCATAACCCTTCCATTTGACCAAATACTGGAGTCTCCGTCTAACCAAGCGAGAATCCAATATTTTCTCTACCTCATATTCCACATTGCCTTCAACCAACACAGGGTCAGGAGGTGCTGCCATAGGAACCACTGGCTCAACAAACCTCTTCAACAGAGATTTGTGAAATACGTTATGTATCTTGAACGTAACTGGAAGAGCCAATCGAAAAGAAACAGGATTAAGAATCTCCAAAATCTTATAAGGTCCAATAAATCTTGGCTTAAATTTTGGAGATGCAGCCTTCATAGGGATATTCTTAGACGACAACCAAACCATATCACCCACCTTAATCCGGGGACCAATGGTCCTATGCTGGTTGGAAAATCGCTGGGCTTTTTCCTGAGAGAGTGACTACTTATCCACCACTTGGTCCCATATCTCCTGCATTCTCTCTACCACAGTATCCACACATGGGCAGGACGAAGATTCCACTTGCCCTGAAGAGAATCGAGGATGAAACCCAAAATTACAGAAAAAGGGTGACATCAAAGTGGCAGAACTAGCTCTATTGTTCAGCGCGAATTCGGCCAAAGGCAAAAATAAGACCCAAGCATCCTGATCAGCAGAAATAAAACATCTTAAATAAGACTCCAAGGTCTGGTTTGTTCTCTCAGTCTGTCAATTGGTCTGGGGATGAAATGCGGAGGAGAAGGATAACTGAGTTCTCAGATTGGAACAAAAGGCTTTCCAGAATCTGGAAACAAACTGGACTCCTCTGTCGGACACAATGTTCTCAGGAATCCCATATAACCGAACCACCTGTTGTAAAACCAAGGGTACCAACTCAGCGGAAGATGGCAACTTTGGGAGTGGTACAAGATGGACTGTTATGAATGAGTCACCGTAGGAGGCAAAAACAGTAATACTAGCTAAGTCCAGAAAACCAGAGAAGTTGGCAGCTATCGGATTGCAGACCCCTGAACCTAACAACAACAACTAGCAGTAGCCATGGGGGGTTCCTACGTTGCCCTAGACCCCTCGATCACAGCCGGAGAACTACATAGCCTAAAGGCAGAAAGGGAAATCTAAACTGCCCCAGAGCAGACCCCAAAGCAATAGGCAGCCCCCAACATATAATGACGGTGAAGCAAGATGAAAAAACACTCGCACAGATGGAAAGATACGCTGAGCAAATGATGGGGCCCAAGCTAACTAAAAAGGACAGAATAGAAAAGCTGCTGTCTGCAATCCGCCAAAACCCTCTCAAAAACAAGAGCCAACAGACTGATAGGGAAAAAAGCCCTGAAGACGCTAGGCTTCATTAAGACTATATCAGTAATCAGGTATTATCTGAAGACAGAGCAAAAAGGAATTCAGCTCACCCAGCAGGGAAAGGCAGAAATCCAGAAAAACAAGGCAAAACAAAACCAAAACACAAATGCAAAAAGAAGAGCAGAAAACTTAGCTTTTGAGGAGCAGGAATCAGACTGGTCTCCAAGAATCCCTCAGAGTAATCACCCGCAAGGCAGAAGGGCGTCGGCTGCCTTATATCCAGTCAGCAATCCCAGTCACCCAGTCATCATCATTCTGCTCAGGTGCTTTGTAATCAGCCTTACTACCTTCCTTCACCAGAAGAGGGAGTTCATCAGACCTCAATGGTGAAGGGGAAAATGAACTCACAACAGTACCTCCCCCTTGAGGAGGGGTCGCCGAACCCTCATCCACGCCACCAGGGCGATCAGGGTGAGCCCGATGAAAGGCACGCACCAATCTTTTGGCATGAATATCAGAGGCAGAGACCCAGGAATTATCCTTCTGACCATAACCCTTCCACTTAACCAAATACTGGAGTCTCCGTCTAGCCAGACGGGAATCCAGTATCTTCTCTACCTCATATTCCATGTTACCTTCAACTAATACAGGGTCCGGAGGTGCCACCCCAGGAACAACTGGCTCAACAAACCTCTTCAACAAGGACTTATGAAACACATTATGAATTTTAAATGTGACAGGAAGAGCCAAACGAAAAGAGACTGGATTAATAATCTCCAAAATCTTGTAAGGTCCAATAAATCTAGGCTTAAACTTAGGAGAAGCCACCTTCATAGCGATATATTTTGATGATAGCCAAACCATATCACCAACCTTAAACTAGGGACCAATGGTCCTATGTCGGTTGGAAAACCGCTGGGCCTTTTCCTGGGAGAGAGATAACTTATCCACCACTTGGTCCCAGATCTGGTGCATTCTCTCCACCACAGTGTCAACACCTGGGCAAGAAAATAGAGGGGGGAAGCCAGCACTGCTTAAGGTTAGAACGCATAAATTGGAGTGCATATGCACATAATGTCTAGCTGTATTCAAAAATGAGATATTTAGCAAAAAAATTGATCAATTCAATTGAGCCACCCCGCCGCGCCAAGGCAATCTCATATGGGGGGTCCTACTCTATATATTTTTAATAAATGCTGTGCCATTACGGCCTCCTAAATACACTTAGAGCATGACCACATCAAGTGCAATCTGTACCTGAACATTGCTGGATCGCTCCCATGAAGCCAGATGAAGCAAGTGCAGATGAAGGCCAACCAGGTCTGAACACAGACATATCAGGAATGGCCTCCACACATTGCCTGACCAGCAAACATAGATGAAGGGCGATGTTGGTCCAGACACAGGTGCACAATTAAATAAAGCTTGGGGCAGGGTTGGGCTGCCGTGTGTGTGCACAGCAGCCTAATCCATCACAATGAACACAGAAAAATTATGGCGGACATAACCAAGCATGCACGGCAACAGTGGTGGTGAGCCACAAACCAACAACAAGAAAATAGGGGGGGAAGCCAGCACTGCTTAAGGTTAGAACGCATAAATTGGAGTGCATATGCACATAATGTCTAGCTGTATTCAAAAATGAGATATTTAGCAAAAAAATTGATCAATTCAATTGAGCCACCCCGCCGCGCCAAGGCAATCTCATATGGGGGGTCCTACTCTATATATTTTTAATAAATGCTGTGCCATTACGGCCTCCTAAATACACTTAGAGCATGACCACATCAAGTGCAATCTGTACCTGAACATTGCTGGATCGCTCCCATGAAGCCAGATGAAGCAAGTGCAGATGAAGGCCAACCAGGTCTGAACACAGACATATCAGGAATAGCCTCCACACATTGCCTGACCAGCAAACATAGATGAAGGGCGATGTTGGTCCAGACACAGGTGCACAATTAAATAAAGCTTGGGGCAGGGTGGGGCTGCCGTGTGTGTGCACAGCAGCCTAATCCATCACAATGAACACAGAAAAATTATGGCGGACATAACCAAGCGTGCACGGCAACAGTGGTGGTGAGCCACAAACCAACAACAAGAAAATAGGGGGGGGGAGCCAGCACTGCTTAAGGTTAGAACGCATAAATTGGAGTGCATATGCACATAATGTCTAGCTGTATTCAAAAATGAGATATTTAGCAAAAAAATTGATCAATTCAATTGAGCCACCCCGCCACGCCAAGGCAATCTCATATGGGGGGTCCTACTCTATATATTTTTAATAAATGCTGTGCCATTACGGCCTCCTAAATACACTTAGAGCATGACCACATCAAGTGCAATCTGTACCTGAACATTGCTGGATCGCTCCCATGAAGCCAGATGAAGCAAGTGCAGATGAAGGCCAACCAGGTCTGAACACAGACATATCAGGAATGGCCTCCACACATTGCCTGACCAGCAAACATAGATGAAGGGCGATGTTGGTCCAGACACAGGTGCACAATTAAATAAAGCTTGGGGCAGGGTGGGGCTGCCGTGTGTGTGCACAGCAGCCTAATCCATCACAATGAACACAGAAAAATTACAACACCTGGGCAGGCAGAAGGCTCCACCTGCCCTGAAGAAAATCGAGGATGAAACCCAAAGTTACAAAAAAAAGGTGACATCAAAGTGGCAGAACTAGCTCTATTATTTAAAGCAAATTCGGCCAAGTGCAAAAATGAAACCCAATCATCCTGATCGGCGGAAATAAAACATCTCAAATACGACTCCAAGGTCTGGTTTGTTCTCTTCGTCTGCCCATTGGTCTGAGGGTGAAAAGCAGAGGAGAAGGACAACTGAATTCCCAACTTGGAACAGAAAGTCCTCCAAAATCTAGACACAAATTGAACTCCGCTGTCAGATACAATGCTCTCAGGAATCCCGTGCAAGCGAACCACCTGTTGCAAAAACAGGGGCACCAACTCAGAGGAAGATGGCAACTTAGGGAGTGGTACAAGATGAACCATCTTAGAGAACCTATCACAAATCACCCAAATAAGTCATTCTCTGAGAGACAGGCATATCAGAGATGAAATCCATTGAAATATGGGTCCATGGCCTCCTGGGGACCGGCAAAGGCATTAACAACCCACTAGAGCGAGAACAAGGTTTAGACCGGGAGCAAGTCCCACAGGACTGCACAAATTTCCTGAAATCACGAGACAAGGCGGGCCACCAAAAAGACCGACTCACCAGATCTCTAGTACCAAAAATGCCTGGATGACCAGCTAATGCAGAGCAATGAACTTCAGACATCACTCTCTTCCACTGGTCAGGAACATACAACTTTCCACTGGGACAACGCTCAGGTTTGTCCTCCTGGAACTCTTCCAGAGCACGTCTCAAATCGGGCGAGATGGCAGAAAGAACTACCCCTTCGCCTAAGATGGTAGCAGGCTTGGTCACCACAGGAGAATCAGCAAAGAAGCTCCTAGAGAGGGCGTCTGCTTTGACATTCTTAGTGCCAGGAAGAAAAGAGACCACAAAATCAAAACGTGTAAAAAACAAGGCCTGTCTAGGGTTCAAGCGCTTGGCCGACTCCAGGTAAATCAAATTCTTGTGGTCAGTGAGGACTACGACTTGGTGTTTAGCTCCCTCCAACCAATGTCTCCACTCCTCAAATGCCCATTTCATGGCTAACAGTTCCCGATTCCCCACATCATAGTTACGTTCAGATGGAGAGAACTTTCGGGAAAAGAAAGCACAGGGATTCATTTTAGATGTTACAGGATCCTTTTGGGACAAAACAGCTCCTGCACCAATCTCAGAAGCGTCCACCTCTACCTGGAACGGGAGTGAGACATCAGGTTGCCGCAAAACCGGGGCAGAAGTGAATCTTCGCTTCAGCTCCTGAAAGGAAGAAACAGCCTCCGGAGACCAATTCAACACATCAGCACCCTTTTTAGTCAGATCAGTCAATGGCTTGGCAATACTAGAAAATTTTGCTATAAATTTCCGATAACAATTAGCAAAACCCAAAAACTTCTGAAGGGCCTTCAAAGAAATGGGCTGAACCCAATCATAAATGGCCTGTACCTTGGCCGGGTCCATTTCAATAGTTGACGGAGACAAAATAAATCCCAAAAATGAAATCCTCTGTACCCCAAAAAGGCATTTCGATCCTTTGACATACAGGGAATTCTCCCTCAAGATGCGGAACACAGTCCGAACATGTTCCACATGAGAATCCCAATCCTTGGAGAAGATCAAAATATCATCCAGATAGATAATCAAAAATTTATCCACAAAGTCTCGGAAAATGTCGTTCATGAAGCACTGGAAGACAAAAGGGGCATTAGTGAGCCCAAAAGGCATCACCAGGTACTCAAAATGTCCCTCCAGAGTATTAAACGCCATCTTCCATTCATCCCCATGCTTAATGTGGATAAGATTATACGCCCCCTGAGGTCAAGCTTGGTAAACCAGCAAGCACCTTTAACTCTGGAGAATAGATCCGAAATCAGGGGTAACGGATACTGATATTTAATAGTAATTTTGTTGAGGGCACGATAATCAATACAAGGCCTTATTGAACCATCCTTTTTGGCCACGAAAAAAAAAAACGGCACCTAAGGGTGAAGAGGATGGTCTAATATGACCCTTCTCCAACGCCTCCTTAATATAGGATCGCATAGCCTCGTGCTCGGGTACAGATAAATTGAAGAGCCGACCCTTAGGAAATTTACACCCTGGGCTCAGTTCAATTGCACAGTCATAACTCCTATGAGGAGGCAAAGACGCAGACTCATTCTCACTAAATACATCATAAAAGTCCGCCAAATAGTCAGGAACATCATGCGACTGAGGAGAGGTGGAAAAAACCGGAGCCTCACTAAGGGCACACCGACAACCCCAACTCACAACAGACACAGATTTCCAATCCAAAACTCGATTATGAATTTGCAACCAGGGAAACCCCAGAACAATGGTATCATGCAATTATGCAACACCAAAAATCTGCAATTTTATTCGGTCGTCCATGACAGCACCACCTGAGAGAGGGGATCCGCCCTTCAGGAACAGGAAACCTACAGATACAAAAGGGCGGCACCTCTCCCACGCATCAGTTGGTTTCCTGTTCCTATAGGACGGGACTTCCTACAGATGGTCCATCATGGAGTCGTCGAGGGATTCCCAGGCCGGCTGACCGACCCAGGTAGCAGGGGGGTCTCCTACCTCGGTCAAGCTCGGGTCCCTGGATGCGCCACGGTGGGGCCGGGTAGGTCACCACGACAGTGGTTGGAGCAGGTGGAGCAGAGGGTCCGGTGGACAGCCGTCTCCATAGGGCCGGCACAAGGTATGTATGACCCCTGGAACCCCTCCTGTTGCATTCACCCGGTCTCCGCTTGCTCCTCTCTCTCTCTCGCCGGGGGCTGGCGGTCGCGCCTGTGCGGCGGGCGCAGGTCGGCGCATGTGGGGGCGGCAGGCATTCCGGAGCCGGGGGCGCCGTGCCGGCTCCTTTCCGCGCGCTCCCGCGGTCTTGATCGCGCGGCGGAAGTGACGCAGCGGAAGGGGCGGGGCCGGGAACGCCGAAACCGGAAGTCGGGTGCCGGCCGGCTTTCCGGGATGCGCCGCCAGTGCTCGGCGGTCTGGGGCGGCGCGCGGTACCCGGGGGGGGGGGGGGACGGAGCATGTGGGGGGGGAGGACCCGGGGGGAGGTGCCGCGCCAGAGCCCTGCTGACCCGGACACTGTGGGAGGCATTAAAAGCACAGGAGGTGACGCTGCTGGGGTGCTTCTGAAGGCCCAGCAATGGATTCGACAGAAGCCCCCACAGAGCAGCAGGACGAGGCGCAGGAGCGCCCAGAGAAACAGGCCACAGTGAATTTACATGCGAGTGGCCAGCAGAAGAAGAAACGGACGGGCGAACAAAGCCACAGAAGTTCCTCCAGGCTAAAGGACCCTCCTGCCTCCCTCCGTGACCCGGTACCTGCCTCATCTGCATGGGTAAGAGATCTCCGTGAATGTACCCTGATGCAGTGTTTTATTTTGTTCTTTCGCAGGCAAGGAAAGCTACGGGGAAGCAGAAGCACAGGGAATGTGCCCTCTGTAATTGCCCTTTGCCAGACGGCCACCCTAAAAAGTTGTGTCAGCCATGCGTGCGACAAACGGTAGGAGTTGGATAGGGGTACCCTAGGGGTAGATTGACAGGCCCTTACACTCTTCCCCATCCATACAGGTGGCGGAAGAAACACCGGACTTCACCACAAGCCTGAGGGAGATAATCAGGACAGAAATGAAGGCCCTATCTAAAAAAGACTCCTCTAAGGGAAGAGATGTTAACCTCTCTGGTTCAGAGTCCTCGGCCGCACCTGGAATCGATATCTCCTCAGATTCCCCGGCCTCCACTTCATCATCTTCAGAGGAAGACTCGAGCCGTTTCTGCTTTCCCTTAGACCAGATGGATAAGTTAGTTAAAGCAGTAAGGTCCACCATGGGGGTAGCAGACACAAAACCGGAACTTTCGGCACAGGACGTGATGTTCGGAGGCCTAGATCCCAGAAAGCGCAGATCCTTCCCGTTGAATGATAAAGTCCAGAACCTAATAGATAGAGAATGGAAAAAGCCTGAAAAAAGAGGTTCTTTGCCACCTGCCTTCAAACGAAGGTACCCGTTTGATGACCCAGTGGTAACCAAATGGGACAAGGCCCCTAAGCTGGACGCGGCAGTGGCCAAAGCCTCCAAAAAGTCCTCCATACCTTTCGATGACATGGCCTCCTTAAAAGACCCGCTAGATAAAAAAGCGGATTCTTTTCTGAAAGGAACATGGGAGATGTCAGCGGGTGCCTTGAGACCAGCGGTAGCGGCCACATGTACGGCCAGATCCTTGATGGTCTGGCTGGATCAGCTGGATTCCCAATTGAAGGATGGAACCTCAAGAGCATACATTCGAAAAGCTTTACCAGTTATCCAAAGTGCTGCTGCTTTTCTGGCTGATGCGTCAGCAGATTCTGCGAGGATGGCGGCTAGGACCGCAGGTTTATCCAACGCAGCTCGAAGGGCTCTCTGGTTAAAATGCTGGCCAGGAGACATCCAGGCCAGATCTCGACTCTGTTCCATTCCTTGTGAGGGCGAATACCTGTTTGGGCCCGTCCTGGATGAACTTTTAGAAAAGGCCGGGGACGATAAAAAGAAGTTCCCCAGTCTGCCGAACCCCTCTTTTAGACGCCCCTTTACCAGGAAAGGATATTTCCGTAGGAGGCCGTCCAGGGATCAGGGCAGATGGGACGACAAAAGAAGGAGAGGTACTGGATTCATGTTCGGAGGAGGGGGGCGCCAGGAAGGTCCAGCACGGGACACTAAAAAGCCGCCCCAATGACTAGTTGCTCCGGTAGGGGGGAGACTATCTGCCTTCTACCCGGCCTGGGCATTAATCTCTAATAGCAACTGGATACTGGGGGTGGTAACTGCGGGCCTGCGACTAGAATTCTCCCGGGTTCCCCAAGATCGTTTTAAGGTCACTCCTCTTAGGTCATCCTCATCAGAACAGTCTGCCCTGGAAGCTGAAGTTCGGGATCTTTGCCATAAAAAGGTCCTAACTAAAGTTCCAGAGGAAGAAAGGGGGAAAGGTTTCTACTCCCCTTTGTTCCTGGTCCGCAAGCCAGACAGTTCCTTTAGGACCATAATAAATCTTAAATCCCTCAATGAATTCCTGGTCACACGTCCATTTAAGATGGAAACAATTAATTCAACAATAAAATTACTGTTTCAAAACTGCTTCATGGTGGTGTTAGATTTGAAAGATGCCTACTACCATATACCCATTCATGCAGATCATCAGAGTTTTCTCAGAGTGGCAGTGCAGTTAGATGGGTCAGTTCAACATTTCCAGTATGCGGCCCTCCCCTTTGGGGTGGCAGTCGCTCCCCGTGTGTTTACTAAAGTAGTAGCGGAAGTTATGGCCCATCTACGTGAATCAGACATTTTAGTAGTTCCCTACTTAGATGACTTCTTGATTGTAGGGAAAACGGCTAACCATTGTTTGCAACAGCTACAAAGGGCAAGGTCTGCCCTAGAACGGTTAGGATGGCTGCTTAACATTAAAAAATCTCGGTTACAGCCGATGAGAATCCAACAATTCTTGGGCCTCATCCTAGATTCCGAAAAACAGGAATGCCGTCTGCCCCCGGAGAAGCTGGTTCGCCTACACTATCAGGTCCTGAACGCTTCCAATAACCCGACCATGTCCCTCAGGAAAGCCATGTCCCTTCTAGGTTCACTTTCCTCCTGTATCCCGGCGGTCCAGTGGGCCCAGTTTCATTCAAGAACTCTACAGGGCGAGGTCTTAAGGCATCAAAAAATGCTTGGGGGTTACTTAGAGGGCCAGCTAACCTTGTCCCGAAACACAAGGGAGTCCCTAGAATGGTGGCTAGACGAGAATAATTTATCCAGAGGGGTTCCCTGGGAATATGACATATCCCGCATAATCACCACGGATGCTAGCCCTTCCGGTTGGGGGGCTCATATGGGGGAAATTCTGGTCCAGGGCCTATGGGAGCATCATCAGATAGAGATGTCATCCAACTTGAAAGAATTGACAGCAGTAGAGCTGGCGGCTAAAGAACTGCTTGTGTATCTACAGGGCCATCATGTGCGAGTGTTCTCCGACAATCTGGTCACCGTAGCGTATATCAACCACCAAGGCGGGACCCGTTCCAAATCCCTGATGAATGTAGCAGAACGGCTGTTCCAGCTAGCAGAGCAGCATTTCCTATCATTAACAGCTCTACATATAAAGGGGAAAGAAAACACCACGGCAGATTTCCTGAGCCGCAATCTCTTAAGGCAAGGAGAATGGTCCCTAAAAAACTCTATCTTCGACCTGATTGTACAGAAGTGGGGACTGCCAGAGATAGATCTCTTCGCCACCAAGGAAAACAGGAAAGTAAGGCAATTTTGCTCACTAAATCCCAGAGAAGACCCCCTGGCGGTAGACTCCTTGCTGATAAAGTGGGATTTCGGGCTATCCTATGCCTTCCCTCCCCTATCGCTATTACCTCTAGTGGTGAGGAAAATCAGGAGAGACAGAGCGAAAGTTATAGTGATCGCTCCGTTTTGGCCCAGGAGGGCTTGGTTCTCATGCCTCAGGACCATGTCAGTGTCCGATCCTTGGGTCCTGCCGGAGATCCCGGATCTCCTATCCCAGGGCCCAGTCTTTCATCCTCAGGTGGCTGGCCTACATCTGACGGCGTGGAGTTTGAACGGACACTGCTGAAAGATAAAGGCTTCTCCCCAGACCTGGTCGACACTCTACTTAAAAGTAGAAAGATCACTACTACCAAGATCTATGTCAGAATTTGGAAGAGATTCCTAAAGAACTCTAGAGTAGTCGCTGGGGGTTCGGCTCCTATAAATCAAATCTTAGAATTTCTTCAGAAAGGTCTAGAAATGGGGCTCTCCACTAGTACCCTCAAAGTACAAGCTTCAGCCTTGGGGGCCCTCTTTAGCTGCAACATCGCGGGTAATTACTGGGTCAGTAGATTCATCAAGGCAGCAGGTAGATCCAGGCCAGTGGTGAAGGATAGATTCATGCCATGGGACTTGAACCTAGTCCTCACAGCCATGACAGAAGCTCCATTCGAACCCATCTCATCAGCCTCTATAAAAAACCTGTCCCTCAAGGTAGCCTTCCTGGTAGCTCTAACCTCAGCTCGTAGAGTAAGCGACATCCAGGCATTATCTAGGCGTCCTCCTTATTTACAGTTTAAGGACGATAGGGTAATACTCAGACCTGACCCGGCGTACTTACCGAAGGTAGTTTCTAGCTTTCATAGAACACAGGAAATAGTCCTTCCATCCTTCCTCCCTAATCCAGCTAATGAGAAGGAAGAGAAATTACACACCTTAGATGTTAGAGAATGCCTTAAAGAATATCTGGCGGTTACTGACCCCTGGAAAAAGGAGAATGCCCTATTTATCTCCCATCAAGGTCCCAGGAAAGGCTGTAGAGTGTCAAAAAATACACTAGCTAGGTGGATTAGAGAGGCTATTTCAATTGCATACACCTCAAAGGGCAGACCGGCACCTGCAAAACTGAGGGCGCATTCCACCAGAGCCATGGCGTCCTCGTGGGCCGAGAGATCAGAAGTCTCCATTGACCAGATATGTAAGGCGGCTACTTGGTCCTCTCCGAGCACCTTTTATAATCATTATAGGCTAGACTTGGGTGCTTCCACAGACCTCTCTTTTGGTATAAGGGTACTGCAGGCTGTAGTCCCTCCCTAAAATAGTTATTACTCTCTGTAAATCTCTCAGGTGGTGCTGTCATGGACGACCGAATAAAGTCTTAGTTACTCACCGGTTAACGGTATTTTTCGGAGTCCATGACAGCACCCGTATATTCCCCCCCCCTTTTGTAGTTTAAATTTGGATATGCACTTCTTTCTCTTATATGTACACTAGTAAGGAATAGTTGTATAAAAAACACTGTGTATAAATTTTGCTATTAACCATTGTGGTCCTCTTGTGCTCTGTAATCCAACTGATGCGTGGGAGAGGTGCCGCCCTTTTGTATCTGTAGGTTTCCTGTTCCTGAAGGGCGGATCCCCTCTCTCAGGTGGTGCTGTCATGGACTCCGAAAAATACCGTTAACCGGTGAGTAACTAAGACTTTCTTGATGGTCTGGGGCGACCCGCATTACCACCTGGGTCCAAAACTGAGGTTTATTTTTCGCCAAAGGAGTAGCATCAATCCCCCTCAAAGGGATAGGCGTCCGCAGAGGTGTCATCGGAAATCCACAACGTTTAGCAAAATAAGTCCATTAGTTTCAGGGCTGCTCCCGAATCCACAAAAGCCTTGGCGGAAAATGTGGACAGGGAGCAGATCAGAGTAATTGCCAGAAGAAACTTAGGTTGACCACCACCCACAGAAAACGTGTGTGCAAAACGTTTCTCTCGTTTAGGACAGACAAAAATAATATGCGAGGCATCTCCACAAAAAACCACAGCTTATTACGCCTTCTGAACTCCTGACGTTGCTCCCTGGACAAAACTCTATCACATTGCATAGGTTCAGACACTTGTTCAACAGGTGGCAACACCTCTCGTGCAGTCCTGCGTTCACGTAAACGCCGATCAACCTGAATGGCTAATGACATAGAATCGTCAAGACCAGAGGGAACAGGAAATCCCACCATAGTATCTTTTATGGCTTCTGACAAACCCTTCCGAAAGAGAGCTGCCAAGGCATTATCATTCCAGGTAGTAAGGACCGCCCACTTTTGGAATTTTTGACAGTACAATTCTGCAGAATCTCGACCCTGGCTCAATGCCAACAGGGTCTTTTCAGCTTGATCAATAGCATTAGGTTCGTCATACAACAACCCCAAGGCTTGAAAAAATGCGTTCACATTAGTCAGAATAGGATCATCTGGTTTCAAAGAAAACGCCCAATCCTGGGGATCGCCACGCAGCAAAGAGATGACAATTTTAACCTGCTGCGTGGAGCTCCCTGACGAGTTAGGCTTCAAGGCAAAAAATAATTTACAATTATTTTTGAAATTCAAAAATTTAGACCGATCCCCAAAAAACACATCAGGAGTAGGGATCTTTGGTTCAGCAGCATGTGAATGAGCAAGGTAGGCAGAAATTCCCTGCACTTCCGCAGCGAGCTGCTCCACACGATCAATTTCTTTATCTCCATTGAGAGAAAAAAAAATTCCCCCTACGGCCTCAGAGATATAGAGGAAAAAATATACACACTTTTTTTTTTTACAATTCTTTCCTGCTATTGAGTACCCTAGGATCTGCGATATGGCGGGTGATTCTGTTATGAATGAATCACTGTAGGAGGCAAAAACAGAAATGCTAGCTAAGTCCAGAAAACCCGAGAAGTTGGCAGCTATCGGATTGCAGACCCCTGAACCTAACAATAACAACTAGCAGTAGCCGTGGGGGTTCCTACGTTGCCCTAGACCCCTCGATCACAGCCAGAGAACTACATAGCCTAAAGACAGAAAGGGAAATCTAAACTGCCCCAGAGCAGACCCCAAAGCAATAGGCAGCCCCCAACATATAATGACGGTGAAGCAAGATGAAAAAACACTCACACAGATAGAAAGATAGGCTGAGCAAATGATGGGGCCCAAGCTAACTAAAAAGGACAGAATAGAAAAGCTGCTGTCTGCAATCTGCCAAAACCCTCTCAAAAACAAGAGGAAAAAAGCCCTGAAGACGCTAGGCTTCAAAAAGACTATATCAGTACTCAGGTATTATCTGAAGACAGAGCAAAAAGGAATTCAGCTCACCCAGCAGGGAAAGGCAGAAATCCAGAAAAACAAGGCAAAACCAAAACACAAATGCAAAAAGAAGAGCAGAAAGCTTAGCTTTTGAGGAGCAGGAATCAGACTGGTCTCCAAGAATCCCTCAGAGTAATCACCCGCAAGGCAGAAGGGCGTCGGCTGCCTTATATCCAGTCAGCAATCCCAGTCATCATCATTCTGCTCAGGTGCTTTGTAATCAGCCTCACTACCTTCCTTCACCAGAAGAGGGAGTTCATCAGACCTCAATGGTGAAGGGGAAAATGAACTCACAACAATGGACCATCTTCGAAAATCTATCACAAATCACCCAGATAACAGTCATTCTCTGAGAGACAGGAAGATCAGAAATAAAATCCATTGAGATATGGGTCCATGGCCTCTTGGGCACCGGCAGGGGCATCAGAAACCCACTAGAACGAGAACAGGGTTTAGACCGAGAACAAGTCCCACAGGACTGTACAAATTTCCTGACATCACGAGATAAAGCGGGCCACCAAAAAGACCGACTCACCAAATCTCTGGTACCAAAAATACCTGGATGACCAGCCAATGCAGAGCAATGAATTTCAGACATCACTCTTTCTCCACTGGTCAGGAACATACAATTTTCCCATAGGGCAATGCTCAGGTTTATCCTCCTGAAATTCCTCCAGGGCACGTCTCAAATTGGGTGAAATGGCAGAAAGAACTACGCCCTCACCTAAGATGGTAGTAGGCTCGGTCACATTAAGAGAATCGGCAAAGAAACTCCTAGAAAGGGCGTCTGCCTTAACATTCTTAGTGCCCGGAAGAAAAGAGACCACAAAATTAAAACGCGTGCAAAACAAGGCCCATCTAGCCTGTCTAGGATTCAAACGTTTGGCCGACTCCAGATAGTTCAAATTCTTGTGATCGGTGAGGACCACAACTTGATGTCTAGCTCCCTCCAACCAATGTCTCCACTCGTCAAACGCCCATTTCATGGCCAACAATTCCCGATTCCCCACGTCATAGTTGCGTTCAGATGGGGAGAACTTTCGAGAAAAGAAGGCACAGGAATTCATCTTAGAAGTCACAGGGTCTTTTTGGGACAAAACAGCTCCTGCACCAATCTCAGAAGCATCTACCTCCACCTGAAATGGAAGTGAGACATCAGGTTGCCGTAAAGCTGGAGCTGAAGTAAATCTCCGCTTAAGCTCCTGAAATGCTGAGACAGCCTCAGGAGACCAATTCAGCACATCAGCGCCCTTCTTGGTCAGATCAGTCAGTGGTTTGACAATACCAGAAAAATTACCTATAAATTTACGATAGAAATTAGCATAGCCCAAAAACTTCTGGAGGGCCTTCAAAGAAGTAGGCTGAACCCAATCATAAATGGCCTGTACCTTGGCCGGGTCCATTTCAATAGTCGACGGAGACAAGATAAATCCCAAAAATGAAATCCTCTGTACACCAAAGAGGCATTTCGATCCCTTAACAAACAGGGAATTCTCCCTCAAAATCCGGAACACAGTCCGGACGTGTTCCACATGAGAATCCCAATCACTTGAAAAGATCAAAATATCATCCAGATAGATGATCAAAAACTTATCCACAAAGTCACGGAAAATATCATTCATAAAGGGCTGGAAGACAGAAGGGGCATTAGTGAGCTCAAAAGGCATCATCAGGTACTCAAAATGTCCCTCCGGAGTATTAAACGCCGTCTTCCATTCATCCCCGTGCTTGATGCGAATAAGATTATACGCCCCCCTGAGGTCAAGCTTAGTAAACCAGCAGGCACTCTTAACTCTGGAGAATAAATCAGACATCAGAGGTAACGGGTACTGATATTTAACCGTCATCTTGTTAAGGGAACGATAATCAATACACGATCTTAATGAACCATCTTTCTGGGGGGCGGGGTCTGCGTGCTGAAGATGGAGGGAGTGTGATTTCAGAGCTCCAGTGACTCCAGACTTACATCGGCTCATATCGGCATTCAGCGGCTTCCTCGACCGCCGTGCAGTGCACCGCCGGCTTCCTAACACCCCCGGGCACATGATGACCCGTGGTAGAACACAGAGAAAGGTTTCTCCGCGCCTGCCTGACTTCTTTCTGAGGACTCAGACTGCACATGCAGCAGGGAAAATGGCAGCAGCTTCCCCTCCCACAGGATCATCTCGTTCCTCCCACAGCTCCCAGGGCTCAAAGAGAGGTGAGACCTCAGCAGATACACATCACAGTAACTCTGCACCTATGACTAGGGGGGACATGAGGGATTTCCTGGCATCTATACGCACTTCTTTAAGGGAGGACATGCATGACATGTTAAAGGAGATAAGAGGAGAAGTTAACTCTTTAGGAGTACGTACAGACCACTTAGAAAACAAGATGTCTGAGTATGTTTCTGTTATCAACGCTCTTGTGGATGAGAATCAAGCCATGAAAGGTAGATTGGCAGGGGCATTTGATAAAATAGACGATCTGGAGGACAGATCTAGAAGAAATAATCTTCGTATAAGAGGCATCCCAGAGACTATAGGAGATAAAGATCTGGCCCCCTTCCTCCAAAACTATATGCAAGCTGTCCGGCCATCGCTCTTCCCAAGGGACCTGTTAGTTGACAGGGTCCAGAGGGCGCCCAAACCCAAGCACTTGGATTCGTCTCTCCCCAGGGACACTCTTGCAAGGATACACCTGTATACTACTAAAGAGACCTTTCTGAGACAAATAAGAAATCCTCCTGAGCTTCCTTCTGAGTTTCAGGCACTGCAAGTTTTCCCAGATCTGTCAGCTGCTACGCTGTCTAAGAGGCGGGAATATGCCCACGTCTGCAGAGCCTTAAGGGAGGTCTCCGTGAAATATCGGGGTTTCAATCCTGTGAGGCTTTTCATTACTCATGACGGAAGTACAGTCGTCTGTTCCTCTCCTAAGCAAGCGGAGGAGAAGCTCACGAGCTGGAAGATCCTTTTTTCACCGAGACAAGCTGACACGGGTCGGAAGGTGGCTTCGGAGTGGTCTATGGCTTGACTGTACTGCATGGTATGAGTCTGGATAACTGGACTCTCCTGCTACGCTTCCTAGTGGGCCTTGGTTCGTGAACTTTTCACTTCCACCCCCCTCGTAGATCCTTGATCTACGGATCGTCCGAACTGTTCTGGATGTTTATACGAGTGGCTCTCGTATATTTGACTATGTTTTGGTTTCTTATCTTTTTCTTTTTTACTTTTCCTTTCTTTTTTTGTCTGTTCTCTTTTTTATTTTCTTTTTGGCATCCTTTTGGGTCAATACTCTGGCCCGTCTGTAAGTATATCTACTCACATTTTTTCTTCCAGGTTTTTTCCTCCCAAATACCCAGGCATCTATGTGCTACAATGGACTCTCAGTGTATTTGTAGACATGTTGGTTCTAGCATGCTATATGTGACTATATTAAGTGTGCAGTTCCATTCTGCCGGCAGCACTGTGAACTTCTCGTATCAGTTTTATGAGTATACAAATCTTATCCTTGAATGTTAGGGGCCTAAATTCCCCTGAAAAACGCTCTATGATGTGGAGGGAGGTGGGGAGGTCACGGGCGGATGTTGTCTGCCTTCAAGAAACACATCTATTGGAAGCCGATAATTTCAGGCTTCGACACCCTCACTTCCCCCACGTGTTTTTTGCTAATGGTCAGACCAAAAAGGCTGGTGTGTGCATTATGGTGAAACGTACAATAGCATTTCAATTGTTATCACAATATGCTGACTCCGTAGGTAGATGCTTGACAGTCACTTGCCTGCTAAATGGAGAGGTGCACACGTTGACAAATGTATATGCTCCCAATGAAGGCCAACACAAATTTTTGAGAACTACCTTTAATGATATCTCTTTAAAATCGAAGGGTAGCAATATCATATGTGGTGATTTCAATCTCCCCATGAATGCGGACCTTGACTGCTCTTCTGGAAGGAAGAGAACTAGGAGGGGTTTGAACCTCCTATCCCATGAATTTCACCTACTTGATTTTTGGAGATACTCACACGCATCGGAAAGAGATTATACGTTTTATTCTCCTAGGCACTCCACATACTCCCGTATCGACTATTTCTTAATAGATAGTGCGACCCTAAGCAGGTGTCTAAATGCCACTATTGGCCTAATCGCCTGGTCTGACCACGCTCCTGTCTCTCTGACCCTTGCTCTTGCCCACCAGGCTGACCCTGCGTTCAGGTGGCGTCTTCATGACTCATTGCTGCTGAGGGGGGAGGTGGTTGATAAGGTTTCCTCGGAGCTGGAGGGCTACTTTCAAATAAACGATAATGGGGAGGTCTCTGATGAGACCCTTTGGTCTGCTCACAAAGTGGTGGTTAGGGGGGTTCTCCTACAACAAGATTCATATTTAAAGAAGAAAAGAGAAGCCAGTAGAGAGGCTCTGCTCTCCCGTTTACATTATTTAGATGCTATTAATAAGGCTGCACATATGCCCTCCGTCTCTGAGGAGATCTCCCAAATTAGATTTAAATTAAGGGAAAATTTCCTATACAAATATGCATACAATATGAGGAAACTTAAAACTAACTTATATGCTACCGGGGACAGGGCGGGAGCGCTTCTAGCTCGCAGAGTTCGTAAACGGGAGGTCATGTCACGAATTGACCACATATTGGATGAGCAAGGTAGAGCCCTTAGGAACCCACGTGACATAGTGCAAGCCTTTGCTCAATATTACACTGCCCTCTATAATTTAAAAGATGATGCCTCCACCCCTCAACCTGACCAAACATCTATTGATGCATACTTAGATTCTGTTAATTTGCCATGTATTACCATTGACCAATTAAATTATTTAAACGCCCCCTTCGCGGCTGCAGAAATTCAGCAGGCGATTAAACAGACTAAACTTCATAAAGCCCCAGGCCCGGATGTCTTAATGAATGATTATTATAGGACCTTTTCTCAGCAATTAACACCATATCTACAGCGTCTGTTCACACACTGCAGAGATGTTGGTACTGTGATGGCCCCTAATTTAGAGGCCACTATTTCCACTATACCAAAACCGGGGAAATCACTCACACATCCCGGAGATTTCAGACCCATTGCTTTGTTAAATTCAGATGTCAAACTGTTTACTAAAATCATAGCATCTAGACTGAAACTAATTATACCGACTATAGTGTCACCAGATCAGGTGGGCTTTGTTGGAGGACGGGAGATGAAGGATGGCATACGACGTATGTTGAATTTGATTAAAATATCTGAGCTGTCTGGCCAACCCAGTGCATTCCTGTCACTTGATGCTGAAAAAGCTTTTGACAGGGTGCACTGGGGATATTTAAGAGCAGTCCTGAAGAAATTTGGACTGTCGGGCCCTATATTATCCACAATCTGTGCCATGTACTCGAACCCCTGCGCCAGGGTTTTGACGTCTGGCTTCTTGTCCGGCCCGTTCCAGATCACGAACGGCATTTCTGGGATTAGGGTTGGACAGGTGGAGCACAAAGTCGGTCTATACGCCGATGATGTCATTCTATCCTGTGTAAATTTAGAATCTTCGTTTTCTGTGATTATTTGTGAACTTGGGGAATTTAGCAAGGTCTCATACTATAAACTGAACCCCACAAAATCCCTGTTTCCGGTGGCGGTTCCTTGTGCGGCAAAGACAAGGCTGGAGCCATTTTTCCGTTTAAGTGGATGAGAGAGGGTATTCCATATTTGGGCATTACACTGACGGGTTCTGAGCAGATTGTGGATAGGAACTTTACTAATTTGGAAATACAGCTTAAGAAACAATTGGAGCAGCTTCATGCTGTCCAGACCTCCTGGATTGCAAGGATTAATGCCTTTAAGATGATTGTCCTACCTAAAATATTGTACCTACTCCGGTGCATACCAATGATAATCCCTAAAAAAAGAATTCTAAGATTACAAACTATGGCATATAGTTATATTTGGTCATATAAAAAGTCTAGGATCTCCAGGGCCCTAATGTTTTCCCGTATAAAAAAGGGGGACTGGGGGTACCAAACTTGTTAAAGTATCATAAAGCCGCTATAATGACGGGACTGAGAGACTGGTGGCAAGTGGACAGAGACCATAAATGGCTTCAAATAGAAAACTATTATGCTACCGCCAGGTCTACCCGATATATTTTGGAGGCTGAAGCTATTAAAACTACTAAATATTCCCCACTTTTGCCAACTATGAAAGCTGCGCTACATCATTGGAGGACAGTGGTCCCATCTCTTATTAAACTATCACGCCACTCCATATCGTTAAAGGCCCTTGAGATGCATATTCCATACCTTAATCTTCAGTCATGGGTTGCTGCCGGAATTGTGAGTCTGGGAGACCTGGTGGGGAGTGGTGGGTTAATCCCGTTTGACCAACTGGCTGCTGAGTTTCCGGCCACCCGGAGGTGTTTTTACCATACCTACAAATACGTCATATGTTGCATAATTCACCGGACTCGTTTTTTTTCAATTCACAACTAAATAACACAGTTAACGGTTATTTTCTGCTGCCTGATTCTGGCCCGAGAGGTATCTCATTATTATATAGAGCCCTGAATGACCCGCCGGATAATACAAAACTGCCCTATATGATCAGGTGGGAGCGGGATCTGGGTTTTCTCTCCGAACCTGTTGACTGGGAGGAAGGATTGTGTGAAGTTGTACGGGTCTCTTCATGTGTGAACCATCTGGAGCAGTTGAAAAAGACACACCTGAGATGGTACCAGTTCCCAGTCCGAACGGCACATTTTGGAGTTGGTGGGTCTGGTGAATGCTGGAGAGGGTGTGGGATGAGGGGTACCCTTGAGCATACTTGGTGGTCCTGTCCGGTGCTCCAGCCTTGGTGGAGGGGTGTTGATTTATTGATCTCACAAGTCTTGGGTATCCAGATGACTCTGACCCCAAGCCAGGCCATTTTACACATTGGCCTGAACGAAATTCCTCATATTCTTAGAGGTACGCTGTCAAATATTTTGATAGCTGCTAGAGTGTTGACAGCGGCTAGATGGAAAGATCCCACTCCCCCAGAGGTTGCAGGACTAATTAGAATCATAGAATCGTAGAGTTGGAAGGGACCTCCTGGGCCATCTGGTCCAACCCCCTGCTCAAAGCAGGATTCGCTAAATCATCCCAGTCAGATGTCTGTCCAGCCTCTGTTTGAAGACTTCCATTGAAGGAGAACTCACCACTTCTCGTGGCAGCCTGTTCCACTCATTGATCACTCTAACTGTCAAAAAGTTTTTTCTAATATCTAATCTGTGTCTCCTCCCATTCAGTTTCATCCCATTGCTTCTAGTCTTTCCTTGTGCAAATGAGAATAAAGTTGATCCTTCTACAATGTGACAGCCCTTTAGATATTTGTAGACAGCTATTAAGTCTCCTCTCAGTCTTCTCTTTTGCAAACTAAACATTCCCAAATCCTGCAACCTTTCCTCATAAGACAGGGTTTGCAGACCGGTCACCATTCTGGTCGCTCTTTTCTGAACTTGCTCCAGTTTGTTGATGTCTTTTTTAAAATGTGGTGCCCAAAACTGGACACAATATTCCAGATGAGGTCTGACCAAAGAGGAGTAGAGGGAAATAATGACTTCACGTGATCTAGACTGTATGCTTCTGTTAATACATCCTAGAATTGCATTTGCCTTTTTTGCTGCTGCATCACACTGTTGACTCATATTCAGTCTGTGATCTATTAGTATACCCAAGTCTTTTTCACATGTGCTGTCACTTAGCCCTATTCCTCCCATTCTATATATGCTTTTTCCATTTTTATTGCCCAGATGTAGTACTTTGCATTTCTCCCTGTTAAAAACCATTCTGTTAGTTGCTGCCCACTTCTCCAGTTTATTTAAATCTTTTTGAATCCTCTCTCTCTCTTCTCTAGTATTAGCTATCCCTCCTAGCTTTGTGTCATCAGCAAATTTAATCAGTTTACCCTCAATTCCTTCATCTAAATCGTTGATAAAGATGTTGAACAATACAGGGCCCAGGACAGAGCCCTGTGGTACCCCACTTGAGACATTCTTCCAACTGGATGTGCAGCCATTTACGACCACTCTTTGGGTCCGATCACTAAGCCAGTTATGAATCCACCTAACAGTTGCCTTGTCCATTCCATACTTAATCATTTTTTGATTGATAGAATTAACACTCACTGCCAGCTTGAACTAGCACTAGCACACTCGATGACCGCCATAATAAAAAGACAGAACATTTGGCACCCCTGGATACATAGTAGACACTCCACGGTTGCCCCGCTCCAGCCTGCTTAGCCGTATATAATTAAGATATTGGATATTGGATGTTGTTTGTTTTCTTTCCTTTTTGGAATATATTACTGTATTGCAGAACACTGAGGCTTATTATGTGTACTTGCTGTTACACATATTCTATCAATGCCACTAATGCCTGTTCCTCCCCTCACCCCTTCCCCTCCCCCCCCCTTCCTTTCCTGTTTTTCATTTGTCGGTCCCCACTTTCTGCTCCTTATTTTCTCCTCTCGTTCCCCTAGTTTCATATATATGGTGGTTGTAACTATGGTTGTCATTGTTTTGACTTGTTTTCTTGTTCAACCTCAATAAAATAATTGAGAAAAAAAAAAAAATGAACCATCTTTCTTGGCCACACAAAAAAACCCAGCACCTAAAGGTGACGAGGATGGTTTAATATGACCCTTCTCCAACGACTCCTTAATATAGGATCGCATAGCATCATGTTCGGGTACTGATAAGTTGAAAAGCCGACCCTTGGGAAATTTACACCCAGGCATCAACTCAATTGCACAGTCATAACTCCTATGAGGAGGCAAAGACGCAGACTTACTCTCACTAAATACATCAGAAAAATCGGCCAGATAATCAGGAATATCATGAGACTGAGGAGAGGTGGAGAAAACAGGAGCGTCCCTAAGAACACACTGACAACCCCAACTCACCACAGTCCCAGATTTCCAATCCAAAACTGGATTATGAGTTTGCAACCAGGGAAAACCCAGAACAATAGTATCATGCAAATTGTGCAGCACCAAAAATGTACAATTTTCTTAGTGGTCTGGGGCAACTCGCATTATCACCTGGGTCCAAAACTGAGGTTTATTCTCCGCCAAAGGAGTAGCATCAATACCCCTCAAAGGAATAGGCATCCGCAGAGGCGTCATAGAAAAACCACAACGTTTAGCAAAGTCCAAATCCATCAGATTCAACGCTGCTCCTGAATCCACAAAAGCCTTAGTGGAAAACATGGATAAGGAACAGATCAGAGTAATTGCCAAAAGGAACTTAGTTTGTACACTGCCCACAGCAAATGTGTGTGCAAAACGTTTCTCTCATTTAGGGCAGACAGAAATAGTATGAGAGGCGTCACCACAGAAAAAACACAGCTTATTACGCCTTCTAAACTCCTGACGTTGCGCCCTAGACAAAACCCCATCACATTGCATAGGTTCAGACGTTTGTTCAAAAGGTGGCAGCGCCTCCCGTGTAGTTTTACGTTCACGTAAACGCCGATCAACTTGAATGGCTAATGACATAGAATCATACAGACCAGAGGGAACAGGAAATCCCACCATAACATCTATTACGGTCTCTGATAAACCCTTCCGAAAGAGAGCTGCCAATGCACTATCATTCTATGTAGTAAGGACCGCCCACTTTCGGAATTTTTGACAGTATAACTCTGCAGAATCCTGACCCTGGTTTAATGCCAACAGGGTTCTCTCAGCTCTATCAACAGCATTAGGTTCATCATACAACAACCCCAAGGCTTGAAAAAATGCTTCCACATTAGTCAGAATAGGATTTTCAGGTGTCAGAGAAAAAGCCCAATCCTGGGGATCGCCGCGCAGCAAGGAGATAACAATTTTAACCTGCTGCACAGAGCTCCCCGATGAGTTAGGCTTCAAGGCAAGAAATAATTTACAATTATTCTTAAAATACAGAAATTTAGACCGAAGCCCAGAAAACACATCAAGAGTAGGGATCTTAGGTTCAGCAGCATGTGACTGAATGAGGTAGGTGGAAATTCCATGCACTTCAGCAGCAAGTTGCTCCACACGATCAGACAATTGCTTAATCTCCATTAGGAAAAAAAAATCCTCCTACGGCCCCAGAAAAAAAAGAGGAAAAAATACATAAAAAAAAAAAAATTCTGACGCTTTTTTTTCTTCTTTTTTAACAACCTTCTCCTGCTTTAGAGTACCCTTGAATCTGCGGTATGGCTGGTGATTCTGTTATGAATGGGTCACCGAGGAGGTAAAAACAAAACAAGCTAAGTCACAGAAAACCAGAGAGGTTGGTAACTATGCAGATTGCAGATCCCTGATCCTAACCACACAACTAGCAGCAGCCGTGCAGCGTTCCTACGATGAACCTAGACGCTTCGTCACAGCCAGGGGACTAAATAAGCCTAAAGCAAGAAAAGGGGAAAACTAAATGCCCAAGAGCAGGCCCCAAAGGAAAGACAGCCCCCACACATGTATTGACGGTGAAACAAGATGAAAACACAAACACAGGCAGGAAAATAGGCTGAGCAAACGATGGAGCCCAAACTAACTAGAAAGGATAGGAAAGGAAAGACACTGTCTGCAATCTGCCAAAAACCCTACAAAAAAAATGTCGAACAATTCGGATAACAAAATTAGCCCTGAAGTCACTAGACTTCTCCCACTATATCAGCACTCTGAAATAGTCTGAGACAGAGCAAAAAGAGGCCAATCTAATAAGGGACAAAAAGCAAATTGGCAAATACAGATAAATAAGAGTGGAAATTCAGCACAGCCCCAGCCGGGGCTGGCTGACCACAAAAAACTGAATAGACCAACAATATCAAGTGTGAACATTAGCAGAAAAACTTAGCTTGAGCCGATTGGAACAGAGCTGAGAACCAAGACCTGACAAGCCAGAAGGAATCACCAGCACCAGAATAGGGCGTCGGCTGTCAAATCCAGTCTGAGATTCCTGAGGTCCAATCATCATCCTCCTTATCAGGTGGCAGATCTCCACTGATTAAATCAGCCTCACTACCTCCTGGTACCACCAGAGGGAGCCTGGAAGGAGAACTCACAACTGGTAGACCAGAAAATGAACTCACCACAACCTCCGCTGATGCACACAGGCGCCCTGCTCCGACTTTTGCCACTGGTGACTTGGTGTGGCTCTCCGCCCAAAACATCAGGCTGCGTGTAGAGTCCGCTAAGTTCGCACCACACTACATTGGCCCCTTCTAGGTCCTCGAGCAGATCAGCTCTGTGGTCTACCATCTGGCCCTTCCACCACACTTGGCTATCTCTGATACATTCCACGTGTCCCTCCTTAAGCCTGTTCACTTGTCCCGGTTTCCTGAGTCATCTGCCGGGACATCAGACTTGCCTTCGGACGAGTTTAAGGTCAATGCCATCGTGGGATGCAAGGTGATGCAGGGCAAAAAGTTTTATTTGGTGGATTGGAAGGGTCATGGTCCAGAGGCTCGGACCTGGGAGCCAGTGGAGCCTAGAAGGACTCTAACCCCGTGTCCTTGGGGTAGAGTTCTGTGGCCGTACACTGTGCGCTCTTTTGGCCGGGCTCTGTGAGCTTATCAGGCTCCGGCATTTACGTTCAGCGGTTGTGCGGCTCTGTGCATTAACAGAGTTCGCCCATGTTCACATTGGGTGACGTAACCCACGTGTGACTGGTTTCACACCGCTTAATTCTTCCGCCATTACTTAGCAGCAGTGTACCACCTCTGCATGGTGGACCCCGGGCTGCGACCACACCTATTATTTTATAATTTGGTGCGTTCCGCCAGCCCTAACAGAGGTTCGGCTGTTCTGGCACCTCAGGGGCTCTGCCAGTGAGTCATGGCATCCTGAAACCATTCCAGCAAAATCTGAACTCAAGTATGGTGCTCCTTCCCTTCTGAGCTTTGCTCTCAAAAGTAGTTTTCAATCACATATGGGGTATCGTTGTACTCAGGATAAATTGCACAATAAATTTTGGGGTCCATTTTTCTCCTGCTATCCTTGTGAAGATGAATAAAATTGGGGCTAAAACAACTTTGTGGGAAAAATATTTGTTTTTGCTTTTTCAAAGATCAACATTGTAAAATTATATGAAGCACCTGTGGGTTTAAGGTACTCGCCACACGTCTCCTTGAGCTGTCTAGTTTCCTAAATGTGGTCACTTCTGGGAGGTTTTCATTGTTTAGGCTCATCAGAGAATCTCCAAACGAGACAATTCCATCAAAGTCTGGTTTCCAAAACATCACTCCTTTCTGAGCCCTGCTGTGCACCCAAACAGTACTTTTCCCCTACATATGGGGTATCTGTGTACTCAGGAGAAATTGCACAACATATTTTGAGGTCCATTTTCTCCTGTTACCCTTAAGAAAATAATTTGGTTGTAAAGTAAAATTTGTGAAAAAAAGTGTTCGTTTTTTTTTCCTTCCACATTCCATTAATTCCTGTGAAGCACCTGAAGGCTTAATAAACTTCTTGAATGTTTTTGATAACTTTGAGGGCTGCAGTTTTTAGAATGGTGTCACTTTTGGGTATTTTCTGTCATACAGGCTCCTCAAAGTCACTTCAAAAAGATGTGTTCCAAAAAAAAAAAATATTGGAAAAATGAGAAATCGCTGGTCAATTTTTTAACCCTCTTCACTTCCTAACAAAAAAAATTGTTTAAAACTTTGTGTTGATGTAAGTAGATGTGGGAATTGTTTTTTGAACTATTTTGTGTGATGACTCTCAGGTTTAACCCCTTCACCCCCAAGGGTGGTTTGCACGTCCATGACCGGGCCAATTTTTACAATTCTGACCACTGTACCTTTATGAGGTCATAACTCTGGAACGCTTCCATGGATCCTGGTGATTCTGACATTGTTTTCTCGTGACATATTGTACTTCATGTTAGTGGTAAAATTTAATTCAAATAACTTGCGTTTAGTTGTGAAAAAAACGGAAATTTGGCAAAAATTTTGAAAATTTCGCAATTTTCCAACTTTGAATTTTTATGCCCTTAAATCACAGAGATACGGCACACAAAAAACTTGATAACTAACATTTCCCACATGTTTACTTTACATCAGCACAATTTTGGAACCAAAATTTTTTTTTGTTAGGAAGTTATAAGGGTTAAAAGTTGACCAGCGATTTCTCATTTTTACATCATTTTATTTTTAGGACCACATCACATTTGAAGCCACTTTGAGGGGTCTATATGATAGAAAATACCCAAAAGTGACACCATTCTAAAAACTTCACCCCTTAAGGTGCTCAAAACCACATTCAAGAAGTTTATTAACCCTTTAGGTGCGTCACAGGAATTTTTTTGAATATTTAAAAAAAAATGAACATCTAACTTTTTTTCACAAAAAAAATACTTCAGGTTCAATTTTTTTTATTTTACCAAGGGTAACAGGAGAAATTGGACTGCAAAAGTTATTGTGCAATTTGTCCTGAGTATGCTGATACCTGATTTGTGGGGGGGAACGACTGTTTCGGCGCATGGCAGAGCTCAGAATGGAAGGAGCGCCGTTTGACTTTTTCAATGCAAAATTGGCTGGAATTCAGATCGGACGCCATGTCACGTTTGGAGAGAGTCCCTGATGTACCTAAACAGTGGAAACCCCCTACAAGTGACCCCATTTTGGAAACTAGACCCCCCAAGGAACTTATCTAGATATGTGGTGAGAACTTTGAACCCACAAGGGCTTTACAGAAGTTTATAACGTACAGCGGTACAATTGAAAAATCATATTTTTTCCACAAAAATGATCTTTTCACAAAATTTTTATTTTCCCAAGGGTAACAGGACCCTCAAAGTTATTGTGCAATTTGTCCTGAGTATGCTGATACCCCACATATGGGGGTAAACCACTATTTAGGCGCATGGCAGAGCTCGGAAGGGAAGCAGCGCCATTTGACGTTTTTGGCTGGAATTGAGATCGGACATCATGTCGCGATTGGAAAACCCCTGATGTACCAAAACAGTGGAAACCCCCCACAAATGACACCATTTTGGAAACTAGACCCCCTAAGGAACTTATCTAGATGTGTGGTGAGAACTTTGAACCCCCAAGGGCTTCACAGAAGTTTATAACATAAAGCCGTACAATTAAAAAATCATATTTTTTCCACAGAAATGATCTTTTCACCCTCAATTCTTATTTTTCCAAGGGTAACAGCACCCTAAAAGTTATTGTGCAATTTGTCCTGAGTACGCTGATACCCCACATGTGGGGGTAAACCACTATTTGGGCGCATGGCAGAGCTCGGAAGGGAAGCAGCGCCATTTGACGTTTTTGGCTGGAATTGAGATCGGACACCATGTCGCGATTGGAAAACCCCTGATGTACCTAAACAGTGGAAACCCCCCACAAATGACACCATTTTGTAAACTAGACTCCCCAAGGAACTTATCTAGATGTGCGGTGAGCACTTTGAACCCCCCAGTGCTTCACAGAAGTTTATAACGCCCGGGCGTGAAAATAAAAAATTCGTATTTTTTCCACAAACATGATCTTTTAGTCACCATTTTTTTTATTTTCCCAAGGGTAACAGGAGAAATTGGACCCCAAAAGTTGTTGTCCAATTTGTCCTGAGTAAGCTGACACCCCATATGTGGGAGAAAACTACTGTATGGACACACGTCAGGGCTCGGAAGGGAAGTAGTGACGTTTTGGAATGCAGACTTTGATGGAATGGTCTGCGGGTGTCATGTTGCCCTTGGAGAGCCCCTAATGTACCTAAACAGTGGAAACCCCCCACAAATGACCCCATTTTGAAAAGTAGACCCCCTAAGGAACTTATCTAGATGTGAGGTGAGCACATTGAACCCCCAAGGGCTTCACAGAAGTTTATAATGCCAGGGCATGAAAATAAAAAAATCGTATTTTTTCCACAAACATGATCAATTAGTCCCCAATTTTTTTATTTTCCCAAGGGTAACAGGAGAAATTGAACCCCAAAAGTTGTTGTCCAATTTGTCCTGAGTAAGCTGACACCCCATATGTGGGAGAAAACTACTGTATGGACACACGTCAGGGCTCGGAAGGGAAGTAGTGACGTTTTGGAATGCAGACATTGATGGAATGGTCTGCGGGTGTCATGTTGCCTTTGGAGAGCCCCTATTGTACCTAAACAGTGAAAACACCCACAAATGACCCCATTTTGGAAACGAGAACCCCTAAGGAACTTATCTAGATGTGTGGTGAGCACTTTGAACCCCCAAGGGCTTCACAGAAGTTTATAATGCCAGGGCATGAAAATAAAAAAATCGTATTTTTTCCACAAACATGATCAATTAGTCCCCAATGTTTTCATTTTCCCAAGGGTAACAGGAGAAATTGGACCGCAAAAGTTGTTGTCCAATTTGTCATGAGTACGCTGACACCCCATATGTGGGAGAAAACTACTGTATGGACACGCGTCGGGGCTCGGAAGGGAAGCAGTGCCATTTTGGAATGCAGACTTTGATGGAATGGTCTGTGGGTGTCATGTGCGTTTGGAGAGCCCCTGATGTACCTAAACTATTGAAACTCCCCACAATTGACCCCATTTTGGACACTAGACCCCCCCACGAAACTTATCTAGATGTGTGGTGAGCACTTTGAACCCCCCAAGTGCTTCACAGAAGTTTATAACGCTCGGACGTGAAAATAAAAAAATCATTTTTTTCCACAAAAATGATATTTTTGCCCCCAATTTTTTATTTTCCTAAGGGTAACAGGAGAAATTGGACCCCAAAAATTGTTTTGCAATTTGTCCTGAGTAGGCTGATACCCTACATGTGGGGGTAAAACACTGTTTGGGCGCATGGCAGAGCTTGGAAGGGAAGGAGCACCATATGACTTTTTCAACTCAGAATTGGCTGGAATTGAGATCAGACGCAATGTTGCATTTGGAGAGCCCCTGATGTACCCAAACAGTGGAAACCCCCAATTCTAACTCCAACCCGAACCCCAACACACCCCTAACCCAAGCCCTAACCCTAGCCCTAACCCTAACCCTAGCCCTAACCCTAATGGAAAAATGGAAATAAATACATTTTTTTAATTTTATTATTTTTCCCTAACTAAGGGGGTGATAACGGGGGGTTTGATTTACTATTTATGGCGGTTTTTATTTTTGGCAGCTGTCGCACGCTAAAAGACGCTTTTTATTGTAAAAATAGTTTTTGCATCACCACATATTGAGAGCTATAATTTTTCCGTATTTTGACCCACTGAGTCATGTGAGGTCTTATTTTTTGCGGGACGAGTTGACGTTTTTATTGGTACCATTTTCAGGCACGTGACATTTTTTGATCGCTTTTTATTCCGATTTTTGGGACGCAGAATGAACAAAAACCAGCATTTCATGAATTTCTTTTGGGGGAGTGCGTTTACACCGTTCCGCGTGCGGTAAAATTGATAAAGCAGTTTTATTCTTCGAGTCAGTACGGTTACAGCGATACCTCATTTAGGTCGTTTTTTTATGTTTTGTCGGTTTTATTCAATGAAAACTATTTTATATAAAAAATAGTTATTTTTGCATCGCTTTATTCTGCGAGCTATAACTTTTTTATTTTTTCGCTGATGATGCTGTGTGGTGGCTCGTTTTTTGCGGGACAAGATGATGTTTTCAGAGGTACCATGGATATTTATATGCGTCTTTTTGATTGCGCGTTATTACACTTTTTGTTTGGCGGTATGATAATAAATCATTATTTTTTGCTTCGTTTTTTATTTTTATTTTTTAAGGGGTTCGCTAAAGGGGTTAACTAATGGGACAGTTTTATAGGGCGGGTCGTTACGGACGCGGCGATACCTAATATGTGTACTTTCATTGTTTTGGGGTTTTTTTATTTTCAAAAAATGAATTTATTGGGGAATATTTTTTTTTTTTTTTTACTAATTTATTTGGCGATTTTTTAAAATTATTTTTACACTTTTTTTAATTTTTTTTTTACTTTATTACATAGTCCCAGGTGGGACATCACTGTCCTGTGACAGATCGTTGATCTGTCACATCACAGATCACTGTGACAGATCAGCAATCTGTCACAGGCATTGAAGAAGACTACCTCTTGCCTGCGCTTTGCAGGCACTGAGGAAGCCAGCTTCCTGCAGGCCCCCGGAGGCCCCCGTCGCTATCTTGGATTCGGGGGCCTGGAGGAAAGGAGCTCCCCGCAGCAGCGCTGCACATTGCGCTGCCGTGGGGGGCTCAGGGAAGCACAGTGGGAGCCCCCTCCCTGCCGATGCTTCCCTTTAACTAGCAAGGGGTTAACGTGTCGGGGGCGGTCCTTGACCGCCCCTGACACATTGTGCCGGGTGTCAGCTGTGATAATCAGCTGACACCCGGCCGCAATCAGCGGCGCTCACCACGTGGGCGCCGCTGATCGCGGTAGACGTACTATCCCGTCCATGGGCATAGGGGCCCGGGTCCCATGGACGGGATAGTACGTCGGATGTCAGGAAGGGGTTAAAGGCATAAAAATTAAAAGTTTGAAAACTGAAATTTTCAAAACCTTCGCCAAGTTTCCGATTTTTTTTTCACAAATAAACGTAAGTCATAATTTTTTTTACCACTATCAAAGTAGAATATGTCATGAAAAAATCTCAGTCAGTGGCATCTGTTGAAGCGTTCCAGAGTTTTTTCCACAAAAAGGGAAACTGGTCAGAATGGTAAAATGTGGCCTAGTCATGAAATGAAGATGAAAACAGACTTGGGGAGGGGGTAAAGGGGTTAAAATTTGACATAAGAGTCAAAAACGCAATAAAAAAAAGTACTACAAAAACTCAAGCAAGTAGGCTAATCTACTTAATGGATGTAGAAATGGTGCAGAAAATTTGCAGCATCAAAAGCTGATCGTGGGAACATATCCTTAAAATTTGGTATTGGCATACTTATGCTGACCTGGAGAATCATGTTGCCAGGAAATTTTTACTGCACAATGAAATACATAAAAATGAAAGTCAAAAAGCAAAAACATTTTTTTTTTCTTTTCACTATTGAACTGCACATGGATTTATTTCCAGTAATTAATTCCATGGTAAAATGAAGGTGGGAATTTACAACAAAAAATAAGCCCTCTTACATCTATGTACAGTTGTGGCCAAAAATATTGACACCCCTACAATTTTGTCAGATAATACTCAGTTTCTTCCTGAAAATGATTGCAAACACAAATTCTTTGTTATTATCTTCATTTAATTTGTCTTAAATGAAAAAACACAAAAAGAAGTGTCCTAAAGCCAAATTGGATATAAAGTAATTCCACACCAAACATAAAAAAAGAGGGTGGACAAAAGTATTGGCACTGTTCGAAAAATCATGTGATGCTTCTCTAATTTGTGTAATTAACAGCACCTGTAACTTACCTGTGGCACCTAACAGGTGTTGGCAATAACTAAATCAAACTTGCAGCCAGTTGACATGGATTAAAGTTGACTCAACCTCTTTCCTGTGTCCTTGTGTGTACCACATTGAGCATGGAGAAAAGAAAGAAGACCAAAGAACTGTCTGAGGACTTGAGAAACCAAATTGTGAGGAAGCATGAGCAATCTCAAGGCTACAAGTCCATCTCCAAAGACCTGAATGTTCCTGTGTCTACCGTGCGCAGTGTCATCCAGAAGTTTAAAGCCCATGGCACTGTGGCTAACCTCCCTAGATGTGAACAGAAAAGAAAAATTGACAAGAGATTTCAACGCAAGATTGTGCGGATGTTGGATAAAGAACCTCGACTAACATCCAAACAAGTTCAAGCTGCCCTGCAGTCCGAGGGTACAACAGTGTCAACCCGTACTATCCGTCGGCGTCTGAATGAAAAGGGACTGTATGGTAGGAGACCCAGGAAGACCCCACTTCTTACCTCGAGACATAAAAAAGCCAGGCTGGAGTTTGCCAAAACTTACCTGAAAAAGCCTAAAACGTTTTGGAAAAATGTTCTCTGGTCAGATGAGACAAAAGTAGAGCTTTTTGGGCAAAGGCATCAACATAGAGTTTACAGGAGAAAAAAGAGGCATTCAAAGAAAAAAAACACGGTCCATACAGTCAAACATGGAGGTACCCTGATGTTTTGGGGTTGCTTTGCTGCCTCTGGCACTGGACTGCTTGACCGTGTGCATGGCTTTATGAAGTCTGAAGACTACCAACAAATTTTGGAGCATAATGTAGGGCCCAGTGTGAGAAAGCTGGGTCTCCCTCAGAGGTCATGGGTCTTCCAGCAGGACAATGACCCAAAACACACTTCAAAAAGCACTAGAAAATGGTTTGAGAGAAAGCACTGGAGACTTCTAAGGTGGCCAGCAATGAGTCCAGACCTGAATCCTATAGAACACCTGTGGAGAGATCTAAAAATGGCAGTTTGGAGAAGTCACCCTTCAAATATCAGGGACCTGGAGCAGTTTGCCAAAGAAGAATGGTCTAAAATTCCAGCAGAGCATTGTAAGAAACTCACTGATGGTTACTGGAAGCTGTTGGTCGCAGTTATTTTGGCTAAAGGTTGTGCAACAAAGTATTAGGCTGAGGGTGCCAATACTTTTGTCTGGCCCATTTTTGGAGTTTTGTGTGAAATGATCAATGTTTTGCTTTTTGCTTCATTCTCTTTTGTGTTTTTTCATTTAAGACAAGTTAAATGAAGATGATAATACCAAAGAATTTGTGATTGCAATCATTTTCAGGAAGAAACTGGGTATTATCTGACAAAATTGCAGGGGTGTCAATACTTTTGGGCACAACTGTAGATGGGGAAAGAAGTTATGGTACTGTCCACAAAAGAACATAATACCCACAGTGAAGCATGGTGGGTGCAGCATTGGGCTTTGGGACTGTTTTTGGACTGCTGGCATTAGGGCTTTAATTAAAGTTTAGGAAATTAAACAGTTCCAAATATCAGTGAATTTTGTAACCAAACCTTCAGGCCTCTTATTTAAAAGCTTAAGATGAAGAGAAATGTCACCTTTCAGCGTGACAACAACTCCAAATCAATAAAAGAATGGCTTCTCTTGATGAAGGTCAAAGCTTTGGAATGACCGAGCAGTAGCCCAGACCTGAATCCAGTTGAAAAGCTGCATGTTGACCTGATGAGGGCGCTGTACACAGGATATGCCTTTCAATGTGACAGATTTGGAGCTGCCGCAAAGAAGGAAGGGCAAAGATTGCCAATTCTAGATGTGCCATGTTGACTCCTACCCCAAAAAAACATAATGCTGTCATAAATTCAAAGAGTACTTTAGCAAAGTATTAGTTTAAGGGTGTGTTAATTTATGCAACCGCTTTATTTTAGTTCTTAATTTTTCCTTTTCTACACAAAAATTTCAGTTTATTTTTCAATTGAATTGTACAGATTATGGGTGACATTAAAAGTAGAAAAAGTTCTGAAATGATTCTTCTTGGTATGCTTTATTTTACATGACAAATCTAGAATTTAACTTTTTATATCCACTGTAACTTAATTTCCTTTTTGTAGCTGCATTTCCAGTAAAGAAGCCCTAGCATGATTTCAGTGCCATGCAACTGCAGATTAACGTAATATGTGCAGGTACATAGTGTTTCTGGATCAGACATCTTCCCCTTAAACACCCATAGTGAAGTTATATGCTTAGCTACTTACCGGTAGCAGTGTTTTTCTGGAGCACACGAGAGAGGGGATCCGCCCTTCAGGGACAGGAAACCTACAGACATAAAAAGGACGCCCCACTCCTTCGCCTCAGTTGGATTACAGACCTCCCTGGTTAGTAGCAATTTATATATACATCCAAACTAAATATTCTTCACACCCGTGACTAAGGTCTAACTCACGAAAGAAAGGTGCTGATCCATACATGAGAAAACGAAGAAAGGGAGGTAATGGAAAGGTGCTGTCATGTGCTCCTGAAAAACACCGCTACCGGTAAGTAGCTAAGCATTTATTCAGTCGCCACAACAGCACCATGAGAGAATTACAGAGATGTAAAGAGCCTAGGGAGGGACAGCTGCCTCAAGCACCTTTCTCCTAAACGTGAGATCGGAGGAGTAACCCAAATCCAATCTATAGTGTTTAAAAAACAGATGGAGAGGACCACGTAGCTGCCTTACAAATGTCCTGAATGGCTACTGCCAACCTTTATGCCCATGTTGTCGCCACGGCTCGAGTGGAGTGTGCTCTTATGCCTTCCGGGATTTCCTGGCCAGCTGCTGTAGAAGCCAAAGAAATTGCCTCCCTAATCCACCTGGCTAAAGTGTTCTTGGACACCCTAAGGCCTGTTTCACACTTCCGTTTTTGACCATCAGTCAAAATCCGCCGTTTCGCAAAAAAAAACGGATCCGCCATTTTTTTGGCGGATCCGTTTTTTTACCCATTGATTTGCATTACCGGCGGATCTTGACGGATGGCCATCCGTTGGATCCATTTTTTTGCGGATCCGCCAAATTTTTTGCGTCCGCCGATATGCCCGGACGGACCATGCAACGTTTTTTTTTTGCTGCATGACCCGCATTTTATAGTGCGCATGCCCGGAGGAATGATGTCAGCTGGAAATTTAACCCTGAAATCATTTCTGGCGAACAGAAAAAATCTCTCTCTGCGGTTCTTTTAAAATTCTTCATTCATCGGATCCGTCAAATCGGTCCGGTGGCATCCGTTCACATCAGTTAGCAACGGATCCGCTTTCCGCCATTTTGGCGGATTTTAACTGACACAAAAAAACTGAAGTGTGAAACAGGCCTAAGTCCTTTCGCAACTCCCTGGTAGGATACAAATAAGCAATTGTCCCTTTTCCAAGGGTCTGTGGCCGCAATATAAGTAAGGAGACATCTTCTTACATCTAGGGAATTAAGTTTTTCTTCTGACTGGCTAGCAGGATTCCGGCAGAAGGCAGGAAGGACTATCTCTTGTAATCTGTGAAACTTTGAAGCAACTTTGGGCAGATACAAGGGGTCTGGCTTTAGTACGACTCTGTCTTCCCTAACCTGAGTATACGGGGGGGGGGAGTCTAGAGAGAGCCTGCAGTGTTATGAATGAGTCACCGAAGGAGGAAAAAACAAAAATACAAGCTAAGTCCAGAAAACTGGAGAGGTTGGTAGCTATCGGATTGCAGACCCCTAATCCTATTCACCACAACTAACAGTAGCCTTGGGGGGTTCTTACGGTGCCCTAGACCCCTCGTTTACAGCCGGAGAACTAAATAAGCCTAAAGAAAGAAAGGGGAAATCTAAACTGCCCCAGAGCAGACCCCAAAGCAATAGACAGCCCCCAACATGTATTGTCGGTGAAAAGCAGATGAAAACACAAACACAGACAGAAAGGCAGGTTGAGCAAACGATGGGGCCCAACTAACTAAATAGGAAAGGACAGAAAAGATGCTGGCTGCAATCCGCAAAAAACCCTACCAAAAATGTCCCAACCGTCTGATAGGGAAAAAGGCCCTGAAGTCGCTAGACTTCAAAATCACTATATCAGCACTCAGGTATATTCTGAAAACAGAGCAAAGAGATAAACTGATCAGAGACAAAAATGGAGCTCAGCCCGTCCCAACAAAGGCAGGCTGAACACAAAACATGAAGCAAACAGACAAAATCTCATGGAAAAATAAGAGACCAAAAACTTAGCTTTCATTAGACAGGACTAACTGGTTGCAAGAGCTCAGAGCAGAAAGGATCACCAGCACCCCTGTCGGGCATCGGCTGCCTTATATCCACTCAGTGATTCCGGGTGTCCAATCAGGCTCCACCTGTTCAGATGACAGGTTCTTCTCAACCCAATCAATTTCACTACCTCTCTTCACCAGCAGAGGGAGTTCATCAGACATCAACGGTGAAGGGGAAAATGAACTCACAACACTGCAGATCACTAACCCTCCTAGCAGATGTTAGTGTGACCAGCAGGGAAGTTTTGAATAATAGGATCCTAATAGGGGCAGAATCAATAGGCTCAAATGGGCTTCTGTTAAAGCTGATAGCACCAAGTTCAGATCCCATGGAACTAGCTTCTTTTTAATGATGGGCCTGGACCTAGCCGCTGCCTTTATGGATCTGGATACACAGCAATTGCCTGCTAGGTTACAGTTGTATAATACCCCTAGGGCTGAAACCTGGACTCTGAGCGTGTTTGTGGCAAGACCCATCTCTAATCCCTTCAGTAGGAATTCCAAAACCTGGTTAATACGGAGTCTCTGACCAACCTCCGCCCCCAAGGCTGAAAGAATTTTTTCCAAATTCTGACAGATATTTGTCGTGGAAGGTTTTCTGCTTTTCAATAGGGTGTTGACTAACCCCCGGGAGAAGCCCTTCCCCCTCAGTAGTGCCCCTTCAAATTCCAAGCCACTAGATGTAGATTGGACACTCGCAGATGGAATACTGGACCCTGGGAGAGGAGATCCGGGAGCTCCGGGAGAATCCACGGCTGGGTCACAGACATCTTACTCAGCCAAGGAAACCACGGTCTCCTGGGCCAGAATGGAGCTATCAGGATTATGCGAGCCCTGACTTCTCGAATCTTCCTCAGCACTATCAGTATTAGATTCAGGGGGGGAAGGCATAAGCCAGGCCGAAGTTCCACGAGATCAGGAGAGCGTCCACTGCGTACGGGTTTTCTCTGTGATCCAAAGAACAAAACTGATGTAGTTGTCCTTTCTGTTGGCGAACAGATCTATTTCTGGGGACCCCCACATGTGCACGATCTGTTCGAAGATGGCCCCGTTCTGTACCCACTCTCCTTGTTTGAGCTTGTTGCAGCTTAGAAAAATTGGCCCTAATATTGTGTTTCCCTTTTATATGGAGGGATGTAAGGGATAGTAGATGAACCTCGGCTATCTGAAAGATACAATTTGCCACCTCCATTAATGTTTTGGAGCGAGTTTCCCCCTGATGGTTAACGTAGGCTACGGCTACCTGATTGTCTGAGAGAAGCCTGACGTGTCGGCCCTTTAGGGACATAAGGAAAGCACTTAGGGCCCGCTCCACAGCTAACAGCTCTTTTAGGTTAGACAAGTAATTTTGCACAGATGGTGTCCACACCCCCTGGACCCACATATCCCCCATATGCGCCCCCCTGCCTTTGGGACTAGCATCCGTGGTTATGACTCGGGAGATATGATTTACGCAGGTTTGGTATGTGTGTCCACTAGAGTTGAGCGAAACGGGTCGAAAAAATTCAAAAGTCGCCGACTTTTGGCAAAGTCGGGTTTCATGAAACGAAACCCGACCCTAGGATGAGGTCGGCCACGAGGTTGGCGACTTACGCGCCAAAGTCGCGTTTCAAAAGTTTGTTTTGCGCTCTTTTTCAGCCAATCAGGATCCACGGACACTGTGGGCAACGTGATGACCTAGGCACGGGTCACCAGCATCTTTCAGAAGGGCATGCAAGTGATTGGCTTGCTTTGGTGGGCGTCACAGGGGGTATAAAAGGGCGTGCACGCCGACCGCCATCTTACTTCTGCCGATCTTAGTATAGGGAGAGGTTGCTGCTGATTCTGTAGGGAGAGCGTTAGGCAGGGAAGAAGACAAAAAAACTGCTTCTGCTGCTAGCTATTTGGCCTGCACAACACACAAGTCACTGTGTGTGCAGTGCAAGGGGAGGCTATATAGTGGTGTATCAGTGGTGTTGGTTGTTGGGCTGCCTTTTAAGGCTTCCTGACACGCTGGCATTGCTGTTTACCCACTGCTCCGCAAACTGCTTTTTTAAAAGCAATCCAATCTCCCTTATCCTCTAGTCACTTTTGTCACAGCTGTGCCATCGAGCGTGTCACATAGCGCTCAGATATCAGTGGGCCTCACACAATCCACAAGTGTCCAGTGTCCAAAAGTGTGCGCAGAGATTCAAAATCTCCATTATCCTCTCGTCACTTTGGTCACAGGCAGCTGTGCCATCGAGCGTGTCACATAGCGCTCAGATATCAGTGGGCCTCACACAATCCACAAGTGTCCAGTGTCCAAAAGTGTGCGCAGAGATTCAAAATCTCCATTATCCTCTCGTCACTTTGGTCACAGGCAGCTGTGCCATCGAGCGTGTCACATAGCGCTCAGATATCAGTGGGCCTCACACAATCCACAAGTGTCCAGTGTCCAAAAGTGTGCGCAGAGATTCAAAATCTCCATTATCCTCTCGTCACTTTGGTCACAGGCAGCTGTGCCATCGAGCGTGTCACATAGCGCTCAGATATCAGTGGGCCTCACACAATCCACAAGTGTCCAGTGTCCAAAAGTGTGCGCAGAGATTCAAAATCTCCATTATCCTCTCGTCACTTTGGTCACAGGCAGCTGTGCCATCGAGCGTGTCACATAGCGCTCAGATATCAGTGGGCCTCACACAATCCACAAGTGTCCAGTGTCCAAAAGTGTGCGCAGAGATTCAAAATCTCCATTATCCTCTCGTCACTTTGGTCACAGGCAGCTGTGCCATCGAGCGTGTCACATAGCGCTCAGATATCAGTGGGCCTCACACAATCCACAAGTGTCCAGTGTCCAAAAGTGTGCGCAGAGATTCAAAATCTCCATTATCCTCTCGTCACTTTGGTCACAGGCAGCTGTGCCATCGAGCGTGTCACATAGCGCTCAGATATCAGTGGGCCTCACACAATCCACAAGTGTCCAGTGTCCAAAAGTGTGCGCAGAGATTCAAAATCTCCATTATCCTCTTGTCACTTTGGTCACAGGCAGCTGTGCCATCGAGCCTGTCACATAGCGCTCAGATATCAGTGGGCCTCACACAATCCACAAGTGTCCAGTGTCCAAAAGTGTGCGCAGAGATTCAAAATCTCCATTATCCTCTCGTCACTTTGGTCACAGGCAGCTGTGCCATCGAGCGTGTCACATAGCGCTCAGATATCAGTGGGCCTCACACAATCCAAAAGTGTCCACTGTCCACAAGTGTGTGCAGAAATTCTAAATCTCCCCTGTCCTATAGACACCTTGTACCTTGTTTTACATTACTATATAGTTTGTTGGATTTTGTCTACATTTCTACCAAAAATGAGGAAGGCTGGTGGAAGAGGCCGTGGAATTGGGCGGGGGTTGGCAGCTGGTAATGATGGTGTTGGTGGTGGATCTGATGGTAGTGGCAAGAGCAAAATAGGACCGAATGCAGGAGGTGCTGACCCTGCGTCATCGTCTGTCTACATAAGGCCTCGAACGCTTAGTTTTCTAGGAGTTGGCAAACCGCTTTTAAAGGCAGAGCATCAGGAAAAAGTTTTGCTTACATTGCTGACTCAGCCTCCAGCTCTATCGCCTCCTCTTCTTCAGTTGTAAAAAGTAAAAGCACTGAGTCGTCATTGGAGGCTCATGTTCATGAACCACACCTTTCCTTGTGTCCTTCACCCCAACCAAGATTGAAGGATGACGCAGGCCATACTACTGATTACTCCATGGAGCTGTTTTCACATACCATGCCTGGATTATCAAGTCAAATGGTGAATTACCCAGGCCAAGATGAATCTGACATGGAGTGCACTGATGCACAGCCGCTGATGGATGATTCTGCTGGTACATTCACTCAGAGCACTACATTGTCCTCGCAGTGTACAGAGCCAGATTTTGACCCTGATGAGACTCAGGTGCCCCTTCCCGCACACTATACCACCATACACGGTGACACAGAGAAAGGTGCACATGACATAGAAGAGGAGGTGATGGATGACCCAGTTGTTGACCCAGATTGGCATCCATTGGGGGAAGAGGGTGCTGCTTCCAATAGCTCAGATGAGGAGCATCCACAGCAGACATCGACATCGCAACAGCTGTTATCTGGCAGGCCCGGAGCACTCCAAAGACAGGTTCCAAACATCAAAAGAGTTGCTGGACAGCTTGTCCAGAGGGTCAAAAGATCACAGCGTGCTAGGCCACAAAATGTCTGCCAAAGTAGGAAGAGTGCAGTGTGGCACTTTTTTGAACAAAATCCTCATGATCAGGCCAAGGTTATCTGTAAGAAGTGCGCAAAGACCTTTAGCCGAGGGAAAAATCTGAAAAATTTGAATACCAGTTGCATGCTTAGACATTTAACCAGCATGCACTTGCAAGCGTGGACACAACACCAAACCTCAAGTGCCACATGTGCAACTGATAACAACAAAGGTAGTCAGCAACGCTACATTGTTTCCCCCACTGTAAGCCCACCGGTTAGCACAGCAGCAAATGTTGAGGTGTCGTTGCAAGGCCACAGCAGTCAGGGAATCCCACTGTTATATCAACGAAAGACTGATTCTAGGCCATCAGAAAGAACACCAACTTCATCACCATCATCAACCCTCTCTCAGTCCGCCCTGTCCACCGCTACTTCCACCATATGCAGCTCTCAAGTCCAGCTCACCCTCCCAGACACTATGAGTAGGTCAAGAAAGTACTCAGTCTCTCATCCGCGTACACTGGGTTTGAACGCCCACATTGCCAAACTAATCTCGTTTGAGATGATGCCCTTTCGGTTGGTGGAAAGCACAGCTTTCCGCGAACTCATGGCCTATGCAGTACCACGCTATGACCTACCCAGTCGCCACTTCTTCTCTCGCAAAGCCATCCCAGCCCTCCACCATCATGTGAAAGACCGCATTGTCCATGCACTCAAGCAGTCAGTGAGCGGAAAGGTGCACCTCACAACTGATGCATGGTCCAGTCGGCATGGCCAGGGCCGTTACATGTCCATCACTGCGCACTGGGTTAATGTGGTGGATGCAGGGTCCACAGGGGACAGCGGTGGTGGGACAGTGCTGCCTAGCCCACGGTATAGGAAACAGTTGGCTGTAGGCGTTCGACCCTCCTCCTCCTCCTCCTCCTCCAGAAGCGAAAGCTCGTCCACAGAGCGCAGTCGTACGAGCACTCCATCTGCAGCTGCCACTGTTGCACACGATGTGTCCCCCTATCGAGCAGCTAGTGGAAAGCATCAGCAGGCTGTGTTGCAGATGATGTGTTTGGGCGACAGACACACCGCCGAGGTGCTGGCCGAGTACTTGAAGCGACAAACTGAGTCATGGCTGGGCAGTGTACATCTTGAGGCAGGCAAGGTAGTTAGTGATAACGGGCGTAATTTTGTGGCAGCCATAGCCCTTTCAAAACTCAGCCACATACCTTGCTTGGCTCACACCTTGAACCTGGTGGTGCAGTGCTTCCTCAAAAATTATCCGGAGTTAACAGCCCTGCTCCAGAAGGTGCGAAGACTGTGCGCGCACATCCGCCGGTCGCCTGTACACTCCGTTCGTATGCAGAAGCTGCAGCGATTGCTCCACCTTCCCAACCACCGCCTCATTATCGACATTGCAACAAGGTGGAACTCCACCCTGCACATGGTGGAGCGGCTGAGCGAGCAGAGGCAGGCCATAATGCATTTGTGGGAGGATACACGGCCAGGCACTTTGAGAGCAGACATGGAGTTGACAAGCGTGCAGTGGTGGAAGCTGAAAGACCTTTGTAAAGTCCTTCAGTGTTTTGAGGAATGCACACGGCTGGTAAGCGCAGACAACGCCATCCTAAGCATGAGCATCCCACTTATGCGTCTGCTCATGCAAACTTTGACGCACCTTAAGGAGCAGGCGTCTGCAGCCAATGTTGATGAGGAGGAAGAGGAGGAGGGAATCCTTGATGACATTCAGCCATTGTCTGCTCAGGGACCTCTCCTGGACGAGGTGGAGGAAGAAGAGGAGGAGGAGGAGGATGATGGGGATGATTACTTAGGGGAGGAGGATGCATCTCGTGGGGCAAGTGAAAATGTTGGCGTGGCAAGGTCTGGTACAGGGTTTGTGCGTGACTGGAGGGATGTGGATTTGCCAGAAAGTGCTCCTCCACCCAGCACTCGCAGTGCATCATTGACACCGGGAACATTGGCCCACATGTCAGATTATGCCTTGCGGATCCTAAAAAGGGACCCCCGCATTGCCAAAATGATGAACGATGACGACTACGGGTTGGCCAGCATCCTGGATCCACGCTATAAAGGCAAATTACAAAACATCATGCCACAGGAGAACCTTGACCTAATATTGGCTAATAAACAAGCAACTCTGGTAAATCGGTTGCTTGAGGCATTCCCAGCACACAGCAGCGGTGATGGTTCTCACACGAGCCGTACGGGCCGGGGGCAGCTTGGCAGAGGTGTTCGTGGTGCACACAGCAGAAGTGGCGTTGGAGACAGGGGTTTCATGACAATGTTGTGGACTGATTTTTCAAATACCGCTCACACAACTGGTAATACTGCATCGATGGAAAGTGACAGGAGACAGCAGTTGTCAACTATGGTTACAAACTACTTTTCCTCCCATATCGATGTTCTCCCACACAGGTCATTCCCCTTTGACTATTGGGCCGCTAAACTGGACACCTGGCCTGAATTGGCCCAATATGCCTTACAGGAGCTCGCTTGCCCAGCTGCAAGTGTGCTATCGGAAAGAGTCTTCAGTGCAGCTGGATCAATCCTGACAGAAAAAAGGACCCGTCTGTCAACCCAAAATGTGGATGATCTAACCTTCATTAAAATGAACCACGCATGGGTTTCCAAGGATTTTGTCCCACCTTCCCCTGATGACACATAGGGTGACAGAAAAATGGCTTGCTTTGGTCCACCTCTTCCTGGTACTTCACCTATTTCGCCTTTTGCATCAGCTGAATGTCCAACATCAACATATGCCACTTTCTAAAACTCCCTAACTGTGCTGCCTCCCCCCCCATGGCCGGGGTCACCACCTAGCGCACGACACCGTGCGAGTGCCGTTGCCCTGGACAGGTGGGTAGGCCGACTCTTGGGCGCGGGCACTGGCACAGGGTCCCTCATAGTGCAATCAAGTGTCTCTGACGGTGGTGGTGCACACCCGCCGTCAGACACACCGCTGTACTATGAGGGGCCCAGTGCCAGTACCGACGCCCACGAGTGGGCCCCCCTTGCTTGGGCAGGGCCCCAGCATTTGCAATCTTTACCTCTCCCTGCTCCTCCGCTGTGTAATCTGGGCCGTCAAATCCATACTGTGCCTGACACCGTCTGAGCCTGCCTCCTGAGACATATATTTTGAATGTGTACGCTATCCATACATGTTATCCGGGGATACGGTACCCTTTCTAACCTTTGTGCAATCACGTGCAATCCATACTGGGCCTAACACCGTCTGAGCCTGCCTCCTGAGACATATATTTTGAATGTGTACGCTATCCATACATGTTATCCGGGGATACGGTACCCTTTCTAACCTTTGTGCAATCACGTGCAATCCATACTGGGCCTAACACCGTCTGAGCCTGCCTCCTGAGACATATATTTTGAATGTGTACGCTATCCATACATGTTATCCGGGGATACGGTACCCTTTCTAACCTTTGTGCAATCACGTGCAATCCATACTGGGCCTAACACCGTCTGAGCCTGCCTCCTGAGACATATATTTTGAATGTGTACGCTATCCATACATGTTATCCGGGGATACGGTACCCTTTCTAACATTTGTGCAATCACGTGCAATCCATACTGGGCCTAACACCGTCTGAGCCTGCCTCCTGAGACATATATTTTGAATGTGTACGCTATCCATACATGTTATCCGGGGATACGGTACCCTTTCTAACCTTTGTGCAATCACGTGCAATCCATACTGGGCCTAACACCGTCTGAGCCTGCCTCCTGAGACATATATTTTGAATGTGTACGCTATCCATACATGTTATCCGGGGATACGGTACCCTTTCTAACCTTTGTGCAATCACGTGCAATCCATACTGGGCCTAACACCGTCTGAGCCTGCCTCCTGAGACATATATTTTGAATGTGTACGCTATCCATACATGTTATCCGGGGATACGGTACCCTTTCTAACCTTTGGCAATCACGTGCAATCCATACTGGGCCTAACACCGTCTGAGCCTGCCTCCTGAGACATATATTTTGAATGTGTACGCTATCCATACATGTTATCCGGGGATACGGTACCCTTTCTAACCTTTGTGCAATCACGTGCAATCCATACTGGGCCTAACACCGTCTGAGCCTGCCTCCTGAGACATATATTTTGAATGTGTACGCTATCCATACATGTTATCCGGGGATACGGTACCCTTTCTAACCTTTGTGCAATCACGTGCAATCCATACTGGGCCTAACACCGTCTGAGCCTGCCTCCTGAGACATATATTTTGAATGTGTACGCTATCCATACATGTTATCCAGGGATACGGTACCCTTTCTAACCTTTGTGCAATCACGTGCAATCCATACTGGGCGTGAGAACGGCTGGCGAGCTGTTAAGCAAGCTACAGCACCTGTCCAGACAAGTACAGGGATTCCCTAGCGAGGAGACTTATTTGATTGTTTTCAATGTTGGGACAGCAATTTTTGGGGAGCACTATACTCTGGAGAATGATAGATGGGGCCAACCATACACTGGAACATTCCAAAGGTGGACATCAGACACTGGAGCAGCATTTACAGGGCCCATTATACACTAGAGCATTAGAAATGGGGCCCATTATGTTTGGAGCATTATTTGGGCCCATAAGACAGTGGAGCTTCATCCATGGGGACCAACATATACTGTAGCATTATGTGGAGCTCATCATATACTGTTTCAAACATTATATGGGACCAATGATTCTGTATGGAGAAATAGATGGGCCTCGTCATGAGATGTAAAAAGTGAGGTATTTTTCATTGTACTATACCGCTATTTATCTGCCGTATCGGAGCATGATGAGTTGTGGTATGTGTTAAAGGGGCGCTCTTTCGCCCAGGGCACATGAAAACCTGCAGCCAGCCCTCCCCCCCCCCACAACTTTAGCCAAATAACCCCTATTTCTCAGGGCGTAACTTGTATTATGAAGTTAATTAAGGTTGACAAGCTTAAGTAAGAAGAATTGATGCTTTTGGCATTCAAATGGGCACTGTAGGTGTGTTTCCTGTCCTCCTCTCACTGCCGACTTTTATTCCCCATTGACTTACATTGGGTTTCGTGTTTCGGGACGACCCCGACTTTTCCCTATAATCGGACGATCTTGCTCGACCCGACTTTTGGAAAAGTCGGGTTTCACGAAACGAAACGCGACCCTAAAAAACCAAAAGTCGCTCAACTCTAGTGTCCACCATTGTAGTGATTGTACTGTCTCGTAGGATAATGTAAATTTACTCTCTAGATGACCTTCTAGCCGACAAGTGTTGTGCAACACGTCCCACTTTAGTGTTCTGGTGTGGTATTGGGCCTAGAGCACTGCTGGTATACATGAAGTGAGCCCAGTAGCGACATTGCCCCCCTTAGCGTGACCGAAGGGTTATGTATCTCCCTGAGTGTTTGTCGTTGAATACTGTCCACTTTTGACTCCGGTAACCGACATTCTCGTATCTTAGAATCTAGGACAAGGCCGAGGAACTGCTGCACTTCCAGGGGCTGCAACCCTGATTTTTTTTAAATTAATAATCCATGCCAACTCTTGGAGGCTGAATATTACTTTTCCTAATTGTGCGGTGCAATGTGATTCCGAGTGTCCCACAATTAGCAGATCATCTAAATAAGGGACCACAAGAATACCCTGTTCGTGTAAATGTGCCATAACTTCTGCCATTATCTTAGTGAAAACTCGGGGTGCAACAGCAACCCCGAAGGGAAGTGCTCTGAATTGGAAATGGTTTACTATTCCACCTAATTAAACTGCTACTCTTAGAAACGGCTAGTGCTCTGCGTGTATCAGGACGTGATAGTAAGCGTCTTTAAGGTCTAAGACCACCATGAAACATCCGTTGAATAACAGCTTTATGGCAGATTTAACTGACTCCATCTTGAAAGAGCGAATTAAAATACATTTATTGAGGCCTTTGAGATTTATGATAGTATGGAAGTAACATAGTAACATAGTTATTAAGGTTGAAGGGAGACTTTAAGTCCATCTAGTTCAACCAATATCCTATCCTAACCTGCCCTAACATGTTGATCCAGAGGAAGGCAAAAAAAACCCATGTGGCAAACAGTAAGCTTCACATTGGGGGAAAAAATTCCTTCCCGACTCCACATACGGCAATCAGCCTAGCTCCCTAGATCAACGCAATATTAAGGAAATTAGTGTATATACCCTGTAATATTATACTTTTCAAGAAAGGCATCCAGTCCCTTCTTAAATGTTATTAGGGAATCACTCATTACAACATCATATGGCAGAGAGTTCCATAGTCTCACTGCTCTTACAGTAAAGAATCCGCGTTTGTGAGTATGCTTAAACCTTCTTTCCTCCAGACGTAGAGGATGCACCCTTGTCCCCGTCACAGGTCTAAGAGTAAAAAGATCATTAGAAAGGTCTCTGTACTGTCCCCGCATATATTTATACATTGTAATAAGATCACCCCTAAGCCTTCGATTCTCCAAACTAAATAACCCCAAGTGTAATAACCTGTCTTGGTATTGCAGACCCCCTAGTTCCTTAATAACCTTGGTCGCTCTTCTCTGCACCCGCTCCAGTTCAGCTATGTCTTTCTTATATACCGGAGACCAGAACTGTACACAGTATTCTAAGTGTGGTCGCACTAGTGACTTATATAGAGGTAAAATTATGTTCTCCTCATGAGCATCTATGCCTCTTTTAATGCATCCCATTATTTTATTTGCCTTTGCAGCAGCTGTCTGACACTGGCCACTAAATGTGAGTTTGTCGTCCACCCATACACCCAGGTCTTTTTCTGTGACAGTTTTGCCCAGTGTTTTCCAATTAAGCACATAATTATACATCTTATTCGTTCTACCCAAGTGCATGACCTTACATTTATCCCCATTAAAGCTCATTTGCCATTTATCAGCCCAAGCTTCTAGTTTACATAAATCCTCCTGTAATATAAAATTGTCCTCCTCTGTATTGATTAGCCTGCAGAGTTTCGTGTCATCTGCAAATATTGAAATTCTACTCTCTATGCCCCCTACAAGGTCATTAATAAATATGTTAAAAAGAAGCGGGCCCAAAACTGACCCCTGTGGTACTCCACTGCTAACCGTGACCCAGTCCGAGTGTGCTCCATTAATAACCACCCTTTGTTTCCTATCCCTGAGCCAGCTCTTAACCCACCTACACATATTTTCCCCTATCCCCATTGTTCTCATTTTATGTATCAACCTTTTGTGTGGCACCGTATCAAACGCTTTTGAAAAATCCATGTACACCACGTCCACTGCATTCCCTTGGTCCAGTCCGGAACTTACCTCTTCATAAAAGCTTATCAGATTAGTCTGACAGGAACGGCCCCTTGTAAACCCATGTTGATATTGGGTCATGAGGTTATTCTTCTCCAGATACTCCAGTATAGTATCTCTTAGAAAACCCTCCAGGATTTTACCCACAGTTGAGGTTAAACTTACTGGCCTATAATTCCCGAGTTCAGTTTTTGTCCCCTTTTTGAATATTGGCACCACATTTGCTATACGCCAGTCCTGTGGTACAGACCCTGTTCTTATGGAATCTTTAAAGATTAAAAATAATGGTCTATCTATGACTGTGCTTAATTCCCGCAGTACTCGGGGGTGTATCCCATCCGGGCTCGGGGATTTGTCAATTTTAGTGATTTTTAGACGCCGCCGTACTTCCTGCTGGGTTAAGCAGGTGACATTTAATGGAGAATTTTTATCCCTGATCATGTTATCCGTCATGGGATTTTCTTGTGTAAATACTGTTGAAAAAAGTCATTTAGCATATTGGCTTTTTCCTCATCCTCATCCACCATTTCACCCAGACTATTTTTAAGGGGACCAACATTATCATTTTTTAGCTTCTTACTATTTATGTAGTTAAAGAATATTTTGGGATTATTTTTACTTTCTCTGGCAATGAGTCTCTCTGTCTCAATCTTTGCTGTCTTGATTTGCTTTTTACAGAATTTAGTTAATTTTCTGTATTTATTTAATGCCTCATCACTACCTACTTGCTTTAATTCTCTAAATGCTTTATTTTTGTCCCTTATTGCACCCCTTACAGCTCTATTTAGCCATAGTGGTTTCCTCCTATTTCTCGCATGTTTATTCCCATATGGTATATATTGTGCACAGGTCCTATTCAGGATGCTAATAAACGTCTCTCATTTTCTTTGTGTATTTTTATGTCTCAGGATATCGTCCCAGTTATTTGCACCAAGATCATCTCTCATCCGTTGGAAATTTGCTTTCCTGAAGTTTAGTGTCCTTGTAACCCCTCTACTACACATCTTATTAAAGGATACATGAAAACTTATTAATTTGTGATCACTATTACCCAAGTGACCCCCAACCCTTACATTTGGCCTGTTGGTTAATATTAGGTCTAGCAGTGCCCCCCCTCTTGTTGGGTCCTGAACCAGTTGTGAAAGGTAATTGTCTCTCCAAGTTGGCAAAAACCTATTACCTTTGCTGGAACTGCAGGTTTCGGTTCCCCAATGTATTTCAGGGTAGTTGAAGTCCCCCATAATAATGACTCCTCCTTGAGTCGCTGCTTCATTTATTTGCTTTATGAGGATATTCTCTGTTGCTTCCATTATTTTTGGAGACTTATAACAAACCCCTATCAGTAATTTATTATTTTTCCCCCTCCCTTTTTCTCTACCCACAGGGACTCTACATTTTCATTAGATTCATATATATTATCACGAAGGATGGGTTTTAAGGATGATTTTACATATAATGCACAAACAAGCAGTATTCAGCTCACCTCTCTTCACTCTGATGAAAATACCTACCTACATCTCCAGGGAGACCCTACTAATTTTTATAAAAGTAAAATGGATAAATTACTTCAGGATGGTTTGGAGGGGGGCATTTTTTCTCAGAAAATATATGAATATTTAAAAGTGGATTTTCCTATTATCCCCATTTATCATGCCCTCCCCAAACTCCATAAAGGTATCTTTCCACCACCATTCAGGCCTATTATATCAGGCATAGGTTCCCTTGGAGAAAAGCTGGGTGCTTGGATAGATCATTTTTTGCAATCTTTAGTCAGAGACATGCCAGGCTTTCTGAGAGACACCAAATCTTTAATAAATACCGTAATTTAAATTCTATCTCATGGCAAGCAGACTATATGTGGCTGACTTGTGATATTGTCAGCCTATATCCGTCTATACCACACTATGTAGCCACTATGTAGATTGTCTTCAGGTGTTTCTCAGGAAACATAGCTCTTATCCTCCACAGACTCAAAATTTTATTATTACAGCTATTAATTTTTTGTTGACACATAATTATTTTTCTTTTGATGGGGAATTCTTTCTTCAAAAGTGTTGCGTTAGCATGGGAGGCAAATTTTCCCCCTCCCTTGCTAACATTGTGGTCGCCATTTTTGAAGAACTTTACATTTTTGTTGATGATAATAGTTTTTCAGAACATATAATTTTTTATACATGTTATATTGATGATTTATTATTTATTTGGAAGGGAGATGTTGCTACAGCACATTCCTTCATAAATCATCTCAATCAAAATTCTTTCAACCTTAAATTTACTTTTCTAGTCCATCCGTATACCATCAATTATTTAGATGTGACTCTTTTTGGTAACCACAACATAATTGACATTCTTCCCTACCATAAGGAAACTGTCTCCCATTCCATTTTGTTAGCCAGCTCATGTCACCCTCCACATACGGTGAAAAATATCCCCATTGGAGAATTGATCAGACTTAAACGTAATTGTTCCAGGTCTGATCTTCTCCCACATGAAACTAATAAAGCTATTACTAAACTAAAACATAGGGGGTATTCTAACTGGTGTCTGAATAGAGCCCAAAAGATAGTGAATCAGATTGATAGATCGGATCTTTTTTCAGATCATCACAAAAAAAAATACAATATCAATCATCAATTAACTTTTTCTACCAATTTTTCTCCGCAGTTCAAGGATATTGTAAAAATAATACAAAAACATTTACCGATTTTATCACAGGATAATTTACTTTGTCATATTCTAGAAAAAAATAAAATTAATTTCGTAGCAAAAAGGGTGCCCAATTTAGCCCATATTTTGTCACCTAGTTTAGTAGTTAGTAATAATAATAAAAAAAAGTAATTCCAAAAATTGGTTATCATGTACTGGCTTTTTTGGCTGTGGGCATAATTTTTGCATTTCATGTAAACATGTCAAGAAATGCAAATCATTCACTTCTATGTTTACTGGTTTAACTTACAACATTAGGGATTTTATTAATTGTAATACCCCTAATGTTGTATATCTCATTGAATGTACTTCTTGCTCAATTCAATATGTAGGTTGTACGACTTGTCCTCTTAAACAGCGAATACGCAGACATATGTCGGATACATTAAATCCTTCTGCAGTGAATGTTTCTGCAGTCTCGAGGCACTTTATTACTATTCATAATAGGTGCCTGGATTCCCTTACATTCACTGGCATTGAAAAGGTGTACAAACCAACTAGGGGAGGGGACCACCGCAGAAAGATTCTCAATCGAGAGTCTTTCTGGATTTACAAATTGGGTACTAGAATACCGCATGGTATGAACAAGAGGAGAGATCTAATCATGCAGTATTCTTAGGCATCTCTTTCTCTTCCATGTTACCCCATTTTCCCCATTATAAAAGAAAAGGGAATATAAGCAGGAAGAGGGAAACAAAAGTAGGAAGAAGAAACAGGGAAAAAGAAAAAGAAAATGTTTTAGAATTTTTTTTTTTTTTTCTGTTTTTTTTTTCTTTTTTTTTCCTGTCAATAAGTTATATATAAATTGTTTGTAAATCGCAAGACTTTTGTTATAACACCATCAAAATATACTATGGCTTCTTTACTACATCAATGTGTGTTTTTTAATTGTTTTATATTATACACCAGTATTTTTTTTTCTTTTTCTTTTTTTTCTTTCTTTTTTCCTCCCTCTTTTTTTTAAATTTTTTTTTCGTCATTACAATTTTTTTTTGTGTGTTGGTCTCCATCTTTTGCACAGTTGATTTAATTTGGTTTTTTCATGTTAAATGAATGGGTGTGTTTTTCACCTAATTGATTCACCTGTTTTCTTGATGTGTTTAAATATTTGCTTGGAGACCTTTCTTACGCATTCCATGATTAAGCCCTCTTAGGGTGAAACGCGTAGGAAATTGCTCCCCTTCATATGCCTCTTTATGTCGTTTTTACCTGATGGTATGAAGATTTTTTATTCTCAATAAAGCAATTGTTATTTTATCTCCTGGAGACGCTGGAAAAATTCTTCTTTATTTTGATTTTACATATAAACACACGCCTCCCCCTCGCTTATTTGTACGGTCATTTCTGAACAGACTATAGCCCTGTAAATTAACTGCCCAGTCATGGCTCTCGTCCAGCCATGTCTCAGATATCCCCACCATGTCATAATTATGTTCCAACAACATTAACTCCAATTCCTCCATTTTGTTGGCAAGGCTTCTGGCATTAGTATACATGCACTTTATGTATCTCTCTGTACCTCTATTCTTTCTTAAATTATTAACTGTTCTAACCCCACCCCCCATGCCACCCCCACATTTCATTATTTGCGCCCAGGTCTCTATCTGCACTGTCTTCCCCTCCTATAAAAAGTTATACCCTCCCCCCCATCCCTAGTTTAAACACTCCTCCAACCTTCTAGCCATTTTCTCCCCCAGTACAGCTGCACCATCCCCATTGAGGTGCAGCCCGTCCCTAGCGTAGAACCTGTAGCCAACTGAGAAGTCGGCCCAGTTCTGCAGGAACCCAAACCTCTCCTTCCTACACCAATTCCTGATCCACTTATTAACCTCCCTAATCTCCCGTTGCCTCTCTGACGTGGCACGTGGTACAGGAAGTATGTCCGAAAATACCACCTTGGAGGTCCTTTAAGCTTACAGCCTAATTCCCTGAAATCATCTTTAAGGACCTTCCACCTACCTCTAACTTTGTATTTGTGCCAATGTGCTCCATGACCACTGGGTCCTCACCAGCCCCTCCCAGTAATCTGTCAACGCGATCAGCGATGTGTCGGACTCGAGCGCCAGGTAGGCAGCACACCGTTCGACGATCCCTGTCTTTGTGACCGATTTGCCCTATCTGTTCCCCTAATAATTGAGTCCCCCACTACCAGAACCTGTCTGGCCTGCCCTGCTCTCCTATTTCCCCCCTTACTGGAGCAGACACTCCTCTGGCTTTCAGAGGACATGCCTTGCTGCAGCAGTGCTACTCCTGCACTAACACTCCCCTCATCTGCCAACTTAGCAAACTTATTGGGGTGTGCCAGATCAGGACTAGCCTCCCTGGTGCTCTTCCCTCTACCCCGCCTTCTAACTGTCACCCAGCTAGCTGCTTCATTGTCCTGCAGCTCCAACCTAGCATCCCCCCCCTCATCTATCCCATTGAGCGTCTGCTCAGTGAGCAGAAGACTCCTTTCCATATTGTCTATGGATCTCAGTGTTGCCAGCTGCACATTTAGATCCAGTATCTGGGCTTCCAAATGCACAACGTGCTCACATCTCGCACAGCAGTATGCACCCTCGACCGGCTGTTCAAGGATTTCATCTGGCTTCTTGACCAAAAAGGGGGGGGGGGAGAGTAGAATCCCTTACCTCTTTGTACCTCTGGAACTTTCACCATGACTCCCTTCTGCTGAAGTTCGCGGACCTCAGACTTTAGAGCCAGTTGTTCTGTAGGTGAAGAACGAACGGGAGCCAAAATAAATCTGTTATTAGGTGTTTTCTGGAACTCAAATTTTAGCCCCGTCTTAATGATGCTCCGAATCCAATGGCTATTTGAAATATTTGTCCAGGCCGGATAGAACTGTAAAAGCCTGCCTCTGACCTGGTCCGGCAGTCATTGCGGTTTTCTGCGGTCACAGGAGGAATTGAACATATATCCTCTACCTTTCCTCCTGCTGCTGTCGTATCTGGTTTTCTCTCTATTTGACCTTCTTCGGTCAAACCACCTTCTATAAGAGTCCCGCCTGTATGAGGGTCTTCCCAAGTAAGGGAACTTTTTTTTGCTGTCACCCGCTATTTCCAATAGCTCATCTAGCACTGAGCCAAATAGATGTCCCCCTTCACATGGGATATTGCACAGCTTTGACCTGGCCTGCATGTCTCCTGGCCAACACTTCAGCCATATGGCTCTGCGGGCAGCATTAGACAGGGCCTCCGATCTGGCTGCTAGTTTTACGGATTCCGTTGACGTGTCTGAAAGAAGCGCTGCTGCACTCTGGATTATAGGAAGGGAGGATAGGATTTCTTCTCTCGGGACCTTGTCCCTGAGCTGTTCCTCTAGGTGGTCTAGCCACACCATCAGAGACCGGACTGTACGCGTGGCTGCAATAGCTGGCCTAAGAGATCCTGACGAAGTTTCCCAAGACCCCTTAAGGAACACATCAGCCCTTCTGTCTAGCGGGTCTTTTAAACTACCCAAGTCCTCGAATGGTAGAGAGGTTCTTTTACAAGCTTTGGCCACCGCCGCATCGAGCTTTGGGGCCTTATCCCATGCGGCTGACGCTGCTTCCTCAAACGGGTGCTTGGATCTTTCTGAATCGGGCTCCTCAATCCCCATAGTACTGTTCACCGCTTACACGAGCTGATTTATTTGGTCAAGTGGTAAGCATGAGCGACCTGCTCTGGCCTCTGAAGATGACAAGGATGAAGGGGATGAATCTGATTTTAGTTCCCCCGAGTCGCTTCCCGAATCTGAAATTGAGAACCCGGGTTCTTCCTCCCTAACCCGTCTTTGCTGTGATAGGGCTTTAACTGTACCCCTGACCTCCTGTCTGACCAACTCCCTCAGAGTGGTGGTCAGTTCTGGAGTCTCTTCCGCTACTAAGCTCCGAATGCACGGTGCACAGCTTTTTCCCGTGGCCATCAGGGAGTGGAACCCCACACTCAGCACACTCCCTGTATTTGGTTTTAGCGGAACTCTTTTTCCCCTGACAGATAAGGAGAGAGGGAACTTAAGGAGAGTGTCACGTGCCCCATCCTGAGTGACACGGCCAGCAGGCCGGTAACTGATACAACAGGACACGGCACGTGTAATTGTCCTATGTGACGTGGCCCGCAGGCCGGTAACTAATACAATAAGACAAGGGAATAGGGAAAACCTGGGTAACAATAACAATGGTGGCCCTGCGATAGGGAACGGGGAAGTGGAGACCTCCTGCACTCCCCTGAGTCAGTGTCTCTACACGCCTAATGTTCCCTAGGCCGGTTCTGCACCGGGCACCGATCAGGAACCTAAAAACCCTGACTCGCCCTGCACCTAAACCCTCACTAGGGAATTGGTCGGTGTTGAAACTAATCCCACCACTGCACTAAACACACATAAGGAAAAGTGACAAAACAGGGGAACACCACTTAGCTTTGCTCTGTTGCTTACGCTCTCAGCAACAGAGCCCACCACCTGCGTGCATCTTTTCCTCCCACCGTGTCCAGCAATGGAGTCCAGCACCTGAGTGCAGCTGTCCAGCCACAGAGTCCAGCATCTGAGTGCAGCTTCCAGCAAAAGAGCCCAGCAACTGAGTGCAGCTCTACACCATAGCTGCCACTCCACCAAGCTTTGCAAGAATTCTTCACTGACACCATAGCTGCCTGTTGTGAGTTCATTTTCCCCTTCACCATTGAGGTCTGATGAACTCCCTCTTCTGGTGAAGGAAGGTAGTGAGGCTGATTACCAAGCACCTGAGCTGGATGATGATGACTGGGTGACGGGAATTGCTGACTGGATATAAGGCAGCCGACGCCCTTCTGCCTTGCTGGTGATTCTCTGAGGGATTCTAGGAGACCAGTCTGATTCCTGCTCCTCAAAAGCTAAGTTTTCTGCTCTGCTTTTTGCATTTGTGTTTTGGTTTTGTTTTGCCTTGTTTTTCTGCATTTCTGCCATTCCCTGCTGGGGTGAGCTGAATTCCTTTTTGCTCTGTCTTCAGAAAATACCTGAGTATTGATATAGTCTTTTTGAAGCCTAGCGTCTTCAGGGCTTTTTTTCCCTATCAGTCTGTTGGCTCTTGTTTTGATAGGGTTTCGGCAGATTGCAGACAGCAGCTTTTCTATCCTGTCCTATTTAGTTAGCTTGGGCCCCATCATTTGCTCAGCCTATCTTTCTATCTGTGTGAGTGTTTTTTCATCTTGCTTCACCATCATTATATGTTGGGGGCTGCCTATTGCTTTGGGGTCTGCTCTGGGGCAGTTTAGATTTCCCTTTCTGTCTTTAGGCTATTTAGTTCTCCGGCTGTGATCGAGGGGTCTAGGGCACCGTAGGAACCCCCCACGGCTACTGCTAGTTGTTGTTGATAGGTTCAGGGGTCTGCAATCCGATAGCTGCCAACTTCCCTGGTTTTCTGGACTTAGCTAGTATTTCTGTTTTTGCCTCCTACGGTGACTCATTCATAACAGAATCACCAGCCATACCGCAGATCCTAGGGTACTCAATAGCAGAAAAGAATTGTAAAAAAAAAAAAGTGTGTATATTTTTTCCTCTATATCTCTGAGGCCGTAGGGGGAATTTTTTTCTCTCAATGGAGATAAAGCAATTGTCTGATCGTGTGGAGCAGCTCGCTGCGGAAGTGCGGGGAATTTCCGCCTACCTTGCTCATTCACATGCTGCTGAACCAAAGATCCCTACTCCTGATGTGTTTTTTGGGGATCGGTCAAAATTTTTGAATTTCAAAAATAATTGTAAATTATTTTTTGCCTTGAAGCCTAACTCGTCAGGGAGCTCCGCGCAGCAGGTTAAAATTGTCATCTCTTTGCTACGTGGCGATCCCCAGGATTGGATGTTTTCTTTGAAACCAGATGATCCTATTCTGACTAATGTGAACGCATTTTTTCAAGCCTTGGGGTTGTTGTATGACGAACCTAATGCTATTGATCAGGATGAAAAGACCCTGTTGGCATTGAGCCAGGGTCGAGATTCTGCAGAATTGTACTGTCAAAAATTCCGAAAGTGGGCGGTCCTTACTACCTGGAATGATTATGCCTTGGCAGCTCTCTTTCGGAAGGGTTTGTCAGAAGCCGTAAAAGATACTATGGTGGGATTTCCTGTTCCCTCTGGTCTTGACGATTCTATGTCATTAGCCATTCAGGTTGATCGGCGTTTACGTGAACGCAAGACTGCATGAGAGGTGTTGCCACCTGTTGAACAAGTGTCTGAACCTATGCAATGTGATAGAGTTTTGTCAGGGGAGCAACGTCAGGAGTTCAGAAGGCGTAATAAGCTGTGTTTTTTTGTGGAGATGCCTCGCATATTATTTCTGTCTGTCCTAAACGAGAGAAACGTTTTGCACACACGTTTTCTGTGGGTGGTGTTCAACCTAAGTTTCTTCTGGCAATTACTCTGATCTGCTCCCTGTCCACATTTTCCGCCAAGGCTTTTGTGAATTCGGGAGCAGCCCTGAACCTAATGGACTTGGATTTTTCTAAACGTTGTGGATTTCTGATGACACCTCTGCGGACGCCTATCCCTTTGAGGGGGATTGATGCTACTCCTTTGGCGAAAAATAAACCTCAGTTTTGGACCCAGGTGGTAATGCGGGTCGCCCCAGACCATCAAGAAAATTGCAGATTTCTGGTGTTGCATAATTTGCATGATACCATTGTTCTGGGGTTTCCCTGGTTGCAAATTCATAATCCAGTTTTGGATTGGAAATCTGTGTCTGTGATGAGTTGGGGTTGTCGGTGTGCCCTTAGTGAGGCTCCAGTTTTTTCCACCTCTCCTCAGTCGCATGATGTTCCTGACTATTTGGCGGACTTTTATGATGTATTTAGTGAGAATGAGTCTGTGTCTTTGCCTCCTCATAGGAGTTATGACTGTGCATTTGAACTGAGCCCGGGGTGTAAATTTCCCAAGGGTCGGCTCTTCAATTTATCTGTACCCGAGCACGAGGCTATGCGATCCTATATTAAGGAGGCGTTGGAGAAGGGTCATAATAGACCATCCTCTTCACCCTTAGGTGCTGTTTTTTTTTTTTCATGGTCAAAAAGGATGGTTCATTAAGGCCTTGTATTGATTATCGTTCCCTCAACAAAATTACTATTAAATATCAGTATCCGTTACCCCTGATTTCAGATCTATTCTCCAGAGTTAAAGGTGCTTGCTGGTTTACCAAGCTTGACCTCAGGGGGGCATATAATCTTATCCGCATTAAGCATGGGGATGAATGGAAGACAGCGTTTATTACTCCGGAGGGACATTTTGAGTACCTGGTGATGCCTTTTGGGCTCACTAATGCCCCTTCTGTTTTCCAGTGCTTCATGAACGACATTTTCCGAGACTTTGTGGATAAATTTTTGATTATCTATCTGGATGATATTTTGATCTTCTCCAAGGATTGGGATTCTCATGTGGAACATGTTCGGACTGTGTTCCGGATCTTGAGGGAGAATTCCCTGTATGTCAAAGGATCGAAATGCCTTTTTGGGGTACAGAGGATTTCATTTTTGGGATTTATTTTGTCTCCGTCAACTATTGAAATGGACCCGGCCAAGGTACAGGCCATTTATGATTGGGTTCAGCCCACTTCTTTGAAGGCCCTCCAGAAGTTTTTGGGTTTTGCTAATTTTTATCGGAAATTTATAGCAAAATTTTCTAGTATTGCCAAGCCATTGACTGATCTGACTAAGAAGGGTGCTGATGTGTTGAATTGGTCTCCGGATGCTGTTTCTTCCTTACAGGAGCTGAAGCGAAGATTCACTTCTGCCCCGGTTTTGCGGCAACCTGATGTCTCACTCCCGTTCCAGGTAGAGGTGGACGCTTCTGAGATTGGTGCAGGAGCTGTTTTGTCCCAAAAGGATCCTGTAACATCTAAAATGAATCCCTGTGCTTTCTTTTCCCGAAAGTTCTCTCCATTTGAACGTAACTATGATGTGGGGAATCGGGAACTGTTAGCCATGAAATGGGCATTTGAGGAGTGGAGACATTGGTTGGAGGGAGCTAAACATCAAGTCGTGGTCCTCACTGACCACAAGAATTTGATTTACCTGGAGTCGGCCAAACGCTTGAACCCTAGACAGGCTAAGTGGGCCTTGTTTTTTACACGCTTTGATTTTGTGGTCTCTTTTCTTCCTGGCACTAAGAATGTCAAAGCTGACGCTCTCTCTAGGAGCTTCTTTGCTGATTATCCTGTGGTGACCAAGCCTGCTACCATCTTAGGCGAAGGGGTAGTTCTTTCTGCCATCTCGCCCAATTTGAGACGTGCTCTGGAAGAGTTCCAGGAGGACAAACCTGAGCATTGTCCCAGTGGAAAGTTGTATGATCCTGACCAGTGGAAGAAGAGAGTGATGTCTGAAGTTCATTGCTCTGCATTGGCTGGTCATCCAGGTATTTTTGGTACTAGAGATCTGGTGAGTCGGTCTTTTTGGTGGCCCGCCTTGTCTCGTGATGTCAGGAATTTTGTGCAGTCCTGTGGGACTTGCTCCTGGTCTAAACCTTGTTCTCGCTCTAGTGGGTTGTTGATGCCTTTGCCGGTCCCCAGGAGGCCATGGACCCTTATTTCAATGGATTTCATCTCTGATATGCCTGTCTCTCAGAGAATGACTGTTATTTGGGTGATTTGTGATAGGTTCTCTAAGATGGTTCATCTTGTACCACTCCCTAAGTTGCCATCTTCCTCTGAGTTTGTGCCCCTGTTTTTGCAACAGGTGGTTCACTTGCACGGGATTCCTGAGAACATTGTATCTGACAGAGGAGTTCAGTTTGTGTCTAGATTTTGAAGGACTTTCTGTTCCAAGCTGGGAATTCAGCTGTCCTTTTCCTCTGCTTTTCACCCTCAGACCAATGGGCAGACGGAGAGAACAAACCAGACCTTGGAGTCGTATTTGAGATGTTTTATTTCCGCTGATCAGGATGATTGGGTTTCATTTTTGCCCTTGACCGAATTTGCTTTAAATAATAGAGCTAGTTCTGCCACTTTGATGTCACCTTTTTTTTGTAACTTTGGGTTTCATCCTCGATTTTCTTCAGGGCAGGTGGAGCCTTCTGCCTGCCCAGGTGTTGACACTGTGGTGGAGAGAATGCACCAGATCTGGGACCAAGTGGTGGATAAGTTATCTCTCTCCCAGGAAAAGGCCCAGCGGTTTTCCAACCGACATAGGACCATTGGTCCCCAGTTTAAGGTTGGTGATATGGTTTGGTTATCATCAAAAAATATCGCTATGAAGGTGGCTTCTCCTAAGTTTAAGCCTAGATTTATTGGACCTTACAAGATTTTGGAGATTATTAATCCGGTCTCTTTTCGTTTGGCTCTTCCTGTCACATTTAAAATCCATAATGTGTTCCATAAATCTTTGTTGAAAAGGTTTGTTGAACCTGTTGTTCCGGGGGTGGCACCTCCAGACCCTGTATTGGTTGAAGGTAACATGGAATATGAGGTAGAGAAAGTACTGGATTCCTGTCTGGCTAGACGGAGACTCCAGTATTTGGTTAAGTGGAAGGGTTATGGTCAGGAGGATAATTCCTGGGTCTCTGCCTCTGATATTCATGCCAAAAGATTGGTGCGTGCCTTTCATCGGGCTCACCCTGATCGCCCTGGTGGCATGGATGAGGGTTCGGTGACCCCTCCTCAAGAGGGAGGTACTGTTGTGAGTTCTTTTTCCCATTCTCCATTGAGGTCTGATGAACTCCCTCTTCTGGTGAAGGAAGGTAGTGAGGCTGATTACCAAGCACCTGAGCTGGATGATGATGACTGGGTGACGGGAATTGCTGACTGGATATAAGGCAGCCGACGCCCTTCTGCCTTGCTGGTGATTCTCTGAGGGATTCTAGGAGACCAGTCTGATTCCTGCTCCTCAAAAGCTAAGTTTTCTGCTCTGCTTTTTGCATTTGTGTTTTGGTTTTGTTTTGCCTTGTTTTTCTGCATTTCTGCCATTCCCTGCTGGGGTGAGCTGAATTCCTTTTTGCTCTGTCTTCAGAAAATACTTGAGTACTGATATAGTCTTTTTGAAGCCTAGCGTCTTCAGGGCTTTTTTCCCTATCAGTCTGTTGGCTCTTGTTTTGATAGGGTTTTGGCGGATTGCAGACAGCAGCTTTTCTATCCTGTCCTATTTAGTTAGCTTGGGCCCCATCATTTGCTCAGCCTATCTTTCTATCTGTGTGAGTGTTTTTTCATCTTGCTTCCCCGTCATTATATGTTGGGCGCTGCCTATTGCTTTGGGGTCTGCTCAGGGGCAGTTTAGATTTCCCTTTCTGTCTTTAGGCTATTTAGTTCTCCGGCTGTGATCGAGGGGTCTAGGGCACCGTAGGAACCCCCCACGGCTACTGCTAGTTGTTGATAGGTTCAGGGGTCTGCAATCCGATAGCTGCCAACTTCCCTGGTTTTCTGGACTTAGCTAGTATTTCTGTATTTGCCTCCTACGGTGACTCATTCATAACAGCTGCCACTCCACCATGCTTTCCACGAACTCATCGCTGACACCATAGCTGCCACTCCACCAAGCCATGCAAGCCCTCCTTGCAAACACCATAGCTGCTACTCCAGCACTCTGACTGGGCTGCCTGTGACTCTCCTTCAGCTCCATTCTTTACCCAGGCTTGCTTGCAAATGAGGAACTATCACCAACAGTGATTACCACACCTGATACTCCTTTATAGAGCAATCACACCTGTTACTTAATCACGTGCACAACTAAGGTAACCAGAGTGCAATGACCCTAATGGCCACCAGGGGGAAAACTACAACTGAAATCACCACAGTGCAATGACCCTAATGGCCACCGGGGCAAAAGCACCTTTGGCTCACAGCCAAAGGGAAAAAAAAGGTTACTTTGTGCATGTAATCTGTCAGATCCAACCTGGATCAGGACAGGGAGACAATATATCACCAACTGAACTTTCTCAGAGATCACTTACCCACGGCCTGTAAGTGAGTGGTACCGTAGTCTGCGGGGGTGTCCTTCCCAGCTGATGATGTGTCTCTGCGGCCTGAGGACTTGCCGGATTTAGACTTCTGACTGGTCTTAGCTCCTACAAGGCGGCTACTGCCACTAGACCGCCGTTGGGGTGCTGATCCATGGGGTTTCTCTGAGAGAAGCTGCTGCGGGTGCTCCGGCGAACGCTGTTGCTGCTGCATCTCCTCCGGTGAATCCATTTTAGGAAATGGGCCTGGAAGCACCTGGACGCCATTGCAGCTCCATTAAATAGCCGGCCTCCCCCAATGGTACCCACCCCGGATGGGGCCAGCAGGCAAATCCAGGTGGCCTGCTCGATACTATAATGTGAGCTGGGAATGCGCCCCCCCGAGACCACGCCCCTGCTAGATTACGTCCATACACCGGGCAGCATCCTCTCCTGGTGCTTACCCGGCCAGGTGCAGCGTCCTGCTGCCCAGAAGGGACCAGCGCCGCAGCCCCCACAGCGCATGCCCGGCCGTGTCATCGGACCGCACCGCCAGCCGCATCATCAGGGGCCGCCCCCTTCTGTCGCGTTACTCCGGCTGCGTCTCCACGGCGGCGGGCACACGCCGAGACCGCACCACCGCTCTCACCGCACAGCCGGAGCACCGCACGGCCAACCAACACCCGCAAGAGGCAGGAGCACCCGCCCTGGACCCCGCCAGCCGGCACAGACGCGAGGCAAAATGGTCCCCTTGCATATACTCACTGGTACACACGGCGACGGGCCCCTTAAGTCAACCCTCCCCGTGGAGGGTGCTTTGTCCTTCTGCCGCCTCACCAGCAGGCCCCCTGCCTTGGGCGCTTCCAGGACCCCAGACAGACCGAGGCAGGGGATCCCCGCTGCCTAGGTCGGCCTGCCGGACCTGGTCATATCCTCTTCATCCTAAGGTATGTCTGAGAAGGATCTCCCTGTCAGGGATAGGAAACCAACTGAGGCGAGGGAGAGGGCTGTCCTTTTATGTCTGCAGTTTACTGTCCCTGAAGGGCGGATCCCCTCTCTCGTGGTGCTGTCGTGGCGACTGAATAAATCCTCAGTACCCTTATTCCTTAAAAGGATTCTTCAAGAATGTGATAAAATGGCCCCAAAACATATTTCAAACTGCAACCCATTTTAATCATGTCAGGATGGGTTGCAGACTGTAAAAACACCATTCGAGATGAGTCTCAACTGACTGAAGAGCAGCATTGTGAGCAAACATACCTCACTCAAGCAAGGTGCACGACTCTAACATAAGAAGAAATAAATCTCCTTGGCTGACTTGGAACAGTGTTTTTTTTTTTCTCCAGCTTCATCTTCCATGCTTATCTGTAAATCTGGTCTGTTCAATCATGCTGATTGCTTCATAGCAGGGCAAGGAGACTGCCTGAGAAGAATTGATATACACATAAGCATGGAGGACAATGAAGCTGGAAAAATAAACCTATGTGCTCACTCAGTGAGATTTATATTTTTCTCATGTCACAGCTCTGTTCCAGGGTTGCGTGAGGTATGTTTGCTCAGGATTCTGCTCTTCAATTCAGTTGATATTTGTCACGAGCAGTGTTTATTTAGTTTACAACCTTTAATGACATGTGACTAGTAGGGGTTGCAGTTTGAAAAATGTAATTTGGGCAGGTTTGGACTGTTACACCGGGAAATCCCTCAGTGCACCCTTGAGCTAGAGTGCACTAAACGCAGTCTCGCATAGTATGAGGCAGAGGCAGAAGGGTCCTCACAGGTCCCAGCGCTAGTTACAGCTGCACGAAAAAGAGGAAATGTTCCAGCTTCTGGTAAAATTTTCAGAGTAATCTTTATTCCTTCAAAAAACAATTAAAAATATAATGGACAAGAACAGGAGCAAGCCAACCAACCAAGACCATATCCTGGAACCAAAAAACAGACTTCAGTAGACACAGGCCATCCTGGCTCTCTTTCTCACTGTATGTCTATTCTAGGGTTGCATCAAGGAGCTCAGAGACAGCTGACGCACGAGCGGGGCGCCATTTCTTCCCATCTTAAGGTGCCAACCTCTTCAAATAGACAAGTGCACAGCAAGGGTTGTACTTAGGGCCAGCACATCCCTTCTCACCTCGACCTAGCATGAATGGTTATCATCTGTAGCACCCCCTTTTCTGCAGGCACCTATATGCTACAACTTATTTATCTACAGACGTTTCAGGTTTTGATATACCCTGGGCAATTGGGAATTGGTCCTTTGTTTGAGGCTTTAGAATTTGGACTATAGTCGTCTGATATTTCTCCTCTGGTTAGTCCTTTATTGTCAGGATATGGTGGCACTTGAATATAAACAGTAGTTGCTATCTACTATACTACTGTATTGGACCTTAGGCAATCTAATATATACTTACCTTGTAATGTGTTCACATCCTGTTCCATCCAGACGTCTCCTGATCCCAGAATTCCAAGTGGCAGAAGTTCACCAACCGCCATATTGGGACACCCAAGTGATGGGTGTCTCAATATGGAAAATGCTGGTGGTAACAACCTCTTGCGCAGTATGCACCACAGTGGAGATACTAGACAAGGGGCAGAGCACATGGGGTACACAGGTCAAAGAAGAGATGACATGAGAGGAGAAGACAGCAAATGGGGGAGAGAGAAAGTGCACAGGGGTGAGAGAGACAGAGCACGAGGGAGGAGACAGCTCAAACGGGACAGCACATGAGGGGAGAACACAGCACAGGAAGGAGAGAGACAGCAGACAAGGGAGATAGCACTTGGGGTAGACAGGTCAAAGAAGAGAGCACAGACGGGAGAATTCAGCGCATGAGGAAAGAGAGAATGGATAGGTGGGTGAGCACATGGGGGGGGAGAGATGCTCAACGCTGCAAAGCCTCCCCCCATCGTGACATTACCACGCTCCATCTAGTACTATCTATAATTTATAAGCCTACTTTCTGTCCTCTCTAGCCCTTTGTATATGTTTACTGAAACACAATATATCTTGCAGGTTGCACTTTTCACCTTTTTGGGTAAAAAAATGTTTTTATATTAATTAATAAAGGTTATATTTTATTTGAAGGGTATTTGTTAGTTAGCCTGATACTGCTACTGTGCAGGGCACCAGGGTGGCACTATGGGACTTTTATTCGTCATCTAGCGCAGTGTGGAAAAAACTGGGGAAGGTGCTCTAGAAGTAATCTACCATACATGTTTGTGTGTTCCATTCTGGAGAGATGAGTCGGGAGTGGACCAAAGTCATAGCAAGCTGCATCGGATGAAAAAGAAAAGTTAAAAATAATTACTTCAATTGGAGATGTCACTGGTGAGTCACAACATTACCTGTACACTTACACTATAAATTATCTACTGCGCTTCATTGTATAACTGTCACTGGTGATCACTATATTACCTGTACATTATACACTATATACAGAGCTCCTGTGTATAATATCACTGGTTATCCCTGTATTACCTGTACACTGACACTATATACAGAGCTCCTTTGTATAATGTCACTGGTGATCCCTGTATTACCTGGACACTGACACTATATACAGAGCTCCTTTGTATAATGTCACTGGTGATTCCAGTACTACCTGTACATTATACACTATATACAGGTCTCCTGTGTATAATGTCACTGGTGATCCCTGTACTACCTGAACATTATACACTATGTATAGAGCTCCTTTGTAATGCCACTGGTGATCACTGTATTACCTGAACATTATACACTATGTATAGAGCTCCTTTGTAATGCCACTGGTGATCACTGTATTACTTGAACATTATACACTATGTATAGAGCTCCTGTGTAATGTCACTGGTGAACACTGTATTACCTGTATACCCTACACACTATATACATAGCTTCTGTGTATAAAGTCACTGGTGATCTCTGTATTACCTGTATACTATACACTATATACACAGCTCCTGTGTATAATATCACTGGTGGCAAAATTAGTGTTAGTACTGTAGTTTTTGTTAATGATAAGTATGGTGGTAATATATTTGGTCACTATGTGGTAGTAATATGTGGTGTGGCAACATGTGACCCTTGTATGTGGTAAAATTCAGTCACTGTGGGGGTAAATACAGTATGTGGTCTGTCATGGTATGGCGCGTATTTGTTTCTTGTGTATGGTATTATTGGTATATTTGATTGTGTTGTGTAAGGTGGTCACTTGTTCTCTCTGATAGTAATAAGAGGAAAATTCTTTATTTCCATAAGAATTTGATAACCTGAAGCCACGTTCACACATTCAGTACTTGGTCAATATTTTACATCAGTATCTATAAGCCAAAACCAGGAGGTAAAATACTGACCAAATACTGAACGTGTGAATGAGGCCTGACAGTTTCCTTTTTTTTATTGCTTCCAACAATCTCCTTTCTTTTGTTTTCTGTTTAACAAATTTCCATAAAATCATTTAAGCCCCCGTCACACACAGTGATCTTGCTAGCGAGATCGCTGCTGAGTCACAAGTTTTGTGACACAACAGCGATCTCACCAGCGAGATCACTGTGTGTGACAGCGATCAGCGACCGGCCCCCCTCCCGGGTATCGCTGATCGTGCTCGAATGCCCTGGACATTTTTTTGATCGTTGGTCTCCCGCTGGCCAGCACGCATCGCTGCGTGGGGCAGGCGGGAGAGCAACGACCAGCGAGCAGGAGCTGGTAACCAAGGTAAACAGTGGGTTTCTAAGAGCGGCACTTAGAAACCCTCTGTGTACCTTAGTTACCAGCGCGCTGGTGAAGGGAGCTGGTAACCAAGGTAAACAGCAGGTTTCTAAGCGCCACGCAGCGCTTAGAAACCCGCTGTTTACCTTGGTTACTAGCTCCCTGCACCAGCGCGCTGGTAACTAAGGTACACAGCGACGCGAGCGCTCGTTGTTGCTGGTGCTGATCGCTGGTGAAGCTGTCTGTTTGGCAGCTCACCAGCGATCATGTAGCGACACACCAGCGATCCTGACAAGTTCATATCGTTGTCGGGATCGCTGGTGAGTCGCTATGTGTGACGGGGCCCTTAGGTTGGTCAAAGATAAGAAAATCAGCAGGCGAATCGTCTAGGGACTACTTTCTTCTCCTGGATTAATTGTCCCACTAATCCTGTTAATACCTTCCTGTGGGGTCTCGCTCACGAGCGTATAACGTGGTCGAGTGCTATGTTTAATTGTATGGCACTTTGCCCAATACTATGGGACGGTGCAGATCTGCGATTAATTTTTCATGCTGATTCGGCAAGCTGCATCGGCTCACAGGCACCCATACAAGTCTATGGATATGTGTGAAACATCGGACTGCATCGCTAACACAGACAATGGAGAAGATGGAGAAATTATGTTCTCCATTTCCACACTTGTGCTGCCATTCTCTCTTGCAAGAAAATCGGAGCACGGTGCACTGACACTCGGATCAAATTCTGACAAGCGTTTGATCCGACAGTGTTTGCATAATTGGCCCAATTCCCATGACAGAATCATCAGCCATGTGACCTCAGCCTGAGAGTCAGTTACAGTACATGATTTGCAAAAGTGGCATTACCGCCGGATCTTTGCCTCCCTGACAATTTGTCGTAAGCCGATGTACACACCACAGCTTTATCAGTGCCCCGCACATGTTCATGGAGGAGGCTGTGGTGACGTAGGACGCAGCCATCCTCATGATCGCACCAGCAATTGTGCCATTTACATGATTGACAGCAGCTGCAGCACCTAAATGATTAACAGCAGTGACCGGAGCTCGTCCCTCTGTTGCTGTTACAGGCAGATGCCAGATAAATAACCATACCTTCCTCCTGAACTCAGTGGGACAATCCCAAATTTGGGGAGCTATCCCTATGTCTAGGGAGAGCAGCGATAACAGATGCCTACTTTGTAGTTTTGCTGAAAGACTCTAGATCCCTGCTATCAAGCAGCATTCTGGTTCTAGAAACGTAATATCTCCCAAATGTAAGTCCATGAGGAAATTCGGAGTCAGATTGTACTGTGGAAATCACTTTAACAAAATTTCACATTTCTGAAAGTTTCACGCTCCACCACAAGATGGCGTCCGAAATTACTATTTGTTAATGAAGCGGCCATCTTTATTCACCTCCCACTTTAGGGTGGACCAACATGGCGGCCTGTATTTCACCGAAAGCCGGAAGATTTACAGGAAGTGTCATAGAAGATTGCACAGCGATGGCTGCTCGTGTGTGTTACGTGCTGCTCCTGTCCGTGCTGCTGGCGGCGGCCGTGTCTCCGGGCCGGGGTGAGAAGTAACAGCGGTTATATTACTGCAGTGACTGACGGAGGGGCGGGATACCTGCGGGCACTTCCGGTCTGGGGTCCCTGTCACCTGGTGGTCACTGTCTGTGTGCAGAGGCCGTGCACTAATATGGCGGCTGTAATGCAGACTATTCTATATGGCCAGTGTAGGTGTTGCAGTCCGGGTGCATTGGGGCAGCTTTATAATGGGGGTCACTGTGTGTGCACTGCCCCTGCTAGGGTCAGACGGCGGCATGATGGAGGAGCCGGGGCGGCCTTTAGTGTAGCAATCTCCCCTAATGTAAATCTGTTTATGATTCACTTTCGCAAAACATCCCGGGCGTTTTATAGAGGTCGGCCACTCCCTTTTAAATAATGCGGGCCTCCTGATGTAACGCGCTGTTATGACGGTGCCAAGTTCCCAGGGCTGCAGCCGATCAACGGCGGACACAGTTATACCATGTGAGCGCTGCAGCCGATCGGCGGCAGACACGGTTATACCATGTGAGCGCTGCAGCCGATCAACGGCAGACACGGTTATACCATGTGAGCGCTGCAGCCGATCAACGGCAGACACGGTTATACCATGTGAGCGCTGCAGCCGATCAACGGCAGACACGGTTATACCATGTGAGCGCTGCAGCCGATCAACGGCAGACACGGTTATACCATGTGAGCGCTGCAGCCGATCAACGGCGGACACGGTTATACCATGTGGGCGCTGCAGCCGATCGGTGGCAGACTCGGTTATACCATGTGAGCGCTGCAGCCGATCAGCGGCAGACACTGTTATACCATGTGAGCGCTGCAGCCGATCAGCGGCAGACTCGGTTATACCATGTGAGCGCTGCAGTCGGTCAGCGGCGGACACGGTTATACCATGAGAGCGCTGCAGCTGATCGGCGGCGGACACGGTTATACCATGAGAGCGCTGCAGCCGATCGGCGGCGGACTCGGTTATACCATGAGAGCGCTGCAGCCGATCGGCGGCAGACTCGGTTATACCATGAGAGCGCTGCAGCCGATCGGCGGCAGACTCGGTTATACCATGTGAGCGCTGCAGCCGATCGGCGGCAGACTCGGTTATACCATGTGAGCGCTGCAGCCGATCAGCGGCGGACACTGTTATACCATGTGAGCGCTGCAGCCGATCAACGGCAGACACGGTTATACCATGTGAGCGCTGCAGCCGATCAACGGCGGACACGGTTATACCATGTGGGCGCTGCAGCCGATCGGTGGCAGACTCGGTTATACCATGTGAGCGCTGCAGCCGATCAGCGGCGGACACTGTTATACCATGTGAGCGCTGCAGCCGATCAGCAGCAGACTCGGTTATACCATGTGAGCGCTGCAGTCGGTCAGCGGCGGACACGGTTATACCATGAGAGCGCTGCAGCTGATCGGCGGCGGACACGGTTATACCATGAGAGCGCTGCAGCCGATCGGCGGCGGACACGGTTATACCATGAGAGCGCTGCAGCCGATCGGCGGCAGACTCGGTTATACCATGTGAGCGCTGCAGCTGATCAGCGGCTGCTATTGGACCGCTCCCTCATACGAATGTCAGACTAGTGGAAGGATCGCTCCGCAGTCCAGCAGCGGCCGCTGACTAGACGTGGGACGCTCGTGATCTGACCTGTTATGTGGCTCTGACCTCGCTGGACCGGCAGCAACGTTTTTTTTACAAATGGCGTAACTTTAACGTAAAAGATTCCCTTTAAGTTAAAGTTACGCCATTTGTAAAAGGTACAAGACAATAACTAAGTCATTTTTTTTTTTTTATGTTTTGCAGTATTCATTTCCTTTGTTTTCGGGCCAGATTCTTTATTGAATGGGACACGTGGCTCTTAAATGTTGCGCAAAATGAAAAATGGTTTTTATTTTTGTCTTGAACCTGTTTTGGAAGTCTTCAGCCACATATTCCCCACACAGTGCGCCAAAATAAAAAACCCGAAATATCAAGACTGTAAAATAACCCCTGGTGTGGGAACACTGACCCAAAAGGCTTTACAGTGCCTACAAGTAGTATTCAACCCCCTGCAGATTTAGCAGGTTTGATAAGATGCAAATAAGTTAGAGCCTTCAAACTTCACACAAGAGCAGGATTTATTAACAGATGCATAAATCTTACAAACCAAAAAGTTATGTTGCTCAGTTAAATTTTAATAAATTTTAAACATACAAGTGTGGGTCAATTATTATTCAACCCCTAGGTTTAATATTTTGTGGAATAACCCTTGTTTGCAATTACAGCTAATAATCGTCTTTTATAAGACCTGATCATGCCGGCACAGGTCTCTGGAGTTATCTTGGCCCACTCCTCCATGCAGATCTTCTCCAAGTTATCTAGGTTCTTTGGGTGTCTCATGTGGACTTTAATCTTGAGCTCCTTCCACAAGTTTTCAATTGGGTTAAGGTCAGGAGACTGACTAGGCCACTCCAACACCTTGATTTTTTGCCTCTTGAACCAGGCCTTGGTTTTCTTGGCTGTGTGCTTTGGGTCGTTGTCTTGTTGGAAGATGAAATGACGACCCATCTTAAGATCCTTGATGGAGGAGCGGAGGTTCTTGGCCAAAATCTCCAGGTAGGCCGTGCTATCCATCTTCCCATGGATGCGGACCAGATGGCCAGGCCCCTTGGCTGAGAAACAGCCCCACAGCATGATGCTGCCACCACCATGCTTGACTGTAGGGATGGTATTCTTGGGGTCGTATGCAGTGCCATCCAGTCTCCAAACGTCATGTGTGTGGTTGGCACCAAAGATCTCGATCTTGGTCTCATCAGACCAGAGAACCTTGAACCAGTCTGTCTCAGAGTCCTCCAAGTGATCATGAGCAAACTGTAGACGAGCCTTGACATGACGCTTTGAAAGTAAAGGTACCCTACGGGCTCGTCTGGAACGGAGACCATTGCGGTGGAATACGTTAATTATGGTATTGACTGAAACCAATGTCCCCACTGCCATGAGATCTTCCCGGAGCTCCTTCCTTGTTGTCCTTGGGTTCGCCTTGACTCTTCGGACAAGCCTGGCCTCGGCACGGGAGGAAACTTTCAAAGGCTGTCCAGGCCGTGGAAGGCTAACAGTAGTTCCATAAGCCTTCCACTTCCGGATGATGCTCCCAACAGTGGAGACAGGTAGGCCCAACTCCTTGGAAAGGGTTTTGTACCCCTTGCCAGCCTTGTGACCCTCCACGATCTTGTCTCTGATGGCCTTGGAATGCTCCTTTGTCTTTCCCATGTTGACCATGTATGAGTGCTGTTCACAAGTTTGGGGAGGGTCTTAAATAGTCAGAAAAGGCTGGAAAAAAGAGATAATTAATCCAAACATGTGAAGCTCATTGTTCTTTGTGCCTGAAATACTTCTTAATACTTTAGGGGAACCAAACAGAATTCTGGTGGTTTGAGGGGTTGAATAATAAATGACCCTCTGAATAAACTTTTCACAATTTAAAAAAAAATTAAACAAAGAAATAACATTCTTTTTTGCTGCAGTGCATTTCACACTTCCAGGCTGATCTACAGTCCAAATGTCACAATGCCAAGTTAATTCCGAATGTGTAAACCTGCTAAATCTGCAGGGGGTTGAATACTACTTGTAGGCACTGTATAAGCTGAACGTGAATCCTAAAGAGGGAAAATGCCCGGACTAAAGACAGCTCGGTAAATATTAAAAGATTTATATTTTATTGACTAGTAAAAAAGTTTCTATAAAAATCCAAAGTCCTGACACCCAAATGCATACAATGGGGGGCGAGAGACTGAGGGGACCCCACAATAGTGTATAAACACTACCCAAGCTGAGTGAAGAATTCATCAGATAGTATATTTATAATAATACATACTCAGCTAAGGCAAGTGAAAATTAGCATAAAAAGCACAAAAAACCCTAGTGTGAACTAACCCGAATACCCATTCAGCTAAGGTAAGTGGACATATGTACATCGACATACATGGATGCTAAAAAACGCTGAAAATCAGTAGGAAAAAAAAAAACCAGGTTTTGCTGCGTTTATTGTACCAAAACCTGATTCTATAGAATAGGACTTTTTTTTCCAGTTTTCAGCACTAAACTTTATCATGCGTAAGAGACAAATCTAGCATGCCAAAACACAAAAAACACGCATCAAGAACATGGTTTTTTTTCCAGCAGCTTCTTTCCTGCCAAGAGATCAGGTTTTGCTTCAGAAAAAAAAACACTAAAAAAAAAAAAGCCTAGTGTGAACTTAGCCTTATTCTAAGTATATTATCTGATAAATCTTTCACTCAGCTCGGGTAGTGTTTATATTATACTATTGTGGGGTCCCCCCTCAGTCTGTTGCCCCCACATTTTATGTATTTGTGTGTCAGTACTTTGGATTTTTATGGAAACTTTACTATTCAATAAAATATATTTAAATGTACTGAGAGGACTTTGGTCCTGGATTCACAGTGAAACCAGGCGTACCGAAATTCACTTGGTGGAGGACCAGGGTGCATTTTCATAAAAAATATTACAACTCTCGAAAAAGGCACAATTGATGAATCGGCCACAAATATCTAGAAGACAGAACCCATGCTCACTGTGGAGAACATATAATATAAATGCGAGGAAATCGACTTAACCCCCTCCAGCCCCCTCCCTCAAGAACCCCCACCCACAAATTAAAAGTAGAATTTTCACACGCAAAAATATATCCGACTGCTTGTGTTGTAACAGACCTCTATAAGCTAGGACATATGCTACTCTCTTAAGGGGGTTGTATATCCAATTTTTTCTTTATTTTGGGACGGTGTGGTGGAAGGAGGGTCTCTAACTGGCATAAACAAAGTAAAGTGACACCTCACCTTTCCTCTTCCACCTCCTGTTCCCGTGCTTCCCTAACTCTCCGCTGGTCTCTACTTTATGGTCCCTCTTGAGACACAGGAAATGCCACTTAGCCAATCACTGGTCACGGTGGTGACACGCCTCAGCCAGTGATTGGACAAGCAGCTTATTCCTGTGTATCAGGAAGGTGAGACCTGCGGAGTCCCATTGGTAGTAGCGCTGCAGAAGGTGAAGGAGAGGAGTCTGGAGATGAGGTGGTAACGGGTGTTTTATTGTTTTTTGCTGCCGTAATCCATCTTATCGGCAGCACATTGTCTCATGGAGATGTGCTGCTGATAACATGAGGGGGGCAGAGAATGATGCTGTTGGCCATAGTTTGGGCCCCCCATTGTTCATCAGCCTGTGTAAACAGGGACTGTGCTGTGGATGATGTGTAGAGATCTATTGATCGTTCTAGCCATCGATCTGTCCACTCATAAACGCGGATTGTGTGTTGTCTAGTTTTGCACTTAAACATGACGATTTCTGGCCATCAATGTACACGGGATGATGGACTGGTCATTGAAACAGCCTGATGAGTGGTGAGGAGACCCAACGATCACCGATATGACTGTTCCCTCCCATATACAGCATCAAGGTATAAAAAGGAATAAAAAGCTATGAAATAGTCAAATGCATCAATGCTACAGTGAAAGACAGTGCTCCTGTTCTTCCTTCATTATCTACAGGACTGTTGGAGATATGCAAGTACAGCTCCCAGATATCTACCCTGTTTTTGGAATCAGTGGGGTCTCCAGCAATCGACAAGTTATCACTTACCCTGCAGGTGGTTAAAAACTTGCTAAGGCCACGTTCACACGATCAGTATTTGTAAGCCAAAATCAGGAGTGGAAATATCAGAGGAACAGTCTAATAGAAACACGTCACCACTTCTGTATTTATCACCCACTCCTGGCTTTGCAGGCTATGCCTGGCAGATATGACTGCTTCCAGTCTTCATTATCCAACTTTTCTCCTCCCCTTCTCTTCAGTGTCCCTATCACGCCATGTGCGTGGATGGAAATCCCGCGCCTGCGCACTCTGCCCGCTACTCGGCACTGTGAGAAATTCACCTACTGTGCATCGGAGATCACTGGAACTGGATGTTATAGCGACTCTCCAGCGCCTGCTCACATCAAAAGTGAAGACAGCGCCGTCAGAAGGGCGGAACAGAGCAGAGGAGTGACGGCCGGCAGAATGCGCAGACATGGGATTTCCGGCCACTCACATGATGTGATAGGGAAATCTGAAGAGGAGAGAACCTGTAGTGTACGTCCCATAGCCTGGAAGAGCGAACGTATAAAAGATGAAAAGGCCACATCCAGGAGGCATACAGGCATGACTAATTTCACCTGTATACAACCTGTGTGCCCATTTTATTAACTTACAAAGCTCAAAAGGGTGACAGATTTAAGGTGTTAACAGGACTGGACATTAAGGGGTTTTGGAGCGCCTAGTTTACTCCTGCCTTACCCGTTACCTCTCCACTCACTCCCTTCTAGACCCTTCACAGTCCGGCTTCCGCCCCTACATTCGACAGAAACTGCACTCATCAAAGTGACCAATGACCTTCTGACAGCAAAACGTAACGGTGACCACTTTCTGCTCATTCTTCTTGACCTATCTGCAGCTTTTGATACTGTTGACCACCATCTCCTACTCTCTAGGCTCCAGTCACTAGGCATTAAGGACATCACTCTCTCCTGGTTCTCTTCCTATCTCTCTGACCGCTCCTTCAGTGTTTTGTTCTCTGGCTCCACGTCATCTCTTCCTCTTGCTGTTGGGGTACCTCAGGGCTCAGTCCTTGGCCCCCTTCTCCTCTCTCTACACGGCCCCAATTGGACAGACCATCAGCAGATTTGGCTTTCGATACCATCTTTGTGCTGATGACACACAACTATACACATCTTCCCCCGACCTCACCCCCGCTGTACTACAGAACGTCAGTGACTGTCTGTCCGCAGTCTCCAATATCGTGTCCACTCTCTATCTGAAACTCAACCTCTCCAAAACTGAACTTCTGCTCCCGCCGTCTACTAACCTCCCTAAATCTGACATTTCCCTCTCCGTGGGTGGTACCACAATAACACCCCGGCAGCAGGCGCGCTGTCTGGGTGTTATGTTTGACACCAATCTCTCCTTCACATCCCACATATACAATCTCTTGCCCGCTCTTGCCGCTTACACCTAAATAACTTCTCTAGAATCCGCCCTTTTCTCACCTCACTGTAGCATTGATCCACTCCCGCCTGGATTACTGCAACGCTCTATTAATTGGCCTCCCCATCACTCGACTATCCCCTCTCTAGTCCATACTTAATGCAGCAGCCAGGGTCGTCCATCTGGCTAATCGGTACTCGGACGTGTCTGCTCTTCCTCACTCATTACACTGGCTTCCCATTCATTATAGGATCCAATTCAAAGTACTTGTTCTCACCCACAAAGCTCTCCACAGTGTGGCACCCCCCTACATCATCATCTTCCTCATTTCTGTCTATCGGCCTAGCTGATCGCTGCGCTCTGCAAACGACTTTCGAGTAACCTCTGCACTAATCCGCACCTCCCACTCCCGACTCCAAGACTTCTCCCGAGCTGCTCCTATCCTCTGGAATGCTCTACCACAAGAAATTAGGACTAACCACAATTTGCATAGTTTTAGGCGCTCCCTCAAACACATTTGTTCAGAGCGGCCTATCACGTTCACAATCAAAGTCCTTCTCTGTGTAAGTGTGTGTGGGTAGCCAATTCACTATCTCCATCCATCCTTCACTCCCTCAAGATGGCTGGACCATCATTGTAAATGCACCATTGTAAATACACACCTGTACTTTGCATCTCCCCCCCCCCCCCCCTCATTGTAGATTGTAAGCTCTCACGAGCAGGGTCGTCTTATTTCGTCTTATTTTGCTTTAATTATTGTATCATTAACGTTGTTACTCATGACTTGTGTTTTGAAACTGTTAAACTGTAAAGCGCTGCGGAATATGTTGGCGCTATATAAATAAAGATTATTATTATTATTGTTATTATTATTACATGTAAATGTGTGTGTTTCAGTGAACCAGTTTTCAAGGTGTGCACTGCTGACTGTCGTTATAGGTCTTCTCCCTTCTAAATTTTTAATGATGCATCTGAAAGCCTCCCACCAGAATGGATAGGCAAAAGAATGTATGGTTTAAAAATACATTTTATTAATCCAACAAATATTATTACAATACAAAAATATTTCCAATAATAATGATGCATCTAGCCAATACAGATCAGACTGGATTCCTAACTAGTTGCAAGAATATCACAGAAGCTATACAATACCCAGATCTAAATGCAATCTTATATAAACTTCTTTTCTTTTGCAAAATACGTAATAACATGTCACATAACTCTCAACATACCACGGGCAATGTGCAATTAACGCTAATGCAAAGTGCCTGTAAACATTATCCTAGGTTTTGGGCTAAAGGATCACCCTTAAATAATCAGAGTAAAGTGCTTTAGTGCCTATACTTATTTGCTAGCCAATGTGATCAAAGTAAAATGCTTGCTTAGAATAATTACCTTAGTAGGGGAACCACACCAGACCTGCCACCCACCCCAACGTACGTTTCGATAGAGTCTTCTTCTGGGGGCGTGATTTTTTAATTAGCGAAATAATGAAGTAGCTGATATCAGTATGGATGCGGCTGAGACTCTGAAGACTAGTGATGAGTGAGTATACTCGTTGCTCAGGTGTCTTCCGAGTATTTTGGCGTGCTCGGAGATTGTTTGTGTCACCGCAGCTGCATGATTTGCGGCTGCTAGACAGCCTGAATACATGTGGGGGTTCCCTAAGAAACAGGCAGTCTCCACATGTATTCAGGCTGTCTAGCAGCCGCAAATCATGCAGCTGCGGTGACACAAACTAAATCTCCGAGCATGCCAAAATACTCGGAGGACACCCGAGCAACAAGCATACTCACTCATGACTACTAACCACCACAGGCAAGCCACGGCCACATGATTCTATTTCATAGTCGTGCGGCCATTGATCTGTCTCGGGTGAGCAGATTGTTCTGCCGATCCTTAGAGACAGATCTACAGACTTCTGCACATAAGAAGTGCTGATCGATCAAACAATAATAGTTCAGTAATAGGATCGCTCGGTCCCCAGTCAATCGTACTTAGTTTGCACAAGAAGATGTGCAATGGGAACGTAAAGAAATATATTAGTAGTTGCTTAAAAGGGGTTGTCCAGACTTGTAGTTTAAAGGCCCCGTCACACATAGCAATCTCGCTAGCGAGATCGCTGCTGAGTCACAACTTTTGTGACACAACAGCAATCTCACCAGCGAGATCGCTGTGTGTGACAGCGATCAGCGACCGGCCCCCCTGCCGGTATCGCTGATCGCTGCAAGAAACCTCTGGACATTTTTTTTTCGTCGCTGATCTCCCGCTGGCCAGCACGCATCGCTGCGTGTGACAGGCTGGAGACCAGCGGTCACCTGTAATATAATAAAAAAAATAAAAAATATTGTTATTCTCACCTTCCGGCGTCCTGCGCAGCATTCCCGCCTCACTCCACGCTCCCGGTCCCAGTAATCCTTTGCAAGAATGGCCGATCTTTGCGATCCCGCGAGAATGGATGTCATCGCGGTAATTCTCGCAAAGGATTACTGGGACCGGAGCGTGGAGAGAGGCGGGAATGCTGCGCGGGACGTCGGAAGGTGAGAACAACAATATTTTTTATTTTAATTCTATTTTTGACATGAATATGGCATCAGCGCTAATGAACACAGCGATGCCGCGCGCGCGTCGTCGCTGTGCTAATCGCTGGTGAAGCTGTCTGTTTGACAGCTCACCAGCGATCCTGACACGTTGATATCGTTGTCGGGATCGCTGGAAAGTCGCTGTGTGACTCCAGCTTTAGTTTTCAGTGACTCTATATGACTGCAGACTTGTGAATCCTCACAGCAGGGACTGCGCACTGCCAGGATTTTGCGGGAGCGGGTGGTCATGTGACCACAAGTATGTGATTTGCATATTTCCGGCCACATTGCCACTACACGGATCTGTCCTCATTTCCATTGTATTGAGTGAGGTCACGTACGTTTAAGGCCTGTTTCACATTTCCGTTTTTTTTACGTCAGTTGAAATCCGCCAAAGATTTAAGAAACGGATCCGTTTCCGTTGGAGAATAAACGGATGTAGCGGATCCGTTTTTTGGATGGATCCACAGCAGCCGCCAGTCAGGAAATTTTAAGAAACCCGCGGGTCTGGAAAGGAGAGAGAAAATCTTCCGGGCATGCGCACTTGAAAAAAGCGGACCGTCGCTACAAAAAAAGTTCGTCTGTACCGGCCGCTAATGCAAATCTATGGGGGGAAAAAGGGGCGGATCCGTTTTTATCTAAAACTGGTGGATTTTGACTGACGTAAAAAAATGGAAATGTGAAACAGGCCTAACCGGCATGTGATGCAAATTGCACACTTGCTGTCACACACCCACCCCGCACCAATAATGGAGAATCCTGACAGCATGCACATTGTAGATTCATAAATCTGCCGTGATATAAAGTGACTGCAGACTTGAACTACAAGCCTGAACAATCCTTTTAGGTTGTGTGCACATGTAGCTTTTTTTTTTTTTTCTGCATTTTCGCAGCGTTTTTTAATGTGATTTTGCCGCGAAAACGCAAAAAAAAAAGCATCCCATGCAATCCTATGGCATTCCGCACATGCTGTGCTAATGCTGCGTATTTTTCCACGGCGGAATCGCATCGTGGAAAAATAGGCAGCATGCTCGTTCTTTCTGCGGAATCGCGGGAATTCCGTACACAGGAGTTCTGCTTACTTTCCGCATGTGGCTATGCCCACCATGCACAAAGTAAGCGGAGAATGTGCGGATGGTACCCACGGTCTGGAGGAGAGGAGATTCTCCTCCTGGCTCTGGGTACCATATCCCTGCTAAAAAATAGAATTCAAATAAAAAATCGTGATATTCTCACCTTCCGGTGTCCCACGCAGCGTCTCCAGGCCTCAGCGATGCTCCTGCAAGTCCCGTTCCCAGTGATGCCTTGCGACAATGACCTTTGTCTCAGTATTTCGAGACCGCAACGTCATCAAAGGTCATTGTCGCAAGGCATCCCTGGGAACGGGACTTGCCGGCCTTGGGACGCCCGAAGGTGAGAAGAACACGATTTATTTTTTTTATTTTTAACATTAGATCTTTTTTACTACTGATGCTGCATAGGCAGCCTCAATAGTAAAAAGTTGGTCACACTAGTCAAACGCTATGTTTGACAAGTGTGACCAACTTGTCAATCGGTTTTCCAAGCGATGCTACAGATCGCCTGGAAATCGCCAGCATTCTGCAAGCTAATTACGCTTGCAAAACGCTATTGTTTTCACGGGAAATACATGTGAATTACAAATGCGGATTTCTCCCGTATTTCCCGAGGCATGGAATTGTGGAATTCCCTCGGAAATTTAGGCGGGAATCCCGGACGTGTGCACATAGCCTTAAAGAAAATCTGTCTGCAAAAAAAAGTATATACTTGCATTCATAGTGGTGACCTGCAGATAGATACTGGGTCACGTGCGACTACAGGGGGAAAATATATTGCTTCTGCTGCCGCTTGCTTCCAGTCATTGAGGGGCTGCAGGGAGCCATTCCCCTGTTCCTTGACTGGCAGCCTGCCCTGCACTGTGTGTGGAGCAGGATGTCAGTCAAGGTGCACAGTGATTGATTGCAGCGCACTCGCTGATCACTTCTCTGGTTGTGCCCCGAGATTTGGAAGCAAGTGGCGGCTGCAGGGAGAATAAGGCTAAGTGCACACGTACCGGAACTCTCGCGGAAATTACCGCGAGAATTCCGGAATTCCAGTCCGCGGGAAAATCGCATTTTAAATTCCCGCGGAAAAACTAGCATTTTGCAAGCATATTTAGCTTGCAAAATTCTAGCGTTCTCCAAGCGATCTGTAGCATCGCTTGGAGAACTGATTGACAGGTTGGTCACACTCGTCAAACATAGTGTTTGACAAGTGTGACCAACTTTTTACTACTGAGGCCGCCTATGCAGCATCAATAGTAAAAGAATGTAAAAAAAAAAATAAAAAAATGGTGTTATTCTCACCCTCCGACGTCCCGCGCATCCGTTCCTAGTAATCCTTTGCGAAAATGCCCGCGATGACGTCAATTCTCGCGGGATCACGACGTCTCGTGGTAATTCGCGATGACCGCGAGACTTCGCGATCCCGCGAGAACGGACGCCATCGCGGGCATTTTCGCAAAGGACTACTGGGAATGAGAGCGTGAAGAGAAGCAGGAAGGCTGCGCGGGATGTCAGAGGGTGAGAATAACAATATTTTTTTATTTTTAAATTCTATTTTTTACAGGGATATGGTACCCAAAGCCCGGAGGACAGTCTCCTCTCCTCCGGACCGTGGGTACCATCCGCAAATGTTCTGCTTACTTTCCGCATGGTGTGCACAGCCACATGCGGGAAGTAAGCGGAACAATGCATTCCTATGGGTGCGGGATCGCCGCGATTCCGCAAATAAATGAGCATGCTGCGGTTTTTACCGCGAAGCAATTCCGCCGCGGTAAAAACCGCAGCATTAGCACAGCATTGCGGAATCCCATAGGAATGCATGGGATGCTTATTTTTCGCGTTTTCGCGGCAAAATCGCTCCGGTTAAAACCGCCGCGGAAACGCGAAAAAAACGCCACGTGTGAACTCAGCCTTAAATTAATTTTTATCTCACCCATGACTGCACCACAGAGAGAGGGGATCCACCCTTCAAGGACAGGAACCCTACAGGATAAAAGGGCGGTACCTTTCCCTCACGTCGGTTGCTTTTCCTGTCCTTGACCTGAAGATAGAAGACGCGGCGTCAACAGTTTTTACCAGGCCTGGCCGGTTTGCTCAGCGATCCCTTCCATGCCTCAGCCAGCGTAGGAGTCCTGGAAGCACCACAGTGGGTCCAGGGGGGCGTTCTTTGCAAGCAGTGGTACCACGCTGTGTGGATAGCCAGATTCTGCACATCTCCAGCAGTGCATGCACGGGGCACGCTCCTTGAAGTGCACCCTAATGATGCGCCTACTGGAGACATTTGTTTGGGATGAGACCGGAAGAGGCTCCTGGAGGGACGCGGGTTTCAGAATCTTCAACTTCATCATCAGATGAAGATATGGAAGGACGTCAGTTTTCCTATAGCAGATAGAGATTATTAGAACAGTTAGATTCACGATGGGTATGGTTGATCCAAAACCTGCAAAATCTTACAGGATATTATGTTTGGTTGTCTAGAACAGAGGATTCACCGATCCTTTCCCAGGAACGAAAAGATTGTCACTTGTCAAAAAAAAAGGAAAAAACAAAAGAGAGGCTCCTTTCTTCCATCTTTCAAAAGAAAATATTCTTTTGAAGAAACCTCATCATCTTCCTGGGATAAAGCCCCTAGGCTAAACGTAGCAGTAGAAAAAGCATCTAAAAAGTTTGCCCTGCCCTTTGAAGACCTAGGCATGCTAAGAGATTCTCTGAACAGGAAGGCAGATCGTTTTCTCAATGATACCTGGGAAGTTTCAGGCGGGTCTTTAAAACCAGCTGTTGCGGTGACATTACGGCGAGGTCTTTGATCATGTGGTTGGATTGTTTAGAAGATCGATTTAAAAATAAGGTGGCTGAGGACAATGTTTTAGCCACGATTCCATTAATGCGGTGGGGCAGCAGTGTTCCTCGCGGCTGCCTCAGCTGATACGGTTAGAATGGCAGCCAGATCAGCGGCACTTTCCAATGCATCCCATAGATAACTCCGGCTGAAATGCTGGCCGGGGGACATTCAAGCAAAATCAAAGTTATGCTGGATTCCATGTGAGGGCGAATATTTGTTTGGTACTGCCCTGGACGATATTCTGGAGAAGGCAGGTGACTGCAAAAAAGGATTAGGATAGATAGGAGGATTGAAGAAAAAAAACAGTAGAGGCTTTCTGTTTGGAGCTCCTACCCTTGAAGACAAAAAATCTTCCCAGCGGCTCCTGTCCCTGGGTGGGGAGGGGAAATGCTCTTACACTTTTTTTTTTTTTTTTTACTTGCCTGGAAAAAAATATCCAGAAGCAACTGGATTCTCAGCCTGGTGGAAACAGGCTTCAAGCTAGAAATCCAGTCAGTTCCTCAAACAAGGTTTACCCTGACTTCCTCACTGTCCTCTCCAGAAGAACAGCTAGCCTCGGAATCCGAGGTTCTGTTTTTAGTGGAAAAAGTGGTCCTCCTGGATGTCCTCTTACGAGAATGAAGGGAAGAATTGTATTCTACTTTTTTTTTTTTTTTTTTTTGTAAGAAAGCCAGATGGCACACTAGGATTAAAATCAATTTAAGACCTTTAAACTGATTTCTAAGGGTCCCATTTCACTTAGCGACGCACCAGCGATCCCGACAACGATACGACCTGGTAGGGATCGCTGGTGCGTCGCTAAATGAATGCTAGTAAGCTGCCAAACAGGCAGATCTCTTCAGTGACGCAGCAACCATCCAGCGATGCGCGCTGGCCAGCGGGGCGCCGACGACGAAAAAATGGCTCAGGACATTCCTGCACGATCAGCGATATCCAGCAGGGGGGCCGGTCGCTGCTGCGAGTCACATGTAGCGAGATCGTTGTTGCGTCACAAAATCGGTGATGCATTAGCGATCTAGCTAGCTATCTCGCTATGTGAGACGGGACCTTAACCCCTTCACCCCCAAGGGTGGTTTGCACGTTCATGACCGGGCCAATTTTTACAATTCTGACCACTGTACCTTTATGAGGTCATAACTCTGGAACGCTTCCATGGATCCCGGTGATTCTGACATTGTTTTCTCGTGACATATTCTACTTCATGTTGGTGGTAAAATTTCATTCAAATAACTTGCGTTTATTTGTGAGAAAAATGGAAATTTGGCGAAAATTTTGCAATTTTCCAACTTTGAATTTTTATGCCCTTAAGTCACAGAGATACGGCACACAAAAAACTTGATAACTAACATTTCCCACATGTTTACTTTACATCAGCACAATTTTGGAACCAAAATTTTTTTTTGTTAGGAAGTTATAAGGGTTAAAAGTTGACCAGCGATTTCTCATTTTTACAACACCATTTTATTTTTAGGACCACATCACATTTGAAGCCACTTTGAGGGGTCTATATGATAGAAAATACCCAAAAGTGACACCATTCTAAAAACTGCACCCCTTAAGGTGCTCAAAACCACATTCAAGAAGTTTATTAACCCTTTATGTGCGTCACAGGAATTTTTTTGAATATTTAAGAAAAAAATGAACATCTAACTTTTTTTCACAAAAAAAATACTTCAGGTTCAATTTTTTTTATTTTACCAAGGGTAACAGGAGAAATTGGACTGCAAAAGTTATTGTGCAATTTGTCCTGAGTACGCTGATACCTGATATGTGGGGGGGAACGACTGTTTCGGCGCATGGCAGAGCTCAGAATGGAAGGAGCGCCGTTTGACTTTTTCAATGCAAAATTGGCTGGAATTCAGATTGGACGCCATGTCACGTTTGGCGAGTCCCTAATGTACCTAAACAGTGGAAACCCCCTACAAGTGACCCTATTTTGGAAACTAGACCCCCCAAGGAACTTATCTAGATATGTGATGAGAACTTTGAACCCACAAGGGCTTTACAGAAGTTTATAACGTACAGCGGTACAATTAAAAAATCATATTTTTTCCACAAAAATGATCTTTTCACCCCAATTTTTATTTTCCCAAGGGTAACAGGACCCTAAAAGTTATTGTGCAATTTGTCCTGAGTACGCTGATACCCCACATGTGGGGGTAAACCACTCTGTGGGCGCATGGCAGAGCTCGGAAGGGAAGCAGCGCCATTTGACGTTTTTGGCTGGAATTGAGATCGGACACCATGTCGCGATTGGAAAACCCCTGATGTACCAAAACAGTGGAAACCCCCCACAAATGACACCATTTTGGAAACTAGACCCACTAAGGAACTTATCTAGATGTGTGGTGAGCACTTTGAACCCCCAAGGGCTTCACAGAAGTTTATAATGCCAGGGCATGAAAATAAAAAAATCGTATTTTTTCCACAAACATGATCAATTAGTCCCCAATTTTTTTATTTTCCCAAGGGTAACAGGAGAAATTGAACCCCAAAAGTTGTTGTCCAATTTGTCCTCAGTACGCTGACACCCCATATGTGGGATAAAACTACTGTATGGACATACGTCAGGGCTCGGAAGGGAAGTAGTGACGTTTTGGAATGCAGACTTTGATGGAATGGTCTGCGGGTGTCATGTTGCCTTTGGAGAGCCCCTGATGTACCTAAACTATTGAAACTCCCCACAAGTGACCCCATTTTGGACACTAGACCCCCCGCGGAACTTATCTAGATGTGTGGTGAGCACTTTGAACCCCCAAGTGCTTCACAGAAGTTTATAACACTCGGACGTGAAAATAAAAAAATCATTTTTTTCCACAAAAATGATATTTTTGCCCCCAATTTTTTATTTTCCTAAGGGTAACAGGAGAAATTGGACCCCAAAAATTGTTTTGCAATTTGTCCTGAGTAGGCCGATACCCTACATGTGGGGGTAAAACACTGTTTGGGCGCATGGCAGAGCTTGGAAGGGAAGGAGCACCATTTGACTTTTTCAACTCAGAATTGGCTGGAATTGAGATCAGACGCCATGTTGCATTTGGAGAGCCCCTGATGTGCCCAAACAGTGGAAACCCCCAATTCTAACTCCAACCCGAACCCCAACACACCCCTGACCCTAGCCCTAACCCTAGCCCTAACCCTAGCCCTAATGGAAAAATGGAGATAAATACATTTTTTTATTTTATTATTTTTTCCCTAACTAAGGGGGTGATAACGGGGGGTTTGATTTACTATTTATGGCGGTTTTTATGTTTGGCAGCTGTCATATGCTAAAAGACGCTTTTTATTGTAAAAATAGTTTTTGCATCACCACATATTGAGAGCTATAATTTTTCCGTATTTTGACACACCGAGTCATGTGAGGTCTTATTTTTTGCGGGACGAGTTGATGTTTTTATTGGTACCATTTTCGGGCATGTGACATTTTTTGATCGCTTTTTATTCCGATTTTTGGGACGCAGAATGAACAAAAACCAGCGTTTCATGAATTTCTTTTGGGGGGGGGTGCGTTTACACCGTTCCGCGTGCGGTAAAATTGATAAAGCGGTTTTATTCAGGTCAGTACGGTTACAGCGATACCTCATTTAGGTCGTTTTTTTTATGTTTGGTCGGTTTTATGCAATGAAAACTATTTTATATAAAAAATAATTATTTTTGCATCGCTTTATTCTGCGAGCTATAACTTTTTTATTTTTTCGCTGATGATGCTGTATGGCGGCTCGTTTTTTGCGGGACAAGATGACGTTTTCAGCGGTACCATGGATATTTATATGCGTCTTTTTGATCGCGCGTTATTACACTTTTTGTTTGGCGGTATGATAATAAATCATTATTTTTTGCTTCGTTTTTTATTTTTATTTTTTAAGGGGTTCGCTAAAGGGGTTAACTAATGGGACAGTTTTATAGGGCGGGTCGTTACGGACGCGGCGATACCTAATATGTGTACTTTTATTGTTTTTTTTTTTTGTTTGTTTGTTTATTTCCAAAAAATGGATTTATTGGGGGAATATTTTTTTTTTTTTTTATTATTTTAACACTTTTTATTTTTTTTAAACTTTATTAAATAGTCCCAGGTGGGACATCACGATCTGTCACAGGCAGTGCAGAAGGCTTCCTCATGCCTGCGCTTTGCAGGCACTGAGGAAGCCAGCTTCCTGAAGGCCCCCGTCGCCATCTTGGATTCGGGGGCCTGCAGGAAAGGAGCCCCCCGCAGCAGCGCTGCACATTGCGCTGCCGTGGGGGGCTCAGGGAAGCACGGAGGGAGCCCCCTCCCTGCCGATGCTTCCCTTTAACCCCCGGTACACCGCGATCATGTTTGATCGCGGTGTGCAAGGGGTTAAGGTGTCGGGGGCGGTCCGTGACCACCCCTGACACATTGTGCCGGGTGTCAGCTGTGATAATCAGCTGACACCCGGCCGCGATCAGCGGCGCTCACCACGTGGGCGCCGCTGATCGCAGTAGACGTACTATCCCGTCCATGGGCATAGGGGCCCGGGTCCCATGGACGGGATAGTACATCGGACGGCAGGAAGGGGTTAAAGGTTCAGTCTTTCAAGATGGAGTCAGTAAAGTGAAGTATAAAAATTTTTTTTTAAGATTGTTTTATGACAGTCTTGGACCTGAAAGATGCCTATTATCATGTGCCCATACAGTGATCATCAGACGTTCCTCAGTGTAGCTGTGTCTATAAAACGGGTAGTAAAGCGCTTGTAATAGAGAGCCCTGCTGTGTGATCTAGCAGTGGCCCCTGGTGATCGCTCACCTGCGTACTGATTGTACTTTATCTGGACAACTTCTTAGGGTACCGTTACACTTAGCGATGCACCAGCGATCCCGACAACGATATGACGCGGTCAGGATCGCTGGTGCACCGCTAAGTGGTCGCTAGTGAGCTGCCACACAGGCAGATCTCACCAGCGACATAACAGCGGTCGGGGGTCGCTACTTACCTGTCAGACGAGGAGATCCTGACGTCCTCCCGCCCTCGTCCATGCGTCGCTCCTCGGCGCCACAGGAAGCCCAGCAGGAAGCTGATGACGAGAAATGGTCCAGGACGTTCTCGCGCGATCAGCGATAACCAGCGGGGGAGCCGGTCGGAGGTAAGTATCAGACATAGCGATATCGCTAGCAATATCGCTATAACGTCACAAAACCAGTGACTTTACAGCGATATTGCTAGCGATATCGCTATGTGTAATGGGCCCTTTAGTTATAGGCAATTCAGTCCACCACTGCGGGGTTCATTTGCAAGAGGTTGACTTCCTTTAAATGACTTAGGTTTGCTCTTAAATGGAATCTGTCACTCCATGGGACAAATAAAGCCTATTAATATGGGCATACAGGTGATAGAAATGTTAAAATAGTCATATTTATGCCTCATATCTACCGTCTTGTTGAGAAATCATCTTTTATTTCTTTGTCATTGATTTCTTCCCGTCTCAGGGGTGTGTGGTACCTGGAAGAAATCTTTTCCTCCTGTCTTCATTTGCGTACCCCCCCCTCAACGTCACAGTGCCTTGTGGCGTGTAATGGTGACCGCATAATCCTGCACTTTCACCCTGCAATACTGCGATTATACGTGCATTCTATGGGCTTTGACTTCATCGTTCTGTGCAGGTGCACTGCTACTACGTCCATTGCAGTAACCTGGCATGTTCAGCGAAAAGGTTCTCTCCCCACCTTGCAATTACAGATGTCAGATGTTTCCTGTAGTTCTTGACCAAGTTTGCACACGCTGCAGCAGGGATTGTAGCCCACTCCTCCATACAGATCTCCAGATCTTTTAGGTTTCGGGGCTGTCGCAGGGCAACATTGAGTTTCGGCTCCTTTCAAAGATTTTCTATCAGGTTCATTGACCAGGTCGTCCCGTGTAGTTCTGGGATGATTCCTCATCTTTCTCAGTATTATCCTTACCCCACGAGGCAAGATTTTGCATGGAGCCGGAGACTGAGGAAGGTTTAGTCATCTTGTGTTTCTTCCATTTTCTATTAATTGCGCCAACAGTTGCCTTCTCACCAAGCTGCTTGTCTAATGTTCTGTAGCCCATCCCAGGCTTGTGCAGGTCTACAGTTTTGTCCCTGGTTTCCTTAGAAGCTCTTTGGTCTTGGCCGTGGTGGAGTGCAGAGTTCTCAAAGAAAAACTAACAGGTCTGTGAGAGCCAGAATTCTTGCTGGTTGGTTGGTGATCACATACTAATTTCATGCAATAAAATACAATTTATTTATTTAAAAATAATACAATGTGATTTTTTTTTGTTTGTTTTTTTTTTTTAGATTCTGTCTCTTACCTACGATACAAATTACAGACCTCTCCATTTTTTGTAGGTGGGAAAACTTGCAAAATTGTCAGTATGGGCAGAGTCACATTGCCGTATTTTTCGTACGAGAATCGGATTGTAAAACTCGCACTGGCCGGCACCTCTCCTGACCTGAGCTTGACAGCTGCATAGTAATCCATCATTCTGTCATGCTCAGGTCAGGAGAGGTGCCGGCCAGTCCGTTCAGTGCGATGCGATTATCACAGGAGAAATACGCCAGTGTGACTCTGCCCTATGTCAAAGACTTATTTTCGCCACTGTATGCTGTGATGTTTTTTCACATATTTAGTCAGTTAACCCCTTTGCAACATTAGGCGTAATAGTACGCCGATGTCAGACTCCCCCCTATTTGGCGCGGGCTCCGGCACTGAGCCCGCACCTTTCCGGGAACATGTCGGCTGATATATACAGCTGACATGTGCCCGCAACAGCCTCGAGTGAAATTGTGATCTACCCGCTGCTGCTAACTAGTTAAATGCCGCTGTCGATTTCTGACAGCGACATTTAACTAACACTTCCGGCAAGCGTGACCTCTGTTTGTCACTGCCAGATTGCTATGAGCGCCGCCCGGAACAAGTGAGCATTTCTGCTACATACAGGCGATCTGATCATCGCCTGTATGTTACAGAGCTGATTGGATTATGGCAGCTTCTAGTCTCCCATAGAGACTATTGAAAGGGAATCAGTCCAAAAATGAGGTGACAATCAGCTGCTGGCACCGCCATCAGAGGCTTATCTACAGCTCTCTGTAATGCCCCCGATGTAACCTGAAAGATAAGAAAAACAAGTTATATTATACTCGCCCAGGGGAGGTTCGGGTCCGATGGGTGTCCCTGTCCGGCGCCTCCCATCTTCTAGCGGTGACGTCCTCTTCTTTGCTTCCCGTCGTGGCTCCGGCGCACTGCTCAGGTCCAGGTCAGAGAGCCCCGGCGCCTGTGTACTGCAGTACTTTACTCTGCCCTCAACAAGGCAGAGCAGTGCGCCAGAGCCGCGACGGGAAGAAAAGAGGACGTCACCGCTAGAAGATGGGAGGCGCCGGACTGGGACACCCATCGGACCCGAACTGCCCCTGGGTGAGTATAATATAACTCGTTTTTCTTATCTTTCAGGTTACATCGGGGGCTTATCTACAGCATTACAGAATGCTGTAGATAAGCCCCTGATGGTGGTGACAGCAGCTGATAGTCCAAAAATGGGGTGACGGACTCCATTGAAGCATGCCAAAAGTAAAAAAAAAAAAAAAAATTTTTAAATGGCCCCCCCTTTCTACCCATTCAAAATAAAATTAAAAAGTCAAACACACACATATTTCCTATCGCCGCTTTCAGAATCTCCCGATCAATTTAAAAAAATTAACCCGATAATTAAACGGTGTAACGAGAGAGTCTAAACGCCAGAATTACGTTTTTTTGGTTGCCGCAATATTGCATTAAAATGCAATAACGGGCGATCAAAAGATCGTGTCTGCACCAAAATGTCATCATTAAAAACGTCAGCTAGGCACATAGAAAATAAGCCCTCACCCAACACGAGATCACGAAAAATGGAGACGCTATGAGTATCGGAAAAAAGCGTAATTTTTTTTAACACACTGGATTTTTTTCACCACTTAATAAATAAAAAAAATAACCTAGACATGTTTGGTGTCTGTGAACTCATAATGACCTGGAGAATCATAATGGCAGGACAGTTTTAGCATTTAGTGAACATGGTAAAAACAAACAAACTGGGATTGCATTTTTTTTTTCAATTTCACGGCGTTAGGAACTTTTTTCCCGATATGATAAAACCAATGGTGTCAATCAAAAGTGCAACTTGTCCCGCAAAAAACAAACCCTCAAATGGCCACAATAAAATAAAAAAGTTATGTCTCTGGGAAGAAAGGGAGCAAAATCGAAAGCGCAAAAAAGAAAAATGGCCCGGTGGTTAAGGGGTTTAAAAAAAAAAAAATAATCTGCACTGCCATTGCATAACATTTGTCTGAGTGAGATCCCTTTTTTAACAGCATTCAGACTGAAAATACTCGTGTGCACAAGCACTGATAGTGAAAACAATGCAGGCTCTGATTAATGTCCCATTGCCCGGTGACACCGCTGCTCCATGTCCTAACCGTCTCACCATAAAGATGCATCTGTACTTGTGTTTTTCTCTCACAAAAGCAGATCACAAGGGATTAGTCTACAGATCCTATTTATTGCTGCAGGGGAAAACCATAATCTAATATATAAAGCTCAAGTGTGTGTGTGTATGTCCGGGATTGGCATCCGCACCGTCGCAGCTACAGCCACAAAATTTGGCACAGTCACACGTCTGGACCCCGAGAGTGTCCTAGGCTATGTTGTGAGGCTAAATTTTAACCCCGCGCGTTCCAATTCACCAAACAATTCTGCCCCATCTACATAATGGGGGGGAAAAAGTGTGTATCAAGCCCTGCCCCTCATTATGATGTCATAATGGTTGCCATGGTGACGCTGATGTCATCATAGGTTGCAAGCCCCGCTGCTCATTATGATGTCATAATGGTTGACTATGGGATGGAGGATGTGTGATGGGTAAATGGGCACTGGACTATGGGATGGAGGATATGTATGACGGGTATATGGGCACGGGACTATGGGATGGAGGATATGTATGACGGGTATATGGGCATGGGACTATGGGATGGAGGATGTGTGATGGGTATATGGGCACGGGACTATGGGATGGAGAATATGTATGACTGGTATATGGGCATGGGACACTGGGATGGAGAATATGTATGATGGGTATATGGGCATGGGACTATGGGATGGAGAATATGATGGGTATATGGGCATGGGACTATGGAATGGAGGATGTGTGATGGGTATATGGGCACAGGTCTATGGGATGGTGGATATGTATGATGGGTATATGGGCATGGACTATGAGATGAAGGATGTGTGATGGGTATATGGGCATGGGACTGTGGGATGGAGAATGTTTGATGGGTATATGGGCACAGGCCTATGGGATGGAGGATATGTATGATGGGTATATGGGCACGGGACTATGGGATGGAGGATAATTATAATTTGTTATAACTAACCACAGTTAGTTACTATGCCCGGGCAGCGCTGGGCCCTTCAGCTGATATAAAATACTAGATTATGGCCCGATGCTATCGCATCGAGAGGATGCGATAGCATCACACCTCTTGCCATGTTAACCCTCAACACACACACTCCTCTCACCTTTCACCATCTCCACTCACTCTTTCACTCCACATACGACCCCTTCTCTCACTCCGTCTCTCATACTCACGCCATCATCGCCGCTGCTCCACGATCCCCGACATCTTCCGCCGGCGCCATCCTGGATCCAGACGTTGTCCACGCCGGCGACATGTTCTTGTGGCGACGCCATCTTGAGTATCTTGAAATCCCGCGATAGTCAAGATGGCGTCGCCGGAAGAACATGTCGCCGGCGTGGACGACGTCGGGATCCAAAATGGCGTCGGCGAAATCTCGCGAGTTTTCGCCGACGCCATTTTGGATCCCGACGTCGTCCTCGCCGGCGACATGTTCTTGCGGCAACGCCATCTTGAGTATCGCGGGATTTCGCGGATCCAAAATAGCGTTGCCGCAGGAACATGTCGCCGACGTGGATGCCGTTTGGATCCAAAATGGCGTCGGCGAAATATCGCGAGATTTCGCCGACGCCATTTTGGATCCCGACGTCCTCCACACTGTGCAGTGCAAGGGGAGGCTATATTTTGGTGGATCAGCTCTGTTGGTTGTTAGGCTGCCTTATAAGGCTACCTGATAGCTGCATTGCTGGTTTCACACTGCTTTGCAAACTGCTTTTTTAAAAGCAATCCTTTTTTTTTTTTTTTTTTTTTGTCCTGGTGAGATACTGAGCGTGCATTTTTTCACACCGTACAGCGGTGTACGCTGCTCTCTCAGTATCGTGTAATGGCTGTTATCATGGCCACAGTGAAGCTAAGGGTGTGACTCTGTAAGGATAATTCGAGGAGTTGTTCCGTTCTTACAGACCTACACTGTAGGGAGATTCCAATCCTGCCCTGTCCTATATAACATTTTACACACCAGCCAAATTCAGCCTGTCATACAGCGGTGTGATATACACTGGCCTGACACAATACATCAGTGTCCAGAAGTGGTAGGAGAATTAAATTCTCCCCTGTCCTATATACACCTTGTACCTTGTTTTACAGTTCCATATCGTTGGTGGAATTGTGGGTACATTTTTCAAAAAAATGAGGAAGTGTGGTGTAAGAGGCCGTGTTAGTGGGCGGGGGTTGCCAGCTGTTAATGTTGGTGTTGGATCTGCTGGTAGTGGCAAAAGCAAAATAACACCTAATGCAGGAGGTGTTAAGCCTGCGTCATCGTCTGGCTCCACAAGGCCTCGAAGGCTCCCTTTTCTGGGAGTAGGTAAACCGCTTTTAAAGCCGGAGCTTCAGGAACAAGTTTTGGCCTACATTGCTGACTCGGCCTCCAGCTCTATCGCCTCCTCTTCTGAACTTGTAAAAAATAAAAGCACTGAGTCGTCTTTGGAGGCTCATGGTCATGAACCACACCTTTCTTTGTGTCCTTCACCCCAACCAAAATTGAAGGATGCCGCAGGCCACACAACAGATTACTCCATGGAGCTGTTTTCACATACCATGCCTGGGTTATCAAGTGAAATGGTGAATTACCCAGGCCAAGATGAATATGACATGGAGTGCACTGATGCACAGCCACTGATAGATGATTCTGCTGGTACATTCACTCAGAGCACGACATTGTCCTCGCAGTGTACTGAGCCAGATTCTGACCCTGATGAAACTCAGGTGCCCCTTCCCGCATACTATACCACCGTACACGGTGACAGAGGAAGGTGCACATGACATTGAAGAGGAGGTGATGGATGACCCAGTTGTTGACCCAGATTGGCATCCATTGGGGGAAGAGGGTGCCGCTGCCAATAGCTCCGAAGAGGAGGAGGAGCATCCGCAGCAGGCATCGACATCGCAACAGCTGTTATCTGGCAGGCACGGAGCAGTCCAAAAACGGGTTACAAAAAGCCAAAAAGTTGCTGAACTGCTTGGCCAGACGGTCAAAATAGCACAGCGTGCAAGGACGCAAAATGTCTTCCATAGTAGGAAGAGTGCAGTGTGGCACTTTTTTGAACAAAATCCTCATGATCAGGCCAAGGTTATCTGTAAGAAGTGCGCAAAGACCTTTAGCCGAGGGAAAAATCTGAAAAATTTGAATACCAGTTGCATGCTTAGACATTTAACCACCATGCACTTGCAAGCGTGGACAAAACACCAAACCTCAAGTACCACATGTGCAAATGCTCCCAAAGAAGGTAGTCAGCAACGCTACATTGTTTCCCCCACTGTAAGCCCACCGGTTAGCACAGCAGCAAATGTTGAGGTGTCGTTGCAAGGCCAAAGCTGTTAGGGAATCACAATGTTATATCAACGAAAGACTGAATCTAGGCCATCAGAAAGAACACCAACTCCATCACCATCATCAACCCTCTCTCAGTCCGCCCTGTCCACCGCTAGTTCCACCATAGGCATCTCTCAAGTCCAGCTCACCTTGCCAGAGACTGAGTAGGACAAGAAAGTACTCATCCTCTCATCCGCGTACACTGGGTTTGAACGCCCACATTGCCAAACTAATCTCGTTAGAGATGATGCCCTATCGGTTGGTGGAAAGCGCAGCTTTCCTCGAACTCATGGCCTACGCAGTACCACGCTATGAACTACCCAGTCGCCACTTCTTTTCTCGCAAAGCCATCCCAGCCCTCCACCTTCATGTGAAGGACTGCATTGTCCATGCACTCAAGCAATCAGTGAGTGGAAAGGTGCACCTCACAACTGATGCATGGTCCAGTAGGCATGGCCAGGGTCGTTACGTGTCCATCACTGCGCACTGGGTTAATGTGGTGGATGCAGGGTCCACAGGGGACAGCGGTGGTGGGACTGTGCTGCCTAGCCCACGGTATAGGAAACAGTTGGCTGTAAGGCATTCGACCCTCCTCCTCCTCCTCTAGAAGCGAAAGCTCGTCCCCAGAGCGCAGTCGCAGCAGCACTCCATCCGCAGCTGCCAGTGTTGCACACGAGGTGTCCCCCTATCGATCAGCTAGTGGAAAGCGTCATCAGGCTGTGTTGAAGATGTGTTTGGGCGACAGACACACCGCGGAGGTACTGGCCGACTAGTTTCAGCAACAAACTGAGTCATGGCTGGGCAATCTACATCTTCAGGCAGGCAAGGTAGTCAGCGATAACGGCCGTAATTTTGTGGCTGCCATAGCCCTTTCAAAATTCAGACATATACCTTGCTTGGCTCACACCTTGAACCTGGTGGTGCAGTGCTTCCTCAATAATTATCCAGAGTTAACAGGCCTGCTCCAGAAGGTTCGAAAACTGTGCTCGCACATCCGCCGGTCGCCCGTATACACTCCAGTCGTATGCAGAAGCTGCAGCGATTGCTACACCTTCCCAAGCACCGGCTAATCATCGACGTTGCAACAAGGTGGAACTCCACCCTGCACATGGTTGAGCGGCTGTGCGAACAGAGGCAGGCCGTAATGCATTTGTGGGAGGATACCCGGACAGGCACTTTGAGGGCAGACATGGAGTTGACAGGTGTGCAGTGGTCAAAGCTGAAAGACCTCTGTAAAGTCCTTCAGTGTTTTGAGGAATGCACACGGCTGGTAAGCGCAGACTACGCCATCATAAGCATGAGCATCCCACTTATGCGTCTGCTCATGCAAACTTTGACGCACATTAAGGAGCAGGTGTCTGCAGCCGAGGAAGAGGAGGAGGAAATCCTTGATGACAGTCAGCCATTGTCTGCTCCGGGACCTCTCCTGGACGAGGAGGAGGAGGGTGATGATGGGGATGATTATTTAGGGGAGGAGGATGCTTCTCGTGTGTCCAGAGAAAATGTTGCCGTGGCAAGGTCTGGTACAGGGTTTGTGCGTGACTGGAGGGATGTGGATTTGCCAGAAAGTGCTCCTCCACCAAGCAGTCGCACTGCATCATTGACACCGGGAACATTGGCCCACATGTCAGATTATGCCTTGCAGATCCTAAAAAGGGACCCCCGCATTGCCAAAATGATGAACGATGACGACTACTGGTTGGCCAGCATCCTGGATCCACGCTATAAAGGCAAATTCCAAAACATCATGCCACAGGAGAACCTTGATCTAATATTGGCTAACAAACAAGCTACTCTGGTAAACCAGTTGGTTGAGGCATTCCCAGCACACAGCAGCGGTGATGGTTCTCACACGAGCCGTAGGGGCCAGGGGCAGCTTGGAAGAGGTGTTCGTGGTGCACACATCAGAAGTGGCGTTGGAGACAGGGGTTTCATGACCATGTTGTGGACTGATTTTTCAAGTCCCGCTCACACGACTGGTAATACTGCATCGATGGAAAGTGACAGGAGAAAGCACTTGTCAACTATGGTTACAAACTACTTTTCCTCCCATGTCGATGTTCTCCCTCACAGGTCATTCGCCTTTGACTATTGGGCCGCTAAACTGGACATCTGGCCTGAATTGGCACAATATGCGCTACAGCAGCTCGCTTGCCCAGCTGCAAGTGTGCTATCGGAAAGAGTCTTCAGTGCTGCTGGATCAATCCTGACAGAAAAAAGGACCCGTCTGTCGACCCAAAATGTGGATGATCTAACCTTCATTAAAATGAACCATGCATGGGTTTCCAAGGATTTTGTCCCACCTTCCCCTGATGACACATAGGTTGACAGAAAAATGGCTTGCTTTGGTCCTCCTCTTCCTGGGACTTGAACAATTTCGCCTTTTGCATCAGCTGAATGTCCAACATAATAATAATAATAATAATAATCTTTATATAGCGCCAACATATTCCGCAGCGCTTTACAGTTGAACAGTTTCAAACACAACAGTCATAAGTAACAACGTTAACAATACAATAATTAAAGCGAAATAAGACGACCCTGCTCGTGGAGCTTACAATCTACAATGAGGTGGGGGAGATACAAAGCACAGGTTTGTATTTACAATGATGTATTTACAATGACGGTCCAGCCATCTTCAGGGGGTGGGGGTTAGATGGAGATAGTGATTGGGCTACACACACACAAACATGACTTTGATTACTGAATGTGATAGGCCGCTCTGAACAAATGTGTTTTGAGCGAGCGCCTAAAACTATGCAAATTGTGGATGGTCCTAATATCTTGGGGTAGAGCATTCCAGAGGATTGGCGCAGCACGGGAGAAGTCTTGGAGTCGGGAGTGGGAGGTACGGATTAGGGCAGAGGTTAGTCGAAAGTCATTTGCAGAGCGCAGTGGTCGGTTAGGCCGATAGACAGAAATGAGGGAGGAGATGTAAGGGGGTGCCGCACTGTGGAGAGCTTTGTGGGTGGGAACAAGTACTTTGAATTGTACCCTGTAATGAATTGGCAGCCAGTGTAACGACTGGCGAAGAGCAGACGCGTCTGAGTAACGATTAGCCAGATGGACAACCCTGGCTGCTGCATTAAGGATAGACTGGAGAGGGGAGAGTCGAGTGAGAGGGAGGCCAATTAATAGAGCATTACAGTAGTCCAGGCGGGAGTGGATCAGGGTGACAGTGAGAGTTTTTGTTGTTTCCATGGTGAGAAAAGGGCGGATTCTAGAGATGTTCTTTAGGTGTAAGCGGCATGAGCGGGCAAGAGATTGTATATGGGAGGTGAAGGAGAGATCGGAGTCGAACATAACACCCAGACAGCGCGCCTGCTGTCGGGGTGTTATTATGGTGCCACCCACAGAGAGGGAAATGTCAGATTTAGGGAGGTTAGTAGATGGTGGGAGCAGAAGTTCAGTTTTGGAGAGGTTGAGTTTCAGATAGAGAGCAGACATGATGTTGGAGACTGCAGACAGACAGTCAGTGGCGTTCTGTAGTACAGCGGAGGTAAGGTCAGGGGATGATGTGTACAGTTGTGTCATCAGCATAAAGATGGTACTGAAAGCCAAATCTGCTGATGGTCTGTCCAATTGGGGCCGTATAGAGAGAGAAGAGAAGGGGGCCAAGGACTGAGCCCTGAGGTACCCCAACAGTGAGAGGAAGAGGAGATGAAGTGGAGCCAGAAAACAGAACACTGAAGGAGCGGTCGGAAAGATAGGAGGAGAACCAGGAAAGAGCAGTGTCCTTAATGCCTAGTGACTGGAGCCTAGAGAGTAGGAGAGGATGGTCAACAGTGTCGAAAGCTGCAGAAAGGTCGAGAAGAATGAGCAGAGAGTGGTCACCATTACGTTTTGCTGTCAGAAGGTCATTGGTCACTTTGATGAGTGCAGGTTCTGTCGAATGTAGGGGGCGGAAACCGGACTGTGAAGGGTCTAGGAGGGAGTGAGTGGAGAGGTAACGGGTAAGGCGTGAGTATATCAGGCGCTCCAAGAGTTTAGAGATGAAGGGGAGATTGGAGACTGGTCTGTAGTTGTTTGTGCAGGATGGGTCGAGGGTGGGTTTCTTTAGTAATGGAGTAATGATAGTGTTTGAAGGAGGAGGGGAAAATGCCAGAGGAGAGGGAGAGATTAAAGATTGTAGTTAGGTGAGTTGTGACGACTGGGGAGAGAGACTGGAGGAGATGTGAGGGAATGGGGTCGGTTGTGCATGTAGTCGGACGAGAAGAGGAGAGGAGCCTGGAGACTACTTCTTCTGTGATGGGAGCAAATGTGGAGAGTGAGCCAGGGGAAATGCAGGGAGGGATGGGAGTCACTGAACTTGGTGATTGGGAGCGGATTTCCTGACGGATATTGTCTATTTTCTCTATAAAGTGGGAGGCCAGGTCATCAGCGCAAATGTCTGTGATAGGGGCTTGTGCTTTTGGCCTGAGGAGGGAGTGAAAGGTGTCAAAAAGTTTCTTGGGGTTGTTGGATAGTGAGGAGATCAGGGTGGTGAAGTAGGTCTGTTTGGCGAGGTGAAGGGCAGAGTTATATGTCCTTAACATAAATTTCAAGTGTATGAAGTCTTCTGGTGTGCGTGTTTTCCTCCATAAGCGTTCAGCACACCTAGAGCATCGCTGGAGAAATCGGGTTTGCGATGTGAGCCAGGGCTGTTTCACTCTGTGTTTGGAGGTTCTGAGGGTGAGGGGAGCTACTTGGTCAAGGGTGCTTCTAAGAGTGTCATTGAAGTGATGTACAGCCAGATCAGGACAGGACAAAGAAGAGATTGGGGACAATGATGAGTGTAGGGAGTCTGAAAGTGTATGAGGGTTAATGGCTTGTAGATTTCTGACTGAATGGTAGGTAGGAGGGTGCTGGGGTGAGCGAGGATTTGTGAGTGTAAAGGAGAGAATGTTATGGTCAGAGAGGGGAAGCGGTGAGTTATCTAGGTAGGAGATTGAGCAGAGCCGGGCGAAAACCAGGTCCATGGTGTTACCGTCTTTGTGTGTTTCAGAGGTTGAGAGCTGAGAGAGGCATAGAGAAGTGGTTAGTGATAGAAGCTGGGATGCAGATGTGGAAGTGGGGCTGTTAATGGGGATGTTGACCAGGATAAGGGTTGGTAGTTCTGAGGACATGAAGTGCGGCAGCCAGGCAGAGAAATGGTCCAGGAAGTGGGTGGGTGAGCCTGGGGGCCGGTATATGACCGCTACTCTGAGGGAGAGGGGACGAAAGAGCCTGATGGTGTGGACTTCAAAAGAAGGGAATGAGAGTGATGGAACTGGGGGGATGACCTGGAAAGTGCATTGTGGGGACAGGAGTATGCCGACTCCACCACCAGGTCTGTTTGTCGGTCTCGGGGAATGGGAGAATTGTAAGCCACCATGGGAAATGGCAGCAGGAGAGACAGTGTCAGAATCCTGAATCCAGGTTTCCGTGAGGGCCAGCAGATTCAGAGAGTTTTTCAGAAAGTAATTGTGTAGGAAAGGAAGCTTGTTGCATACAGACCGTGGATTCCAAAGGGCACAATTGAAAGAAGGAGATGAAGGAGTGCAAATGATATTAGTAAGATTATTAAGGTTTCGATGTGAGGTAGGGTAGGGGTTGAGGTTGGGGGATGATGGACCGGGGTTGGGGGAGATGTCCCCTGAAATCAGTAGGAGCAGGAAGATAAAGAGCAAGTAGTTTTTGGAATTGTATGAAGATTTTTTGTGCAGTGTGTTAGGGCAAGATGGTCTGAGGTTGTTTAAGAAGGTGAGAAGTGCATGGGAGCTGTACATGGGAGAAGGAAAGAGAGAGGAGCTGATGTGTATGAGTCGTGATGGAGGGGGGATTGGTCGGTGAAAGTGGATTGCAAGAGAACATAGGAGGAGAGGAATAAAGCACATGGATAAATGGGACAGCAGAGTGTGGGTTGCCTGACTCCAGCCCTGATTAACTGCTGTATCCCGACGCTTATCTTCGTGACGCTTTGCTTCTGTGATGCGTGCACCCCTAAGAATGGTTCTAAATTTATAGTCCTGACTGCTGGGTCAGAAGAGATGGATTGTGGGAACTGGTTGAGGATAATTTGGCAGCTGGGCTCAGCACACCAGGGTTTTTTTTTTTTTGGTTTTTTTTTTGGGATGATCAAAGACATTCAGCCTGGCAACATCTATTTTAACACCTCCACCAGATAAGATCTACACTGATCCCAGTCATGGAAATGCAAAGGTGAGTTTTAAGTACAATGCTCCAAATGATTTATAACAATGAATTAGCAGACACATTAAAATATGTTTCTAGATGGTAAAGCAGCAGATGACACAGCAGACAGCAAGCAGAGGGAATTTTTACCATTAGAGTCTATTGCAGCAGATGAGACAGCAATCAGAGGTGGGAAGTTGTACCATTTGAATATGTTGCAGAAGACAGCAAGCAGAGGGAATTTTTACCATTAGAGTCTATTGCAGCAGATGAGACAGCAATCAGAGGTGGGAAGTTGTACCATTTGAATATGTTGCAGAAGACAGCAAGCAGAGAGAATTTTTACCATTAGAGTCTATTGCAGCAGATGAGACAGCAATCAGAGGTGGGAAGTTGTACCATTTGAATATGTTGCAGAAGACAGCAAGCAGAGGGAATTTTTACCATTAGAGTCTATTGCAGCAGATGAGACAGCAATCAGAGGTGGGAAGTTGTACCATTTGAATATGTTGCAGAAGACAGCAAGCAGAGGGAATTTTTACCTGTATGAAGAGAGAAGATGGATTTTAGTTCTGTGCCATGTAGTAACTGCTGTATCCCGACGCTTATCTTCGTGACGCTTTGCTTCTGTGATGCGTGCACCCCCACATGCAACATCAACATATGCCACTTTCTAAAACTTCCTAACTGTGCTGCCTCCCCCCCATAGCCGGGGTCACCACCTAGCGCACGCAACCGTGCGAGTGCCGTTGCCCTGGACAGGTGGGTAGGCCGACTCTTGTGCGCGGGCACTGGCACAGGGTCCCTCATAGTGCAATCAAGTGTCTCTGACGGTGGTGGTGCACACCTGCCGTCAGACACATCGCCGTACTATGAGGGGCCCAGTGCCAGTACCAACGCCCATGAGTGGGGCCCCCCTTGCTTGGGCAGGGCCCCAGCATTTGCAATCTTTACCTCTCCCTGCTCCTCCGCTGTGTAGTCTGGGCCGTCAAACCCATACTGGGCCTGACACCGTCTGAGCCTGCCTCCTGATCTATAGACATATATTTTGAATGTGTACACTATGCTATCCATACATGTATCCGGTGATACGGTACCCTTTCTCACCTTTGTGCAATCACGTGTAATCCATACTGGGCCTGAGAACGGCTGGCGAGCTGTTAAGCAAGCTACAGCACCTGTGGTTTGCACATGTAAAGTTTTTCATTTTTTCAGGAATGACGGTTAGGCCCAATTCCGGAACTGCGGTTGACCTGCACTTACTGGGAAATCATTGTTCGCGGTTAATAATTGTAATCCCAGATCCCCATCACTAACGGTGTTCAGCGGGTTATCTGCACCTGTAAGTGACAAACGCTGGCCCTTTCAGTGTAGCGCACATGCAGCCACGGACATGTAAGGGCATGACACACCAGTTATTGGCCAATCTCACGTGCCAGAGCCTCGCGTGTCCCTCTAGTAAGCCGGACTCGGACTGCGGGGCATGACGGAGTCTCGTTCGTTAACGGAATTAAGCTTGCAATGTGTGCATCTTTTTTGTTGCTGGATGGTTGAGGTTGCCCATGTTGAGTCAAATTACGCCGCAGGCTTCACTCCTGGTGGTGCCCTTCTGGACATTCCTTTAAGGTTCAGCTTTGCAACCATACTGCCCACGTAAAACAAACACTTTGCCTTCATGAACGCTGCTTGGAGGGTCGTGACTCGTGGGAATAACGCCGCCCAATCAGTTAACCTGCTAGAGAGATCCTTCGTTGCTCCCAAGCATGACATCACACTCCCTAGGAGGAAGGTAATGCCACTTTGGCGACCGTACTCCTGGGGGCGACACAAGTGCACTGATGCCCAGCCACTGCTCGATGAATCTGCTGGTACATTGACCCAGACCACTACATTCCCCTCGCACGCTACACGGCCTGAATCTGACCCTGATGAAACTCAGGTTACCCTTCCCATATACTGTTCCATCTTACACGGTGACAAAGAGGAAGCTGCAGATGAAAGTGCAGGTTCGGCCCACCCGCCGTCAGACACACCACCGTACTATCAGGGGCCCTGTGCCAGTGCTGTCGCCAACGAGTGGGCACCCTCTGCTTGCTCAGGATCACAGCACTTGCAAGGTTGAAATACTGTGCAGTGAGATGGAAGATGGGGACGACGAGGCGTCCAGACTAGTACAGGGATTCCCTAGCGAGGAGACTTATTTCATTGTTTTCAATGTTGGGACAGCAATTTTTGGGGAGCACTATACTCTGGAATGTTCCAGTGTATGGTGGGCCCCATCTATCATTCTCCAAAGGTGGACATCAGACACTGGAGCAGCATTTACAGGGCCCATTATACACTAGAGCATTAGAAATGGGGCCCATTATGTTTGGAGCATTATTTGGGCCCATAAGACAGTGGAGCTTCATCCATGGGGACCAACATATACTGTAGCATTATGTGGAGCTCATCATATACTGTTTCAAACATTATATGGGACCAATGATTCTGTATGGAGAAATAGATGGGCCTCGTCATGAGATGTAAAAAGTGAGGTATTTTTCATTGTACTATACCGCTATTTCTCTGCCGTATCTGAGCATGATGAGTTGTGGTATGTGTTAAAGGGGCGCTCTTTTGCCCAGGGCACATGAAAACCTGCAGCCAGCCCTACCCCTCCACAACTTTAGCCAAATAACCCCCATTTTTCAGTGCGTAATTAGTATTATGAAGTAAATAAAGGGTGACAAGCTTCAGTAATAAGAATTTATGCTTTTGGCATTCAAATGGGCACTGTAAGTGTGTTTCCTGTCCTCCTCTCACTGCCAACTTTTCTTCCCCTTTGACTTACATTGGGTTTCGTGTTCCAGTCGGACCCCCGACTTTTCCCTATAGTCGGCCGATTTCGTTCAACCCGACTTTTGCGAAACCCAACTCGACCCGAAAAAAGGCAAAGTCGCTCATCTCTACTTCTGATCTTTGTATTGGTCAGCGGACAAGTATACTCAAGGTTTTGCATAAAATGAACATTTGAAAACTCTATTGGCCACTAAATAAATGTCAAGATTCTCTATTCACTAGCCTCTGGAAACAAGATATCTGTTCAAGTATAGTTAGATGCAGAATACTGGCATCTCTTTGATGTTTCAGCAGATATTATCACTATAGTGTGACTGAGTACTACCGCCATATCATGACCAGCTACTATCACTGTAGTGCAGCTAAATGTTACTTCTATACTACAAGCAGATATTACAAGCATAGTGTACCTGAATAATATCGCTATACCTTGAGCAGATATTACAAGCATAGTGTGACTGAATAATATCGCTATACCTTGAACAGACTGTGGTGTGACTGAATGATACTGCCATGTTATGACAAATTACTACCATTATACTGTATTTGAATAATACTTCTACAACGATGTCCAGATATAATCACTATATTATCACTATTCTGGATTCAACAGTACCACCATGTAATGATCAGATATTACCCTTATTCTGTACTAGCTGAAGAGCCCGTCGTTGTCTGGGCATAGTAACTAACTACGGTTAGTTATAACAAATTATGATTATATATATTCGGAGTGTATAGCCCCGCCCACTCCACATAGCCACATTCACTATAATATCCCACATCATCCCGTCAGAGCCACCGGGCTACTACCACTAATATCCCACATCATCCCGTCAGAGCGACTGGACTACTACCCCTAATATGCCACATCATCCCGTCAGCCAGAGCCACTGGACTACTACCCCTAATATGCCACATCATCCTGTCAGCCTGGGGTCAGAACCAGAGGGCTGAGTGGATTTTCCCTGAATTCCATACCGGGGATCCCTTTAAGAGGGGCCTGGGGTCAGAACCAAAGCGCAGAGTGGATTTGCCCTGACTTCCATACCAATGGTCCCTTTAAGAGGGAAGATGTGCCTATGGGATGGAGGATGTGTGATGGGTATATGGTTGTAAGATTGTAAGCTCTCACGAGCAGGGTTGTCTTATTTTACTTTAATTACTGTATTGTTAATGTTGTTACTTATGACTTGTGTTTTGAAACTGTTAAACTGTAAAGCGCTGCGGAATATGTTGGCGCTATATAAATAAAGATTTATTATTATATGGGCACTGGACTATGGGATGGAGGATGTGTGATGCGTATATGGGCAGGGAGGGGGTGATTCATTTCTGTCATGTGCTTTCTGCTCCTTCTGGGGGGCAGACAATGGCTGGGAGCTTATGTTCCCGGGTATGCTAGATTTCTCCCACCCAGTCAGTGTCTGCTGAGGTGTTGTGGAGTGAGAAAACTGTTGCTCATAGCAACCAATCACAGCTCAGCTTCTTATAAACAGCTCTGGTGAAATGAAAGATGCTTAGTGATTGGGTGGGGCTATGTGGAGTGGACGTGGCTGATACACACATATATTCATTTTTATATATATACTAGCTGAAGAGCCCGGCGTTGCCCAGGCATAGTAACTAACTGTGGTTAGTTATAACAAATTATAATGATTATATTGCACATAAAAACATTTCACATCATATATTCAACACTACAGATTTGCAACACAAATTAACTAAACGATTACCTAAGTACTGATAGTTTTTTATTTTCAACTCATTCAAGAACCTTTTGATAAGCAACATTTTTGGTTTTTCCTTTCGTTGCAAAGATGAACAGATTTTTGGCAGTTCCAACTCTTGAACAGACCACGTAAAGTTGACCTTGAGAAAAGCATGGAGATTGCAAATCGATCCCTACTACTTTCAAGGACTGTGCCTGAGCTTTGTTAATGGACATTGCAAATGCAAGTCGAACTGGAAACTGGAGGTTTTCAAAATCAAAAGGCAAATCGGATGAAATGAGTGGAATTCTTGGAATGAAAATGTCCTCTCCTTTGGCACATCCTGTTGCTGAGCTGTGTATCTAATCCTGTGCTGTGTGATAGTCTGCTGGGCTGTGTATCTAACCCTATCCTGTGTGATACAGTATGCTGAGCCGTGTATCTAATCCTATCCTGTGTGATAGTCTGCTGAGCCGTGTATCTAATCATACCCTGTTACTGTCTGCTGAGCTGTGTATCTAATCCTATCCTGTGTGATACCGGGCTGTGTATCTAATCCTATTCTGTGTGATACTGGGCTCCCCCTGCAGTCTGTGTCAGAGAGTGGTCTGTGACGGCACGGTAATAAACTGTGTTATTTCCAGCTTTACAGAAGGACGATAACACATGTAGAAATGATACGAATAATAGGCCTCAGTTACCACAACTGTCTACAATGAAAACTGTTGCTCATAGCAACCAATCACTGTTCAGTATATATATATTAAAATTAGTATGTATGTATATATGTATGTATGTATGTATCAGCCACGCCCACTCCACATAGCCCCACCCAATCACTAAGCATCTTTCATTTCACCAGAGCAGTTTAATAGATTAAAGCTAAGCTGTGATTGGTTGCTATGAGCAACAGTTTTCCCACTCTTGATTTCTTCCTCTTCAGTCTGTCCCTCCTGCTGGGCCTGTTCTTTTGCAGGTTGTGGCCCATCATTAGTCTTCTCTGGATCAGACTGTGCGTGTTCTTTGACCACATCTTTCGGCTCCGTTTCAGACTGGCTCTTGGGTAGGACATTTTCTTGCTCTTTCGGCACAGGATTCTCCACTTTCAACTTGTCATCCTCCTGAGGGTCTGGCTGGCCCACCTTTCCATTATTCGCTGACTCTTCTACAGGTGCGGCTGATTAATAAAAAAAAGAATATATGAATAGTTAAGCCACTGTTCAATAACATATCCACAACATTATAAACAATTAATCTCCTCTATAGACAGAAAATAAAAAATTAAACACCTGTCAAGTCCCCATGGTGACAACTAATATTATGTGATCTAGTTTCCATTTAAAATGTAGTGGGAAATTTGACAAATTCCTTGTATTCGATTTTTTTTTTAGTTAATTTCTCCTTTTTCGCTGCTTATTGCTAGTGTCTTGTCAGTAAAGCATCATTAAAGCCTATGTTTTACATGTATCCAGTCCAAGTACACAAGCTGGCTGAGTGAGCCTGCGGGAGACATGAGCCTGCGGGAGACCCCAGCAGGCAAATAGGGCTTAGGTGACTGTGGCAGGAACTCGTATCTCTGGCTGAACTGTGGCCATGTGCTGCAAGACATGTCTTGGCAGAAAAAAATAACTTATAGGGAAAAAAGAAATCCACTTAAGGCTGAGTTCACACGTGACGTTTTTTCGCGTTTCCGCGGCGGTTTTAACAGCGTGATTTTGCCGCGAAAAATAAGCATCCCATGCATTCCTATGGGATTCCGCAATGCTGTGCTAATTCTGCGGTTTTTACCGCGGCGGAATCGCTTCGCGGTAAAAAACGCAGCATGCTCATTAATTTCGCGGAATCGCGACGATCCCGCACCCATAGAAATGCATTGTTCTGCTTACTTTCCGCATGTGGCTGTGCACACCATGCGAAAAGTAAGCAGAAAATTTGCGGATGGTACCCACGGTGCGGAGGAGATGAGACTGTCCTCCGGGCTTTGGGTACCATATCCCTGTAAAAAATAGAAGTTAAAATAAAAAATATTGTTATTCTTACCTTCCGACGTCCCGCGCAGCCTTCCCGCCTCTCTCCACGCTCCCGGTTCCAGTAATCCTTTGCGAAAATGCCCGTGATGACGTCGCGATCTCGCGGGATCCCGAAGTCTCGCGGTCATTCGCGCGATGTCATCGCCGGCATTTTCGCAAAGGATTACTGGGACCGGGAGCGTGGAGAGAGGCGGGAAGGCTGCGCGGGACGTCGGAAGGTAAGAATAAAACCATTTATTATTTATTTTTTTATTTTTTACATTCTATCTTTTACTACTGATGCTGCATAGGCGGCCTCAGTAGTAAAAAGTTGGTCACACTTGTCAAACGCTATGTTTGACGAGTTTGACCAACCTGTCAATCAGTTCTCCAACCGATGCTACAGATCGCTTGGAAAACGCTAGCATTTTGCAAGCTAATTACGCTTGCAAAATGCTTAGTTTTTCCGCGGGAATTTAAAATGCGATTTTCCCGCAGAATGGAATCCCAGAATTCTCGCGGTAATTTCCACGAGAGTTCCACTACGTGTGAACCCAGCCTAATACCGGTGTGAGCCAAATGGAAAAGAAGGGCAAAGTGACAGACTACAAAGAGAGAAGACATTATATGATTGAAAGATCTTATCTAGCAAAATTACTCATTCACAGTAGGTTAGTATTATCAGGTCATGGTATGGCGGTATCGATCAAATCTATCTATATAAAAACGAGTATGTGTGTATGTATATGTGTTTGTGTGTGTGTGTATATGTATGTATACTATGCTGCCCGGGCATAGTAACTAACTGTGGTTAGTTATAAGAAATTATAATTATCCTCCATCCCATAGTCCCGTGCCCATATACCCATCATACATATCCACGATCTCATAGGTCCGTGTCCATATACCCATCATACATATCCTCCATCCCATAGTCGAGTGCCCATATACCCATCATACATATCCTCCATACCATAGTCCCGTGCCCATATAACCATCATACATATTCTCCATCCCATAGTCCCATGCCCATATACCCATCATACATATCCTCCATACCATAGTCCCGTGCCCATATACCCATCATACATATCTGCCATCCCATAGTCCTGTGCCCATATACCCGTCATACCTATCCTCCATCCCATAGTCCAGTGCTCATATACCCATTATTATTATTATTATTTATTGTTATAGCGCCATTTATTCCATGGCGCTTTACATGTGAGGGGGGTATACATAAAAACAAGTACAATAGTCTTAAACAATACAAGTCATAACTGGTACAGGAGGAGAGAGGACCCTGCCCGCGAGGGCTCACAATCTTCAAGGGATGGGTGATAATACAGTAGGCGAGGGTAGAGCTGGTCGTGCAGCGGTTTGGTCGATCGGTGGTTACTGCAGGTTATAGGCTTGTCGGAAGAGGTGGGTCTTCAGGCTCTTTTTGAAGGTTTCGATGGTAGGTGAGAGTCTGATATGTTGTGGTAGAGAGTTCCAGAGTAGGGGAGATGCGCGAGAGAAATCTTGTATGCGATTGTGGGAAGAGGAGATAAGAGGGGAGTAGAGAAGGAGATCTTGTGAGGATCGGAGGTTGCGTGCAGGAAAGTACCGGGAGACGAGGTCACAGATGTATGGAGGAGACAAGTTGTGGATGGCTTTGTATGTCATGGTTAGGGTTTTGTAATGGAGTCTCTGGGCAATTGGGAGCCAGTGAAGGGATTGACAGAGGGGAGAAGCTGGGGAATAGCGGGGGGACAGGTGGATTAGTCGGGCAGCAGAGTTTAGAATAGATTGGAGGGGTGCGAGAGTGTTTGAGGGGAGGCCGCAGAGCATGAGGTTGCAGTAGTCAAGGCGAGAGATGATGAGGGCATGGACTAGGGTTTTTGCAGATTCTTGGGTGAGGAATGAACGGATGCGTGAAATATTTTTGAGTTGAAGTCGGCAGGAAGTGGAAAGGGTTTGGATATGTGGTTTGAAGGAGAGATCAGCATCAAGGATTACTCCGAGGCAGCGAGCTTGTGGGACTGGGGAGAGTGGGCAGTCATTTACTGTAATTGATAGGTTCGTAGGGGGGGTCACGTGAGATGGGGGAAAGATGATGAATTCTGTTTTGTCCATGTTGAGTTTCAGATATCTAGTGGAGAAGAAGGATGAAATAGTGGACAGACATTGAGGGATTCTGGTTAGTAGGGAGGTGATATCTGGTCCAGAGATGTAGATCTGTGTGTCATCAGCATAAAGATGATACTGAAAGCCATGAGATTCTATGAGCTGTCCCAGGCCAAAGGTGTAAATAGAGAACAGCAGGGGCCCTAGGACTGAACCTTGTGGGACTCCGACAGATAGGGGGCGAGGTGAGGAGGTGGTGTGTGAGTGGGAGACGCTGAATGTCCGGTCTGTTAGGTATGATGAGATCCAGGAGAGGGCCAAGTCTGTGATGCCGAGGGATGAGAGGGTCTGTAATAATAGGGAATGGTCCACTGTGTCAAAGGCAGCCGACAGGTCCAGGAGGAGGAGGACAGAGTAGTGTCGCTTGCTCTTGGCAGTTAAGAGGTCATTGGTGACCTTAGTAAGGGCAGTTTCAGTGGAGTGGTGTGACCGGAAGCCAGATTGTAAGCGGTCGAAGAGGGAGCAAGAAGAGAGATGGGAGGACAGTTCAAGGTAGACGTGTTGTTCCAGTAGCTTGGAGGCGTATGGGAGAAGTGATATAGGGCGATAGCTAGATACAGAGGATGGGTCAAGAGAGGGCTTTTTGAGGATAGGTGTGATGGAGGCATGTTTAAAGCTTGAGGGGAAAACACCAGTTGTTAGTGATAGGTTGAAGAGATGGGTTAGGGTTGGGATGAAGACTGTGGTGAGGTTTGGGATGAAGTGGGATGGGATCGGGTCGAGTGCACAGGTGGTGAGATGTGATCTTGAGAGTAGAGTGGAGAGTCGATCTTCTGTAATGGTGGAGAAGTTGGTTTTGAAGGTGGAGGGCTGGGAAGTCGGGAGGAAGGGCTCTGGGGGTTGTTGACCAAAACTGTCCCTGATGTTATCAATTTTCTGCTTGAAAAATGAGGCAAAGTCTTCAGCTGAGATGAGTGGGGAGGGAGGAGGTGCTGGGGGGCGGAGGAGAGAATTGAAGGTGTTGAATAACTGTTTAGGGTTGTGAGACAGGGAGGATATGAGAGATGAGAAGTAGGTTTGTTTAGCTGTGGCGAGTGTGGTCTTGAAAGTAGTGAGGGACTGTTTGAATGCGATGAAATGCTCGTTGGAGTGGGATCTTTTCCATCTGCGCTCAGCAGCCCTGGAAGCTCGCCTCAGCTCTTTGGTCAGGCTGGTGTGCCAGGGCTGTCTGTTGATTTTGCGAGTTTTGGTATGTGTAAGTGGGGCAGCGGATTCCAAAGCTACAGCTATTGTGGTGTTATATAGAGCGGCAGCGTCATCCGCATTGTGTAAGGAACTTATATCTGTAAGAGGGAGGAGGGATTCGGAGAATGAGTGTAGGTCAAGGTGTTTAAGATTCCTGCGAGGGTGTGAAAGTTTGTGGGGTGGGGATTGTAGACATGGAGTGAAGAGGGAAGAGAATGTGAGCAGGTTGTGGTCAGAGAGAGAAAGAGGTGAGTTAGAGAGGTTAGATAGGGAGCAGAGGTGGGTGAAGATGAGGTCCAGTGTGTGGCCATCTTTGTGGGTGGCTGTAGAAGACCATTGAGTGAGGCCGAAGGAGGAAGTGAGAGATAGAAGTTTAGTGGCAGCTGAGAGGGAAGTGTCAATGGGGATGTTGAAGTCGCCCATGATGATAGTAGGGATGTCCGCGGAAAGGAAATGAAGTAACCAGGTGGTGAAGTGGTCAAAGAAGGTGGTGGCTGGCCCTGGGGGGCGGTAGATGACAGCCAGTTGGAGGTTGGAGGGGGAGTAGATGCGCACAGAGTGCACCTCAAAGGAAGGGAGGGTAACAGAGGGTGGCAGTGGGATTGGGGTGAAGGAGCAGGTATCTGACAGGAGAAAACCAACTCCTCCACCATGTTTGCTGCTGGGGCGGGGGGTGTGAGAAAGGTGGAAGCCGCCATACGAAAGTGCAGCAGGAGAGGCTGTGTCAGAAGGGGTGAGCCAGGTTTCGGTGATGGCGAGGAAGGAGAGTTTGGTAGTAACGAAAAGATCATGGATGTAGGAAAGCTTGTTGCAGACAGAGCGAGTGTTCCACAGAGCTCCTGTTAGTGGGACTGGGGAAGCGGGGGCTGGGTGAATGGGTATAAGGTTGGAGAGGTTACGGAAGGTTGTGATAGAGCGTGGATGGGAGGTAGAAATGACTGTGGGAATGTGGTGAGGAGGACCAGGATTTGGAGCGATATCACCAGCAGTGAGAAGGAGCAGAGAAAGTGTTAGCAGGTGGGAGCAGGAGAGGGCATGAGGGGGCTGTCTGTGTTTGGAGACAGAGGATTGTATGTTAAGGAACAGTTTTGAGGCGGAGGTGAGGTGGATGGGGAGGATTGAAGAAGAGATGAACAGTTCCTTACTAGGAGTAGGGATTAGGGGAATTAGCAGAAAGTGAAGGATTATTGGGGTGAAAGTGAAAACAAACAGAAACATTGTTTACAGTGACTGTGTCCAGTTACCTTCAGTTCCCTTCTGGTTCAATTCTGGTTTTAATTCTTAAATTAATCTTCACACTTCTAGCAATCACAATGCAGACTGAAGTCTATGCAGACTTGTACTCTGCAATATATGTACAACTAAGTGCAGTCAGGTGTGAAGCAGAGAGGAGTGGTCTCTGCTCATCTTGGCCAGACAATTAAGAGTGGACCAGATGTATATGATCAAGCCAGAGTAAACAAGGTCATAAATAACACTGGGGTAAGCTGGGGTTAGCTGAAAGGCATACCATGTGAATGCTAGGTGCAGAGGCAAGTCTATGTGCAAAGCTGGGTGACGCACTGTGTGTCCTTCATAGACAGACAGCAGGAGAGCATGAGAGCTGGGTGGATGGACATACCTGTCGGAAGAATAGATCACACATCCTCCATCCCATAGTCCCATGCCCATATACCCATCACACATCCTCCATCCCATAGTCAACCATTATGACATCATAATGAGCAGCGGGGCTTGCAACCTATGATGACATCAGCGTCGCCATGGCAGCCATTATGATATCATAATGAGGGGCGGGGCTTGATACACACTTTTTCCCCATTATGTAGATAGGGGCAAAATTGTTTGGTAATTTGGAACTCGCAGGGTTAAAATTTTGCCGCACAACATAGCCTAGGACACTCTCGGGGTCCAGACGTGTGACTGTGCCAAATTTTGTGGCTGTAGCTGCGACGGTGCGGATGCCAATCCCAGACAGACAGACAGACAGACACACCCACATTGAGCTTTATATATTAGATAGATATATATTAAAATATATATATATTTTAATATATATTTATACCGCCATACCATGACCTGATAATACTAACCTACTATGAATGAGTAATGTTGCTACATAAGATCTTTGAATCATATAATGTCTTCTCTCTTTGTAGTCTGTCACTTTGCCCTTCTTTTCCATTTGGCTCACACCGGTATTAAGTGGATTTTTTTCCCCATAAGTTATTTTTTTCTGCCAAGACATGTCTTGCAGCACATGGCCACAGTTCAACCAGAGATACGAGTTCCTGCCACAGTCACTAAGCCCAATTTGTCTGCTGGGGTCTCCCGCAGGCTCATGTCTCCCGCAGGCTCACTCAGCCAGCTTGTGTACTTGTACTGGATACATGTAAAACATAGGCTTTAATGAGGCTTTACTGACAAGACACTAGCAACAAGCAGCGAAAAAGGAGAAATTAACTAAAAGAATCGAATACAAGGAATTTGTCACGTTTCCCACTACATTTTAAAGGGAAAATAGATCACATAATATTAGTTGTCACCATGGGGACTTGACAGGTGTTTAAATTTTTTAGGTTCTGTCTATAGAGGAGATTAATTGTTTATAATGTTATGAAGAAATAATAATCCAACAAGAAAAAAAATCCATCTCATGATAAGAAAACCATTGGTCTTCAGGAGGAGTCAGAAAGCAGCCATTTCTTTGCCTCTCTGGTTACGTCAGCCTTTCTTGTTGCAGTACTGTACGTAGCTTATCACAACAAACGCAAGGTATATCATGTAATGGTATACAAGCCTCCATTCATAATGAATCGGCAATGATTATTACTTTTTTTTCATCTTGTTTTCTTTTCCCTTGGCAAAATATATATTTAATATAGAACTTACAGGAAAAAAAGAGAGCCCCCACATAGTTAATAATTTTTTTTTTTTTTTTTTAATTAAATGAACAATAAAAAAACAAACAAACTTGAGCTTCTAAAAATGTATGGGGGGGGATGTGTTTGCTCATGAACATGTGGGGGGTGTATGGCCCAGTATTAAACTGGTTAATGGGCATAATAGACCCCAATGCTGTATTGGCCAGTGTTGGGGTGTTTTGTTAACCATTAAATGGAACCTGATGTTATGGGTGATAGAGACATGACCGATCACTATTGTATATTTATAGGGTCAATGTGCCTGTTACTTCAGTCATGATGACGTTAATATCATGGATTTGTTACTGAGAAGCCTGCTATGTATTCATATATTATGTTGTTTTTTTTTAACAGCTGCACCCGTAGATACACCTGATGTAGAAACTCTGAGAGAATGGAAAGTAGTAGAGGTGGACCAGTCAGCTGACATGGCAAATATGATGGTTGCCGAGGAGAATGCCTTGACTGGGCTGCAAAACGACACCCAACTCGAGAGCCAGCCAGAGGCACAGACTGTCCGAGCAGATGGGACAAATGTGAACATCACACAAGAAGTAGAAGATTATGATGGAAAGGCTGAGGATGAACAAGAGTATAAATCAGAAGAGCCCTGGTGGGAAGAAGAGGATGACTGGATGGAGACAGATTCTGTAGTGAAGGAGGTCAAGGAGGATGGAGATTCAAAAGCAGAGAAGCCCCTGTGGGAGACATGGTGGGAAGTAGTGCCCAAAACTGAAAGGCCACCATGGGACGTGGAAGCTGTTGATGTGAAGCCCTGGTTGCGGGAAGAGGGTGTAGTGGATAAGCCCCAGGACTGGGGAAAGGTTGATGGGAAGGCGCAAAACAAACTAGATGAGGCTCTGTGGTGGGCATGGCCTGTAACAATGAAACCCTGGTGGGGAGCAGAGACCAAAGCAGAAAGGCCCTTGTGGGAGGAAAGGGAAAAAGCTGAGGAGCCCTGGTGGAAGGTGGATGCTGAATTGAGTATTCCCCAGGACAGCAAATGGTTCCCAACAAAGAAGCAAGATGAGGCTAAACAAAGAATGGAGGACCCCTATGAGTATGATTCATTGGATGTTTACATAGATAATGATGTGGATACCGGTGATGTCATTGAAGAAATACCAGTCCAAAAAGAAATATTTCCACCTGAAATGAAAGGGCACAGAGATTTCCACGAGAAGTCGGGAAGCGTCTATTTCTGGGCCTTCCTAGTTACCTTAGCAATCCTAGTTGCTGTGCTGTACATGGTCTATCACAAGAAACGCCTATCCCAGCAAAAGGTGAGCAACTCTATTTGTGTGTGTTTATTTTTTTATTAATCTGATTGCTGCTGTATATGGATCTCCGTACTGATAATGGATAAGAGATGGGTTGTGTTGAAATCATTGTCAATTCTGAATTATTAGCAGGGGGTTTTCCATTGAGGACCCCTCATGCATTACACGGAGCAGTCTCTCGCTCTGGATGAACGCGGCTCCTCCGTACATGATGTTGATTTCTTTGTGTAATTCTTCATAATACTGTTATTCATGGCACCATGCTCTGCCTTACATCTGAGCTCACTCTGTAGGGTTGGCATGTTAGGTATTCCTCTAATCTATTTTTTTTTTTTTTTTTTTGTAATGATCACAGGTAATATTTAGTGCTGATATGTTTAATGTGTAACTTCTTGCTTGTTTCCTTCCTTTGTCAGAGATTCATTTTTGCACTGGAAGGAGGACTATTTGGAGACAAAAAGCGTCCGAATTCAGGGGAATACCAGAAATTGGATAATAAGGTGAGAACGGCATGAATGTGGGGTGCGACAAGTGCTGTAATTCTTTGGGAGATGTTTCATGTAAAATTGCTTTACTACCATTCAGTCTTCATAATCCTTTGAGGTGACACAGTATAGCCTGGGAGGTCAATACAATAAACCTCATATTCGCCCTCCCATCACCGGAATATGACGGGTAACCCTATACTACACCAATATAACCGATAGCGATTTAAAAAAGCGAAATGGGATGGAGGATGTGATACTGTAGACTAGGAGGGTAATTCAGAGCTAAAAAGACTGTGGTGAAGGAGAGTCCTGGCCGAGATAGAGGTCTCACAAAGTCATCAATTTTGGCAGTATTGGACAACCATGGAATTAGAATTGGACTTTTATTGTATCGCTAAAATGATTAAAAGAAAATCCACACTGTATTCCACAGCAAGCAGAAGATAATGAAGAATAAAGGAAAATTACACAGTAATACGACAAAAAACAAAGTTAAAAGGACTTGTCAATGATACAAGGAGCGTGTGCGTTTGTATCTCCACCCAAATGTTATACTCTATCATAAATGAACACACACGTACCGGTATGTTCTGCCGGAAAATGATCACCGTCCTAGACAGCAGGCAAGTTTCCATTATCGCCCAGGGGAGGTACGCCACCCTCTTGCAGTGGTGATCACTGCGATTGGTCTTACGTTGGTATCTTCCCCGCTAAATTCTCCCATCTGCTGGATCAGGGTCACCACTTCTTCATGGATAACTTCTACACCAGCATCCCACTCTAGTTACACTCTGCCAGAGCTACTGCAGCATGTGGCGCCGTGCACAAAAACCAGAGAAGCCCTAGGTCTCTAATTGGGCAACTGGTGCTGTATGTGGTAGAGTAATACCTTGATTTAAAAGTTTAATTCTTTCTTTGCTGATATATCAAATTAAAATCCCCATTAAAATTAATTGAAATGCTACTAATCCACTCCAGCACCCAAAAACCACACCAATTTTTTTCTTAGGTGTTTTTAAATAAGAAAAAATAATTTATTAATAAACAAATACAATATGAAATGTGCAAAATTATTGTACTTTTAGGCTATGTACCCACGTTGCAGAGATGCCGCGGAAATTTCCACAGCATTTCCACCACTCCCGCCGCGGGAAAAACGCATGTGAATTCCATGCGTTTTTCCCGCGGAAAACAAGCGTTTTAAACGCGATTTTAGCATGTGGAATTCAAGCGTATTCCAAGCGATTTGAAGCATCGCTTGGAATGTGATTGACAGGTTGATCACACTTGTCAAACATAGTGTTTGACTAGTGTGACCAACTTTTTACTATTAATGCTGCCTATGCATCCCTATGTGTGCGGAATCGCAGCGATTCCGCAAAAATGAGCCTGCTGCGTTTTTTTCCACTATGCGATTCCGTCGTGGAAAAAAACGCAGCATTAGCACAGCATGTGCGGAATGCCATAGGAATGCATGGGGGGCGTTCTGTATGCGTTTTCGCAGCATTTTCGTGGCGAAAAATGCAGCAAAACCACATACAATCCACAGCCTTCCTTTTTTCTTTTTTTTTTTTTTTTTAATACTGTAACTTCACTTAAGCATCTCCACTTAATATCTTCACTGACTTTTGCCTAGTTCCAACACTTTCCTCACTTTTACATATAAAGGTATTTACATATGGAGTTAAATCGGAAACTAATGCGCTCATAAACAAATAGAAAAAATAACCATTATCTTATGTACAGCCCCATTCGAAATGCATGCAGCGCTGAAATAGTCACCCCAGGAAAATGATTCACAAGAAAAGGTCAAAAGTGCAAATGACGGGGCAACAAACTTTGTTAGGACCCATGGTCTCCACACGCATCATAAAACAACAAATCAACCAAGGGACGGCTCGTATCTCGGGAAATTCGTAAGTAGATGCCCTCGTCTGTCAAGGTATTGCTGTACCTCTACACAGGTCCCCAAACCAGAGTGTGCCCTGTGGGACATTAATAACATGGGGGAGAGTTGATCGCTCTGATAAAGTCATCCAACCTCACAGTGCCATGCGGAAAACAAAAGTATATAAAAAGCTTGCCGTGCACTGGCACTGTATAATGCTTCTGTGCTATCCCGATGTGCAGGCCAGATCGCCACATGCCATCAGTTTTGGGAGGTAGTAATCAAGGCCCTAATACTGGGAAATCTGGTAAGGGGGGGCCTCAGTATCTCTGGAATTTAAACTCCAAGGAGAAGGTCACAAAAAAGGTTCCAAGTTTGTTATGAAAGAGGAAGAGAGGACACGCTTGGCAATGCGAACATCTGCCCTGAAAAACCTGACCTGTAATAAGACTGTTTCATAGTGTATAACACATCCATGGACTACTTAATTTATTTCTGTTTTATCTTTTATTGTATCACTTTAGTGTATCCCAAATTACTTTGCACAACGTAAACATTCCATCACATTATTAACCCCTTAACGACCAGGGGTATTTTTTGTTTTGCATTTTCATTTTTCCCTCCCCTTCTTTCCAGAGCCATAACTTTTTTATTTTTCCGTCTATATGGCCATGTGAGGGCTTATTTTTTGCGGGACGAGTTGTACTTTTAAATAACACCATTGGTTTTACCATGTCATGTACTCGAAAACGGGAAAAATAAAAAGTCCAAGTGCGGTGAAATTGCAAAAAAAGTGCAATCCCACACTTGGTTTTTAGTTTGGCTTTTTTGCTAGGTTCACTAGATGCTAAATCTGACCTGCCATTATGATTCTCCAGGTCATTACGAGTTCATAGACACCAAACATGTCTATGTCCTCTTTTATCTAAGTGGTGAAAAAAATTCCAAAGTTTGCTAAAAAAAATAAAAAAAAATTTGCACAATTTTCCGAGACCCGTAGCGTCTCCATTTTTCATGGTCTGGGGTCGGGTGAGGGTTATCTTTTCCACGCCGGGCTGACGTTTTTAATGATACCACTTTTGTGCAGATACTTTCTTTTGATCGCCCGTTAATGCATTTTAATGCAATGTCTTGGCGACCAAAAAAACGTAATTCTGGTGTTTTTAATTTTTTTTCTCGCTACGCCGTTTAGCGTTCGGGTTAATGTTTTTTTTTATTGATCGAGCGATTCTGAACGCAGCGATACCTAATATGTGTATGTGGGATTTTTTCTTTTACTGTTTTATTTTGATTGGGGCGAAAGGGGGGTGATTTGAACTTTGAGGTATTTTTAAATTTTGGCATGCTTCAATAGCCTCCATAGGAGGCTAGAATCATGCACAACCCGATCGGCTCTGCTACATATGGGCGATGAGTAGATCGCCCATATGTAGCAGATTTACTGCTGTGCTTTCAGCGCCGACCACCGGGTGGCGCTGAAAGCCATATGCCTGGAACAACCATAGAGGTCTCAGAGACCTCTGGTTGTCCAGGCAACATGACGCCGACCCCCGATCACGTGATGGGGGTCGGCGATGAGGTTATTTCCGGCCCGGCGGCCGGAAATGCTGTTTAAATGCCCACTGTCAGCTTTGACAGCGGGATTTAACTAGTTAATAGGCGCAGGCGGACGGCGATTCCGCTTGCGCCTATTGCGGGCACATGTCAGCTGTTCATAACAGCTGACATGTCCCGGCTTTGATGCAGGCTCAGCGCCGGAGCCCTCATCAAAGCAGGGGAGATGTCTGATGACGGACTATGTCCGTCATTGGACATTAAGGGGATAATTTAAATGCCAGAAGAACACTGATAACTTTTACTACACCCCTAGATCAATTCCAAAATCGCATCATTTGGGGTGGGAGGGTTGTTACTGCTGTTTGGCACCTCAAGGGCTCTGCAAATGAGACATAGTACCCGTAAACTATTCTTGCAAAGTTTGCGTTCCAGAATAGAGCTCCTTCCTTTTGGAGCTCGGCCATGTACCCAAACAATACCTATGGGGTATTTATGGACTCGGGAGGAAATTGTTCTCCTAATTTGTTGTGCAGATTCTTCTGTTATCCTTCGGAAAATGAAAAATGTAGTAATATGGCAATGTTTTTTTTTGGAAAGGACGCTATTTTTCATTTTCATAGTCCAGTGTTAACCCCCTTAATGACCGGAGCTTTTTTCGGCTTTGCGTTTGTTTTTCCCTCCCCTTCTTTCCAAAGCCGTAGCTTTTTTATTTTTCTGTCAATATGGCCATGTGAGGACTTATTTTTTGCGGGACGAATTGTACTTTTGAACGGCACCATTGGTTTTACCATGTCGTGTAACCGAAAACGGGGAGAAAAATTTCAAGTGCGGTGAAATTGCAAAAAAAAGTGCAATCCCATACTTGTGTTTTGTTTGGCTTTTTTGCTAGGTTCACTAAATGCTAAAACTGACCTGCCATTATGATTCTCCAGGTCATTGTAGATTGTGAGCCCTCGCGGGCAGGGTCCTCTCTCCTCCTGTACCGGTCGTGACTTGTATTGTTTAAGATTACTGTACTTGTATGTATAATGTATACCCCTCCTCACATGTACAGCGCCATGGAATAAATGGCGCTATAATACTAAATAATAATAATAATTACGAGTTGATAGACACCAAACATGTCTAGGTTCTTTTATTATCTAAGTGGTGAGAAAAAATTCCAAAGTTTGCTTAAAAAAAAAGAAAAAATTGAGCCACCTTCCAATACCCGTAGCATCTCCATTTTTGTGATCTTGGGTTGGGTGAATGCTTATTTTTTGCGCGCCAACGTTTTTAACCCCTTCACCCCCAAGGGTGGTTTGCACGTTCATGACCGGGCCAATTTTTACAATTCTGACCACTGTACCTTTATGAGGTCATAACTCTGGAACGCTTCCATGGATCCCGGTGATTCTGACATTGTTTTCTCGTGACATATTGTACTTCATGTTAGGGGTAAAATTTCATTCAAATAACTTGCGTTTATTTGTGAGAAAAACAGAAATTTGGCGAAAATTTTGAAAATTTCGCAATTTTCCAACTTTGAATTTTTTTGCCCTTAAATCACAGAGATACGGCACACAAAAAACTTGATAACTAACATTTCCCACATGTTTACTTTACATCAGCACAATTTTGGAACCAAAATTTTTTTTTTTGTTAGGAAGTTATAAGGGTTAAAAGTTGACCAGCGATTTCTCATTTTTACAACACCATTTTATTTTTAGGACCACATCACATTTGAAGCCACTTTGAGGGGTCTATATGATAGAAAATACCCAAAAGTGACACCATTCTAAAAACTGCACCCCTTAAGGTGCTCAAAACCACATTCAAGAAGTTTATTAACCCTTTAGGTGCGTCACAGGAATTTTTTTGAATATTTAAAAAAAAATGAACATCTAACTTTTTTTCATAAAAAAAATACTTCAGGTTCAATTTTTTTTATTTTACCAAGGGTAACAGGAGAAATTGAACTGCAAAAGTTATTGTGCAATTTGTCCTGAGTACGCAGATACCTGATATGTGGGGGGGGAACGACTGTTTCGGCGCATGGCAGAGCTCAGAATGGAAGGAGCGCCGTTTGACTTTTTCAATGCAAAATTGGCTGGAATTCAGATTGGACGCCATGTCACATTTGGAAACCCCCTACAAGTGACCCCATTTTGGAAACTAGACCCCCCAAGGAACTTATCTAGATATGTGGTGAGAACTTTGAACCCACAAGGGCTTTACAGAAGTTTATAACGTACAGCGGTACAATTAAAAAATCATATTTTTTCCACAAAAATGATCTTTTCACCCTCAATTCTTATTTTTCCAAGGGTAACAGGACCCTAAAAGTTATTGTGCAATTTGTCCTGAGTACGCTGATACCCCACATGTGGGGGTAAACCACTATTTGGGCGCATGGCAGAGCTCGGAAGGGAAGCAGCGCCATTTGACATTTTTGGCTGGAATTAAGATCGGACACCATGTCGCGTTTGGAAAACTCCTGATGTACCAAAACAGTGGAACCCCCCCACAAATGACACCATTTTGGAAACTAGACCCCCTAAGGAACTTATCTAGATGTGTGGTGAGCACTTTGACCCCCCCAGTGCTTCACAGAAGTTTACAACGCCTGGGCGTGAAAATAAAAAATTCGTATTTTTTCCACAAACATGATCTTTTAGTCACCATTTTTTTTATTTTCCCAAGGGTACCAGGAGAAATTGGACCCCAAAAGTTGTTGTCCAATTTGTCCTGAGTATGCTGATACCCCATATGTGGGAGAAAACTACTGTATGGACACACGTCGGGGCTCGGAAGGGAAGTAGTGACGTTTTGGAATGCAGACTTTGATGGAATGGTCTGCGGGTGTCATGTTGCCTTTGGAGAGCCCCTACTGTACCTAAACAGTGGAAACCCCCCCACAAATGACACCATTTTGTAAACTAGACCCCCTAAGGAACTTATCTAGATGTGTGGGTGGTGAGCACTTTGAACCCCCAAGGGCTTCACAGAAGTTTATAATGCCAGGGCATGAAAATAAAAAAATCGTATTTTTTCCACAAACATGATCAATTAGTCCCCAATTTTTTTATTTTCCCAAAGGTAACAGGAGAAATTGAACCCCAAAAGTTGTTGTCCAATTTGTCCTGAGTACGCTGACACCCCATATGTGGGAGAAAACTACTGTATGGACACACGTCGGGGCTCGGAAGGGAAGCAGTGACGTTTTGGAATGCAGACTTTGATGGAATGGTCTGCGGGTGTCATGTGCGTTTGGAGAGCCCCCGATGTACCTAAACTATTGAAACTCCCCACAAGTGACCCCATTTTGGACACTAGACCCCCCACGGAACTTATCTAGATGTGTGGTGAGCACTTTGAACCCCCAAGTACTTCACAGAAGTTTATAACACTCGGACGTGAAAATAAATAAATAATTTTTTTCCACAAAAATGATATTTTTGCCCCCAATTTTTTATTTTCCTAAGGGTAACAGGAGAAATTGGACCCCAAAAATTGTTTTGCAATTTGTCCTGAGTAGGCTGATACCCTACATGTGGGGGTAAAACACTGTTTGGGCGCATAGCAGAGCTTGGAAGGGAAGGAGCACCATTTGACTTTTTCAACTCAGAATTGGCTGGAATTGAGATCAGACGCCATGTTGCATTTGGAGAGCCCCTGATGTGCCCAAACAGTGGAAACCCCCAATTCTAACTCCAACCCGAACCCCAACACGCCCCTAACCCTAACCCTAGCCCTACCCCAACACACCCCTAGCCCTAACCCTAATGGAAAAATGGAAATAAATACATTTTTTTTATTTTATTATTTTTCCCTAACTAAGGGGGTGATAACGGGGGGTTTGATTTACTATTTATGGCGGTTTTTATGTTTGGCGGCTGTCGCACGCTAAAAGATGCTTTTTATTGTAAAAATAGTTTTTGCATCACCACATATTGAGAGCTATAATTTTTCCGTATTTTGACCCACCGAGTCATGTGAGGTCTTATTTTTTGCGGGACGAGTTGACGTTTTATTGGTACCATTTTCGGGCACGTGACATTTTTTGATCGCTTTTTATTCCGATTTTTGGGACGCAGAATGAACAAAAACCAGCGTTCCATGAATTTCTTTTGGGGGGGGTGCGTTTACACCGTTCCGCGTGCGGTAAAATTGATAAAGCGGTTTTATTCTTCGGGTCAGTACGGTTACAGCGATACCTCATTTAGGTCGTTTTTTTATGTTTTTGTCGGTTTTATGCAATGAAAACTATTTTATATAAAAAATAATTATTTTTGCATCGCTTTATTCAGCGAGCTATAACTTTTTTATTTTTTTGCTGATGATGCTATGTTGCGGCTCGTTTTTTGCGGGACAAGATGACGTTTTCAGCAGTACCATGGATATTTATATGCGTCTTTTTGATCGCGCGTTATTACACTTTTTGTTTGGCGGTATGATAATAAATCATTATTTTTTGCTTCGTTTTTTATTTTTATTTTTTAAGGGGTTCGCTAAAGGGGTTAACTAATGGGACAGTTTTATAGGGCGGGTTGTTACGGACGCGGCGATACCTAATATGTGTACTTTTATTGGTTTTTTTTTTATTATTATTATTTCCAAAAAATGGATTTATTGGGGAATATTTTTTTATTTTTTTTTTTTAAATTATTTTTACTTTTTTTTTATTTTTTTTTTTACTTTATTAAATAGTCCCAGGTGGGACATCACTGTCCTGTGACAGATCGCTGATCTGTCACATCACAGATCACTGTGACAGATCAGCGATCTGACACAGGCACTGCAGAAGGCTTCCTCATGCCTGCGCTTTGCAGGCACTGAGGAAGCCAGCTTCCTGAAGGCCCCCGTCGCCATCTTGGATTCGGGGGCCTGGAGGAAAGGAGTCCCCCGCAGCAGCGCTGCACATTGCGCTGCCGTGGGGGGCTCAGGGAAGCACGGAGGGAGCCCCCTCCCTGCCGATGCTTCCTTTTAACCCCCGGTACACCGCGATCGTGTTTGATCGCGGTGTGCAAGGGGTTAACGTGTCGGGGGCGGTCCGTGACCGCCCCTGACACATTGTGCCGGGTGTCAGCTGTGATAATCAGCTGACACCCGGCCGCGATCAGCGGCGCTCACCACGTGGGCGCCGCTGATCGCGCCGACGTACTATCCCGTCCATGGGCATAGGGGCCCGGGTCCCATGGACGGGATAGTACGTTGGATGGCAGAAAGGGGTTAATGATACCACTTTTGTGTAGATACGATCTGTTGATCGCCCATTATTGCATTTTAATGCAATGTCGCGGTGACCAAAAAAAATGTAATTCTGGCGTTTCAAAATTTTTTTTCTCACTACGCCGCTCAGCGATCAGGTTAATCCTTCCTTTTTTTTTTTTTTATAGATCGGGTGATTCTGAATGCGGCGATACCTAATATGTGTAGGTTTGAATTTATTTTTATTTTATTTTGAATGGGGCAAAAGGGGGGTAATTTTAAACTTATGTTTTTTTTATTTTTTTCATATTTTTATAAAAAAAAAATTTAACTTTTGGCATGGTTCAATGGGAGGCTAGAAGCTACCATAGCTTGATCGGCTCTGCTACATATAGGCGATGCTCAGATCGCCTCTATGTAGCAGAATGACGGCATTTCTATGAGTGCCGGCCATAAGGTGGCGCTCAGAGCAATTCGGCATCAACAACCATAACGGTCTCAAGGAGACCTCTGGTTGTTATGCCGAGGCACAGATGACCCCTGATCAGGTGACGTGATGGGGGTCAGTGGTGCGTGTATTTCAGGCCTGGCGGCCGGAAGCGCCATTTAAATGGCGCTGTCAGCATTTGACTGCGGCAGTTAACTAGTTAATAATCGCAGGCAAATCGCGATTCCACTCATGCCTATTAACATAGTAACATAGTAACATAGTTATTAAGGTTGAAGGGAGACTTTAAGTCCTTCTAGTTCAACCCATATCCTATCCTAACTTGCCCTAACATGTTGATCCAGAGGAAGGCAAAAAAACCCCATGTGGCAACAGTAGGCTTCACATTGGGGAAAAAAATTCCTTCCCGACTCCACATACGGCAATCAGACTAGCTCCCTGGATCAACGCAATATTAACACGTCAGCTGTTTAAAACAGCTGACATGTCCCAGCTTTGATGCGGGCTCACCGCCAGAGCCCTTATCAAAGCAGGGCTATTCCGTCAGCTGGCAGTAAGGAGTTAAATGATTCTGTCAATGGCATGTGGTTCAAGATGCTCATTACTCCCATTTAAGGGGTGTAGTTCTCACAGTGGGGACTTCTGCTGTTTTGAGACCTCTGCAAATATTTTGTGGCAATCTGTTCCAGACAGAATTGTGTTCCTAAAGTCAAATAGCGCTCCTTCCTATCCAAGCACTGCCGTGCACCCGAACAGTAGTTTCCAATCAAATATGGGTATTGGTGCTCTCTGGAGATTGCTCAACAAATTGTGGGGTCAATATATTTTTTTTTACTATTTCCCTTGTGAAAATAATATCTTGGAACTAAAATAATGTTTCATTTTTTCCTTCTGATTTTGTTTAATTTTTGTGAAGCACCTAAAAGGGATAACAAACGTCATGAGTGCAGTTTTGAATACAAGGAGAGGTGCGGTTTTTCAAATGGGGTCACATTTTGATGGTTTCTGACATTGTAGTATCCTCAGTCATTTTCAAGTGTGAAGTGGTCTAAAGTAAAACTTTAAGTTATTGTGAATTTTCTTAAAAAAAAAAAAAAAAAACCTGCAAAAATTATACTAACAAAGTAGACGTATAGTAAATGTTGACTTATTATGTGAGGTAGGACTGATTTTTTTAAATGCATAACAACTCAAAGAACAACAATTTTGCTAACTGAGGCTGGTTTCACATTAGCGTTTTTTAGCGCAGCGTATCGTGCGCGCGCATGCGTCCTGCGCCCCTATGTTTAACATGGGGGCGCATGGTCTAGCGTTTGTATGCGTTTTTGTGCCCATGCATTTTTTTGTAGTGTGCACCTAGGTGCGCCGGACGCACCCTGCTGCATTTTTTGTGCGTCCAACCTGTGTCAAAAAAATGCATGCGCACAGAATGCGCAAAAAAAAAATCACATTACAGTCTATGGGAATGCTGGTGTGCGCATGGATATACACACGTCTGCGTTTAAAATCGCATGTGTTTTAAGAGTTAACAAGGCTACAAACTGGTTAAAATGCATGTGCAAAAAAAGCAAACGCATGCAAAACGCATGATGCGTTTTTTGCATGCGTTTCTAAATAACGCTAATGTGAAAGTAGCCTTAGAAACATTTTCATCAAACTTCCAATATTTTAGTAAAGCAAATCTCATTAATCTAAATTTACCACCAACAAAGTATAATGTGTCACAAAAAATAGCAACTCAGAATCGCTGGTATATGTGGAAGCTTTCCAGAGTTATCACAAAGAGACACAGTGAAGTATATGGATGCTCAGCCAAACGGGTCGTACATATGTATGGGAAAGATGGCACAAATAGCGGTCAGCTGAAGTGGTTTATGGGTGGAGATATCTAAGGTTTGTGGGAACTGTTGGTAGATGGACACAGTACCCCAGCACCCACAGAGTGAGGCACAGGATCTAGCCAAACGTAAGAACTCTCTTCGAAGAGTCTGCAAGTTATGGAATTACCTGTTTAAGACTTTATACATGAGTCAAAATGACATTTCTTCTGTTTTTCAGATTTGATCCATCTTCTACCATCAGTACAATATGTCAGCCAGGAGGTTGCCACCATAAAATTGGTCTGCTTCTAGTAATACTCCACTAATGTCCACCATGAATCTCGGGAACCGATGTGACCTTAAACAGGCTGACCGAAGTGCTGAATGAAGGCTTGGATTTCACTGGTGGTTGGGATCTGAGGGGGAAAAATGCACTTATAGAAATATTCTGTATACATGATTTATCTTGTGATCTGATGCTGACAATTTGTTCTTTTTGGTATTGATTGTTTACACTTTTTACACTGTTTTCGCACATTTAGTTTTCAGAAGACATTACTGCACCTTACAATGCCCCTACATTAGAGACAGGCTCCTCTTATATAGCCGTCCTGTGAAATGTTAGCTCCAAGGTTGTCGCACCTGTGCTACTTGACCCTTAGATGCCAGCAGAGGTGGGTGTCTTGCAGGGCTGTGGAGTCAGAAAGCCAAACCTCCGACTCCAACTCCACCAAAATGGGCTCCGACTCCGCAGCCCTTTTGTCTTGTAAAGGGGGCATCCCTGACACCCGCTAGGACAAGATGGTGAGTTATTGCTTGGTTGCTCCATATATCCCCACTTACCTTGACTGTGCGTGTGCGACCACCTCTCTGCTGGTTGTATTTGAGGCCACGCACCCATATGGCTACCATAAATTGGGCCACCACTGGTCATACATTTAGGCCATTAATATTTGAGGAAAATAAGTTATGATTGTGATCATCTGTCACCATCTTTTTGCCACCTCACCTAAGAGCAGCCTGATGTTAGGGGCAGAGACCCAGATTTGATTATGCAAAAAAAATTGTTGCTTGTGTCAGATGTTTCTTTGAAAAAAAAAAAAAATCTTTGTCTCCAGTCTTGGCGCTATATTCCTCCGCATCTTCTATAATAATCGCTTTTTTTTTTTTTTTTTAGAAATGATTCATGGCCTCCAGTTCCCCGAATAGCCTTTTTTTCCACGTTTAAGGGCGTTAAATGTGATTTTAGTGGTTGCTTTTTTTTTTTTTTTTTGCTTTTTATATTAAGGCTTTTTTAATTTGATTTGACTGTGTGACTTTCATATGAAGGACTATGCAGTAGGTGCCTGTGACCTGCACACGGTACAGGCGGACATTTTGTGGCCTCCGTGCAGACACCCGCACAACGGGAGGTAGTTGCCCATAGCAGCTAATTAGATGACTGGTTTCATTTTCTCACCTGTGTAAATCGGGAATCATGTTGCTATGGGTGACGAACGTCCCTGTATTTCAGGCCCAGTGAAATTAATTAGTTACAAAATGGCCGTCTCCTTTGTTTAGGTGAAAGGGCAGCGAATTGACTCAGCGAATGATAAAGCTGCAGTTCATGTGCCTTCCCTAATAAGGTGCAGGATCTCTTTAGTCATACACTTCTGAAGTGAAAAAAAAAATTTCTTTGCACTGCAGTAGAGGAACACTTCTCTGTTTCCGGAGCACCTTTTCTGAAAATATGTTGTGCCATTTCTGTTATTCTTCCTGACAATGTTTGGGGAAACTATATATTTTTTTAATATGCTGTTTGGTAATAGTTTAATAAATTTATTTTTTTACAAATACTTGAGGTTTCACTCAGGAATAAGAGATTCTGTATAAATTACTGGAAGGTGAAATAATTTGTTGATTTATAAATAAACCTGAAGAATTTGCACCTTTCATGACTGTCGTTTGGTCATTTTCTGTGTAAGCCCACATTCACACATTCAGTATTTGGTCAGTATTTTACCTCAGTTTTTGTAATACAAAACCAAGAGAGGAACAATCAGAGGAAAAGTATAATAGAAACCCGTCACCACTTCTGTGTTTATCACCCACTCCTGGTTTTGGCTTACAGATACTGAGGTAAAATACAGAACATGGAGGTACTCTAATATTCTGTATGTTATGGGCTGTGGTCCATATTTTACTGGAGGTCTTATTTAGCCGACCTCATCTGTCACAGGCCTCTTTGTGTTTTATACTGACTATCTCTCAAACATCCATGAAGTCAAAATAGTCACTACACCTGTAGATAAATTCCCAAAGATGCATAGTTTCCAAAATGGGGTCACTTAAGGGTGGGATTCTGTTCTTGTAGCACTTAAAGGGAATCTGTCACCCCTTTTTAGTGATATCATGTAAAGATGTCACCCAATTGTGCGTCCCATAAGGATTCTATTAGGATTTTTTATTCCCTCTGACCAGGGCTGTGGAGTCGGTAAGCCAAACCTGTGACTCCGACTCCGACTCCTCAATTTCCCTTACACTGACTCCGACTCCACGACTCCGACTCCCACACATATTGCTTATATTTAAGTGAAAAATTTATTGTAGTACAATGTGAACCTCAGACATTTAATCATTTTTATGATCCAATAATCAAGATATTTAGATAGAACAGAATATATATTGGTGTACTACCCGGTTTTCATTCTTTTTGGTACAGATACGATATGGATAGACAGATATGGATAAATGGATAGAGCAGATTTCTAATCTGCTTTTGCTATTGAAAACATTATCTATGAGCTCAAAAACCTTTCAGGTGATGCAGTTTTTTAAAAAGATGATCAGCTTTTGCAGCTGAAAAACGTATCCTCAAAAAACACAGGAAAAACGCTGTGTGTGAATGTAGCCTTAGATCAGGAATAGAACAGCCATTTATAGGACATTTCATAACTTTCCCAAACTCCTATGAAAAAATATTCAGCACATCCTGCATTGAATTACTGTACCCAATTTATTATATATTTTAGGAGTCGGTCCATTTTATACCGACTCCAACTCCGACTCCACCAAAATGAGCACCGACTCCACGACTCCGACTCCACAGCCCTGCCTCTGACCCCGCACCTTTGAAGCATAAATACCTTTTTTATCTTGTTGGAGATGTATGCAAATCGCCGCGGTCCAGTCAGATGGGTGTGGTTTATTCGGCTTCTTTCCCCCCGCTCCTCGGCTTGCTGAATGTAATCTTCATCTGTGAATATCACAGATAACGTTGTTTTCCGCGCTTGCGCATTGAAAAGGCCTCCAGCGCCTGCGCACTATGCTTTTCCCAACTGTGGGTGAAGCATATAATCGCTACTGCGCATGTGCCGGTATTTTCCAGCGCGGTCTATGCCCCGGAAGTCTTCACATGCAGGACACACTTCCAGGGTATCGACCGGAATAAATTTCACAATAAATTTTGGGATCCATTTTTCTCCTGCTATCTTTGTGAAAATGAAGAAAAATTGGGGCTACAACAAACAATTTTGTGGGAAAAATATTTGCTTTTTCAAAGATCATAGTTGGAAAATTGTCAAGCACATGTGGGTTTAAGGTACTCACCACATGTCTAAATAAATGCCTTGAGCTGTCTAGTTTCCTAAATGAGGTCAATTGTGGGAGGTTTCCATTGTTTAGGCTCATCAGGGGCTCTCCAAATGCCCAATTCCACTAAAGGGATTAAAATATAACATACCATCAAGAGTCAAAAGCGCAATAAAAAAAAAGTACTCCCCCAAAAAAAAAAAAACCTCTGCCTAATTTACTTAACCTCTTTACCCCAAAGCAGGGGTGGGGAACCTCAGGCCCCAGGGCCATTTACGGCCCTCGATGACCTTTTATCAGGCCCCCGAGCAGATTCTCAGGGACCGCATTCTTGGGCAGGGAGCTGTATTTTGATTGCCACAAGCTCATTAATTTCTTCTTGCTCTGTTAGCACACACACATGCAGTGTTCACTACAGAACATTGAAGGGCATGCAATGAAAGATTACGTCCTGACACCAGTGCCAGAGTCAGGATGCACTTTGTGGGTGGAGTTTGTACGGCCCCTGAAGGATGGTATAAATATCCAAATGGCCCTTGGCAGAAAAAAGATTCCACACCCCTGCCCCAAAGGGTGGTTTGCATGTTAATGACCAGGCCAATTTTTACAATTCTGACCACTGTCCATTTATGAGGTAATAATTCTGAAACGCTTCCATGGATCCCGGTGATTCTGACACTGTTTTCTCGTGACATATTGTCCTTCATGTTAGTGGTAAAATTTCATTCATATAACTTGTGTTTAATTGTGAAAAAAATGAAATTTGGCGAAAATTTCGCAATTTTCCAACTTTTGAATTTTTATGCCCTTAAATCACAGAGATATAGCACACAAAAAACTTAATAAGTAACATTTCACATATGTTTACTTTACATCAGCACAATTTTGAAACCAAATTTTTTTTTTGTTAGGAAGTTATAAGGGTTGAAAGTTGACCAGTGATTTCTCATTTTTGCAACACTATTTTATTTCTATGGATCACATCACATTTGAAGTCACTTTGAGGGGTCTATATGATAGAAAATACCCAAAAGTGACACCATTCTAAAAACTGCACCGCTCAAGGTGCTCAAAACCACATTCAAGAAGTTTATTAACACTTCAGGTGCTTCACAGGAATTTTTTGAATGTATAATAAAAAATGAACATTTAACTTTTTCACAAAAAAAGTACTTCAGGTCCAATTTTTTTATTTTACCAAGGGTAACAGGAGAAATTGGACTGCAAAAGTTATTGTCCAATTTGTCCTGAGTACGCTGATACCTGATATGTGGGGGGATCCACTGTTTGGGCGCATGGCAGAGCTCAGAAGGGAAGGAGCGCCATTTGACTATGTCAATGCAAAATTGGCTGGAATTCAGATCGGACGCCATGTCACGTTTGGAGAGTCCCTGATGTACCTAAACAGTGGAAACCCCCACAAGTCAGGGCTGTGGAGTCAGTAAGCCAAACCTGCGACTCTGACTCCCCAATTTCCCTTACACCGACTCCACAACTCCGACTCCCACATATATTGCTTATATTTAAGTGAAAAATTTATTGTAGTACAATGTGAACATCAGACATTTAATCATTTTTATGATGCAACTAGCTGAAGAGCCCGGTGCTGCCCGGGCATAGTAACTAACTGTGGTTATAACAAATTATAATTATCCTCCATCCCATAGTCACATGCCCATATACCCATCATACATATCCACTATCCCATAGTCCCGTGCCCATATACCCATCATACATATCCTCCATCCCATAGTCCCGTGCCCATATACCCATCACACATCCTCCATCCCATAGTCCCATGCCCATATACCCATCATACATATCCGCCATCCCATAGTCCCGTGCCCATATACCCGTCATACATAACCTCCATCCCATAGTCAACCATTCTGACATAATGAGCGGCGGGGCTTGCAACCTATGATGACATCAGCGTCGCCATGGCAACCATTATGACATCATAATGAGGGGCGGGGCTTGATACACACTTTTTCCCTATTATGTAGATAGGGGCAAAATTGTTTGGTGAATTGGAACGCGCGGGGTTAAAATTTCGCCTCACAACATAGCTTAGGACACTCTCGGGGTCCAGACATGTGACTGTGCCAAATTTTGTGGCTGTAGCTGCGAAGGTGCGGATGCCTATCCCGGACACACACACATACATACATACATACATACACACACACACATTGAGCTTTATATATTAGATAATCAAGATATTTAGGTAGAACATAAGATATATTTATTGGAATACATCTTTAGAACACAAAAAATTAATAAATGTAAATATGTAATACACTATGTAATATCGATTACATATATACAGTACAGACCAAAAGTTTGAACACACCTTCTCATTCAAAGAGTTTTCTTTATTTTCATGACTCTGAAAATTGTAGATTTCACTCTGAAGGCATCAGGCTATGGGCCCACGTTGCGTGTTAAAACGCACACTGAAAACCGGACTCCTTCCCAGAAATCGCACGGTTTTACCGCGATTCTGTTCGCGATTTTGCCGCGATTTTCTCAAGCACTTTCCAAGCAATTTGAAGCATCGCTTGGAAAGTGATTGACAGGTTGGTCACACTCGTCAAAAATAGTGTTTGACTAGTGTGAGCAGCTTTTTACTATTGAGGCCGCCTATGCGGCATCAATAGTAAAAGAATGTTAAAAATGATAAAAAAAAAAAATCGGGGTATATTATTATTATTATTATTATTATTATTATTATTATTATTTTATTATTATTATTATTATTATTTATTGTTATAGCGCCATTTATTCCATGGCGCTTTACATGTGAGGGGGGTATACATAAAAACAAGTACAATAATCTTAAACAATACAAGTCATAACTGGTACAGGAGGAGAGAGGACCCTGCCCGCGAGGGCTCACAATCTTCAAGGGATGGGTGATAATACAGTAGGCGAGGGTAGAGCTGGTCGTGCAGCGGTTTGGTCGATCGGTGGTTACTGCAGGTTATAGGCTTGTCGGAAGAGGTGGGTCTTCAGGCTCTTTTTGAAGGTTTCGATGGTAGGTGAGAGTCTGATATGTTGTGGTAGAGAGTTCCAGAGTAGGGGTGATGCGCGAGAGAAATCTTGTATGCGATTGTGGGAAGAGGAGATAAGAGGGGAGTAGAGAAGGAGATCTTGTGAGGATCGGAGGTTGCGTGCAGGAAAGTACCGGGAGACGAGGTCACAGATGTATGGAGGAGACAAGTTCTGGATGGCTTTGTATGTCATGGTTAGGGTTTTGTAATGGAGTCTCTGGGCAATTGGGAGCCAGTGAAGGGATTGACAGAGGGGAGAAGCTGGGGAATAGCGGGGGGACAGGTGGATTAGCCGGGCAGCAGAGTTTAGAATAGATTGGAGGGGTGCGAGAGTGTTTGAGGGGAGGCCGCAGAGCATGAGGTTGCAGTAGTCAAGGCGAGAGATGATGAGGGCATGGACTAGGGTTTTTGCAGATTCTTGGGTGAGGAATGAACGGATGCGTGAAATATTTTTGAGTTGAAGTCGGCAGGAAGTGGAAAGGGTTTGGATATGTGGTTTGAAGGAGAGATCAGCATCAAGGATTACTCCGAGGCAGCGAGCTTGTGGGACTGGGGAGAGTGGGCAGTCATTTACTGTAATTGATAGGTTCGTAGGGGGGGTCACGTGAGATGGGGGAAAGATGATGAATTCTGTTTTGTCCATGTTGAGTTTCAGATATCTAGTGGAGAAGAAGGATGAAATAGTGGACAGACATTGAGGGATTCTGGTTAGTAGGGAGGTGATATCTGGTCCAGAGATGTAGATCTGTGTGTCATCAGCATAAAGATGATACTGAAAGCCATGAGATTCTATGAGCTGTCCCAGGCCAAAGGTGTAAATAGAGAACAGCAGGGGCCCTAGGACTGAACCTTGTGGGACTCCGACAGATAGGGGGCGAGGTGAGGAGGTGGTGTGTGAGTGGGAGACGCTGAATGTCCGGTCTGTTAGGTATGATGAGATCCAGGAGAGGGCCAAGTCTGTGATGCCGAGGGATGAGAGGGTCTGTAATAATAGGGAATGGTCCACTGTGTCAAAGGCAGCCGACAGGTCCAGGAGGAGGAGGACAGAGTAGTGTCGCTTGCTCTTGGCAGTTAAGAGGTCATTGGTGACCTTAGTAAGGGCAGTTTCAGTGGAGTGGTGTGACCGGAAGCCAGATTGTAAGCGGTCGAAGAGGGAGCAAGAAGAGAGATGGGAGGACAGTTCAAGGTAGACGTGTTGTTCCAGTAGCTTGGAGGCGTATGGGAGAAGTGATATAGGGCGATAGCTAGATGCAGAGGATGGGTCAAGAGAGGGCTTTTTGAGGATAGGTGTGATGGAGGCATGTTTAAAGCTTGAGGGGAAAACACCAGTTGTTAGTGATAGGTTGAAGAGATGGGTTAGGGTTGGGATGAAGACTGTGGTGAGGTTTGGGATGAAGTGGGATGGGATCGGGTCGAGTGCACAGGTGGTGAGATGTGATCTTGAGAGTAGAGTGGAGAGTCGATCTTCTGTAATGGTGGAGAAGTTGGTTTTGAAGGTGGAGGGCTGGGAAGTCGGGAGGAAGGGCTCTGGGGGTTGTTGACCAAAACTGTCCCTGATGTTATCAATTTTCTGCTTGAAAAATGAGGCAAAGTCTTCAGCTGAGATGAGTGGGGAGGGAGGAGGTGCTGGGGGGCGGAGGAGAGAATTGAAGGTGTTGAATAACTGTTTAGGGTTGTGAGACAGGGAGGATATGAGAGATGAGAAGTAGGTTTGTTTAGCTGTGGCGAGTGTGGTCTTGAAAGTAGTGAGGGACTGTTTGAATGCGATGAAATGCTCGTTGGAGTGGGATCTTTTCCATCTGCGCTCAGCAGCCCTGGAAGCTCGCCTCAGCTCTTTGGTCAGGCTGGTGTGCCAGGGCTGTCTGTTGATTTTGCGAGTTTTGGTATGTGTAAGTGGGGCAGCGGATTCCAAAGCTACAGCTATTGTGGTGTTATATAGAGCGGCAGCGTCATCCGCATTGTGTAAGGAACTTATATCTGTAAGAGGGAGGAGGGATTCGGAGAATGAGTGTAGGTCAAGGTGTTTAAGATTCCTGCGAGGGTGTGAAAGTTTGTGGGGTGGGGATTGTAGACATGGAGTGAAGAGGGAAGAGAATGTGAGCAGGTTGTGGTCAGAGAGAGGAAGAGGTGAGTTAGAGAGGTTAGATAGGGAGCAGAGGCGGGTGAAGATGAGGTCCAGTGTGTGGCCATCTTTGTGGGTGGCTGTAGAAGACCATTGAGTGAGGCCGAAGGAGGAAGTGAGAGATAGAAGTTTAGTGGCAGCTGAGAGGGAAGTGTCAATGGGGATGTTGAAGTCGCCCATGATGATAGTAGGGATGTCCGCGGAAAGGAAATGAAGTAACCAGGTGGTGAAGTGGTCAAAGAAGGTGGTGGCTGGGGTATATTTGCCATCCCGGGCCTCAGCGTTCCCAGTAATGCCTTGCGAGACCTGTGATGACGTTGGCCTCGCGTTACTATAGCGATCTCGCGAGACTACGTCATCACAGGACCTTGCCGCAAGGCATTACTGGGAACGCTTAGGCCGGGAATGCAGCGCGGGACGGCGGAAGGTAAATATACCCCGATTTTTTTTATTATTATTTTTTTTTATTTTTTATTGTTTTTTTTTACAGGGGTATGGTACCCAGGTCCTGGAGGACAGTCTCCTCTCCTCCACACCGTGGGTACCAACCGCACATGAGACGCTTAACTTCACGCATGGTGGGCATAGCCACATGCGGGAAGTAAGCGATTCTCATGCATTCCTATGGGTGCGGAATCGCGGCAATTCTTTGCGATTCCGCACAAAAGAATGATCATGCTGCGATTTTTTTTTTCCGCGATGCGATTCCGCCGCGGAATAAAGTGCAGCATTAGCACAGCATGTGCGGAATGCCATAGGAATGCATGGGGGGCGTTCTGTACACGTTTTTTAAACGTTTTCGCGCCGAAAATCGCGGCAAAAACGCTTAAAAGTCGCATCGTGGGCACACAGCCTTAAGCAGATTTCTAAACTGCTTTTGCTATTGAAAACATTATGAGCTCAAAAACCTTTCAGGTGATGCGGTTTTTTTAAAAAGCTGATCGGCTTTTGCAGCTGAAAAACGTATCCTCAAAAAACGCAGGAAAAACGCTGTGTATGAATGTAGCCTTAGATCAGGAATAGAACAGCCATTTATAGGACATTTCGTAACTTTCCCAAATTCCTATGAAAAAATATTCAGCACATTCTGCATTGAACTACTGTACCCAATTTATTATATATTTTAGGAGCTGGAGTCGGTCCATTTTATACCGACTCAGACTCCATCAAAATGAGCACCGACTCCACAACTCCGACTCCACAGCCCTGCCACAAGTGACCCCATTTTGGAAACTAGACCCCCCCCCCCCCCAAGGAACTTATCTAGATATGTGGTGAGAACTTTGAATCCCCAAGGGCTTCACAGAAGTTTATAATGTACAGCCGTACAACTAAAAAAATCATTTTTTCCACAAAAATGATCTTTTCACCCCCAATTATTTTCTCAAGGGTAACAGGACCCTAAAAGTTATTGTGCAATTTGTCCTGAGTACGCTGATACCCCATATGTGGGGGTAAACCACTATTTGGGCGCATGGCAGAGCTCGGAAGGGAATCAGCGCCATTTGACTTTTTGGCTGAAATTGAGATCGGACGCCATGTCGCATTTGGAAAGCCCCTGATGTGCCCAAACAGTGGAAACCCCCCACAAATGACACCGTTTTGGAAACTAGACCCCCCAAGGAACTTATCTAGATGTGTGGTGAGAACTTTGAACCTCCCAGGGCTTCACAGAAGTTAATAACGCCCGGGCGTGAAAATAAAAAAATCATTTTTTCCACAAACATGATCTTTTAGTCCCCAATTTTTTTATTTTCCCAAAGGTAACAGGAGAAATTGGACCCCAAAAGTTGTCCAATTTGTCCTGAGTACGCTGATACCACATATGTGGGAGAAAACTACTGTATGGGCACACGTCGGGGCTTGGAAGGGAAGTAGTGACGTTTTGGAATGCAGACTTTGATGGAATGGTCGGCGGGTGTCATGTCATGTTTGGAGAGCCTCTGATGTGCCTAAACTGTTGAAACTCCCCACAAGTGACCCAATTTTGGAAACTTGACACCCCCGCGGAACTTATCTAGATCTGTGGTGAGCACTTTGAACCCCCAAGTGCTTCACAGAAGTTTATAACGCCCGGGCGTGAAAATAAAAAAAATCACTTTCTTTTCCACAAAAATGATATTTTTGCCCCCAATCTTTTATTTTCCCAAGGGTAACAGGAGAAATTGGACCCCAAAAGTTGTTGTGCAATTTGTCTTGAGTAGGCTGATACCCCATGTGTGGGGGTAAAACACTGTTTGGGCGCATGGCAGAGCTTGGAAGAGAAGGAGCACCATTTGACTTTTTCAAAGCAGAATTGGCTGGAATTGAGATCAGACGCCATGTTGCGTTTGGAGAGCACCTGATGTGCCCAAACAGTGGAAACCCCCCAATTCTAACTCCAATCCTAACCCCAACACACCCCTAACCCTATTTTCAGCCCTAGCCCTAATGGGAAAATGGAACTAAATACATTTTTTTTTAATTTTATTATTTTTCCCTAACTAAGGGGGTGATAACGGGGGGTTTGATTTACTATTTGGCAGCTGTCACACACAAAAAGATGCTTTTATTGTAAAAAATAGTTTTTGCATCACCACATTTTGAGAGCTATAATTTTTCCATATCTTGACCCACCAAGTCATGTGAGGTCTTATTTTTTGCGAGATGAGTTGACGTTTTCATTGGTACCATGTTCGGGCACGTGACATTTTTTGATTGCTTTTTATTCCGATTTTTGGGACGCAGAATGAACAAAAACCAGCAATTCAAGAATTTCTTTTGGGGAGTGCGTTTACACCGTTCCGCGTGCGGTAAAATTGATAAAACGGTTTTATTCTTCGGGTCAGAATTTGTCTTTTTTTATGTTTTGGCGCTTTTATGCAATGAAAACTATTTTATATAAAAAATAATTATTTTTGCATCGCTTTATTCTGCGAGCTATAACTTTTTTTTTATTTTTTCGCTGATGACGCTGTATGGCAGCTTGTTTCTTGCGGGACTATATGACGTTTTCAGCGGTACCATGGTTATTTATATCCATCTTTTTGATCGCTCGTTATTGCACATTTTGTTCGGCGGTATGCTAATAAAGCATTATTATATTTTTTTTTATTTTTTTTTTTAAGGGGTTCCCTAAAGGGATTAACTAATGGGACAGATTTATAGGGCGGGTCGTTACGGACGCGGCAATACTAAATGTGTACTTTTATTGTGTTTTTACTTCCAAAAAATGAATTTATTAGGGAATAGTGTTTTTTTTAGCGATAAACTATTTTTACACTCTCTTTTTTTAACTTTATTACATTGTCCCAGGGGGGACATAACTGTCATGTGTCAGATCACTGATCTGACAAATCACAGCGCTTTGACAGATCAGCGATCTCACACAGGCACTGCACAAGGCTTCCTCATGCCTGCGCTGTGCAGTCAGTGAGGAAGCCGGCTCCCTGCAGGCCCCTGAAGGTCCCCGCCGCCATATTGGATCCAGGGACCTGCAGGTAAGGTGGCCCCCGCAGCAGCGCTGCACATCGCGCTGCTGCGGGGGTCTCAGGGAAGGCTCCCTGCCGATGCTTCCCTAAACAACCGCATGTTTGATCGCTGTGTGCCAGGGGTTAACCTGCTGGGGGCGGTCCGTGACCGCCCCTGACACATAGTGCCTGTGTCAGCTGTGATAATCAGTTGACACCCGGCCGCGATCCGGCGCTCACCCCGTGAGCGCCGCTGATCGCTATGACGTACTATCCCGTCCTTGGGAATTAAGTCCCAGGGCACATGGACGGGATAGTACGTCATGGCAGAAAGGGGTTAATGGGTGTAGAAATGGTGCAGAAAATTTTCAGCATCAAATATCCTTAAAATTTGGTATTGGCATACTTATGCTGACCTGGATAATCATGCTGCCAGGAAATTTTTACTGCACTATGATATCCATAAAAATGAAAGCCACGGAGCAAAAACATTTTTTTTTCCTTTCGTCATTGCACTCCACATGGATTTTTTTTCCCTGTTTTTTTTTTTTTTTTTTCCAGTGAATTACATGGTAAATTGAATGTGGGAATTCACAACAAAAATAAGCCCTCCTACACCTATGTTGATGGGGAAAAAAAAAAACATGTTATGGTACTGTCCACAACCAAAAGAACACCATACCCACAGTGAAGCATAGTGGATGCAGCTTTGGGGCTGTTTTTCGGCTGCTGGCCTTAGGGCTTTAGTTAAGGTGAAGCAAATTGAACAGTTCCAAATATCACTGAAGTTTGTAACCAAATCTTCAGGCCTCCTATAAAAAGCTTCAGATGAAGAGAAATTTCACCTTTCAGCATGACAACGGAGCCAAGCATACCTCCAAATCAATAAAAGAATGGCTTCGCTTGATGAAGGTCAAAGCTTTGGCATGGCCGAGCAATAGCTCAGAACTGAATCCAATTGAAAAGCTGCATGTTGACCTTATCAGGGCACTGTACACAGGAGATGTCTTTCAATCTGACAGATTTGGAGCTGCTGCAAAGAAGGGAGGGCAAAGAATGCCAATTCTAGATCTACCATGTTGACTCCTACCCAAAAAGACAGAATGCTGTCATAAATTCAAAGAGTACTTAAACTAATACTTTGTTCTTTTTCTACTCAAAAAGATTTCAGTTTATTTTTCATTTGAATTGTACAGATTATGGGTGACATTAAAAGTGGAAAAAGTTCTGAAATGATTCTTCTTGGTATGGTTTATTTTACATGGCAAATCTGGAATTTAACTTTTTATATCCACTGTAATTTAATTTCCTTCTTGTAGCCGCATTTCCAGTAAGGAAGCCTTATGCATAATTTCAATTCCATTCACCTGCAGAATAAGCTAATATCTGCAGGTAAATAGCGTTTCTGGATCAGACATGTTCCCCTCAAACACCCATATTTAAGTTATAACCTCAGTACCCTTAGGCTGGAGTCACACACAATGTAGAAAAATACGGACCGTATTTTACGTCCGTAATACGCATAAATGGTCCTAAATAGTGCTCCGTATGTCATCCGTTGTCAGGGTGTGGCAGCGTATTTTTCTCATGTAAGCGTCCGTATGGCATCCGTATACCATTCTTATTTCTCGCAGCCTTGCAAAACGGACATTTAACGGTTTTGAGGCCTGCACATAATTTAAATAATCAGCACCAACCCTATTTATTGCCTCAATATCAGGTGGCAGCCTCCAATCTGCCCATTTTGGTGCTCTGCTTGTGTGGGGGTCTTGCTGGTTGTTAGCAAACATGTCAGACACACTTCAGTTCACCCCAACTGACCGTGTTCTCTTCAACTGGGCTTTGTCCAGGCGCTTTGGCCAGCCATACCCAGTGATTGTGGATCCGAGGAGGAGGAGACGCATGTGGGTGCATCCGCATTTGAGACAACGCCTCATTAACCCCTTCACCCCCAAGGGTGGTTTGCACGTTCATGACCGGGCCAATTTTTACAATTCTGACCACTGTACCTTTATGAGGTCATAACTTTGGAACGCTTCCATGGATCCCGGTGATTCTGACATTGTTTTCTCGTGACATATTGTACTTCATGTTAGTGGTAAAATTTCATTCAAATAACTTGCGTTTATTTGTGAAAAAAATGGAAATTTGGCAAAAATTTTGAAAATTTCGCAATTTTCCAACTTTGAAGTTTTATGCCCTTAAATCACAGAGATACGGCACACAAAAAACTTGATAAGTAACATTTCCCACATGTTTACTTTACATCAGCACAATTTTGGAACCAAAATTTTTTTTTGTTAGGAAGTTATAAGGGTTAAAAGTTGACCAGCGATTTCTCATTTTTACAACACCATTTTATTTTTAGGACCACATCACATTTGAAGCCACTTTGAGGGGTCTATATGATAGAAAATACCCAAAAGTGACACCATTCTAAAAACTGCACCCCTTAAGGTGCTCAAAACCACATTCAAGAAGTTGATTAACCCTTTAGGTGCGTCACAGGAATTTTTTTGAATATTTAAAAAAAATGAACATCTAACTTTTTTTCATAAAAAAAATAATTCAGGTTCAATTTTTTTTATTTTACCAAGGGTAACAGGAGAAATTTGACTGCAAAAGTTATTGTGCAATTTGTCCTGAGTACGCAGATACCTGATATGTGGGGGGGAACGACTGTTTCGGCGCATGGCAGAGCTCAGAATGGAAGGAGCGCCGTTTGACTTTTTCAATGCAAAATTGGCTGGAATTCAGATTGGACGCCATGTCACGTTTGGAGAGTCCCTGATGTACCTAAACAGTGGAAACCCCCTACAAGTGACCCCATTTTGGAAACTAGACCCCCTAAGGAACTTATCTAGATGTGTGGTGAGAACTTTGAACCCCCATGGGCTTCACAGAAGTTTATAACATAAAGCCATACAATTAAAAAATCATATTTTTTCCACAAAAATGATCTTTTCACCCTCAATTCTTATTTTTCCAAGGGTAACAGGACCCTAAAAGTTATTGTGCAATTTGTCCTGAGTACGCTGATACCCCCACATGTGGGGGTAAACCACTATTTGGGCGCATGGCAGAGCTCGGAAGGGAAGCAGCGCCATTTGACGTTTTGGGCTGGAATTGAGATCGGACTCCATGTCGCGTTTGGAAAACCCCTGATGTACCAAAACAGTGGAAACCCCCCACAAATGACACCATTTTGGAAACTAGACCCCCTAAGGAACTTATCTAGATGTGTGGTGAGAACTTTGAACCCCCATGGGCTTCACAGAAGTTTATAACATAAAGCCATACAATTAAAAAATCATATTTTTTCCACAAAAATGATCTTTTCACCCTCAATTCTGATTTTTCCAAGGGTAACAGGACCCTAAAAGTTATTGTGCAATTTGTCCTGAGTACGCTGATACCCCCACATGTGGGGGTAAACCACTATTTGGGCACATGGCAGAGCTCGGAAGGGAAGCAGCACCATTTGACGTTTTGGGCTGGAATTGAGATCGGACACCATGTCGCGTTTGGAAAACCCCTGATGTACCAAAACAGTGGAAACCCCCCACAAATGACACCATTTTGGAAACTAGACCCCCTAAGGAACTTATCTAGATGTGTGGTGAGAACTTTGAACCCCCATGGGCTTCACAGAAGTTTATAACATAAAGCCATACAATTAAAAAATCATATTTTTTCCACAAAAATGATCTTTTCACCCTCAATTCTTATTTTTCCAAGGGTAACAGGACCCTAAAAGTTATTGTGCAATTTGTCCTGAGTACGCTGATACCCCACATGTGGGGGTAAACCACTATTTGGGCGAATGGCAGAGCTCGGAAGGGAAGCAGCGCCATTTGACGTTTTTGGCTGGAATTGAGATCGGACACCATGTCGCGTTTGGAAAACCCCTGATGTACCAAAACAGTGGAAACCCCCCACAAATGACACCATTTTGGAAACTAGACCCCCCAAGGAACTTATCTAGATGTGTGGTGAGCACTTTGAACCCCCCAGTGCTTCACAGAAGTTTATAACGCCCGGGAATGAAAATAAAAAATTCGTATTTTTTCCACAAACATGATCTTTTAGTCACCATTTTTTTATTTTCCCAAGGGTACCAGGAGAAATTGGACCTTAAAAGTTGTTGTCCAATTTGTCCTGAGTATGCTGATACCCCATATGTGGGAGAAAACTACTGTATTGGCACACGTCGGGGCTCGGAAGGGAAGTAGTGACGTTTTGGAATGCAGACTTTGATGGAATGGTCTGCGGGTGTCATGTTGCCTTTGGAGAGCCCCTAATGTACCTAAACAGTGGAAACCCCCCACAAATGACACCATTTTGTAAACTAGACCCCCCAAGGAACTTATCTAGATGTGTGGTGAGCACTTTGAACCCCCCAGTGCTTCACAGAAGTTTATAATGCCCGGGCGTGAAAATAAAAAATTCGTATTTTTTCCACAAACATGATCTTTTAGTCACCATTTTTTTATTTTCCCAAGGGTACCAGGAGAAATTGGACCCCAAAAGTTGTTGTCCAATTTGTCCTGAGTATGCTGATACCCCATATGTGGGAGAAAACTACTGTATGGGCACACGTCGGGGCTCGGAAGGGAAGTAGTGACGTTTTGGAATGCAGACTTTGATGGAATGGTCTGCGGGTGTCATGTTGCCTTTGGAGAGCCCCTAATGTACCTAAACAGTGGAAACCCCCCACAAATGACCCCATTTTGAAAACTAGACCCACTAAGGAACTTATCGAGATGTGAGGTGAGCACTTTGAACCCCCAAGGGCTTCACTGAAGTTTATAATGCCAGGGCATGAAAATAAAAAAATCGTATTTTTTCCAGAAACATGATCAATTAGTCCCCAGTTTTTTTATTTTCCCAAGGGTAACAGGAGAAATTGGACCCCAAAAGTTGTTTTCCAATTTGGCCTGAGTACGCTGACAGCCCATATGTGGGAGAAAACTACTGTATGGACACACGTCTGGGCTCGGAAGGGAAGCAGTGACGTTTTGGAATGCAGACTTTGATGGAATGGTCTGCGGGTGTCATGTGCGTTTGGAGAGCCCCTGATGTACCTAAACTATTGAAACTCCCCACATGTGACCCCATTTTGGACACTAGACCCCCCACGGAACTTATCTAGATGTGTGGTGAGCACTTTGAACCCCCAAGTGTTTCACAGAAGTTTATAACACTCGGACGTGAAAATAAAAAAATCATTTTTTTCCACAAAAATGATATTTTTGCCCCCAATTTTTTATTTTCCTAAGGGTAACAGGAGAAATTGGACCCCAAAAATTGTTTTGCAATTTGTCCTGAGTAGGCTGATACCCTACATGTGGGGGTAAAACACTGTTTGGGCGCATGGCAGAGCTTGGAAGGGAAGGAGCACCATTTGACTTTTTCAACTCAGAATTGGCTGGAATTGAGATCAGATGCCATGTTGCATTTGGAGAGCCCCTGATGTGCCCAAACAGTGGAAACTCCCAATTATACCTCCAACCCTAACCCCAACACACCCCTAACCCTAATCTGAGCCCTAACCCTAGCCCTAACCCTAGCCCTAACCCTAGCCCTAACCCTAGCCCTAGCCCTAACCCTAGCCCTAACCCTAACCCTAGCCCTAACCCTAAGGCTGTGTGCACACGCTGCGGGTTTTGCTGCGATTCCGCAGCAGTTTTGGCCGCTGCGGACCAGCAGCAGTTTTTGCTGCGGTGTACAGTACCATGATTCCCTATGGGAATCAAAAACCGCAGTGCAGACGGTGCGGAATTTTCCGCGCGGATTATCTGCGGTTTTCAATCCGCAGAAAGAATTGACATGTCAATTCTTTCTGCGGATTCTCCTGCGGTTTGCCATCTCCTCTATTGAGGAGATGAAAAACCGCAGGACAAAACCGCAGAGCAATCCGCAGGTAAAACCGCAGGTCTTTTGACCTGCGGTTTCACCTGCGGATTTTACAAAATCTGCGCGGGTGAATCCGCACCTAATCCGCAGCGTGTGCACACAGCCTTACCCTAACGGGAAAATGGAGATAAATACTTTTTTTTTAGTTTTATTATTTTTCCCTAACTAAGGGGGTGATAACGGGGGGTTTGACTTACTATTTATGGCGGTTTTTATGTTTGGCGGCTGTCAGACGCTAAAAGACGCTTTTTATTGTAAAATAGTTTTTGCATCACCACATATTGAGAGCTATAATTTTTCCGTATTTTGACCCACTGACTCATGTGAGGTCTTATTTTTTGCGGGACGAGTTGACGTTTTTATTGGTACCATTTTCGGGCACGTGACATTTTTTGATCGCTTTTTATTCCTATTTTTGGGACGCAGAATGAACAAAAACCAGCGTTTCATGAATTTCTTTTGGGGGGGTGCGTTTACACCGTTCCGCGTGCGGTAAAATTGATAAAGCGGTTTTATTCTTCGGGTCAGTACGGTTACAGCGATACCTCATTTAGGTGGTTTTTTTATGTTTTTGTCGGTTTTATGCAATGAAAACTATTTTATATAAAAAATAATTATTTTTGCATCGCTTTATTCTGTGAGCTATAACTTTTTTATTTTTTCGCTGATGATGCTGTATTGTGGCTCGTTTTTTGCGGGACAAGATGACGTTTTCAGCGGTACCATGGATATTTATATGCGTCTTTTTGATCGCGCGTTATTACACTTTTTGTTTGGCGGTATGATAATAAATCATTATTTTTTTGCTTCGTTTTTTATTTTTATTTTTTAAGGGGTTCGCTTAAAGGGTTAACTAATGAGACAGTTTTATAGGGCTGGTCATTACGGACGCGGCGATACCTAATATGTGTACTTTTATTGTTTTTTTTTTTTATTATTTCCAAAAAATGGATTTATTGGGGGAATATTTTTTTTTTTTTTTCTAATTTATTTGGCGATTTTTTTTTATTTATTTTTACATTTTTTTTTAATTTTTTTTTTACTTTATTACATAGTCCCAGGTGGGACATCACTGTCCTGTGACAGATCGCTGATCTGTCACATCACAGATCACTGTGACAGATCAGCAATCTGTCACAGGCATTGAAGCAGACTTCCTCTTGCCTGCGCTTTGCAGGCACTGAGGAAGCCAGCTTCCTCAGGTCCCCGAAGGCCCCCGTCGCCATCTTGGATTGGCCTGGAGGATAGGAGCCCCCCGCAGCAGCGCTGCACTTTGCGCTGCCGTGGGGGGCTCAGGGAAGCACGGAGGGAGCCCCCTCCCTCCCGATGCTTCCCTTTAACTCCCGGTACACCGCGATCATGTTTGATCGCGGTGTGCAAGGGGTTAACGTGTCGGGGGCGGTCCGTGACCGCCCCTGACACATAGTGCCGGGTGTCAGCTGTGATAATCAGCTGACACCCGGCCGCGATCAGCGGCGCTCACCACGTGGGCGCCGCTGATCGCGGTAGACGTACTATCCCGTCCACGGTCATACGGGCCCGGGTACCGTGGACGGGATAGTACGTCGGATGTCAGGAAGGGGTTAAAGGCCATTTTCACTGGCTTTATGCAGCTCTGAGGACACATCCTGACAAGTTTTTCCTCTATTGTCGGATGACCATTTCTACCTTTGATGCTTTGTTGGAGACAGTGCGCCCAGGGATCACCTTCCAGGACACCCGGATGCGCAAATGTATCTCTGCGGAGGAGCGCCTTCTCCTTACTTTACGTTGTGTATTTCTCAGCTACAGAATGTATGTAGATGATTATTTTCTCAAATAATTCTCTTAATAATAATAATAATAATCTTTATTTTTATATAGCGCTAACAAATTCCGCAGCGCTTTACAGTTTTGCACACATTAGCATCGCTGTCCCTGAAGGCTCACAATCTAAATTTCCTATCAGTATGTCTTTGGAATGTGGGAGGAAACCGGAGTGCCCGGAGGAAACCCACGCAAACACGGGGAGAACATACAAACTCCTTGCAGATGTTGTCCTTGGTGGGATTCGAACCCAGGACTCCAGCGCTGCAAGGCTACAGCGCTAACCACTGAGCCACCGTGCCGCCCAGTAACCCCTTTTTGGCCAAGAAACATTAGGTATTGGTACCAAATATACAGTTGTGGCCAAAAGTATTGACACCCCTGCAGTTCTGTCAGATAATACTCAGTTTCTTCCTGAAAATGATTGCATTCTTTGGTATTATTATCTTCATTTAATTTGTCTTAAATGAAAAAACACAAAAGAGAATGAAGCAAAAAGCAAAACATTGATCATTTCACACAAAACTCCAAAAATGGGCCAGACAAAAGTATTGGCACCCTCAGCCTAATACTTGGTTGCACAACCTTTAGCCAAAATAACTGCGACCAACCGATTCCGGTAACCATCAATTAGTTTCTTACAATGCTCTGCTGGAATTTTAGACAATTCTTCTTTGGCAAACTGCTCCAGGTCCCTGATATTTGAAGGGTGCCTTCTCCAAACTGCCATTTTTAGATCTCTCCACAGGTGTTCTATGGGATTCAGGTCTGGACTCATTGCTGGCCACCTTAGAAGTCTCCAGTGCTTTCTCTCAAACCATTTTCTAGTGCTTTTTGAAGTGTGTTTTGGGTCATTGTCCTGCTGGAAGACCCATGACCTCTGAGGGAGACCCAGCTTTCTCACACTGGGCCCTACATTATGCTGCAAAATTTGTTGGTAGTCTTCAGACTTCATAATGCCATGCACACGGTCAAGCAGTCCAGTGCCAGAGGCAGCAAAGCAACCCCAAAACATCCGGGAACCTCCGCCATGTTTGACTGTAGGGACCGTGTTCTTTTCTTTGAATGCCTCTTTTTTTTTCTCCTGTAAACTCTATGTTGGTGCCTTTGCCCAAAAAGCTCTACTTTTGTCTCATCTGACCAGAGAACATTCTTCCAAAACGTTTTAGGCTTTTTCAGGTAAGTTTTGGCAAACTCCAGCCTGGCTTTTTTATGTCTCGAGGTAAGAAGTGGGGTCTTCCTGGGTCTCCTACCATACAGTCCCTTTTCATTCATATGCCGACAGATAGTAAGGGTTGACACTGTTGTACCCTCGGACTGCAGGGCAGCTTGAACTTGTTTGGATGTTAGTCGAGGTTCTTTATCCAACATCCGCACCATCTTGCGTTGAAATCTCTTGTCAATTTTTCTTTTCCGTCCACATCTAGGGAGGTTAGCCACAGTGCCATGGGCTTTAAACTTCTTGATGACACTGCGCACGGTAGACATAGGAACATTCAGGTCTTTGGAGATGGACTTGTAGCCTTGAGATTGCTCATGCTTCCTCACAATTTGGTTTCTCAAGTCCTCACAGTTCTTTGGTCTTCTTTCTTTTCTCCATGCTCAATGTGGTACACACCAGGACACAGGACAGAGGTTGAGTCAACTTTAATCCATATCAACTGGCTGCAAGTGTGATTTAGTTATTGCCAACACCTATTAGGTGCCACGGGTAAGTTACAGGTGCTGTTAATTACACAAATTAGAGAAGCATCACATGATTTTTTGAACAGTGCCAATACTTTTGTCCACCCTCTTTTTTATGTTTGGTGTGGAATTATATCCAATTTGGCTTTAGGACAATTCTTTTTGTGTTTTTTCATTTAAGACAAATTAAATGAAGATAATACCAAAGAATTTGTGTTTGCAATCATTTTCAGGAAGAAACGGAGTATTATCTGACAGAATTGCAGGGGTGTCAATACTTTTGGCCACAACTGTATGCTCTGAAACTTAGAACACTTTGATGTGTTATTCCACATTACATAGCCATGGGACATGTGTATATGTATTGTTATCCTAGCTTCTTACTTACACACTGTTCTGGTGTGCATCCTTGAGCATGTATTTTAATGTATATATTTTCTACATTTGTTTAATTGTAGGCTCCTCTCAACTGGCCTTTCTTATGCAGCACTCCATCTGGAGTTTTGATTGGGCGATCGACAATATCCGGCATCGTTCGTGATACATGTTCGGAAATCTGGTCCAGAGTTCATCATCTGGTCACGCCAGAGCCCAAGATGGTAGACTGGTTGAGGATTGCCAGGGGATTTGAGTTGCACTGCCAATTCCCCAATTGTATTGGAGCCCTGGATGGGAAGCACATCCGTGTGCGTAAGCCGCCGAACTCAGGGTCCCAATTCTATAATTATAAACAATATTTTTCTGTAGTTTTGTTGGCTCTGATTGACAGCACCTACAGGTTTATAATTGTAGACATTGTGGCTTATGGAAGAACTGGAGACTCTAGAGTCTTCAGTTCTTCCATTATGGGTCGGCAGCTGCGCAATAACCTGTTGGACCTACCACCACGTCAGCTGCCAGGCTCAAATCAAGAAGCGGTGCCTTATGACCTAGTGGGGGATGAAGCCTTCTAATTGACCAGGCATGTCATGAGGCCATACCCGCGCAGAAACCTTGACCACCGGCGCAGGATTTTTAATGTGCGCCTTTCACGTGCCCGAAGACTGGTGGAGTGCGCCTTCGGCATTCTTTGTGCCAAATGGCGTGTCCTCCAGTCTGTCATTCAGCTGAGTGAAGTCAATGTCAATGAGGTCATCAAAGCTTGTGTGGTCCTCCATAACTTCACTAGACTGCATGATTACTCCTCATCTGATGTGACTGAAGGTGTGGTGGACAATGGGGCTAGGCCTACGCCACATGTGCTCCCTTTACGGCGTCCTCTCTTAGGACTCAAAGTACGTGATGTGTTCACCCAGTATTTTGTTTCACCTCATGGTTCTACTACCTGGCAAGATCAGGCTGTATCTATGTTGTGATGTTCTTATGTGTGTGTATATAATTTGTTTTTGTTTGGTGTTCTATGATTTGTGTTTATATGTGATAAAGTTGACTTACTTATTTGAATGCCTAATATAATTCAGGAAGAAGGCCAAAGATGCATTTTCAAAGCTTTTATAAATAAAAAAAATTGCTTACAATATGGTGTACCATATTTTTGTCATATGGAAGATATTGCCCAGGCCTTTTAGCCTTTTCTGTATATAACATTGTAATTTTTTTAACACAAAGAGGTAACAAGAAATTATAAATACCACCAAAAAAAATGTACAAAACAATTAGCTATTTTATAACTGCTGGTAGCTTAGCGGAGGTGATGGCGTGAGGCCTTCATCTCTTTGTTGGGTTGGAGTTCCCAGCTTGACCATCACCCTGTTGGGGTGGATGATCTTGGCCCTGTGGGAAGATGTGGCCATGTTCCTGCAGCTGCGCACCAAAGAGACCATAAGGATACTGTCGATGATAATCCTGTGGCTGATTGTAGCCACGTCCATCATATCCCCCAATATGACCATGTCGTCCAAACCCAAGTTGGGGCCAGCCTCCAACACCAGGTCTGTACAAGTGGCCATATTGGGCAGGTTGGTTATAAGCTGCCATTTGGCCCTGTTGTGACCAAGGTTGGTTTGGGGGGGAATGGGTGGAGGTGTAGGCTCACGTGCAGGCGGACACTCAGATCCTAATTGAGCATGCACAGCTGGTTGTCGGACAAGGCGGAGACGGTTACGGGTTTAGAGCTGCCACCTCTCAAGAAACTCATGGATCATTGGGGTCTGTGCATGCATCAATTAGGATCTGAATGGATCCGCGCACAAGTAGCCTCACCTCACGGGGTATGGGACGGAGGTACAGGGCCAGGCTTCGGGAATATGCCTCTTCACCCTCATCCTGGGCAGCCCTGGACAGGTAATTTAGGACACCTCCGGGTATCAGAGCCAGTGTTGTCCCTTCTCCGTCTCCGGCGGCGGACTACAGCTGCAGGCTGGGGGGACCCCTCAACACGGCCAGTAGGGCTGCTGCTGTTGCCAGGGTCTTCTAAGTTGCTGGTGGCTGTGCTAGGTCTGAACCTGATGCTGGTGGAGCTTGGCGGTTGCAAAAGCTCTGGTCAGTAGATGGGCCAGCCACCTCTTCACATCCCCCGTCCGGGTCTATAATGGGCTCAGTATCCGACCCTGTCTCCCTCTCTGTGAGGTTGGACTGAGTTCTGTTAGGAAATGGTAAAAAAAACAAATGTAGCTGTGACCCTAAAAAGCATATGTGTCATGTGGTATGAGGTCTGTACTTACGGTCTGAGATCCATACTGGGTGCCAAAAATGCCAAGCGGTCAAAATAGATATATTTCTGCTTGGTCGGTGCTGCTGCCCCACTCCTGGCCCTCTGCTGTCTTTCCCGCCGGTACTGGTCGCGTATGCTGCGCCAGCGTCTCATCACATCCTCAACTGCAATGTGAATTGAAAAGGGACTGTAACCTTTGTGAATTGTCCCAAGCAATATTCTTAACATTTCACATAGTCACGTGGCCTAGTAGGGGGTGGTTTTTATGTAAATGTTTCTTTAGCAAACAGGGATACCTACATACAGAGTCTAGGATTGTAGGAGCTACATTTAAAAAAGCTCACTTATGGGCTTTAATCTGATTGGTAAAAATGACAATTACTTACGAATGTGTTGTTGCTCCTCACGTGGCCGTTGGGCATAGTCTGGGAACATGTGCACACAGATGAGCCTCCATGCCCCCTCTTTGCGGCCCCGGTCAGAATAATGGGCATCACGTTGGTCCCAAAGTTTGGGCCTTTCCTGGACCAAAACAATTAGGAGCTCCACATTAGTGTGGCCAGACATGACGCTGCAGGACTCCGTGGAGGCGTACTTCCTGAATGTCTGGAGCGCTTTTTAAGCTAATTAGCATGTCTAAGCTTCCTGATGATGGATTGGCCCATTTCCTGTCACCAGGAAAAGTCTTGCGTATTTCTCGCAAGTCACACGGGTGGAGCGTATGCAATGCGATGTTTTTGCGCACCCATAGACTTGCATTGGCGTACTACGGTCGTAATACGCTGACAATCGCAGCATGCTGCGATTGGCACGGACCGTAGAAAATACGAGTGAAAAATACGGCTGATGGGAGCTACCCCATAGAGAATCATTGATCCACGTGCAATGCGTTGTTTTATCACCTCTCACTCGTCCGTATTCCTCTCTAGTGTGACGCCGGCCTTATTCCTTAAAAGGATTCTCCAAGAATATGATAAAATGGCCCCAAAACATATTTCAAACTGCAACCCATTTTAGTCATGTCAGGATGGGTTGCAGAGTGTAAAAACACCATTCGAGAGGAGTCTCAAATGACAGAAGAGCAACATTGTGAGCAAACATACTTCACTCAGCCAAGGAGCAGGACTGTGACGTGAAAAGAAATAAATCTTCTCATTTGCTGACTTGGCACTGTTTTTTTTTTTTCTCCAGCTTCATCCTCCATGCTTAACTGTAAATCTGGTTTGCTCAATCATGCCGACCGCTTCATAGCAGGGCAAGAAGATTGACTGAGCAGAATTGATATACAAATAAGCATGGAGGACAATGAAGCTGGAAAAAATAAACCCTTGTGCTAAGTGAGTGAGAAGATTTTTTTTTTTCTCATTTCAGCTCTGTTCCTCGGTTGTGTGAGGTATGGTTGATCAGGATTGTGCTCTTCAAGTCAGATGATATTTGTCCAAAGCAGTGTTTCTTTAGTCTGCAACCTGTAATGACCTATGACTAGGAGGTGTTGCAGTTTGAAAAATGTAATTGGGGCAGACTTGGACTGTTCCACCGGGAAATCCCTCAGTGCGCCCCTGAGCTTGGGTGCACTAAGCGCTGTCGCACATAGTACGACCGACCCCATGCAGAAGGGTCCTTGCAGGTACAGCAGCTAGTTACAGCTAGATGTGCTTCCTCATAACGGGGTCACGTGTTCCCTGCCTCGCAATACCTACAGACACCGCCAGCCTATCAGAGGACAGTGGCAGCAGATAACATCACTGCATTGTGCTGCCTGCGACATGAGATGGAACAGGAAGAAGGAGCCATGATAATTAAGTAGAATCATATTTATTTTTGTTTACTTCCATAAGCACCTGAGTGGGGGATATTATACAATATTTTGCTCAGAGTGGTTGATATTATATAGGAGGCCCATGAGGGAGATATTATACAGTATTGGATCCAGAGGGCCCAAGAGTGTGACTTTACACGAGGGCCAAAGAGGGGAGGGGGAGTTATACTACATGGGGCCCAAGAGAAGGACATTATACTACAAGGTGGTCCAAAAAGTGGGGACAGTATACTGTGTGGGGACCACAGGGGATGATATTATACTGTATGGCACCTCAGAGGAGGATATTATTACTATATTTGATGTCAGAATGGGGAACATTATTAATGTAAGGGGCCATGTTAACAATGCCCCCCACATTAACAATGTTGCCTCATACTGTACATTATTAATTTACAAGGCCACAATTTTTCACTGTTCCAACTGTATCAAAGTATTATTGTATTGCTGCCACGAGGGGGGGCATTACTGTTGCAATTTAACATAAAGAAGGAAATTAGAACTGTTTGGGGGCACAAAGAAATATTATTATTGTATGGAGCCCACAAAAAAGGACATATACATTAATACTGTATGGGTGAAATGGGAAGGGCATTTCTACTCTGAAAGGGTCAAAAAGGACATCACGACTGTAAAATATTTTATTTTTGGTGATATTGCTGCTTTGCAGGGCACCAGGGTGTCGCTATTGCACTTTTCTTCTTCATCTAGCACAGTGTGGAAGTAGGGAAAAAATGGGGAAGAGTAGGGAAAAAAAGGGAAGGTGCTCCAGAAGCCATTATAGATGTTTGTGTGTTACATGGTAACACAAAACTCATAAATATATATGAAATAAAACACAGAATTGTGGAAGAATAATGGTCGTGGTGTTTATTTAGGGTAAGGAAATCATATAAGAACCCAAGTAGAAGACACGATCTTTATTTAAATTCTTTTAAAACCCACCATCAGGTGGTACATACTGTACACACCACAAAAAACACACTGTGAAAAAAACAAACTTGGTATGTACTAGGAATCCCTAGTGTTGTGCCTATGCTTTTTCCTTCCTGCCGGCAGAGGTTGGCACCCTGGAGGGGGGCGTTTTTGGTGCTCCCGCTCAATGATGACTATCCTTAGGGTTCTCTAGCTACACCCTATAGCCGATCTATTGTCCCCATGCACACTAAGGGAACCACTGATACTAGACATAGGCCGCACCTGAAACCTAAAGGGACCCTCTACTCCAAGGTGAATTAAAAACATACAAGTAAACATAGCACTGGTGGCTTCCATACACACCAGAATATCAAAATTCTCACAGCCCAGATATTTGATCAAATGTGGACTAATATCGGATAGTCAAGGCATATGATTTATTTCCTTGCCCATAATGCGTTTATAGCAAAGAATATATACTGATAGCTACCCATAAACCTAGCCCAATACACACAGGTCAATACAAGATGACATCTCACAACTAGCAAATATATGATTAGATGTCAAGGTACTCATATGGAGGAATGCCAGTAATCATATCATAAACCAATCCTCCCAGATAACTGGGCGATTTTCCTTCCAATAAAACATCACGACAAGGAAGGAAACATTAAAAAAGGGAGGGAAGGTGAGATCTTCTTTCGTCTTCTGAGGTGAATGGAATAACTGGCACAAAAATGGACTTTTTAATACGTAAAATCTTCCCGGTCTTTTATGAAACAGCCAATAATATTCCATAAAAAATGAGCCAAAAACAGCTGGACATAACGGGAATGAACCTGCTCATGACTCCACAGCCTACCAGAATGACATTTTGACCTCAGTTTGAACATAAGGAAACTTTTAAATGTACCGTATATACTCGTGTATAAGCCAAGATTTTCAGTACTTTTTTGTGTGCTGAAAACGCCCCCCTCGGCTTATACACAAGTCAATTATCCCAGAAAGCCGGCGGGGGAGGAGGAGCAAAAGAGCAGCGGGTCAGGAGGGCAGGAGCTGGCGGCTGTGGCTAAAGCCTGTGCCGCTGCTGTAATAGTGCACAGTGCCAGCACACATCCTACTCACCTTTCTGTGCGCCTGTCGCTGCATCTCGTTCATTCCGCCGCCAGCAGATCTTCCGGCCAGGCAATGACGTGACCCTGCTCATTATGGTAATGAATATGCACGGTTCTGCACTCCCATAGACGTGGACTGCATATTCATTACCTTAATGAGCAGGGCCACGTGATCGCAGGAAGAGCTGCTGGCGCCGGAACCAACGAGATCCAGTGAGGGCTCGCAGGACAGGGACCGGAGGAGCCTTGCATATCAGAACAGGTACCGGAGGAGCCATGCATACCAGGATAGGGATGAGGGGACAATGCATACCCGGCTCAAACTCGAGTCAATAAGCTTACCCATTTTTCCGCGGCAAAATTAGGTGCCTCGATTTATACTCAGACCGGCTTATACTCGAGTATATACGGTATATTAAAAACAACCCCAAAATAGCAGAATATTTAAAATAGGGTCTGTGTTTCCATGGAACCCTCCCTACATTTATATTCAGGGGGGCTACCATTCTGCAGAGATGAGTTGTGAGTGGGCCAAAGTCTTAGCAAGCTGCATCGGATGAAAAAGAAAAGTGAACATTAGTGACTTCAAATTGAGAATCACTGCATTACCTTTACACTTACACTATAAAGTATTTATGGAGCTCAATTGTATAACTCACTGGTGGTCACTGTATTACCTGTACACTATACACAGAGCTCCTGTGTATAATGTCGCTGGTGATCACTGTATTACCTGTACAGTATATGTTATATACAGAGCTCCTGTGTATAATGTCACTTTTGATCACTGTATTACCTGTACAGTATATGTTATATACAGAGCTCCTGTGTATAATGTCACTGGTGATCACTGTATTACCTGTACAGTATATGTTATATACAGAGCTCCTGTGTATAATGTCACTGGTGATCACTGTATTACCTGTACAGTATATGTTATATACAGAGCTCCTGTGTATAATGTCACTGGTGATCACTGTATTACCTGTACAGTATATGTTATATACAGAGCTCCTGTGTATAATGTCGCTGGTGGCAAAATTATTGTTAGTACTGTGGTTTTTCTTAATGATAAGTATGGTGGTAATATTTGGTCACTATGTGGTGGTAATATGTGGTCTGGCCATGTTGTGGTGGCATGTAACCCGTGTATGTGGTAACATTCAGTCACTGTGGTGATAATATGTGGTCTGCCATGGCGTGTCGGTGTGTGTCCCTTGTATGTGGTATTATTGGTATATTAGATATGATATATTAGATTGTGTGGTCTAAAGTGGTCACTTGTGCTCTCTGATATCAATAGGAGGGAAGATTCTTTATTTCCATAAGAGATTAAGGCCACGCTCACACGGTCAGTACTTGGTCAGTATTTTACCTCAGTATCTGTAAGCCAAAACCAGGAGTGAAACAATCAGAGGAAAAGTCTAATAGAAACACATCACCACGTCTGGATTTATCACCCACTCCTGGTTATGGCTTACAAATACTGAGGTAAAATACTGACCAGATACAGCTCTTGTGAATGTAGTAACCTGATAGTTTCACCTTTTTTTTTTTTTTTTACTGCTTCCAACAATCCCCTTTCTTTTGTTTTCCGTTTAATACATTTCCAGAAAATCATTTATTTAATTTGGTCAGAGATATGCAAATCAGCAGGTGAATCGTCTAGGGATCATTTTCTTCTCCCAGATTAATTGTCCCACTAATCCTGTTAATACCTTCCTGTGAGGTCTCGCTCACGAGCGTAAAACATGGTCGAGTGCTATGAGATGTTTTATTGTATGGCACTTTGTCCAATACTATGGGACGGTGCAGATCTGCGATTATTTTCTCATGCCGATCTAGCATGCTGCGAGTGGCTGCGAGAATCGGCTCACGGGCACCCATACAAGTCTATGGGTGCGTAAGAAACATCGGACTGCACCACGGACACAGACAATGGAGAAATTATGTTCTCCATTTCCACACTTGTGCTGCCATTCTCTATTGCAAGAAAATCGGAGCACGGTGCACTGACACTCGGATCAAATTCTGACAAGCGTTTGATCTGAGATTGTTTACATAATTGGCCCAATTCCCATGAGAGAATCATCAGCCATGTGACCTCAGCCTGAGAGTCAGTTACAGTACATGATTTGCAAACGTGGCATCACCGCCGGATCTTTGCCTCCCTGACAATGTATTGTAAGCCGGTGTACACACCGCAGCTTTACCAGCGCACTGCACATGTTCATGGAGGCTGTGGTGATGTAAGACGCAGCCATCCTCAAGAGCGTGTAGGAAGATGGACCAGGCCGGTGGTACCTCTCTCGCGTTGGTTCCGGAACTATCGGGGCTGTCACCATTGTTGCAGGGGGGAAAGCTTTCTGGCCTGAACAGACCTTTGCACTCAACTGTAGGGGGCGTGTCAGGGATAAAAGGGAAGCTGGATTCACTGTCCATGAAGGAACATGCAACTCCCCAGCCCACACGCACATTGACTGTGAGCAACGTAAATCTGTGTGCCCGCTCACCCGTCACCGAGAATTCGTCCCGCACCGTTCCGCTGACTGCCGCGAACGCGCAGCCTAAGTCTGTCCCGGTGAATCATACAGAGCCGGGTAGCTTCACCTCCGCCTCCGAACTGAGTCACACTCCGGCGGCACCACAGACTACTTCACATCACGGACGTTGCCCCGGGAACACAGGACCTTGCCTAGGAGAGCCAGGATACGCCGCTTCTGTCGGGAGACAGTGCCTCAACTTTGTTCAGGATCAGGCCAGAGACTTCACGCATCACTTGTGGCGCCACCGTTGGATTTCAAGTTTCCACAGCCCAGAAACCATCAGACATCAGACTGATAGGTTTACCTCTTTCATAAACCATTGTTCTTACCCTGACACAATACCCAGTATGGCTCCCCGCTTAATTCTTACTCTCCCTGCGTGGAGTATCCACTGTAATAAATGCTTTAACTCTTGCTCTGCCTCCTGCTCGTCACTGCATCCTGCTTACCTGCAATTCTATAAGCGCACTAGCAATCGTGCCATTTAAATGATTGACAGCAGCTGAATGATTAACAGCAGTGACCGGAGCTTGTCCATCTGTTGCTGTTACAGGCAGATGCCGATACCTTCCTCCTGAATCCAGAGGGACAATCTCAAATTTGGGGAGCTGTCCTGCTGTCTCCGGAGGTCAGTGGTATGTCCTAACATCAACCGTATCCATGTCCCGAGAATACAGATATGGTTGATTACAAAGGTAGAGTAAAAACAGATGCCTACTCAGTAGTTTTGCGGAAAGACTCTAGATCCCTGCTCTCAAGCAGCATTCTGGATCTAGAAACGTAATATCTCCCAAATGTAAGTCCATGAGGAAATTCGAAGTCACAGATTGTACTGTGGAAATCACTTTACTACAATTTCACATTTCTGAAACAGTTTCACGCTCCACCAGAAGATGGCGGCCGAAAACACTTTGTTAATGAAGCGGCCATCTTTATTCACCTCCCACTTTAGGGTGGACCAACATGGCGGCGTGTATTTCACCGGAAGCCGGAAGATTAACAGGAAGTGTCATAGAAGATTGCACAGCGATGGCTGCTCGTGTGTGTTACGTGCTGCTCCTGTCCGTGCTGCTGGCGGCGGCCGTGTCTCCGGGCCGGGGTGAGAAGTAACAGCCGTTATCTCTATTACTGCAGTGACTGACGGAGGGGCGGGATACCTGCGGGCACTTCCGGTCTGGGGTCCCTGTCACCTAGTGGTCACTGTCTGTGTGCAGAGGCCGTGCACTAATATGGCGGCTGTAATGCAGACTATTCTATATGGCCAGTGTAGGTGTTGCAGTCCGGGTGTATTGGGGCAGCTTTATAATGGGGGTCACTGTGTGTGCACTGCCCCTGCTAGGGTCAGATGGCGGCATGATGGAGGAGCCGGGGCGGCCTTTAGTGTAGCAATCTCCCCTAATGTAAATCTGTTTAACATCATTTGCATTTTTTAAAGGGGTTGTTCACTTCCTTTTAGATAAAGTAACATGCGCTGTCCTCCTGTATCAGCGCCGTTCTGACTGTGCCAGGTTTCCCACGGCGGCGGACACTGTATACCATGTGAGCGCTGCAGCCGATCAACGGCAGACTCGGTTATACCATGTGAGCGCTGCAGCCGATCAACGGCAGACTCGGTTATACCATGTGAGCGCTGCAGCCGATCAACGGCAGACTCGGTTATACCATGTGAGCGCTGCAGCCGGTCGGCGGCGGACACGGTTATACCATGTGAGCGCTGCAGCCGGTCGGCAGCTGCTATTGGACCGCTCCCTCAGACAAATGTCGGACAAGTGGAAGGATCGCTCCGCTGACTAAATGTGGGACGCTCGTGGTCTGACCTGTTACGTGGCTCTGACCTCGCTGGACCGGTGACTGGTTTTATTTTACAAATGGCGTAACTTTAACTTAAAAGGGGATGTTAGGTACAGGCCAATAACTATAAGTAATTTTTTTTTCTTTTTGTCTTGCTGTGTTCATTTCCTTTTTTTTTTTTTTTTTTTTTTTGTGTGTGTGTGCGGGCCAGATCCTTTATTGAATGGGGCTCGTGGCTCATAAATGTTGCACAAAATGAAAATTGCTCTTTATTTTTGTCTTGAAACCTGTTTTGGAAGTCTTCAGCCACATATTCCCCACACAGTGCGCTAAGTAAAAACCCGAAATATCAAACTGCAAAATAACCCCTGGTGTGGGAACGCTGGCCCAAAAGGCTCTATAAGCTGAACGTGAATCCTAAAGAAGAAAAATGCCCGAACTAAAGACATCTCAGTAAATGTAAAAAATATATTTTATTGAATAGGAAAGTTTCTATAAAAATCCAAAGTACTGTGCCATAACCGGACTCTATAGAATAGGACTTTTTTTTTTTTTTTCCAACGCTTTTTAAAGGGAATCTGTCACCCATTTTTAGTGATATCCATATCACCCAATTGTGCAAAGCATACTGCGCAGGCGCCGGAGGCCTTTACAATGCGCAAGCACGGAAAACGTTATCTGTGATATTCACAGATGAAGATTACGTTCAGCAAGCCGAGGGGGGGGGGGGGGGAGAAGGCGAGTAAGCCACGGCCATCGAACCGGACCGCGGCAATTTCCATACATCCCCAACAAGATAAAAGTATTTATGCATCAAAGGTCAGGGGGAGTCAAAAGCCCTAATAGAATCCTTATGGAATGCACAATTGGGTGATATCTTTACATGATACCACTAAAAATGGGTGACAGATTCCCTTTTAAGCATGCGTAAGAAAGAGACAAATCTAGCATGTGAAACCTGCAGAAAGAAACACATCAAAAACAGTTGTTTTTTTTCCTGCAGCTTCTTTCCTGCCAAGAGATGGTTTTGCTGCAGAAAAAAACGCTGAAAAAACACCTAGTGTGAACTTACCCTTATTCTAATTATACGATCTGGTAAATCTTTCATTCAGCTCGGGTAGTGTTTATATAGTACTACTCTATTTATTGTGGGGTCTCCTCAGTCTCTTGCCCCCCACTGTATGTATTTGTGTGTCGGTACTTTGCATTTTTATGGAAACTTTTTTACTATTCAAATGTAAAGTAGAATTTTCACAAAAAAAAATTGTCCTCAAAAATGCAAAACTATATCCGACTTCTTGTGTTCTAACAGACCTCCATAAGTTAGGACATATACTACACTCTTAAGGAGGTTGTAAAATCCATTTTATTTTTTTTGGAGGGGGGGAGGGTGTCAAACTGTCATAAAAAAACAAAAAAAAAATTACCGTAACACCTCACCTTTCCTCTTCTCACTCCTGTTCCAATGCTTCCCTGAGGGTATGTGCACATGCTGCGGATCTGCAGCAGTTCTGCAGACAGTGTACAGTACCATGTAAGTTTATGGGATTTACAATCCGCTGTGCACACGCTGCGGTTTTTTCACTGCGGAAAAGCTGCGGTTTTAAATCCGCAGTAAGAATTGACATGCCAATTCTTTCTGCGGATTCTGCTGCGGTTTGCCACCTATTCCATTGTCCAGGTGTCAAACCGCAGGGGAAAACCGCTGGCCAATCCGCAGGTCAATTTACTTGCGGTTTTACCTGCGGATCCGCACGGAAAAATCCGCTGGTGAATCCGCAGCGTGTGCACATGGCCTCAGTCTCCGCTGGTCTCTACTTTCTGGTCCCTCTTGAGACACAGAAAATGCCACTTATCCAATCACTGGCCACGGTGGTGACACGCCTCAGCCAGTGATTGGACAAGCAGTTTATTCCTGTGTAACAGGAAGGTGAGACTAGTGGAGGCCCAGGGAAGCATTGGTAGTAGCGCTGATGAAAGTGAAGGAGAGGAGTCTCACGTCATTTGTGACTCTTCATTAGGATCATGTATTATAGACCTCCATGAGATGATATTGTGCCGTATTAGCGCCATAATCTTCCCTGCTTGGCATACTTCTTGGGAAGAATATTCAATAATACAACATTTGATGGAACTGACCTGTCTTCCGATTTATATATTCAATGAGACGTATTAAAAAAAAAAAAAAAAAAAAAAAAAAAGACGGTCTTGGACATGTAAGGAGGTTGAATTACTGACCTATGATATGATCCTACACATCTAGTAGTATCTGCTCCACCCCACTTCACGGGTCCAACAAAAAAGTGGATGCCTGTGTAAATACATAGTATAGTGTGGCAGAAGACACCAGAGAAGGGAAGTAAATCAGAGGATAGTAAAATGTCAGCCTGTCTCTTGAGGAATGAGCTTTATGGTGACGAGTGATTGTTTGTGAGAACATTCATACCCAACTATCCACCGATGTAAAGGTGCCGGCAATCACACAGCTCCATACAAAAATGCTGATTTGACCGGTGGTGACGTTCTTGTTTTTTTTTTTATTGGCCGCACATTGTCTTGTGACCTGGAGATGTGTTGCTGATAACATGAGGGGGGCAGAATGATGTTATTTGCCATAGTTTGGGCCGCCCATTGTTCATCAGTCTGTGTACACAGGGACTGTGCCGCTTATGACGTGTAGAGACCTGTTGATCGTACTAGCCATCGGTCTGTCCTATCATAAACAAACGCGGATTCACTTGTGTATTGTCTAGTGTTGCACTTTGACCTGCCGATATCTGGCCATCGATGTACACGGGATGATGGACTGGTCGCTTACACAGCCTGATGAGGAGACCGATATGACTGTTCCCTCCCTATATACAATATCAAGGTATCAGCACCTCCTCTGTGCACACCAGGAGATGTACTGATGATGATATTTTTCCTGGCGTAAACAATGCAATCACCTTATGAACCAGCATTTTGAAGGGTGCAGATGGGTTGTCGTGGCCTAATAGTGGCCCCCTGGTCTACCGTCTTACTTACACCTTTCAGGGCCTAACCGGATGTCCATCTGCTTTATACTGGCAGGCACAACCAGGGCTGTGGAGTCGGTATAAAATGGTCTGACTCCAACTCCTAAAATATATAATAAATTGGGTACAGTAGTTCAATGCAGAATGTGCTGAATATTTTTTCATAGGAATTTGGGAAAGTTATGAAATGTCCTATAAATGGCTGTTCTACTCCTGATCTAAGGCTACATTCACACACAGCGTGTTTTCTGCGTTTTTTTGAGGATACGTTTTTCAGCTGCAAAAGCAGATCAGCTTTAAAAAAACCGCATCACCTGAAAGGTTTTTGAGCTCATAGATAATGTTTTAAATAGAGCAGATTTCTAATCTGCTTTTGCTATCTATCCATTTATCCATATCGGTCTATCCATATGTTATCTGTACCAAAAAGAATGAAAGCCCCCGTTACACATAGCGATATCGCTAGCAATATCGCTGTAACGTCACCGATTTTGTGAAGTTATAGCGATATTGCTATGTCTGATACCTCCAACCGCTGGTCGCGCGAGAACGTCCTGGACCATTTCTCGTCGTCAGCTTCCTGTGGCGCCGACGAGCGACGCGGGCGGGAGGACGTCAGGATCGCCGCGTCTGACAGGTAAGTAGCGACCCCTGCTATGTCGCTGGTGAGATCTGCCTGTGTGGCAGCTTACTAGCGACCACATAGCGATGCACCAGCAATCCATATCGTTGTTGGGATCGCTGGGCAATTGCTAAGTGTAACGGTACCCTAACACTCCTTTTTTTTTTTTTTAACACCAGTCAGGTACACCTCATAGCTGCCCAAAAGGACGCCCAGGACAGGCATTGCTCGTCTTCAGTAACACATCAATTGATAGTTGGAATAAATAGACTGCATTCACCACATCTTAAGGTGCAGGCTTTATTTTCAAGTGTAGGGGTGTGCAGTATAAGGTTCTGCAGCAGCTGAGGTGTGCAGTATGAGGTTCTGCCCCCCCCAGTTTTGATCCTGGCTAAAATTGTTTCTTATAGATATGGCGAACCCTCAGGTAACCCTAAATGACGGTCAATGGACACAGGTGGCTGAATTGAAGGAATTGCTTAATCACCTATTTACCGTGACTAAAAAATTACAAGCTGAGGATTTAACTACTGGCATTTTCATAAGGGAGTGGAAGAACTTGCTTTTTTTGCCTGTCCCAAAGAGGAGGTTTAATCGCAGATGGCATTTCTGCTTCAATGAAACGGAGAGACACAGCTATTGGAAAATAAAATTTTTCTGGCAGCTGTTTATGTGGACCCAAGTCATCGTATATTGCTTGATGATTAACAGCTTACTAAAGGAAAAGAAGCTCTGACTGAGGTAGCAGTTAGGAAGAGTGGCCTACAGGAGGACTGCCAGGCGCAAGAGGACTCTGGTCCTGACAGTGCTACTTCTGCCATATCTTCATCCCTATCAGATGAGGAGTTTGACTTTGACAAGTATTTGGATGATATGGAGCAGGCAAAGCGTTGCTGCAAGGAAAAAGATTTCACTCCGTCTCCTATAGCAAGCAGACTGACCATATTTCAGCAACATGTTTCACTTGCTGTCAAAGAAAAAGAAAAATTCAACCGTTCATCAAAACTGACTGTGCACAAGGCAATTCCTTTATACTTGGAAATTGTTAGAGATGCTGCCCATGTGGTTACGGCTTTGCCTCCAACCCAAGTTAGTGTAGAGAGGTTGTTCTCTAGCCTTAAAATTATTAGGTCAGATTTGAGGTCATCTATGAAGGAGGATCTGATGGAGGCAATTCTATTTCTTAGAACAAATTCATACACTGCACAAATGTTATTTAGTATGTTTTTGTTGAAAACTGTTTTTTGGCACTTACATAGTTTATTACATAGTGTTTTTTTATATATATATACTATAAATATGTAATCGATATTACATAGTGTATTACATATTTACAATTTATTGCAGTTTGTGTTCTAAAGTTGTATTCCAATAAATATATATTATGTTCTATCTAAATGTCTTGATTATTGCATCATAAAAATGATTAAATGTCTGATGTTCACATTGTACTACAATACATTTTTCACTTAAATATAAGCAATATATGTTGGAGTCGGAGTTGTGGAGTCGGAGTCACAGGTTTGGCTTACCGACTCCACAGCCCTGGGCACAACACAGAATTATTTCAGTGTACTAGATTAAGCTCATAGAAACTTTCCAAGAGTGGCAATAATAAATCCACCATAAAACATTTTTTTTTTTCCTAATGTATGGAAAAAGAAACATGGCTACAAATATCTGATATTGCTGCATCAGTAATGACCCAAACTATGGATAATATATTAAGACAGCGCCATCAGAAGGGCGGAACAGAGCAGAGGAGTGACGGCCGGAAGAATGTGAAAGGGAGGAGAGGAGAGAACCTGTAGTGTACGTCCCATAGCCTGGAAGAGCGAACGTATAAAAGATGAAAAGGCCACATCCAGGAGGCATACAGGCATGACTAATTTCACCTGTATACAACCTGTGTGCCCATTTTATTAACTCACAAAGCTCAAAAGGGTGACAGATTTATGGTGTAAGCAGGCCTGGATGTTGAGAGGTTAATTTAAAACTACCAGGTTTGTACATGTAAATGTGTGTGTTTCAGTGAACCAGTTTTCATGGTGTGCACTGCTGTTGTTATAGGTCTTCTCCTCCCTTCTAAAATGTTTAATTAGCCAAATAATGAAGTAGCTGTCTACAGTATTGAAGCGGCTGAGAGTCTGACCACCACAGGCAAGCCAAGGGCACATGATCCTATTTCATAGTCGTGTGGCCATTGATGTCTCGGGTGAGCAGAGTGTTCTGCCGATCCTTAGAGACAGATCTACAGACATCTGCACCGAAAAAGTTCTGATCGACCATACAGCAACGCAGTCAGAAATAGGATCGCTCGGTCCCCAGACAGTCGTCCTTAGTTTACACTAGATGATGCACTCATACAGGCTGTTAACAAGCTGTGCAATGGGGACTTAAAGAAATATATTAGTTGCTTAAAAGGGCTTGTCCAGGCTTCTAGTTCAAGTCTGCAGTGACTCTGTGACTGCAAACTTTTGAATCCTCACAGCAGGGACTGCCAGAAGTATGCCATTTGCATATTTCCGGCCACATTGCCACTACACGGATCTGACCTCCTTTCCGTTGTATTGAGCGAGGTCACATTCGTCTAGCCGACATGTGATGCAAATTCCATACTTGCTGTCACACACCCGACCCACCCCAACAATGGAGACTTCTAGCAGCGTGCACACTGAGGATTCATGAGTCTGCAGTGACATTAATTGACTGCAGGCTTGAACTCTAAGTCTACACCTTTTAAAGGAAATCTGTCAGCGAAAAAGTATATACTTGCAGTGATAGTGGTGACCTGCAGATGGATACTGTCATGTGCAACTAAATGGGGAAAATATATGGTTTCTGCTGCCGTTCGCTTCCAGTCACTGGGGCACTATCGTGCTGATCGTTTTCTCAGTGATACCTGGGAAGCTTCAGGCGGGTCTTTGAAACCAGCTGTTGCGGTGACATGTACGGCGAGGTCTTTGATCGTCTGGTTGGATTGTTTAGAAGATCAACTTAAAAATAAGGTGGCTCAGGACAATGTTTAAGCCACGATTCCATTAATGCGGTGGGGCAGCAGCGTTCCTCGCCGATGCCTCAGCTGATATGGTTAGACTGGCAGTCAGATCAGCGGCACTTTCCATTGCAGCCCACTGGGATTTCTGGCTGAAATGCTGGCCGGGGGACATTCAGGCAAAATCAAAGTTATGCTGGATTCCATGTGAGGGCGAATAGTTGTTTGGTACTGCCCTGGACGATCTTCTGCAGAAGGCAGGTGACTGCAAAGAAGAATTTCTAGATCTGTCCATTCAGTCCTATAAAAAGTCCTTTCAGAGGAGAAGGTTTAACCTGAGAAGATTTCCCAGAAATTAGCTTAGTTAGGAGGATCGAATAAAAAAAAAAAAAAATAGAGGCTTTCTGTTTGGAGCTCACTCCCATAAAGGCAAAAAATCTTCCCAGCGACTCCTGTCTCTGGGTGGGGGGGAAGGCTCTTCCCCTTTTTTTTTCTGCCTGGGGAAAAAATATCCAGAAGCAACTGGATTCTCAGCCTGGTGGAAACGGGCTTGTCGATAGAATTCCATTTAGTTCCTCGAACAAGGTTTGCCCTGACTTCCTCATTGTCCTCTCCAGAAGAACAGATAGCCTTGGAATCCGAAGTTCTGTTTTCTCCAGTCACCTTCCACGACAGCAGCATCGGAGGATGTCTCCCCACCCTAAAGGGGGACAGGAAATACAAAAGAGGTTAAATACCCCTCCCCTTCCTACAACCTCCAGTGTTTTTCCTGTCCCCTATGGGGCATGAAGAGGTTCTAATGATGCTGCTGTGGCCGACGATCTGGAGCACCCTACATCTCGCCTATCATGCCGGGCAGCCGAGGTCGGCCCTCTGCTCTTCTCCTCTGTGGGCTGCTCCCTTCGCCACTATCCGTGCGACTCGGGACCTCTCCTGCGCTCCCTCGGGGGGTAAAGCGGGGTGGTGAGGTGCGTCCGGGATCCTCCTGTAGCTCCCCGGCATCCTCCTCCCTCTGGGCTGCGGAATACGGAGTCCACGCGCACCGGAAGTGGCGCCAGGCCGAACGTCCGGTTTACTTCCTGTGCGTCCACACTGGAACGCACGCGTGGCCGGCAGATGCTGGCGCCCTCCGAAACCGAGCTGCACACTTGGCGTGTACCTTGGAGTCCCCCCCCCCCCCCCGTTGGACCCGGGGGGGGGAGGGGGAGCACAGAGCCAGCTGTAGACCACGGTTTATTTAAACCCTGGGTGAGGGAGCCGCCAGTTAAGGCGCATTGTCTATGTTCCCCTGTGACTGGACAGACTGACCATAGACGGCGACAAACCCTCTTTATCTGTGTCTGCAGAGCCCAGCATTCACCCTCCTGCTGTGAGTAGTAGTGATGGTCCCTTGCTATCCAGACATCATAACCTACAGGTTACCGTATTTTTCTGACTATAAGACGCACCCAATTTTCAGAAGGAAAATAGGGAAAAAAGTAATGTGTCAAATGGGGGTCCGTCTTACAGTCCGAATTCAGCTTACCTGGGAAGGGATCCGTCACAGGAGTCATTCAGTGCTCCATGCTGGGTCGGCTGTCCTGGGCTGGGTCGGCTGTCCTGGGGTGAGGGTGGTGGGCTGTGCTCCGGTGCAGGGGCGGCGGCTCCGCCGGCATTTCCTCGAAGCCCGGAGGCCCCCGCGCATCCCTTGCTGGCTGCTGCCATGTTGCGGTGGCCTCCGGGAACATGTACGCCGGGAACATGGACGGCGCATGCGCAGGTTCAGATCTCGTCACGAGATCTCGTTGCCGAGATTTGAATCTCGTCTCCCAAGATCTCGGGACGAGATCTGAACCTGCGCATGCACCGTCCCCAGACCGGCGGCCATCTTCCCGGCGTCCATGTTCCCGGAGGCCACCGCAACATGGCAGCAGCCAGCAACAGATGTGCGGGGGACTCCGGGCTTTGAGGAAATGCCGGCGGAGCCCCCCACAGAGCACAGAGAGCCGCTACCCCTGCACCGGAGCACAGCCCGCTGCCACTACCGCACCACAGAGCCCTGCACCAGCCATGGACGGATGTAAGTATATTGCGACCATAAGACGCACCCCCACTTTCCCCAAAAATTTTGGGGAAAAAGTATACCTTCTCTTTCTCTTGTTAGGGAGAAAAGGTCCCTGCCATAAAAAAGGATAAGATGCCCAGCCACAAGTGTAGGATATGTGCCTCCAGGCTTCCCTCTGCATACAGGAAAAAGCTTTGCCAGCTCTGCACGGACGAGGTGTTGCGTACTGAACAGCCCTCACTCCTGGATAGCATCATCAAGACCCTCATTAAACAGGAGGTTCAATCCTCCATGGCTACATTTTCCCAGGGCCCATTGCCGCAACCCCTTCCTCCTAAGAAAAGGAAGAGGGCACCTGTATAAACTGACTCGGGGGGGGGGGGGAATCCATACCTTGGGTTCAGAGGATATTTGGGAGAATGAGGGTTCCACCTCCACACCCATGTCCGGTAACAAGAAGTATTACTTCTCTTCCGAAGATATGGAAGAGCTAATTAGTATGGTGAGAGGCACCATGGGGGTCGAGGAGGAGGAAGTGAGATACACCCATACAGGATGAAATGTGTGTGTGTGGGGGGGGGCTAAAACCCAAAGATCAGAAAAGGTTTTCCGTACATGAAAATGTGCAAAACCTTCTACACGAATGGGGGCACCCTGAAAAAAGTCTTGGGGTCCCCTCAGAGTTAAAAAATTGCTTTCCCCTGTATGGTGATGGTTCCCTATGGGAAATCCCTAAAGTAGATGTGCAGGTGTCCAGGGTAGCCAAAAAGACGGCCCTTCCCTTTTGAGGATTCTTCCCAGCTCAAAGATCCAATGGACCGGAAGATCGAGAGCTTACTAAGGAAATCATGGGACACCTCCACCAATCTGCTTAAAACAAACGTGGCCGCCTCGTGCATTGCCAGATCTTTATGTGGCTCCACACGTTGGAAGATCACCTAACCCAAGGTACTTCTAGAGAGGAGATACTCAATTCTCTTCCCTTCCTCCAAAAGGCAACGGGGTTTTTGGCTGATGCCTCGGCTGAGTCTGTCCGGGTGGTGGCAAGATCCGCAGTCCTTTCCAATTCATCTAGGAGAACACTGTGGTTGAAGTCATGGGGAGGCGACTTTACCTACAAATCTAAACTCTGTGCTATTCCCTTTCAGGGTCACTGTGTTTGGCCCAGCCCTTGATGATATGCTAGACAAAGCCACGGATAAAAAGAAATCCCTCTTCGAGCAAAAAAATTCTAGGAAACGTTTGGGTTTTTTTTCGTACCCCTATGACCAGCCCTCACAGAGGGAGTTCAAGGGGAAGGGCAAAACACGGAGGTGGCATTACCCCAAGGGTAGCAAGGCCAAAAACATTCTAGTTTCCCACCCCTAGCAAACCCCGGACAAACAATGACTGCCCTCAAGTCAGGGGTCGACTCTCACACTTCCTCACCCAGTGGCAATCCATCTCCACAAACCAATGGGTTTTCCGTACTATTCGAGATGGTCTGAGGTTAGAATTCGAGTGTCCTCCCCCTCATTGCCTGAGAATTACCTCCCTGTAACCTTCACATCTGAGAGTCCCTGCTATCAGACCTGCAGGGTCAGCTTCAGTCGGAATTAATCTCTCCAGTGCCACAGCAGGATATAGGCAAAGGCTACTATTCTCGTCGTTTTTTTTTTATAACAAAACCCTCAGGGAAACACAGCATTATCATAAACCCAAAACCCCTGAACCAGATAATCGGATACCGACAATTCAAAATGGAATCAATCAAGACAGCAATCCCACTAATTGGACTGAACTGGGTGATGGCTACAATAGATCTCAAGCGCGCGTATTATCATGTGCCGATCCATCCGAACCACAGAAGGTTCCTCAGATTTGCAGTTTCCAACAGACAACGGGTCAACCACTTCCAGTTCAATGTCCTGCCCTTCGGCATCTCATCAGCACAAAGGGTATTTATCAAGATCATGGCTGAGGCAGTGATCTTCATCAGACGCCAGGGAGTTTGCGTTATCCCATATCTAGATGACTTTCTCATCGTCGTGCCATCCATCCCTCAGCTGAATTTGGATGTGGCGAAAACCCTGGAATTTCTAAAGTACATTTACTGGATACCGAATTTGGCGAAGTCTGATCTCGATCCTTCACAAGGAAGAAATTCCTAGAAGATCTTTTGGACTTTGAGAAGAGAACATCCTTCTTACCCAGGGATCGTCAGCTCGACCTCGTCCAGAAGATCTTGAGGTTCAGAGACTGGAGGTCTCCAACCTTAAGGGATTCGATGTCCGTCCTAGGATCTCATACTGCGTGTATCCAGTCGGTCTCTTGGGCCCAAGCCCATACATGTGTCCTACAGTCCCATGTACTCTGGTGTGCGAAAGTGCATCAGAATACACTGAACAAGAGAACTCCACTTCCCGGTCACGTGAAATCAGCCCTGTCGTGGTGGCTAGACTATCAAAAGCTCCAGAAGGGGGTCAGCTGGGATCAGCTTCCCCTGAAGACTCTCATTTCAGATGTCAGTCAAAGGGGCTGGGGTGCAGTTGTAGAGGAACCTTACTTCCAAAGGTTATGGCCCCCAGACATCAGCTCCAGCTCCTCAAATCTGAGAGCTGAAAGCAGTGAAGGCATTGAAAGCTGCATCAACTCTTATCCGGGATCATCATGTACGCGTCTATTCAGACAACATGACCACAGTGGCCTACGTCCGACATCAAGGAGTCACAAGATGCGCCAGTCTAAAATTGATCACGGCAAGGATCTTTTTTCCTGCGCAGAAAGACATCTGTTGTCCATATCAGCGATTCATCTGTAGTGACCAGACAATACCCAATCAGACTTCCTCAGCAGTAAAAACGTCCATCCTGGATTCAGTGGTCTTCTTGTCTCTGACTTCGAGATGGGGGAGTCCAGATGTGGACCTGTTTGCAAATGGTCAAAATGCAAAGGTGGAAACATTCTTTCCATTTCGTCCCTCCGGACAGCACCATGGAGGAATTCCTCCCTTGACCTATAGCGGGACAGGATCACAGAGAGGTTAAAAGGTCCCTCCACCCTCCAGTGTTTTTCCTGTCCCAAAGGGGACGGTCGTAGGAGAGGTTGCTCCAGTAGGAGTGAAGATAGAAGGTGAACGTTTGACGGGGCCCAGGGGGATCAGGCGGCTGGGCCAAACCTTCCCCCTGTCAAGCAGCCCGGGGCTGAAACCCTCCTAGGGGGGTCCCTCAGCCACAGAGACCAGGGTGCGGACGAGGCTCCTGGGTAGAGCTGCTTCCTCCCACAGTGAAGGCTCTCGGCTCTGACACCGGCCTGCAAGCCACTGCTACTTACGGAAATCGGGTGGAGAAGAAGGCGTCACTCCTCCGGTGATGCCAGAGCAGGTCGGCGTGCGTTTCACTGTAGAATGCGGTTGTGCAGAACGAGACAGGCGAGTTTCCTGGATCTCGTGGGGCACAGGAGAGGAAATCATTGGCAGTAATGCAGCATGCCTGACTGGACGCCGCTTCCCTCCATGGTGGGCTGTCGGCGTTACCAGCTCCTCCTGTTTTCTAGCAGGTATGGAACCAGCACAGGTAAGTGCACAGTGGAATGCTGTTGATGGCCTAGGCCTCTGGACGGATGCTAGTCTCATGCCTTTGTGCCGAAAGGTGCTCAGGTTATGAGGTATTTGTTCACATATATGCAGCTAAGCCTTGGACCTCTAGGCTATAATAAGGCCATCATATGTCCAGGTTACATCTCATGGTTTGACTTAACTACTCCATCCATAGGAGGATACGGGGTTAATGCAGCACAGTGTCTTCCTGAAGGCCCTCCAGCTGCAGCTCAGTAATTAGCTCCTTTGGGTGGGGTCAGTCTGACAAATGAGATGTTCCGTTCAGAGTGGCAGCTCATGGCCCTAGCCGTAGAGACACAGAGGGAAAGGAAAAGAGAGAAAATCACACCACTCAACAGGATTGAGAGCAACGGCTGGGTCTACAGATTATATTGAGCCTCTATGCTTCATATTGCAGTATAGCACTTCTATGCTTTATATTGTGGGCCTCTGTGCATCAAATTGCATCAGACTGCCTCTATGCGTTACATTGAGTGTTTCTCTGCACCATATGGCTTCTATGCAATATATTGGGTACCTCTATGCTTCATATCGCATTAGAGTGCTTCTATGTTTTATATTGAGGGCCCCTGTGCAGCATATTGCATCATAGTGCCTCTATGCATGGCACTGAGTATCTATCTATGCATCATGTTGCTTCTATGCATTGAGTGCCTCTATGCTTCATATTGCATTATAGTGCTTTTATGCTTTATATGGCGTGCATAATAGCATCATATTGGGTATCTCTATGCATCATATTGCCTCTATGTGCTATATTGAGTGCCTCTGTGCTCCATATTGCATTATAGTGCTTCTATGCTTTATATTGAGTGCCTCCGGACATCATATTAAATCATACTGCCTCTACGCGTTACATTGAGTGTCTCTGTGCACAATATTGCTTCTATGCATTATATTGGGTGCCTCTATACTTCATATCGCATTAGAGTGCTTCTATGCTTTATATTGAGTGCCTCCGGACATCACATTAAATCATACTGCCTCTACGCGTTACATTGAGTGTCTCTGTGCACAATATTGCTTCTATGCATTATATTGGGTGCCTCTATACTTCATATCGCATTAGAGTGCTTCTATGTTTTATATTGAGGGCCTCTGTGCATCATATTGCATCAGGGTGCCTCTATGCATGGCACTGAGTATCTCTATGCATCAGGTTGCTTCTATGCATTGACTGCCTCTATGCTTCATATTGCATTATAGTGTTTATATGCTTTATATGGAAGTGTCTCTGTGCATATCATAGCATCACACTGAGTATCTCTATGCATCATATTGCCTCTATGCGCTATATTGAGTGCCTCTACGCTTCATATTGCATTATAGTCCTTCTATGCTTTATATTGAGTGCCTCTATGGATCATATTGCTTCAGGATGCCTCTGCATCGTATTACATCATAGTGCATCATATTGCATCCATAGTGCCCGGGGCATCAGATGGAATCATAATGCCTCTGTACATATTACATCATAGTGCCTCTATGCATTATATGAAGTGCATCACGTTGCACCAGATTGCATCATAGTACCTCTATCATAGTGCCTTTGTGCATCATATTGCATCATAATACCTATGCACGTCATATTGCATCATAGTGACTCTAGGCATTATATTGAGTACATCAGGTTGCACCATATGGCATAGTGCTTCATAGTGCCTCTGCATATTGAACCATAGTACTTCTCAGTAACTCGTTATCATATTGCATCATAGTGCTTCATAGGCCTCTGTGCATGTTGCATCATACTGCTTCACAGTGCCCCCTCATCATATTGCAGCATAGTACCTTTATGCATCATATTGCATCAGTGTTTCAGAGAGCCTTCGTGCATCATATTGCATCATAGTGCTTCATAGCGTCTCTATACATCATATTACGTCATAATGCTTCGGTGCATCACATGGCATCATAGTGCTTTGGTGCCCCTGTGCCTCAGGGTGTATCACTAGTGTTTCATAGTGCTTCATGGTGCCTCATAGTACTTCGGGTGTTGTGGCTTTGTGCCGCTGGCTGTGGGCCTCTGGCTTGGACCATCTGACTTGAGCCTTGTTGTATGGCCGCACCCTGTATTGTTGGCCTACCACTTCACGTTTTGTCTCAGGCCCAGAGTTCTTCAGTTTGGACCCAGATCCAACTTTTGTTGCTTCATTCTTGGCATCCGAGCTTAGCCAAAAAAAAAACCCCAAAAAAAACACCTATGCTTGAATTGCCCTAGTAAAGTAGCATTTCTTCCGTCTGGAACAGAACTCTCAAGGAGCTACTGCCTTGAGTGCTAAGGGCAAGTCTCTTGCATAATTAGCTTTAAAGGGAGATATACATCTTTAGGTTCATCCTACAAAGGACATACTACTGTCCTGGGAGCAGTAAATCCCATGAGGTGGAAGGAGAGAATCTTTCCCAGCTCCACATACGGCAATCAGACTAGTTGCCTTGATCAACATCCAGTAGACAGATTTTTGTCACATAAGTCTGTTGTATTATGTTTACCAGGGACTGCATCATTGCCTTTGTAAAAACAAAAGAGAACATTCAGCTCACCCCCGAGATATAATTCCAAGCACAAGAAGGAGCGCGGCTTCCTCACTGCTGCACAGCCTCCAAGGCAATAGGGAAAATAGAAGTGGACCCAGCTCACTCACAGGGCTTATTTAAAAGTTAAAAAATTTTTATTGGATGATCCTTAAATTCAAAATGACAAAATAGACATCTCAGATGGCACAGCAATGACGGGGTGGTGTGTAATGAAACCATATGCGTTTCGAGCAACACGGCTCTTGAACACTGTTTTTTCATTACCTTGTGGCAAAACAGCAGCGCTGCGTCAGGTGGCAGAGGATACCACACACACTGTCCTTTACAGCAGTCAGGCTCCTGAGATAAAGAATCTGTAACCTGGACGCTTAGAGTTGAGAACCCATAGTCCTATTGCCTCACAGTAGGTAATCCCCCTCTGTGATGGGGAGAAAACTACTCTCTCTAGCTATAGGGTATGGTTACTCCCACCATGGCAGTCTGGGTGTATAAATATCACTGAGAAAATTTGCCTTTTAGGCTACGTGTATGTGTATAATATATATATCTCTATATCTCTATCTGTGTGTGTGTGTATATAGATAAGTTGACTTATATATAATGTCCGGACTAATGACTTGTATAGAGGCAGTTCGAAATAATCTCTCGTATCACAGGTTTTTTTACCAACAACCCCCCCCCCCCCCCCAAACTAACACCACTTTCATCGATTCCAGACTCCCTGTATCTAACATACTGTAGGTAAAACAGGCGTGATGCATGTCTCCCTTTCAGTGCTTCTAATAAGAAGCCCTGTGTTGGTAATGGCAGGAGATATTACCTGCCAGCCTATTTCCTTAGCTTCAATAATAATAATCAACCCTTACTTGGGGGTTTTGACATCAAAGGGTTCGGAATAGACGTGATCTCCTGGATGAGTAGTGTATGTGCATCCCAATGCTCTGCCCATTATCCATGTACTAACTGTTATTGGTTTGATCTTCCCACAGTCCAGGGTCTCTGTCTTACAGGTTTCCTTGTACTTTGGTAAGCTGATCTCTAACCAGGGTTTAACCTGAGCCCAGGAGGACTGATGAAGGAACAGTCTTTTGTCGTTAACCACATGCAGCAGATTACTGGTCTGTACAGTTCTCATGGTGTTGTGGCTGCAGCTATCGCCATACTTTGCTGGGCAATAAGGTGTTTTATAAGTATCTATCACAACCACTATAATTCATGGCTGTTCGTTATTGGTATTGGGGGTACGGCGGGTGTGTTTCACTCTGTTTCTGCTGCATACCTTGTTTACCACATTCATACTGAAATTGGCCATTATAGACATAGATCAGACACTCACTACGGTGTTTATCTTTGCGCTTTTCTTTAGACATCTATATTTTTTTGATCTTGCAGATCATTTCTATATCTGGCCTGGTTCTTGCCTTGGACTTTGGTCCTTGGGTTTCTGTACCCACCCTGGGATCTTTCCTTTGGTATTCTCCATGGTGCTGTCCGGAGGGACGAAATGGAAAAGGGGAATTGGACCTACCGGTTATTCTGTTTCCAGTAGTCCCTCAGGACAGCACCCTTAATTCCCTCCCTTATGTTTGTCTTTAGGCTTGCACGGGATCAATCTTCCGACAGATCGTTCATCCGTCAGGTCGCCATGGCTCCAGACTAAGATGAAGCTATTAAATGGTCTCTTATAGATGCGTTTGTAAGGGCGTGTTTGGACGATTTCCATCCATCCTCGGTGGTACTTTAAAAAAACACTGTAGAGGGAGGGACCTTTTAACCTCTCTGTGATCCTGTCCCGCTATAGGTCAAGGGAGGACTTCCTCTATGGTGCTGTCCTGAGGGACTACTGGAAGCAGAATTACCGGTAGGTCTAATTCCCTTTTTTCCCTCTGTCCTGCAATCTGAGCACGAGGAATAGATACTTCTCCCATCCATGGACCTTCAGCCTGGCATACGCCTTCCCACCAATGCCGATGCTGGTGAAAACACTGCAGAGAATTCGGATGGATCAAGTCACCACGATCCAAATTGCTCCCATGTGGCTGGTACGGCGCATTACTGGACATTGCTCAGGAAGGTCCTTTGCTTCTGCCCCGGAAGGTCGACCTACTGCATCAGGGCCCCCTGCTGCATTCGAACCTAAGCAAATTGAACCTTGCGGCCTAGCTACTGAAGCCAAAATCTTAAAGGCTAAATGGCTCTCGGATGAAGTAATCCAAACCCTCCAGAAGAGCAGAAAGCCGGTGACTAATGCGATCTTTGTCAAAGTTTGGAAAAGGTTCTCATCTTGGTGCCTCCCAAGTACTCCTGATCCCTTCCATCCCAATAGCACACAAATTCTGGATTTTCTTCAGAGGGGGGTTGGAGCTAGGACTTACCTGAACCTTCAGTGTAATGGGTGTATCAGCTCTTGGCTCTTTGTTTGATCAAGACTTGGCTGGCCACCGTTGGGTTAAACGTTTTATGACCTCTGCAGTTAGAATTTGTCCTAGGCTCCATAGTCAGGTTACCCCTTGGGATTTTGAATCTAGTCCTTAATAGTTTAACCCGGGATCCACTTGAACCCCTACCATCCATAAGCTTAAAGAACCTGAGTCTCAAATTCATCTTTTTAGTGGTGATTACTACCACAAGGCGCATAGGAGAATTGCAGGCCCTGTCAGTACAGGAACCTTATCTGATTATCACGTCAGACAGCATTATCCTTCGGTTAGACCCCTCCTTTATGCCTAAGGTAGTCTCGGACTTTCACAGAGGTCAGGATATCGTGCTACCCTCATTCTGCCGAAATCCTTCCAGCATGAAGGAAGAAACCTTTCACACCCTTGATGTCCGCAGGGTAGTTCTTCATTACCTCCAACTAACTGAAGAATGGAGGATTGACCAAAACCTGTTCATTCAGTTCACAGGATGGAATAAAGGCAAGAAGACGGCAAAAAATACAATTTGCTAATAGGATCGAGCAAGCTATCTGTCTGGCATATTCACTGCATAATCTTCCTCCTCCTGCTTCGCTGAAGGCTCATTCCACCTGCGCAGTTTTCATGGGTAGAAAGAGGGAACGCATCTTCTGAGCAGATATGCAGAGCCACTACCTGGTCATCTATCAACACATTCACCAGACACTACAGACTAGATTTCAATAGGTATTTAACCTTTGGCAGACGAGTTCTGCAGGCTGTTGTCCCTCATTAAAGAAATTAGTTGGTGGTATTACTCCGAAGCTGCTGTCGTGGAAGGTGACTGGAGAAAATAGAATTGGTCTTATCGGTAATTCAGTTTCTAGGAATCTTCCACGACATCACTAATTTCCCCCCATCTGATGTTCTAAATTGGATGATCCTTGCACTTTGGTGGTAACTATACATGCTAGTGTGTCAAGAAAAACACTGGAGGTTGTAGTAAGGGGAGGGGTATTTAACCTCTCTTGTATTTCCTGTCCCCCTTTAGGGCGGGGAGACATCCTCTGATGCTGCTGTCGTGGAAGGTTCCTAGAAACCGAATTACCGGTAAGGCTGGGTTCACATGTAGTGGAATTCCCGCGGAAGTTACCGCGAGAATTCCAGAATTCCATTCCGCGGGAAAAACGCATTCTAAATTCCCGTGATTTTCCAACGGGAAAAACTAGCAATTTGCAAGCGTAATTAGCTTGCAGAATGCTAGCATTTTCCAAGTGATCTGTAGCATCGTTTGGAGAACTGATTGACAGGTTGGTCACACTCGTCAAACATAGTGTTTGACAAGTGTGACCAACTTTGTACTATTGAGGCCGCCTATGCAGCATCAGTAGTAAAAAGATCTAATGTTAAAAATAATAAAAAATCGGGTTATATTCACCTTCCGATGTCCCGCGCAGCGTTCCCAGGCTTCAGCGATACACGCGGCAGGTCCTGTTCCCATTGATGCATTGCGGCAATGGCCTTTGACGTCGCAGTCTCGCAACACGGCTACAGTATCGCGAGACAGCGACGTCAGCAAAGGTCATCACAATGCATCACTGGGAACGGGACCTGCCGCGTGTATCGCTGAAGCCTGGGGACGCTGCGTGGGACATTGGAAGGTGAATATAACCCAATTTTTTTTTTTTTTTTTTTTTTTTACAGGGATATGGTACCCAGAGCCCGTAGGACAGTCTCCTCTCCTCCAGACTGTGGGTACCATCCGCAAATGTTCTGCTTACTTTTCGCATGGTGGGCACAGCCACATGCGGAAAGTAAGCAGAACAATGCATTCCTATGTGGGCGGAATCTCCACGATTCCACAAAATGATGAGCATGCTGCGTATTTTTCCACGATGCGATTCCGCCGCGGGAAAATCTGCAGCATTAGCACAGCATTGCGGAATCCCATGGGATGCTGGTTTTTTTTTTTTTTTTTTTTCTTTTTCGCTGCAAAATTGTGCGTTAAAAAAAACTGCGAAAAAACCGCGACGTGTGTATGCAGCCTAAGACTAATTCTATTTTTAGTTGAGAAAGTAGTTCTCCTGGTTGTCCTCATAGAAGAATGAAGGGAAGGAGAAATATATATATATAAATTTATTTTTTTTTTTTTGTAAGAAAGCCACATGGAACTTTAGGACTAAAATCAGGTTGAGAGCTTTAAACAGATTCCTTCTTTTAAGATTCCGTCTTTCAAGATGGAGTCAGTAAAGTCAACTATAAAAAATACTTTTTTCCCCAAATTGTTTTGTGGCAGTCTTGTACCTAAAAGATGCCTATTATCATGTGTCCACACACACACAGGGATCACCAGACATTCCTCAGGGTAGCTGTGTCCATAAAAGGGGTAGTTAGGCCCTTCTGTTTGATCTAGCAGTGGCCCCTAGTAATCGCTCACCTGCGTACTGATTGTCCTTTATCTGGACAACCTCTTAGTTCTTGGCAATTCAGTCCACCACTGCAGGATTTAATTGGAAGGGCAATGGCTTTCTTAAAGACTTGGGTTAGCTCTTAAAGGGAATCTGTCACGCCGTAGGATGTATAGAACCTATTAATATGGGCACGCAGGTGATAGAAATGTTAATAGTCATATCTTTACTAGATGGAGGGCAGTAATGTCACGAAGGGGGCAGGTTTTGCTGCATTTTAGAATTTCCCCCCCCCCCCATGTGCTCACTCGCCAATCCACTCTCTCTTTCCCCATGTGCTGACATCTCCCGTCTGTGCTCTCTTTAACCTGTCTGCCCCATGTGCTATCCCCCTTGTCATGTTTCTGTGGTAACTTGGATAGCTGTCCTCTTCTTTGATGGTATATTCTTGGTATTTTTGATGTTGGCTTTGATATTTGCTTTTTAAAGGGGTTTTCCCACGAGCGAAAGTTCATTTTAAAAATTGTCTGTCTGACAGTGTACAGCTCCTGGGGAGGAAGCAAAAGGTAATACTGATATTACAGCAGGAGATCGCAGAGGATACATTTTGTGAGGTAAAATGTTGTTTAAAAACTCATTGAAATATTTTACCTCACAAAATGAATCCTCTGCGATCACCTGCTGTAATGTCAGTATTGTCTTTTGCTTCCTCCCCTGCCCAGGAGATGTGGTATGCTCCATACACTGTCAGACACAGACAGACATTTTATAAAATGAACTTTAGTTCGTGGGAAAACCCCTTTAACCCCTTCGCACCCGAGCCTGTTTTTGCCTTCGTGACCGGGCCAATTTTTTCAATTCTGACCAGTGTCACTTTATGAGGTCATAACTCTAGAACGCTTCGACGGATCCTACTGATTCTGACATTGTTTTCTCATGACATATTGTACTTCATGATGGTGGTAAAAAATTTTAGATATGATCTGCGCTTATTTGTTAAAAAAATCAAAATTTGGCGAAAATTTTGCAATTTTCAAACTTTTAATTTTTATGCCCTTAAATCTGAGAGTGATATCGCACAAAATAGTTAATAAATAACATTTCCCACATGTCTACTTTACATCTGCACAATTTTGGAAACATAATTTTTTTTTTTTTTTAGGAAGTTATAAGGATTAAAAGTTGACCAGCGATTCCTCATTTTTACAACAAAATTTGCAACACCATTTTTTTTTTAGGGACCATCTCACATTTGAAGTGAGTTTGGGGGGTCAATATGACAGAAAATACCCAAAAGTGACACCATTCTAAAAACTGCACCTCTCAATGTACTCAAAACCACATTCAAGAAGTTTATTAACCCTTCAGGTCCCTCACATGAATGAATGGAATATGGAAGGAAAAAATAAACATTTAACTTTTTTTCACAAACATTTTACTTCAAAAACATTTTTTTTTTATTTTCACAAGTGTAAAAAGAGAAAATGAACCACAAAATTTTTTGTGCAATTTCTCCCGAATACGCCAATACCCCGTATGTGGGGCTAAACCACTGTTTGAGCACACGGCAGAGCTCAGAACGGAAGGAGTGCCGTTTGACTTTTTTCAATGCAGAATTGGCTGGAATTGAGATCGGATGCCATGTCGCATTTGGAGAGCCCGTGATGTACCTAAACAGTGGAAACCCCCCACAAGTGACCCCATTTTGGAAACTAGACCCCTTAAAGAACTTATCTAGATGTGTCGTGAACACTTTGAACCCCCAAGTGCTTCACAGAAGTTTATAACGTAGAGCCATGAAATTAAAAAATCATTTTTTTTCCATAAAATGATCTTTTAGCCCCCAATTTCTTATTTTCACAAGGGTAACAGGAGAAATTGGACCTCAAAAGTGGTTGTCCAATTTGTTCTGAGTATGCTGATACCCCATATGTGGAAGAAAACTACTGTTTGGGCACACGGTGGGGCTCGGAAGGGAAGTAGTGATGTTCTGGAATGCAGACTTTGATGGAATGGTCTGCGGGTGTCATGTCGCATTTGCAGAGCCCCTGATGTACCTAAACAGTGGAAACCCCCCACAAGTAACCCCATTTTGGAAATTAGACCCCCGAAGGAACTTATCTAGATGTGTGGTGAGCACTTTGAACCCCCAAGTGTTTCACTAAAGTTTATAATGTAGAGGCGTGAAAATAAAAAAATCACTTTCCACAAAAATGATCTTTTAGCCCCCAATTTCTTATTTTCACAAGGGTAACAGGAGAAATTGGACCCTAAGAGTTGTTGTCCAATTTGTCCTGAGTATGCTGGTACCCTATATGTGGGAGAAAACTACTGTTTGGGCACACGGTGGGGCTCGGAAGGGAAGTAGTGGCGTTCTGAAATGCAGACTTTGATGGAATGGTCTGCGGGCGTCATATTGCATTTACAGAGCCCCTGATGTACCTAAACAGTGGAAACCCCCAATTCTAATTCCAACCTTAACCCCAACACACCCCTAACCCTAATCTCAGCCCTAACCATAACCCTAACCACAAACCTAACACCAACACACCCATAACCTTAATCCCAGCCCTAACCCTAGCCCTAACCTGTGTACCTGCTTTTTTTTTCTTTTTGTGACAAGATCGCTGCCCTGCGATCTGACTCATAGTAACGCCACTTCTCCTCTGATCTCACACTGACAGATGATCAGAGGTGAAGCAGCGTTACTATGTGACAAGATCGCTGCCTGGCACATAATAACGCGACTTCTCCTCTGATCTCACAATGACAGATGATCAGAGGAGAAGCAGCGTTACTGTGTGACAAGATCGCTGTGACAAGATCGCTGTGCCAGGCAGCGATCAGCTGTGCCAGGCAGCGATCTAGTCACACAGTAACGCTGCTTCACCTCTGATCATCTGTCAGTGTGAGATCAGAGGAGAAGCCGCGTTACAATGAGTGAGATCGCCGGGAAACAAGCAGCTTTCCCAGCGATCGCTCCCATTGGCTGCTGTGACGCTGACGTCATCAGGACCTGAACCAATCAGGTCTCGATGACATCGGGGGTCCCAGCATGCATTGTGCACCGGGATCCCCGCGTTATAAGGTATGTGGGGGTCCCGGGGGGCACAAAACCGCCGACAGTAGATAAACGTCGGCGCTGCACAAAGCCCAGCAAGCGCCAACGTTTATCTACAGTGGGCGGTCGGGAAGCCGGTTAATGTGACCGGCTTCCTCTGCCTGTAGACATGTCGCGCATCTGCCTCCGGGATCAGCCGAATGATTCATTGCAGCAGCAAAAAAAGCAAATTCAATTCTAGGGTGTATTAACAGAAGCATACAGTCTAGATCACGTGAAGTCATTATTTCCCTCTACTCCTCTTTGGTCAGACCTCATCTGGAATATTGTGTCCAGTTTTGGGCACCACATTTTAAAAAAGACATCAACAAACTGGAGCAAGTTCAGAAAAGAGCGACCAGAATGGTGACCGGTCTGCAAACCCTGTCTTATGAGGAAAGGTTGCAGGATTTGGGATTGTTTAGTTTGCAAAAGAGAAGACTGAGAGGAGACTTAATAGCTGTCTACAAATATCTCAAGGGCTGTCACATTGTAGAAGGATCAACTTTATTCTCATTTGCACAAGGAAAGACTAGAAGCAATGGGATGAAACTGAATGGGAGGAGACACAGATTAGATATTAGAAAAAACTTTTTGACAGAGTGATCAATGAGTGGAACAAGCTGCCACGAGAAGTGGTGAGTTCTCCTCCAATGGAAGTCTTCAAACAGAGGCTGGACAGACATTTGACTGGGATGATTTAGCGAATCCTGCTTTGAGCAGGGATTTGGACCAGATGGCCCAGGAGGTCCCTTCCAACTCTACGATTCTATGATTGCGCCTGCACAGTATTCATGCAGACGCAGTAAATCACACCGCCACCAACTTTGTGCAGACAGATAGCGGCTGTCACATTAAAACTGCGCATGCGCTCCTCCTGTACAAAGATGGCGGCGGTCAGTGAATCATTCGGCTGATCCTGGCGGCGGCATGTTCCACTGGTGGTACCGCGCAAGAGGGTGCGTTCGGCATATACAGTGTGTATGTGTATGGTGCGACGGTGTTTCGCTGGTGGAACCACGAAAGAGGCTGGTACCACGAGCAGTTTCCATATTGAGGCACCCATCACTTGGGTGTCCCAATATGGCGGTTGGTGAACTTCCACCACTTGGCATTCTGGGAACCGGACACATCTTCACTTCCTGTTCCGTCCAGACATTACAAGGTAATTAATTATATATCAGATGCCTCATATCTGCGGTCTTGTTGAGAAATCTTATTTTATTTCTTTATGCTGTTGATTTCTTCCAGGCTCAGGGGTGTGCGATACTTGAAAGGAATCTTTTCCTCCTGTCTTCATTTGCGTACCCCCCCCCCCCCCCCAATCAGCGTCACAGTGCCTTGTGACGTGTAATATTAACCGTAATTCTGCAATACCGCAATTATACGCGCCCATCTATGGGCATTGGCTTCATCGTTCTGTGCAGGTGCACTGCTACTACGTCCATTGCAGTAACCTGGCATGTTCAGCGAAAAGGTTCTCTCCCCACCTTGCAATTACAGATGTCAGATGTTTCCTGTAGTTCTTGACCAAGTTTGCACACGCTGCAGCAGGGATTTTGGCCCACTCCTCCATACAGATCTTCTCCTGGTCTTTCAGGTTTTGGGGCTGTTACTGGGCAACATTGAGTTTCAGCTTCTTTCAAAGATTTTCTATTGGGTTCAGGTCTGGAGACTGGCTAGGCCACTACAGTAGGGCCTTGAAATGTTTCTTACGGAGTCATTCCGTATATGCCCTAGCTGTGTGTTTCGGGTCATTGTCAAGCTGGAAGACCCAGCCACGTTCCATCTTCAATGCTATTACTGAGGGAAGGAGGTTATTGACCAAAATCTTGCGATTATATGACTCCATCAATCCTCCTTTCAATACGGTGCAATCGTCCTGTCCCCTTTGCAGAAAAGCTCCTGTTAAAGTATGATGTTTCCCTCACCATGCTTCATGTTTGGGACAGTGTTCTTGGTTGGGCCTGTGCTTGTCCTTCTTCCTTCAATCACAGCGAGTGTAGTTTATACCAAAAAGTACTATTTTGTTGTCATCTGACGACGTGACCTTCTCCCATGCCTCCTCCGGTTCATCCGGATGGTCATTGGCAAGCTACAAGTGGGCCTGCACATGTGCTTAAGTGAGCAGGGGGACCTTGAGTGCCCTGTAGACTTTTGATCCATGTTGGTGTTTTGTGTGACTAATGGTAATGTTTGAGTTTGTTGTCCCAACACTCGTCAAGTCATTGACCAGGTCCTCCCATGTAGTTCTGGGCTGATTCCTGACCTTTCTCAGTATCATCCTAACACCCCACGAGGCGGTCCGGTGCCTCCCATCTTCTAGCGATGACGTCCACTTCTTTGCTTCCCGGCGCAGGCGCTCTGCTCTGCCTTGCTGAGGGGAGAGCAGAGTCCTGCAGTGCGCAGGCGCCGCTCCTCTCTGACCTCTCCCGGCACCTACGCACTGCAGGACTCTGCTCTACCCTCAAAAGGGCAGGGCAGTGCGCCGGAGCCAGAGCCGCGACGGGAAGCAAAGAGGAGGATGTCATCACTAGAAGATGAGGCGCCGGACTGGACCGCGACACCCATCGGACCCGGACAGCCCCTGGGTGAGTATAATATAACTCGTTTTTCTTATCTTTCAGGTTACATCGGGGGCTTATCTACAGCTTTACAGAATGCTGTAGATAAGCCCCTGATGGTGGTGGCCACAGCTTATGTGCGAAAAAATAGTTGACAGATTCCCTTTAAGACTACTCACTTTGCAGTTGATGCAACTCCTTCATCAGGTTTATTTAAACAGGATATTATCTCAGACCTTTAGGCTGTGTGACCACGTTGCGTTTTTGCCGCTGCGGAAACGCTTAAACGCTAACAAAACCCATCACATTGATTTTCAATGCAATTGCTGTGCCCATGCTGCGAATTTTTTTGCTGCAGGATCGCATTGCGGTAAAATCTGCAGCATGTCCATTAATTTTGCAGAATCGCGGCGATTCCGCCGCCTTAGGATTGCATTGAAACGCTCACTTTATGCATGTGGCCATGCCCACCATGCGAAAAGTGAGCGTTTCATGTGCGGATGGTACCCAGGGTCTGGAGGAGAGGAGACTGTAAAAAAAAAAAAAAAAAAAAAAATTAAAATAAAAAATAGAGATACTCTCCTTCTGGCGGCCCCCGGAGTCCTCCTGGCCCTCAGCAGCGCTGCTTCAAGTTCCATTCCCAGGGATGCATTGCGCGAATGACCTCTGATGGCGTCGCGGTCGCGTGACCGCTACGTCATTAGAGGTCATTCGCACAATGCATCCCCGGGAACAGAATTTTATGGCAGCGCCGCTGGGGGCTGGGAGGATTCCGGGGGCCGACAGAGGGTAAGTATATCCCTAATTTTTTTTTTTTTTTTTTTTTTAACATTCTATCTTTTACTATTGATGCCGCATAGGCAGCCTCAATAGTAAAAAGTTGGTCATACTTGTAAAGCACTATGCTTGACAAGTGTGACCAACCTGGCAATCACCTTTCCAAGTGATGCTTCAAATCGCTTGGAAAGCGCAAGCATTCTGCAAGCTAAAAACGCTTGCAAAACACTTGTGTTTTGCGGGAAAACGCATGTGAATTCTGCATACGTTTTACCTGCGGCGGGGAGTTGCGGAAATGCTGCAGACAATTCTGCAGCATTTCTGCAACGTGCGCACATAGCTTTATAGTGGTTAGTGGTCTGCCGACAGGTATTACTCAATGTTTTGCATAAAACGAACATTTATAATCTTTTATTGGCCGCTAAATAAATGTCAAGATTCTCTATTCACTAGCCTCTGGAAACAAGTAGGGATATGCAAAGATATCTGTTCAAGTATACACTCCCTGACAGAAGTTATGTCGCTAATCCATGTTATGCAAATAAAAGCTTATAACCAGCCGTGAAATTCATCCATTGGTTGTATAAATTATTCTTTTGAAAGCTGAAACCCTCCGAAATGTGGTTTAGGTTAAGAAAAGAAATTGGCATCAATGCAGAAATATTGATCATTTAATGGACACAGAATGGTCAGATTTTGGCAAGACAAAAGTTTTGTCGGCCACAGAAAGTAATGTGATATTCAAACAAATTAACTTAAAATACAAATATATGTTGCATAACATTGGTGAATGAAGTTGTGGTGCTATTAGCCATATTTAATATTTTGTGTGACTTCCATGAGCTTGAAGGACTACATCCATGCGGTTCAACAATGATTCATACAATTTATTAATGAAGTCATCATTAATAGCAAAGAATGCAGTCTTACATGCCTCCCAGAGTTCATCTGGATTCTCTTGTTTTGTCTTCCAAGCTTCCTCTTTCATCCTACCCCAAACATGTTCAATGGTGTTCATGTCTGGTGACTGGGCTGGCCAGTCCTTGAGCACCTTGATCTTTTTTGCCTGGAGGAACTTTGTTGTAGAGATTGATGTATGAGATGGAGCACCATCCTGCTGCAGAATTTGACCCCTTTTATGATTTGGAATATAAGAGGTAGCCTAAAATATCAAGAAGTATTAGCTATTGATATTGCCTTCCACCTTGCAAATGTTTCACACACCCCCATACTGAATGTAACACCAGACCATGATCTTTCCACCACCAAATTTAACTGTTTTCTGGGTGTATTTTGGATCCATAGGGCTCCAGTAGGTCTCCTGCAGTATTTACGGCGGCTGTGGTGTAATTCTACTGAAGAATCATCAGAGTAATCCACCGACACTTTTCCAGCGTCTTATCTGTTTAGCAGGCTGTGGGACTTTGCAAACACCACACGGTTTTTAATTTGCCTTTTGTTTAGCGCTGGCTTCTGGGCACTGGTTCGACCATGGAGGCCATTTCGAAACAGAATCCTACAAACTGTTCTAGTTGACACAGGGACTTGAGGTGACCAGGCCTGTTGGATCTCTGCTACAGTGGAAGAGGGGCTTGCTTGGGATTTTCTAACCAACAAACGTTCCTCCTGAGCAGTTGTCTTGCGGGGTCTGCCGGACCTGGGCTTGTCAAATGCATCTCCAGTCTCTTCAAATCTTTTTTTTAATTCTTTGTACTTGACGCTGAGACAGATTAAAGGTGCCAGCCACCTCTGCAGTGGATCTGGTCTTCAGCCTCTTAATAATCCAGGCTTTGGTCGCAGGGTGGATTTTTGGCATGTTGTCTGAGCTCAAGTTGCAGCTCAAGTGAAGGTCTGGGGTGCCGGGCTTCTTTTTATACACACCCACTAATTAACCGATCACTTACTGAGCACAGGTGGGGATGTGAACTAGGATTGGGTGCATTATATGACCAGGCGACACAACTTTTGTCTTGCCAAAATCTGACCATTCTGTGTCCATTAAATGATCAAGATTTCTGCATTGATGCCAATTTATTTTCTTAACCTAAACCACATTTCGGAGGGTTTCAGCTTTCAAAAGAATAATTTATACAACCAATAATGGATGAATTTAACGTCTGGTTATAAGCTTTTATTTACATAACATGGATAAGCGACATAACTTCTGTCAGGGAGTGTAGTTAGATGCAGATTACTGGCATCCCTTTGATGTTTCAGCAGATTATCACTATAGCGTGACTGAGTACTACCGCCATATCATGACCAGATACTATCACCGTAGTGCAGCTAAATTGTACTTCTATACTACAAGCATAGTTTGCCTGGATAATATCGCTATACCTTGAACAGACTGTGGTGTGACTGAATGATACTGCCATGTTATGACCAATTATTACCATTATACTGTATTTGAATAATACTTCTACAACCGAGTCCAGATATTATCACTATGCTGGATTCAACAGTATCACCATGTAATGATCAGATATTACCCTTATACTGTATTTGAATCAATACCGCCATACCATGACCTGATAATACTAACCTACTGTGAATGTGTAATGTAAGGCTAGTTTCACACTTGCGCCGTTTTGCACAGCGTTTCGAGCGCACATAAAACGCATGAAAAAAACGCATGTAAACGCGATATTTTGTCGCATCAGCGTGCGCATGACAAATGCAGCGTTCGTATGCGATTTCAAGCGTTTTTCCATGCGTTTGTGGTTTTTTTTTTTTTTTTGCATGGGTTGTCTAGGTGTCACATTTCACAGGAGACAAATCCTTGAAAAATTCTTGCAACAGACTCCACCAGTGGCACAGCAGTGGGCGTGTGTCATGGGAATTCTTTATATAGAACCAGTTTTCAGCTGAATTCTTCACATTTGCTTGCTTTTTCTTGTGTCAGCATGGATCTGCGCTGGAAGAGTTTTCACTTCAACTTGGATCTGGACATCAGGATGGCTCAGGCTTATGCAGTTGCTTGCCATCAACAAAGGGAGAGAGAGGGAGACAGCGTAGACGACAGCGGCGGTGTTTGTGGATACATCCAATTATTGAACTCCGGGAGAGCCGTGGAGCGTACCACACCCTCTACAGCGAGCTCCAGGCAAACCCGGAGAAGTTTCCTGATTATACCCGGATGTCCCAACAAAGCTTCAGGGATTTACTTGCTCGTGTTGAACAATTCATCCGGAGACGGGACACACAGCTCCGTCGTGCGATTCCTCCGGAGAAACCAGGGCTGTGGAGTCGGTAAGCCACAGTTGCGACTCCGACTCCTGGATTTTATCAGGCTCCGACTCCGACTCCGACTCCTTCATAAATGGCCAATTCATAACAACAAATTTACTGCTGTAAAATATTAAACATCGTGCTTATTCAGTTTCTCACCATCATATAAGTAATCAGACCACTTAGAGCAAAAACTACATTTATTAGAATACAATTAGAATATAGCAAATAACTTTTATAAACTTTTCTAAACTGTAAGTAAATATGCAATAAACACTTTTATGCAGTTAATAAGAAGAAATCTATAAATTTGTCCTCAGAAAAAGTATTGCCTCTGTCAGATCCTCCTTCATGGATGCCCTCAAATCTGATCTAATTATTTTGAGAGCAGAGAACAACCTCTCTACACTAACTTGTGTTGGTGGCAAAGCAGTAACCACTCGGGCAACATCTCTGACAATGTCAGGATACAGAGGAATCGCTTGTTGCACTGTTATTTTTGATGAACGGTCAAATTTCTCAATTTCTTTTAGTGCACATGAAAAAATCTGCTGAAATGTACTGGCTGTGTTCCTTGATGGGGATGACTCTTCTATGCGGGAACGCTTTGCACGGTCCTTGTGATCCAAATATTTTTCGAAATTAAATTCTTCATCAGTTGATGAGGAGGGTGAAGATGTGGCAGGACGACCAAATTCTTCTTGTTCCTCCTGACTGTTCTGCAACCCTTTCATCCTTACTGCTATTTCAAACAGAGCTTCTTTTCCTTTACTTAGCTGTTGATCATCTAGAAGAATCCGATGCATTGGGTCTACATAAACAGCTGCCAAAAGAATGTTATTTTGTAATAGTAGCTCCTCTCTCCGTTTCATTGATGTAGCAATGCCACTTGCAATTAACCCTCCTCTTTGGGACAGGCGAAACATCAGGTTCTTCCACTCCTTTAAGAAAATACCTGGAGTTAAGTCCTCTGCTTGTAATTTTTTAGTCACTGTAAATGGGTGCTCTTGCAATTTTTCCAGCTCAGTCACCTGATTCCACTGACTTTCATTTAGCGTCAGTTGAGGGTTAGCCATGTCTACAAAGGTTTTCAGTTCAACCAAGCGCTGAATCATTAAGTAAGTACTGCCCCATCGTGTGGCTTGATCAATAATTGCCCCTTTTCCAGCACGTCTCTTCAAAATTGAGTCAACTTTAGGGGTTCTGGCAACACTAGCCAATTTTCTCACCTTGCCAATCAGTGCAGCAGCATGTCCTTCTTGCAGACTGTCTCTTATAGCCAGCTGTAGCGTATGCACAACACAGCGCATGTGATGAATGAAAGAACATATTGACACAGTTTCAACAAGGTCATCTAAACTATCATGTTGCTGTTCATCTGAAGCAACTTCAGTTTGCTCCTCAGTTACAATACTGTGTTCCTCTATTACAAACATTTCTGTGTCTGTGGACCCAGAATGTTCTTCTAGCTGCTGGTCACCATCATTACTCTCATTCATTAGCTTAATAGTACTTATCATATTTGAAGCATTGTCAGTTACGACAGAAAGAACTTGCTCTTTTTTAAGTTCATAGTCTTGCAGAACCTTTTCCACCAAGACCTGGAGAAACTCACTGGTGTGATGAGCTTTGGTGTCTTTTACTGCCAATGTCTTGGTAACTATTTCATTTTTGTCACAAACAAATTGGATATTGATGGCAAAATAGTTCACTCTGTGACGTGTGCAGGCATCCATTTTAAGAAACAGAAAGCGTCCCTTGAGAGTTTTTTTAAGTTCTTCCTTTTGTTTAAAAGCTTCGTCGATTACTAATTTTCTAATACTCTCTCCAGAGAAACACCAAGCTTGCGGGCCATTTCCCCATTCATACACATAAAAGCTGGTCGTGAAAATAATGAAATAGGCACACTATCCTTTACAACAAGCTCTATGATCTGTTTTTTAAATGTATCTACTGTCATTGTCACAGTAACTTTGTCACTGACAAAATATCTTGCAACTAATAGCTGCAAAGTTCTCTGCTCCTTTGTTTGGCTGGAAGAGCTGGGCACTGGTTCATTGGTTTGGATGCAGTCTTTCTCATCCACTGCTTTCTGTACTTCTGGATGAAAGCGCTGTAAATGTCTCTTTAGATTAGAAGCTCTGGTAGGAGCATTTTTATCTTTGCCTGAATATGCACTCATCTTGGCTTCACAGCATTTGTTTTCGTCTGGATCATTTGTCATACACTGACAGACATAATGTTTTCTATCTTGAGTGATGGTGAAATGTTCAAATACAGCTGATTTAATGTGATGCTGCTTTGACATTCTCAGGTTTTTAATTCTGCATTCACAATCTAAATGACAATTGTTTTTCCTAAAAACAATTGTACAAAATTATTGCCAGGTCGTACAACTGATATAGTGGTCAGTAATACTGTTATTATTCCTCATGTACTCACAGTTAACTGATGCAAAGTTTGTTGAAAGGATAATACTTCTTACAGTCTTCCTCTTCTGAGTAGCAGGCAGCTGTGAGATGCTTGGAAGACGCACACCTAGTATGATCTAGTCTAGAGGAGGAGCTTTACTACTAAGAATTTGCAACACATTTTCACTTTCAGTTTCATACATTGTAAGTAGGGGGGTTGGGGCAGCATGAGGTTAACCAAGTATAAGATTAGATAAGGGCAGTGGAGAACAGTGACACACAAGAAGTAAGAAATGTCTCTCCAGCAGAACTGCTTATCACTGTTGTTCATAGTTTGATAGAACATATATATTTGAGTAACATTTATAAAATTCATATGAAGGTCAATTATGAAATATTAATACATTTTTTTTTAAAGCTGGAGTCGGTACATTTCTACCGACTCCGACTCCAACCAAAACTAACTCCGACTCCACAGCCCTGGGAGAAACTGCTCCTGGTCACATTACGGTACAAATTGCAAAACCAATGCCTGCCTAATTTTTTGTTCTGACATGTACTATTCCAAAGCTGGCAGAAATATTGTTCTGCCATGTAGTAAACAAAAGGCTGCAGAATTATTTTTATGCATGTATTTTTTTATTTAAATTTTTTTTTTTTGTGTGTGGGTTTTAAAAAATCATATACATATATATATTTTTTTTTTTTTTTTTTTTTTTTTTTCTTGGTTGCCTGGATTCCTGGCTACTGGGGAGAGCCTCTCTTCACTCCACTTCTAGTACCGCATTGGAATATCCACCTTGTCGGGAATTGTTGCGGACACCTGTCGGGCTTTGTGGAACGTTCTCTGTCCCGAATTTATGCCCCTGCACACCGCCGAAAAGTGGATGGAAATAGCAGAAAAATTTTGGACAGTCTGCAGTTTCCCTAACTGTTTGGGAGCGGTTGATGGGAAACACATCCGGATTATCAAACCAAAAAGAACTGGCTTTGAGTACTATAACTACAAAAAGTACTTTTCTACATGGCCATTGCGGATGCAGACTGTATGTTTGTTGCTATTTGGCCGTGGGAATGACTCCCAGGCTTTTAAGAATTCGGACATGGGAAGGAGGTTGTATGGCAACCATTTCAGTTTCCCCATGCCACAGCCTCTTCCCCACACCGAAGGTCCGCCACTGCCATTTGTAATGGTTGGGAATGAGGCATTTCAAATGTGCCAAAACTTGATGAAACTATACTCCAGCTGGGACTTGGACCACACCAAAAAAATCTTCAATTACAGACTGACCAGGGCCAGAAAAACTGTAGAGTGTGCCTTTGGTATACTTGTCTCCAGATGGCGCATTCTCGGTACAGCCATTAATCTGAAACTGGAAACCGTGGATGAGGTGGAGAAGGCCTGTGTGGTTCTTCATAATTTTGTGATGGCTAAAGAGCACCCGACCTTTGAACTCGATGATGCAGCTCCTAACCCATTGCCTGAATTCACTCAGCACCCTCTCAGGTCATCTGTTGAAGTTGGCCAAATGAGGGACCAATTTGCGGCCTACTTCATCTCAGATGTAGGACTGGTGGAATGGCAAGATCAAATGGTGTTTAAAATTTTCCTTGTATGTATGTTAATAAATAACCTGTTTGGATACCTGTACTGAGTGCACTCTGTATTTTTACACTCCAATACAATAATCAACTGGCCAGGTGTACCAGTGAATTCATGATGCTGTGTTTTGTGCATCATGAATTTACTAGTACTCCTGACCAGGTGAATATATGTCTATATACACGTACACATACACGTATGACCTTTAGCATCTCTACAGTTTGTGTTCAATTTACAGCGACAGTGGAGATAATGCAACTAATATTTGTCACCTGGCCTGATGTTACAAATAGTGATTTGGGGAGTCACTAGCATCCGTCACTCTTTATGACACCTGGCCATGTGAATCTAAATATTATTTGTAGGCTAACCACTGTGGCTTGAGCTTGAACACATACTGGAGAGATAATAAAGGTTGTATAACTTCTACAATACCCAGGCCTGGTGTCATGCTGAAGTGAGGACGCCCAAAATAATGCATCCTAACTTTAGAAAGTTATCACATGTGGCCAGGTGAATACACATACGAGTTAAACTGCAGCATTCCTCCAGTCTGCATGAAATAGATAATGCAGACTGAAGAGACGATGAACGTTAACTCATTTGTATTCACCTGGCCAGGTGTGATAAAGTTATGATACGAGACCAGGGTATTGTAGATATGAGGTGTATTTTTCCCATCATCTCCTCAGTTTATTAACCACACACTGAATAGAGGATGTGGTTAATTACAAGGTATATCTAGAATCCCCTGGCCTTGTCACAAATAGTTAAATGATGGTAAAAGCACACCATCCTCAATTAACTTTTTATGATACCTGGCAAGGTAATAATAGATATGCCTTGCACTCAACACCATCCTCTATTCAGTCTGTGCAATATTAGCAGACTGAAGAGACTAGTGGTGAAAATGCAAGTCATATATTTGTGTTTTTGACTACACATCTCCAGGACTGACACAAGAAACGTGTCAGTATTGGAGCTATGTGGTGTTAAAAACTCAGTGTATGGCACAGTGTGTGTAGGCGGCGAATGACCCATTAATCAAACCATATTAGGGGAAACCAAAATTTCACTTTTAAAAAAAAAATTTTTTATTGGGAACGACGTTTGGGGGAAGATTGGGCTACTCTGGGGGTGTGGAGAGACGAGGAACGGCTGGAAGGCAAGGAAGGGGTTCTAGGGGAAGGGGCGACAAAAGTAATGGGGGAAGGGAGATCAGGAGGATCAGGGATGGAAATGGAGGCAGGTTCAGACACAGTAGGAGGAGAGGGGGGAGGGACAGACAAAGTTTTTGTTTTCTTCTTTCTTTGTCCTGGAGTCTCCTGTCTGGATCTTTTGACAGTGTGTGACATTTTTGACCAGCTGAAGCGGGTAGAACTTGGGTGACTTTGCACAAAGAGGGAATGGGGATAACCCCTCTGCTGATGATGCACGGTGGTGGCGGAGGTGGCGCTTCTACCAGGAGGAGCGCTGGCGGTGCGCCTAGAAGGAGTGGTGGCCGTGCTCCAAGGAGGAGGAGTGCTGTCGGTGCTCCAAGCAGGTGGCAGTGGTGGTGCTCCTACCAGGAGGTTTGTCAGTTCTCCAAGCAGGTGGAGCGGTGGTGGTGCTCCTAGGAGGAGTGTTGTCGGTGCTCCTACAGGAGGATTGTTTTCGGTGCTCCAAGCAGGTGAAGCGGTGGCAGTGCTACAAGCAGGTGGAGCGATGGCGGTGGTGGAGTGTCCAGCAGCACTCGTCATTGGTGTGGTGTCCAGCTTGGCTTGGCATGCAGGTGGCCGTGCAGTGGTATGCAGCAGAAGTCTGTAGTGAGGTGAAGCGAGTCAGTGGTGGCACAGGTGGAAATGCCACCACTGACTGCTGCACGTACTGATTCTGCTGCATTGCCTGTAGCTGTTACTCAGGACTAAGGTGTTCCACCATGCCGTGTTCAATTTTACTGAAAAAATGGTGCGCTGGACTGTTGAGGCCGGCCTCCAGCCGGTCAAGGTGACTGTCGATAGTGGAAGCGGTGTTCCATTAGTGAAAAACCGCTTTCCACTCTGTCTGAGAGTGCCTTGAGGCTGTTATGAAAGGCCTCGCTCAAGTGCATGAACTCGAGCATGACATTCCTGTCCGAGGCCCTCTGCCGCTAAGTGCACGCATAACCAGTGGCAGAGACCTGGGACAGGGGAACACCTGATTGACCAGCTTTCTGGTCACCAGCTGTCCATGTTGCTGACCTGCAAGCTGCTTCCTGACTGTCGGATGGCTGGGACGGGTCCGAGGTCATCCGATGAAGGACCGCTCCAGGGACAGGTTGCAGGGTGCTGCTATCATGCATTTACAAGAAGCAACCGCTGTGGAATAGAAAAGCACAGATTAAAATAAGACTTATAAAAAAAAAAATAAAAAAAATACTTAAGCTCTGGTGGCAAGGACCGGTCTTAGGAATGCCAACTCTCGATGATACCGGTATTTTCTTTTGGTTCTTGCCGCTGAACCACTGCAAACCTGTCCCTCAGCACGAACATCAATGTTGAAGCGGTCCTTCATCGAGCGCCAACGTGTTTGAACTTTGTTCACTGTTTAAAAAAAAACCCAAAACAAACAGAATGCACTGATGGCAAAATCTGTATCATCATACACCATTCAATGCGTCATCACAAAACAATTCAATGGACAATGCACTGATTGTTGGCCATGATAACACAATTGTGTTTCCTGCTAGATATATTCTAGCAGGATACACAACAGTGTCATCAGGAACAATAGTCAATGCGGCACAATACAGAAATACAATACACACTGCATACACTGTTGATCCTGATAACACTGTTTCCTGCTAGAATATTTGGGAATGAAAAAGATAGACACAGGCTACAGAAAAGATAATAGAAGATGAAAAACAGGACAGGAAAAAAGGAAGAGAAAACATATAAATTTTTAAAAATTAAAGGGACATTCAAGTCTATATACTTACATTCCGTGCGCATGTGCTTTTTTGACGAGGTTGTGCGGAACAAAAAATGCAACATGTAGTGTCTGGCGCGTCTGGGCGCGCACCTGGAAAACGCGCAGCGCACGAAAATGCTGATGAACGTGTGCAAGCGCTAGACCATGCGCCCGCCACGTTAAAGATAGGGGAGCATTGCGCATGCGCCCGATAGCGCACAACGCGCTGCGCGATAAGCGCTACTGTGAAACCAGCCTTAGATCTTTGAATCATATAATGTCTTCTCTCATTGTAGTCTGTCACTTTGCCCTTCTTTTCTATTTGGCTCACACCGGTATTAAGTGGATTTTTTTTTTTTTTTCTGCCAAGACGTATCTTGCAGCACATGGCCACAGCTCAGTCATAGATACGAGTTCCACAGTCACCTAAGCCCTATCTGCCTGCTCACGTCACCCGCGGGCTCACTCAGCCAGCTTGTGTACTTGGACTGGATACATATAAAACATAGGCTTTACTGACAAGACACTAGCAACAAGCAAAGAAAAAGTAGAAATTAACTAAAAAAAACGATTACAATGGTTTTGTCAAATTTCCCACTACATTTTAAAGGGAAACTAGATCACATAATATTAGTGGTCACCATGGGGACTTGACAGGTCTTTAATTTTTTATGTTCTGTCTGTAGAGGAGATTGTTTATAATGTTGTGGATATGTTATTGAACAGTGTCTTAACTACTCATATATTTTTTTTTTTTTTTTTTTTTTTTTTCATTAATCAGCTGCACCTGTAGAAGAGTCAGTGAATAATCAAGAGGTGGGAAAGCCAGACCCTCAGGTGGATGACAAGCTGAAACTGGAGAATCCTGTGCCGAAAGAGCAAGAAAATGCCCTACCCAAGAGCCAGCCTGAAACGGAGCCGAAAGATGTGGACAAAGAACACGCACAGTCTGATCCAGAGAAGACTAATGATGGGCCACAACCTACAAAAGAAAAGGCCCAGCAGGAGGGACAGACTGAAGAGGAAGACCCCAAGAAAGTGGAACCAGATGGAGAGAAAAAGGAGATTGAGGAGGTAGAATCTGAAGATGTTAAGGCTAGTAAGACGCACGACAAGGAGGCTAGTGATGTGATGCACTCTGCAGACAGTAAGGCCAAGAAGGCTAAGGAGCTGCAGGCTCAAGGTGATGATGCCAAAAAGGCACAAGAGAAGAAGGATAAGGAGCTGCAGGGTCAAGGTGGTGATGCCAGAAATGCAGAAGAGAAGAAGGATGGTAAGGAGCTGCAGGGTCAAGGTGGTGATGCCAAAAATGCACAAGAGCAGAAGGATGGTAAAGAGCTGCAGGGTCAAGGTGGTGATGCCAAAAATGCACAAGAGAAGGATGGTAAGGAGCTGCAGGGTCAAGATGGTAATGTCAAAAATGCACAAGAGAAGAAGGATGGTAAGGAGCTGCCGGGTCAAGGTGATGATGCCAAAAATGCACAAGAGAAGAAGGATGGTAAGGAGCTGCCGGGTCAAGGTGGTGATGCCAAAAATGCACAAGAGAAGAAGGATGGTAAGGAGCTGCCGGGTCAAGGTGATGATGCCAAAAATGCACAAGAGAAGAAGGATGGTGATGGGGTGCTGACTGAAGAAAATAAGGCCAATGAGGAAAACAAGTCTTCAAAAAAAGAGAAGGATCAAATGGATAATCAGAAAGAAGAGCCTAATGTGGATGATAATGAAGAAGAGCAAGATGGAGGAGGTATTCAAATAAATGATGATGAAAGTGACGATTTGGAACCTAATGCTGATAATGATGGTGATGTTAATGAAGAAATATCAATCCAACAAGGAAAAAATCCATCTCATGATCAGAAAAACATTGGTCTTCAGGAGGAGTCAGAAAGCAGCCATTTCTTTGCCTATCTGGTTACGTCAGCCATTCTTGTTGCAGTACTGTACGTAGCTTATCACAACAAACGCAAGGTATATCATGTAATTTATTTTTTATTATTTAATTACTACTTTAAAGTGGACATATCAGTTTAAGAAAAATATAGATATGACAGTAGATAAAATTATAAGACTTTTCCCACATACCTATCATCATTATCCTTTGGCATCACAGTTTTGCCTTTTACGACAGAATCTTCTTTTTTTTTTTTTTTTTTTTTATACTTATTGTCGCATTAAAGGAGCCAAAACCTTACGTTATTTATTTTTTTGGGAGACCTAGTCATATGATGGCTTTTTTCCGATGAGTTGTGTGTAAGTGGCTTCATTTTGAGAGATAGATATATTATGCTTTTTTTCTTTTTAAAGTTTCAGCTATTTATTGTGCTGCACAAATAAAGTTGTGGGTCAGCACTTATCTGCAATGCCAAATTTTAATGGTTTTATGTATTTTTCTTAATTTTGTACACTTTTTGCACTCTGAAGAGAGAGGAAAAAAAAAAAAAAAAATTGGTTCCTGAGTCACCCTATTCTGAGAGTCATAAGTTTCAGTTTCCCATCAGGGAAAATCAGCTTATTTTTTGCTGCAGTTTTCATTGGTAATATTTTATGGTGACATTCTGTTTGTTTGTTTTGGTGTTTTTTTTTTTTTTTTTATTAAACTCTTTGGAAATAAATGAACGACCAAAACATCAATTCTATATTTTGTTTATTTTGCCTCCCTCTCAGCATTTAACTGTTAAAAATAAACTAGACTATGCTTGTGCTCGCCTTCACAGACAAGTCTCCACTGCTGCTCGGTGAACTCAACAGCTTTGAGCAGGGAACTCCAGTGTAGACGGAACATTCCTCTCTGAGCCACTGAGCTCACTGATTGTCGTTTGACATGACGTCAGCGCAGCAACCCCTTTAGCAAGGATTCTGAACTTTATACAGAATATTATTAATCAGTCATGCAATGTAATCCCTAGCTGAACCAGGAGGGCGTAGCTGCTTCTAAAGGTTTATTATTTTAGAAGATGATTCCATTCTAAGTGGTTGCTTTACAAGTTCAGGCCATAGCTGCTTCTACAGTGTTAATCTGTAAGAGCTGTAGTACATAGCTATTTCCGAAAGGTTATACAACAGCAGGAGATGACTGCTTCTGAAAGTTAATTTGGTAGAGGAGGACACAGCTGTTTCTAAAGGGTTTTTCAGCGAGCGCAGAATATAGTTGCTCGCTTACAGGGCCACTCTACATTGAGCCGAAGGCTGTATCAAATCTTACAGAAATCACTCGCTTTACTTTTTATATAACATGATCCAGCATTAAGTAAGACAGCAGTACAGATCTCTTGTGTTTCCATGCTGCATACTCGCTCTTTTTTTCCCTGACAGTGATATTTTTTCCAACTCTGAGTCAGGAAGTCTTACACAAGCTGTCACATTTAGTACTAAAATGTTTTACTAAGTGTTATCTGTATTTTATTTCATGAGCGAGTAACGACATGTTTGTTTTTTGCCGTTCTTAGATTATCGCTTTTGCACTTGAAGGAAGGCGCGCAAAAGGTGGTAGGCGGCCAAATTCAGGGGACTACCAGAGATTGGAGCATAAGGTGAGAGTGATGTGAATGTGTAGTACAGCAAATAATTCTTTAAGGGATTTTCTAAGAATCAGCATTAATTACCTAGCCACAGAATAGATTAAGGCTGTGTGCACACGCTGCGGATTTTGCTGCGGTTCCGCAGCGGTTTTGGCCGCTGCGGACCCGCAGCAGTTTCTGCTGCGGTGTACAGTACCATGATTCCCTATGGGAATCAAAAACCGCAGTGCAGACGGTGCGGAATTTTCCGCGCGGATTATCTGCGGTTTTCAATCCGCAGAAAGAATTGACATGTCAATTCTTTCTGCGGATTCTCCTGCGGTTTGCCATCTCCTCCATTGAGGAGATGAAAAACCGCAGAGCAATCCGCAGGTAAAACCGCAGGTCTTTTGACCTGCGGTTTCACCTGCGGATTTTATAAAATCCGCGCGGATGAATCCGCACCTAATCCGCAGCGTGAGCACACAGCCTAAAAGTGTCTGATCACTGGAACCTTATGATCATGAGAACAATGGCCCATGTCCCCAGATTGAATGAAGTGGTTGAACACAGGTGTTGCTGCTTTATTCCAAGTTTATGAGACTTATGGATGTAGCCTTGTACAGTGTGATTGGTGGAGGTCCTACTGGTGGCACCTTTAATTATCAGACACTTATTAATGAATCTGTATATAGTCGGTATGTTTCAATTCTGGGAACACTCCTTAAAGAGTAGCCATCGGTTTCATATATCAGTAGTACACATTAGAAACTTAGCATTTTTTTCTGATAAGAAATGTTACAATGTTCTCCTACTAGACTGATTTTTTACTTTGTAAACTCTGTATTCGGTGAAGACGGATTTTCCCATTACTGAGATGAGAGAGAACAGTTTGTGCTCGTATACGTCTATGGAGAACTGTATCTACGATGTTTGAGTGTCCGCCTTCAGTAGGCATACACCCCTGAAAATGATGCACGGCAAAAAGTCCCGTTTTGCAAGATGTTGGACGTAAGCCCCTATGGGAGCAACGAACAGGTGCCAAAACACAGTGTTAAAGCCAGGGCTGTGGAGTCGGTAAGCCAAACCTGCGACTCCGACTCCTCAATTTCCCTTACACCGACTCCGACTCCACGACTCCGAATCCGACTCCCACACATATTGCTTATATTTAAGTGAAAAATTTATTGTAGTACAATGTGAACCTCAGACATTTAATCATTTTTATGATCCAATAATCAAGATATTTATATAGAACAGAATATATATTGGTGTACTACCCGGTTTTCATTCTTTTTGGTACAGATACGATATGGATAGACAGATATGGATAAATGGATAGATAGAGCAGATTTCTAATCTGCTTTTGCTATTGAAAACATTATCTATGAGCTCAAAAACCTTTCAGGTGATGCAGTTTTTTAAAAAGATGATCAGCTTTTGCAGCTGAAAAACGTATCCTCAAAAAACACAGGAAAAACGCTGTGTGTGAATGTAGCCTTAGATCAGGAATATAACAGCCATTTATAGGACATTTCATAACTTTCCCAAACTCCTATGAAAAAATATTCAGCACATCCTGCATTGAATTACTGTACCCAATTTATTAAATATTTTAGGAGTCGGAGTCGGTCCATTTTATTCCAACTCCGACTCCGACTCCACCAAAATGAGCACCGACTCCACGACTCCGACTCCACAGCCCTGGTTAAAGCGCCTTTACACCCCGATCAGACGGCTTTCATACTGCCAAATCAGATCTCATGCTTTGCACTGACAAGGGGCAACACCCTGAGTCCATGTGTCTGCTAATTGATTTCATCACAAGTCATGTGGCAAGGCTCATTAATGGATCAATATTAATGACTTTTAGGATTGCTATTTCCAATAGTTGGCCCTAGAATTCAAGTCCTCTTCCCATCTTCCTCTCTGAAGAGACTACATATTTAATTTCCCAGAAAAGCATTGTATGGCCTATAAGTCTTCTTACTCTGGCATGTCACTCTCCACAAGGAGAGATGTTATCCCTTAGACAGCAGTCAGAGTCTCTCACTTGGCCAAATCAGATCTCCTGCTTTGCACTGAGGAGGGCCATCACCCCCAAACACGTGTCTTCAAATTGAGATTCTTGTTTGGTTTTTATCCCAACCCATATGGCAAGGCTCATTAAAGGTTTGAAATTTTGGATTGCTACTTCCAATAGTTGACACCAGAGTTCTAGGCCTCTTCCTCTCTGGAGAGGATATTTGCATTAAAATAAAATTTATTCCAGAAAACTCAAATCTTCAATCGTGTTGCTTGGTTGTTCTGTATACTACAATACTTTGGTATTGCAATGTATAGTGAAAATGATGGTCTTCTGTGAAGGCCAGCTTGTAACAGAAGAACCCAGATGACTGCAACGTGGGCCTTCATCAGGCCTCTGCCTGTCATGGCAACCCGTGGGCCCCTTGGAGCCAAGTCTGCCAAATCCTAAAAAGATCATGGTCCTTGAGACGTGGAGATGAAAGCTGCAGCAGGTCTGTCATAGAAGAAAAAGAATCATAATCCAGAAAATGGTGCAAAAGGCTGCGACATAGAAATGAGTTTATATATTTATGTCTGAGAATCCAACAGGCCCTGTGCAAAGTTCCCCTGCCATAAGAGGTGCAAAGGAACGGTCAACTTTAGAAAACTTTTTCTGAAGCATTACGTGGGACTATGACTCCACCTCATGACTTCTTTCCGAGTAAAGCAGTTCTGCACCTTCACCCATAGAGGGAGCTGTATGCACTGAAGTTCATTGACCATAGCGGGAAGCACAAGGCTCCTTTTAGCCACGCGGCACATTGTGAATATGTTGTATTACATCGGAAGACCAAATACATGAAGCCTTATAACTTTTATACTTATATTTTTCAGATTTGACCCATCTGCTGCCTTCAGTACAATGCGTCCTCCAGGATCTTGCCATGCAGAATTGTCACAGATAACACTCCACTTATGTATGCCAGTGATTATAGCACCCAGTGCCACCCTAGTTTTATCGATTACTCACCTGTGTACTTCTAGACCCGTCTTTGGGAGAGAAGCGGTCACTATCTGTGGTAGATCACTCTTGAGCTATATTTGCAGATTCACAAATCTCTCACTAGACCTGTCTGAATGATTTCCAAAATCCGAGTAAATGCTGTATGGGAAATGTAATGTTCCACCCCCTGAGTGGCACTAGAATTAATATTGTACTTAAGGTACGAGAGTGTAAGATTAAACATTTAATAGGATCACACACAAATACCAGGACCCAAAACACATTAGAAGATCAGCAGACCTTTATCTGATGTGTATGACGGTCTCCTGACACCCCACCCAATATGTGATGAAGGATCGGGCAGTTAAAATGTAATCTCACGATCCTTTTGTTCTCAGGGAAGATAAGCCACCGCCAGGAGAATGTGGCAGTGGCTTACTCCTTTCTCCTCAATAAGAACACGAGTGATCGACCATACTGAACATTATTGTATATAGTGGGGTTGCGAGAGACAGCTGCCAGGAAAATGCTCATTTTCTGTCATGTGGTTACACATCCTATTTGCTTGTGGCCATAATTATATCCATCCATTGGATGGCAACTGATGTAGACACCATCAGAGTTCTGTCTCTCACCTTGTTCACACAGCATTCAGACTTGTTCCCGTACATATTACTGTACTAAAAGGTAGATTTCCCAGCTGTAATGATGGTTATCGCCCTCCTTTTCTGGCAATGTGATGGCCAAACAATGGCTGCCTACAATTTTAAACAGGCTGAGAAAAGAGGGCACCTCAAGGGCTTGCATTAGATCTTTGCAGGAAATGTTTTACACGTCTTGGCGAGAGAAACTGTGCTATATTATATAACCATTTTAGAAAGCTATCTGTGGTGAAATCCGCCACATAACTTGATATGCTGTGGAATTGAAATCTGCATCAATGTTCCAATTTTTGCAGCTGATTTTTTTTTTTTTTTTTTTTTTTCTCCGTTTTTTTTGGAAAAGCTTGAGGCCCCACACACACTAGTTATGGGCCTAGTAATACCTCTGGCAGCAGCTTATCTTATCAGCGGAGAACAAAAGGAGTGTCCACTGAAATTCAGCTGCCCAGATCCTTCTCTTCCCCAACATCATCTGTTGGGGGTGAGTCAATAGGACCTCCTATTCGTTAGATTGTGTTCCGATATTGTAAGAGTCGACAACTTTGGTCAAATAGGTGTGGGCGCCTCAATCTACAATGCTGGTACTGTAACCAGCGACAGAAATCCTCTTTGTATCAGATCCAGGTGGGTACGTAGTATTAGCGCCAGATGTGTCGTGCATCTCACAGTGGGTGCAGACTTTACACCTTTTTTTTTTTTTTTGAGGTGCAATGTTCCCTCTGGTAGTCCAGCCCAGGTACATATATATTGGTCAGGGTTGAGTTTGCCCCATTACTGTCCCATTGTTTATATGGAGGGTTCAACATATTCACTATGTAGATAAAATTCTATTAGGACCTATGAACAACTTGATCCATTACTGATCTTTGTCGACCTTGGTGCTTGACCTGCCTCACTGAGCACCATGACAAATGTGGTCAAGCGGTAGCCTGACTCTTCAGGCCGGTTTCACGCATCTGACATTCAGTGACCGAGTACAGACAGGAATGTCCGAACCAGCGATGGGCCTCTTGGCTGAACTCGGTAGCCTCATGGGTATTACACAAGGCTGTTGAGTTTGGGTCAGTAGACCCACAGACTTGCAGGACATCGTGAATTTCGGACGTATGAAACGGACCTGATAGGAACAGAATTTAGAATTGTGTTTTGCACTATGTAAAAAGATTGAATTTGGTATATAACTGTTCATTATGTGGTAGATTAATGTGTCATAAAATGGTGACTTTCATTGGAATACATTATAATGCTTATTAATAGGTGGTTTTAGTTCAGCTTAGAGAATTATATGACCATAATCTGTATGGAAATGCATGTATGAGACTTTTTTTTTTTTTTTTTTTTTGGAACGGGAGACCAGCTGCTTGAGGTTTTTACTGTGGTTTTGATGCAAACTTTTATTAGAAGAGCGTCCGAGCAGAAGACCCTCCTCTGTGAAGTCCCTATGCCCTGGTAGGGAATGCAAAATTAGGTTTTTACAGCGGCGATATTCCCTGTTGTTGGCGAAACAATCTTACTCTCTTCAGTGTGACAATTTACAACTAAAAAATGTAAAACATCTATCATTCGCCCCAATTCAGTGGTTTTAGAAGATGTCAGAACGGAAAAATGTGAGTCAGGGCCCCTCCATACGTATTACAGTAGAGTGAAAGGATTGGCCAGCGCCGCTCGTATGTATGATGGCGGGTGAGTGGCACTGATGACATCACATGCACGATCGTCAGGCATTGCACTCGTCCTGTTCGTCACGATACCTCCTGGTTATGCACTCTCCCCGGCAGGTGTGAGACATCATCAGCGCCACTCACCTCCTGATGTGTAAGTGAGCCAACCATTGGACAGAGCTACAGTCAGCTTCACTATATATGGAAATCCCTGAATAATATGTAATAAAATGGTTTCCAAAAGTAAACTAAAGATTATCCCCAGAAATCTGATCTTGAACACTACAGCATGAGGATATGCCAAATCCCGTCCGTCCCATAGGTAGTGATAATAACCCCAAGACAGAAAAGGCACTATGCACAAACAATAAAAAAATCATTCATTTATTGATAAATATTAAAAAACAAACAAACATGGAAAACCTCTGTTATAAGACACGTACAAAGCTATGTAAATCCAAGAGTTCATTAATATTGGACAATGGAGAGATCATAAATGCTGTACAATTGATGAAAATGCTATGGAAAAAATACAAATATGGAAAAAATATTTTTTACCATGCAGTAAGCCGTATGAATATGTACCTATAGCTCAAAATAGCATTCATGGTAATACAGATTCAAAAAAAGTCTCCACATGGACACCATACCACAAAGAGCAAAACTCACTCTCCCTTCAATTGTCCGAAGCCGCTAGGTAGCGATTCTTGCGACAGAATTCTGAGTGCCCCAACAAAATTAATAGCACTGCTATATAAAAATCTGTGTTTGCAAATAACGCTGCACCCGCGATCGGCAACAATTGTAGCACAATATGCTTACATGAATGTGAATAGCTGCGTGTCCCACTCCCCGACGCTGGTTTCGTCATCTTCCTCAGGCCAATTTTAAGTCTGTGTCTTTGTATGGTTAAAAGAATGTATCTACTTGGCTAAAGTATAAAGCAGAGACAGAATAATGTGATTTACAGAGCTAAATAAATCGTACCAGTGCTATATATATATATTTGTATTTTTTTTTCTTTTGATAGAAATCTTCCTTGACCATAGTCATAGGGAATAGATCCTCACACATTGCGGTAATATACTTGCCATTAACGAGGTTGTCTAATCCTCTGCAGATGCGCACTGCTTATTGGGCTTCCTGCTTGCACTTCTGCAGGATTGATAGTTCGGACCTGTGGCATAGTCATGCTGGTGGTCCGGACTGTGCATGCCATTGTTGTCTCTACAGCCTCGGTGGAGCACTCGGGATGGATTGGGAATTAAAACATTTGCACCAGCTTCAGAACAGCGCTTACAAGCTCTCTAGAAAAAGTTTCCGAGCATGTTCGGCCACCGCTGCTAGACTGCAGTGGTGGCTGGTAGCCTAGGTGCTGAGTAGTGAACTGTAACATTACAAATGGTTAGGATTGTTCATAACAAGTATATTGCAAAGTTGTTTGTTTTTTTTTTTGCAAGGATGACCCTTCAATCAGTTGAGGCTTGTGCCTTGTACCACTAATATATAATTATGAGTTTCTGACCTGTACTGAAGCGATCACATACAGTAGAGTCGCCTCTATAAAATAATGTTTGTTGCAGAGTTGCGATCACCATGCAGCACTGTCACATTATTCCTTAGCTATGGCTGCTACATGTAGAAAAATATTTTGGGTTCCCCCCGCCCCATGCTACTGTACAATACACACTGGAAAATACCGATTTATCAACTAGCATTATTGTATCCAGATACTGAAGCAGTAGGGACTGTAGGGAGGTGCGAAGTGTCATGCGATGTATGATTGTGACAAAACTTGGCCACACTCCGATTACAATACGGTTGCCGGACATTTCCAAAAACTGACATTTGTTTCCAGTTTCTGCACTTTTTCCTCTATCTGTGATAACAATGTGTCATATCCTCCACCCTAAAAGGCCTCTTCTCAGCACAGGATGACTGTTCAAACCAAGTCCCTCCGCCCCATGCTACACATAACAATACACCTCCCCACTTACTTGTTTGCCCTCGATCTCTACAGCCATGTTTTTTTCACTGCTCTGGCTTCATAGAGCCAGAGAAGGGCGGAATTGGAGGAAAAGCAAGCAGGGGGAAATAAATGTTTGGCCCCGCCATGGTGCATTGAGCACCTGTGCTTGGTTTGAACAGTCGTTCTGTGCTGACAGTCCCTTTAACCCAAGCGGCTCCAAATATATACTTTCTCATGTTATAAGGATCTTGATTATGTGATTTATTTTTTTTTTTATTTTTTTTTTAATTTTTTTGTGACTTTATATGAATGTCGTCATTTGTAGAATTTGTGTATCCACATACAGATGTGAGAATTGATTTTTGTAATTTATTTGTGATGTAACGTGTGTATGTGGTGGTTATCAGGTGGGTGCCTGTTTGCTGTACATGGTACAGGCGGACATTTTGTGGCCTCTGTGCAGGCACACAGTGAGAGTTGCCCATAGCAGCCAATCAGATGACCGGTTTCATTTTCTCTGGAGTTTGGTTGTCACGGGCGACTCCTTCCCTGTATATCTACTTTATAGTTTTTAAAGATGAGGCCCAGTGAAATTAGCGAGCTACAAAATGTCCACCTTCCTCTTTGTTTAGGTGAAAGAGTACCACAGGTTTGTCGGGTCACCGGCAGTGACTTGTCTCAGGGACCAATAAAGCACCAGTTTATATGGCGTGCAGAGTTTCCTAAATGTCGCCATTATACAACTCTCTTTTAAAATGGCTGAGAACTTGATAATGATGACAATTCCACAAATATTTCCTTGCAGACATTTCCATGGAGTATTTTCTTTATAAAAAAAAAAACTAAAATGGGTTGACCCACAAACAAAGTAAACATTAATCAATAGATTTTCGAGTAAAAATAAGTTTTACATTTGGATGTGTTTAAAAAAAAAAAAAAAAAACTTGCACATTACAGCACGGGATGCTTTCTGTGAGGTAAAACATTCCCCTGCCTGTTTCTTAGCTACAACACATGTCGGGATTGCTCAACAGCCACGTGGACGAGAACATAGGATTTGAGCACGCCGACAACACACAGCACCGGAGCATGCCGAGATAACACCTTATCCAAGCATGTTCGCTCATCAGTAGTGGCAACCCCTTTATAGAGGAGCCGTCATCTCTCTTGACTAGAGGTGGTACGAATCGATAATCTTGTCTCCTTCCATAAGCCTCAGCAGTGATCTGTGGGATGGGAGTACGGATTTTTACCTCATGGCGTCCACAGCCTTGCTAGTCAAAAGAAGAACCATGGATGCCAACAGATAAGAGGCCGAACTCCCTCTCCTATTCCCGCGGTCACAGATCACTGTTGAATAGATTTGCACACACTCGACCCCTGACATGTATTTTTTAAGGCTATTTTTTTTTTTCTCATTCTAGGGCATCCTTTATTGGAACTGTGTAAAGTGAGTTTCCCATTTTTCTTCCCTGGAAGTGGAAAAATTTTACAACTGGGTGTTATCATTCCTTTCCTTATAGCAGGACGTGTCCCTACACACACGAAGGGCGCTTTCAGACAGCCATATTAATCCGACCGAGATCGGACTGCAGTGCTTGGCCTGGCCGCGGCTCTCCTGACACAAGCGTGACAGCTTCATGTGTTTCTATGCAGCTGTCACGCTCTGGTCGGGAGAGCTGCGGGCAGTCCAAGCGTTGGGGTCCCATTTATACGTCGGTCTGACCGTGGCCTGATACTGCCTAATTAGCTTTGAGTATTTGTGACTATATAGGGGGCACCCTTAATTGGCATGGGAGGTGTTAACAATTGGTTGTCTACTTTTTCCATCTTTTACATGAGGTATAATAAAGGAAAGGCACAAAGTTGTAAGAAAAGCTCCTCTAGCGTTGCCATTTCATGAGAAATAGAAGTAAGGCTACTTTTACACTTACCGCTTTTTTTTGCAGGCCGTATCGCCGCAATTTTTACTGTCTGCCGCAATAACGGACTGCAAAAAAGCTTGCGGATCGCTGTTTTTCGTTTTTCCAATTCTATGGAAATAGTATTGGGGAAAAAAAAAAAAAACGCGTTACGTAAAACCGGAAGTGACTGTGCACTGCAAAAACAGACTTCCGTTTGTTTTTGTGGCCCCATTGATTTTCAGTGGGGGCTGTGTCCGTACCCCGTCAAAAAGATCGAGCGAGCTCGGTCTTTTATCATGGCCGCAAATACCGCGCAACGTGTTATTTTTGGGGGCAGATTTTGCGGCCCCATAGAAATCTATTTAGGCCGCAGAATCGGTCCACAAAAATACGGAAAGTGTAAAAGCAGCCTTACTACTAAAACAGACAGGAGAGCTTTCCTTAAAGCGGTATTCCATCTCCAAGATCCTCCCAATATGTAGTAGGTGTAATAATATTAGCAAATACCGCCAATTAAAAATGTATAGTTATTCTGATTTGCTATGTCTCTTTCCTCATGTGCAGACATTACAGGACCTTGGGTATCTATGGTTATGACCACTAGCAACTAGCTGTCAGTATAGCAGTGGTCGTAACCATGGATACCTAAGGTCCTGTAATGCCTGCACATGAGGAAAGGGACATGGTGAACCAGAAAACTATACTACATTGTAACAAAGTATTTGCTGCTATTATTAATTATTACACCTACTACATATTGGGATAGGATCTTGGAGATGGGAATACCCCTTTAAATAAGGAGATGACTCAGGATGTCATTTACTGGTGTTTTTGTTTGTTTTTTTTGTACATTATGGAAAATGTTGCTTAAACTACAATCAATATAGAATTGTTTATCGCATATGCCATGTAAATCATTGAAACTATCTGTACCACTTCAGGTCACAGGGCTGCAATCAGGAATAAGAAGGTGAATATGGTGCTTTATACAAATATAGGCAGATGAAATTATTTGTTATATTGGTTCAATTTAAATAAACCTGAGGAATTTGCACCTTTTGTGACTGGTTGTCTGGTCATTTCTGTACATTCGTGTAATAATCTTAATTTTTGGGGGTTGGATAAAGCTGTTGTCCATGATTATTTCCTCTCTGATACCACAGGACATGAGGCATTAGAGTAAAATACCCTTAAACTAAGAGGATGTGTAGCATTCGTTATGACGCTCTTTGATTTAGATATTTTTTGTTTTGTTTTTCTTTTTGTCTTCAGTTTCTCCAAACTACAAGTACGTCCATCCGTCTTTTCCTCCAAAACATTGACTGCTCTTCTGGGATACTTTTGCAGTAGGTTTTGCAAGAATTCGCGGGCATTAAGCTGTATTAGCGAGACCCTCTTTGTCCCGGTTCAGCTAAGGAGATCACTCGGGTTACCTCCATTATGAACATTTTTATATGTATTGAGATGCTGGACTATATAATTCTCTAGAATGTCATGATGAGTTGTACTATTAAATGGAGTCTGTCAGCACAAAATGACTGTTCAAACCAAGCACAGGCACTCTGTCCACCCTTAGCGTCATCAAGCAGTTCAGTGCCCCTTCCAACTTATTTGTTTTGCATCTATCGCCACTTTCCTTCTTCTTGACAGATATTTGTGGCTTTACAGGAGGCTAAGGTTGGAGATAGATGGAAACAAGTCAAGTAGGTGGGAAGGTGCACTGAAGTGCTTAGCCATATCAATGGTGGACCAAATCACCTGTGCTTGGTTTGACAGGCACCCTTCAGAGAGTAGGTCCATATATATTTGGACAGAGACAACATTTTTCTAATTTTGGTTCTAGACATTACCACAATGAATTTTAAACAAAACAATTCAGATATAGTTGAAGTTCAGACTTTCTGCTTTCATTTGAGGGTATCCACATTAAAATTGGATTAAGGGTTTAGAAGTTTCAGCTCCTTAACATGTGCCACCCTGTTTTCAAAAGGGACCAAAAGTAATTGGACAATTGACTCCAAGGCTATTTCATGGACAGGTGTGGACAATCCCTTCGTTATGTCATTCTCAGTTAAGCAGATAAAAGGCCTGGAGTTGATTTGAGGTGTGGTGCTTGCATTTGGAAGGTTTTGCTGTGAAGGAAACATGCGGTCAAAGGAGCTCTCCATGCAGGTGAAACAAGCCATCCTTAAGCTGCAAAAACAGAAAAAACCCATCCGAGAAATTGCTACAACATTAGGAGTGGCAAAATCTACAGGTTGATACATCCTGAGAAAGAAAGAAAGCACTGGTGAACTCATCAATGCCTAGAGACCTGGGCGGCCACTGAAGACAACAGTGGTGGATGATCGCAGAATAGTCTCCATGGTGAAGAGAAACCCCTTCATAACAGCCAACCAAGTGAACAACACTCTCCAGGAGGTAAGCGTATCAATATCCAAATACAGAGGGTTCACTGCACGGTGCAAGCCACTCGTAAGCATCAAGAATCAAAAGGCTAGACTGGACTTTGCTAAAAAAAATCTAAAAAAGCTAGCACAGTTCTGGAAGAACATTCTTTGGACAGATGAAACCAAGATCAACCTCTACCAGAATGATGGAAAGAGAAAAGTATGGCGAAGGCGTGGTACAGCTCATGATCCAAAGCATACCACATCATCTGTAAAACACGGCGGAGGCAGTGTGATGGCTTGGGCATGCATGGCTGCCAGTGGCACTGGGTCACTAGTTGTGACCCAGTAACAGAAGCAGCCGAATGAATTCTGAGGTATTCAGAGCCATGCTGTGTGCTGATATGCAGCCAAACTGATTGTCCATCTATAGTATGAAACGCCGACCAATGACCCAAAATATAAAGCCAAAGCAACCCAGGAGTTTATTAAAGCAAAAAAGTGGAATATTCTTGAATGGCCAAGTCAGTCACCTGATCTCAACCCAATTGAGCATGCATTTCACTTGTTAAAGACTAAACTTCAGACAGAGAGGCCCACAAACAAACAGCAACTGAAAACCACCGCACTGAAGGCCTGGCAGAGCATCAAAAAGGAGGAAACACAGCGTCTGGTGATGTCCATGAGTTCAAGACTTCAGGCAGTCATTGCCAACAAAGGGTTTTCAACCAAGTACTAGAAATGAGCATTTTATTTACAATTATTTAACCTGTCCAATTACTTTTGGTCCCTCTAAAACAGGGTGGCACATGGTAAGGAGCTGAAACTCCTAAACCCTTCATCCAATTTTAGTGTGGATACCCTCAAATGAAAGCTGAAAGTCTGAACTTCAACTGCATCTGAATTGTTTTGTTTAAAATTCATTGTGGTAATGTCTAGAACCAAAATTAGAGAGATGTTGTCTCTGTCCAAATATATATGGACCTAACTATGTACTATGGCATGTAAAAGTTTGTGCACCCTTGGTCAAAAATTGCTTTTATTGTGAACAGTTTAGCCCTTTTAGAGACCATTTCATCTTCAAATTGCTTAAGTTAAAGATAACACATTTCCTTTGTATATTGGGCAGACGAACATTTTTTTTTTCAGTTTGGTCACCCTTCATGGTTACCTAGTAGCACCCCCACTTGAAAGTAGCGCAGATTGTAAACGCTTTTTGTAGCCAGAACAAGTCTTTCAATTATTGTCTGAGGGATTTTAATTCATTATTCCATTCTGTGAAATTCCTGTGCCATCTTGCATGCACTGCAATTTTGAGGTCTAGCCACAGCTTTTCAATGATGCTCAGATCAGGGGACTGTGAGGGCCATTGTAAGACCTTCAGCTGTTGCCTTTTGAGGTAATCAGTTGTGGATTTTGACTTGTGTTTAGGATCATTATCCATTTGTAGAAGCCATCCTCTTTTCAACTTCAGCTTTTTTCAGATGGTGTTATGTTTTCATCAATTTGTTGAAATGTCATTGAATCCATTCATCCCTCTACCTGAGAAATGTTCCCTGTGCCATTGGCTGCAACATAACCCCAAAGTGTGATTGATCCACTCCCATATTAATGATTGGCGAGATGTTCTTTCCTTGAAATTCTGTGCCCTTTATTCTCCACAGAAAGGTTTGAGTGTTGTGGTTAAAGAGTTGTATTGTAACCTCATCGGTTCACAGGACTTGTATCCAAATTTCATTAGGCTTATTTACATGTTCTTTTGCACACTTCTGACGCTGAATTTTATTGTGAGGGTGCAGGAGAGGTTTTCTTCGGATGACTTTTGCATGAAGGTCATATTTGTGCAGGAGTCTCAAGAGTAGAACAGTGTACCACTACTCCAGAGTCTGATAAATCTTTCTGAAGGTCTTTTGCTGTCTAACTGGGGTTCTCATTTGCCTCCCTAGCAATCCTATGAGCAGCTCACATGAAACTTAGCTTGGTCTTCCAGACCTTATCTTGATCTCCACTGTTCATGTTAACTGTAATTTCTTAATTACATTTGGAACTGAAAAAGGGCAGCTTGAAAACACTTTGCCATCTTCTTACACCTTTCCCCTTCTTTGTGGGCCTCGATGATTTTCAGAGTGCTAGGCAGCTGCTTAGAAGAACCCATGGCTGCTGTTTTTTTTGACACAATGTTAGAGGAGGCTTTATTTTTATAAAGCTGTGAAATTTGTATTACCTGGCCTTTCCTAATGATGATGGTGATACACAAGCCATAACCCTAACAGGCTACTTTAAGGTCTGAAACCTTGATCAGTTATCTGAGCACACAAATCTCTGAGGGTGCCCAAACTTCTGCATCAGCCTATTTTCCTTTTTGTAATTTTTAAATTGGAAAAAGTAGTGCAGAATTTTTTTGTTTCTTTGCCTAAAATACAAATGAATTGTGTCGTCTTTAACTTTAGTCCTTTTAGAGATCATTTCATCTTCAACTTGCTTAACTGTTCACAATAATCGGGGGTGCCCAATTTTTTATATGAACCGGTATTTTTGTAGATTATGATGACTTGATTCTACTCTTTTTGGGTTTTACCTCCTGGAACAAGTGATTGAGTTCAAGATCCCAGGCTATCATTATTCTTTTTCCAAACTTCACTGTTCTTCCCACTATTGCTGGAACCATTCCCTTGGCATCCTTCAGAGCTTCAATTTGGCCTCAAAATGCCAATGGTTGATGTGTGGTCCATCCGCGTTTCTTCTGCTCCTTTAGTCCAGAGGTGGTGACTGGTGATTCTTCTGACATGTACACATTAATGGAGATCATATTATACTCCATTTTCTGAAAACAGCCCCTGGGGTGCAGTGTCCAGATGTTAAGGAGGCCAATGTGTGATGTGAACACCTGCTTTACCAGTAAGTGACAGGTTTACAGGTCTCACGAATGGCTTTGGCTCGCTGTCCATTCTCACCACACCCTTGCTATGTCTGTAAATGTTGACACTAATGGAGTTTATCTTTGCTGTGCGGTGTGTTCTCATAACTGATTTGGCTCATAGATGAAGGAACAATAGCTGTACAAGAATTATAAATGGGTTTCAAAGTAATGAGTATTAGTGGAAGGGGGTGGGGGAATTACTGTACATAGTCCAAGCTTTTCTAGGAAGTTGGGTGACTTTGTGATCTGGGTGCAGCACAGACCTTGAAAACCTAGCTGGAGTCACGTATAAAAATGGTTCATGGGGATTGTTAAAAACTGGCTCATGAATGTGGGTTAAATGTATCTTAAGGGATGGAATATATACAGTGGCTTGCAAAAGTATTCACTTCCCTTGGATTTTTACCAATTTTGTTACCTGTGTTTAACCCCTTCCTGACATGCGCCACACTAGTACTACCCAGCGGGAACTGTGTTCCTGCAAACAGCAGTACTAGTTCAGCACACCGATCACGCGGCCTCATGCTGAGTGCCGCAGCGATCAGATGCTAGTGTCAGCAGTATGTGACAGCCGACACGCCACATCATCGCCTACGATCGATGCCTCTGTGATTAGTGATAGCGTCATACAGGAGCATTGCACATGAAGAGGAAGTTTCTGCACGCTTCCATCAGGGCAACGCGATGCGATCCCGTTGTCCTGACGGTCTCCATGGAGACCCCCCCCGGGCCCCAAGATGGCCGCGGGGTCCTTCCTTGTCCTGCATGGAAGGTGGCTTCTCAGGTTTTTTGTTAGGAAGTTATAAGGGTTAAGAATTGACCAGCGATTTCTCATTTTTACAACACCATTATATTTTTACGGACCACATCACATTTGAAGCCACTTTGAGGGGTCTATATGATAGAAAATACCCAAAAGTGACACCATTCTAAAAACTGCACCCCTTAAGGTGCTCAAAACCACATTCAAGAAGTTTATTAACCCTTTAGGTGCGTCACAGGAATTTTTTGAATATTTAAAAAAAAAAAAATAACAACTTTTTTTCACAAAAATACTTCAGGTTCAATTTTTTTTATTTTACAAAGAGTAACAGGAGAAATTGGACTGTAAAAGTTATTGTGCAATTTGTCCTGAGTACGCTGATACCTGATATGTGGGGGGGAACCGCTGTTTCGGCGCATGGCAGAGCTCAGAAGGGAAGGAGCGCCGTTTGACTTTTTCAATGCAAAATTGGCTGGAATTCAGATCGGATGCCATGTCACGTTTGGAGAGCCCCTGATGTACCTAAACAGTGGAAACCCCCCCACAAGTGACCCCATTTTGGAAACTAGACCCCCCCCCCAAGGAACTTATCTAGATATTTGGTGAGAACTTTGAACCCACAAGGGCTTCACAGAAGTTTATAACGTACAGCGGTACAATTAAAAAAATCAAATTTTTTCCACAAAATTATCTTTTCACCTCCAATTTTTATTTTCCCAAGGGTAACAGGACCCTAAAAGTTATTGTGCAATTTGTCCTGAGTACGCTGATACCCCACATGTGGGGGTAAACCACTATTTGGGCGCATGGCAGAGCTTGGAAGGGAAGCAGCGCCATTTGACGTTTTTGGCCGGAATTGAGATCTGACACCATGTCGCTACCAAAACAGTGGAAACCCCCCACAAATGACACCATTTTGGAAACTAGATCCCCTAAGGAACTTGTATAGATGTGTGGTGAGCACTATGAACCCCCAATGGCTTCACAGAAGTTTATAATGCCCGGGCATGAAAATAAAAAAATCGTATTTTTTCCACAAACCTGATCAATTAGTCCCCAATTTTTTTTATTTTCCCAAGGGTAACAGGAGAAATTGAACCCCAAAAGTTCTTGTCCAATTTGTCCTGAGTATGCTGACACCCCATATGTGGGAGAAAACTACTGTATGGGCACACGTCGGGGCTCGGAAGGGAAGTAGTGACGTTTTGGAATGCAGACTTTGATGGAATGGTCTGCGGGTGTCGTGTGTTTGGAGAGCCCCTGATCTACCTAAACTATTGAAACTCCCCACAAGTGACCCCATTTTGGACACTAGACCCCCCACGGAACTTATCTAGATGTGTGGTGAGCACTTTGAACCCCCAAGTGCTTCACAGAAGTTTATAACTCCCGGGCGTGAAACTAAAAAAAATATTTTTTCCAAAAAAATGATAATTCTGCCCCCAATTTTTTATTTTCCTAATGGTATCAGGAGAAATTGGACCCCAAAAGTTGTTTTGCAATTTGTCCTGAGTAGGCTGATACACTACATGTGGGGGTAAAACACTGGGTGCATGGCAGAGCTTGGAAGGGAAGGAGCACCATTTGACTTTTTCAACGCAGAATTGGCTGGAATTGAGATCAGACGCCATGTTGCATTTGGAGAGCACCTGATGTGCCCAAACAGTGGAAACCCCCAATTCTAACTCCAACCCTAACTCCAACACACCCCTAGCCCTAATCTCAGCCCTAGCCCTAACTGTTATGAATTGGTCGCTGAGGAGGAAATAAAAAACAACACAAGCTAAGTCTCAGAAAACCAAAGAGGTTGGTAACTATGCAGACTGCAGACCCCTGATCCTAACACGCAACTAGCAGCAGTCGTGGAGCGTTCCTACGGTGGTCCTAGACGCTTTGTCACAACCGGAGAGTTAAATAAACCTAAAGCAGGAAAAGAGGAAAACTAACTGCCCCAGAGCAGACCCCAAAGGAAAGACAGCCCCCCACATGCATTGATGGTGAAACAAGATGAAAACACAAACAAAGGCAGGAAAATAGGCTGAGCAAATGATGGGGCCAAACTAACTAGAAAGGACAAGAAAAGAAAGCCACTGTCTGCAATCTGCCAAAAACCCTACCAAAATAATGTCCAACACTTCTGATAGCAAAATTAACCCTGCAGTCACTAGACTTCTCCCACTATATCAGCACTCTGAAATATTCTGAGACAGAGCAAAAAGAGGCCAGGTAGCAGATCACTACCAATTAAACCAACCTCACTACCTCCTGTCACCACCAGAGGGAGAACGGAAGGAGAACGCTCAACTGGTTGAGCAGAAAATGAGCTCCTAACACCTAACCCTGGCCCTAACCCTAATGGGAAAATGGAAATAAATACATTGTCTTTTAATTTTATTATTCCCTTACTAAGGGGGTGATAATGGAGGGTTTGATTTACTATTTATGGCGGTTTTTATGTTTGGCAGCTGTCGCACGCTAAAAGACGCTTTTTATTGTAAAAATAGTTTTTGCATCACCCCATATTGAGAGCTATAATTTTTCCGTATTTTGACCCACCGAGTCATGTGAGGTCTTATTTTTTGCGGGACGAGTTGACTTTTTTTATTGGTACCATTTTCGGGCACGTGACATTTTTTGATCGCTTTTTACTCCGATTTTTGGGACACAGAATGAACAAAAACCAGCTTTTCATGAATTTCTTTTGGGGGGGTGCGTTTGCACCGTTCCGCGTGCGGTAAAATTGATAAAGCTGTTTTATTCTTCGGGTCAGTACGGTTACAGCGATACCTCATTTAGGTCTTTTTTTATGTTTTGTCTGTTTTATGCAATGAAAACTATTTTATAGAAAAAATTATTTTTGCATCGCTTTATTCTGTGAGCTATAACTTTTTAATTTTTTCGCTGATGATGCTGAATGGCGGCTCGTTTTTTGCGGGACAAGATGACGTTTTCAGCAGTACCATGGATATTTATATGCGTCTTTTTGATCGCGCGTTATTGCACTTTTTGTTTGGCTCAGTTAATGCCATGGGATAGGCAGCTCTTTTTGTGCTCGGGGTTGGATCACTTTGTGGAGCAGAAGCAGATGATGTCCCAGCAGATGCCGAAGTCGACGCTCCAGCAGCTGCAGAAGCAGATGTTCCTGCTGCCTGTTGATTGTCGGTGTCTTCGGGCTCAGGAGCACTAATGTTCCCTTCAGTGCCGTGAAAATAAACCAAAAGAAATCTTCATTATTAAGTCAATTTATATTTATAATTACTACATTCAAATTATTTATAAAAAAAAAATTACCTCCGCAAAGTACAACTTGATATCAAAAACTGCTGCTCATAAAAAGGAAAGTTTATTTTCGCTGGTGATGAGCCAACGTTTCACATCTTTAGCTAAAATTAAAAAAAAATAACAACCCACTGATCATTTTCAGTCCATTTTAGAATAAATAGTATTAATTTTTAAAGAACGTCAACAAATAATTACAAATTTTCAGCTGAACGGAATTGTTGTAGGAGTCAGGATAGAGGTCCCGACAGATTCTTGCCTGGCATATATCCCTATGATACTTGTCCTTGTAGGACTCGCACGCCGGGTGCCACAGTGCTGGCATGTGCCTTACCTACAATGTATACCATTATGTAATTAGATGCCATATTCCTATTTTATAATGTTAAAACACACAAATCGAATTAAAAAAGATAAATGCAAAAATACAAAATGTGTATGTATATATAGCTACATATGTGTCTATATTTATGTAATATATATATCATGAGATAGAGAGAGCGAGATGGAGAACAAGAATAGACTTAGAGCAGCACAAGAGACTAAAAATAGAGTCCGGGTGCAAAAAAAACACTCCTAAAGGCAAATTCCAAACCTTGAATACAGCAAGTCAAAGCTCAGGAACAGCACACTGTTTCTTGTGGAGAAGAGAGCTAATTTATTAAGTCCATAATGGCGACTTTTCGGTCCTAACAGCACGGACCTTTTTCAAGCCTTCGGCTGAAGATAAAAAAAAATCCCCTCTAGGAGAGGGAATACCAAAATCAAAATTAACCCTCAAAGGACTACTTGCAACTTATAATCCACATTTCTCCCAAAGGGTTTGAGTGTACTCTACCTTCGGATCCAGAATAGTTCCCTTATTTTCAAATGTTTAACTCCATCCCCCCCTCGTCTCAATGGAGGGATGTGATCAATGATACGAAATTTTAGATCTTTCTCCGTATGACCTTTGTCCATAAAGAGCTTTGGGACGGGTAGATCTCTTTCCTTTTTCTAATGGTATACCTGTGGTGGTTTGTACGGGTCTTGAAGTCCCCATGTGGTTTCACCTACATACCAAAGTTTGCATGGGCATTCCAATAAATAGATTACATAATCACTTGCACAGGTCAAGTAATGTCTGATATGAAACAATTTGTTCGTGATCGGTTGTCTCTCCCCCTCTATCATATTGGTACAATTTATACACCCTAAACATGGAAAACAACCCAATCTTTTTTTTTTTTTTTTTTTTTTTTTTTTTAAACCTGTAAGTGATAATTGGATCATAGCTTTTTTTGAACCGATATCTGAATGAACCAATCTGTCCTCAATATTATTAGACAGTTTATATGAGATCAAAGGAGGAAATTTAAATTCCTTTATCTCGTGGAGACATTTGTTAAGCATAGGCCAATGTTTCTTGACAATCCCGATTTACACTTTTACTCTTCACAAAACGTTGTAACAAGTGGAATTCTGGATAATTTGTCATCCCCTTGTTTCCTTTTAATCAAAAGATTATCCCTATGGGTTTGTCTATCTTCACATTTCTTTAGAGGTAATTTCTTTCCCTGAACTTCATGGTCAATTTTTTTAAAAATATTTTCCAAAGTGATATCGTCACTCACAATTCTTTTAACTCGTAAATACTGACTATATGGTAAGGCTTCAATTAAGCCACGTGGATATGAGCTCGCATACCTCAATAAAATGTTTTTATCTGTCGGTTTAACAAATTTCTGTTGAAAAAATTCTGTTATCATATTTCAAAAGTACGGTACATCCAAGAACTGAATTTCATTTTTAGAATAAACCAATGTGAACTTAAGCCTATGTGCACATGTAGGAAATTTTCCACCTTTTTTTTTTTTTTGTAGACAAAACCGCACCTCTTGGCAGAAACCGCATGTGCGTTTTTGCTGCGGTGTTTTTTTTTTTTGCAGAATTGTCTGCGGTTTTCTGTTAGAAGAATGTTAATAAAGTTGGACAATACTAGACTCAAGATAAAAAAGAAAATGTCATTTCCTGCTCCAACCCCCCCAGCCTCCATTTTGCTTTTACCAATAATGATGACTGACAGAAATGAGCATCAGAGTGCCCAGCGGAATGAAGATTTCAGCGTGCAGCGCCAAATGGTCGCAGGCCTTTCAGAATCCTCATTCTGGGGTGTTTGCTGCAAATCCTGATGCAGCACAGAGAGCAGGTAATAGGGTTTGATGATGTTTGAGTTGAAATTTTTTGGGATAAGGACCGTGATTACGTTTGGGATTCCATTATGGATAGGATTGGGGTTTGTTGGGAATAGGGTTATATGGATGGAATTAGGATTAGGCTTGTGATTGGCTTAGGTTATTGATTAGGGTTTGGATAATATAGACTTGGGATTGGGTATGGGATTATGGATTGGGTGTGGGGTTAGGGTGGGGTTTTGGATTAGCGTTGTAGTTTGGTTAGGTTTGTGATTATTGTTTGGATTATGAAGACATTTTGGATTGTTGTCTTTTGTGAAATCAGACTTTATATTATGTTTTTGATTACGACTATTTATGTGATTAGGGTTATGAATCAGAAAATGGTTCACATGTCTTTCTTTTTTGAGTGTGCTGTCTACTAAAAGAAAAATTTTATTTTAGGCTCAGCAGCGGCGAAGGAGAAAGCGAGGACGTAAATTTTGGGTGCACCCACTCTTAGTCGACCGAACCGACAAAGGGCATTTTAACGTTCTTTATAATGATTTGAGGAGGTAAGTTGCAAAATAACTCAAGCAATTTTACTATGTAAAATGTGTATAAAAGTATGTAATCATTATTAACCTTTTTTATTTTTTACTTTGCAGATATCCCGAAAAGTTTTTGTCCTTCTGCCGGCTTCCAATCGCCACCTTTGATCATCTGCTTGAAATCTTGGGTCCTCATGTTACATTTGCTGATACGTTCATGAGGAAGGCGATCACTGCTGAGGAAAGGCTGCTCATCACCTTGCGGTAAGTAAATAATTGTCGCTTAGAATGTCATTACGGCCCTTTCACACATCAGTGTATCCGGTACCGGTTATTATATTTGGAACATGTAACGGAGACACTGACACAGGTAGACACACTATAATTAATGGGTCTATGTACATGTCAGCATGTATCTGTCCAGCTTTCTTTTTACAATGGAGTGTTTGCCACAACATAGAATACTTCATAGTAGACATCAAAGGCGTTTTATAGCGGCCATACATGCTGACACGTTATAGTACATTTTTGTATGACTTTTTTCTAATTTTTTTTTTTTTTTTTCTTTTCAGGTATTTGGCCACAGGAGAGAGCTACACATCCCTACACCTCCAATTTAGAGTTGGTAAATCGACCATCTCTCAAATTGTGAGGTGCACATGTGCCGTCATCTGGCAGAAGTTGCAGCCCATGGTGATGCCTTCCCCAACCGAGGAGACTTGGCTGCAGGTTGCAGCAGGCTTTCAGTCTGTGGCCAATTTCCCAAACTGCATAGGTGCAGTTGATGGTAAACATGTAAGAGTGCAGAAGCCACCACGATCAATTATAAGAAGTATTTTTCGGTGGTCCTGATGGCGGTGGCTGATGCACATTACAAATTTGTTGCCATCGACGTTGGTGCTTATGGTAGTACTGGGGATTCTCGGGTGTTGCGAACATCACTTGTTGGACAGCAAATTCTTCGAGATGGTGGAACGCTCCCAGCCCCAAGACCTTTGCCGGGTTCCACACATCCAGTGCCCTTTGTGATGGTATCGGATGAGGCCTTTCCATTAATGACAACCCTGCTGCTCCCATACCCACGAAGGGGACTGACTGCCCGGCGGAGCAGATATGTGGAATGCACCTTCGGGATCATGACTAGTCAGTGGAGGATCTTTCACACTGCCATCCAGTTGGATCCTAACACCATTGACACCGTGATTAAGGCATGCTGTGTACTCCACAACTACGCTCGTGTGTACAGCTCCGAGGTAGATGTGGAGTACCAGCAGCCACAATGTAATCCAGTGTGCCATGTGGGAAGACCATCCAACTCGGGTGTGCGTGTGAGAGAAACCTTTACTGACTCTTTTATGAGTCCACAAGGTGCCGTGCACTGGCAATACTCCTGTGCTGGTGTTGAGCAGTCTGAACAGCAGTGAAAGATCCAAGAAGAAGAAATTGAGCGGCAGCAAAGAAGGACCCGTTTTTTAATTTATATTTGGTGGATTGATAACATCGTTTCTATGGGCACCGCCAGGACCACACGACCACCACTATGGATAATGAAACGTTTGTTTTTGCTTTTATACCGGTGGTCTATTGATTGGACTCAGGATGTACTATTGGGGATGCTGGGACCGGCCATTAAGCCATGTTTGCCTCATCTTGCCTATTGGAAAATATTCCTCTTTGGTTATAGCACCTATTTCAACTTAAGTACCTTGGCTGGAATTAGCCATTAATACAGCAGATCCGCTTACTTTACCATGAATGCCACTTAATTACATTTGGTTAGTTTCTTCCATGTTGTCGGGAGTCCTGGCCTGATTCTCCACCATATGAGTAACATTTTGGATCTTCAAAATATGTTATGTAAAGGTGATTTTAAAATAAAATGTTTACACCTTTTTGCAAAAGTAAACATTTTTTTGTTTAACTTTGTAGTAATGCATGACAAACGTTTTTGGATTTGTTGAATACATTTGGTGTATTTGTTGTCTGTCTATTGAGTTGCCCTTTTACAGATTGGTGTAATTATATAGTCAGCAATTAGTGGTATGATATCCTATTCTAGAATTATAGTGTCTATGTATCCTTTTACGCCCCCCAAAAAATGTGTAACTGATAATGTTATGGACATCATTTTTCAATTTGCACTATGTGAGGTTTATTTCAAGTAATTAGGTACCATAGTTTGACTTTACACAATAGTGTTGTCATGATGTACCCATGACACTGGCCATATGTAGCCGTAGTTTAGGCCCCTTCGAATTGTGTGAGAGAACACAAAGTAAGTTTTCTAATAAAAATTTTAGAAAAACAATAAACTTTAATACAAACATTGTAATTTTTCAATGTGAAAGAGAACTGATGGCCAACAACATTTTGGCCCAACAACAAAAGTGTCAGCCACAAACTTTATTTAGTTTAAATTATGGTTCTGTGGGTAGTACCCATAGTTTGTGGCTGCGTCCTGAGTGTAAGTCTGATGTGTTGGGGGGACCAAGCAGCTCAGTTGTGTATGGGCGACTGCCTTGAGATTGGGCATTTTGTGGTTGGCCTTGGTTGTTGTTTTTTTTTTTTTTTTTTTTCGGAAAATTCCTAAAACCGACATTAAAATTTCATCATAGGGCAAAATAGGTGTTGGATCATGTAACGCTGTAAGCGACATCTGGACCAGGCTTGTGAAAATGTTCTGGCAATCCGGTGGCAGGGAGCGAGCCTTGTTAGCAATTTGGAGAGCGAAAAAATCAAATTCGTCTTCCGTGCTCGACCTCTTTATCAAGGCTAGCGTCTCATTAGCGGCTTTGATTGTTTTATCCTCGCTTTTTTTTTTTTTTTTTTTGGTTGGGCTGTCCTGACACCGGACCGCCAGCCCTTCCTCAACACTACACTTAGTACAATCCCTACACTAATACCTACACTTTCTACAATCCCTACAGAAATCCCTACACTTTGTACAATCCCTACACTAATCCCTACACTAATCCCTACACTTTGTACAATCCCTACACTAATACCTACACTTTGTACAATCCCTACACTAATACCTACACTTTGTACAATCCCTACACTAATACCTACACTTTGTACAATCCCTACACTTTGTACAATCCCTACAGTAATCCATACACTTTGTACAATCCCTACACTAATCCCTACAGAGATCCCTACACTTTGTACAATCCCTACAGTAATCCCTACACTAATCCCTAGAGTAATCCCTACACTAATCCCTACACTTTGTACAATCCCTACACTAATACCTACACTTTGTACAATCCCTACAGTAATCCATACACTTTGTACAATCCCTACAGTAATCCATACACTTTGTACAATCCCTACAGAGATCCCTACACTTTGTACAATCCCTACAGTAATCCATACAGTAATCCATAGACTTTGTACAATCCCTACACTTTTTACAATCCCTACAGTAATCCCTACACTTTTTACAATCCCTACAGTAATCCCTACACTAATCCCTACACTTTGTACAATCCCTACACTAATCCCTACACTTTGTACAATCTCTACACTGATCCCTACAGTAATCCCTACAGTAATCCATACACTTTGTACAATCTCTACACTGATCCCTACAGTAATCCCTACAGTAATCCATACACTTTGTACAATCTCTACACTGATCCCTACAGTAATCCCTACAGTAATCCATACACTTTGTACAATCCCCATCTTGCTGCCAGCCACTGCCCTTTCCACTGCCCCCATCCTGCTGCCAGACAATGCCCTTTCTACTGCCCCCATCCTGCTGCCAGACAATGCCCTTTCTACTGCCCCCATCCTGCTGTCAGCCAATGCCCTTTCTACTGCCCCCATCCTGCTGCCATCTATATTTCAAATGTGCTATTTTCGCCTGGCCTTTATCATTTTTTTTTTTTTCAGGGTTTTGGCCACAGGAGAGAGCTACACATCACTGCACCTCCAATTTAGGGTTGGTTAAACCACCATCTCTAGAATTGTGAGGTGCACATGTGCCGTCATCTGGCAGAAGTTGCAGCCCATGGTGATGCCTTCCCCAACCGAGGAGACTTGGCTGCAGGTCGCAGCAGGCTTTCAGTCTGTGGCCAATTTCCCAAACTGCATAGGTGCTGTCGATGGCAAACATGTGAGAGTGCTGAAGCCACTACCATCAGGATCACGCTTCTTTAATTATAAGAAGTATTTTTCAGTGGTCCTGATGGCGGTGGCTGATGCACATTGCAAATTTGTTGCCCTTGATTTTGGTGCCTATGGCAGTACTGGGGATTCTCTGGTGTTGCCGAGCATCATAGATTGGACTGCAAATTCTTTTTTTTTTTTTTTTTTTGGTTGGGCTGTCCTGACACCGGACCGCCAGCCCTTCCTCTTACTGTTTCCACTACAACACTATTTTCAGCATCTGCTGACAATGGGGCAGCACCAGCAACATCTTCACCAGCTGAAGAAGCGGTCACAGCAGCTACATTTGAAGGTCCAGAAGCGTCTTCAGAATCTTCATCTGGCAGAGGAACAATGTTGCCTTGAGAGCTGTTTTCGACAAAAAAAAGAGAATCTCAATATACTTATCTTTTAGAGACAGAGTGCAAACTACCTGTTCTATGTGGGCACAACAAATTAAAATAACAGTGCAGTTGTATGCAGCGTAGAATACACGGCCAATTCTGTCATACCACCTACAAATAGAGGATAAATTTCTTAAAAATAATTATTAAAAACAAAAAAAAACATTAACCTACGCAGTGTCCTGCCAGTTACCAAAAATTGTAGCTCCTCATAAAAAGGGAACGAGTGTCGGGTAGGAGACGATCCACTTTTATTGCAGCTTGCAACATATTTATGGAATCTGTCCTTCACGGATCTCCATCGTTGCTTGACATCTTTCTCTAAACGAAAACAAAAAAAAAAATTAATTTTAATATTTAGCTACACCTATTTTTGTAGTGTCAAAGAACATTTGAATTACCAATTTGCAACTGTGTTGCATTAGTACACGACTCCCAGTCAGGATACAGCCGGCGTAACACTTTGGTCCAGCAGTGATCCCGGTAGTAGCGGTCCTTGTAGGCCTCGTCAGAAGGGTCCCATATGGCTGGAAAATCACGGACCTACAATGTAGAGATTACAATCATTAGATACTATGTAAACCCGAAAACTTGAAAAAGGTTAAAGCATTTATGCCAATAAAAAAAAACATAAACCTAACCAAATCCTACCCCTAAACCAACCCTACCCCTAACCCTACACTTCGCCCAAAGCACAAGCCCTAAACTTTACCCTAATCTCTTCCCTTTCCATACTCCCTACACTAATCCCTACAGTAATCCATACTTTGCACAATCCCTACGCTAATCCCTACACTTTGTACAATCCCTACACTAATCCCTAGAGTAATCCCTACACTTTGTACAATCCCTACACTAATCCCTACACTAATCCCTACACTTTGTACAATCCCTACAATAATCCCTACACTTTGTACAATCCCTACAGTAATCCCTACACTTTTTACAATCCCTACACTTTGTACAATCCCTACACTAATCCCTACAGCAATCCCTACAGTAATCCATACACTTTGTACAATCCCTACAGTAATCCATACACTTTGTACAATCCCTACACTAATCCCTACAATTTGTACAATCCCTACACTAATCCCTACACTTTGTACAATCCCTACACTAATACACTAATCCCTAGAGTAATCCCTACACTAATCACTACACTTTGTACAATCCCTACAGTAATCCCTACACTAATCCCTAGAGTAATCCCTACAATTTGTGCAATCCCTACACTTTGTACAATCCCTACACTAATCCCTACAGAAATCCCTACACTTTGTACAATCCCTACAGTAATCCATACACTTTGTACAATCCCTACACTAATCCCTACAGAAATCCTTACATTTTGTACAATCCCTACACTAATCCCTACAGTAATCCATACACTTTGTACAATCCCTACACTAATCCCTACACTTTGTACAATCCCTACACTAATACCTACACTAATCCCTAGAGTAATCCCTACACTAATCACTACACTTTGTACAATCCCTACACTTTGTACAATCCCTACACTGATCCCTACAGAAATCCCTACTTTGTACAATCCCTACACTGATCCCTACACTAATCCCTACACTTTGTACAATCCCTACACTAATACCTACACTAATCCCTAGAGTAATCCCTACACTAATCCCTACACTTTGTACAATCCCTACACTTTGTACAATCCCTACACTAATCCCTACACTTTGTACAATCCCTACACTTTGTACAATCCCTACACTAATCCCTACAGAAATCCATACACTTTGTACAATCCCTACACTAATCCCTACAGTAATCCATACACTTTGTACAATCCCTACACTAATCCCTACACTTCGTACAATCCCTACACTAATCCCTACACTTTGTACAATCCCTACACTTTGTACAATCCCTACACTTTGTACAATCCCTACACTAATCCCTACAGAAATCCCTACACTTTGTACAATCCCTACACTAATCCCTACAGTAATCCACAGACTTTGTACAATCCCTACACTAATCCCTACACTTTGTACAATCCCTACACTAATCCCTACACTTTGTACAATCCCTACACTAATCCCTACACTAATCCCTAGAGTAATCCCTACACTAATCACTACACTTAGTACAATCCCTACACTAATACCTACACTTTGTACAATCCCTACACTAATACCTACACTTTGTACAATCCCTACAGTGATCCATACACTTTGTACAATCCCTACAGAGATCCCTACACTTTGTACAATCCCTACACTAATCCCTACAGAGATCCCTACACTTTGTACAATCCCTACAGTAATCCCTACAGTAATCCCTAGAGTAATCCCTACACTAATCACTACACTTTGTACATTCCCTACACTAATCCCTACACTTTGTACAATTCCTACACTAATACCTACACTTTGTACAATCCCTACACTAATACCTACACTTTCTACAATCCCTACACTTTGTACAATCCCTACAGTAATCCATACACTTTGTACAATCCCTACACTAATCCCTACAGAGATCCCTACACTTTGTACAATCCCTACAGTAATCCCTACAGTAATCCCTAGAGTAATCCCTACACTAATCACTACACTTTGTACATTCCCTACACTAATCCCTACACTTTGTACAATTCCTACACTAATCCCTACACTTTGTACAATCCCTACACTTTTTACAATCCCTACAGTAATCCCTACACTTTGTACAATCCCTACACTTTGTACAATCCCTACACTTTGTACAATCTCTACACTGATCCCTACAGTAATCCCTACAGTAATCCATACACTTTGTACAATCCCTACACTAATCCCTACACTTCGTACAATCCCTACAGTAATCCATACACTGATCCCTACACTTTGTACAATCCCTATACTAATCCCTACAGAAATCCCTACACTTTGTACAATCCCTACACTAATCCCTACAGTAATCCACAGACTTTGTACAATCCCTACACTTTGTACAATCCCTACACTAATCCCTACACTTTGTACAATCCCTACAGTAATCCATACACTTTGTACAATCCCTACACTAATCCCTACAGAGATCCCTACACTTTGTACAATCCCTACAGTAATCCCTACACTAATCCCTAGAGTAATCCCTACACTAATCACTACACTTAGTACAATCCCTACACTAATACCTACACTTTCTACAATCCCTACAGAAATCCCTACACTTTGTACAATCCCTACACTAATCCCTACACTAATCCCTACACTTTGTACAATCCCTACACTAATACCTACACTTTGTACAATCCCTACACTAATACCTACACTTTGTACAATCCCTACACTTTGTACAATCCCTACAGTAATCCATACACTTTGTACAATCCCTACACTAATCCCTACAGAGATCCCTACACTTTGTACAATCCCTACAGTAATCCCTACACTAATCCCTAGAGTAATCCCTACACTAATCCCTACACTTTGTACAATCCCTACACTAATACCTACACTTTGTACAATCCCTACAGTAATCCATACACTTTGTACAATCCCTACAGTAATCCATACACTTTGTACAATCCCTACAGAGATCCCTACACTTTGTACAATCCCTACAGTAATCCATACAGTAATCCATAGACTTTGTACAATCCCTACAGTAATCCCTACACTTTTTACAATCCCTACAGTAATCCCTACACTAATCCCTACACTTTGTACAATCCCTACACTAATCCCTACACTTTGTACAATCTCTACACTGATCCCTACAGTAATCCCTACAGTAATCCATACACTTTGTACAATCTCTACACTGATCCCTACAGTAATCCCTACAGTAATCCATACACTTTGTACAATCTCTACACTGATCCCTACAGTAATCCCTACAGTAATCCATACACTTTGTACAATCCCCATCTTGCTGCCAGCCACTGCCCTTTCCACTGCCCCCATCCTGCTGCCAGCCAATGCCCTTTCTACTGCCCCCATCCTGCTGTCAGCCAATGCCCTTTCTACTGCCCCCATCCTGCTGCCATCTATATTTCAAATGTGCTATTTTCGCCTGGCCTTTATCATTTTTTTTTTTTTCAGGGTTTTGGCCACAGGAGAGAGCTACACATCACTGCACCTCCAATTTAGGGTTGGTTAAACCACCATCTCTAGAATTGTGAGGTGCACATGTGCCGTCATCTGGCAGAAGTTGCAGCCCATGGTGATGCCTTCCCCAACCGAGGAGACTTGGCTGCAGGTCGCAGCAGGCTTTCAGTCTGTGGCCAATTTCCCAAACTGCATAGGTGCTGTCGATGGCAAACATGTGAGAGTGCTGAAGCCACTACCATCAGGATCACGCTTCTTTAATTATAAGAAGTATTTTTCAGTGGTCCTGATGGCGGTGGCTGATGCACATTGCAAATTTGTTGCCCTTGATTTTGGTGCCTATGGCAGTACTGGGGATTCTCTGGTGTTGCCGAGCATCATAGATTGGACTGCAAATTCTTCGAGATGGCGGAACGCTCCAAGACCTTTGCCGGGTTCCATACATCCAGTGCCCTTTGTGATGGTATCGGATGAGGCGTTTCCCTTAAAGATTAACCTGCTGCGCACATACCCACGAAGGGCACTGGATGACCGGCGGAGGGTTTTTAATTATCGGCTGAGTCGTGCACGCAGATATGTGGAATGCACCTTCGGGATCATGTGTAGTCAGTGGCTGATCTTTCACACAGCCATCCAGTTGGATACGGAGACCATTGACACAGTAATTAAGGCATGCTGTGTACTCCACAACTACGCTCAAGACTATGGCACGACGTAGATGAGGAGTCACAGCTGTCTGAATTAAATGCTGTTGCAAATTTGGGTCAAGGGATGGTATCCAACTCGGGTGTGCGTGAAACCTTCACTGACTGCTTCATGAGTCCTGAAGGTGCCATGCACTGGCAATACTCCTGTGCCGGTGTTGAGCTGCCTGGACAGAAGAGAAGATCTGAAGACTAACTACAAGCAAGCAAGGTCCGTTGTTCTTTTAAAATGTGAAAAAACAAAAGAAGTTAATAAAAATTAACTTTGTTTTCAAAATAAAATCTGGTCTCCATTATTGTTATTCAATAATAGCGGTTATTTGTATGGGCAGTTATTGGGGGATGTTGGAAGATATTATGCATAGTGTGGTTAATTTTTGAAATGCCAGCATCTCCGGTTTGCCCACCTTAAGGCCCAGTTTACATGTTTCCGTTCCCCAAATTGATTCTTGTTTTGTCCTTTGTGCTGTTATGGTAATGTGTATTTTGTGATTTTTGTTTTTTCATTAAATAAAATATTAATTTTTAACCAATTTTGTTGGGTTTGCACTGGTTTTTTTTTTTTTTTGTTTTTTTTAATATATGCCAAACCTTTGCAAGAATTCCAAAAAAATCAAAGGCAGCTGAGCACACCAGTAAGTAGAAATTCACATGTAGTTTATTTGCCCATGTGTAACGTTTCAGTCCCAAGAGTGGACCGTGAACCCGCTTCCGACTTGAGTCGTGCATGTATAGTGGATGCTGTGAAGGGTTTTAAGCCTTACAATAGGCTAGTTCTTCATTTTCTTTACAGATCACTTATCAGTTGTCATACCATTGTGTCAGGTAGGATTACATAAGGCCGGGGTCACACTTGCATGTGCAATGCGAGAAACTCGCGCATCAATGCTGCTGCCACTCGGGATCGGAGTGTGCAGCCGCATGTATTTCTATGCAGCTGCACACTCCGAGTGTTGACGGCAGTGCCACGCATTGATGAGAGAGACTTGCGCGAGTTCCTCACATTGCACACACAAGTGTGACCCCGGCCTAAGGGTATATTCACACACATTTTTTGGGGGTACAAAAAATTTTTTTTTTAAAGAAATTAAAATACACAGATTTTCTTTTTTGAAATTTTTTTTAATAAACAATGTTTTATAAAAAAACAAATTCTTGAAATTACAAAAAACACCCTGTCAACAGGACAGAGTTGGGGGGTGGAACGTACAGACTGGTTTCTGGTGATACTAGAAAATTTATCACAAAGTATGGTAGTCAGGATCATATCCATAGGTTGGATACATGTTTTGGGATGACATAGTAGAGTTGGGTGAAGTATTATGGCCTGCGGTATGTGTTGATGGTGGTTGGCCAGAAACAGATGGTTCGGCAGCGTCAGGCCTGTATGCTGCCGCCTGCCCAAAATGCTTCCATGCAGCTGCTGCTGGTGGTGGTGGTGGAGGCCCACTTTGGTAATTAAAAATATTAAGAATCCCTGTCATTATAGCTGATGACGGGTGAATTGGGGATGGGACGTCAACAGTCATTAACAGTAAATTGACTGCTGACATCAATGTATTCTGCCAGTCACGTGTCATGGATCTGAGGCGGCCGGCTAAAAATGAGCCAAATTTGTCAAGTTCATCTTGCCTCGACGAAGTGTCGAACATACTGAGGGTTCGACTAGTGAGGTTTTGTAACACACTAGTCGAAGTTTCAGTATTTGTGACCTTTTCGGGTGCCGCCCTTCTCGATGGGACAGGCAGAAGCAGCCCCATCCTAGTAGGCCTTGACACGCCACCAGCAGAGCTACAGGCAGCGCCCGAGGCAGAAGCAGCAAAACAGGACTGTGACGCGACGTCCACCACAAATGCCGAAGTTCCCGCTGCAGAATATGTTGGCGTTGCAGATAACATATCTGTGGGCGCCAAGGATGATGGGCAGTCCTCCGGTACATCCGGTGAGGAGAACATATGCTCCTCCACCTCCTCTCCCAGACCCTGCTCCGGGCTACATTGATGGGCCGGAGGAGTTTCGGCCCTGATGTTGCCGTCAGTTCTGTAGAAGGAAGAAAAAACCATGTTAATTAAAGACTACTTTAAAATGTTACATAAATTGTAAAAAAAAATTTATATGTAAAATTTACCTCCGCAAGTTCCTGCTCGTTAAAGTAAATTGGACCCTACCCCTCGGAGGTGAGCTTCCGCTTGGAGGTTTCAGCGACTTCATAAAGCGATCTGTGACAGACCTCCACGTTTCTTTACATCTTCCACTGAAATGAAACAAAAAAGTTTTTTAAAATTAAATCATAAAAACTGGACAAATTCAATTTATGAAATACATACTAATCATTTTTTGTCCAGCTGATGACAGATTAGGCCACTGTGGATAAAGTTCCTTCACAATAGCCGGCCATACATCTCGCTTGGAACCCTTGTATTCAGGTGGATCTTCCAGACATATAGCTGGATTGGTCTTCATGTATAATACTCAGTATTACTGTTTTGAGTCTATTGGCTATTAGTTTTGTGAGAATTTTATAGTCAGAATTAAGTAAGGATATAGGACGATAAGAACCACACTTGTCAGCAGGCTTATCAGGCTTTGGGATGACCACAATAGTGGCATCGTAAAAGGACTGAAGAAGCAAGCGTTTTTCAAGTGCCTCAGAAAGAGTTTGCATCAGAATTGGCCCAACTTGATCTAGGTATCTTTTATATAGTTCTATAGGCATACCATCAGGTCCCGGAGTTTTCCCATTAGAGAGAGACATGACTGCCCCCTGAATTTCCTCCAAAGTGATCTTGTCCAGGAATGCCCGTTCTTCATGAGAGAGTGTAGGAAACTCTATCTGGCCTAAATACTCATCAATTTCTTCTGTAGTATGGTTCAGTTGGGAGGTGTACAGCTCTCTAAAATGGTCTTCAAATCTGTTTGCAGTTTGGTCAGATCTGAGCAGCGGGGTTCCCTCCTTTGTATTAATGGATAATATACAGTCATATGTTAAAGTTTGGGCACCCCTATTAATGTTAACCTTTTTTCTTTATAACAATTTTGGTTTCTGCAACAGCTATTTCAGTTTCATATATCTAATAACTAATGGACTCGGTTATATTTCTGGATTCAAATGAGGTTTATTGTACTAACAGAAAATGTGCAATCTGCATTTAAACAAAATTTGACCGGTGCAAAAGTATGGGCACCTCAACATAAAAGTGACATTAATATTTCGTAGATCCTCCTTTTACAAAAATAACAGCCTCTAGTCGCTTCCTGTAGCTATTAATGAGTTCCTGGATCCTGGATGAAGGTATTTGTGACCATTCCTGTTTACAAAACAATTCCAGTTAAGTTTGATGGTCGCTGAGCATGGACAGCCCGCTTCAAATCATCCCACAGATGTTCAATGATATTCAGGTCTGGGGACTGGGATGGCCATTCCAGAACATTGTAATTGTTCCTCTGCATGAATGCCTGAGTAGATTTGGAGCGGTGTTTTGGATCATTGTCTTGCTGAAATATCCATCCCCTGCGTAACTTCAATTTCGTCACTGATTCTTGCACATTATTGTCAAGGATCTGCTGATACTGAGTTGAATCCATACGACCCTCAACTTTAACAAGATTCCTGGTGCCGGCATTGGCCACACAGCCCCAAAGCATGATGGAACCTCCACCAAATTTTACTGTGGGTAGCAAGTGTTTTTCTTGGAATGCTGTGTTTTTTAGCCTCCATGCCTAATGCCTTTTTGTATGACCAAACAACTCCATCTTTGTTTCATCAGTCCACAGGACCTTCTTCCAAAATGTAACTGGCTTGTCCAAATGTGCTTTTGCATACCTCAAGCGACTCTGTTTGTGGTGTGCTTCCAGAAACGGCTTCTTTCACATCACTCTCCCATACAGCTTCTCCTTGTGCAAAGTGCGCTGTATTGTTGACCGATGCACAGTGACACCATCTGCAGCAAGATGATGCTGCAGGTCTTTGGAGGTGGTCTGTGGATTGTCCTTGACTGTTCTCACCATTCTTCTTCTCTGCCTTTCTGATATTTTTCTTGGCCTGCCACTTCTGGGCTTAACAAGAACTGTACCTGTGTTCTTCCATTTCCTTACTATGTTCCTCACAGTTGAAACTGACAGGTTAAATCTCTGAGACAACTTTTTGTATCCTTCCCCTGAAAAGCTATGTTGAATAATCTTTGTTTTCAGATCATTTGAGAGTTGTTTTGAGGAGCCCATGATGCCACTCTTCATAGGAGAATCAAATAGGAGAACTACTTGCAAGTGGCCACCTTAAATACCTTTTCTCATGATTTGATACACCTGGCTATGAAGTTCAAAGCTCAATGAGGTTGCAAAACCAATTTAGTGCTTCAGGAAGTCAGTAAAAAGTAGTTAGGAGTGTTCAAATCAAGAAAATAAGGGTGCCCATACTTTTGCACCGGTCAAATTTTGTTTAAATGCAGATTGCACATTTTCTGTTAGTACAATAAACCTCATTTGAATCCAGAAATATAACTGAGTCCATCAGTTATTAGATATATGAAACTGAAATAGCTGTTGCAAAAACCAAAATTGTTATAAAGAAAAAAGGTTAACATTAATAGGGGTGCCCAAACTTTAACATATGACTGTATCTCTAATCCTGGAAAAGGAGGTGATGCAAGTACCATCCCAGATATCTCCAACCTTTTTTATATTTGAATCAAACCATATATTGGGTAAAGAAAACTTATATATCCCTGTAAGCAATTTAAGGGGAAAGTTTTGTATAATAGTTTTTTTCTTTAATTTGGCAAATTTCTTCCAAGCCTCAAGAATAGCATGAAAAATTGGGTGCTTATGGCTTTTAAGTGAAGGTTTTAGCATGTAGGTGAAAAACAAATCTTGTAATGGAGCATAAGTGTTTGAAGCCGATTCCAAGTCGATCCACGACTGGGATTCCTCCTCCCTAAACCATTGCTGGCTGTGCCTAATCAGAGTTGCCTGATAGTACGCCCAGATGTTTGGTAAGGCTAGGCCTCCATTAGTTTTCCTTCTATACAAGATATTGGCTGCAACCCTCCTTTTTTGTTTCCCCATACAAATGAGTTTATCAGATTTTGAATTTTTATTATTAGTTTTGCAGGGTCCTAAAGATATATAAAATATTGGGTAATATAATAATAAATTTTATTTCTATAGCGCCGACATATTCCGCAGCACTTTACATTTCAGAGGGGATTTGTACAGACAATAGACATTACAGCATAACAATAACCACATAGATCATAACAAATACCAAGAGGAATGAGGGCCCTGCTCGCAAGCTTACAGTCTATGAGGAAAGAGGTAGACACGAAAGGTGGGTGGTAACGGTTGCCCTGATCGTATGGACCATCCATAATGTTAAGTGTGTAACAGTACAGACACAGAGGGCTAATGGATGCATAAAGCATGTGGGAACATGATGCAGGGAACCTGGTTATGGTAAAACTTTTGGCTGTGCCACACAGGGATAGATTAGGTTAATGTGTTGAGGCGATAGGCCAGTCTGAATAAATGCGTTTTCAGGGCACGCTTAAAATTGTGGGGATTGGGGACTAATCGTATTGACCTGGGAAGTGCATTCCAAAGAATTGGCGCAGCACGTGTAAAGTCTTGGAGACGGGAGTGGGAGGTTCTGATTAATGAGGATGCTAACCTCAGGTCATCAGCAGAACGGAGGGCGCGGGTAGGGTGGTTTACTGAAACAAGGGAGGAGATGTAGGGTGGTGCTGAGACATGGAGGGCTTTGTGGGTGAGGGTAATAAGTTTATACTGAATTCTGGAGTGGATGGGTAGCCAGTGTAATGACTGGCACAAGGTAGAGGCATCGGTGTAACGATTGGTGAGGAATATGATCCTGGCTGCAGCATTCAAGACAGTTTGGAGAGGGGAGAGTTTGGTAAGAGGGAGACCGATTAGAAGAGAGTTACAGTAGTCGAGACAAGAATGAATAAGAGAAACAGTAAGAATTTTTGCAGAGTCAAAAGTAAGGAAAGGTCGAATTCTAAAAATGTTTTTGAGGTGCAGATGACAAGAGCGAGCCAGTGATCGAATGTGGATGGCAAAGGAAAGCTCGGAGTCAAGTATGACCCCAAGATAGCGGTCATGTTGCTGGGGAGTAATAGTGGAACCACACACAGAAATGGCAGTGTCGGGTATAGGTACATTTGTAGAGGGAGGAAACACAAGGAGTTCAGTCTTTGACAGGTTCAGTTTCAGATATAGTTAGACACAGCGTTTCGACAATCGCCGGTGTTTTCTAGAAAGGCTGGCGTGATGTCAGGAGAAGAAGCGTATAATTGGGTGTCATCAGCATAGAGATGGTACTGGAAACCAAATCTGATTGTTTGACCAATAGGGGCAGTGTACAAGGAGAAGAGGAGGGGGCCTAGAACCGATCCTTGAGAGGAACCCCAACGGTAAGGGGAAGGTGAGAGGAGGAGGAACTGGCAAAAGATGCAGTAAATGTGCGGTCAGAGAGATAGGAGGAGAACCAGGAGAGAACGGTGTCCTTGGGGCCAATGGAACGGAGCATGGTGAGGAGGAGCTGATGATCCACAGTGTCGAATGCTGCAGAGAGATCCAAGAGAATTAGCATGGAGTAATGACCATTGGAGTAATATTTTAGTACCAAGACTGTCAAATAAGGTAAGATCAAGAAGATTAAAATGCGCAAAGTCTTTAGTAATCTTGTCTATGAAAGAAACAATATTCGTAGCCACAATTGATTGGAAATTACTAAAAATATGAATGCCCAGATATACCAAACTTTCCTTCTCTAGTTGAAATTTAGTCCTATACAGTACCTCCTTAATATCACTATGTAACACATTAAAGGGCAAGATTTTAGATTTATGTATATTGACTTTAAAAAAGGAGATTTTAGAAAATTGCTCCAAGACAGTCATCAGGGCCTCAATTGATTTAATCGGATGTGACATAGAAACAAAGAGGTTATCTGCAAAGAGAGTGAGTTTATGGGAACGCAGTCTGGTGTTTATTCCTGAAATGAGTGTTAGTCCTGATTGCTTCGGCAAGAGGCTCAATTGCCAATGCGAAGAACAGAGGAGAAAGTGGACACCCTTGCCTGGTGCCATTTGAGATATTAAAAGGCTTAGAAAAATGATTATATAGATTTTAGCGTTTGGCTCAGCATATAGGGAGAAAATGATGGACACAAATTTATTGTCGAATCCGAATTTAATGAAAACGGTTTTTGGATGTAACCAATTTAAACTGTCAAACGCCTTCTCTCCGTCTAGAGACAGGAACAGAGAAGGAACGCTTGAAGTCTTGATCAAGTGGAGTAAATTCGGAATTCTCCTGGTTCCATCAGGCGCCTGCCTGCCTGTAATTAACCTGACTTGGTCATTTGTTATTAATTGTGGTAGGGCATTTTTGAGACGATCCGCCATAATTTTAGAATAAATTTTTATGTCCCCATTGAAAAGGGAGATGGGCCTATCGGTGTAAATTTTTTTCTGACTCACTTTTCTCCTTGGGAAGCATTATTATTGTGGCCTCTAGCATATCTTTAGTGAAGGAGCCAATAGTGGATACATGGTCGAATAGATTTTTTAATTGCGGGGAAATAACTGTAGAATGTTTTGAAATATTAGTGAAACTGTTAGGACCAGAGGATTTTAGTGGTTTCAGCTTCTTGATAGTATTGGTAATCTCTTTAATGCTAATAGGATGGTTTAGTAGTCTTAAATTTGCTGGAGATTTAAACCGGCCAAAAAGGAATCAATCGCTAATTGGTCCTGAATTGGAGTTGAGGGGTCTTTTTTAAGTTATACAGCTCGCTAAAATATGCCGCAAAAACATCTGCATTGTCTTGCGAGTGAGATTTAACATTCCCTGATGGAGATTGAATCTTCTGCATTCGTCTGATTGCGCATTCTCTTTTTAACTTGTCCATCATATGTTTCGTTGGCTTGTTAGATGACGAATATTAAATAAATTTAGAAGCCCTAAGGCTACTTTCATACATGCTTTGTTTTGCAGCGCGTTTTTCCCGCAAAAAAACGCATGGAAAAACGCATACAAATGCTGCGTTTTTTTCAAGCATTTTTATGAACATGCATGAAAAAAAGCAGCGTTTTTAGTGCGTTTTTTCCAACATTAGTTGGCCCCTCACACTAACCGAAACCATGACTTTACTAACCCTGACCCTTAACCAAACCATACCATAACCCTGACCCTAACCCTTAACCAAACCATACTAACCCTAACCCTTAACCAAACCCTACTAACCCAAACCCTAACCCTTAACCAAATCATACTAACCCTAACCCTAAACCCCCTTAACTAACCCTAACTCTAACCCAAACCCCTAATTTCCATTGTCTAACTAATGGTCAACAAAAAAACGCATACATGAGCATGCCAATGCGCACCCATAGACTTATAATGGGTGTCTTGCTTTAAAAAAACATTGCGTGCACATGCGTTTTTTTGAGGCAAGTCGGACGCCCAAAAAAATGCAACAGGATGCATTTTGTGTGCCCGAGCGCACACCACAAAAAAACGCATGCTCGTAAAAACGCATACAAACGCATGTGTATGCGCACATAAGCGCATCCCATGCAAAATATAGGGGAAAAAAAGCATGCGTTTTTTAGCGCTAAAATACAGCGCAAAAAAATGCAAGTGTGAAACCAGCCTAAGAGCTGAATCATATTCGGTCAGGATCTGTGAGCTATTTCTAGAGGAAGGGCGTGGGATGGGGTAGCTAGACTGCTCTGTTGCTCTTCTTTGGATTTTATTTGTAATTGTAGCGTGGTTATTTTTTCTCTCCTTTCCTTTTTGTATCTTGAAGAGAGCTGCATTAAACAACCATGAACAGCAGCCTTATGCGCCTGCCATAAGGTACATGGAGTCATTTCCCCTAAAGAGTTTTCAATAATATAGTCACTAATGGTTTTTTCTATAATTTGTTTGTGTGGGAATTTTGAGCAGAGTTTGATTAACTTTCCAAAGAAAAGTATTCTGTGTTGAAGGCCCTACATTAAATTTTGCCATGAGGACTTGTTCAAAATTTCCACCTTTCTGAATCTGGACAATGAAAAGATATTAATAAGAAAAAGGTCAATTCTTGATGCGGAATTGTGTATGTCGGAGTAATGTGTGTCCTCCCGAAATGATGAATTCGAGGCATCTGAAGATGTCAAATAGCTCATTTTTCATTAGCCAATTATTCAAGAAGGAAGATGAGTCGTGCTGGGGAGGACGAGTCCATATATCAGGCACAATATTGAAATCACCTACCAGCATCAATTCCCCTTTCTTAACTTTGTCAATTTTTTGAATTTAGTTATTAGAAAAAGGGAATTTCTTTTTATTAGGGGCGTAAATGTTGACTATTGTAAACAATTAGCCATTGATTGTACATGCAAGAATGTGGTGTCGACATCTAGTATCGGCCTCCTCACTAATCAGTTGGAATGATATTCTGTTGCTGATAATGATTATGCACCACCTTTTTTTTTTTTTTTTTTTTTTTCTTCTTCTCACCCAATGCTTTAAAAATGGCTGGGACCCTAGGAGGTAGCGACCATGCTATTTTAGAATTTTGGATAACTAGAGGAGGAAGACCTGTGAAGACTCAGACGTCAAGGTTAGATTTCAGAAAGGCAGATTTTAAGGGATTCAGAAAGAGAATTGGAGGGATCCAATGGCTGGATATCCTTAAAGACAAAAATTTCCAGGAAGGATGGGAAATCTTGAAAAATGAAATTCTCAAAGCACAATTGTTAACAATTCCGAAAAGAGGGAAGAATAGGAAGCATTTAAGGAAACCAGGATGGATGAACACAGAACTTAAGCACATGCTAAAAAGGAAGAAAAAAATGTTTATAAAATGGAAAGAGGGAGGCATATCTAAAGAAGAATATAATGCTGTCTGCAGAACCTGCAGGGCACAAATCATATTAGCTAAAGCTGAAAATGAATTGAGGCTTGCAAGAGATGTCAAAAGCAATAATAAAGGATTTTAGGGATATGTCAAAAGTAAAAGAAAAGTCAAAGATGCTATAGGATTTTTACAGGATGAAAATGATGAAATGGTAAGACAGGATGTTGAGAAGGCCAAACTTTTAAATTCCCATTTTGCATCTGTTTTCTCTCAGAAAGGAAACATAACATCAACTGTTCTTCACTGTCCTATTAAGGGTATAGAAGAATCCAGGATATCTATAAACAGAAAGATAGTGAGGAAACACTTAGCTAACCTAAATGAATTCAAGTCTCCAGGTCCAGATGAATTGCACCCCAGAGTACTGAAGGAGATAGCAGAAGAAATTTTTGAACCCCTCTCCATAATCTTTGAAAATTCTTGGAGAACAGGAGAAGTCCCAGAAGACTGGAGAAGAGCAAATGTTGTTGCTATCTTCAAAAAGGGGAAGAAGGTGGACCCAGGCAACTATAGGCCGGTGAGTCTGACTTCTATACCAGGAAAGATCTTTGAACAAATTATTAAACAACATGTATGTCAGTACCTGGATAAGAATGAAGTGATTAAACAGAGTCAGCATGGGTTTGTAACTAATAAGTCATGTCAGACTAACTTAATTTCCTTCTATGACGGAATCACTGATTGGGTGGATCAAGGAAATGCTTTAGAAATAGTATATCTTGACTTCAGCAAAGCATTTGACAAAGTATCTCATACAATCCTTATTGAAAAAATGACTAAGTATGGAATGGACAAGGCAACTGTTAGGTGGATTCATAACTGGCTTAGTGATCGGACCCAAAGAGTGGTCGTAAATGGCTGCACATCCAGTTGGAAGAATGTCTCAAGTGGGGTACCACAGGGCTCTGTCCTGGGCCCTGTATTGTTCAACATCTTTATCAACGATTTAGATGAAGGAATTGCGGGTAAACTGATTAAATTTGCTGATGACACAAAGCAAGGAGGGATAGATACTACTAGAGAAGAGAGAGAGAGGATTCAGAAAGATATAAATAAACTGGAGAAGTGGGCAGCAACTAACAGAATGGTTTTTAACAGGGAAAAATGCAAAGTACTACATCTGGGCAATAAAAATGAAAAAAGCATATACAGAATGGGAGGAATAGGGCTAAGCAACAGCACATGTGAAAAAGACTTGGGTATACTAATAGATCACAGACTGAATATGAGTCAACAGTGTGATGCTGCAGCAAAAAAGGCAAATGCAATTCTAGGATGTATTAACAGAAGCATACAGTCTAGATCACGTGAAGTCATTATTTCCCTCTACTCCTCTTTGGTCAGACCTCATCTGGAATACTGTGTCCAGTTTTGGGCACCACATTTTATAAAAGACATCAACAAACTGGAGCAAGTTCAGAAAAGAGCGACCAGATTGGTGATCGGTCTGCAAACCCTGTCTTATGAGGAAAGGTTGCAGAATTTGGGAATGTTTAGTTTGCAAAAGAGAAGACTGAGAGGAGACTTAATAGCTGTCTACAAATATCTAAAGGGCTGTCACATTATAGAAGGATCAACTTTATTCTCATTTGCACAAGGAAAGACTAGAAGCAATGGGATGAAACTGAATGGGAGGAGACACAGATTAGATATTAGAAAAACCTTTTTGACAGAGTGATCAATGAGTGGAACAAGCTGCCACGAGAAGTGGTGAGTTCTCCTTCAATGGAAGTCTTCAAACAGAGGCTGGACAGACATCTGACTGGGATGATTTAGCGAATCCTGCTTTGAGCAGGGGGTTGGACCAGATGGCCCAGGAGGTCCCTTCCAACTCTACGATTCTATGAAAATGTGAGGGTATTGTTTGTGCTTGAAAGTGGGGTGGTTGTCTCTCGCCAACTTTACCTCCTGTAGATATGCCACGTCAGTTTGATATAGCTTGATTTCTTTCCATGTTGTGTATCTTTTATAAGGGCTTTTAAGGCCTCTGACGTCATATGAGAGGATATTGATATCCATTTGTTCCCACCCTAGAGCACAAACCAAGGTACGTAGTCTGGGGAAATATGTAATACAAGAAAAACGAACAAAGAAAGAACAAAAAAGAAAAAATGAATACAAATTAATGGAGTTCTCTTGAAGGAAACCCAACAGTTGTGGTTTCTCTTCTGAGTTTGGGGGTAAAAAAAATGTGGCAAATGTCCTACATGACCAGCCAAGGTCTATAAAAATGCGCTATAATATTACAATACGCTAGAAGTAGAACCAGTATCTCTAAGGAAGGAACCCTTAATATTATGTACATTCAACCCCTATCCCTAAGGTCTTAGTGAAGGAAGGCAATGAAATCCCGACCTTCATCGGTTCCAGGATGTTTCAGTCTGCTGTCGTTTCATTGGTCTTTTTGCTGCTTCGCCTCTTTTCGGCTGTGCCGAGTGGATGACTGCCTGTGTTGCGCTGATATTTGAAGGAATTTCGGTGTTGCTGGACTTTTTCCCCAAATCTCAGTCATGGGTATGACGTGTTGATAAAGGGGAGGATATTTCCCAAATGAATGGTTCAGCACCGCAACATGGTGTTCTCAGCTGTCTCTCCGGCTTACTGGCCAGTGTCTTCCCGATGTCTGTTTATCACCCTATGACAACTGCAGATAATCACATACTTGAAGACTCTTGGAGCTTGTCTGCTGGGCCGGCACAACAATTGAAAAATTTTAGAACATTTGTACCTCTTCTTCAAAATTTAAGGTCTTAAATAGGCACATACTTTTATTTTTTTTTTTGTCTATTTTAACCCCTTCACCCCCAAGGGTGGTTTGCACGTTCAAGACCAGGCCAATTTTTACAATTCTGACCACTGTACCTTTATGAGGTCATAACTCTGGAACGCTTCCATGGATCCCGGTGATTCTGACATTGTTTTCTCGTGACATATTGTACTTCATGTTAGTGGTAAAATTTCATTCAAATAACTTGCGTTTATTTGTGAAAAAAATGGAAATTTGGCAAAAATTTTGAAAATTTCGCAATTTTCCAACTTTGAATTTTTATGCCCTTAAATCACAGAGATACGGCACACAAAAAACTTGATATCTAACATTTCCCACATGTTTACTTTACATCAGCACGATTTTGGAACCAAAATTTTTTTTTGTTAGGAAGTTATAAGGGTTAAAAGTTGACCAGCGATTTCTCATTTTTACAACACCATTTTATTTTTAGGACCACATCACATTTGAAGCCACTTTGAGGGGTCTATATGATAGAAAATACCCAAAAGTGACACCATTCTAAAAACTGAACCTCTTAAGGTGCTCAAAACCACATTCAAGAAGTTTATTAACCCATTAGGTGCGTCACAGGAATTTTTTTGAATATTTAAAAAGAAATGAACATCTAACTTTTTTTCACAAAAAAAATACTTCAGGTTCAATTTTTTTTATTTTACCAAGGGTAACAGGAGAAATTGGACTGCAAAAGTTATTGTGCAATTTGTCCTGAGTACGCTGATACCTGACTTGTGGGGGGGAACGACTGTTTCGGCGCATGGCAGAGCTCAGAATGGAAGGAGCGCCGTTTGACTTTTTCAATGCAAAATTGGCTGGAATTCAGATCGGACGCCATGTCACGTTTGGAGAGTCCCTGATGTACCTAAACAGTGGAAACCCCCTACAAGTGACCCCATTTTGGAAACTAGACCCCCCAAGGAACTTATCTAGATATGTGGTGAGAACTTTGAACCCACAAGGGCTTTACAGAAGTTTATAACGTACAGCGGTACAATTAAAAAATTATATTTTTTCCACAAAAATGATCTTTTCACCCCAATTTTTATTTTCCCAAGGGTAACAGGACCCTAAAAGTTATTGTGCAATTTGTCCTGAGTACGCTGATACCCCACATGTGGGGGTAAACCACTATTTGGGCACATGGCAGAGCTCGGAAGGGAAGCAATGCCATTTGACGTTTTTGGCTGGAATTGAGATCGGACACCATGTCGCGTTTGGAAAACCCCTGATGTACCAAAACAGTGGAAATCCCCCACAAATGACACCATTTTGTAAACTAGACCCCCCAAGGAACTTATCTAGATGTGTGGTGAGCACTTTGAACCCCCCAGTGCTTCACAGAAGTTTATAACGCCCGGGCGTGAAAATAAAAAATTTGTATTTTTTCCACAAACATGATCTTTTAGTCACCATTTTTTTATTTTCCCAAGGGTACCAGGAGAAATTGGACCCCAAAAGTTGTTGTCCAATTTGTCCTGAGTATGCTGATACCCCATATGTGGGTGAAAACTACTGTATGGGCACACGTCGGGGCTCGGAAGGGAAGTAGTGACGTTTTGGTATGCAGACTTTGATGGAATGGTCTGCGAGTGTCATGTTGCCTTTGGAGAGCCCCTAATGTACCTAAACAGTGGAAACCCCCCACAAATGACCCCATTTTGAAAACTAGACCCACTAAGGAACTTATCTAGATGTGAGGTGAGCACTTTGAACCCCCAAGGGCTTCACAGAAGTTTATAATGCCAGGGCATGAAAATAAAAAAATCGTATTTTTTCCAGAAACATGATCAATTAGTCCCCAATTTTTTCATTTTCCCAAGGGTAACAGGAGAAATTGGACCCCAAAAGTTGTTGTCCAATTTGGCCTGAGTACGCTGACACCCCATATGTGGGAGAAAACTACTGTATGGACACACGTCGGGGCTCGGAAGGGAAGCAGTGACGTTTTGGAATGCAGACTTTGATGGAATGGTCTGCGGGTGTCATGTGCGTTTGGAGAGCCCCTGATGTACCTAAACTATTGAAACTCCCCACAAGTGACCCCATTTTGGACACTAGACCCCCCACGGAACTTATCTAGATGTGTGGTGAGCACTTTGAACCCCCAAGTGCTTCACAGAAGTTTATAACACTCGGACGTGAAAATAAAAAAATCATTTTTTTCCACAAAAATGATATTTTTGCCCCCAATTTTTTATTTTCCTAAGGGTAACAGGAGAAATTGGACCCCAAAAATTGTTTTGCAATTTGTCCTGAGTAGGCTGATACCCTACATGTGGGGGTAAAACACTGTTTGGGCGCATGGCAGAGCTTGGAAGGGAAGGAGCACCAGTTGACTTTTTCAACTCAGAATTGGCTGGAATTGAGATCAGACGCCATGTTGCATTTGGAGAGCCCCTGATGTGCCCAAACAGTGGAAACCCCCAATTATAACTCCAACCCTAACCCCAACACACCCCTAACCCTAGCCCTAACCCTAGCCCTAACCCTAGCCCTAACCCTAAGGCTGTGTGCACACGCTGCGGATTTTGCTGCGGTTCCGCAGCGGTTTTGGCTGCTGCGGACCCCAGTACCATGATTCCCTATGGGAATCAAAAACCGCAGTGCAGACGGTGCGGAATTTTCCACGCGGATTATTTGCGGTTTTCAATCCGCAGAAAGAATTGACATGTCAATTCTTTCTGCGGATTCTCCTGCGGTTTGCCATCTCCTCTAATGAGGAGATGAAAAACCGCAGGACAAAACCGCAGAGCAATCTGCAGGTAAAACCGCAGGTCTTTTGACCTGCGGTTTCACCTGCGGATTTTACAAAATCCGCGCGGATGAATCCGCACCTAATCCGCAGCGTGTGCACACAGCCTTACCCTAACGGGAAAATGGAGATAAATACTTTTTTTTTAGTTTTATTATTTTTCCCTAACTAAGGGGGTGATAACGGGGGGTTTGACTTACTATTTATGGCGGTTTTTATGTTTGGCGGCTGTCACACGCTAAAAGACGCTTTTTATTGTAAAATAGTTTTTGCATCACCACATTTTGAGAGCTATAATTTTTCCGTATTTTGACCCACTGAGTCATGTGAGGTCTTATTTTTTGCGGGACGAGTTGACGTTTTTATTGGTACCATTTTCGGGCACGTGACATTTTTTGATCGCTTTTTATTCCTATTTTTGGGACGCAGAATGAACAAAAACCAGCGTTTCATGAATTTCTTTTGGGGGGGTGCGTTTACACCGTTCCGCGTGCGGTAAAATCGATAAAGCGGTTTTATTCTTCGGGTCAGTACGGTTACAGCGATACCTCATTTAGGTCGTTTTTTTATGTTTTTGTCGGTTTTATGCAATGAAAACTATTTTATATAAAAAATTATTTTTGCATCGCTTTATTCTGCGAGCTATAACTTTTTTATTTTTTCGCTGATGATGCTGTGTGGCGGCTCGTTTTTTGCGGGACAAGATGACGTTTTCAGCGGTACCATGGATATTTATATGCGTCTTTTTGATCGCGCGTTATTACACTTTTTGTTTGGCGGTATGATAATAAATCATTATTTTTTGCTTCGTTTTTTATTTTTTAAGGGGTTCGCTAAAAGGGTTAACTAATGGGACAGTTTTATAGGGCAGGTCATTACGGACGCGGCGATACCTAATATGTGTACTTTTATTGTTTGGTTTTTTTTTATTATTTTCAAAAAATGAATTTATTGGGGAATATTTTTTTTTTTTTACTAATTTATTTGGCGATTTTTTTTTTTTTTTTTTTTTTTTACATTTATTTTTACATTTTTTTTAATTTTTTTTTTTACTTTATTACATAGTCCCAGGTGGGACATCACTGTCCTGTGACAGATCGCTGATCTGTCACATCACAGATCACTGTGACAGATCAGCAATCTGTCACAGGCATTGAAGCAGACTTCCTCTTGCCTGCGCTTTGCAGGCACTGAGGAAGCCAGCTTCTTCAGGTCCCCGAAGGCCCCCGTCGCCATCTTGGATTCGGGGGCCTGGAGGATAGGAGCCCCCCGAAGCAGCGCTGCACATTGCGCTGCCGTGGGGGGCTCAGGGAAGCACGGAGGGAGCCCCCTCCCTGCCGATGCTTCCCTTTAACTCCCGGTACACCGCGATCATGTTTGATCCGCGGTGTGCAAGGGGTTAACGTGTCGGGGGCGGTCCGTGACCGCCCCTGACACATAGTGCCAGGTGTCAGCTGTGATAATCAGCTGACACCCGGCCGCCATCAGCGGCGCTCACCACGTGGGCGCCGCTGATCGCGGTAGACGTACTATCCCGTCCATGGGCATAAGGGCCCGGGCCCCATGGACGGGATAGTACGTCTGATGTCAGGAAGGGGTTAAAAAGCAATTTTTCCTCTTTCCTGCTTTTTAGCCTGCTATTGACCCGCTGTATTTTATACATGGACAAACAGATTTTGTTTGGTTTTTTTTTTGGTTTTTTTTTTTTTTTTACAATTTTTTTTGTTTTTTTTTTACAAACTCATCCTGATTCTATTAGCAATCAATATTACGGGTGTGAGGAACATTTATTCTTGAGGGCTGAAATATGGACTATGGTCTATATACGCAGATTAGTCAATAGAAAGTATCACCTATACTTGGGTATCCGGTTACAGATTCGGGTGTGTACTAATGACGCATAGATGTCATTTTCCGTCATGTTGCAACATTTCCTCATTAAGTCACGTTCTATACCTTGGTCTGGACACTGGTCACTAGACAGACATGACGATTTCTTAGGCATCTCCGAGATCTCATTACAGCATTGTAAAAAAAAAAAAAAAAAAACTGATTTCCCGGTAGGATTGTGTTGTGTGTGAGGTTGTATGTATGGAGTGTTTGGATAGAATTCCTTGTTATTCTTATTGTGCTAATATTGATGTATTGATCTAAAGTCAAACATTCAACTAGCTTAAGTTGACGTTAATGACTTATTGATTCTAATTATTGCTATTGTTAATATATTCAATGTTAAAATAAATGGAAAATAAAGCCTTTTAAAAAAAAAAAAAAAAAAAAATTGCTGAGTTTGCACCTAAGATGAAACTGGTTTGTAAAACAGAGGGAAACCCTCTATTGTACCATCCACTTCAGTTAACATATGTGACCAACACAGCTCTAACTTTAAGGGCGCGGTCAGACGGCCATATTTATTGGAACAAGATAGAAACCCATTGCATGGTCTGACCGGCGGCTCTCCCAGCCCCGAGCGTGACAACTTTATGTATTTCTATGTAGCTGTCACCATCTGGTTAGGAGAGCCGCTAGCCAGTCTGTACGCTGCGGACCTATCCCGATTCATAAGATCATCTGACTGCCCACTAATTCTTTTTATCAGTTCTAATTTATACGGCAAATAGAAATGCTACAAGTATGGCCATGTTCTCCATAAATACTTATATATCTACCAAAATAACCAAGTGCAATCCCACAAATATCCAGATCCCAGTTGTAACCTTCTAAGCTTTGTCCCCATGTGGTGACAATACAGAGGATTTTCCACTGTTTCCTGCACTACCAACCTAGTACGTGAGATTGTAAGAAATCTCATGCGCACAACATTAAAAATTACTGCAGCATAAATTGACAGGAGCTGCGGGTTTGAGATCCGTATTATGTAAATTTTTGCTGCGGATATCAGTGCAAATATTACTCTTTGAAATCAGTGCAAATATTACTCTTTGAAATACATGGGGTAAAATCTTTGCAATGAGGCACATCTGCTGCGAGAGATCTGCAGAAAACACGTTCCTGGGAATGTTGCCTAATGGTCACACAAGTATTCAGCAATAGAATGCAAAAAAGAGTAACAAATGTTGTGTTGAGCATATTTTTCAGAATTCTCTATGCAGTCCAAAGTTGTATACTCGCTGGTAATGAGCATTCACAGATAGCATACAACTTTTGGTCTAGCTACAAGTGTCCATAATGTAGTGTCAAGCTGAAGCATTAAGATTTCCCTTCGCTGGAACTAAGGGGCCAAGGCTGGCCCCTGAAGAAGAACCCCTTAGTATTATCCCTCCTCTACCAAACGTTACAGCTGGTACAATGCAGTCAAGCAGGTAACGTTCTCCTGCCGTTCACCAGACCCAGACTTCCCAATCAGATGCCAGATAGACAAGTTTGATCCATTATTATGTAGAACATTTCCACTGCTCCAGAGTCCTGTGGCAGTAAGCCCGGGTTAGTAATGGAGAGGCGTCAATAAGACACCTATCCATTACTAACATAGTAGAAAAAGACAGCAGGATGGCACTCACCGTTCTCTTGAAATGATTCACTTTATTTCATGTTAATAAAGCACAGGCAATGGCACGGGAGAAATGCAAAAAGACGGACGATAGCCGTTTCGTGCACAATGCACTTCAACAGGTCCCTTTGATTGACTATCCATTACTAATCCTAGAGTTATTCAAGGGTTAAATAAACACACACAATAAGAACAAAGTAGTTTAATGAAAGAATACGCTACACAGTTTTAAAATCTTTATTATACTCCTAATCCCATATCGAAGCCACTGTTCTCCTGCAAAAAAAAAAAAACAATTAACAAACCAACGATATTACTAACCCGGGCTTAATGTCACCTTACAATAGAAAGGTGACATTAACCCCTTATTAACCTCACAAACATTAACCCCACTTGCCACCGCTACAGGGCAAAAGGGAAGAACCCGACAAAGCTCCAGAATAGGTGCATCTAATAGATGCGCTTTTTCTGGGCAGCTGCGGGCTGCTGTTTTTAGGCTGTGGGGGGCCAAGATCAATGGCCTCTTACCAGCCTGAGAATTGCAGCCCCCAGTCGTGAGTTTTGCCGGGTTGGTTCACAAACAGAGGGGGACCCCACGTCGGGTTTTCATTCATTCATTCTCTCCTGCTCACTGTTGCTGGCAGAGCAGGAGAGAAGAATGACAGCCGCATTCAGCACCAGCGGCTTACTGTAGCGCTTCTTCCCCGGCGGCCGGAACTGTTCTCTGTGTGCACGTGTTCAGCACGTTTTGCGGACCGTGTTCTTCCACAAACACTGACATGTCTCCGTGTTTTGCACACAGACACACAGTCCGTGAAAACACACTGAAATATGCATAGACCCATTCATTTGAATGGGTCTACATGTGTCAGTGTCTCCGGTACGTTGGGAAACTGTCACTACACGTACCGGAGACACTTACTTATGTGTGAAAGAGGCCTAATAGAAATAACTAGAAAGACAAAAATAAAACCTCTCAGGAAGAGTCTCAATCATTTTTTGAGCATTTCCTCTTAAAAAGAAAAAAAAAAACCTCTCATATCACTCATTGCGTAATAGAGTTAAAGCAAAAGCCCTCAAAGCGCCCCAAAAATGCACCAAGAAAAGCAACAAAAAACATTTACAAATTGCTTTAGGAAACATCTAATGAAAACACAAAAAAAGAAAGGAAGATTTCCATTTCAAGACCTTGTGAGAGGGAGACTGACTAAAGGATCCAAAGATTGAACACCAAGTCTCCACATGGTCTTAATTTCATAAATGATCTCATGTATTTGTTCTGAACATGGTGATGGGGCTCCTCCTAGGAGTCATTATTCTTATAGATTATTTATATAGCACCATTAATTCCGTAGTGCTGTAAATGAGAAGGGGTTACATACAAAGTTATAGATATCACTTACAGTAAACTAACAACGATGGACTTATACAGAGGGAAAAGGCCCCTGCCCTTGCAGGCTTACATTCTACAAATAGATGATATTTCCTTTTATGTGCTTTGAATAAGGATTACATTTCTTTTCAAAATTCACAGGAGATTTTCTGCTGACTTTATGTTTTTAAAGTTGTCTACATAAAGTTCTAATTTTTCTTGTCTACTGCTGACAACGGAAACCTTCCTTCCTTGGTGCTACATTTAGTCACTGCCTTTCCAAGGCTTCCAAGCCACACCTAGTATAATGTCAAGCTCCCTAATCCAACCTGCTTTTTATCCCTAATTGAGCGTAATACGCAAATCACATGTTTTGTGTCACAAAGTACTTGTCAAAACACCTAACACTTGTCTGGAATTTTTCACATGGACAAAGTGGCAACCCTAGCCAGGACCTTATGATCTTATAATTGAGACTTTTGGGTGATGTCAAATTTTCATAATTATTTCAAGGGAATATTCAGCGCCTCTGATTTGTATCGGGGGTGATGGAAGGATTGCATTATTAGCGATATGAAATTACTTGTATTGAATGGTCATTTTAAATCTCAGAGAGACAGGAGAGTCTTGGAGTTTAAACTCATGACAACCTTTGACACACTCAGAGCAGGAATGAGTGTGTCGCATGGATTTATGTCTTTTTACATCAATTAAGGAATTTGTTCCTTTGACCTTTTGGGGCTTCACAACACAGGACCAGACCGCAATCAGAGGGCAATAAAACTTTCAAGCTCCTTATCTATGAACTGTTCCAATATTTATGGCCTGAACTGTTTATCACTCTCCCATAATGACAGTTCTGCTTCACGTCACTTGTCTTTATCTATTGCATTATTTCTCTGTTGTGTTGTGCATAAATGTTTCTTGAGGTTTTGTATTAGTCTAGCCTGATGAAGAGACCTGAGTAGTCTCAATAGTTTGCAATTTGTTACCATCTTTTCAGTTAGCCATTAACAAGTATCAACCACCGAGGACTCTCAATTCTGAATTTTTTTATTAACTTGGTAACAGTTGGCCACTTGCTAGGCCTTGTGTGTGGCTGGTAGGTACTGTGTATTTGTCCTATTGATCTGAATAGAATCTGCATACCAAACTGAACCATGCCACATCAGTAGTGCCTCTTACCTCATGATGGAAAAGTAAGAAACATGTGGTAACCCCTTTAATGGTGCTCTGCCAGCACAGAATGACTGTTCAAACTAAGTCCCACCACCTGGTGCTTCTCTGCAGAGGCACGGTGGCTCAGTGGATAGCACTGTAGCCTTGCAGCGCTGGGGTCCTGGGTTCAAATCCCACCAAGGACAACATCTGCAAGGAGTTTGTATGTTCTCCCTGTGTTTGCGTTGGTTTCCTCCAGGTTCTCCGGCTTCCTCCCACATTCCAAAGGCACACTGATAGGGAATCCAGATTGTGAGCCCCATTAGGGACAGTGATGATAATGTGTGCAAGCTGTAAAGCGCTGCGGAGTATGTTGACGCTACATAAAAATCAAGATTATTATAATACACCTTTCCATCTGCTTGTTTTCCCTCTATCTACATCCATTCTTCTTTGACAGCTCTGGCTTCATAGGGCCAGAGGAGGACAGAAATAGGGGGAAGCCAAGCAAGTAGGAAGGGGAATATAAATGATTGGCCCCAACATGGAGCACCAAGCTCCTATACTTGGTTTGCACAGTCCTTCTGTACTGACAGAATGTCTTTAAAGGGGAACCGGTCACCTGTTTTGGCTGCTTTAAGATGCGGCCACTGCCTTTCAGGGCTTATCTACAGTATTCTATAATGCTGTAGATAAGCCCCCGGTCTGACCTGAAACATAAGTTTTATAATACTCACCTAGGGGGAGGTGGTCCGGTCCGATGGGTGTAGCATGGCCGGCGCCTCTCATCTTTTTGCGACGTCGCCCTCTTGCTTGCTTCCTCGCTCCCGGCGTCGCACTTCTGCGCAGGCTTAGGCTGGTTTCAGACTTGCATTCAGGAAGGCGGCGGATGGCTGCCTACTTCCTGCTTTCTTCCTCCGTGAAGCTCCGCCTACTTCTGGAAATGCAAAATTTTGCATTTCCCTGCGGTCACCGCGCATGTCAAATCGCCACATGCGGACGCATCTGCATACAACGCTTGTCCCTGTGTACCCAATGTTAAAGATAGGTACACAGGGAAACGCTGGACGCATACAGAAGTAGGCGAAGCTTCAGGGAGGAAGAAAGGCGAAAGTAGGCTGCCATGCTGGGGAGCCATGAGGCAAGCAGGAGGACTGCATCGCAAGAAGATGGGAGCCGCCGGACGCGCGACACTCACCGGACTACATCGGACAGCCCTGAAAGACAGGTGCACTTTAAGGAGGACTCTGCCTGCTACTGCCACTAATGCCATTTACCTGAATAAGTCTGATTTGCAGTCCCTGGACTTATCAAATATTAATAACTCATCCTAGCTCATGACCTATGTATTCAACCAGGGATCCATCCATTAAGGAATTTCCAGAGGTCCTGAAGCACTTCCCATAAGCATTTCCTAGATGACCTGCGACCATGTATTAGCTGTTGCGCCACACCCTATCATGGTTACTCACAGGTCAGGTGCTGACTATATTTACTACAGAACGGACTCTCATTTATTTCGTCGTACGGGGGCGGATGTCTGAGGCTAATGAGTCTTCGCTTATCATTTCCAATAGGTAGGGGCAATGTTCATTCTTGTGAAAGCTGCAATCACATCGTCATCACTTCTCATCTTGGAAACGGTGCAATATTCCAAACTAGTGGGCACAAAACCTTCCACTATGTGCACATTACATGTATTTAAAAAAAAGGTTTATTCCGTTTTACACTGACCTCCAGGGCTGAAGTTCAGCCCTGGCATTTGAGAGCACACAGGGCCACCCGGTGAATGGGAAATATTCTCGTGCACTTGTGGGTTATGGTTGATTTGGGTATGTGTCACATTGTTTAAATAAAAATTGCTGCGAACTGCACTTTATCATGGACAGACAAAACTGAATTCACATAATTTAACATAATCCAACATAGCAATGAACATAGTACTTTTTCCTATCTAGAAAAAAGAACGTTCATAATGGCATAAACAAAAGGGCAACTCCCTTGGAAATATATAGACCTACATAGAAGACGGAGTATGACGCCATGAAATCAATAAAAATAATTGATTATAATGTCAAAAATTATTCGCTCTTTATTAATACAGGTGCATAAAAAGTGTACATTACAAAATACAATCATATGATCAGATGTCGGATATGACACTACGAAAAAGAGGGGATGGATACACCGTACATGTATGGTAAATGCAATAGTACAAAAAATGAGGTTACAAAGCCCCAAAGAAATGCATGAAAACTGGTACCCATGCTAAAGAGTCTCACACTTAACCGTCTAGTGTTGCTATCAAAGTGAAGTGCATAGCACAAAGCATGGGGAATTCATACAAAAGCTTTCCTGTAAAGTGCTATGTGCAAAAAAAGCATGGGGGAATTTGTAGAAAGGTGATCATGCTTACCCATAAAAAAAAGTGCATGTGCGTAGCGTCCAGCCCAAAAACCCCTACGCACGTTTCGCGCTAGGCTTCATCGGGGGGCATGTGTGGTACTGCTAGAGGTGCGGGGTATAAATGACTGAGAACCAGGTGTCCAAAATTAGCATCACTGCGGGAGGAAGTGAGCGCATGAGAGGTGGGCCCCGATCGCGGCGCGTCACATCCGGCCGTCATTACTTGTGGGAGGGACAGGGAGAGGTACAACTCTCCTGACGTCATTGTCCCTCCCCAGGCAGAGCTGACGCCTTCCGAGACGCCCACTGACCACGGGACCAGCCGCGCATGCGCAACCACGCAGCGGCCATTTTAAGTACTGGCCAGAGGAAGGGGCAAGTGGAAATAGGAGCGCGGAACAAGCGCATAAAGCTCGATATAGAAAAATGGAATCACAAAAGTGTCTAAGCAAATTATTTGTATAGATAATGTCTGGTAGTGATTATAGCACCCTTTTGTTCTTTCAATATAATGTCATCATCATTAAATAGGGACACAGCCCACTTAAGATTAATCATAATAGTCAATCTATCGTAGATCATAGTGTCTAAAGAGTGCGATATATCATGCCGTCTTAACAAGATATCAAAATCTCATTTAGTGTATTATAAAACTAAACAAAAATTTTTTTTACGACACTGAGATAATTTATAAAAGCAAAAAGATACAAATGTAGAAATATAATTCCAAAATCTACATAGAGAACAGAAAAAATGACAATAGCATATCCTGTGCGCAAAAATGTAAGGTTCCACGTGATTGATTACACAGGTCAACGAAAAAAATTTTTTTTTCTGGTGTCCAAAATATTTTAATGAATTTGGGGTATTTTTGGGGTGCTGATTCTGAATATGTCATCAGTTTTGCCAGATTGGCTCAAGTTTTTGAGATTTTTGGTATCTTATTTATAGCACTTGTTGGTAAATGCGACGCATCATCTCATTAATTTCTTTGGATTAGTACTTGAACTGAGCAGTTCTCAATATAGTTTTGTGTTAATTAGTGTTCTAAAAGTTTGTTCATAGCTTGATTTTTGCACTAACTTTATGTTGTTGTCTGTTTTCCAGTGAAAAGCATGAACTCATCATGAAGAAGTTGTCTTAACGATCCAGACTCATTCTGTTACATTTGTGGTGAATATACACTGCCAAAACATAGAAGAAACATAACACACTTCGTAAAAAAAGTGTATTTTGCCTATTTTGGGGTTATGCTTGGGGACCAAGACAAGTTTTGGGCACCACACATAGTGTGCAAAGCATGTATCGAATTATTACGAAAATGGAGCAAAGGACAAAGAAAAAGCTTCAAATTTGGTGTTCCAATGGTGTGGAGAGAGCCAAAAAATCATCATGATGACTGTTATTTCTGTGCAGTGCAAGTGCAAGGATTCAATAAGCATAAGAAACGAAAATGGGAGTAACATGGAATCTGCAAGAAGGCCTGTCCCTCATTGTGAAGATGTGCCTGTACCTGTGTTTACCATAAATAACAGTCATCATGATGATTTTTTGGCTCTCTCCACACCATTGGAACACCAAATTTGAAGCTTTTTCTTTGTCCTTTGCTCCATTTTCGTAATAATTCGATACATGCTTTGCACACTATGTGTGGTGCCCAAAACTTGTCTTGGTCCCCAAGCATAACCCCAAAATAGGCAAAATACACTTTTTTTACGAAGTCTGTTATGTTTCTTCTATGTTTTGGCAGTGTGTATTCACCACAAATGTAACAGAATGAGTCTGGATCGTTAAGACAACTTCTTCATGATGAGTTCATGCTTTTCACTGGAAAACAGACAACAACATAAAGTTAGTGCAAAAATCAAGCTATGAACAAACTTTTAGAACACTAATTAACACAAAACTATATTGAGAACTGCTCAGTTCAAGTACTAATCCAAAGAAATTAATGAGATGATGCGTCGCATTTACCAACAAGTGCTATAAATAAGATACCAAAAATCTCAAAAACTTGAGCCAATCTGGCAAAACTGATGACATATTCAGAATCAGCACCCCAAAAATACCCTAAATTCGATGAAATATCTTTGGCACCAAAAATGCTGTTGACCAGTGTTATCCACCATTTCCTCCAAAATTCCAGATGAACTTGATAAGGACATACGGTCAAAAGTAACCCCGCATAAAGCATCCAATAGCTCATACTGACTGTACACTGAGGAAGGATGAATAAAAACAACTAAAAACAAGAACAAAAACAATTTATACACAAAAGTGTATATAATAGCCAGAAGGACATATTAATACTAAAGAAAGGGGGCAAAAGATAACTTTTCATTGAGTCTGTAAGGTGTCATAGAACCCAAAGTGACTATCCATCGGCACTCAAGCTGGGCTAAGATCTTCTTATAGTCCCCACCCCTGGTCCCCAAATGTACTCGATCGATCCCCTTGACTTTAAATGTCCGTGGATCACAATTATGGACTTGCTTGAAGTGCCGAGGGATAGTCTTCAATGTTGTAACATCCAAAGTCTCCTTAGCCGCCCTTATATCCCTAACATGTTCCCTAACTCTAGTACGGAGCTCCCTAGAGGTGAGGCCCACGTAGATCAGGTTGCATCCACATACAGCATAGTAAACCACATATGTGGTGCTGCAGGAAATGTAATTTGTAATATGGTATTCCATACTACCATCAGCCGCCTTAAAGGTGGTTGCCCTAACGATATTTTGGCAGGCCACACATGAGCCACATGGGTAACACCCCCACCTCTGGGGCCTAGCACCGAAAGGGTTAGTAGGTTTAGCCACATAATGACTTCTCACAAGGAAGTCTTTCAAATTCCTTCCCCTTCTAGCAGTCAAGAGGGGTCTATCAGGTAGAATTCCCTTTAATGTCATGTCTGTTTGTAAGACAGACCAGTGTTTTCCCATGATCTCTCTAATCCTGTGCCACTGATTATTGTAAGTCATAATGCACCTCAGTGGTTGTTCTCTAGATGTATTGGCACGCTGTTTAGAGTCAAGGAGTTGTTGGGGGGTCCTCCTGGCACGAGAATAGCCCGACTTAATGTTTCTCATACTATATCCACAATCTCTGAACCGCTGGGCAAGGTCCCGAGCCTGATCCTCAAAGATCCCAACAGTGGAGCATATTCGCTTCATTCTCAAAAACTGACCCACAGGAATGGCTCGAATGGTTGAAACATTGTGGGCAGATGATGCATGTAGTAAGGAGTTGACAGACGTGTCCTTCCGAAATACATCAGTTTGAATTGCACCATCCCCACATAGTTTGATCTTAATATCCAAAAAATCAATCTCACCCGCCGCCACCCTGTGGGTCAGTTTAATGTTACGACAATTTTGATTTAAACCACAGATGAAATCGAGGAGGCCAGACTCGGTCCCCTGCCAAATTATAAAGACATCGTCGATATAGCGATACCAGCACTGCACATGGGACGCAGCACATGCACCATCTCCGAAAACCTCCCGCTCCCAGTATCCCAGGAAGAGGTTAGCGTAAGATGGCGCACAGGCCGCGCCCATTGCAGTGCCGCGTCGCTGCAGATAGAATTTGTCTTTAAAGGTGAAATAATTGTGAGTTAAAATAAACTCGAGCAGTTCTAGGATCAGTGATCGTAGAGCTGGGTCTAAATTACTCATGCCAAGGAAGAACCCCACAGCTTCCAATCCATCTCTATGTCCAATGCATGTATACAGGGACTCTACGTCAATCGTAGCAAACAGCATGTCTGATTCAAGATGGAGACCATCTAATTTCTTCAGGACGTCCGTAGTGTCCCTGACATAGGAGGGCAGCGTCTCCACTAAAGGATGAAGGTAATATTCAATAAACTTAATAATGGGATCGCAAAGCCCTCCCATGCCAGAGACAATCGGACGTCCAGGGGGATCCACTGGATCCTTATGTATCTTCGGCAGAAGATAGAAGGTGGGAACGACCGGATTCTTGACTGATAATCCGTCAAAAATCTTTTTAGGAATAATACCCTGGTTAAGGGCAAGGTCCAAAATATCATAAATGGCTGCACTGAAGGAACTAGTGGGATTATGTGGGAGGATAACATACGACTCACGATCTCTCAGCTGCCGAAAGGCTTCTTTTTCGTACTTTGATGTTGGCCAAATGACCACATTCCCCCCTTTATCCGCTGATTTTATAACAATATCCTTTAAGGATTTAAGCTCTTTTAGGGCAACTCTATGGGCCCTTGTCAAGTTATCCCCCTTGTGTGTCCTTGTCAAAGTTTTTATATCCTCAACTACCAATTTATTGAAGATCTCAATCGATGGACAGAGGGGAAAAAGGGGGGAATGTGGTGGACTTCGGCACAACAGAAGTAGGAAAAATACCTGAGGGGTTGAGTGATCCCTCCTGTTCTAATTCCTCCAATATGCCCAAAGCTTCCTGTTCCGCCGACGAACATAAGGTGGTACTATCAACCGATTTCGTGTGAAGTTTGCGTAGTAAGACTTTTCTTAGGAATAATTGTATGTCCTTCATGGCTGAAAAAAAGTTAAAATCATTAGTAGGAACAAAATTCAGACCCAGACTCAAAACCTCAAGTTGGTTTTTAGTCAAAGAATTATTATTATTATTAAAGAATGGGTGGAAAGGTTAATTACCTCTAAGGCATTCCCAGATTTAGTTTTTTTCTCCAGTGATTGAGGTGGGGTCATTTTACGTTTATTAGAGGATTTACCCCTAAAGTGCCCTTGTCTTCCCATAGCAAATCTCTCTTGATGAATATTAACACGATGGCCACTACTTTGTGGCTCCTCGTCCATAGACGAGGCTGACGAGAATGAATTGTGATGAGTTCTGGGCATAGATTGAACTGGCATTTGTTTCTTTCTCCATCGATATACCTGATTGTTCTAATCTAACTGATCCCGCTGATACTTTTTAGTTTTTGAAGCCACAATCTCCTTCTCCCACTTTGAAAAATCATTTTCAAGCTGTTTTAATAATTGTGAAGATTCTTCTGTGGAAAGTGTGCTATTAAGGGATTCCTGCAGATTATTGATCTCCAATTCAATTTCTTGAAGGGAGGATGTATTGGATTTTATGAGTAACCACATATATCCCTGTGAACAGCCCGAGGACAATTCCTCCCACTGTTTTTTCAATGCTTCATCTTCAATAGTAAAAGAAGGAAAGACTTGTACACGGAGGCCTCTTGGAATCAGGCCCTTATCCAAGTATCTTTCTAGGAATGCCTTATTCCACCACAAACGTATTTTCTTATTACATAGGTATTTGAGTCTAGATACTGATTCATCCGTTACTCTTGTATTTAAAACCACACTAGTGTCATCACCAAAAACCTGATCAAGTTTAGAAAGCCACGTCTTTTCACGTGCCTTGTAATCCATGCTGCTGGATGAAGCTGTGAATACACACAGAAAAATAGACAATTTAACAAAATCCAACATAGCAATGAACATAGTACTTTTTCCTATCTAGAAAAAAGAACGTTCATAATGGCATAAACAAAAGGGCAACTCCCTTGGAAATATATAGACCTACATAGAAGACGGAGTATGACGCCATGAAATCAATAAAAATAATTGATTATAATGTCAAAAATTATTCGCTCTTTATTAATACAGGTGCATAAAAAGTGTACATTACAAAATACAATCATATGATCAGATGTCGGATATGACACTACGAAAAATGAAGCGAATATGCTCCACTGATGGGATCTTTGAGGATCAGGCTCGGGACCTTGCCCAGCGGTTCAGAGATCGTGGATATAGTATGAGAAACATTAAGTCGGGCTATTCTCGTGCCAGGAGGACCCCCCGCCAACAACTCCTTGACTCTAAACAGCGCGCCAATACATCTAGAGAAGAACCACTGAGGTGCATTATGACTTACAATAATCAGTGGCACAGGATTAGAGAGATCATGGGAAAACACTGGTCTGTCTTACAAACAGACATGACATTAAAGGGAATTCTACCTGATAGACCCCTCTTGACTGCTAGAAGGGGAAGGAATTTGAAAGACTTTCTTGTGAGAAGTCATTATGTGGCTAAACCTACTAACCCTTTCGGTGCTAGGCCCCAGAGGTGGGGGTGTTACCCATGTGGCTCATGTGTGGCCTGCCAAAATATCGTTAGGGCAACCACCTTTAAGGCGGCTGATGGTAGTATGGAATACCATATTACAAATTACATTTCCTGCAGCACCACATATGTGGTTTACTATGCTGTATGTGGATGCAACCTGATCTACGTGGGCCTCACCTCTAGGGAGCTCCGTACTAGAGTTAGGGAACATGTTAGGGATATAAGGGCGGCTAAGGAGACTTTGGATGTTACAACATTGAAGACTATCCCTCGGCACTTCAAGCAAGTCCATAATTGTGATCCACGGACATTTAAAGTCAAGGGGATCGATCGAGTACATTTGGGGACCAGGGGTGGGGACTATAAGAAGATCTTAGCCCAGCTTGAGTGCCGATGGATAGTCACTTTGGGTTCTATGACACCTTACGGACTCAATGAAAAGTTATCTTTTGCCCCCTTTCTTTAGTATTAATATGTCCTTCTGGCTATTATATACACTTTTGTGTATAAATTGTTTTTGTTCTTGTTTTTAGTTGTTTTTATTCATCCTTCCTCAGTGTACAGTTAGTATGAGCTATTGGATGCTTTATGCGGGGTTACTTTTGACCGTATGTCCTTATCAAGTTCATCTGGAATTTTGGAGGAAATGGTGGATAATCAATCACGTGGAACCTTACTTTTTTGCGCACAGGATATGCTATTGTCATTTTTTCTGTTCTCTATGTAGATTTTGGAATTATATTTCTACATTTGTATCTTTTTGCTTTTATAAATTATCTCAGTGTCGTTAAAAAATTTTTTGTTTAGTTTTATAATACACTAAATGAGATTTTGATAGCTTGTTAAGACGGCATGATATATCGCACTCTTTAGACACTATGATCTACGATAGATTGACTATTATGATTAATCTTAAGTGGGCTGTGTCCCTATTTAATGATGATGACATTATATTGAAAGAACAAAAGGGTGCTATAATCACTACCAGACATTATCTATACAAATAGTTTGCTTAGACACTTTTGTGATTCCATTTTTCTATATCGAGCTTTATGCGCTTGTTCCGCGCTCCTCTTTCCACTTGCCCCTTCCTCTGGCCAGTACTTAAAATGGCCGCTGCGTGGTTGCGCATGCGCGGCTGGTCCCGTGGTCAGTGGGCGTCTCGGAAGGCGTCAGCTCTGCCTGGGGAGGGACAATGACGTCAGGAGAGTTGTACCTCTCCCTGTCCCTCCCACAGGTAATGACGGCCGGATGTGACGCGCCGCGATCGGGGCCCGCCTCTCATGCGCTCACTTCCTCCCGCAGTGATGCTAATTTTGGACACCTGGTTCTCAGTCATTTATACCCCGCACCTCTAGCAGTACCACACATGCCCCCCGATGAAGCCTAGTGCGAAACGTGCGTAGGGGTTTTGGGGCTGGACGCTACGCACATGCACTTTTTTTATGGGTAAGCATGATCACCTTTCTACAAATTCCCCCATGCTTTTTTTGCACATAGCACTTTACAGGAAAGCTTTTGTATGAATTCCACATGCTTTGTGCTATGCACTTCACTTTGATAGCAACACTAGACGGTTAAGTGTGAGACTCTTTAGCATGGGTACCAGTTTTCATGCATTTCTTTGGGGCTTTGTAACCTCATTTTTTGTACTATTGCATTTACCATACATGTGCGGTGTATCCATCCCCTCTTTTTCGTAGTGTCATATCCGACATCTGATCATATGATTGTATTTTGTAATGTACACTTTTTATGCACCTGTATTAATAAAGAGCGAATAATTTTTGACATTATAATCAATTATTTTTATTGATTTCATGGCGTCATACTCCGTCTTCTATGTAGGTCTATATGAATTCACATAATGTAGAATATACATTTCCCTCCAGGAAAATGTTAATATCTTTCAACATTTTGGACGGACGTATTTGTAATAAAGAGCTTTGTGATCCCAAAAACGCAATGTTTGATAGTACCAGAAAAGTGTGTGAGATGTCTGAAATCTCATGGAAAAGCAGCCTATTTTTTTTCCTTGCAGATTTGATGCAATTTCATGTCTGCGCCGTCAATGCTTTCAACATTTTTCATTCATGCTAAATAATAGGAAAAAAGTGCAACAATATCAAGGTGATTTTCCTGCCAAGAGACCCATTTTTGGTGTAGAAATGTCTGTCTGCAAAGAGAACTTGTCCGCAAGTAAAGACCGGTCTGTAATGGCGCCGTAAAACTGATTACATTGATATCTTTGGTGCAGAAGTCCTCTTTGTTCTTCCTCTGTAATCACCATGTGAAGGTTCCTACTAATGAGATTTCGGTGCACGGGGGTCAGACTGTTTAGTCAGTTTTCCACAGACTTCATTGTTTAAAAAAAAACGGATCCAGTTGACACCATTTTTTAGCCGTACAAAACAGTTGTATCTGCACCACTTTCTTGTTAGATCGGATCCAGCAGCACTAATCCGCTAACTGAAGATACTGCACATGTGAACAGAGCCTTACTTTAGGGAGTCTCGCTTTTTCAGTCCTTGGACCATTATGGTCGTATCTCCTCACTGTTTGGACTCGTGAGCTCATTCTAGAGGTCATTAGACTCCATCTTTTCTAAAAGAATGGTTACAATAGTCTATACATGACTACAGAACAGTGGAAGGGCTGGGAATTCTGGTTACAAGTAAAGCTGAGCAGCAGCACTCCATGTCAGGCAGCAGCTGCAAAAGCAAACAAGATTTTAGGGTGTATAAAAAGAGAAAATCCTGTGATCAAAATGTATTGTTTATTACCCCTCTATATACGCCTTGTAAGGCCACATCTTGAACATGGGATACAATTTAGGCCCCACATTTTAAAAGAGATATTTGAGATTTAAAAGTCAGTTCAAAGGTGTAAACAAGATTATTAACAAGATCTCATTTATAAGTATAAATACATATGTGGTCAATCCATAGTACTGGCACAGGACTTCACATTCCAGGGTGTTACAAAGGGTAATGGAACATTATCACATGTGGAGAACAGTCAATTCCGGCAGCTAAATAGGAAAGGGTTCTTTACAGTTAGAGCGGTCAGACTGTGGAACGCCAACCACAAGAGGTAGTAATGGCCGACACTATAACAGCATTAAAAAAAAAAAAGCCCTGGATATTTTTTTTAATAGAACATGACAGTTCTAAATAATTTAGCAATAGAAAATATATATCTTCGAAGACAGTTTTAACTTTATGGTCCTAGGTCTTTTTTTTTTTCAATCTATATAGTTATGTAGAATGTACAAGAGGAAAATGCTTGAAATGCAATTCCCTATAATATTATTTGCCAGCAATTTCCTCCTTTTTTCGCTTTTTTCTTTGGACGTATATTTAGCACCTTACAATCTCTGCATTTAAACATTGCAGAACCCTCCTGACACTTGCACATATATTCTGTTTTCTCTATTTCTTATGGTGCCTAAGGGAAGCCATAATGATAGGCGCCTGCTGGTAACAAGGGGATTACCAATGATGAAAGCGTTAATACATGGGTCCGGCATCAGTAATAGCCCCTGTTGTAACCATGACAAGATGCCATAAAAGAACGGTACACTGCCACGATCAGCGCCATTACTGATGCGCCTGAGGATGTTGAGCTTGACCACCCCACGTAATGTGCCGACCTTGGGGTAATTTGGAGGTTCTAGCAGGGAAGGGGTTGTCTGCTTTAGACACCCCAAGGGCATGGGAAGGTAACAGGGAGGGGGGGGTCCGCAGTACAGGATTCCCTTCTGTTACCCCTACAAAGAGCTGCTCTCCTTTAGGAGTCCATGGACAAATCTATGACTGTAACTGTTGATAAATTGGGAGGGGATGTTCATCCTATTACGGGTCATCCATAACCAGCAATCCTTTTCGCCAAGTGTCTAACTTCTTGAGACTTGGACCCGGATCTGTAAGGGAGGAATGATCCCGTACATCCACCTGGGATCAGATCAGCCATACTGGGTCTAGCAGCCAATGTGGTGGCAGGTATCGCAGCCGGATCTCTCCCACATCTGGTTTATCGCATTTAGAGCCTATATTTGTTATCTTTCTCTGTAAATCTGGTAAAATGTACGAATTGTAAAATTCTGCCGTTCCATCTGTTATATCGGCACTAACTCTAATCCCGAGGGAAGGGCGACCCTCCAGCCATGGTTGCCTAGAGGTTTCCTCCACAGGGGGTTTTTCCTCTCCTGAGTGCTGAGGGGTGACTCTCCGTGAGTCAGGGGTTGTGCCTTTTTCGGTGTCATGTAAATAAAGCTGAGAACATTTGACACCTAATTACAACGCTTTGTGTCTTTATTTTGGGGTCTTGTGTCTGATTCATGTTGGGGTCCATCACACATCACTGGGTCATAGGTCTGTACATCTGCCGGCCACACCCCCACAAGTGTGCACTCACCCTCAGAGTAAGGACTGACCATACATTACAGGATTACCAGCGGCTTCCTTGCCTCATTCACACAGTGAGTATTTGGGGCAGTAATTTACATCAGTATTTGTCAGCTAAAAACCAGAGGGACAAACAGAAATAAATAAAGCTAACAGCAAATGATGTATTTTTCCACCTAATTCAAGAGTAGCATTGTATGTAGACAGAGACCCTGAATCCAGTGATGTGTCACTGGGCTGCTTGCTGTAGTTCTTATAAAATTACAGTTTTATCAGCAGGAGATTATCACTGCAGGACTAGTACCGCTGCTGGATTGTGGTCTCTATACCCTGTGTCGGGGATGTCGTATAGATTTAATGTATTATGGAAATCTGGGGATTATACAGTGATGTAGAGATTGAGGGGCTCCATTGTTTCTGGGACAGAACGGCGCCAACACATGGAATTGCTAACAAGTCAGACTTTTCACTGTATCTGCGTCCTCAGGACAAACTACAGAAAACATGGACACCTGACTTATATTGTCACAGACTTTTTCATAAAGTCTTTCCAGCTCCAGAAGTTCATGTAGAAACTTCCAAGCTTTATTTGGTTCATCCAACTTCAGTCCAAAATAGGAAAACACATGGATTGGTTACATTGATGAAGACCATAGGGGGCGCTCTGCCATAGCATAGTCCTAACTCCCACCACCAGGCACTTTCTGTCCAGTTTTGGGCACCACATTTTAAAAAAGACATCAACAACCTGGAGCAAGTTCAGAAAAGAGCGACCAGAATGGTGACCGGTCTGCAAACCCTGTCTTATGAGGAAAGGTTGCAGGATTTGGGAATGTTTAGTTTGCAAAAGAGAAGACTGAGAGAAGACTTAATAGCTGTCTACAAATATCTAAAGGGCTGTCACATTGTAGAAGGATCAACTTTATTCTCATTTGCACAAGGAAAGACTAGAAGCAATGGGATGAAACTGAATGGGAGGAGACACAGATTAGATATTAGAAAAAACTTTTTGACGGTTAGAGTGATCAATGAGTGGAACAGGCTGCCACGAGAAGTGGTGAGTTCTCCTTCAATGGAAGTCTTCAAACAGAGGCTGGACAGACATCTGACTGGGATGATTTAGCGAATCCTGCTTTGAGCAGGGGGTTGGACCAGATGGCCCAGGAGGTCCCTTCCAACTCTACGATTCTATGATTCAGACCGATCTTCAGGATCCCGTGTGCAGTGATTCCTGGGGGCAAAATTTGCTGCACGCCCCAATCAAGAGGAACGTAACTAAGCGTGTTGTCTGGTGTAGGCGCTGGAAAACACTTTGGGGTATGATAATCTTACTTTTGGGGTGTGATGCACTACTTAGGTTGGAGATGTGACCTTTAGAAAAGGAAGGACGTATATTAATAATATAGTAGCGGGGCGTCCAGGACACTGAACTTCAAGAAAGCAAAATTCTCTCTGATAATAGATTACCTGGACACTGGGCAATACTGGGAAAATAAAAAATACAGCAAATGGGAGACTTTTATACTAGGACCTGAATAGGACGTGTGCACAATATAAAACACGGAGGCCAAATAGAGCTGTAAGGGGTGCAAGAAATGACAAAAAGAAAACCGGACATTAAAGAGCGTGGATAAGGAGGAGGCAGTAAATCAAGAAAAAATAGATTATGTAGAAAGAAAAGCAAGGCAGCAAAGACTTGGTCACGGAGACGCATTGCCTAGGAAAGTAAAAATAATCCAAAATCACTCTTCAATTGCATAAACAGTAAGAAATTAAAAAATAAACGTGTTGGACCCCTCAAATTGATCTGGAAAAAAAGGTGGAAGTGGATGAGGGAAAAGTCAATCTAAGTAAACACCTTGTCTACAGTATGTACACAAGGAAATCCCATGATGGATGATATGATCAGGGATGCCAGAAATTCTCCATTAAATGTTACCTGTCTGACCAGCAGGAAGCACGGCGCAGCCACAAAATCACTAAAGTAGACAAATGAAAAGACCCGGATGACAGACGCCCGTGAGTACTGCACGACTTAAAGAAGCCATACTCCTCCTCCCATCAAAGTTTTATCCTCTTAATATATTGCAGTCATCATATTACAGTATATGGCACTGTGTACTTACAATTGCTCATTTTGCTCTTCGACCCAGCTAATTCTTTTGTTTTCTATTAGGTCTATCATTAAAATCTGACTGGCTGAATCCTTCTAAGCACTCCATAGAAACATGAGGTCAATTTTGTCTGCACAAGAAAGGCCTGTTTCACACTTCCGTTTGCAGGCGCTAGTCACAGTCCGTCGTTTGGGTAAAAAAACGGATCTGCCGGATTTGCCTGGCAGATCCGTTTTTTTCCCCATAGACTTGTAGGGGCGGCGGATTGTGACGGATGGCCTTCCGTTGCGTCTGTTGTGCGGTGGATCCGTCATAAAATTTGGGTCCGTCAGGAAAAAAAAGTCCATGGGAACTTTTTTTTTGTCTGCTTCAAAAAGGCGGACGGTGACAGATTCGTCTGCGTCCGTTGCCTGGTAGAATGGACGCCTATAGGTGACGGATCCGTCTCCGTCCGTCACATGACGGAATCTGTTGACGGAGTCCATTTCTTTAAATTGAGCATGCCCGGAAGAATTTCCTTTCATGGAATTTAACCCCAAAACTTGTTCTGGCACAAAATCTCGCTCTCTCTCCCCCCATGTTCCTTTACATTCCAAAGTCTGCAGTTTCGATGGATCCGTTAAAAAAAATGAACAAACGGATGAAAAAAATGGATGCAACTGATTAAAAGGATCTGTTTTTCCGGCGGATCTGCTAGATGGATCAGTCAAAAAAAAGGATCCGTCGCATCCATTTTTCACTAATTTCGACGGATCCGTCATGCTGTTAAAACGGCGGATTTTGACTGATGCTGTGTGAAACAGGCCTATTGTGTCACCGCAAAAGTCTATGGCGGGGGGGAGGATGAGCAGCTGGGTCAGGGGCTGCAGAGGGGAATGATTCCTGCAGGGATTAGAGACTTCCTGTTTCTACATAGAGCAGAAAAAAGAGAAGAATTAACAGGGTAGAAAGACAAAATGAGCAATTGTAAGTACACAGTACTATATCGTACTACGTCATATGATGATTGCAATATATTAAGAGTATAATAACTGACGGCAATGTTTCTGTAAGTACCGTGAAAGACAGACCACCAATTCTAATATTCCATGGCAGTAACTTGCATGCCTCTTTGTGCTGCCCACTCACCGCTGTCACCATCTGGCTTCTCTGTGTCAAGCCAGCTCACTGACTTTTGCCTCTTGCAGCACTGCAGCATATAAGTCTGTTTCCATTTGGCTTTAGAGGGGTGCGGCCGGTCTCTGCGGGAATTTAACCCTGCTGTGTCCTGCAGAGATTAGGTTCCTTGGCCTATCTTGTGCCAGCAGGCTTTATATTAGGCAGCTCCTCCCACCACTCTTGGCCCAAACATTGGCTCCTAGTCAGTTTGTTCTGCTAGTGTCCTGTTAGTTCACGTGGTTTTTGTTTCTCTCGTTGACCCGGTTCATATCCCCATCCTGTCTGACCTCTCTGCTCCTAACCTCGGCTAAATATCCTGAAGCTGTGCTGCCTGTCCCAACCTCAGTCCGTCTGTCCTCGTCCTTGTCTTTGGCCTCCTGTACCTGGTACCTGCGCCTCCAACCAGGCCCGGATTGATAATCTGGCGAACTGGGCAGATTCCCGGTGGGCTGGTGGCTCTGAATTACAAAAAGGGCCGCTCGCCCATTAAAACTTGTGACTAGGCCCTGTGTGCGCTCGCGCTCTGTTGGTGCACGCGCTGATAAGAGCCGCAGCGGCCCGCGTCAGTGTGTGAGCGCGGCCGCGGCCGTCTTCAGTGCGGGCAAGCAGGAGAGTAGGAGCACACAGGGCCCAGGTCAGAAATTTGAAAGGGCCGACTGGGCGCGCACAGGAAGCCTCTCTGCTCTCCTCCAGGGGCGTCGCTATGAAAGCTCCGCGGCTGTTGTCCTCCTGTGCAGCTCGCTCTGAGGGAGATAGCCAGCGCAGAAATCAAGATGAAACATCAGCAAAAGATCAGCATAGGTGGCTGCTCCCAGGGAGAGATAAGCTCCTGTCAGCAGGTGACAGCTTCTCCTGCTCTCATCTGCTAGTATCCCGGTAGAGAGGAGAGACCGGGGGATGTGCAGGGACAGAGCTGCTGTGAGCAGGAGAAGCTGAAGAGCTGCACGTGGACACCAGCCTCCCCTGCACCACAGAGGAGAGTGTGTGAGGCTGTGTGTGGCTGTGTGTATGTGTGTGGCTGTGTGTATGTGTGAGGCTGTGTGTATGTATGAGGCTGTGTGTATGTGTGAGGCTGTGTGTATGTGTGAGGCTGTGTGTATATGTGAGGCTGTGTGTATGTGTGAGGCTGTGTGTATGTGTGTGGCTGTGTGTATGTGTGAGGCTGTGTGTATGTATGAGGCTGTGTGTATGTATGAGGCTGTGTGTATGTGTGAGGCTGTGTGTATATGTGAGGCTGTGTGTATATGTGAGGCTGTGTGTATGTGTGAGGCTGTGTGTATGTGTGAGGCTGTGTGTATGTGTGTGGCTGTGTGTATGTGTGAGGCTGTGTGTATGTGTGTGGCTGTGTGTATGTGTGTGGCTGTGTGTATGTGTGTGACTGTGTAGCTGTGTGTATGTGTGTGGCTGTGTGTATATGAGGCTGTGTGTATGTGTGTGGCTGTGTGTATGTGTGTGGCTGTGTGTATGTGTGTGGCTGTGTGTATGTGTGTGGCTGTGTGTATGTGAGAGGTTGTGTGTATGTGAGAGGTTGTGTGTATGTGTGTGACTGTGTAGCTGTGTGTATGTGTGTATGTGTGAGGATGTGTGTGTGTGACTGTGAGGCTGTGTGTATGTGTGAGGCTGTGTATGTGTGTGGCTGTGTGTATGTGTGAGGCTGTGTGTATGTATGAGGCTGTGTGTATGTGTGAGGCTGTGTGTATGTGTGAGGCTGTGTGTATATGTGAGGCTGTGTGTATATGTGAGGCTGTGTGTATGTGTGAGGCTGTGTGTATGTGTGAGGCTGTGTGTATGTGTGTGGCTGTGTGTATGTGTGAGGCTGTGTGTATGTGTGTGGCTGTGTGTATGTGTGTGGCTGTGTGTATGTGTGTGACTGTGTAGCTGTGTGTATGTGTGTGGCTGTGTGTATATGAGGCTGTGTGTATGTGTGTGGCTGTGTGTATGTGTGTGGCTGTGTGTATGTGTGTGGCTGTGTGTATGTGTGTGGCTGTGTGTATGTGAGAGGTTGTGTGTATGTGTGTGACTGTGTAGCTGTGTGTATGTGTGTATGTGTGAGGATGTGTGTGTGTGACTGTGAGGCTGTGTGTATGTGTGAGGCTGTGTATGTGTGTGGCTGTGTGAGGCTGCTTTTATGTGTGAGGCTGTGTATGTGTGAGGCTGTGTGTATGTGTGTGGCTATGTGTATGTGTGTGTGAGGCTGTGTATGTGTGAGGCTGTGTGTATGTGTGTGGCTATGTGTATGTGTGTGTGAGGCTGTGTATATGTGCGATACATGTGAGCTGTGTGATACGTGTGAGCGTGATCTTGTGATACATGCGTGTCTGATACATGCATATGTGAGCTGTGTGTGTGAGCTGTGTGTATGTGTGAGGCTGTGTGTATGTGTGAGGCTGTGTGTATGTGTGAGGCTGTGTGTATGTGTGAGGCTGTGTGTATGTGTGAGGCTGTGTGTATGTGTGAGGCTGTGTGTATGTGTGAGGCTGTGTGTATGTGAGGCTGTGTGTATGTGTGTGGCTGTGTGTATGTGTGTGGCTGTGTGTATGTGTGTGGCTGTGTGTATGTGTGTGGCTGTGTGTATGTGTGTGGCTGTGTGTATATGTGAGGCTGTGTGTATATGTGAGGCTGGGTGTATGTGTGTGTATGTGAGAGGTTGTGTGTATGTGTGTGACTGTGTAGCTGTGTGTATGTGTGTGGCTGTGTGTATGTGTGAGGATGTGTATTTGTGAGGCTGTGTATGTGTGAAGGTGTGTGTGTGTGTGGCTGTGTGTGTGTGACTGTGAGGCTGTGTGTATGTGTGAGGCTGTGTATGTGTGTGGCTGTGTGAGGCTGCTTTTATGTGTGAGGCTGTGTATGTGTGAGGCTGTGTGTGACTGTGTGTATGTGTGTGGCTATGTGTATGTGAGGCTGTGTATATGTGCGATACATGTGAGCTGTGTGATACGTGTGAGCGTGATCTTGTGATACATGCGTGTCTGATACATGCATATGTGAGCTGTGTGTGTGAGCTGTGTGATACATGCGTGTGAGCTACTTGTGTGTGTGAGCTACTTGTGTGTGAGAGCTGTGTGATACGTACGTGTGTGAGCTGCGTGTGAGTGTGAGCTGTGTATGTGAGCTGTGTGATACGTGTGTGTGAGATACGTATGTGAAACGTGTATGTGTGATATACATGTGTGTGAGCTGTGTGTGAGTGTGAGCTACTTGTGTGTGTGAGCTGTGTGATACATGCGTGTGTGTGAACGTGAGCTGTGTGTGTGTGTGAGCTGTGTGATGCATGCGTGTGTGAGCTATTTGTGTGTGTGATACATGCGTGTGCGTGCTGTGTGATACGTGTGTGTGTGTGAGATACGTGTGTGATACGTGTGAGATACGTGTGTGAGCTACATGTGTGTGAGCTACTTGTGTGTGTGTGTGAACTAGTTGTGTGTGTGAGCTGTGATACATGCGTGTGTGAGCTGTCTGTGAGCTGTGTGTGAGCGTGAGCTGTGTGTGATACATGTGTGTGAGCTGTTTGTGTGTGATCATGAGCTGTGTGATACATGCGTGTGTGATACGTGTGAGCTGTGTGTGTGAGCTGTGTGTGAGCTGTGTGATACGTGTGTGTGAGCTACTTGTGTGTGTGAGCTGTGTGATACGTGTGTGAACATGAGCTGTTTGAGCTACTTGTGTGTGTGAGCTGTGATACGTGTGAGCTGTGTGTGTGATACGTGTGAGCTGTGTGTGTATGTGATACGTGTGAGCTGTGTGTGATACGTGTGAGCTGTGTGTGTGTGATACGTGTGTGCTTTGTGTGTGTGTGTGATACGTGTGAGCTGTGTGTGTGTGAGCTACTTGTGTGTGAGCTACTTATGTGAGCTGTGTGATACGTGTGTGTGTAAGCTAAAGCAAAAGTTGGCACAACCTGCCAGTGTTCTACGGTTTGGGTGAGGACATTTATTGTATGTGGGCTGGTGAATTTTTTTTTTGTGCCAGGGCTGCTTTTTGGTCTCAGTCCGGCCCTGCCTCCAACCTTCTGGTCTGCTGCAGCAATCCTGGTGACTGCCCTGGAATGGTAACCGGTATCTACTGACAGCTCAGACTATCCTCACCACCAGAGGCTCTAGTGAAGACTCGGTAGATGCCTAGTTACACCCCTCCAGGGTAAGCCCAGCCCTTGGTGCAGTGGGTCCACATCCACCAGTGTAACAGCTGCATAGCAAATGTGGTACCAATATTTAAGAAGGGAACCACATCTGAACCTGGAATTAATAGGCCAGTAAGTTTAATCTGTAGGGTAGGAAACACCATTGAGGGTTTTCTAAGAGATGATATCATGGAGTATCTCAATAAGAATAACCTAATTTTCCAATATCAACATGTGTTTGAGGGATCTGTCCTGCAAACTAATCCTATCGATGAGGAGGTAAGTTCTAAATTGGACCAGGGAAATACAGTGGATGTTGTCTATCTGGACTTTTCATAGGCATTTGATACGGTGCCACGCAAAAGGTTAGTACATAATATGAGAGCAATGGGACCAGGGGAAAATATGTGTAACTGGGTTAACAATTGGCTCAGTAATAGGAAACAAAGTTAACAGTGGAATGCCACAGGGATCAGTAATGGCAGAGGTGGACATATCGCCGGTGCAGCCGCATCGGGGTCCAGAGTTGGAGGGGTACCACAACAACGGCACACATCAAGCTGAAATGTATTGTGATGCAGGGAACCCTACGCTGCCATATACACCACAGGCTAATCAGAGGCTGGCAGCTGACATGAGCGTGCCCCTGACTGTGGGAACATGGCAATGACATGCGTCATGGTTTGCACACCGAAGATCATGTGTAGCAAGATGGGAGCAGCAGATCAGAGGTAGAAGCTTACTGGACTGACCGAGGACAAGCGTTTCATCTAAAGGGGGCTTTACACATAGCGATATCGCTAAAGCGTCACCGATTTTGTGACGCAGCAGCGATATCGCTACATGTGATACCTCCGACCGGCTCCCCCGCTGGCTATCACTGATCGCACAAGATCGTCCACGTCCATTTCTCGTCGTCGGCTTCCTGCTGGCGCCGATGAGCGAGCTCTGGACGCGGGCGGAAGGCGGCGGTCATCGCTTCGTCTGAAAGGTAAGTACGACCGTCGAGCATCGCTACATCGCTGGTGAGATCTGCCTGTTTGGCAGCTCACTAGCGACCATTTAGCGATGCACCAGCGATCCTGACCAGGTCGTATCATGGTCGGGATCGCTGGTGCATCGCTAAATGTAAAGGGACCTTAAGGGTACCGTTACACATAACGATGTCCCAGCGATCCCACCAACGATCTGACATGGATGGGATCGCTGGGACATTGTCAGCTGATCGCTGGTGAGCTGTCACATAGACAGCCCCTCCAGCGATCAGGACCAGCGAGCACGCTGGTATCCAACGTAGACACTGGGTTTCTAAGGGCTGCGGGGCCCTTAGAAACCCAATGTTTACCCTAGATACCAGCATGCACTGCAGGCAGGGCGGCGCAGACAGACCGGCGTAGATCTGCTATCTGCTACTCCGGTCTGACAAACTGAATAGGCAGATAGCAGAGCTACTCCGGTCTGTGCGCCGCTCTGCCTCCATCTTCCACCCTGCCTGCAGTGCACGCTGGTATCTAGGGTAAACATCGGGTTTCTAAGGGCCCCGCGGCCCTTAGAAACCCGATGTTTACGTTGGTAACCAGCGTGCAGCGTCGCTCATCGCTGGCTTCCGCTGCCACACGCAGGGATGCGAGCTGCTGGATGTCACACACAGCGATCTCGCTGGAGAGATCGCTGATGTGTCACAAAATCAGTGATCTCGCTAGCGAGATCGCTGTGTGTAATGGGCCCTTACCACATCCTCCAGCACACTGAGGAAAAAGATCTCACCAGCTGGACTAAATTGGGGGGGGGGGTTCCTGCACCACGTGCTGCCGCTCTTCACTGCGTGGAAGCTACATACCTCAGCCTGTTCCTACAAGTTTGGCTGGCCGTAGGTAATTATGCTGACTGGTTGAGGCGTCATCTCCTCTTTCATCCTTCGTGCATTATGTAAATATGAAGAAAAGAAGGTCACGTGGTACTTGTGGGAGAAGGGGTGCGACGTTGATCCCTGCTCAGCGGAAGATACCAGGAGACACCAAGTGACAGAGCGGCCCAGTGCAAGAGCTAGCCCATATGGCAATTGACAGAATTGCCAGTGCGGCCCTGCTGACCTCTTCTTAAACCACTCCACCCCTGTTCACAGATTTTGCCTTATATTACAATCCAGTCCCATTCACTTTGAAGGAGTTGAGATGCAATACCAGACACAATGCAGTGTGGCGCTGGTTTTGGAAGAAAGCAGCCATGTTTTTTTTCTAAACTTGAACAAACATACCAAAGCGCTGGGTCGGTAATAGTCGGCAGGGTCACAAAGGAACCCAAGGCAACCGCTAGCCAACTGAAGACTTTTTTCACATTATCTGATGCTAATATTCATGAGGCCACCATCAGGAGGACAATGAACAACACTGGTGGGCATGTTATATTTCAAATGATCAAATTACGAGACTACTCTCCATGAACAAACCCTTTTATTCCATCTTTAAAAATACACAGGAACAACAAAAATACATAGCAATTTTTCGGTCGTCGTCACTTTCAAGCCAAAATTGTCAGAGATACAACCAAGTTGTATTTTATTTTACCTATGAAATTTTGGTTTTAAAAACATTGGGTAAAGGTCAGAGAATAATATTAAAGTTTTAGCCTGGTCAAGTCAATGTCCACAGCTTAATGCAATAGAAATGTTGTAGAAGGCCCTTTAGTGATCAGCCCATGGGAGAAAACCCACCAACATAACAGAGTTAGAACTATTCAAGGTGAGAACAAGATAAAACGCCTCCAAGCTGGTGTACAGGTCTAATGAGCAATTGCAAAAAAATGTATAGATGCAGGATTTGTTACGCAAGGGGGCCACACCAAATGTGCGATACTACTTTCAATGCACAATGACAGCTTTGATGAGAAGGAACAAGCCATCAAAAGTGTGCTGTGTCAGTGCGAATTGTAAGGAGATAACTGGCAAGCAGAAAAAGCATTGACTAAGCCCCCACCACCTCCTGAAAGTGGGGTCATTTTCTTCTGCATAATGTTGTAGTGGTCAATTAACTAAAAAAGTTTGAGAGCCTAGATACATTTTTTTGAAAAACATAATATTATAGGTTATGGGCACTAGATTCTGTGATGGGGTGGTGATCCAGGGAACTAGTCTGATTGCCGTATGTGGAGTCGGGAAGGAATTTTTCCCCTAATATGAAGCAATTGGCATCTGCCTCGTGGGGTTTCAGTCTTGGTCTGAATCAACATGCATGGGTATAGGTGGAACTTGATGGACTTATGTCTACCATCAATCTTAAAAATTATGAAAATATCAGTTTTTGTGTTTTGTCATGGACAGGTCATAGAACATTAGAGTTGGAAGGGACCTCCGGGGTCATCATGTCAAACCTCCTGCTCAGGTTTCACTAAAACATCTCAGACAGATACCACAATAGTCTTTTGGGGTGTTCCTCTTTTGGACCCCTATCCATCTTGAGAATAGGGCCCTGGCCCTTTATCATTATGTAGACCGCGCATACTGCTCAAGTCATTGGGAACACTACAAAATTTTAAGAACACCATTAAAAATATATACACAGTCACTTCTCTATTCTTTAGAATGCTCCAGGGCCCCATTTTCATTCCCCAAGTTTCAGCAGTGGGACCTACATTTATCGAACACTTAAAATGGCTTGCAAAAGTGTTCACCTCCTTGGCTTTTTACCTATTTTGTTACATTACAAGATTTGTGTGTGATGTATCTGCACTAAATAATCCAAGTTAGTGAAGTGAGGAAAAATATAGGCATAAAATTAAATTTATGGGATCAAATAACTAAAAGTTGGCATGTGTATCTGTACTCACCCCTTTTCTGACGAAGTCCCTAAAAATTCTGTGCAAGCAATTACCTTCGTAAGTCACACGCTTAGTGACAGGAAGTCCACCTGTGTGCAATCTAAATGTCACAAGCCTGCCACTTTACCTTCTCTGAAAGTCCACAGAGGCTGCAACATCATAAAGCAAGAGGCACTACTAACCAAACACCATGAAGACCAAGGAAATCTCCAAACAAGTCAGGGACAAAGTTTTTAAGAAGTCCAAGTCAGGGTTGGGTTATAGAATTTTCCCATTCTCTGATGATCCCCAAGAGCACCATAAAATCCATTATCATCAAGTGGAAAGAGTATGGTACCACAACAAACCTGTCTAGAGGGCCGCCCACCAAAACTCTCAGCCCAGGCAAGGAGGGCATTAATCAGAGAGACAGTACAGAGACCAAAGGTAACCCTGATGGAGCTGCAGAGTTCCCAAGCAGACTGGGAGTATCTGTCCATATGGCGACAATAAGCCATACACTCCATAAAAGGTGGCCTTTGTGGAATAGTGCGCAGAAGAAAAAAACACAACAAAACACTTACCTACCAAAATTGTAATGCTCCATTTGGACTTTGCCAAAAGATGTGGGAGACTCCCCAAATGTATGGAGGAAGATGCTATGGTCAGATCATACCAAATGTTAACTTTTTGGTCACCAAGGTAAACTACAGCTCTGGCAAAAATTAAGAGATCACTGCACAGTTTTATAAAAATCAGCTTCTCTACATGTCTGACAGACATTCCATTCCAATGTCAGTTGAATTCCAACCAGAGTACACCTCATTCTACTTAATGTGCTTCTGACTAGGTGATCACCTGAACTAAATCTTATTTAACGAAGGAAAGTATAAAAAAAAAACCCTGCTGTGGTGTTCACAATCCTCTTGCAATAGGACAAGCTGGATGGCAAAACAAGTGCTAGTAATATCTCAAAAGTAATAGGAATGAAAAAATAACTTTTAACCATGCCAATGGAGTTGAAAAGAATTCTCGCTTTACTAGCAGAGGGATACAGTGAGCGTCATGTTGCCTCCATCTTCAAAATTTCTAAGACGGCAGTCCATTACAACAAGGTCAAGCAGAAGACATTGGGGACAACAAAGCTACAGACCAACAGAGGGTGAAAACGACTCTCCACTGACCGGGATGTCCGTCATCTTATTCGAATATCACTCAGAAACCGCAGGATGACATCAAGTGACCTAAAAAAAAAAAAAAAAAGGAATGACAAATGGCTGCTGGGGTGAAGTGCAAGGCAAGAACAGTTTGTGACAGGCTCCTATAGGCAGGGCACAATTCATGTAAAGCTAGAAAAAAGCCTTTCATCAAAGAGAAGCAAAGGAGAGCCAGGCTGAAGTTTGCCAAAGACCATACGGATGGGACCATAGAGGACAGGAGTAAAGTAATCTTCTCTGACGAGTCTAATTTTCAGCTTTCCCCAACACCTGGTCGTCGAATGGTTAGACGGAGACCTGGAGAGGCATACAAGCCACAGTGTCTTGCACCCACTGTGAAATTTGGTGGAGGATCGGTGATGATCTGGGGATGCTTCAGCATGGCCAGAATTGGGCAGGTTAATCTTCGCGAAGGATGTATGAATCAAGCCGCATACAAGGTTATCCTGGAAAAACAGTTGATTCCTTCTGCTCAGGCAATGTTCCTCAACTCTGAGGACTGTTTTTTTTCCCAGCAGGACAATGCGCCATGCCACACAGCTAGGTCAATCAATGTGTGGATGAAGGACCACCACATCAAATCCCTGTCATGGCCAGCCCAATCTCCAGACCTGAACCCCATTGAAAACCTATGGAATGTAATCAAGAGGAAGATGGATAGTCATAAGTCAAACAAAGAACTGCTTAAATTTTTGTACTAGGAGTGGCATAAAGGTCACCAAAAAGCAGTGTGAAAGACGGGTGGAAAGCATGCCAAGATTCATGAAAGCTGTGATTAAAAATCATGGATATTCCACAAAATATTGATTTCTGAACTCTTCCTAAGTTAAAACATTAGTATTGTTGTTTCTAAATGATTATAACCCTGTTTTCTTAGCATTATTTGAGGTCTGCAAGCAAAGCTTTTTTTGCTCTTTTGACCATTTATCATTTTCTGAAAATAAATACAAAATTTAGTGGTTGGAAATTCAAAGACATGTTGTCAGTAGTTTATAGAATAAAAGAGCAGTTTACATTTTACTCAAAAATATACCTATAAGGAGAAAAATCAGAGAAACTGAAAATTTTGCAGTGGTCTCTTAATTTTTGCCAGAGCTGTATGTCTGGTGCCAAATCAATGCAGCTCATCATCCCAAGAACACCATCCCCACAGTGAAACATAGCAGTGGCAGCATCATGCTGTGGGGATGTTTTTCAGCAAAAGAGACAGGGAAAAATGGTCTGAGTGGAGGGGGAAGATGGATGGTGCGAGATACTGGGATATTCTTGAGCAAAGAAGTGGTTTCAGTCGGTCAGTGATTTGAGACGGAGCTTCACTTTCAAACAAGACAATTACCCAAAGCTTACTGTTAAAGCAACACTCGAGTGGTTTAAGGGGAAGCATGTAAATGTTTTGGAGTGGCCTAGTCAAAGCCCAGACCTTAATCCAATTGAGAATCTGTAGTCAGACTTGAAGATAGACAGTTTCCTCAGGTGAAAAGCAATATTGAAGGGGAGGGAACAGTTTAGACTTGAGGAATGGGCAAAAATCTCAGTGGAAAGCTCATAGAGACTTATCCAAAGCTACTTTCAACTTCAATTGCCACAAAAGGACTTTAGGGGGTGAATAGTTATGCACACTGTAGTTTTCAGTTATTTTGTTCTATTTGTTGTTTGCTTCACAATAAAAAAGAAAACGAAATGTTCACACACAGTTGTAGGCATCTTCTTTACATGAACTGATGCAAGTACTCAAAAAAAAATAAAAAAAATTCAAGGTTATGGGGTAGCAAAACATGAAACTGCATTGGGGTGAATACTTTCACAAGCCACTGTATAGCATATCATAAACAATGTCGTAAGATTCACAGATGGGACCACCCATTTATTTTCAAGATTATTTTCTATTATAAACAAGGTTTAGGGCTCATTCAGACATCAGTGAACCAAGTGTACGTGTAATACACGTGATTTTCACAGACGTACCCATTAAAGTCTATGGTGAACTATTTACATGTCCGTAGGATATTTTGTGATCAGTTAATGAAATTAAAAAAAAAATTCACTGATTGTAAAACTGACACACCAAGCAAATACTTATGAAAAATCTGATTGAGGGAACACAAACAATTAGTAGTTTACATAGAAGAGGGGACTCCATTGCCGAGACCAAAATGAGCCTTTCGTTGACAGGATGGAGAGTGTTAGTGTTGGTTTCTCCCTTCACCATGACTCTTGGACCAATTTCCCACATCGTTGCAAATTATGAAGTAAATTTTGAGAGGGAGTTTTGTATAGTATCTTGTTGCCCAATATCCAAGCGAATAGGACCAACTATGGCTGGGACCACTCTCTCCAACATCAGTTGGACTGGATTATCTTTCTCAATGGTCGATATACCCTCAGTTATAAATGCCCTAAAAACTTTTCAGTTCCAGCTTATCAAATGCAAAATATGATATTTGGACCCGCTGTTTTTTTTTGCTAAGAAAATAAATTTTATTAACTTTTGTATAAATATTTATACAATAAATAAGCAGCTTATGTTTTCTTAAAAAAAAGAAAGATATTGCACATAGATGACAGATAAACATGCATTTTAGTAGTTTTATATTGTGGTTCTTATAAATACTACCTGTCACTTGCCAGAAATATGGAATTTTTTCTTCTAGTGTAATTTCTGCTGTTCTCCTGAAAATGGCGTGATTTTTCTTTTGGTCTTCTAAGATTCCTGAGATATGGATATCTTTTCCCTGCATACAAGAAAGATCTATATCTTTGTACCGTGTTAGCCAGTAGATAGAAGAATATTCAGAATTGAGAGTCCTCAGTGGTTGATACCTTTTAATGACTAACTGAAAAGACGGTAACAAATTGCAAGCTTTCTAGACTACGCAGGTCTCTTCATCAGGCATTGACTTCAGATTTTGCATTAGTCAATGCCTGATGAAGAGACCTGAGTAGTCTCAAAAGCTTGCAATTTGTTACCATCTTTTCAGTTAGCCATTAAAAGGTATCAACCACTGAGGACTCTCAATTCTGAATATTTTTCCCTGCATATAAATCTATCTTTGGCATCCATCTGGGTGCTGTCCTCAACTCTTCGCTGTTGGCGTCTTCAGAAGGACCTAAACTTCCTTGGCTAAAAAAATCCCTAGATTTATATAAAGGAAATATGGGACCATATCAAAAACAGAGAGGCATAAGATCAGAGAACTAAAAAAATTCATAATTATGGCAAGTGACATATCCTCCTTAAGAAGTTGACCCTCTGTACTGTTAGCCAGTTGGTCTTTGAGGTTTCATGGCTGTAGTTGTAGGTAGAGTGGGACAAATATTTATACCGCTGCCATGTACGTGTAGCTACATGCTCAGGCCAAGGTAGAGTTCAGTGTTTTCTGGACATCCATTCCTTGCATCAAGTATCATCCAAAAACCCTTTAGCCAAGTCTCTTCATTGTAAAGAAACAGGTCAAGTTTTCTCCTATCTCCGGAATGGATACAGCTCCCTAGTAAGGTTTGTGATATAGCACGGCATCTCTTTACAACCTCCATTCTTCCCGTTACTTTCGAAATTGTAGGCTACCCTATAAGCCAAGCGGGTTAGTAGTTGAGTCAGTTCAAGATCCTTTTCACTCCCATTTAGCAAGTCATATAATGCCTTTAGGAAGAAAGAGCCCAAGGGATTATTGAAAGCTGCATATCCTGAAAAGTAGAGGGATAAAACAATGATTAAAAGAGACATCAATGTTCAGTGCTACCAACTGTAACCTAATAGGAATTAGAATTTTCCTTTCCTACCAAAATTCGGCCTTAGACTATGGACCTCTGCAACTTCTAGGATGGCCGTACCATATTCCAGATACTAATGATTATATTATCCTCAGCATTAAGTGGCCAACTTACAGCTTTAAGAAGTACGATCATACTTTTACTGTACCTTCACTGCTTGCAAACATGACCACAGTATCTCTGGGAAGGAAGTCAATGTGAGAGAAGGCACTTATGTGCACCGGAGCGCTGTCAGTCTGAAGCTCTGTGCCTTCATCTAGTTTGCCTCCTCTGCATGCCTGTAACCAAAAAGAATAGGCATCATACCATATATATCAAATATAGAGAAATCCCACCGACAAGTCCATCCCCGTGGGCCAATTATTACCTGTATGAAGAATAACTTTGGTATTCCTGCCAGCGCTGGGCTATTGTGTGGTGAGATCAGGTCATAGAGGTCCCTCAGCAGAACAGGCTCCCCATAAAAGTCATATATGATGCCCTCTTCACCATGGCTGGAGAGGATGCTGATAAAGCAATCACCTTGTGGCTTCTTACTCTCTGCAGAAGAGATCAGGATTACTGGTACCGATGAAACATCTAAACCTCACCTGTTCCGCCACTGCAGTTCTCCACTGTCTCCTCCGCTGGCTCACTTGCTTCCTTCAGATCCAGTCTTCTCTTCCACAGTTATCTTCACTCTTTAGCACAGATGAGATCTTATGCAAAGTCCCTCGAGGCCTCATCTGCGCCTGGGGTGCTGGAGTGAAGGCAGAAGAGAAGACCAGAGTGAGGAAGCAGCCATCAGGGAATCGGGAGGGAAGCTACAATGCAAGTACAAGCAATTAGGTTTTTTTGTTGTTTTTTTTTTTTTTTTAAATGCCATAGTGTCCCTAACCGTAATCAAGCAAATCCGATCATTTTGTGAAATTCGAAGCAAACTCCATTTGGTCATCTCTACTCATAAATCACAAATACAAAAATCTCAGCCAAGAAATGCAAAACCCACACTGGCGCATTAGCGCACACAGTCCCCATTTAAATGAATCCATAATTGGTCTAATTATTAATAAAAATAAAACTGAACTGTTCTATTTTCCTTTCATTACCGGCACCTTTTCTAAGAAAAACTATTCTTCCCTCCCCCTGGATGGAAATTCTAAAAATCTCCATACTTGCCAACTTTTCATGGCAAGAATCTGGGGGAGGAAGCCAGTCGGGCTTTTGCTATGTCCCTTTTCTGAAGTCACACCCCTCCATACCCATGTCCTAAATCTCCAAGCCTTGTTCTCCTCCACATGGAAAGAAGAAGTCTCACAGAAAAGTTGATTTAAAGGAGTTTTTAGAATGGCTCGGACCAGCCAGGTAAATTTGTAGACTTTTCAGGGAGCCCAGTAGGCCTCCCATTATTTCTGGAAGTTCTGAGGTAGTCAACAAGTTTGCCTAAAAATCTAACTATTGCAGCTGAGAAACACTTCGTATTCCTCCTCTTGAAGAGGTCCTCTTCCTCCTTTATCCTAATTTACTTCCTTTTTACCCCTCTCCCCTCTTGTGGCTTATTTCTGATCTTATCCTGTACTGGATTTCTCTAAAGAACCCAACAACCCATTAGGCAATGACAATACCTAATTTGCTCTGTGAATGCTAGAACACAGATTAGAGACCATCACTGCTGTCAAAATTATGAAGAGGAGGATGAATGAACTCATGGAGATCAACATCCGACACTGCGGAGACACCATCACGTGTTTCTCAACGCAGTGATTCTAGAGCAATGCCCCCATCCCTTATGGGAAATATGTAAAACATGCAAAACAGAAGCCGCGGAGACACCATCACATGTTTCTCAACGCAAGCAATGACCAGCCAGGTCTTTGCCCGGGAAGGACTTCATTGGAGACTGCCCTTCCCGTGGTTGTTGCTTCCCGGGAAAGACCTGGCTGGTCATTGCTTGCGTTGAGAAACACGTGATGGTGTCTCCGCGGCTTCTGTTTTGCATGCTGTCAAAATTAGACCTGTCAGTTTAGAGGAAAAGTCATTTTAAATTGTATTTTTTGCTTATATAGCGCCCCCTCTGTTGGCGTAGAGTAATTTTGTGAGAGCTCTCTAAACCGTCTCCATTACCTTTCTGGTAGATTTCTCTGATCTCGTTGCCACTGATGTCTGTATAAAGAGATACAGCAAATCCAAGACTGGAAAGTACTCTGTGAAGGCGTTTTATGTCATGCTTGACACTTTTCCGGGGCGGTAATATGGTACCACTGTCCCCTGATCGTGGGTGAAACTCTGTAATGCCGATAATAACAGCGCGGGGCTTGGAAGCATTCGACATGATGAATCACTAAGAAAAACACAAGTGAGAAAAAAAGTCAGTATTAAGATTAAATAGAAAAAAAATAAAAATAATCTCACACGACGAATGAGCGTTTTGATTGTTCTTTGGGGAATTGCCGGCCTGTTTAGATAGGCTTATAATTTGGAAACAAGTATTCCTGCAAACACTTCTTCCCAAATTTTGGCCTGTCCTTTGGATTATCGCCTAGGTGTCAAAGTCATGTGTGTTATCAGCAAAAAAATGTTCCTGCTCTGGCTGTGATAGCCGTCATCTAGGAACAGAATGTAAATCTGAAGGACTAGGATAAAACAGTAGGATAAGATAAAAGGGCATATATACTATTGAAAAGGAGCCAGAATCATGGTTTAAATAAATCCAAGCATTTTAGACATTTCTTGCTTCTTCTTTGACAAGGGGGCATGGCTTAGCAGGATATATGCAGGGGCATATAAAATTAGCCAAATTACAGTACTCCAAAGCTTGGCACAAAAAAAAAGTGGTCAACCTTGAGATGGTGTGAAGGTAGACTAAACAGTGTAAAGGCCCTTTTACATTTAGCGATGCACCAGCGATCCTACCCGGTCAGGATCGCTGGTGCATCGCTAAATGATCGCTAGTGAGCTTCAAAGAGTGCCCAAATTTAATATTAAGCACATACCACTGTAATAAATGTTGCTGTTCTAGTCTAGTCGGAGCTCATTGTAGGTCAGTTTTAGGAAACTTACCCAACCGTATGGTCACACATATAATCGTTCAAACTATTACTAGACATTTATTTTGGAGCTCCATCAATTTGCTAAAGTTGAGATGAGGTTTACAAAGCATCTCCTTTTCTCTGGATGACCCAATATGTTTATAATGATCTAAAAAAAACATTTTTATGGGCAGCTGTAATACTCCCTTTCACTTGAGGAGGTGCTAAAAGAAAATTTAAAGACTTGCTGCCGGGTTCCTACCCATGACTTGTCAGAAGTCTGACCCATGAGGTCTGCTAACGTGGATCCTATGGCAATGTTGGATATTGGTGGGACCTCAGTGTCCATTTTCAGTATGTGTTGTCACCACTATTGAAATAATTGGAAGTTATAGGAACCTAGAGAATCCATATCACAAATAAAGTATTAATGGTTGACTTTTTTGCCTCTATTAACATTTCATCAGTTACGGCAAAAGCTCTGTTACACGGAGCTGCTGAGCAAGACTCGGGTAAAACGTAGTCCCGAAATAGCCCAGAGCGGTGCTGGCCTGTCACTGATCAGAACATCTCTGGAGGATGTGCAAGAAAAATGTGGATTTCTGTAAATGACACTTTCCGGTCTCAGCCAGTAATGGAAACGGATATTAAACAGAATTTCATTCAACATAATGCAACTTGTCACTGAAATATTGTCTTGACAAGCAACATCGCTCTTGGATCTGATGAAGAATGACAGCAGCAACTGAACTATTCTGTGGCGCCCAGGGCCTGTTGTGTCCTCCGGAGAAAAATACACCATAATACAAAGAACATTTGTAATACATGCGCATTATAAGAATACCGACACTTAACACCCCCCCATCCAATAATAAAAAGTAGTAATTGCAAAACCATAAATTGAAAAATTAAATTCAGCACTTTTTTTGCATTATTTTGTAAAGCCAGTATGATCATTGTTACTTTTCCCAAGGCCTATGGCACCTTCCTTGCCTAGACAATACAGTATGTATTGCCAATTTTGAAGCAGGTTTCCTGGAGAGTGTGGGTTAAGTCTAAGGTGGTCTTTTCCCCCCCATTATTATTGGAGAAAACAATCCCTAAGGCCTGTTTCACACTTCCGTTTTTGTGTCCGCCAAACGGATCCGTTTCCGTTTTTTTGACGGAAACTGATGCAAACGGATCCGTTTTTTAAAAAACGGATCCGTTTTTTTGACGGATCCGCGGTAACCGTAATGGAAGTCTATGGGACAAAAAAAACGGATCCTGCAAAAAATGGCGGATCCGTTTTTTTACGGAAAACAACGGATTTTGACGGATTTGAAAAAACGGAAGTGTGAAACAGGCCTTAGGTAGCATAATGCTAGCGAAGGATGTGTGTGGGGAGGGATATTGCCAGAGTCATAGAAGGATCGGTGAAATGAGCGTCGAAATTAGTACTTGGGAACTCAAAACAAGGTCCAGCACAGGAGCACAATTTATTATAGGGTGACTCCAATGCTCTTTGAAAACAGTTCACGTATATGGGTAAAGCCATGTTCACACGGTCAGTATTTTACCTCAGTATCTGTAAGCCAAAACCAGGAGTGGGTGATAAATCCAGAAGTGGAGACTGGTTTCTATTATACTTTTCCTCTGATTGTTCCGCTCCCGGTTTTGGCTTACTAATACTGAGGTAAAATACTGACCGAACACTCGAAATGGCTTAAAGGTTTTGCTCTTGCGACAAGTCGGCCCAGATATAGAATTTCTCCGTAATCTGGTCAAGTTTTAGGCCAGGCTGAGGCAAGCATATTTTACATATGTGTGTATTGGTTTTTTGTCACCCACAAACTGTGAAAAGGGGCAGCATATGTTAGTCTTATCAGATCAGACTCACCCCTTAAACCATCTGTATTTCATCTATTTTTTTTCCTGGATCCAGCGCAACTATTAGCATAATTTTTTTTTTTTTACTAGACCAAATACTTTCTAACAGTTGATGCTGCATCATTTAGAAGCCGAGTTTCTAAATCCATTACGGCACCTTTGCCACCGGCTTTCTCTTTTTTTTTTTTTTAATTCTGTATATAAACTGGCGACCTCCAAAACGAAAGTCCGATCACTTCTTTTAGCCGTTTCACAGCTTTCGAAACTTGAAGCTGTTATAAGAAGTTACAAAAGACAGAACATGTGCACAAGTCTAAGGGTATGTGCACACGCTGCGGATTCTGCTGCGGTTCCGCAGCGGTTTTGGCCGCTGCGGGTCCGCAGCAGTTTTTGCTGCGGTGTACAGTACCATGATTCCCTATGGGAATCAAAAACCGCAGTGCAGACGGTGTGGATTTTTCAGCGCGGTTTTCCTGCGGTTTTGAAACCGCAGAAAGAATTGATATGTCAATTCTTTCTGCGGATTCCGCTGCGGTTTGCCATCTCCTCCATTGTGGAGATGAAAAACCGCAGGGCAATCCGCAGATAAAAATCGCAGGACTTTTGACCTGCAGATTTACCTGCGGATTTTACAATATCCGCGCGGCCAAATCCGCAACCCAATCCGCAGCGTGTGCACGTAGCCTTAGGCTGAGTGCAGACGGTCTTTTTAGCCCTGCGGATTTTTCCGCGCAGAATGGAAGAAATCCGCAGGTCAAATGACCTGCATTTTTCCTGCGGATTTCTTCCATTTTTCCTGTGGTTTTTCATGCGGTTTTCCATCGCGGTTTTCCCCCTGCGGATTTGGACACAGGGGAGGTGGAAAACCGCACAAAAGTAGTAACATGCTGCGTATTTTGCACCGCAGGAAAACCGCGCTGAAAAATCCGCAGCGTCTGCACAGCGTTTTTTTTTTTTTTCATTGATTTTAAGGCTACTGTACATCACAATGCGGATATGCAACGTTTCTGTGAGGTAAAATCCACTGCGGATCCGCTGCAAATCTGCATCGTGTGCACACAGCCTTAGACATTGCTGTGAATTTTTCGACTAAGCTTTTTTTTTAACCCCAGGCAGAATAGGCATCATGTGCATGTACCCCAACCAAAATTTTGAGCAAAATCAGCCCTTGAACCTCAGTCGTAAAATAACTTGTAGTGATGTTACTAATAAAACTTTCCATAGATCAGAAATTGGCACAACACCCAGCACGCCCTGCATACACATTACATAATTAGCACATGAATATTTTTTTCCGAGCAGTAATCTCCTGTCATACTTGCATTATGAACACGAATAGCACGGCCACCTACACTTTATTCCAATAAAACACAATAGAGGATCCATAAAAGTAATAATACGGTCAGCTCCTCGCCCCTTTCATCTATCAAGTGGCTGATGGAATCAAGCTACAAAAAAATGCTATAGAGAACATTGATGCATAAAACAACCTAACACACCATAATTATGGAAGAAATACATTCCCAGGGAAGACTTCTAAAAATGGTTACCTGCAGCCTGCACTCCTTCAATACTGTGGCTTCTGTACAGCCGGCTATGACTTATGTATGTAAGGAGTGTCAGGCTGGGCGGGTTATAAAGCCAGGTGTCACTCTTCCTGTCAGCAAAGTAAAAGCTCGGAGCTGTTATCTGCCCTAATTATATCTTTTATGGGTTGATAGCCATTACCCTGTGATTCCTCGTGATTTTCTAGCAGAAATAATATATTTATGGGTTCAATTACTTGTACCTCGAAAACTCCCTAAACTGCAGACTCACCTGTCCTTTCAGGTTAACGCTGGAGTAAAGTTGCAAATACAGGGTGTGGGTGAAAGGATATTTTCTGCAAGCAGAGGCAAAACAGCAGTATGGTCGCAGGGTGTGAATACACGTCATAGAAGTCTTCCACTACTCATTAGGCCTCATTCAGACATCAGTTTTATACGTACGTATTCTATTCAGATTTTAATGCCCGCAGTCTACTATGCCTGAGTGTCCGTCTTCAGCAGGTGTACATGCCCGAAAACGATGCATGGCAGAGAGCATGTTCACTCTGTCGATACCATTATAGTCTATGCCCCAGTTGACGCATAAGTCCGAATCCTGTTTTCCAGGATTTTAAAACATGCATTTTAAAGTGTCACTGCAGAGTTGAACGTGGACCGCACGGATGTTTATTTTCTGTGGGAGGGCCGGAGGTAATTAAGCATATGAGAAAATGTGAGAAAATGACTGATGAACAACTGATGATAAAAACTTACACACTGACCAAATGATGATGAAAATCTGTACTTTTTGCATGTGAGAAAAATCACGGATGTCTCAATGAAGCCTTAGTCTAAGGCTGGGGTCACACTTGCGAGTGTGATGTGAGAAACTCACTCGAGTCTCTTGCATCAATACCCAGCACTGCCACCGGCACTCAGACAAGAGCGTTCAGCTGCATGTATTTCTATGCAGACACACACTCCGGTTCGAGTGCCGGCAGCAGCGCCGGGTGTTGATGCAAGAGACTCGCTCGAGTTTCTCGCATCACACTCACAAGTGTAACCTCGGCCTAAAATTGATTAAACTGAAAATTTTAACTAAAAGGATCAGCCACTCATTAAAAAATTTGAACAAATGATTTTGTTTTTTTTCGAAAAGTTTCTAATTCGTGAATGATCTCAGGATGATCAGTTCATCTTTAGCAATTATTACGGTAGCTAAAATTTGTATTTCTGGTAAAATTGTGTCATTTTGTACAATAATTTTAGAATATTATGGCAAAAAATGTCGCATTGTGTGAACATGGCCTTTAACCCCTTTCCTACAATGGACATACTATTCCGTCCATGTGACCTGGGACCTAAGTCCCATGGACGGAATAGTACGTCATGACCTTTAATGCGACATCGCGACTTAAGTCGCGGTGATCACATTAAAATGCCGACGCCATCTTACCTCAGGATAGATGGCCTCGGCATCCCGGGCAGTCTCCGCCCTGGCCCGCCCCTTTGTGAGCTGTGATTGGCTGTTCAATTCAGAACAGCCAATCACAGTGCTTCTCTTTGTTTCAGCCAATCAGATTGGCTGAAACAACAGGACCCTAGGCTAGGATTGAGTACCGATGTACTGGATCCTAGGACTGGTGCCTGGCAACGCCAGGCACCGGAGAAAAGCCCCCAGATTGGCGCGATCGCGCCACTGTGTCCTGCCGGTACCGGCCCGGATCGGTGCTGTAATAGCACCGATCCTAGGCCGGAGCCTAGGACAGGCCCAGCAGGAAGTGGTTGGCGCGATCGATTAGATCGGCGATCGCGCCAGCCACAGGGCACAGCTGCGGTCACGCTGTGATCGCTCTGTGCCCTGCTGATGACCTGGCCATGACCTGCCTAGGAATCGGAGCTGTGAGTTCCGATCCTAGGTAGTTACCATGGTCACCAGGCAGAGCAGGGAAGGGTGGGATCGATGTAATTATTCGATCCCACCAATGACAGGTCACAGCAGCGATGTGACCGCTCTGTGACCTGCCCCTGACCTGTCTGACCTGTCTGCAGGGGTCCTCACTCTAGCTGAGGATTCCTGCAGAGAGGTCAGATGCAGCAAGAGCTCCTGTGCTGGGTATTGTGGTGCCACAGCTTGTAGCATCACAATTCCTGCAGAAGAAAAAAGAAAGAAAACTACAACTGTAAGTGTTAATTGATCCCTGATCCCCTGCCCAATCTATCTTCACCCCCCCAATCTATCTTCTTCCCCCCTCCACCCCCCCTTTTGCGCCGCCTCCGTGCGCAGCCGCCGAGCGTTGATCGGTGACGCAATTCACCGATCAACACTTGTGCTCGCTTTTTTTTCCTTAGCCCCCTTTACGCCACTTCCGCACACATCCCGTTTTTCATTTTTTTCACCCCCCTTTGTGCCACCTAACTACAACCCTAACTGATCCCTGCCCAATCTCTCTTCATCCACCCCAATCCCCCATCCCCCTATTTTTACCCCCCTCCACCCCACTTTTGTGCCACCTCCGTGCGCAGCCGCCGAGCGTTGATTGGTGACGCAGTTCACCAATCAACACTCGGACTCGTTTTCCTTAGCCCCCTTTGCGCCACCTCCGCACACACATCCCGCAGCCGCAAAACTTTGATAAGTGACACACATCACTTATCAGAGCTTGTGCCTGCAGTTTTTCATTTTTTTCACCCCTTTTTGTGCCACCTAACTACAACCCTTACTGTTGATCCCTGCCCGATCTCTATTCATCCAACCCAATCCCCCCAGCCCCCTCTTTTTACCCCCCTTTGCGCCGTTTCCGTGTGCACATTTAGCAGCCGCTGAATTTTGATAAGTGACGCAATTCACTTATCAAAGTTCGTGCCGGCTGTTTTCCATTTTTCTTTTTCACCTCCCCCCTTTGAGCCACCCCTATGCACACATCCAGCAGCCACTAAATTTTGATAAGTGACGCCGTTCACTTATCATATCTAGGACCTGCTGTTTTAGACTTTTTCACAGGTATTTTGCTCCCCATTTCCTTTTAGCTTTTTCTTACAGAATAGTGTGCACCAATCACTAGCCCCCCCACCACATACACAGTTATAAATAAAGTACACCCAAGCACCATATTTACACAAAAAAATGTCCCGCCCATCACGTTTCTCCCAACGGCGCTATTCAATGGAGGAGGCATATGCTTTACTTGCCTCCGACACTGATAGCGAGGATGACGATCCGACTTTTCTTTATTTTTCGGATTCTTCATCCTCTTCCCCCTCCTCATCTTCCTCCGCGGGTCCTGCGGAACCGCCACGCAGACGCTCCATGACAGAAGATGAGGCAGCGCCCATCATGCCCGCAGCTGATTCAGCAGACCCTGTGTGGACCTCGCCCCCCGAAAATTACGAGCCACCGTTTCCTGATTTTGTGGCAGAATCAGCAATCAAGTTTGACACCACTGGCCTCACAGAAATTGACTTTTTCAAAGTCTTTTTCTCTAAGGATTTTGTTAACCTCATGGTGGAGCAAACTAATTTGTACGCTCGGCAATTTTTGGAGCAAACCCGCGTTCATCCTATACTAACTGGTCTCCTGTGGACGCAGTTGAAATGACGCAGTTTTGGGGCCTGGTCCTCCACATGGGTATCCTGAAGAAGCCTGAAATTCGGCAATATTGGAGTGTTGATATTTTATACAACACTCCAGTGTTCTGAATGGTCATGGTCCGGACGCGTTTTCAGGCCATCCACAAGTTTCTGCATTATAACGATAATGCACAGTGTCTCGCACGAGATGACCCCAACTTTGACCGTCTGTTCAAAGTTCGGCCGGTCATCGAACACTTCAACAAAAAGTTTACTGAAGTGTACGTGCCCCAAAGGAACATCTGCGTGGATAAGTCCTTGGTCCATTTCAAGGGAAGGCTCGGATTCCGTCAATACCTGCCCAGTAAGAGGGCCAGGTATGGAATCAAACTCTATAAGCTGTGTGAGAGTACCTCAGGGTACACCCACAAGTTTAGAGTGTACGAAGGAAAGGACACCAGGATTGAACCCCCTGAGTGTCCTCCTGACCTGGGAGTGAGTGGGAAAATTGTGTGGGATTTGGTGCACCCACTGCTGGATAAAGGTTATCACCTCTACACTGATAACTTTTATACCAGTGTCCCACTCTACAAATCCCTCTCTGCGCGAGGTACCGCAGCTTGTGGTACTGTCCGCAAAAATCAGAGAGGCCTCCCGAAGACGCTACTAGGGCAGATGCTCCAAAAAGGTGAGAGCAGGGCCCAATGTAGCGACCACCTGCTGGTGGTCAAGTACAAGGACAAGAAGGATGTCTTTCTCTTGACCAACATACACGGTGATGGCAGCGCCCTCAGCACTGTACGAGGTACCTCTGCACAGGTCAGCAAACCTGAATGTGTGCTGGGGTACAATAAAAACATGGGGGGCGTTGATTGCTCCGATCAACTCCTCCAACCGTACAATGCTTTGAGAAAGGCCAAGGTGTGGTACAGAAAGCTGGCTGTGCACATCGTCCAATTGGCAATGCTCAACGCATTCCTGCTGCCACAATGTGCACACCACACCGATACCTCGTACCTTAAGTTCCAGGAGGTAGTGGTTAAGGCCCTGATGTTTGGCACTCTGGAAGGAGCGGGCCCCAGAACTTCCGGAACTGAAGGTGCTCATATTGTACTAGGTCAGCATTTCCCGGGGGAGGTCCCGCAAACTGCAAAAAGAGGTAAATCACAAAAAAGGTGCCGAGTGTGTTACAAAAACGGAATACGCAAGGATACCATTTATCAATGCGACACCTGCCCCGGAAAACCTGGCCTGTGTATGAAGGATTGCTTCAAATTGTACCACACCTCAATGCACTACTAAATTACTTTACCGGAAACAATAGATTAGTTGGGGCACATCTAGATAAGTTCCTTGGGGGTCTAGTTTCCAAAACAATGTCATTTGTGCTTTTTTTTCACTGTTTAGGCACATCAGGGGCTCTGCAAATGGAAAATGACGCCCGTAGACCATTCCATCTAAGTCTGCATTCCAAAACGTCACTCCCTTCCGACCCCCAACGTGTGCCTAAACAGTTTTTTTCCCACATATGGGGACCAGCGTACTCAGGACAAATTGGACAACAACTTTTGGAGTCCAGTTTCTCCTCTTACCCTTGGGAAAATTAAAAATTGGGGACTAAACGATCATTTTTGTGGGCACAAAATAGGATTTTTTATTTTCATGCCTGGGCAGTATAAACTTTAGTGAAACACTTGGGGGTTCAAAGTTCTCACCACATATCTAGATAAGTTCCATAGGGGGTCTAGTTTCCAAAATGGGGTCACTTGTGGGGGGTTTCTACTGTTTAACCACATCAGGGGCTCTGCAAACGGAACATGACGCCCGCAGACCATTCCATCAAAGTCTGCATTCCAAAGCGTCACTTCTTCCCTTCTGAGCCCCGACGTGTGCCCAAACAGTAGTTTTCTCCCACATATGGGGTACCAGCGTACTCAGGACAAATTGGACAACAACTTTTGGGGTCCAATTTCTCCTGTTACGCTTGGGAAAATTAAAAATTGGGGACTAAACAATCATTTTTGAGGGCACAAAATAGGATTTTTTATTTTCACGCCTGGGCAGTATAACCTTTAGTGAAACACTTGGGGGTTCAAAGTTCTCACCACATATCTAGATAAGTTCCTTAGGGCGTCTAGTTTCCAAAATGGGGTCACTTGTGGGGGGTTTCCACTGTTTGGGCACATTGGGGGCTCGTCAAATGCAACATGGCGTCCAATCTCAATTCCAGCCAACTTTAGGTTGAAAAAGTCAAATGGCGCTGCTTCCCTTCCGAGCCCTGCCGTGCGCCCAAACAGTGGTCGCCCCCACATATAGGGTATCAGCCTACTCAGGAAATATTGGACAACAACTTTTGGGGTCCAATTTCTCCTGCTACCTTTGAGAGAATAAAAAATTGGGGACGAAACGATCATGTTTGTGGAAAAAATATGATTTTTTCTTTTCACGCCCGGGCGTTATAAACTCCTGTGAAGCCCTAGGGAGTTCAAGGTGCTCACCACAAATGTAGATAAGTTCCATAGGGGGTCTAGTTTCCAAAATGGGGTCACTTGTGGGGGGTTTCCACTGTTTGGGCACATTGGGGGCTCATCAAACGCAACATGGTGTCCAATCTCAATTCCACCCAATTTTAGGATGAAAAAGTCAAACGGCGCTGCTTCCCTTCCGAGCCCTGCCGTGCGCCCAAACAGTAGTGTCCCCCCACATATAGGGTATCAGCGTGCTCAGGACAAATTGAACAACAACTTTGGGGTCCAATTTCTCCTGCTACCCTTGGGAAAATTAAAAAATTGTTGCTAACAGATCATTTTTGTGACTAAAAAGTTAAATGTTAATTTTTTCCTTCCATGTTGCTTCTGCTCCTGTGAAGCGCCTGAAGGGTTAATAATCTTCTTGAATGTAGTTTTGAGTAGCTTGAGGGGTGCAGTTTTTAGAATGGTGTCACTTTTGGGTATTTTCTGCCATATAGACCCCTCAAAGTGACTTCAAATGTGAGGTGGTCCATAAAAAAATGGTTTTGTAAAATTTGTTGTAAAAATAAGAAATCGCTGGTCAACTTTTAACCCTTATAACTTCCTAACAAAAAAAAAATGTTGTTTCCAAAATTGTGCTGATGTAAAGTAGACATGTGGGAAATGTTATTTATTAACTATTTTGTGTCACGTAACTCTCTGGTTTAAGGGCATAAAAATTCAAAGTTTGAAAATCGCAAAATTTTCTAAATTTTCGCCATATTTCCATTTTTTTCATAAATAAACGCACGTTATAGCGAAGAAATTTTATCACTAAAGTGAAGTACAATATGTCACGAGAAAACAGTGTCAGAATCGCCTAGATCCGTTGAAGCGTTCCAGAGTTATTACCTCACAAAGGGACAGTGGTCAGAATTGTAAAAATTGGCCCGGGAGTTAACGTGCAAACCACCCTTGGTAGTGAAGGGGTTAAGGGGCAATGTGATTTGAGCAAGGTTCATGTCTGGAGGTAATACAGGTACAGTTGTGGCCAAAAGTATTGACACCCCTGCAATTTTGTCAGATAATACTCAGTTTCTTCCTGAAAATGATTGCAAACACAAATTCTTTGGTATTATTATCTTCATTTAATTTGTCTTAAATGAAAAAACACAAAAAGAATTGTCCTAAAGCCAAAATGGATATAATTCCACACCAAACATAATAAAGAGGGTGGACAAAAGTATTGGCACTGTTTGAAAAATCATGTGATGCTTCTCTAATTTGTGTAATTAACAGCACCTGTAACTTACCTGTGGCACCTAACAGGTGTTGGCAATAACTAAATCACACTTGCAGCCAGTTGACATGGATTAAAGTTGACTCAACCTCTGTCCTGTGTCCTTGTGTGCACCACATTGAGCATGGAGAAAAGAAAGAAGACCAAAGAACTGTCTGAGGACTTGAGAAACCAAATTGTGAGGAAGCATGAGCAATCTCAAGGCTACAAGTCCATCTCCAAAGACCTGAATGTTCCTGTGTCTACCGTGCGCAGTGTCATCAAGAAATTTAAAGCCCATGGCACTGTGGCTAACCTCCCTAGATGTGGACAGAAAAGAAAAATTGACAAGAGATTTCTACGCAAGATTGTGCGGATGTTGGATAAAGAACCTCGACTAACATCCAAACAAGTTCAAGCTGCCCTGCAGTCCGAGGGTACAACAGTGTCAACCCGTACTATCCGTCTGCTTCTGAATGAAAAGAGGCTGTATGGTAGGAGACCCAGGAAGACCCCACTTCATACCCCGAGACATAAAAAAGCCAGGCTGGAGTTTGCCAAAACTTACCTGAAAAAGCCTAAACCATTTTGGAAGACTGTTCTCTGGTCAGATGAGACAAAAGTAGAGGTTTTTGGGCAAAGGCATCAACATAGAGTTTACAGGAGAGAAAAAAGAGGCATTCAAAGAAAAGAATACGGTCCCTACAGTCAAACATGGCGGAGGTTCCCTGATGATTTGGGGTTGCTTTGCTGCCTCTGGCACTGGACTGCTTGACCATGTGCATGGCATTATGAAGTCAGAAGACTACCAACAAATTTTGCAGCATAATGTAGGGCCCAGTGTGAGAAAGCTGGGTCTCCCTCAGAGGTCATGGGTCTTCCAGCAGGACAATGACCCAAAACACACTTCAAAAAGCACTAGAAAATGGTTTGAGAGAAAGCACTGGAGACTTCTAAGGTGGCCAGCAATGAGTCCAGACCTGAATCCCATAGAACACCTGTGGAGAGATCTAAAAATGGCAGTTTGGAGAAGGCACTCTTCAAATATCAGGGACCTGGAGCAGTTTGCCAAAGAAGAATTGTCTAAAATTCCAGCAGAGCATTGTAAGAAACTCATTGATGGTTACCGGAAGCGGTTGGTCGCAGTTATTTTGGCTAAAGGTTGTGCAACCAAGTATTAGGCTGAGGGTGCCAATACTTTTGTCTGGCCCATTTTTGGAGTTTTGTGTGAAATGATCAATGTTTTGCTTTTTGCTTCATTCTCTTTTGTGTTTTTTCATTTAAGACAAATTAAATGAAGATAATAATACCAAAGAATTTGTGTTTGCAATCATTTTCAGGAAGAAACTGAGTATTATCTGACAGAATTACAGGGGTGTCAATACTTTTGGCCACAACTGTACATCCTGTGTCTGTCTGTTCTTCAAGCAGTTGTATTGCAGGATGTTGCAATTCTCATAGCCCTGTGCCATCCGCTTTTGCTGAATTTGCACGCCTCTGCACAACCTCTAGTATCTGCCTGTCAGCCACAAAGGTATTTATGGCCCGAAGCAAGTTTTTTGAGTATTTCTTGCCAGGAAGTTCCAGTCATGTGACTTCATGACATTATTAGGAATTTCCTGGTTTCCTCCGGCCTTATATTTGCTCTAGCTGACACACATCCGATAGGCCCAGTATAGTGATTGTCAGGGAGGGATTACAGATAAGACAAGTCATACTGTACCTCTCACCAATATGACCCAGAAATAATGAAACAAGGAAATTCCACACCTCTGAATTCTTGCCACTGGGTTAGAAATAATGGCATCCCTTCTGAGAGAAATATTTACTATGACCCAAAACCTTCTTGCCAACACTAGGGGGAGTATTGTTATATATTGGCTAATTTTCCCAGGAGGTTCCAGGAGAGAAGGCAAATCACCTGAGTGACACAGTTGCGAGAGATACATTGGAGAAAAGTATTGGACACGTCTTTATCAACAAATTCAGGTTTGTCATTCAGTCCAAACACTAAAGGTGTATAACATGCGGCTCCTCTCCCTAGGTGTATAACATTCGACTCCTCACCCCCCCGGGTGTATAACATCTGGCTCATTGCCCCCCGGTGTATATTATCCGTCATGTAGTCTCCCGGTGTATAACATCTGTCCCCTAATCCCCTGGTGTATAATATCTGTCCCCCCAGTGTATAACATCCAGCCCCTCGTCCCCCTCTCTGGTGTATACCATCCAGCCCCTTGTTCCCGGTGTATAACTTCCAACCCATCACCCCATCAGTGTAAAACATCTGGTCCCTGGCCCCCCTTTGTATAACATCCGGCTCCTTGCCTCAGGTGTATAACATCCATCCCCTAGCCCCCTGGTGTATAAAATCCGGCCCCTTGTTCCCCAGTGTATAAAATCCAGCCATTCGCCCCTCAGTGTATAACATCTGGCTACTTGCCCCCCTGTGCTTAATATCTGGTCCCTCACTCCCACTGTATAACATCCGGCCACTAACCCCCAGGTACATAACATCTGGACCACTGACGGACCCAGACAGAAAAGGGCCCTGTGCAAGAACAGTATATGGGTCCTTTGCAGCTCAAGAGCTCCAAAAAATGCAAAATTGCACCTGCTTTGGAGGTGGAAATGGGCCCACTTACCTCATAGACCCCTGTGCGACTTGGTTGCACTAATCATATGTCCTCCCCTGGGAAATAGAAGGGACTGCAGTATCTCAACCAGTCCAACCTCCTCTGGCATTAACCCTACCCGATATGGACAGGTTCTGTTTTAGCGCTTACATTTTTCCTTCCCTTCCTCCAAGAGCCATAACTTTTTTTTTTGCCACTTAGCTGTATAATAGCTGTATATTTTTTTTTTTTTGCGGTGTGAGTTTTTCTTTTGAACGACACCATTCATTTTTTCATGTGATGTACTAGAAAATGGAAAAAAAAATTCCAACTGGGTTGAAATTGCAAAAATACCCGCAATTGAGCAATTGTGTTTTCTTTTTGTTGTTCTTACAGCGTTCATTATATGGTAAAAATTCCCTGCAGTATGATTACACAGATAAAAAAACATGTATTGTTTGTTTTTATTTAAGTGACAAAAAATAAAATCATGAAAAATAAAATGTGCTTGTGTCGCCGTTTTCCAAGACCTGTAATTTTTTCAATTTTCGGTCAATAGTGCTTTATGACGGCTTGTTTTTTGCTGTATGAGCTGACATTTTTATTGCTAGATGCGATGTTTTGATCACCTCTTATTGCGTTTTTTTTTACTTATTGCGGCAGGCAAAGAAACAAAATTCCAGCGTTTTTATTTCTTGTTCATTAAACCTTTTCCAGATTTGGTTAATTAATGTTGTATTTTGATAGATCTGAAGTTTACTGACGTAGCGATACCAAATATGTGTATTATTTTTTTTAATTCTTTACTTTTAATTGGAAAAGGGAGGTGAATCAAACTTTTAGATTCTTTTTTTTCTTCATAATTTTAAAAACTTATTTTTTACTTTACTTACATCATACTGACATTAATATAATAACTTAATATACAACACATAACCTATATATAGTTTTACTAGTAATACAACTCTGGGGCATTACCGATGGATCACGCTTCTCTATCTGGCAAGTCTGGGTTTGGCAAATGCCGGGGGAACATTACCTAGTGTGCCAGTTGTAAAAAAAAAAAAAAATAGACAAAAAAATGTGAAATTAATAATGAATCAGGCCCTTGATTTAACAGGCAATTGTGAATTAAATGAGCATTCGCATCACATTACAATCTGTGGCAGCCTGACGCAGCGCACGCTTTACTGGTCCTCAAGAACCCGGCCAAAATGATCTGTTTCAGCATTTTTAGTGTTATTGGGAATGCGTGGCATAACTGATGCCCGAGGTGACATATATTGTAGGTACAAGCAATAAATTGCCATATCATTCAGGATCGCTAATCCACAGCGCTCAGGCAGCATTTCAATTAAAAGAACACCAGGGGGCGCCATAACAAGCAACAACTTTTTATGGTTATTCCGGTAAAAGAAGTGGCGTTCAAGGGAAAAATATCAATGAAGCTCGACTGCAAATGACAATCGGCATTAACCTAGTGGAACTTTTCTCTTTCAGTATTTTAGAAGTTGACTTCAGTGGGGAGCGCAACGCACAACTGAAGCACAGCGTCATTGTGTGTAGTGGTCTTTGTGGTATGGTGGGAAGTCTAAGGCTGTTCCCACGATGAGCTCTTGATGTTGTGGATTTTCTGCACCCATTAATTATAATAGGTTACGGTTAGTGATGGGCGAGCACTAAAATGCTCGGGTGCTCGTTGCTCGGGTCGAATACTGGTACTCGGACAGAACAACGAGCCCAATGTAAGTCTATGGGAGACCCGAGGATTTTTACCGCGATCCCCCCGGGGGGTCCTTTTAAGGTCTAATGCGTCAGAAAATGATGGAAACACTGCTCAAATGACACAGGAACATCATGGGGATCGCCCATTGAAGCATTCCTGACTCCTAGGTCACAGCTGTAAGCACTATTCTCAGAGTTTCACGCCATTTTTATAGGTGCACCAAAAAACATACAAAAACGAAACCAAAATGGAATTTCTGTGAAATATGTTAAGGTACATCCTTTCCAGGTTAATGACTAGTGATGAGCGAGTATACTCGTTGCGTTGACAGATACTAAATTTCCGAGCACACCAAAATACTCGGAGGACACCTGAGCATGCTCGGGAAAACTCGAACAACGAGAATACTCGCTCATCACTATTAATTACTTGTATATAAGGCAAAATAATTAACCCCAGACAGAAATATTCCTCCACCACTTTTGCACGCAGCGTTTTTCATGCTTTATTAAAGTCACAGAGCCTATTTTTAGAGGGGCATCAGGCAGCATTAATATTCTTAACGGGCCATTATTAAACAGTGGGTCTCCTATGCTGTTACTGCCTATGCAGTGAGTGGCTGTGCTGCCAAGAATTACAACGCACCCCAATACCCCTTTCACGAGAGGTACAGGAGGGCCTCCTGAAAAAATGTTGCATTGAATGCAAGGCCTGCCCTGCTATCAAGTCATATTTACCCCAATATGCCTTTGAACCCAGATACTGGAAGGCCACATGATAATTCACTTCAGTCTTCAGTTGGTCCTGCCATACAGTTTCCTTATGCATTGAATACAAGGACCGCCTTGACCCAAATTTGCACGCACCCCAATCCCTCCTTGGAAGAAACATGGAGGAGGGCCTCCTAAAAAAAATGTCCCATTACAGAGGAGCTGGTCTCCTAGACTCGTAATGCCCATACACTAAGTATATGGGCTGACAAACATTACCCCATGGGGGGTACATTTTTAAAAAATATTTTATGGGGATTATAGACACCCTTTCCAAAAATTGGACTGGCTGTAGCAGCACGGAACACGTTAACCCTGGTGATCTAGTGGCGGTGGATGATGAGACGTTCAGGAAGGCCTCATTAAAAAACTAGGCCCAATTTAAAGGAGCGGGTCTCCTAGACTCGTAATACCCATACACTAAGTGCATGGGCTGACAAACATTTCCCCCTGGAGGAGTAAAATTGTTAAAAATATTTTATGGGCATCATAGACACCCTTGCCAAAAATTGGACAGGCTGTAGCAGCACAGAACCCGTTAACCCTGGTGATCTAGTGGTGGAGAATGAGGAGACATAATGATAAATCATACTGAAATCAAATAAATAAAAAATATGAATCCACCTATGAAAGAAAATAACAAAAGGGAGGGGCTAACACAGGTTCATAGGTATGAAGCCAGAATGTGTTCAACGAGATATGTTTGTCCCTAGCAACAGCTCAGAGACAGGGATATAAATAAAAATATAATATAATAGTATTTCACTATTTTTATATTGGAGAGGTATACACTAGTTCATAAGAGGATGTTCCACAGAGAGAAAAAATGGAAAATATAAGAATAAATGGGAAGAATGTACGTACATCTTATTTTAATGAGATTTCCCCCTGGGGGAGTAACATTTGTTTTGGTTTCAAATTATTAACGGGCATCATAAAAACACCCTTGCCAAATATTGGACTGGCTGTAGCAGCACAGAACACTTTAACCCTGGTGAGCTAGTGGCAGAGCATGAGGAGACATTGATGAAGGCCTCATTAAAAACTAGGCCCAATATTGAGGTGCGGGTCTCCTAGACTTGGAACGCCCATACACGCAGTGCATGGGCTGACAAACATTTCCCCATGGGGAGTACATTTTTTAAAAATATACTATGGGCATCATAGACACCCTTGCCAAAAATTGGACTGCCTGTTAAAGCACAGAACACGTTAACTCTGGTGACCTAGTGGCGGAGAATGAGGAGACATAATGATAAATCGTAATGAAATCAAACAAATAAAAAATGTGAATCCACCTATGAAAGAAAATAACAAAAGGGAGAGGCGAACACAGGTTCATAGATATGAAGCCAAATTGTGTCCAACGAGATATGTTTGTACCTAGCAACAGCCCAGAGACAGGGATATAAATTAAAATATAATATAATAGTATTTCAATATTTTTCTATTGTAGAGGTATACACTAGGTCATAAGAGGATGGTCCAGAGATAGTAAAACTGGAAAATATAAGAATAAATGGGAAGAATATACGTACATCTAACTTTTATGACAGTTCCCCCTGGGGGAGTAAAATTTGTTTTGGTTTCAAATTAGTAACGGGCATCATAAAAACACCCTTGCACAAAAATTGAGTGACTTTTGCATAACAGAATACGTTCACCCTGGTGTTCTACTAGTTGTGGATGATGAGGATAAGGAGGAGGATAACACCAAACAGACCAAATCAGGAAGCGGATACCAATATGTGGTTGTGAAGAGGTGCATGAGAATACACCTCCACAAAAAAGGTGTTGACAGGCGGATGCGCTTATCTGTTATAATTCAACCAGCGGCACTAAAAACCAGCTCTGACAGAATGCCAGCAGGGCAGGCCAGGACCTCCAAGGCATAGAGAGCTGTTGTGAGTTCATTCTCACCAGTTGTGAGTTCCCCTTCTGGACTCCCTCTGGTGGTGATGGGAGGTGGTGCGGCTAGTTTGATCGGTGGAGATCTGCCACCTGCTAGTTGTGTGGTAAGATCAGGGATCTGCAGTCTGCATAGTTACCAACTTCTCTGGTTTTCTGTGGCTTAGCTTGTTTTGTTTTTTTTCTCCTCGGTGACCCATTCATATCAGAGAGCCAGTTCATGCCACGTGTCCAGCTTGGATACCCAATAATTAAAAGGCACAGAGGAATCCCGGAGGACGTTTGTACGATCTGCAAGGTACTTCCTCAGCATCTTCCCAAACATTGCACTTCTTGCGCTAGCACCCCTTGCCACTGTGCCGGCACGATGGGAGTGTCTGAGAAAACTGTCCCAGAACTTTGCCATTGTTCCCCTGCCTGAGCTGGATTGTACTTCTCTCTCTCTTGCTTGGACTCCTTGGTTGTACAATAAACTCTGACGTCTGCTGCCAGCGTTCTCACATGGGAATTTTTTCAGTAATTCCACTACAAGGGCCCTCTGGTACAGCAACATTTTTGTACACCTCTCTGCTTCTGGAAGAGATTTGAAGTTCTCCTTGTAGCGTGGGTCTAGAAGTGTCACCAACCAGTGATGAGTGTCAGCGAAAATTTTTATAATGCGAGGGTCACAGGAAACGCAGCGCAACGTAAAGTCAGCCATGCTTGCCAGACTGCTAACACGCAAGACTTCTGAGTCCTCACCAACAGGACGACTGACCATGCTGATAGGAACTGAAGGAGTTAAATTGAGTTCTGTCTATGTTGCATTCTCTTGTTTAAAACCTTATCTGTTCTTCGAGGAGATGTCTCAGACATCTCCCTTGTGAACCAAGGTCAAATACCTCTGCTTTTTCACCTAAGTGACTTTCTTTGTAGAAAACAAGTTGTAAAATCATTTGTACTGCGCATGTCTGTAAATGTCTAAATTCTTTACTATAAAAGACGGAAGCCTAACTGATAAGCCAGAGGCGTCTTGGAGGCATCCCGAGTGGTTTTATACAGCTTGTGTCTGTGTTATCCTTCTCGACGGAGCAATTGATTAGAGACATATGGTGCTTCACACCTAAGAACATCGGTCCTTCAGATGAAAGAGTAATCTGAGGGATCCCGACAGTTTCCTGGCGCCCGAACAGGGACCTGATATAGGCACCTCTCCAAGACTACCCGATCTACAGACCACTCCAGTTACTGATGAAATTGTGAACAGCAGACCTAAACACCTGGCCAGGTAAGAGATCAATTTTTCTCTTCTCTGCTCTTCATAATCTATCATTATAACTAAGGTCCGTATAAAGGGGAATCTAGTAGAGGAGGGGGCCGTAAAATCAGGTCCATATAAGAACTCTGAGGAAATCGGGTGTGACACGCATATGTAATTTCTGCTCGAATGAGAGGTTACTGTAGGTTCTGTCTGTGCACAGCTATTTTTAGAAAAAGAGCTGATGCAAATCAAAATGGGAGAGGTCTGACATTACGGAATATAAGGCTGGGTGAACAGTTCATACTGCGCAGCCCGGACGGACAAGTTTTTCACAATAGACGATTCCGCACTAGAAATAGAGGAGGTTGTTGAATGGCTACTTTGATTTGAAAGGTTGTTGAAAGTAGAAAAATAAGCTGCACAGTAGGTATTCGTTCAAAGAGTGGTGATATTGCCTAACTGGGCCATGTGACAGCGTCCTTTCGGGGAGGTCACCGCCTAAGCTTAAATCAACACCCTTTACGAATAAACCTTGTGACAGATAAGAGTGTGACCGAATGAGCACAGGACCGTGAAATGAGCCTGTGACAGGATATGACTGAAGAACCCCAGTAGATGGACACTTTATTTACAATCCTGTGTGTTGTGGGAGTATTTCTGTTTGGATGCTACCTAGCATATAAGTACACGAAACACGTAGTACACCGAGGAACAGACACTCCATTTAGCCTGTTAGCACCTTAGGAAGAAGGTAACGAGGTATAGTAGAGCCTAGTCTTGAGCTTACCCAATACACCACCTAAGGCAGGGGACTAACAGGAAGACAACAAGAGAAACAGGATAAGAATAAAAGATAAAATGGGGAACAGTCAGGGAAAGACACCTGAAGAAGGAAATCGGTTATGTGATATAATTGAGGATAGATATGGAAGTAGTGCAGCAAAGAACCTGGAAAAAGTATTAATCAAATCCAAAGTGCAAGATAGGCAGGCTGTGTGAATCCTTGTATATATGTCTATGAGAACCTCTGAATAAGATGAGAGATGAGTAATTGAGTAAAAAAAAAAAAAAAAAAAAAAATCAGTGAATGAGCACGTATGAATGAATCATCACACATCATTTTTGTGTCAAGAGATTTGTGACCTTTCTAGTTGTGGTGGAATCCCGGACAGATGCGTTATAGATATTTCAAATCTACATCTGAGACTGAATGAATTGAGTAATGATATAGTTCGTGTTATATGTGGCATTACATTGTAAAGTTTCCTGAATGCATTTGGCCAGAAAAAGGGCAAGGCATGGTTAATCTCATTATACAGTTATCTGCCCTTACAGTGAAATCCCGTGATTTTGAGTTTCTTTGTAGAAATTGATTTTGATAAGTCTAAAGAACTACAGAATTCTGTGAAGGACGACGCTGCATTCTGATGGGAGGGGGGAAGGATGGAGCTGCGTAGTTTTTCTTCTCCCTTCGCTCTTATCTCTGCTGAGTGTGAGCTGTGCTCAAAATTCTCTGTAATTCTATCCGTAAGGTACACGCTGAAAGATTTGTGCATTTTAAAGCAACAGTACTTAATTGAAGATTGGAAGTTAAAAGTAAGATATGGTGCCTAATTTAGAAGGGAATTGTAAGTGATTGCTTGGTCATTAATGTGTTTGAACCTGCTTCTAGTTGTGTGATTGATTTGTATAGCAAATTGTGTCAAATTACAAGAGACAGAGAAGGAAGGAAGCAGTAAAACAAGTGGGACAAATATTGAAAAAGGCAAAAATACCAGTGTGTGAATGTTTGGATGTACAAAAAGGCACAGACAAGGGAAGAAAATAGCAAGTGAATAAATGATGCTTGAGAATGTGCAGCAGTGTGGAAGGTGTATTATGAATGTTTGATTGACAAAGTGTAACCAGAGACCCAGACAAAACAGATGGACTTGTAAACACTGTCGTCAGACTCAGACAAACCCAGACTGAATAGCTACTTGTGTGACCTGTGCTGCTGACCTAAGAGAATTGCACTAAATCCTATCCAGACAAGATCATAAGAAGCTGACATGATAGTGTGGATAGTGGGTAGTGGGGACATTGGCCCTTGAGGAGTAAGCTGACAGTAGACATCAGACGGCCAACCCCATCAGGACCTAGAAGTGTGACTAGAATAAGAAAGATACAGGTGTATTATCCCTGGAGCCCCTCTGACCAGCTAGCTTTGCTGAAGCAGCTGCCTGACCCTGAAGACCAACCATTCCCGTTTTACAGACACATAAAGGAAGTACAGCAGACATATAAGTGTACCTGGGCAGACCTAGAGAGGTTGGTGAGTTTAAAGGCAGGTGACGCACTAGATCATATAATTAAGACACACAGATGTGACAAAGAATCAGGCTTGGGGCATGGATGATAAATCTGCACGATCTGGGGAGACGTACTGTCAGTCACTAAGACAATGGGCTGCAGTGGAACAATCAGAGCAGTCTGTACTCCTGACTAATGTGACACAGCAAAAAGGAGAGAGAGTAGAGATGTACTTTGGACGGTTACAGCTGAAATGGGCAGACATGGGGTACATTTGCATAAACCCACTTGATGTTAGAATACTGGTGAATGCATTCATTGACGGTATGAACAAAGACTTACGAGACGCAGTACAGACAGCCAGACCTGAATGGAGACATGTAGATCCGAAAGACCTCCTTAAGGTAGCTAAAGAAATTGAGCAAACAAGGACAATAAGACGACCTGTCATGTATGCTGGAGCACAAGGAAAAAAGTGGAGACGTAATAGGGAAGGCATGTGAGATGACACTGACGTTTCTTTTGACAATCTATTCCCCACATGACATCCATGCCATACTCCTACAAGTTCAACCAAAACATCTGTCTATGGCCAGACAGCTCCGACTTGAGTGTGCTCTACTAATTCCTGAGTATGTCACTCCTCAAAAGATGTAACGTTCTGAATCCAGCCACCCTCCTGCCTGTGGATTCAGAAAAGGGGGAATTGGTGACCGTATTGGCAAGTGAGGAAGAATACTTTGACATGACGCATGAACATGTCTGCATAGAACTGATGAGTCAGGAGACAGTTGGGTTTGCACACGTTCATGAAAAACCTGTTCCTAATGCAGACTTTGAGTTTCTTTTTTGTAGATGGCCCCAGATACCACCAGGATGGACGATTCTACACTGGATACGCAGTAGTATCCTCACATGAGGTAATCCGAGCGGAACCACTCTCTCCTCACATGTCGGCGCAGGAGGCAGAGTTGAAGGCACTCACTGAGGCGTGTAGAGCGGCTGCAGGTAAAGTCGCTAATATTTTCACAGATTCGAAGCCCATTAAAAATGCAGAGCTGGTGAAACAATTGATGGAGGCATTGATGTTACCAGTCCAGGTTGGCATTGTCAAGGTAAAAGCACACACAAAAGGTGACTCCGTGGAGGTAGAGGGCAATAGAAGGGCGAACGAGGCTGCTAAAATAGCACAAGGCGGCCTAGAGAGAGCAGTGGACGGTGGCGGGGAGTCAGCGTATTCCAGCCACATTGGGTCTAGATGTCCTGAAATCCCTCCAGCAAAAGGCTGCCCAAACAGAGAAGGTACACCGGGGGGAGACTGGGAGCTGAGCTGAACTCAAATGGAGTATGGGAGAATAAGGATAAAATGTGCCCACCAAAGTCCCTGTTCCCAATCATGGCGCAAGCAGCACATGGCCCCAATCACACCTCAAAAAGTCACATGTGTGCCATGGTAGATGCCTTCTGGATCGCTCCTGGCTTCAGTTGCGCAGCCGCGAAACTTGTACAATCATGCCTCATCTGTGCACAGCACAACCCAGGTAAAACAGTAAAAGTCCCTAAGAAAGCGACACCTAGGCCTCTCTACCCGTTTCAGAGACGGCAGATTGACGACATACAGCTACCAAGGTAGGAGTGTATGCAAATATCCTAGTATGTGTAGATCTCTTCTCTGGATGGCCAGAGGCCTACCCGGTGAAAACGGCTACAGCTCGAGCCACTGCAAAGAAACTGGTGATGGAACTAGTACCACGATTCGGTGTCCCTGAAACAATTGAATCAGACAGAGGTACACACTTTACTGCTGAGGTAATGCAAAATGTAATGCAAATGATAGGTGTAGAACAAGCATTTCATACACCCTACCACCCACAGAGTTCAGGGAAGGTAGAGAGAATGAACGGGACACTAAAATTGAAAATACAGAAAACCATGGAACAAACCCATAAACCATGGCCAGAGTGTCTCCCATTAGCATTATTCTCAGTAAGGTACACACCCACGGGGAAAACTAAACTGTCACCCTTCGAGATACTGTTTGGAAGACCACCGAACACAGGGTTGTACTACCCACAGGTCTTAACACTTAATGTGGATAATTTGACAAGTTACGTAATCCAGTTGCAAAAGCATTTAACTCAAATGCATTCTCTAGTTTTCTCTTCCACTCCAGATCCAGATAGTGTGGAAGGAACTCACTGTCTACAACCTGGTGATTACGTATATGTCAAGAAACACTCCAGAAAGACCCTTGAACCCCGATATCAAGGACCTTACCAAGTACTCCTAACAACGCCTACTTCTGTTAAGTTGGAAGGACGACCAACCTGGATCCACGCATCGCATTGCAAACTAGCCACAGGAATTAACAAAGCATAAGAGTGCATAATGTTTTGGTTTGGTTTTGTTGCATTATCTGTAATAATGGTAGCTGCGTGGGACAATCTAAATTCTCCAATGTCCTTGAATAATAAGTTTATACAACATCATGAAAAATTACTGAATGATTGGTCAAATCATTTGCTGGATCTGCACACATTCACCAGTATCAGCCACTAGTATTCCGTTCCTTGTTATTCCTATGCCACCCGAGGAATTATTTGCCTGGACCAGTTGTTCTGATACACTTGCTAATAATGCCACAAATAATGTGAAGTTATGGAACACAACTGTTGGAATACCTATTGTGGGATGGGTAGGATACCCTTGGTGGCAGGGTAATCTTTCAGGAAGTAATACATACCTTCAATATCTGGCATATAAAGGGGGGGCTTGGGTACCCAGGAATAGAACTCGATTAACCTACCTGGGGCAAATTCCAATGTATGGCCTACAAGTTAGTTTTAATGTAACTTCCCACTCTACTGATGCCTTCAAACCAATACTGCTAGAAAGAAGGTTGCATAACACGTCCTGGGAGTATTCCAATTTATTTCCCCAGGGCAATAATGAAACTTGTTTTAATATTTCAGGTAATATACCTTGCAACGAGTCATCTGGATATGAGAAAGGAACTCCCACCTGTGGAAATCCCGATGTAGGGTAGTGTAGCCCTTTAGGACAACTTCCAAATTGGTGTATGCTTCAGAATGTATCTGCGTTCATAGATTTAGTTCATAGACTGGTATTACAACATTCAGCCCTATGGGACCTACCTAGTGACATGTACTGGATATGTGGAGACAATGCATATAAATGGTTGCCAGTAGGGGTAAAAGGTGCTTGTACTCTGGGTCGTTTGACTCCAGCTACCTTTGTTATTCCGAATGACCAGTTGAATACTCAGAGCATACCTAAACACACGTTGTACAAAAGAGCTGCTGACAATACACCTCGCCTCTCTGGGAGACCACATATAGTGCAGATGAGTGTGGCTAATAAAATTGTCAGTTCTATTTTTATTTATCCTATGATTACTCAAATGTGGGATAAATTAGTCAGGGCTACAGATTACTTAGATGACCAAATATGGGATATATTGGATATATTGAACACCACCGTTGCTGTCCAAAATCATTGTTGTTTGTATCTTCGTAATATATGTGCTATTGAAACTTGTTTTTTGGTGTATCTCTGTATGCAAGAAAAGATGTAAAAATAGATAAGGAAGTTTGACTGTAAACAACAAGAATTTAACTATTATTCCTTTGAGTCCTAGATTGACATCTCATTTCTGGCATGAAGGAGCGTACTCTTGCAATGATGGACGTGGCTTCAGTATCTGGGGGATGGAGAAGGTAGAAGACCTGTCTCCCTTGGGCAACCCGTCGGCCTGGGATAGTACCTGGTGAACGAGCCACTATCCGCTGTTGTTGCAGGATCCAGTGTTCCAGATTGTGGAAAATGAAGATGACAAAGGGGGGAATGATAGGAACTGAAGGAGTTAAATTGAGTTCTGTCTATGTTGCATTCTCTTGTTTAAAACCTTATCTGTTCTTCGAGGAGATGTCTCAGACATCTCCCTTGTGAACCAAGGTCAAATACCTCTGCTTTTTCGCCTAAGTGACTTTCTTTGTAGAAAACAAGTTGTAAAATCATTTGTACTGCGCATGTCTGTAAATGTCTAAATTCTTTACTATAAAAGACGGAAGCCTAACTGATAAGCCAGAGGCGTCTTGGAGGCATCCCGAGTGGTTTTATACAGCTTGTGTCTGTGTTATCCTTCTCGACGGAGCAATTGATTAGAGACATATGGTGCTTCACACCTAAGAACATCGGTCCTTCAGATGAAAGAGTAATCTGAGGGATCCCGACAATGCTGTCCTCCTCCTCCTCATCCTTCTCCTCCCTGTTCTCAGGCCATCCCCGCTAAACAGATGGTATGACAGCTGTGCTTGTAGTACCATCTATAGCGCATGAAAGTGGCTCCTGCTCTTCCTCCTCCTCCTCGTCATTGTTTACCAATCCACGTTGCGACGACATGAGGCTGGGCTGAGTGTAGTCACCCTGTATGGTTCCTTGCTCCATGTCCTCATGCTCTGCCTGCAATGCATCCTCTTTACTTATGAGCAGAGAGGTTTTCTGAATGCTGAGAAGTGGGATGGTGACGCTAATTATGGCGTCATTGCCGCTCACATCTTGTTGCAGTCCTCAAAGTTCTGGAGTATAGTACATATGTCTGACATCCATGTCCATTCCAGAGGTCTTATGTGTGGAGTCTGAACTGAATATCGACGGTCTTGTTGATTATGGTAGTCAACAACTGCCCTCTTCTGCTAACAAATCCTTTCCAACATATGCAGTGTAGAGTTCCAACGTGTGGGGACATCACACACCAGTCGGTGAGTCGGAAGCTGCAAACACTGCTGAAGCACGGCAAGGGCAGCTGAAGCTGTAGCTGACTTTCTAAAATGGGCAGACAGACAGCGTACTTTCACTAGCAGATACGGCAGCTCCGGGTAGCTTTTGAGAAAACGTTGAACCACGAGGTTAAGCACATGGGCCAGGCAAGGTACGTGAGTGAGCTCACCTTGTCTCAGAGCTGCCACCAGGTTTCGGCCATTGTCACACACGACCATGCCTGGTTGTAGGTTCAGGGGTGTCATCCAAATATCTGACTGCTCTTTCAGCGCTGTCCACAACTCTTCTGTCGTGTGCGTTTTGTCACCTATGCAGATTAGCTTCAGCACAGCCTGTTGCCGCTTGGCTGAGACAAGTGCTGCAGTGCTTCCAGCTTCTGACTGATGTGTTCAATTCAGAGATGGAGGCTGAAGAGGACGAGGAGGTGCAGGAGCTGTAAACTGTGGGGGCAACCTTGATTGACGTAGGGCCCGCAATCCTTGGCATGGGGAGGATGTGTTCCATCCCAAGGTCCGACTGGGTCCCTGCTTCCACTATATTAATCCAGTGTGCCGTCAATGAGATGTACCATCCCTGCCCACAAGCACTTGTCCACGTGTCCGTGGTTAGGTGGACTTTCCCAGTAACAACATTATTGAGGGCACGGGTAATGTTGTGGGACACATGCTGGTGTAATGTCGATACGGCACAACGGGAGAAATAGTGGTGACTGGGGACCGAGTACCTTAGGACCATCAAGTTGCGGAAAGCTTCCATCTCAAAGAGCCTAAAAGGCAACATTTCAAGCGCAAGCATATGAGAAATGTTTGAATTAAGGACTGTGGCCTATGGGGCATTGGCTGGGTGTTTCTGCTTGTGTTCCAATGACTGGGGTATAGGCAACTGAAGGCTGGGCTGGGACAAGGACATGGACGGGCTTGATGATGGTGCTGGTTGACTGTGGGCAACAGGTGCAGGGCCCGAGGCATCTTCACAGGCACGGCTTCATTGGCTTGTACGCAAAATAGTGGAAGAAGCAGTGTTGTCACCTGCAGACAGTGTTCCTGGAGCCTGGGGTTCGGCCCACAAAGTCGGGTGCTTTTCTGCCATGTGCCTAATCATGCTGGTGGTGGTGAGGCTGGTTGTTTTGCTACCCCTGCTGATGCGGGAAAGGCAAGTGCTGCAAATGGCCTGTTTGGGGTTATCGGCAGTCTTTAAAAAATAACCAGACTTGGGAAGATCTAACAGTTGGAATAGCAACTTCCATCACGTTGATGTTACGGGGAATGGATGCACGCCTTCTGTCTGCGGCCTCCACACTGTAAAATGTGGCCTGTTTTTTAAAATAATGCAACATAGTGCTGTATATAAGTACTGTGACACCCATGACAAAAAAAGAAAACTGCCATAAAGTGGCCAAACTTTGAGCACGCACAGATATGAGCTGGCACGGAGATACCACTACGACAAATGTGTGTTGTTTTTTTGGGCTAAATACTGCTGTAATTAACTACAGTGACTGTAATATCCACACGTTATGAAGAATTCAAGGTATTAAACTTTAGATATGTTTTATTCTTCGTCCTCCAGCACACAGCATAACACTTGCATTCCCCATGCTACCAGAAGTGAAACTGAAACTTCCCTTCTCATCCCTCTTGTCTCCACCCTCCAAGTCCCATAAGTCTGGCTTGCTTAAAGAGACAGATCTAATTATTATACATTACATCATCCCCTCTTTTTTTTTTTTTTATAAATAATCTATATTACTGATAAATGCAACAACATGAAAACGTCCAAAGAAATCATATGTCCGTTTTGTCTTATTTGTTCAATTCTAAAATCAGAGAAACAAACAAAAAAAAAAACCAAACAAAACTGTAGTTACACTTCTTCAATAAGCCTCGATGGAGCTCTTCTCTCTCGTGTAGGATAACGTCTGGGCTCATTGAGAGAGTTCATTGTTGATGGACCAGCTACCTCTTGTTGATCCTCTCCACCATCAGATACCAAATCTTCCACCAAAGAGAGTTCATTGTCATCATTCTGCGGTATGACTTTAAAATATGAAGAATTTCGCGTTATGGAGTGTCCATCTCGTTCAGCTGTGATCATGCTGCCTTTCCTTTTGGTAACATAATATTTTGCAGGACCATATACAGGTGAGGTCTTGTTGGTTGGTCTTTGACGTACCACCACGACATCCCCTCTTTCGATGGCACTTGACTGTGTCCTTCGCCTTCTGTCTGCATAACGTTTCATGGCTTGTTTGTTGGAGAAATCTGTGGATCTCACTGAGGAGTCACTCGGTCGGGGATGGATGGTCACATCAGGGAGACGTATACGCAGGGTTCTGCTGAACATTAAATGAGCTGGAGCAGCATTAGTAGTGGAGTGTGGCGTATTGCGGTAATTACGCATGAATTTGTATAATGACTGTTTCAGTGGGATGTGCTCCAGACTCGCTGCCTTGATACGTTTCCCCAGAGTGCGCATAAAACGTTCCACAATTCCATTGGCTTGCGGCCAGCAAGGTGTGATTTTCCTGTGATTGAATCCCAAGTATTCAGAAAATTGTGTAAACACATGTCCATTGTCTGTTTTGACCACTTTTGGAATACCATATGCCGAGAAAATGTCGTCCAGCTCTGGTATGACATTATTAGCAGATGTTGAAGAGATAAATGAAATGACAGGGTATCGAGAATATTCATCAATTGTTACGAGAATGTATTGGCCACTTGGCAATGGTCCATATATATCGACTGCCACTTCCTCCCAGACAGCAGTGGGTAATGGAGACATTTGTAATGGCTCTAAGTTTGATGATGGAGTGATTAATTGACAAGTAGAACAGCGTCTAATCTTTTCTTCCACCAAGTGATCCATATTTGGGAACCACACTTTTTCTCTGAGTAACTTCTTTGTGCCAACAATTCCTAAATGACCTTCATGTGCTATCTGTATGACTAAGTTACGCAAAGTCTTAGGTACAACTAGTTTGGTACCTCGAAGAATGAGGTGTTCTTCAGTGACTGATAATTCCTCACGTACGTTTGAGAATAGTTTTAACTCTTTCAGATTAATCTCAGAATCAGGAAATTTTTCTTTTTGAATTTCATGCCACCTTCGATTTTGGATGATTTGTATTAGGGCACAGAGTGTCTTGTCTTTTGTTGTTTCATTTATAAATTGATCAAGAGAAAGTGCTTTTGGCACGGCATGATCTGTAACAAAACGTAGGTATTCTTCAATGGAGGAATGCACAGGTATATCATCATTAGTAGGATGTCTTGAAAGATAATCAGCCGGATTGCTGTATTTTCCAGGTTTGTGAACAATTTTATAGTTGTAGTCCTGTAGACGTAGGCCCCATCGTTCAATTCGTGCAGGCATTTTAGCTCTGGGATTTCCAAAAATTGTAAGAAGTGCTTGATGATCTGTGACAATGGTGAAGGGAGCTCCATAGAGAAATAAGTGAAAGTGTTCACATCCCCAGACAACTGCCAAGCTTTCTTTTTCAGGTTGAGAATATTTTCTTTCAGTGTTTGTTAAGCTCTTACTTGCATAAGAAATGATGTGAGGATTTTGATTGTTATCCTTGTACTGCGCTAGAATAGCACCCAGTCCTACGGGACTGGCGTCCACAATCAGTTCAGTTCGAAGAGCTGGATCAAAATAAGCCATAGTGGTTGTCGAACAGAGTTCATTTTTAATTGTTTCAAAAGAGGCCTGACAGCCTTGAGACCATTGAAAAATACAACTTTGTTTTGTAAGTTCCCGTAGTGGATTGCTGATTGTTGAAAAATTCGGAATATATCTAGCACAGTAACTTGCCATTCCAAGGAAAGAACGCACTTCACTAGCATCCTGTGGAATTGAGGCTGTTCTGATAGCTTCCACTTTCTTGGGGTCGGGTTGTACTCCTTTTGCCGAGAAGATGTGACCATAGAATTCTAATGAACCCTTGTCAAACTCGCACTTCTCTTTGTTTAAAGTGAGTCCAGCAGAAAGCAGGCATTCAAAGATAGCATATTGAGCACGATTATGCTCAGCTTGAGTTTTACCAAAAACCAATATGTCATCACTGTAATTAAAGGCATTTGGGATGTGTTGAATGACACTCCTTATTGCGTCCTGAAAAATTTCTGCTGCTGAGCAGACTCCAAAAGTCAATCTTTTGTATCTTCTGAGGCCCACATGGGTGGAAAATGTGGTCAAATATCGGGACTCTGGACTCAGTTCTAATTGATGATATCCCTTATTGAGGTCGAGCTTTGAAAAGACGGTGGCTCCATTTAATAAATGAATAATGTCATCAATCGTAGGTGAGATATGTCTTTCCCTCTGGATAGCGGTGTTGGGCAGGCGCATGTCAACACACAGTCTCACTTGATCAGGAGTCTTTGGTTTTGGAACTACCACAAGTGGAGAGACCCACGGAGTGGGACCAGTAACAGTTTCAATAACGTCCTCATCCTTGAGCAATTGGAGTTCCTTTTCTACCTTCTGTCTCAGGTGAAATGGAATACGCCTGTGAGGCTGGGCTACTGGACGAACATTGTCATCCACATGAAGGTGTACTTGAGAGTCCTTTAGTTTTCCCAAACCACTAAATAGGGAGGGAAAGCTGTTCACCATAGTTTGTACATCCATATCCGCAGGGTCAGTTATGGTATGAATAATCTGGATGAGCCCTAGCTCCAAGGCAGTGTGATAGCTGAGAAGACATCCTCCCGATCCTTGTAATGTGTGGATAGTGGTTTTCTGCCTGTTTTCTTTATATCTAATTTCAGCATCAAATTGTCCCATTATAGCTAGAGGTGTTTTAGATCCATAAGGAAAGATTTTAGTCTGCACTTGTTGGAAGACTGGCCTTGTTTTCAATTGTTCATATGTAGTGCCATCTATGATATCCACTGAAGCTCCTGTATCTATTGTAAAGGTAATGTCAGTGTTGCAGATTGAGAGTGTAACACAGGGAGACTGTACTGAACCAGTGACAGAGGTAGTGAACACATAGTTCTCAGTCGCAGACATTTCTTCTGTGTCCTGATTTATCACTTTTACATCTGCAGATTTTGTCATAGGCAGCGGAGGCTTGTAGTGCGCTGATTTGCAAACAGCTGCAAAATGATTCCCTTTTCCACATTTACTGCAGGTTTGTCCCATAGCTGGACATTTGTTCTGGTGGTGAGGGAAATCCGGTCCACATCTATAACATTTTTTCTGTTTCTGGGCTTGTTTGTCTGGTAAATTTTTCTGTTTGAGATTATGCACATGTAATTTATCCCCATTCTCCATTACAGTAGCCTGATGATCTGCTATTTCTATAGCACGGGCCATTTTGAGCAAATCATGTAGAGAGATATCCTGCTGCAGAGCCTTACACCTTAGGTTATTAGACGAGCAGGTGACAATTATTTGAGTTAGGATTTCATCATCTACATCTGTAAAGGCACATCCATGTGCTAACTCTTTCAGCCGTGTGACATAAGTGTCTATGGACTCTTCTGGAAGCTGCTTGGCAATCCTGAATTTATATCTTTCATATCTGATGTTCTGTTTGGGGTTGAAGTAGCCAGTGAGAGCTTTAGTGCAGTTGTTGTATGTGTCTGTTTCTGCTGCAGGTAACATACTGTATATGTCATAGACTCCTGTGCCTGCACAATGCAGGAGCAAAGCTCTCTTTCTTTTCTCCTCCTTTATGTCCATGACTTCTAGGAAATTCTCAAATCTGTTTAGCCATTTTCTCCAGTTATGGGAGAGATTAATGACATCAGTCATATCAAACTGTGGGAATGTGTGCAAGTAGTCAGCCATGATAGAGTCTCTCAGTGGTGCTGGCGTGTGAAGCGGTAAAATAGAGTCCGTACTCACAGCAGTAGGTGATTATATCCCATCCTCGTCGCCAGTTGTAATATCCACACGTTATGAAGAATTCAAGGTATTAAACTTTAGATATGTTTTATTCTTCGTCCTCCAGCACACAGCATAACACTTGCATTCCCCATGCTACACAGAAGTGAAACTGAAACTTCCCTTCTCATCCCTCTTGTCTCCACCCCCCAAGTCCCATAAGTCTGGCTTGCTTAAAGAGACAGATCTAATTATTATACATTACAGTGACAGCCAGGCCGAAAAAAGAAAACCGCCGTAAACTAGCCAAACTTTGGGCACACACAGATATGAGCCGCCACGGAGATACCACTACGACAAATGTGTGCCCTGTTTTTTTTTTTTTTTTGGGCTAACTAGTGCTGTATATAAGTACAGTTTCACCCAGGACAAAAAAGAAAACCGCCGTAAACTGGCAAAACTTTGAGCACACTCAGACATGCGCAGACAAGGAGATACCACACCAAAAGATGTGTGGCCTGTATTCCAATTACACCTGGGGCTAGCTATATACGGCTAATATATCCTACAGGTAGCAGCAGCAGCAGCACCAGAACACAGGAAGGGAATGGACCCTCTTGATATATGCAATGATCTACAGTTATGTCCATGTATGAAGCAGCCGAATGAATTCTGAGGTATTCAGAGCCATAAGTGTGCTCAGATCCAGCCAAATGCAGCCAAACTGATTGGTCGTTGTTTCATACTACACATGGACAATGACCCAAAACATAAAGCCAAAGCAACCCAGGAGTTTATTAAAGCAAAGAAGTGGAATATTCTTGAATGGCCAATTCAGTCACCTGATCTCAACCCAATTGAGCATGCATTTCACTTGTTAAAGACTAAACTTCAGACAGAAAGGCCCACAAACAAACAGCAACTGAAAACCACCGCAGTGAAGGCCTGGCAGAGCATCAAAAAGGAGGAAACACAGCATCTGGTGATGTCCATGAGTTCAAGACTTCAGGCAGTCATTGCCAACAAAGGGTTTTCAACCAAGTACTAGAAATGAACATTTTATTTACAATTATTTAATCTGTCCAATTACTTTTGGTCCCTTTAAAAACAGGGTGGCACATGTTAAGGAGCTGAAACTCCTAAACCCTTCATCCAATTTTAATGTGGATACCCTCAAATGAAAGCTGAAAGTCTGAACTTCAACTGCATCTGAATTGTTTTGTTAAAATTCATTGTGGTAATGTCTAGAACCAAAATTAGAAAAATGTTGTCTCTGTCCAAATATATATGGACCTAACTGTATATACACACACACAGTGCCTGCAGGCTTTGCACTGATGTGTATGGAGCGACTAACACTGGAACCTATATACTCTGGAATTAGTCCTTAGAAGGACTGTTGCTTTAGCTGGATGTGAGTAGTTTAGGATGGTAGACCCCACACTAACTTATAAATCTCCAATTCTGTCCCTATATCGGCAGCAGCACTCCCTACACTATCTCAATCCGGAGCTGAATGCGCTGAGTAGGGCGGTGTCCGGTCTCTTACACCCCTGATGATGCTGTGTGGCAAGCCAATCTCTGCACGACCACATCAAAGATGGCTGCAGAGTTTCACTGCCTGGCAAACAATCCCTGCAGCGTGATTGGGTTTCTAAAGTCCACCAAAAGTGCTGGGTGGAGACCCGAGTTCCCACCAAGTAATCCCGGAAATGCTCGGTGCTCGCCGGGTACACCGAGTACTGTGATACTCGGGTGAGTAGCGAGTTGTGGCGAGCAAGCTCGCTCATCACTAGTTACGGTACTTACATTTTTTTCAAAAATACGCTGTGTGAAAAATATCATCAAAACTCATCATGAGCTTTAGTGTCATTTGCATTATTTTTTAAAGTCACTTTTCTTTTAAGCTTTGTGCTATTCTTCTAACCCGTGCATGTGGTTCATTAATTTTGTACAAAAATAGAAATTCTCTTTATTTTTGTCTTTTACCTCTTAGCACATAAAATCAATCGTTCTGCTAAAATATTGCAAAATTTGCTACTCACAACAAAAAATTCAGATGTACCTAAAATCACTCTGACAGGGAAAGGAAAAAAAGTGTCTGTGTGTGTGGGGGGGGGGGATGGATTATTGTACATTTGTAAAAGAAAACAAACAAACAAAAAAAAACGCAAGCAAAAAAAAGTTAAAATCTGGAAGTCCCAAACCTTGCCTATCAAGACAAAAAAAAGGAAAACCAAGTAAAAACAGGCAAATACATATAATAAAAGACTTTTTAAAAAGGCAGTGTAAAAAGTGTAATTAAAAAAGCACAAAAAAAAAAAAAACTAGCCAAAAAAGGGCACAAATACAATAATGATTCGGACTCTTAGTGCTTTGTGATATGGTAGGAAGTCTTTGTTGTCTTTGTCATAGGAAAATATTGGATTTTTCTTTTCTTTTTATAGAAACTTGATGTTCCTAAAACAAAATTGATTATATAACAACCAACCATGGGATAGGTGTAAGAGATGAACATCTCATGCAGAACCTCTTTGTCTCAGTGCCTCTTCAGTCTGGGGGGTGACTTGGTCTCTAAACTTCTCATGTGAAAACTAGTGCACAGTCACAGATAAGGGGTCAAAATCATGAACCATATATACAAAAAAAAAAACACAAGGTAAAAATGTCTACAATTATTTTTTATTTATAGAAAAACATTTTTTTGTAAGTGAATAGGAAGTGTTCCTTTCCATGACAGTTTAGCATCAATAGCATAGGTAAAAGGGAAAAGGAAATAGCTCACCAGTCTTCTGCAGGTTTCTCTGATTGATCACGCACGGAGCCACCTTGATCAGAGGTGTGGTTCACAATGAAAAATGGAAGAGGAAAAATATCTCCATCGTATAATCCAATCAAATCAATTCTTTTATTCAAGACATATTAAAATGTATGTATCAAAAATACAAATGAACAAAGGAAAGGAAGGATGGGGTCCCCATAACAACCAACGCGTTTCAACCTCTTGTGGTCTTAGTCATGTGTTGTGAGTTCATTTTTCCCTTCACCAGTGAGGTCTGATGAACTCCCTCTTCTGGCGAAGGAAGGTAGTGAGGCTGATTACCAAACAGCTGAGCAGGTAGATGATGACTGGGTCACAGGAACTGATGACTGGATATAAGGCAGCCGACGCCCTGCTGCCTTGTTGGTGATTTTCCTGCTGGATTCTTGGAGGCCAGTCTGATTTCTGCTTCTCAAAGCTAAGTTTTGCTCTGCCTTTTGTACACTTTAGTTCTGGTTTTGTTTGCCTTGTTTTTTGGAGTTCAGCCATCTCCGGCCGGGGGTGAGCTGAATTCCATTTTTGTCTCTGATCTGTTGATCTCTGGCTCTGTCTTCGGAATATACCTGAGTGCTGATATAGTCGAAGCCTAGCGACTTCAGGCCCTGTTTTTCCTATCAGTCTGTTGGTTCATTTTTGGATAGGGTTTTTGCGGATTGCAGACAGCAGCTTTTCTATCCTGTCCTATTTAGTTAGCTTGGGTCCCATCATTTGCTCAACCTATCTTTCTATCTGTGTTAGTGTTTTTCATCTTGCTTCACAGTCATTATATGTTGGGGGCTGCCTATTGCTTTGGGGTCTGCTCTGGGGCAGTTTAGATTTCCCCTTTCTGTCTTTAGGCTAATTTAGTTCTCCGGCTGTGATCGAGGGGTCTAGGGCATCGTAGGAACCCCCCATGGCTACTGCTAGTTGTTGTGGATAGGTTCAGGGGTCTGCAATCTGATAGCTTCCAACTTCTCTGGTTTTCTGGACTTAGCTATTATTTTTGTTTTTTCCTCCTTCGGTGACTCATCCATAACAGTCATGGTATGAAATGTTTTGGCATAGGTGGTTTCCTTCATTGGAGACTGCCCTTCCCGTGGTTGTTCCTTCCCGGGGAAAGACCTGGCTAGTCATTGCTTCTGTTGAGAAACATGTGATGGTGTCTCCGCGGCTTGTGTTCTGCATGTTTTTACATATTTCCCATAAGGGATGGGGGCATTGCTCTAGAATCACTGCGTTGAGAAACATGTGATGGTGTCTCCGCAGTGTTGGATGTTGATCTCCATGAGTTCATTCATCCTCATTTTTCACATGGTATGAAATGAGACCTCTTGTCCAAACCTTAAATGATGAACTGCACACGACAAAACAGGTGCAGTAATTAAAAATCTTAAGAACACACAATCAAATCCACTTGGACAGGAGAATGACAAAAATACAAATAAACATATCATAGAGAACCCATAGCTTATAATGAAATACATTCATTAGAATCATATTGTGACAACTTAGGAAAGCGCACTTAAGGGGAAAAAAAGCTTTTCAAGTGTGGGTTAATGAACAACTCCTGACGAAGAAAAAAAGAACAAAAAAAGAGGGAAAACATTTTTTGTATTCATCATTCAATCATATTGCAAAATAAGGTCTTGTCATTTATTTAAACCAAAGGGCACTCTTTGTATTTAATTTGAAAATCCAAAAGGATTCACGGTTGAGGACTCTATAATCACCTCCTCTCATGGGCTTATTAACCTTTTCAATACCCATAGCCACAATAGTGCTAGTACTGCCTGCATGAACCATTCAGCTAGCTGGACATACTTGCTTCGTGGATGCTCAACATTCAGTACCTCAGCATTCTGGGCTGTAAGTCTATGAATTGCCATGTCACTAATGAGTCCGTTGAACAGTTTCCACACGGTAGGATGAGCACAAAGAAAGAGTGCTTGTAAGGCGTTATGAAACCCCTCGCAGCAATTCGTGGTCTTGGGGGCAGAGGCCAAAGCGTCAGCATAATGATTCCAGACCTCTGGAGTAAACCTTGCATTTCGAAAGCGTCCATCTACTCCTGGCCCCCTAACGTAGGTATGCTCAAAGTAGGAGAGGAGCTGATTGGTAGCATCATCATCAGGGAAGATTTGGGCTAGTTCGTCATACCTTGCACTTACTTCGGCTGGTGGGACAAACGCCAAGGAGGCCAAAGATTTTACCTTGAGATTGAACTCTCCATCCTCAGCCTCAAATTCAGCCTTTAGGCCCAGCTCATTGACCTTTCGAATAATGGACTGGCTCAGATGAAAGAAGCAGCCAGAAATCGCTGCAGCTGGAAACTCATCTTGGAAAGCTGACATTGCTGCCATCTCAAAGTCAAGAAGAATTTTCTGGGGATTTGCACCTGGCATCAACCCTTTGAGCGCCGTGATCATTCGACGATAGGTTGGACCAGTCTTGTTTGGCAGCAGGCAGTAGATCAGGGGAGGATAGGAGTTGCCGACTTTTGCATGGAGAGAATACAGCTGAAAGAACATGGTTGGCACCACCTTGAACGTTCCATCGCCAAACCATGTGTCTCCTCTTTCGAAATAAGGCAACAGTTCATTGCTACCAATGACAAGAATCCTTTGGGGGTCATCTCTTGCAGAGTCATATAAAATGATGTCGCTGTATTCCTGGGGGATAGCAAAATTGATGCTTTGAGGAGGAGCCAGCATGGTGTTTGCTCGCTGCCTGACCCGACGTGTATTTCGCTCAACGTCACTTCGCTTGGGCATTCGAGACAACACGTCATCAGACCTGTCTCGAAGAACCTGTCCAACAATGCTTCTAGTAGATGCTTGAGAGCTGATTGCTTCTTGCCTCAGAGCAGCCATTGTAGCTCTGGCTTCAGCTTGAACTGGATCTGCAGAGTGACTGTGCTCAGTCGGCTGTTTAACAATCGCGGCTCCAGATGTGTGCATGCGTGCGGGACACTTGAATTTGTTGACTTGCCTGCACCGCCATTCTTTGATGCTGTCATCACGTGTCCTGTGCAGGATACACTCGTGTCCCCCAAGCCTAAGGACATCTTTGTCTTTTTCAGACTTGCTCATAGTAAAAGTCATGGTGAAAGTTGCAAGGGGTGAGTAATGAAACCAAAAGTAAGCGTCAGTGTGAAAGTGGCCTGTACAATTATCTTTGTCTTTTTCAGACTTGCTCATAGTAAAAGTCATGGTGAAAGTTGCAAGGGGTGAGTAATGAAAGTGAAAGTAAGCGTCATTGTGAAAGTGGCCTGTACAAGTGGCCTGTACACAACAAGTAAAAGTCATGGTGAAAGTTGCAAGGGGTGAGTACTGAAACCGAAAGTAAGCGTCAGTGTGAAAGTGGCCTGTACAAGTGGCCTGTACACAAATAATTGCCTTGTACACAATTGTCCGTACACAATTGCCTCTTGTACACGGTTCCATGACCTTGTACACAATTGCCCGTACACAATTGCCTTGTACACAATTGCCTTGTACACAATTGTCCGTACACAATTGCCTTGTACACAATTGTCCGTACACAATTGCCCGTACACAATTGCCTTGTACACAATTGTCCGTACACAATTGCCCGTACACAATTGCCTTGTACACAATTGTCCGTACACAATTGCCTTGTACACAATTGCCTTGTACACATTTGCCTTGTACACAATTGCCTTGTACACAATCGCCTTGTACACAATTGCCTTGTACACAATCGCCTTGTACACAATTGCCTTGTACACAATTGTCATTGTACACAATTGGCCTGTACACAATTGTCTGTACACAATAGTCCGTACACAATTATCTTGTACACAATTGTCCTGTCACCGTGGGTGTGTGGTACTAGCAGGTACACGGGATGCAGTGACGAGTCGCGAGACGGTTTGGTGTTTTTGTAATAACGTTTATGGGCCTAGAGGTGACTTTCCTCAGGCTCGGCCGGGTTGCCCTGGCAGGGGCTCAATACAAATAAACACAAACAATAGAACACGACTACTTCCGGCAATAGCCAGTCACTATAGGGCCGCGGTATGGCCAACTACGGGTCCTTAATCATAAAGTCAACTTAGCCGTTCAGATGTCCCTCGCCGTTCAGGTTGGTGGTCTTTCGGCGTAGTAATTGCTGGGCCCAGTTGCTGAGACGATGGCGAAGTCTTCGCACGCTCTGGCTCACTGATGACACTGGAGCCCCACAGGCTCCGGCGGGGTCCTTGGATGATTGGGCCGCAGCCCCCGGCTTGGGGAAAGCGGCAGCAATGGGTGGTGGTAGGTGACAGGCCACCTGCACAGCTAACGGCTGCGAAGGGGAGTCCGCGGTCAGCAGAGGCCCGGACCCTGCCGCGAACTGGAGCGGGACAGTGATGGCTGCCGGCGGTGCTGCACTTGCCGCGGCCAATCATGAGGACAGGGCAGCTGCCGGCGGCGGTGAACAGGCCACTGACGCGGGCTCTGGCGGGACGGCAGCGGCCGTGGGCGACCGCGAGCAGGCCGCAGCCGCGGGCTGAGGGGAAACGGCAGCGGCCGCGGGTTGGACTGGGGCCGCAGTGGCCGCGGGCTGGAGTGGGGCAGCAAGTCCCAGATAGTTGCCTCGGTACCGGCCCTCTGGAGTCCTCAGTGAGCGTCCTCCCTGGCACTGGTGAGTCGCTCTCCCTTGCAGCAGCTTCCACTGTCTCCTGCTCTCTCTGTGTCGGTCTGCTGACTCATCGCCCCGGGAATTCCCCACCTTCTTTATATTGGTCCCTCCCCCAGCCCATCTGTCTGTCACAGTGGTCCGTCCCTGAATCCTGTCCCCCGGGGACAGTTTCCCCCAGAACCCAGATGATGGCTCCCATGGTTCCGGCCCGGGCACTCGACAGGGGCCGTTCCTCCCACAGGTGATACACCAACTTCTGTAACCACCGGAACTTCTTCTCTGGACCTCGCTCATGAGCCTGCGTAGCCACTACTCAGATCAACATCTCCGGGAGCACTACTTGCCAAGTGACCCCCTCTTCTCGTAACAGCTGTACCTTCTGGTATAGCAATCCATCCTTCAAATAGAGCCTTTCCCATTGCCCCAGAATCTGCAAGGTTCCTGCAGACAGGGCGTTCCTCTCTCTCTCTCGTCTGGGGAGTTGTTTCAGTGACACCCACTGTCGCAGCTGGGCGATCACCTTATCTATCTGTTGAAGTCGAACCCAGTTGTCCCAGGGTGGCCCCAGCACACGATCTTCAGATGCCTCTTTGATTTGTCCCTGCGTCACCACCAATGATTTGGCCAAGTTCCGTAAGTCAGGGATCTCTTCTGCCTCAAGCTCTTCATCTCGATCACGTTTAGATCACTTGTGAGTCACCCTGGAGAGAGTGTCAGCATGAGTGTTCTCGGCCTTAGCCCGATAGACAATCTTGTACCGATACTTTGCCATACGGGCCACCCATCGTTGTTCTAAGGCCCCCAACTTTGCATTTTCCAAGTGGACCAGGGGATTATTGTCCATCCGCATCAGGACCTCTAATACGGACAAGTACTCCGCAAACTTCTCGGTCACTGCCCACACCAGTGCCAGCAGTTCCAGCTTGAAAGAGCAATAATTGTCTGGGTTCCATTCCGAGTAGTGAAGAGACCGGCTCGCATAGGCTATCACTCATTCTTTCTCCCCTTGCATTTGTGACAGGCCTGCCCCTAGACCATGTAAATTTCCATTGGTATGGAGAATGAAGGGTTGTGAGAAATCTGCATAGGCAAGTATTGGGGCCTCCATCAGGGCCATTTTCAAAGCTGGAAAGGTTTCTTCTTGACAGTTTCCCCACTGAATGGTTTGGTTCTTCGAGCCAGCCAGCAGTCCCTTTAGCAGCTCCAGCAATGAGTTGATTATGCAAGTGAAATATTTCACGAATCTTCGTTAGTACCCAGGAAGGCCCATACGTCTTTCACCTTCGTGTGGGTGGGCCACTCTTGCACAGCCGCCACCTTCTCATATGCAGGTCTTACCCCTTCACTGGACACAACATGCCCCAAATATTCAATCTGTTTGCAAAAGAGATCACATTTTTGAGGCTTCACCTTCAGGCCGTGGCTCTGTAACCAACTTAGCACTTGTTCCAGCTGCTGGAAGTGTTCTTCAAAAGGTGGGCGCGTAGACGATGATATAGTCAAGATAGAAAGATAGATCAGGGTGGCCTCGAAATCCAAATCCCCCAGGCATCTCTCTATCAAGCACTGGAATGCCTCGGGAGCATTAGTCAGGCCAAAGGCATACAGTTGAACTAGATTAGTCCAATGGGCAAGACAAATGCCATCTTTGGCCGGTCATGTTCAGCCAAGGGCACCTGCCAGTACTCGCTGGCCAGATCAAGGGAAGAAAAGTATTTCACATGTCCCTCAATCCTTGGTAATGAATAGGATTCCTGCACCGCACAGGCATTCAGCCATCTGTAATCGGCACAGAAACGTAAGGTCCCATCTTTTTTCAGACCAGAACAATTATTATTATTCTGGTCTGAAAAAAAGATGGGACCTTAAGTTTCTGTGAGCTGCCTACGGATTCTGACTTTCTCATATCACTCCACTCTGTAACATGTGAGCTAACATCTCCTTCATTTCTTTGTACATCTGGGGAGGTATGTGTCGGTATCTTTCCCAAACTGGCGCGGCTCACCCTGTAGGGATTTCATGAGCGATGGTCTGAGTGCAACCGAAGTCATGGCGGGCAAAGACCTCTTGATAACGCTCTAGCACATCTTCCACTTGCTGCACCTGCTGGAGTAATAGTCCCGTCAATTCAGCACACATCTGCTCTAAGTCCCTACGACCCTCCTTCGTGCTGCCAGGCGGGGGTTCTGGTGTCATTGTAACTGCTAGAGTCCAGGGATCTCCTCGCACAACAACCAGTTGTACTGCTTCAGATCGCATTAACTTTTCTGGCATTCCCAGGATCTGGGCCACTTCACTCTTAGGTAGAAAGGTGAGCTTGTCTTTCCCAAGGTTGACGGGCCGTACTATAACGTTGCAGTCTTGGACTGTGGCTAATGTCTGGACTACAAGCAGTCCAGGGGCACCAGATCCTATAACCCCTTCACTACCAAGGGTGGTTGCACGTTAACTCCCGGGCCAATTTTTACAATTCTGACCACTGTCCCTTTATGAGGTAATAACTCTGAAACGCTTCTATGGATCTCGGTGATTCTGACACTGTTTTCTCGTGACATATTGTACTTCATGTTAGTGGTAAAATTTCATTCAAATAACTTGTGCTTATTTGTGAAAAAAACAGAAATTTGGCGAAAATTTTTATTTTGCAATTTTCCAACTTTGAATTTTTATGCTCTTAAATCACAGAGATATGGCACACAAAAAACTTAATAAGTAACATTTCCCACATGTTTACTTTACATCAGCACAATTTTGGAACCAAAATTTTTTTTTGTTAGGAAGTTATAAGGGTTAAAAGTTGACCAGCGATTTCTCATTTTTACAACACCATTTTATTTTTACGGACCACATCACATCTGAAGCCACTTTGAGGGGTCTATATGATAGAAAATACCCAAAAGTGACACCACTCTAAAAACTGCATCCCTTAAGGTGCTCAAAACCACATTCAAGAAGTTTATTAACCCTTCAAGTGCTTCACCGGAATTTTTTGAATATTTAAAAAAAATGAACATTTAACTTTTTTTCACAAAAAAAATATTTCAGGTTCAATTTTTTTAATTTTACCAATGGTAACAGGAGAAATTGGACTGTAAATGTTATTGTGCAGTTTGTCCTGAGTACGCTGATACCTGATATGTGGGGGGGAACCACTGTTTCGGCGCATGGCAGAGCTCAGAAGGGAAGGAGCGCCGTTTGACTTTTACAATGCAAAATTGGCTGGAATTCAGATCGGACGCCATGTCACGTTTGGAGAGCCACTGAAGCACCTAAACAGTGAAACCCCCTCCCAAGTGACCCCATTTTGGAAACTAGACCCCCAAAGGAACTTATCTAGATATGTGGTGAGAACTTTGAACCCACAAGGGCTTCACAGAAGTTTATAACGTACAGCAGTACAATTAAAAAATCATATTTTTTCCACAAAAATGATCTTTTCACCCCCAATTTTTTTTTCCCAAAGGTAACAGGACCCTAAAAGTTATTGTGCAATTTGTCCTGAGTACACTGATACTCCATATGTGGGTGTAAATGACTATTTGGGCGCATGGCAGAGCTCCGAAGGGAAGCAGCGCCATTTGACGTTTTTGGCTGGAATTGAGATCGGACACCATGTCGCGTTTGGAAAGCCCCTGATGTACCAAAACAGCGGAAACCCCCCACAAATGACACCATTTTGGAAACTAGACCCCCCAAGGAACTTATCTAGATGTGTGGTGAGCACTTTTAACCCCCAAGGGCTTGACAGAAGTTTATAATGCCCGGGCGTGAAAATAAAAAAATCGTATTTTTTCCACAAACATGATCATTTAGTCCCCAATTTTCTTTATTTTCCCAAGGATACCAGGAGAAATTGGACCCCAAAAATTGTTGTTCAATTTGTCCTGAGTACGCTGATACCCCATATGTGGGAGAAAACTACTGTATGGGCACACGTCGGGGCTCGGAAGGGAAGTAGTGACGTTTTGGAATGCAGACTTTGATGGAATGGTCTGCAGGTGTCATGTTGCCTTTGGAGAGCCCCTGATGTGCCTAAACTATTTAAACTCCCCACAAGTGACCCCATTTTGGAAACTAGACCCCCCACGGAACTTATCTAGATGTGTGGTGAGCAGTTTGAACCCCGAAGTGCTTCACAGAAGTTTATAACGCCCGGGCGTGAAAATAACAAAAATCATATTTTTTTCCGCAAAAATGATATTTCTGCCCCCAATTTTTTATTTTCCTAAGGGCAACAGGAGAAATTGGACCTCAAAAGTTGTTTTGCAATTTGTCCTGAGTAGGCTGATACCCCATATGTGGGGGTAAAACACTGTTTGGGCGCATGGCAGAGCTTGGAAGGGAAGGAGCACCATTTGACTTTTTCAACGCAGAATTGGCTGGAATTGAGATCAGATGCCATGTTGCATTTGGAGAACACCTGATGTGCCCAAACAGTGGAAACCCCCCAATTCTAACTCCAACCCTAACCCCAACACACCCCTAACCCTAATCTCAGCCCTAACCCTAACCATAGCCCTAACCCTAGCCCTAACCCTAGCCCTAGCCCTAACCTTAACCCTAACCCTAATGGGAAAATGGAAATAAATACATTTTTTTAATTTTATTATTTTTCCCTAACTAAGGGGGTGATAACGGGGGGTTTGATTTACTATTTATGGCGGTTTTTATATTTGGCAGCTGTCACACGCTGAAAGACGCTTTTTATTGTAAAAATAGTTTTTGCATCACCACATATTGAGAGCTATAATTTTTCCATATTTTGACCCACTGAGTCATGTGAGGTCTTATTTTTTGCGGGACGAGTTGACATTTTTATTGGTATCATTTTTGGGCACGTGACATCTTTTGATCGCTTTTTATTCCGATTTTTGGGACGCAGAATGAACAAAAACCAGCGTTTCATGAATTTCTTTTGGGGGGTGTGTTTACACTGTTCTGCGTGCAGTAAAATTGATAAAGCTGTTTTATTCTTCGGGTCAGTACGGTTACAGCGATACCTCATTTATGTCGTTTTTTATGTTTTGGTGCTTTTATGCAATGAAAACAATTTTATATAAAAAATAATTATTTTTGCATCGCTTTATTCTGCGAGCTATAACTTTTTTACTTTTTCGCTGATGATGCTGTGTGGCGGCTCGTTTTTTGCGGGACAAGATGACGTTTTCAGCGGTACCATGGATATTTATGTGTCTTTTTGATCGTGCGTTGTTGCATTTTTTGTTCGACGGCATGATAATAAATCATTATTTTTTGCATCGTTTTTTATTTTTTAAGCGGTTTGCTAAAGGGGTTAACTAATGGACAGTTTTATAAGGCGGGTCGTTACATACGCGGCGATACCAAATATGTGTACTTTTATTGTTTTTTTTTATTTCCAAAAAATGAATTTATTAGGGAATATTTTTTTTTTAATTTATTTAACGATTTTTTTAAAATTATTTTTACACTGTTTTTTTTTAACTTTATTAGGTTGTCCCAGGGGGGACATCACTGTCCTGTGACAGATCGCTGATCTGTCACATCACAGATCACTGTGACAGATCAGCGATCTGTCACAGGCATAGACACAGACTTCCTCATGCCTGCGCTTTGCAGGCACTGAGGAAGCCAGCTCCCTGCAGACCCCCGAAGGTCCCCATCGCCATCTTAGATTCGGGGACATGCAGGGATGGAGCCCCCCGCAGCAGCGCTGCACATTGCGCTGCTGTGGGGGGCTCAGGGAAGCACGGAGGGAGCCCCCTCCCTGCCGATGCCTCCCTTTAACCCCCGGTACACCGCGATCGTGTTTGATCGCGGTGTGCAAGGGGTTAACGTGTTGGGGGCGGTCCGTGACCGCCCCTTACACATTGTGCCAGGTGTCAGCTGTGATAATCAGCTGACACCCGGCCGCTATCAGCGGCGCTCACCACGTGGGCGCCGCTGATCGCTATGATGTAATATTCCGTCCATGGGAATTAGGTCCCAGGTCACATGGACGGAATATTACATCCATTGTAGGAAAGGGGTTAATGTTGACTCTATTTGCACTTCCACCCCCTCAAAGGGGTGACCAAGCTTCTACTGGTAATGTGAGTACTGTTTGGCCAGGCGGTAGGGTAGATTTCACAGCCGCAGGAACCATCACTTTCCCCAAGACTTTTCCTTCCCTGAACGTCCCCTGAGCTTGGGTAACACGGATCAGTTGCGGGAACACCTTCCGTTGAGGGGTTCAGGGGCTCCATTGGTTCAAAAAGGGCTTTCGTGGCTCATTGATCAGAAGCTGTCCCATCTCTTTCAGTACATTCATTGCGAGAGTCATTACGAGCCGCAGCTGATATTCCCTGTGACCAAAATGACCCCTTTACGGCCTACATCCTTCCTGCTCACTCTGATCTCCATCCAGACCACCCCGGCGACCATAATAGGCAATTGGTTGGCTGCTGTCAATCTAATTACTGGCCCCCACTCTGGCCGTGATACTTCTGGGAAATGTCTGAAGTAAGCTTCTGGCATGGTGGTCACCTGTGACCCAGTGTCAATCAAGCAGTGAACAGCTCGCGCATTTACTTCAGCCCAGACAGTAGGGCTCGCAGAAACTATGCCTTCAGGACTTTCTTCTCCTTTCCTTTGTCTTTCAGGCTCCTGGCTGCATCCTTCAGCCATGGAGCCCACTGGTTTAACGGCTCCGTGGAAGGGACCGACCTCATCTCGCCCTTCCTTGAGCGTAGTGTCCTGTCTTTCCATATCTGTAGCAAGTCGGGTCCCCTTCTGCACTAAGTGGTCTCGCTTCCTGACGGGGTCCGATGGAAGGGCGGGTCCCTGCACCACTCCTATCTCTTGGTGAGGGGGCTGCTCTCGACGGTTCTTGGGCCGGAGCAGGGGCTCTTCTGAAGATGGATCATTCACTCCGCATTTCTTGCTTTTCACTCCAAATATCTCGGGCCCACTCCTGCTTGGTATAGGTACTTCATTGCTCCAAACCATCCCTGCTAGGGCCGCCACCCCCTGTTCCTGCTCTCTCACGCACGTCTCTGCCCCTACTTCTAATGAGGTCATACGTGGGCTAGTGCACAGGCGTTCTCGCAAAGACTGCTTAAGTGGCATGTCACTGAGACCCGACACAAACTGATCTCTTAATATCCTATCAGGGGGCCCCACTCCCATAGTCCCCACATCATCCCTGTTAGTGATGTGCGTATGCACTTCCTGCAACGCATTGATATACTGAGCTCTTCCGGCTTCTCTGCCTAACAAGTCAGCCTCACTTCTGGTGGCAGCGGGCGGTTACTGGTCTTACCCGCTGAGCCCCTAGTCCGTTATGCTGCAGTGCAGCAGAATGGTGTTCACCGCAATCCTCCACTCGGCGTGCGTTCCTTTGCACGCCCGCCGAAACCTGGGAGTCCTCGTCGCACCCGGCCATGACCGCTACTATGCAGTCTACCTTTCCCCACAGCCCGGAGCCGGTCCTCTCTGACCACTTCTTTTCCCGCACAAACGCTTTTATACCTCCCTGACTCGCCACGCCCCTTCTACACAGGTTAAGGGTCTGCTCAGTCTCCAATCTCCTTCCCCCTGCAACAGTAGGTTCGGCCCCAGCAGTTCCGGACCCAGTGCCTTGTCAGCACCCACAGTCCAGTCTTCTCCTCTACACCATCACTGATTTTATCAGACAAGGGCTATCCATGGTTCTCACAAATAGATCTTGTACCCAGAGATGTATCTAGGCTTTCTGGCACCCAGGGCAAGAATTCGGTTCGGCGCTCTCCCCCCCCCCCCCCAAGCACGCATGCGATTTGCACACTTGGTCATGTACCGACGAGCTCCTCTTTCTAATGCTCTCAATGTTCAGTGGAAAAACTAAGAGAAGCAGGAAGAGAAGCTCATCACAGGACCTTAAGTATGAAAATTGCATATGAGTTCTGAATTCTCACAACGAATGCACTGCACACTTTTAGGATTCTCCTGTACCGGTGGCAAGAGTACACGGTCATGTCAGCACAAGCATGTGATTTATATACTTCTGGCCACATTCCGACTAGACGTGCCCGGCCTCGCTCCGTTCATTTTCATTGAGTGAGGCCACACGTCTAGTCAGCATGTGACCACATGTATGTAAATTACTGGCATGAGAGAATCCTAACAGCGTTCAGTGAGAACTGTGAGAATTCAGAAGTCTACAGTCACATAGAATGACTGCAGACTCATCACAAACCCCTTTAATGTTCCTAACATAAATAAAACATGAGAATAAGTCAGTTTCACAAATAATATTTACTTCCAGGTACCTTATAGAGGACGTTGTCGCTGGAGTCGTTCTCCTTCTTGTCCAGACCCCGTGATGAGTTTTCTCATCCACAGCTCATCTCTGCAGACTTCCATCTTCTCCGGTCTTCTGCAGCAAATCTCCACACGACGCCCTTAAAGATAGAAGTGTCATTATAATGCTCCTGAATAAAAATATGTGCAATATACTGTCGCCTCACACTATTCACCTCCCTCCTCATACTGTCTCCTCTAACATCCCCCCTGCTCACCATACTGTCTCCTCATATATTTACCCCCTCTCTCTCTATACTCCCTGCTCACACATACCCCTGACTCCCCATACTGTGTCTGCACACATCCCATCACCCTCACTCCCCATACTGTGTCCACATACATTTTTCCCATCGCTACTCATACTGTGTCCACATACATTTACTCGTTCGCTCCCCATACTGTCTGCACCCATCCTCCCACTCACCATACTGTGTCTGCACCCATCCCCCATACTGTTTCTTCATACATACATACTCTTCATTTTGTGTCCTCAAATCTCCCCACACACATTAAATCCCCCCCATCCTCATGCCAAATCTCACACACACTAAGTACCCCCATCCCCATGCCAAATCCCTCCACACATAAATTACCCCCCATCCCCACTCCAAATGCCCCCACACATAAAGTACCCCCATCCCCACTCCAAATCCCCCCACACATAAAGCACCCAATCCCTACTCCAAATCCCCCACACATTAAATAATCCCCATCCCAACTCCAAATACCCCCACACATAAAGTACCCTCATCCCCACTCCAAATCCCCCCACACAAACCCCCATCCCCACTCCAAATCCCCCCCACACATAAAGTACCCCCATCCCTACTCCAAATACCCCCACACATTAAATAACCCCCCATCCCCATTCCATATCTCCCCACACATTAAATAACCCCCATCCCCACTCCAAATCCCTCCACACATAAAGTACCCCCCATCCCATTTGGCCCTCCGGATCTGCAGCAGTTTTCCATGAGGTGTACAGCACCATGTTATCCTATGGAAAACAAAAACCGCTGTGCACATGCTGCTGAAAATTCCGTGTGGAAATGCAGCGGTTTATTTTCCGCAGCATGTCAATTCTTTGTGCGGATTACGCAGCGCTTTTACACCTATTCCATTATAGGAATCCGCAGGTGCAAAAACGCAGGTGAAATCCGCACTAATTCCGCTAGAAATCCGCTGGAAATCCACAGGAAAAATGCAGGCATATTGATCTGTGGATTCTGCAGATTCTGCGCGGAAAGATCCGCACACGAATCCGCAATGTGTGCACATACCCTAACAATACAAGCGAATATAAGGCACCCTTATTTCCACACCTTATTCTCTAAAAGTGAAAAAAAACTGTAGAAGATTCTAAAAATCAGCAGCATACCCTAAAATCCTACAGATTTTCCTATTTAGATTTGATTCACTGCTGTGCAATAGGCGGAATCGGCAGAAAAAAAAATTCACCAAAATCAGCAATGAAATTTACAGGTAACAAATTGTGGATTTCGGTGCGGATGTTTAGGGCGGTTTTATAATGTCATTTTTATGCTGTGTGTAAGAATAGTAGGACAATACGTCGTTCTGTATCCATCATGTGATATATTGGAGATTTATTATTGCACGCTTAAAATGACCCCAAAGTTTGCAATCCCTATAAAATAAAATCAATTCTAGCAATCGGCTATTAAAGGTCAAACGCTATCTAACAATAAGCAACCGCTAGCGTCGGCGACACAGATTATGGTAATGATAATAGGGATCGTTCGCTACTGATTCTGCGGAGTGATATTAGACTGCAGTGAATATATAATATTATGCATATTATACTAATATTCACTGTAAAGTGCTGCGGAATATGTTAGTGCTATATAAAAATAAAGATTATTATTATTATTAATCCTACCCAGCGTGCCAGGATTTCACAGTGCGGGGAGAAGGCGGATATTATACAATGACTTTGGTAATACTGTCTGATCCGCAGTTGGCCCTCGTCCCCCTGTGCCCTGGCTGGCACTGTATGTGCATAACTCTCCCATGTGTTTGCTCTGGATGAATGGCAGCATGGATTGTGGGCGAGGTGGAGATATAGGGTCAGGGCCAGCCCCGTACTGTGCGATTGGTGGTTATAGGGTCAGGGCCAGCCCCATTCTCTGTGTACAAGAGCAGCACACTGGCAGGCAGCTTCCCACAGATTCTGCAGCTTCCGCACAGTTACAGACATGTGGCTTTATGTTGTAGCCGGGGTCGTCCTCATCTTCATCGTGGTAAAGTCATGGCTGGGTAGTCGGGGTCCGAACCCATTTGCTGTGGACACCCGGAGACCCCCAGGACCGGTCGTATTTGATAAGGCAATGAAGAGGAAAGTGATAAAGAATGGTAAGACGACGCAGCCTATACCCATCTCTGGCTTTGTGTTGTGATGCAGGTAGGCTCGGACTGGCCCACAGGGTAACAGGAGAATCCCCCGGTGGGCCCCTGTGCAGATCTGGGCCCCAAACCCCACTGTATGGGCAGTACTTAGCATAATTCACTCTGTACAGAAAAAAGCCGCATCTCCTCATTCATTATCCAGACTATTGAGTTTATTATTATATAAAGATGTAGGTACATAGGGTAGTGTACTATTTGCATGCAGGTGAAAAGCGGACCCCCCCAAAGTCAATGTTCCTGGTGGACCCTTGGCACCCCAGTCCGACACCGGATGCCGGTCTGTGTTTCCTCTTTCGGAGACCCCCTAGAGAGACTTACGGCGCTTTTACACTGCACGATTATCGGATACGATCGTTCCTAATAATGATCGTTCGTTCTAATCAGGCTGACCCGATCACCCAAAGAACGAGCAGAACACACAATCGTCGGGTGAGATGATCTTTCAGTTTGCACTAAAGATCATCGTTCTGGGCAGCGCATCCTCCAGTGTAAACAGGACCTGTGCTGTTGAGAAGGGCAGCCTATGAGCCCAGAATGATCTATTACTGATGGTTGTGTGCGCATCAGAGGAGCGGTCAGCCTTTTTAAACAGGAGGTCAAACGTGATGCTGGTCGGTGATCGTCCGAGGCTGCTCGTAACACAGCGCAAATGGGCCCCTGTATGTCGGACAGTGCTTCCTGGGGAGAAAGCTTGTATAATTGAATCAAACATAGCTCTGCTACATCTGACAAACACAGCTCTGCTACATCTGACAAACACAGCTCTGCTACATCTGACAAACAAAGCTCTGCTACACATGCAAACCGGCTAATGCTGAGACTGCACGTACTGCTTCTGTAACCATGGTAGATCAGGAATATATAAGTATATGAGCACTTCCCTGTGTTACACCATCACACAATCATGCGACAGGGAGATCTGACTCCTGTGCCAGTGCATTATGGGCTGTGTGTGCAGTTCCTGTGTCTAACATAAGGGGCAGCAGATCTCACTTGTAATCCTGCTAGAATGCATCACGTGTTAACTAAAGGGTATGTTCACATGTGGCTTTTTTGCGGTTTTTTTTTTTATCTGAAACATTGCGTAAAATTCATGCGGTTTTGCCTCCGTTTTTTCTTTTTTCCATTCATTAGAATACATATAAAAAATTGACATACTGCAGATTTAAAAAAAAAAAAAAAAAAAAAAAAAGCCCAGCAGCTCAAAAAAGAATAGGAAATAAACCGTGTGTGCATGATTTTTTTTTTTTTTTTTTTCTTAAATCTCATTCACTTTGGTGGTACTGTGAAAACCTGTCAAGTGTGAACATGACCTAAAGATGCACTGAAACAGGCGGATCTCTGACCGCTAACGCGCCACAATCGAGACGGTCGATTGTTTTACAAACGCTACTAATACGATTGTTCGGTCCCCGCACAACATCATCTCTGTCTGCATAAATGCCCGGAAAAGGATTTAGTACATAAAATATGTCTCCCTAGGAATAGTGGCTCGAAAGTTTTCCAGCAAGGAATGTAAAATCACCAGTGGAGAAAGTTATCGCTGTTGTGTCGTTGGAAATTTTTATTAACTGTTTCTTAGTTGCAAATCTTCTAGAGGTTAAAAAACAAAAAAAAAAACCACACACAGAGGCCCTGATTCATTATTTGCGAGTGGTGCACCTGGTTCATAAATTTTGTGCAAAGTCAAAAATTTTCTTTTATTTTTGGCTTTAACCATTTTTTGCCACTTTTTAGTGTAAAAAGTTGCGCTTTTTTTTATACAAAATGATGCAAAAAAATTCTGGCTTATATAAAATACATAAATAATTATTATAAAATTGAGGTGGGGAGGGGGAGTACAATTGCGCGGATGATGAATAAGGTGAGAACATTTAGAATCGAGCTAAAAACAAAAACAAAAAGAAGTGACATTAAATAGAGAGAATCAGTACCGTTATGCTGATCAGAGTCGGATCCAATTCTCTTCACTGAGGAGAGTATGAAGAGTAAAAATTTCTCCATTGTATCAGTGCGCGGAAATCTTACTGCAGTCAGATGTCGTCCGAGTGCAGTCCAATGTTTTCCACGCACTCCTTTACGGACATGGCCAAGTGCTGTCCAAATATCTTATTAAACTCGACAGACAGCGATTCTTCCCTTTTATTTTTTCCTTGGACAGTCTGTGTCCTAGGCAAACTTCGTACATGTGCACAGCCCCAAAGGATTAGGCCGGTATCACACTTGCGAGTGTGATGCGAGAAATTCACAGGAGTCTCTTGCATCAATACCCGGCACTGCCGCCGACACTCTGGAAAGGAGTGTGCGGCTGCACAGAAATAGAGTGCCGGCGGCAGTGCCGGGTGTTGATGCGAGAGACTCCTGCGAGTTTCTCGCACCACACTCGTAAGTGTGACCCCGGCCAAACATTGGTCTTATGTAAGCAAATAGTCTTATGTATCCATGGTTATCACCGCTCATTTGATGACTGTTAGTTAATTAGTTGCTAGTAGTTGTAACCATGGATACCTAAGCTACTGCAATCCCTTGCACATGGGGTAAGCAACATATCTAATCAGAAGAACTATACTACATTTCTAATTGGAGGTGTTTGCTAATATTATTATCACCTACTACATATTGGGATAGGATCTTGGTGATGAGAATATCCCTTTAAGTCCTAGGTGAACACATTTGTGCCTACAAATTGCACAATGAGGGAGAGTTATCAAAATTCCGGAAATGTAGAGCAGCTAACAAGTGTAAGCAGTCAGGACTTTAAAAAAAAAATGGAAGCAAGTAGATCATATCAGTTTTGATAAATTTCCTCCACAGATTCATTGCAGACGACAACAGACCATAAATGAACGTATTGTTACATAATGATGGATAATCATGATCTTGGAGCGCTCTATCACCAAAACAAGAACTATCAGGCCATGTTCACACATTCAGTACTTGGTCAGTATTTTACCTCAGTATTTGTAAGCCAAAACCAGGAGTGGAACAATCAGAGGAAAAGTATAAGAAACCCGTCACCACTTCTGTGTTTATCACCCACTCCTGGTTTTCACTTACAGATACTGAGGTAAAATACTGACCAGATACTGAACGTGGCCTAAGCCATAATCCCAACTGTCTGTACAGTCAACAATGCAGAGAAAATTAAAGAAAAGATTCACTCAAATTGTGACAGTCAGATATGTGAAAGCGGCCTAAAGACCCCAATACACATAATCAGCCGAAGCAATCAGTGTTGGCGGATTTGGTGAACATTCTGGTGTCTATGGGGGCCTGGACAACTGATTTTTGGGGAAAATGGCAATCAGGCATTTCATTTTGGACTGCTGATAGGGGACTGCTGGACAAATCTGGCGACCGTTCTCTCAGGCCACGTTCCCACGGTCAGTATCTGGTCAGTATTTTACCTCAGTATCTGTAAGCCATAACCAGGAGTGGGTGATAAATACAGAAGTGGTGACGGGTTTCTATTATACTTTTCCTCTGATTGTTCCACTCCTGGTTTTGGCTTATGGATCGCCCGCCAGGGCAGTGGGGTACTCGGTACAGGGCCGGTATCTCAGAGGGAAGTGTCACAGTAGCGGTGACCTGGTCCGTGGCCCTGGGCATCCATGTAAAAAGGGGGTAAAGCGTGGCTGGTTAAAGTTTATGAGTGGATGATACGTGACGCCACCTGTGGTGCTCGCCAATAAAGGGGTTAAGCCGATGCTGCAGACAGATCCTCTGGGACAGATGGTGTGGTGCAGCAATGATGGTGTAGCCCTCCACAGGTAGGGCTGCAGTCCCAGGGTAGGTGTTGAGGAAGAGGGTGTAGTGTCTGGCACAGAGATGTAGCAGTGCTGGAGAGTTTGCAGGAAGAAGGCAAGGACACAATAGGGTGCAGTTTCTTTTACCTTTACTTTGCTTGGTAAATGCAGTCCAGAATTACAGATGGAAGAGAGGCTGGCCAGCCTGGAAGCAAGTTAGGAATCTCTCTATCAGATGGGTTGTGTAGTCTCCTTTCTAGCGCTTATCTTAGGTACTTGCAGCACGGTGTAACACTGAAGTTCCACTTGCTTGTTCTCATTTAGAACTCCCTCGTATGGCAGACAGCTGTAGCCTTCTTCTTCTTGCTCACCCGTTGCTGTTGTGCCTCCGAGTCTTATGTGGGAATAGAGCATTTACAGATTCCTATTCCTCCGGTTTCTGCTGCAGGAACATCAGTATCCATACAACCTTGGAGACCGGGCTCCAGATCATGCGCTATAGCAAGAAGTGAGCTCTAAACTCTGCTCAATCTTCCAGCTCCTCTCCTCACATCCACACACGTTGCCCTCTTCACAAGAACTCCTTAATTTCCCTTCCCGGCCCCAGAGAGTAGCTCTTCCCCCAGTTTTGGTTCAGAGCTCCCTCTGCTGGCCTGGAATGAGAACTGTGTTGTGTGTTGTGATTAACTGACAGAGAGACCCTTCATTGCTTCCAAGCATGACATCACACTCCCTAGGAGGAAGGTAATGCCACTGTGACGACCATACTCCTGGGGGCACCACATTCCCCCTAGTGCAATTCAGTACTCCCAGACTGAAGAAAAACATGCAAAAACATATTAACAAATGAACAATTGCAAATGTAACAAGATTTCCAAAAAGTGAAAAAATACAAAAACCAAAGCTCAAAAATAGTCGTGATGACGATTAGTCCAAGCGTCAATGTCCATGGTCCGTTTCCTGAGCAATTGGTAACTATGTACAAGTAGAGTTTTGGCCACACATAGTCCTGTGGTCCAATTGTCCCATCAAAACAAAATAAGATCTTCAAAAGGGGTTCTTACAGAGTCTCTGTAGGCACATAACTTGAACAGTTGCATATTTACATTTTACCATTTGTATAACTTATTTAGATACGAAACCTTAGGGGTGGTATACCTTGCGTACTACAGACAGACCTACGTAGCACTGGCATTGGTAAACTGGGTAGTAGCCGTCTACGAACTCTTAGACTCACTGTGGGCATGACAGATTCACCTCTGCAGGGCGAAGATTCTCTGACTCCACTGCTGGTGTGGCATCCGCTGCCTGAACTTCCTGATTTTCAGAGTTGTCTTGAGTCTCTGCTACTTCAGTTGCAGTAGGCTGGGGAAAGATTAGGACAGGAACTATGATGGCTTGATCCATTCTTGTCCAGTTTTCAGGAAATTCTCAGAGTACAGTGTTGACCTTTTCTTCTTCTTCTATAGGTTGAAGGTTGTTTTGTTCTCCCATCCTTTCCTTTAGCTGGTCAGGGCACAGTTTCAGATGATCCCTCGATACTGCTGATGATGTTTCTCCTCCATCCTTACTGATAAGGCACACTTTGGTGTTGTCGAAGTTTGATGGTAAGATGGTGTAGGGTTCAGCTTCCCATTGGTCATCCAATTTATGCATCCTTCTTTTCCTCTTTAGGACTTGCTCTCCTGGTGACAAGGGAACTGCAGGTGCATGTTGATTGTAGTTCTTTTCTTGTTTTTGTCTCGCCTGCGCTAGACTCTTTTCTACACACTCTTGTACTCTACGGTACTCTTGCTGCCGCTCTGTATCCCAGTCAGCATCTGGTGATGTCACTTCAGGTGTCAGGACTCCCATATTCAAATCAATAGGCAGCTTGCCAGGCCTCGCTCTCATTAAGTAGGCTGGAGTGCAGTTTGTGGAATTCACAGGAATGTGATTGTAGAGGTCTACCAGATCTGTCAACTTCTCTGGCCACAGATTCCTCTCTTCCAAAGGCAAGGTCAAGGTCTTCAGTAGGTTGATCACCACCTGATTCATCTTTTCAAACATGCCATTGGTCTGTGGATGGTACGGTGTTGTCCTGATCTTCTTGCAACCGTACAAGTTACAGAATTCCTGGAACACTTCCGCCTCAAAGGCTGCACCTTGATCTGTAAGCACTCGCTCGGGATATCCGTGTGGTCGACAAAAGTGCTGTTGGAATGCTCTGGCTGCTGTCCTGGCTGTTTGATCCTTGACTGGCACGACTACCAGAAATCTTGAGTAGTGGTCAACGATGGTAAGAGCATAAATGTAGCCTGAACGGCTTGGAACCAGCTTCACATGGTCCAGGGCTACCAACTCGAGTGGCTGTTTGGTTATTATTGGCTGCAAAGGAGCTCGCTGGCTTTTACAGTCCTTTCTGCGCAGGTTGCATTGTCCGCACTCACGGCACCAATTATCAATAGCCTTCCTCATACCAGCCCAGTAGAATCTCTCCCGGAGCAAGGCCTCCAACTTCTTCCATCTGAAGTGTCCAGCTCCATTGTGGTATGCTTCCAAGACCATTGATGCCTCTGTCTTTGGGACTACCACTCGCCAGACCAACTCATGAGTGCGGGCATTGATACTCCTCCGGAACAGCTTTCCCTCATAGAGGAACAGCCGGCCTCTCTCCTTCCACAACAGCTGGGTTTCTTCAGGAGAAGCTGGATCTGGGCGTGAGTCAGCTTGTGACAGTAGCTCCTTTACCAGGTAGACTGTGGGTCGCTATCCTGCGTTTCTGCCCAGTCATGATGAGGCAATGGATTGAGGGTGGCCTCTTTCACGATAGACCGTCTGTTTCTCACTCGTTGGGCCGCAATTGGCCGGTGGAATTGGCCTCTATTTCTTCGAGTGCCTCAGGGTCTTCTCCTGCATCTGGCAGATTAGGCATTCTGGACAGCGCATCAGCATTGGCATTCTTGTGCCCTGCTCGGTACTTGATGGTGAATTCATAGTTAGACAGCCGGGCCATCCATCGCTGCTCCAGTGCACCTAGTTTTGCAGTTTCCAAGTGAGTCAACGGGTTGTTGTCCGTGAAGATGGTAAACTTGGCTGAAGCTAGGTAATGCTTGAATCGTTCAGTCACCGCCCAGACTATGGCGAGGAATTCCAGTTTGAAGGAACTGTAGTTGTCAGGGTTCCTTTCAGTGGGACGAAGCTTCCTGCTGGCGTAGGAGATCCCTCTTTCTTTGCCATTCTGTACCTGTGACAGTACTGCTCCAAGTCCCACGTTGCTGGCATCAGTATACAAAACAAATGGTTGGTCATAATCTGGGTAGGCCAGAACTTCATCTCCTGTGAGAGCCATTTTCAGTCTAGTGAAGGACCTCTCCAGTTCCTCATTCCATTCAAATGTAGTACTCTTCTTCTTGGCTTTCTTGGGCTGGCCCACCAGAAGAAGTGTGGCTATCTCAGTGAATCCTTTGATGAACCTTCGGTAGTAACCTACCAACCCGAGGAATTGACGTACCTCATGGAGGTTGCTGGGCTTCTGCCAGTCCTGGATGACGGTGACTTTGTCAGGATCCGGTGCCACACCTTCTGCACTCACTACATGACCGAGGTACTGTACCTTGGGCTTCAAGAGGTGGAATTTGGATGGTTTCACTTTCAGGCCAAAGTTGGACAAGGCTTCAGACACCTCAGCCAGGTGCTTCAGATGGTCTTCATAAGTCTTGGAGAAAACAATGACATCATCAAGGTACAACAGGACTGTCTCAAAGTTATTGTGTCCAAGACAGCACTCCATTAGCCATTGAAATGTCCCTGGGGCGGTGCAGAGCCCGAATGGCATGTATTTGAACTCGCAGAGACCCATTGGTGTAGTAAACGCTGTTTTCTCCTTGTCTGCCTCTGCCACGGGAACCTGCCAATACCCACTAGTGAGATCTAAGGTGGAAAAATAGTTAGCAGTTTTAAGTGCAGCTAATGACTCTTCAATTCTGGGTAATGGGTAGACATCCTTATTATTATTATTTATTTATATAGCAACATTGATTCCATGGTGCTGTACATGAGAAGGGGTTACATACAAATTACAGATATCACTTACAGTAAACAAACTAACAATGACAGACTGATACAGAGGGGAGAGAGGACCCTGCCATTTCGGGCTTACATGCTACAGGATCCTTATGTGTAATGCTGTAAATTTTTCTGTAATCAACACACATTCTCATGGTACCATCTTTCTTTTTCACACAGACTATTGGAGCTGCCCAGGGGCTACAACTGTCTTTGGTCACCCCAGCCTCCTTCATTTCCCGCAACATACTTTTGGCACATTGATATTCTGTTGGGGGTATAGGCCGGTACCTTTCTTTAATGGGTGGATGATCTCCAGTGGGGATATGGTGTTGAACCGCTTTTGCCTTCCCAAAGTCTAGAAGGTGTTTACTGAATACCCGCTCATATTCCTGGGTCACCCTGTAAACCCCATTTTTCTGGTATGAAGGGGTGGAGTCAGTTCCCACCTGCAGCTGCTGACACCACTCCTCCAGCTGCTTCACAGAGCCATTGTCCCCTGCCTAGTTGGATGAGACCAAGGGCTCTGCTGCCTGTATTGCATTGTTACTGACAGTAAGCAGCTTAGCAACTGTGGCATACCGAGGTATTGTGGCTTCCTCCTCCCCACAATTCAAGAGACGTACAGGTACTCTCCCTTTGCGGACATCAACTACCCCACTGGCGGTCAGGACAGTGGGCCGGCTATCAGAGTACACTGGCTCCACCAATGCTTGGTAATCCTTTCCTTTGAGGTTGATGGCTGCCCGACACCAAATCAACATTTCACATCTGGGGGTATCGCAATGGGGAAAGCATCACTCACTCTGACACTGACAATTTCTCCACCAGAGAGTTCTACCTGCTGTCTTTGCATCAGGGCCTTGATCTCCTTCTGCAGGACTCGTTGTTCACTGGAACCAGCAGTCTCGGCTACCTGTTGCAGCAAAACAATAACCTCGGAAAGACAATTTTCAATCACATTAGTACCTAGAGTCATCATTGGGTTACATTCTCGTCGATCAATGTCTACAACTATCAGAACTTGAGATTTTAACTCTACTCTACCCACTTTAATAGTAATCTCTTTACATCCTACTTGCGGTAAAGACTGACCATTGCTGGCAACTACTGTGTGTTCATCACTTGGGCCACGGGTAAGTTCGGAGTCAGCCCAATACCTCTGAGTATTATCTGACAGAATTGCAGGGGTGTCAATACTTTTGGCCACAACTGTACATACACACACTTGAGCTTTATATATTAGATATATATAATTTATTTATTTTGTTTATAAGTTCAGCATTTCCATACTCTTATACACTTCCTACGATCAGGTCGTTTTTCACTAAGTAATCAATGCAATAAAAATAAAGCGATGGTGGTTTTAACTTTGATGGAAGTGGTCACAGGGAAATTCTCTTCCAAAAGTTCTCCATCTCACCAGTCACTCTATTATTTTGATGATATGCAGCATTCTCATTCCCTTACTACAGTCTCTGATTTTTGTTTTGTTTTTTTTATAGTTTTCTCTCCTGAAAAAGTCCCGGATAAACTGGATGCCATAGTTATTGGTAGTGGAATCGGAGGACAAGGAGTTGCTGCGCTGCTCTCCAGGGCTGGAAAACGGGTACTGGTCCTGGAGCAACTGGGAAAATTGGGTGGCTGCTGCCATACTTTCAATGAGAAGGGTTATGAGTTTGATGTGGGTGAGTATGATATAATGGAGACATACCAATACTTAATATGCTTCATCAAATATAGTTATCCACAAGATAGGTGATAAGTTGTTGATCAGTGAAGGCCTGACCACTAGGACCGACCCCGATCAGAAGAATGGGGGATTTTTATCCAGGTTGTAATGGAGTGGCACCTCCACTCCATTCATTCCCTATGGGGCTGCTGAGCTCTGCCCTTGTTTTTTTTTTTTTTCGGCAGCCCAACAGAGAATGAATGGAGCAGCAGTCGGGAAGCCAACCTGCCACTCTATCTCTATTTTGTAACAAGGAGAAAGGTGCAACATCAGAGATAAACCTTCTCCGTTTTGCTGATCGGTACGGATTTCAGCAGTTGGACCTACAACAATTAGCAAGTTCTCACTGGATAACCCCTTTAACAATATCCTTTACATTCACTCTCAGGAATTCATTACATTGGGCAGCTGAATGAGAAATCTCCATCTCGGATTTTGATCGACCAGTTGACAGATGGTCAGCTTCAGTGGTCTTTAATGGACAATCCTTTCGATGTGGTGGTCCTGGGGGATCCAAACAATGGCCGTCGTTACAATATTAAATCTGGGAGAAAAGCCTATGGTGACGAACTGAAAAAGGCATTTCCAGGAGAGGAGAAGGCCATTGATGATTTTTTGCGTCTGGTCAAGGTTAGTAGAGTGCGGTATGAGGCCTCATATCACAGATTGTCTTAGTAAGCTACACAAAGCTAGGTCCTCCGGAGAGGAAGCCAACAGCACTCCTAGAAGGGATCCAAAGCAGCCCACACCTCCATTATATCCATATACATACTTCATATTGGATTATTATTTTTAGGGTTTCTCCAGGATGTTGGACAACCCCTAAAAATTGAAAAAAAATGGCTGTTTTTTTTTTCTGAATTAACAACATTTTTGACCATGGGTTGTCAATTATTACAACTCAGCCCTATGAAGTGAGAAAGCTAAGCTGCAATAACATTCACAACCTATGAATAGGAGTGTCACTGTTTCGAAAAGAAGCACCCATATTTTCCTAATAGTGGACAACCCCTTTACTTTCAACAGAAAGCCAGAAAGTGATCTTCTAAATGAAAAGGAATTTCAATCTCTGTATTAAATAAATACCGTAAATAAAAACAGTGCTCTTATTCTTACCCTGTTTTAAAGGTGCTTTCTGACTTGTAAAAAGTGGTATGTTAAGTAAAAAAGTTCTAATAATTTGCCCAACCGCCCTCATTCTGGCACAAATTGTGGCACAAAGATCTCCACTGGCATTGGAACTGATGGTGCCCCTTTATTTCATATAGTTATATTGTACAACGAGGCCTGTGATTGGCTGCAGTGGTTTGTTAACTGGAACGGGAGGATCATCCGTGGCACACCAATTCACCAGTCACCTGACTGCTGATTTGCAATAACATTCACTGCAATGTCAAACTTTTTTTTTTTGGTAAGTTGGACAACCCCTTTAAATGAAAAAAATTAAATGGTATTTAAAGGTGTACTTTCTTTTGCAAATGAATGGCCTTACTGGGGATGTCTATTATTAAAAGAGAAATTGGGCCAATATTGGGCAAGTGAATAAAGGTAGCTTCACTTAGAGTGCTGCCATTGCGGTACTACCCCTCCGGTCAATGGCCGGGATTGGATGCAGTAGTCACATATGTCCAGCAGCCAAGCAATCAAACACCAGCACGGATGTTGAAAGAAGCGATCTAGCGAAACGCGCGTCGGGGTTTTTCTCCTCCATGCCATCAAGTTTACAGGAATATATCTTGGATTTTTCATCTAAGCCTTTGGCTAGTTTACTATTTGTATTCCTACTACATGCACTTTATCCCCTTATGTGCACCTTATTAGCAACTCAGCCTGACATGTGTGGTACTTGGGATAAATCTTGTATTTTGGGACCTTTATAGCACTATGCACTTTGTTATAAACCAAGAACTGTAATCCATTTAGCATGATGCCCTTTACATAGTATACTGCGGTTCATGGATATGAATTGACGCATATTCAACTCAGCTTATTACATTTCTATTCACTTGGATTTTCTTATATATGTGTATATAGGGTTGGAAAATATAGTGTGTAATTTACCAGTGCCCCCTTTTGTGCATATGCCGTTTATGCGTCCTTTCTTGATTGCATGGAGCACTCTCTGCCATGTTCTGAATGATTTTGTATCTATATTTTTAGATTGTATCTAATAAAATTTTCTACCATTTTTATGTTTTGAGCTTCCCTTTTTGGATTTTTACCAGCACGGATTAGATGCGCTGAGGCTACAGAGGTCCTTTAACTAATTATTTTCTTATGTTACATTCTTCACCATTGGGCCATATTCTCTTGATCATACACAACCCATTTTAGCTGTCATAAAATATTTGGTTTGTTCAGCCAACACTTTGGTGGATTTAAGTGTTGGCTGAATCTAATTGTCATCTGTACCTTCTAGAAAGTGGCTGGTCGGGTCTCAGACATGGCCATCATTAAGGTGCTCCCTTTGCCGATCTCCCGATTCTTGTGTAGCACCGGCCTGTTGAAATGGCTCTCCCCGTTTTTCCGCTACACTTCACGCAGTGTGACCGAAGTTGTCAGCGAATTCACCAAGAACAAGGAGTTACAGACTGTACTAAGCTACATATTTGGGACCTATGGTAAGTGCCCAGAAATCTATGTACTTAAAAGAAATATTCAGGCTTCTTAACATTCACATACGTAATATACAGAATGACGAAAGTAGTTGAATATTAACATATGTCACTGTGGTAGAAACCAAAAGATCTATACAGATGTTGTCCAGTTCAGCAAAACATGTCTGTTGTATTATTCTTAGTAACAGCGACACCCTTGTCCCCAGGCTGTGACTGGTATTGCATGTCGGCTTTATTTAAGAGACAGGTGCTGAGCTGCAGTACTAGAAGCGGCTCATGGACAAGAGCACATACAATGTATGAGCTGCATTCATGGGATATGAATGGTGACATTGTGAGAATTTGCTGATAATGGTAAGGGTGTGTTCATTTGGCAAATGGCAGATAAGCCGAAAGTGCAGTGTAAATAATTACAGCATTTTCTCCTGTAATTACACAGTGGAGCTGAGGATATACAGGTACAGCGGCAACTGTACATTACAGAATCCCATAACATTTCACTACAGAACCTCTCCGCTTAGGGTACGTGCCCACGATCAGGATTTGCTCCGCTTAGGGTACGTGCCCACGATCAGGATTTGCTCCGCTTAGGGTACGTGCCCACGATCAGGATTTTCTCCGCTTAGGGTACGTGCCCACGATCAGGATTTTCTCCGCTTAGGGTACGTGCCCACGATCAGGATTTGCTCCGCTTAGGGTACGTGCCCACGATCAGGATTTGCTCCGCTTAGGGTACGTGCCCACGATCAGGATTTGCTCCGCTTAGGGTACGTGCCCACGATCAGGATTTGCTCTGCTTAGGGTACGTGCCCACGATCAGGATTTGCTCCGCTTAGGGTACGTGCCCACGATCAGGATTTGCTCCGCTTAGGGTACGTGCCCACGATCAGGATTTGCTCCGCTTACGGTACGTGCCCACGATCAGGATTTTCTCCGCTTGGGGTACGTGCCCACGATCAGGATTTGCTCCGCTTAGGGTACGTGCCCACGATCAGGATTTGCTCCGCTTAGGGTACCTACCCACGATCAGGATTTGCTGCGGTGTTGACTCTACGTATTTATATAGCGTCAAAACCGCAGCGGCCAGCTGTGACAGCATAGCGGATGGGATTCCTAGAAATCTCATGTCACCAGCAGACACTGATATGGGGCGTGGGTTTACGTGATGCATGGATTGACTGTGAGTTTATTGACCCGTATGTGCTTGTGAAGCTGTCGAGTCCAGTACAGGAGACCTGCGGCCGATCCGTACCAATGGCCTCATACTCACTGGCGATAAAATCGGACGATTGCAATCCAATTTTTAATCGGATTGCACTCTGACCCATGTTAGTGAATGGGTGACATCTCACTTGCGATTTTTTTTTTTTTTCTCAGCCAAAATCGGTCTGAGAAAAAAATCGCAGCATGCTGCAATTTGCAGCGATTTTGGTCAATAGAAGTCAATGGGTGCGATTTAAAAAAACGGACCATCTGTTTTCCGTCTGTTTTCAACGGATTACATCACCATTCTGTGGTATAGAACACTGTAAATGGTACTGTAAATGACTGTAGAAAAAGAGTGGCTGGGAAAAAAAAACAGATGAAAAACGGATGGAAAAATAAAAAAACGCATAGAAATCACATGACACTGGGATAACACTCCACCCTTTTTTCCAGTCCAGAAATCGGACCGTTTTTTTAATCGCCAGTGAGTATGAGGCCAATGTGTGAAACCGGCATTGGGGTATGTGCCCATGGCACCTTTTTAGATGCCAGGGTACCTGCATTGTTTGGCTATAGGAAGACGCTTTATGAAAACGCAGGCGGAATCAGACTGAAAAAGACTTTGTGTGCACATATCCTTAAGCGGTCGGAAGACCCTGCTCTCTGTGGTTCATCCCCCACATGCACAAAGGATCTAGAATATTAACGTCCATGATCCCACTTCCATCATCATTTGCCTTCAGTAGCTTTGTTTGGCGTCCCTCACATACATTAGTTTGCTGGCCGCACCCGAGTACTCCATATCCAGTGGGCCTCATTGAAAGGCTTTGTTAAAAATGTGGCCATTATTTTTCTTAATTGTGGCCTGTAACAAGACTGATTCTCTGTAATCTTCTCTTATACCAAATCCCTATTTCATCTAACGGAAGAGAACGTCTCAAGGGCTTGATATTTTTTAGTTTCTTTGGAAGTTCCCTGAAAGGTGCGGCCGGTACCCAGTGGAGCATTGTAATCTGGTTTGGCGTAAGTTTGGGTGTAGATCTTGAACTGTCAGACTCTATTATCTCCCGGAACAATGACATTCTTATTTGGGGTTCTTAGTTGAGGAGGTTTTATTCTTTTTAGTATCTGTTTAGCCTCTAATGTTAGTCATATGCATGAGGGAATAAGAAATGGTGCCTCTTCTGCCTCCTCAGGCGTGTTCCCAGACAAGGCCAGCTTTTCTCTACATGCCATACTGATCGATCATTTCATGAATGGAGCCTGGTATCCCACCGGTGGTGCCAGTGAAATCACCTACCACCTTGCGCCCACGATTGCAAAAGCTGGAGGAGCTGTTCTGTCCAGAGCAACTGTAGAGCAAATCCTGGTGAACAGTGATAAGAGAGCTTGTGGTGAGTACAGGCCATCCGTCCCGAGAAGCATCATGCACTGTGTACATAGACCTTAACGTTGCATTCTGTGCGCCCCTGCATCCCAACATACTTCTAAAGAAATAAAAAGTTATACACTGCTATCCCGGCCCATGAGCATCTATGGACCCATCCCTGCCACGTGGTCAGTTCAAAGAACACTGAAATTCAAGACCCAAAATGTTAGTATTACCTGTGGTCTAAATGGACACTTAGCATCTGATTTGTGAGAGGGAACCTCATTTATTAGTTTCTCAAATCTTTTTGAGCCTTAAATGGAATGTCGTCAGAAAATGACCTATTGTTTAAATCAGGTTTTTGTGTTACACGTCTTTATATATATATATAATCTAATTTTTTTGGCAGGCTTTTTATGATTTTTTTTTTTTTATATCGTGATCTTTGTTAAAAATCATAATCTTACTGTTTTCTCACTGACAACTGGGGCTTTTTTAAACTCGTACTTGCTGTTATTTCATGAGGAGTTTTCAGCAGTTTTCTTTTCGTTTTCGTTCTTCTCATTAGATTCTTCAATTTAAAATATAGCGTAGGAGCCTGTTCATTGTGGACAATGCACATGTGCATTTCCTGAAACAGGATGTTTGAGCCTACAAAATCCAAGGTGTAAAAATTGCAATATTTCTCATTTTTATTTTCAATAATGAGAAATTTTTAATTTTACATTTTTAATTATTATATGGGAAAAAAAAATGAACTAAAAAATCTGATGAAAACATATTGGTCATTTTCTAATAAAAGCATTCCCTTTTAAAACCCCAATATACGGAAATATGGCAACCTTTACAGAGTTATCACCCAACCATTCTAGACTGTAAAGCTGGATGGCAATCCTCTGAGAAGTGCAATGGCAGCCATGATGGCTGTCATATAGCTATCATAAGTCTTTGTCTTGCTCCTAAATCCCAAGCAATAATAATGTAATTTAAATCGTAGTAATATCTTTGCTTCCGTCAGAGGAATTGTCAATAATTTACTTCTTTTTGGTGTTCCTGTAGGTGTTGTCGTCAGAGGAAAGGGCATGGACCCCATGAATATTTTTGCTCCAATTATAATTACCGATGCCGGGATCTTTAACACATATGAGAAGCTTCTGCCTCCTGAGGTTAAATCAATGCCAGGTAAGTGGAAGCACTATTTTCTTTTTATTGTTAAAAAAACTCTTGGTAAACGAACACAAAAATAATGACAAAGGGCATCACTGAGACAAGAGTGGGGAGAGGCTTCTGCTGCAGCCAGAGACCATATTAGTTAGGCCACATTCACATGTCAATCTTCTCCATCAGTATTTGAAGTCCAAAACCAGGAATGTAACAAGCGCAAAAAGAGCAAGGGATTTTTTTATAAGGTAATTTATCAGAAAATGACTTATTGGGTTTCGTGACCTTTCAGAATAAGCCATCTTTTGTACGTACATGAGCAATAACACTATTTCTGGACATTATATGAACTGGATACTACAGTTTTCCTTTCTACAGACACTCTCTAGTTTTCAGTGGTATCTGAGCTAGATGAGGCCAGCTGAAGGATTCTTTCTCTCTGTGTAGCACATGTTCAGAAGTAGCAACTACAAGGAGGACATTGTACAACAATGTTGAGCAGTGTAGCTGCAAATCCAGCTCCAAGGTGAGAGAAACACTTGCTAGAAAGCGGCAGCGCACATGCTTGTCTCAGCTCCTCTTTCCCTTATAGGCAGGAAGGTGTCTGTCTTATCTTGAGAAGGAATGATTTTAGTATTTCACAGTGAACGATGAGTGGGAACCAATGGCTTATAAGCTGAGAGGTACACAAACTTCTTTAATAAGATTTATTACAAAGTTTCTCCTCTTTGCGTGTGCTGTTGCTTTTTGCAAAGTTTGTTGGAAACGCAGAGACCATTCAAAGTACTTTCTGCACGACACAGAGCAGAATACTCTCCCCTGGAAATTAAAAAAGTCTGAGAACTACTTTTCACAGGTCAGCCAAGTTGGATGGATTCATAAGCAAGTAGAGAAACACAGAATAAGGAAGGGCTTATTCACAATTTGAGTTTTTATAGTGTTTCTTTTCTGTGCATTTTTGCTACAGAAAAAGATGCAGCGTTTTTCAATACCAGGAAAATGAATGAGAGTTCTGAAATCCCATGCACATGCTCAATTTTTTCATAGTGTTTTTTTTTTTCCTTGCAGATTTGAACCATCAGAGCACTTTTTTTTTCTAATCTGCATCATGTGAATTCTTTAAGATTTTTTGCAGCATTTTTTTTAACCCTTTCAAATGGATAGGGAAAAAAAAGCAAGTAAGGCTAGTTTCACACTAGCGTTTTTGAGCGCAGCGACGGCATGCGCACGGCCGCCGCTAAGCCCCGCCGCGCCTCCGCCGGTAGCTCCGCCTACCGGCGCATGACGCTGCATGCGCCCTGCGTCCCGTATCTTTATCACTGGGGGCGCAGGCCGTGCGCAATATGCGTTTGGCGGCGCATGCGCCTTTTTGACGGTGCGCCGGCGCAACCAAACTGCAGCAGGTTGCGTTTGGCGCAGGTCGGCGCACCGTCAAAAGGACGCATGCGCCGCCAAATGCATACTGCGCACGGCCTGTGCCCCCAATGATAAAGATAGGGGACGCAGGGCACATGCAGCGTCATGCGCCGGTAGGCGGAGCTACCAGCGGAGGCGCGGCAGGGGCGGGGCTTAGCGGCGGCCGTGCGCAGGCCGTCGCTGCTCTCAAAAACGCTAGTGTGAAACTAGCCTTAAAAGCGTTTTCCTGCCATCACTTTTTTTTTTTCTGCAGAAAAATCTGCTGCAAATAGTCACTGTGTGAACATAGTCTAAAAAGATGCTAAAAAGCAGAGTTGAAAGGCTTCAGCACATAGTTTTAAAAGGCTAAAATACAGAGTTAATATATTCCGACACAGGAATATTGGCGCTGCATCTGGGGAAATGTTTAACTTCTCCTTGGCAGCATCGGTGAAAGTTACTGAAGCAAACATCCCTCATCACTGTTTACCAGCAGAACTTTCTATACAGTATATCAGATGGGGGAAGCCAAAGTCCAGCAGATCGGTCTCCATGATCTTGCATTCTTCCAGTACATATCAGGATTACAGCAGCACATCTGTCCCGTATGTGTGGATCATGTATGATATAGAATAATCCCCTGTATTCACTTTCTCGCTTCCATATGTGCGCATAGTAATTAATCCTGAACCCTGTATTCTCCCTCCAGAGATCCAGTCTCACCTGGGCATGCTGCGACACGGAGCGGGGGGCTTCAGCCTCTTCGTTGGCATAAAAGGCTCAAAAGAAGAACTCAAACTTCCTGCCGCAAACTACATTTACATTCCAGGCAACGACCTGCAGAAAATGTATGTACCAGCCCGGATTATCTCTGTATACCATGGGGCAAATATGAGGCATACTGTACATGTCAGCTGTCCCTCAAATAGGGGTGAGGAACATGAGAATTTTCACGAAAAAGGGCATTGCTGGCCATTTTAACGCATTCTTGGATGGAATGGGGTAGAACATCTGTGGTCAGGGAGTACCTCCAGAAAATGACTGTTCCTCTGTAGTTCATCCCCAAGAGTTTGACACAGTGAAATAGTAATGTTTTTCCCACCCTTTAATCTTTAGAGAGGCTAAATGTCTCATCGCTGGGATCTCCATTTTTGGACTCTTCAATAATCACTAGGACGGAGGTCTCAAGTCTTCTGTTCTACCTCATTGCAAAATCTCACTGAGGAGGCGTATGAAAGGAGTGACGGCTGAGTGTTCAGGCTGCCGTTCCATTCAATGTCTGTGGGATAGGGCAGAGTCAGACTGCCGTATAACTCGTGTGAGAATCGCATCACACTGCACGGACTGGCCCAGCACCTCTCCTGACCAGAGCAAGATAGCGTGATGGATTACTATGCAGCTGTCACGCTTAGGTCAGGAGCGCCAACAGCCAGTACGAGGTTTACCATGCGATTCGCGCACGAGAAATACGGCAGTGTGTCTCTGCCCTTATTCCGAGAATTGAGGCTGATGACATGTAGTAATCCGTTGAGTGATCAGTCATTTTTCATCTAGCGGATAAATGCCCATTGTGGAAAAACCCCTCTTTAAAGGGAACCTTTCCTCTGATTCATGCTGCACAAACCACAGGCAGCATGAATCCGAGCCTGGCTGTTCGATTGCAACCAAGTATAATATTTTTTTCTGAAAAGCTCTTGCATTTGAGAGAAAATATTCTTTACAGTTCTGGGTGGGGACCATAAGAGATGAGACTAGTCCAACGCCGATCCTGGCCAGCTCTTCCCAGCACTGCTGCAGATCAGTTTTTTCCCTACGTATACATGAACTGTATGTTCATTTTCTATGAGACTGTTAGAGCTATTTCAATCAGTCCCACAGATAATGAACGGAGCGGTAATTAAGGTAAGGCTTGCATCAACATCAGTCCAATAAAAGTCAATAGAGCGGTGGTCACACATGCAAATGGACTTGTGGGACCACCATGCTCAGGAACAGGGTTCGCTCTTTGCAAACACTTTTTCGTTATTAATATACAGCATATGATTCCTGTGTATCAGAACGTAGGGGCTCTCATATACTATGGTTGAGTAGATGTTATGATGCAGCCATTTACATGATAACTTTTATTACTTAATTGTGGTCACCACCAATTTACTCTTATCCTTTTTCCGTAGTTGTCAGGTTCTCCCGGATATAATTGGTATATTAGATTTGTTTTTACACTGTGGAGAACCATAACATTTGTCCTGACAGCTTTATTCATCGCTGACCGCTAGTTTCATTTGCTCCTCACAGTCATTGCCTTTGGGTTCATAGATCTTATAAACTCCGCTTGTCATCTTGTATATTCCATCACATCTCATCCATCAGTTTGTGTAATATCACCCAATGCTAATCCTATTAAATTAGATATTAAATCTAATTACCAGTAGATATACAGTGGGGAAAAAAAGTATTTAGTCAGTCAGAAATAGTGCAAGTTCCACCACTTAAAAAGATGAGAGGCGTCTGTAATTTACATCATAGGTAGACCTCAACTATGGGAGACAAACTGAGAAAAAAAAATCCAGAAAATCACATTGTCTGTTTTTTTTTTTTTCATTTTATTTGCATATTATGGTGGAAAATAAGTATTTGGTCAGAAACAAAATTTCATCTCAATACTTTGTGATATATCCTTTGTTGGCAATGACAGAGGTCAAACATTTTCTGTAAGTCTTCACAAGGTTGCCACACACTGTTGTTGGTATGTTGGCCCATTCCTCCATGCAGATCTCCTCTAGAGCAGTGATGTTTTTGGCTTTTCGCTTGGCAACACGGACTTTCAACTCCCTCCAAAGGTTTTCTATAGGGTTGAGATCTGGAGACTGGCTAGGCCACTCCAGGACCTTGAAATGCTTCTTACGAAGCCACTGCTTCGTTGCCCTGGCGGTGTGCTTTGGATCATTGTCATGTTGAAAGACCCAGCCACGTTTCATCTTCAATGCCCTTGCTGATGGAAGGAGGTTTGCACTCAAAATCTCACGATACATGGCCCCATTCATTCTTTCATGTACCCGGATCAGTCGTCCTGGCCCCTTTGCAGAGAAACAGCCCCAAAGCATGATGTTTCCACCACCATGCTTTACAGTAGGTATGGTGTTTGATGGATGCAACTCAGTATTCTTTTTCCTCCAAACACGACAAGTTGTGTTTCTACGAAACAGTTCCAGTTTGGTTTCATCAGACCATAGGACATTCTCCCAAAACTCCTCTGGATCATCCAAATGCTCTCTAGCAAACTTCAGACGGGCCCGGACATGTACAGGCTTAAGCAGTGGGACACGTCTGGCACTGCAGGATCTGAGTCCATGGTGGCGTAGTGTGTTACTTATGGTAGGCCTTGTTACATTGGTCCCAGCTCTCTGCAGTTCATTCACTAGGTCCCCCCGCGTGGTTCTGGGATTTTTGCTCACCGTTCTTGTGATCATTCTGACCCCACGGGGTGGGATTTTGCGTGGAGCACCAGATCGAGGGAGATTATCAGTGGTCTTTTATGTCTTCCATTTTCTAATTATTGCTCCCACAGTTGATTTCTTCACTCCAAGCTGGTTGGCTATTGCAGATTCAGTCTTCCCAGCCTGGTGCAGGGCTACTATTTTGTTTCTGGTGTCCTTTGACAGCTCTTTGGTCTTCACCATAGTTGAGTTTGGAGTCAGACTGTTTGAGGGTGTGCACAGGTGTCTTTTTATACTGATAACAAGTTTAAACAGGTGCCATTACTACAGGTAATGAGTGGAGGAAAGAGGAGACTCTTAAAGAAGAAGTTACAGGTCTGTGAGAGCCAGAAATCTTGATTGCTTGTTTCTGACCAAATACTTATTTTCCACCATAATATGCAAATAAAATGAAAAAAAAACAGACAATGTGATTTTCTGGATTTTTTTTTCGCAGTTTGTCTCCCATAGTTGAGGTCTACCTATGATGTAAATTACAGACACCTCTCATCTTTTTAAGTGGTGGAACTTGCACTATTGCTGACTGACTAAATACAAGTTCTCACCTATCCACAGACGATCGGTAAAAGAAAGGCAGTGCGCATGCTCACCTACAACTCCATTTATTTCATATGGGGCTATCGAGCACTGCCTTTGGCTTTTCGCGGCAGCCTCTTAGAGAATGAATCGAGCGTCCAACCAGCCACTTCGCTTTGGAACAGAGAGAAAAGTTCTCGATTTTTCACAACTAGTTTTGGTCCCAGTTACTTGGACCCCCCCACAATCAGCAATCCAATGACTGCGACCCTCATCAATCCCAGAAGTGCTAAGTCCTGTACGAATGAGGTAGTAGTGCTCATATGTGGACAAGCACTCGCTAAATCTTCATTCACACAGAAAACACGGACTCCATTTCTTGTGATCAGTGCCAGCCCCATTGGTTGGACCAATACTAATCATAAATGTATGATCTATCCTACATACCTAGTGGTACTGCAGATTATTATCGCGCTCTTTGTGTCTACTTGTCCTAATTCATGAAATATATTCAATTCCTGCACAGAGAGAAAAAATACTCTTCTGCTTCTGTTGATGATGCTCCACAGCACCTTCCAATGTTATATGTCTCCTCCCCGTCTGCTAAAGACCCAACCCACGAGGAGCGCTGTCCAGGTAGGTTCCTAGAGAGGCTTATGAGATTAATGTATTATCTGTATATTTGTCTTCTACAATAAATTCACCCCATACATGAGGTCTAGGAGATGGTCCCCAATTATTACTGCAACATGCGGCAACTTATCGTCACTCTCTGCACACATTTCTGTCCTAGCCCTTATTGTACAGAAATTTAAGGGGTCTGGTCTGGGCTTTGAACTTATTTAAGAAGCCTGTAGTCACTTCTTTGGTCTGGGATTTATAGGTTCGTATGTAGGTGATATGGGGTTTGTATTTTATAAAGTGTTTGCCTGTCAGGAGTCTTTTTTTTCTTTTTTTGTATGAACCTGGTGGGTTAGTAACTGAGGTATTTGATAGGTGCCTCTCCATTACTAAACCCTGGGCTTACATCAACCCCAAAAACTATTACCCTGATTGCCACAGCACCAGGACAATAAGGAAGAGCCCGAGGCTAAGCGCCAGAATTGACACATCTAATGGATGCACAATGTCTGGGGCGGCTGAGGGCTGATCTTATTATGCTGGGAAGGGGCCAATATCCAGCAAAGGCAAAGTAGACACCTGCGGGTTGATATAAATAGGCTGAGAAGGTCCATGGATATTTCCTTTCCCAGCATAATAAGACCAGCTCACAGCTGTCTGTTTTCCCTTGGCTGGTTATTAAAATAGGATCGTCCTCATGTAACTTATTTTACACTGTACCTACACTAGTCAGAGCACAATGGCGGCGGCGCCACCCGTGATACAGCATTTATACAGGCCGGGTCACGTGTTGCGCCGGCCAATCACAGCAATGCTAATACTTGGCTTGGCTGTGATGACTCTTGAAATGCCCACAGCCTAAAAGCCTGCTGATTGGCTGCACTGCAGTCTTTCAACAGACTTTATTTGACACTAAACCCGAACAGTAAAATGGACTTACTGGAAAAAGTCTGTGTTCAGAGTTCGGTACTGGACACTAGGTGTCCTTTATAAACCCCGAACTTTACAGTTCAGGTTTGTTCATCCCTGGTCTCTAATTATTTTGAGTAAGCAAAACCGTTGGCACAACTCTGTAATAGTGGTGCACAAGTAGGATCCCAACCGTAACCTTCTATAAATTAAATTGGCACGCACGAATAGAATCCAATGCAAAGATTGTGATTTAATAAAGAACAGGACAAACGGTGGACACCGTGTCTTTGCTGGCATCCGCACACGGGAACGAGAGACGGCCCCATATTGCCTCCTCACTATTTAATGACTTCATTGCCCTAGCACTAAGAGCTCACAGTACATCATATGGTACATTAATGAAGGTCGCACAGACCGAAACGTCAATACTGTATGTACTGTTCTTTATTAAATCACAATCTTTGCATTGGATTCTATTCATGTGTGCCAAGTTAATCTAATTATTTTGAGGACTGGTTTGGGGTATCTGTGGCGCCCCCAGGGGTATGGTCGCCACAGTGGCTTTGCCTTCCTCCAGGGGAGGGTAATGCCAGGCTTGGAGGCAATTATGGGTCTCTCTCGCAGTCAATCCATACATGCAACACAGTTCCACTCCAGGCCAGCAGGGGAAACTCTGGACCGGGATTAAGGGGAGGAGTGCTCTCTGAGGGTCAAGAGGAAGGGGTGGTTAGTTAGTTAGTCTGCGGAGGGTGAAGTGTGCAGATGTGTGGAAGGAGTGCTGAGATAGAGCTGAGAGGAAGAGCTCATCTCTGGAGAGAGCGCATGAACTGGAGCCTGGTCTCCACGGTTGTACGGATACTAATGGTCCTGCAACAGACACCAGAGGAGTAGGAGGCTGTAAATGCCCTACTCCCATCTAAGACTTGAGGGCACAACAGCAGCTTGGATAGTGAACTCAGTACTGGGAGTACTTCATTCGAGTAAGCGCTAGTAAGGAGACTGCACAACTCATCTGCTGAGAGAGAATCCCTGAATTGCTTTCAGGCTAGCCTGCTCCGGTACCATCTGTAATCAGGACCTGGACTGCAGTTATCAAGTAAAGGTACAGAAATTGCACCCTGCTGTGTCTTGTCTGCTTCCTACCTTTCCGGCACTGCTACATCCCCGTGCCAACCACATCTACACTGCCCTGGGACTACAGCTTCACCTGTGGGGATCTTTTACATCTTTGCTGCACCATACCATCAGTCCCAGAGGATCTGCATGCAGCGTCGGCTTAACACCTCCCTTGCCGAGCACCACAGGTGGCGTCACGAACTATTCATTCAAACCATTACATTCCCCCATTACTTGGGCGCCCAGGGCCACGGACCGGGTCCCCGCTGCTGTGACACATCCCGCTGATACCGGCCCTGTACCGAGTGCCCCACAGCCCTGGGAGGGCGACCCATATCTAGTCATTTTGAGGTCTGGGGTCACAATTCCTATTTCTTTGGTGTCTTTTTTTAGTCTAGGATATTTCTTTAGTGTAGGGTATAGTTTGGGGACAGTAGTACTTGTTTTGGGGGTTGGATTCTATTTTCTCTAAATTTGATTTCACTTTAGAATAGAAAACTATGAACACATTGTATAAGGGGCATAGGCTATGTAAATGTATGGTCATATAGTACAAATTGCTGTCCACACTTATCACACTAAATATCCCTTTTGCAATAGTTTGATTTGGACTTGATTAATAAAAAATGAACTTTTATGAGACGGAGAGCAAAGGGCAATCGGATAATCAGTGACTGGCTCACTCTGCACCTTCAGGGTAACTGGGTGTTTGATGTTCCACCTAAGATATGGCTTATCGTCTACTTTATTATTTTATACACTGAATACCTGATAAACATCTGAAAATGGACCACGCCATCCATTGTACAAATAATCGACACAATGGCAATACAGTCATGGCTCTCGTGCCTTTCTGACTTTTCTACTGCAATAACCCTTATAGAGTAAAACCTAGTATAATGCTACCCTCTGCAGGTACATATGATGGTCTAATCAGCGGCCATATGGCGGCACAGATAGACCATCCTATAGATCAGGTCTGCATGGAGAGATGATGTCGTTGTGTCTCATTGACGTGTATAAAAATAGGAAATTTACCTGAAAAATTATTATTTGCAACATGTGAAGTTCGGAATGGAAAAACTTTTTAGTTACATTTCTGTACTTCTAAAAATCACCTTCCAGGAAAATCCACTCTGACCGCGCTGACTTTCACACCATATGAGTGGTTTGAGGAGTGGAAGAATAATAAGGTGCAAAAACGTGGACAAGACTATGAGGGGGTAAAGAACGCATTTGCTGAGTCCATGTTGGAAACCGTCATACAGCTCTTCCCTCAAATTAAAGACCAGGTGAGTGGAACAACAGCAGAAGCAAGAGCAACAGGACCGGGGACAAGGTACTGAGAAAGACGGAAATGGGGCAAGGAAAAAGTGGGTCCTAGAAGGAACACGATGTGTGGATACAAGGAGAATGAGCCAGGGTGAGTTGGGTGAAGCGAGTTACCTGCTGTATTTAGAAGTCTCCTGCTTATAGACACAGGCCCCGATTCATTAAACTGTTTATGCCAAAAAACTGGCATAAAGCACATTGTCGTTCAAATTTTTGTGCAAGGTGAAGAAGCACAAACATTTTGCAAGTTATGGCATTTTTCACGCAAGTTTCAAGCAGCTCTGACAAAATTGGCAGAACTTGGGAGGAGGTGAGGCTGCCTCCGCCTGTCAATATTTTCAACAGTGGCAGCGGTTTTTTATTGCCAGGAATGTTATTCCAGTCTTTGACCATCGGGTGCACACCATTGATAAAATACGCCAAATTCATTTAAGGGGTTGTCCAGCCTTAGGGTAGAGTCACTCTACTGTATGTGACTGCAGACTTGTGAATCTGCACTGCGAGGGCTCTCCGCTGCTGATAGCTGACGGTCATGTGACCGCTGGGATGTGATTTGCATACATGTGGTCATGTGCCCACTAGATGTGCGCATCCTTGATAGTTGCAAGTGTATTGATTGAGGCCGGACAAGTCTAGTCGGAATGTGGCCGAAGCTTAAGTATGCAAATCTCATACTAGCGGTCATATGACTGCCCGCTCTTGGCGCCAGTGAATCCTCAGTTTACAGTGCAAGTCCGCAGTCATAATGACTGCTTGTACCCTAAGGCCGGACAACACCTTTGACTGGTGTGAGGCCTCTCAATGAATTTTGTGCATCTTATTCCTGCAGGCCCCCCATTAAAATTGGTGCATGATTTGTTATGTTCAGGTGTCCCACTCCGGAGAACCCCAGCATTCAGCTGTGATTGGTTAGGGAGGATGGTGGTGTCTAATCCCCTGCAGCGCCACCACAGGAGAAATTAAACCTTGCACAGTGCTTATTAAACTGTGCACTATAGGACATGTCGGGTTCTCCAGAGCAGGGCGCCTTTTTGTAGTTTATCCTGCTAATAGTCCCTTAACCCGGAAGACCTTTTTTAAATCGCTAAAAGCCTATTTCCAAATATTATTTTTCCTCTATAACAGAAGGCTGCTTATATTCTTATTTTTATCCCGACGTTCTAACTTTCTTCTTGGACATACCACGGTGAGTCGGCCACATGCCAGGCAGCTAGTAAGGCAGAAAGGCTTTAGTTTAGTATCTCATTTGGGGCTAGATTTCTGCCTCTAGTGTCCACCTCATATAGTTTTAGGGACCTCCATCATTATCAGAAAGCTTTTCACCCCATTACAATATAACAGGCGGAGATCTGATAATTCCTTGACGCCCTCATACAATTTTCTTCCTTCTGTAGATTGACTGCTATACGAGCGGATCCCCTCTCACAAATCAACATTACCTCGGATCCCCGCGAGGAGAGTTTTATGGAGCCGACCACAATATGGTCAGGATGAGCCCTGAGACCGCGATCGCCATCAGACCCCAAACTCCCATCAAGGGCCTTTACTTGACAGGTGAGATGTGGTGTAATGTTAACTACTGTATGATTAGAAACGCACAATAAGGACTAAAAAAAAATAGAAAATCCTGTGCAAATTTTATTACTCATGTCCATGTAAATACACAGGATTTTTATTCCCACAGCGTGCGGATGAGATTTGATGATTTCAATCCCTTTGTTGCTACTTTTTAATACCTAGAATATTTGCTATATATGAACATACACATAAGTCTTAGACATACTTTTCCTACTTTTAAAGCCATCTATACACATTAGATGGCTGTTGGACATGTGATGCTTGGGTCGATCGATTGCCCAACAGCCATCTTGCCAGTCTCTCCCCCATACACAGAAGCGCTCATTCAGTGTTTTAGGAGAGAGCCGCTGACAGACATCTCTGTAGGTGCCTTCTTTCTGGGAAAACAAAGGGATCGGCAGTCCAAAATCAGAAATATTCAGTCAGCTGGCTGTATAAATCGGACAGAGATCGTAATGCAGAGCACGGACTGGCCGGCGGTCTCCAAACCACAGTGTAACAGCTGCATAGAAATACATGTCCGATGTCTGTCCGATTAATACGGGTGTCTGGGAGCGCCCTTAAGCCCCCGTTACACATAGCGATATCGCTAGCAATATCGCTGTTACGTCACCGATTTTGACGCAGCAGCGATATTGTTAGCGATATCGCTATGTCTGATACTTACCTCCGACTGGCTCCCCCGCTGCTCATCGCTGGTCGCACGAGAACGTCCTGGATCATTTCTCGTCGGGCGCTTCCTGATGGGCTTCCTGTGGCGCCGACGAGCGATGCGTGGACGCGGGCGGGAGGACGTCAGGATCGCCGCGTCTGACAGGTAAGTAACGACCCCTGCTATGTCGCTGGTGAGATCTGCCTGTGTGGCAGCTCACTAGCGACCACTTAGCGATGCACCAGCGATCCATATCATTGTCGGGATCGCTGGTGCATCGCTAAGTGTAACGGTACCCTTAGACAGAGGGTTATAAACAAACAATATTGTGGTAGATCAGCTCACTCAGCTGATACGAAGATAGTCACAGGAACACTGCGGCTTTAAGGATGTACTTCTCCGCCCATGTTACTAATCACATGACCGTGACATCACACAAGTCCTGTTAGTACAAGGCGGTGCCGGCTCTGCAGGTGGAGATAAGGTGGACACCCTCCCACCCACTCTATGGATGTCCACATAAAAAACAGCCCATTATGCAACTTAGCTTAAACCTCACAGCGTAGTGTGCTGGAGGAAAATACTCTGGGTTTTACATCATTGACGCCATTAAGCGTAGTGACACATATCTCGCCTCCAGTACTTTTACCAGTGACTTTGCTTGCAATACTCCTGAAAATGTGCAGCTGTAGCAGTACACATGGCTCGGCAGGGTGGCCCAGCTTCTTGACTTCAAAGAAGAATTTCACATCCCCACCAACTAGCTAGTACAGGAAGACCCCCCCCACCCCGCCCCCATGGATCCAAACCATGCGGATTAACTGCTTTGTTTAGACAGCTTAGATTTCATAAGGCAAATATGGACTTACCGCAGGTCTTGGCTACACAACGGTTACACGTTCGAGATCCGTTCAACGGACCAAACACCTTCCAGAGTCTCGATTCGTTTTAGCACCACCGAGTGGGGAGATACGTAGAATGGCTAGTAGGAGCTAGGTAGCAAAGCTGTGTTTGGACTCCAGGCGTAGCAGAGGCCCGGCCAGATCCAATGGCATCAAAACCGCCTCCCTCGGACCGTCCATTAAAGAGTTATGACCCATCTTACGTTTTGGAGTTTTTGGCTGCTAGACGCAAGGGAAGGGTGTTTAGGTTCAGCCCAGAGGGCAGGAGGGAAGTGACCCAAAGGAGATAAAGGCTAGTGTAAGGCCATGTGATCTCTCTCTGTTATGCTTGTGGTTCACTTCGAAAATGAGGGCCACGTCGAGTAATGGGATGTGAAGGACCTAGGAACCAGCTGGCTGCCCATGATCCCTGTGGCCCAACACACACGGTCAAACATCAACCTGGTAATTGATATGTTCCATCTGCTTATATTTTTTGTACTACCCCGTTTGTATTTGCATAGCTGACCGTTGTATATGTATCATCATTGTGTTTATATTGTATTGTCTAGTGTGCCCTTAAGGCAATTCTATATATTTAATTTATCCTCTGGGCTGCTCTTCTATCTCGATCCATGAAGCCTCACGTCTGTGTACTCAGTTTATCTTTCCATGCTACCGGGGCTGTTTTCTTGTCCAATATAATATCGATAACAAGCTTATATCTAATGAGGAACTGGTAGAAATGCTACCGGGCTGGAAGCGCTCTGTTTGACTGGTGCTAGTGAAAGGGGCCTGTCAGGGTTGTGAGCGAGTGTGGTGCCACATCAGTGATTGTGTGGGCCACATTCTCGCTCCCCGTGTCTCCATGGGCCTGTGTGGATAGGGGCTGTCTGTGTAAAACTATATAAATATACATTCTAATTAGAGACGAGCAAAAAAGTTAGTTTGATAGTTTTTGCTGTATGGAAATATACAGTAATCATGTTCTCCAAATGTCTAGTAGAAATGCCATGTAAAATATATCATAGCAGCACAACATGCACTTGTCAGTCACTGATAGAGTGAGGGGCAGCAGAAGACGTCATTTCCCAAAATCATCGAACAAACGAGTAAGTCCCATATTATAGATTATTGCCACAAAAAAGTGATCTATAGTCCCTCTGTCTCGACTCTGTCAGGTGTCCAGGGACCAGGAGGCCTTCCCTTCTCTAACACTAGAGACTAGCCTGTCACTAACACTGTCAATAGCTCGCCCTGTTCCCTGGGTTACTTCTCATGGTGAAGAGGCTGGGGCCACGTACTTTGCCTTAGCGCCTGAATTCTCCCTCAGTCTGTACACTTCCCCTACCCAAGGATGAGTGGAGTAGTATAGTACCATAATACACCAACCAGACTAACAAGGAAATAAGAACAGGGGTAACTTAAAATACCAAACATACAAATATACTCACACATATAACAGAGGAAGTGGAGGATGGGGTTAAACCAAAGTAGGAGAAGAAAGGGAATTATCACACACTCAAAATCTAGCAACAGTCACAGATAAATCCACCAACTTGCTACTCCAATAATAACCACCAACAACCTCTAGCCATGAAGCATGAAGCTCTCTCTGACAATGAGTGCTAGCCAGGGCCAAGATTATATAGGAGATGGGAGTGGCTAACAGTGCCCAGCTGAGGGCCTCAACACTCCAGGAGCTCTCAGATTAACCCCATGCACTGCCAAAATAACCATTTAACCTCTTCCCGACCGCCCACAGTAGATAAACGTTGGCGCTTGCTGGGCTTTGTGCAGCGCCGACGTTTATCTACTGTCGGCGGTTTTGTGCCCCCCGGGACCCCCACATACCTTACAACGCGGGGATCCCGGTGCGCAATGCATGCTGGGACCCCCGACGTCATCGAGACCTGATTGGTTCAGGTCCTGATGACGTCAGCGTCACAGCAGCCAATGGGAGCGATCGCTGGGAAAGCTGCTTGTTTCCCGGCGATCTCACTCATTGTAACGCGGCTTCTCCTCTGATCTAACACTGACAGCTGATCAGAGGTGAAGCAGCGTTACTGTGTGACTAGATCGCTGCCTGGCACAGCTGACCGCTGCCTGGCACAGCTGTGCCAGGCAGCGATCTTGTCACATAGTAACGCTGCTTCACCTCTGATCATCTGTCAGTGTGAGATCAGAGGAGAAGTGGCGTTACTATGAGTCAGATCGCAGGGCAGCGATCTTGTCACAAAAATAAAAAAAGTAAAGGAAAAAAAAAAGCAGGTACACAGGTTAGGGCTAGGGTTAGGCTGTGTGCACACGCTGCGGATTAGGTGCGGATTCATCCGCTCGGATTTTGTAAAAGCCGCATGTGAAATCGCAGGTCAAAAGACCTGCGGTTTTACCTGCGGATTGCTCTGCGGTTTTTCATCTCCTCAATGGAGGAGATGGCAAACCGCAGTGGAATCCGCAGAAAGAATTGACATGTCAATTCTTTTTGCGGATTGAAAACCAGATTGAAAACCGCAGATAATCCGCGTGGAAAATTCTGCACCGTCTGCACTGCGGTTTTTGATTCCCATAGGGAATCATGGTACTGTACACCGCAGCAGAAACTGCTGCGGGTCCGCAGCGGCCAAAACCGCTGCGGAACCGCAGCAAAATCCGCAGCGTGTGCACACAGCCTCAGGGTTAGGGTTAGGGCTAGGGTTAGGGCTAGGGCTGGGATTAAGGTTATGGGTGTGTTGGTGTTAGGTTTGTGGTTAGGGTTATGGTTAGGGCTGAGATTAGGGTTAGGGGTGTGTTGGGGTTAGGGTTGGAATTAGAATTGGGGGTTTCCACTGTTTAGGTACATCAGGGGCTCTGTAAATGCAATATGACGCCCGCAGACCATTCCATCAAAGTCTGCATTTCAGAACGTCACTACTTCCCTTCCGAGCCCTGACATGTGCCCAAACAGTAGTTTTCTCCCACATATGGGGTGCCAGCGTACTCAGGACAAATTGGACAACAACTCTTAGGGTCCAATTTCTCCTGTTACCCTTGTGAAAATAAAAATTGGGGGCTAAAAGATCATTTTTGTGGAAAAAAAATGATTTTTTTATTTTCACGCCTCTACATTATAAACTTTACTGAAACACTTGGGGGTTCAAAGTGCTCACCACACATCTAGATAAGTCCCTTGGGGGGGGGTCTAATTTCCAAAATGGGGTCACTTGTGGGGGGTTTCCACTGTTTAGGTACATCAGGGGCTCTCCAAATGCGACATGGCATCCGATCTCAATTCCAGCCAATTCTGCATTGAAAAAAGTCAAACGGCACTCCTTCCGTTCTGATCTCTTCCGTGTGCTCAAACAGTGGTTTAGCCCCACATACGGGATATTGGCGTATTCGGGAGAAATTGCACAAAAAAATTTGTGGTTCATTTTCTCTTTTTACACTTGTGAAAATAAAAAAAAAAATGGTTTTGAAGTAAAATGTTTGTGAAAAAAAGTTAAATGTTTATTTTTTCCTTCCATATTCCATTCATTCATGTGAAGCACCTGAAGGGTTAATTAACTTCTTGAATGTGGTTTTGAGTACATTGAGAGGTGCAGTTTTTAGAATGGTGTCACTTTTGGGTATTTTCTGTCATATTGACCCCCCAAACTCACTTCAAATGTGAGGTGGTCCCTAAAAAAAAATGGTGTTGCAAATTTTGTTGTAAAAATGAGAAATCGCTGGTCAACTTTTAACCCTTATAACTTACTAAAAAAAAAAAAATTATGTTTCCAAAATTTTGAAGATGTAAAGTAGACATGTGGGAAATGTTATTTATTAACTATTTTGTGCGATATCACTCTCTGATTTAAGGGCATAAAAATTAAAAGTTTGAAAATTGCAAAATTTTCTAAATTTTTGCCAAATTTTGATTTTTTTAACAAATAAGCGCAGATCATATCTAAAAATTTTTACCACCATCATGAAGTACAATATGTCATGAGAAAACAATGTCAGAATCATTAGGATCCGTTGAAGCGTTCTAGAGTTATGACCTCATAAAGTGACACTGGTCAGAATTGAAAAAATTGGCCCGGTCACGAAGGCAAAAACAGGCTCGGGTGCGAAGGGGTTAATATGAAGTTGGAATGCTTCTAATCAGTGCAGGAATAGGAGAGATCAGACACTGCAGTTCTCTGGCTCCTCTGTCGTGGTAAACTGTGACACCCTCATTTCAATTCAGACTTTATTAACTTATATTTAATATTTATATTTAGTAAGTGAAGTCACATTGAGCAATTGCACACTACATTTATAATAGAATTCTATGACTTTTGGATAATTGATGGTTTAAAGAGGTTGTCCACTATCTTTTGAATGATGACTGTGACGAATGGAAGCGGAGGCAGAGATGGTGAAGTTCACATTCATTCTTATTTTTTAAGTGGAACCTCAGGACCACGGTCCGGGGGGCTCCGAAGGGGGCGTGACTAGTGAGCCCCGGGTACCCGTAGTAAAGCCTCTCAGGCAGGGCCAGAATGGAATACTCGGAGGACACAGGTGCTACCTCCAGTTAGACCCCCGAACACATGGTAGCTGTCCCAGCGGGACCAAAAGGGATAACAAAAGCTACAGCAGAGTCCGAAATGCGCTGGGTCCTGAATCCGGTTAGTTGGTAAGGAGTCGGTTCCAGTGACCTTCACACAGTCCTTGGACTCGGATGGCTGTAGGCGGAACGGGATGGCTTAGGCCCAGATGGTTGCTGATATAACCAGGTAACACAGGATACTGATATGCTGTGGAAACGGAGAGCATTAGACAATGCAAAGAGACTGCAGATGCAGCGCAGACAGGTTAGCATGAGAACCGGATGTAGCAATGATAGATACTCGTTGCTCCGGTGTTCTCCCTATGGAGTAGAGGCCAGAAATAGCAGCCAGTGCGCTGCCATTGGTTGATTGCATTTTTTGAATAATGCACGCCGCCCCTTTAAGAAGGCAAGAGAGCTGGCGGGCGTGCCCTAATAGTCTTAGCTACAGATCTCCTCACAGGACGCCGGGAGGAGGAGGCAGGAGGGAGGACAGAACGCTGAGCAGCAGCATGAGAGGCTCGAGGTGAGTGCCCAAAACGGAGAGCAGTGGCAGGCCTGGACGCAGCGCCAGGACGGGGACCAGGTGTAACAGCGGCAGACCTGGGCGCAGCGCCAGGACGGGGACTGGGTGTAACAATGACCTTATCCATGATAGGTCATCAATGTCTGATTGACCCAGGGTCCTACACTGCCACCCACTTGTGGAGCTGGCTGTCTACTTGTAATGTCCGCCACAGAGTAATACACATCTGCCTCCTGCTGATTTGAATAGGAGGTGGATACACTTCCTTGGCCACTAAAATGGAGCAGGTCAGCAAGTTAGTATTTCCAGCTGCTGATTGGCGGGTGTGTCAGACCGCAGGCCGATCAGACATTGATGACCTATCCCAAGGTCAGTGGACAAAGTAGTGGACAACCTCTTTAAGTCTTTGTGAAAGGCTTCATTCAGACGGCCATTTTTTTTGTACAAGTGTCATTAATGTTTTTCACAGATGATTGTTGTTGGAGACCCCAGCACACAGGGTGGAACTATGAAACAGCCGGGTATGTCAGGAGCCATGTTGGGACAGCAACGTAGAACAGGGTAGCAGGAATTGGTAGTGGCAAGGACAGCAACTACCTGAATACTCAGGCGGTGTACTGCTTCCTGAGCCTACAAGGCTTTCAAGTGTGAACTCAGAGGCGCATGCTGGATTCCCATTAACTTGACGTACCGAGGTGGGGATGGAACCTGACGCTGGAGCTTGGACAGGTAAGTAACTGATACATTCATTATGTCTGTATAATACCAGACAAGTCTCAGGATACTGCTCTAAATTAAAATAAAATTATTTGAGAGAAAATATTTATATTTATTTACCTATATGATGGCATAGAACAAGCTCATGATTCCTTATTCTATTAAACAAAGTATAATCTCTTCCACCTTCTTAGGTCAAGATCTCTTTGTGTGTGGATTTGCCGGGGCTTTAAGTGCAGCGGTACTGTGCGCCTCTGAAATCTTAGGACGTAACCTGTTTATTGACCTTCTGAGACTGCGACGACAAATCCTGCAAAACAAGGTCAAAAAGGCTGAGTAATCGTCAGGCCCTTGAATACTCCAAACTTGCTGGGAAAATAAGAAGCATTAAAAATAGACCTTGAAGACGAAATTGAACCAGTTGACAACAGAATGTAGGCTTGTCCACTGTCATAGTCTGGGAGTTGTGGTGCCTGTGCTGTGGTCGACCTGGATCATTATCTGTACTGTACTTCCATATTAAACCTGCACTGCCCTGATCCTGGGGACTTACTGAAAATCCAAAAGGACGGCATAACCTACAATATGTAGACAGATGCTACATAAAAGTGCCATTCACAAACTATTACAATTCCTAGTTTTTGGCTCCACAGTCTGACAATATTGATTGAATTCCTCAGCATTAAGCAGGTTAATGACAAGAACCAACGCACTTTAGGAAAAATACACTTCACATGACGCTTTGTGTTTGGGGTCTTACTCTAAAGACCCGATCAGCCCCCATTAGATGACCGTACAGAACACATTTAGTTTTATGAGAGTACACAGAGACTTGTTTGCTCTCCCAAAATATCTATTTAGTACAGCCTCTGCATAAATAACCTGCATATACTTTTTCTTTTTATAAAGCATATTTTTTTTTCCATAAATTAGAAATAAGAATCGTCTTATCATCCTCCTGTCTTCTATACTAATCATTCACTTTTAATTCACTGCTATTATTTGTCCAAAGGAAAAAAGTGATGAGACAGATTATCAGCTTGATGAGAGATCATGTTACAGCTGCTGCCCATAGAAGTCTATGGGAGTGGCTGAGAGATGAGCTGTGGCGAAAAAAGCAAAGTTACAATGGGACCTTGTTGCTACTTTAAATAAATGTTTAAGGCCTGGAATTACACTTTAAAACTCTATTTTTTTAGTCCTCTGTTAGTACCCCTGTAAATATGAGAAAGTTGACACTTGAAAATAGTTTTTTTTTTTTTGGGGGGGGAGTGATGTACTTGCAGTATCACTCTCCAGTGTGAACAGTGTCAGACTCCCTCTATTTACAAAGGGATGTTCAGTTGTCAATTTATTCATACAGTTCCAGGAGGAATAACAAGGATTAGTGTGAGGGAACAAACAGGGAAAAGTGCACGTCACAAAGATAACTGCAAAAAAAACGTATCATGATTGACCTTTTAAAGGGAAGAAAATGAAAACTTATGTGAAGAGTATACCTCACGATAAAACAATCAAGCAATATGTTATCTGTACAGGAGATATCCTATCCCGCAGCCCGGTCCCCACATAGTACATGGCCATGTGCATAGCAGCATTTAGTGTTCGGGATCATACCTATGCAGAAAAACACTGACAGTCCCCAGGTGCTATGCACCCGCCCCAACGCGCGTTTCGGTCCTACCTTCGGAAAAGTAGGAAAAGTGCCATCAGTGCATTCCGGCCACGGTGTCATGCACTGGAAGTGATACCGCCCCGGACCCGGATATCAAACTTATGAATACATATTTGACTCTCTAAAATACTCTATAACAGCTCTAATCCGGTCAGAGCGGGCGTACATTATAGGCGGAGGTGTTACTTGAAGTTCCTGGGCCCCGATGGACAATCTAATGCATCCCAGCTATCGTGTCATTCATAGTACTACTATGGGACAAGGAACATTTTGGACCATGATTCTAGTGCCTAATTATTTTTTTTTTTAATTTGTTTGTTTTTGGGTTTTTCTTCTGAGCATTGAAATGTGAGATTTGTCTTGTGATTTTTTTGGGGGGGTAATATGAGCACAATACAAAGCTCTAGTTGTAATAAGTTAGGTATATTTATGGACCTTATAAACAGTCATGAAAAATGGAAGAGGAAAGATAAATCCAGCGTGTAATCCAATAAAATCAATTCTTTTATTCAAGACATATTAAAATGTATAAATATACACAACCTCAGAGCATAACTGAGGAAAAATGTGGAACGTGTAGGGCTTGTGCTAATTTGATCAAAAGGAAAACATTCCTTAATCATGGTGGAACGAGGGAATATGAAATTCGTAAGACACTAAATTGTTCATTGAAAGGGGTAATCTACCATGCGGTATGTCCATGCCAGAAAGTGTATGTAGGTCTCACTACAAGACAACTGAAAATTAGAACGAGGGAACATGGAAGAGACATTGAAAAGGCAATTTCAATTGATGATGTGAGCACCTTAAAAACCTTGCCTAGGCACTTTAAGATCTTTCATAATAGCAATCCCTCAGGACTTAAGGGCAAAACTATAGATCAAATTATTTTGGGAGAAAGAGGAGGTGACCTTGGTAAGGTTTTGGCACAATTACAGAGTAAATGGATTTTTAGGTTAGGACTCTGGTACCTCAAGGTCTATATGAGAATTTGGGTTTTAGTGCTTTCCTGTAATTGTATTTATTTCTTGGATCTTTTTAAATATAACTTTCTTGTGATTAACATGGTTTTAAAATTTTGTTTCTCTTTTTTTAATAAAAAAATTTTTTATCATTTTTTTTTTTTTTAGATTTTTCAAGTATGGATTGGTGCCTTTATCTACTCCATTCAAAATACAAAAAAATACAAATATACATATCATAGAGAACCTATAACTTATAATGAAATACATTCATTAGACTCATTATGACAACTTAGGAAAGCGCACTTAAGGAAAAAAAAGCTTTTTCAAGTGTGGGTTAATGAACAACTTCTGATGAAGGGGGAAAAAATTTTCGGATTCATCATTCAATCATATTGCAAAATAAGGTCTTGTCGTTTATTTAAACCAAAGGGCACTCTTTCACCATGTCCTGGGACATGGTGAAACTGACTTCTCCATTCGCCATGAGAAGTGGAATTCCCCTGTTGAGTCCGTCTTTTGGATTTCCAAGTGCGGAAAGTTTTCCAGGAATAAACTTGGTTAAGTTCATAATCTTTTTTTGTCCCTCTGGAACTTAGTGCGTTTAATATCCGCAATTTTGTTTTCCAGTTTCAATAGATAATTTTCCATTCTATGTCCAAATTTAAATAATAATAGAATGACACACTGGCGCTAGTCCACTTGGCCCGGAAGGAAAAAAATGGGGTGTTCCCAGATGCTGCTGGTGATTGACAGGTTCTGTGCTAATACCTGCTAAAAAGAGACAAGCTTAAAATAAATGTTACACCGCGCTATACTGGGAAAGACAAGGGTTAATATTGGACTACTCACTTGTTAATGTATAGAAAAAACAAGATGTCCTGGCGGCTGGTTGCCTGGTCTTGGAAATATGGATGGTTGTTAGTGTATAGGAAAAACGTAATGTCCTTAAGGCTGATCGCTTTGTCTTGAAAAATGTAAGTAGTTATTAATGAATCCGACCATGAGTGCATCCAACCTTGGAACTGTTACTGGGATATTGGCTGTCACATGTCCCCTAATCCTGGTTTAAATATAATTACTTGCCAAATGCTAGTGGCTGAATAGCCTTAGATAAATCAAGAGCACCTGGTACTAGACTGTTATATGCAGAGGCAGACCTGTGACATAGATGAGGGTTAGAGGAGGCTTGTGCTCGCTGGTATAGTGCAGGAAGGGGTGGCACTTACTTGGAAGCTGGTGATCGGTGGTGCAGTCAAGCGTGCTAGATGGGGCGGGTGATGGCCGCTGCTGCTGGGCAGTGAAGCAGTGCGGATCGCCGCTACCTCGCGTGCTCCGGCCATGAGCGACGCTGAGGAGGTCGGCGAGTGGTGGGGGCAGGGTGTAGCGTGACGTCGCACACTGGGAAAGGACGGTGGCTTGATAGTGGCACAAAACCAACGCGTTTCGAGAGAAGACTTCTCTCTTCATCAGGGTTGTGCCTGCCATTGCATAGAGCGTCCTTATAAAGCATCCTGAAACCCTGCAGAGTGATCACCTGACCCACAGCTGCCTGATAAGAAAGCCTCATTAGGAAGGAGAGATTGTGGATTCAGCGAGAATCAGAAAGGGAGGAGGGGAAGATGGCACATATCTGCATTTAACCATTTTTCAAGACAAAGCGATCAGCCTTAAGGACATTACGTTTTTCCTATACACTAACAACCATCCATATTTCCAAGACCGGGCAACCAGCCGCCAGGACATCTTGTTTTTTCTATACATTATCAAGTGAGTAGTCCAATATTAACCCTTGTCTTTCCCAGTATAGCGCGGTGTAACATCTATTCTAAGCTTGTCTCTTTTTAGCAGGTATTAGCACAGAACCTGTCAATCACCAGCAGCATCTGGGAACACCCCATTTTTTTCCTTCCGGGCCAAGTGGACTAGCGCCAGTGTGTCATTCTATTATTATTTAAACCTTTTTTCTGTGCCTCACACTTCGGCTGCTCCACAATGGCCTTTGAAGCTCTAAGACAGGATAGGGAATTTCGCAAGTCCTTTTTGAATTCTCAATTCAGGGAACCGAGCAACTCCCTGGATGAATTCAATCAAACTAGGGCCCTATTAAAATCCCTAGAAAAACAGCTAATGAACGAGATGCGTGATATGTGGGAAATTGCCTCCCTAGAAAAATATGCACAAGCTGGTACTGTACCCAAGGGTCTGTCAATCTACAAAACCTGGCAGGTGACTTTGGCAGCCCGGAAATTCAGGCTGAATGGGACAACCTTTTCTCTAACTTCTCTAATCAAGTATTGCAATTTATCATCAACAAACGAAAAGCAAATCTAAGACAAACCAGCTCTTCTATTAACGCATTATTTGATCAACTGAGTGTCTATAATCATGTGGATGGGGTAGATAGCCTGATTTCAAACATACTTTATAGACTAAAAGAAAAAGAAAGAGAAATCATTTTTTAAAAAATGCACAAATTTGCTAGAGATAACATCCCTGTTTTAGATACACATCATAATGAGAATTCAGGGGTACACGATAGTTCCCCTAATATCAACTTTATTACACGTCACCAACAGATATTTCTGATACATCACTAGTATTTTCCACTTATTCAAACTCAACCCAATACACACCTGTTTCAACTCGTACAGGTAACCATGGGAGACCCCAACCCAGTGATTCGCCAGTGATCTCCAATCTTCTTGAGGCCTCTCAAGTCACAGAACATATACCACTAACACCACTAGATTCTATTGAACAAACAGCCATTCCAACTAACAATAGATATTCCCATCTTTCAACGCTGGTCGAGGAACCAAACGTAGATAAATCTTGGGAACAATGGACACCAACAACTAATACACAGGTTCGTAAACATAATTCTGGCAGAAATATTTCTACTCATGTAAATCCAAACAGACAACCCAATACATATGCTAAACAGGTTCAAAAAATGAACCATATACAACCTAGATTACAAAATAAACAAAATATCAGTAAACCTATGAAACCTAGAACACAAATTTCCATTAACAAGGATTTTTTTCGGATTTCAAACAAAAACCAAAAAGAGGCAAAAGAGGTGGGACACTCTCCTAAAAGAAAACAAATATAGACACTAATAACCAACAACATGTACAAAAGATTTTCAACCTAAGCTCGCATCAACTTCCACCCAATGAGGCTTCATTACGCCAAAAAGGCCTCAAATTTGCTCCATCAGTCAACTCTACACCATTCAATTTATATATTAGCATCTAAAAATGCTTACGTAATCTAGCTCTTAAAAAATACGTTCTAAAAATAGGAGATAACCCCTCAAAAATCACCTACTCTACGGGTACGGATTTCATTCACTCTGGCCTCTCTTTACCATCTTCATTCAATCCTCTGAATGAATATTCAAATTCGTTTAAGACCTTTGAAACCCTAGTATCAACGGACATCAAAAAATTAGTCCACAAAAACAGTCATAAAGCTCGGTACATGACATATAATTTATCGATTGGGGAGAGGAATTCTATTATTAATTTACAGGCAAACAATAATTTGATTATTCGACCAGCCGATAAGGGTGGGGGGATTGTAGTTATGGATTACAGTATGTACCATAACGAATCCATGAGACTACTGAGTGATCCGGTCACATACAAACAAATCTCTGCTGATCCAACAGATTCATTCTGCAGCAAACTTAATTCTTTGGCCATAAAGGGCAAAGCTGCTGGTATTCTAACGAAAAAAGAATACCAGTTTATTAACAACAAAACACCATAAATCGCTGTGTTTTACAACATCCCTAAGATCCATAAAAGTATAACCAACCCACCAGGCAGGCCGATTATATCGGGCATAAACTGCCTCACAGCTAATCTATCTAAATATGTCGATAATCACTTACAGAAATGTATGTCCCTACTGCCGGCCTATCTAAAGGATACCACCCATACTCTGCAGGTCTTGGAACCATTAGAGTGGAACATCAATTTCATCTTAGCTACTTTAGATATCAAATCCTTATATACTGTTATTGACCCCCAAAAAGGACAAACGGCTGCCAAATTCTTTCTAGAAGCACTAGAAATCTATAAATCCGCTCAGATTGAATTCATCCTCGAAAGCATCAATTTTATTTTGGAACACAATTATTTTACCTATGAGAACCAGTTTTATATACAGACCCATGGCACCGCAATGGGCACGAGATTCGCGCCAAGCTTCGCAAACCTATATGTAGGCATTTGGGAATATGAACATATATATATACTAATGGCTCCCTACACAATAATATCATGCTATGGCGACGTTTCATTGACGATATTCTGTTCATCTGGGATGGTTCTATGAATGATCTCAATCTATTCATTTCCGGATTGAATACTAATGACTTTGGACTCGAATTTACGGTTCCATGACAATTGTGTACAAGATAATTGTGTACGGACAATTGTGTACAGAAAATTGTGTACAGGCCAATTGTGTCCAAGGACAATTGTGTACAAGGACAATTGTGTACAGGGCAATTGTGTACAAGGACAATTGTGTACAGACAATTGTGTACAGGCCAATTGTGTCCAAGGACAATTGTGTACAAGGACAATTGTGTACAGGGCAATTGTGTACAAGGACAATTGTGTACAGGGCAATTGTGTACAAGGACAATTGTGTACAGGGCAATTGTGTACAAGGACAATTGTGTACAAGGACAATTGTGTACAGGGCAATTGTGTCCAAGGACAATTGTGTACGGACAATTGTGTACAGGGCAATTGTGTACAAGGACAATTGTGTACAGACAATTGTGTACAGGGCAATTGTGTACAAGGACAATTGTGTACAAGGACAATTGTGTACGGACAATTGTGTACGGACGATTATTTACAGACAAGTATAGGGAAAACAAAAAATTAAACGTCCAAAAAAAGAAAATACTATATTCATCATTGATTTTAACGTAAGATTGCTTATTGAATAACAGTTTCAAAGCTTCTTCTATTCTTATTCTACAAATATTGCTGGTCTTGTCTATCGTGCCTGCATGTTGCTGATCGCTCGTAGATACCGCAGCTTGTCTCCTTGATTGTGATAATCAGCCACTTTCACACGCAGTCGTTCAGCTAGCTGGACATACTTGCTTCGTGGATGCTCAACATTCAGTACCTCAGCATTCTGGGCTGTAAGTCTATGAATTGCCATGTCACTAATGAGTCCGTTGAACAGTTTCCACACGGTTGGATGAGCACAAAGAAAGAGTGCTTGTAAGGCGTTATGAAACCCCTCGCAGCAATTCGTGGTCTTGGGGGCAGAGGCCAAAGCGTCAGCATAATGATTCCAGACCTCTGGAGTAAACCTTGCGTTTCGAAAGCGTCCGTCTACTCCTGGCCCCCTAACGTAGGTATGCTCAAAGTAGGAGAGGAGCTGATTGGTAGCATCATCATCAGGGAAGATTTGGGCTAGTTCGTCATACCTTGCACTTACTTCGGCTGGTGGGACAAACGCCAAGGAGGCCAAAGATTTTACCTTGAGATTGAACTCTCCATCCTCAGCCTCAAATTCAGCCTTTAGGCCCAGCTCATTGACCTTTCGAATAATGGACTGGCTCAGATGAAAGAAGCAGCCAGAAATCGCTGCAGCTGGAAACTCATCTTGGAAAGCTGACATTGCTGCCATCTCAAAGTCAAGAAGAATTTTCTGGGGATTTGCACCTGGCATCAACCCTTTGAGCGCCGTGATCATTCGACGATAGGTTGGACCAGTCTTGTTTGGCAGCAGGCAGTAGATCAGGGGAGGATAGGAGTTGCCGACTTTTGCATGGAGAGAATACAGCTGAAAGAACATGGTTGGCACCACCTTGAACGTTCCATCGCCAAACCATGTGTCTCCTCTTTCGAAATAAGGCAACAGTTCATTGCTACCAATGACAAGAATCCTTTGGGGGTCATCTCTTGCAGAGTCATATAAAATGATGTCGCTGTATTCCTGGGGGATAGCAAAATTGATGCTTTGAGGAGGAGCCAGCATGGTGTTTGCTCGCTGCCTGACCCGACGTGTATTTCGCTCAACGTCACTTCGCTTGGGCATTCGAGACAACACGTCATCAGACCTGTCTCGAAGAACCTGTCCAACAATGCTTCTAGTAGATGCTTGAGAGCTGATTGCTTCTTGCCTCAGAGCAGCCATTGTAGCTCTGGCTTCAGCTTGAACTGGATCTGCAGAGTGACTGTGCTCAGTCGGCTGTTTAACAATCGCGGCTCCAGATGTGTGCATGCGTGCGGGACACTTGAATTTGTTGACTTGCCTGCACCGCCATTCTTTGATGCTGTCATCACGTGTCCTGTGCAGGATATACTCGTGTCCCCCAAGCCTAAGGACATCTTTGTCTTTTTCAGACTTGCTCATAGTAAAAGTCATGGTGAAAGTTGCAAGGGGTGAGTAATGAAACCGAAAGTAAGCGTCAGTGTGAAAGTGGCCTGTACAATTATCTTTGTCTTTTTCAGACTTGCTCATAGTAAAAGTCATGGTGAAAGTTGCAAGGGGTGAGTAATGAAAGTGAAAGTAAGCGTCATTGTGAAAGTGGCCTGTACAAGTGGCCTGTACACAACAAGTAAAAGTCATGGTGAAAGTTGCAAGGGGTGAGTAATGAAACCGAAAGTAAGCGTCAGTGTGAAAGTGGCCTGTACAATTATCTTTGTCTTTTTCAGACTTGCTCATAGTAAAAGTCATGGTGAAAGTTGCAAGGGGTGAGTAATGAAAGTGAAAGTAAGCGTCATTGTGAAAGTGGCCTGTACAAGTGGCCTGTACACAACAAGTAAAAGTCATGGTGAAAGTTGCAAGGGGTGAGTACTGAAACCGAAAGTAAGCGTCAGTGTGAAAGTGGCCTGTACAAGTGGCCTGTACACAAATAATTGCCTTGTACACAATTGTCCGTACACAATTGCCTCTTGTACACGGTTCCATGACCTTGTACACAATTGCCCGTACACAATTGCCTTGTACACAATTGCCCGTACACAATTGCCTTGTACACAATTGTCCGTACACAATTGCCCGTACACAATTGCCTTGTACACAATTGCCCGTACACAATTGCCTTGTACACAATTGCCTTGTACACAATTGTCCGTACACAATTGCCTTGTACACAATTGCCTTGTACACAATCGCCTTGTACACAATCGCCTTGTACACAATTGCCTTGTACACAATTGTCATTGTACACAATTGGCCTGTACACAATTGTCTGTACACAATAGTCCGTACACAATTATCTTGTACACAATTGTCCTGTCACCGAGCGAACCACAGCTGGAGTGCCTCCTACCTGTTATGAGCAAGATCAATTCATTTGGCAACGAATCATCCAAGAAGTTGAGAATTGCGAACTCTTGGTGAAAGAGCCCTCGCCCGTGGAATGGCGAGATAAAGGAGAGCACGAGTGTAGAGGAGAAGACCAGGTGTGGGTGCTGAAAGGACACTGGATCCGGAACTGCTAGGGCCAAACCTACTGTTGCAGGGGGGAAGGAGATTGGAGATGGAGCAGATGTGTAACCTGTGTAGAATGGGCGTGGCAAGCCAGGGAGTTATAAAACAGTTTGCTTCGGAAAAGAAGGGGGCTTCCCACCAGAGAGAGGAGTCAGAAAGTATCGGCGCCGGGCTGCAGGGAAAGATAGGCCGCATAGTAGTGATCATGGCCGGGTGCGATGAGGACTCCCAGGTTTCGGCGGGCGTGCGAAGGAACGCACGCTGAATGGAGGATTGCGGTGAACACCACTATGCTGCGCTGCAGCATAACGGACTAGGGGCTCTGCGGGTGACCGGTGACAGCCAGCTGCTGCCAGAAGTGAGGCCGAGTTGTTAGGCGGGGAAGCCTTAAGAACTCAGCACCGGCCTCAGACGGCAGCCGACTAACTATCTGACTCAGGTAAAGAAACGGACAACCGAGTCACCCTAAGTGGAATTAATATATAGACTGCCATTCTGAATTGCTCTTTCCCTGTTTACCCCTGAACCTTTATCTATTTATTTCCTGTTGCTCCCTGCAAGGAGGTTACCCCTGTATTGATAAAACGAGTAACTGTTAACCCCTGCTCTGTGCTTCTGCGTCACTGCATCTGAATACCTGTGTTACAATAACATTGTGCAGGAGATTTTCAGAAATCTCATCTACACACAGCAAAAAATATTCGCAGTGCAAATCGACCAGCACTGGGAATTTCAAATCCACACATGTAATTTTATCCTGTGGATGTTAGTGTATATTTCATCCTTTGCGACTTATCTGCATTATTTTCAGACCAATATCTGAAGCAGAAATGCATGTGGGAGCATACTCTTAGGGTGTGTGCACTCGAAAGCCTTTTGTTCGCATGTTTTAAGCATTTTTACCGGCAAAAACGCTTACAAGAAGCATCCCATTCATTTGAATGAATTCTGCACTTTTTGTGCCTATTGATGCGTTTTTTCCGCGAAAAAAAATGCATTGCGGTAAAAAACTCAGCATGCTCATTAATTTTGCAGAAAAATCCGCATTTCTAACTATATTCTATGAGGGTGTGTGCAGATGTGTGTTTTTTTCGCGTTTTTTAAGCGTTTTTACCGGCAAAAACGCTTAAAAACACTTACAAGAAACATCCCATTCATTTTAATGAATTCTGCACTTTTTGTGCTTACTGATGCGTTTTTTCCACGAAAAAAAACGCATCGCGGTAAAAAACGCAGCATGCTCATTAATTTCACGGAAAAATACGCATTTCTAACTATTTTCTATGAGACTGGGGACGCTCCGGAAAAAAACACATAAAAATCGCGGAAAAAAATGCGTGTTTTCTGGGAAGAAGTCCAGTTTTCAGTCAGGAATTTTCTGCATACGTATGCACATACCCTGAGACTGGGGATGCTGCGGCAAAAACGCACAAAAATCGCAGAAAAAAGCCGCGCGTTTTCTGGGAAGGAGTACGGTTTTTTCTTAGGAATTTTCTGCATACGTGGGTACATAGCCTAAGGCCTCTTTCACACGTCCATGTCTCTGGTACGTGTGGTGACAGTTTTCATACGTACCAGAGACACTGACACACATTGAAATCTACGTTGCTGTGCACATGTCCGTGTGTTTCCACAGACCGTGTGTCCCACATATAGACATGTCCGGTTTTTACTGGCAGCATTGGCCACTAAACGTCCCACACACGTGAACAGGGTTGACACACTGGGATGTCATTCATGTGACAAGTCCCGGCGCCTCGGAAGCAGCACTACAGTAAGGAATGTTCCCCAGCTTCGGGTGCTGAAGACGGCTCTCATCATTCTCCCCTGCTCTGCCGGCGATCAGCGCGAATGTGAGAGAATGATGACAGCAGGTGGCGGCTGATGGCACTATTATTCCCATCAGTCCACACCTGCTGCCGCTAATAACAGTGACAGCAGGAGCCGCTGATGAGAGTATTCATCAGCTGGCTCCTGCACTGTAAATAATTTTTTTTTAAAATGGCGTGGGTTCCCCTATATTTTCTATAACCAGCCAAGCAAATCTAACAGCTAGGGGCTGGTAGTCTCAGGCTGGTAAAGGGCCATTGATATTAACCCCCCAGGCTAAAAATAGCAGCCCTCAGCTGCCCAGAAAAGGCACATCTAAGGCTAGTTTCACACTAGCGCTTTGGAGCGCAGCGACGGCCTGCGCACGGCCGCCGCTAAGCCCCGCCCCCTGCCCCTACCGGCGCATGACGCTGCATGCGTCCTGCGTCCCCTATCTTTATCACGGGGGGCGCAGGCCGTGCACAGTATGCGTTTGGCGGCGCATGCGTCCTTTTGACGGTGCGCCGACCTGCGCCAAACGCAACCTGCTGCAGTTTGGTTGCGCTCGGCGCACCGTCAAAAAAAAATAAAAAAAAATTGCGGATTTCCTGAGAAGGAGTCCAGTTTTTCTCAGGAAATTTCTGCATACGTGGGCACATAGCCTTAGCAGTATGATTTCCCAGGTCAGTATGATTACAGTGATACCAAACATGTATTATTATTTCTTTATGCGCTGAAAAACAAAATAAGAAATTTGTAAAAAATAAATAATAATAATGGTTTGTGTCACCATTTTTTGAGACCTGTAACTTTTGTATTTTTCTGTCATTGGATCTTAATGAGGGTTTCATTTTTCCATGGCAAATAGATGGTTCTAATCGCTTATTATTTCATTTTGTTGGGAAGGTTGTAGCTCCTGTAAAAATCGCATTTCTGCCGTTTCAGTTTTTCTCTTTATGTTACTGTGTGGGTGAATTAATGTTATGATCAGAGTGATACCAGATATGCTTATTCTTTATCTTTTAATTTTTAAAGGTGGATGAAGTGAGTTTTTATTTTTTATGTATTTCAATACTACATTTTTTATTCCCCTCAGGATATTTGAACCTGCGATTGTTTTATCACTTGCTCTATATACTGGATTACTACTCTGTTGCAGTATATAGTCAAAATTACTTTCTCCTATAAATCCCAGCCACAGGCTTGTCTTCACAAGAGGACAAAATGTCAGCCATGGGGACCTTAAGTAGGCCCTCGGCTACCATGACAAACCATAGCCTGTAAGCACAATGGGAGCTGTTTTTGACTCCTTGCCAAATTAAATTTATACTTCAGCAAGACCTACAGTCTCATTTTATTTTGTGGTGCTGAGGTTCTTCCTCAATAAGTCTGGACCACGAGTCCCTTCCTCAAGCACACATTTTTTTTTTAAACAGACAGTGTGCCTGTCTTTCTCCTTCTAACTTGACCACACTGGAATTTAAAGGAAACCTGTGATGTAGAAAACCCGCTATTAACCTGCAGATATGGGGTTAATCTGCAGGTTAATAGCATTATAAAGATACCCTACGCCTGCAGTGAGAGTCCTGCTACCAGGAGGAAATGAACTTTATTCCTCCCAGAAGGCTCGGCCTCTCAGCTCAGAGCATAATAGGATGGTTTTTACACTTTTTTGATCAAAAACAGTGTATACTAAGTTACTGTGTTATTTATATGTATTATTACTATTTACATACTTACAGCAGGATATATGCTCATTTTGTTTCTATATTAGTTTTTGTTTGCTAAATGGCCACAGTGTGAACATGCTCTTATACCTTATACATGTATACTAACAAATGCTCCGGCTCATTTATTTGGTTTTGCTGTAGTTTTTTGTACGTTGTACAAACGTGGATGTGGCTTCCTTTTTTGAGCTAGGCATTTTATCCATATATAGCTTCCCATGGGCAGGTATCTGACCAGTCGGACCCTGATTCTGCTCTGCCCTTATCGACATTGAGGTCGTCTGACACAAGGTGAGGTTTTAATACTAGAGGACATGACAGTCCAAATTGGGTTGCACCTTATTGCAGTGGGATGACTTTTACACTTTACAAAAAAAATTAAAATACATTGCTTGCTAAATACTAATTGTTATTTATATATACTATTACTATTAAAGGGAATCTGTCACCTCAAATTGGCGGGCTATGTAAATGCCCTGTGTCCGGTCCGATGGGCGGTGTTTCGTCTTCTTTCCTCCACCCAATCCTTCCCCGTTGTCCGCAATAATTTTGGGAATTTGAGTAGGTGTCCATAGAATGCGCATGCGCAACGCAATCTTGTCTTGCGCACGCGCAGTATGCTTTGCCCAACTGCGGGCAAAACCAAAAAGCATTACTGTGCATGCGCCGGCGCACTATGTCCCGGAAGTATTTTGCTGTGTTCCGGGACATAGTGCACCGGCGCATGCGCAGTAATGTTTTTCAGCTTTGCCCACAGTTGGGCAAAGCATACTGCACATGCGCGAGGCAAGATTGCATTGTGCACGCGCGAACTATGGAGGACACCTACTCAAATTCCTGTAAATATTGCGGACAGCGGGGAAGGATGGGGTGGAGGAAAGAAGATGAAAAACCGCCCATCGGACTGGACACAGGGCATTTACATAGCCCGCCAATTTGAGGTGACAGATTCGTGTGCGGAATTTTCCTTGTGGAATCTGCTATTTTTGGTAGAATCCGCAGGTCAAAATCTGTGCGTTTTACCTGCGGATTTCCTGCGGATTTAGTGCGGATTTTACACCTGCAGATTCCTATAATGGAATGGGTGTAAAAATGCTGCGGAATCCGCACAAATAATTGACATGCTGCAGAAAATAAACCTGTCAGGAACACCGCACTGCACTTGCTCACTGAGCCAGTGCGCGTGTCCTGAGTACAAAGACTGTGCACAAAGCTACCTGTGGAGCGGGGTCTCAGTGGTGACGATGCATGCTCCAAGCTCACAGGACCTGAAGCATGTGACTGCTGGGGGCGTGGCTTCAGCTCCACAGAGCCAGGAGCTGCAGGGAAACTCCTAGAAAGGTAACTACAGGGCAATGTTACCAAGGGGCATAGACAGAGACAGAAACCAGATCAAGCCAGGTCAAAGCACGAGATAGCAATACAGGTCCAAAGGGTTAGACAGAATGGATAGTCAGGACGTAGCAATAGATCAGAAAACCAGAACGGGCAATAGACGGTACAACAGGGACAAACGGTAACGGAGTAACGATAGCCAAGCCAGGAGGTCAGAACCGGAAAAGACAATAGTACCAAAACGAGAGATGGAGTACAGAGTGAGGGAAGGGACCGGGTCATACATGGGAAGCAAACAAGCAATGCAGAATACACGCACACCAGGGGTCAGACACACCAGAACAACAGTATAGCTGACAGAGAACCCTGGTAAAAAGTGAGTATAAATACCCCTCCCAGATCCAGAAAGAGGCCACGAACACTTAACCCTGTGAGTGCAGGGCAAGAACCCTGTTCAAACCATGACAAAACCGCTGCGTTTCCACGCAGATTTTTCCGCAGCATGTGCACAGCGGTTTTTTTTTTCCATTGATTTACATTGTACTGTAAATCACTAGGAAAACTGCAGCGGATCCGCAATGTGTGCACACACCCTTAGCCTAGGAGAGGATACCCATTATGATAGGTTCCCAGCAAAGAGAATTGTCTAATTGCGGCTGTTGGGTATACATGAATTGGCCAATTTATGCGCTAAGTATTGTAATTTTTTCCTATTTTCTAGCTCAGTAATGTAATTAAAATTTCAAATATTAAATGTGTGCATGCTATAGCATTACAGAGTGCAGCTTTATTTGTTAGTTAAGTATGGAGAAGGCTACTCTTAATTTGTACCTGTACACACCAGTTTTTTGTTTGGAAGTGATGGTAAGTCTCTTGTTATTCATATTTATAGTGAGCAACGACTGTACCAGCACCCCTTGGCAGTGACTGACAGCCAGCTCAGCATTACATTCGGCTGTTAGTCACTGCCAGTACTTGGCTATAGCTGCCACTCACTATACACTTTAGAGGTGACTGAAGCTGAGCCGGCCCAGCCCTGTGACTGAAAGCCTGAGGCTGCCAAAAAGAATAAAGTTTATTTCATCACGGTAACAAGGCTCTCTGTGTGGGCATCAGCAAGCTTCCGAACACTATTAACCTGCCTATTAACTCTATATCTAGAGGTTAGTATTGTTTTTTTACATCACAAGTTCTCTTTAATCTCCATTATTATGGCGTGATTATCAATCTGCTTAGATAACCCACTGCCAGGGAAGTCTGGCAGCATCTTATTCCCTGCTACCCATTGAAAATACAAGCACACTTGGCCGAACCGTACCTCATAGAATCAGAGAATGGTAGAGTTGGAAGGGACCTCCTGGGTCATCTGGTCCAACCCCCTGCTCAAAGCAGTATTCACTAAATCATCCCAGAGAGATGTCTGTCCAGCCTCTGTTTGAAGATTTCCATGGAAGGAGAACTCACCATCTCTCATGGCAGCCTGTTCCACTCATTGATTACCCTCACTGTCAAAAATTTTTTTTAATATTTATTCTGTGTCTCCTCCCATTCAGTTTCATCCCATTGCTTCTAGTCTTTCCTTGTGCAAATGAGAATAAAGATGATCCTTCTACAATGTGACAGCCCTTGAGATATTTGTAGACAGCTATTAAGTCTCCTCTCAGTCTTCTTTTTTGCAAGCTAAACATTCCCAAATCCTGTAACCGTTCCTCATAGGACATGGTCTGCAGACCGGTCACCATTCTGGTCGCTCTGCTCTGAACTTACTCCAGTTTGCTGATGTCTTTTTTAAAATGTGGTGCCCAAAACTGGACACAGTATTCCAGATGAGGTCTGACCAAAGAGAAGTAGAGGGCAATAATGACTTCACGTGAGCTTCTCTTAATACATCCCAGAATTGCATTTGCCTTTTTTGCTGCTGCATCACACTATTAGTATACCCAAGTCTTTTTCACTTGTGCTGTTGCTTAGCCCTATTCCTCCCATTCTGTATATTATTTTTTCATTTTTATTGCCCAGATGTAGTACTTTGCATTTTTTCCTGTTAAAAGCATTCTGTTAGCTGCTGCCCACTGCTTCAGTTTATTTATATCTTTTTGAATCCTCTCTCTCTCTTCTCTAGTATTATTATCCTTCCTAGCGTTGTATCATCAGCAAATTTAATCAGTGTACCCTCAATTTCTTCATCTAAATCATTGATAGAGATGTTGAGCAATACAGGGCCAAGGACAGAACCCTGTGGTACCCCACTTGAGACATTCTTCCAACTGGATGTGCAGCCATTTACTACCACACTTTGGGTCCGATCACTAAGCCAGTTATGAGTCCACATAACAGTTGCCTTGTCCATTCCATACTTAGTCATTTTTTTCACTTGCATACATGTTGTTTAATAATTTGTTCAAAGATTTTTCCTGGTTTAGAAGTCAGACTCACCGGCCTATAGTTCTCTGGGTCCACCTTCTTCCCCTCTTTGAAGATAGGAACAACATTTGCTCTTCTCTAGACTTCTGGGACTTCTGCTCTCCAAGAATTTTCAAAGATTATTTAGAGTGGTTCAAAAATTTCTTCTGCTATCTCCTTCAGGGGTGTAATTCATCTGGACCTGGAGACTTGAATTCATTTATGTTAGCTATGTGTTTCTGTGGTGCCCCTGAGGCTCAGTCGCCACAGAGATACTGCACGTTCTCCTAAGGTGTAGTGCCCCACCAACTAGGTAAGTTGGGAACTCCTTTCCACACTCCAACACCTGCACCCACACACAGGATAGTTCAGCAATGGACCAGATTGCGGCTCCATGCTTAGAGGATAGCAGAGCACCTTTTGTGGGTCCTTGCTTCGTAACACGAGATGTGCTGGGAGGTGGGTGGAGTTGAGATTCATATAAAAGGTTGGGAAGGTTTAGAATTAGAGTTCAGATCAGTCTGAGGGGAGGCTGAGAGCAGGCTGGCAGGAGGTCAGCCTGAGGGGAGCTCAAGGCAGAGGAAGACAGTCAGTCAGGCGAGGCTGAGGACTGGTCTTAGTGGAACGAGCTCCCCAGGAAAGGAACAGAAGGAGAAAGACGTAGAACTGCAACCTAAGGTTCCATAAGAGAGAGAAGGAACCGCGCGGAACGAAGGAGTAGGAGAACAGAGAGGAGTTGTGGGTTGGAAGAGGAACCCTGCCTATAGGTTCTCAGCGCAAGGCCGGGGCCCAGTCCCCGAGGTTGTATGGACACTTATGGTTCTGCAGCAGACACCGGTGAAGTAGTTGGCTGTAAATGCACTACTCCCATCTAAGACTTGGGACACAACAGCAACTGAATAGAGAGCCAGGACTCTGGAGAAAGAAGTCCCCGATAGAGGCTACAGCTGTCTGTCGTACAAGTAGAGTTGTTAGGAACATCTGACAGGAGGAACTTCAGAGTACCACGGTACTGGAGCTCTTCACACTAAAGGCGCAATAGAGGAGTCATTCAGGAAAGGTACATGCTGGCGGAGTGTTGGAGAGGAGAGGCCTAACTTGCCTGGGAGGTTGATTGAGTCTCTGCCCCAGAGGACACGGTATGGAAGCGGGCACCAGTGGTTACCAAGAACTGTGAGTAAAGCGTTGAAACTGCAAGCCCTGGTGTCCTCCATTCCTTCTTGCGTCCACCAGCACTGCTACATCCCCTGTGCCGGACACTACACCATCAAAGTGTCCCCACATCTACACTGCCCTGGGACAACAGCCCTGCCTGTGGAGGGCTATACCACCATTGCTGCATCCCACCATCTGTCCTAGAGGATCTGTCTGCAGCGTCGGCTTAACATCTCCCTTGCCGAACACCACAGGTGGCGTCACGAACTATTCAATTCCATTAACTACATTTCCCCAATACTTGGGCGCCCAGGGCCACGGACTGGGTCACTGCTGCTGTGACACATCCCCCTGACACCGGCCCGGTACCGAGTACCCCACAGCCCTGGGAGGGCGACTCAATTTTGGCGTCACGAACAGGATGACGAGACCCGATGCCATTGGGTTCTGTGCGCCTGAAATTTGTGAGACTTTATACTTTTGAAAATGTGCAGAAGACCTGATTTAATACACTGTAAAATGGACATTAGAAATGGCCGCTGGCGCGGAGAAGAAGGGCGTGAAGAGATAGGAGGTCCTAGGAAAAGACTGCGAAGAGTATTGGGCCTTCCCTGCCTGAATTACTATGTGACAGCGACATGGCCCACCCCCCGAGGGGTTCGGATGCTGACTTGGTATGGAGGCGCTGGAAGAAGACGCCGCCCCCGGAAGGAGGGGCAGAAGAAGCCAGTGGCGGGAAAGGGGCCGAAGCAGGAAGAAGAACGCCAGAACGCCATTTTGGAGAGTGAGGGAAGGAGGCCTGTGGAGCGCGGGGAAACGGATCTCCCTGGCGCCATGGCTGAAGACTCTGACCAGATCTCAGGAATGAATCACCAGCAGCTGGAGGGGGAAATTGCCAAGCTGATGTGCCGTCTGCGACTGAGGCAGGAGGCCTTATGGAGACTGAGCAGGCCGCACGCCCAGGGGGGCCTACATCTGCGGTGACTGCCACCGCTGCACCGGAGCAGAGACCACACCGCCAGGAGGCCCCAGGTACGTCTGATGTCTCGACAACTGGCAAGGCCCTGGGGTGCACCACAGTCGCAGCGGCTGGCCAGGTCGTGCTAGATCTGGTCTGGGACCGGGATACCAGTCCCCGGGGGGGAACACCGAAACCCCTGAAGGTGGCGCCGCAGCACCAGAGATGTCAAGCAACCAGCATTAAGAATTTACAGTAACTCTCGTTACCCAGGAGGGTTTGTTTGCACGAGTTGTGCCTTGTTTTTCTATCATGTTTTTCTGGTAGTGCTTTTGTTGCCTAGTTTTTGCATTGGCAGCGTTCTTCAATTTTGAACTAGCGATTATGAACTTGGAGTGATCCAAAAACTTTTATTGTAAATAGTTGCACCTCTTTAGGTGCCCTCTCTTGGTTTTACATATAGAGACACTTTGCGAAGATAATGTTTTTGCATGGACACTTTTCGAAGATGATGTCTACCTCAAAGGACACTGCAAAAGATCCCGGCTGGGAGCGGTGTCCAGCACTTACAAGAATAACTGTTGAATGTTTTACTGTAAAGTATTTGATAATGTGTTTTATAAGAGTATTAGTAACTGAGAAATGGCTTTTATAGAAGAATTAGGAATGTCTGATCTAGAGATGAGTGATGTGAATAAAGAATTGAAAGTAGACAGGTGACGGACCAGGTACTTGTGGTCAGCGTCTTGCGTCTAGAAGAGACAGTGAAAGTAGAAAAATAAATGTGTACTAGAGAAGGAAAAGCGAGAGAAAATGTGTTACAGAGAATAGCACTTTGAATTGAGAATTGCACTTAGAATTAAAAATGTTTGATAGAATTTAAGATAGAATTGTTTGTAACGTTCAAGATGAGTACCTCCTATACTAGGAAGATTAGTATAAGAAAGTTTGTTATGCATTACAAAATTTTTCTATGTTTCTTTGCTGTCTACTTTGTTACCTTGCAGCCCGCGGACATGCTGTGTTTAACGGGGGGTATGTGGTGCCCCTGAGGCTCAGTCGCTACAGAGGTACTGCACCTTCTCCTAAGCTATAGTGCCCCACCAACTAGGTAAGTTGGGAACTCCTTTCCACACTCCAACACCTGCACCCACACACAGGATAGTTCAGCAATGGACCAGTTTGCGGCTCCATGCTTAGAGGATAGCAGAGCACCTTTCGTGGGTCCTTGCTTCGTAACACGAGAGTTGAGATTGGAGTTGAGATTCATATAAAAGGTTGGGAAGGTTTAGAATTAGAGTTCAGATCAGTCTGAGGGGAGGCTGAGAGCAGGCTGACAGGACGTCAGTCTGAGGGGAGCACAAGGCAGAGGAAGACAGTCAGTCAGGCGAGACTGAGGACTGGTCTTAGTGGAACGAGCTCCCTAGGAAAGGAACAGAAGGAGAAAGACATAGAACTGCAACCTAAGCTTCCATTAGAGAGAGAAGGAACAGCGCGGAACGAAGGAGTAGAACAGAGAGGAGTTGTGGGTTGGAAGAGGAACCCTGCCTATAGGTTCTCAGCGCAAGCCCGGGGCCCGGTCCCCGAGGTTGTATGGACACTTATGGTTCTGCAGCAGACACCAGTGGAGTAGTTGGCTGTAAATGCACTACTCCCATCCAAGACTTGAGACACAACAGCAACTGAATAGAGAGCCAGGACTCTGGAGAAAGGAGTCCCCGATAGAGGCTACAGCTGTCTGTCATACAAGTAGAGTTGTTAGGAACATCTGACAGGAGGAACTTCAGAGTACGACGGTACTGGAGCTCTTCACACTAAAGGCGCAATAAAGGAGTCATTCAGGAAAGGTACATGTTGGCGGAGTGTTGGAGAGGAGAAGCCTAACTTGCCCAGGAGGTTGATTGAGTCTCTGCCCCGGAGGACATGGCATGGAAGCGGGCACCAGTGGTTACCAAGAACTGTGAGTAAAGCGTTGAAACTGCAAGCCATGGTGTCCTCCATTCCTTCTTGAGTCCGCCAGCACTGCTACATCCCCTGCGCCGGACGCTACACCATCAAAGTGTCCCCACATCTACACTGCCTTGGGACAACAGCCCTGCCTGTGGAGGGCTATACCACCATTGCTGCATCCCACCATCTGTCCCAGAGGATCTGTCTGCAGCGTCGGCTTAACATCTCCCATGCCGAACACCACAGGTGGCGTCACGAACTATTCAATTCCATTAACTACATTTCCCCATTACTTGGGTGCCCAGGGCCACGGACCGGGTCACCGCTGCTGTGACACATCCCCCTGACACCGGCCTGGTACCGAGTACCCCACAGCCCTGGGAGGGCGACCCATTTCCTCACTATCTTTCTGTTTATAGATATCCTGGATTCGTCTATTCCTTTAATAGGACAGTGAAGATCAGTTGATGTTACATTTCCTTTCTGAGAGAAAACAGATGCAAAATAGGAATTTAAAATTTCAACATTCTCAACACCGTTTCTTACCATTTCATCATTTTTATCCTGTAAAAATCCTATGGCATCTTTGACTTTTCTTTTACTTTTGACATATCCCCAAAATCCTTTTTTATTGCTTTTAATGTCTCTTGCAAGCCTTAGTTCATTGTCAGCTTTACTTAATCTGATTCGTGCCCTGCAGGTTCTGCAGTCAGCATTATATTCTTCTTTAGATATGCCTCCCTTTTTCCATATGATAAACATTTCTTTCTTCCTTTTTAGCATGTGTTTAAGTTCTGTGTTCATCCATCCTGGTTTCCTTAAATGCTTCGTATTCTTCTCTTTGGAATTGTTAACGATTGTGCTTTGAGAATATCATTATTCAAGATTTTCCATCCTTCCTGGACATTTTTGTTCTTAAGGATATCCAGCCATTGGATCCCTCCAATGCTCTTTCTGAGTCCCTTAAAATCTGCGTTTCTGAAATCTAACCATGAAGTCTGAGTCTTCACAGGTCTTCCTCCTCTCGTTATCCAAAATTCTAAAATAGCATGGTCGCTACCTCCTAGGGTCCCAGCCACTCTTACCTCCTCAACCATTTCCTCCCTGTTTATAAGGATTAGATCCAAGGTAGCAGATCCACTTGTTTTCTCCCCTACCTTTTGGAAGATAAAGTAAGCAAGAGAGGATAAGAATTTGCTTGAGCTGTTAGTTTTCCCTGAGATTACCAACAAATAAACAAAAATACATGAAACACAAAAACAGGTGGTTCCAACCAGTGTGAATGAAAAACTACGCGTTTCAGCTCAAACCATGAATAAGGCTCTTATGAACTGAAACGCATAGTTTTTCATTCACATTGGTTGGAGCTGCCTGTAACTGTATTTTAATATTTTCTACAATAAATTTTGGAATTTATTTCACATACCTGTTACCACACTGGATTTCTTGTTTGGTTCTTCATACATAGCCGGATCCCGAGCTATTCTGTGCGTGTTTCACAGCAGGATCTGTGCTGCAACGACGTGGTGAGCTGACTCTCCTTCCCTGTTTCCCCAGTTGTTGATCATTGTATTGAATGGTGCAGTTCACATGTCTTTGTGTCTGCAAAAAAAAATCACCGAGACATGTATTCGTAATTTTGATCCATGACTCGGATCAAGAAAGGCCTATGGGTCAGTGAGAATCATGGACTGCGCACGTTGTCATCTGTGTGCAGCCCATTTTTAATGGATGGAAGAAGTTTTACAATTTTTCTTTTTTTTTTGCATATGGGAAAACCACTGGTTGTAAAAACTGACACTGATTGAACAGTGATGATAACCAGTTTATGTTTTTATGTACGAGAACAATCACTTTTCATCTGACTGAGACATATGGAGTATGGACAAGGTCTACAGTCCATGAGGAATTTCATTCTCCATGTTTGTGGTGTGATGAAACATAATCAGAGCTTGTGTTACACGTTAACCTCCTGTGATGTGGGTGTCCGTTTTCATCAGTTGACGTGTGTGAAAGGTTTGCATTTCCTGTCAGTGACACTGAATCCCAGTAACCCGGCAGATCGAATTCTTTTAAAACGCCACTTGTGATGTTTGACAATCTGCTCTGAAGTCACTTGTTATACCAGAAGTCACCTATGTCCTATTTTATAAAGTGTGTTTGACTAAAAGTGTTTATATGGTACAAGAATAGGATACAAATAATAAAATCAACATGTACAGTGGGGCAAAAAAATATTTAGTCAGTCAGCAATAGTGCAAGTTCCACCACTTAAAAAGATGAGAGGCGTCTGTAATTTACATCATAGGTAGACCTCAACTATGGGAGACAAACTGAGAAAAAAAAATCCAGAAAATCACATTGTCTGTTTTTTTTTTCATTTTATTTGCATATTATGGTGGAAAATAAGTATTTGGTCAGAAACAAGCAATCAAGATTTCTGGCTCTCACAGACCTGTAACTTCTTCTTTAAGAGTCTCCTCTTTCCTCCACTCATTACCTGTGCTATATGCAACTACTGTAAGTGCTAAGATATAAACTAACATTAAATATGTGGAAGTTACACTGTATTACCGCCATATAGAGTATTCTTAGAAAATGAAGATACTTAATTGGACTGTTCTTGCGCCCACCAGCCATGTCAAGTCGTACCAGTCTCTGGAAGGACCCTAACCCAGGACTGCCACCAGGAATTTTAGGGCCCCTATATTCCCTATATTGGCAAATTTTTTGGGCCCCCTTGAGACTCTGCCCAGGTTCCACCCCATCTCTGTCTTAACCCCTTGAACCTTCCACCACCCACTCTTGGAAAAACTTCACTTCTGCACCATGTCCTCAACAATCACACATTAACAGTTCCCATCAACACCAGATCATATATATATCCATCAGCTTTTGTTTCGGCCAAAAGATTTTTTAAGCCGCTATCACGACAAGGTATGCTCTATTGCCAGGATCCCATTCTACTCTAACCTATTAAAAATGATTTAAAATATCCCATATTCATTTTTGGTATATTGTTCTTTATTTTTCTTTAAGGAAATGTGTCTGATATATATTTTTAAATGATCAATAATACCACATACAAGGGACAAAGACTGTCATCCCATGGCCAGACCACATATTACCACCACATTGTGATTGAATAATACCATATTAAGGAACAAATACCATCACACCATGGCCAAACCACATATTACCACCACATAGTGACCAAATAATATCACATACAAGGGACATAGCACCAGAGCACCACATTAATACCCCTCCATAGGCCGCTCAGGAGCATGGGCATATCATTAAAGGGAACCTGTCACCCCCCCAGGGCGTTTTTAAGTAAAAGAGCCACCTTCAGCAGCACTAAGGCTGCATTCTGTGAAGGTGGCTCTTCTGTTTCTGACCCCTAGTAACGCAGAAATATTGACTTTTATAAATAGGTCCTCATACCTACAATGCGTCCCATAGGTATGGTGTGTCCCCCTGTATCAGCCGTCTGCCAGCCGTCCATCATGCCTTTGTCCTGTGTCTGGGCGCCGCCTCCTCCTGTGTTGTATGCCTGTGCTGTGACAACTCTAGCTGCGCCTTCCACTTCCACCACCCCCTCCTCCTCTTTCTTTTTCCTCCCTCAGCACGCAGTGTCTGATGAGCTGACCTGCCAATGACCTGCTTGTGTGCCAGAGAGGAAAAAGAAAGTGGAGGAGGGGGATGGGGAAAGGCGCAGCTAGAGTTGTCACAGCACAGGCATACTACACAGGAGGAGGCGGCGGCGCCCAGACACAACAGAGGCATGATGGATGGCTGGCAGACGGCTGATACAGGGGGACACACCATACCTATGGGACGCATTACAGGTATGAGGACCTATTTATAAAAGTCTATATTTCTGCGTTACTTGGGGTCAGAAACAGAAGAGCCACCTTCACAGACTGCAGCCTTATTGCTGCTGAAGGTGGCTCTTTTACTTAAAAACGCCATGGGGGGGAGGTGACAGGTTCCCTTTAACTCAAAACTGAAAATAAAGATTAGACAACAACCACAAGATGGATTTCATTAACCCAGGTATCATTTTAATCAGTATAACAGCGCCAACCTGACAGTGTCTGTAGGTTACTGTGCACAATCCTGCTGACAGGTTCCCTTTACCTAACCTATATATCTGCAGGTTAATAGCATTTTTTTTAACATAAGTTCCCTTTAAATTCCTCAGTTTTCACTAAATGTAATGCTGATGTACTCCTGTAAACACAGTAACAATTAAAGTCACCTATGACCTACTAACCGCCAAAGCTAAGCGAGACTACTCTATCCTCCTCCTCTTGGGTCTGTCCTCTGCTTTCGACACAGAGGACCATTCCCTATTACTACTGATTTTCTCATCTCTTGGCATCAAAGACTTGGCTCTATTTTGGATCTCTTCATACCCAACAGACCCGACATTCAGCGTCTCCCACTGATACACCACCTTCTCATCTCGTCTCCTATCTATTGGTGTCCGCTAAGGTTCAATTCTAGAACCCCTACTCTTCTCCATTTACACCTTCGGCCTGGGACAACTCTAAGAGTTCCACGGCTTTCAATATAATCTCTATGCTGATGCCACACAGATCTACCTTTCTGGACCTGATATCACCTCCCTGCTAGCCAGAATCCCTCAACGTCTGTCCTTTATTTCAGCCATCTTCTCTGCTAGATTTCTAAAGCTTAACAAGGACAAAACCGAATTCATCATCTTTCCCCTATGTCACTCAACCTCCTCCAATAGGCTTATCAATCAAAGTCAATGGCTGCGCACTCTCCCCAGTCCCACAAGTTTGCTGCCTCGGGGTAACCCTTGACTCTGATTTCTCCTTCAAACCACATATCCAAGCCTTTTCCACTTCCTGCTGACCACAACTCAAAAATATTTCCCGGATTCGCACATTCTTTAGTCAAGAATCAGAAAAAACACTGCTGTACACCCTCATCATCTCCTGCCTCGACTACTGCAACCTCTTACTTTGTGGCCTCCCCTCTAACACTCATACCCCTCCAATCTATCTTAAACTCTGCTGCCCTACTAATCCACTAGTCCCCCTCTATTCCCCGGCCTGTCCTCTCCATCAATCCTTTCACTGGCTCCCCATTGCCCAAATACTCCAGTTCAATACCCTAACCTTGACATACAAAGCCATCCACAACCAGACTCCTCCATACATCTGTGACCTAATCTCCTGGTGCTTACCTGCGCGCAACCTCTGATCAACCCTATGTGAAGGAGATGTGTTGCAATGCAAAGGTAAATGGTGGTCACACCAGATACTGACTGGTTTTCTAACCCCCTCGACTAACTGATCTGCCTTCAAATCTCAAGCTTGGCCCCAGGATCTCTCCTCTGGTCCATATCCTCTCCAGTGAATGAGGTATTGGAGGGAATATTGGACCCCACGAGAATCTACAACCTTCTGAACCTCATACTCCAAGCAACCGACGACTGAAACTGGAGGAAGCGGGGATGAGGGAGACAATGTCAAGTAACAAACTCCTTTAATATGGATTTATGGAACACGTTAGGGATACAAAGGGATGGAGGAAGCTTTAATCTAGATGGTGAAATTTTTTTAGAAAGAAAAAGCACATGGACGCAGGTTAGTCAGAGTTTTGGGCCCCTACGAAAAAACTGCCCCTAATTCAATCTCTGAAACATCCATCTCCACAATGAATAGTTGTTGAAGATCAGGGTGGATCAGAATGGGAGCAGACATCAAACACACTTTTAATTTTTTTAACCCTGATAGCACCCGGAAAACAAACCTTGAGATTCGCCCCTTGCATGTAAGGTCAGTAAGAGGTTTAGCAATTTGAGAAAAAACATTGATAAATGTCCTATAATAGTTAGCGAATCCCAGAAAATGCTGCAAAGCCTTAAGATCACGAGGATGAACCCAATCAATTGTGTCCTGCACCTTCACAGGGTCCATCGTAAACCCTACTTCTGATAAGATAAACCCCAAGAATGAAATTTCCTGAACAGAAAAAAAAACACATTTCTTTAATTTAGCAAGCAAAGAGTTCTCCCTCAATCTCTGTAACACAACCCGGACAGGTTTCTAGTGACAGTACGAATCTGGCGAGAAAATTAGAATATCATCCAGGTAAATCACAACATAACTTCCCATGCAAGAAAATATCATTCATAACATTTTTACACAAGCGCATTGGATAATTCAAATGGCATGACAATGTTTTCAAATAGACCCTCAGACATTAAAAACACCGTTTTCCACTCATCACTGTTTTGGATGCATATCAAAGTGAAAGCCCCTCCCAGATCAAGTTTAGAAAACACCCTGGCTCCCCAAAGCTGATTACATAGGTCAAGAATGAGTGGAAGTGAGTATTTTTAACCGTGATTTTGTTTAGTTCTCAGAAATCGAGGCAAGGATGGAGACACCCATCTTTCTTTTTAACAAATAAAAATTTGGCAGCTACAGGGGAGGAGGAAGGACGGATATGACCCTTCCGTAAACTTTTGTTAACATATTCTTACATGGCGGTCTGTTCATGCCCCGACAAATTGTAAAGACGAGCTTTAGGTAAATTGGCTTTAGGAATAAGATCAATAGCAAAATCATATGAACGATGGAAAGGTAGTGTCTCGGCCCCTTTTTCCTTCTATTATCTTCGAAGGCCTTCACGCATTCCAGCAGATCCTTCAGACTACAGGAGCATATTTGTATAGTTTTTAGACATCTATTGCAACAATGGGGGCTCCATTTAACAATCTCCTTTTGACTCCAGTAAATAACAGGATTGTGAATCTGCAACCACAGAAGCCCCAGTACCAACCCAGCATGTAAATTATTCAACACAAAATTGGAGATGGATTCAGAGTGGAGTGCTCCCACTTGGAGAGTGAAACCCACTGTCACCCTCTTGACCAAATTCCAGGCTAACAATGTCTTGTCGAGGGCGAATATTTGAATGGTTCTTTCTAAACTAACTGTCACTAACGCTAACTTCAGAACCAGACTCATTAAAGTTAGCAGCAGACCAACAGTCAATAAACCCTAATGTTGATAACACCTGGTTCTCGAGGAAAACACCATATTTATCAGTACTTTATCAGAGGAAGACAAAGGTACCTGGGAGTCTGTGTGATCTCCTCGGCCACTACCCAGACTCAGACCTTCTACCGACAGTTTGCTAGCCTGCAGGCTAGTTGGGTAATTCTTAAGAAAATGTCCAGAGCGACCTCAGTATAGAGTACGAGATCTTGTCTACATCTTTTCTCAACAACACGAAGACTGGCAACTCTAAGCTCCAGTGGCTCAATCTCTGGTAAATGAACATACTCCGGGGAAGTATAATGAGCAGCCTGCTGTTCACCAAGTCTCTCACGGATTCTGTTGTCCATTCATATGGCCGGGTTATGGCCTCCACCAAAGAACAAGGGGCGTCATGAAGCACCAGAGAATCCTTAATCCCTTCCTGACATTAGACGTCCAGGGTACCGTGCCTGATCGCGGCCGGGTGTCAGCTGATTATCACAGCTGACACCCGGCTCTATGTGTCAGGGGCGGTCACGGACCGCCCCCGACACGTTAACCTCTGGCACACTGCGATCAAACATGATCGCAGTGTACCGGGGCTTTAGGGAAGCATAGGCAGGGAGGGGGCTCCCTCTGTGCTTCCCTGCGACCCCCAGAGCAGCGCAATGTGCAGCGTTGCTGCGGGGGCCTCTTCCCTGCAGGTCCCCAGATCCAATATGGCGACGGGGACCTTCAGGGGCCTGCAAGGAGCTGGCTTCCTCACTGCCTTCAAAGCGCAGGCATGAGGAAGTCTGCTTCAATGCCTTTGACAGATCGCTGATCTGTCACAGCGATCTGTGATCTGATAGATCCGCGATCTGTCACATGACAGTGATGTCCCCACTGGGACATTGTAATAAAGGTAAAAAAAAAAAAGTGTAAAAATAATTTTTAAAAAATCGCTAAATAAATTAATTAAAAAAAATTTTTTTGCCTAATAAATTCATTTTTTGAAAATATCTAAAAAAAACAATAAAAGTACACATATTTAGTATCACCGCATCCGTAAGGACCCGCCTTATAAAACTGTCCCATTAGTTAACCCCTTTAGCAAACCCCTTAAAAAATTAGAATAAAAAACAAAGCAAAGAATAATGCTTTATCATCATACAGCCGAACAAAAAGTGCAATAACGCGCGATCAAAAAGGCGCGTACCGCAGAAAATGTCATCTTGTCCCGCAAAAAACGAGCCATCATACAGCATCATCATCTGAAAAATAAAAAAGTTATAGGTCGCAGAATAAAGCCATGCAAAAATAATTATTTTTTATACAAAAATTATTTTCATTGCATAAAAGCGCCAATACATAAAAAAATTACATAAATGAGGTATCGCTGTAACCGTACTGACCCGAAGAATAAAACCGCCTTATCAATTTTACTGCACACGGAACGGTGTAAACGCACCCCCCCAAAAGAAATTCATGAAATGCTGGTTTTTGTTCATTCTGCGTCCCAAAAATCGGAATAAAAAGCGATCAAAAAATGTCACGTGCCCAAAAATGGTACCAATAAAAACATCAACTCGTCCCACAAAAAATAACCCAGTGGGTCAAAATATGGAAAAATTATAGCTCTCAAAATGTGGTGATGCAAAAACTATTTTTACAATAAAAAGCGTCTTTTAGCATATGACAGCTGCCAAACAAAAACCCGCCATAAATAGTAAATCAAACCCCCTGGTATCACCTCCTTAGTTAGGGAAAAATAATAAAATTAAAAAAATGTATTTATTTCCATTTTAACATTAGGGTTAGGGCTAGGGTTAGGGTTAGGGCTAGGGTTAGAGTTAGGGCTAGGGTTAGGGCTGAGATTAGGGTTAGGGGTGTGTTGGGGTTAGGGTTGGAGTTAGAATTGGGGGTTTCCTCTGTTTGGGCACATCAGGTGCTCTCCAAACGCAACATGACGTCTGATCTCAATTCCAGCCAATTCTGCGTTGAAAAAGTCAAATGGTGCTCCTTCCCTTCCAAGCTTTGCTATGCGCCCAAACAGTGGTTTACCCCCACATATGGGGTATCAGCCTACTCAGGACAAATTGCAAAACAACTTTTGGGGTCCAATTTCTCCTGATACCCTTAGGAAAATAAATAATTGGGGGCAAAAATATCATTTTTGTGGAAAAAAATATGATTTTTTTATTTTCACGCCCGGACGTTATAAACTTCTGTGAAGCACTTGGGGATTCAAAGTGCTCACCACACATATAGATAAGTTCCGTGGGGGGTCTAGTTTCCAAAATGCGGTCACTTGTGGGGCGTTTCAACAGTTTAGGCACATCATAGGCTCTCCAAACGTGACATGACACCCGGAGACCATGCTATCAAAGTCTGCATTCCAAAACGTCACTACTTCCCATCCGAGCCCCGACGTGTGCCCATACAGTAGTTTTCTCCCACATATGGGGTATCAGCGTACTCAGGACAAATTGCACTATAACTTTTAGGGTCCTGTTAATAAAAATTGGGGGTGAAAAGATCATTTTTGTGGAAAAAATGGGATTTTTAATTTTACGACTGTGCGTTATAAACTTCTGTGAAGCCCTGGGAGGTTCAAAATTCTCACCACACATCTAGATAAGTTCCTTGGGGGGGTCTAGTTTCCAAAATGGTGCCATTTGTGGAGGGTTTCCACTGTTCTGGCACATCAGGGGCTTTCCAAACGCGACATGGTGTCCGATCTCAATTCCAGCCAAAAAAGTCAAATGGCGCTGCTTCCCTTCCGAGCTCTGCCATGAGCCCAAATAGTCGTTTACACCCACATATGGGGTATCAGCGCACTCAGGACAAATTGCACAATAACTTTTAGTGTCCTGTTACCCTTGGGAAAATAAAAATTGGGGGTGAAAAGATCATTTTTGTGGAAAAAATATGATTTTTTAATTGTAAGGCTGTATGTTATAAACTTCTGTGAAGCCCTTGTGGGTTCAAAGTTCTCACCACATATCTAGATAAGTTCCTTGGGGGGTCTGGTTTCCAAAATGGGGTCACTTGTGGGGGGTTTCCACTGTTTAGGTACATCAGGGGCTCTCCAAACGTGACATGGCGTCCAATCTGAATTCCACCCAATTTTGCATTGAAAAAGTCAAACGGCACTTCTTTCCTTTCTGAGCTCTGCCATGCGCAGAAACAGTGGTTCCCCCCCACATATCAGGTATCAGCGTACTCAGGACAAATTGCACAATAACTTTTGCAGTCCAATTTCTCCTGTTACCCTTGGTAAAATAAAAAAAATTGAACCTGAAGTAATTTTTTTGTGAAAAAAAGTTAAATGTTCATTTTTTTTTTAAACATTCAAAAAAATTCCTGTGAAGCACCTGGAGGGTTACTAAACTTCTTGAATGTGGTTTTGAGCACCTTAAGGGGTGCAGTTTTTAGAATGGTGTCCCTTTTGGGTATTTTCTATCATATAGACCCCTGAAAGTGACTTCAAATGTGATGTGGTCCATAAAAATAAAATGGTGTTGCAAAAATGAGAAATCGCTGGTCAACCTTTAACCCTTATAACTTCCTAACAAAAAAAATTTTGGTTCTAAAATTGTGCTGATGTAAAGTAAACATGTGGGAAATGTTACTTATTAAGTTTTTTGTGTGCCGTATCTCTGTGATTTAAGGGCATAAAAATTCAAAGTTGGAAAATTGCGAAATTTTCAAAATTTTTGCCAAATTTCCATTTTTTCACAAATAAGCGCAAGTTATTTAAATGAAATTTTACCACTAACACGAAGTACAATATGTCACGAGAAAACAATGTCAGAATCAGTGGGATCCATGGAAGCGTTTCAGAGTTATTACCTCATAAAGGGACAGTGGTCAGAATTATAAAAATTGGCCCGGTCATTAATGTGCAAACCACCCTTGGGGTAAAAGGGTTAAAGGTTTTGAAAAGGCCTATGTGGAACTGGCAGCTGAGATCAGCATCATTCCACAGAAGTTTAGCGGATTTGTGGACCACTGCTGGAACTCAGTACAGTAGTCCTCAGCTGTGCAACCCCCCCCCGAGCCAGGTTCATGATCTTAGCCTCAGCGACCTGGATCCTGTCGAGATCGCCAATATTTTATTTTATGCCCTTTTAGTATTTTTTTTCTGAATTAATAAAACAATTTGATTCAAAAAAATATGTGCAGTATTGATATTCATATAGTTGTAACAATTTAACTATAAATACACACATTATATCACAAAAGTGAGTACAGCCCTCACATTTTTTAAAATATTTTCTTATATCTTTCCATGGGACAACACTAGAGATCTGACATTGGCTAAATTGTGCCCAAAGTGTCAATATTTTGTGTGGCCACTGTGGTACAGTAAAGGGTTTTTTACGGGATGGAAGATATGTTTCTCCTAGCAGATTAATGTTTGGCCGGGTTTTTCCTTAAAGACGGGACCTGCGATGATGTCAGGATCACGTGATCAGCCCATGTGATGTCTTCCTTACTGGTGGGAGAGGTTAGGCCCTATGTAATAGAGGTTGGTAAATGCCACAGGGTGAGTGTGTTTCTGGAAACTACAGGGACTTGTGTGGACGCAGCCTGCAACTTGTACATTATATAGGATTCCCGTGATGCAGGACTGTTGCAGCAAGACTCGGATGAACCCTGGGAATGGCACCTGGCGGATGCCGCAGGACCTGGCAGCCGCTTAGTTACGCCCGTCCCGTGCAAGGGGTGAGTCCGGGACCAGTGGTTCTCCAAGCTGGAGTATGTGTTTTATTTCCCTCATGTTTTGTTAAGCTGCTGGTTACTGAGTGACATTAAAACCACTGAAATTGGACTTTATGCCTGTGTGTTGCCTCGTTACTGCCGCCCAGCTATTGCCTACCAGAGCGAATCCCTACAATTGGTGGACTGAATGCGGGCACAAGCAGTGAGGCCAGGCTGTTTTTATTTTTGATTTGCACCCCAGCCTATGTCCTGGGTGAAACGAGTGGCAGAGACCCAGGCGGGGAACTTTTCAGAAATGGAGGCCACGGTAAAAACGCTCATAGAGGCCATGCGACAGCAGCAGCAGGCTTTGCAGCAGCAGGCTACACAGCAGCAGCAGGCTATGCAGCAGCAACCGGAGGCCATGCGGCAGCAGCAACAGGAGGCCATGCGACAGCAGGCTATGCAGCAGTAGGCTATGCAGCAGCAGGAAACCAACCAGCTGTTGATACAGCATATCACGGCAGCGCTGACCAAAGGAGCTGACCGGGGAACCCATGAGGTCCGGAAAGCGGTTCGTATAGCGATTCCCAAGATGGAGAAATCGGACGATGTAGAGGCATACCTGGAGATGTTCGAAGGAGTCGCTGAGAGAGAGAAGCTACCCCGGGACCATTGGGCGGATGTCCTTGCTCCGTTTTTGACCCCAGGACCTTTGAAGGCGTATCCGGACCTACCCACCGAGCAAAGGGCGGACTACACGGTCTTCAAGGGTGAGATACTGGCTCGTCTTGGGGTAAATGTGTTAGTGCGGGCCCAGCGGGCACACCAGTGGGAGTTTACCCCCTCCAAGCCGGCCCGGTCCCAGTATTACGACCTGTTGCACCTGTTACAAAAGTGGTTGCAGCCTGAGGTGTTGTCCCCCACAGCCATGCTGGACCGCATAGTGACTGATAAATTTTGGAGGGCTTTGCCCCACTCCCTCCAGACATGGGTCGGTCAGGCATCCCCTACTAATGCCATGCAGATGATAGACCTCATAGAAAGGTATGGGGCTACCAAAGAGTTACAGGGAGGGACCCCTCGAAAGGTAACAGGAAGGTTACCTAAGTCCCCGCCCCTGGTTCGGCGAGCGGAGCCCAGGAAGGCCGCTCAGGACTTATCTGGGGAAGTAAGGAGCCCAATAATCTGCTGGCGGTGCCAGGAACCAGGTCATATGAGAGCTGATTGCCCCCACCTGACTGAGCCCATGGACACCAATTTTGGGTACCGCCAGTCCCATTATGCCGAACCAATGTGTGCAGTGGGCACCCCGAAAGGCCCCAATATGGAACATTTGTGTCAGGTGGAAATGGAGGGCACCCTGGCTGTAGCCCTATTGGACTCAGGGAGTCTTGTAACCCTGGTACGAGCCAGCTGGATACACACCAGCGAGTATACGGGTCGGAAAATTGGGGTGTTGTGTATACATGGAGACTTAAAAGACTATCCCACCGCACTAGTGGTAATCAGCACGCCAGCAGGGAGGCGGTGCCACGAGGTGGGGGTGGTGACTAATTTACATTATGAAGTGATAATTGTTAGAGACTCTCCGTTGTTTTCTGTGCTGTGGCCGTCGGTTGTCCCGTCCACTGAGCAACTGCCGTCACCAGAGGCAACCAGGTTACATTCTCCAGAAAAGGGGCATGAGCCTGGTGGCCTGGAGGAAGAAGTGCTGGCGGTAGGAATAACCTTCCCTTCGGTGGAGGAGCGAGAGAGTTCTCCCATAGAAGTATTGGCTGGAGAGGTGGAAGACTTGCCGCTGGGACCCAAGTTGTCAGACTTGAATGTATCAGGTGATAATTTTGGTACAGCGCAACTCCGAGACCTCACTTTAGCCAGGGCCAGAGAAAATGTACTGTTTGTCAATGAGGAACCCCAACAACCTGGGGCAGATACGGTGTTTCCACGCTTTGAGTTGAATCAGGATTTGTTGTACCGAGTGGAGAAAATACGTGGGGAAATGGTAGAACAGTTACTGTTACCTCAGACATATCAAGGGCTGGTAATGGATTTAGCGCATGCGCATGTACTTGGGGGGCATTTGGCCAAAAGAAGACCCTCGACCGAATTCTGCAGCGATTTTACTGGCCAGGGGTTCATGAAGAAGTTAAATGGTACTGTAGCTCCTGTCCAGTATGCCAGGTAACCAGTCCCCAGCCTCACTTTCAGAGCCCTTTTGGTGCCTTTGCCAATTATAGAGGTACCCTTCGAGAGAGTGGCCATGGACCTGGTGGGGCCTCTCGATAAGTCGGCAAGGGGACACCAACACATTCTTGTAGTTCTAGACTATGCTACCCGATATCCTGAGGCCATTCCTCTGCGCCACACATCAGCTAAGCTTATAGCAAAGGAACTCATGGGTATTTTTTCACGGGTGGGAATTCCGCAAGAGATTTTAACAGACCAGGGAACCCCCTTTATGTCAAAAGTTATGAAGGAACTCTGCCGGTTGTTAAATGTTAAACAGTTGCGTACCTCGGTCTATCATCCCCAAACAGATGGTCTGGTAGAAAGATTCAATAAGACACTGAAGAGCATGCTAAAAAAGGCAGTTTCCAAAGATCGGAAGGACTGGGATCTGTTATTGCCATATTTGTTATTTGCAGTGCGGGAGGTACCTCAGGCATCTACGGGGTTCTCGCCCTTTGAACTATTGTACGGCAGACATCCACGGGGCTTGCTAGATATAGCCAAAGAGGCCTGGGAGAACCAACCTACTCCCCACAAAAGTGTGATAGAACATGTTGCAAAAATGCAAGAGAGAATGGAGACAGTCCTACCTTTGGTCCGGGAACATATGGAGGCAGCACAACGGTCACAGAATCGGGTCTATAACCGGGAGGCTCGGGTAAGAACCTTTAGCCCTGGGGATCGAGTTTTGGTGCTTGTGCCTACCGTAGATAGCAAATTTCTCGCAAGGTGGCAGGGACCCTACGAGATCATGGAGAAGGTGGGACCAGTAGACTACAAGGTACACCAACCAGGTCGGAGAAAGCCAGAACAGGTTTACCATATTAATTTGCTTAAACCCTGGAAAGATATAGAGCACCTTGGTGGGGATAGTCCGCTGCCAGCGTTTCAGATGGAAAAGGCTCCGTTACCTCGGGGCGAGGCAGGAGAAGGCCAACCCGCAGTCAAAATTGCAGATACTTTGTCTCCTAAACAGGTTCAGGAGGTCCGGGAGTTCATCAGCCGAAATACAGATGTTTTTTCGGAGCTCCCTGGATGCACCTCCCTAATCCAACATGACATTGTCACAGAGCCACAGGCCAAGGTCCGATTAAAGCCATATCGAGTGCCTGAGGCCCGGCGACAAGCCATCTCGGAAGAGGTAAAAATGATGCTACAGTTAGGGGTCATAGAAGAGTCTCAGAGTGAGTGGGCCAGCCCAATAGTTCTAATACCCAAGCCTGATGGGTCTCTAAGATTCTGTAATGATTTTAGAAAACTCAATGACATTTCAAAGTTTGACGCCTACCCCATGCCCCGGGTTGACGAGTTGATAGAGCGCTTTGGGCAAGCACGGTATTTTACAACTCTGGACCTCACAAAAGGTTATTGGCAGGTACCCCTAACAGAGGCGGCGAAGGGAAAGACGGCGTTTATAACACCTGAGGGGCTGTTCCAGTATAAGGTGTTACCCTTTGGGTTGCATGGCGCTCCAGCAACGTTCCAGCGGTTAATGGATATTGTTCTCTGTCCCCATCGCCGCTATGCCTCAGCCTATCTAGATGATATTATTGTGTTCAGCACCGATTGGGAAAGCCACCTAGCAAAAGTACAGGCAGTGGTAGACTCCCTGCGACAAGCAGGGCTAACTTCCAACCCAAAGAAGTGTTTCATAGGGTTGGAGGAAGCCCGGTACTTAGGTTATGTCATTGGGAGGGGAGTTCTCTAGCCTCAAGTGAACAAGGTCGAGGCAATTCAGAACTGGCCTCGTCCCCTCACAACAAAGCAGGTAAAGGCCTTTTTGGGTTTGGTGGGATATTACAGGCGATTCATTCCCAACTTTGCAACCCTGTCTGCGCCTTTAACAGATTGTTTAAAAGGAAAAAAATCTGTGATGGTCCACTGGAGTGATCAGTTAGAGGAGGCCTTTACAAAATTAAAAGGGGTACTGTGTGGTACACCTCTCCTTATCACTCCAAATTTCAAAAAAGAGTTCATGGTGCAGACTGATGCCTCTGAGATAGGCCTCGGTGCTGTGCTGTCTCAGGAAGTTAACGGGGAAGAGCATCCCGTTAGTTTCCTAAGCCGGAAGCTTACCCCAGCTGAAACCCGGTACAGTATTGTGGAGAGAGAGTGCCTGGCCATCAAGTGGGCACTGGAATCGTTGCGCTACTATTTGCTGGGGAGAACATTTCGGTTGGTGACAGATCATTCCCCTCTTACGTGGATGAGTCAAGCTAAGGAGAGGAATGCCCGAGTCACCAGGTGGTTCCTGTCCCTGCAAAACTTTAAGTTTTCAGTAGAACATCGCGCAGGCAGACTACAGGGGAATGCAGATGCCCTGTCTAGGGTTGAACATAGGGGGGAGGTATGTGGTACAGTAAAGGGTGTTTTACTGGATGGAAGATATGTTTCTCCTAGCAGATTAATGTTTGGCCGGGTTTTTCCTTAAAGACGGGACCTGCGATGATGTCAGGGTCACGTGATCAGCCCATGTGATGTCTACCTCACTGGTGGGAGGGGTTAGGCCCTATGTAATGGAGGTTGGTAAATGCCACAGGGTGAGTGTGTTTCTGGAAACTACAGGGACTTGTGTGGACGCAGCCTGCAACTTGTATATAGATTTCCCGTGCTGCAGGACTGTTGCAGCAAGACTCGGATGAACCCCGGGAATGGCACCTGGCGGATGCCGCAGGACCTGGCAGCCGCTTAGTTACGCCCGTCCCGTGCAAGGGGTGAGTCTGGGACCAGTGGTTCTCCAAGCTGGAGTATGTGTTTTATTTCCCTCATGTTTTGTTAAGCTGCTGGTTACTGAGTGACATTAAAACCACTGAAATTGGACTTTATGCCTGTGTGTTGCCTCGTTACTGCCGCCCAGCTATTGCCTACCAGAGCGAATCCCTACACCACCATTATTATCAAGCTCTGCATTAACTCTCTTGGGCATGAAGTTCACTAGAGCGTCACAAGTCAGCACTGGAGCTTGTTCACTAGAGTGTCACACGTCATCACGGAGCTTGTGGATGTTAGAGACGTTGAGCTACTCCATCTTCCGTATGAGGATGCCCCACAGATGCTCAATAGGGTTTAGGTCTGGAGACATGCTTGTCCAGAACCTTTACCATCAGTTTCTTTAGCATGGCAGTGGTCGTCTTGGAGGTGTGTTTATGGTCGCTATCATGTTGAAATATTGCCCTGCGGCCCAGTTTCAAAGGAGAGAGGAACATGCTCTGCCTCAGTATGTCACAGTACATATTGGCATTTTTAGTTCCCTCAATGAACTATAGCTCCCCACAGCCGGCAGCACTCGTGCAGCCCTAAACTATGACACTCCCACCACCATGCTTGACTGTAGGCAAAACACACTTGTCTTTGTACTCCTTGTTGCTGCTGCACACTTGACACCATGTGAACCAAATATGTTTATCTTGATCTCATCAGACCACAGCATATGGTTCCAGTAATCCATGTCCCTAATCTTCTTGTCTTCAGCAAACGGTCTGTTGGCTTTCTTGTGCATCATTGTGGCGCCCCTGAGGGTTCAGTCGCCACAGAGGTACTGCACCTCCTCCTGAGGTGTGGTACCCCACCATTCAGGTATGGTGGAGACACCTGACCACACTCCAACACCTGCATCCCACATAACATAGTAGTGTAGCAAAGCACCTTTGGTGGCTCCCTGCTTGGAACACGAAGAGTGCTGGGAGGTGGGTGGAGCTTAGTCTGCACAAGAGAGTGGGAGATTATTAGGACTAGGTCAGTCTGTGAGAGGAGATCCCCTGAGTGGGATGGGTGGAAGGAGGTGCTGCAGCAGTCTCCTGTGACCTGGAGCTGCTGGCACTGGAAAGAGATATAGAAAGCCTGATTCTCCATAAGAAAGATTGATTTGTATGGAACGTGAGGAGAAGAAGAGAACTAAGGACTAGGGTCAGAGCAGAACCCTTCCTCAAGTTCTAAGCGCATGGCCGGGGTCCAGTCCCCGAGGTTGTATGGATACTAATGGTCCTGCAGCAGACACCGGAGGAATAGAAGTTGTCACCACTTTATTCCCACACAAGACTTGGGGGCACAACAGCAACGTGAGTGAGCCGGGATTTGGTAGCAAGGAGTCTCCGAAGCAGGCTACAGCTGTCTGCCGTACAAGTAGAGTTCAAAGGAACATCTTAAAGGAGGAACTTGGGTTTAACACACAACCACAAGTACTTCATTACAAGCGCTAGAAAGGAGACGTTCAGGAAAGGCATATGATGGCGGAGTGTTGGAACGGAATACTTCATCTTGCCTGGAGGTTGGTTGAGCCCCTGACCTGGAGGACACAGCACCGAGGCGGGCACCTGTATGCACAACAAACTGTGAGTAAAGCTTTGGAACTACATGCCCTGGTGTCCTCCGCTTATTCCTGCGCCAACCGACTCAGCACTGCTACATCTCTGTGCGTAACACTGCACCATTACGCTCTCCTCACAAGTTCTTCATCTACACTGCCCTGGGACTAATGACCTACATGTGGAGGGCCACAGCATCGTTGCTGCACCACACCATCTGTCCCAGAGGATCTGTCTGCAGCGTCGGCTTAGCACCTTCAGGTGGCGTCACGTATCATCCACTTATAAACTTTAATCAGCCACGCTTAACACCATTCCCTTTTACATGGGCGCCCAGGGCCACGGACCGGGTCACCGCCGCCGTGACAACTCCCATTGAAACCCACGGGCCCGGTACCGAGTAGCCAACAACCCTGGCGGGCGACCCATCATCTTTAGAAGATGCTTCCTTTGCAGCAATGCTGGCAGCACTGATACGTCTATTGTGAAAAGACAACCTCTGACTATGACGCTGAGCACGTGCACTCAGCCTCTTTGGTCGACCATGGTGAGACCTGTTCTGAGTGGAACCTGTCTTGTTTAACAGCTGCATGGTATTAGCCACCGTGATGCAGCTCAGTTTCAGGGTGTTGGCAATCTTCTTATAGCCTACGCCATCTTCATGTACAGCAACAATTCTTTTTTTCAGATCTTCAGAGCGTTCTTTGCCATGAGGTGCCATGCTGAACTTACAGGGACCAGTATGAGAGAGTGCGAGAGCGATAACACCAAATTTACCAAACTTGCTCCCCATTCACACCTGAGACCTTGTAGCACTAAAGAATCACATGACACCACGGAGGGCCATTTTCACTTAGGGGTGTACTCACTTTTGTTGCCAGCGGTTTAGACATTAATAGCTGTGTGCTGAGTGATTTAGAGGGTACACCAAATTTACAGTTATACAAGCTGTACCCTGACTGCTGTACATGTTATCAAAGTGTCAGATCTTCAGTGTTGTCCCATTAAAAGATATAATAAAATATTTACAGAAATGGAGGGGTGTACTCACTTTTGTGAAATACTGTGATATAAATATATATTATACTGCAGGGTTAACAGAATAAAAAAATGGGAAAATTGACCATTAACGTTAGTTGTCCTTTTAGGGTCTCCACACTGAAAACTGATCATCTATTCTGTAGATGTGCCAAATTATGTTAAAATATAGGTGAAATGTTATCATTTTTTGCCAGTGATTATGTCACCTTCTATCATGATGCAAAGTGTCTTAATTGGCCTCAAAGTTTAATACTAACAGAAGATGTGTAATATTCGTCCTCTGATATTACTTGCAACACCTCACTGTTATCACAATGTAATACAGTAAAGATGGACTCTGGCCGCCGTCAGGCTATTAGTACCTTGCATGTTTCTATCTGTCACAGAGGTTATTTAGAGACTTGATTTTCTACACTCAGTATTAGGCCTGTTTCACACTTCAGTCTTTTTGCATCAGTCACAATCCGTCGTTTTTTTTCTCATTGAGTTGTATTAGCGACGGATTGTGACGGATGTTTCGTCTGTCGTGTCAGGAAATCTCTCTCTCTCTCGTTCTGAGACCGCCTTGCTGTTGGCTGATGGGCATGCGTGAACTGTCCAAATTATGTGCTATGTGTCCCAGTTTTTTCCTAGTATCTAGAAGCTGTATTGTTATTCATATTTCATATTGACATGCTTTAGCACTATAGAGTGCAACTTTTTTTTTAATTTATGGTTATGCATAGTGTTATAGGTAATGTTAGTAATATAAATACATAGCTAAAAGCATGGATTCATGAAAATACCATAATTTACAGTTTGAAAAACTCTCCATATGATCTAATTAGCATGAGAGGAAAATTTTATTTTGGGAGCTTAAATCTCTACAAATAAATAGAATTATAGTAACAAAAGAGTCCCATTATTGTCAAAATACAATCGTCTTTATTATTTATTAAACACATAGGACATAATAAGGTAATAAATACCACAACTTACAGAAGGTAAATAGCAAAAGTATATAAAACCAAGTGGGCAGTGATACAGCCCGGTAACAGCATGGTGAGCATGTCATAAATGTTAATAACCGGAACGGATTACTTCTATACAAAAAGTGGCCAGCCTGTGAGTAACAGATTATGGCAAAGTTAAGGGGGTGAGACCAGGCTCGGACTGGCCCACAGGGTAACAGGAGAATCCCCCGGTGGGCCCCTGTGCAGATCTGGGCCCCCATCCCCACTGTATGGGCAGTACTTGGCATAATTCACTTGATTTACTCTGTACAGAAAAAAGCAGCTTCACATCATTCATTAACCAAACTACCTAGCTTATTATTATTTAGCAATATAGGTACATTTGTGAATGAGGGGAGTGTAATATTTGTATGCAGGGCCCCTCAAAGTCAATGTTACTGGTGGGCCCTTGGCACCCCAGTCCGACACTGGGTGAGACCATAGCATACACAGCAGTGCATAAGAAAACCACCAATGTAATGGTGGTAATCTGATAATATATTTAAGCTACAATGCACAAAACTCTCATATATAGATGACCCTGAACCATAATAATCCCTAACTGCATCGAAAAACAAGACTGGCCAAAGTGATCACAAAGTCTCCTTACCCATGGTGGATATGCAACCGTGCTAACCTGAAGCCCCCTGAAGCTGAAGCTGACCTGAATTGTTACCACAAGTCTACTTATTTGTAGAGATTTTAGCTCCCAAAATAAAATTTTCCTCTTATGCTAATGTTAGTAATATACAGTATAATGTAATAATGTAAGGTACTATAATATACATTACTGTAAGGCATAGTGTAGAGAATAAAATATAGAAAATAGGTAGTGTAAGGTATAGATATGTACCTAATTGACGATAGGGTAACATGGAGTTAATGTTTAGGACTAGCCCACAGGGATGATGTTAGTGTTAAGGCAAGTGACTGCTTCCTGTTATAATGAATGAAGAAGCGATCCAGCTGAGTACTTTGGTGATTTATTGAATGCTGTTCAAACAACAGAACGTTGTTAACGCGTTTCTGGCTAGACGCCCTTAATCATAACGGTTATGATTAAGGGCGTCTAGCCAGAAACGCGTTAACAATGTTCTGTTGTTTGAACAGCATTCAATAAATCACCAAAGTACTCAGCTGGATCGCTTCTTCATTCATTATTGCTGTGCGGCCAGGGCAGGGCCGGATCCGAGTCTGAGGTGCGGTGAGGTCAGACGTGGTGAGCTGGACTTCTATACAAACTGCTTCCTGTTAGTTGAGGAGTAGAGTTTTGGAGTGATAAGTGAGCAGAGCTGCCTTAGGGGTGATCCGGAGTGAGAGGTGACTAAGACGAAGGGATAGTGTGATACTAAAGAAAAGTGACTGAGAAGGGTTCTAGAAGAGGATTCCAAGTCACGAACCCTAGATCTTGTAATGCAGAAAGTAATGGGCCTAAAAGAAAAAGGACTCGGGGGAAGTAAGGAGACTTGCTGATCAGTATTGTAGCGTTAAAGCTGGGTGGTGACTAAGTACAGAGAAACAGTGTGCCTCACTAGCCCTGGGGTAAACTATAGAGGAAGGATATTGAAAGTGGAAAATGCTTTAAAATGTAAAGGAAACATCCTTAAGACCTTGTACCAGATATCCTTTGTATATAACTCTTACCATTCAGCAAAGAGATTATTTTGGAAAAGTGGTATCCCTCATTGAACTATGCAACCCCCATTACTGGCAAGCCCACCACATCGGCTACAAGTCCGCAAACCGAGCCAGGATTCAAACTTTCATATAATGCGCCGGAGCGCTGAAGACGAGTGTCTCGCCCGTGGCTACCACCCCGCTGACCAGCAGCCAGAGACTACTGACCTAGCTGATGGCCCAGAGTCCCACTGATTGATCCAACCATCTCTAGTTTTTGTTGAGGATGCACTAAACAGGGTGCAGTGACATATTTATATTTTTTAAAGGCTTTTGGAGATCCCCAGCGATCACTATAATCCATTCCTGTCCTGTCCATTTGAAAGGACTGGTTGTCATAAATTTGCGGTGCTGCTCCATTCACAGTCTATAAGACTGATGTCGATAACTGAGCACTGTATTAAGCTATCTACATATGTTATATGGGAACTATATGGCAGTGTTATATGGGTAATGCAAAGTAATGTTTGGATTCTAAATTATTAGTTGTGTGATTGTAGACATTGGGGTGAAATGTGTTGATGTAACCGTATTACTTTCATCCCCAAGATGTCATAATTTCATAGTCTGCTCAAACTTTATATACCCATAGAGAGGAATTAATGCCTAATAAATGGTCCCCTTTGGGCATTGAAAACACATGCACACTCAGCAGGACCGAACATACTGCAACTTACATACGTACTTAGCTACTGGACGAAGAATGGATCAGTCAGCAGCTATTTGGGGTGTGTTGGTGCCTTTAGATGAGGGTTGGCCAGAGTTTTTATTTTTCCACTCGACGTACTGTGTTTCTATACAATGTGCAGAGACAGGACAAGGTCCACAGTCCATGAGATATTTTATTCGTCAGGCTTGTGGTGTGATTATGCTGTGATGTAATATAATAATAACTTGTGTTACCTATTAACCTCATGTGATTTGCACGTCAGTTTTCAGCAGATGATAAATGTGGGTGACAGGTTAGTATTTCCTTCCCGTGATAATGACACCCAGTAACCCGACTGATCACATTCTTTAGAAGACAATGTCAAAGTCGTGGACTGTATGTTATGAAATCACTTGTAATACCAGACAACATGTCTGCCCTATTTAAATGACCTTTACATGACTTCACCCTTACAAGGTGCTTCTGGGAAAATCTCTGTCCCAAAAAAAAAACAAATAGCGTCTTATACACCCTTTGCAGGTCCAGCTGTCGGGATGTGGACTGTCTTATCCTTTTCCTGCCCCTGAAGACAACAGACGCACTGAGTGAATACCGCCATTGGGTTTTATATGTGTCTAATGTAATGTGACATAATGTGTTATGGTGATGTACAGTAAAAGTGTTAGAGCATAATGTGAATATAGGGTAAGGATAAGCTTAGGACAGCACAAGATATAGAACAGGTTAGCATGTAGATAGGAAATGGTTAAGGCTAGGACTAGCCCAGTGGGAGGGCACTAGTGCTAATAAAAAGAGGGACACTTCCTGGTTAGAGGGAGTTCAGTGTAAGCCTGTGGAGTGTGGAGTGAGTTCCAGTTGAGGTGGGGTGGTGGGTTGCTAGTGACAGCATGAGCCGATCGGTCAGGGCAGTAGGCGGCCAAATAGAGTAGCATAGAAAACCACTACAATGTTTCTGTTTCTTTTCACTTTCGCCCCCATACTACTTTCTTTCTTCTTATCTCCTGTAATCCCTCCACCTAGTAAGGAACTAGACATTTCTTCCTCCATCCCCTCCAGCCATCTCTCCTCCTCCTCAGAACTGTTCCTCCACATACAATCCTTTTTCTCCAGACACACAGCCACATCATGTCCTATCCTGCTCCCACAATCTAATGCTCGGTCTTCTACTCCTCTTTGCTGGCGACATATCCCCAAATCCTGGCCCTCCTCAACACATCTCCACACTCATTTCTAACACCCTGCCACAATCCTCTACACGTTTTTGCAACCATTATAACATCATACCCATTCATCCAGCCCCCACTCGCCTGCTCCCCCTACCTGGAGCACTATGGAATGCACGCTCTGTCTGCAACAAACTGTTGTTTATCCATGACCTCTTCATCACCAACAAACTCTCCTTCCTGAGTATTACTGAAACCTGGCTCACCCCCTCTGACTCAGCCTCTCCTGCTGCACTTTCCTATGGCGGATTCCATCTCTCACACCCCTTGCCCCAGCAACAAACGTGGTGGAGTTGGCTGCTCCTGTCCGATAACTGCTCCTTTACCGCAATTTCGCTACCACCATCCGCTACTCTCCCCTCGTTTGAGGTGCACTCCGTCTGCATCTATTTCCCCACCAACCTCCAGCTGGCTGTCATCTACCGCCCCCCAGAGCTAGCCATCTTTCTCGACCACTTCCCCACCTGGCTACTTCATTTCCTTTCTGCTGACATCACCACTATCATCATGGGTGACTGCATCCCCATTGTTGCTTCCACCCCAGCTGCCTCTAAACTTTTATCACTGACTGCCTCTTTTGGCCTCACTCAATGGTCCTCCACCGCCACTCACAAAGATGGCCACACGCGAGACCTCATCTTCACCCACCTCTGTTCCCTCACTAATCTCACTAACTCACCCCTCCATCTGTCTGACCACAACCTACTGACCTTCTCTTCCCTCTCCTCTCCCAGTGCGCACCCCCCCTCCACAAACTCACTCGCTGTCACAGAAATCTCAAACACCTTAACTTACATTCACTCTCTCTGAGTCCTTTCTTCCTCTTACAGACATAGCTTCCCTTCATGACACAGATGCTGCTGCCACTTTTTATAACACCACAATAACAGCAACACTTGATTCGGCCGCCCCCTCACACATAGCAAAACTCGTACAATCAACAGGCATCCCTGGCTGACCATTAATTATATAAACCTACAAAAATATCCCTCTGGCCAGTTGGGACAAACCCCTAGGCCAAAACACGTCTATCAAAAAGAAAGGAGCTCAATAAAAGGATTTTATCAAAAAATAGAAAAGTAACTGTGAATCAACTTTAAATAATGCAGAGCCTAAAATAGGTTTTTTTTTAGAAAAATAATAGTGAATTTTATTGCGACAAAATACAAATAGACAAGGTATATAGAAATGAGTAAACAGCAAGCGCAAATGCAGTACTATAGATGGAAAATAATAGTACCGCAGAAACAAGCAGCCCACAGCAATGCTGCAAAAATATAGGTCGTCTCAGGTTATGTGCAAATACAGATACCATATACGGTGACCATGTCTCAAGGTAATGTGCCGGCTGTATATGTCATGGCCTTGTTACATTGATTCGTTATGTTTAGCTACTGCATATGCACTTTAGAACCATTTGGATTTATGGATCTTATAACCTAGCTATTTGCACATATACTGATCATTTTATATTTATTATGCATGTATTTTTGGTTTGATACTCTTTGTATCTGTATTTGCATATAACCTGAGACGACCTATATTTTTGCAGCATTGCTGTGGGCTGCTTGTTTCTGCGGTAGGAGATAATCGCCCCCGCAGTGTATCAGCTGATCGGCTCTGTGCTGCCACTTATGACACCTCTGCGTTATAAAGTTCTCACACAGTGGTACTGCCATAAAGTGAGAGTACCGGAGTGATGAACTCCGGTGAACTCAAGGCGGTTCAGTGATACACTGTGGAAGAATCACCTCCTGTCAGTGTGTCACTGGAGCCATGTAGAGCAGTCACATCTCCCAATGTGACTGTTCTACATGTGAGATTGTTGTGGGACACTCGGTAAATGGACTACAGCAGAGAGGAAGTATTTATGTTGGTTTATTATTTTATTTTTGTTGCAGGAGATCGAGAGAGTCGGTGATTAGGCAATGCAGTAAGTATGGTTAATTAAGATTAATAAAGAACTTTATTCTGGTTGTGTCTTTATTGACCATATAACTATAGGGTTAGTAATGGATAGGTGTCTTATAGACGCTTCTCCATTACTAAGATGTGGGTATGATGTCACCTGACATTACAAAGGTGACATCAACCCCACAAATATTACCCCACTTGCCACCGCTACATGGCAAGTGGGAAGAGCGAGGCTAAGTGCCAGGATTGGCACATCTATAAGATGCGCCATTTCTGAGGCGACTGAGAGCTGATGTTTTTAGCCGGGGGGGCCAATATCCATGGCCCCTTCCCAGGCTATTAATATCAGCCCGCAGTTGTCTGCCTAGCCTTTTCTGGTTTGATTTTATAGGGAGACCTCATGTCAATTTTCTTCTGGGGTTCCCCAGTAAAATAGCCAGTAAAGGCTAGGCAAATATCTGTGCGCTGATATTAATAGCCTGGGATCCTTTATGGTTATTGACTCCTTCCCAGAATATTAATATCAGCCCTCAGCCATTGGCTTTCCCTCTGCTGGTTATGAAAATTGAGCGGAGCCCACACAATTTTTTAAAAATTGTTTTAAATAATAAACAGATATTGTGTTTCAGGCAGATTATGTGCGTGTGTGTGTCTTTATTTAACTCTTTATGCACTGTTTTATTAGTGAAGGTATATGGCTGAGACCTGTTCATTACTAAACCTCGACTACCTTCTGTTAGTGTATCGCCGGTCGGGTAGAGCGGTCACATCTCCCGATGTGACTGTTCTACTCGTGAGATCGCCATGGGACAATCTGGATTACATTGGACTATGGCGGACAGGGAGTATATGTTGGTTTATTATTTTACGTTATTTCTAGGAGATGAGGGTGTCGGGGATTTGGTGTGAGGTGAGAATAATGTTTTTATTTCTATGTGAATATATACAGTGGGGCAAAAAAGTATTTAGTCAGTCAGCAATAGTGCAAGTTCCACCACTTAAAAAGATGAGAGGCGTCTGTAATTTACATCATAGGTAGACCTCAACTATGGGAGACAAACTGAGAAAAAAAATCCAGAAAATCACATTGTCTGTTTTTTTTTCATTTTATTTGCATATTATGGTGGAAAATAAGTATTTGGTCAGAAACAAAATTTCATCTCAATACTTTGTGATATATCCTTTGTTGGCAATGACAGAGGTCAAACGTTTTCTGTAAGTCTTCACAAGGTTGCCACACACTGTTGTTGGTATGTTGGCCCATTCCTCCATGCAGATCTCCTCTAGAGCAGTGATGTTTTTGGCTTTTCGCTTGGCAACACGGACTTTCAACTCCCTCCAAAGGTTTTCTATAGGGTTGAGATCTGGAGACTGGCTAGGCCACTCCAGGACCTTGAAATGCTTCTTACGAAGCCACTCCTTCGTTGCCCTGGCGGTGTGCTTTGGATCATTGTCATGTTGAAAGACCCAGCCACGTTTCATATTCAATGCCCTTGCTGATGGAAGGAGGTTTGCACTCAAAATCTCACGATACATGGCCCCATTCATTCTTTCATGTACCCGGATCAGTTGTACTGGCCCCTTTGCAGAGAAACAGCCCCAAAGCATGATGTTTCCACCACCATGCTTTACAGTAGTATAATATGGAAAAAAATTCCAGCATCCAGATCAGTAATTAGATTAAAAATTTTTTTATTCCTTTATTCCAAAATTTAAAAAAATCATAAGATTCTCCATCATGATAAGAGACGAATCAGGACGTGTAGTTGGACGCGTTTCGGACAAAAAAGGACTGGTTTTTTGTCCGAAACGCGTCCAACTACACGTCCTGATGCGTCTCTTATCATGATGGAGAATCTTATGATTTTTTTAAATTTTGGAATAAAGGAATAAAAATTTTTTTAATCTAATTACTGATCTGGATGCTGGAATTTTTTTCCATATTACGCTTTGCTGCAGAGGGATCCTGTTTCCACATTCCGTGCACCGATCGGACTTATAGCTGTCTTCTTTGGGGTGAGCTGAAAAAATTTTCTTTTTTTACCATGCTTTACAGTAGGTATGGTGTTTGATGGATGCAACTCAGTATTCTTTTTCCTCCAAACACGACAAGTTGTGTTTCTACCAAACAGTTCCAGTTTGGTTTCATCAGACCATAGGACATTCTCCCAAAACTCCTCTGGATCATCCAAATGCTCTCTAGCAAACTTCAGACGGGCCCGGACATGTACAGGCTTAAGCAGTGGGACACGTCTGGCACTGCAGGATCTGAGTCCATGGTGGCGTAGTGTGTTACTTATGGTAGGCCTTGTTACATTGGTCCCAGCTCTCTGCAGTTCATTCACTAGGTCCCCCCGCGTGGTTCTGGGATTTTTGCTCACCGTTCTTGGGATCATTCTGACCCCACGGGGTGGGATTTTGCGTGGAGCACCAGATCGAGGGAGATTATCAGTGGTCTTGTATGTCTTCCATTTTCTAATTATTGCTCCCACAGTTGATTTCTTCACTCCAAGCTGGTTGGCTATTGCAGATTCAGTCTTCCCAGCCTGGTGCAGGGCTACAATTTTGTTTCTGGTGTCCTTTGACAGCTCTTTGGTCTTCACCATAGTGGAGTTTGGAGTCAGACTGTTTGAGGGTGTGCACAGGTGTCTTTTTATACTGATAACAAGTTTAAACAGGTGCCATTACTACAGGTAATGAGTGGAGGAAAGAGGAGACTCTTAAAGAAGAGGTTACAGGTCTGTGAGAGCCAGAAATCTTGATTGCTTGTTTCTGACCAAATACTTATTTTCCACCATAATATGCAAATAAAATGAAAAAAAAACAGACAATGTGATTTTCTGGATTTTTTTTTCTCAGTTTGTCTCCCATAGTTGAGGTCTACCTATGATGTAAATTACAGACGCCTCTCATTTTTTTAAGTGGTGGAACTTGCACTATTGCTGACTGACTAAATACTTTTTTGTCCCACTGTATATATTATGTATCAATATGTATGTATTATGTGAATAATGAATATGTATGTAATTTTACTTTTTTTTAACAGTGAGCACAGGTGCTGGCAGATGATACTACTATCCCATCTTCGGCACCTGTTGTCACTGTTATCAATGACACCAGAGCTAGCCCAATGGGAGCAGTAGTCTCATCGGGCCAAGCCTGCTTCACCGCTGCGGGTCACAGTGAGATGCGGAATCAAGCTGACATCTGCCAGCATGATCCCGCAGCGCTGTGACCGACAATACCAGCGGTAGCGTTACCGCACACACAGACACCTGAGCATATACAGACAACAGCACACACAGACAGCCGCACACACACACACACACACAGACACACGCACACAGACATCCGCACACACGCAGACACCTGCACAAACACAGCATGTGACGAGTATGGCGGCGCCAAATCTGAAATAGTCCTTATGACGCTGTGCGGCCAGCCAATCACTATATTGCCACAACCAACATGACTGCGGCATTACAGTGTGTGCCAGATGATCCCTGCATGTTCACTGGTTCTCTAAAGAGCGCCAAACATGCATGGCGGGGACCCGAGCTCCAGCCGAGCAACCCCAGAAATACTTCACAAGCTCCAAGCATCACGAGCACTGCGATGCAGCACCGAATAGAGGCGAGCATGCTCGCTCATCACTACTGCCCACCAATATTCACCATCCAACCTGACAGAACTGGAGAGGATCTGTGTTTTGAATGGGTCACCAAGGAGGATGGCAGGAACAGGCTAAGCCACCAGAAGACCAGAGAGGTTGGTAACTAAGCGGATTGCAGACCCCTGATCCTATCCGCACAACTAGCAGTAGCCGTGGAGCGTTCTTACGATGCCCTAGTAGCCTCGTCACAGCCAGAGGACTAACTAAGCCTAAAGACAGAAAGATGAAATCTAAACTGTCCCGGAGCAGATTCCCAAAGGGATAGACAGCCCCCAAACATATATTGTCGGTGAGACAAGATGAGACACAAACACAGGCACAGAACAGACTGAGCAAACGGTGGGGCCCAAGCTGTCTAGACAGGACAGGATAGAAAAGATACTGTCTGCAATCACGCACAAAACCCTGAAAAAGTCCAACACTACTGATATACAAAAAACCTGAGATCACACGATCTCAGCCCCACTAGATCAGCACTCTGGTATAAACTGGCAGCAAGCAAAAAGATACTAACATAACAGGGGACTGAACAAGCTGCAATATATGAAGCAGGGCCCAGCGCTGCCCCCAGCAGGGAGCACGCTAAACCCTAGCAGCAAAACAGAAAGGAAAAAAAGACGCAACCAGATTAGATGCAAAGGATTAGCAACAGAATCACTTAGCTGAACCATGCAGAACAGGCAGGGGAAAAAAGAGCTCCAAATGCACACTCAAGAAATCACCAGCAACCTCCAAGAGCAGCCAGCTCGATTATATGCTCCCAGCCAGTAATCCCAGGTTTCCAATTATCATCGTCAGTTGGGGAACTTCCATCCACCTGGCCAGCTCCACTACTCTCAGCAACCACCAGAGGGAGCAGAGGGAGCTTCGGCTCAGAACTCCGAGCAAGAGAATTCACAACAGATCTGCAAGGAAGAATGGCAGAGGATCCCCAAATCCAGGTGTAAAAACTTGTTGCATCATTTATATATCTATCTATATAAGTATATATATTTGTGTGTAGCTTTGTCACCATAAAATGAGGGGGGCCCAGACACATTTCTTGCATAGGGGCCCCAAACTGTCAGTGTCCGCCACTGGGAAGATATGTTTATTCAGGAGCATTATAATGACACTTCTATCTTTAAGGGCATCATGTAATAATAATAATAATAATAATAATAAAAAAATATATTTCTATAACACCGACATATTCCGCAGCACTTTACATTTCAGAGGGGATTTGTACAGACAATAGACATTACAGCATAACAATAATCACATAGATCAAAACAGATACCAAGAGGAATGAGGGCCCTGCTCGCAAGCTTACAGTCTTTGAGGAAAGAGGTAGACACGAAAGGTGGATGGTAACAGTTGCCCTGATTGTATGGACCAGCCATAATGTTAAGTGTGTAACAGTACAGACCCCGAGGGCTAATGGATGCATAAAGCATGTGGGAACATGATGCGGGGAACTTGGTTATGGTAAAACTTTTGGCTGTGCCACACCGGGATAGATTAGGTTAATGTGTTGAGGCGGTAGGCCAGTCTGAATAAATGCGTTTTCAGGGCATGGTGTTCTTTGTGGGTGAGGGTAATAAGTTTATACTGAACTCTGGAGTGGATGGGTAGCCAGTGTAATGACTGGCACAAGGTAGAGGCATCAGTGTAACGATTGGTGAGGAATATGATCCTGGCTGCAGCATTCAAACAGATTGGAGAGGGGAGAGTTTGGTAAGAGGGAGACCGATTAGAAGAGAGTTACAATAGTCGAGACGAGAATGAATAAGAGAAACAGTAAGAGTTTTTGCGGAGTCAAAAGTAAGAAAAGGTCGAATTCTAGAAATGTTTTTGAGGTGCAGATAACAAGAGCGAGCCAGTGATCGGATGTGGGGGCAAAGGAAAGCTCGGAGTCAAGTATGACCCCAAGACAGCGGGCATGTTGCTGGGGAGTAATAGTGGAACCACACACAGAAATGGCAATGTCTGGTATAGGTACATTAGTAGAGGGAGGAAACACAAGGAGTTCAGTCTTTGACAGGTTCAGTTTCAGATATAGTGAGGACATGATGTTAGACACAGCGTTTAGACAATCGCCGGTGTTTTCTAGAAAGGCTGGCGTGATGTCAGGAGAAGAAGAGTATAATTGGGTGTCATCAGCATAGAGATGGTACTGGAAACCAAATCTACTGATTGTTTGACCAATAGGGGCAGTGTACAAAGAGAAAAGGAGTGGGCCTAGGACTGATCCTTGAGGAACCCCAACAGTAAGGGGAAGATGAGAGGAGGAGGAACCAGCAAAAGATACAGTAAAGAAGCAGTCAGAGAGATAGGAGGAGAACCAGGAGAGAATGGTGTCCTTGAGGCCAATGGAGCGGAGCATAGTGAGGAGGAGCTGATGATCCACAGTGTCGAATGCTGCAGAGAGATCCAAGAGAATTAGCATGGAGTAATGACCATTTGATTTAGCTGTTAGTAGATCATTAGAGACTTTAGTGAGGGCAGTTTCAGTTGAGTGTAACGAGAGGAAACCGGATTGGAGAGGGTTGAGAAGAGAGTTATCAAAGAGATAGCGGATAAGATGGGAGTGGACCAGGCGTTCCAGGAGTTTAGAGATGAAGGGAAGATTAGAGACAGGTCTATAGTTAGCGGCACAGTTTTGGTCGAGGGATGGTTATTTAAGTAGTGGATGTATGATGGCATGCTTAAATGAGGAGGGAAAGATACCAGAAGAGAGAGAGAGGTTAAATATTTCAGTTAGGTGAGTGGTGACAGCAGGGGAAAGGGACTGGAGAAGATGTGACGGAAATGGGTCACTGGTGCAAGTGGTTGAGCGAGAAGATGCAAGGAGCCTGCTTACTTCTTCTTCTCTGCCTGGTTCAAAATCAGAGAGTGAGCTAGATGCAGTGGGGAGGGAGGGCAGTGCATGGTATGAGGTGATTGGGAGATAATTTCCTGTCGGATCTGGTCAATTTTTTTCTTTGAAGTAATTGGCCAGATCGTCAGCTCGAAGGTCCATGGTTGGGGCCTGTACTCTTGGGTTGAGTAGAGAATGAAAAGTGTCAAAGAGACGTTTAAGGTTATTGGACAGTGAGGTGATGAGGGTGTTGAAATAGGTTTGTTTTGAGAGGTGAAGGGCAGTGTTGTATGTTCTAAGCATAAACTTATAATGGATGAAATCTTCGTATAGATTGGATTTTCTCCACAGACATTCGGCGCACCTAGAGCACCGCTGCAGGAAAGTCTTTGCAGGGTGTGCCAGGGTTGTCGCTGTCTGTGTTGTGGTGTTCTATTTATAGTAGGTGCAGATTCATCCAGGGCACTTTGAAGTGTTTCATTGTAATGCTTCAATGCAGAATCAGGACATGAGAGGGAGGAGATAGGGGCCAATGAAGACTTCAAGTTCTTCATAAGTTTCTTGGTGTTAATGGCCTGTATGTTTCTATAAGTATGGACAGTGGGGGTGACCTGAGCGGCCTCTGTGGAGATTTTCTGCAGATCAGAGAAGCTGGAAGTGGATCGCCTGCCAGGACAGTGGGGATGTTCGGTACCGAGTCGGTTCTTAAAGGGATGTGTCACAGCGGCAGTGATCCGGTCCGTGACCCTGGGCGTCCAATAGAAGGGGATATTTACAGGGGAAAAATAAAGAGTTTGTAAAGTGTTCATGACGCCACCTGTGGTTTCTGGTCAGAGGTGACCAGCGCTCCAGAGCAGATCCTCTGGGACTGATGGTGATGTAGCAGAGTTGGTATGGCTCTCCACAGGCAGAGCTTTGTCCCAGGGCAGTTGTTGTAGTAAAGATGTTGTGTTTGATAATGATAGATATAGCAGAGTTGGATAGGTGATGCAGGAATAATTAGAGGACACAACAGAGTGCAGTTTCCTTTACCTTTTACTGAGCTGTGCAGGTCCAGTCTGAGGCTCAGGTTACAGATGGTTCTGGAGTTGGTCAGCCTGAAAGCAATTTGGGAGTCTCCTTATTCAGGTGGGTTGTGAGGCCACCTTTCTAGCGCTATTCTCTGAGGTACTTGCTGCTGTAAACTCTATTCAAGTTCCTATCTCTGTCTGCTACTTAGGTAGAACTCCACTCGCATGACAGGCAACTGCAGCCTGCTTCAGGGATCGCTCCTCTCTGGCGTCTCTGGCTCACACGTGCTGCTGTCATCGAGTATCCGTTGGGGACAGAGGATTTGCGGTCTTCTGTCCTCCAGATTCCGCTGCTGGGGCTTTAGTACCCACACAACCTCGGACTCCGGGGTCCGGTCTCTGGCGCTCAACCCTGGGGGTGAGCTCAGTTATAGCTCCTGTTCCCAGCTTCTCTCCACACGTCCTGTCTCAACTCTGTTAAGGCACTAACTACTAACTTCCTGCTTCTGACCAGAGAGCAGCCCCCATAAGTCGGGTTTAGAGCTCCCTCTGCTGGCCTGGAGCAGGAATTGTGTTGTATGCTGGAACTACCTGGTAAGGGGATTCCCACTTTGCTTCCATGCATGACATCACTCTCCCCTGGAGGGAGGCAAGGCCACTGTGGCAACCGAACTCCTAAGGTGCCACAGAAGTCTGCAGAGATGAGCTGTGGATGAGAAAAGTCATCATGGGGTCTGGACAAGATGAAGAAAAGAAAGTGAACGACTCCAGAGACTACATCATCTATAAGTTACCTGGATGTAATTTTTTTTGTGATACTAGTTCTCATATTTTTTATTTATGTTGGGAGTATTAAAGAGATTGTCCAGGTTTGTGATGAGTCTGCAGTCATTCTATGTGACTGCAGGCTTCTGAATTCTCACAGCGCGCACTGCACACTGTCAAGATTCTCTCGTGCTGGCAGTTTGCATACTTGTGGTCACGTGCCGACTAGACATGCTTGGCCTCACTCACTGAGAATGAATTGTGCGAGGTCGGACACATCTAGTAAGAAGGTGGCCAGAAGTATGCAAATCGTATACTTATGCAAGTAAGAATCCTAAAAGCGTGCAGTGCATGCGCTGTGAGAATACAGAAGCCTGCACTCACATAAAATGAGGCCCTGCAGCCAATCCTAACAGCGTGTAATATACTGTCAGGATTCAGCTCTGCTTGCAGGTTCCAGCAGTCATCACATGGCGACCTCTCATATGCAATTTTCATACTTACAGTCACGTGACAACGAGCTTCTCTTCCTGCTTCTCTCAGGTTTTCACTGAACATTGAATTAGGGAGAGCAGCTCATCGGCACGTCACTAAGTGTGCAATTTGCATATGTGCTTGGGGGGACGTTAAACAGAAGTCTTGCCGCGGGTGCCAGAAAACCTAGATACATCTCTGGACACACCTGTACCTGTGTGAGCTACTATGTTGAGTCCTCTTGAATCAATGGTCCTAGTGGGGGTTGCCGGTTCTTCCCGCTAAGCCACAAGTCCTCCTGACAAAGTCTACGAAAGCACGTTGGGCCTCCTTCTCTCCAAACAACCCCCACCTTATCTGTTGTCCTAGCCCAGACCAACCTCTGTACCGTACGTCAGTACTGGAAGTGACGGCCCTGTTCACTCATTTCTCCCTTTCACCACCGCAGGCGTCCTCTTCCTGGTGGAGTCTCCTCTCGGATCTTTAGTGCTTGACCGACGATGGGTGTTTCCTGGGTCTGGGGAAAAGAAGACTGGGCTCCAGCACAGATTGGGTCCTCGGGCCTTGACCGGCATAGTGTGGGCTTTGGATCTGACCTGGTATCATCTTGGTCCTGTGTGCAAGTGGCCAGCAACCCACTAGCACACACTTCCTGCTGAGGCCTGTCACTCCGGCTGCATCGTCTTCTCTTGTGCACGTCTGGGCCGCTCTCTCTCTAGGTGCCAAACCTGCTCCGGTTTGGTGCACAGAACTTTTATACTGAGGAACTCCATCATCAATGACACCTGACTGTTACATTCAGACTCATCCTCCCTGCAACTCTTCCTTTTCAGGATAGTTCTGTATGGTCCCATCTGAACGGTATGTGGCCGCCTTCTTGCACCAACGACACACGGCACTGGGGATTTTCAGGTGTATTGTCACCTCCTTCTACAATTACATGATTACTGAATCAGGAGGAGGAATTGCTGTCAGTGTGGGAAGAAGGGCCCCCGCCGCATTTTCGGGCCGGAACCAAGGGGACCGTCACCTAGATTCCGGGGGAAACTGTTCCCGGGGGACAGAGTTCAGGGACGGACCGTTGAGATGGACAGATGGGCTGGGGGAGGAGCCAGTATAAAAGGGGCGGGGAACGCTAGTCACCGTGAGTCAGCTGACTGGGACAGAAGCAGCAGGAGACCGTGGGAGCGACTGAGAACCAGAGCGACCTATCAGAGCCAGGAGAGATGCTCCTCGGGGACATCCGAGAGCCGCTGCCCTGCTTCTGACCGCGGCCGCTGCCGCCTCACCACAGCTCGTGGCCGTGGCCTGCCCGCGGTCGCTCGCGGCCGTTGCTGCCTCGCTCCGGCCCGCGGCTGCAGCTTGTCCCCCGCCACCCGCGGCCGCCCTGCTCCTACCTGTGGCCGCGACAAGTCCAGTGCCGCCGCGATAAGTCCAGTGCCGCCGCCGGCCACCACTGTCCCATTCCGGTCTGCGGCAAGGGCGGGGCCGTCGCTCGCCGTGGATTCCCTGTCGCAGCTGGCAGCTGCGCAGGTGGCCTGCCCCTCGCCACCCCACATCGCTGCCACTTGCCCCAGTCCGGGGGGCTGCGGCCTATCCATCCAAGGACTCCTCCGGGGCCTGTGGTGCTCCAGTGTCATCGGAGCGCTCGAAGACTTCGTCAACGCTTCAGCAACTGAGCCCAGCGACTGCTACACCAAAACACCACCATCCCGAACGGCGAGGGACATCTGGACGGCTAAGTTGACTATATGATTAAGGACCCGTAGTCGGCCATACCGCGGCCCTATAGTGACCGGCTCTTGCCGGACGTAGTCGTGTTCTACCCCGTTTGTGTTTGCTTGTATAGAGCCCCTGCGAGGGCAATTCGTGTTACCCCTTTGGTTGGTTAGGCTACAACTGAGGACAGTTACCTCTAGGCATATAAACGTTAATACTAAAAACACTAAACCATCTCGCGCCTCGTCACTGCGTCCTGCGTACCTGCGAGTACCACATTTGGCGTAGTCGGCAGGATGCAGTCTCCGAGCGCAGATGGCGGTGCGCCCGACCAAAGTGGGGCCGCAGGTGCTGCTGATAATGGGGGTCCCCACTCCAGCCTCTCTCTGGGGGCTATGCTAAGTAATTTACCCCTGTTTTCTGGCTCCGATACGCTGTTGTGGAGCTGGACAGAGGGTATGCGGGGCCTTTTCCGCATGCATCCGATGACCCCCGAGGTGGCCCTCATGGTGCTAGAAGGGGAAGTAGGTCGCCCTCCCAGGGCTGTGGGGAACTCGGTACCGGGCAAGATGAGCTTCAATGGGAGATGTCACGGCAGCTGGGACCCGGCCCGTGGCCCTGGGCGCCCATTGTAAAAGGAGTTGTTGCAGTGTGTTTATGGTGATGAAAGTTTATAAGTGATTCATGATGCCACCTGTGGTGTTCGGCAATAGAGATGTAAGCTGACGCTGCAGACAGATCCTCTGGGACAGATGGTGTGGTGCAGCAATGATGTTATAGCCCTCCACAGGCAGGGCTGTAGTCCCAGGGCAGAGTAGGTGAAGGGACACATAGATGGTGTAGTGTCAGGCGCAAGGGATGTAGCAGTGCTGGGCAGGTTGGCGCAGGAATAAGTGGAGGACACCAGGGCATGCAGTTCCAAAGCTTTACTCACAGTCTGTTGCAGGTACAGGTGCCCGCATTCGTGCCGTGTCCTCCGGGTCAGGAGCTCAGCCAACTTCCAGGCAAGATGAAGTACTCCTTTCCAACACTCTGCCAACATATGTGCCTTTTCTGAACGTCTCCTCTTATAGCGCTTTTGAATGAAGTACTCTTAGTACTGAGTTACACTGGAGTTCCTCCTGTCAGATGTTCCTATGAACTCTACTTGTACGGCAGACAGCTGAAGCCTGCTTCGGGGACTCCTTGCTACTAAGGCCCGGCTCACTATTATGTTGCTGTTGTGCCCCCAAGTCTTGTGTGGGAATAAAGTGGTCACTACTTCTATTCCTCCGGTGTCTGCTTCAGGACCATTAATATCCATACAAACTCGGGGATCGGGCCCCGGCCTTGCGCTTAGAACTTGAAAAGGGTTCTTCTCTAACCCTGGTTCTTGTTCTCTTATTCTCCTTACGTTCCGTGCTAATCCTTCCTAATGGAGAATCAAGCTTCCTTTCTCTGTCTCTTTCCTGTGCCAGCATACCCAGATCACTGTGGTCTGCTGCAGCACTTCCTTCTTCCATCCCTCACCCGGGGATCTTCTCTCTCTCACTATCTGTCATTCTACATCCTCACTCACTGACTGAATGAATCACTGAGCGACTGACTCAACTCTTCCCGCTCTTTTAAGTGAACTAAACTCCACCCACCTCCCAGCACGTTTCGTGTTCCAAGCAGGGAGCTACCAAGGGGTTCTATGCTACACTCCAAGCAGGGAGCCGCCGAATGTGCTTTGCTACACTACTTTGTGGTGTGGGGTACAGGTGTTGGAGTGTGGTCAGGTGTCTCCACCTTACCTGGATGGTGGGGTACCACACCTCAGGAGGAGGTGCAGTACCTCTGAGGCAACTGAACCCTCAGGGGCGCCACATGCCCCCTGTTAAACACAGCACGTCCGCGGGCTGCAAGAAAACAGAAGTTGACAAATACAGGAACATACAAAAAATGTTTGTAATGCTAATAAACAGTTCTTATCTAATCTTCTCAATAAGAGAGGCACTGTTTCTTGAACGTTGCAAACAATTGTAACTAACTATCTATATCTTACTTCAGTACCTAATTCAAAAGTGCTATTGTCAGTAACTCACTACCACTTCAAGTATCATCATCAACACATTTCTTCTTCACCTTCTCTTTTCATTCACATTTTCTACTTTCTTTTATTATTAACCCTAAGTGATAACCGCTGATGCCTTGTTCATCACCTGCATCTTCCAAATCTCCATCTTTGTTCAAATCTCTTTATTAAAACATTCCTATTTGTCATTGATATGAAAAAACCAACTACTGATGTATCAAAGAGAACCAGAATAATGGGAATGTATATATAAATACTAGAATAGAGGCAAAATATGTATAAAATAAGCCTTTATTAAAATTATGGCCAAACAACAACAACAGCAATATATGAAAAAACGTATAAAAAATGGCAAAGAAAACCGCACAATACATAAATAGTTAAGTGTCTGTACTTATAATAATATCACCACTTATAGAATAGAAAATGTAAAAAGGGGGACATATATAATAATCCCTATATATAGCAACCAAGGAACATGGTAGGCACAATGAAACCAAAAAATAAAAATAAATATAAAATGTAAAGACAATAAAAAAGTGATATAAATATACCCAAGATTAGTATAGTGAGAGACTAATATATATATACATGTATACATATAAAAAAGTGATTAATATGCACCCAAAAAGAAATTTTTTATGTGTATAGACAAATAATAATAAAAAAGAAAAAAATAATTAATATGCGCCAAAAGGTAGCTATATAAAACCTTATCCTGAAAAGCGCTATATGGCAGAAATAAACCAGGAACAGAGGCCAGACAGCACATGCGCTAAACAATGGTAAAAAGGCCACAAAAAAAACACCATGAAAAGCGCTATATGGCAAAAATGGGCCAAAACCATAAGTCAGACAGCACATGCGCTAAATAGTACCGCATAAGTAGAATGGGCCACAATAAACAAGACCTAATACACCTGGCAACGGCTAATGAAGCGCTTGCACAGAGGTTGTGTGCCCAAACTATGCGGCACCATACAGCACAATGCACTGCCTGGAGGACAAATGCTGAGGCAATAGTCAGAATAATAAGCTGTAAGGACACACCGCAATGGGACGCCCATGCAGCAAAGACTGTCCTGGAAATATAACGCAATGTAGCACAGTTGGTTACCTGAAGGACAAATGACCAGGGAGTGGTGAAGGCGGTGTGCCAAAAAGAACGCGCCCCGACGCGCGTTTCGGAAAAGCTCCTTCGTCAGGGGGATACTTTATATACTTTTGTTGTTTCTTTTTCTGTTCTTTTGTCATTGATAGTAACTAGATTCTATATAAAAGCTATACTGTCATAAGGCACATTATAAAATACTTCACATCAAAACTTCAATAATTCTTGCAAGTGCTGGACACCGCTCCCAGCCAGGATTTCTTGCAGTGTCCTTTTGGTAGGAGGCACGCTCCACGATGAGGTAGTCCTTATTTATAAAAGACCTATGTAAAACCAAGAGAAGGCACCTAAAGAGGTGCAAACTATTTACAATGACAGTTCCGGATCACTCAGCGTACATGATCTCCACAGTTCAAGTATGAAAAACGCTGCCAATAAAACGGGGCAACAACTGGAAAAACAAAAGCATGATGAACAAACTAAACATAGAAAAACAGGCACAAAGGTGAAAATACCCTCCTGGGTAACAAAGTTAGTTTAGGCAAATATTATGGCTAGTTGTCCCCTCCTGGGGTTCTGGAAGCTGGTTGCTTGGGCTGCTTCCAGGGGAGATGCTCTGGGTGTCTTCCTCCTGTTGCTGGCGGTCTACAAATTGCAGGTATTCTTTTTCTCCTGGAGTGAGGTTGGCATCTACTGGTATAGATAGCACATCCACTGTGGCTGGTGATATTTCTGCTGCCTGTGACTCTGCAGAAGTTGCGGCTGGTGCCAAGGGATGTGGTTCCTCAATCTCAGATGGCACTACCATCTTGATTTTTGGCCTGACATCTGGTGGTGACGGTGTCTGTGGGCGCTTGTAGGGGTTAAGGCGGGGGTCCTGACTCTGTGGTAAAGGAAACCCATGATGCACAGTGACACCCATCAGCTGCTCAGACTCCTCTGCTGAGATCAGAAGATGTCGAATGGGACGCGCTTGCTCCAGCCTTACTCTTTTCAGGAGGGACTTCTTCCATTTCCCCATCGCAGTCAGCTTAGTGCTTTTGAATTGAGAACACAACTCTTCCATTTGTCCCATGCGGGGTACCGGCCCGTTGCACGCAGTGTACGGGAACTCAGGGGGCAACCCGATTGCAGGGGCGGCAGACGTACCTGATGCTTCCCAGTGGTGTCTTGGCTCCGATGCGGTACTGGACAGCAGCCGGTGGCAGTGGTGGTTGCTGGAGCTGCCTGGTCAGGGGCCGGAGACGGTGGTTGAGCAGATGGCGTCTCCGGCTCCACGGGGATCTCAGGTGGGACCTGCGCGGCCGCGCTAGGTCCAGGTTGGGGTTCAGCTTCCTCCACTTCAGGCCACAGGCCCTCAGATAACTCCAAAGAAACAGGCCTCACACAGCGGCGGTGACAGCGGGGCGGTGGTGATAGATGCTGCCAGTGGAATTGCAGCGGCCGCAGGCTCAACAGGGTTTGCCTGGGGGAGATCCGGTGCAGCAATGGCGGGTACCGGTGACTGGGGTACCGCGGGTGTAGGCCCCTCCGGGGCGGGCTTCCACTTCTTCCTCCAGAGCGCCTCCTGCTTCAACCGCAGTTCATGAGTCAGCCGGGCAATCTCATCCTCCAGTTGTTGACAGTCTAGATGGGAAGCCAGATCGGAGCCTTCAGCCATTGCGCCTGGGAGATTCAACTTAACCTCCCTTCGCTCTTCAGGCCTCCTCTCTCCTTCCATCATGGCGTTCTCTCCTTTCTTTTCCTGTCTGGCCTCTTTTCCCCCCACCGGCTCCCGCCCCTCCTTCTGAGGGCGGCGTCTTTTTCCTACTCCTCCATCCCATGCCAGTATACAAACCCCTCGGGGGGTGGGCCATGTTGCTGTCGCATAGAAGTTCAGGCAGGAGAGGCCCAGGACTGTTCGTGCTCTTTTCTTAGGACCACCCATGTTGTCACGCCCTTCCTCACCGCGCTGGCGGCCATTTTTAGCATTCATTTTACAGTCTATGAAATTGGGTCTTCTGCACATTTCCACAAACTTTTAAGTCGAATAAATCGTATGCACACAGAACCCGGTGGCACCGGGCTTCGTCATCCTGTTCGTGACGCCAAGTTGGGTCGCCCTCCCAGGGCTGTGGGGAACTCAGTACCGGGCCCGATGAGCTTCAATGGGAGATGTCACGGCAGCTGGGACCCAGCCCGTGGCCCTGGGCACCCATTGTAAAAGGAGTTGTTGCAGTGTGCTTATGGTGATGAAAGTTTATAAGTGATTCGTGACGCCACCTGTGTTGTTCGGCAATAGAGATGTAAGCCGACGCTGCAGACAGATTCTCTGGGACAGGTGGTGTGGTGCAGCAATGATGTTATAGCCCTCCACAGGCAGGGCTGTAGTCCCAGGGCAGAGTAGGTGAAGGGACACGTAGATGGTGTAGTATCAGGCGCAAGGGATGTAGCAGTGAACTAAACTCCACCCACCTCCCAGCACGTTTCGTGTTTCAAGCAGGGAGCCACCAAGGGGTTCTATGCTACACTCCAAGCAGGGAGCTGCCGAAGGTGCTTTGCTACACTACTTTGTGGTGTGGGGTGCAGGTGTTGGAGTGTGGTCAGGTGTCTCCACCTTACCTGTATGGTGGGATACCACACCTCAGGAAGAGGTGCAGTACCTCTGTCGCGACTGAACCCTCATGGGTGCTACAGAAGCCCAGAAGTCAGTGATGTTGAGACCCCCCCCCAGGCACCGCAACACCTTTGCCTGGGTCTTGCAGATTTTGGAAGAAACCCACGGGGATCCAACAAACGTGGGAGAGTTGAGGACCAGGTTGTTTAGTCGGATGCAGGGGGAGGGAGAGACCATCATCCAGTACATGAACGCTCTCCAGGAGCTATACACAGCCATAGAGCGGAAGGACGGGATAGGAGTAGGGCCCATCGACATTACCCTGCGTGACCTGTTAGTGACCGGACTCCGGGACCCATTAATCAAGCAGGCATTGCGGGAGCAGATCCGAGTGAACCCACGCATAGCCTTCTCTGAAGTGGGGAGTCAGGCCCGGGTGCGAGAGCAGGAGCAGGGGATGACGGTTCCCGTGGGGAAGGCCTGGAGCATGGAGGCTTCCATAAGCGTTGTCGGAGAGCCTCAGTGGATTGAGGAAATGAGACAAGAGTTGAAGAGTATCTGGGGTGAGCTGGCTGAAGTGAAGAAGAGAACAGAGCCCGCTCCCGGCCGGCCTGGCATCAATCACAGGCCTTGGGGGCCTCGCCATACTAGGGGTGGTCGGGCCTCACCGCCCCAGTGTTGTGAGTGTGGAGAACTGGGCCACTTCGCACGAGAGTGTCCGCGGCGTGGGAGATACCCACCCCTGCGGGCATTAAACTAGAGGGCTCCGAGCATGGGGGACGCCGCTTGGAGCCAGAAGCCACAACAAGGGGTGGTGGAAGTCCCGAAGATCTGGTCGTTAAGTGCCCAGTAGTGTGGGCCGAAGTCGAGGGTCATGCTGTACGGTGCCTAGTGGATACGGGGTCACAAGTAATGACCATGCCTGCAATGTACTTCCAGCAGCACTTCCCGGAAGCGGCAAGACCCCAGTGGGGGTCCATGATACGACTAGTAGCCGCAAACCAACTGCCGGAACCTGTTGCCGGAATTGTGTGGCTCCAGATGACGCTGTGTGGGAAATCTCTCGGCAGCCGGGGAGTGGTTCTAACCCAAGGAGAAACTAAAGGCCATCATCCAGTTATCTTGGGCATGAACATACTGCGGGAGTTCGGCAATCTACTTCTCAATGACCCCACGCTGGAGACCCTGAGCCAGTGGGGTTCTCGCACGGCCCAAGGGCAGGTCTTCCAACGGTTGGTGCGGGAGACGCGAGTGCTCCAGGAGTGCTAGGAGGGTGAGGCGCTGGGCAAGGTCATTGCGCCGGCGGCTCCCCCACTTGTGCTTCCCCCAGGGCAGACGGTAGTGGCTCTGCCGATCAGCGCCCCGATGCCACTGGAGGGCGTGGAGGTGCAGGTGGAACCATACTACTCGGAGCGCCTGCCCCCTGGGCATACTGGTAGCCCGCTCCTTGGCCACAGTGCAGGAGGGGACCGTCCTGGTGTGTTGTGTCAACCTGGAAGACCAAGATATCGCCTTGAAGCCCGGGCTGAAATGGACAAACTAGTGAGGCCCTTGGAAGAGATGCTGCCGGACCCCGCGGTCCAGTTGAAGGTGCAACCCGAAGATCCTTGGGCAGTAACGGTACAAATTCTACAGACTGCCATATCCTTGACCCAAGAGAAAGGTCGAGCCATCCTGGAGAGAATGCGGGCTGAACTCTCTGGCCTAGCGCCAGCCCAACTTCTCCAGGTAGAGACACTTCTCGGACAATATTACGGTGTCTTCGCCAGCCATGAGGATGACTTCGGGTGTACCATGGCCATCACGCACGGGATTCCCACGGCCGGAGCGGCCCCCATCCGGGAGCGATATCGGCAAATACCACCGCATCTATACCAGGAAGTGAAAACCCTATTAGCCCAAATGCTAAGGAAGGGGGTCATATGAGAAAGCTAGAGCCCCTGGGCGGCCCCCATTGTACTGGTTCGCAAAAAGGATGGCACTTTGTGGTTTTGTGTGGATTAATGAAAGTTGAACGCGTGCACCATCAAGGTGTGAGACTTTGCTAGTACTCCGGGAGTGGACCCGCTGGACCGTGGCAACGAACCTCCCACGGGCGAGCTGACCAGGTGGACCACCCCCTATACAGGGAGTGTTAGGGGCAGGCCCGCGGGTAACTATCACCACGGCAGCTGGTACCAAGGGAAGGAACCCAGGAAACCCGGCAGGATACAGGAGAGACTGGCGGACAGATCAGGAACAAGGGTGGGACGGCAGGAAGCAGACACGGACTGGAGAACACAGCTGAGAGACCAGGACAGGGCGGAACAGGACCTCGGGATTCCGGATCCTAAGAGAGAGAACAGCGGAGAGGAAATATTAGCTGAGGACAGGCTGGGAGAAGGGGTGCGCACAGAGACAAAGGGGGCCAGGATCACTAGCAGGGCTCAAGCGATCATCAGGCACCGTCAGGAGGAAGAGGTGGCCTGATATAGGGAGTCTAGTCAGGGACTTCCGGGTCACGACCCCTGCTGGCACAGGGTGAGGAGAGCGCATGCCCTCAGGGGGAATGGAGGGTGCACGCGCTCCTGACTTCAGTGTGGCGCATAGGAGACCGGGCAGGAGCGAGTGCAGGGTAAGAGTGATAGGGACGGGGGAGCCGCGGTGAGGGCCGAGGCAGGCGAGACCGTGGCGTGGAAGCCGCCAGAGGCCGGGACGGCAGCAGCAGCGGAGCAGGAACCAGTGGGGACCGCGGCGGGGACTGCGGCCGCAGCGTGACACAAGGAATCGTATCCGCTACCCCGCATAGAAGAGTTTCTGTCCGCCTTGGGGAACGCGACGTACTTTTCAACTCTGGACCTGGCCAGTGGGAACTGGCAGGTGCCGATGTCGGAGGAAGACAGAGCGAAGACAGCATTTATCCTTCCCATGGGACTGTTTGAGTTTAATCGGATGCCGTTTGGGCTGGCCAACGCCCCAGGAACCTTCCAGTGGTTGATGGAGCGGTGTTTGGGAGACCTCAACTTTGATGCCACGTTGATATACTTGGACGATATTATCATCTATTACGCCACGTTTGAGGACCACCTGCGGCGGTTGGGGCAGGTGCTCGGCCGGATGCAGAAGTACGGATTGAAGGTAAAGCCCCAGAAATGCCACCTGTTCCGCACCCAAATCGAATATCTGGGGCATACCGTCTCGGCAGAAGGGGTCAGACCGTCCCTGGAAAAGGTTGCTGCCATTCAGGGGTGGCCTACCCCCGAGACGGTGAAAGACGTGCGGGCCTTCCTGGGGTTGGCCGGATACTACCGTCGGTTTGTAAAGAATTTTGCACGCCGAGCCCGAGCCCTGCAGGACCTGCTGAGGGGGACTCCAGCCGGGGCGAAAGGACGGAAGATCCAGTGGCAGCAACCACAGGAGGATGCGTTTCAAGATCTCAAAGCCGCACTCTCGAACGCCCCGATATTGGCATATGCGGACTTCTCGCAACTGTTCATCCTGCATACCGACGGGAGCCTCCAGGGACTAGGAGCTGTGTTGTCACAGGTGCAGGACGGCCGAGAGAAAGTGATCGCCTACGGCAGCCGGTCGCTGCACGACTCCGAACGCAACCCGGACAATTACAGCTCCTTTAAAACCTTCCTCTAGTGTTAGGGTTGTGACTGACCCGTTTTAGGTTTTAAATGCATACAAATTCTACATACATTTGTTTATTGCATCAAGACTTTTTGACTTTTTCAGGAACTTATTTTTAAACAAAATACAATAAAATAAAACTATTTTACTAAATTGTAAAATGCTCTTATTAAAATTATAACATTTGTGTTGTTGGGGTCAATTTCGACCCAGGTCTACTATAAGAGTAAAAAAACAATAATAATTCCCAAAACTGAACTCATAAACACAATATAAACCAACAGCCCACAGCCAGCTCTACCTCCAACAACTTGAGTTAGGGACATGTCCAGACATGTATGGCCAAATCAGCTTAGAGTTGGTACTTTGCCGAGTATACATCTCCAGTTTACACATGCAACAATGAGGAGAAGATTTGATGTAAGCCAAATTCTGGGTTATATCTTAGATGATAATGAATCAGAGGACACACAGCAGCAAACTGATACAGATGAACAGGTTTCTGAGGAGGAAGATGATGTGGAGTATCAACCGGAAGACACAGACAGTTCTGATCAGTCTGATGAGGAGGTCACTGGTGCTGAAGCTGCTCCCGCTGAAAGATTCAAATCCAAAAGTGGCAAGATCAGTTGGAGCTCAGTACCTCCAGATGTACATGGCAAGGCAGATGCTGCAAATGTCATAAAAATGACCCCTGGGATCACAAGGATTGCTGTGACAAGAGTAAGTGACATCAAGACATGTTTTGATCTGTTTATGCCATTGTCAATAAAAAAAGTCATTATTGCTATGACAAACCTTGAAGGAAAAAAGTCCACGGTAACATGTAGAATGACCTTCATGATGATGTCCTGGATGCCTAAATTGGTGTTCTTCTCCTTGCTGGAGTGTACAAATCCTGCAATGAGGCCACTGATAGTCTCTGGGACGCATCGACAGGCAGGAATATTTTCCGGGCAACAATGTCACTTCAAAAGTTTCAAATGATATCAAGAGTCCTCAGATTTGACAACAGAGACACCAGAACAAAATCTGACAAACTTGCTCCCATCAGGGATGTTTGGGAGAAATGGGTGCAGCTCCTTCCACTGATGTTCAACCCAGGGCCAGAGGTGACAGTAGACGAACGTTTTCTCCCTTTCCGCGGAAAATGCCCTTTTCGGCAATACATGCCAAGTAAGCCAGGCAAATACGGCATAAAAATCTGGGCAGCCTGTGATGCAAAAAATAGCTATGCATGGAATCTACAGATTTACACAGGCAAGTCTGCAAGCGGCATTCCTTAAAAAAAACAAGGAAAACGTGTAGTCCTCGATATGACTACTGGACTGCGGGGTCACAACATTACTTGTGACAATTTTTTTACCAGCTGTGACCTTGGACAAGAACTTCTCAGGAGGAAAATCACCATGGTGGGCACAGTGAAAAAAAACAAACCTGAGCTGCCCCCTGAATTGTTGCAGATGAAGGACAGGGCTCCACTTTCCTCAAAGTTTGTTTTTACAGACACCACCACTGCTGTTTCATACTGCCCCAAAAAACGACGGAATGTGGTACTGATGTCCACACTTCACAAAGATGCAGCTGTGTTATCAGGAAGTGACAAAAAGCCCAGAATCATCCTGGACTATAACAAAAACAAAGGAGGAGTGGACAACCTGGACAAGCTGACTGCCACCTACACTTGCCAGCAAATGACTAGGAGATGGCCAATGGTTGTATTTTACAACATCCTTGATGCGTCAGCATGCAATTCATTTGTGTTGTGGACCCACATTCACCAAGGATGGAATTCAAAGAAAAAAAACAAGCGGAGGATATTTCTTGAGGAACTATGAAGATCCCTTATCAAGGCGCAAATTGACCAAAGGGAACGAGTGCCCCAAGACCCAGTCGCTGCAGCCTTGGTCCGACAACTCCAGAGCTCAACAAGTGCTTCGTCCACACCCACAGCAACACAAAGAGCATCATCACCAGCATCCTCCTCAACCAGGCCTGCCTCAACATCAACCACAACAGCCACAACCCCAGTGAGACCACCTGATTCTAAAAGAAAGAGGTGTCAGGTCTGCCCTAGCAATAAGGACAGAAAGACAAACACATCGTGCTTCGCCTGCAAAAAAATACCTCTGCAAAGAACACACAAAAGTGTCACTTTTTGCCACACATGCATCTAAATACTAATGCATCTTAAAACTAGTACTTGATTTCTGTTGATTTGATTTGCTTGATTGATTGTTGTTTGTTTGTTTGACCTAGAAAAGCTACTTTTTATTTTTATTGCTATTAATGTTAATATAATTTTCATCTTTTGTTTGTATTAAAGTTCTATAAAAAAAAAATCAGTTTTTTTGCCTTTTTCATAAAGTAGTTAGATATGGGTCAAAATTGACCCGTAACACCATAGATGTTACTAGAGTTAATAATATAAAATATATTTATGTATATTTTTTTTACATTTAAGAAATGTGTTCTAAAACCCTTCAGTAATAGTCAGGTAATATAACAAACTTTTTTAAGTTTATATTATTCTCTTGAGGTTCATTTGACAATATTTTTATATTGAAAATGAAGGGTATTCTCTCAATTGAAAGGCCCAGGGGGCCACAACAAAAATATTAAAATCAATCCTTCCATGGATGAGAAACCCTAACAAGGTAACTAAGAGGAAAGAAACAAATTGGATCATAAATAACTGTTTTTAGGGTATCCTAGGGGTGATTTAAGACACGGGTCAAAACCGACCCGTTAACATAAGAAAGAGTAACAGAAAGATAACACTAGAGCTCCTTGCGGTAGTGTGGGCAATGACGGCGCGGTTCGCAGAGTACCTGGCGGGCTCCGAGGTGATTGTGCGGACTGACAACAACCCACTAGCCCATTTGGAGAATGCCAAACTGGGGGCCCTGGAGCAGCGGTGGGTGGCTCGGATGGCCAAGTTCAACTACAGGATCATCTACAAAAGGGGGGCTGAAAACGTGCACGCTGACGCACTCTCCAGAATCCGACACACCGCCCCAGGGAAGAATCGAGACGACGAATTAGAAGGAGAAGAGACGCCGTTTGCCCTCATCACCGCCGCGCTTACAGCCAATGCACAAGAAGCGCCTCATTCGGAACCCTTAGGGGGAATGCTGGAACAGCCATGCGACCAGTGGGTCCAACAGCAACAGGAAGATGGAGAGATTGGACTCCTACGTCGATGGGTGGCCACCGGCAAACTGCCCACTAGCTCACAGCGACAGACTATGACCCAGGATATGTTGCTGATGTTGCGTCAGTGGGAAAAGCTAGTCATCAAAAAGGGACTTTTATATCGGAAAGCCGTGTCATGAACCACGTCTGCTACACTATGGCAGGTGATCATGCCCGGAGCCCACCTCAGCCAACTGGCACGGGAAGCCCACAAAAAGGGGGCTCACTTTGGTGCTCAAAAGACTTGGCAATGGTTGCAGCAGATAGTGTACCATCCACGCTTGCACACCGTTGTAGAAGAAGTTTGCCGAACCTGCCGCCCGTGCGAGCTCGCCAAACCTCCCACGCAACGAGCCCCAATGCAGACAATTGTAACATCGGCTCCCCTTGAGCTCCTCATGGTGGACTAGCTGACCATAGCTCCGGCCTACCAGGGGTACGAACATTGCCTCGTTATGGTGGATCATTTCACCAAGTTCGCCGTGGTCACCCCCACCCGAGACCAAACAGCGGAGTCGGTCGCCTATGCAATTTGTAAAAACTTTATCCAAGTATACGGCTGCCCGCAACGAATACACTCGGACCAAGGAGCATGCTTCCTAGGAAGAGTCATGGAAGAACTACATCATCTCTACGGTATCGATAAGTCTCGGACTACACCATACCACCCGCAGGGAATCAGAGCCTGTGAGCGATTCAATCGGACACTGATCCAAATGCTGCGTACCCTGGAGAGCGACCGAAAGGCCCGCTAGCCTGAATATGTCCCTGAGCTTGTGTGGGTATATAATAACTGGGTGCACTGAGTGACTGGTTACACCCCCTACTCATTGCTGTTCGGATGGGAAGGTAAAGGAATCACGGAAGTGTAGTTAAACCCGGAGGAACCCCAGCCCTGGACCGGAGTGTCCTCGTGGGTCCGAAATCACCGGCACCGGCTGCAGACCCTCCACCGAATTGTCCATACAAAGCTCCAGGATATAGAACACCCGGGGGGAGCACTGCCCCCACCGATTGACTTCCAAACTGGGGATCAGGTGCTCGTGCTAGATCAACGCCCCCAAAACAAGTTAGAACAACGGTGGGAGGAGAACCCGTACCAAGTGTTGCGCCGAGTAAGCCCCGACGGGCCTGTGTATGAAATACGGCCTTGTGCGTCCACTGACCCCTACGACCCGAACCGGTCCCGCAGGTCCCTGACCCCCTGCCCACGGTCTGGGTCCTGGACGATGAAGAGGACCCCCCAACTGCGTCCACGGGTCACTCAAGTAGTAACACCACAGTAGACCCGGGCATCCCACCAAATCGACTATCCTACCACCATCCACCACCCCAGAAGACTCCATCAGACCCGAGCTTCGACGCTCCGAGCGATCAACAGCTGGCAAACCCCCTAAACGTTACGAACAGGACCAGTTCGTATGGCAACAAGGACTGCCGTCTCGAGAGGCTAACCCGAGTCTACTAAAACCCTCGCCCGAGGACTGGCGAGCATACAGGACGGGGGAGTGTGGGAAGAAGGGCCCCCGCCGCGTGTCCAGGCCGGAACCAAGGGGACTGTCACCTAGGTTCCGGGGAAACTGTTCCCGGGGGACAGTGTTCAGGGACGGACCGTTGAGATGGACAGATGGGCTGGGGGAGGAGCCAGTATAAAAGGGGCGGGGAACGCTAGTCACCGTGAGTCAGCAGACTGGGACAGAAGCAGCAGGAGACCGTGGGAGCGACTGAGAACCGGAGCAACTGAGAACCAGAGCGACTTATCAGAGCCAGGAGAGACGTTCCTCGGGGACATCAGAGGGATGGCGCCGAGACGACCGTCCGAGAGCCGCTGCCCCGCTTCTGCCCGCGGCCGCTGCCGCCTCACCTCAGCGCTGCAGCTTGTCCCCCGCCACCCGCGGCTGCCCTGCTCCTTCCCGTGGCCACGTCAAGTCCAGTGCCGCCGACGGCCACCACTGTCCCGCTTCGGTCCGCTGCAAGGGCGGGGCCGTTGCTCGCCGGGAATTCCCCGTCGCAGCTGGCAGCTGCGCAGGTGGCCACCCCTCGCCACCCCACATCGCTGCCGCTTGCCCCAGTCCGGGGGCTGCGGCCCATCCGTCCAAGGACTCCTCCGGGGCCTGTGGTGCTCCAGTGTCATCGGAGCGCCGGAGCGCTCAAAGACTTCGTCAACGCTTCAGCAACTGGGCCCAGTGACTGCTACGCCGAAAGACCACCATCCCGAACGGCGAGGGGCATCTGGATGGCTAAGTTGACTATATAATTAAGGACCCGTAGTCAGCCATACCGTGGCCCTATAGTGACCAGCTCTTGCCGGACGTAGTCGTGTTCTACCCCGTTTGTGTTTGCTTGTATAGAGCCCCTGCGAGGGCAATTCGTGTTACCCCTTTGGTTGGTTAGGCTACAACTGAGGACAGTTACCTCTAGGCCTATAAACATTAATACTAAAATCACTAAACCGTCTCGCGCCTTGTCACTGCATCCTGGGTACCTGCGAGTACCACATTATCAATTCACGTTCTGTGTGCAAAGCTCTGTTTATACAGCGATAGAGAAGGCAAAGCCAATAATAAATCATCTCTGCCTTTTCTATGAGGAGTCTGGCTGTGTCTGACAGCTGACCCGTTTCCCACAGTTGTACGATGTGCTCCAATATGCAGTGACGTTTTAGATCATCGCTGCAGAGTAGAATGCAGATCGCCCGGATACTTATCGTTTATGAGTAGCCTGGAAGCTGGAAGTTGAAAATAATCATGTGACTTTCTGCTAAAGCAAGACGCAAAAAAGGCAACACAAGAAAAAATGTAAAGTAGATGTGGAAATACCCACAAATGATGAACTGGGGCCATTGTGTGTACCCAAGGGCATAACATACATGTGAGAGGAGGGCGCCCTGACACCAGTGCCTTTTTTGACCTGGATGTACATTCTCTGCACCACAATACATGCCACTGGTCAATCATCGGTGTGCCCGTCATGGGTGAGACACAGCAATGTCAGCATAAGCTGCCTGTGCAGGCATGCCGAAGTCAGCTGTTGGCTCCTGCACCAGCTATAGAAGAGGACGGCACATGTCATGGCAGTGGAGGAAGGTAAGAATAATCAATGTTTTGCTTTAAAACTTGCTGAAGAAGGAGGAACATTATTGTTGGAAGGGGCTCAGGATGGGGACATTATACCAGGAAGGGGCTCAGGATGGCAGACATTGTTATAAGATGAGGGCATTATTCCAAGAAGGGACCCAGGATGGGGACATTATACCAGGACGGGGCTCAGGATGGGGGACATTGTTATAAGATGAGGGCATTATTCCAAGAAGGATGGGGACATTAAACCAAGACGGGGCTCAGGATGGCGGACATTGCTATAAGATGAGGGCATTATTCCAAGAAGGGACCCAGGATGGGGGACATTATACCAGGATGGGTTGAGGATGGGGGACATTATACAAGGAAGGGTCCCAGGATGGGGGACATTATACCAGAAAGGAGCCCAGGATGGGGGACATTATACCAGGAATGGGCTCAGGATGGGGGACATTATACCAGGACGGGGCCCAGGATGGGGGACATTATACCAGGACGGGGCCCAGGATGGGGGACATTATACCAGGACGGGGCCCAGGATGGGTGACATTATACCAGGACGGGGCCCAGGATGGGGGATATTATACCAGGATGGGGCTCAGGATGGGGGACATTGTTATAAGATGGGGGTATTATTTCAAGAAGGAGTCCAGGATGGGAGACATTCATTCAGGAAGTGGCCAAGAGGCGGACATTATAATTGGAAGGGGTCAGGATGGGGGGGACATTGATATATGGGGGGAGGGTGAATACGCATGATTTTATAGATTCTAGAATGCTACAAGGGCCCAAATGACAAACGACTGACTGACACTTCCAAGCTAGTGTGCAAAGGTAGATACTAGTAGCAGCCATCTTAACCCCTTAATGTCCAATGACGGACACAGTCCGTCATCAGACATTTCCCCTGCTTTGATGAGGGCTCCGGCGCTGAGCCCGCATCAAAGCCGGGACATGTCAGCTGTTATGAACAGCTGACATGTGCCCGCAATAGGCGCGAGCGGAATCGCCGTCTGCCCGCGCCTATTAACTAGTTAACCCCTTACCTACAATTGACGTAATATTCCGTCCATGTGACCATGGACCTAATTACCATGGACGGAATATTACGTCATCGCGATCAGCGGCGCCCACGTGGTGAGCGCCGCTGATCGCGGCCGAGTGTCAGCTAATTATCATAGCTGACACCCGGCACAATGTGTCAGGGGCGGTCACGGACCGCCCCCGACACGTTAACCTCTTGCACACCGCGATCAAACGCGATCGCGGTGTACCGGGGGTTAAAGGGAAGCATCGGCAGGGAGGGGGCTCCCTCCGTGCTTCCCTGAGCCCCCCACGGCAGCGCAATGTGCAGCGCTGCTGCGGGGGGCTCTTTCCCTACAGGCCCCCGGATCCAAGATGGCGACAGGGGCCTGCAGGGAGCTGACTTCCTCACTGCCTGCAAAGCGCAGGCATGAGGAAGTCTGCAGCAGTGCCTGTGACAGATCGCTGATCTGTCACAGTGATCTGTGATGTGACAGATCAGCGATCTGTCACAGGACAGTGATGTCCCACCTGGGACAAGGTAATAAAGTAAAAAAAAAAAAAAAAAAAGTGTTAAAAATAATTAAAAAAAATCGCTAAATAAATCAGTAAAAAAAAAAAAATATTCCCCAATAAATCCATTTTTTCAAAATAAAAAAAAACAAAAACAATAAAAGTACACATATTTGGTATCACCGCGTCCGTAATGACCTGCCCTATAAAACTGTCCCATTAGTTAACCCCTTTAGCGAACCCCTTAAAAAATAAAAATAAAAAACGAAGCAAAAAATAATGATTTATTATCATACCACTGAACAAAAAGTGCAATAACGCGCGATCAAAAAGACGCATATAAATATGCATGGTACCGCTGAAAACGTCATCTTGTCCCGCAAAAAACGATCCACCATACAGCATCATCCGCAAAAAAATAAAAAAGTTATAGCTCGCAGAATAAAGAGATACAAAAATAATTATTTTTTATATAAAATAGTTTTCATTGCAAAAAACCGACAAAACATAAAAAAAGACCTAAATGAGGTATTGCTGTAACCGTACTGACCCGAAGAATAAAACCGCTTTATCAATTTTACCGCACGCGGAACGGTGTAAACGCACCCCCCCAAAAGAAATTCATGAAACGCTGGTTTTTGTTCATTCTGCGTCCCAAAAATCGGAATAAAAAGCGATCAAAAAATGTCACGTGCCCGAAAATGGTACCAATAAAAACGTCAACTCGTCCCGCAAAAAATAAGACCTCACATGACTCGGTGGGTCAAAATACGGAAAAATTATAGCTCACAATATGTGGTGATGCAAAAACTATTTTTACAATAAAAAGCGTCTTTTAGCGTGCCACAGCCGCCAAACATAAAAACCGCCATAAATCGTAAATCAAACCCCCCATTATCACCCCCTTAGTTAGGGAAAAATAATAAAACTAAAAGAAAATGTATTTATTTCCATTTTCCCGCTAGGGTTAGGGTTAGGGTAGGGTTAGGGCTAGGGTTAGGGTTAGGGCTAGGGTTAGGGCTAGGGTTAGGGTTAGGGTTAGGGCTAGGGTTAGGGCTAGGGTTAGGGCTAGGGTTAGGGCTAGGGCTCAGATTAGGGTTAGGGGTGTGTTGAGGTTCGGGTTGGAGTTATAATTGGGGGTTTCCACTGTTTGGGCACATCAGGTGCTCTCCAAAGGCAACATGGCGTCTGATCTCAATTCCAGCCAATTCTGCGTTGAAAAAGTCAAATGGTGCTCCTTCCCTTCCAAGCTCTGCCATGTGCCCAAACAGTGTTTTACCCCCACATGTAGGGTATCAGCCTACTCAGGACAAATTACAAAACAACTTTTGGGGTCCAATTTCTCCTGTTACCCTTAGGAAAATAAAAAATTGGGGGCAAAAATATAATTTTGCGGAAAAAAATGTTTTTTTTATTTTCACGCCCAGGCGTTATAAACTTCTGTGAAGCACTTGGGGGTTCAAAGTGCTCTCCACACATCTAGATAAGCTCCGTGGGGGGTCTAGTTTCCAAAATGGGGTCACTTGTGGGGAGTTTCAATAGTTTAGGTACATTAGGGGCTCTCCAAACGCATATGACACCCGCATACCAATCCATCAAAGTCTGCATTCCAAAACGTCACTACTTCCTTTCCGAGCCCCGACGTGTGCCCATACAGTAGTTTTCTCCCACATATGAGGTATCAGCATACTCAGGACAAATTGGACAACAACTTTTGGGGTCCAATTTCTCCTGTTACCCTTGGGAAAATAAAAAAAATGGGGACTAAAAGATGATGTTTGTTGAAAAAATACGATATTTTTATTTTCACGCCCGGTCGTTATAAACTTCTGTGAAGCACTGGGGGGTTCAAAGTGCTCACCACACATCTAGATAAGTTCATTAGGGGGTCTAGTTTCCAAAATGGGGTCACTTGTGGGGGGTTTCCACTGTTTAGGTACATCAGGGGCTCTCCAAACGCAACATGACACCCGCAGACCATTCCATCAAAGTCTGCATTCCAAAACGTCACTACTTCCCTTCCAAGCCCCGACGTGTGCCCATACAGTAGTTTTCTCCCACATATGAGGTATCAGCGTACTCAGGACAAATTGGACAACAACTTTTGGGGTCCAATTTCTCCTGTTACCCTTGGGAAAATAAAAAAATGGGGACTAAAAGATGATGTTTGTTGAAAAACTACGATATTTTTATTTTCACGCCCGGTCGTTATAAACTTCTGTGAAGCACTGGGGGGTTCAAAGTGCTCACCACACATCTAGATAAGTTCATTAGGGGGTCTAGTTTCCAAAATGGGGTCACTTGTGGGGGGTTTCCACTATTTAGGTACATCAGGGGCTCTCCAAACGCAACATGACACCCGCAGACCATTCCATCAAAGTCTGCATTCCAAAACGTCACTACTTCCCTTCCGAGCCCCAACGTGTGCCCATACAGTAGTTTTCTCCCACATATGAGGTATCAGCGTACTCAGGACAAATTGGACAACAACTTTTGGGGTCCAATTTCTCCTGTTACCCTTGGGAAAATAAAAAAATGGGGACTAAAAGATCATGTTTGTGGAAAAAATACGATTTTTTTATTTTCACGCCCGGACGTTATAAACTTCAGTGAAGCACTGGGGGGTTCAAAGTGCTCACCACACATCTAGATAAGTTCCTTGGGGGGTCTAGTTTCCAAAATGGTGTCATTTGTGGGGGGTTTCTACTGTTTTGGTACATCAGGGGCTTTCCTAACGCGACATGGTGTCCGATCTCAATTCCAGCCAAAAACGTCAAATGGCGCTGCTTCCCTTCCGAGCTCTGCCATACGCCCAAATAGTGGTTTACCCCCACATGTGGGGTATCAGCGTACTCAGGATAAATTGCACAATATCTTTAAGGGTCCTGTTACTTTTGGAAAAATAAGAATTGAGGGTGAAAAGATCATTTTTGTGGAAAAAATATGATTTTTTAATTGTACTGCTGTATGTTATAAACTTCTGTGAAGCCCTTGGGGGTTCAAAGTTCTCACCACACATCTAGATAAGTTCCTTGGGGGGTCTAGATTCCAAAATGGTGTCATTTGTGGGGGGGGTTTCCACTGTTTTGGTACATCAGGGGTTTTCCAATCGCGACATGGTGTCCGATCTCAATTCTAGCCAAAAACGTCAAATGGCGCAGCTTCCCTTCCGAGCTCTGCTATGCGCCCAAATAGTCATTTACACCCACATATGGGGTATCAGCGTACTCAGGACAAATTGCACAATAACTTTTAGGGTCCTGTTACCCTTGGAAAAATAAAAATTGGGGGTGAAAAGATCATTTTTGTGGAAAAAATATGATTTTTTAATTGTACCGCTGTACGTTATAAACTTCTGTGAAGCCCTTGTGGGTTCAAAGTTCTCACCACATATCTAGATAAGTTCCTTGGGGGGGTCTAGTTTCCAAAATGGGGTCACTTGGGGGGGTTTCCACTGTTTAGGTACATCAGGGGCTCGCCAAACGTGACATGGCGTCCGATCTGAATTCCAGCCAATTTTGCATTGAAAAAGTCAAACGGCGCTCCTTCCATTCTGAGCTCTGCCATGCGCCGAAACAGTGGTTCCCCCCCACATATCAGGTATCAGCGTACTCAGGACAAATTGCACAATAAGTCTTGCAGTCCAATTTCTCCTGTTACCCTTGGTAAAATAAAGAAAATTGAACCTGAAGTATTTTTTTTGTGAAAAAAAGTTAAATGTTCATTTTTTTTTTAATATTCAAAAAATTCCTGTGACGCACCTAAAGGGTTAATAAACTTCTTGAATGTGGTTTTAAGCACCTTAAGGGGTGCAGTTTTTAGAATGGTGTCACTTTTGGGTATTTTCTATCATATAGACCCCTCAAAGTGGCTTCAAATGTGAATTGGTCCCTAAAAATAAAATGGTGTTGCAAAAATGAGAAATCGCTGGTCAATTTTTAACCCTTATAACTTCCTAACAAAAAAAAATTTTGGTTCCAAAACTGTGCTGATGTAAAGTAAACATGTGGGAAATGTTATGTATTAAGTTTTTTGTGTGCCGTATCGCTGTGATTTAAGGGCATAAAAATTCAAAGTTGGAAAATTGCGAAATTTTCAAAATTTTCGCCAAATTTCCATTTTTTTCACAAATAAACGCAAGTTATTTGAATGCAATTTTACCACTAACATGAAGTACAATATGTCACGAGAAAACAATGTCAGAATCACCGGGATCCATAGAAGCGTTCCAGAGTTATGACCTCATAAAGGTACAGTGGTCAGAATTGTAAAAATTGGCCCGGTAGTTAACGTGCAAACCACCCTTGGTAGTAAAGGGGTTAAATGCCGCTGTCAAAGCTGACAGCGGGCATTTAAATAGAATTTCCGGCCGCTGGGCCGGAAATAACCTCATCGCCGACCCCCATCACGTGATCGGGGGTCGGCGTCATATTGCCTGGACAACCAGAGGTCTCTATGAGACCTCTATGGTTGTTCCAGGCATAAGGCTTTCAGAGCCACCCGGTGGTCGGCGCTGAAAGCACAGCAGTAAATCTGCTACATATGGGCGATCTGCTCATCGCCCATATGTAGCAGAGGCAATCGGGTTGCCCATGCTTCTAGCCTCCTATGGAGGCTATTGAAGCATGCCAAAAGTAAAAAAAAAAAATGTTTAAAAATAAAAAAAAATTAAAAAAACCTAAAAGTTCAAATCACCCCCCTTTCGCCCCAATCAAAATAAAACAGTAAAAAAACAATCCCACATACACATATTAGGTATCGCCGCGTTCAGAATCGCCCGATCTATCAATAAAAAAAAGCATTAACCCGATCGCTAAACGGCGTAGCGAGAAAAAAATTCAAAACGCCAGAATTACGTTTTTTTGGTCACCAAGACATTGCATTAAAATGCAATAACGGGCGATCAAAAGAACGTATCTGCACAAAAGTGGTGTCATTAAAAACGTCAGTCCGGCACGGAAAAAATAAGCCCTCACCAGACCCCCAGATCATGAAAAATGGAGACGCTACGGGTCTCGGAAAATTGCGCAAATTTTTTTTTTTTTTTAGCAAACTTTGGAATTTTTTTTCACCACTTAGGTAAAAGAGGACATAGACACGTTTGGTGTCTATGAACTCGTAATGACCTGGAGAATCATAATGGCAGGTCAGATTAGGCCTCTTTCACACATCAGGTTTTCGGCTTCAGGCGCGATCCGGCGCTTTTGACTAAAACCGGATCCGTCGAAATGCAATGCCGGATCCGGTTTCCCCCCCATTGACTTGCATTAGAGCCGGATCGAGCCAGATGGCCATGCGTTTCATCCGATTTTCGCCGGATCCGGCAATGTGACGCGATCCGGCGTCTGGAAAAAACGGAGACTGTAACGTTTTTTGTATCCGTCGAAAAAGCTGGACACGCCGCATCCGGCGTGTCCGGCTTTTTCATACAATGAAAGCCTATGAGCGCCGCAATGCGCCGGATCCGGCGGCCGGATCCGGTTTCTTTGGTCTGAGCATGCTCAGTAGCTCTGCCCACAGGACATATATAAAAGCAAGACAATGGGACCCTCAGCCACACCCAACATGCCACCCAAGCCAAGAACCAGGAGCAGGAGAAGGCAGCAGACATCTGCAGCAGCAGCACCATCAGCACCACCCCAAATGGAGCAGCATGCTGAACAACGGGAGGGGAGTCCAGCAGCAGATGAGAGACGGTAATTATCAAATCCCCCATTCCTCCAAACTAGGGCTATGGAATATCAAGATATTCATTGGCCCTTTGTTTCTCTTTATTCAACAGCCGCCCAATAGATGCAGCAGCAGCAGCAGCAGCAATGGCAGCAGCAGAAACACCACCCACAGCCATGGAGTCTGGCCATGAGGAAGACAGCACATCTTCTGGGAGCCCTCCCTCGCATCGTCAGCGTTTGACGGTAAGTTTTTATTTCCAAAATCCATCATCTCTGTAATATATGTCTATTCATTGCCTTTTATTTCAAAACAGGAATCACAAGATGAAGAGGAGCTCCCAGAAGAAGAAGGAAGGGGTGGACAGACACCTGGAGTGGGCTCACAATTGGTAAGTTTTTTGCATCAAACGCAGAAACACAACATCACACTACACACAACACATAGAAAACAATGTTCTGCAGACCACACACAGCAAACAAATGCCTACATCCAAAGACATAACATTTTTTGTTTTCGTCTCTAGTCTTCCCAATCTGGTGCTCGGCCAAGAGGTCCTCGCAGTGCCTCCCAGGGTCGTCGGCGACAGCAACGCGGCGGTCACCAGCGTGTAAGTATAAATATTTTTGCTTTGTTTTTTTTGCACTTTTTATTTCATTTCTTTTGTGGAGGCTAATTATGTTATTTTTGTCTTTTTCTTTAACAGCCTTCACAGCGTGCTCCCGACTCTGACGGTGAGGATGGAGGGATTGATGTGGACCGCCTCATCGATCTCGTCAGAGAAAGGGAGCCGCTCTGGAATATGGCTGACCGACGCGACGCTGACCTGATCGTTACCCGACGACTCTGGGAGGAAATCTGTTCGCTCCTTGTGGACCGCTGGGAGGACCTCGAAGCTCGGGCCCAGATTAAAGAGCGTAAGTATATACAGTACCGGTTGCTTGATTTAAACCAGTGTTTCCCGAACTCCAGTCCTCGTGGTCCCCACGGATCATGTGTTCAGGATTTCTATTTACTTTGGAAATCCTGAAAACATGACCCCTGGGGACCATGAGGACTGGAGTTTGGGAAACACTGATGTTGTATACTAACCACTTTGTCCTTTCTCGTTTCAGGGGAGAGAATTGTGAAGCGGTGGCGGTCTGTGAGGGATCGTTTCAAGAAGGAGTTCAATAAAGAGATGCGGGCCCCGAGTGGATCTGGAGGACGCAGGAGCAAGTACAAGTACGCACGAGCCCTGTCGTTCCTCCGGGAGACAATGCTCACCAGAAGGTAAATATTACACACCACATGTGACAAAAAAATGTTTAGATGTAACTTTTTTTTTTCAGCCAGGGCCATACCATGTCACTATTTTAATTGTTTTTTTTTCTCTTTATTCCACAGCACGGTGAGCAGCACTCGGGAGCCTGCACGATTGGACCCTTCTGAGGCGATCCCTGAGGAGATCGGCACCGAGGGACACTTCGACCGCCCCGGTACATCTGCACCTTCCCAGCCTTCCCACACATTCGACCCATCTGTCCCATCCACCAGCACAGGAGCATCGTGGCCGCCTACATTACATGAAGCTGCTGGTGAGGAGATCGCTTTCCCTTTACCCCACCCTTCTGCCCCAGCCACCTCTAGTACACCTGCGGGTACTGGGCGGCAGCGGCAGAGGGGTCAGGAAAAGACTTATGCGCCAGAGTTCTTGCATCTGAATGCATCTTTCCAGAACTGTCTAAAAGTCTTGTCAGAGCAAATCTCTGCAGGCTATCAGCAGATCAACTCCAGCATTCTGGAGGTGAAGACACTTCTGCAAACCATGCATTCAGAAGCAAGATCTTCGCCAAACCACACCTTTTTCAGGTCTGTTGTGGAGCGCATGGCAACACTATCTCCTACCCAGCAGATGCACGTAATGCATTCGTGCCACGGTGCTCTCCAGCAGGTTACCTCCCAACCTCCACCTCCCACCACTGTAGTTCCTCCACCTGCACCCCCTCCAGCCACTTTCCATCCTCCCCCTCCTATTACATCTACACCCCCTCCAGCCACTTTCCATCCTCCCCCTCCTATTACATCTACACCCCCTCCAGCCACTTTCCATCCTCCCCCTCCTATTACATACCATCCACCTCCCCAGCACCATCCACCTCCCCAGCACCATCCACCTCCCCAGCACCAGCAACCTCCCCAGTACCAGCAACCTCCCCAGTACCAGCAACCTCCCCAGTACCAGCAACCTCCCCAGTACCAGCAACCTCCCCAGTACCTGCAAACTCCCCAGTACCAGCAACCTCCCCAGTACCAGACATCTCCCCACTTCCAGCAACCTGCCCCGTACCAGACATCTCCCCACTTCCAGCAACCTGCCCCGTACCAGACATCTCCCCACTTCCAGCAACCTGCCCCGTACCAGACATCTCCCCACTTCCAGCAACCTGCCCCGTACCAAACTCCTTCCCCATACAACTTGCCATCAACATCATCTGCTCCTACAGTCCCTGCCCAACCCTCCACTCCACCACCCACCACCTCTTCTGCTTCCCACATGTCCACCCATTCTGTAGTTTTTTCCACACCTTCACCTCTAACTGTTCCTTCCCCACCACGATCCCAGTCCTCTCTCCACACTCCCAGTGTCGAAGTGTCCCGCAGCCCCTCCAGCAGTATTTCCACCACACACTACACAGATTTATAATGTGTGTATTTAAATAAAAATGACCAGTTTTATGGTTTCAAAGCTTTATTAAACAAGTTTATTAAAATTTTAAAAAAGTTTACTAAAAAAAACATTTTTCAATAAAAGTTAAATTATTTTACACTGGTTGTCTGTCATTTCTTTCTGCGGCGAAAAAGGTTAAATACAGGGTATTTAAAAGGTGAAATGGTATTCAAAACTAGGTATATAACTGTGGGTAAATTTTAGCTTTTTGCCACAGTTGTGTTCCTGGTTGTGTTTGAAGCAAAGTATTTCACCTAAAAAGTTGTGTTTATTGTTGGTGATTTCATAACAATGTACACAACTTTTGTTAAAAGGTGAAATACTTTGCATAAAACACAACCAGGTACACACCTGTGGCCCAAAGCTAAAAATAGAGACCATGACAAGATAGCCAACTTTGGTTGGCAAAGGTATATACTGTTGGTACAGAAGGTACACAAGTTTGGTTGGGCACAAATCTTTCACACTCTGTCATCCTGCCAGTGTACTCTGCCTTGAGGTGACATAAAGTATAGTGCAAAATTGTCCCTCATTACTGAAACCGTCACAGAACTTCTAGTGGTAATGTCATGGTAATCTTGCAAGGTGGTTTCTTCAGAGGTGTCCTCAATGGAAATGGGTTCCTTGCAAATAACAAAATTGTGGAGTACCATGCAAGCTTTGATCACCTCGTCCACAGTTTCTGTCTTGAGGTTGATCGCAGTCAATAGGACCCGCCATTTGGCTGTCAGAATACCAAAGGTACATTCAACCATTCTTCTTGCTCTTGTGAGGCGGTAATTAAAAATGCATTTTGGTCTTGTCAATCCTCTGCTAGAGTACGGTTTCAAAAGGTGTTCTGACAGCTGGAAGGCTTCATCCCCTACACAGACAAATGGCATAGGTGGACCAGATGTTTGCGGCAGCGGTCTAGGTGGTGGGAACTGGAAGGTGTTTCCATACAGTCTACGCCCCATGGCAGACAGTTTGAAAACTTGAGAGTCATTGGAGCGGCCATAGGCCCCAATATCAACCGCAATAAATTTGTATTCCGCGTCAGCGATGGCCATGAGGACAATTGAAAAATATTTCTTGTAATTGAAATATTCCGATCCCGATCCGGCTGGCTTTACAATGCGGATATGTTTCCCGTCCACAGTGCCCAAGCAGTTGGGAAACTGACATATCTGTTGAAACTTGTCAGCAATTTCAATCCACCTCTCTGTTGTGGGCTCTGGTAAAAACTCTTCAGCTAAGGAGTCCCACAGTGCACGGCATGTGTACTTCACTATTCCAGATATGGTGGAAATCCCGAGTCTGTACTGGAAATGCAGTGACGAAAGGGATTCTCCAGTTGCAAGAAATCTGTGGGGAATTAAAAAACAATCAATTAGTTTTAAATCACAGCATTACATACCAAAACTGAGCTATAACACTTGGAGATACAAACTACCACCAACAAGATTGCAGTGAAAGTGTGCTCTGATGCGAGCACATCCAATAAATGTAGCTTACCTTAAAGTCACCATCAGACGCTCTGCGGGTGAAACAGAGAAGCGGCAATAGGTGTCCGCTTTTCTAATGAGGTGTGCAATGCGCTCCACCAAGTAATCAAAATTCTCCATTTTCATCCGAACATATCCAAAAAATTTCTCCGGGTTTCGTCGAAGGTCCATGCAGAGTGTAGAATAGACCCCACGCGTCATTCTCTTGGCTGTGATGGGGTGGATCCACAAACGTCGTCTACGATGCCTGATGCGCTGCTGTCTCGCTCTCTCCTTCTCCAGAACAATCACCCTCAAACGATTCGCCTCCGCTGTAAAATCCGCCAAATTCTTCAAAATATTTCCAATCACAACATCCATCTTCGCCAGTAACGTGCTCTTCTCTCCAACCTGCACTTTCTCCTCTACAACCTGTCAAAGAAGGGCTGTAGGAACATGCTATATATAGTTTTCCAGTAGCCAATCCCGTTCAGAAGGCCACAAGGGTCAATTTTAAAAACCGGATCCGGCGTAATCCGTCGAAAAACGGATAGAAAAACGGATGAACCGTCACATCCGGTTTTACTAAACATTTGCCGGATCCGGCGTTCCGGCACGACGCCGGATCGCGCCTGACGCCGAAAACCTGAAGTGTGAAAGTAGCCTTAAGCATCTAGTGAACCTAACAAAAAAGCCAAGCAAAAAACAAGTGTGGGATTGCACTTTTTTTGCAATTTCACCGCACTTGGAATTTTTTTCCCGTTTTCGAGTACACCATATGGTAAAACCAATGATGTCATTTAAAAGTACAACTCGTCCCGCAAAAAATAAGCCCTCACATGGCCATATAGACGGAAAAATAAAAAAGTTATGGCTCTGGAAAGAAGGGGAGGGAAAAATGAAAATGTAAAACCAAAAATACCCCTGGTCTTAAGGGGTTATTATTATTATTATTATTATTATTATTTATTGTTATAGCGCCATTTATTCCATGGCGCTTTACATGTGAGGGGGGTATACATAAAAACAAGTACAATAGTCTTAAACAATACAAGTCATAACTGGTACAGGAGGAGAGAGGACCCTGCCCGCGAGGGCTCACAATCTTCAAGGGATGGGTGATAATACAGTAGGCGAGGGTAGAGCTGGTCGTGCAGCGGTTTGGTCGATCGGTGGTTACTGCAGGTTATAGGCTTGTCGGAAGAGGTGGGTCTTCAGGCTCTTTTTGAAGGTTTCGATGGTAGGTGAGAGTCTGATATGTTGTGGTAGAGAGTTCCAGAGTAGGGGAGATGCGCGAGAGAAATCTTGTATGCGATTGTGGGAAGAGGAGATAAGAGGGGAGTAGAGAAGGAGATCTTGTGAGGATCGGAGGTTGCGTGCAGGAAAGTACCGGGAGACGAGGTCACAGATGTATGGAGGAGACAAGTTGTGGATGGCTTTGTATGTCATGGTTAGGGTTTTGTAATGGAGTCTCTGGGCAATTGGGAGCCAGTGAAGGGATTGACAGAGGGGAGAAGCTGGGGAATAGCGGGGGGACAGGTGGATTAGTCGGGCAGCAGAGTTTAGAATAGATTGGAGGGGTGCGAGAGTGTTTGAGGGGAGGCCGCAGAGCATGAGGTTGCAGTAGTCAAGGCGAGAGATGATGAGGGCATGGACTAGGGTTTTTGCAGATTCTTGGGTGAGGAATGAACGGATGCGTGAAATATTTTTGAGTTGAAGTCGGCAGGAAGTGGAAAGGGTTTGGATATGTGGTTTGAAGGAGAGATCAGCATCAAGGATTACTCCGAGGCAGCGAGCTTGTGGGACTGGGGAGAGTGGGCAGTCATTTACTGTAATTGATAGGTTCGTAGGGGGGGTCACGTGAGATGGGGGAAAGATGATGAATTCTGTTTTGTCCATGTTGAGTTTCAGATATCTAGTGGAGAAGAAGGATGAAATAGTGGACAGACATTGAGGGATTCTGGTTAGTAGGGAGGTGATATCTGGTCCAGAGATGTAGATCTGTGTGTCATCAGCATAAAGATGATACTGAAAGCCATGAGATTCTATGAGCTGTCCCAGGCCAAAGGTGTAAATAGAGAACAGCAGGGGCCCTAGGACTGAACCTTGTGGGACTCCGACAGATAGGGGGCGAGGTGAGGAGGTGGTGTGTGAGTGGGAGACACTGAATGTCCGGTCTGTTAGGTATGATGAGATCCAGGAGAGGGCCAAGTCTGTGATGCCGAGGGATGAGAGGGTCTGTAATAATAGGGAATGGTCCACTGTGTCAAAGGCAGCCGACAGGTCCAGGAGGAGGAGGACAGAGTAGTGTCGCTTGCTCTTGGCAGTTAAGAGGTCATTGGTGACCTTAGTAAGGGCAGTTTCAGTGGAGTGGTGTGACCGGAAGCCAGATTGTAAGCGGTCGAAGAGGGAGCAAGAAGAGAGATGGGAGGACAGTTCAAGGTAGACATGTTGTTCCAGTAGCTTGGAGGCGTATGGGAGAAGTGATATAGGGCGATAGCTAGATACAGAGGATGGGTCAAGAGAGGGCTTTTTGAGGATAGGTGTGATGGAGGCATGTTTAAAGCTTGAGGGGAAAACACCAGTTGTTAGTGATAGGTTGAAGAGATGGGTTAGGGTTGGGATGAAGACTGTGGTGAGGTTTGGGATGAAGTGGGATGGGATCGGGTCGAGTGCACAGGTGGTGAGATGTGATCTTGAGAGTAGAGTGGAGAGTCGATCTTCTGTAATGGTGGAGAAGTTGGTTTTGAAGGTGGAGGGCTGGGAAGTCGGGAGGAAGGGCTCTGGGGGTTGTTGACCAAAACTGTCCCTGATGTTATCAATTTTCTGCTTGAAAAATGAGGCAAAGTCTTCAGCTGAGATGAGTGGGGAGGGAGGAGGTGCTGGGGGGCGGAGGAGAGAATTGAAGGTGTTGAATAACTGTTTAGGGTTGTGAGACAGGGAGGATATGAGAGATGAGAAGTAGGTTTGTTTAGCTGTGGCGAGTGTGGTCTTGAAAGTAGTGAGGGACTGTTTGAATGCGATGAAATGCTCGTTGGAGTGGGATCTTTTCCATCTGCGCTCAGCAGCCCTGGAAGCTCGCCTCAGCTCTTTGGTCAGGCTGGTGTGCCAGGGCTGTCTGTTGATTTTGCGAGTTTTGGTATGTGTAAGTGGGGCAGCGGATTCCAAAGCTACAGCTATTGTGGTGTTATATAGAGCGGCAGCGTCATCCGCATTGTGTAAGGAACTTATATCTGTAAGAGGGAGGAGGGATTCGGAGAATGAGTGTAGGTCAAGGTGTTTAAGATTCCTGCGAGGGTGTGAAAGTTTGTGGGGTGGGGATTGTAGACATGGAGTGAAGAGGGAAGAGAATGTGAGCAGGTTGTGGTCAGAGAGAGGAAGAGGTGAGTTAGAGAGGTTAGCTAGGGAGCAGAGGCGGGTGAAGATGAGGTCCAGTGTGTGGCCATCTTTGTGGGTGGCTGTAGAAGACCATTGAGTGAGGCCGAAGGAGGAAGTGAGAGATAGAAGTTTAGTGGCAGCTGAGAGGGAAGTGTCAATGGGGATGTTGAAGTCGCCCATGATGATAGTAGGGATGTCCGCGGAAAGGAAATGAAGTAACCAGGTGGTGAAGTGGTCAAAGAAGGTGGTGGCTGGCCCTGGGGGGCGGTAGATGACAGCCAGTTGGAGGTTGGAGGGGGAGTAGATGCGCACAGAGTGCACCTCAAAGAAAGGGAGGGTAACAGAGGGTGGCAGTGGGATTGGGGTGAAGGAGCAGGTATCTGACAGGAGAAAACCAACTCCTCCACCATGTTTGCTGCTGGGGCGGGGGGTGTGAGAAAGGTGGAAGCCGCCATACGAAAGTGCAGCAGGAGAGGCTGTGTCAGAAGGGGTGAGCCAGGTTTCGGTGATGGCGAGGAAGGAGAGTTTGGTAGTAACAAAAAGATCATGGATGTAGGAAAGCTTGTTGCAGACAGAGCGAGCGTTCCACAGAGCTCCTGTTAGTGGGACTGGGGAAGCGGGGGCTGGGTGAATGGGTATAAGGTTGGAGAGGTTACGGAAGGTTGTGATAGAGCGTGGATGGGAGGTAGAAATGACTGTGGGAATGTGGTGAGGAGGACCAGGATTTGGAGCGATATCACCAGCAGTGAGAAGGAGCAGAGAAAGTGTTAGCAGGTGGGAGCAGGAGAGGGCATGAGGGGGCTGTCTGTGTTTGGAGACAGAGGATTGTATGTTAAGGAACAGTTTTGAGGCGGAGGTGAGGTGGATGGGGAGGATTGAAGAAGAGATGAACAGTTCCTTACTAGGAGTAGGGATTAGGGGAATTAGCAGAAAGTGAAGGATTATTGGGGTGAAAGTGATAACAAACAGAAACATTGTTTACAGTGACTGTGTCCAGTTACCTTCAGTTCCCTTCTTGTTCAATTCTGGTTTTAATTCTTAAATTAATCTTCACACTTCTAGCACACACTTATAGCAATCACAATGCAGACTGCATTGTGTTGTGCATGGGTTAATAAACTATTTTTGTTGTAGTTTTTTTTGTTTACTGTTTATGGAGATGGCCGCTCCTAGTATGCCCCTGTTCACACTGGCTTGGAAGTGCCAGTCAGTGTTTTGTCATTTGTATAATAGCTCTCTGGCCGAGCACTGCCAGCCCAGAAAGTAATGGCGGAATTTTTTTCTTGTCCCCTCTGTCCGCAGCACAAGCTGTTATGGAGGAACACTGGCTCTAGTCTCCACTCTGCAGTACACACTTTTAACCAGGAGGTGGCAGTGACGCAATCATGTTGCAAGTCACATGACCAGGGTGAGCCACATCGTAACCTTGGGAACAATTGTCGATTCTGCCCTTCTCAAAAATGGAGGCCGCCCTCATCTTGCAGTGTCGCGTCGCCTGCCACATGATTAGTCGGCTCGTGTATTCAGGTCATGTGACCCGGAAGAATGCAGGCAGCAGCCGAGCGGCGTTAAGAGCGAGTGACACCGAGGTGAGGAAGGGGCAGACTGCGGTCTGTAGGGGGCAGTGCTGGTCACAGGGGACAGACCCGCCTTATGGTGGTCGCCGGCTCAGTGTGGGGTGTGTATTCCCGCTCACTGTGTGATAATGGGGGTGTATGGAGGAAGGGCCTGTACCATAGGACATAGGGGAGGACTCGCCCATGTAGAAGTCAGGGCAGAGGCCGGATATAGTAGTTGACCTTAGCAACCAATCAGATCACTTCTTTCATCTCTTAAGCTTTGCTGTACAAATGAGAGCAGGGATCTGATTGGCTGTAAGGGTGGTCCCACTTCTGTAGATTTGGGGGGTGCCTTTCTCCTTTCTTGCAGTGACCTCCATGTTTTCCTGTCACATGTATCTGGGTCATTTTATTTATTACGTATATTGTACCTAAAATACCAAACTACGCCCATAGTAATGAATGGTGTACGTGGGACCAGTGCGCTCTGCTGGGCCATAGCTCCCATTCATTGCTATGCACAGGTACCTGCGCTCTGCTGGGTTTGTAACCCTTTGGTATCCTTGACCTAGAAGCGTATGTGCCAGCTTCTTGCATGTGTGACCCCGGCCTTAGATCGGGTCCTGCAAATCAACCTGCATGAAGTTGAGCTTTCAATGACGAGAGAATCTGGAAAACCCCTTTAACAGTGTTCAGAAGTGGAGGCAAATAAATGTAAAAAGTGGCACAATGATGCTGCACCAGCTGAGCGGCCCAATCATTCTCCGAATCATAAAGTGCCGCGGTCACTCGCTGGACTGATAAGGAAATAATGTCTGCTTATTTCCAAAAATGGCACCACACTCGTCCACAGGTCGTGTGAGGTACTGCAGCTTTTTTTTCATTAAATGTGGTCAGCTGCAGTTCCAAACATAACCTGTAGACAGGTGTGGCGCTGTTTTGGGAAGAAAGCCGCCATATTTTTCTAATCCTAGACAACCCCAGGAATGAATGGCTGGGCCTTAATGGAAATGCTGCCTTTAGGACCCGGTATGCCCATGTATTGTGTGAGGACATAATAATGACTGCCTGCGACTACAGACCCCACATCTGTGCTGGAGAGAAGGGAGGCTCAGTTACCGTAGACTGGAGAGACCACACTCATAACCTGCTTATGTGATCGTAAGCCCATAATATAAGAAAGTCTCCACTCCAATGTTCCCCCAGTTTTATGGTTGGGACAGGGTGAGACACGATGATTCGCACTCGCTCTTTGTCCTGCATTGAGGATCATGTGTAATGGAGGTCTCTGGACGAGCCTCGCTGCTGTGACCGGAGTCTGGGCGCTATGTACGATCTGCCGCAGTTACCACTTACTTTACTTATTATATACCGTTAGGTCCAGAAATATTTGGACAGTGACGGAATCTTTGTGATTTCAGCTCTGCAGGCCACTGAAGCGTTTGAAATGTAATTGAAGTGTAGATTTTCAGGCACAATGGAGCAGGTCACTTCTTTCAGCTTATCATCAGTGTTTTTTCCCCCTTTGAAAGTAATGAGTGGTGAAAAAATGCTGAAAATCCGCACCAAAAAAAACGCAGGTGGGAGGTTTTGCAGCGTTTTTTTTGTGTGCCAAAACCTGATAATAGAATTAGATTTTTTTTTGGGCGCTAAACTATATCAGCGTGCAAAAGAGACAAATGTAGCATGAAAAAACACAAATCGCAGCAAAAACAATTAAAAAAGTAGCAAAACCTGTGTTTTTTCAGCAGCTTCTTTTCTGCCAAGAGATCAGGTTTTGCTGCAGGGAAAAAAAGCCTATTTTGAACATAGCCTTAAAGCGATCTCGTCAGCAGGATTTTGCTAAGTAAACTACAGGTATTGTCAGGTTGTCGCTGTTACATTGATTAAAATGATACCTGGGGTGAAAAAATCCATCTTGTGTAATCAGCGTTAGAAGTTTTCAGTTAATGATATGGCTGTGCTCCTGGGCGGGACTGTAGGCAGAGACTTATCTTCCTGCTCTAAGCCAGAGAAACCAAGGAAAGATCTGCCCAATGGCCGCCCGAAGCACAGACATGTTCCTCATCATAGAGACAGACAGACACTGCTTCGGGGCGGCCTGTGTGCAGGTGTTTTCTTGGTCTCTCCTTGGTCTTTTCTTGGTTTCTCTGGCTTAGAGCAGGAAGATTAGACTCTGCCCACAGTCCTGCCACGGAGCACAAGCATATCATTAACTGAATAATAATAATAAATTTCTAGAGCGCCGACATATTCCGCAGCACTTTACATTTCAGAGGGGATTTGTACAGACGATAGACATTACAGCATAACAATAATCACATAGATTATAACAAGTACCAAGAGGAATGAGGGCCCTGCTCGCAAGCTTACAGTCTATGAGGAAAGAGGTAGACACGAAAGGTGGGTGGTAACAGTTGCCCTGATTGTATGGACCAGCCATAATGTTAAGTGTGTAACAGTACAGACGCAGAGGGCTAATGGATGCATAAAGCATGTGGGAACATGATGCGGGGAACCTGGTTATGATAAAACTTTTGGCTGTGCCACCCAGGGATAGATTAGGTTAATGTGTTGAGGCGATAGGCCAGTCTGAATAAATGCGTTTTCAGGGCACGCTTAAAATTGTGGGGATTGGGGACTAATTGTATTGACCTGGGAAGTGCATTCCAAAGAATTGGCGCAGTACGTGTAAAGTCTTGTAGACAGGAGTGGGAGGTTCTGATTATTGAGGATGCTAACCTCAGGTTATCAGCAGAACGGGGGGCGCGGGTAGGGTGGTATACTGAAACAAGGGAGGAGATGTAGGGTGGTTCTGAGCCATGGAGGGCTTTGTGGGTGAGGGTAATAAGTTTATGCTGAATTCTGGAGTGGATGAGTAGCCAGTGTAATGACTGGCACAAGGTAGAGGCATCGGTGTAACGACTGGTGAGGAATATGATCCTGGCTGCAGCATTCAAGACAGATTGGAGAGGGGAGAGTTTGGTAAGAGGGAGACCGATTAGAAGAGAGTTACAATAGCCCAGATGAGAATGAATAAGAGAAACAGTAAGAGTTTTTGCAGAGTCAAAAGTAAGAAAAGGTTGGATTCTAGAAATGTTTTTGAGGTGCAGATAACAAGAGCGAGCCAGTGATCGGATGTGGGGGGTGAATGAAAGCTCGGAATCAGGTATGACCCAAGACAGCGGGCATGTTGCTGGGGAGTAATAGTGGAGCCACACACAGAAATGGCAATGACGGGTATAGGTACATTAGTAGAGGGAGGAAACACAAGGAGTTCAGTCTTTGACAGGTTCAGTTTCAGATATAGTGAGGACATGATGTTAGACACAGCGTTTAGACAATCGCCGGTGTTTTCTAGAAAGGCTGGCGTGATGTCAGGAGAAGAAGCGTATAATTGGGTGTCATCAGCATAGAGATAGTACTGGAAACCAAATCTACTGATTGTTTGACCAATAGGGGCAGTGTACAAGGAGAAGAGGAGGGGGCCTAGAACCGATCCTTGAGGAACCCCAACAGTAAGGGGAAGATGAGAGGAGGAGGGACCGGCAAAAGATACAGTAAAGGAGCGGTCGGAGAGATAGGAGGAGAACCAGGAGAGAACGGTGTCCTTGAGGCCAATGGAATGTAGCATAGTGAGGAGGAGCTGATGATCCACAGTGTCGAATGCTGCAGAGAGATCCAAGAGAATTAGCATGGAGTAATGACCATTTGATTTAGCTGTTAGCAGATCATTAGAGACTTTAGTGAGGGCAGTTTCAGTAGAGTGTAAAGAGCGGAAACCGGATTGGAGAGGGTCGAGAAGTGAGTTATCAGAGAGATAGCGGATCAGTCGGGAGTGGACCAGGCGTTCCAGGAGTTTAGAGATGAAGGGAAGATTAGAGACAGGTCTATAGTTAGCGGCACAGTTTTGGTCGAGGGATGGTTTTTTAAGTAGTGGATGTATGATGACATGCTTAAATGAGGAGGGAAAAATACCAGAAGAGAGAGAGAGGTTAAATATTTTAGTTAGGTGAGTGGTGACAGCAGGGGAAAGGGACTGGAGAAGATGTGATGGAAATGGGTCACTGGTGCAAGTGGTTTGGCGAGAAGATGCAAGGAGCCTGCTTACTTCTTCTTCTGTGACTAGTTCAAAATCAGAGAGTGAGCTAGATGCAGTGGGGGAGGACAGTGCATGGTATGAGGTGATTGGGAGATAATTTCCTGTCAGATCTGGTCAATTATTTCTTTGAAGTAATTGGCCAGATCGTCAGCTCGGAGCTCCGTGGTTGGGGCCTGTACTCTTGGGTTGAGTAGTAGAGAATGAAAAGTGTCAAAGAGACGTTTTGGGTTATTGGACAGTGAGGTGATGAGGGTGTTGAAATAGGTTTGTTTGGAGAGGTGAAGGGCAGTGTTGAATGTTCTAAGCATAAACTTATAATGGATGAAATCTTCGTGTAGATTGGATTTTCTCTACAGATGTTCGCACCTGGCGCAACTGAAAACTTCTAACATTGATTACACAAGAACCACAAGACGAATTTCTTCACCCCCAGGAAAGCTGGCTTTCAGTTCATCTAAATCGCCGAGAAAACACATGCTGAGCAAGCAAGATGCCCGTTTGTAAGGCACGATGATCTTTAAGCAGGCCGAAAATTATTGGCTGAATGGCTCCTGTGTAAATGGGTGACGTTATGCCGAGAGTCAATTCTCTATTGTTCTGTGCGCCTAGCACGGTCGTTGCATGTAGCCGATCAGCTATCCTGTACGACCTGGGTGGTGCCATGTAAAGCTGCCATTACTGATGTGCAGGTGGTTTGTATGTTGGCTATGCTACTTGGTTTTGGTATGTTTGTGGGAGGCTCAGGGTATGAGCTATCCTTTGTGAAGGTTAAAGGGGATTTCCACTATTTTACCGGACCTTCCGCATGTTATATCTGCCCCAGATTGGCACTTGCCCAAATATATTTCTGTTCCAAAGTTGCTTTTGAACCCCAATCCCACTCTTGGTCTCTAGATACGGCAGCAAGGACCCCTACGGTTTCCTATGAAGTCACGTCGGTTCCAGGCTCTGGACGCTGACATGACATCACAAACACGTCACTATGCTTGATCTTTCCATGGGCGGTGTTAAAAATCGCTGCAGACCAAGTGCACAGTTCAGATGTCCCATTTTTACCACTTGGTCTTGGCACTTGGAGACCACATTACTGTCCTCAGATGAGCATTTTAGTTGGGTGGCATGTTTTGGAAGGGGTTTACAATGAATCGTGTACGCAGTCCTGAAAGTGCAGCCGGCTATCGGCTAAGAGACCACCAGTGATCACCAATTGCTACGCACAACTGGGGGGACCCCTCTTTCCTTCCTAGCCGTGAGGGACCTGCCTCCAAGACCATCAATGTTCTGCAGTTGTGTTCTGCGTTGTTGTTACAGGTGTTTCTCCTACACGGCGCCATGCCGGAGCACAATGACCCCAGCCTGCCCCCGGAAGAGCGGATACGAGCCCTGGTGACGAAGGGGACGTCTGTGGAAGTGAACGATGATATACCTCCTAAGCGCTATTATCGCTCGGGGGTGGAGATGATCCGTATGGCTAATGTGTATGCAGGAGAAGGAAATACTGAAAATGCCTTTATTTTGTACAACAAGTATATTACGTAAGTATAAAGTCACACATTTAGTTTTTTTCCCCCTAGCAGAGGTGTCGGTGGTTCCCTCTCTGGTTAGTGACGGATTGCCTTTATCACCTTAATGTTACTAGAGGTGTATATTTATCAGGAGTCAGTTCATGCTCCATGATGGATATAAATGTCATGTTGATCGCACAGTTCAGCTTCTGTACCTCTGTGGTCAGTTGCAGCAGCCGACTGATATATGTTCGCACCTGGCGCAACTGAAAACTTCTAACACTGATTACACAAGAACCACAAGACGGGCACCAGCTGTAATTCCTGATTGCTGCAGTCACTTATCTAGGCAGTCTAACCGCTTATATGCCGCGGTCAATAGTGACAGCATCATGTGAGGAGTTTGTCAGATAGAGCACTCCGTTTGTCAGCCCATCGGCACCAGCACAAAGTGATCGCGGGTTTTGATGGGCGATGATTTCAGCTACAGGCCACATAAAGGCTCCACGTCTGCCATATACTGACCCCTATAAACTTTCCTGGAGGCAGGGTTTTCATAGGCTTCCTGACACTACAATACTGATAGGCTAAGGTAATGCACTGCACGACACAAGTAGTGCAGTGTATTACCTACGAGATCGTAACGTCGCATGTGTAAGTCCCCTTTTGGGAATAATACTTATTGTAAAAAAAAAAATTTAGAACCTTCCCCAAAATCAGTTTTTCAATGTGTTGGGCTACGTTCACACGTTGCGTTTTTGCTGCGTTTTATTTTCCGCACGCAAAACCTGCTCTCTTGGCAGTAAAGAAGCAACGTCAAAAAACAAGCTGTGTGCATGAGATTTCTGAAATGTCATAGACTTTGCTGGTACTGTGCTAAAAATTTGCAAAAACGCAACGTGTGAACATAGCCTTAAATTTGGAAGATAAACAAAGCTTACCTAAAAGCACCTCACATTTGATATTGTAATGACCCGTGATATAACATTATATTATTTATCACACGCGGTGATGTCATTGTAAACAGTAGGCAATAAGGCTATGTGCACACGCTGCGGTTTTTGCTGCGGTTTTGGCCGCTGCGGATCTGCAGCCGTTCTGCAGACAGTGTACAGTAGCATGTTATCCTATGTGACTTACATTCTGCTGTGCACACGCTGCGGATTTTTCACTGCGGAAAAGCTGCGGTTTTGAATCCGCAGAAAGAAATGACATGTCATTCTTTCTGCAGATTCTGCTGCCGTTTACCATCTCCTCCATTGTAGAGGTGATAAACCGCAGTTCATTTTACCTGCGGTTCTGCAGATAAAAAATCCGCAGACCAATCCGCAGCGTGTGCACATAACCAGACGACACTTCTGGCATTGTTAGGCTAATGTTGACTCACAAAAATAAAACGAAAGGTAATCAAAGAAATTATATGTATCCTAAAATGGTATCATTGAGAAATCCATCTCGATATGCAGAAAATGAGCCCTGTGGCTCCGTAAACAAAAAAACAAACAAAATTAGGGCTCTCACAATATGACGACCTCCAAAAATTAAGTGTTTACGTGAAAAAAAAAACTATAAAATATTTGTTCCCACGGTATCAGCATTGTCCCATATAGTAAACACCAAAAGAAAAACAATGCCAGGATTGCTGAAAAATGAAACAGTCTACTGAAAAAAAAAAAAAGTTATGAGCCTCAGAACATGGCAAACCCCCAGCAAAATGATTTTTTTTTTTTTTAAATTGTGTAAAAGTAGTAAATCGTAAAAATCAAACTGCCGTATATAAATTTGGTATTGTCATTATTGTAATGACCGTCAGAATCAAGTTAACTCTTCACAGAAACAAAATAGTGAAAGGTGTTTAAAAACTTTTTTTTACAAAATTGTTTGCTTTGCACATTCCACTTCCTAAAAAGAGTAATCAAAAAATAAGCCCTCACACATCTCTGTTGACGGAAAACTGTAACACTTATGGCTTACGTATTATGGTTATGGTTATGGAAAATAAGGCCATAAAGTTCAACCTTTTTCCACCAATTGTACATTTTTGTCACTAAATTCCGGTATCTATAGCCCACAATGTTCAGTGTACTGAGGACATCATCCAGCCCTTTATTAAAAGCTGTTATAGTGTCGGCCATTACTACCTCTTGTGGTCGGCATTCCACAGTCTGACCGCTCTAACTGTAAAGAACCCGTTACTGTTTAGCTCCTGGAAAGGGTTTTTTACAGTTAGAGCACCAAAAAAAATGTCAGTGTATTTGTTGTACAACAGTCTTAAAGGTTATAAATTTGGAATCCCCACAATCCTGCTGAGCCACAGAATAAGGTAACACTTTATTTGTGCAGGAAATGAAAAGCGTAAAATATAAAAAAAAATAAAAAATAGCAGAATTGATGTTTCCCTTCTTGGTGTTATACATTATATGTATCCCAGAATGGTGCCACTGACAAATAGTTTATCCTAATATATATATATATATATATACCTTATATACTCGTGTATAAGCTGAGTTTTCCAGCACACATCCTAATTACCTTCCTGCGCGCCCTCACTGCATCTTGTTGGTTCCAGCGCCAGCAGCTCTTCCAGCCAAGCGATAACGTGGCCTCGCTCATTAAGGTAATGAATATGCACGCCTCTCCACTCCCATATGCATGGAGTGAATATTCATTACCTTATTGAGCAGGGCCACGTGATCGCTCGGCAGGAAGAGCTGCTGGCGCTGGAACGAGATACAGCGAGGTCACGCAGGCAGCTGAGTAGGACGTTTGTTTTTTTAATAGGAAACATACATATAAGGACAGGGACCGGGGAGCCATGCATGCCAGGACAGGGACCGGGGAGCCATGCATGCCAGGACAGGGACCGGGGAGCCATGCATGCCAGGACAGGGACCGGGGAGCCATGCATGCCAGGACAGGGACCGGGGAGCCATGCATGCCAGGACAGGGACCGGGGAGCCATGCATGCCAGGACAGGGACCGGGGAGCCATGCATGCCAGGACAGGGACCGGGGAGCCATGCATGCCAGGACAGGGACCGGGGAGCCATGCATGCCAGGACAGGGACCGGGGAGCCATGCATGCCAGGACAGGGACCGGGGAGCCATGCATGCCAGGACAGGGACCGGGGAGCCATGCATGCCAGGACAGGGACCGGGGGAGCCATGCATGCCAGGACAGGGACCGGGGGAGCCATGCATGCCAGGACAGGGACCGGGGGAGCCATGCATGCCAGGACAGGGACCGGGGGAGCCATGCATGCCAGGACAGGGACCGGGGGAGCCATGCATGCCAGGACAGGGACCGGGGGAGCCATGCATGCCAGGACAGGGACCGGGGGAGCCATGCATGCCAGGACAGGGACCGGGGGAGCCATGCATGCCAGGACAGGGACCGGGGGAGCCATGCATGCCAGGACAGGGACCGGGGGAGCCATGCATGCCAGGACAGGGACCGGGGGAGCCATGCATGCCAGGACAGGGACCGGGGGAGCCATGCATGCCAGGACAGGGACCGGGGGAGCCATGCATGCCAGGACAGGGACCGGGGGAGCCATGCATGCCAGGACAGGGACCGGGGGAGCCATGCATGCCAGGACAGGGACCGGGGGAGCCATGCATGCCAGGACAGGGACCGGGGGAGCCATGCATGCCAGGACAGGGACCGGGGGAGCCATGCATGCCAGGACAGGGACCGGGGGAGCCATGCATGCCAGGACAGGGACCGGGGGAGCCATGCATGCCAGGACAGGGACCGGGGGAGCCATGCATGCCAGGACAGGGACCGGGGGAGCCATGCATGCCAGGACAGGGACCGGGGGAGCCATGCATGCCAGGACAGGGACCGGGGGAGCCATGCATGCCAGGACAGGGACCGGGGGAGCCATGCATGCCAGGACAGGGACCGGGGGAGCCATGCATGCCAGGACAGGGACCGGGGGAGCCATGCATGCCAGGACAGGGACCGGGGGAGCCATGCATGCCAGGACAGGGACCGGGGGAGCCATGCATGCCAGGACAGGGACCGGGGGAGCCATGCATGCCAGGACAGGGACCGGGGGAGCCATGCATGCCAGGACAGGGACCGGGGGAGCCATGCATGCCAGGACAGGGACCGGGGGAGCCATGCATGCCAGGACAGGGACCGGGGGAGCCATGCATGCCAGGACAGGGACCGGGGGAGCCATGCATGCCAGGACAGGGACCGGGGGAGCCATGCATGCCAGGACAGGGACCGGGGGAGCCATGCATGCCAGGACAGGGACCGGGGGAGCCATGCATGCCAGGACAGGGACCGGGGGAGCCATGCATGCCAGGACAGGGACCGGGGGAGCCATGCATGCCAGGACAGGGACCGGGGGAGCCATGCATGCCAGGACAGGGACCGGGGGAGCCATGCATGCCAGGACAGGGACCGGGGGAGCCATGCATGCCAGGACAGGGACCGGGGGAGCCATGCATGCCAGGACAGGGACCGGGGGAGCCATGCATGCCAGGACAGGGACCGGGGGAGCCATGCATGCCAGGACAGGGACCGGGGGAGCCATGCATGCCAGGACAGGGACCGGGGGAGCCATGCATGCCAGGACAGGGACCGGGGGAGCCATGCATGCCAGGACAGGGACCGGGGGAGCCATGCATGCCAGGACAGGGACCGGGGGAGCCATGCATGCCAGGACAGGGACCGGGGGAGCCATGCATGCCAGGACAGGGACCGGGGGAGCCATGCATGCCAGGACAGGGACCGGGGGAGCCATGCATGCCAGGACAGGGACCGGGGGAGCCATGCATGCCAGGACAGGGACCGGGGGAGCCATGCATGCCAGGACAGGGACCGGGGGAGCCATGCATGCCAGGACAGGGACCGGGGGAGCCATGCATGCCAGGACAGGGACCGGGGGAGCCATGCATGCCAGGACAGGGACCGGGGGAGCCATGCATGCCAGGACAGGGACCGGGGGAGCCATGCATGCCAGGACAGGGACCGGGGGAGCCATGCATGCCAGGACAGGGACCGGGGGAGCCATGCATGCCAGGACAGGGACCGGGGGAGCCATGCATGCCAGGACAGGGACCGGGGGAGCCATGCATGCCAGGACAGGGACCGGGGGAGCCATGCATGCCAGGACAGGGACCGGGGGAGCCATGCATGCCAGGACAGGGACCGGGGGAGCCATGCATGCCAGGACAGGGACCGGGGGAGCCATGCATGCCAGGACAGGGACCGGGGGAGCCATGCATGCCAGGACAGGGACCGGGGGAGCCATGCATGCCAGGACAGGGACCGGGGGAGCCATGCATGCCAGGACAGGGACCGGGGGAGCCATGCATGCCAGGACAGGGACCGGGGGAGCCATGCATGCCAGGACAGGGACCGGGGGAGCCATGCATGCCAGGACAGGGACCGGGGGAGCCATGCATGCCAGGACAGGGACCGGGGGAGCCATGCATGCCAGGACAGGGACCGGGGGAGCCATGCATGCCAGGACAGGGACCGGGGGAGCCATGCATGCCAGGACAGGGACCGGGGGAGCCATGCATGCCAGGACAGGGACCGGGGAGCCATGCATGCCAGGATAAGGGATGAGAGGACAATGCATACCTGGCTTATACTCGAGTCAATAAGCTTACCCAGTTTTTCGTTTCAAAATTAGGTGTCTCGACTTATACTGGGGTCGGCTTATACTCGAGTACAGTATATACCTTCCTCCTCAATGCCCAAAATGGTCCAGTCCTGAAGATGTTAAGCGCCATGCTTCTATTGATTTATTGTGTGCAATTCTTGCGGATGATTCAATACAATGTGATTGGTGCAGAATACAAAAATTTGAATTTAAAAAAGAGAAAATAAATTGACCACCTGTCTCATTGGGTCAGTAATTCTTCCAAGTCTTTGCTTTATCTTAGGCTTTTCATTGAAAAACTTCCTAAACATCGAGATTACAAAACCGCTAGCGCGCCAGAGAAGAAGGAGACGCTGAAGGTAAGCTGTATAGGTTGCACGCACAGATCTTGAAAGAAGTCTTGTCTGACATCTCGCATTGAAGGATATCCATTTTTCTAGACAATGAAGGAAGTGGCCTTTCCAAAAGCGGAAGATTTGAAGAAAGAACTGCACAGACGCTACAGTAAGGAGTTTGCGGAGTACCTGGACAGGAGGGTAAGTCAGTGCTGGTCCTGTATGAGGGACAGGGTTTTGTGATTGACCCCTGACAGTGTTTGCTTCTGTTCCTTCAGCGATGCGAGGAAGAAGAGTGCGCCCGCCGCCTGGCCGTGCTGCAGCAGCTCGACGCAGAGAAGCAACGCGTGGCTCTCATGAAGCAGCAGCAAGAACAGCAGGAGCAGTTTCAGGTCTTTGAAGATATGATCCGTAGGAAGGAACTGGAGAACGAGCGGCTACGGATCCTCCACCAGTTCTCTACCGACAAATCTAACACACAGATATCTGATGGACCTCTCATCCCAGGGGTCAACGAGCCACCTATTACCCCACAGCTACCCACCAATGATGCCGTCCTACCCCGACCGCCTGCGGTTGATAGGACTCTGAAGCCAACAACGATCAGTCCCAATGAAGGCTGTGAGTAGGTCATGCTGAAGTCACTTGTGTATAGCGCTGCTATATAATGTGCTTTATATAAGGAATTTATCATACTGAAACATACACTAATTGCATAGAGCTCCATAGTGGCTTCATCAAAGATCTGAGTGTCTCCTCATCAAGTCAATCAATGAGAAAGATGACTGGATCGCGTCCAGAAGAAATGGGCTTATTTTTATGTAGATGGACTTCATTTTTTCCTGTTAGATGTATATTAGCTCTGTATTGGATTCATTTTTTCATGTTTGCAAATAGTCTTAGATATGAAGCAAGATACAAACCTCTAGTGCCCTAAGCGACTGGATGCTAATACAGGGCCAAAACGGAGATTTCTCCAGATCCATATCATACAGCCTCTGTTGACTTCTGTGGGAAATTCTGGGCTGCGGATCAGTGTATGACGATGCACGCTGCCTATTTATTTTTACAGAATGCTAAAAAAAAAAAAAAAAAAAAAAAAAAAAATTTTAGTCGCATCATCACTTATTATAGGGTCTATGTGTAGACTGCATTGCGCTCATTTTAAGAAACAGCACAGATATGAAACTGTTACATCAATTAGTCCTTCAAAGCGTTGTCCCACTAAGTACCTTTACAGGATACATGTATGATCGGGGGGGCCTTACCACTTCACCCCCACTGATTACGAAAGTTCGGATCCTCTGTTCCCCATGTCACGCAAGCACTAGCGCACGTATGTGACCACTCCTCCATTCACTTTTTGTGTGAGCGGTGGTCTCTTGTGCCAACTAAAACTCACAGATATGAAGTGGAATCACTATTCACGTGGGATTCTCATGATTTGTAGGGGTCCAACTGCTGGGACACTAGCCAATCGTAGGATAATTGATAGAAAAAAATATTTTAGGGGGTGTCAAGCGGGCCACAGAAATCGAGATTAATATGCTGCCACCTGGAGGCTGACACTAAGAATACATAGAGAAAGAGGTGGCTCTTCCTGAACAGGCTACACCTTACCTGCTGCCACCCTAGTATCCTGTTTGGTTTAGTGTCACGTAGGTGGCAGACACAGATCGCCAGGGCGTGGATCACTCGGGTGTGTCTGCCTCCTACTTGACACTAAGCCAAATGAAAGGGTAGTGTGGCAGCAGGCCAGGTGTAGCTTGATGGGAAGGAGCTGACTTTTTTTGTTTCTAAAATGTATCCTTAGCATCATCCTCCAGTTAGTAGCATATTATCCGTGGTTTCTGTCCCCCCAATAAAGGCGACAAGAAAGATGTTTTACAGTTTAAAGAAAACAAATTTGCGGGAACAATATAGATGTGATTGACGCTGCAGTGTTTTTATTGCTATGTGAGCCACCCCACAACTAGGAAAGGGACGGGCTGGTAAGTTTACAATCACCTCTCGCCATGAAATATGTATACATACCTGCGTTTTCTTTAATACTGGAATGAATTTTTCCTTTCTTTGCTCTTGGTTATCTTTGTTGCTTTCAGTTGTTGTGTCCACGGATGGGCTTCGCCATGTGAGGATTCCCCAGGATGTGTGCGTGAAGTTTCTGAGACTTGCAGAGGGTAACACGCAGAGAGGAGTGGAGACCTGCGGGATCTTGTGTGGGAGGCTGGTAAGGGTGATCACATAGAGCCAAATGTTTTCATCTATTGGCAAGTGTCGTGAAATTGCATGTCTAGAGGCGTCCAACTTTTTAATCGGTGGGGACAGGGTGCTGAGATCCCCAGCAGTAGCTGGAATCTTGGCATTCAGACCCCCATTAATCAAAACTTCTGTCTCTCTGATCTTTTGTGTAAATCTGCAGTTACACTTTAACATCTGTGTTGTTCTGAGATGTTCATTGTATGTACTGTCATTTTTTGGTATAATTCTTGCCACTTGTTTATCTACTTCTTCTCTGATTACCATTTTCTAGATGCAGAATGAGTTTACTATCACCCACGTCATTGTGCCCAAGCAGTGTGGTGGCCCCGATTACTGTAACACTGAGAACGAGGAGGACCTGTTTGTGATCCAGGACCAGCATGGGCTGATCACACTGGGCTGGATACACGTATGTATGAACAATAAAGCTTAGACTGCTTTTATTGCACAATAACTTCTCCTAGCTGCTATATACCTAGATGATCGCTTCTAGATCAATGGAAGGCAGACTGCTGGGACCACCACCGATCAGCAGATTGTAGCACTTTTTTCTCTCTTAGACAGTGTGAATGCTGATCAGCCGCTCCATTAATTTACTGGGTGTGCTGAGCGCCTTTTCTGGCAGCCCTGTAGAGAGTGAATGGAGCTCTCACCTAACTCTAACTGGGATAAAAATGCCACATTCTGGCAATCAACAGGGGTCCCACGGGGTATTCTTCCAACTGGAATGCCACTTTATTCCTTTCTTATATAGTGATGACAGGTCACTAGGGAAGTCTTTCACTTGAATGAGGCCTCCATGCACGGGATAAAATTAGTTAAGGGTATTACCAGTAATACACCAATAGGCGTCACTCATTTTCAGGATCAGTGGGGGCTTTACGTCTTTGTAATAAAATATTCCAGCAGTAACACACCACTTTCACATATGAATAGCCCTTGAAACAGAATCTGTCAGCAGGTTTTTTGTTATTTAATCTGAGAGCAGCATAATGTAGACCCTGATGCTATGGATGAGTCACTTACTCAGCAGTTTGCTGTAGTTTTAATACTCTGATGTGTTTGATCAGCAGGATATTATCACTGCAGGACTAGATGTCATGTGCTAGGTAGTCCAGCTAATCTGCGTAACCTCGCCCTCAGCGCTGATTGGCAGCTTGCTGGCAGTGTACACAGGAAGCTGCCAATCAGGGGTGTGGGCGGGGTTATACACAGCACAGCATTCTAAGCACTGCTAGATCTACAGCAGAAAAACTGTGATTCTATCAAAACTACAGCAAGCAGTCTAGTAAGTTATACATAGCTGGTATCAGGGTATCTGTCCTTACATTATTCAGCTCTCAGATTACATAACAAAAACCTGTTGACAGATTCCCTTTAATACATGTGTTTTTTTAGTGTGTGGAAAGCTGCTTTGTTTTATATCCAACTGCAAAAGATGCCTTAGATAAGTAACCAAACACATAATCACCTGACACTTAATGTCTGCCTTTAGGGCAAATAAGGATTGGTTTAGCTTGATTTTAGCCAACTGTTTCCCTTGGATATTAGGTTCTTTACCTATGGCAACATGCATGCTCTACTCGATCGAACATGCATGCAACTGAGGGAAACGGGAGACGTAGATATGTGTAGCCATTTTTCAGCAGTTCCGTATAATGGATGTTGCCTTAATCGTTTTCACACAATATTTAGCTGGATTGACCAACATTACCCATTTTTTTTCTAATCTTCCAGTCAATATTCGGTGACAATGAAAAAGGGATGAAACATAAAGAGCTGCTAGTAGGCAGGATGTCGGCCCCTCTTCTGGCATGCTGCTGTGATCTGATATATGGGGGCATCTTACAGTGGGCAGAGTGTAGGAGTAGTAGTCAGACATGATGGGGAATGACAGTCATAAGACATTGCTGTATATTTTTTTTCTTACAGACACATCCCACTCAGACCGCCTTTCTCTCGAGCGTGGACTTACACACTCACTGCTCATACCAGATGATGCTCCCGGAATCTATCGCCATTGTCTGCTCCCCCAAATTCCAGGAGTAAGTACCCCTGTGTCTCCGGACCCCTGTGTCTCCGGACCCCTGTGTCTCCGGACCCCTGTGTCTCCGGACCCCTGTGTCTCCGTTCATGTCCTTTTAGAATTGATAGGTGCTTGTACGCTGGTAACAAGAAAAAAAAACTTCACCACTTAGCGTAAAGTATAGATCATCCATCCAGGAGGTTCTTTGGTGGCCATAGGGGCATTGCCTGTTGTGTAAATGGTTGTTATAACCCCGAGGCGTACAGAAATGATAGCTCAGAAGCGGTGCAATCTCTGAAGCCTAGAGTACAGCCGCTCTCGCTCTATAAGGCTGTGTGCACACATTCAGGATTTGCAGCAAATCCTGATTTGCTGGCAGGAAAAGACACGGCCTAGGTTAGGCTTGTTTTTACCATGTATTGTGTTGTATTTTTTTCTCCACTCATTAGAATGTGTGAAATCTGCAAGGAAAAAAATGAGCAACACGTGCATGAGATCCCATTCACTTTGCTGGTACGGTAAAATTCTGTGTATTTTCCACAACAACTCCATCCTGAAAAAAATGCACCGTGTGCACGTAGCCTAACAGTTGGGATCAGACCAGCTGCTGACCCTACCCATTTAATCTCTTAGACCTTATTCAGACATCCATGATTTTCCTTGTGCAGAAAAACACGTTCTGCATGTCATAAGTGTTTGGTCAGCGGTTCATTAGTGATTTCATATATGAAAAAATAAATAAATTGCAGATTTCCTTATCCATTACCATGTCAATAACGGACGGCACACACACCCTTAGACTTGTAGAGATAATTTTGATCCATGACTCAAAGATGATTTATTTATTTTTTTTTGTTGACACATGGTACGCAAAAAACCATGGACATGGGAATAGCTCCATAGACTATAATGGGTACATGTTCTATCAAGAATAGATGGAGTACATGACTCACGGACATCTGAATGAGGCCTTAGATGTGATTGTGACGGCAGCATGCAAGGTGTTTGACATTTCAGCAGTGGATGGAGGGCCTTTCTAAGATCTACCTACAAGGATATGTGTAATACTGATGGGCAATACAAAAAAGTGTTCTGTATCAAGGAATTACTGGTTCAAGGGAGACGAAAGAGAAAATTTAAAATTTTAAGTGTCCTGCAAAAGAAAGACCTCCTTACTGAGCACAACAGTCATATATGCTATGTATTAAATTACTTGTACGGGATTTACATATTGATGACCTACCTTTAGGATTAGTTCTCAATATTAGCCGAGTAGTGGAGATGCGCTCCTGCTGCATGTGCTGGCACCGGATCTAGCTCCGAGTCCTAGGACTAACCCTTCACATGCCGCTTTCGTTAGTGACATGTTAGGGCTTTGATAGGAAGATCGCTCCCGCTGTCAGTCCATCTGCATTGATGCGGCGCAATCGAATATTCCCGATGGTTTGCTGTGGCAAAGCGGAGGCATAACATGACCTTTGTGTCATATACATGCCACCTGTCAGTCAGACCTGTGCATGGACAGTGTGATCAAAGGATCATATATCCAAGCTCCCTTTATAGTCCCCTAAGTATTGTGTAAAAAAAAAAAAATATATATATATATATATATATATATATATATATATATATATATATATATATATATATATATATATTGTGTGTGTGTGTGTAAAAAGTCATTAGCAATAAAAAAAAAAAGCTGGTTGTGATGCAAGGAGCTAATAAATAGTGAGTGGAAGTGAATTATGGAAACATAATATCTTAAATATCATAATCATAATTCTTGTCTCCTTATTTTTATTTCTTTTATCCCAGAACAGGAATTTTTAGATTGACGGACTATGGCATGAAAGAAATTGGTGACTGTCGAGAGAAAGGCTTTCACCCCCACTGCAGAGACCCTCCCCTGTTCTGTGTAAGTGTAATATTGGGTGGAGCATTGCAGCTTAAAAGTCTTCTCATCTGGGCATGTCAGGCTTGACATGTCATTCTCCACAAGGAGAAATGTTACCCTTTGTATCCCGGACTGACGCTTCTCACACAGCCATACCAGATCTCACACTTTGCACTGACGAGGGGCAGTAGGGTGAAACAGTGTCTGCAAATTGAGATTCTGGGTTTGACTTTTATCCTAAGTCATGTGACAGGGTTCATTAGAGAGTCGATATTGATATCCTATAGGTGGCGCTAGAGTTCTAGTCCCCTTCCTCTCTGAAGAGACAATTTACTATAAAGATTGAAACGCTAGAGGCTTGTAATGTTCTTTATACCCTCCGGGTGGCAGCGTTCTAGCAGCGTCCTGTCTGTTTGAGTTGGCCCCTTTCTTCCTGCCTGGAATTGCTTGTGCTGCCATCTCTGTACTTCTGACCACAAAGGTCACTTATGTCCCAGAGCTGTGACAGTGCACTGTTAGCAACTAGCCCCCTAACAGTCCCGATATGTGAGACCCCCCCGGAGAGGTACCATCCTGATGACATGGGCTGAGCACTATCTGCACAAAAATACCTCTACGGGACAATAATCCTTTTGCAAAACTTGGGCAATCCTGAAAACAAATTGTTTTCTAGAAAAAACATGACGATTACCCTGAGAAAATTGGGTGTTGTGCATTGTAACATACGCAAAATTTGTAAATTTGATTGACGGCCACGTGCAACTCCCCAGGGTCTTGTGTGCACAAGTTTTGGGTAACTGGACAGGTGGGAATTTGTTTCTTTGATGAATAGGATGTCTCCAGAAGAGGTGTCCATATTCCTGTATAAACTTATGTCAGACATCTCTGGTGGCGGCTTATCTCTGGATCTAAGGAATTATCAAAGGAAAAAGGATCAGGCAGGCTAAAATTCAGTATCGCCAGTCCTGAAGTTATGGGACATGAAGAACGTATAGTGTTATATGGGAATTAACTTATTAAAATACTGTGGGTGGGCACCCCTCCTAGAACTAAACTGTGTGCTTACCTAACGATACTGCGAAAATTAAGCCCTAAAAAATCCTGCACTGACGGTCGCAGTGCCTTAGGGGCCCCTATTCACCCCCTATTATTTAGACTAAAGGTGGTTAAATTCACTACCGCCTAATGTGTATGGGGGTCTCCACACTCTCCCCCATCAGATGTCAGGGTAGAGAAGGATCCAGCTCTTAAAGTGTCTTGTTCTCCAGGAGATAAGCCGCTGTCTGGTTTCATAGAGATCACAGGAGTGTTCATCTGAGCCGGGTGGTCCGGGGTAGGTGGCTGTCGGCCGAACAATCATATCTAAGGCTCTGTTGGGACCTACGTCTGAAGCCCTGGAAAACGGGCAGACTGTTCTGTGATTTTAGGCCGTATCCACATATTTGAGACAGACACCAAAACGCAGTCAACCACATTTTGATGCCCATCTCAAATACGGGGGTTCAGTCGAAAATGATGTCCTGAAGAGCACACGGCGACCGTCTGCATCATTACAGCCAATAGCCCCCCTGAGCACATATGCCTGAATAATGTTTTCCAGCCCTTTGGATGTAAACCCGACACGTGATCAAATAATCTGTGAACCCAGCCTAATGTGTATGGGGGCCTTTACTGTTGTCCTTCTGTGGCCTTTTGCCCCCTTTATGACACCGCTCTCCTTTTCTCCCCCTATAGGCCAGCAACAACACTACAATCTGTCAGAAGGACGTCACTGTCATGGACCTACGATAACTTCTCCAGTGTCTGCCAATTCCCAGGCTCTACGTTTTCACCCCCCCTAGTTGCCAATGAGCTGCCTATAAAGAGCTGTCTGCAGACGAGGACTCTACAGCGACAGAGCGGAGATTTTCTGATCTATCAGGGTTGTGCCATGTCGCCTGCGGTTATCGCCTGGTATTGGCTAGACAACGACACGGAGCAGTGTTCCTGGCTCTACCCGGCTTTCTGACACCATAGGCATCTAATTGGTTGATGCTTTCCTCTCTACAAAATTAACCTCTTGTAATACATTTGGTGCTTCCTGTTATAGGTATTGGTACTGCACATATTCCAAAAATGTTTTTTTTTTTTTTTTTACTTTTTTTCTTAAATACAGCCGAGCGTTAGGTAACCCCTTTTAGCAGCATTTCTGCACATAAGCATGCTTTCTTCATTCAGATGTTATTTTAGTAATGGAAAATTTGTACATAAATTAATTTATTTGATTTTTTTTTTTCCCTAACCAAAAGCTAGAAAAAAAGACTGATATCTCACTGTTTGATAAAAGAGGATAATACTGTATAATGTTTATTTTCTAGCAGCATTAAATATTTTCAGTGCTTCCTGAAGGTGATCAGAGGTGTGGGGCTGTGATTACTCCCAGTATCATCATACTCAAAGGACTGACTGACGCTGGAAGACATTTAAAGGGAAAACCTTAAAAGGGGTGCCCTGTGCCACTCACTTCTGCTTTGGAGATGGATGTTGCTGATCACGTTACGCGCAGACACGTGCATGACTGGCAGGTATTCTGCACAGGATTTGGGCACTACACCTGTCATTCGTGCCCCTGTCTCTGTTTGTGGGGCCATAACATGATTGGAATTGAGTGACGGAGGACAAGCCCTTTAACTTCTTCCTACATAAGTGTTCTCCAGATTGACAGCCAAATTCCACATTAATGGCTAGGATTGCAGAATGCTCTGATCCCAGCGAAACATGATCAGTACTGATTAATAAACTGTGCAAATCAGCTTTGCCTTAGTGATTATGGGGTTAACATTTTGTAAGTCGCAGCACTAGATCTAAGTATGGACTCTAGGGTTGTGTAGTATTAGTGCCTGTTAGAACCTGCCTTTAAAGGGTTGTATCTTTTTCTTCTGTAGATGTGCACTGCTCACCTGGCTTCCTGTTGCTGGGCAGCAGTGAGCTCCCGCTGCAGTGACAATTTTGTCGAGCGCCATTGTTGCGATGCTGACCCGACCTGTGTGCGCTTCCATGCTGCAAGCAGAGGCAGCTTTGCATCTGCAGCATTGGAGGAGCGCAGGGACGCTGAACTGAAGCTAATGAGACACGCTCCAGGCGTCTGGCCAGCTGCAGAGCAGTGATTACAAGCTCAATTGGAAAGAGGTTGTAAGCACCTGACGTGTTCTGCTAGACTGATTGAGGCATTCCATCAGAGGGGACTGACCCTAGACGTCCTGTACCACATGGCTACCGTGCTACATCAGATTATGGACTACTAATAGCTAAATACTCTTTTATCAACATTTCACTCCTGATGAAGCTCGGAAGTGAGGGAAACGCATCGAGTGTATTCCATGAGCGTTATGAGGTTATAGAGTTTTTTTTTTTTGTGGGCTTGTGATTTGTACCTTGTTATGATATCAGTACACATTACCACATGGACCGTGAATAACTGGTTCTGGTACTGCTCCTACTGTACCAAGTGGGTTTATTAACTCTTTATGCTTTTTTTGTTTATATAACTGTTTGAACCTTACAATAGCAATATATATCACTACATGAACTGCTATCAATAAGTGAGTGGCATTTTTCCACTCGACTTGGTTCTCTGCACCACATCCACTGTACCAAGTGGGCTTATTAACTCTTTGTGTATTTGTGCATAACCAATCCTCCTCATCTCTCTAACTGCCTGACTCTTATGTCTTTGGATCTCCATACTGGAGTCCTTCTTTATGTATTATTACATCTTGATTTTTTTCTTTACTGAACCGCACCACAATGGGGGTGTCGGCAGCACTTTCTTATCCCTCTTTTCCCACTCTCCACTACTTGTTTCTCATATTTTATTATTTGTTATACATTTTCTAATAATGCCAAGAAAGTCTTTAAATCATCCAGACAATTTCTATTATGTGTGTGGTGAACTGACGTTCAAGAGTCAAAGACGAAAATTTACGCCACTTGTAAAAAATGCTTTATTTCGGGTGTAAAGTTGGAGATCTCAGAAGTTACTGGGCACCACATATTTGCTGTTTTTCTTCTGTTAGGCTTTTTTACTGGCTGGAAAAATGGTTCACTTCTTATGTCATTTGCTTTTCCAATGGTTTGGAGGGAACCCAAGGACCATTTAACAGACTATTTCTGCTCAATGTACAGTAAAGTAGTTACATCTAATACAAAATATACAGTTTATTACCCCAATCTGCCATCTGCAATGAGGCTTGCCTTACATAGCAAAGCGCTTCCTGTACCCAAGTGTCCAGCTTTTGTGACCGTAAAGGACAGTCTGACTCTGACCTTACACTTAAGAGGAAGCATACAGTGATGCTACTTTCGAAGTAAGTTGCTCCTCAGAACCTCACTTCTTATCTCAAGAAGATCTGCGCGACCTTATCTGTGATTTAGACTTGTCTAAATCGCAATCAGAGTTTCTACGGATCGAATCTACTCCACGACTACATGAAAATATTCAGGTATTGTAGCCGAGAGTGATTTAAAAAAACTATTTCTCTGAAGAAAATGGCATTGTTTTTTTGTAGTAATGTTTGTTCTGTGATGGAGACCCTTGGACATCTACAGCAGGCAGATGAGTGACGATTGTTCGTACACTCATCAAAAGTTAGTTTGAAGGCCGTTCTTTTGCATAATGGTAATAATGAAGATATGAAACTGCTGTTAGGAGAAAGTATGAAAAATGTGACTGGAATATCTGTAGAGATTTGAAGGTGATTGCTTCATTGCCACAAATAAGATCGGTGATGGACGATGAACAACTTCAGGAACTATTAAATCCATTCCTAAAAACAGCCTGGATGTCCTTCATAAATGTCTCCCCCACTTCTGTTCTCGGAAATCGAAAAGCAGAAAACTACCATGGTTATAATGAGTGATATTGTGAAATCATACCAAACTATGGGATGCAACATGCCCTTAAAACTTAATTTCTTGGACTCCCACCTGAACTTCTTCCAAGAAAATCTTGTGACCAACACGAACGGAGGTACCAGTGCAAGTGGAGCCCCCAGCATGGACCATGAAGAGAGACCATCTGGAAGCTAAATACTGTATATCTGTAAATCATAATCAAAAGTGTCTAAGTGTATTTAATAAAATATTGACTACATAAGTATTACACGGGTTTACGATTTTTTTTTTCAGTTGACAAGGTTTTGGTTTTTTTTTTTAACTACTTTAGGGTATTTTGAGGGTCCTGAATTAAAAAAAAAAAACATTACTTTTGCTGTATTGGTTCTAGTTTTTGAAATTAATCCATGAAAATAGTGCATTCCCCAATGCGACTTGTGTGTGATAACAAAGTCAATAGCTTTTGGTTTGTCTTTTAACTCCTTAACAGTGTCTCAGGCAATGAAATATCCCATATAATTATCTTTTTACTCTTCGCCACGACAGCACCCACTTGGAGAGAGAGGGATCCGCCCATAGGAACAGGAAACCTACAGAGATAAAAGAGGACGGTCCGCCTCTCCTCCTCAGTTGGTTTCCTGTTCCTATCGGAACCACAGGATCTCTACAGAAGACATACCTGGGCCAAGGAACCGCCTGTGCAGTGTCCGTGCGAACGGCAGGGGTTCCGGTCCAGAAGCAGCGTCGGGGGAGTGCTGGAATCCGGCTCCCCCCTCGTCTGAGACGGTGGCAGCGCAAAAGAAACACCGGTACCGGGTGGAGCTGACCGGGGGTTTTCTTATATGGATACACATCACCGGGATCTTGGAGGCAACCATCCCGGTCCGTGTGGGAGTGCGAAGCTGAGATAGAGAGGCTATCTCTGGCGTTCTGAAACACAGGTACAGCGAGGACGCAGGTACAGCGCTGGGAAGAGGTAAGGAGGAACTTCCGGGTTACCGGAGGTTCCTCAGCGTACAGCGCATGCGCGGTCTTTCACAGCCGCGTGATAACAGCAGAGGAGCACTCCCCGCCCCCTCCGAAAAAAAAAAAAAGGGAACGTGATTTAATATAGCGGCGCCGGACGGTGTTTCCAGGCCGGGCGCAAGCTAAATGAATGCACCGGAAGCAGGCGCACCTGGGAGGGGGAGGTACCAGGTACTGAAGGGTGGCATAAAAAACCGAGGGGGATAGTGATAGAGAGTGCAGACATGTCTTCCCCAAGACAGGACACGCATCCCCAGGCAGGTGATGCAGCGGAACAGCGAGGCTCCTCGGATAGGAGCCACAGAAGTCATGCCAAAAGAACCCCTCAGCCTCCTGAACCGGTACCTACAGCTTCTCTGGGTGAGTGGACGACTCTCTGCCTATCAAGCTGTTAAAGAACCTCTCTCTCTCGCTCTCCCTCTCTCTCTCTGCTATGTCCACCATAGGCTAAAAGGAAGGAAAAATCAAAAAACAAGGAATGTGCCCTCTGTACACGTCCTTTACCGGACTCTTATACAAAGAGGCTGTGCAAAAAATGCATTTCTGAAAATACAAAACAGACTTCAACATCAGCCACAGATATTAGGGCTATAATAAGGGAGGAACTACAGGCCCTAACCCAGTCTAGCGGCATATCTAAGAAATCTAAGGCTAACAAACCAACGGCAGTTAGCTTAGATACAGATGAAGACGAAGCAGTAGTCTCTGACAGCTCCAATACGTCTACATCATCCTCTTCCTCTGATATGGAGGGTCGTTCATGTTTTCCGTTAGAGAACATGGACAACTTGGTGAAATCTGTAAGAAACACCATGGGTTGCACAGACACTAAGGAGCCGCAAACGACCCAAGAGATTATGTTTGCGGGATTGACAGATAGGAGGAAGAGGGTTTTTCCCGTTATACCGGCAATAAAGGCCTTAGTCAAAAAGGAATGGGAGAAGCAGGATCAGAGAGGTTATCTTCCCTCGGCTTCAAAAAGAAGGTATCCCTTTAGCGACGAGGAATTGTTAACGTGGTCTAAGGTCCCGAAGGTCGACGCGGCAGTTGCCTCAGCCTCAAAGCAGTCGGCCTTACCAGTAGAAGACGCAGGGATTCTAAAAGACCCACTGGACCGGAAAGCGGAGGCCTCACTAAAGAGAGCATGGGAGGCAGCCACGGGCACGTTTAAGCCGGCAATAGCCAGTACGTGCACAGCTCGCTCAATGCTGGTCTGGATTGATCAGCTAGACCAACAAGTGGAACAAAAAGTCTCCAGAGACAAGCTACGAGCAGCCATACCACTGATTCGTGGCGCAGCGGCATACATAGCAGACGCATCAGCCGATTCACTACGCATGGCAGCCAGAACAGCAGGCTTGCTTAATAACGCCAGACGAAGCCTATGGCTTAAAAGCTGGAGAAGTGACACCCAATCCAAGGCAAAGCTCTGTGCCATACCTTGTGAGGGTGAGTTTTTGTTTGGAAAAGCGTTGGACGAAATCCTTGCTAAAGCAAAAGAAAGGAAAAAAGGGTTCCCTAACCCCTCTCTCCCATTTTATAGGAGAGCATTCAGGAGACGACCATTTGGTAGGGGAAGAACAGCAGAAAATCAGAACCGCTGGGCCACGAAAGAAGGAAAAGGTGCTATGTTTAGGGGATCCTCCTTCCGCAGAGATCGGACCTAAAGAACCAGTCCCTCCAGTAGGAGGGAGACTAAAAATTTTCCTTCAGGAATGGGAGAAAATCACGACCAGCCTTGGGTCCTGGGCATTATTAGAGAAGGACTAAAATTAAAGTTCCATCATGTGCTCCGTAACTCAGTCATTGTAACATCCCTTAACGCCCCAGTCCAACAGCGGGCCTTAGAGACTGAAATTTTCAGTCTTCTGGACAAAAAAGTCTTGGTCCAGGTGCCAAAAGGACAGGAAGGGAGAGGATTTTACTCCCCTCTCTTTCTGATACCTAAACCCGATGGCTCCTTCAGGACGATAATTAACCTGAAGAAACTGAATACTTTTATAACAAATCATAAATTTAAGATGGAGTCTATTAGATCCGCAATTAAGGTCCTTTTTCCCAATTGTATGATGGCAGGCCTGGATCTGAAAGATGCCTATTATCTTCCCATCCATTACAGATTTCAGAAATACCTCAGAGTGGCGGTCTTCCTCGAGGGCACCATAAAACACCTTCAGTTCACAGCCATGCCATTCGGCCTTTCCATCGCTCCAAGAGTCTTTACAAAGGTGATGCTGGAAGTGATGGCTTTCTTACGCCAAAAGGACACGCTGATAGTACCCTATTTGGATGATTTTTTGATAATAGGTAACTCAACTAAACAATGTAATGAACGAGTGGCTGATGCAATCTTATCCCTACAGGCTCTTGGTTGGGTAATAAATTTCAAGAAATCCAGAATCGAACCACAATCAGTTCAGTCCTTCCTGGGTCTTCAGCTAGACTCCATAAGCCAAAAATGTCTGCTACCACAGGTAAAGATTACAACAATTAAAACGAAGGTCAGATTAGCGATAAACGAACCACACATGTCGTTAAGGGATGCAATGTCCCTCCTGGGGTCCCTTACTTCCTGCATCCCGGCGGTTCGGTGGGCCCAATTCCATACAAGAGATTTACAGCATCAAATCCTCTTGGAGGAGATTCAGGACCAGGGGAATTTAAGTAAAAAAATCACTTTATCTCAGATAGTCCTAACCTCCCTAACATGGTGGCTAGACGATAATAACTTATCGGGAGGAGTACCATGGGTAGTAACACCCTCCTGTATAATTACTACTGACGCCAGCCCCACAGGATGGGGAGCCCACATGGGAAGCACCTTCACCCAAGGCTTATGGGATATAAGAGAAGAGCACGATTCATCAAACTTGAAAGAATTAAAAGCAGTGGGTCATGCATTATATCATTTTCTCCCACAGTTACAAGGAGAGAACGTAAGAATCCTGTCAGACAACACCACAGTGGTCGCATATCTGAACAGGCAAGGCGGGACTCGATCAGTCGCATTAATGTCTTCCGCAAGGAAGATCTTGTCCTTAGCCGAAAAACATTTTTCATCTCTCTCAGCCCTCCACATAAGAGGAGAAGACAATGCAGAAGCGGATTTTCTAAGCCGCCACACACTGCGGCAAGGAGAGTGGTGCCTGAGCCGGCAAATATTCACAAACATCGTGTCACTATGGGGCCTTCCCCAGATAGATCTCTTCGCCACCAGGAAAAACAAACAAGTGCGAAGATTCGCCTCTCTGAATGTAACAGACAGCCCAGAAATCCTGGATGCCCTCCAGGCCCCATGGCGGTTCAAACTGGCATATGCCTTCCCCCCAATCATACTACTACCGCAGGTGATCAGGAAGATCAGGGCATAGAAGGCACGAATAATCTTAATAGCACCATTCTGGCCCAGGAGACCGTGGTTTTCATGCCTGCGGGCAATGTCAGTGACTGACCCTTGGGTGCTTCCTTCAACCCCCAGGCTACTCTCGCAGGGGCCATTCTTCCATCCTCATGTGGACAATCTCCACTTTACGGCTTGGAACTTGAAAGGGAAATGTTGAGGGCAAGAGGTTTTTCGGAAGGGCTAGTCAACACTCCTACAAAGTCGGAAATTGTCTACAACAAAAATTTACACCAGGGTGTGGAGAAAATTCCTAGAGTTTCACACAGCCCCTGATTCCAGAGAAATTCCAATAACAGCAATCCTAGAATTTCTACAAAAGGGAAAAAATGTAGGACTATCTGTTAACACTCTAAAAGTCCAGGTGTCGGCTCTAGGGGCCCTCTATAGTTATAATGTGGCAGGGAATAGATGGATTACCAGATTTATCTCGGCCTGTGAGCGGAGCGAACCGGTACACATACCTAGGGTCCCTCCTTGGGACTTGAATTTGGTGCTGGAGGCCCTTACACGTGCTCCGTTTGAACCATTAGACTCAATATCCCTTAAACACCTATCTCTCAAAACAGTACTGCTAGTTGCACTAACCTCAGCCAGAAGGGTTAGCGACATACAAGCACTATCGATAGAACCCCCTTTCCTATTAACATTTCAGGATCAGCTAATATTAAAACCAGACCCCTCATACTTACCAAAGGTAGCAGGGAAGTTCCATAGATCACAAGAAATCCACCTCCCCTCATTTTTTAGTAACCCTTCTACTCCAGAGGAAGAGAAATTTCATACGCTAGATGTTATAAGAGCAGTATTACAATACATCGAGAGATCTAGCAGCTGGAGGAAGAGTAGGGCTCTATTTATTTCCTTCCAGGGCCAAAAGAAGGGATATGAGGTCACAAGGGGTACCCTGTCACGATGGATCAGAGATGCGATCAGCCTGGCATACTCCGCAAGCAGTGAAGATCCCCCGGAAGGTATCAAGGCACACTCCACCAGAGCAATGGCTTCTTCTTGGGCAGAGAGGGGAGATGTCGCAATTGAGTCTATATGTAAGGCTGCTACTTGGTCAACACCCTCTACCTTTTATAACCACTATAGACTGGAGTTATCATGCTCATCCGACCTAACCTTTGGTAGAGCGGTCCTCAGCACGGTGGTCCCTCCCAGGTGAAGGTCTCTGAAAGTCTCTCCAAGTGGGTGCTGTCGTGGCGAAGAGTAAAAAGCCGGATTACTTACCGGTAATGCTCTTTTAATGAGTCCACGACAGCACCCGTTCACTAACCCTCCCTAGAAGTTAACAATATATATATATATACACCATCTTAGTTATAGAAATACAATGAGCATATAGAATAATATAATGGCCTAATAATTGGCGGTCCTCCGGGTACTCTGAAATCCAACTGAGGAGGAGAGGCGGACCGCCCTCTTTTATCTCTGTAGGTTTCCTGTTCCTATGGGCGGATCCCTCTCTCTCCAAGTGGGTGTTGTCGTGGACTCATTAAAAGAGCATTACCGGTAAGTAATCCGGCTTATTTTCCTAGCACCCATGACGGCACCCAAGCGAGAGGGGATCTGCCCCACAAGGACAGGGAACCTTTAAGATATAAAGGGCGGCTCCTCTCTGCATCAGTGGTTTCCTGTCATTGTAGGGTGGAACCTGTTACCTGGATGGCGGTAGGTGCTGCAGAAGACAGAAGGATGGATCCCTGGGCCGGTCGGCAGCGGCAAGGCGCCAACTCTGCTTTGCCCGGAGCCGGTGTCCTGCAAGCGCCGCAGGGGGGCCCAATAGGGTTCCCGCCGCAAGCGGGCAGGTAACCCAGCGCCAGCACCGCCTGGTGTCTAGCGTCCCGGTGCTTGGGGAGAACGCGGCCAGAAACCGGAAGTCGCGCGTTGACGCAGCCGGGACATCCTTTGCACCCAGAAGTCGGGGTGCGTGGTACTGGAAGTGTGGGGGACGCCGGCCGGTGAATTCCCCGTGGCTGGAATATTTAAACGGGGATCACCTGGCTGGCAGGGGCAATCGCGCAACATAGAAGCGCAAGAGCTCTCTCTACAGCAGCGACAGTGAAGCCCCCAGCAGCAGAGTGTGCATCAGCACCATGGAGGTCCTTCAAGGGAGCAGTCACAGCGTCATACGGAGAAGTCCGACGGCACACCGAAGTCCAAGGATTCCAAGCGGTGCAGCTCCTCCAGGATGAAAAGTTCCAGGGCCCCTAAAGGAGAACCTTTCCCATAAGTGAACCACTCCAGAGTTTAATTACCAAGAAATGGGAAAAACCAGACAAGAGGCCCCCTGCCATCCTCCTTCAAGAGGAAATATCCTTTTGAGGAGGAAGTGTCCTCTTCCTAGAGCAAGGAACCCATGTTAGATGTGGCCATATCAAAAGCCTCGAAGGGTTCTTCTCTTCCTTTTGAGGACTCGAGATTGTTAAAAGACCCGGTTGATAGAAAGGTGGACAGCTTCCTCAAAGCTACGTGGGAGTCATCACCAGGCGCATTGAGACTGGCCATCACGGCAACTTACACGTTCAGGTCCCTTATGATGTGACTAAGCACGTTAGAAGACCAGCTGGAGGAAGATCCATATGCGGAGGCTGTTAAAACCGCACTGTCAGCAGCTTTTCTGGCAGATGCGTCTGCCGATTCAGCCAGGCTGGCCGCAAGATCAGCGGCACTTTCTAACGCGGGCCGTAGAGCAGTTTGGTTAAAAAGCTCAGGCGAGAGGGAGATTATGTTCCCTTCCCTGCGAAGGACAGTATTTGTTTGGACCAGCTCTAGGCGACCTTTTGGAGAAGGCGGCTGACAAAAAGAAGGGATTCCCTAAACCTCCCGTCTCTTCCTTTGAACAGTCCTTTCGGAGGAGAAAATATGACTAAAAAAGTGGGTTCATGGATCAAAGGAAAAAGGAGGATAGTCGCAAAAGATCCAAGGGGTTCCTGTTTTGGCTTTTCCTCCCGAAAAGATTGGAAGTCCTTCAAATGACTCAATCTCCCAGGTGGGAGGAAGGCTCTCCCGCTTCCTTCCAGCCTGGGAAAGAATATTATCGAGCCCCTGGATTCTCAATCGAGCAGGGGCAGGGTTGAAGCTGGATTTCAAGAGGTATCCCCTGGACAAGTTCATTGTCATGGCACCACGGGCATTCGTCTCAGAACAGAGATCCCTAGAAACGGAAGTTCTAGGCCTCTTGGAGAAAAAGGTCCTCCAGTACGTACCAGCAGAAGAACAGGGGAAAGGCTTCTACTCTGTTCCTTATAAAAAAGCCGGATGGCTCTTACAGGACCATCTTCAACTTGAGAGGCCTGAACAGATACTTAAAGGTTCCAAAATTCACATTATGACAAAAGTGCAAAAATACTCTGTTGTAAAAAATATATAACAGTAGGCAGCAGGTGCTAGTAAAAAGATAACAAAAACAGGGTATTTAGTTGATACGTTTTTGCAAAAAAACTGCCTACTGTTATATATTTTTTTTACAACAGAGTATTTTTGCACGTTTGTCATAATGTGTTTTTTCTTTGTGTTTCAGTCCTTGGGTGGCGTGAACACTGTCCAACCGACCTGTTCACTTTTGTGCATGTCACATGTGTTTATAATCTATTAGTTTCTTGCTTATGCAAGGTTTGGGAGATCCCCGCCCCTCTCTTGTGTGACATGCACATAAAGAGCCATCTTACACAGCGTGCCCACATCAGGAAGCGTCTTTCTGAATCCTGCTCATATAGGTACTGTTCACATGACCAGGTTTTAACGTATCAACTAAATACCCTGTTTTTGTTATCTTTTTACTAGCACTTGCTGCCTACTGTTATATATTTTTTAGAACAGAGTATTTTTGCACGTTTGTCATAATGTGTTTTTTCTTTGTGTTTCAGTCTTTGGGTGGTATGAACACTGTGCAACCGACCTGTTCACTTTTGTGCATGTCACATGTGTTTTTAATGGGCACAAAAATTGCGGAATGCATTTTAATAATGGGATGCTTAATGTATGCGTTTTTTAAGCGTTTTTGCAGGGGAAGAACACTAAAAAAGCGAAAAATCCTGAACGTGGGCACACAGCCTAAGGATGGTGTTTAAACCTGGAAAAATCAAGGTTGCAGCCACAGACGACTCAAATCTTTTTGGGGCTCATGCTCGACTCCCGCAGGCAGGAATGTCGTCTCCCGGAGGAGAAAAAAGAGAAGCGGTTTGGTCTCCTCTCCAGGACAATAAAAAATCCAGTGTTGACTCTCAGAAGCGCTATGTCGCACCTGAGCTCCCTAATCTCATGTATTCCGGCAGTAAAATGGGCCCAGATCCATTCGAGGGACTTGCAGGAATTCGTCCTGGAGAGTCAGCGTCGTTTGCAGGGGCAGCTAGACTATACACTAATTCTGCCACAATTTGTCGTGTATTCTCTCCGTTGGTGGTTGAGGATAAAAACCATTCAGGAGGGAGTCCCTTGGGTTCCTCATATCTCCAGAGTAGTCACCATGGATGCCAGCCCCAGGGGGTGGGGGCTCATCTGGGAAGCCACCTGGTTCAGGCGACATGGACGCGGTTAAAAAAGGGAACCTCTTCGAATATGTTGGAGCTGCTGGCAGTAGAAAACGCGCTAGAGACTCTCTTACCGTTCCTGCAAGGCCATCATGTAAAGGTACTGTCAGACAATCAGGAAACTGTAGCATATCTGAACCATCAAGGGGGTACACGATCCCAGACCCTACTGCAGATAGCCAGATGGATTTTCGAATTGGCAGAGGCAAACATTCTATCGATATCAGCCCTACATATCAAAGGGAAGGATAGGCTTCTGCAGGGAGAATGGTCCCTCAAGCCGACAGTCTTCAAGCAGTTGGTAAAGAGGTGGGGGGTGTTATGAATGAGTCACCGAGGAGGAAAAAACAAAAACAAGCTAAGCCACAGAAAACCAGAGAGGTTGGTAACTACGCGGATTGCTGATCCTAGCCACACAACTAGCAGTAGCCGTGGAGCGTGCCTACGATGATCCTAGACGCCTCGTCACAGCCGGAGAACTAAATAAGCCTAAAGCAAGAAAAGGGGAAATCTAAACTGCCCCAGAGCAGACCCCAAAGCAAAAGACAGCCCCCAAACATGTATTGTCGGTGAGACAAGATGAAAACACAAACACAGATAGAAAAATAGGCTGAGCAAACGATGGGGCTCACACTAACTAGAAAGGACAGGAAAGATACTGTCTGCAATCACGCATAAAACCCTGCCAAAAAAATGTCCAACACTTTCTGATAACAAAAACCCTGAAGTCGCTAGACTTCAATTCCCTATATCAGCACTCTGGTATATTCTGAAGACAGAGCAAAAAGAGACCAATCTGATCAGGGACAAAAAGCAAACTGGCATAAACAGAGACATAAGAATGGAAATTCAGCACAGCCCCAGCAGAGGCTGGCTGACCACAAAAACTGAGCAAACAGACCAAATCTCATGAGCGAAAATAGCAGAGCACACTTAGCTTGAGAAGGCAGGAACAGAACTGGAAACCAGAACCACAGGGCAGGAAATCACCAGCACAAAATTAGGGAGTCGGCTGTCTTAAATCCAGTTAGAGACTCCTGATGTCTAATCACAGTCCTCCTCCTCAGGTGGCAGGTCTCTGCCATTTAGATCAGCTTCATTACCTACTGTCACCACCAGAGGGAGCCCGGATGGAGAACTCACGACTCCTCTGTCAACACAGCCAGCTCTAGCACCCTCACTAGAAGCCAGAGGTAAACCAGAAAATGAGTTCACAACAGGGGGGAACCAGAGATCGACCTGTTTGCCATCCGACAAAATACCAAGGTGGAAAAATTCTGCTCCCTGAACCCGAGAGAGATCCCCTACGTAGTAGACTCCTTCCGGATCAGGTGGAAGTTTCCCCTAGCATATGCCTTTCCCCCAATCTGCCTGATACCAGCAGTTCTCGAGAAGATCAGGCAGGATGGGGCAAGAGTAATTCTCGTAGCCCCATTTTGGCCCAAGAGGCCCTGGTTTTTCTGGCTCAGGAGTTTGTCAGTTACCGATCCCTGGGTCCTTCCGGAGATCCCAGATCTTCTAGCTCAAGGGCCGATACTTCATCCTCAGGTGTCTGGGTTGCACTTGACAGCCTAGAACTTAAGAGGTCGGTGTTAGGAGGTAAGAGATTCTTGGATAATCTAATTTCTACCTTGCTTGTAAAAAACCAGTCACTACGAGAATTTCCGGTAGAACGTGGAAAAGATTTTATCTTCCACAGGATGTTCTCCAGAAGGGAAGGTGCCCCTGAAGGAGATTCTGGAGTTCCTTCAGAGAAGACGAGATCAGGGCCTAGCATTGAGTACATTGAAGGTTCAAGTGTCGGCATTGGGGGCACACTATAACTACAACTTAGCAGGTAACCAGTGGGTAGTTAGATTCATCAAGGCCTGCACTAGATCTAGACCAGCCCCAATAGCCAGAGTCCCTCCATGGGACTTGAATCTAGTACTAAATGCTCTGACCGAACCTCCGTTCGAGCCACTAGAGGAGGCATCCATAAAGCTAGTAACATTTAAGACCATACTCCTGGAGGCCCTTACGTCAGCACGTAGGATTGGAGACATACAGGCCCTCTAAGCAGATCCTCCCTTTACAGTCATAATGGATGTCTGGATAGTCTTAGAGCCCGACCCAGCCTATTTGCCCAAAGTAGTTTTGAGGTTCCATAGATCGCAGGACACATCCCTACCTTGCTTCTGCCCTGACCCTGAAAATGATAGGAAAAATAAATTTCATACCCTAGATGTCAGGAGGTGCCTTCTTCACTATTTACAGGCAACAGAATCTTGTAGGAAGGATAGGGCTCTGTTTATCTCCTTCCAGGGTTCCAGAAAGAAGATGGGAGCCTCGAAGAGTACCCTGTCCAGGTGGATAAGGGAAGCGATCATGTTGGCCTATGTGTATGCGGGAAGATCGATCCTGGATGATTTGACGGCCCACTCTCCTGGGCAGAGAGGGCAGACGTGTCTATCGAACAAATCTGTAAGGCGGCTACGTGGTCATCTCCGTCCACCTTCTATAGTCACTATAGACTAGATCTGTCTGCCTCTTCTGATTTGACATTTGGAAGAAGGGTTCCACAAGCTGTGGTCCCTCCCTGATAGAGTAGTTCTCTGTAATTCTCTTGTTTGGGTGCAGTCATGGGTGCTAGGAAAACACATGTATTACTTACCGGTAATGTGTTTTTACGAAGCCCATGACAGCACCTGTATATTCCCTCCCGTTGCTAATCTTTTCACCCTTTGGTTGGTGGATTATTGTATATAGCTTCACTTAAAGTGAGTTTAATAATAATGGATGATTAAGTTTAAATTGATATAGTTAGCAAAATGTATATACTGTATGTGTGTGTACACTAACCAGAGGTCCTCTTAAGCTCTGTAAACCATTGATGCAGAGAGAGGAGACGCCCTTTTTGTCTTAAATATGGGTAGCACGGTGGCTCAGTGGTTAGCCTGGGTCCTGGGTTCGAATCCCACCAAGGACAACATCTGCAAGGAGTTTGTATGTTCTCCCCGTGTTTGCGTGGGTTTCCTCCGGTTTCCTCCCACACTCCAAAGACATACTGATAGGGAATTTAGATTGTGAGCCCCGTCGGGGACAGTGATGAAAATGTGTGCAAATTGTAAAGCGCTGCGGAATATGTTAGCGCTATATAAAAATAAAGATTATTATTATTAAAGGTTCCCTGTCCTTGTGGGGCGGATCCCATCTCTCGTTTGGGTGCTGTCATGGGTTTTGTAAAAAACACATTACCGGTAAGTAATACCAATGTTTTAGGGCTTTGAGACAAGCACTTTTTCCCCCCAAATTTGGGAGTAAAATGGGGGGGCGTCTTATAGTCCAAACGTAGCTTACCAGGGGGAGCAAGGGCAATGCTGTAGGAAGTCGGCGGTGGCAGGAATGGGGCGATGCTGCGGGCCCTGGGCTAAGAGGACGGCGTGTCCCGGTGGTGCGAGGAAGGAGTGGAGTGCCTGCTTTTCATGTTGACCTCGCGATGGGATTCAGGAAAATGGCGCTGATTGGCGGCACATGCGCAGATTGAGATCTCGGCTGAACGACGAGCCAATATCTCAATCTGTACATTCGCTGACAACTGGCTCCATTTTCCTGAAACCCACTGTGAAGTCTATGTGTGCAGCACAGACTCTGCTCCTGCCTCGCACCGTCAGGCACCGCTTCTTCCTAGCCCAGGACCCACAGTATTGCCCCTCCTGCTCTCATATGATGTAAATGTAACCCTGCCACTGCCTCCTGGGTTCCCGATCTATTGCCGCCGATCCACCAGAAAGCTACTGTACATTCGGACTGTATGACGCATCTGCGACCCCTGACATGCCTGATCATGATGACAAGCTAACATTTTTTTTTCCTATTTTCCTCCTCTAAACTTGGGGTGCGTCTTATGGTCTGCAGCTTCTTAAAGTCCGAAAAATACGGTATTTTGTATTTCAGTTTGTAGGCTTACAATGCTATAAAAGCGACATTTGGAAGCCAGAATTCAACTATTAATTAATTAATGATTAAATATCTCAGAAACTAGAGCCAGTCTGGCAAAACCGAAGTCATATTCTTAATCAGTACCATAAACTTAATATAAAACTGTTCATACATCCCTTCCACCAAAATGACTGAAAATTAGTGTTATTTTTTAATATTTCCATAAAACTTGAAATGTGTTTCACAAAAAAACACAAAAACCCTGCCTGATGGAAAAAATCTGAAATCATATTTGAATGTGGCATTTTTTTTACTATGTATTTTCACTGTAAGCTGCAATACTTCCGTAACAATTAAGCACAGGTTCAAGTTCCCTAGGGGGCGCAAAAAGAATATATGGTATGTATGAAGCAGTTACGAGGGAAATAAAATAAAAAAAATTGCACAATTTTAAATCAGCATTATTTTCAAATCTGAAAATAATTAAATTGAAAAAATAGAGCTGACATCCCTTCTCCTCCAGGGATTATGTTCTTAGTGCAGTTGATGGATACATAATGTGCCCTTTCCCTCATCCACCCCTGCTCTCACATGAGTTACCTTGAATGTTTAAGAATAAAATATACACAGACTTCTAGTATACGCTTCTAGTATACGCACTGTGGAATAGCGCAGAATAATACGAGTAGTGGTAAGAGGATGGGTGCTTACCTATGATTGCTGCTACTAATCCCACTGTGCATCATAGCCTGCATCAGCAATAGCAATATGGAAGAGAAGAAAATCCACATGGTCACCTGCAACACATGCTACATGTTTACTGATCTTCCGGCCCAAAAACTCAACTTTACCTGTCAGAAGTGCAAACTTGTTGCCCTCTTAGAGGAAAAGGTGCAGGGACTGGAAGAAAGAATAGCAACATTGAAGGTAATTAAAGAACATGAGGACTTCTTGGATGAAGCAGAAACAACCATTCAGGATACGGAAAGTGAGAAAAGCATCAGAGCACATACAGAGGCTGAAAAGTGGAGCCATGTGACGAAAAGAAGCAAATGGATCAAGTGGTCATCACCACCCACACAGCTTAGCAACCAATATGAAGCCCTCATGCTGGATAACGAAAATGGCACAGCTCAGGATGATACCGTATCTACAAGAGAAGACACACTATCAACAAAAGTTACTCTGTCAATAAAAGCGGAAACAAATGACCCTCAAAAACACTCACGAGCAACAAGCAGTGCGTCCAGAAAGAAAAGAAGAGTGGTAGTTGTGGGCGACTCACTACTAAGAGGCACGGAGACAACTATCTGCAGGCCGGACATAACGGCACGAGAAGTATGCTGCCTCCCAGGAGCAAAAATCAAGGATGTGGCCAACAGGATACCAACTATCCTCAAATCCAAGGACGACTACCCTTTCCTACTGATACATGTAGGCACAAACGACACGGCAAGAAATGACCTACCAACTATCTGCGAAGACTTTGAAATTCTGGGGAAGAAAATAAAGGAACGGAACGTACAGGTTATTTTCTCATCAATCCTCCCAGTTGATGGTCATGGCATCAGAAGATGGAATAGGATACTAGAGGTGAACAACTGGCTACGACGGTGGTGCAGGCAGCAAGGATTTGGATTCTTGGACCATGGCGTGAATTACCTCTACGATGGACTTCTCGCAAGAGATGGGATACACCTCACAAAACCTGGGAAACACACATTCGCCAGAAGACTTGCCACACTCATCAGGAGGGCTTTAAACTAGAAGAAGAGGGGATGGGAGGAAAAACAGCAGAAAAGAACATGCAGCAGAAGGACAAACTAATCAAGGATACTAGATGTGGTAAAGAGGACCCAAGACAGGGTACTCAGAAGGAAGCTAAGAAAAAGGAAGCAAAACCTCTTTCCTGCATGCTGACCAACGCAAGGAGCCTGACCAATAAGATTGAAGGTCTGGAGTTGGTAATGTATGAGGAAAAATACGACATAGTAGGAATAACTGAGACATGGTTAGACGACAGCTATGACTGGGCGGCTAACTTGCAAGGATATGATTTGTTTAGGAGGGATCGTAAAAAAAGGAAAGGGGGTGGAGTCTGTCTATATATAAAGTCCACTTTAAAGCCCACACTAAGAGAATATATACAAGAGGGAAATGAAGAGGTGGAGTCTCTATGGGTGGAGATACAAGGAGGGAAAAGTAATAAAATCCTCATAGGGGTTTGTTATAAGCCACCAAATATAACAGAAGCCACTGAAAATGTATTATTGAAACAAATAGACAAAGCAGCAAATCACAATGAGGTGATTATTATGGGGGACTTCAACTACCCCGACATAGACTGGGAAACTGAAACCTGCGTATCTCAGAAAGGAAACCAATTTCTGTCAGTGACCAAGGATAATTATCTGTCACAACTTGTGCAGGGCCCAACTAGAGGGACAGCCCTTCTGGACTTAATTTTAAGCAACAGGCCAGATAGAATAACAGAAGTACGAGTCGATGGGCACCTAGGGAACAGTGACCACAATATAATACAATTCCACTTGTCCTTCAGTAAGGTGCCCTGGAAGGGGGTTACGAAAACGCTGAATTTCAGGATTGCAAAGTTTGATCAGCTTAGAGAGGACCTTCGCCGAATTGATTGGGACAATGTCCTCAAAAATAGGAGCACAGAAAATAAATGGGAAATATTTAAATCGGTTTTACACACCCACTGCGAGCTAGCCATACCGTACAGAAATAAAAGGGCTAGGAACAGGAGAACACCAAAGTGGCTAAATATGGATGTAAAAAGGGCAATAAATAACAACAAGGCATTTAAGAAGCTAAAACAAGAAGGCAATGAAGAAGCATTAAAAAGTTATAGAGAAAAAAATAAAATGTGTAAAAAAAACAAATACATTTAGCAAAAGTGAAAACTGAGAGACTCATTGCTAAGGAAAGTAAAACAAACCCCAAACTATTCTTTAATTATATAAACAGCAAAATAATTAAAATTGATGGTGTCGGCCCTTTAAGGAACAATGAGGGTGAAATCATAGAGAGCGATGTGGGAAAAGCAAATGTTTTAAATTCTTTTTTCTCAACAGTGTTTACACAGGAAAAGGATTTGCCAGGGGAAATGCAGAGTGATAATGTAAACTCCCCATTAAGTATTACCTGCCTAACCCAGGAAGAAGTGCAGAACCGCCTTAGTAAGATTAAAATTGACAAATCACCAGGCCCTGATGGCATTCACCCTCGGGTATTAAGAGAGTTAAGTAATGTGATAGACAGGCCTCTATTCCTTATATTTAAAGACTCTATAGAAACAGGGTCTGTTCCTATTGCTTGGCGGCAAGCAAATGTGGTACCAATATTCAAAAAGGGGTGTAAAAGGGAACCTGAAAACTATAGGCCGGTAAGCTTAACATCTGTTGTGGGTAAATTTTTGAAGGGTTTCTAAGGGATACCATTATGGAATATCTCAATGTTAATAAATGTTTAACTCCATATCAACATGGATTTATGAAGGATCGCTCCTGTCAAACTAACCTGATCAGCTTCTATGAGGATGTAAGCTCTCAAATGGACCAAGGAGAATCATTGGATGTCATTTATCTCGACTTCTCTAAAGCATTTGACACTGTCCCACATAAAAGATTGGTAAGTAAGATGAGAAAACTTGGGCTAGGGGAAAATGTGTGTAGATGGGTAGGTAGCTGGCTTAGTGATAGAAAGCAGAGTGGTTATTAATGGCGCATACTCAGATTGGGCCAGGGTTACTAGTGGGGTACCACGGGGTTCTGTATTGGGCCCCCTACTATTTAATATATTTATTAATGATCTAGTGGATGGCTTACACAGTAAAATATCAGTATTTGCAGATGATACAAAACTGTTAGGAGTCTGATTTCTTCCTTCCCTATGATGAAATCTTGACCCTTATATGCTGCAGTCTCCTGCATTTCATCTGCGGTAGAGGAGATTGCAGAGGAGAGTGCCTTGCGGCAACTCCAGAAGCTAAGTCCTCTGTTCCCTCCACTGAGCATGCTCATGGGACGAGCTCCCATTGGAGTTCGGGAGTCACATGCTCAGGTCCTGTGTCTAATCCTATTGGCTCCTCCTGGAGCCTTGGAGACTTCCGGAAGGTCCCGTTTGGTATAAAAAGCGCGCATGGCTGTTCCGCCATGCGCTAGTATTTCATACTTGCTGCTGTATGTATGGTGATGGATGCTTGGACTGGTGACTGACTTATTAAGAAACCCCTTCCCTCTGATAATACGATTGTGTGAGTGTTTGGGTTCAGCCAGTAGCAGCGCTAGCGCCAGCGAGCATATGCTCCATCTTGCTCAGCAGCTTAGCGTCTGCATTGCGCCAGCGTTATTGCAGCGTCTTGCCAGCGGCTCAGTTCTTGCCGCGCTGCAGTTAAAGCTTTCTCTGCGTCCGCGGTTGCGTTGCTTCGCACCTTATTTGACGGTAGGTCTAGACGGAGTAGTCCTGCTGTTTAAGGCTACTCCTGTGACAGCGAATACCGCGACTGTATCGCTGTGAGTCTGTGACTCTGAACAGACTCAGCGTTTAATTTGAGCTTATTTGCCTGCAGCTCTGTGAGTATAACAGAGCTTGCTTTTTTGCACTGGGTGCCGTCTAACCCTTGTGCACATTACCGCCTTGTGCTCTGCCTCTCTAGCAGCGGTTTTTCCATCCACCGCACGGTGGACCCCGGGTGGCGAAGGCACTTTTATTTAGTGTCATCCGCCACTCCTAACATAATACTAGCACCAGGGTCTGGCTAGAGATGGCAGATCAGCAGCAGCAACTGGTGCAGTGTGTGCGACAGCTTGAGGCTCGCTTGGCCACCCTTGAGAGGTCTCTCGCAGCTGCGCAGGCCACAGATGCTGCTGTTCAGGCACTCACAGATGCCGTGGGGCGTATGTCCGTGTCCTCCCTTGTGCCGACAGTTACCCGCCTCCCGTTGCCCGAAAAATTCTCTGGGGATGGCGCCTCCTGCAGGGGTTTCATCAGCCAGTGCTCTATACACCTGGAGCTGCTGGCTGCGCAATTCCCTACAGAGCGGGCTAAGGTTGCCTTCATTATCTCCCTACTGTCGGGCAAGGCTCTGGAATGGGCTACGCCTCTATGGGAACGTGGTGACCTAGAGATTCGGACTGCGGCCAACTTGCTAACAGCCATCAAGCAAGTATTTCTCGGTCCTCGGGTCACGCACGATGCGTCTCTGCAGCTGCTCACCCTTACTCAGGGGTCGCTCTCGGTTAGCCAGTATGCTGTCCATTTTCGGACACTGGCGTCCGAGTTGGAATGGTCCGACAGAGCGCTTATCCCCGTTTTTTGGCGAGGTCTACCAGAGCACGTGAAGGATGCTCTCTCCACTAGAGAGATCCCCACCAGTTTGGAAGAGCTAATTTCCGTCTCCTCATGGATCGACCTCCGTTTTTCGGAGCGCGGTATGGAGAGGGCTCACTCCAAGCGAAGAGCTGCCTCAGCTCCTACATTTTTTGTACCTCCTGAGCTGTCTGAGCCAGAGGTTATACCCCCTGAGCCCATGGAGGTGTCTCGTACCGATCTCAACACAGACTCTGATCAGGAATCCATTTGCGGTTGTCCCAATGTATGTGCGGTTTCTCCAGAAGCCAGCTCCCCGCAATGGTCAGAATCTGAACCCGTCACCGAGACTTTTGTCTCTCCTCATCTTAGGGCTCAAGTTCTCGCATGGGCGCATGCCTCCCATGCGCCTCAACATCGAGGTTACATGCAAATCTCGAAACTCTTGGCCAGAGCGTATTGGTGGCCTCAGAGCTCGGGTATATTAAAAAATTTATCCAGGCTTGCACTTCATGTGCCCAGGTTAACCTTCCTAAGAGGAGAGTGGTGACGGTCGCTGATTTGCGGCAGCGTTCAGTTGCATCGCCAGCTCCTGCCAGCTCCCAGGTGTCTCTGTTGAAACCTGGTGACTTTACTTCCACTGATGCCTTCCAGGTGTCCCGGTGTACTGTAACACCTACCAGGACATCAAGCTCGCCTTCGGGTGAGTTTGAGCCCAGGTTGATGGTTCGGAAGGCTCAGGGAGGAGGGGGCCCTAGGAGGGGGGTAATGTAAGGAGTCTGATTTCTTCCTTCCCTATGATGAAATCTAGACCCTTACATGCTGCAGTCTCCTGCGTTTCATCTGCGGTAGAGGAGATTGCAGAGGAGAGTGCCTTGCGGCAACTCTCTCCAGAGGCTAAGTCCTCTGTTCCCTCCACTGAGCATGCTCTTGGGACGAGCTCCCATTGGAGTTCGGGAGTCACATGCTCAGGTCCTGTGTCTAATCCTATTGGCTCCTCCTGGAGCCTTGGAGACTTCCGGAAGGTCCCGTTTGGTATAAAAAGCGTGCATGGCTGTTCCGCCATGTGCTAGTATTTCATACTTGCTGCTGTATGTATGGTGATGGATGCTTGAACTGGTGACTGACTTATTAAGAAACCCCTTCCCTCTGATAATACGATTGTGTGAGTGTTTGGGTTCAGCCAGTAGCAGCGCTAGCGCCAGCGAGCATATGCTCCATCTTGCTCAGCAGCTTAGCGTCTGCATTGCGCCAGCGTTACTGCAGCGCCTTGCCAGCGGCTCAGTTCTTGCCGCGCTGCAGTTGCAGCTTTCTCTGCGTCTGCGGTTGTGAAGCTTCGCACCTTATTTGACGGTAGGTCTAGACGGAGTAGTCCTGCTGTTTAAGGCTACTCCTGTGACCGTGAATACCACGACTGTATCCCTGTGTGTCTGTGACTCTGAACAGACTCAGCGTTTAATTTGAGCTTATTTGCCTGCAGCTCTGTGAGTATAACAGAGCTTGCTTTTGTGCACTGGGTGCCGTCTAACCCTTGTGCACATTACCGCCTTGTGCTCTGCCTCTCTAGCAGCGGTTTTTCCATCAACCGCACGGTGGACCCCGGGTGGCGAAGGCACTTTATTTATTTTTTATTTAGTGTCTTCCACCACTCCTAACACAAAACTTTGTAAGGTAGTTAACACAAAGGAGGACAGTTTGCAACTACAGACAGATTTGAGTAAATTGGAGAATTGGGCTGAAAAATGGCAAATGAGGTTTAACACAGATAAGTGTAAGGTTATGCACATGGGAAGGAGAAACAGATACTACAATTACTTACTAAATGGGAAACTGCTGGGGAAATCAGACATGGAAAAAGACTTAGGCATCTTAGTCAATAAGAAGCTAAATTGGAGTGCCCAGTGTCAGGCAGCTGCCACCAAAGCAAATAGGGTCAAGGGATGCATTAGAAGAGGTCTGGGGACACGAGGTGAAAACATAATTCTCCCTCTGTACAAATCACTCGTCAGACCACACTTGGAGTATTGTGTGCAATTTTGGACGCCGGTGCTCAAGAAAGACATTACTGAACTTGAAAGGGTTCAAAGGCGGGCTACAAAAATGAGAAATGGAGTTGGTTCACTACAATACCCAGAAAGGTTATCAAAATTAGGTCTATTTACTCTAGAAAAGAGAAGACTTAGGGGAGACCTAATATATATGTACAAGTATATCAGAGGACAATACAGAGATCTCTCCAATGAACTGTTTGTACCAAGGTCTGTGACAAGAACAAGGGGGCATTCTCTTCGTTTGGAGGAAAGACAATTTCTGCACCAGCATAGAAGAGGGTTCTTCACGGTAAGAGCAGTGAGGCTCTGGAATTCTCTTCTTGAGGAAGTGGTGATGGCCAACTCACTGAATGAATTTAAGAAAGGAATGGATGCTTTTCTTGTGAGTAACAGTATAGAAGGTTACGAATAACAGAATATTATAGGTAGATGGTTGACCCAGCTTAGGGGAAGGAATTTTTTTGGAGAAAATTGGCTTCTACTCTGTGGGTTTTTTGCCTTCCCCAGGATCAACAATGCAGAACAGCTGCACTAAAAATAGGCTGAACTAGATGGACATAAGGTCTTCCTTCAGCCTTCAAAACTATGTTCAAAACTATATGTTTTGACAAGAGGTCAATTCTCTGAAATAAGGGGATCTAATCCACTTATTGTCTGTCTCCAGGAAACACACACCTTATTGAGAATTCTCGATATGTGTCTAATGCAGGGGTGGGGAACTTCAGAGGTTTTATCTGGCCCCCGGGCAGAGGTGGACACTTAGAGCTTGGGGCCCCTGTGCAAAAAATACGTTTGAGTCCCCCTTCTTTTATGGTGACAAAGCGTCTGACTCACCTGAATACAGTACAGAACACTGGTACCACTGCAGAAGTCAACCCAAGACCCGTCTGATCCACTGAAATACGACATTCTCAAACTACTGTACTTAGTAGGTGGTGCGTCTGAAGCCTGGATAGCGGATACAGCACAGCTGCAATCGGCTCCCAGTATCCTGTTACTAAATCAGCATGGAGAGAACCCGGAGAAGGGTATAGGAGAGAGCCAATTCTGTGTTGCGGTCTAGGCCTGGATACCTGATGGCATTAGGCAGAATGACAGGTTCCCGCGTAGTAGGCCGCACTACGAAGTCTGGCCTGAAGTATATTCTGACCTGTCATTTTTCCTGACGGTAGTAGGCTTGGAATCAGAGGGAGACTAAACTCTACTTTGTTGTGCGCCTGGGTTCAAACCCTTGGGCCTGCGACTTGTGGCCCGATGATCCGATCACCTAAACACGCTTCGGTGTTAGGGGCTGGGGTCCTACCGACTAGACGTATGAGGATACCGGGTGGCAGTACACGCCGTACTCAGTCTCTGCGTGGGAGTACAGTAGTGACTATTCACACTGTATCCCTCCGGAAACCTGAAAAGAAACAACGCACATTGAGGTAGATATGAGTCTCCAGAGAGACCCGTGTCCACCTCCTACTGACACGAAGCTAAACTGAATATCCTAGTTCTTGTCGGTAGGGTGTACACTGCAGAGGAGGAGCTAACTTTTTTCTACATAGTGTCCGCCTCCTAGTGGCAGTAGCATACACCCATGGTTTCCTGTGTTCCCCAATGAAGGATCCAAGAAACAGATTTTATGGTAAGCAACCAAAAATCCTGTTATATAGCCACAAGCATATTTATCTTACATAATCTCCTTTACTATGTATATTGCCGTCCCTTATTACACAGTGCACTCTCTTTTACAGCGCCATGTCTTAGGCTAGTTTCACACTAGCGTTTTACTCAACGCAGCGCACGGCGCCGCTAAGCCCCGCCCCCTGCTGGCTCCCTGCCCGCCCCATCCGGTCATCACCGCCTACTATCGCACATGGACGCTTGCGATCTGCGCACCCTATCTTTAGCATAGGGTGCGCAGATCGTGCGCTGGCCGTGCGCTAGTAGGATTTTGGTGTGCGCTGCGCACTTTTGAAGGTGCGCCCGTGTGCGCCGAACGCAGCATGTTGCATTTCGGCGCACCTTCAAAAGTGCGCAGCGCACGCCAAAATCCTACTAGCGCACGGCCAGCGCACGATCTGCGCACCCTATGCTAAAGATAGGTTGCGCAGATTGCAAGCGTCCATGTGCGATAGTAGGCGGTGATGACCGGATGGGGCGGGCAGGGAGCCAGCAGGGGGCGGGGCTTAGCGGCGCCATGCGCTGCGTCGAATAAACGCTAGTGTGAAACTAGCCTTATATGTTGGATTATTTGTAGCCCATTGTCTTTATTACATATCGTCCTCTTGTGTTAGTTATGAACTGAAATGAAGCTTCTTTTCTAATGCAGGAACTGATGGTCTGGTCCTCTGGTCAGATGCTGCTCCATCAGCAGTCATTTTATATCTAACAAGAGACGACTATGTAATAAAAGATGACGCTGTAAACAACAAAAACAAGAATATGCTATGTAAGGGACAGCACTGTGCACAACAGCAGAGGAAGCTAATATAAGATAATAAGGGAAGTCACTATATATAACTAGAAAGGATGGTATGTAGTAAGGGACAGTGTTACACATAATAAAAGAGAAAACTAACAAAGGACAATGCTATACATAAGTGAGTACACTACTAAGGGATTGTGCTGTACATAATGAGTACACTATGTACTAGGGGACTGTGCTATACATAATGAGTACACTGTACTAAGGGTCTGTGCTATACATAATAAGTGAGGACACTATATACTAAGGGACTATGCTGTGCATAATAATTGAGTACACTATATACTAAGGGACTGTGCTATACATAATAAGGCTACATTCCTGTATCCGTGTGCAGTTTCGGTGTGCTGCCTGCTTTTACAGACACATTGACATATCCTATGATGATCCTCAAAATTGGATCAGAGAACAGGACATTCTCTGGCCCGTCACAGATCTCATTCTCAGAGCCGTGATTTTCACGGATGTGTGAAGAGTTTTATAGCATTATACGAGTCTGTGTGCTGTCAGATTAAAAAAAAAATATTTGACAGCACATGTACATTTCACACTGAATGTGAGAATGCAGCCTAAAGGGGGTTTTACACATAGCGATATCGCTATAACGTCACCGATTTTGTGACGTTATAGCGATATCGCTATATGTGATACTTACCTCCGACCGGCTCCCCCGCTGTCCATCGCTGATCGCGCGAGAATGTCCGGCTCCAATTCTCGTTGGGCGCTTCCTGCTGGGCTTCCTGCTGGCGCCGACGAGCGACGCGTGGAGGCGGGCGGGAGGACGTCTGGATCGCTGTGTGTGAAAGGTGAGTATCGTGTGCTGCGTCGCTGCTGCATCGCTGTGAGATCTGCCTGTGTGACAGCTCACTAGCGATCATTTAGTGATGCACCAGCGATCCTGACCGGGTCGGATAGCTGGTGCATCGCTAAATGTAAACGGCCCTTAAGTGTTTTTACAAATAACATTATCACTCTAAGGCTACTTTCACACATCCGGTGTGTGGGGTCCGGCGGCGTGCGGCGAAAAGCCGGGCCGCCGGATCCAGCCTGCAGCCGTGACACCGGATGTGTGTGCGGCGTCTGATACGGCTCGGACATGATTTAAAGGAGCCACAGGAGGAGGTGGACAGAGACAGCCGCTGAGAGAGACAGCTGCTAAAAGGGAGGTGAGGGGAGGGTAGGAGAGGAGAGGGGAGGGGAGAGGAGAGGGGAGAGGAGAGGGGGTTGGAGAGAGAGAGAGACATGTGGGGTTAACACTCAGTGTCCGGGCGAGAGAATCTCTCTCTCTTGCCGGGCACTTGTGGGGTTAACCCCACAGAGAGATCTCTCTCTCTCACCCAGACACTGTGAGTGTTAACCCCACAAGTGCCCGGCGAGAGAGATCTCTCACATGTGTCTGGGTGTCAGAGAGAGATCTCTCTCTCACCGGGCACTTGTGGGGTTAACATTCACAGAGTCCGGGCATGCGCTGTGGAAAAAGCTGGTCCGGCGCTGAGAAAAAACGTTGCAGAGAACGTTTTTTCCAGACGCCGGACCGGCTGGTTTTGCCGGATCTGGCAAAAACCGGATACGCCGCATAGGCATCAGGCGCGATGCGGCGATAATGAAACTCTATGGGGAAAAAACCGGATCCGGTGGCAACAGGCGCCGGATCCGGTTTTTACACTTTTCGCCGCATCGCGCCTGATGCACAAAAACTGATGTGTGAAAGTAGCCTAAGTCATAAAGTGCAGATACAGAATAATATTTACAGCCAGTGACCGCTGATGACTCATCTGATTAGTCATTTTCTGCTGTTTCTTCTCCATCTGGTCAGACCTTCATTTCAAACTTCATTTCCCAGCTACAACTATTACTAGGTTTAAGGAACGGGGCCCCTAAAAGGTCACTTTTCTACCATTTAATTTAGCACCTGTTTCATAGGTGAGACCCTATGGGCAATTATTGTAAGGCAATATTCATCTTTTTACTTCTTGCAGGTCTAAGTTGAACTAGAGTCTACAGTGCCTTGCGAATGTATTCGGCCCCCAGGAACTTTTCAACCTTTTCCCACGTATCATGCTTCAAACATAAAGATACCAAATGTAAATGTTTGGTGAAAAATCAACAACAAGTGGAACACAATTGTAAAGTTGAATGAAATTTATTGGTTATTTTAAATTTTTGTGGAAAGTCAAAAAGTGGAACATGCAATATTATTCGGCCCATTTACTTTCAGTGCAGCAAACTCACTCCAGAAGTTCATTCTGGATCTCTGAATGATCCAATGTTGTCCAAAATGTCTAATGATGATAAATATAATCCACCTGTGTGTAATCAAGTCTCCATATAAATGCACCTGCTCTGTGATAGTCTCAGGGTTCTGTTTGAAGCACAAAGAGCATCATGAAGACTAAGGAATACAAAAGGCAGGTCCGTGATACTGCTGTGGAGAAGTTTAAAGCCGGATTTGGATACAAAATGATTTCCAAAACTTTAAACATCCCAAGGAGCACTGTGCAAGCGATCATATTGAAATGGAAGGAGTATCATACCACTGCACATCTACCAAGACCCGGCAGTCCCTCTAAACTTTCATCTCAGACAAGGAAAAGACTGATCAGAGATGCAGCCAAGAGGCCCATGATCACTCTAGATGAACTGCAGAGATCTACAGCTGAGGTGGGACAGTCGGTCCATAGGACAACAATCAGTCGTACACTGCACAAATCTGGCCTTTATGGAAGAGTGGCAAGAAGAAAGACATTTCTCAAAGATATCCATAAAAAGTGTTATTTAAAGTTTGCAACAAGCCACCTGGGAGACACACCAAACATGTGGAAGAAGGTGCTCTGATCAGATGAAATCAAACTTTTTGTCAACAATGCCAAACGATATGTTTCAATACAAAAAATGGTGGGGGGAACAAGAGGCGCAATAGTGCCCTATCACTAGTGACACTTGAAGTATGAGCGGTATAATACAGTTCCACTCACCTATTCCAGTTGTGTAACCCACAACTGGCTTGAGAGCATATCACAGAATCAGCTGCTGCAGGACCTCCACCAACCACTCACACGTGGAAAAACCTTCAGAAAGTTGTGGGAAGCAGGGTGTGTTGCAGTCTGCGCTGCCGAGATTCACAAATCACCTGGGATACAAGATGTTGTAGCAGTGTACTCCTTTATTTCCTCCTTTGTTGTAGCAGTGTACTCCTTTATTTCCTCCTACGCGTTTCGGCGCCCTGAGGAAATAAAGGAGTACACTGCTACAACATCTTGTATCCCAGGTGATTTGTGAATCTCGGCAGCGCAGACTGCAACACACCCTGCTTCCCACAACTTTCTAAACGATATGTTTGGCGTAAAGGCAACACAGCTCATCACCCTGAACACACCATCCCCACTGTCAAACATGGTGGTGGCAGCATCATGGTTTGGGCCTGCTTTTCTTCAGCAGGGACAGGGAAGATGGTTAAAATTGATGGGAAGATGGATGGAGCCAAATACAGGACCATTCTTGAAGAAAACCTGTTGGAGTCTGCAAAAGACCTGAGACTGGGACGGAGATTTGTCTTCCAACAAGACAATGATCCCAAACATAAAGCAAAATCTACATGGAATGATTCACAAATAAACGTATCCAGGTGTTAGAATGGCCAAGTCAAAGTCCAGACCTGAATCCAATCGCTAATCTGTGGAAAGAGCTGAAAACTGCTGTTCACAAACGATCTCCATCCAACCTCACTGAGCTCGAGCTGTTTGCCAAGGAAGAATGGGCAAGAATTTCAGTCTCTCGATGTACAAAACTGATAGAGACATACCCCAAGCGACTTACAGCTGTAATCGCAGCAAAAGGTGGCACAACAAAGTATTAAGTTAAAGGGGCCGAATAACATTGCATGCCCCACTTTTCAGTTTTTGAATTGAGACAAAAATTTTAAATAACCAATAAATTTCGTTCAACTTCACAATTGTGTCCGACTTATTGTTGATTCTTCACCAAAAATTTACATTTGGCATCTATATGCTTGAAGCATGATATGTGGAAAAAGATTGAAAAGTTCCAGGGGGCCGAATACTTTCGCAAGGCACTGTACCTCCTGACATTGTTAATTAAAAGGGCTGTTACCAGTGTGAGACATGTCATGACTGACAGTCTGCTTTCCTAATCACTCACAGCTCTGCAGTGATATCAGACATTACAAAGTGTCAGCCATTACGTATCACACTGGTATCTTCCCATTTAATTTACAAAAAGATCTGGAGGCAGATTCTCAGGGAGATCTATGTCCAGCCCATAGATCTTAACTGCTTGATTCCATATTAAGAATATTGTGCATTTTTCTGGAAATAAGACATCAGATTGTAGATATCAAGCTATTACTTTATTCAACTTTCTATGCCCTGTAAGCCCAGAAGAGTTGATCCTACAGGAAGATTCCCTTTAAGGGATTAAAGGGAATGTATGATCACAAAGTGACATTCTGTAAATTATGATGCTTACTTTTTATGGGAACAAAAGGCTTCAATGTTTAAATTACAGATGCCCGATCCTTATTTCCCCGACATCCTTCCCATACACATTAGATGGTCAACTGGTAACGCCAGGAGTGGGGCTTTATAGTACCACACTTTTTTATGAGGTTGAAAGGTCTGTTTAGTTTTCGCTCACGTTTACCATTAAACCATATCATTAGCCATTCTAAAGGGTATTTGCTGACATGATTAGGAGATTTAGATAAGACTTTGGTATGCCTTTAATGCACCCTAGCTGGAAGTTTAACGCTAGTTTAAAGGTCACTTATTTTTCATGGATAATTGTCTAATGAAATAAGAATTTCCTTCAAAATAACTAAAAAGAATCATCGGTAAATGTAAAATCCACCTCCCTTGACCGTTCAAGGGGCTTTTTTTTTGCTCCCTCCCCCATAGATGTATATGCTCAGCTTTATTGGGGAGTATGGAAACTCCAAGGAAATTCTCATTCTTAGTGAAATGGACATAAAGTCAAGACTGACATATTTTTATTTTTCCTTTTCATTTAACACTTTTCAATCAAAAGACTTCAAGGTGCTTTGTCCTATAGGTTGTGTTTCATAGACATCTGCACCAGTATAATCGAGGCAACAGAGTAACTATAGATCCCCTGATGTAGTGCCTTTACAAGTGTGTAACGAAAAGTTCCGTCTTAACATGGCAATGTTTCATAGAAGACAATGAAACTATGGAGCTACATGTTTCTCTCTGTTTCCAGGGCACAAAAAACCATCAACCATCAGACAGCTAAATCTCCCAACATGAGAGGTCATAGATAAGAGCACCTTCCGGCACGGCAGCTCATTGGTGTGGCCCGTTCAAGGATTTGGCAGAAGATATTGGGGATGTCCATGACCTCTGGCTTGAACTCTTCTCGTAGTCCAGATCTGTGCCAAAATGACTCATGTACTGATTGACAGCTTGGTTCCTATTCTGTGGTTTAGAAGAGAGCTGTCAATTACTGGTTGGTGGGCAGGGTAGAATATCCCGCTCTCGGCAACGCCACAAAGTATGACTTTAGTACTGCAGCTGATAAAGTGCGATTTTATAAGAATCTGCTTCAACAAGCCCATTAAGTGCCCCAGTGCTGGAATCTGAGTGTCCATCACTTCTTTACACTTCCAGTGTAAAAGGGCAGCATTAGACCGGAATCACAGATGCGAGAAACTCGGACGAGTCTCGCGTTTTAATACCCGGCACTGAGAAGCGGAGCGCGTGGCTCCATGTATTTCTATGCAGCCGCTCCTCAGTGCCGGCGGCAGTGCCGGGAATTAAGATGCGAGACTTGTCTTAGTTTCTCGCATGTGTGATCCCGGCCTTAACCTGATTCTCTTTAAGATGCTAATTAGAGTAAGGAAAAAAAAAGTATTTAAAGGGATATGTGATTTGTATGAACTCTGCTGATAAAAGTATAGCTGATCAGAAAGGGGAGAGTTTTTAAAGGACTCATTGTGATAGTAGTGAGATGGAAGAGTTAAAAATAGTTTTCAGGATATTTGGCAGCAGCGATCAGAGTCCAGGACGGGCGGACAAATTACACAGCAGAAAAGTTAGTAAGAATATAATAAACATGCAAGATCAGGGCCGGTCTGTGTACCCGTCATTGCCAGTGTCTGTGTTGTCCAGATTAAGCAGAAAATAATTAAAATTTGGATTTTAATAAAACTATGGGCTTGGGCAAATGACTGTAATAATCGGTTGAGTTCTATCTGTCGTTTTGACGGACATCACTCTTCTCTTCTTATTCTTTAAGGCCGTGCACAGGTCCGATTTTCTTCCTTGGATAGCGACTATCGAAGGAGGAAGTCACAACGTGCCCGAGTTGGATCTGATATTCGGATCGCACTTGGCAACACAAGTCAATGAGTCCGTGTGAAAGATCGGACTGCACTCGTATGACATCTGAGTACAGTCCCCTATACCTGGCTTCAAAAGTAGGTTATCAGCTATGTACAATTTCCCTCCTACTATAAAACCTATTGATTGTCACGTTCTGGCTCTGAGGGTCAGGATTTCATCCCAAATGTAATATAGAAAAAAAAATCACCACCATCTGCTTGTCCGTCACTCACTGGCCTTTCATGGTGGATAAGCTTGATAACCCCCTTGGGAACATCTGATTTTTCTGTTTGGCACTTTTGCTTTTTCCCTCCTGTTCTTCAAAGAGCCATGCTTTTTAAAAAAAACAAACTTTCATCGTGAGGACTTATTTTTTGCAGAACAAGTTGCAGTTTTGAATTACTGCCTTCATTTTAATTTATCATGTACTGACATACAGAAAAGAAAATTCCAAGTGGGGAGAAATTGTGAAACAACAGCAATTCTGCCATAGTTTTTCAGAATAGCTTTGGTTTTTTTTATGGAGCATTTGTGCAGTAAAAATTACCTGGCGACACGATTCTTCAGGTAACTGCTATTATGGCGATACCAAATTTGGATATTTGTTTTAGCAGTGCAGAAAAAAATCTGATATTTGTAAAAAAAAAATTAATAAACAAATGTATTTGTGTTGCCATTTTTTTGAAACCCATAAATTAGAAATAGTTTTATTTATAATTTTTTTCCCTTTTGCGGTAGATTTGACATATTGATCTCTTTAAATTACACTTTGGGAACTGTGGTAAGTACAAGACCCACAAATCTGGCATTCTTGCCCTCAGTGATGTCAACTTCCGGCACGCATCAGTGTTACATGCTTCAATCCATAGCAACGTAATATCTATTAGCATTGTGACATCTCTTCTCATTAGCTCCTTGTGACTATTTAAGACCGGTGTATTATTGTGATGCTACTCCAGAAGAAGGCGCGCCAGCCGAAACGCGCGTTGGGGCGGTGGCACCGCAATATTCAGGTAATTTATTAATGTTTCTGCATTTATGTTCTCTGCAAGGCCATTATTTACCAGCTGATATGTGATACCTATCTCGAGACATCAGTGTGTGGCTGCTCCCAGGTTATATACTTACTCTTTATACAACAGTTTTGTTATAGATGGAAATATTCCAGCCATTTACTCACTTCCTGATTTATAGCTTTCTACTTATATTGTCTTGCAATTTATTACACATGTATATTACTTTACCATGCTTTGGTGTGGTGTCATCACCCTCGTTTTTATTATTATGTTCCATTTTAATCTTTGAATTAATAAATATAATTTTTTTATATTTTCACTGTTCGGTGCATTCTTTCTATATGCTCATCATGCCTTTTATGCTGAACCCTTTACTCCTATCTGTATATCAGTACAGTAATTTTTTATGTACTGTTTATACTATCTCTTTATAGGATTAATCTACTTAGATATTGTATCAAACATAAAAGCCAGACACAGAGGTCAAAAGGCGTCCAGAGTTTCAGACTTTGTAGTCTTTATCCTTGTTGTACTCAATGGCTTTCTCTAAATCCTGGTTTTCAGGACCTTAGCTGGAAGCCCCAAATGGAGTCACGAAAGGAGACTCAAACGTGGTGTGAAAGTGGCCTCCTACGGTAAATCATCATGAGCTTGTTTCCTCCTTTCTCTGCTTTGTAGTTTCCTAAATCTAAATGTCCTTGTTATTTGCCTGAATTAATATTTACCCAACTGGAGATACACCACATTGCCCAGGCCCTTTTAGCTCAGGTGGATTTGCTGGTTTCAGACTCTGCCCCATAGAGTCATCAAACACTCTCTTAAAAGGACGGGTGGGGGGTGCGACGATCACAAGTGAGCAGGAGCACTATAGGGGTAAAGACACAAGCAATGAAAATGGAGGCGGTAAAACTGGAAGACTGTTACGTCTCTGAGGAATATGGATTCATACTACAAGACCCCCTGGTGAGATAAAAGCACTTATTATTATTATGCATGGCTTATATAGCGCTATCATATTCCGCAGCACTTTACATACATTATTATTTATTATGGCACATTCTGCAGCGCCGTACACAGATTACACTCCTGATCCCACTGTAGAATCTATCTGGGCCCAATTTACTGAGTGTTTTTTTTTTTTTGTTTTTTTTTTATTCTAGTGTTTTTTATGTGGCAGAGAGATCTATGGGTCACCTTTAGGGTGGATTCATATATTGGATAACATATTAATAATTTGCGATGCATAAAAACATCATAAGCACAATTAATGTTGGGAATATTTTTAAATAATTGCTCAGAATTTGTAGTTCTATTTTCGATGTGGAACGTCGTTGTGAATTACACTTTTGTAATCTGCAACAACTATGGAAAACTCTGGAAAGTATTTCTGAATTGGAAAAACACAGTGTGGAAATTGACACTGTGTACGAGTTGTGGATTTTTTTTTCTCCATCCGTTGGGCTATGCTATGAAAACACAACATCTGTGAATTTTCTTATGCACCTGGACTTCTGCACCATCTACAGTCGCTCCTCTGGTCACTCACATTAGTCTTTGACCCCAGTGGGGTAAACAATATCCTTTTCCTACCTTCATAGCTTAGCCGGCCTACTACTATTTTTTTGTGTGCATGAGAAATCCAATTTTAAAGCAAAGGAAACAGACAAACTCCGAGCAGAAGTGACCCCGGTTGGATTGGTATTTATGCCTCCTGTGTTGTCAAGATAGAATCTAAAGCAGGGATGTCAAGCTCAAAAACACAGAAGGCCAAAATAAAAGCTTGGACAAAGTTGTGGGCCAACCTTGATATTTATAAAAAAAAAAAAAAAGTCAACAATTGAGGAAGTTTTTCCTTATCAAATAGAATGATGAACTCTTTCATATGGAAACAAACTTAAAGGGGTTGTCCCACGAACAAAGTACATTTTGATTAATAGATCTTAGAGTAAAATATTGGAATAATATGTTATGTAAGAGCCTAATTTAAAAATGTAATAAAGGAAAAAAATCTTGAATAGTACAGAAAGTATGATGCAAACAAAAGTGCCCCCCAAACACAGTAAGATACCCCCACAGTGAATTCCTCCACAGTACCCTCCATGCGTATAAAAGAATCACAGTATGGTTCTCAAAATGAAATTCCCACACAGCCCTACTTACAGAATAGTCCTCAATACAGTATAACGGGCAGCTACATTGCATTTCATACAATATAATGGCCCCACATAGTGCTCCATACAGTGTAATGGCCCCACGCAGTGCTTCATACAGTAGAATGGCCCCACATAGTGCTCAATACAGTATAATGGCCCCACTTAGTGCTCCATACAGTACAATGGACCCTAGAACGTGCTCCATACAGTATAATGGGCCCCACACAGTGCTCCATACAGTATAATGGGCCCACATGGTTCTCAATACAGGATAATGGGTACCACATAGTGCTCCATACAGTATAATGTGCCCCACATGGTGCTCCATACAGTATAATGCGCCCAAATGGTGCTTAATACAGTATAATGCACCCCACATAGTGATCCATACGGTATAATGTGCTCCATGTGGTATAATGCACCTCACATAGTGCTCTGTATGGTATAATGCGCAGCACATAGTGCTCCATACGGTATAATGTGCTCCACAAAGTGCTCCATACAGTGTAATGACCCCACATGGTCCTCCATACAGTATAATGGCCCCACATTGAGTCCATACAGAATAATGGGCACATATATTGCTCCATACAGTATAGTAGGCCCCACATTAAAAAAAATATTCACATCTGCTCATTTCCTTTCCTGCTCCGGTGTCTTCATGGTGTTCTCAGATCCTTTGAACATCGGTGTACAGTGGATGCGTTGTAATGACGTCATCGTGCCCACTGCCCTGAGACATCAGACTCAGAGGGGGAATGATGGGAAAGGAAGCCTCATATGGCGCTCTCTCCTCCATCATTGCTTTCAACTTTATCTGCATCTAGGACTCAGAAAAAGCGACATGCCTCCTCAAATAAAATCCAGTAAAATCTTTGCTCCCTTCTTCTGAACCCCACTATGCCTAAACCACAGTAAGTGGCCGCGTTTGAAATTTCTGTAGCAGGGAGAGCCCAATTAATATTTTACAGGGTGCGCACTCTGAAAATGAAAATGGTGGAGGCCCATAAAGCAGGAGAAGACAATAAGAAGATAGCATAGCGTTTTAAAGTTGCCCTTTCCTGGGCAATGTAATTAAGAAATTGCAGTTGACAGGAACAGTGGCGGTCAAGATTAGGTCTGTAAGACCAAGCAAAATTTCAGTGAAAGCTGCTTGTAGGATTGCTAGAGAGGCAAATCAGAATCCCCACTTGACTGCAAAAGACCTTCAGAAAGCTTTAGCAGACTCTGGAGTTGTGGTACTTTGTTATACCGTTCAGAAACACCTGCACAAATATGGCCTTCATGGAAGAGTCATCAGAAGAAAGCCTCTCCTGCATCTTCACAATAAAATTCAGAGTCAGAAGTATACATCTAAACAAGCTTAATGCATTTTGGAAACAAGTTCTGTAGACCAATGAGGTTAAGAAAAAGGGCACTGAATTTCAGAAAAATAACATCTTGCCAACCATTAAGTAAGGGGGTAGAGAAATCATAGACATGTGGGAAATGATGTTTATGAATTATTTTGTTCATCATGACTAACTGGTTTAAGCATTTAAAGATTGAAAGTTGTGAATTTTTCAAACTTTTTGCCAGATATTTTCATAAATAAATGAAAAACATATCTACCTATGTTCACCAGTAACATAAAGTACAATGTGTCACGAAAAAAATCTCAATCACTGGGATCCTTTTAAGGAGGGTCGGCGTTACTGGCAAGCAGACCATGCAGCTGCCTAGGGCCCCTGCTCCCCCAGGGGCCCCCAGCTAGCGGCACATCACGCAGCAGCTATGGGGCCCATCTGCCGCCAGCGCCAACTCCCTCCACCGCCGCTGCATTGAACTATACCACGTTATAGATGCCGGTACAGTTCAAAGCAATGATGGAGGAGAGAGCGTCAGCTGATGATCCCTCTCCCATCATTCCCCTCTTCCTCTGACACTGACTTTGTGTGCGTGATGACGTCATCGCGCACTCACTGTGTGCCAGGCAGTGCAGCTGCTGAGACAGGAGCCAGCCGGGAGCAGCGCGAGGAGAGGTGAGGATAATAAATACCGGTATATATATATATATACAGTGGGGCAAAAAAGTATTTAGTCAGTCAGCAATAGTGCAAGTTCCACCACTTAAAAAGATGAGAGGCGTCTGTAATTTACATCATAGGTAGACCTCAACTATGGGAGACAAACTGAGAAAAAAAAATCCAGAAAATCACATTGTCTGTTTTTTTTTTCATTTTATTTGCATATTATGGTGGAAAATAAGTATTTGGTCAGAAACAAGCAAACAAGATTTCTGGCTCTCACAGACCTGTAACTTCTTCTTTAAGAGTCTCCTCTTTCCTCCACTCATAACCTGTAGAAATGGCACCTGTTTAAACTTGTTATCAGTATAAAAAGACACCTGTGCACACCCTCAAACAGTCTGACTCCAAACTCCACTATGGTGAAGACAAAAGAGCTGTCAAAGGACACCAGAAACAAAATTGTAGCCCTGCACCAGGCTGGAAAGACTGAATCTGCAATAGCCAACCAGCTTGGAGTGAAGAAATCAACTGTGGGAGCAATAATTAGAAAATGGAAGACATACAAGACCACTGATAATCTCCCTCGATCTGGTGCTCCACGCAAAATCCCACCCCGTGGGGTCAGAATGATCACAAGAACGGTGAGCAAAAATCCCAGAACCACGCGGGGGGACCTAGTGAATGAACTGCAGAGAGCTGGGACCAATGTAACAAGGCCTACCATAAGTAACACACTACGCCACCATGGACTCAGATCCTGCAGTGCCAGACGTGTCCCACTGCTTAAGCCTGTACATGTCCTGGCCCGTCTGAAGTTTGCTAGAGAGCATTTGGATGATCCAGAGGAGTTTTGGGAGAATGTCCTATGGTCTGATGAAACCAAACTGGAACTGTTTGGTAGAAACACAACTTGTCGTGTTTGGAGGAAAAAGAATACTGAGTTGCATCCATCAAACACCATACCTACTGTAAAGAATGGTGGTGGAAACATCATGCTTTGGGGCTGTTTCTCTGCAAAGGGGCCAGGACGACTGATCCGGGTACATGAAAGAATGAATGGGGCCATGTATCGTGAGATTTTGAGTGCAAACCTCCTTCCATCAGCAAGGGCATTGAAGATGAAACGTGGCTGGGTCTTTCAACATGACAATGATCCAAAGCACACCGCCAGGGCAACGAAGCAGTGGCTTCGTAAGAAGCATTTCAAGGTCCTGGAGTGGCCTAGCCAGTCTCCAGATCTCAACCCTATAGAAAACCTTTGGAGGGAGTTGAAAGTCCGTGTTGCCAAGCGAAAAGCCAAAAACATCACTGCTCTAGAGGAGATCTGCATGGAGGAATGGGCCAACATACCAACAACAGTGTGTGGCAACCTTGTGAAGACTTACAGAAAACGTTTGACCTCTGTCATTGCCAGCAAAGGATATATCACAAAGTATTGAGATGAAATTTTGTTTCTGACCAAATACTTATTTTCCACCATAATATGCAAATAAAATGAAAAAAAAAAACAGACAATGTGATTTTCTGGATTTTTTTTTCTCAGTTTGTCTCCCATAGTTGAGGTCTACCTATGATGTAAATTACAGACGCCTCTCATCTTTTTAAGTGGTGGAACTTGCACTATTGCTGACTGACTAAATACTTTTTTGCCCCACTGTATATATATATATATATATCAGTGACTACTGGACTGTGGGGGCCATTCTCAGGGGACAGGGTTATATACTATGTGGCTGTGATATATACTATGTGGCTGTGCTATATACTATGTGGCTGTGTTATATACCATGGGGGATACATTATATTCTATGGGGGAGGCTGTGTTATATAATATGCGGGGCTACATTATATTCTAAGGGGAGGTGGGCTGTATTATATTCTATTAGGTCTTTAAATTGGCAGCTGTTGTGTGTTTTGTTCTCAGGGTTTTGCTTTTTGGTTGATGCAATGTAGCAAGCTACCGTTTGTAAGACGAGGATAACATCAGGTGGGGTTTTCGGGCATGGGTTGTCACTAACAGCAAGTAGAGTTCTTATTTCCAATTTTTCACAATCTGAGGAAAATTCATTATTGACCTTGCACTTGAAATCTGGTGTATAAAAATTGCAAATTATGTTTATGCCTCATTTGCACAAAAAATTCCAACTTTAGGTCATTTTGCTGCTTTGGTCACAGAAGTAGATGGGGTGCACATTAATAACCTATTAAGAACACATTTGTAAAAAATCGTAGACATGTCCATGGATTATCCATACAAGTCTATGGGTCTGTGACAGCACACAAATGGCACCAAAGGCAGCGGGAGGATCGTCATTGGTAAGGAATAAAATGTTCTCTGCAGACCAGAAGAAAGACTACACTGCTCTGCAGGGATAGCGGGAACCTCACTAATTTTACTGAGGTTGTTGTGGAACTTGTATGCGCTCTTTCACGGGGGAGAAAATGTCCTGTGTTTCGTTGCTGTGCACTGTACGTTATTAAATGTATTATTTATTATTGTGCCTTTTTGTATGTTTATATCAAACATGGAGGTTGCTCATGGAATTAGCGTGGGAAAATTTGGCCTCAGGCACCATGACTTGTGAGTATGCAGACCAGTAATGGACCATATTTAAGGGACTTCTCTTCCCACCATAAGCAGAAAGAAGCACGTGCTACCTGGTGTGAGGTAACGCTGTCATTTAAGTAGGGGATCACTCGCTTGGCAGCCACAAAATAATATCCGGCATAGGTTTTCCATAAACTCAGAACGGTCCATGCGGTTTATTAAACATCATAAACCATGACCAGCAATATATAAACGACATAGCGTCCATGACTGAGCTTCACTCTGTTAGCAATGTCCAATAAGCAGGCTTTTCAGCCTCACAGTTATATCTCACCCACATCAGGGTCACTCATGGTTCCTTCACCATCATGCGGCAGACATTCATTCCCTCCAGGAAAATACCAGGTACGTGCAGCCATTAACACAGCGTTCACTTGCTGTCAGAAGGCAGCCCCATCTCACTCAGACGGGACCTTCCACACTGGACCAACTAGGTCCCAGCATTCACCCCCATGTGACCTACCCTGGCCACATTATATGGTCAATAGCCACGCCCACCGGGTCACATCACTCTGACCTCATCACAGGTCCTTCAAGCCTTTACACACTCTTTACAATAGTGCCTTAAACACACCCCCTGGGTGGGTTTGTAGGTAACCAGGCCCGCCCATCTCTCTAGTTACCTGGAGACTTCTCCCTTACACATTGAAACAACACCTCAGCAGTATCACTGCTAATCAACACATAAGTCTCCATCCCAAAGCCACCCACTTTGAGATACACAACGGCCATTCAGTATTCTGCCATTCATCCTTTCTCCTGGGACATCCACACAGCGCCCACTAGCAGAGTCAGTGGTTACTACACCACATAGGTTATGTGGTGTACAGTTGTGGCCAAAAGTTTTGAGCCTGACACAAATTTTGCTTCTATGATTACTGAAGTACAATTATCAGCATTTCATAAATTCATAAATTTTACATTTTTTAATTGACAAATGCATCAGTTTTATGTAAAGACTCAATATTTGTAGTGTTTATCCATATTTTCCAAGGCTTCCTGACCTTCACCATGGCAGCTGGATATCAGCCAAATCCTGACTGATGACAGACCATTCTTGCCTAATCAGTGCTTGGGGTGGGATTTGGGACGTTTCCTGGCCATGGACCCAAAATTTCACAGTATTCTCCAATGAGCCCCTTAGTTACCACTCTGCCATGTGCCATGATCTAATTGAAAAAGCATTTTTCATTATCAAATTGCTCTGGATTGTTAGGAGAAATGGCACTCAGAGCATGGTAATGTAGGGGTGGTGGCGAGGGAAGGTAATTAGGAGGTGATGCTGGTGATGATGCTGATAGGCGGGGAAGGTGTGCTGTGCTTAGGTGGTGCTGATCCAACAGGCTGGGGGGGTGACCCACTTCTTGACGCAGACAGACTGGAGACTGAGACAGGAAAGTGCATTCAACAGGTCCATGTTTTATTCACACCCTCCTGACGACCTCCACAGTTCATGACAGGACTTTGACAATTTTCTTCTCACACAGACCCGGGTACCTGTACTTGTTCTGTGTCACCGTCGTGGTGTCCTCTGCAGTTCTCCTCACTGTGGCTGCCTTAGGCACTTCCACCACAGCGTTTCCCCGATCAGAGCACACCGGTACCTATTCTGCTCAGACTGTCTCCTCTGATGTTCTTGTGTGCCTGGGTCACCCCCCGTGACCGTCTCTGTCTGGTGCTCTCTGAGGGCTCTCTGCTGCCTCTCTCCTAACAGCAGACCCTCCTTTCTTGTGAGCTCCCCTGGCTGACTGAAGCTTCTAGAAATTTACCTCAGTCTTTATACTCTCAGCCTAGGTAGCCCCGCCCACTGTCACCTGACAATCACCTCTGACCAATGAGAGTGACCTTGACCTCTGGCAGTTAAATAACACCTCTCATGGCAGTTAAATAACTACCCTTTACAAGCTCCCCACTGCCCTCTAATGGTCACTCTCAATATGACACCCTTTTCTCTTCTTTTCAGTGCCTCTGTCAGGTCAACCTCCCCACATTCCTCCTTCCTTTAACCATTGTCATCCTCGACAATCTAGTCCTGGGGTGAAAGTGGTGTCAGAGACCTGGCACTGTCATGGTCGGCGTCTGGGTCACACAGACCCTTTGTCGCACAGACTCCTGGTCACACAGACCCTTGGTCACACAGACTCCTGGTCACGCAGACCCTCGGCCACACAGACCCCTTTGTCACACAGACTCCTGGTCACACAGACCCTTGGTCACACAGACCCCTTACACATGTACCCGGTCTGTCTGTCCCCTTCTTGTCCCGTCGTCCTTTCAACCTGGAAAAGTCATGGTCGTCATACTTCTTTGTACCCGGGACCTGCTGAATACACATTTTCTTGTTTAAAATAAATAACACTTTATCATTTCAAATTCACTACACAGTTTTCCACATTTGTTGCAATACGTTTTTATCAAAACAGAGCTCTTTTTTCCTTTCTCTTTTTTTTTTAAACACAACTACACACTAAAAACATGTCAACTAGATGAGGACAGGGGTTCCCCCTTCCTTTAAATAAAACACTCTCATTAGGCATCCCTGATGCACCAGGAGGATATGTTTCCTACGGGGACGCGGAACAGTCCCCTCATTGTGCAACGGTGCACTACAGTCCCGGCAGTTTAATGTAGTAGGTGCTCCGGGCCACCTTCTGGCGGCCGATGTCTCATCATAACAGGGGGACTCCACAGCCGTGGAGTCTCTGGGATGCCAAAAATACCTCTGGGCCTCGAGTGTCCCTGAAGCTCGAGACCCAGGAGTCCTCGTCTTTTTATGGAGGCTTATACCCCTCAGGGCAGGCGATGACGGCTACCGCGTAATAGCCGCAGGGGCAATACTCCTTGTAGTAAGAGACCCAGTCTCCTTTTTGTAAAGCCCGGCCGTGCCGGATGGACACCACATTTAGGTAAACTTTTTCTCCAGTGGCGCGGTCTCGGATAAAGCCATACCCTTTCTCCCGGTTTGCGTGCACCAGCCTCCCGATAGAACGTGGAACCACCATGCCCGCTTCTCCTTTTTCATGGAGCAGCCCCCAGATCTCCTGCTTTCTGGCCTTTTTTCCTTCAATGATCTCCGCAACCCGGGCGGAGGAGGGTCCGGTATAGGCCGCAGAGTCTGGTGGGCGGATCGCGGTCAAGGTTGAGGGCGGAACAGAAACGGCCGCAGGCTCCGATGGTGAATAGGCCGCAGCCGGCTTTGACAGCGACGTTGGCGCGGTACCAAGGCTTCCTCGGGCTCCAGCAAAGCAATCTCAGGTAGGGCCACAGATGAAGCAGCGGCCGCACTTTCCAGTAAGTCAGACACTGCAGCTGATGGCCCGATTTCAGTACAGTTGTGGCCAAAAGTATTGACACCCCTGCAATTCTGTCAGATAATACTCAGTTTCTTCCTGAAAACGATTGCAATCACAAATTCTTTGGTATTATTATCTTCATTTAATTTGTCTTAAATAAAAAAACACAAAAGAGAATGAAGCAAAACGCAAACCATTGATCATTTCACACAAAACTCCAAAAATGGGCCAGACAAAAGTATTGGCACCCTCAGCCTAATACTTGGTTGCACAACCTTTAGCCAAAATAACTGCGACCAACCGCTTCCGGTAACCATCAATGATTTTCTTACAATGCTCTGCTGGAATTTTAGACCATTCTTCTTTGGCAAACTGCTCCAGGTCCCTGATATTTGAAGGGTGCCTTCTACAAACTGCCATTTTTAGATCTCTCCACAGGTGTTCTATGGGATTCAGGTCTAGACTCTTTGCTGGCCACCTTAGAAGTCTCCAGTACTTTCTCTCAAACCATTTTCTAGTGCTTTTTGAAGTGTGTTTTGGGTCATTGTCCTGCTGGAAGACCCATGACCTCTGAGGGAAACCCAGCTTTCTCACACTGGGCCCTACATTATGCTGCAAAATTTGTTGGTAGTCTTCAGACTTCATAATGCCATGCACACGGTCAAGCAGTCCAGTGCCAGAGGCAGCAAAGCAACCCCAAAACATCAGGGAACCTCCGCCATGTTTGACTGTAGGGACCGTGTTTTTTTCTTTGAATGCCTCTTTTTTTCTCCTGTAAACTCTATGTTGATGCCTTTGCCCAAAAAGCTCCACTTTTGTCTCATCTGACCAGAGAACATTCTTCCAAAACGTTTTAGGCTTTTTCAGGTAAGTTTTGGCAAACTCCAGCCTGGCTTTTTTATGTCTCGGGGTAAGAAGTGGGTCTTCCTGGGTCTCCTACCATACAGTCCCTTTTCATTCAGACGCCGTCGGATAGTATGGGTTGACACTGTTGTACCCTCGGACTGCAGGGCAGCTTGAACTTGTTTGGATGTTAGTCGAGGTTCTTTATCCAACATCCACACAATCTTGCGTTGAAATCTCTTGTCAATTTTTCTTTTCCGTCCACATCTAGGGAGGTTAGCCACAGTGCCATGGGCTTTAAACTTCTTGATGACACTGCGCAAGGTAGACACAGGAACATTCAGGTCTTTGGAGATGGACTTGTAGCCTTGAGATTGCTCATGCTTCCTCACAATTTGATTTCTCAAGTACTCAGACAGTTCTTTGGTCTTCTTTCTTTTCTCCATGCTCAATGTGGTACACACAAGGACACAGGACAGAGGTTGAGTCAACTTTAATCCATGTCAACTGGCTGCAAGTGTGATTTAGTTATTGCCAACACCTGTTAGGTGCCACAGGTAAGTTACAGGTGTTGTTAATTACACAAATTAGAGAAGCATCACATGATTTTTCGAACAGTGCCAATACTTTTGTCCACCCTCTTTTTTATGTTTGGTGTGGAATTATATCCAATTTGGCTTTAGGACAATTCTTTTTGTGTTTTTTCATTTAAGACAAATTAAATGAAGATAATAATAACAAAGAATTTGTGTTTGCAATCATTTTTAGGAAGAAACTGAGTACGGGGGCCACGCCGTCGCTCAGAGCGGGAGGCACCACAGCGTATAGAGGTGAGCGGGGAGGCTGAGGATCGGTGTCAAGGCCCCGTGGTCTGTCTGCTGCATGGTGCGTGGGGACGGGGTTGGCCTGGGGTGTCACCGGCGGGGCCGGGGGCCCGCTCACCTGCCCAGCCGCTGCGGCTTCCAGCAGACTCTCCCACCGCTCCTTCATCGGCTGTAGATATTCACCCTGCCGTATGACAGGGCCAACCTCCAGGCCCAACAGCTCCGCGGGGAAGCTCCCTGAACCGGTCTCCCGACGTGTCTCCAATTCTTGGCGCCATCGCCATTCCTGGCGTCCGATACCCCGGCAGTTACAGCGTCTCATGCCGTCCGAGGTCCAGTAGTCGAATGGCGCCAAACAGCCACAGCAGGTCTCTCCACCCGGGCCACTCCCGTTCTTGGGGGGTGCGGTGTTGGGCCTCTCCTCCCATTTTCCAGGGTCCAACATGAAGGAACAGTTCTCTTCAGACGAACACCACTCCCCCCAGGGGCGGATTTGATAAAGCCACGGGTCATCCAGTACAATCAGCAATGTCTGTTTCTCTTTCTTTGGGCGACAAATCACCACAGCCATTTTATTGGCAGCCGCCAATCCACAGTCCAGTTTTTTTTTTTTATTTGTAATCCACAGGGTACAGCAACCAAACAGTTCTTCACCCCACACAACTTGGGGCCTTTGCTACTTGGTGGCCGGTCTGCCGCTGAAGATGTATTGGCGGCAACGATCCTGCCGACTACGCCAAATGTACGGGTGGTGGCGAGGGAAGGTAATTAGGAGGTGATGCTGGTGATGATGCTGATAGGCGGGGAAGGTGTGTTGTGCTTAGGTGGTGCTGATCCAACAGGCTGGGGGGGTGACCCACTTCTTGACGCAGACAGACTGGAGACTGAGACAGGAAAGTGCATTCAACAGGTCCATGTTTTATTCACACCCTCCTGACGACCTCCACAGTTCATGACAGGACTTTGACAATTTTCTTCTCACACAGACCCGGGTACCTGTACTTGTTCTGTGTCACCGTCGTGGTGTCCTCTGCGGTTCTCCTCACTGTGGCTGCCTTAGGCACTTCCACCACAGCGCTTCCCCGATCAGAGCACACCGGTACCTATTCTGCTCAGACTGTCTCCTCTGATGTTCTTGTGTGCCTGGGTCACCCCCCGTGACCGTCTCTGTCTGGTGCTCTCTGAGGGCTCTCTGCTGCCTCTCTCCTAACAGCAGACCCTCCTTTCTTGTGAGCTCCCCTGGCTGACTGAAGCTTCTAGAAGCTTACCTCAGTCTTTATACTCACAGCCTACCTGTACTTGTTCTGTGTCACCGTCGTGGTGTCCTCTGCGGTTCTCCTCACTGTGGCTGCCCTAGGCACTTCCACCACAGCGTTTCCCCGATCAGAGTACACCGGTACCTATTCTGCTCAGACTGTCTCTGTCTGATGTTCTTGTGTGCCTGGGTCACCCCCCGTGACTGCGTCTACTGTCTGGTGCTCTCTGAGGGCTCTCTGCTGCCTCTCTCCTAACAGCAGACCCTCCTTTCTTGTGAGCTCCCCTGGCTGACTGAAGCTTCTAGAAGCTTACCTCAGTCTTTAAACTCACAGCCTAGGTAGCCCCGCCCACTGTCAGCTGACAGTCACCTCTGAACAATGAGAGGGACCTTGACCTCTGGCACTTACATAACCTCTCTCACGGCAGTTATATAACTACCCTTTTCAAGCTCCCCACTGCCCTCTAATGGTCACTCTCAATATGACACCCTTTTCTCTTCTTTTCAGTGCCTCTGTCATGTCAACCTCCCCACAGTTAGATACCATTCTTTATTCATGGCAGTCTTATTCGGCAGTCCCCTCCTTGGGTAAGATACCAGAGGGTGGTAGTCGTGGGTAAGCTGCTGCTCCATGTCGCCTTGGCACTTCACAGGAAAATCGTGTCCCAGTCCCAATGTGCTGTCGTGTGTAGGATGCGTTACTCAATTGTAGGTCGTAGGCCTCAGTTGTGTCAAGGCCTTCAACTTCAGGAGCCGCCACACATGAATCAGGAGACACCCAGTTCGTTTCAACACACTGAAGTTTACTCGACAGTTCAAGTGCATCAGATTGTAGCATGCAGTATTCCGCACAACACTCCCAATTTCTTGTTCCCATAGTACAGTACATTTCCAGAATTTCTATCCGTTCTTCCTAGACTATATCTACGTTCACTGATGATATCAGCCCCAGGAATTCCCATTCCAGTAACGCAGTACACTTGAGATCCGTTACCTTTGCCTCACGCGATTCCACATCCATCTTGATCTGTGTGGAAGGGATTGAGGTGCGCACCACAGCACCAGTCTTGAGCCTTGAGCTCCTATCATTGCAGGAATGTCCGCAGTGAATTTTTGTAAGGTCTTGTACCCATTGCACCTTGAACTTGACCTTATCACTCTCACTAATGAACTCTAACTAACACTATCAAGGACACACAGCCTTGTCTCTATCGCTAAGACCCCCCGTGGGCTAGTCCCAATTCTTAACTATATTTGTTCCTGCAGCCTGTTGTGGGAAAGATCTCTTTTATAAACACTATACATCATATAACAGTATTCACTAAGCATAGTACCCTCACAATGCCTATCACACTCTATCTTACCCTATACTTATGCTGCACTGTACATTACCAACATTATACATTACGTATACAATATGCATAGTACCTTTACATGACAATTCACATAATTACTTTATACATTTCAAAACTGCAGGACATAGTTTACACTTCACATGACACAATATATAAAAGATGCATGGCACTAGTCACATGACGCGATTGGTGTCTTCAGGGGCAGGCCAAGCTAATGCAGATAGCTGGGAGCTGATATTTCCATTCCCTCCCCAGCCTAAAAATAGCAGCCCTCAGCCGCCCAAGAAAATCTATTAGATGTGCCAATTCTGGCACTTTACCTGGCTCTTGCCACTTGCCTTGTGGCGGTGGCAAGTGGGTTCATATTTGTGGCGTTTATTTCACCGTGAGTTAGTAATGAAGAAGCGTCTATAAGACACCCATTCATTACTAATTCTATAGCCATATGGTAATTAAACACACAGCCAGAATAAAATCCTTTAATGGAAAGAATAACATAAACTCCTTTTAACCCATACGTATGTCATCGCCGAGTCCACAGAAGCCAAATACAATAAAAATATAAAGGTGACATCAAAGGTGACATGTTCAATCTCCCACCTAAATAACTCACCGCTTCCACTCTCTGACCACAACATTCTCTCCTTCACGCTCACAAATCCTCGCCCACCCCAGCTCATTCCTACCTACCACACAGTCAGAAATCTACAAGCTATTAACCCTCAGACACTTTCAGATTCCCTACACTCATCTCTGTCCCCAATCTCCTCTCTTTCCTGTCCTAATCTGGCTGTTCATCACTACAATGACACTCTTAGAAGCACCCTTGACCAAGTAGCTCCCCTCACCCTCAGAACCTCCAAACACAGAGTAAAAGAGCCCTGGCTCACATCGCAAACTCAACTTCTCCAGCGATGCTCCAGGAGTGCTGAACGCCTATGGAGAAAAACCCGCACACCAGAAGACTTCATCCACTTCAAATTTATGTTAAGAACCTATAACGCTGCCCTTCATCTTGCCAAACAGACCTACTTCACCACCCTGATCTCCTCACTAGCCAACAACCCCAAGAAACTTTTTGACACTTTTCACTCCCTCCTCAGGCCAAAAGCACAAGCCCCTATCACAGACATTTGTGCTGATGACCTGGCCTCCCACTTTACAGAAAAAATAGATAATATCCGTCAAGAAATCTGCTCCCAACCACCAAGTGCTGTGACTCCCATCCCTTCCTACATCTCCCCTGGCTCACTCTCCACATTTGATCCCATAACAGAAGAAGAAGTCTCCAGACTCCTCTCTTCTTCTCGTCCGACTACATGCACTACCGACCCCATTCCCTCACATCTCCTCCAGTCTCTCTCTCCAGTCGTCACAACCCACCTAACTACAATCTTTAATCTCTCCCTCTCCTCGGGCATTTTCCCATCCTCCTTCAAACACGCCATCGTTACTCCACTACTAAAGAAACCTGCTCTCGACCCATCCTGCACAAACAACTACAGACCAGTCTCCAATCTCCCCTTCATCTCTAAACTTTTGGAACGCCTAGTTTACTCCCGCCTTACCCGTTACCTCTCCATTCACTCCCTTCTAGACCCTTCACAGTCCGGCTTCCGCCCCCTACATTCGACTGAAACTGCACTCATCAAAGTGACCAATGACCTTCTGACAGCAAAACGTAACGGTGACCACTCTCTGCTCATTCTTCTTGACCTATCTGCAGCTTTCGATACTGTTGACCACCATCTCCTACTCTCTAGGCTCCAGTCACTAGGCATTAAGGACACTGCACTCTCCTGGTTCTCTTCCTATCTCTCTGACCGCTCCTTCAGTGTTTTGTTCTCTGGCTCCACGTCATCTCCTCTTCCTCTTGCTGTCGGGGTACCTCAGGGCTCAGTCCTTGGCCCCCTTCTTTTCTCTCTCTACACGGCCCCAATTGGACAGACCATCAGCAGATTTGGCTTTCAGTACCATCTTTATGCTGATGACACACAACTATACACGTCTTCCCCCGACCTTACCCCCGCTGTACTACAGAACGCCAGTGACTGTCTGTCCGCAGTCTCCAATATCATGTCCGCTCTCTATCTGAAACTCAACCTCTCCAAAACTGAACTTCTTCTGCTCCCGCCGTCTACTAACCTCCCTAAATCTGACATTTCCTTCTCCGTGGGTGGTACCACAATAACACCCCGGCAGCAGGTGCGCTGTCTGGGTGTTATGTTTGACACCAATCTCTCCTTTACATCCCATATACAATCCCTTGCCTGCTCTTGCCGCTTACACCTAAAGAACATCTCTAGAATCCGCCCTTTTCTCACTATGGAAACAACAAAAACCCTCACTGTAGCATTGATCCACTCTCGCCTGGATTACTGCAACGCTCTATTAATTGACCTCCCCGTCACTCGACTATCCCCTCTCCAGTCCATACTCAATGCAGCAGCCAGGATCGTCCATCTGGGTAATCGGTACTCTGACGCGTCCGCTCTTCGCCAGTCCTTACATTGGCTGCCCATTCATTATAGGATCCAATTCAAAGTACTTGTTCTCACCCACAAAGCTCTCCACAGTGCGGCACCCCCTTACATCTCTTCTCTCATTTCTGTCTATCGGCCTAGCCGATCGCTGCGCTCTGCAAACGACTTTCGACTAACCTCTGCACTAATCCGTACCTCCCACTCCCGACTCCAAGACTTCTCCCGTGCTGCTCCTATCCTCTGGAATGCTCTACCCCAAGAAATCAGGACTATCCACAATTTGCATAGTTTTAGGCTCTCCCTCAAAACACACCTGTTCAGAGCGGCCTATCACATTCACTAATCAAAGTCATTCTCTGTGTAAGTGTGCGTGCGTAGCCCATTCACTATCTCCATCCATCCTTCACTCCTGCAAGATGGCTGGACCTTCATTGTAAATACACCATTGTAAATACACACCTGTACTCTGTATCTCCCTCACCTCATTGTAGATTGTACGCTCTCACGAGCAGGGTCGTCTTATTTCGTCTTATTTTGCTTTAATTATTGTATTGTTAGCGTTGTTACTTATGACTTGTGTTTTGAAACTGTTAAACTGTAAAGCGCTGCGGAATATGTTGGCGCTATATAAATAAAGATTATTATTATTATTATATCAACCCCCCAACTATCACCCCACTTGCCACCGCACTAGGGCAAGTGGGAAGAGCGAGGCTAAGTGCCAGATTTGGTGCATCTTATGGATCCACCATTTCTGGGGTGACTGAGAGCTGATGTTTTTAGTTTGAAAGGGGTCTATTAATATCAGTCCGCAGGTGTCTGCCTAGCCTTTGCTGGTTATTAACTATAGGGAGACCCGAAGTCATTTTTTTGGTTTTAATAACCAGGAAAGGCTAAGTACAGAGCTGTGAGCTGATATTAATGAGAACCTTTATGAATATTGTCTCATTCTCAGAATATTAACATCAGCCCCCAGCCGTCGGCTTTCCCTCTGCTGACTATGAAAATTACAGTTGACCCCAAAGCGTTTTTTTTTTTTTCCAATTACTTTTTTAGTTATCAACAAGAACAGTAAGGTCACTTGAGTTCATAGCAGCTGTTTCTCTTGCTTTGCAATTTCTGGACTGATGAACGGCCGCGAGTCCGGCACTCCGGCATTCAACAGTCCAGCGCTGGAGCTACCATAAGACCCAGTGGCTTGAACTCAGGTAAGAGTTCAGAGTGACTGGGTCTTCTGACAGCTGCGAGGCCCGGAAACCCCATAAGAACATTTGAGGAACATTTTAAGCTTGCTGAAGTTTCCAGCTGCTGGAACACCTGAAGGTTGTAAGCTAAGGTTACCTTCGGAGTATACTTTACTGTACTAGTAAATAAATAAAAAAAGGGAATGGGGTCTCCTGTAATTTTCATAAACAGCTGAGGGAAAGCCGACGACTGGGGGCTGATGTTAATATTCTGCGAAAGAGACAATATTCATGAAGGTTCCCGGGCTATTAATATCAGCTAACAGCTGTAAACTTTCCTGGTTAATTAAAAGGGGGAACCACCCCAAAAAATGACATGGGTTTCCCCTATTTGTTTGATAGCCAGGCAAAACTGTTATGTTAAGTTATGTTCTTCGAACAAGTCAGCGAACATTTACATGTTTGCCAAAATAACCGTCAAAAGGTTCGTTCACCTCTACTTCTGACACCCCTAAAGCAGAGAGGATAGAAGCCAGCATGAAGCACTAGAATGATATATGCGAGGAGCCACTGTTGTCACCTAGCCTTGTGGTTATCTTGTTTGCTTTAACATTTGAATGTATGGCTTATCTGGAAATTTGCTGTGTTTCTCCTACATGGTTGAATAATGAAGTAAAGACACTTTTGTCTTTTAGGTATGATAATAATATCAGCAAGTACCTCCAGTTAGAAATGTAGTATAGTTCTTATGATAAACTATGTTGCTTACGCCATGTGCAGGGCATTGCAGTAGCTTAGATATCCATGGTTAGGACCACTCAGATTGTGACCGTTAGTAAGCTAGTTGCTAGTGGTCATAACCACGGATACCTAAGCTACTGCAATGCCCTGCACAATGGGGTAAGCGACATAGTTTATCAGAAGAACTATACTACATTTCTAATTGAAGTTATATTTGTGAATATTATTATTATTATTATTATTATTATTATTTCTACTACATATTGGGATAGGATCTTGTAGAAGGGAATACCCCTTAAAACAACATCAATTTTCTGAGTTTATGTCTGAAAAATAATTTCCCATAAATTATGTTAGATCTTATGTTACTGTTACAATTCCAGACATTCAAATGGAAACCAAATGGACCCCGTTATAGTCCATGAGGTCCATCTGGTGAAGCAGATCTGTTTCTTGCAGGAATTTCTGTTTTTCTCTTTTTCTGTTCCTGCAACATAACAGAAAAAAGAGCTCTCAACTAAAGAGTGAACCCAACCTGAGACAAGATTCTGGGCCTGCAGGGAAGTTCATCCCTGAAATTCTTAGGCTTAATAGTGCAGATCTACAAGCTCTAACACTCTTACAATACAAAACAATTAACCGCTTCCCGACCCCCCACTGTAGATAAACGTTGGCGCTTGCTCGGCTTTGTGCAGCGCCGACGTTTATCTACTGTCGGCGGTTTTGTGCCCCCCGGGACCCCCACATACCTTATAACGCGGGGATCCCGGTGAACAATGCATGCTGGGACCCCCGACGTCATTGAGACCTGATTGGGAGCGATCGCTGGGAAAGCTGCTTGTTTCCCGGCGATCTCACTCATTGTAACGCGGCTTCTCCTCTGATCTCACACTGACAGATGATCAGAGGTGAAGCAGCGTTACTGTGTGACTAGATTGCTGCCTGGCACAGCTGATCGCTGCCTGGCACAGCTGTGCCAGGCAGCGATCTTGTCACACAGTAACGCTGCTTCTCCTCTGATCAACTGTCATTGTGAGATCAGAGGAGAAGTCACGTTATTATGTGCCAGGCAGCGATCTTGTCACATAGTAACGCTGCTTCACCTCTGATCATCTGTCAGTGTGATATCAGAGGAGAAGTGGCGTTACTATGAGTCAGATCGCAGGGCAGCAATCTTGTCACAAAAAGAAAAAAAAGCAGGTACACAGGTTAGGGCTAGGGTTAGGGTTAGGGCTGGGATTAAGGTTATGGGTGTGTTGGTGTTAGGTTTGTGGTTAGGGTTATGGTTAGGGCTGAGATTAGGGTTAGGGGTGTGTTGGGGTTAGGGTTGGAATTAGAATTGGGGGTTTCCACTGTTTAGGTACATCAGGGGCTCTGTAAACGCAACATGACGCCCGCAGACCATTCCATCAAAGTCTGCATTTCAGAACGTCACTACTTCCTTTCCGAGCCCCACCGTGTGCCCAAACAGTAGTTTTCTCCCACATATGGGGTACCAATGTACTCAGGACAAATTGGACAACAACTTTTGGGGTCCAATTTCTCCTGTTACCCTTAGGAAAATAAAAATTGGAGGCTAAAAGATCATTTTTGTGGAAAAAAAATGATTTTTTTTTTATTTTCACGGCTCTACATTATAAACTTTAGTGAAACACTTGGGGGTTCAAAGTGCTCACCACACATCTAGATAAGTCCCTTGGGGGGGTCTAATTTCCAAAATGCGGTCACTTGTGGGGGGTTTCCAATGTTTAGGTACATCAGGGGCTCTGCAAACGCGACATGACACCCGCAGACCATTCCATCAAAGTCTGCATTCCAGAACATCACTACTTCCCTTCCGAGCCCCACCGTGTGCCCAAACAGTAGTTTTCTTCCACATATGGGGTACCAGTGTACGCAGAACAAATTGGACAACAACTTTTGGGGTCCAATTTCTCCTGTTACCCTTGTGAAAATAAGAAATTGGGGGCTAAAAGATCATTTTATGGAAAAAAAATGATTTTTTATTTTCATGGCTCTACGTTATAAACTTCTGTGAAGCACTTGGGGGTTCAAAGTGTTCACAACACATCTAGATAAGTTCTTTAAGGGGTCTAGTTTCCAAAATGGGGTCAGTTGTGGGGGGTTTCCACTGTTTAGGTACATCAGGGGCTCTCCAAATGCGACATGGCATCCGATCTCAATTCCAGCCAATTCTGCATTGAAAAAGTCAAACAGCATTCCTTCCGTTCTGAGCTCTACCGTGTGCTCAAACAGTGGTTGAGCCCCACATACGGGGTATTAACGTATTCGGGAGAAATTGCACAAAAAATTTTGTGGTTCATTTTCTCTTTTTACACATGTGAAAATAAAAAAAAAAATGGTTTTGAAGTAAAATGTTTGTGAAAAAAAGTTAAATGTTTATTTTTTCCTTCCATATTCCATTCATTCATGTGAAGCACCTGAAGGGTTAATAAACTTCTTGAATGTGGTTTTGAGCACCTTGAGGGGAGCAGTTTTTAGAATGGTGTCACTTTTGGGTATTTTCTGTCATATTGACCCCCCAAACTCACTTCAAATGTGAGGTGGTCCCTAAAAAAAAATGGTGTTGCAAATTTTGTTGTAAAAATGAGAAATCGCTGGTCAACTTTTAACCCTTATAACTTACTAAAAAAAAAATTATGTTTCCAAAATTGTGCAGATGTAAAGTAGACATGTGGGAAATGTTATTTATTAACTATTTTGTGCGATATCACTCTCTGATTTAAGGGCATAAACATTAAAAGTTTGAAAATTGCAAAATTTTCTAAATTTTCGCCAAATTTTGATTTTTTTAACAAATAAGCGCAGATCATATCTAAAAATTTTTACCACCATCATGAAGTACAATATGTCATGAGAAAACAATGTCAGAATCAGTAGGATCCGTTGAAGCGTTCTAGAGTTATGACCTCATAAAGTGACACTGGTCAGAATTGAAAAAATTGGCCCGGTCACGAAGGCAAAAACAGGCTCGGGTGCGAAGGGGTTAATTGACTTTCAATGTGAACATACACTTGGTAGTATGTTCACACTGAACAGCTGGATGAGGAATAGAGCTGGAGTGACAGACGGTTCAGATCTACAAATAACTCTTCAAGATCATTTACATATCAATTCAAACTCTGATTTCTCAGTAGTGGATGAATGAACTGGGCCATGTAAATGTATTGCTGTGCTTGTCTTTGAAAGAGCTACATGCGCAAATAAACAGTTTGGGGTGTGAAATCCTGCTGACAGATTCCCTTTAAGGACTAGTCGATTTTTTTTGAAAATTTTTGTGCTTTCATTTTTTCTCTCCTCTTCTTCCAAGAGCTACATTTTTTTTAAATTTTTCTGTCAACTTATGTCCCCATATTTGAGACACTCCTATTGGCTGGGGCGAATGGATTCTAATTAAATATGTCTGCATTTTTTTAAACAAAGGTGAAACTCTCTGAATATTACAAGCCCTGGATGGACATAGCAGAATGTTTAGCTGAACTGATTGAAACAAAGAAACTCCGGGATGAAGTCAGCAAGGTGAGTGTGGTATTTCACGTTTTTTATGGATTAATGTTTAACAAATAACAACCATACTAAGTCAAGAACAAACCTAGAACAAATATAACACCCATATATACTATACAGTCATGGCTGAAAGTGTTGGCACCCTTGAAATTGTTCCAGGAACTGAAGTATTTCTTCCAGAAAATTATTGGAATTACACATGTGTTGTTATAAAGATATTTATTTCCTTTGTTTGTATTGGAACAACACAAAAAAACCCAGAGAAAAACAATTTTATTTCAAGCATTTGATGCTCGTTCAAACTCGCCTGTAGCAAGTAACAGGCGTGCGCAATATGAAAATCATACCTGAAACCAAATAAAAAGAGGAGCATTTGACTCAGTCTTTGTATTGTATGTCTCATTAAGCATGGAGAACAGAAAAAAGAGAAGATAACTGTCTGAAGACCTGGGAGCCAAATTGCTGAAAAATATCAACACTCTCAAGGTTACAAGTCCATCTTGATGTTTATTTGTCCATTGCCTAACATAATAAAGAAGTTTACAACCCATAGCACTGTAGCTAATCTCCCTGGACGTGAACAGTAGAGAAAATTGATGAATGGTTGCAGCACAGAATAGCCCAGATGGTGGATAAGCAGCCCCAATGAAATTCCAAAGAAATTCAAGTTGTTCTCCAGGCTCAGGGTGCATCAGTATCAGCACAAACTATCCGTTGACATTTGAATGAAATGAAACGCTATGGCAGGAGAACCATAAGGCCAAAATCCTTCTGAGAAGGGCCTTCTGATCTTCCTGTGGTCAGATGAGACCATGATAGAGCTTTTTGATAAAGAACAACATTCTATTGTTTTCCGAAAAATTTAATGAGGCCTACGAAGAAAAGAACCCAGCACCTACAGTCAAATATGGTGGAGATTTAAAGATATTTTGAGGTTGTTTTGCTGCTTCTGACACGGTGCCTTGAATGTGTGCAAGGCATCATGAAATCTGAAAATTACCAATGGATTTTGGGTCGCAATGTAGTGCCCAGTATTAACTGGGTTTGCGTCCTAGGACAATGACCCCAAACATACTTCAAGAAGCAAAAAATCCTAAATAAAATTCACTGCGCTTACTCTCTAAAAGTTACCATGAATATGTAGCAAGAAAAACATTGTGCCAAAAAGATGCTCTAGACAGACCATTCACTGCCACTGCCAGATAGCAATTAGTTAAATAGCAAACAGTAGCTGTGCCGCGAAAGCACTATAGAGATTAGCCTCACACCGCTAGCAGCAAAGAGTGGTAGGATGTGTCCTCCACTGATGAGGCTAGGAAATATGGTTGTTAGGTTCTGCTGATTTATCAATAAAGCGTCACAAAGGTGCTGTGTGGATTAACAACCTGCCACTGTTAGTAGACAGTGGCGGAGTGAGGCAGTTACTTGTTAAATTGTGTGGCACGATAGCCAAGTGGTCAATCAGAATGCCATATAGCGTGAGGACATAAGCTTCCAATGTGCCGCTGAGGGTTAACGTGCTGCTGGCACCTGAGGGGTGCAGGCGGGGAGCTTGGAAGAAGCAGAGGCTGACGGCGGACTCCGGCCGAAGTACCGCCGCCAACACACTGCAAAGCACAGAAGGCTGGGGGGCGTGACGTCACGTGACCAGCCGTTGTCCTGGACAGGTGGTGCTCAGGGTCAATCCGAACGACGCGTTTCGAGGGACACGGTCCCTCTTCATCAAGGTCTATCTAAAGCATCTTTTTGGCACAATGTTTTTCTTGCTACATATTCATGGTAATTTTTAGAGAGTAAGCGCAGTGAATTTTATTTTGGATTTTTTACTTGTAGTTTATTCAACAGGACTTGCACAGTGCCTGTCTTCTCCTGCAGCTTCTCCAATAGGTACATTCTTAGAACGAGCGCTAGTGTGTATAATTGTTTATACTTCAAAAAGCACCCAGAAGTGGATGGAATCAAAGCACTGGACAGTTCTGAAGTGGCCAGCAATAACTCCGGATCTAAATCCCATTGATCACCTGTGGAGAGATCTTACAATTGCTGTTGGGAGAAGACATGCTTCAAATATGAGAGACCTGGAGCAGTTTGCAAAAGAAGTGTGCTCCAAAATTCCAGCTGAGAGGAGTGAGAAACTTGTTGATGGTTATAGAAAGTTATTGATTGCTATTACCTATTCCAAAGGGTGTGCAACCAAATATTAAGTTGAGGGTGCCAACAATTTTGCCTGGACCTTTTTTAGGGTTTTTGTGTGAAATTATGTCCAATTTGCCTTTTTTTTTCTTTGTTTTTTTTGTGTTGTTCCAATGCACAGAAAGGAAATAAATGTGTATAAGAAAACATGTGGAATTGCAATAATTTTCTGGGAGAAATACTTAATTTTGTGGAATAATTTCAAGGGTGCCAACACTCTGGGCCATGACTGTATATATAAATTCCACATACGGATCTAACAAAGGTTGCCTTGACTCAGATAATTCAGCATTTTCATATCATGGCACAGACAAGGGTAATTCCACACCCATCTTGACACCGGTCAATGGCTTCTTCAGAGTTATGTTTTCTTGATGACTTTTAGTGAGATAACCTTCTTTGACAAGTTATACTTGTGTATATAAGGAATACTACGTAATCTAGACTGGAAGACACAGTTCAAAGAGGTTGACTTAGTACAACAAAACAAAAAATCTGTTCCATACTTATCAAAAATTACAACCCAAACTTTGGGACATTTAAAGGGATTGTCTGGCCTTAAAAATGTTTACCCTAAGCAATGATGACTTATAAAACAAACAAAAAACCTGAGCTATACTTACTGCTGCCATCCCTACTGTATCCAGTGGAGGTCGCGCTAATGGTCTGCACCATAATCATAAGCAATAACGCCACCTTTCCTCTTCTGTGAAAGGATTGAGACTTGTGGTTAGCTGCAGTGGTCAGATGATCAGAACAGCGAGTCATTGGATGTTCCATAGATGATATGCAGTTCGTCACGTGACTGCTGCAGCCAATCACAGGTGCAACCACTAAGGTAACTTGCGCTGGATCCACAGAGGTGAATACTTGACCACAAAGGTGACAGCAGGTCAATCCTTTTACAACCACTTTGAACCCCACCACAGGACATCAGGGAAAGGCCTAAATCAACTAGGAACAGAGCTGAAACACCCACTTTTACTAAGTCTAAAGGCCCCATCACACTAAACGATGCACCAGCGATCCCGACAAGGATACGACCTTGTCAGGATCGCTGGTGCATCACTACATGATTGCTGGTGACCTGTCAAACAGGCAGACTCACCAGCGATCAGGACCAGTGAGGACGCTGGTATCCAAGGAAAATATCGGGTAGCTAAGCAAGCGCGTCGCTGAGTTACCCACTGTGTACCTTAGATACCTGCGTGCTGGCGCTGGGAGCTGGTATCTAAGGTACACAGAGGGTAACTAAGAGCGCTTGTCACTTAGTTACCCGCTGTGTACCTTGGTTACCAGCTCCCTGCATGAGCACGCAGGTAACTAAGGTACACAGCGGGTTACTAACTGACGGCGCGCGCTTAGTTACCCCGATATTTACCTTAAATACCAGCTCCCAGCGTCTGCTTACAGCGCTGGGAGCTCCCTGATCGTTGCTCTCCCGCTGCCACACGCGATGCATGCTGGCCAGCGGGAGACCAACGATCAAAAAATGGCCCAGGACATTCGTGCACGATCAGCGATACCTGGCAGGGGGGCCGGTCGCTGATGTGTGCCACACACAGCGATATCGCTGGCGAGGTCGCTGATGCATCACAAAATCAGCGATCTCGCTAGCGATCTCGCTGTGTGTGACGGGGCCTTCAATCCCTTAGCGGAACAGTCTCCGCAAAATTGTAAGTATTGACCAGTATAGATCCAAAAGACAGGTAAGGTTGTAAAAAGTAATCACTGTAAAAAAAAAAATATTTTCTTCCATCACCAATACAGGGAAGACAAGAAACCTTTCGACCTTAAAATATACAGTGGGCACAGAAAGTATTCAGACCTGTTCCAATTTTTCACTCTTTGTTTCATTGCAGCCATTTGGTAAATTCAAGAAAGTTCATTTTTTTTCTAATTTTCTCATTTTTTTCTCATCTTGACTCAAAAAACCCCCGAAATGTAGACATTTTTGCAAATGTATTAAAAAACAAAATCTGAAATATCCCATGGTCATAAGTATTCAGACCCTTTGCTCAGTATTGAGTAGAAGCACCTTTTGAGCTAGTACAGCCATGAGTCGTCTTGGGAAAGATGCAACAAGTTTTTCACACCTGGATTTGGGGATCCTCTGCCATTCTTCCTTGCAGATCCTCTCCAGTTCCGTCAGGTTGGATGGTGAACGTTGGTGGACCGCCATTTTCAGGTCTCTCCAGAGATGCTCAATTGGGTTTAGGTCAGGGCTCTGGCTGGGCCAGTCAAGAATGATCACAGAGTTGTTCTGAAGCCACTCCTTTGTTATTTTAGCTATGTGCTTAGGGTCATTGTCTTGCTGGAAGGTGAACCTTCGGCCAAGTCTGAGGTCTAGAGCACTCTGGAAGAGGTTTTCATCCAGGATATCTCTGTACTTGGCCGCATTCATGCTTCCTTCAATTTCAACAAGTAGTCCTGTCCCTGCAGCTGAAAAACACCCCCCATAGCATGGTGCTGCCACCACCATGTTTCACTATTGGGACTGTATTGAGCAGGTGATGTTAGCGTTTCGCTAGGCAAGGCGGGCTTCCAGGAGTTGACCCTCTGGACCGTGGCACCGAGGGACCCCGGGCGAGCAACCTGGTGGGACCGACCCTTATACAGGGACCGTTAGGAGCAGGCTCAGGGTTCGAATGCCACGGCAGCCGATACCAAGAGGGGCGGCTCCGAATGGACTAGAGCAAGACAGAGGACCTGGTACCATGAGCACAGGGAAGGCGTAGGCCTCGGGTGGGGACTGGAGTAGGACAGCAAGAGACCAAGACACTGGCAGGCAGGACCGGAGTAGGACTGCAGGAATCAGGCACTGGCAGGCAGGACCGGAGTAGGACTGCAGGAATCAGGCACGGGTAGACAGGACCGGAGTAGGACTGCAGGAATCAGGCACGGGTAGACAGGACCGGAGTAGGACTGCAGGAGTCAGGCACGACTCGGGCAGGCAGGGCAGAGCAGGAACACACAGGACCGGAGTAGGACTGCAGAGGCAATACACGGGCAGGCAGGACGGAGCAGGAACACACATGACCGGAGTAGGACTGCAATAGAAGCACAGGAAGGTATGAGAACTGGCGCAGTGCACAGGGCAGGGGCACGGGGCCTAGCATGCGGGTAGCACAAACACGATCAGGCGCCTCCATTATGGGAGGGTGGCCTGAAATACCCGAGGACCGACCCCAATTGGTCCGGCGGTGCTACCGGGTCAGGGCACTGCCGGAGCATAAGAAGAGGCAGGGAGAGCCGGCCGCGTCCTATAGCACATGCACAAGGCCAGTAGTGACGTCACAGGCTGCGGGCCGGTCTGAGGAGGACGCCGATGATGACGGAGGGAGGAGAGAGGCTGCGGCGCTGGAAGGTGAGTATGAGGGCGCGCGACGGGGGCCGTGACCGGGACCGTGACAGGTGATGAGCAGTGCCTGGTTTTCTCCACACATACCGCTTAGAACTTTTTGATGAAAATTCTATCTTCGTCTAATCAGACCAGAGAATCTTGTTTCTCATAGTCTAGGAGACCTTCATGTGTTTTTTAGCAAACTTTATGCTGGCTTTCATATGTCTTAAGAGGAGAGGCTTCTGTTGGGCCACTCTGCCATAAAAGCCCGACTGGTGGAGGGCTGCAGTGATAGTTGACTTTGTGGAGCTATCTGCCATCTCCCTACTGCATCTGTGAAGCTCAGCCACAGGGATCTTGGTGTTCTTCTTTACCTCTCTCACCAAGACTCTTCTCCCACGATTGCTCAGTTTGGCTGGACAGCCAGGTCTAGGAAGACTTCTGGTGGTCCCAAACTTCTTCTATTTAAGGATTATGGAGGCCACTGTGCTCTTGGGTCGCCCCTCACACCCAGGGCAGCGGGGTACCGGGCCGGTGTCAGGGGGAATGTATCACAGCAGCAGTGACCCGGTCCGTGGCCCTGGGCGCCCAATATCAATGGCGGTGATGTTAATGGTGTTAAAGTTTATTTGAATAGTTTGTGACGCCACCCGTGGTGTTTGGCAAGGGAGATGGTAAGCCAACGCTGCATGCAGATCCGCTGGGACTGATGGTGTGGTGCAGCAAAGATGGTATAGCTCCCCACAGGTGGAGCTGTAGTCCCAGGGCAGTGTATTTGCAATGGATGAGGAGAGGCGCAGAATGGTATAGATGCTGGTACCCAGATGTAGCGGTGCTGAAGGCGTTAGCGGCGAATGAATGGAGGACCCCAGGGCTTGTAGTTTCAAAGCTTTGCTCACAGTTTGTGGTACCCACTGGTGCCTGCCTCCGTGCTGTGTACTCCGGGGTAGAGACTCAATCAACCTCCCGGGCAAGTCAGGGTTCTCCTCTCCAACACTCCGCCAACATGTGCCTTTCCTAAACGACTTCTCTATTGCGCCTTTTAGTGTGAAGAACTCCAGTACCGTAGTTCTCTGGAATTCCTCCTGTCAGATGTTCCTAGAACCTTACTTGTATGACAGACAGCTGTAGCCTCTATCGGGGACTCCCTTCTCCGAAGTCATGGGTCTCTATCCAGTTGCTGTTGTGTCCCAAGTCTTTGATGGGAGTAGTGCATTTACAGCCAACTACTCCACCGGTGTCTGCTGCAGAACCATAAGTGTCCATACAACCTCGGGGACCGGGCCCTGGCCTTACACTGAGAACCTATAGGCAGGGTTCCTCTTCCAACCCACAACTAGTCTCTGTTCTCTTACTCCTTCGTTCCACGCTGTTCCTTCTCTCTCTTATGGAAGCTTAGGTTGCAGGTCTACGTCTTTCTCCTTCTCTTCTCTTTCCCGTGCCAGCTGGATCAGATCACAGAGGCAGCTGCAGCACTCTTTCTAAACTGAACTCAAACTGAACTGAAAACTAACTTCAGAACTGAACTCCTCTCGCCTGACCTCCCGTCAGACTGACCTTCTGTCAACCTGCTCTCCTTCTCTGGGACTCACCCCAGACTGACCTGCAATTCTAAACTTTCCCTCTCTTTTATAATAACTCCACCCACCTCCCAGCACATCTCGTGTTACGAAGCAGGGTTCCACGAAGGGCGCTCTGCTACCCCCAGCCTGAAGCTGCTATGTGGACCTACTGAACTATCCTGTGTGTGGGATGCAGATGTTGGAGTGTGGAAAGGAGTTCCCAACTTACCTAGGAGGTGGGGCACTACACCGTAGGAGAAGGTGCAGTACCTCTGTGGCGACTGAGCCTCAGGGGCGACACACTCTTAGGAATCTTGAGTACTGCAGAAATTCTTCTGTAATCTTGGCCAGATCTGCGCCTTGCCACAATTCTGTCTCTGAGCTCCTTGGCCAGTTCTTTTGACCTCTTTATTCTCATTTGGTCTGACATGCACTGTGAGCTGTGAGGTCTTATATAGATAGACAGGTGTGTGCCTTTACAAATCAAGTCCTATCAGCTTAATTAAACACAGCTGGACTCCAATGAAGGAGTAGAACCATCTCAAGGAGCATCACAAGGAAATGGACAGCATGTGACTTAACCCCTTACCTACAATGGACGTAATATTCCGTCCATGTGACCCTGGACCCAATTACCATGGACGGAATATTACGTCCCAGCGATCAGCGGCGCCCACGTGGTGAGCGCCGCTGATCGCAGCCGGGTGTCAGCTGATTATCACAGCTGACACCCGGCACAATGTGTCAGGGGCGGTCACGGACCGCCCCCGACACGTTAACCCCTTGTACACCGCGATCAAACGCGATCGCGGTGTACCGGGGGTTAAAGGGAAGCATCGGCAGGGAGGGGGCTCCCTCTGTGCTTCCCTGAGCCCCTCACAGCAGCGCAATGTGCAGCGCTGCTGCGGGGGTCTCTTTCCCTACAGGCCCCCGGATCCAAGATGGCGACGGGGGCCTTCGGGGGCCTGTAGGGAGCTGACTTCCTCACTGCCTGCAAAGCGCAGGCATGAGGAAGTCTGCAGAACTGCCTGTGACAGATTGCTGATCTGTCACAGGACAGTGATGTCCCACCTGGGACAAGGTAATAAAGTAAGAAAAAAAAAAATAAGTGTTAAAAATAATTTTAAAAAAATCGCTAAATAAATTAGTAAAAAAGAAAAATATTCCCCAATAAATCCATTTAAAAAAAAAAAAAAACTATAAAAGTACACATATTTGGTATCGCCGCGTCCGTAGCGACCCGCCCTATAAAACTGTCCCATTAGTTAACCCCTTTAGCAAACCCCTTAAAAAATAAAAATAAAAAACGAAGCAAAAATAATGATTTATTATCATACCACCAAACAAAAAGTGCAATAACGCGCGATCAAAAAGACAAATATAAATATCCATGGTACCGCTGAAAACGTCATCTTGTCCCGCAAAAAACGAGCCACCATACAGCATCATCCGCAAAAAAATAAAAAAGTTATAGCTCGCAGAATAAAGCGATACAAAAATAATTATTTTTTATATAAAATTGTTTTCATGGCAAAAAACCGACAAAACATAAAAAAACGACCTAAATGAGGTATCGCTGTAACCGTACTGACCCGAAGAATAAAACCGCTTTATCAATTTTACCACACGCGGAATGGTGTAAACGCACCCCCCCAAAAGAAATTCATGAAACGCTGGTTTTTGTTCATTCTGCGTCCCAAAAATCGGAATAAAAAGCGATCAAAAAATGTCACGTGCCCGAAAATGGTACCAATGAAAACATCAACTCGTCCCGCAAAAAATAAGACCTGAGATGACTCGGTGGGTCAAAATACGGAAAAATTATAGCTCTCAATATGTGGTGATGCAAAAACTATTTTTACAATAAAAAGCGTCTTTTAGCGTGTGACAGCTGCCAAGCATAAAAACCGCCATAAATAGTAAATCAAACCCCCCGTTATCACCCCCTTAGTTAGGGAAAAATAATAAAACTAAAAGAAAATGTATTTATTTCCATTTTCCCATTAGGGTTAGGGTTAGGGCTAGGGTTAGGGCTAGGGCTAGGGTTAGGGCTCAGATTAGGGTTAGGGGTGTGTTGGGGTTAGGGTTGGAGTTATAATTGGGGCGTTTCCACTGTTTGGGCACATCAGGTCCTCTCCAAATGCAACATGGCGTCTGATCTCAATTCCAGCCAATTCTGCGTTGAAAAAGTCAAATGGTGCTCCTTCCCTTCCAAGCTCTGCCATGCGCCCAAACAGTGTTTTACCCCCACATATGGGGTATCAGCCTACTCAGGACAAATTACAAAACAACTTTTGGGGTCCAATTTCTCCTGTTACCCTTAGGAAAATAAAAAATTGGGGGCAAAAATATCATTTTTGCAGAAAAAAATGAATTTTTTTATTTTCACGCCCAGGCGTTATAAACTTCTGTGAAGCACTTGGGGGTTCAAAGTGCTCACCACACATCTAGATAAGTTCCGTGGGGGGTCTAGTTTCCAAAATGGTGTCACTTGTGGGGAGTTTCAATAGTTTAGGTACATCAGGGGCTCTCCAAACGCACATGACACCCGCAGACCAATCCATCAAACTCTGCATTCCAAAACGTCACTACTTCCTTTCCGAGCCCCGACGTGTGCCCATACAGTAGTTTTCTCCCACATATGAGGTATCAGCATACTTAGGACAAATTGGACAACAACTTTTGGGGTCCAATTTCTCCTGTTACCCTTGGGAAAATAAAAAAATGGGGACTAAAAGATGATGTTTGTTGAAAAAATACGATATTTTTATTTTCACGCCCGGTCGTTATAAACTTCTGTGAAGCACTGGGGGGTTCAAAGTGCTCACCACACATCTAGATAAGTTCATTAGGGGGTCTAGTTTCCAAAATGGGGTCATTTGTGAGGGGTTTCCAATGTTTAGGTACATCAGGGGCTCTCCAAAAGCAACATGACACCCGCAGACCATGCCATCAAAGTCTGCATTCCAAAAACGTCACTACTTCCCTTCCGAGCCCCGACGTGTGCCCATACAGTAGTTTTCTCCCACATATGAGGTATCAGCATACTCAGGACAAATTGGACAACAACTTTTGGGGTCCAATTTCTCCTGTTACCCTTGGGAAAATAAAAAAATTGGAGACTAATTGATCATGTTTGTGGAAAAAATACGATTTTTTTATTTTCATGCCTGGGCATTACAAACTTCTGTGAAGCCCTTGGGGGTTCAAAGTGCTCACCACACATCTAGATAAGTTCCTCAGGGGGTCTAGTTTCCAAAATGGGGTCATTTGTGGGGGGTTTCCACTGTTTAGGTACCTTAGGGGCTCTCCAAAGGCAACATGACACCCGCACACAATTCCATCAAAGTCTGCATTCCAAAACGTCACTACTTCCCTTCCGAGCCCCGACGTGTCCCCATACAGTAGTTTTCTCCCACATATGGGGTGTCAGCGTACTCAGGACAAATTGGACAACAACTTTTGGGGTCCAATTTCTCCTGTTACCCTTGGGAAAATAAAAAAATGGGGACTAAAAGATGATGTTTGTGAAAAAAATGCGATTTTTTTTATTTTCACGCCCGGGCGTTATAAACTTCTGTGAAGCACTGGGGGGTTCAAAGTGCTCACCACACATCTAGATAAGTTCCTTGGGGGGTCTAGTTTCCAAAATGGTGTCATTTGTGGGGGGTTTCTACTGTTTTGGTACATCAGGGGCTTTCCAAACGCGACATGGTGTCCGATCTCAATTCCAGCCAAAAACGTCAAATGGTGCTGCTTCCCTTCCGAGCTCTGCCATGCGCCCAAATAGTGGTTTACCCCCACATATGGGGTATCACCGCACTCAGGATAAATTGCACAATATCTTTTAGGGTCCTGTTACTCTTGGAAAAATAAGAATTGAGGGTGAAAAGATCATTTTTGTGGAAAAAATATGATTTTTTAATTGTACGGCTGTATGTTATAAACTTCTGTGAAGCCCTTGGGGGTTCAAAGTGCTCACCACACATCTAGATAAGTTCCTTGGGGGGTCTAGATTCCAAAATGGTGTAATTTGTGGGGGGTTTCCACTGTTTTGGTACATCAGGGTTTTTCCAATCGCGACATGGTGTTCGATCTCAATTCTAGCCAAAAACGTCAAATGGCGCTGCTTCCCTTCCGAGCTCTGCTATGCGCCCAAATAGTCATTTACACCCACAAATGGGGCATCAGCTTACTCAGGACAAATTGCACAATAACTTTTAGGGTCCTGTTACCCTTGGAAAAATAAAAATTGGGGGTGAAAAGATCATTTTTGTGGAAAAAATATGATTTTTTAATTGTACCGCTGTACGTTATAAACTTCGGTGAAGCCCTTGTGGGTTCAAAGTTCTCACCACATATCTAGATAAGTTCCTTGGGGGGTCTAGTTTCCAAAATGGGGTCACTTTGGGGGGTTTCCACTTTTCAGGTACATCAGGGGCTCTCCAAACGTGACATGGCGTCCGATCTGAATTCCAGCCAATTTTGCATTGAAAAAGTCAAACGGCGCTCCTTCCCTACTGAGGTCTCCCATGCGCCAAAACAGTGGTTCCCCCCCACATATCAGGTATCAGTGTACTCAGGACAAATTGCACATTAACTTTTGCAGTCCAATTTCTCCTGTTACCCTTGGTAAAATAAAGAAAATTGAACCTGAAGTATTTTTTTTGTGAAAAAAAGTTAAATGTTCATTTTTTTTGAAATATTCAAAAAATTCCTGTGACGAACCTAAAGGGTTAATAAACTTCTTGAATGTGGTTTTAAGCACCTTAAGGGGTGCAGTTTTTAGAATGGTGTCACTTTTGGGTATTTTCTATCATATAGACCCCTCAAAGTGGCTTCAAATGTGATGTGGTCCCTAAAAATAAAATGGTGTTGCAAAAATGAGAAATCGCTGGTCAATTTTTAACCCTTATAACTTCCTAACATAAAAAAATTTTGGTTCCAAAATTGTGCTGATGTAAAGTAAACATGTGGGAAATGTTATTTATTAAGATTTTTGTGTGCCGTATCGCTGTGATTTAAGGGCATAGAAATTCAAAGTTGGAAAATTGCGAAATTTTCAAAATTTTCGCCAAATTTCCATTTTTTTCACAAATAAACGCAAGTTATTTGAATGAAATTTTACCACTAACATGAAGTACAATATGTCACGAGAAAACAATGTCAGAATCACCGGGATCCATGGAAGCGTTTCAGAGTTATGACCTCATAAAGGGACAGTGGTCAGAATTGTAAAAATTGGCCCGGGAGTTAACGTGCAAACCACCCTTGGTAGTGAAGGGGTTAAATATTAGTGTGTACATTAGTGATAAAAAATGCACTTTTTTGAATTTACCAAATGGCTGCAATGAAATAAAGTGAAAAATTTTACTGGGTCTGAATACCTGAATACCACTGTAGATACAGTGCTGTGCAAATTAATTGGGACAAAGCACTTTTTTAAGTAAAATCGTAAGTTGGTTACCAGTCAGTGATTCAAACCAGTTTTAATGGCTTTGAACAGGTGTGAGTGCCTGTTCAAAGCAGTTAAAACTGGTTTGAATCACTGACTGGTAACCAACCTACAATTTTACTTAAAAAAATGCTTTGTCCCAATTAATTTGCACAGCACTGTAGGTCTTTTTCAGGTCAAGGCTTAAAAAGCCATTTCTATAGGGAAATTCTATGAGAAAACGTGATGCTACCTGGGAGGAAACTGAGGTCATCACTGGAGCTTCCAACATGATGATAATCCCAAGCATACCCCAATGTACATCATTCAACCCCTAATGTCCACCTGAAGAAGTCTTTAACCCCTTTCTGCCATTAGACTTAATTCCCATGGACGGAATAGTACGTCATACGCGATCAGCCATGCTCACGGGGGGAGCGCGGCTGATCGCGGCGGGGTGTCAGTTGATTCTCACAGCTCACACACGGCACTAAGTGCCAGGAGAGGTCATGGACCGCGCCTGGCACTTTAACCCCCGGAACACTGATTGCAGCGTTTCGGGAGCAGGCAGAGGGGCTGTCAGCTGTGACAGCCCCTTTGCCTTCAGATCGGAGACCCCGCGGCATGCCGCGGGGTCCCGATCGCTGACATGGAGACCCGATGTCGTCATGACGACATCCGGGTCTCCAGGCCTGAGAGACTTCCTGTCATGTGCAGTGATGACCAGGAAGTCTCTCAGGTCAGTGTATTGAAGCTGCAGCGCTGACAGCTTCTATAGCATGCAAATCTGCATGCTACACAAGCGATCAGTCTGCACAGAATAAGTGTCCCATAGTGTGACAAAGTGTACAAGCAAGAATTAAAATTTTTTTTAAATAATTGTAAAAATATTTAAAAAAAATAATAAAAAAATGAATATTTATTACAGCAATAAATAAACATTTGAATTAAAAAAAAATCTAAACAATAAAAGTACACATATTTAGTATCCCTGCATCTGTAACGACCCGACCTATAAAACTGTCCCACTAGTTAATCCCTTTAGTGAAAACCATAAAAAAAAGCCCAAAACAAAAGGCTTTATCGTCATACCACCAAACAAAAAGTGGAATAACACGCGATCAAAACAACAGATATGAATAAACGTGGTACCGCTGAAAACGTCATCTTGTCCCGCAAAAGACGAGCCGCCATACAGCTCCATCACCAGAAAAATAAAAAAGTTATAGCTCTCAGAATAAAGCGATGCAAAAATAATTATTTTTTATATAAAATAGTTTTTATTGTATAAAAGCGCCAAAACATAAAAACGATATAAATGAGGTATCGCTGTAACCGTACTGACCTAAACAATAAAACTGCTTTGTCAATTTTACTGCACGTGGAACGGTGTAAACTCCCCCCCCAAAAGAAATTCATGAATTGCTGGTTTTTGATCATTCTGCCTCCCAAAAATCGGAACAAAAAGTGATAAAAAAAAGTCTTGTGACCGAAAATGGTACCAATAAAAACGTCAACTCATCCCGCAAAAAATAAGACCTCACATGACTCGGTGGGTCAAAATATGGAAAAATTATAGCTCTCAAAATGTGGTGATACAAAAACAATGTTTTTGCAATAAAAAGTGTCTTTTAGTGTGTGACAGCCGCCAAACATAAAAACCCGCCATAAATAATAAATCAAACCCCCTGTTATCACTCCCTTAGTTAGGTAAAAAATAATTTATTTTTTTTTTAATTTATTTCCATTTTCCCATTAGGGTTAGGGGTGGGACTAAAGTTACGATTAGGCTTGGGATTAGGTTAGGGTTGGAATTAGGGTTAGGGTTGGGATTAGAGTTAGGGTTGGAGTTAGGGTTTGGATTGGGATTAGGGTTAGGGGTGTGTTGGGTTTAGGATTGGAGTTAGAATTGGAGGTTTTCACTGTTTGGGCACATCAGAGGCTCTCCAAACACGACATGTCGTCTGATCTCAATTCCAGCCAATTCTGCAGTGAAAAAGTCAAATGGTGCTCCTTCCCTTCCGAGCTCTGTCATGCGCCCAAACAGTGGTTTACCCCCACATATGGGGTATCAGCCTACTCAGGACAAATTGGACAACAACTTTTGGGGTCCATTTTCTCCTGTTACCCTTAAAAAAATAAAAAATTGTGGGCAAAATGATCATTTTTGTGAAAAAAATATGATTTTTTTTATTTTTACGGCTCTACATTATAAACTTCTGTGAAGCACTTGGGGGTTCAAAATGTTTACCACACATCTAGATAAGTTCCTTAGGGGGTATACTTTCCAAAATGGTGTCATTTGTGTTTTTTTTTTGCTGTGTAGGCACATCAGGTGCTCTCCAAAACCGACATGGCATCCGACCTCAATTCCAGCCAATTTTGCACTGAAAAGTCAAACGGCGCTCCTTCCCTTCCGATCTCTGCCATGCGCCCAAACAGTAGTTTACCTGCATATATGAGGTATCAGCGTACTCAGGACAAATTGTACAACAACTTTTGGGGTCCAATTTCTCCTGTTACCCTTGGTAAAATAAAACAAACTGGATCTGAAGTAAAAAAATTTTGTGAAAAAAAGTTAAATGTTCACTTTTTTTAAACATTCCAAAAATTCCTGTGAAGCACCTGAATGGTTAATAAAATGAGAAATCACTGGTCAACTTTTAACCCTTTTAACTTCCTAACAAAAAAAAAAAATTTGATTCCAAAATTGTGCTGATGTAAACGTGTGGGAAATGTTAAGTATTTTGTGTGCCAAATCTCTGTGATTTATAGGCATATTTCCAAATTTCACAAATAAACACAAGTCATATCAAAGAAATGTTACCACTAACATGAAGTACAATATGTCACAAGAAAACATTGTCAGAATCACCGGGATCCATGGAAGCGTTCCAGAGTTATAACCTCATAAAGGGACAGTGGTCAGAATTGTAAAAATTGGCCTGTCATTAACATGCAAACCACCCTCGGGGGTAAAGGGGTTAAAGAGTCTAGAGTGATGGTCAAATTCGCGCTTCATAGTTGTCGTCACTGTTCCCGATGCAGACCCTTTGGATAGGCAATAACCTTTAATATTTTGAGTAACAATTTAAAAAGAAATTGAAGACTCATTGGAGGTAGACTTGAAAAACTTTTTTAGTGTAGAGTTTCGAAATCCACAAATAAATAGACCAAATGTAGATGTACAGTACTTTCACCACCAGAGGGCAGGAGCACATTACAAGCTCTCACTGTTCCTCTAATTATCATGGGGATATAAGGACTGGACACATTTCACTGCTCGGTGATTACCGCGCTCTGTGTTGCTCTATCTTGTATCAGTCAGTTATTGCTGCTTTTCATTATACAAACCAACATTTTGTCTTTTTCTCTAGATGCCAGAACTTGGCATACAGCACCTCAAGGGGCACAGACACTTCCGCTTGGCCCGTGTGATCCTCAGTCATATAGTCATGGGTTATGTATGGCAGAACGGAGAGACTGGGGGAGTTAAGGTGAGAAGATCTCCCATTTAATGGCCTGAAAATTGAAGTTTTGTTGAAGCACAACGTTCTGACATTTATGGTATGACCGGTCAATGTGCCATAAATGCTCCAGATGAGAATTTCATTTCCAGGCAGACTTTGTTCTCATATATTGCCAGTCACATTGTGTTTGGTCCTGTTGTCCTTTTCTTTAAGAACTGGGTGAAACAAGCCTTTTGGGCGTTACATATTATCCCACCATTTTTTTTTTTAAATTAGATAAGCAGTTCCAGGGATACATCAGTGGCGTAACTAGCGACCAATAGGCCCCTATGCAAAATTTGGACCTTGGCCCCCCACCTGCATGTTCATCAGATGTATGGGCCCTTATAGCGTTCCAGATCCTGTGAAAACATACATGTTCGCCCCCCCATGTAACAATGCCCCCTTCCTGTAATAATGTCCCTAATCCATGCCCCTTCCTGTTATAATGTCCCCCATCCTGTGTCCTTTTCCTGTAATAATCACCCCCATCCTGTGCCCTTTTCCTGTAATAATGTCCCCCATCCTGTGCCCTTTTCCTGTAATAATGTCCCCCATCCAGGCTCCTTCCTGTAATAATGTCCCCATCCTGTGCCCTTTTTCTGTAATAATGTCCCCCATTCAGGCTCCTTTCTGTAATAATGTCCTACATCCTGTGCCCCTTCCTGTAATAATGTCCCCCATCCTGTGCCCTTTTTCTGTAATAATATCCCCCATCCAGGCTCCTTTCTGTAATAATGTCCTACATCCTGTGCCCTTTTCCTGTAATAATGTCCCCCATTCAGGCTCCTTTCTGTAATAATGTCCCCCATCCAGGCTCCTTCCTGTAATAATGTCCCCCATCCTGTGCACTTTTTCTGTAATAATGTCCCCCATCCAGGCTCCTTTCTGTAATAATGTCCTACATCCTGTGCCCCTTCCTGTAATAATGTCCCCCATCCTGTGCCCTTTTTCTGTAATAATATCCCCCATCCAGGCTCCTTTCTGTAATAATGTCCCCCATCCTGTGCCCCTTCCTGTAATAATGTCCCCCATCCTGTGCCCTTTTCCTGTATAATGTCCCCCATTCAGGCTCCTTTCTGTAATAATGTCCTATATCCTGTGCCCCTTCCTGTAATAATGTCCCCCATCCTGTGCCCTTTTTCTGTAATAACATCCCCCATCCAGGCTCCTTTCTGTAATAATGTCCTACATCCTGTGCCCCTTCCTGTAATAATGTCCCCCATCCTGTGCCCTTTTTCTGTAATAATATCCCCCATCCAGGCTCCTTTCTGTAATAATGTCCTACATCCTGTGCCCCTTCCTGTAATAATGTCCCCCATCCTGTGCCCTTTTCCTGTAATAATGTCCCCCATTCAGGCTCCTTTCTGTAATAATGTCCTACATCCTGGCCCTTCTTTGTAATAATGTCCCCCATTCTGGGACCCTTCCAGGTATAATGTCCCCCATCCTGGTACAATGTCCCCATCCAGGTATAATGTCCATTTTAATGGGCTTCCCACTGTAATAATGTCCCCCATCATGGTACCCTTCCAGGTATTATGTCCCCCATCCTGGTACAATGTCCCCATCCAGTTATAATGTTCCTCTCATAGCCTTCTTCCTGTAATAATGTCCCTGTTCTACCGCTCTTCTTCAACAAATCTAAAAAAAAAAAAATGTAAACGATTCTACTCATCTTCCTCTGCTCCCACAACACGCGGCATCCTCTTCCACAGCCAGCACAGAAGCCGACAGCTGACTTCAGCGTGTAAGTGATAGGCAGCGCATGACATCCCTACCTTGAGCGGCCTGTCACTTGCATGCCGACGTCGGCTGCCGGCTTCAGGTTGTCCGAGAGCTTGTATAGCAGTGCAACGACCCGGCGGGTCTCTGCGCCACAGTACATTTCAGCTGAATTTGCGTCCTCGGATGGCCATCCAGCTGATATCGCTGCTCGTGTCATCGGGCCCCCCTCCCACACATTACACCCCTGCCTGTCAGCTTCCTTATCAAACAACAAAGCAAGGCTTCGCTTTATCCTTGGCAAAGATTTGTTTCATTAGAAGGAATTTCAGAAAAAAACGTGCCGAATTGTCAGAGCCAAAGTGACTTGTGTTTGGTCAGGTATGGGAAAAATTGTGTATGGCTACTGTAAAGGGAGGCCGGTAGGAGAGACCAAGTGGCTGTGCAAGTACAATTACAATGTCTATATAGTCATTCCTACGGTATTAGTCACAGGCAAGTCACCTCTGTGACGCTGTACAAAACCTTTATCTCCTGGAGTTACATGAGGAGCGGCCATTATCCACACATAGATTGAGCAGGAGTAACCAATGGACTCTAGTACGAGATTGTCGTTCTGTAACTTTACTCCATAGCGAGCGCTCATATAAAAGTTATAGCCAATCTCGGATTGTTAAAGGTTATTGTTGCGTCTAGGAAACCAAATGAAAGGGAACTTGTCATCTGATTCATGCTGCTCCTACTGTGTGAACACATGCCTCTTCGTCAAGCATCAATAACACCTCTCTTGTGGAAACGGGGCCCTAGTGTGAACATACCCCAACACTGCCACAGGCCCTGCGTCTTATGGCCCTTTCACACAGGATTTTCTCTTATGTTTAGCAGCTCCGTCGGGGCTTACGTCACTATGTCGGGGTACTGTCGTACAACGTTTTCGCCCGTGTCTAGTGGAGGTAGACAGAAAGATGTAATCTACTGACTCTTGCTGTGCATCGCCAATTGGCCGAAAATGATGCACGAGAGAGCAAATGGTGACTCCATCTGAAATGTTATAGTCGATGGCCCCATACGCCCAAATTCCATTTTGCGCGGGAAAGATGGGAGGGGTTTTGGACGTAAGCCTCGATGTGGCCACAAAACGTAGGAATTAATGCAATGTGAAAGGGATCCTAAGGCCAAAAAAAGGAAAGTGTTAAAATAACATACTTGGTGGAACATAAAGATGTAGTAGAGCAAAGTTTGTCATATTGGGACTACATTGGATGATACCAGTGCTTTACTACTTGACCAGCTTGGTGTAACTGGAACAGACTATACATTAATGACATTTTACACAATATTCTACAAAACTTTTATATGACAACCTTACCAATTTTTCATGCGACTCAGGTGCTGCCTCGTAACTTGGCCGTGCCATATCATCAAGTGTCCCAGACCCTTGGGCTTCCGCTGATCATGGTCCATGCAGACTTTGTTTTGGCTAACTGGAAACGGAAGGATCCCGCGGGGTAAGTGAAACTCTGGATTTAGTGTCTATATGGACAGGACTGTTGCGGATTTCAGCTTTCAGCAGAATCATTCAATGCTTAGAGTCAGACTATGTGGGAGAATTAACTGTTTCATTTGGGATACACAGTAACCAGTATCTGCATCATCATCAGACTGCATTTTGGAGTTGGCAGACTCCCTTCAACCATCTCTATTAACACATCGCCATCTGTCTATGCAGCACAGTCCCTCAAGCATAAGTCTGCAGCTGTTGTTTACTCCAATAATAACATGGGCTCGGCATTCACGGAAGGGGTTAATAGTAATAAAATGTGTCCTGAACCCTGTGCCTGGCGCTATGAATAGAGAAGATATATTCTATTGTTATATCGCAAACAATACATTTTGGGTAGATGGAAATCTCTATACGGACTGGGATAGCCTTTGGCAACCTTCTCTCTGTACTAATTGTTTGTTTCCTTCCTTTCTCGGCTCCCGGGGATTCTTGCTCAGACCTCTGACAATAGAGTAAGTGAAACTCCATAACTTTTAGTGTTCTCTTTGATGTTAATTAGGGGGTGCCGGGCCACACACTGGGGTACGCACGGAAAGGAATGCTGATAGAAACTGTGTAATGATAAGTTGTAAGCTATGTGGATGGACTGATTATTAAGGGTGCATCGTGGGAGGAGCGCTGCTCTGCAGGACAATGCAATTATATGGGCTCAAGAGTTTGATTTGCAAAGGGCGCCGCTCATCTGAAGAGCACTTGTAGTTCTCATCGGCAATGTTAGGTGCTGGTCTCAGACAGGGCACTATGTACATGTCTCCGGTACATATACTATAGGAGTCAATATGAGCGGGACCCCTCCATAACTCACTAGACCACCTGTAATCAGTCAGTGCTTGAGAAAAACAGGGTGATAACATGTAACAAAAGCTGTCACCCTACATAATGTGAGCCCAGCGCGTGGCATGTGCGCGTCCAACTATTTTTTGAATAAAAAACAAACAGAATTGTGAATACAGCTCTGGAGTATAATATAGACTGTGACTTGGAATCAGTACAAGAAGAATTCATGTAATTCTGTATTTAATTTCTAATTTACTTAGATAAGAGGTTACACTGTATGGAGAAAAGTATTGGGACTCACAAATTAATCATAAAAGAGGAGCACTGACCCCGATGTATAACGTCCGGCCCCCTGCCATGACGTCTGCCTCTACTAACATGTGACAGAATGGGTGGTGCAGAGCTCCCCGATACCAGAATGGTCCTGTAATAGGGGGTCACCGGGGTTACAAGTTAGATCATGACATTTCTCTCTCCTAAATCATCTCATTTCCCTGCATGAGTCATCACCCTCTTCACTTTCTTACCCACCTGCTCCCTCCTCCCCACCTGCGGGGACTTTTACAGTGATTTATGACTTGTACAGGGAAAATTCACCTCCTGTTTCTACATAGAGCTTAGAAGGATTCATCTCGTCAGTTTTTAATCACGGATGTCATAGATGTAATGGAAAAGAGAACAATGAATTGGGTAGAAAGGCAAAAAAAAGCAATTGTAAGAACACAGTGATCTAATACGATGACTGCAATATATTAAGAGGATAATATACACACTCACTGATTCCAGAATTGTAGACACCTTTGATGCTAATTAGTGGACACACCTTTATTTAACATGTCCCTTTTGTCACATTATTTTCAGGGGTGCCATCATTTCTGTCCAGGCCTATTTCACGAGTTTTATTTTTTTAGAAATTCTGTGGAAGGATGGTTGAAAAGCAATGTCTGACTTTCATTTGTTCATTGTCATAGATTTTTGATTTATTATTACTTTTGTCAGATTCAAGTTATTTCTGTGACCATTGTGGGTTTTTCTGTCATTAAACGAGGGGTACCAACAATTTTGACCACGTGTGTATTTTATGGGAGGAGTGCTTTTTTTTATTAAGGGTGCCAAGTACTAGATACAGTGGAGTAAAACTGTCTCTGGACTCAGGATCAGGGAAAATGTGGTCTTGCAAGTGTTGGATCAAATATCTCTATCTGACATCTGATGGACGACTCTAGGTTTGGTGAATGCCAGGAGAACGTTACCTGTCTGTCTGCATTGTACCAGCTGAAGTTTGGCGGAGGAGGGATAATGCTATGGGTTGTTTTTCAGGGTTTGACCTAGACCTCTTGGTTCCAGAAAAGGGAAACCTTGATCCTTCAGCATGCAAGACATTTTGGACTATTGTAGTTCCAACTTTGTAGGAACAGTTTGGTGAAGGCCCTTTTCTGTTCTCTATGATTGTACCTAGTCCATAATTCAAGGTCCATAAAGACATGATTGGAGGAGTTTGGTGTGGAAGAACATGACCAACCGCACAGAGCCCGGACCTCAATCCCATCCAACACCTTTGAAGGAACTAGATTGTAGATTGTGAACCCGGCCTCTCTTCCAACATCAGTATCTGACTTGACAAATGCTCTTCTGGATGTGTGGCGCCCCTGAGGCTTCAGTCGCCACAGAGGTACTGCACCTTCTCCTAAGGTGTTGTGCTCCACCATCCAGGTAAGGTGGGAACTCCTGACCACGCTCCACACCTGCATTTCACACACAGGATAGTTCAGTGGGGCCACCTAACAGCTTCAGGCTGGGGGTTAGCAGAGCACCCCTCGTGGAACCCTGCTTCGTAACACGAGATGTGCTGGGAGGCGGGTGGAGTGAAAAGAGAGGGAAAGTGTAGGATTTCAGGTCAGTCAGAGGAGGTCAGTCTGACAGAGTCAGTCTGGGAGAGACCCAGAAGGGGTCAGTCTGGGGAGAGACCCAGAGAAGAGAGCAGGCTGATAGCAGGTCAGCCTGAGAGGAGCTCAAGGCGGAGGAAGGCAGTCAGACAGGAGAGTCTGAGGACTGGTCTTAGTGGAACGAGCTTCTCAGGGAAGGAAGAGAAGGAGAAAGAGACGTAGACTGAAGACTACAGATTCCATAAGAGAGAGAGAGAACAGATCGCAACGAAGGAGAAGGAGAACAGAGAGGAGGAGTGGGTTGGATAGGAACCCTGCCTATAGGTTCTCAGCGCAAAGGCCGGGGCCCGGTCCCCGAGGTTGATTGGATCTTTATATCCGCCAACAGACACCGGAGGAGTAGTGAGCAGCTAACGCCTTACTCCCACCATAGACTTGGGACACAACAGCAAAACGGATAGAGAGCCGGGACTCAGGAGAGGAGTCCCCGAAGCAGGCTACAGCTGTCTGTCATACAAGTAAGGACTAGGAACATCTAGAGAGAGGCATTCCAGGGTAACTAAGTACTGGAGTGCTTCGCACCTAAAGGCGCATTTGAGGAGTCGTTCAGTGAAGGTACATATTAGCGGAGTGTGGAAGGGAGAGTCTTGTCCTGCCTGGAGGTTGGCTGGAGCCCTGACCTGGAGAACACAGTACGGAGGCAGGCAGTTGTGTGAACTGCAAACAGTGAGTAAAGCTTTGGAACTGCATGCTCTGGTGTCCTCCAGTTATTCCTGCATCGCTATACCTGGGTAACCACATCTACACCATCCTGTGCCTCTCCTCATCCATTGCACCTACCCTGCCCTGGGACTACAGCTCCACCTGTTGGGAGCTATACCATCTCTGCTGCACCATACCATCAGTCCCAGAGGATCTGTATGCAGCGTTGGCTAACACCTCACTTGCCAAATACCACGGGTTCCGTCACGAACTATACCTATAAACTCTAACACCTTTAACACCACCGCCATTGATATTGGGCGCCCAGGGCCACGGACCGGGTCACCGCTGCTGTGACACATTCCTCTGACACCGGCCCGGTACCGAGTACCCCACAGCCCTGGGTGGGGTGACCCAACTTGGCATCTCGAACAGGATGACGAAGCCCGATGCCATCGGGTTCTGTGTGCCTTGGATTTACAATTTTTGAAAATGTGCAGAAGACCAAATTTAATAGACTGTAAAATGGACATTAGAAATGGCTGCTGGCGCGGAGAAGAAGGGCATGAAGAGATGGGAGGTCCTAAGAAAAGACCGCGAAGAGTCTTGGGCCGTCCCTGCCTGAATTACTATGTGACAGATGCATGGCCCACCCCCCGAGGGGTTCGTATACTGGCTTGGTATGGAGGCACGGGAAGAAGACGCCGCCCCCAGAAGGAGGGGCAGAGAAAGCCAGTGGCGAGCAGAAGGGCGGAGCAAGAAGAAGAATGCCAGAATGCCATTTTGGAGAGCAAGGGAAGGAGGCCTGCGGAGCGTGGGGAAGTGCAAACCCCCGGCGCCATGGCTGAAGGCTCCAACCCGAGATCCGACATGGACCAACAACAAATAGAGGCTGAAATAGCTGAGCTGACAACCCGTCTACGGATGAGGCGGGAATCCTTGGAAAGACTGAGCCGGCAGCGCGCCCCGTCGGGGCCTACACCAGCGGTACCCCCTCCACCGGTACCTGCCGCTGCCACACTTTTCCGTCCCCGGGCAGCGCTAACATACACGTCTACCCTGACTGTGTGGCTGGGTGCCGCTTGCCCGAAGAAATCACCGGAGGACCCGGGGATGGAAGCGGAGCCCCCACCCGGACCTGACGTGGCTGCGCAGGTCCCCACAGCGTCCCCTGTGGGCCCTGAACCACCAGCCGCTCCATTACCGCCTGCATCGGAGCCGAGGCCACACTGCCAGGAGGCCCCAGGTATGTCAGATGTCCCTCTACCTGGGGAGGCCGCAGGGTGTGCGGCAGCTGCAGCAGCTGGCCAGGTCGTGTTGTACCTGGTTTGGGATCGGGATGCTGGTGCTGAGGGTGAAAACAGGTCCCGGGAGGCGCAGAATAAGGCCCACTGCTGAGCCACCCTGAAAAAAATAGCAGAAGAGTATTGGGAGAGGGAGCAGAGGAAGAAGGCTGTGTTGGGCCCGGATCTGGCCCGGAAGGAGAGGGCCCGTACAGGTCATCATGGCCCCCGGGATGCAGCCGGTTGGGGGCAGGTCCTGAATGTGAATCGGGAGAGGGGTTTCGGCTTTATCGCAGACCCCAAACGGATCAGTGACCTGTTCTTCAACCGTCAGGACGTGGAGCCCCATCGGAGACGGGGGCACCAAGACATGGACCTGCAAACCGGAGAGTACGTGACGTTCACTCGGCATGAAGGACTCAGGGGGTGGTATGCATTGAACATCCGCCGCAGCCCCAAAGAATTTGTCCACCGATATCTGCCGAGCTCACCAGTTGCTGCCCCTTCGACCACAGCTACCAACCAGACTGCTCCTGTACCGGTTACTGAGAACCCAACTGACCCAGTACCTGCACCTATCCGGCAGCCCAAGTTAAAGTTTACAGATTTGACACCGTGGGAAGAGAAGTACCTGCGGATTGCCAATGACTACCTTGAATCCGGTAGCCGCTAAAAGTTACTAAAGTCTCGTACCCAGGAGGGTTATTGTTTGCACCAGTTGTTCCTTTTTGTTCATGATGTTGCCCAGTTTTTGAATGGCAGCGTTTTCTATTTGAACTGAAGAGATCATAGACGCTAAGTGATCCGGAACTGCATTGTAAATAGTTTGCACCTCTTTAGGTGCCCCTTTCTTGGTTTTACATATGTAGCCTCTTTGTGAAGATAATGGTTACACAAAGACTCTTTGCGAACATAATGTTGATGCATGGACACTTTTCAAAGAATGATGTCTACCTCAAGGGACACTGCAAGAAATCCCGGCTGGGAGCAGTGTTCAGCACCTTACAAGAATTTTGAATGTTTTATTGATAACGTATTTGATAATATTGTGTCTTATGAAAAGTAAATGTCTTTTATAGAATATTTTGATACAGAGACTTAGGAAATTTTGAGATAGAATGTGAGAATTGAATAAAGATTGAAGAATTGCAAGTGACAGGTGACAGGCCAAGAGTAGATGGTCAGTGTCTTGCGTCCAGCAATAGCAGTAGTAGTAGAGAAAAAGAAAAAGAGAATAATTGATAGAAAATGTAATAAAGAGAATGTGTTGAGTATAGCACTTTGAGTTGAGGATTGCACTTAAGTAAACTTTGATACTAAGATAGGAAGTTAGTCTGTTTGTAACGTTTAAGAAATGTGCCTCCTATACTAGGAAGATTAGATAAGTATTGTTAAACAGCATTTAAAAATTTTTGTGTGTTCCTGTATTGTACCTTTTGTTGTCTTACAGCCCGCGGACGTGCTGTGTTTAACGGGGAGGTATGTGGCACCCCTGAGGCTTCAGTCGCCACAGAGGTACTGCACCTTCTCCTAAGGTGTAGTGCCCCACCATCCAGGTAAGGTGGGAACTCCTGACCATGCTCCACACCTGCATTCCACACACAGGATAGTTGAGTGGGGCCACCTAACAGCTTCAGGCTGGGGGTTAGCAGAGCACCCCTCGTGGAACCCTGCTTCGTAACACGAGATGTGCTGGGAGGCGGGTGGAGTTAGATGATATAAAAGAGAGGGAAAATGTAGGATTTCAGGTCAGTCAGAGGAGGTCAGTCTGACAGTCAGTATGGGAGAGACCCAGAAGGGGTCAGTCTGGGGAGAGACCCAGAGAAGAGAGCAGGCTGACAGCAGGTCAGCCTGAGAGGAGCTCAAGGCGGAGGAAGGCAGTCAGACAGGAGAGTCTGAGGACTGGTCTTAGTGGAACGAGCTTCTCAGGGAAGGAAGAGAAGGACAAAGAGACGTAGACTGAAGACTACAGATTCCATAAGAGAGAGATAGAACAGATCGGAACGAAGGAGAAGGAGAACAGAGAGGAGGAGTGGGTTGGATAGGAACCCTGCCTATAGGTTCTTAGTGCAAAGGCCGGGGCCCGGTCCGCGAGGTTGATTGGATCTTTATATCCGGCAACAGATACCGGGGGGGAGGAGTAGTGAGCCGCTAACGCCTTACTCTCGCCATAGACTTGGGACACAACAGCGAAACGGATAGAGAGCCAGGACTCAAGAGAGGAGTCCCCGAAGCACGCTACAGCTGTCTGTCATACAAGTAAAGACTAGGAACATCTAGAGAGAGGCATTCCAGGGTAACTAAGTACTGGAGTGCTTCGCACCTAAAGGCGCATTTGAGGAGTCGTTCAGTGAAGGTATATATTGGCGGAGTGTGGAAGGGAGAGTCCTATCCTGCCTGGAGGTTGGCTGGAGCCCTGACCTGGAGAACACAGTACGGAGGCAGGCAGTTGTGTGAACTGCAAACAGTGAGTAAAGCTTTGGAACTGCATGCTCTGGTGTCCTCCAGTTATTCCCGCATCGCTATACCTGGGTAACCACATCTACACCATCCTGTGCCTCTCCTCATCCATTGCACCTACCGTGCCCTGGGACTACAGCTCCACCTGTGGGGAGCTATACCATCTCTGCTGCACCACACCATCAGTCCCAGAGGATCTGTACGCAGCGTTGGCTAACACCTCACTTGCCAAATACCACAGGTGGCGTCACGAACTATACCTATAAACTCTAACACCTTTAACACCACCGCCATTGATATTGGGCCCCCAGGGCCACGGACCGGGTCACCGCTGCTGTAACACATTCCCCTGACACCGGCCCGGTACCGAGTACCCCACAGCCCAGGGTGGGGCGACCCAGATGAATAGGCAAAAATTCTCACAGATGCCTCCAAAATATTGTAGAAACCGTTCCCAAAAGAGTGGGAGCTGTTATAGCTGCGTGAGGGAGAGCGGTGGTGGGGAACTCCATAGTAATGCCTATAGATTGAGAATGGGATGTCATAAAAGCTCCTGTAGGTGTAATGTGGAGGTGTCACAATACTTTCCACCATGTATTGTAGACTTTCTGCCTGACATGTGCTGTGTGAACCGTACCAGACTATTGAGTGTCCGATGATCATAGGGCCTGGGGCAGAAAGGGATATCTACAGCAACCTGCTAACCTCCTCTCTCCTGCCCATAGGAACCTTTCCACCATTGTGTCTGTCCCAGGAGGTGACAGTCTGCAGGGCTTTGTTCTCGTCACATTACTTGTGGAGGTGGCGGCAATTCCAGCAGTAAAAGTGAGTACAAATGTGGTATCTAATGTAAGGATGGGATTCTGCAATAAGCAGATCTTGGGAAAGTCTTGTGATGACGTGGATGAAGTGTGGGCTGCCTGGATACCATTTATCTGTGTTGTGTGTGTGTTTTTCTCAGGCTGCAGGAAGATAATCAGCGTCTATCATCTGTTATAAGGGCACAGCGCTAAACAGTGCGACAAGAGAAACCCACTGTTTGTATTACACATGAGTCTGCACGATGTGTCATCGTTTTTACCGTACTCCTCATGCTAATACCGTAGTAGTGCCGGGTATTGTACCCAAGATATGGCTGGTAGGAAATTCGTGTACTGATGGGTCTGATGCAAAACCAAGGATTGTATACATATGGCAAAAAGTACAAAAAGTGCACACTGACCTCAAAAGATGGCCCCCCATTCCTATAAATAAATACATCCACACATGTCATACTTGCCAAAAGGAGTTGTCTGGCCTTAAGGTACTGTCACACTTAGCGATGCACCAGCGATCCCGACCAGCGAGGATCGCTGGTGCATCGCTAAGTGGTCGCTAGTGAGCTGCCACACAGGCAGATCTCACCAGCGACAGACATAGCAGGGGTCGGGGGTCGCTACTTACCTGTCAGACGAGGCGATCCTGACGTCCTCCCGCCCGCGTCCACGCGTCGCTCGTCATCACAGCAGGAAGCCCAGCAGGAAGCTGACGACGAGAAACGGTCCAGGATGTTCTCGTGCGATCAGTGATAACCAGTGGGGGAGCCGTCGGAGGTAAGTATGAGACATAGCGATATCGCTAGCAATATCGCTGCTACGTCACAAAACCAGTAACGTTATAGTGATATTGCTAGCGATATCGCTTAGTGTGACAACCCCTTTAGGCTACAAGACTGCAGTCACTCTATGAATCCTCACATCACACGCACTGCACGCTGTCAGGATTCTCCGGTGCTGACGCTAGGGGTGGCGGATACGTGACCACAAGTATGTGATTTGCTTACATGTGGTCACATGCCAACTAAACGTGCATGGCTTCACTCAATGCAACTGTGTTGAGCAAGGCTAGGCTTGTCTAGTTGGAATGTGGCTGTAAGTGGGTCGCCCTCCCAGGGCTGTGGGGTACTCGGTACCGGGCCGGTGTCAGGGGGATGTGTCACAGCAGCGGTGACCCGGTCCGTGGCCCTGGGCGCCCAAGTCAATGGCGGTGATGTTTGTAATGTAGTTTAAATGGAATGGAATAGTTCGTGACGCCACCTGTGGTGTTCGGCAAGGGAGATGTTAAGCCGACGCTGCAGACAGCTCCGCTGGGACAGATGGTGTGGTGCAGCAGTGCAGGTATAGCCCTCCACAGGCAGGGCTGTAGTCCCAGGGCAGTGTAGAGGCGGTTGGCACGGTGATGTAGCAGTGCCGTAAGGGTAGGAAGCAGACAAGACACAGCAGGGGGCAATTTCTGTACCTTTACTTGATAACTGCAGTCCAGGGTCCTGATTACAGATGGTAATGGAGCAGGCTAGCCTGGAAGCAACTCAGGGATTCTCTCTCTCAGACGGGCTGTGCAGTCTCCTTCCTAGCGCCTTGTGGTGTGAAGCACTCCAGTACGAAAAAAGTAGTTCAACGAATGTTACACTGTAAAGACAACTTATCTTCAGGATTTTATACCCCAAACTAAGGACACATATGTAAAGGTGCTTTAATGCTTAGTAAATCTGTACCTTTCTGGTATAAATACAGTTTTGCTGTATTTCAAAAATCCTTAATTGAAATTGTATGCTGATTAGGTGCAAGTGCAGTGGGCGGGACAATGCACTTACAGGTCTCCTATCTCTATCCCTATTCCCCACCCAGAACTTTTGGCATCTATGACATTTCCTTTAGCGAAATTGCAGAGTGTGACACTTTTATTTAAACAAGTAATCACTTAAAATAGAGAGTAAGGGGTCCCACTAAGCGTGGGTTCACAGAATTTGAACCAGACGTGCCATACCCACCATCAAGGACTGGCACACTAACACCTGCTGGGCTTTGTCCCATGCCGATACATTTTCTGGACATTTACGCCTGGGGCACATGCCCCATCTGCCTCCTCCCGACTGCACCCCTGAGTATGGCTATCTACAGAGATCATGCCATGTAAGATAACATACGAGGTGCAAGTTCCGAAAACATGAGGTTCACTTACTAAAAGTGTTGACACGGTTTCAGAGGGGCGTGTAGAATAAAAGGGGAACTCCTCTCACACACAAACTAAATGACTTGCCTTAAAGAGGATCCGTCCGCTCTCCTGACAGGCCTGTTTTCATAAATATTAGTATACAATATGAAATAACAATTATGGAACATTACTTTTTGCTATTCCTCGTGGTGTTACCATTCATTCTTGTCAAAGGGGTGTGTCCCTGTGGAATGGTATTGTCAGCTCTGATTGGACACAGTCAGAAAATGTGGGGACACCCCCCCCAAATTGGTAAGGTCCCTTTTCTAATAAATAAAATAGTTGGTAGAACGGAGCGGCCCTGAGTACGATGCACTGACGATATTCTGTATTTTACCTTCTGGGCAGTCTATCATCAGGACAGTGAGAGCCGTACAAGAGGAAGACAATAAGACGCTTCTTCCAACACTGCAAGACCTGGAACAATCCATAATCAAGATGAGTGCAGCTCTGCAGCTCATGTACGGTCAGTGAGTAGGTGTACTTCTATTATTCCTCCCCTGATTCTCAATTATTTCCCCAGGAAGACGGTTCTAATGTGTATGAGGTCTTAAAGGGCTTGCTCAGTTTCAGATAATATTCACCCTTGGCTGCAGTTTGTTAAAAAAATAACAAATCATGCTGTATTCACCCTTCCCAGGTCCACCTGTGAGTCAACATTGGCAGCAGCGCTGATGTCACATTGACATGAGATCTGTGGCTCTTCCCCTGTAGACATAACACCCCCTTCACTGATTGGCTGCCGATCTGTTGATGTTACGTCAACGCTGCAACCAATACCAGGCAACCAGGAGAAGTAGATGAGACTCAGCGCTGGACCTGGTGAAGACGACTACAATGTAGCTTGTTATTTTTTAATAAACTGCAGCCGGGTCCAACATTATCTGAATGGTAACAAGCTTTTTAATACCATGTATGCCTATTGTTTGACCTGTTGTGTTTGCGCCAAACGTAACAATTTTCTATCCTTTAGATTACGTGGACTCCGATGTGTATTACAACACAATCCGCATATTCCTGTCCGGGTAAGTAAAAAATGTAAAATACTGCCACTCCGATAAAGAATCCATAACTCGGACATAAGTAAAACAACTAAACCCCTAGGGCCTAGACCAACAATGGTCATCATGTCTTCTTTATTTTGTATTGTGACTCTTGACCAGAACAAAGCTACTTTGACAAGAAACATTCTCCCCCCAAAAATGGAAACTTATGGAGGTGCAGGTCAAAAATGTTTTTTTTTTTCATTACATTGTGAAGGTCCAAAAATTAATTCCACCCATTCACCTGAATTTTGTATGGACTGGGGTATCCATGTACGCACACGAGCACCAACCCTAGGATGTACAACTGCAGTGCCCTTCTCCCAACACCCTATTTAAAGTACCCTGAAAGCCACAGGCTCCCTGGCATAGACACTGAGGAGCCCTATCAGGCTAGACCATCAAGTCAATGATTCCGACTCCTAATAGTTTGATTTAGGCTATTCCACCAATGATATCACCATGGAGAGCAACCCAGTTTTTTTTTATCAATGGGAATATTGTGATTTACTGTTTTTCATACCAAGACTGTTGGATGTCTGTTGGTCACTTCAATTGTATTCGAACTGCTCAGTAGTAACTTCAAACTGAGTACCAATTCCAGCCAAGTGAAGTTATTCTCCCAAAATTACTTAAAACTACTGAAACTCTTGTTTTGAGAATGGAGGATCTGGGAAAGATGTCTACTCCTAAACACCACTCCGTGATCCATAGAATCTTGATGCAATTCTCCACAATATTGTCAGATCATTAAAAATAAAAAAAAGTCGACGTTTTGGCCACTTGGGGCCTTTTTCAAGCCAAATATAATAAAAGGTGAACAACCTAATAATGTAGGTCTATGGGCAATTGCCGCCTGTCCCCTAGCTAAAACCAAAAGCCAGTGAGTGAGGGCAGATATTAATAGCCAAGAGAGGGACCATTTTTTTGTCTCTTTCCCCGGCTTAAAAAAATCTGCCTCCAGCCATCCCAGAAAAGGCGCATTTATAAGATGCGCCTTTTCTGGCACTTAGACTCTCTATTCTCATTGCCTTTAGCAGTGGCTCATGGGTTAATAATAATGGGTTAATGTCACCTTGCTATTGAAAGGTGACATTAAGCCGGGTTAATAATGGAGAGGTGTCAAAAAGACACCTATCCATTATTAATCCTATAGTAGTAAAGAGTTAAAAAAGACCACACACACATTAATTAAAAAGTCTTTTAATTAAATAATCACACAAAGTTTTTCACCAAATTTATTATTCTGCTATTCGAGCAAAAGCCCTTGTTGTCCTGTAAAAAATAAAACAAAAAATGAAAAAACAACAATATCCATACCTCAATCCAATCCATCACAAGGGCATTTCTGTAAACCACTGCAGAATGAATGAAATCATGTCTGCGCAGGCGCCCGGCTGACCGGAGATGAACTCCGCGCAACCTCACTGTCTACTGCTGACGTCACTGAGGCTGCACAGAGTCCTCAGCTGACCAGAGGTGAACTGACAGCGTAGGAAAAAGTTCAGAAACTTTCCCATGCTTATTAGTTCATCTCCGGTCAGCTGGGGCGCCTGCAGACATGATTTCATTCATTCTGCAGTGGTTTACAGAGGGGCCGGTAGCATTAGCATCGGTCCCTGTTGTAAGCTAGATAACTCCTTGTGATGGATTGCAGTGGGGGACCTGACTGAACGAAGGAGAGGTATAGATATTGTTGAGTTTTTTTTTGTTTTTTTACAGGACAACAAGGGCTTTTGCTGGAATAGCAGAATAATTAATTTGGTAAAAAACTTTGTGATTATTTCATTAAAAGACTTTTTAATTAATGTGTGTGTGGTCTTTTTTTAACCCTTTACTACTATAGGGTTAATAATGGAGAGGTGTCTTATTGACACCTCTCCATTATTAACCCGGCTTAATGTCACCTTTCAATAGCAAGGTGACATTAACCCATTATTATTAACCCATGAGCCACCGCTAAAGGCAATGGGAATACAGAGGCTAAGTGCCAGAAAAGGCGCATCTTATAGATGCGCCTTTTCTGGGGTGGCTGGGGGCAGATTTTTTTAGCCAGTGGGGGGGACAAAAACAATGGTCCCTCTCTAGGCTATTAATATCTGCCCTCACTCAATGGCTTTCCCTCTCTGGCAGAGAAATTACTGTGGGTGCCCAGGAAATTTTTTTCAACGAATTTACCTGTTAATTTAACACCTACATGTCCAAAATTTTACACACATAGCCTAATCTAATTATTAGTCAAAGACCTATAAAAAAATAAATGAAATGAAATGGTTTACTGTATGTAAACCATGTGTCATTTCATATCGGGTTTTGTAATAATTTTACAGACGCCGGCAATTGATTTAGCGGCTATTATGCTATGTAGAACTCTATGAAATATAAATCTCTCTCTCTATATATATATATATATGTATGTATTCTATGTGTCTATATCTATTCTTTCGTTTGTGTTTTAACCTGTCATTGGGATCCAATATATGTCCATTTTGCAAGCCGGTAAGAAAATCTCGGCATACGGATGTAATACGGATGTCATACGGATGCTTACATACACAAAAATCGCATACTAGCATTGCCAATGGATGACATACGGATCACTGTTCAGGGAACATTTCGGCGTGTTACGACCGTAAAATATGGACCGTATTTTTATTCGTTGTGTCTGACTCCAGACTAAGTAAGTTGCACTTCTTCACTGTAATGTTACCTTCTATAAAAGGGAACCTGACAATAGATTCATGCTGTCAAAACCGCAGAAAGCGCAAATCTGACCCAAAACATAGTTTGAAAAAATAATCAAGGTCTATAGGTAGAGACCTGACTAGTCCTGGTTCCCGACTGGCGACTGGCTTTACCCCAACCTTGCTCCAGATGATTCACAGGTCTCTCCCAATTGTGCAGCCAGACTCTGCTTGATGCTGCCTGTGGTTCGTACAGCATTAATCAAATGACATGTTGTCTTTAATCCTTTCTCCCGCTCCACTAAAATTCTCCCATAACTATTCTCATACTCCTAGCCCTCCACCCCCAACTGATTAACCCTTTCTTAATGACCAAGCATTGTCCAGGGTTGATCCATTATGACCCTCACTTTTCATTTTTCATATATATAAAATAATAGAGGGAAACATAGACTTCAGTTTTAGTTTGATCTTTTTTTTCTGTTTTTATTACTTCCTTTATCTTTTTTTTACATAGTTTTCATCTGTGAGAATATGCAAGAATGTCATCCATTGTTTCTTAGAATTTCAACTATTTACTGTCCGAGTATTGAACTCTATCCCCTCCAGTTCTATATATGGAATTTCACTACTTCCTGGTAAAATGTGGAATATTCTCCATTATAGTTACTCATAGACAAATCACTGCATGGGACAGCCAGAGATTATAGGTCAGCATCTTACATGTTTTATTTAGATATTGGGAATCCGTTCTGAAGACTTCTGGGTTTCCAAGTTACTCATCCATTATTAGCAGTTACTAAGAAAGTAATGACATCTCAGAATGCAATCTAATGTTCTGCACAGGTCCTTCTTCTTCATTCTCATGCTAAATCTGGTAAAACAATTAGTAGGGTTTTCTATCATGGGATGAGCTAATTGTAGGTTCTTACTTTTACACTATTGTATGGCCTAAGTGTAAAAAAAAATGATTTAAACTGTTTTGTAAATATCTACCAAAAGATCATCCCATTATAAATTTTTATAGTAAAAACATGTCCATAGTACTACCCTCCTCAATATTGTAATTGCAACACCACAAAGAAAAGGTCATGGAATTCTGGAAATCACAGGATGGATAGACATGATAATTATGTACAAATGGTGAAAAATGGAAACAAACATCTTGATTTATTCAGTATAGAGTATGAGAACCGCATGCAGAAATCCATGCACTTACATATCTTGGCTGCTATTAATGAGTTTATTAATGGTCGTCTGAAGAAGGTACTACCGCTCTAAATGCTCTTGTGGAAATCACCAAGATCCGCCACTGGCAGCTCCCTTTGCAATTGCCGACCAGTGACATCCCAGTTGTTATTGATGGGAGGCAAGTCCAGAGACGCTATAGGCCATGGTAGCACCTTTAGGCCATGCAAGTCGTTCATCGTAGCATGAGTGATATGCAGCCTGGCATTTTCGTATTGACTGGGAAACTTTGGAGAAATGGCAAAAACACTGGTCCCATGACCAAATCAATGTAATGTCATGCTGTTATTGTACCTGGAATGTAGAATAGTGGTTTGGCTACCATACATTATGCCACCCAACACCATAGTCCCTGGCATATGACTAGTTCGACAGTCCCTCTTTATGACATTGCCCACGTGGTCTCTAGATGGAAACTAGAGGCTGGAATGAAGGTGTATCCTCATCTGTGAAGAGTCACACTTTTATTTTGAACTTGGTGATAACCAATGTCAAAGATAACAACCGGTGGGGTGGGGGGTCGCGCAGATCCCATTGCTGTCAACAGTTTGTTAGGGGATGCAACTCCGCTGCCTTGAATCGTCAGGAAAATTATGCAATTGACTGACAAGAGACAGATGAGGCCACAGCTGCTTCCACTACTAGACCAGTTATTGGGGAACTCAAAGTGAGCGTATGGTGTATATATATCCCTGATTCTTACGCATGGAATACATACTGCATATACACCCTGGTATGGTCACTGCCAACTCCACAATAACAAAAAAGAAACCACTAGTTGCCACCACCAATTGTTTATACAGGCATATTGGACACCCATTACAGGTAGTGTATGGGTTCAGGGGTGCGGTTTACAGAGCAAAATGAACAGAGCTATTCAATTTTATATATTTAATCCTAAAAGGTAGGCAATGTTTATAAAAAATTATACAAAGGTGATACAAAATGGGAACAAAACAATACGGTATATACGATTACAGGAGATAAAAGGGATAACAAAAGAAAATTACTAAACCTGGCTCAGAGCTTAGGAAAGGAAAGGTAAGTACTCCTTAGGAAAATGCACAGAACTATAGCAAGCTGTACCTTCTAGGATTGACAATTCACCAAACCCAAATTGTGCTTATTATTAGATAAGGTTTCACCCACATACATATTCTTGTTGAGCTTATGTGGGGGCTGGTTATGGGATGTGCTGAGTCTTTCTGAATTTACTGGATCCACAACCTACAGGATATCTTAGCCCCTGGAGGTTCCATTGATGTGTGTGAATGCGTTATGTTCTCCCTATGCTATGATGCCGAAAATATATCATCCATAAATATTGTATTAATGCAAACCACAATATTCATCAATGACCACTGTCTCCAAAAGGTCTGGGAGCTGTGTTTGATCAGGGGAAGCTTATGCTGGGAAGCGTACTTCCCCGTGTCTGCGTAAATGAATTTCAGTCTTCGTGTCTTTTTCCCAGAGCATATCTCCTGTTTTAATTAGCTGGTCACTGTAGTTGGCCCTTACTTCAATGGAGGTTGACATGTCAGCTATCTCTCAATTCCCCAGTTATTAGTTTGTCTCTTACCCAGCTATAATTAATCCATATGTTCAATGTGAGTGTAATATGTCCTCTCTCCAGAGATGTTTTATGGATTTTAATTTTTGTTTGACTACCAGAGATTAGTGCTCATACTTGACATTGAATAAATGAAAATATTTCAAAAATTTGGTTTCCATTTGATCATAATTTGCATATCAAGAACATGTTTTTTACTCTTCGCCACGACAGCACCCACTGGAGGTATCGGATCCGCCCATTTGGAACAGGAAACCCTACAGGAAAGATAAAAGGGGCGGTCCGCCTTTCCTCCTCAGTTTTGGTTTCCTGTTCCAAATGGAGCAGGATCCTGCAGGATCTTACCTGGGCCATGCATCCGCCTGTGCGGTCTCCTCGGGAACGGCAGGGGCTGCGGTCCGGAAGCAGCGTCGGGGGAGATTCCGTTTGACGGCTCCCCCCTCGTCTGGTGGCATAGTGGTGATGACCGGGTCCGGGGAGGGCCGCCCGGTCTTACCAGGGAGCTGGCCAGTCCGGCATCCGGAGGCAGAATCCCCCCCCCCACCGGTGGGGATACAGCGTGGGAGGTGAGGCCATGAGCGCGCGAACCGCGCGTGTGAGTAGCGGTGGCGCAGGAGCCGGCCGGCGCCCGACGCTCCTATACCCCGGAAGTAATGGTTGAACTTCCGGGGTAGGATGGCGATGACGCGGCGCATGCGCCCTGACACAGGGCGACTTCCGGGGGCACGACAGGAGTAAAGATAAAACAGCGCTGCAGCGCTGCAACGATGGAACCATGTCGTCCCCCGCAGAGTCGCAGACCCCAGCAGGGGATTCAGCTGGGGGCAACTCCACCAGGGACCGCAGCGCCAGGACAGAGACTGCCCGCAGGAGCGAGGCAGCAGAAACCCGATCCAGACCGTCTCAGCCATCCGACCCGGTATTAAGCTTCACTGGGTGAGTGTGCAAAGTATATACTCTACCTATTAAGCTAACCTCCTCCCCCTCCCCCCCCTCTCTTTACCTTTGACCTCCCACTTCAGTCAAAGAAAAAAGAAAAAACTAAACATAAAGAATGCGCATTATGTTCAGAGCCTCTCCCTGACTCCTACCCCAAAAAACTCTGCAAACAATGCATGAAAGAGACCAGGCAGGGGTCGACGATATCTTCTAAAGATATCCGAACCATAATTAGGGAGGAAATACAAGCCATCAACCGCGCCAGCACTCCCTCAGAGTCCAGTCATAAGAAACAGGTCGTTGTTAGTTCAGAGTCAGAGGAAGAACAGGAGTTAAACTCAGGCTCCGCATTCACGTCTTCATCGTCATCCTCGGAGATGGAAGGACGCGCATGTTTTCCACTGGACAGCGTAGATAACCTAGTAAAAGCGGTTAGAAATACTATGGGGTGTGAAGAGGAAAGGGGAGCCCAAACCGCGCAGGACATTATGTTTGCGGGATTGGCAGAAAAAAAGAGGAGATCATTTCCGGTGATACCGGCAATTAAGGACCTCATCAAAAGAGAGTGGGAAAAACACGACCAGTGGGGTTTTCTCCCATCAGCCTCAAAACGGAAGTATCCGTTCACTGATGAGGACCTATTAAAATGGACTAAAATACCAAAGGTGGATGCCGTCATATCCTCCACTTCCAAACAGACCTCGATCCCGGTCGAGGACGCAGGATTGTTAGCAGACCCATTAGACCGAAAGGCAGAATCTTCGCTCAAAAGGTCCTGGGAATCCACCACCGGGGTATTCAAACCCGCAATAGCCAGCACATGTACTGCTAGATCAATGCTGGTATGGCTAGATCAATTAGACCAGCAGATTGAGCAAAGAGTGTCAAGGGAGAAACTGCGTGCAGCCATCCCGTTGATAAGAGGTGCAGCTGCCTTTATGGCAGACGCTTCAGCGGACACCCTAAGACTGGCAGCGAGGTCGGCAGCCCTGGTGAATAACACCAGACGCGCGCTGTGGATAAAAAGCTGGAAAGGGGACGCACAATCAAAATCCAAAATTAGTGCAACCCCATGCGAGGGTGAGTTCCTCTTCGGGAAAGCCTTAGACGAAATTCTCGCCAAGGCAAAAGAGAGGAAAAAGGCCTTCAGTGATTCTCCCATTCCGTTTTAAAGGAAAACCTTTAAGAGACGGCCATTCGGGAGAAGAAGACAATCGGACAGAACGAATAGATGGGCCACGAAAGACGAAAAGCAGAAGGGTACCATCTTCAGAGGGCCAACATATAGGAGAGATAAAAATTAAGAGTTTAGACCCACCAGTTGGGGGTAGATTAAAATTTTTTTTTACCAAATGGGAACAAATTACGTTAAGCCCATGGATTTTGAACATAATCAAGGAAGGAATAAAGATTGAATTCCTTCAGATCCCTTATGAGTTCTTTGTTATAACTCGCCTTAATTCCTCAGTCCAGCAAAAGGCTCTCGAAGACGAGATTCGAGTCCTACTAGCTAAAAAAGTTTTAGTTGACGTCCCTGAGGAACAACAGGGTAGAGGCTTTTACTCTCCCCTGTTTTTTGTTTCTAAACCAGATGGTACGTTTAGAACCATTATTAATTTAAAGAAGCTTAATTCATTTATAAAAAATTATAACTTCAAAATGGAATCAATTAGATCCACTATAAAGCTTCTTTTCCCAAATTGCGTAATGGCAGGGATTGATTTAAAAGATGCTTATTATCATCTCCCTATTCACAATAGATTCCAGAAATACCTAAGAGTCGCAGTGGAAGTCGAGGGCAGGATTCGTCATTTCCAATACGCGGCCATGCCCTTCGGGCTTTCCACGGCACCAAGAATATTTACCAAGGTGATGGCAGAAGTGATGGCCTACCTTCGCCAAAAGGACACACTGATCGTGCCATATTTAGACGACTTCCTAATAATTGGGAATTCAGTCAAACAATGTACTGAACGCGTGACTGACGCAATCTCCTCTTTTCAGAGCCTTGGCTGGATCATCAATATCCAAAAGTCCAGACTCGATCCACAATCTCTCCAGACATTTCTAGGATTTCAACTAGATTCCTTGACCCAGAGATGGCTACTACCTCAGGTAAAAATCACCCTCACAAAACAAAAAATACGAGCAGCTATAGATAAACCACGTGTGTCCTTGAGAGGAGCAATGTCACTATTAGGATCACTAAATTCTTGCACCCCGGCAGTCCGGTGGGCCCAGTACCATGTCCGTACGCTACAACACCAGATCCTCCAAGAGGATAAGCGACATAGTGGTCATTTACAGAACAAAATAACCCTGTCACAAGAAGTCTTGACTTCCCTAGAGTGGTGGTTAGATGATGACCATTTATGTTCAGGAGTTCCATGGGTTATAGTTCCATCCTGTATCGTAACCACCGATGCCAGTCCCCAGGGCTGGGGAGCCCACATGGAGAATGGGTTTCATCAGGGAAGGTGGAGTAGAGAGGAATGCGAGTACTCATCTAATTTAAAAGAACTGACTGCAGTGTTCTATGCTCTATACAACTTCCTTCCGCAGCTCCAACAGAAGCATGTCAGGATCCTATCGGACAACACCACCACAGTGGCCTATATAAACAGACAAGGAGGAACTCGATCAGAGACTCTGATGTCTTCAGCGGCAAGAATTTTAAACTTAGCAGAAAACTATTTTTTGTCCCTCTCGGCCCTTCATATCAGAGGCGAGAGCAATCAAAAGGCAGACTTCCTAAGCCGACACACTCTACGACAAGGAGAGTGGTGCCTCAATCAGAAGGTCTTCAGGGACATAGTAGCCTTATGGGGACAACCCGAGGTGGACCTTTTCGCCACAAAGGAGAACAGGCAGATAAAAACATTTGCCTCCCTATCTCCGTCAGATCACCCAGACATACTAGACGCCTTTCTAGCTCCATGGAATTTCAATCTGGCGTATGCGTTCCCTCCATTGATCCTCCTACCTCAAGTAATTCGGAAGATCAGAGACGACAAAGCAAGGATAATCTTAATAGCACCGTTCTGGCCAAAAAGACCGTGGTTTTCGTGGCTGCAGATTATGTCAATAACAGATCCTTGGGTCCTTCCTTCGACTCCAATCTACTCTCCCAAGGCCCCTTTTTCCACCCTCAAGTGCTCAGCTTGCACTTGACGGCGTGGAATTTGAGAGGCAGTTACTGAGGACAAGAGGATTCTCTGAGTCTTTAATTACTACACTACTACAAAGTAGAAAACAGTCCACAACCCAAATTTACACTAGAATATGGAAAAAATTTCTTCAATTCCATACAGTACCTTATACAGCAGAAGTTCCGATAATCCCAATCTTGGAATTTCTGCAGAAAGGGAAAGACTTAGGCTTAGCAGTAAATACGCTAAGAGTACAAATATCGGCATTAGGAGCACTATATGGCCATAATATAGCAGGCAACAAGTGGATAACTCGATTCATTACAGCATGTGAACGAATAGCTCCAATCCACATACCCTCCGTCCCTACATGGGATCTAAATCTGGTCTTAAACGCCCTAACGGTAGACCCCTTTGAGCCGATCGACACAATACCCTTCAAATACTTAGCACTTAAAATGGCCCTCTTAGTAGCACTGACCTCAGCTAGAAGAGTGGGTGATATCCAGGCCTTGTCAATAGATCCACCTTTTTTCCAAGAATACCAAGACAGATTGGTATTAAAACCAGACCCTGCCTACCTGCCAAAAGTGGCAACAAAATACCATAGATCTCAGGAGATACTCCTCCCAACCTTCTATAAAAATCCCTCTACTCCGGAAGAGCAGAAGTTCCATACTCTGGACGTCAAAAGAACTGTCCTAAAATGTATTGAGAAGTCCAACAGTTGGAGGCAGAGTAGGGCCCTATTTGTTTCATTTCAGGGCTGTAAGAAGGGGTATGGAGTCACGAAGAGCACCATTTCTCGGTGGATCAGAGAGGCCATTCGTTTAGCCTACTCCGCAAAAAACGAAGATCCTCCAGGGAACATCAGGGCGCATTCCACCAGGGCAATGGCAACCTCTTGGGCGGAAAAGGAAGATGTTCCGATTGAAACTATATGTAAGGCGGCAGTTTGGTCATCCCCTTCTACCTTCTATAACCACTATAGACTCGATCTTTCATCAACCTCTGACTTAAGCTTTGGCAGGACTATCCTTGGCACGGTGGTCCCACCCAGGCGATGGTCTCTGGAATCTCTCCAGTGGGTGCTGTCGTGGCGAAGAGTAAAAAGCCGGATTACTTACCGGTAATGCTCTTTTAATGAGTCCACGACAGCACCCGCTCACTTCCCCCCCTAAAGATATCAATAGTTAAAGTATATCAACCAAATAATGGATAAGAAAGATGTTAAAATAAGAGAACATTGCCTAATCCTTGGCGGTCCTTCTGGTACTCTGAAACGTAAAACTGAGGAGGAAAGGAGGACCGCCCCTTTTATCTTTCCTGTAGGGTTTCCTGTTCCAAATGGGCGGATCCGATACCTCCAGTGGGTGCTGTCGTGGACTCATTAAAAGAGCATTACCGGTAAGTAATCCGGCTTATCCGACCTGTGATTTCTATAACTTCATGACTTTCCCCTCTCAGTGCTGCATTGTCAATGTTGAGTAGTGTATAAAAGTAAACTTGGATTGGCTTCAAAGAGCGCCTCCCGCAGTGGAGAACCTGACATTGCACAGGTGCATGTTTTACTTTTGTGGGAACTGTGTCATTCATTTTCCCATCATGCGGAGTAGCCTATGGGGTCTACTGGCACTTGAGCAAACACATCGGTCCACCTTCCATTCAAGAGATTTTCTCGGTTCCACTGGATATGTGTTTGTCTTTCTTTGGTTTAACTCCAATAAACAAAAAGTAGGAATAGTCCACAACAATGTACAACGATAGCTAATGGGGATTATCCATATCCGGCACTATGTATGAGGATAGAGGAGGCTTCCAAATCCGTCCTCTCACTTGTATTCATTGGTAATAAGATGTGATAGGAGCTGCGGCTACTTTATAGAACAAACTTGGTAATTCCCACAAATTGTCTTCATTTTAATTTGAGGATTAGCTCTGCTTTATTGTTAGTTTGTAATACAATTATATTTTATTGGAAATTTCAATAGAAATCTCAAAGTTTAGGAATTTTCGCACCAAACTCCAGATTTGCAATGGGATTTCGACTTTTTTTTTTTTGGATTCTGATGTTACAATCTTTTATGCGTTCAAGTGTATTCCAGCCACATATAATGGACCAAAATAACAGTATGGAATCCTTTTGGGTGCGCATGCACAGGTTAGTCTGCAATTTTCATGTGACCATTCTTTGCGCCATTTTTATGTATACGCCACAGATTCCCCAAGCTCCTGTCCAAATACGCCTGTTCTCTCACAGTTGTCACCACGTAACACCTACCACAAATCACCCCTTAGAATGCCTGCCACCTCCCTCCATTACTCAGAGAGCCTGCTACAGATGCACCAGGGGCCCAAGAGGTAAGGGGGCCACATCTGTCTCCAGAGCAGATGGAAATATGCATTATAATGAGCTGCAAGGGGCCAACATAGTGTTCTTACACAAGGGCCCTCTTCTGTCTGTATCTGCTCTTGAGATGCCCCATAGCAGTTACAATTCCTGCAACAGGTACCCCAATGACAACCACAAATGTCCCCCACACGGCTAGTGTGTAAAGTCCCAAAAGATTGGACCCTTTCTTTTCTCATCAGCCCTACCTAAACCTCATTTTTACCTTCTCCCTCGCACCTTCAAGTCTTCAGTTTTCCACTGTTCTGCTCTACCAGGGCATAGGGGACCCCTAACACATCAATTGATTGGCCAACCCTGACAAAAGTGGAGGGTTCATCCAAATTTTATGTGTATGAGTACAATCTCTCTGGCCAACAAGGCCACCATTATCTTGGTTCCTGCTTCACCCCAAAACCTTCCTTATTCTAAGCCCCCACACTATGTGCTCCTCGGTTGGAGCATCTCTTTGGTCGTCCATACTGAGTGTGTGTGTGACTTTCCGGCACAATACTCAGTATCTTGTATAATCCCTATTATGCAGGGTAATATGATTATTCCAATCTTTTCATTCTCGTTTGACCACAAATAGATAAACACGTTGGTTAGATTTTTTTCCAGGGGTTATATATTCAGAAAGGTTAAGATTTTCATTCTATGTTAATTAGAAGTTTTTGAAGTTGTGGTTTTGGTTTACAACATGCATTTTGGTTCCCAGGAATTAGCTGTACTGACTGCATGTGGAGGCCAATGTCTGCTTTCATTCCGTCCTTTATTTAATTAGAGGTTATAAAAATGTAATAGATGCTTTTAAGGTTGCGTATTGCATAGTAAAGTCCTCAGGGCTGTGAGGCCTCAGCATTTCTTTGAGTTTGTGGTCATCTACTCCCTCCACTAAGTGTAATGTTCTCAGGATAGAGCAGTTGTTGCCTCTTTTCTACCTTATTCTGCGTTCATAAGTCTTCGAAATGCAGATTATCTTTTGTTTTTGTTTTTTACAACTGTATCTGTATTCTCATTTTCCATATGGTTTATGCTAACTTGCATTACAACAATTTTGACAGTTTTAGGTGATTACTTGAGGAACAAAGGAGCAACCTAAATTGTGTTGAGATGTAAAGAAGTTTCCTGATTTCAGAAAACCCTTTCCCCATTCGTAGTTTTTTTTTTATAACTGTGCTTTTCTCACCTTCCTTGGGTCCAGTGTTCCAGTGTCTGCTGCTGCTGCCAATGCCTCTTATTTTATGCAGCTGTATGGTGCCAGAGGGCAGTAGCCATGTGGTTAAGCTGCTGTTTCATGACTGTCACGATCCATGCTGGATTGTGACAGATAAAAGCACATGTAACCTTTTCTTTTTCCTTTAAGCTGCTTGCTTAAAGTTAGTTTTGCTCCCAGTGGCCATTAGGGTCAATACACAGTGGTGTCTTTAGTTCTAGTTTTGCCCCCGGTGGTGGCTAGTATTATTACACAGGAATCACTAGCAGGTGTGATGGCTCTGGTTCTTGCCCATAAAGGAGAGTCAGGTGGTCTCACTCACTGTTGGTGCTATTGGCCATTTCCAACCATCTTTGGTGGAGGAAGGAGCTAGAGAAGAGTTCCTTGCAGCTCAGTCAGAGTCCTGGTGTGGAAAGAGAAACAGTGAGGCATTCCTTGCAGCTCTGACAAAGCTTTGGTGAAGTAGCAGCTATTCAGGAGGAAAGCTGCACTCAGGTGCTGGACTCTGTTGCTGGGAACAATAGCAACAGAGCAAAGCTAAGTGGTTTTTCCCTATTTGTAACTTTCCTTATGTGTGTTTTAGTGCAGTGGTGAGATTAGTTTCTGCACCGTCCAATTCATTAGACAGGGATAGGTGCAGGGCAAGCTAGGGTTTTTGGGTATCCTGCTCGTCGCCAGGTGCGGAACCTGCCTCGGGACTGTCAGGAGTGTAGAGACACTGACTCAGGGGGGTGCAGGAGGTCTCCACGTACCCGTTCCCTACTGCAGGGCCCTCCATTGTATCGGTTTACCTGGTGTTTCCCTTATCTCTGTAAATTCACCCTGCTGGAGGCGGTGTATCCAAATACACGTGTAACTATTGAAATTCGCCTGCTGGAGGCGGTGTATCCGGCTGCACGTTTCATTGTTTAAATTCACCCAGCTGGAGGCGGTGTATCCAGGGTCACGGGTGTCATAGAAATTAGCCCTGCTGGAGGCGGGGTATGCAGTCACTCATGACATCACAATGACGCCCTGGCACTTTACAGGAAAATTGTGTCCTAGCCCCAGTGTTCTGTCTAATGTAGGGTGCGTTACACTTACTTGTAGGCCACGGGCCTCCACTGTCATCAGTTATCCATGTTCAGAAACATCTGAACACAGATCAAGGGACACCCGGTTCGTTCCACCACATAAAAGTTTACTAGACTGTTCAAATATATCCGATTGTAACATGCAGTATCAGGCATAGCATCCTCCATTTCTTGCTTCAGTAATACAGTACATTTTCCGCCTTACTGTCCCTTCTGCATGGACTATCCCTACGCTTAATGTTCCTGTCAGCCCCATGGGTTTCCCGCCCAGTCCCGCAGTATTGCTGAGATCCATTACGTTTCCCAAACGCGGTTCCACATCCATCTTCCTCTGTACAGAAGGGGCTGAGGTGCTCTCCATAGCTCCTGTACTGAGCCATGAGCTCTGGACGTTGCAGGAATATCCGCAGGGATTTTTGCAAGGCCTCATACCACCTAGAACAATATGTACTCCTCTTGCTATCAGCCCACTGCACCTTGAACTTGATCTTGTCTCACTACTCAACCAAGTCCCTTTCTGTCCAACTAATAAGAAGTAGTCCCTTTTACTGGCCCTTTCCCCTTCCTAGTATGGGTTAGTCCCAAATATTAACTGTATCTTGTCCTAATGTCCTACTTTACCTGCAGCTACTATCTCTCTTTATCCTAAGCACTAAACTATGTCTTACCCTTCACTCTACTGTAAGCATTACTTTTACATTTCATGTTACCATACCACAGTACATGGCAATTCACATTGTATCACTTACTACACAATATCCACCTAAAAACCGCAGGACGTAGTTTACACTTCACATAACACAATACAGGTATAAAAACACATGACACTATTCAGGTTACGTGATTTTTGTCTTCAGGGGCAGGAACACGACATAGTCCACACCCTTGCATAGTTCGAAAGTCATGTCAACAAAGCTTGAGACAATCAGTGAGCTTGACAGCTCTGCCCAAGTCGAGAGCACGAGCTCACCGATTGGCTGCAGTGCTGTCAATATGATGTCGGAGCTGCAAACAATAACAGAAACAGGAGCAGTGGCGGGGACTCAGCTCTGGATCCAGCGAGGATGAGTAAAACACAATTTTCTTTTTAAAAAACAAATTGAATTGGGGGACATAGATTTTTAAACCCAGTCTGTCAGAACAAAATGACTTCACCAAGTACCTATGCTTGGTTTGAACAAACATAGACTTGGTGTGGCCATACAGTTCAGCGCAACCTCCTACCTACTTGTTTCCCATCTCTGTCCTCTTCCTTGACTGACAGCTCTGTCTGTACAGGAGCCAAAGGAGAATGCAAAACAAGTAGGTAGGAAGGTGTACTGAAATGTTTAGTCATTCTAGGGGCAGACATACTATTGGTGCAAGCTGTGCATTTTAATGAATTATTAAACAGCAAAGGGTTAATAACAGTGAGAGCAGGCGGTGACTGATGGGAGTATTCATCAGCTGGCGCCTGTGCTCTAAATAAATCATTCAAAATAATTAGGGGACCCCAAGCTGTTTGTTTTTTTTCATTATGTAAATAAATAATTTTAAAAAATAGTTGTGGGGATCCCTCTATTCTTGATAACCAGCTTTGTTAACGCTGACAGCTTGGGTTTCAGCCCCCAGCTGTGAGCTTTGCCTGGCTGGTTATCAAAAATACAAGGAAACCCACTCTGTCATTTTTCAGCATGGGAACTGCGGCTGTCTGACCAGCAGTGATGATTTTACCGCCGCTCAGAAGCACATAACAGTGCAACAAACACCCGGTGTTCGGGGTGCCAAACCTGAACAGTAACACGGACTTCCTGGCAAAGTCCATGTTCGATGTCCGTGCCCGAAAAATAGGTGTTCGGTACGAACGCCAAACTTTACTGTTCAGGTTCGTCCATCCCTACTTATGGGCAGAAAAATTTTCTAATGTTTTCTTTACTAAATTATGCAATGGATTTGAATGAGTCGCGTTTCAGATCCAGAATAGCATTATGACTTCTCACACAAAGATTTGCCAAAGCTGATGTTTTGTATGCTGGCTCTAACGAAAAGATCATCGGAGTGAGTCACACCAATTTTACCAAGAAGTCTATGCCTTTTAATAGATTTGATGTGTCTTCGGCTGATTTTTAGGCGTTATCTATAGAAAAGATAACCCATCCTGACAGAATAAACAGTTCTTAAATTACTTTTTCCTCTGTCACTTTTCCTCTTTTTCATGTCCCTGACTTCATTTGTGTCCCACTTCTAGTGAGTGAGTCTAACAGAACATCATTATGTCTTGTGCCAACTCAAACAGAATGTCATGACTGACGTTATGTTTAGGGGCCGTTCTCATCTACAGTTGTACTCGACATGGGTACTTTTTTTTCCTAATAAATGTAAAGTAGGACAGTGCTTATTTAATCTCAATAAGATGAATAACACTTTTGGAGTTGGATAACTCCTATACTATGTGTAACTTTGAGTTACCTTTTGGACCATTTTGTATATAATAAACTTCATCTTGACCATTGCTGGTCACGTTGCCAACCACCATCTTTTTTGCCACCTCTTAAAGTTTCATTTAGATGTCAGTATATTTCACCTATGAGAAAAATGGACCCATTATTCTGATCAGACTTTGATTAAAGTGTAATCCGAGTGTCATCGTTATTTCCCATGCTTGGAGAAATAAAAGAAACGTTTCTTTATATTCTCCATTCTGACAGTCTATGAAAATTTGTCCGTACCCAGACATCATCAGAGTGCGATCCGATTTTTTTTTTTTTTACATGGACCCATTGACTTGTGGATCGCCCGCCAGGGCCGTGGGGTACTCGGTATCTCAGAGGGAAGTGTCATGGCAGCGGTGACCCGGTCCGTGGCCCTGGGCATCCATGTAAAAGGGGTAGAGTGATGGGGATAAAGTCATTGAGATCAGGGCTGCCACTAGGAATTTCGGGGCCCCATACTGGCAATTTTTCGGGGCCCCCTTGAGACTCCGCCCAGGCTCCACCCCAGCCCCGCCTCCACCCCTCAAACTCTCCACAGTCCCACTGCCCTCTCTTGGAAAAACTCTTCTCACCAATCACACATTAACAGTTCCAATCACCAGATCCCACATATAGCCAGCAGCTTTTGTTTTGGCCAAAAGATTTTTTAAGCCGCCACCATAACACAGTAGACACTTTTGGACGAGCTCTACTCTACTGTAACCTATTAAATATTTGTTAAAACATACAATACAATTTAGGTATATTTTTATTTATTTTTACATTTTTAAAATGACCAATAATATCACATACAAGGCACAAATACCATCGCACCATGACCAGACCACATATTACCACCACGGTGATCGAATAATATCACATACAAGGAACAAATACCACCGCACCATGACCAGACCACATATTACCACCACAAATTGACCAAATAGCACATACAAGGGACAAATACCGCAACACAATGTCCAGATCACATATTACCACCACAGTGACCGAATAATACCACATGCAAGGAACAAATACCGCTATACCATGTCCAGATCACATATTACCACCACAAAGTGACCAAATAATAGCGCATACAAGGGACAAATACCGCAACACCATGTCCAAACCACATATTACCACCACATAATGAATGAATATTACAATACTGATCAGTAATAAAAAAACACAATACTATCACCATAAGTGTCATTATACAGAGGATATCTCTACTCAGTATGCAGTGTGTGCACACAGGTAATACAGTGATCAATGACATTATACACAGGAGCTCTGTATATAATGTACAGGTAATACAGTGATCACTGGTTTCATTATACACAGGAGCTCTGTATATAGTGCCAGTGTACAGGTAATACAGTGATCACTGGTGACATTATGCACAGGACCTCTGTATATAGTATACAGTGTATAGTGTCAGTGTATAGGTAACACACTTACTCACCAATGACGTCTCTAGGTGAAGTCCTTCATCGTTGCTTTTCATCTTTCATCCAGAACAGACCGCCATCACGTCTTCCAGCCAGGGCTCATCTCTGCAGGAAATAACACAGTTATCTAGAGCACCGCTTGCAGAACAAATTACTTATTTTTTCCCAAATTCTACATTACACCACATAAAGAAAAAAAGGTGACATAGTGGTCCTGTTACTGTGCAGCGGGACGTCTCCCCATTTAAAACAGTATACGCAAAAACTAAAATAAATACATCACTGCAGTAAAAATATCCCTTAATTAGCCCCTATGGTAATATCCCCCATCCTAGCCCCCGTGCGTCTCATTCCTGGCTTCAGCCGTATGTTCTCCCATCCCACCCTCATGAGTATCCATTCTTCCCCATATGATCTCCCTATCCTGCCTCATCTGTCTCCATTGTATCTGACTAAAAGGATAGGAAAACAGCTAAGCTACAGGTGGAGACAGTCAACATGCTGGTACTGTTTAGCATAATCTGTGCTGCCTAAATGGAGAGGACTACGGCTGGACTGCAGGTGGAGACAGTCAACATGCTGGTTCTGGTCAGCACAGTCTATGCTGACTAAAAGGATAGGACTACGGGCAGAGCTGCAGGTGGAGACAGTCAACATGCTGGTACTGGTTAGCACAGTCTATGCTGACTAAAAGGATAGGACTACTGGCTGAGCTGCAGGTGGAGACAGTCAACATGCTGATACTGGTCAGCACAGTCTATGCTGACTAAAAGGATAGGACTACAGGCTGAGCTACAGGTGGAGACAGTCAACATGCTGGCTCACCCCATCAGCCCCCTGGCTCACTCCATTATCAGCTGGGCCTCCTAGCTCCCCCCATCATCAACCGGACCATTATGTCCCCCACGAACAGCCGGGCCCCTGGCTCCCCCACGAACAGCCGGGCCCCTGGCTCCCCCACAAGACCCCCACGAACAGCTGGGCCCCTGGGTCCCCCACGAACAGCTGGGCCCCTGGGTCCCCCACGAACAGCTGGGCCCCTGGGTCCCCCACGAACAGCCAGGCCCCTGGGTCCCCACAGAACCTCCATGAATAACCGGGCCCCTGGGTCCTCCACGAACAGCCGGACCCCTGGGTCCCCCACAAACAGCCAGGCCCCTGGGTCCCCCTGGAACAGCTGGGCCTCTGGGTCTCCAACGAACAGCTGGGCCCCTGGGTCCCCACAGGACCCCCACCAACAGCCAGGCCCCTGGGTCCCCCACCAACAGCTGGACCCCTGGATTCCCCACCAACAGCCGGGCCCCTGGGTCCCTCACCAACAGCCGGGCCCCTGGGTCCCCACAGGACCCCCATGAACAGCCGGGCTCCTGGGTCCCCACAGGACCCCCACAAACAGCCGGGCCCCTGGGTCCCCCATGAACAGCCGGGCCCCTGGGTCCCCCACCAACAGCCAGGCCCCTCGGTCCCACACCAACAGCCGGGCCCCTGGGTCCCCCACCAATAGCTGGGCCCCTGTGTCCCCACAGGAACCCCATGAACAGCCAGGCCCTGGGTCCCCCACAGGACCCCCATGAACATGCCAGCTGGGCCCCTGGCTCCCCACAGGACCCCCCCATCCCCACAGCCAGGCCCCTGGCTTCCCGACCCCCATGATCAGACCAGATGACAACCGGGCCCCGGGCCCCCAGATTCCCCATGATCAGCCGCCAGGCCCCCCGACAGACAGAGACATAAAAAGAATACTCACCTTACCTGCTCGCTCACCGGGCGCAGCCTCGCTGTCCACCGCACCGTCAGACCGACTCCACGTGCACACCGCTCTCCTTCTTGCTCAGGAATGAGGAAGTGAAGAGCAGCGTGTGATGTCACGTGAGCCCGGGGGCGGTGCTGGACCATGGTGCACTGGGGGAGAGGGAGAGAGGAGGAGGAGCCAGGCGCTATGCCGATGTCCTTCCCTGACAGTGAAGAAGAAGCCAGGGCAGGCTGAGGGGGGTCTGGGCGGGCCCGGGACGCTTAACAAATTGTAGGGGGGGCCCGGCCGGCTGGGACCCGAGCGGCGAGCGCAGACCGGGTTGCCAGCGGGGCGCGCCCAGCGTGCTCAGGTGCCGCCAGGCCCGGGCGGGCCCCCCTAATGACGGGGCCCCATACAGCTGTAATGCCTGTCATGCCCTGATGGCGGCCCTGATTGAGATGATTCGTGACTCCACCTGTGGTTTCTGGTCAGTTTGACCAGCACTGCAGGTTTGCTTCTCGGGGACAGATGGTGTGGTGCAGCTATGATGTTGTAGCCCCCCACAGGTAGGGCTGTAGTCCCAGGGCAGAGTAGATGAGATTGGCAAATGAGGAGATAGTGAGAAGAAGTATATGGTGCAGTGTTAGGCACAGAGATGTAGCAGTGCTGAGTGGGTTGGCGCAGGAAGAAGGCAATAAGACAGATGAATGCAGTTCCAGTTCTTTTACTCACGTTCTTGGCACAGACAGGTGCCCGCTTCAATGCTGCGGTCTCCAGATCAGGGGCTCAGCCAACTCCCAGGCAGATGGAATTAACCTTTCCAGCTCTCCCTTTCGTGTGCCTGTTCTGAACGTCTCCACACTAGCGCTTATTTGAGGTACTCACAGTACTGAGTTACACTGAAGTTCCTCCTCTCAGATGTTCCTTAGAACTCTACTTGTACGGCAGACAGCTGTAGCCTGCTTCGGGGACTCCTTGCTATCAAGTCCCGGCTCACTTACGTTGCTGTTGTGCCCCCAAGTCTTAGGTGGGAATAAAGTGGTGACAATTTCTATTCCTCCGGTGTCTGCTGCAGGACCATCAGTATCCATACAACCTCGGGGACCGGACCCCGGCCATGCGCTTAGAACTTGAGGAAGGGCTCCACTCCGACCCTAATCCTTAGTTCTCTTCTTCTCCTTATGTTCCGCACCAATCTTTCTTCCTTCTGGAGAATCGGGCTTTCTACTTCTCTTTCGAGTGCTAGCAGCTTCAGGTCACTGAAGTCTGCTGCAGCACCTCCTTCACTCCATCCCTCTCAGGGGATCTTCTCTCACAGACTGACCTTATCCTAATCTTCTCCTGCTGTCTTGTGCAGTCTAAGCTCCACCCACCTCCCAGCACTCTTCGTGTTCCAAGCAGGGAGCCACCAAAGGTGCTTTGCTACATTACTATGTTGTGTGGGATGCAGGTGTTGGAGGCTGATCAGGTGTTACCATCTTACCTGGAGAGTGGGATACTACACCTCAGGAGGAGGTGCAGTACCTTTGTGGTGACTGAATCCTCAGGGGCGCCACACTTGCGTTGCTGATTATAATCCTACCATCAGATCAAAATAGGACATGTCTGCACTTTTCATGGACCGAGAGGTCTGTGAAAAATAATGGACATGTGCATGACCCCCATAGACTATCAGAGGCACGAGTACTATCCATGAAAAACACTAAGCCATAACAGAGTAAAAAGTCACTAATTGTAGCTCAAATATGGCGTGTGTTCAAACCTTTTAATACCAAAATACTCCATGACCTTTTATGACACTGATGCTCAAATACTGAATAAAACCAGTGTGATGCAGGTGACGTTGTACTTTTCTGAATCATCTTTTTGTCCTGATTTCATAAATGTATATAGCTTTTCTGTAGCACGTATAGTTTCCATGGAGCAGCATCGTTATTATAAGGTATAGGAAATATACTGGCAACATTAAAGGGAATCTGTCACCCCCCGAGGCCATTTTTACATAAAAGATCCACCTTCAGCAGCACTAAGGCTGCACTCTGTGAAGGTGGCTCTTCTGTTTCTGATCCCTAGTAACACAGAAATATTGACTTTTTTAACTTGGTCCCCATACCAGTATTGAGTCCCATAGGTATGGTGTCTCCCCCTGTATTAGCCGCCTCCCAGCCGTCCATCTTCCCCCTCTTGCGTCTGTGTGCCGCCTCCTCCTGTGTTGCTGTTGGTGTTACATGCCAGTGGGCGCCTGCGCTGTGCCAACAGTTCTCGGGCATGCGCAGTGCGCGCTGCCCGGGAAATGACATCAGGCTATCGCACCTGCGTGTTGCGAAGGCCCCAGATCCCGCCCCGCAGTGTGTTATGATGTATAGACTGAAGTCAGTTCCTGGCAGTGCGCTTAGTGCTGTAGAAGGTAGCTCTTTTACTTAAAAATGGCGTAGGGGGGTGACAGGTTCCCTTTAAGAAAACATAGGCCTAGGGTGGGAAATGCAGCAGCTACTGGTAAATTTAAAAAATAAAAATAGGTTAAATGTTTTTGAATTTCCATATTGAATCAGGAGCCCCATATAATGCTCCATACAGTTCATGATGGGCCCCATAAGATGCTCCATACAAAAATATACCCCACATTATGCCGCACAAAGGTTAATAATGGCCCCATAAGGTGCTACATATTAAAATATGCCCCATATAATGCTGCACAAAGGTTAATGATGGGCCCCATAAGATGCTCCACATATAAATATGCCCCATATAATGTTGCAGAAAGGTTAATGATGGCCCCATAAGATGCTCCATATTTAAAATATGCCCCATATAATGCTGCATAAAAGGTTAATGATGCTCCATAGAATATCATGCTCCATAAAAGTTGGTGGCCCCATAAGATGCTCCACAGAATAATATGCCCCATATAATGCTCCATAAAATTTGATGGTCCCATAAGATGCTCCATAGAATAATATGCCCCATATGCTGCAGCTGCGATTTAAAAAAAAATAATGACATACTCACCTCTTGTTGCTGAGGGCCAGGTGCCGGTGTCCTGAGCAGGCAGAGACACCTGCACACTATGGGGGCCAGGTGCCGGTGTCGCCGCTGGCTCAGGCTCCCGGCACTTGCGATATTCACCTGTCCCCATTCCATCACCGCACGCTGCAGTGTCTTCCAGGTCCTCTGGCTATGACTGTTCTGTCAGAGGGCATGCACTAAGCATGTCATCGTGCCCTCTGACCTGAACGTCACAGCCAGAGGATGCGGAAGACACACCCCGGTGATGGAACGGGGACAGGTGAATATCGCATTGCTCACCCTCCCCCATCATACTCACCCTCCTGGCGCGGTCTCTGCACTTCCCTGCTTCTCCGTTATCCCAGGGTGGCAGCTTCTTCCTGTGTTGAGAGGTCACGTGGTACCGCTCATTAAAGTAATGAATATGCACGCCACGCCTATGGGAGTGGAGTCGCGTGCATATTCATTACTTTAATGAGCGGTACCATGTGACCACTCAACACAGGAAGAAGCTGCAGGCCCCGGAATGGAGATACAGGGATGGAGACCAGTGATGGCACGGAGGAGGGTGAGTATGATCTCCTCCGCGGCTGCGGCTGCTCCCCATCTCCCCCAGCTGGCTTTCTGGTGTATGACTCATGTATTAACCGAGGGGACGTTTTCAGCACAAAAAAACTGCATTTAGCAGTTCTTGAGATTTTTGTTTTCCTAAGAAGTTTTCACAGATCCACTTGAAGCTTTTCCAAGATCTTAGTTCCTTATCATTTAGAGTTCCTTCAAACACATCATCTCTCATAAGGTCTCTGATCTGAGGACCATCAAACATTCCTTCCTTCAGTTTTGCTGGTGAAATGCTGGAGAATTTCTGTGAAATGTACTGGAACCCTTGTGAATTTGTCTTTGCCTTGGCTTTCAGAAAGTTTTTAATCAATCCCAACTTTATATGTACTGGAGGAAGAAAGATTTTTGTTGGAGCAACTGATGGATTATGCTGAACATTATTTCTACCTGGAGCATAGATGTTTCTCTGTCCCCAATCATGACAAACATAATGCTCTACTGTATTTCTACTGTCCCGTAAACACAAGAAGCAACAATATTTTGTGAAATCTCCTTGCATTCCCATTAGCAGACCAATCACTTTCAAATCTCCACAGATATTCCATTGATGATACTTATATTGTATAGCATCTGAAAGAACTGACAGATTTTCATAACTTTCCTTTAGATGACCTGAGTGAGCAATAGTTGTTGATAGTTTCATATTTCCATTGTGAAGCAACACTGCTTTCAAATATCTCTGAAATGAGTCAAGAGACAATCGCCAATCTGCAACAAAATATTCTTGATTCAGTTCTTCAAAGAGACCATTCACATTGTTACAGTACACCATTGGTCCATCAACTGTGAAAAATTGTGCTAAAGTGTTACTTCCGTTTCGGTAATAACACACTTTGACATCATCATGAAGAAGATTCTTCTGTTTCAACCTAGATGCAAGAAGTTCAGCTTTATCTTTTGACAATGAAAGGTCTCTGATGAGAACATTTAATTCATATTGAGTAAAGTGTTCTGGCTGCTCCATCAGGTACATTCTCAGCTTGACTTGAGGTCTCCATGTCTTCACCAGTAGCTTCAGCTCCACAGTCTTCATATTCTACTTCATTTTCATCTAATCCAGACAACGGTGGTACAGGAACTGGCAAGGTACCATCGTGTGGAACTGGCCTAATCGCAGATTCAAGTTCACCATAATTAATCTTATGTTTGTTCTTTGTAGAAAAGCCTTTCAGTTTGACAAAACAAAAGTAGCAGTCATCACTATGATTTTTGGGTTCTCTCCAAATCATGGGAACAGCAAATGGCATAGCCACTTTCCTCATATTCAACCATTTAAAGAAAGAAGAAAGCAATGGGCCAAAAACGGGGATCACCTAAGGCAGGATTTTAGTACCAAAAATTTAACAATCTTTATTGAGACACACAGACAAGCACATAATCAGTAAAAAACATTAAAATTCATCACCCATGTGACATACAAAAATCATTGGGTTCAAAATAGAACCAAAAGCTCCTAGCTGTAACACTCCACCACAATTTATGACCTAAAGACAAAGCCTTTTAACAATATAAATGGCATACCATAATAAGGACACCTAGCAGGTTCAATTAATAATAAAACCTATTGCACATTATATACACGGTCTGAGTACAATAACTCTAGGGTTAAATTTTACTAGAGGCAAATACAGCATTTCTCATATACAAACACAAGGGCATTTATAGTATATAACCAAAATTACTTACTCCCATAAAAATACCTTGGTCCTTAACATGGTATGGCAAGTTTATGTGAGAGTTGCAAACACATGTATACAATTGCCCCTGTATGACCCTAACCGCCTATAGTGAACCTGCAGGAATAAGCAGTGAGACTGGAGAAGTTATTACAACATGTCCCTCCAGTATCCATATAAATAGCCTATATATAGGCAATGTAAGATCTAAAGGAGGAAATTCCACCTATCATCCCACCATACAATATCCACCTTTTCAATACCTCAATCATTAGGCACACAAGATCCAATGGTAATTGCTAGAATAGCCATCCATAGAAGAAATAGCATATATCTCTAGGTAGTCTATGCCTAATGGCCCTCAGTAATGTGGAGTGAAGCCTGAGACAGCTGTGACCCTCATTTTCAACCAGTCACGAAGACCATTTGAACAACTTGAGCATATCACATGAGGGGCCCAGCTTTTGTCTTGATCACCAAGTGGTGATTGAACGTATTTGGACTTTTGGTGTAAAACAACCACACACATAGCAGAATCTGTTCGGATGATTGATACTCTGTCAGGGCATTTTTCTCCTTTAAATCAGATCAAACAGTAGGGTAAGTAAAGTTCAATGGTGGTGACAAACTAAAAAAAAATGCGATGAGCCGACTCTATGTAGATAATTCCCCAGAGATGACAGAGGCAGCTTGTATTTAGAACTGAGTTTACTGGAGGTGATCTGGTAGATAACTATATACATTTGTAATATAAACGGGTCAGCCTATTCCTTACAGATGAACATTTGCAGACAGGCAGTTTCTCAGTGTGATATTGGCTGCTTTCAGGTTCTCTCTCTGTGGAGACCCTCACTGCGTTACACCTCAGTGGCTGAGCTGTTTTCTTCCCTCTTAGGCCTGTTTCACACTTCCGTTTGTCACCATCAGTCAAAATCCGCCGTTTTGCAAAAAAAACATCCGCCATTTTGTTTCCCCATTGAGTTGCATTACCGGCGGATCTTGACGGATGGCCATCTGTTGGATCAATTTTTTTGCGGATCTGCCAAATTTTTGCCGTCCGCTGAGATCATCGAACGGAGCCTGTAACGTTTTTTTGCCCTGCGGATCCGCATTTTCCCTTTTTAACCCTGAATCTTTTCTGGCTGCTGGAAGAAAACTCTCTCTCTCTCTCTCTCCTTCCCCAGGCGCGGTTTCTTTAAATTTTTACCTTCGGCGGATCCGTTCATCCGCCAATCCGCTCACCCCAGTTTCTGTCAGTCCGTTTTCCGCTATTTTGGCGGATTTTAACTGACAGAAAAAACTGAAGTGTGAAACAGGCCTTAGGCGACTTGCACTACCAGAAATGCAGTGAAAATCTTCTCAAAGTGGCGGCTGTCCACTGCTTTCCCTTCTATCTCCCTGTGGCAGGGCTCAGATCCCTGTAGAGGCTTATCCCTGTCAGAGTCTCACATACCAGTCCTTGCTGCCAGCACCAACATTTTCTGTCTGACTCAAATCTTACCACTTCATAACAGTAAGCTCCTCCCCATAACATGTGACTTTCCGAGAAGCAGTCATTGGTTGACTGCACTGTCAATACTCCTTCCCATAAAACTCACTAAAACCATTAATGTTGTTGTCCCTGTAAGAAAATTCACAATTTAAGTAAGACAAGCAAAGAAATGGAAATACCATAGGAAAAACCACATACATTGAAAATACAGAAATAAAAAAAATTCTTTTATCTCAGAAACTATATGTGATAGAGCAAAACTAAGCATATTTTTGGAATCAGCACATCAAACTCCATAAAACAGACATAGTATCTTTGCTGATGATTTTTTTTTGTTGACTAGTGCTATGCTCCATTAACCCCTTTCTGACATCAGACGTAATATTCCGTCCATGTGACCTGGGCGAATTTGACCATGGACGGAATATTACGTCATCGTGATTGGCCACGCTCGCGGGGGGTGCATGGCCGATCGCCGCTGGGTGTCAGCTGATTCTGACAAGTGACTCCCGGCGCTATGTGCCAGGAGCGGTCACAGATAGCTCCTGGCATTTTAACCCCCCAAATACTGCGATCAAACAAGATCGCAGCATTCCGGAAGCCGAAAGAGGTCTGACAGCCCCTCTGCCTTTGGATCAGAGACCCCGCAGCGTGATGCGGGGTCCCGATCATTGCCATGGAGAGCGGATGTCTCACCATTCAGTACCTGAGCTTCATGAGCTACTTAGCAACTGTCCAGGATGGATCCGATCCTCGTTCTAACATGGCTTTATGATTTTATCCCTTTATTATCCAACCCCATCCCCTTTCTGTTGCTCTATCCGGCCTCTGTGCCCTTGGCTTCAATTTAATGACTTTTGTTTGTCAAGATATTTTTAGCTAAGTCCTCTAATTCCCAAGCTCCCCAGAAAATATTATCTTTAGAAACTTCCTAAATATTCCCATGGAACTTAAAAATATGTAACCTCAGAAGAAACTCTAGTGGTATGTAGAAGGCCATAAATGAACACCAAGCCCCATTAAAGTCCACTCTGTGATTTTTAGAGCATTTGTTCACCATTGTTTCTATTTCCTAGAATAGTTCTGTTTTTTTTTTTTACTTTAGCGTGGTATATTTTGTTTTCCTAGAAGTCAGGCCCATACGATATTGCACAATGGTGAGAGATCAATATGTGTACTTATTGGGAAGTTTATCAGACACGAGTCGGACGGGCGCATTTAACATTTACAAGGAATTTAGGATGATTTTTTTTCAATGCCGTGAGCTGTAGTTAAGGAGGGTTTTCACCTAAACAAAAAAAAAAGATCGATAATGTCAGCTGAGATGGGAATGCCATGGTTTCACTCCTAAACACATTGCTAAAGCAATAATTTGCTCATTTTCAAATTTGAAGAGGGGGGGTTGTGGAAATTTAAAAACAAATTGGGGACAAAAAAAAAATTCAAAAATTCAAATATAAATACCTTAATTTCACTCCTGCTTTCTGCCCATGTCCATCCTCTTATTTTGTCCTGGTGTTTTGCCAAGAATGGCTTCAGCAGAGGTATTCTGTCCATAGCGATGTCATTTCTACGACTGTTACTGACATGAATCCGGACTATGTTCATACTAGCGTTTGAGATCCATTTGTATGGAATCCAGCTGAATATAAATATAGAAAGGAACAAATATAGATGTAAACACAAACCAACATTTCTGTATTTAAACACATTTGTTAAAAACTAAAATTTTGGTATCTGTTTTGCTATTTGTTTGCATCCAGTTTTTTTTGTCTATTATTACTGTCTCTGATGACCTCTTTTGTTCTATGTGCAGTGCTTAAAATTTGATCCATTACCCAGAAAGAATAGTGGATGATTTTTATGATCCATTTTCCCTAGATTATCAATTTAAATAAACACAAAAGTGTCCATTCTGTAGGCTAGCCATCTTTTTTTGTAGGTTGGGAAAACAACAATTGCCCAGACCAAATTTTCTTGTCCAGCGAAAATATGAATGGCAGATGGAACAGATGCGAACTGAAGACATTTTAGAAAAGGAAACTAAAAATTTAGAAAAGAAAAAGAAAAATTTTAGAAAAGAAAAATTAAAGCTAATGGGTCCTGTAACTGAACTAGAAATGAAAATGTCTAAGTATGCAAAGACCAGGGTGGTGATGTAGAGAATTCTGTAAGGTAAATATATGGAAACCTTAAAAAATTTCTTTAAAGGGGGCTTCCTATATCGAATTATTTTAAAGGGATTTTTCAAGATCAAAAAGCAACCAACTATTAGTAAAACTACAAAAAGTATGCAGGATTGTAATATTCTTGCACTTTTGATAGTTTCATTTTTCTACAATGCTTTCATCTTTCTACATTTTTTGTCCCAACAACACTATAATAGGTAAACTTGGCACAGAGCGTCTCTTGGAATTTGATTGAAGCACTTGTGTTTTTACACTTTGACTTCTTCACCTCATTTAAATTCCGTGGCAAGCACTGAAGAAGTAATGGGGGAAATTTCAGATTTCCAGTAGTATTAGAGTTAAGAATAAGGGTAAGGTGAAACAGAGAAACAATTCCCAGTTCTCCAATTATGTCAGTTTCCCATATTCTGGACGTGTAATATTTTTGAATGGGATTTTTAGTGGGAAAAACTAGAAGGACAAAAAGTGCAATGGGGTCTTATGTATATTGAGTAGGAAAAATGTGGACAATTGTGCTCATCTGATCGGGTTGTGGGCTGACAACCACTGAAAAAGCCTAGGCTGCTGCACAGTGTTGGAAACATGAAAAACTGGAATCAAATGGGTTAAAACTGAGCTGCCATCAGAAGGATCATGAGGAGACAGGAATCCAGGTATACGGTTTATTAGTCATGCATTTTGAATAATCAAACTTGTTCACCATTGTGGTTTGTCCTGATGAAGAAGTTTGAAACTTCGAAACGCGTACTTGGTTTCCTGTCTCTTCATCATTCTTCCGATGGCAGCTCAGTTTTAACTCAGTTTTTCAAATAAATGGGATTTATGACATTGGGTTTATATTTTGCATTTACTTGCAGCTGGAAGGATAACCCAAATATGCAGGAGGGTCTACTCTATGAAGGCGTTTCTGACGAACCCCTCTATTTCTCAGGGGGAAGTGCTGCTCAGAGCTCAGTGTATCATGCCTTTGATGAACTTTTTGGAATTCAGCACCAACCTCAAAGTGGTAAGTAAGGGGACAAGCATAGCATCTGTACTGGAGGTTGATGTTTTAGGATAAGACACTAGGACGGGCACTAATTGCCTTGAATGTATATTTGATTATTTTTTTCTTAATTTCATATTGGGCAAAGTGGAGGGACACTCTAAAAAAAATAAAAAATAAAAAAAAACAAAAACATTTCTTATTGTGTTGACCAATATCGTCTTGTTTTTTCTTCTCCTGCAGCTGATTTTCTCATAAAGATGCGCAGTTATATGCCTCCTGCCCATAATAATTTTATTAATTGGGTTCGAGAGGCCCCGAGGTTGTCCGAGTACATAATCAGATCTGAAGATCCAGCTCTCCTGTCAAGTTTCAATCAGTGTATCTCTGCACTCACAGAGCACCGTTCCCTGCATATCCGCATTGTCTCTAAATATGTGAATGCAGCCGGTGTCCGGGCCAGGTTGAAGAAGAACGAGAAGGATAATCAAGGGCAAGACCAGCAGGAGAGGGGTACTGGTGGGTCACAAGCTATGACCTTTTTAAAGAGTGTTCGCGACACCTGCAAGGAGGGACAGCTCAGGCACAGTACTCCAGGGGACCATTGATGTAATTCTCCTCTATGATTCTCTTCTTTCGGAGGTGCTCACATACCATGAAGGATCTGTTTTTCGAACTTCTCACAAAATCTAGAAACATTAAAGGATAACTCCACTCTAACTAGGTTGGATTATGATTAGAACTCCACCTTCAGGATGTTTACTTACTAGGAGACCAGGGTTTTACAGCCTTAATGATGCACCATGGTCTTGAGTCTCCTACCTGTTCCAAGAGGAACATCTCTTTTTTTTTTGTAACAAGTGTTCTTCATCTCTATAGATCGAGCGCTACAAACATCCATCCATATTAGTTGTCCAATGAAAAACTACCATACACAGTAACCTTTAAATTATCAGTCTTTTAGTATAATTCTTGTAATATATTAAATTGACAATTCTCTTTTCTTTCTGGATTTTGTTTGTTTCCTTTTTTGCCATTTGCATTTTTATGTGTCGAGATACATATATGTAAAGACGAACAGGCAATGAAGGCCAAATATGGAGAACCCGTAGGCTAAGAGCTTCAAAATGGTTGGAGGCTAATGATGAAGGGCAGTAAAGCTGAGTGAATCGATTTGTAGGACACTGGCCCAGCAGCCACATTAATCTTCCGTATCCGCCAGATAGGAGTCCTGCAAACCTCCTCCTACTTGCCGGCATTTACATTGGCTGTTATGATTAGTATGCCTGTCACAACATCATGTATGCATGATACTGTAATGATTACATCACGCCAGGGATACAGATCAGAAGAGCATCCCAGGGTGTCAAGGATAACAGCCAGGGGGGGTCACACATATCACACCGCTGCCACCAGTTTGTCAGGGGAATGCAACATCATTGTCTCCAATTGTAAGGGTGACTACACAATTGACGAGTGATGGATAAGGCCATGGCTGCTTCCATGACAAGACCAGTTATTGGGGAATTCATAGTGAGCGTATGATACATACACCTCCGACTTCAATGCATGGAGTATATATACAGCTCTGGGAAAAATTAAGAGACCACTGCACAGTTTTATAAAAATCAGCTTCTCTACATGTCTGACAGCCATTCCATTCCAGTGTCAGTTGAATTCCAACCAGAATACACCTCATTCTACTTAATGTGCTTATGATTAGGTGATCAGCTGAACCAAATCTTATTTAACGAAGGAAAGTATAAAAATCCCTGCTGTGGTGTTTACAATCCTCTTGCAATAGGACAAGCTGGATGGAAAAATAAGTGCTAGTGATATCCCAAAACTAATAGGAATGAAAAAATAACTTTTAACCATGCCAAAGAAGTTGAAAAGAAAGGTCTTCAGTGAAAAAAAGAAGGGCTCGATTCTAGCTGTACTAGCAGAGGGATACAGTGAGCGTCATGTTGCCTACATCCTTAAAATTTCTAAGATGGCAGTCCATTACAACAAGGTCAAGCAGCAGACATTGGAGACAACAAAGCTACAGAGGGCGAGAAACAACTCTCCACTGACCGGGATGACTGTCATCTTATTCGAATGTTACTCAGCAACCACAGGAAGACATCAAGTGACCTACAAAAGGAATGGCAAATGGCAGCTGGGGTGAAGTGCATGGCAAGAACAGTTCGTAACAGGCTCCTAAAGGCAGGGCTCAAGTCATGTAAAGGTAGAAAAAAAGCCTTTCGTCAATGAGAAGCAAAGGAGAGTCAAGTTGAAGTTTGCCAAAGACCGTAAGGATTGGACCATAGAGGACTGGAGTAAGGTAATCTTCTCTGATGAGTCTAATTTTCAGCTTTACCCAACACCTGGTCGTCTAATGGTTAGACAGAGACCTGGAGAGGCGTACAAGCCACAGTGTCTTGCACCCACTGTGAAATTTGGTGGATGATCGGTGATGATCTGGGGATGCTTCAGCAAGGCTGGAATTGGGCAGATTAATCTTTGCGAAGGATGTATGAATCAAGCCGCATACAAGGTTATCCTGGAAAAACAGTTGATTCCTTCTGCTCAGGCAATGTACCCCAACTCTGAGGACTGTTTTTTCCAGCAGGACAATGCGCCATGCCACACAGCTAGGTCAATCAATGTGTGGCTGAAGGACCACCCCATCAAATCCCTGTCATGGCCAGCCCAATCTCCAGACCTGAACCCCATTGAAAACCTCTGAAATGTAATCAAGAGGAAGATGGATAGTCACAAGCCATCAAACAAAGGAATGCTTACATTTTGTACCAGGAGTGGCATAAGGTCACCCAAAAGCAGTGTGAAAGACTAGTGGCAAGCATGCCAAGACGCATGAAAGCTGTGATTAAAAATCATGGTTATTCCAGAGAATATTGATTTCTGAACTCTTCCTGAATTAAAACATTAGTATTGTTGTTTCTAAATGATTATGAACTTGTTTTCTTAGCATTATTTGAGGTCTGCAAGCACAGCATTTTTTTGTTATTTTGACTATTTCTCATTTTCTGAAAATAAATACAAAAAATTATTGCTTGGAAATTCAAAGACATGTTGTCAGTTGTTTATAGTAACATAGTTATTAAGGTTGAAGGGAGACTTTAAGTCCATCTAGTTCAACCCATATCCTATCCTAACTTGCCCTAACATGTTGATCCAGAGGAAGGCAAAAAAAAACCCAAGTGGCAAACAGTAAGCTTCACATTTTGGAAAAAAATTCCTTCCCGACTCCACATACGGCAATCAGACTAGCTCCCTGGATAAACGCAATATTAAGGAAACTAGTGTATATACCCTGTAATATTATACTTTTCAAGAAAGGCATCCAGACCCTTCTTAAATTTTAGTAGGGAATCACTCATTACAACATCATATGGCAGAGAGTTCCATAGTCTCACTGCTCTTACAGTAAAGAATCCGCGTCTGTGAGTATGCTTAAACCTTCTTTCCTCCAGATGTAGAGGATGCCCCCTTGTCCCCGTCACAGGTCTAAGAGTAAAAAGACCATTAGAAAGGTCTTTGTATTGTCCTCGCATATATTTATACATTGTAATAAGATCACCCCTAAGCCTTCGATTTTACAAACTAAATAACCCCAAGTGTAATAACCTGTCTTGGTATTGCAGACCCCCCAGTTCCCTAATAACTTTGGTCGCTCTTCTCTGCACCCGCTCCAGTTCAGCTATGTCTTTCTTATACACCGGAGACCAGAACTGTACACAGTATTCTAAGTGTGGTCGCACTAGTGACTTATCTAGAGGTAAAATTATGTTCTCTTCATGAGCATCTATGCCTCTTTTAATGCATCCCATTATTTTATTTGCCTTTGCAGCAGCTGCCTGACACTTGCCACTAAATGTGAGTTTGTCGTCCACCCATACACCCAGGTCTTTTTCGGTGACAGTTTTGCCCAGTGTTTTACAATTAAGCACATAATTATACATCTTGTTTGCTATACCCAAGTGCATGACCTTACATTTATCCCCATTAAAGCTCATTTGCCATTTATCAGCCCAAGCTTCAAGTTTACATAAATCCTCCTGTAATATAAAATTGTCCTCCTCTGTATTGATTACCCTGCAGAGTTTCGTGTCATCGGCAAATATTGAAATTCTACTCTCTATGCCCCCTACAAGGTCATTAATAAATATGTTAAAAAGAAGCGGGCCCAAAACTGACCCCTGTGGTACCCCACTGCTAACCGTGACCCAGTCCGAGTGTGCTCCATTAATAACCACCCTTTGTTTCCTATCCCTGAGCCAGCTCTTAACCCACCTACACATATTTTCCCCTATACCCATTGTTCTCATTTTATGTATCAACCTTTTGTGTGGCACCGTATCAAACGCTTTTGAAAAGTCCATGTACACCACGTCCACTGCATTCCCTTGGTTTAGTCCAGAACTTACCTCTTCATAAAAGCTTATCAGATTAGTCTGACAGGAACTGTCCCTTGTAAACCCATGTTGACATTGGGTCATGAGGTTATTCTTCTCCAGATACTCCAGTATAGTATCTCTTAGAAAACCCTCCAGGATTTTACCCACAGTAGAGGTTAAGCTCACTGGCCTATAATTTCCAAGTTCAGTTTTGTCCCCTTTTTGAATAGTGGCACCACATTTGCTATACACCAGTCCTGTGGTACAGACCCTGTTATTATGGAATCTTTAAAGAATAAAAATAATGGTCTATCTATGACTGTGCTTAATTCCTGCAGTACTCGGGGGTGTATCCCATCCGGGCCCGGGGATTTGTCAATTTTAGTGATTTTTAGACGCCGCCGTACTTCCTGCTGGGTTAAGCAGGTGACATTTAATGGAGAATTTTTATCCCTGATCATGTTATCAGTCATGGGATTTTCTTGTGTAAATACTGTTGAAAAAAGTCTTTTAGCATATTGGCTTTTTCCTCATCCCCAACCACCATTTCACCCAGACTATTTTTAAGGGGACCAACACTATAATTTTTAGCTTCTTACTATTTATGTAGTTAAAGAATATTTTAGGATTATTTTTACTTTCTCTGGCAATGAGTCTCTCTGTCTCAAACTTTGCTATTTTGATTTGCTTTTTACAGAATTTATTTAATTTTCTGTATTTATTTAATGCCTCATCACTACCTACTTGCTTTAATTCTCTAAATGCTTTATTTCTGTCCCTTATTGCTTCTCTTACAGCTCTATTTAACCATAGTGGTTTCCTCCTATTTCTAGCATGTTTATTCCCATACGGTATATATTGTGCACAGGTCCTATTCAGGATGCTAATAAATGTCTCCCATTTACTTTGTGTATTTTTATGTCTCAGGATATCGTCCCAGTTAATTGCACCAAGATCATCTCTCATCCGTTGGAAATTTGCTTTCCTGAAGTTTAGTGTCCTTGTAACCCCTCTACTACACATCTTATTAAAGGATACATGAAAACTTTATGTAGTTTAAACACTCCTCCAACCTTCTAGCCATTTTCTCCCCAGCACAGCTGCACCCTCCCCATTGAGGTGCAGCCCGTCCCTAGCGTAGAACCTGTGGCCAACTGAGAAGTCGGCCCAGTTCTCCAGGAACCCAAACCCCTTTTTCCAATACCAATTCCTGAGCCACTTATTAACCTCCCTAATCTCCCGTTGCCTCTCTGGCGTGGCACGTGGTACAGGAAGTATTTCCGAAAATACCAACTTGGAGGTCCTTGCTTTAAGCTTACAGCCTAATTCCCTGAAATCATCTTTAAGGACCTTCCACCTACCTCTAACTTTGTCATTTGTGCCAATGTGCACCATGACCGCTGGATCCTCACCAGCCCCTCCCAGTAATCTGTCAACCCGATCAGCGATGTGTCGGACTCGAGCGCCAGGTAGGCAGCACACCTTTCGACGATCCCTGTCTTTGTGACAGATTTCCCTATCTGTTCCCCTAATAATTGAGTCTCCTACTACCAGAACCTGTCTGGCCTGCCCTGCTCTCCTATTTCCCCCCTTACTGGAGCAATAGAATAAAAGAGCAATTTACATTTTATTCAAAAATATACCTATAAAGAGAAAAATCAGCCAAACTGAAAATTTTACAGTGGTCTTTTAATTTTTGCCAGAGCTGTATATCCTGTTACGGTCACTGCCATCCACAATAACAATAAAAAAAGGAGCCACTACTAGCTGCCAGCACCAGTCGTTTATAAAGGCCGATTGGACACCCATTACACGTATTGTATGGCTTCAGGGGTGCAGTTTACAGAGCAAGAGGAACAGAACTATAAAATTTTATATATTTAATACAGAAAGGTAGGCGGCGTTTCTAAAAAAAAACAAAAAACATACAGAGATGGTACGATATATGCAATTACGTGAAATATAAAGGAATAATGAAACAAAATAATTAAACCTAATGTCATAGAAATGGCTCAGAGCTTAGTGGAGGGAAGCACTCCGATTGGGAAAATGGAGCACTCACAGTGAATGTATGTATTCCAGAATGAACAAAAACAGAGACTCAAACTATCATTTTTATTAGCTCAAGGCTATGCCCACATAACTCCCCTTGATGAGCTCATGTGGGGGCTGGTTGTGGGATGAGCTAGGCCCTTTAGTATTTTATGAGATTCCCAACCTACAGGATATATTTGCTCCTGGAGGTCCCAGGCGATAGATATTGTTGTTATATTTCTTATTGCGATTTTACCTGTCTATAGAAATGAAACATAACATGGATAGCACCATCCATACTAAGATGGAGGGGTTCTGCTGGCCTTACGGTGATGTGAGTGGATATATTATGTCCATCTCTTTGCTGCGATGCGAAAATATATCTCCCATACAGATCGGATCGATGCAAAACCCCTATATTCATCACTGACCACTGGCTCTAAAATATCTAAGAAGATGCTTTGATCAGGGGAAGCTCTATCCTTAGGATAGGTACTTCATGGCTTTGATTAAACAAATCCCAGTATTGCTGTATTTTTCTCAAAGCATTTCTCTGCTGTATTTACCTAGACACTGCAGGAGGCCCCTATTTTAATGGGGGTTGAAGTGTTGGCTCTTTTTCTCACTTCAGTAGTTACAATTAGTTTATTTTTTTCTCCAGCTATAATTAATCCCATATGTTCAATGTGAAGACCAACTTCAATAGAGGTTGAAGTGTTAGTAATTAATCACACATGTTCGATGAAAGGGTGATATGTCCTCTCTACAGAGATATCTTTAGGATTTTATTTTTCTCTATGGGGCAGGGATTCCAGCAGGTAGAAGGAAGTTCACAGGGCTTCTTTCTAGTGACCTTGGAGTACTGATACGGCTGCTGGACCAGGGTCCTGCAAATTTATTTTCTCATCTCTAGCAGCAGACCAAGAGCCATTTTTATTGTGGTCTAGTAGGCATCAGGCTAGTATACACTGACTTATTGGAGGAAAATTCACATAATGTGTACTAGAAAGTACAGTAGCCACAGGAAACAACAAATAATTCCAGCGGATTCTTCCTACTGGCAATTAAAATCCATTTTATTATTTCATCTTTAAGAAGACCTAAGAAGGTCGAAACACGTTGTCTGCACACATAAAGCAGCAGTGTGCCCTTTATTTCTGATTCCCCTGTACAGTATATAACAAGGATTTCTGCCAAATGGAATATTTTTTAAAGATGGAATTATTTGTTGTTTCCTATGGCTGTTGTTTCGTGGGTGTGCCTCTCCCATTTCAATTCCGTGCGGCTTCCTGGCAGCGAGTGGATCTCCTAAAGACAACAGACTGGGTGAGCTGGCTATAACTTTTATTGTTTGAGTAAGTACAGTTGACTTGGAAATCCAGAACTTGGTTACAACACTGTTTTCTGAATCAGAAAATTCATAAATGTCAATTCTCACAAAACTTAAGTAAGGCTGCGAGATTACTTCCCCGACTCCCAGAAGAGTTGGCAAATCTTCTGCGCATGGAACTAAGCTTCCCGGAAACTAGAGCTTTAGCACGAAACGTGGGAATTCTCTGTCATCAGATGGAGCCCTAGCATCCAAAAGCATATTCAAAAGGTGGGAAGTGGGGTGTGGAGGGGAGCGGCCTGGAAAGTGGTGCTAGGAAATAAAATTACCTCTACTCTTAAAGAGGCATTACTAAAAGCTCCCCAGTTTGAAAAAAAATATGGCTCCTGCTTTCCAAAAACAACACAGCTTGCCTACAGTTTGCTTTCGTAGGCAGCTCATGCCTACTGATTTCAATAGAGCTAGGTTGCAATAATTGGCAGGCGGGGCGCCACTTCTAGTAGAAAATAGCCATGTTTTACTTATACTGGATAGGCTGATTATTACATGCGAATGTGAGGTGATCAACTCTAGGTCTTGGCTCCATCTTTGGATTTTGACTCCCATGTTGATCATTGCAAAGGGCGACATTTGGCCTCCTTTGCCACTTTTGGCCTTTGAAGGCAGTTTTCAATCTAGTGGGGTACAATGAGTCTTTGTAGTTCTAACCTTACAAATGTAGGTCTACACCTGCTAGAAAAACAGATTTTCCATTTCTTGTAAGTATTCTAATACAAAATGAAGATAGCTCCTCGGCTCTAATACAGTATCTGTGAATGAGTGAATAAGTAAGATGATAAAGAGATTGTTGACCGCACAGTTTGTGAAGTAGGAGCATTTGGATTATAGCCTGAGGCCCTATGTAGAAAATGTTCCCAGCCTGCTCCCACGGTGTCTCACTGGTACAATTATAACAAAGAAATATCTAAGCTCCGCAAACTTTTTGCATATTCTAATAAAGAGCTGAACGTTTTGTTCCACTTCAATAACTTTGAGCATGAGGCCATATAATATCACTTGGCCCAGGATAAATATAAAATTGTGGGGTGATATTGTGTAAAAAAATAATAAGACTACCAAGGTCATGTGGCAACGATTATGACACTTGCATAGACTACAGCTCCAGCTGTGTCCTATGCATTAGTGACAATGGCTGATGAGTAATATATAGGCACAAGATCATGGGGAGCCTTGAGAAATCAGGCCCATACCAACTTGAGTGCATCTTTTACGATAACGGGTGGAAAGAATCTTTGGAGGAATTCCTTCTTTACATTATGTCGTATTGGGTACTGTTACAGATCTCAACTTTCAGCAGAATCAATCAAACATCGAGGGACAATTAATTCTTTTGCTTGAGTTTGCAACAACCATTATTTATATCATCACAACATGGAGGATTACAGAAAGACATCTGACACATACTAATTAAAGAGGTCAAACAATGCAGTATTATCAAACTTTAATAAATGACAAACTGTAATACCACTTGCTCAACAAAGTTCCCTACAGTACAAGCCTGCAGCTGTTGGATATTCCCAAACAGGGACCCCATGTTCAGTGCCTCTTTTTGTGACTGAAGTGCTGATAAGTTTCAGCCATCTGTGCTCCGGCAGATGTGAACTGTTAACAAAGTACATGGTTGGTCATTTGTTCGAATAATAATATTTCGCCGGTAGTGGTTTTTTGTGGGGAAAATGTGTAGATGGTCGCACCTTTTTCAGGTGGTCGAGGCTTTAGAAGGATTGTGATCAACTGATCGCTAGGTTGGCTCAATTTCAAAATTGGGGCAACCAAACGTACTTGAGACAAACCCTTTAATTGTATTCCTCTAATCTAGTCCCCAAGTGCCATACATCCAGCATGGGACATTATGAGGTGACATTTCACAGAATTCAATAGCTTGGACAACTTTGTATTAGGAATGGCTTTTCACGTCCCCTCCTGACAGGTTGTATATACACGTCCATAGTTTACACCTCTGTCTATTAACATCATTTCTCAAGCCTGTAGTTGATATAATGTATATACTTTGTGTAACCTGCAGCTATTTCTGTCCCATGCGATCATGAGAGATACTGTGCTTTCTTTCCACGTCAATTCCGGATTTTGGGAAACTTTTAGGTGTTTGGGCTAATAATAGTTGAGCGTTGGAATGTCTCCTTCCCATAAGCGGGGGTGTTTTAGAAGAAATAATTGCAATTTCCAATAGATCTGTGTATATAGTAGGTCACCATGGCCAGTTTATAGCGAATGTCACCATGTGGAAGTGATCATGACATGCACTGATGTTTGTGTGTCTTTCCAGAAACCATGAATGGCATGTCTCATTGACGCAACGATGTCTTGTAGCTTCAGGCTGTGCTTTGTTTCCTCATTCTGGATGTTGTGTAGAATAATTTATCCTAATTTTTCAAAGGTTCCAAGATTACTAAAGAGATTACTACAATTACACCAGACTTAATTTTATAAATTAAAAACATAGTGTACTTCTAAAACAAATTAAATCTCTAAAGCGGGTGCAGAGAAGAGCAACCAAGCTTACTAAGGGAATGGGTGGACTGCAATACCAAGACAGGTTATTAAACTTGTGGTTAAGAAAACGAAGGCTCAGGCTAGTTTCACACTTGCTTTTTTTTGCAGCGCGTTTTTCCCGCAAAAAAACGCATTGAAAAAACGCATACAAAAGCATACAACTGCTGCGTTTTTTTCAAGCATTTTTATGAGCATGCATGAAAAAAAGCAGTGTTTTTATGCGTTTGTATGCGTTTTTAGTGCGTTTTTACCACGTTTGCGTTTTTTTCCAACATTAGGTGGCCCCTCACACTAACCCAAACCATGACTTTACTAACCCTAACCCTGACCCTAACCCTAACCCTGACCCTGACCCTAACCCTAACCCTAACCCTGACCCTAACCCTTAACCAAATCATACTTAACCCTAACCCAAACCCTAAACCCTAACTAACCCTAACCCTAACCCTAACCCTGACCCTAACCCTAACCCTAACCCTGACCCTAACCCTAACCCTAACCCTAACCCTGACCCTAACCCTAACCCTAACCCTGACCCTAACCCTTAACAAAACCATACTTAACCCTAACCCTAACCCTAACCCTAACCCTGACCCTAACCCTTAACCAAACCATACTTAACCCTAATCCTGACCCTAACCCTGACCCTAACACTTAACAAAACCATACTTAACCCTAACCCTGACCCTAACCCTAACCCTAACCCTAACCCTGACCCTAACCCTAACCCTGACCCTTAACCAAACCATACTTAACCCTAATCCTGACCCTAACCCTGACCCTAACCCTTAACAAAACCATACTGTCACGTCGCAGCCAGACTCAGGGCCTGCTGTTCCGGCGTCGGCCACTAGGAGGCGCCGGACTGTCACGTCGCCGTCGGACTCAGGGCCTGCTGTTCCGGCGTCGGCCACTAGGAGGCGCCGGACGTCTCTGCCAGACTCAGGGCCTGCAGTTCCGGTCTCGGCCACTCGGGGGCGCCGGACCGTCACGTCGCCGTCGGACTCAGGGCCTGCTGTTCCGGCGTCGGCCACTAGGAGGCACCGGACGTCACTGCCAGACTCAGGGCCTGCAGTTCCGGTCTCGGCCACTCGGGGGCGCCGGACCGTCACATCGCCGTCGGACTCGGGGACGGCTATTCCTGCCTCAGCCACTGGGAGGCGCCGTGGTTTGCTCCAGGGTGAGGGTGGTGGCAGAGAGGGGTCTCCTGCACAGGCATCTGGTGGGCGCAGGCTCCGCCCCTCTGTCAGTCATGTAGGGCTTACTGCATGTCCATCTGGCCTGGTCCGGGGGCGGTCCTGGTTACATCATCGGGCCAGGAACCTGTGAGGGAGGACCTGATCCCTCAAATACCTGGGGACTGGTTTTGCAAGCCGCCGGATATATTCTTGGTTCCCCTGTGTGTTACTGTGTGAATTGCTATAGTGTATACTCTGACCTCAGCCTGGATTCTTGACCATTCTATTGCCTGCCGTTTTTGTACCTCCGCCTCTCTTCCGACTTTTTGATGCTGACCTTTGCTTGGATTCCTGACTCTCCTTCTGCCTGCTGATTCTGTACCTCGCTGCCCTCCTGGTTTTACTGACCCTGGCCTGGACTTTTGACTCTCCTTCTGTCTGCTGATTTTGTGCCTCTGCGGCGCCCTGGTCTCAGACTCCTGCATCCTGACCTTGATTACGGGTTTTAGTTTTGACCCCTTGGTGGCCGTCCTGCTCTGGTCCACTGCTAATCTAGACAGCTACCTCCTGGGCCTTGCTACAATTCCAGATCCCTGTATAGGGGTTAAGGGTCTCGGGGTTACTCGGGGTGCTGTCCCCACTGCAGCCCAGATTCGCAGACGGCCGTCACACATACTTAACCCTAACCCTGACCCTAACCCTAACCCTGACCCTAACCCTTAACCAAACCATACTTAACCCTAATCCTGACCCTAACCCTGACCCTAACCCTTAACCAAACCATACTTAACCCTAACCCTAACCCTGACCCTGACCCTAACCCTAACCCTAAACCCCCTTAACTAACCCTAACTCTAACCCAAACCCCTAAATTCCATGGTTAAAAAAAAAAACGCATATGCAAAAAAACGCATACATGAGCATGCCAGTGCGCACATATGCGCATCCATAGGCTATAATGGCCATTTTTAGCGCAAAACGTGCGCATATGTGCGCATGCGCTTTTTTGCAGGGCCAAAAAATGCAACATGCTGCGTCTGGAAAATACAAACGCACACCCCAAAAAAACGCAGCGCATGAAAATCGCATACATGCGCTTACAAGCGCGCAGGTATGCGCACCCATGTTAAATATAGGGGAAAAAACGCATGCGCACATATGCATTTTTTTCCAGCGCTAAAAAACGCAAATGTGAAACCAGCCTCAGGGGCGATCTTATTAAATGTGCAAATATATGAGAGGACATTACAGAGGTCTTTATAATGATCTTTTTACGCCTAGGCCAGAGATGGGGACAAGGGGGCACCCTCTACGTCTAGTGGAAGGAAGGTTTCATCATAAGCACAGACGCAGTGAAACTTTAACGCTTCCACATAGTGTTGTAATGGTGGATTCACTACTAAAATTCAAAGAGGGCTTGGATGCCTTTCTCGAAAGACATAATATTACAGGTTATGGGCACTAGATTCTGTAATGGGGCGTTAATCCAGGGAGCTAGTCTCATTGCCATATGTGGAGAAAGGAAGGACTTTTTCCCCTAATATGAGGCCATTAGCATCTGCTCCATGGGGTTTTTGCCTTTCCTTTGGATCAACATGTTAGGTTATAGGTTGAATTTGTTGGACTTAAGTCTACATTCAACCTTAAAAAGGATGCAACTTTGAAATATCCACAAAATCTAGAAAGTATTGGGTGGGGCAGCTTTTCCAAGTCATCAAGGAAATAATTCTGATGGTCTGGTACAGGCCTAAGTCCCATTTCATATCCCTACGCGGGTTACATGACTGCTCCTCATCCCAAAATCTATCTCTCCACAGTAAGCGACCGATCAGCAGCCATCACACGACCACAAAAAGCTCTTCTTATTCCAATGGTAATGTACACCGATCAATTTGTCTAGAAGAATGGAAGATTGTGTATGTTGTATTTATCAATCGCACTGATTACTGAGGTCTGCAAGAGTAAAATTGTTTGAAAAGTAAGACGTGATTTTTATATACTTTGAACCCTGAACAAAGTAAAAATATTGAAAAAATTCCATCACATCCAATTTTTTTCACACACTGACTCCATAGGCTTTTTCTTGCACCATACTTTGACCCCTTTGCATGACCTTCGGTGGATGATTTTGGTGTCATTAGATTGGTTAGAAATTAATGGGCGCTGTGGACGAAGAAGATTTTCTTAACAGAGGTTCCAAAGAGTGTGGTGGTGTCCATAGCATCTAATCATAGCAAATCTTTCATTTTACCTGTGCAGTATTAGAAATGAAGGCCGCTCTGTAATTGGTTGTTATGGGCAGTAAAGACAGATTTTTTCTTAGTCACAGTTCATAACAGCGTGGTGGTGTCCATAGTAACCAGTCAGAACACAGCTTTCATTTTACCTCAGTAGTATTAGAACTGAAAGCTGCACTGTGATTGGTTGCTAAGGGGAGCAAAGGCAGATTTTCTTTTAGATGGAGTTCAAAAGAGTGTGGTGGTGCGCTTACCAAGATTTCTTTCAGTATTTAGTGGTTGTGGTGGATTAAGCATTAACAATCTGATCAAAAAGGCTAAAAGTTGCTTCTGAAGAGGGGTGGCTGGGATGAAAAAGATGTTGTCTCAACAAAGGGGACATTGTGTGACGTTTTATATATGTTATGAGTGTGATAAAAGTAGTGTTATATTTTATCCCTATGGCCAGTGTTGTGTGTTTGGTTCTCCTACAGGCTAAGCCTTAGGCTGTCCTTGGGAATATGGGAGGTCTGTCCACAAGGGGAACCATACAGTAGATAGGGATACAGTTTGCCCTAAACTAGGGATTGGATGGTTGCTAGAGTTGGAATTAGCCCCCAGTATGGGAGGGGTTAAACCAGGTTTCATAGAAAAATGTTTTCCAGATTACAATCAGTCAGACATAGTCTAGTCAAAGTCCAGGACTCATTCAAGTACAAGTTCTGTGTGGAATGGAGAGCAAGGCTAAACAAAGAAGAGTTAGCAGGTTCTAGTGCAGCCAAGCCGCAGCAGAAAAGAACGGGTCCGGTCAGTATAAGTTTCTCGGAATAATGAGGCCACAGCTTTGGTCACGTCTGGATGTCATAACAGTCTTGGACCTAAGGTCTGGAAGAGGTACAGAGAGTCATTCCTCTGTCTCCCTGATGAGGAAGATGTCAGCTGGGTAGCAGAATGAGGTGAAGATGGTGGATCTTAGGACAGTATGGGGACAAGGACTGATGGGACACAAAAGCAAGGGCACATCATTAAAAAGAGAAACTTTGTCTTAATCTGTATGCTACAGCCATGTGTAAAGGAATTGCACAGTAAAGTCAAACCTCTTCACCCAGACCCAAGGTCTTCTGTCTTGTTTGCAGCCGTAACCGGTCCCATGGACAGGGAAGGTAATGACGGCTTCCGACGTAAGAGTGAGTGAAGAGCGTACTCCACCACACCACACACTCCATCCAGACATCTGTTTAGGCCGGAGTCACACTGTGGGAGAGAGGGTCCCCGCCGAGTGTCCAGGTCGGAACCAAGGGGACCATCACCTAGGTTCCGGGGAAAACAATTGCCGGGGGATAGCGTTCAGGGACGGACTGGTAAGACTGGCAGATGGGCTGGGGGAGGAGCTGGTATAAAAGGGGCAGGGAATGAGAGTCACAGTGAGTCAGCAGAACTGGACAGAAGGTGCAGGAGACCGTGGGAGCAACTGAGACCAAGAGCGACTCACCAGAGCAAGGAAGGAGGCCAGTGTCAGGAGAGACAATCCCCCTGGACATCAGTGGGACGGCGCCGAGATGACCGTCCGAGAACCGCTGCCCCACATCGACCAGCGGCTCGTGGTCACTCGCAGCCGCTGCCGCCTCGCTCCTGCCCGTGGCTGCGACCTGCCCACGTGTCCCAGCACCCACTGCTGCCTCACGTCAGCCCGCCGCCCCGCTTCTATCCGTGGCTGCGGCTAGTACAGTGCCGTCGGCGGCCACCACTGTCCCGCTCCAGTCCGTGGCAAGGGTCGGGCCATTGCTCGCCGCGGGTCCTCCGTTGCAGTCGCTGGCTGCGCAGGTGGCCTGCCAGCCGCCACCCCTCATCACCGCTGTTTGCCCCGGGGGCTGTGGCCCATCTGTCCAAGGACTCTTCCGGGGCCTGCCGTGCCCCTGCCTCACCAGAGCGTCGGAACGCTCGAAGTCTGCGACAGATCTTCAGCAGCTGGGCACAGCGGCTGCTACGCCGAAGAACCAACGTCCGGGACGCCGAGGGACGTCGAGCTGGTTAAGTGACACTATATAGTTAAGGACCCGTAGTCGGCCATACCGTGGTCCTATAGTGACCGGCTTTGCCGGACGTAGCCGTGTTCTTATATTTCCGTGTTTGCTTGTATTGAGTCCCTGCGAGGACAATTCCTGTTATCTTGTTCGGTTGCTTAGACTATCCCTGCGGATAGTTACCTATAAACCTATAAAACTTGTTACCAAAAACACAAGATCGTCTCGCGTCTCGTCAGTGCGTCCTGCGTACCTGCTAGTACTACAACACTACCATAGAATATGGGTGAGAAAACAGAATATATATGAGCAGATTAATAGATCATCATAATTTGCAATTACACCTGCTTTGGAGGTTGAAGTAGGCCCTCTCTTGGGTTCCTGTATGACTGCACAAGTTGCTCCAATGGTATATCCACCCCTGATTCTGACTCCAAAGGTGCCTCTACACATAGCGATATCGCTAAAGTGTCACCGATTTTGTGACGCAGCAGCGATATCGCTATGTGTGATACTTACCTCCGACCGGCTCCCCCGCTGTCTGTCGCTGATCGCGCGAGATTGTGCAGCTCCATTTCTCGTCGGGCGCTAACTGCTGGGCTTCCTGCTGGCGCCGACGAGCGACGTGTGGACGCGGGTGGGAGGACGTCAGGATCGCCGAGTCTGAAAGGTAAGTAACGACCGCTGCTGCCTCGCTATATCGCTGTGAGATCTGCCTATTTGGCAGCTCACTAGCGACCATTTAGTGATGCACCAGCGATCCTGACCGGGTTGTATCGTTGTCGGGATCGCTGGTGCATCGCTAAATGTAAAGGGGCCTTAAGTGTGGGGCTTCCAAGACAGTTCTATAAATGTCTGTATAAAACCAGTGCTCAAACCAAGAACTTTCAGACAGTGTAAACTCAGCCGCAGATGCGTTTACGAAAATTCCAGAAGAAATGGTCTCCAAAGTAATAGGCTCCACACTCAGCTGTTATCCTGAATTTTTGGACCATAATTTTGCCCCAATGGCACTCAGTGGAAAATTTTCTGGTACTCTGATGAGACAGACCAACCCAAAGTTTATATACTATTGACATAAAAAATTGGTATTGATCATGAATTCCAATTTCTGCTGTTGTTAGGATTCTGCTGCTGGTTGGTGTAGGCTCCTTAAGAGGACCTGTATGTCAGGTCAATGATTGCTATATCCTTCCAGAGATATGGGCCTTTTATTTAGTGCCAACATTCAAAAAAGCATTGCCCACAGAATTCTTTGGAGTGTGTCCTTAGACTGCTATGCATAATTACCCTGTAAGCCACATTCCTTTGGTAAAGACCATAAAAATTACCAGGAATTAAGAAGGTCAATATCTATGGACTTACATGGAGGATTTAAAAAAACAAAACACCAAACAAACCATATAATAAGGGGAGCAGGGGTAATAAAATAAAGTAAAATGTGCCTCTTTTCATCTTATGACAGGTCATTTTTAAGGGCCTTGATCACATTAGACTAAATTTGTTTGAGTCTGCTAATATTGGTGTGATTGGCCAAAAGTCTCAACTCCTCCTTGACTAATGGTGTCTGAGGAGATAAGGGCTGAATTTTACCACCCACCCCACTCACCCTTTTGTTATTCATAAGATAGTCTGCTATCTTTCTCGACTCCCCTAAACAACCATGTGTATGGGGGGTCAGGAGGGATGACTGACTGACAGATATTTATTGTTTATGTGAGCCTTTATTGTAGGTTCATTCATCACAACTCCATCTTTTAAAATATGTCACTGCTGATCTAGCATTCAATCTTGATGCAAATCCCAGTTTTGACAATTTATGTCTGGTGTTCCTATGTCGCCAGTGTCTACCTTTGGGCCAGGTGTGTGAGGCAGTTTTTTTTCTCCCTTACATGGAATTTCCCACTTCACTAATGAATCTGAAAGATCACCTCTACAAACAAGGAAAATCCACAAACATATCCTGTCTTTGTTGCAACATGGCTGGTACATAATCCTTAGAAGACAGACTTCAAACCTGTGATCCTTGGTTTAAAGTATGGGAAAGAGTCAGGCATCCAGACATTGCCACATATTTGTCTGTGACCCACAAAAAAGAAAAAATAATCCAACTAGAATGTAATTTGTGTGGCATTAGGAAAGACTGGGCATTTGCTTTTGCTCATTGATGTCACTTTTCTGTTTCTCCTCAGGCTACAATAGAAAGTTTATTTTTCTGTCTGATCTTTACAGTAAAGCAGGATATGAAGGCTGCGCCCAACGAATGCCAAGTATTCAGGCGATAGACAAAATGGGATCGAAACACAGAAGTTCAGTTCAAACATGGCTTCTCCTGTTCTTTATTGTTGGTGTACTAAATAAATGTAAATATCTTTACATCCAGGCACAAAACACAAATTATATGTGTTGTTCACTACTCAGACAACCCTTTCTGAATCTCTATTTTCCCTCCAGTAAAATAATAACACCCATACTCACCTCCAGTGCCAATGCTGTTCCAGCAGTGACCACACTGGCTTTCCTGGGGATCGCGTAACATTATTATGTCATGCAATCTCTGTGGCTAACAGTGCTGGCTTCACTCTTCTCCCACAGATGTAATTGACATCCGGAGAAAGTGAGAGCTGCGGCAGCACTCACTTCCACCAGATGTCTTGATTTGTCTGAAGGAGAGAAGAACAAAGCCAGCACTGATTTCTCTGCAGGAATTGCATGACACAACAATGTCATGTGAGCCCTGGGTCGACACCGCTGGAACAGCGCTAAAACCGGAGATGAGTATAGGTGTTATTATTTTACTGGGGGAAGACATCAGGATTGAAAAGACTTTGTCTGAGGAGTGGACAACCTATTTAACACCTATTAGACTGAACACTAACCAGACATTAGCTTCCCGGACTCAACAGGTGGCCTACTACCTGCCACGCCAAAAGAAACAAAAAAGACACATTATCTTAAGTCACTACCAACTGGAGACAATGAATCCTCAGGCAGAGACTCTTAGACAGACCTCTTCCAGCTCTTTAGACAGTTTTCCTCCAAATTAACTGCTTTCTAAAACCAGAAATAAATCAGCCCAACATTGGGACTGAGGACAACAGAGAAAACAAGGCCTAGAAGGGAATTACAGGCCTTGCGAGTGTAAGGGGGTGAACAGGAATAGTGTCAGACAGAAATACACTCTGGAGCTATCTGAGCCATCACCGCTGTTGCAGGGGGGTGACTTGCCTAACTTGCCTGGGCGGGAAGAGTGCAAGCACCTGACTGAAGGGGGCGTGGGGGATTTAAAAAGAGCAGAGTGCGGGAAGGGAAGAGACTTGGTGGGAAGGCGACTACAGAGCAGGACGAAGGTTGACTCCCTGTCACGGTCCTGTCAGCGCCGGCGTGCAGTCACCATTGAGCAGGGACTCACCCACACTGCAGGGGGCCCGGGGTCAGATACGTCCGGCAAACAGGACCTGGAGATGCTGAAGTTAGCAAGCAGTGAAGGACCTACGGTCATGTGACTGCAAGGGGCGGGGCTTAGCATCCTGCTGCCAGAGATCAGCAGGACACAACTACTGGAATGCTCAGGTCAGACAAACGGGGGTCATACACAGAGATAGCAGTACAGTACCAGGGATGAGAAAAAACGGATAGTCGGGGCCAGGCAGCGGACAAAGCCAAACAGACATATAAGGTACCAAGCAGAATCCAACAAGCAGTATCCAGAGAACAGCCCAGGCAAACAAGAACACAGCACAAACACACTCAGGGGTCAACACACTCTGCCAAGGGTGAAAGTAAACTGACGGGGATTGGAGCTTCCTGAGGCTATAAAAAACTTTCCCAGAACCAAGGAGAGGCCACAAGAATAAGCCCCTGGTGTGCAGGTAAGAGCCTGCACTGAGATCATAACATTTAACCCCAGAAGTGCAGGTCCACCAGCACTGGTTCCAGACATTAACCCCAAGCGTGCGGGTCCAACCCGCACTGGGATCATGACACTCCCTCTCCTCAATTACCGCCACTGACGCCAGCCCTTTTCAGACTGTTTCCCCCTCGAGTACTGTATCCAGTGCCTCCCCGCGTACGAGACCTGTAACGGGTAGTGCAGCAGACTTACTGACCTTTCCTGGACGCTGTGATTCTGAACGAGGCCTTGTCATACCTGCGGCGTGTTGCGTCATGCTTCAACAACCCACAGCAGGAACTTTATCCCAAGTTCAACGAACCCAAGTTCAACGGACCCGACTTCAACAACCACAAGACCAATGGATCGGAATACTTTGGCACGGTCAGGAGACAGTGCATCTCGTTTTTACGCCTCAGAGCCAAAGACTTTGTTCATGGACTGCAACGCTGTTGGGAACTATTCGAACTGTTCTCCAATAAGATCTTCAATAGATAAGTCCTTATCTTCACTTTTACTTTTGTTGTGTTTTATTGTATATTTCACTGTCTGTCTCAACAACTCCCTACGCGGAAGGTTTCCTTGAACTCATATTCAATAATTGTTTTAGTAAACTTTGTTAACCCATTCTCTGCCTCCTGCTGTTCACTGCATCCGACGAACCTTTACATTTTCAAGCCTGCCTATCATTCCATTAAAATCCTGGGCGAAAAACAGGAATTACCAAAGCCCTTAGCAAACTATATGTTGCTGGGGATATTCAGCTTTCATCGGATGAGATATTTAACTCCTGGTACTGTGTTCCACATGTTATCCTATATGTACTGTATGCATATAGATAGGATATGGGTAGGCACTGGTATCAAACTACCAAGACCTCTATCAATTCATCAAGTTGCCGGGGATACTAGAAAATTCCATGCCACTTTATCTCATTGGTCCTATTACAGGCTACAGCAAAACAGTTGTTCCCCTACTTTTATACTGATGACCTAGCCTCAAGATAAGTCATCAATATCAGATTGGTGAGGGCCCAACACACTCACGATCAGCTATTTTCATTGCTGTTAGAGATCGCATGTTTCAAGTGGTGGCGCTGAACAGCTCAGTGACTGCGGCGGGTACTACATATCCGCCCCTATTCAAATGAATAAGAGTCAATATTGAAAAATGTATTTCTATCCTGGCATCAACATATTCCACAAAACTTTACAAATCAGAGGGAACATGTACAGACAATATAAGACATTGCAGAGTAACACATAATACAACAAATACCAAGAGGAGTGAGGTCCTGCTCGCAAGCTTAAAATCTACGAGGTAATAGGGGGCACAAAAGGTGAAAATGTGCTTGTAATGAATGGTCCAGCCATCATTATAATCATTCAAATAATGCTACATGAACTAGTCATCAGCCAGTATCTGCATAGGTATAGATTCAAAATGCTATTGAGGTCTTGGAGGATGAGGAAACAGATTATAGGAGGGATCATATTTTAAAGAAAAGATAGTGAGGGAGAACAGGGAATAGTTAATTCCTAAGCTGATATGTGCAATTATCTGGATTGTCTTGAGACATACATTCCAGGCAACTTGAGCAGCTCAAGAGAAGTCTTGGAGACAGAAGTGGATAGACAGAGTAGAAGGAGGTAATGTAGGGTGGTGCAGAACTGTGGAGAGATTAGTGAATGGGAGAAATAAGTTTATATTCTATTTTGCAGCGGATGGGGAACCAGTGCAATTACTGGCACAGGATGGAGGCATCGGTGTAGCGGCTGGACAGAGATACTGCAATCAGGAAAGATTGGAGAAGGTAGAGTTTAATAAGAACAATTAGTAGAGAATTGCAGTAGTCCAGATGAGAATCAATCAGAGCAACAGTACGAGTTTTTGAAGAGTAAGGCTGTGTGCACACACAGCGTTTTTTTAGCGGATTTGTCAATAAATCTGCTATAAAAATGCTAAAAATAAGCTTCCCATTCATTTCTATGCATTTTGCACATATTGATGTTTTTTACCGCGAAAAAAACGCTTAGCGGTAAACGCAGCATGCTCATTAATTTCGCGGATTTTTCCGCATATCTGGCCATTTCTATGGGTCTGGAACCGCGCAAAAAAAACGCATAAAAAACCGCGTGGTTTCTGGGAAGGGAGTCTGGTTTTTAAGCAGAAATTTTCTGCTACGTGTGCACATAGCCTTAAGGCTATGTTCACAAGTGGCGTTTTTTTCACGGCAGTTTTAACCGCGCGATTTTGCTGCGAAAACATGAAAAATAAGCATCACATGCATTCCTATGGGATTCCGCAATGCTGTGCTAATGCTGCGGTTTTTACCGCGGCGGAATCGCTTTGCGGTAAAAAACGCAGCATGCTCATTAATTTAGCGGAATCGCGGCGATCCCGCACCTATAGGAATGCATTGTTCTGCTTACTTTCCGCATGTGGCTGTGCACACCATGCAAAAAGTAAGCAGAACATTTGCGGATGGTACCCACGGTCCGGAGGAGAGGAGACTGTCCTCCGGGCTTTGGGTACCATATCTGTTATGAATGGGTCACCAAGGAGAAAAAAACAAAACAAGCTAAGTCACAGAAAACCAGAGAGGCTGGTAACTATGCAGATTGCAGATCCCTGATCCTAACCACACAACTAGCAGCAGCCGTGGAGTGTACCTACGATGGTCCTAGACGCTTCGTCACAGCCGGAGGACTAAATAAGCCTGAAGCAAGAAAAGGGGAAAACTAACTGCCCCAGAGCAGACCCCAAATGAAAGACAGCCCCCACATATGTATTGACGGTGAAACAAGATGAAAGCACAAACACAGGCAGGAAAATAGGCTGAGCAAACGATGGGGCCCAAACTAGCTAGAAAGGATAGGAAAGGAAAGACACTATCTGCAATCTGCAAAAAACCCTACAAAAATAAAGTCCAACACTTCTGATAGCAAAATTAACCCTGAAGTCACTAGACTTCTCCCACTATATCAGCACTCTGAAATATTCTGAGACAGAGCAAAAAGAGGCCAATCTAATAAGGGACAAAAAGCAAATTGGCAAATACAGATAAATAAGAGTGGAAATTTAGCGCAGCCCCAGCCAGGGCTGGCTGACCAGACAAAAAAATGAATAGACCAACAAAATCAAGTGTGAACATTAGCAGAAAAACTTAGCTTTAGATGACTGGAACAGAGCTGAAAACCAAGACCTGACAAGCCAGAAGGAGTCACCAGCACCAGAATAGGGCGTCGGCTGTCTTAAATCCAGTCTGAGATTCCTGAGGTCCAATCGTCATCCTCATTATCAGGTGGCAGATCTCTACTGATTAAATCAGCCTCACTACCTCCTGTTACCACCAGAGGGAGCCTGGAAGGAGAACTCACAACTGGTGGACCAGAAAATGAACTCACAACATATATCCCTGTGAAAAATAGAATTTAAAATAAAAAATATTGTTATTCTCACCTTCCGATGTCCCGTGCAGCCTTCCCGCCTCTCTCCACGCTCCCGGTCCCAGTAATCCTTTGCTAGCGATAACGTCCGTTCTCGCGGGATCGCGAAGTCTCGCTGTCATTCGTGCGACGTCATCGCGAATGACCGCGAGACGTCGCGATCCCGCGAGAACGGACGTCATCGCTGTAATTCTCGCAAAGAATTACTGGGACCGAGAGCGTGGAGAGAGGCGGGAAGGCTGCGCGGGACGCCGGAATGTAAGAATAACAATATATATATTTTTTTTAAATTATTTTTTACATGCTATCTTTTACTATTGATGCCTCATAGGCAGCCTCAATAGTAAAAAGTTGGTCACACTCGTCAAACACTATGTTTGACGTATGTGACCAACCTGTCAATCAGTTCTCTAAGTGATGCTACAGATCGCTTGGAAAAAGATTCAGCAAGCTAATAACGCTTGCAAAATGCTAGTTTTTCCGTGGGAAAATTGTGGGAATTTAAAATGCGATTTTCCCACGGAATGGAATTCGGAATTCTCGCGGTAATTTCCGCGAGAGTTCCGCTCCTTTTGAACGTAGCCTAAAGGTAAGAAAAGGTCAAATTCTTGAGATGTTTTAAGGTGCAGGTGACATGAACAAGTGAGTGATTGGATATAGGAAGCGAAGGAAATATCTGATTCAAATATAACCCAAAGACAGCGAGCATGCTGCTTGAAGTTACCGTAGTACCACAAACAAATTACAATATCGGATTAGGTAGGCTAGTAGAAGGAGGAAACACAAGAAGCTCAGTTTTGGAAATATTCAGTTTTAGGCCACGTTCACACGTTCAGTATTTGGTCAGTATTTTACATCAGTATTTGTAAGCTAAAACCAGGAGTGGAACAATCAGAGGAAAAGTATAATAGAAACCTGTCACCACTTCTGTATTTATCACCCACTCCTGAACGCCCTCCCCTTAGTGAATACAAGGGGGGTCGCATGATAACGCGGCCCCCATAACTATTAATTTGATGGTGTTCAGTTGGTTTGTTAAGCTCTGGTTTACAAAGAGTTAATGTTTCCGTAAGCTGTGATATTTCATGAGCAGGTTCCCTGTTGTCAGGCAGATTTGGCTTCCCGCTCTTTTTTTTAACCTGTTTTGATTGGCTGACAGAGTATGAGCAGGAAGAACTTGTTATATAATCAGCTGTGTGAGACAGTTACCTCAGTTTACCTCAAGAAGATTTCAAGATCCCTCCCTCCCGCCCTGTTAAAAGTATTTCACTGTATTGTCGTGTCGTTTATTTGTGAGAACATCTCCCTGTTTTAGGGAGGATTGGGTCATGAGAGTAATAATTTTATTCAGTGATGGAGATATTTAATGGTTTTGATGAAATAAAATTGGCTGTTGAGTAACTCAAAATAAACGCCACGGCCATTTTATGCCAAACTTAGAACTCGGTGTCCTGTGTCCTTTTTTCTTATGTATGAGAGTGGGGCCTGTGTTATCATGATTTTGGCTTACAAATACTGAGGTAAAATACTGACCAAATACTGAACCTGTGAACATGGCCTTAGATACAGGGAGGACATAATGTTAGAGACAGCGGTATATAGTAGTAATGCGGAGGTGATGTCAGGAGAAGATTTGTATACTTGGATGTCATCAGCATAGAGATGGTACTGAAAACTAAATCTGCTGATGGTTTGTCCGGTATTGGAAGTATAGAGAGAATACCTGCTGGCGTGCTATTCCTTTCATTCCCACCAGTTATATTACGGGATCAGGTGCTCCAGATAACAGGCAGGTTGGAAATGTGTCTTCCAGCTAATACTATGTTATTATGTCTAGGAAACTGTTTATAAGCACGGCACGTAATAGAAATGATGTTCTTCACTGAAACATAGCTGGCAGTTCCTGTGATTGCCAGGGCTGCTCAAAACAATTCTGTTGTGTTAGATGTACCCACGCCAAGTCTATCGTCACCATCGTCTGATTGTTATTTCCCTACAAGTCAACACAAGATAGAAGAGATCCTGGAATAGTCAGAATAGGACACAAACTACGTGACAGAGACAGATACAAAGTCCCCGATGGGGGTACTGATTCTAAGAAATCTAGGGCAGTGAATGGAGAGTGACACTGGGACGTGGAAGCCATTATTTTATTGTGGAGACTGAGCTACGTGCTTTATGGGGTCCCTCATGCGGGGAAATTCTGTTTATCGTAAAATGCAATCAATCACACACATTTTTATATTCTCTGGTGTGTATTACATAATGTGATCAAAAGAGAAAATATAAAGTAGCAGAAGGCAACGTCTAGAATGCGGAGAGAAAATTACGGTACTTTTTTTCCATTTTCCATGAAACTATTTGTATTAATAAATAATACCCTAAAATCTAGCAGTTTGAACTCTGGCTTCTAAGACTAATATTAGGCTGATACTTCCTGTTCTGAAGAGATAATTTTTCAGTGATTATTTATTATGCTCCTTTATAGTTATCTAATTTATCTCTTTTTTTTATCATAGGCAACATTACAATGAAGCGTATAGCCTAGGTAGATATCACAGGCAGAGACAAGCAGATAGCTTTGAGTGTCCCAGGTCCGTGGTCAGTAATCTCTGGTTGTGAACAGGCGCTAAAAAAGGGTATTTTTAGAAATGTTTAGTAGGTTAGAGTACGGCCCTGTCAAAATAGTCTACCTTGTGGTGGCAGGATTAAATATTTTTTTAGCCAAAATAAAAGCTGATGGTTATGTATGTGACATGGTGTTCGGTGGGAACTGTTGATGTGTAATTGGTGGGGATGTGGTGCAGAAGTGGGTGGTGGGACTGTGGAAGGTTCGAGGGGCGGAGGCGGAGCTGGAGTAGAGCCTGTGCCGAGTCTCAAAGGGGCCAAAAAATTTGCCAGTATGGGGCCTTGAAATTCCTGGTGGCAGCCGTGATCCTATGTAATACAGCCTGTCTACCTGCCTCCTGATGGTGATAAGTTTCTCCCTGTCAGTTTTATGCCAGTGTGAAGATTCATCTTCTAAATATAATTGAGATTCTCCACACATAATGCATAGTTATATAAAGTCTATGTGAGTCAAGAGAGAGTTTTAAAACTATTCAGCTAAACAACATTGAGGCACACCTACTGGGAACAAACAGAGGAATAAGAGGGGAGGAGAAAAGATGCCTCTGAGAGCTGGCAGATGGGTTTGAAAGGTGACAATATCATCCTGTAGTTCACAGCAAGTCATAGACTGACTTCCTCTCTACACAGGAGAGCATGTACTGGACTCACATGAAATTGCTGTAATAATAGAAGGTTTAATATGTATGGAAGCAACTGAGCTACGAGGAAACAAGTTACACTACTAGAATATTACTTGTGAGGTAATATTTTATATATGTAAAAACAGGAGTGATACTTTATGATAATTTGATATGTTTTTCCTGCAAAACTAAAGAACACATTTGATTATGAGATATGACATTTCAATGATTGTTTCCATAAACTTTGAAGCAAACTCCATCTCTTTCGACCTTTATTCTTCATGACCATGGACTGGGCTGATTACAACTTTTAATATACTTTTACAGAAATTATTCAGCCACCCTCATCTTTGTTAGCCCACATTATATTAGCCTTAAAGAAGTTGTCCACTACTTAGACAACCTCTTCTCATATCCCTTGCTTGGCCCCCATAAAATAATAAAGCCTATACTGACCTCCCATGCTGGTGACGTTCTTGCGGTGTCGGTACTCGTGGTCCGAGGGCTCCCATGCTGTTGTTGTGACATGTGGTGCCAGCATCACTGTCCTTGCCTCCTTTAGAATTGAGCAGGAAGACGAAGCTACAGCGCGAACTTCCTCTTCATGTTCAATTTGTCTGAAGGCGGATATAATGATGCCAGCTCTGATTGGGCACCGGCGTCACGTGCCACAACAACCGCGTGAGAGCCCCAGGACCAAGTGCTGACACCGCAGGAATGTCGCTGGCACGGGAGGCGGGTATAAGCCTTATTATTTTATGGGGGCCAAACATTTTGACCTAGAAAGGGTTGCCCTAGTAGTGGACAACCCATTTAAAGGGAATCTATCACCACATTTGATCTATCTAATCTATTAATATAGGCGCACAGGTTTTAGAATGCTGAAAAGAGTGATACCTGTATGCCTCATATCAGATGCCTTGTTGTGGATAAATCATCCTTTATCACTTTATATATATGACCTCTTCAAGGCAATGGGGAGGATGTTGCCTGGAAGATAACTCCTCCTCCAGAGCTTATTTGGAACTTAAAACAGTTTGAATTATCTGATGATAAAGAGAAATTTCACCTTTCAGCATAACGAGCCAAAGCATACCTCCAAATCAACAAAAGAATGGGGGTTTTTTTGCAGAAAAAGATCAAGGTTTTGTTATGGCCCAGGAAAAGCCCAGACCTGAATCCAATTAAAATTCTGTAGGTCGACCTGAAGAGGGCAGTGTACACAGGAAATATCCTCGCAATTTGACAGATTTGGAGCGCTATTGAGAGGATCATTGGGCAAAGATTGCCAATTCTACATGTGCCAAGCTGATTGACTCTTACAAAAAAAGACTGAATACTGTCATAAATTGAAAGGAAACTTCAACAAAGTATTAGTTTAAGAGTGTAGATATTTATGCAACCACATTATTTCAGTTCTTTATTTTTCTTTTTCCACCCGAAAAATTTCAGTCTATTTTTAAATTGATTGTACAGATTATAGGTGACATTAAAGATGGAAAAAGTTCTGAAATGATTCTTCTTGGTATGATTTTTTCTACATGAAAATAACCTGGCATTTTAACAGGCATGTGTAGGCTTTACATATCCACTGTTATGATAAAGACCTGATTTATTGGTTTTTTTTAGAATAAAACAATTTAAAGTTTCAAGAAGCTTTTGCAAATTTTTATCATTTATGCCAGTCCTGGCCGGCTTTGCCAAAATGGGTTGAGTACAGGCAGAATGCGGTGTAGCTAAGTCCGCCACTACAATTCATCCAAATTTACACCATGTTATTAGCATAGATTTCATCAGAAATGTACTCCAACAAGTGACTGGAGCAACATTTCTACTGGACGCACAAGCCACTTGTATGTATACCAGATACAGAAAACGGCTGGTTTATCATGACTGGCGAGTAGTGAATTAACCCTTCTGCGACCACCGATACACATTAAACCGGCGACCGCCAAGGGTGCTTATTCCCTGTAGCGCCATCCAGAATCGGAAAATCTCCGGGGTCTCGGCATATCCTGTCGGGTTCTGTAATGATTTTACAGAAGCTGACAATTGAATTATAGGCTATTCTGCTATCTACCTCTGTATGAAATATAAATAAATATATATATATGTGTGTGTGTGTGTGTGTGTGTGTCTCACTGACATATATATATATATATATACAGTACAGACCAAAAGTTTGGACACACCTTCTCGTTCTAAGAGTTTTCTTTATTTTCATGACTATGAAAATTGTAGATTCACTCTGAAGGCATCAAAACTATGAATTAACACATATTGAATTATATAATTAAGGAAAAAGTGTGAAACAACTGAAAATATGTCTTATATTCTAGGTTCTTCAAAGTAGCCACCTTTTGCTTTGATTACTGCTTTGCACACTCTTGACATTCTCTTGATGAGCTTCAAGAGGTAGTCACCGGAAATGGTCTTCCAACAGTCTTGAAGGAGTTCCCAGAGATGCTTAGCACTTGTTGGCCCTTTTGCCTTCACTCTGCGGTCCAGCTCACCCCAAACCATCTCGATTGGGTTCAGGCCTGGTGACTGTGGAGGCCAGATCATCTGGTGTAGCACCCCATCACTCTCCTTATTGGTCAAATAGCCCTTACACAGCCTGGAGGTGTGTTTAGGGTCATTGTCCTGTTGAAAAAATAAATGATGGTCCAACTAAACGCAAACCTGATGGAATAGCATGCCGCTGCAAGATGCTGTGGTAGCCATGCTGGTTCAGTATGCCTTTAATTTTGAATAAATCCCCAACAGTGTCACCAGCAAACCACCCCCACACCATCACACCTCCTCCTCCATGCTTCACGGTGGGAACCAGGCATGTAGAGTCCATCTGTTCACCTTTTCTGCGTCGCACAAAGACACGGTGGTTGGAACCAAAGATCTCAAATTTAGACCCATCAGACCAAAGCACAGATTTCCACTGGTCTAATGTCCATTCCTTGTGTTCTTTAGCCCAAACAAGTCTCTTCGGCTTGTTGCCTGTCCTTAGCAGTGGCCTGCTGCACAAAGTCTCCTCTTAAGAGTTGTTGTAGAGATGTGTCTGCTGCTAGAACTCTGTGTGGCATTGACCTGGACTCTATTCTGAGCTGCTATTAACCTGCGATTTCTGAGGCTGGTGACTCGGATGAACTTCTCCTCCGCAGCTGTCAGTATCTAGTCCTGGAATCTGTTTCTCTTGCCCTTAGTCAACATGGATCTTGATGTTTTCACGTCGGCCATCTTGCTTCCTGCCAAAGCTGTATATAAAGCCAGCACCTGCTCTGATTCATTGCTTGTGTATTATGTATTGGACTTTGTGCCTCTGCAGTCCCAAGCCTGGACTTACTCTCCCTGTTGGTCCTCTCTTAACGGCGGAGTCCTCTGCCAACCTGCACATCTGGATCCCTGCCTGCTGACCGAGTGATTGCTGAACACTTGACTTCAGGAACCTCTGCCTGACTACACCTGCGGTGAAGTAAGAACTCCAGCCAGCTAGTGTGTTCCTCCGCCCTGTAAGAGTCTGTGTCTTGTGCCCGCATTGCTCAGTGACTTTGCATGCTGTGTCGCAGAGTATCAGCTCTGCTATTACCGTTTAACATATTGACTGAACATTTATCTGGACATGAAAATAAAGAAAACTATTTGAATGAGAAGGTGTGTCCAAACTGTACTGTGTGTGTATATATATATATATATATATATATATATATCTATCTAATATATAAAGCTCAAAGTGTGTATGTATGTGTGTGTGTGTGTGTGTGTGTGTGTGTATGTCCGGGATAGGCATCCGCACCGTCGCAGCTACAGCCACAAAATTTGGCACAGTCACACGTCTGGACCCCGAGAGCGTCCTAAGCTATGTTGTGAGGCGAAATTTTAACCCCGCGCGTTCCAATTCACCAAACAATTTTGCCCCTATCTACATACTGGGGGGAAAAGTGTGTGCGTGTCAAGCCCCGCCCCTCATTATGATGTCACAATGCCCCTATTTGCATACTGGGGAAGCAGTGTGTGCGTATCAAGCCCCACCCCTCATTATGATGTCACAATGGTTGCCATGGCGACGCTGATGTCATCATAGGTTGCAAGACCTGCCGCCGCTCATTATGATATCATAATGGTTGACTATGGGATTGAGGATGTGTGATGGCTATATGGGCACTGGACTATGGGATGGAGGATATGTATGACGGGTATATGGGCACGGGACTATGGGATGGAGGATATGTATGACGGGTATATGGGCACGGGACTATGGGATGGAGGATATGTATGACGGGTATATGGGCACGGGACTATGGGATGGCGGCTATGTATGATGGGTATATGGGCACGGGACTATGGGATGGAGGATATGTATGATGGGTATATAGGCATGGGACTATGAGATGAAGGATGTTTGATGGGTATATAGGCACTCGACTATGGGATGGCGAATATGTATGATGGGTATATGGGCATGGGACTATAGGATGGAGGATATGTATATGGGCATGGGACTATGGGATGGAGGATGTGTGATGGGTATATGGGCACTCAACTATGGGATGGAGGATATGTATGATGGGTATGTGGGCACGGGCCTATGGGATCGTGGATATGTATGATGGGTATATGGGCACGGGACTATGGGATGGAGGATAATTATAATTTGCTATAACTAACCACAGTTAGTTACTATGCCCGGGCAGCGCCGGGCTCTTCAGCTAGTATATATACAGTATATAGAGAGAGAGAAAGAGACTGTATATATGTTTTCACGAATATTTGAGGCCATGGATCCATTATATGTCCATTTTGCAAGCCGCCGAGAAAATCTCGCCGTACGGATGTCATACGGATGTCACATGGATGCTTAGATGTGAAAAAATCGCATCCTCGCATTGCACACGGATGACATACGGATCACTGTTCAGGGAACATTTGTGTGTGTCTCGACCGTAAAAACGGACCGCATTTTTATACGTTGTGTGTGACTCCAGCCTAATAGTGTGTGTGAGTGTGGGACCAATACAAATTCAAAGAAGCTTTATTGGCAGGACTAAATACACATTAGTGTATACTCTCAGATACTAAAGACTTCCAGCAGTAGCTTTTTTCCACTGAGATCTTAAGGTCAGCTTAGCACTAGACAGTTTGAGTGAAAATACTGTAAGGTGTTTGGGTGCATGAGGGTGCAACTCTGTGTCAGTGACCAAAGATTGCAAGGATGGCCAGTGCCACAAGGGGCAAAGCCAGGGAGATGGCCAATGCTACGGATGGTGTAGAGGAGTTGGAAGACGATGTTGCTTAAGTGGAGGGAGAGTCCAGCCCAGGCTCCCCAAGGAGCCAGTCACCGAATGTCAGTCCAGCCAGGCAGGCTCAGATATCCTACTGCAAGCTGCCATAGCCAGACTCAAGACAGGGAGACAAGGCCTCCTAAGAGACCCTCTTGGCAGCAGCTGAACGTCATGAGGTAGCCACAGACGAACGCTTTTACTAGGAACATATGCAAGGAGCTTGGGGAATAAACTGGCCTCCGTGCACCCCTTACACAGGGACAGGATGACTGGTTGCCATTGAAGGAAACATGAATGCGGCCAAGTACAGAGATATCCTGGATGAAATTATTTTCTAGCGTGCTCTAGACCTCAGACTTGGCCGAAGGTTCACCTTCCAACAAGACAATGACCCTAAGCACACAGCTAAAATAACAAAGGAGTGGCTTCAGAACAACTCTGAGACCATTCTTGACTGGCCCAGCCAGAGCCCTGACCTAAACCCAATTGATCATCTCTGGAGAGACCTGAAAATGGCTGTCCACCAACGTTCACCATCCAACCTGATGGACCTGTAGAGGAGGAAGAATGGCAGAGGATTCCCAAATCCAGGTGTGAAAAACTTGTTACATCATTCCCATGAGAACTCATGGCTGTACTAGCTCAAAAGGGTGCTTCTACCCAATACTGAGCAAAGGGTCTGAATACTTGTGACCATGTGATATTTCAGTTTTTCTTTTTTAATAAGTTTGCAAAAATGTCTACATTTCTGTTTTTTCAGTCAAGATGGGGTGCAAAGTGTACATTAATGAGAAAAAATGAACTTTTTTGAATTTACCAAATGGCTGCAATGAAACAAAGAGTGAAAAATTTAAAGGGGTCTGAATACTTTCCATACCCACTGTAAGTGTTAATTAATTTAACGGGGCAAACTGGGCCATCAGACAGATGCAATTGCAGCCAAGTACCCTTGCCCATTAGGTCCGCTTTTGATTTGCGTATATGGAGACGCATCGCATTATTTGCCATAACCATAACTTCATATAATAAACCACCACCCATGCTATTCTTTGAACGTGGAAAGAGTTCACTATTCCATAGAGCTCTAAAAAATGCTATCTCAAATACAACAGACAGGAGTGTCGACTCAAATTGGGAGCAGCATACAACGGCCATGAGGGAAATAATGCGGGTCAGCAAGGATAAAGAAATGGGGTGTCTACATTCCTTGCTGGGCTGTGCTCTTTTCGACCTTTTCATCGCCCGTCTAATAGTAAATGCTTTTGTAACATCCGCCCAACCTAACAATTGAAAGTAAAAAGCTAAACCTGATAGACTCTGTTGCGCTGATGTTCATAATACACCCTTGTTAGTAAGCTGCAAAAGAAATTCAATGGTGACCTCCAATCTAGATTGGTAACACCTGTCCACCGGTCTGTCTCATATTAAGAGGAACCACTCCTCCCATGCCTTACCATAAGCTTGCTAGATTGAAGGGGCAACCAAGGAATGAACTAGCGGCATCAGATGTTAGCTACCGCATCCCAGAGGGAGGGGGGCAAGGGAAACCCAACGGGTGGGCATTGAAGAAGATTTCTCTGAAAACCTGCCAATCGAGATGTGATAAAACTTTAGCAAGGGTGTTAATAGCTTCCGTTACCTGGCGAGCCCGGGGCCATATATTGTAGCTTTAACATAGCAGTGTTAATCGGCGGAGAAGAACCAGTACAGGAAGCATAGAAGAAGACATATGGTTTATACAATGTGTAACATTGACGTTTTTAGTCTGAAAACAAACTTTCGTATTCGACAGTTGTGAACCCCAAAGTTCTACTGACGCTACAATAGAAAAAAAGTTTGCAAAGGGTGTGGTCTCTGCACAATCCTTGTATTTTTCTAGCTTTCTGGCCATATGCTCTCACACCACTGGTTACCAAAAAATGCTACAAAACTTCCAAATTCATTGCTTCTGTGAATAATTTCAATTCCCTGCTCAAAATTTCTGGCGACATAAAGCATGTGTGACCATTAAATGAAAGCAAGAAGGTCTTCCAAACTTTTAAATCAGCACGTATTTGTAAGAAGGGGCAAGGATGGTAGTCGTGGCCGAGGACACCAGGGCCTTGGTGTCCCGGCCTCTTCCCACAGAAAAATTGTCAGCTTCTACAGGCGTACCTGTTCAGGGTTCTGGCTCACCATCAGGAATTTCACTGCAGTGCGGCACAGCTCCTGCACACTCAGCTTCTGTGCACAGGGTAGAGGGCTCCTCCTGTTGGCGTTGGCCCGAAAGCTTCGCGTGTTGCTCCGTCATCCTACTTTGTCCAGCCGGGGATTCCGCACTCCCAGAGCCCGTGGTCTTCACTGGACGCTGACTTTGCGGCCGGGACAGCTCCATGGAATGGTCCATGGAATGGTCCGCCGGGGGCTTTGTCAGTTCTTCCCAGGGCCTGCTGGATCGTATCCTTTCATCTTCCGCCAGCGCCACTCTATCTGGCCCACGCCTTGACAACTTCGGGTGCAGGAGTGTTCCATCGCACCCGAGTTGCCGTCGCTTACTGATACCGCACCACTGCTTCCAGAATCTTCTGGGAGGCCACACCCGTTTCCAGGTGGGCACTCCCCTGTCAACTCTACCCAGGTGCAGGAATTCTGTAGTGGAGGGCGAGGTTTTCTTCTTTTCAGCCACTCCCACCAAGGGAGGGCCGGGGTGCAATGACAGGCAACTTTTGGCACCAAGGGGGCACGGAAACACCCACGAAGGGTGAGGGCTATGTCTTCTTCTTCACATTTCCCGCCAACTCCATGGTCGCCATCTTGGTCAACACAAAATCAGGTTGAGGCACAGTGTCAGTCCAATCCGTTAAGTCAGTCACATCCGGTGGTACACAATTTTGCACGCTTTCTTCTTTACTGAACTTCAGGGACACAACTTCCACCCTCACTTCACTTGTCATCTTTCTCTTCATGGGTTCTCCACACTGCGAGGTAGTGGCATCCTGCTGACTATGCCAAATGTAAGAAGGAGCCAGGACAGTAGTCAAGGCCGAGGACACCAGGGCCTTGGTGTCCTGGCCTCTTCCCACAGAAAAATTGTCAGCTTATACCGGCGTACCTTTTCGGGGTTCTGGTTCACCATCAGGAATTTCACTGCAGTGTTGGACAGCTCTTGCACACTCAGCTTCTCTGCACAGGGTAGAAAGAATGCACACAGATACCGGTTCAGATGCCAAACAAACGATTTTACTTTTTTCTTCAACGGTCCTGGACACATCAGTTACATTACAGTCCACACAGCATTCCTCCTGCACTTTCCCTTCCCTGCTTTCTTTGTCCTCACGCACATTACGGGTTAGTAGTGCCCAAGGTGGTACCGCAGCATCACTCCTGTAAGACCTCAGGACATAGGGGATCCCTTTCACCCGTTTCGCCCCAGATTTGCAAGCTTCAGCCCTATTTAAGATCTGCCTCATGGTGAATATTCTGCGCCCTGCATGACTTTTGGACCACATATTCCTTCCTGTTCCTGCTGCTGTCATGAACTGCAATTTCCTGGGTGCTCCGGTCTTATCCAGCATCCGTCTGACTGCCCGTGCTTTTCTTCTTCAAAATGTTGCGTAGCTGCTATGGCTTCCTGGGCTTAGAGCCCTTGTGGACACTTCAGGCGTGCTCACCCTTCTGATCTGTTCCTATCTCCTACACTTGCTTAACCCATAGAAGCTCCTCCTACAGTTAACACTATGTGAACTTCCTATTGCTATACCTAACAAAACCTACTAGTATACCCCCATCTAGTTGCCCACTGTAGAACTACGCTTACCCATATCTAAGAACTCTATACTAATAGTGCCCTCCTCTAATGACCTCAAAGGATGCACTGGCTTACCCTAATCTATACATTAATATACAGAACATAATGCAACACAATATATTATAATCTTTACAGCATGGTAACACATATATAATGTGGCAGTACCATTGAGTCAGGCGGTAATACACGTACTCGTGTAGCAGTACCGTTAGCATTGTACACATCAAATAATAACATATATGCATAGAACTTCTTAAAGGGTGATCTTAAGGACATCTAACTTCACCCCCTACATTTGGACCTGCTAATCCTAATTCTATGGCTGGGCTGTGATGCGGCTTTTGTTTCTAATGACAACAACTGGGAAAAAACTCTGCTTACTGGCATAATACTGCAAGCAAAAACCGGTAAACCTAGCAAAGATTGCATCTGCAATAGGGTTGTCCTCCACACGGAACAAAAACCCTCGATCATATGAAGAGTTTTTTGGATTTTATCAGTAGGCAGGCAGAAGACCATTGCTATGGTATCAATTTCTATTCCTAGAAAAGACAACGTTTTAACTGGTGCAATAGTTTTTTCAGGTGACAAAGGTACACCGAAATGTCGAGTGATAATTTTAAATTCTTTAAGTAACGTTTGGCATAAATCAGAATTTTTGGGACCGACAAATAAGAAGTCATCCAAATAGTGGGTGACGGCCCCACTGCCTGTTTCATACCTTACCACCCAATCTAAAAATGAACTGAATAGTTCAAAGTAATGCAACAACCCATTGGGAGGCACATATCGTAGTAGTAATCATCGTCCACCTGGCATCCCAGTAGATGGAAGCAATCAGGATGTACCGGTAATAAACGAAAGGCGGAGTCAATGTCAGATTTCACTAGCCATGCTCCATCTCCCGCATCCCGGACCAGTGCAACCGCTCTGTCAAAGGATGTGTAGGATACTAAAGCATCCTCCAGCAAAATCCCGTCATTGACAAAATCCCCTTTAGGATATGACAGATAATGAATAAGGCAAAACGAGCCTGGGAAGTTTTTTGGAATTACACCCAACGGTGAAATTCTAAGGTATTGAAAAGGAGGGGCTTGAAAAGAAATGGCAATTCTACCTAACATGACTTCTTTGTTGATCTTATTACGGAGAATTTCCGGGTGTTCACAGGCAGGTTTTAAATTTTTTGCGACAGTAAATGAATTATTTAGTTTAAACAGGATGAAGAAACCGTATGTGAAACCAAAACGTAACTGATCTGCTGCATCTTTGTTAGGACACTTGTCTAACCACGCACGGGCCCATCGCGACTACGCTCACTGGTGTCCTTGTGTTCTGTTTGAGGGGGTTTGATTGGTATTTTTCCTGAGGGGCGGGGACACCGTGCAGCGGGGTGAGATCCCCCACATGTGGAACATTCGTGCTTGTATTTACTCGTTAAACAAATAACAGGCCCCGAGTCCGCGTACGACCACTGAATTTTGGTCTGTTGTGGGTTGGCCAGTAGCCACTGCTGGAAAGGGAAATTGCTTTTGGGACAACATAAGGCGCAGTCAAACATCAGTTGCTTTTCCTCCCCAGCCAATTTCTGTTTGCAAGGCCAGCCACCTCAGGAACTCCTTGTCATATGACCAAAAGGCGGTGCCGCCGCGGTCTTTATACGAGTTGTATATCATGTCCTGATATATGAATTGTTCAGAGCAGCATTCCGGGTGCTTCTGGCCCATAACACAACCTAAAACTGCAAATGCTTGCAATCAATTGTTTATTGTTTTAGCCACCTTTTGCCTATACCTATCAAATGGCCTTTCGACTGATCTCCTTTCCTAGTCAATAGTATGTTGATCTACAGAAATTAGCGACCAGATATCGATATAATTGTTATTCCAGATTTTATTTCTGGTGTCATCATCTAAAGGAGAACCAAGCGGGATAATCCCACAGAAAAATGCATCTTTATGCATGCTAGCTAAAGGGAGAAATAACTTTATTAGTGGTCTTTACTGAACTAAATGGTGTGTATTTGTTCTACTAGTGCCTTACAGGCAGTCACTAAACCAGTACTATCATTGTTTTCTACTCCTGTTACAATACATTCACCCACATCTGTAGCTGGAGGAGGGACCCCGATGGATGGTGAACTCCGGCCTCAGTATAGATGGATGAACAATTGAGGCCTTGGCATGAAGCCCCAGGTAGAGCCATTGGCTTGACCAGGCTGGAAGCCCTTGAGAGTACCCTCGACTCCCGTCTATCACAGGGAGGACAAGGCACATGATCGGGACTTGCAGACGCACTTCTCATGTCAGACAATGACAATGGAGAGCGGTGTCTTGAGGACCGAGATTTATGACATCTGTGGGATTTTGACTTCCGGCATGAATGCGTGGAGCGCTTATTGTGCCGATCATCATCTGGCCATGGCGGTTACAAGGTGACGTGGAAGAAGAGGAATAGGATCTGTGGCATCTACGCCAGTCTTGCCTACCTCTATGGGGATGGGCAGAAGCGGTAGCGGCAACAAGGGTACTATCCATGGGCATATTGGGACATGACGGGATAGAAGCAGAAGGGGTTAAATAATGCACCTGTGCCTTGGCTTCACAGTGCAAAGGAAGTGCTCACAGGGCTGGCTAGAAGCTGCAGGGGCTGCATTATTTAAAACAGGTTAACCCATATTAGCCAAAATATAATTGGGTCGCCCTCCCAGGACTGTGGGGTACTCGGTACTGGGCCGGTCACTCAAAGGGGAATGTCACAGTAGCAGTGACCCGGTCCGTGGCCCTGGGCGCCCATGTAAAAGGGGTTAAGTTATGGAATAAAGTTTATGAGTGAATGATTTGTGACGCCACCTGTGGTGTTCGGCAATGAAGATGTTAAGCCGACGCTGCAGACAGATCCCCTGGGACAGATGGTGTGGTGCAGCTATGATGTTGTGGCTCTCCACAGGTAGGGCAGTAATCCCAGGGCAGTGAGGATAGGTGTTGAGGAAGAGGGTGTAGTGTCTGGCACAGAGATGTAGCAGTGCTGACGGAGTTGCAGGAAGAAGGCAAGGACACAACAGGGTGCAGTTTCTTTACCTTTACTTTGCTTGGCAAATGCAGTCCAGGGTCGAGATTACAGATGGCACAGGAGCTGGCTAGCCTGGAAGCAACTTAGGAATCTCTTTATGCAGATGGGTTGTGTAGTCTCCTTCCTAGCCCTTATTTTTAGATACTTGCAGTACTGTGTTACACTGAAGTTCCCCTTGCTTATTCTCTTTAAAACTCCCTCGTATGGCAGAAAGCTATTGCCTTCCTCTTCTGGCTCACACGTCGCTGTTGTGCCTCCGAGTCTTATGTGGGAATAGAGCATTTACAGCTTCCTATTCCTTCGGTTTCTGTTGCAGGACCATCAGTGTCCGTACAGCCTTGGAGACCGGGCTCCAGATCATGCGATATAGCTGGGAATGAGCCTGAACTCTCTGCTAATACGTATACCTAATACGTATAAAGTCAACCTACCATTTACTCTTTAATCCTCAAAACGAGGGTTTCAAACAACCAGAACCAGAGAGTAAGAAAGGAAGATAAGAAAGGGGAAGGGAGGAAGAGGTGGGGGGGGGGAGAACCATGGATGGTTGCAAAGAGGCAACCAGGGAGGGGGGGGAGCTAGGGAATTAGATGGCGTTCCGGGGTAGCCCGAGCAGTAACAACAACATAGATATAAACACCTTGAATATTGACATGTGGTACGGATGAACTCCCTGCGTAACACTCTCTTTGACCCTATTTGACCCATTTTATTAATCTCAGACAGTTTGCCCTGGAAACAGATGCCTGACAGGGGATGCATATACAGAGTTTAGCCACGTGTCCCAAGTCTGAAGTATTTTGTTTTTGGCGCGGATGGAGTGAGCCAGACAGAACTCGTATTGGCAATGGAGATTAATTCGGTTATATAGTTCAATAGCTACTTATGCAATATCTGGCAGCAACTAGAATGTGAACCAATAATCCCCTGGATTCCCAAGAGAACTCCTCTATACCCACGTTTAGCACTGCCAGACCCGGATTCGGATTAATAGTATTGCCTGTCAGCTCACCCATCAGGCCAAACACCTCCAGCCAGAACGAGAAAACCTTGGGACAAGCCCACCAGCAGTGACCAAGAGTACCCCTTTGGAGGCAGCCCTTCCAACAATGTGGCGAATAATTTGGGAGGAACTGTGCTAAGTTGGCTGGGGACCGATACCATCGCAGGTGTACTTTTTTCAGTTGCTCCAGATGATTTATGCACTTGGAATATTTTTGGATATTTGCTGAAGCCGAGTGCCAGTTTGAAGGAGAGGTAGAAACATTCAACTCCACGTCCCATTTATTCATATAAGGAGATTTTTGCTCTTCGGGGGGGTTATTGAGCCATTTGTATGTTGAGGAGATACCTTTGGATTTAATTATCTTTTTAAATACCAAAGCCTTTGTTGTAGGTAACAGAGGATTCGACTTTAGAGGAAATTTAGAGGCCAGAAAATGACTAATTTGGATGTGTTGATAGAAACAACCCTTTAAAGAGGGGTGTTTCCGTACTATTTCATTAAAGGGGTTAACACCCAAATCAGAGAATAGATCCGCCAGCACTGTAATGCCCGATCCCTCCCACCTGGCTAGATTCAAAAAGGGGATTTGAGATTCCAACGACTTGAGGGAAATCTCTGAAAGAGGAATCTGAATCTTATGAATCAAGTCATTTCGCCAGACCTCCAGGGAAGCTGACATGGTGGGAACACACGGGGAGAACCGTGAACGGCTCAAATATTCTGCTTCCAACATTCTTCTGACCGAGCCCTGGCGGGACAGGAAATTTTCAATCTGAGCCCATCTATGTGAATTACCTGGACGCCACCATTCCTTTAGTGATTCAATTAGTAAGGCTTTATAATATGCCGATATGTTTGGGGTGCCCAGTCCCCCTGAGTCATATGGGCGATATAACACTTTACCTGCGACCCTGGCCCTTTTATTACCCCAGACAAATTTGTTAGTCAACGATTGAAGTTTCATCAGGGTTTTGTGAGAAATTTTGATGGGTAAGCATCTGAGTACATACAATATCTCAAAAATAGTCCTGATGACGATTAGTCCAAGCGTCAATGTCCATGGTGCAATTCCTGAGCAAGTTGGTAACTATATACAAGATAGTTTTGGCCACACATAGTCCTGTGGCCCAATTGTCCATCAAAACAAAAAACAGACCTACGTAGCACTGGTGTTGTTGGGGACCTTACTGGATGCCTTGTGTTAACTACTGGTGTAGTGTGTGTTGTACTGGCTACATTACTGTTGGTTCTGCGTAGCACAGGGATACTAGATTTCCTAGGACCACTTCTACTCACTGTGGGCATGACAGATTCACCACTGGCAGGGTGAGAATTCTCTTGTTCCACTGCTGGTGTAGCATCCACTGCTTGTGGTTCGCCCTCCCAGGGCTGTGGGGTACTCGGTACCGGGCCGGTGTCAGGGGAGTGTGTCACAGCAGCGGTGACCCGGTCCATGGCCCTGGGTGCCCCAAGCAATGGGTAGATGTAGTTAATGGTAGAATAGTTCGTGACGCCACCCGTGGAGTTTGGCAAGTATGGTGTTAGGCCAACGCTGCGTACTGGTCTGCTGGGACTGATGGTAGGGTGCAGCAAAGGTGTAAAAGCTCCCCACAGGTGGAGCTGTAGTCCCAGGGCAGTGTAGATGTACCCGGCACGGGGATGTAGCAGTGCTAGAGGCGTAGGGAACAGACAAGACACAGCGGTTGCAGTTTCTGTACCTTTACTTGGTATATGCAGTCCAGGGTCCTGATTACAAATGGTATGGAGCAGGTTAGCCTGGAAGCAATTTAAGATTCTCTCTCACAGAAGAGCTGTGCAGTCTCCTTCCTAGCGCCTTGTGGTGTGAAGCACTCCAGTACTTAGTTACTCTGAAATGCCTCTCTTCAGATGTTCCTAGAACTATACTTGTATGACAGACAGCTGTAGCCTCTCTTGGGGACTCCTCTCTTGAGTCCTGGCTCTCTATTCAGTTGCTGTTGTGTCCCAAGTCTATGATGGGAGTAGGGCATTTACAGCCTCCTACTCCTCTGGTATCTGTGGCAGGAACGTTAGTATCCGTACCACCGTGGAGACCAGGCTCCAGTTCGTGCGCTCTCAAGCTGAGGGAGCTTGCCTTCTGCAGCTCAACCTCTGAGCTTCGTTCTCCCCATCTGCACACTTCACCCTCCGCAGACTATCTGACTACTCCTTCCTCTCGGCCCTCAGGGAGCTCCCCTTCATCCTGGTTCAGAGTTCCCCCTGCTGGCCTGGAGTGGAACTGTGTTGCATGTATGGAGTGACTGTGAGAGAGACCCATCATTGCCTCCAAGCCTGGCATTACCCTCCCCTGGAGGAAGGCAAAGCCACTGTGGCGACCATACTCCTGGGGGCACAACATTCCCCCCTAGTGCAAGTCAGCACTCCTGGGCTGAACAAAAGAAAACATGAATAACATAAACATTTGAACAATAATATTTGTACAAGATTGAAAAAGGGAAAAATGTACAAAAACCAAGAGCTCAAAAATGGTCCTATGATGATAAGTCCAGCATCAATGTCCATGGTCCATTCCTGGGCAAATGGTGACTATTTATAAATAAAGTTTTTGACCACACACAAGTCCTGTGGTTCAGTGTCCATAAAGAAAACAAGGAAATTCAAAGGGAACTCTTACAGGTTACCTGTAGGCACAAAAGCTTGAAAAACAGTTACATATTTACATTCAATTTCAATATTCACACTTTACTTTAGATACGGAACCTAACTGGTAGTACACCCTATGTGGTACGAGTGGATCTGAGTAACACTGGTATTGTAGTGGGCCTAACTGTTTGTCTGGTCCTAACTACCGGTGTTGTGTGTACTGCTCTAGATACACTCCTAGTAACTCTACATTGCACAGGGATATGTGATGGTCTAGGAACTCTTGGACTCACCATAGGTACTACAGGTTCACCACTGGCAGGGCAAGGGTTCTCTGGCTCCACTGCTGGTGTGGCAACTGCTCCCTGATTTTCCTGATCTTCAAGGTTTTCTCGAGTCCCGTCTTCCTGTGCTACCACTTGGGGAAATAACAACACTGGTACCACTACTGCTTCATTAACTCTAGTCCAATTCGCAGGGAACTCTCCAAGCACTGTGCTGACCTTCTCTTCTTTCTCTACGGACTGGATGTTATCTGGTTCCTCTATTCTTTCTTTTAACAAGTCAGGACACAGCTTCAGGTGATCTCTGGAAATGGCTGCTGAGGTTTCTCCTCCATCTTTGCTAATAAGGCAGACTTTGGTATTATCAAAGTTCGAGGGCAGAATGGTATAAGGCTCAGCCTCCCACTGATCATCCAGCTTATGCAATCTCCTCTTCCTCTTCAAGACCTGTTCTCCCGGTGAAAAGGGAGCAGCAGGTGCATTCTGATTTTACAGCCTTTCCTGCTTCTAAGTCTTGCCTGGGTCAGACTCTTCTCCACACACTCCTGTACTCTTCTGTACTGCTGCTGCCTCTCCTTGTCCCAGTCAGCTTCTGGCGACGTTACTTCAGGCGTCAGGGCTCCCATGTCCAAATCCACAGGCAGCCTAGCTGGTCTTGCTCTCATCAGGTATGCTGGAGTACAGTTGGTAGAGTTCACTGGAATATGGCTGTAGAGGTCTACCAGATCTGGCAACTTCTCGGGCCACAGGTTCCTCTCCTCCAAGGGCAATGTCTTCAGCAGGTCTATCACTACCTGGTTCATCTTCTCGCACATGCCATTGGTCTGTGGGTGATACGGTGTTGTCCGAATCTTCTTACAACCATACAGGTTACAGAATTCGTGAAACACTTCTGCCTCGAAAGCTGGACCTTGATCAGTAAGCACTCTCTCAGGGTACCCATGTGGTCTACAGAAGTGCAGTTGGAATGCTCTGGCTGCCGTCCTAGCAGTTTGATCTTTGACTGGCACAACCACCAGGAATCTTGAATAGTGGTCCACAATGGTAAGGGCATAGAGGTAGCCTGACCGGCTTGGAACCAGCTTCACATGGTCTAGGGCCACCAACTCAAGTGGCTGTTTGGTGATGATTGGCTGCAGGGGAGCTCTCTGGCTGTCTCGATCCTTTCTGTGCAGATTACATCGTCCACACTCCCAGCACCACTTATCAACGGCTTTCCTCATGCCAGTCCAGTAGAACCACTCTCGGAGCAATACTTCCAACTTCTTCCATCCAAAGTGTCCAGCTCCATTGTGGTATGCCTCCAGTACCATTTATGCATCTCTCTTTCGGACTACTACCTGCCAGACTAGCTCATGTAGCTCATGAGTGCGGGCATTGATACTTCTCCGACACAGCTTCCCTTCATATATGAACAGCCGACCTTTCTCTCTCCACAATTGCTGGGTTTCTTCAGGAGCATTCGAATCTGGGCGTGAGTCAGCCTGCAACAGTAGTTCTTTCACCAGGCGGACTGCAGGGTCACTATCTTGCGCTTCTGCCCAGTCATGATGGGGCAATGGATTCAGGGTGACTTCCCTCAAGCCAGACCGCCGGTCTCTCACTCCCTGAGCACATTGGGCCGCCAATGGCCGGTGGAAGGGAGGCAACTCTATCTCTTCAAGAGCCTCAGGGTCTTCTCCTGAATCTGGCAGATTAGGCATCCCGGACAGTGCATCAGCATTTGCATTCTTGTGCCCTGCTCGGTACTTGATAGTAAATTCATAATAAGATAACCAAGTCATCCATCGTTGCTCCAGAGCTCCTAGCTTGGCAGTGTCCAAGTGGGTCAACGGATTGTTGTCCGTGAAGATTGTAAATTTTGCCGAAGCCAGGTAATGCTTGAACCTTTCTGTGACAGCCCAGACTACGGCCAGGAACTCCAACTTGAAAGAACTGTAAATATCAGGGTTCCTCTCAGTGGGACGCAGCTTCCTGCTGACGTAGGAGATCTCTCTCTCTTTTCCATTCTGTACCTGAGCCAGTACTGCTCCCAATCCCACGTTGCTGGCATCCGTGTACAGCACAAAGGGTTTGTCATAATCTGGGTAAGCCAGAACTTAGTCACCTGTGAGGGCCATCTTCAATCTGGTGAAGGACTTCTCCAATTCTTCAGTCCATTCAAACGTGGAATTCTTCTGCTTGCCCTTCTTGGACTGCCCCACCAGAAGGTTTTGCATCGGGGTGGCTATCTCAGTAAAGCCTTTGATAAATCTCCGGTAGTAGCCTACCAGTCCAAGGAATTGGCGTACCTCATGGAGGTTGCTGGGCTTCTTCTAGTCCCGGATGACTGTGACCTTGTCAGGATCTGGTGCCATACCTTCTGCACTGACCACGTGTCCAAGGTATTGTACCTTAGGCTTCAGGAGGTGGCATTTGGAAGGCTTCACCTTCAGGCCAAAATTGGACAAAGCTTCAAATACTTCAGCCAGGTGTTCCAGATGCTCTTCATAGGTCTTGGAGAAAACAATGACATCATCCAGGTACAACAGGACCGTCTCAAAGTTCATGTGCCCCAGGCAGCACTCCATCAGCCGTTGAAATGTTCCTGGAGCAGTGCAGATCCCAAACGGCATATAATTGAACTCACAGAGACCCATTGGAGTAGTAAATGCAGTTTTCTCCTTATCTGCCTCTGCCACGGGAACCTGCCAATACCCACTGGTGAGATCCAAGGTGGAAAAGTAATTAGCAGTTTTAAGTGCAGCTAAGGATTCCTCAATCCTAGGTAATGGGTAGGCATCTTTATGTGTAATGCTGTTAATTTTCCTGTAATCAACACACATTCTCATGGTACCATCCTTTTTCTTTACAAAAACTATGGGAGCTGCCCATGGGCTACAACTGTCCCTGATAACCCCAGCTTCCTTCATCTCTTTCAACATACTCTTAGCACATTGGTACTGTGTTGGGGGTATAGGTGTGTACCTCTCCTTTATGGGTGGATGGTCTCCAGTGGGGATATGATGCTGCACCCCTTTTGCCTGCCCAAAATCTAGTGGGTGTTTGCTGAATACCCGCTCATACTCTTGTGTCAGTCTGTAGACCCCATTTCTCTGGTATGAAGGTGTAGAGTCAGTTCCCACCTGCAGTTGCTGGCACCACTCTTCTAGCTGCTTCACAGGGCCATTGTCCTCCACCGGATCGGATGAGACCAAAGGCTCTGCTGCCCGCAATGAGTTGTTATTAACAGTGAGCAGCTTGGCAACTGTGGCGTACCGAGGTATTGTGGCTTCCTCCTCCCCACAATTCAAAAGGCGTACAGGTACTCTCCCTTTTTGTACATCAACCACCCCTCTGGCTGTCAGGACAGTGGGCCTGCTTTCGGAGTATACTGGTTCCACCAATGCCTGGTAATCCTTCCCTCTAAGGCTTATAGCTGCCCGACACCATATCAACATTTCACTCCTGGGGGGTATTACAATGGGGAAAGCATCACTCACTCTGACGCTGCCAAACTCTCCGCCAGAGAGTTCTACCTGTTGTCTTTGCATCAGGGCCCGGATCTCCTTCTGCAGGATTCGTTGCTCTCCCGAACCAGCAGTCTCAACCACCTGTTGCAACAAGACAATAACTTCGGACAGACAGTTTTCAATTACATTGGTACCAAGAGTCATCATGGGATTACATTCACGTCGATCAATATCAACAATTATCAGACCTTGTGATTTTAGCTCTACCTGCCCCACTTTAACAGTAATTTCCTTGCATCCAATCTGCGGCAAGGTATAACCATTACTAGCAACTACTGTTAGTTCATCAGTTGGGCCACGGGTGAGTTCAGAATCAGCCCAGTACCTCTTGTACAGAATGTACGGCATAGTGGTCACCTGGGAGCCAGTGTCCAACAAAGCGTTCATAGGGATGCCATCAATCACCACAGGAAGGATCGGTCTCCCTCCCACATACTTGGCTCTCCAGTTCCTTGGGCCTGCTGAACCTACTCCTGGGAGTTGGCCCTCTGCCCCAGGGGTTGCTCCTTTAAAGGACAGTACCTTGCAAGATGACCTGCCTTGTAGCAGCGATGACAGATGGGACGTCAGTCATGGTCATAGCGATCGTTGTTCCTTCCTCAAAGTGGCGGGGTTCTCCTCCTCCGGAGCCACGGGACATCCTCTGGACTGGAAGCAAGCTGTACCTTTTCTTTGGAGGACTCCTGCAGGGACTGCACGGTTCTGGTAAGTGCAGCCATTCCCTTGGTCAGCTCCTGGACCTGTAGACGCAGCTCCTCTGTTGGATCTTTATCCAGGGTCTGGGCAACAGCCTCCACAGGGATGGAAGGACAAGGCGTGGTTTCCTGATGGTAGGTGATCGCTAGGCGCCTCTGGGGCAATGGACGGCTGTCAGTGGGTTCCTGCAGTACCCGTATAGCTTTATCCTTGAAATCAGCAAAGTTCAGATCAGGGGTTTGCATGGTTAGGATGCGCAGCTGCCCCCTGTGGGTACTAGACAGGAGTCCTTCAATGAACTGCTCCTTCAAAAGTTTATCTTCTTCTTTTACACTATCAGGATCAACTTGCTTAACTGCTCGCAGCGCCTCCTGCAGGTTGAGGGCATAGTCCCTGATACTGTCTTGTGCCCTCTGTTTACAGCCAAAGAACCGCATCTTGATCTCAGCTGCAGTATGGGTGTCAAAGGTGCTCTTCAGCTTGGCCAGGACCTTTGCAACAGTCTCTTTATCGGTAGCCTGCCAGGCTTTCACCTCTCTCAGTGCTGCACCCGTTAGCTGTCCAATCAGGATATTCACTTTCTGGTCTTCAGACAGAGGGTAAACTTTAAACAAGCTGCACAGTCTTTCTTTAAATTCACTCAGGGTATGTGACTCACCCAAGTACTGTGGTAGCTAGGCTGCTCCCGGTATGTAGGGCATAGGCAGTGGCATGATGGGGACCACTGCGGTGGGTGCTCCTCCGGGCGGTGCGACAGGCCCTCCTCCTGGCGGTGCGACAGGGTTGGCGCCGGCGGCCGCCGCTGCATTGCTGCTCAGATCGGACATTCTCTCTCCCCCCTAGTTAACGTTGGCTAGGGCTGGGGGTTATGGGAGCTCACCGGCGGCCGCGTCACAGGCCCGATGCTCCGGCTGTAGGCCTCAGCTCCTCCTCTCGCGCGCTGTCCTTCTTCCCACGCGGCACTTCTCCTCTTCGCACTCTGCAGCAGACTCCGCCCACGAAGGCCGCCCCTCTTTGTTCCCGCGCGCGCCAAGCAGTGCAGCAATGGCGGTTTCTGGCGCCAAGTTCACACAGTTCACAATCACAGTCTATGGCACACAGGACCCGGGGATACAGGGCCCCGTAATCCTGTTCGAGATGCCAAATTGGGTCCCCCTCCCAGGACTGTGGGGTACTCGGTACCGGGCCGATGTCAGGGGAGTGTGTCACAGCAGCGGTGACCCGGTCCGTGGCCCTGGGCGCCCCAAGCAATGGGTAGATGTAGTTAATGGTAGAATAGTTCGTGACGCCACCCGTGGTGTTTGGCAAGTATGGTGTTAGGCCAACGCTGCATACAGGTCCGCTGGGACTGATGGTAGGGTGCAGCAAAGGTGTAAAAGCTCCCCACAGGCGGAGCTGTAGTCCCAGGGCAGTGTGTAGATGTACCCGGCACGCGGATGTAGGTGCTGGAAGCGTAGGGAACAGACAAGACACAGCGGTTGCAGTTTCTGTACCTTTACTTGGTATATGCAGTCCAGGGTCCTGATTACAGATGGTTTGGAGCAGGTTAGCCTGGAAGCAATTCAAGATTCTCTTTCACAGAAGGGCTGTGCAGTCTCCTTCCTAGCGCCTTGTGGTGTGAAGCACTCCAGTACTTAGTTACTCTGAAATGCCTCTCTTCAGATGTTCCTAGAACTATACTTGTATGACAGACAGCTGTAGCCTCTCTCGAGTCCTGGCTCTCTATTCAGTTGCTGTTGTGTCCCAAGTCTATGATGGGAGTAGGGCATTTACAGCCTCCTACTCCTCTGGTATCTGTGGCAGGATCGTTAGTATCCGTACCACCGTGGAGACCAGGCTCCAGTTCGTGCGCTCTCAAGCTGAGGGAGCTTGCCTTCTGCAGCTCAACCTCTCAGCTTCGTTCTCCACGTCTGCACACTTCACCCGTCGCAGACTATCTGACCACTCCTTCCTCTCGGCCCTCAGGGAGCTCCCCTTCATCCAGGTTCAGAGTTCCCCCTGCTGGCCTGGAGTAGAACTGTGTTGCATGTATGGATTGACTGTGAGAGAGACCCATCATTGCCTCCAAGCCTGGCATTACCATCCCCTGAAGGAAGGCAAAGCCACTGTGGCGACCATACTCCTGGGGGTGCCACACTTGTACTTGCTGGTTTTCAGGGTGGTCTTGAGTCACTTCTTCTTGCACTACCAGTTGGGGAAAGGTCAAAATTGGCACCACTATGGCTTGATTCGCTCTTGTCCAATTTGCAGGGAATTCTCCGAGTACAGTGCTGACTTATTATTCTTCTTCTTCTACTTCCTCTATGGGCAGAAGGTTGCTTTGCTCTTCCATTCTGTCCTTTAGTTGGTCAGGGCACAATTTCAGATGATCTCTCGATACTGATGATGATGTTTCTCCTCCATCCTTACTGATAAGGCACACTTTGGTGTTGTCAAAGTTTGATGGTAGGACGGTGTAGGGTTCAGCTTCCCATTAGTCATCCAATTTATGCATCCTCCTTTTCCTCTTTAGGACTTGTTCTCCTGGTGACAAGGGAACTGCAGGTGCATGTTGATTGTAGCTCTTTTCCTGTTTTTGTCTCGCCTGAGCTAGACTCTTTTCTACACACTCTTGTACACTACTGTACTGTTGCTGCTGCTCTGTATCCCAGTCAGCATCTGGTGATGTTACCTCAGGTGTAAGGACTCCCATATCCAAATCAATAGGCAGCTTGCCAGGCCTCACTCTCATTAGGTAGGCTGGAGTGCAGTTGGTGGAATTCACAGGTATGTGATTGTAGAGGTCAACCAGAACTGGCAACTTCTCTAGCCACAGTTTCCTCTCTTCCAAAGGCAAGGTCTTCAGTAGGTCGATCACCACCTGGTTCATCTTTTCACACATGCCATTGGTCTGTGGATGGTATGGTGTTGTCCTGATCTTCTTGCAACCATACAAGTTACAGAATTCCTGGAACACTTCTACCTCAAAAGCTGGGCCTTGATCTGTAAGCACTCACTCGGGATATCCGTGTGGTCGACAAAAGTGCTGTTGGAATGCTCTGGCTGCTGTCCTGGCTGTTTGATCCATGACAGGCACGACTACCAGGAATCTCGAGTAGTGGTCAACGATGGTAAGAGCATAAATGTAGCCTGAACGACTTTGAACAGCTTCACATGGTCCAGGGCGAACCAACTCAAGTGGTTGTTTGGTTATTATTGGCTGCAAAGGAGCTCGTTGGCTGTTATGGTCCTTCCTGCGCAGGTTGCATTGTCCACACTCCCGGCACCAATTTTCAATGGCCTTCCTCATACCAGCCCAGTAGAATCTTTCCCGGGCCTCCAACTTCTTCCATCCGAAGTGTCCAGCTCCATTGTGGTATGTTTCCAAGACCATTGATGCCTCCCTCTTGGGACTACCACCTGCCAGACCAACTCATAAGTGCGGGCATTGATTCTCCTGCGGCACAGCTTTCCTTCATAGATGAACAGCCGGCCTCTTTCCTTCCACAACTGCTGGGTTTCTTCAGGAGCATCTAGACCTGGGTGTGAGTCAGCTTGTGACAGTAGCTCCTGGGTCACCCTTGCACACCCAGGGCAGCGGGGTACTCGGTACCAGGCCGGTGTCAAGGCGGGAATGTGTCACAGCAGCGGTGACCCGGTCCATGGCCCTGGGCGCCCAATATCAATGGCGGTGATATCAATGGTGTTAGAGTTTATATGAATAGTTCGTGACACCACCCGTGGTGTTTGGCAAGCAAGATGGTAAGCCAACGCTGCATGCAGATCCGATGGGACTGATGGTGTGGTGCAGCAGATGGAGCTGTAGTCCCAGGGCAGTGTAGGTGCAATTGATGAGTGGCGCAGAATGGTATGGAGGCTGGTACCCAGGTGTAGTGGTGCTGGAATAACTGGAGGACGCCAGAGTATGCGGTTCCAAAGCCTTACTCACTGTTTGCAGTTCACACAACTGCCTGCCTCCGTTCTGTGTCCTCCAGGTCAGGGCTCCAGCCAACCTCCAGGCAGGATAGGATTCTCCCTTCCACACTCCGCCAACATGTACCTTATTGAACGACTCCTCCAATGCGCCTTTAGGTGCGAAGCACTCCAGTACTTAGTTACCCTGGAATGCCTCTCTCTAGGTGTTCCTAGACTTTACTTGTATGACAGACAGCTGTAGCCTGCTTCGGGGACTCCTCACTGCGTCCTGGCTCTCTATTCAGTTGCTGTTGTGTCCCAAGTCTATGATGGGAGCAAGGCGTTAGCGGCTCACTACTCCTCCGGTGTCTGTTGCCGGACATAAAGATCCAATCAACCTCGGGAACCGGGCCCCGGCCTTTGCGCTCTCTGGACTGGAAGGGTTCTCTCTCTTTCTCAACCTGCTTCCCACCGTCCTTCTATTCTCCTTTGTTCCGATCTGTTCTATCTCTCTTATGGAATCTGTAGTCTTCAGTCTACGTCTCTTTCTCCTTCTCTTCCTTCCCTAGGGAGCTCGTTCCACTAAGACCAGTCCTCAGCCTCTCCTGACTGACTGCCTTCCTCCGCCTTGAGCTCCTCTCAGGCTGACCTGCTGTCAGCCTGCTCTCTCTCTCTCTCTGGGACTCACCCCAGACTGACCTGAAATCCTACACCTTCCCTCTCTTTTATATCTAACTCCACCCGCCTCCCCAGCACCTCTCATGTTAAGAAGCCAGGGACCACAAAAGGCACCCTATGGCCTTTCCAGCATAAAGCATGGATGGGTCCCTGCTGAACTATCGTGTGTGTGGGGTGCAGGTGTTGGAATGCGGAAAGGAGTTCCCAGCCTACCTGGATGTGGGGCACTACACCTTAGGAGAAGGTGCAGTACCTCTGTGGCGACTGAAGCCTCAGGGGCGCCACACTCCTTTACCAGGCAGACTGCGGTGTCGCTATCCTGCGGTTCTGCCCATTTATGATGAGGCAATGGATTTAGGGTGGCCTCTTTCACGATAGATCGTCTGTTTCTCACTCCTTGGGCACGTTGGGCCGCAATTGGCTGGTGGAAGGCAGGTAACTCTATTTCTTCTAGTGCCTCAGGGTCTTCTCCCCCATCTGGCAGATTGGGCATCCTGGACAGCGCATCAGCATTGGCATTCTTGTGCCCTGCTCGGTACTTGATGGTAAATTCATAGTTTGACAGCCGGGCCATCCATCGCTGCTCCAGTGCACCTAGTTTGGCAGTTTCCAAGTGAGTCAACGGGTTGTTGTCCGTGAAGATGGTAAACTTGGCTGAAGCTAGGTAATGCTTGAATCGTTCAGTCACAGCCCAGACTATGGCGAGGAACTCCAGTTTGAAGGAACTGTAGTTGTCAGGGTTCCTTTCAGCGGGACGAAGCTTCCTGCTGGCGTAGGAGATCACTCTTTCTTTGCCATTCTGTACCTGTGACAGTACTTCTCCCAGTCCCACGTTGCTGGCATCAGTATACAGAACAAATTGTTGATCATAATCTGGGTAAGCCAGAACTTCATCTCCTGTGAGAGCCATCTTCAGTCGATTGAAGGACCTCTCCAGTTCCTCATTCCATTCAAATGTAGGACTCTTCTTCCTGGCTTTCTTGGGCTGGCCCATCAGAAGAGTTTGCATAGGCGTGGCTATCTCAGTGAAGCCTTTGATGAACCTTCGGTAGTAGCCTACCAACCTGAGGAATTGACGTGCCTCATGGAAGTTGCTGGGCTTCTGCCAGTCCCGGATGATAGTGACTTTGTCAGGATGCTGTGCCTCACCTTCTGCACTCACTACATGACCGAGGTACTGTACCTTGGGCTTCAGGAGGTGGCATTTGGATGGCTTCACTTTCAGGCCAAAGTTGGACAAGGCTTCAAACACCTCAGCCAGGTGCTCCAGATGGTCTTCATAAGTCTTGGAGAAAACAATGACATCATCAAGGTACAACAGGACTGTCTCGAAGTTCTTGTGTCCAAGACAGCACTCCATTAGCCGTTGAAATGTCCCTGGGGTGGTGCAGAGCCCGAACGGCATGTAGTTGAACTCGCAGAGACCCATTGGTGTAGTAAACGCTGTTTTCTCCTTGTCTGCCTCTGCCACGGGAACCTGTCAATACCCACTAGTGAGATCTAAGGTGGAAAAATAGTTAGCAGTTTTAAGTTCAGCTAATGATGACTCTTCAATTCTTGGTAATGGGTAGGCATCCTTATGTGTAATGCTGTTAATTTTTCTGTAATCAACACACATTCTCATGGTACCATCTTTCTTTTTCACAAAGACTATTGGGGCTGCCCAGGGGCTACAACTGTCTCTGATCACCCCAGCTTCCTTCATTTCCCACAACATACTTTTGGCACATTGATATTGTGTTGGGGATATAGGCCGGTACCTTTCTTTAATGGGTGGATGATCTCCAGTGGGGATATGGTGTTGAACCCCTTTTGCCTTCCCAAAGTCTAGAGGGTGTTTACTGAATACCCGCTCATACTCCTGAGACCCTCGGTAAACCCCACTCTTTTGGTATGAAGGGGTGGAGTCAGTTCCCCCCTGCAGCTGCTGATACCACTCCTCCAGCTGCTTTACAGAGCCATTGTCCTCCACCTGGTCGGATGAGACCAAGGGCTCTGCTGCTTGTATTGCGTTGTTACTGACAGTAAGCAGCTTAGCAACTGTGGCATACCGAGGTATTGTGGCCTCCTCCTCCCCACAATTCAAGAGGCGTACAGGTACTCTCCCTTTGCGAACATCAACTACCCCTCTGGCTGTCAGGACAGTGGGCCGGCTATCAGAGAACACTGGCTCTACCAATGCTTGGTAATCTTTTCCTCTGAGGCTGATGGCTGCCAGACACCAAATCAACATTTCACATCTGGGGGGTATCGCAATGGGGAAAGAGTCACTCACTCTGACGCTGCCAATTTCTCCGCCAGACAGTTCTACCTGCTGTTTTTGCATCAGGGCCTTGATCTCCTTCTGCAGGACTCGTTGTTCACTGGAACCAGCAGTCTTGGCCACCTGTTGCAACAAAACAATAACCTCGGCAAGACAATTTTCAATCACAATACCTAGGGTCATCATTGGGTTACATTCTCGTCGATCAATGTCTACAACTATCAGACCTTGAGATTTTAACTCTACTCGCCCCACTTTAATAGTAATCTCTTTTCATCTTACTTGCGGCAAAGACTGACCATTGCTGGCAACTACTGTGAGTTCATCACTTGGGCCACGGGTAAGTTCAGAGTCAGCCCAATACCGCTTGTAAAGGATATATGGCATAGTTGTCACCTGAGAGCCAGTGTCCAGCAAAGCGTTCATGGGGATGCCATCACTACTGGGAGGACCGGTCGCCCTCCAACATACTTGGCTCGCCAGTTCTTTGGGCCTTGTGGTCCTACTCCTGGAGGTTGGCCCTCTGCCCCAGGGGTTGCTCGTTTAAATAACAGAACCTTGCAATGTGGCCTGCCTTGTGGTAGTGACGACAGATGGGACGTCCATCCAGGTCATAGCGATTGTTGTCTCTCCCTCGGCGTGGCGGGATCCTCTTCTTCCGTAGCCATGGGACATCCTCTGGACTGGAGGCCAGCTGGATCTTCTCCTTTGATGACACCTGCAGGGACTGCACAGTTTTGGCAAGTGCAGCCATATTTTTGGTCAGCTCCTGGACCTGAAGACGCAGTTCGGCAGATGGGTCTTTGTCCAGAGTCTGTGCATCAGCCCCCACAGGGCTGAGAGGGAAAGATGCTGCTTCTTGATGGTATGTGATCGCTGGGCACCTAGGGGGCGCTGGACGGCTGATAATTGGTTCATGCAGCCCCCGAATAGCCCTGTCTTTGAAGTCTGCAAAGTCTAGGTCAGAGCTATGATGCGCAGCTGTGCTCTGTGGGTACTGGATAGGAGTCCCTCAATTAATTGCTCCTTTAACAGCCTGTCTCCATCTTTCAAACTATACAGTTGTTTTGACGATGCGGCAGCGACCCGCGTCAAATGCATCATGTTGGAATTTTATGCGGGCGCCCCATTGTCAAAACGACGCATGCGGAGGCATCTGCAGACATCTGCATGACCTGCGTACCCAATGTTAAAGATAGGGTACGCAGGCCGCATGCAGAAGTATACGGACATAGGCAGAGCTGACCGGAGGAGGTGTGGCCGTGGGCGGAGCTTCACGTAGGAAGTCCGCAGACGGCCGCAGATCCTCCATACGCAAATGTGAACCTTACCTAAATGAGGAGATGTACAGGAGTCAGATACTTCTTATTTATTAAGAGGTGCATGCTTCTTAAAGCACCTCTCCAGCATTTGTATTTTTTATCAGCACTGGAGTGGCGCTTTAAATGTAATAAATGTAATCCCCGGTTATATACACACCCAGCGTTGTCGTCACTGTTTTTCAGTGCCGCTCCAGTCTTGCGCCGCCGCCTTGTGAGCCCAGCTGTTGACAGGCCGCAAAACAAAATAAGCGACTTAGGTCGCTATACCAAGCGCATTAGTGCCCCTTATATATCTCATTTACAGGTATTGGCTATTACTTTCTTTAAGTGTAATCCTGCACTCTCCCATTCACACCACTATCAATGAGCACAAGATAATATTGTCTGCATATGTTATTGTTCTAAGGCAGGGGTCCCCAACCGCCGGTCCGCGGCCCAGCACCGGGCCGCTGCAGTGCCCTTGCCGGTCCGCGGATACAAGGGGAGCCAGGGGCGGTCAGTGGCGTAGCGGGGGCTGGGGCGGCGCACAGCAATTCTTAAACTGCCCTCATGTGTAGCGGCGGCCAGGGAGCGATCCAAGCAGCTCCGCTGCCTGCAATAGGGAATAGCAGGAGCGGAGCTGCAAGGACCCGTCCAGCTTCCTGCCCGCCGCCCGCGCTTCCTGTCTCTGACTGACACAGAGAGGAGAGCGCCGCTGCTGTGTCAGAGCGAGGGAGCGCCTGCGATGCTGCGACAGGTGAGAGGAGAGAGGTGGTGTGTGTATGTATGTCTGTCTGTCTGTGTGTGTACATGTATGTCTGTGTGTGTGTTTGTCTGTGTTTGTGTAGGTGGAGCCTGGCCCTGGAGGAGATGGGGACATGAGGAGATGACCGTGATGGGGAGAGAAGGCCATGATGCCTGGGGTGATGGGAGAAGGCCATGAGGGGGTAATGGGAGAAGGCCATGATGGGGGTGATGGAGAGAAGGCATTGATGGGAGTGATGGAGAGACGTCAGTGATGGGGTGAAGGCAATGATGGGGAGAAGGGAGTGATGGGGTGAAGGCAATGATGGAGAGACGGCAGTGATGGGGTGAAGGCAATGATGGAGAGATGGCAGTGATGGGGAGAAGGGAGTGATGGGGTGAAGACAATGATGGAGAGACGGCAGTGATGGGGTGAAGGCAATGATGGAGAGATGGCAGTGATGGGGAGAAGGGAGTGATGGGGTGATGGAGCAGGCAAGAATGGGGTGATGGAGCAGGCAAGGATAGGGGTGATGGAGCACTCATTCAAAACCTATGGTGTGAGTCACATTAAAAATGTTATTTAATTATAAGTATGCACTGCTACACTACAACCGCGTCAATAGCCCCGCCCCCTTATGTCCAAAGCCCCGCCCCTGCCACACCTCCATCCCTGCCCTGCCGGGCCATGGAAGAATGGTCTTGCTTGAAACTGGTCCCTGGTGCAAAAAAGTTGGGGACCACTGTTCTAAGGGACCTGCAATTTATGTCTGTTTCTTTGCTCTCTTATAGGAAAGATAGAATTCACGCACCAGGCATAATTAGCACTCTTCATTTTATGGTTGGCACCTTGATACCGGAAGGCCACAATATCCTTATATCATATTTTCACTTTTCATGATTGTTTTATAGGAATTAAAGGCGGTTATTTCCTTAATATTGACCTATATACCTTGTCTCACAGATCACCGGCACTTGAAACCCATCCTCAAGACACTATTTCACAAGCCTCATACTGCTTGACATAGTTTGATTTTCTTTGAAGTATATATTTCTCTTATGCATTGTAAGATTTGATATATTTTTCTCTATATTGTGATACTCACTAATATGGATTTATTTCCATTTTTGTATATCTGTTCGTTCCTTCAGAGAAGTTCTGATGAAGATCCATTATTGGATCGAAAACGTTTAACACGCATAATCTGGATGCAAATAAAACAAAAGAATTGTAATCTGAGTGCCAAATTCTTTTATTCTACAAATCTTACTCCAGTCCTTGCTGGAATAAGATTTGTGGCATAGAGAATTGCCATGAATTTGACACGCGGAGGTCGTCATGATGCGTCCTGTGCCAGCTACACCTACTTTGCTGGAGCTAGGTGAAAAGGGCGTGAGAATGTCAAAATCAGCCACATTTTTTAAAGTTTTGTAAGCCAGAATTTTGTCGTAAAACTCTTTCCTAAGGATAATTGCAGCCTCGTAATAAGTGACCTTCTCTCCATCGGGGCATCCTGCCTCCACAAGTCTTCTAATATTTAAGTGAGAGGATGCTAGAACTGTCTCCATATAGATGTACAACAATAAGCTGGCTGTCCCCTTTGACCCGCCATTGAGCGCGCCCTCCTCTGTATTTTGGAACACACAGTCCTAAAGGCGATAAATGCAGAAGTTTCTGTTTACAGTCTATCCCCATCACCTCCTTCTTCTTCCAGGCCTGGAGTCTCCGACTACAATGCAGGAAGCTTGATCTGTCCAAGGCCTGTCTGCTGGAGCCCCGGTCTGCCCTTCCTGAGCACGCAGCTGCCAGTATACGCCTGTCACTCAGCAGTCCACAGCAATGAGCACAGTACTACTGACTGCATAGGGGTATATGTGCACGTACACACTATATATAATGTATAACGCAGGTCTCTAGTGACGCAGGGGGACCGACCGTCCTGAGGACAAGACGCCCTGTCCTGTGCACTGGTCGATCAAACATTGACATTGAAAGAACATTTTACCCAAAATATAGTTATATTCTGTATTACAGCAATTAAAAATTATTTAAGAAGTCCTCGTTAGGGCTCGTGCAGACTGTTATAATCGTACAAGTGTTATTCGTGGTTTTGATGGATCCCACCCTGATCGCACTCTGATGAAACTCTGATCAGGGTGTGATTAGCATAATTGGACCGATTTTCTCAGATAGAGAGAAACCGGTCGTCTGCACCTAAAGGCTCAGTCACACGTCAGTATTTGGTCAGCATTTTGCATCAGTGATTGTATGCCAAAGCCAGGAATGGAACTTACTGAGAAAAAATATAATTGAAAGACTGACTCCTGTTCTTTGTTTTGGAGACACTCCTGGTTTTGGCATACAAATACTGATGAACTTCTGATCAAAAATAACGATGTGTGAAAGAGGCCTAACATTGTATTTCAATCTCCAATCCCAATATGTAGCAGGTGTAATAATAATAATAACAGCAAATACCTCCAATTAGAAATGTAGTATAGTTCTCCTGATTTGCTGTGTTGCTTACCCCATGGCAGTAGCTTAGATATCCATGGCTACGACCACTAGCAATTAACATTGACCATATGGGTGGTCGTAACCATGGATACCTAAGCTACTGCAATGCCCTACACATGGAGTAAGTGACATAGTTAATCAGAAGAACTATACTACATTTCTAATTGGAGGTATTTGCTAATTTTATTATTATTGCACCTACTACATATTGGGATAGGAATTTGGAGATGGGAATACTCCTTTAAATTTACTTAGATAATTTAGAATTCATATGAAAAATGATGTACTTGAGAAGGAGCATGATCCCGTTGGGGACCTTTTTTCACGTGGCCTGCGATCAGAAATCAGCTTAGAGGAGTTCAGAAAAAGATAAATAAAACTCACCCGTCAGAACAAGCTCACTGATGGATTCCCAGTTAATTTTTTGCAAGACAAAGGGTCAAATCTGTAGCAAAATCACACAGGCTTATTTTTTTTTTTTTGAGGGGGGGGGCTGCAGATAATACAAATATGCCATAAATTTGCAGTGCAAATGGAGGAATATGTACTTTAAAAAAAAAAAAAACTCGAGCATATTATTCGAGCACGCCGAAGACACTCAATTAGGACCCGAGCATGCGCAGATAACACCGTATCCCAGCATGTTCGTTCATCGTCATTATGAAAATATTCCCAGGAGACACTACCACAGGTATTTTCCAGACTTACCTCATATCACAAAATATGCAATAACCTACAAGTAATATCCTGTGTTCAGATGGATTCAGATACAGACCTGCATTCAAATCAGGGTTCGGGGTGAGTAGAGACTTCCCGTTCAGCCCGTCCCTATAATCTCCCAGTAATGTGCATTCCCCAGGTACACGGCACTGCGATCTGAGCAAGGCTTTCATTAGCAGCGCTACCAGGCGGGACCGAATTCCTGTTTTGGAGAAGACAGCTTCCAGTCACCGTCTATCAAATTGTTCTTGTCCTTTTCATTCAAAAAATTACCTAAAAGTATGTGCGGGACTTGAGGACATGTAGATTTGTGCAGTCCTTACGACATGTGTAACACGCTGTACTCATAAACATGTTATGGTATATAATGGGCGTGAATGGAAAAAAAAGATGGATGGAAATATTTTCCAATTCTTCAGCAATGTAGTTGGAGTAGTATGGCGCAGAAGGAGCGGCGCACGCAAAGGCAGAACTGAAAGATCCTCGACCCAATGATACAACTACCATAGCGCTCCCACCTAGCATGTGCAAGAAAGTGATACTGTTGGGGTGGTCTTACATGGCCGAAGTGCATTTGGGTCCCTTAAAGAGGACCTGGCTTGCGCCAGGTCAAAAGTGGGCACTTTTTGCTCTTTTTTTACGCCTTTTGCTCCTCTCTGTGTTTCTCTTTTTTCTTTCTTTAAATCCGTCATACAGATCCAGAGATATTTATTTGCTTTTATTTACTGCTAATTTTCATGGCCTTTCCAAGGGTGTGTGGCTCATAGGGTAATAATGGAGTGTAGCCTATAGAATCTCGTGGGCCATGCCCCCTTGTAAAGACCATAAGGTTACATTCCCACAAGGAGTATTTGCTATGGCAGAATTATGGCACCTATTATGTAGATTAGGTTACTTCCATTTTTTCAGTTTTTTATTTTTATATGCGTTTCTATCGCGTTTTTGACACTGCGTTTTTTTGGTCACTTGTTCTTATGTCATGCTTTAAATAAAGCTGCTTTGTTTTTGATACTTCCTGCTATTCGTCTTTGACAAAACTTTATTGACATACTTAGGTGCAGATTTCATGCGTTTTTGATGCGTTTTTTTTTTACCTGCGGATTTTCCGCACCTGATGTAAGTCTATAGGAAAAATCTCTGCAGAAAATTAAGCGTTCCCGCTAGACAAATCGACATGCTGCAGTTTACGCAGCGTAAAAAAGAAGCACAGTGTGAATGAGAGATCTCTATAAATCCCATCCACTTTGCTGGAACCGTAAGATCAAAAACGCCCTAAAAGCTCATAGTGAGAACGTAGCCTAAAAATGAGTTCTAAATGATAGGTCCGATTTAAGCACCAGGTCCCAAGTGCACCTAACTACCTCTGCATGCACCCCATGTGCTTAGGAGCACTGTCTTGAACGCTATGCCTCAGACGCTATTCCTCCCTGACTCCAGGGGGCAGTATTCTGACACTTATCCCTTCACACATCATATCTATTTTTGCCCATTTTATGTGGTGTCTATGGTTATCCTTAATCAATTAGGCTACGTGCACAAGCTGCGGATTGGGTTGCGGATTTGGCCACGCTGATTTTGTAAAATCCGCAGGTAAGGGTGGTTTCACATTAGCGCTTTTTAAGCGCACGCACGGCCGGGGGTAGCTCCGCCCCCGAGCCGGCTCTCTGCCCGGCGTGCCCGCCCCTTGCTTGTAGCGCCGCCTCCTAGCGCACAGCGGCGCCTGCGATCGGCGCACCCTATCTTTAGCATATCAAACTTTTCGGATTTTGGCGCGCACGGCGCACCGTCAAAAGTGCGCAGCGCAGGTCAAAGCGCAACTAGCGCACGTCCTGCGCACGATCTGCGCACCCTATGCTAAAGATAGGGTGCGCCGATCGCAGGCGCCGCTGTGCGCTAGGAGGCGGCGCTACAAGCAAGGGGCGGGCACGCCGGGCAGAGAGCCGGCTCGGGGGCGGAGCTACCCCCGGCCGTGCGTGCGCTTAAAAAGCGCTAATGTGAAACCAGCCTAAATCTGCAGGTCAATAGACCTGCGGTTTTACCTGCGGATTGCTCTGCGGTTTTGCCCTGCGGTTTTTCATCTCCGCAATGGAGGAGATGGCAAACCGCAGCGGAATCCGCAGAAAGAATTGACATGGCAATTCTTTCTGTGGTTTCAAAACCGCGCGGAAAAATCCGCACCGTCTGCACTGCAGTTTTTTATTCCCATAGGGAATAATGGTACTGTACACCGCAGCAAAAACTGCTGCGAACCTGCAGCAGCCAAAACCGCAGCGTGTGCACACACCCTTATAGGAAACCTGACAGCGGATGCATGCACTCCAAACCGCGGACAGCATGTATCAGGCACCGGCTGTTTGGTCTCAGCCCGGTATGTGTGACTCTGAAATGCTGCGGCGTTTCACCGAAAAACATACTTTATAAGCCTGCCAGAGACTCAGGAGGGACACATTTTTCATTTACCGTACAAAGGCGAATGATGGCGATGCACGCTGCGCTAACTTTTCTGTCAAAAATACTGAAAAATGTAACGAGACCCCGCGTGACCTCTATAAAGTGATATCGCTAGTCAGAGTGGTACATCTGTCCCATATGGATCTGTAGCATGGCACCGCACGGGCTACTCTGTGGGCTGGTACGTGAGCACTGCTGATGGTGGTGTTATTGTTGAGGGTCTTAGAAAGGTGCGGCTGGTTAATCACATCTTTCCGATCCCCCGCGTTCAGTAAACATTATATATAGGCAGTTTCCTGTTATAAGTCTTTGTTCTATATTTAGCTCATCCAACTCGAAAGAAATGTTCTGGCCCCTGCTGGAGACACGCATCCCCTGGGGGCTACACAGACAGAGAACGCTTGTGGGGGGCCGCACGCAGGTGGCTGTGTTTTCCTATGGACAGAATGTGTAATCTAGAGGAATAGTATCATTTGGAAATCATATTCCCCTGTGTGCCCCCTCCTGATTCATGGTGGTACGGGATTTAGACTCCATGGACGACATATAGGTCAAATAGGATATAGTCACATGGGAAAATCTGCAGCACCAAAATCCAATTTGATGGCGGACATGACTGCGCAAATGCTGCACAGGGAGAAATCCGCAGGATAAATTGAAATATGTTGTAATTTACATAGGTCACATACTTTTTACACAGCGCGTGGATGACATCTATGTTACTGTAAAATGCAAACCCAGGTGGAAAAAATGGCAGCATATCCATCCCAAGTGCCATGAACTCATTTAAAGGGAATCTGTCACCTAATTTTTCCGATATGAGATGCGGCCACCACCATCAGGGGCTTATCTTATTCTGTAATGCTGTAGACAAGCCCCCGAAGTAACCTGAAAGATAAGAAAAACGACTTAGATTATACTCACTCCGGGGTCCGGTCCGATGGGCGTCACAGTCCGGCACCTCCCATCTTCTAGCGATGACCTCCTCCTTCTTACTTCTGCCGCGGCTCCTGCGCAGGCGTACTCACTCTGCCCTGTTGAGGGCAGAGTAAAGTACTACAGTGCGCAGGCGCCGGACGTCTCTGACCTACAGTATTCTGCTCTGCCTTCAACAGGGCACATAAAGTACGCCTGCACAGGAGCCAAGGGAAAAGCAAGGAGGAGAACGTCATCGCTAGAAGATGGGAGGCGCCGGAGCTGACCGCGATGCTCATCGGACCAAAACCGGACCTGGGGTTGAGTATTATCTAATCTAAGTGGCAGATACAGAAAAAAAAATGTTGACTCCTTCCATCACATGCCAAATAAAGTATTCCATGGTGGAACTTGTTAGTTTCTCCATGAAGAAATGTGGGACCTGTAGCCAAGATCTGGGCAAAATAAATTGTTTTTAATCTTCCATCTTCGTTCCATGACACCCAGGTCAATTTCCTTCTCCATAGTTTGCTAATGATCAGGTGTAATAACAAGTAACCATATGCCCTCATAGAAAAACTTGTAATGGGATCCCAGTCTACCATGAACACCTTAAAAACCGCAGGATCAGAAAATGAAAACTTTCATTATTTAATCACCTAACTAGCACATGGTAGTGTCATAGTACAGAAAGAAAGCACACATGAATATCACAGTGCTGGGATGCTGTATACAGCGATGTCACATTTAATAGATAATATACACAGTAATGTCACAGTACAGGGATAATACACACAGCGATGTCACAGTACAGGAATAATATACACAGCGATGTCACAGTACAGGGATAAAACAGACAGCGATGTCACAGTACAGGGATAATGCATTCAGTACTGTAACATCACAGTACAGCAATAAAACACAGTGATGTCACAGTACAGGGATAATACTCAGTGATTTCACAGTACAGGGATAATACACAGTGACGTCTCAGTACAAGGATAATACACAGTGATGTCACAGTACAGGGATAATACACAGTAATTTCACAGTACAGGGATAGTCCCCATTGATGTCTCAGTACAGGGATAATACACACAGTGATGTCTCAGTACAGGGATAATACACACCGTGATGTCTCAGTACAGGGATAATACACAGTAATGTCACAGTACAGGGATAATACACAGTGATGTCACAGTACAGGGATAATACACAGTAATGTCACAATGCAAGGATAATACACAGTAATTTCACAGTACAGGGATAATACACAGTAATGTCACAGTACAGGGATAATACACAGTGATGTCACAGTACAGGGATAATACACAGTGATGTCACAATGCAAGGATAATACACAGTAATTTCACAGTACAGGGATAATACACAGTAATTTCACAGTACAGGGATAATACACAGTGATGTCACAGTACAGGGATAATACACAGTGATCAGGGGCAGACACTGACAGCTTGGGGCCCCTGTGCAAGAAATGCGTCTGGGCCCCCCTCCTTTTATGGAGACAAAGCTACATATACAGGGTTGTATTTATATGGATAGACCTGGGTGGGCCATTTATATATATATACACCTAAATAAAATGGGAATGGTTGGTGATATCAACTTCCTGTTTGTGGCACATTAGTTTATGGGAGGTAGAAAAATTTCAAGATGGGTGGTGACCATGGCAGCCATTTTGAAGTTGGCCATTTTGGATCCAACTTTATAAATGGCCCACCCAGGTGTATCCATATAAATGGCCCACCCTGTGTATATATATAGCCACACACACATACATTTATGTATATTGCTGTCCCTTATACAGTGCCCTCTCTTGTTATGTACAGCACCGTCCCTTACATATTGGATTATATAGAGCCCTGTTTTTTTATTACATACCGTCCTGTCTTGTTAGCTGTATAATGCAATGATGGCTGATGGATGATGGGAAAGCTTCCTTTCTAATGGACGAGCTGATGGACTGGTAGTCTGGTCACTGGCTGCTCCATCAGCAGTCATTTTATATCTAAAAAGAGAGGGGACTATGTAATAAAAGAGGACGCTGTGAATAACAAATTTAACAAGAATACACTATGTAAGAGAAAGTACTGTACATAACAGCAGAGGAAGCTATATAATAAGGGATGGCACCATAGATAACTAGAGAGGATGGTACATAATAAGGGACGGTGTTATACATGATTAAAGAGGAAACTATGTAACTAAGGATAGTGTTATACAGAATTAGTGAGTACACTATATACTAAAGGACTGTGTTATACATAATACGTACATATACTATATACTGAAGGACTGTGTTAGACATAATAAGTGAGTACACTATATACTAAGGGACTGTGTTATACATAATAAGTATGTACACTATATACTAAGGGACTGTGTTAGACATAATAAGCAATAATAAAGTCTTCCTCCACCTCCCCCTGATCCTAAGTCCAATATAACCCCCTTCCTCCCATCCCAATCCCCCACTCCCCTCATTGTTCTCCTCCCCCTGCATCCCATTATTGTCTTCTCCCCACCCCATCATTGCCGTCTTCACCACCTCCATCATTTCCTCCTCCCCCCACCACCTCCATCATTGCCCATTCCACCACCTCCATCATTTCCTCCTCCCCCACCACCCCCATCATTGCCTTTTCCCCATCACCCCCATCATTGCCTTCTCCCCAATCATTGCCTTCTCCATCACCCCACCATTGCCTTCTCCATCACCCCACCATTGCCTTCTCCACATCACCCCCATCATTGCCTTCTCCACATCACCCCCATCATTGCCTTCTCCCCATCACCCCCATCATTGCCTTCTCCATCACCCCATCATTGCCTTCTCCCCATCACCCCCATCATTTCCTTCTCCTCATCACCCCATCATTGCCTTCTCCCCATCACCCCCATCATTGCCTTCTCCCCATCATTGTCTTCTCCCCATCACCCCCATCATTGCCCTCTCCTCCACCTACACACACTGTTAGGGCTGGCGGAGCGCACCAAATTATAAAGTAGTAGTAGGTGTGTTCGCAGCCCGGGGTCCACCGTGCAGAGGTGGTACACTGCTGCTAGACAATGGCAGAAGAATAGAGCGGTGAGAAAACAGTCACACGTGGGTTATGTCACCCAGTGTGAGAAGGAGCAGACTCTGTTAATTCACAGAGCTGCACAACCACTGAACGTGGATGCCGGAGCCTGTTTAGCTCACAGAGCCCGGCCAAAGAGCGCACAACAAACGGCCACAGAACTCTACCCCAAGGACACGGGGTTAGAGTCCCTCTAGGTCCACTGAGCGCGCGGCGTCGCTACCACAAACGCCGCTAAAGACGCTGGCTATGGAGTGTGGAGCACCTGCACTGAGGCGTGCCGAGTCACTGATGATGACTAATGCCTGACTCAACTCTGACCTACCTATGCCTAAGCCTGGGCATTAGCAGGCTAGGCTGCACAACACATGCGTACCAAGGGTAGGGGTTTCATAATGAGTCAGTCACCAGAGACATTCATACGTGCATACATCACTCACTCCATATAGTCTGAAAATACAGTCTATCCTGGCGCATGGCCGAGCTGCCATGCGAACCTTTTATAGCCGCGGGCGTCCGGGACCTTCCTGACTTCTCGGATGGGCCAATCCGAACAGGAGAAGGACCTGAGCACGTGACCTTCAATCTCCAATGGGAGATCACTCCACGGGCATGCTCAGTGGCCTGACATGGGGACTTAGTCCCTGGAGAATCTCATTGCTGAGCAGCATGTATTGCCATAGCTGTGCCAGAGGTGGCAGCAGCAAGCAAACCCACGGAGCTGGTCTGGGCAGTGCGCCTGGACTGACGAGTTTGCTGAGCAACCTCCTCTGCGGCTGGAGAGGAATGGGAGACCGCCGGAAGCAAGGCTCGGGATTCCTGCTGTGCAGCGACAGGAACCCGACGCCTAACATTACTCCCCCTCCTCTCTGAGCCTCACTCCGCTTAAATTCCGCAATGAGAAGAGGAGTGTGGATGTTCTCCACTGGCTCCCAGGTCCGAGCCTCTGCACCATGACCCTTCCAATCCACCAAATAAAATTTTTTGCCCCGCATCATCTTGCATCCCACGATGGCACTGACCTCAAACTCGTCTGACGACAGGTCTGATGTCCCGGCAGATGGCTCAGAAAACCGGGACATGTGAACCGGCTTAAGGAGAGACACATGAAATGTGTCTGAGATGGCCAAGTGTGGTGGAAGAGCCAGGCGATAGACCACAGGGTTGGTCTGCTCGAGGACCATGAAAGGACCAATATAGCGTGGTGCGAATTTAGCGGATTCCACCCGCAGCCTGATGTTTTGAGCGGAGAGACACACCAAGTCGCCAGGGGCGAAGGTCAGGGCCGGGCGCCGGTGAGTGTCAGCAGAGGACCTCATTCTCTCCTTGGAGGCCCAGATAGCATCCTGCGTGCGATCCCAAATGTCCCGTGCCTCCACCGCCCAGTCCGCCACCCTAGAGTCGGTGGATGACACAGGCATGGGCACGGGGACGCGCGGATGCTGGCCGTAGTTTAAGAGGAAAGGGGTCTGACCGGTGGAGTCGGCTACAACGTTGTTCAAGGCGAACTCCACCCACGGCAGCAAGGGTGCCCAATCATCTTGCCTAGCCGAGACAAAATGTCGCAGATATGTCACCAGGGTCTCGTTGGCTCTCTCAACCAACCTGTTTGTCTCAGGATCATAGGCCGAGGAGAGATTTAGCTCAATGCTGAGCAGAGAACAGAGCTCTCTCCAGAATCGAGATGCAAACTGAGGACCCCGGTCGCTGACAATCTTATCCGGCATGCCATGCAGGCGGAAAAACATGTTTGATAAACAACGCTGCCAGACCCCGTGCCGAAGGTAGCCGAGAGAGTGGTACCAGATGCACCATCTTGGAGAAAAGATCGGTAACCACCCAAATGACAGTGTTGCCGCTGGACTTGGGCAGACCCACCACGAAGTCCATACCAACCATCTCCCAGGGCCTGTCCGCAACCGGCAGAGGATACAGTAACCCAGTGGGCCGCTGCCGAGAGGGCCGATTCTGGGCGCAAGAGACGCACGCCCGAATATAGTCCCTGACGTCACGGGCCATATGCGGCCACCAGTACGTCCTCGCCAGTTCAGAGGTCCGTTTGATCCCGAAATGGCAACCCACCCTGGACGAATGGGCCCAAGAGAGGACCTCCGGTCGCAGATGGGCAGGGACCAAAGTCTTACCTGGAGGTACAGACTCGAGAGCAACCGGAGTCACGGTCCTAAGGCTCTCTGGTGGGACTATCAGCCGAGGCTCCTCCTCCTCCGATGACACCACGGAGCGAGACAGAGCATCGGCCCGGATGTTCTTCTCCACGGAGAGAAAATGCAGTATGAAATGGAATCGGGAGAAGAACAAGGACCATCTGGCCTGGCGAGAATTCAGCCGCTGGGCTGTCTGTAAATAGACCAAATTTTTGTGGTCGGTGAACACCTGGAATGGGTGGCGAGCCCCCTCCAGGAGGTGTCTCCTCTCTGAGAAGGCCAGCTTCATTGCTAGCAACTCCCTGTCCCCGATGGAATAATTCCTCTTCGCCGGTGTGAAGGTCTTAGAGAAGAAGAAGCACGGGTGCTTCCGACCTTGCGAGTTCTTCTGAAAAAGGACCGCTCCAGCACCGACGGAGGAGGCATCCACCTCCAGAATGAAGGGTTTATCAACATCAGGGCGATGTAGAATGGGAGCGCTAGCAAAGTGGGACTTAATGGAGGCGAAGGAATTGGAGACAGTCTCCGACCACAGTTTGGGATTTGCACCCTTCTTGGTGAGGGCTACCAAGGGCGCTACCAAAGTTGAGAAATGAGGAATGAATTGGCGATAGTAATTTATGAACCCCATAAAGTGCTGCACCGCTTTGAGAGAATGGGGTTCCTGCCAATCCATCACTTCCTGTAGCTTGGCAGGATCCATGGCCAAACCCTGGGCTGAGATGATGTAGCCCAGGAAAGGCAAGGACTCCTGCTCAAACACACATTTCTCTAACTTGGCATAAAGAGAGTTGGGCCGCAGGAGATTGAAAACTTTGCGAACATCTCTCCGGTGGGAGTCAATATCTGGAGAATAAATGAGAATATCGTCCAGATAGACTACTACCAAGGTGGTAAGCATATCCCGGAAGATGTCGTTCACAAAGTCTTGGTAGACAGCAGGAGCGTTACATAGCCCGAAGGGCATCACCAGTTATTCATATTGCCCGTCTCTGGTGTTAAAAGCCATCTTCCATTCGTCCCCCTCACGGATGCGAATCAGGTTATAGGCTCCCTGCAGATCGAGCTTAGTAAACACTCTCGCTCCCCGTAGCCTATCAAACAGTTCCGATATCAGGGGCAGAGGATACTTGTTCTTAACAGTTATGGCATTAAGGCCCCTGTAATCGATGCATGGACGTAATTCTCCATTCTTCTTTTGGACAAAGAAGAATCCCGCTCCCGCCGCTGACACCGACTTCCTAATGAATCCTCTTGCCAGATTCTCCCTGATATACTGAGACATGGCCTCTGTCTCTGGGAGAGATAGGGAATATACTCGACCCCGGGGAGGCTCAGCACCGGGCAAGAGGTCAATAGGACAGTCGTAAGGGCGGTGCGGCGGAAGGGTCTCTGCCGCCTTCTTAGAGAACACGTCTGCATACTGCTGATATGGCTTGGGAGGCGAGGAGAGATCTGCAGGAACCTCAGAAGTAGCGACCTGTATGCAGTCCCTCAGACACCTACCCTCGCAGGACTTGCTCCAACCGAGGATTTTCCCCGAAGACCACTCTATGTGGGGAGAATGAGATCGCAACCAGGAAACCCCCTGGTCGATCCCTTCGGGCATAACAAGGAGAGACAGCATCTCCTGATGAAAAGGAGACAAAGAGAGTCTCAGTGGAGCCGTCTGGTGGGTGATTTGGGACGGGAGTGTCGCCCCATTCACCACTCTGATGGTGACTGGTTGAGGGAGTAAGACCAGGGGGATTGCGTGTTGTTGAGCGAAGGCAGATGACATGAAATTGCCCTCCGCCCCAGAGTCCACGCAAACCTCCACAACCAGAGTGGAAGAATTAAATTCTAACGTCCCTTTAAACAGGAACTTGGAGGAGAAAGTCGCAGTGTCTAGTAGGCCTCCTCCGATAACCACTAGACGGGAGCGTTTCCCGAGCACTGTGGGCACTGGTTAGCAAGGAGCCCAGTCTGCCGACAGCGGAAGCAGACTGGAGGTATCTGCGCGGACCGGGCCCTGGACCCCGTGCGGGACACCTCCATGGCCTCAGGAGGCTCGGGGGGCTGACCGGGAGGTTCCAGTGGTCTAGCAAAATTTGGAGCCAACTAATATCGTTGGCGGGACCTGGAGCACTGCAGCCCTCGCTCAGTGAAGCGAATGTCAATTCGGGTAGAGACCGTAATGAGCTCCTCTAAAGTGGTGGGCACCTCCCTGGTGGCCAGGGCGTCCTTGACATGATCAGCCAGGCCTCTCCAGAATACCGGTATGAGAACCTTATCTGGCCACTCCAGCTCCGATGCCAGAGTTCTGAAGAGGATGGCATACTGGCTGACCAGAGACACACCCTGGGTTAGAGCCAGCAACTGAAGGGCGGTATCGTACGTGACCCGAGGACCCAGGAACACCTGCTTCAGAGCGACCAAGAAATGGGTGGCATTCTGTACTAGGAGATCCCCGCGGTCCCACAGCAGGGTTGCCCACTCCAGGGCCCTGCCCGACAGGAGGGAGATAAACCTGTTATGAATGAGTCACCGTAGGAGGCAAAAGCAGAAATACAAGCTAAGTCCAGAAAACCAGAGAAGTTGGCAACTATCAGATTGCAGACCCCTGAACCTATCAACACAACTAGCAGTAGCCGTGGGGGGTTCCTACAAAGCCCTAGACCCCTCGATCACAGCCGGAGAATTACATAGGCCTAAAGAAAGAAAGGGGAAATCTAAACTGCCCCAGAGCAGACCCCAAAGCAATAGGCAGCCCCCAACATATAATGACGGTGAAGCAAGATGAAAATACTAACACAGACAGAAAGATAGACTGAGCAAAGATGGGGCCCGCAACTATCTAGATAGGAAAGGACAGGAAGGCTGCTGTCTGCAATCTGCCAAATCCCTATCAAAGACATAAGCCAACAAGCTGATATGAAAAAGGCCCTGAAGCAGCTAGGCTTCAAAAACTAAATCAGCACTCAGGTATTTTCAGAAGACAGAGCTAAATGAATTCAGCACACCCCAGCAGGGAATGGCAGAAATCCAGAAAAACAAAGCAAAACAAAGTCAAAGCACAAAAGCAAAAGGCCGAGCAGCAAACTTAGCTTTAGAGGAGCAGGAATTCAGACTGGTCTCCAAGGATCCCACAGACAAATCACCCGCAGGGCAGAAGGGCATCGGCAGCCTTATATCCAGTCCGTAACTCCACTCAGCCAGTCATCATCATCAGCCTCAGGTGTCTGATAATCAGGCTCACTACCTTTCTTTACCAGAAGAGGGAGTTCCTCGGGCCTCAGTAATGAAGGGGAAAATGAACTCACAACAGTACCTCCCCCTTGAGGAGGGGTCACCGAACCCTCAACTACGCCACCAGGGCGATCAGGGTGAGCCCGATGAAAGGCACGCACCAATCTTTTGGCATGAATATCAGAGGCAGAGACCCAGGAATTATCCTCCTGACCATAACCCTTCCACTTAACCAAATACTGGAGTCTCCGTCTAGCCAGACGGGAATCCAGTACTTTCTCTACCTCATATTCCATGTTACCTTCAACCAATACAGGGTCTGGAGGTGCCACCCCCGGAACAACAGGTTCAACAAACCTCTTCAACAAAGATTTATGGAACACATTATGGATTTTAAATGTGACAGGAAGAGCCAAACGAAAAGAGACCGGATTAATAATCTCCACAATCTTGTAGGGTCCAATAAATCTAGGCTTAAACTTAGGAGAAGCCACCTTCATAGCAATATTTTTTGATGATAACCACACCATATCACCAACCTTAAACTGGGGACCAATGGTCCTATGTCGGTTGGAAAACCGCTGGGCCTTTTCCTGGGAGAGAGAGAACTTATCCACCACTTGGTCCCAGATCTGGTGCATTCTCTCCACCAGTGTCAACACCTGGGCAGGCAGAGGGCTCCACCTGCCCTGAAGAAAATCGAGGATGAAACCCAAAGTTACAAAAAAAAGGTGACATCAAAGTGGCAGAACTAGCTCTATTATTTAAAGCAAATTCGGCCAAGGGCAAAAATGAAACCCAATCATCCTGATTAGCAGAAATAAAACATCTCAAATATGACTCCAAGGTCTGGTTTGTTCTCTCTGTCTGCCCATTGGTCTGAGGGTGAAAAGCAGAAGAGAAGGACAACTGAATTCCCAGCCTGGAACAGAAAGTTCTCTAAAATCTAGACACAAACTGGACTCCTCTGTCAGATACAATGTTCTCAGGAATCCCGTGCAAACGAACCACCTGTTGTCAAAACAGGGGCACCAACTCAGAGGAAGACGGCAACTTAGGGAGTGGTACAAGATGAACCATCTTAGAGAACCTATCACAAATCACCCAAATAACAGTCATCCTCTGAGAGACAGGCATATCAGAGATGAAATCCATTGAAATATGGGTCCATGGCCTCTTGGGGACAGGCAAAGGCATCAACAACCCACTAGAGCGAGAACACGATTTAGACCGGGAGCACGTCCCACAGGACTGCACAAAATTCCTGACATCACGAGACAAGGAGGGCCACCAAAAAAACCGACTCACCAGATCTCTAGTACCAAAAATACCTGGATGACCAGCCAAAGCAGAGCAATGAACTTCAGACATCACTCTCTTCTTCCACTGGTCAGGAACATACAACTTTCCACTGGGACAACGCTCAGGTTTGTCCTCCTGGAACTCTTCCAGAGCACGTCTCAAATCGGGCGAGATGGCAGAAAGAACTACCCCTTCGCCTAAGATGGTAGCAGGCTTGGTCACCACAGGAGAATCAGCAAAGAAGCTCCTAGAGAGGGCGTCTGCCTTGACATTCTTTGTTCCAGGAAGAAAAGAAACCACAAAATCAAAACGTGTAAAAAACAAGGCCCACCTAGCCTGCCTAGGGTTCAAGCGCTTAGCCGACTCTAGGTAAATCAAATTCTTGTGGTCAGTGAGGACCACGACTTGATGCTTAGCTCCCTCCAACCAATGTCTCCACTCCTCAAATGCCCATTTCATGGCCAACAGTTCCCTATTCCCCACATCATAGTTACGTTCAGATGGAGAGAACTTTCGGGAAAAGAAAGCACAGGGATTCATTTTAGATGTTACAGGATCCTTTTGGGACAAAACAGCTCCTGCACCAATCTCAGAAGCATCCACCTCTACCTGGAATGGAAGTGAGACATCATGTTGCCGCAAAACTGGGGCGGAGGTGAATCTTCGCTTCAGCTCCTGAAAGGAAGAAACAGCCTCCGGAGACCAATTTAACACATCAGCACCCTTTTTAGTCAAATCAGTCAATGGCTTGGCAATACTAGAAAATTTTGCTATAAATATCCGATAAAAATTAGCAAAACCCAAAAACTTCTGGAGGGCCTTCAAAGAAGTGGGCTGAACCCAATCGTGAATGGCCTGTACCTTGGCCGGGTCCATTTCAATAGTTGACGGGGACAAAATAAATCCCAAAAAAGAAATCCTCTGTACTCCAAAAAGGCATTTAGATCCTTTGACATACAGGGAATTCTCCCTCAAGATCCGGAACACAGTCCGAATATGTTCCACATGAGAATCCCAATCCTTGGAGAAGATCAAAATATCATCCAGATAGATAATCAAAAATTTATCGACAAAATCTCGGAAAATATCGTTCATGAAGCACTGGAAGACAGAAGGGGCATTAGTGAGCCCAAAAGGCATCACCAGGTACTCAAAATGTCCCTCCGGAGTATTAAATGCCATCTTCCATTCATCCCCATGCTTAATGCGAATAAGATTATACGCCCCCCTGAGGTCAAGCTTGGTAAACCAGCAAGCACCTTTAACTCTGGAGAATAGATCAGAAATCAGGGGTAACGGATACTGATATTTAACAGTAATTTTGTTGAGGGCATGATAATCAATACAAGGTCTTAATGATCCATCCTTTTTGGCTACAAAAAAATACCCGGCACCTAAGGGTGACGAGGATGGTCTAATATGACCCTTCTCCAACGCCTCCTTAATATAGGATCGCATAGCCTCGTGCTCGGGTACAGAGAAATTGAAGAGCCGACCCTTGGGAAATTTACACCCCGGGCTCAGTTCAATTGCACAGTCATAACTCCTATGAGGAGGCAGAGACGCAGACTCATTCTCACTAAATACATCATAAAAGTCCACCAAATAATCAGGAACATCATGCGACTGAGGAGAGGTGGAAAACACCGGAGCCTCACTAAAGGCACACCGACAACCCCAACTCACCACAGACACAGATTTCCAATCCAAAACTGGATTATGAATCTGTAACCAGGGAAACCTCAGAATAATAGTATCATGCAGATTATGCAACACCAAAAATCTGCAATTTTCTTGATGGTCTGGGGCGACCCGCATTACCACCTGGGTCCAAAACTGGGGTTTATTTTTAGCCAAAGGAGTAGCATCAATCCCCCTCAAAGGGATAGGCGTCTGCAGAGGTGTCATCGGAAATCCACAACGTTTAGCAAAATCCAAGTCCATTAGGTTTAGGGCTGCTCCCGAATCCACAAAAGCCTTGGCGGAAAATGTGGACAGGGAGCAGATCAGAGTAATAGCCAGAAGAAACTTAGGTTGAACACCCCCAACAGAAAACGTGTGTGCAAAGCGTTTCTCTCGTTTAGGACAGACAGAAATAATATGCGAGGCATCTCCACAGAAAAAACACAACTTATTACGCCTTCTGAACTCCTGACGCTGCTCTCTGGAAAAAACTCTATCACATTGCATAGGTTCAGACATTTGTTCAACAGGTGGCAACACCTTTCGTGCAGCTTTGCGTTCGCGCAAACGCCGATCAACCTGAATGGCTAGTGACATAGAATCGTCAAGACCAGAGGGAACAGGAAATCCCACCATAGTATCTTTTACGGCTTCTGACAACCCCTTCCGAAAGAGAGCAGCCAAGGCATTATCATTCCAGGTAGTAAGTACTGCCCACTTTCGGAATTTTTGACAGTACAATTCAGCAGAATCACGACCCTGGCTCATTGCCAGCAGGGTCTTTTCAGCCTGATCAATGGCATTAGGTTCGTCATACAACAACCCCAAAGCTTGAAAGAATGTGTTCACATTAGTCAGAATAGGATCATCTGGTTTCAAAGAAAACGCCCAATCCTGGGGATCGCCACGCAGCAAAGAGATGACAATTTTAACCTGCTGCGCGGAGCTCCCTGACGAGTTAGGCTTCAAGGCAAAAAATAATTTACAATTATTTTTGAAATTCAAAAATTTAGACCGATCCCCAAAAAATACATCAGGTGTAGGAATCTTTGGTTCAGCAGCATGTGAATGAGCAAGGTAGGCGGAAATTCCCCGCACTTCCGCAGCGAGCTGCTCCACACGATCAGACAATTGCTTTATCTCCATTGAGAGAAAAAAAAATTCCCCCTACGGCCTCAGAGTTATAGAGGAAAAAATATACACATTTTTTTTTTTTTACAATTCTTTCCTGCTATTGAGTACCCTAGGATCTGCGGTTTGGCGGGTGATTCTGTTATGAATGAGTCACCGTAGGAGGCAAAAGCAGAAATACAAGCTAAGGCCAGAAAACCAGAGAAGTTGGCAACTATCAGATTGCAGACCCCTGAACCTATCAACACAACTAGCAGTAGCCGTGGGGGGTTCCTACAAAGCCCTAGACCCCTCGATCACAGCCTGAGAATTACATAGGCCTAAAGAAAGAAAGGGGAAATCTAAACTGCCCCAGAGCAGACCCCAAAGCAATAGGCAGCCCCCAACATATAATGACGGTTAAGCAAGATGAAAATACTAACACAGACAGAAAGATAGACTGAGCAAAGATGGGGCCCGCAACTATCTAGATAGGAAAGGACAAGAAGGCTGCTGTCTGCAATCTGCCAAAACCCTATCAAAGACATAAGCCAACAAGCTGATATGAAAAAGGCCCTGAAGCAGCTAGGCTTCAAAAACTAAATCAGCACTCAGGTATTTTCAGAAGACAGAGCTAAATGAATTCAGCACACCCCAGCAGGGAATGGCATAAATCCAGAAAAACAAAGCAAAACAAAGTCAAAGCACAAAAGCAAAAGGCCGAGCAGCAAACTTAGCTTTAGAGGAGCAGGAATTCAGACTGGTCTCCAAGGATCCCACAGACAAATCACCCGCAGGGCAGAAGGGCATCGGCAGCCTTATATCCAGTCCGTAACTCCACTCAGCCAGTCATCATCATCAGCCTCAGGTGTCTGATAATCAGGCTCACTACCTTTCTTTACCAGAAGAGGGAGTTCCTCGGGCCTCAGTAATGAAGGGGAAAATGAACTCACAACATAAACCCCACCTTGGCCCGCTCGGAGGGAAATCGTGTGACCCGCAACTCCAGGTGAATGGAGCACTGACTCACGAAACCCCTGCATGAAGCACTATCACCCGAGAACTTCTCGGGCAGCGGGAGGCGGGACAAGGTCTGTGCAGGACTGGCCGTGGAGACACGGGCGACAGCCTCTGTAGCTGCTTGGACGGCGACCGAGGTAACATCTGCAGCTGAGGTGGAACGCTCTAGCGCTGCCAACCTACCCTCCAGCTGCTTGATGTACCTATGCAGTCGCTGTTTGTCCGCCATTACTAGCCAGACCCTGGCGCTAGGATAATGTTAGGGCTGGCGGAGCACACCAAATTATAAAGTAGTAGTAGGTGTGTTCGCAGCCCGGGGTCCACCATGCAGAGGTGGTACACTGCTGCTAGACAATGGCGGAAGAATGGAGAGGCGTGAAAACAGTCACACGTGGGTTACGTCACCCAGTGTGAACAGGAGCGGACTCTGTTAATTCACAGAGCCGCACAACCACTGAACGTGGATGCTGGAGCCTGTTTAACTCACAGAGCCTGGCCAAAAGAGCGCACAGTGTACAGCCACAGAACTCTACCCCAAGGACACAGGGTTAGAGTCCCTCTAGGCCCACTGAGCGCGCGGCGTCGCTACCATGAACGCCGCCAAAGACGCTGGCTATGGAGTGTGGAGCACCTGCACTGAGGCGTGCCGAGTCACTGATGATGACTAATGCCTGACTCAACTCTGACCTACCTACGCCTAAGCCTGGGCGCTAGCAGGCTAGGCTGCACAACACATGCATACCAAGGGTAGGGGTTTCATAATGAGTCAGTCACCAGAGACAATCATACGTGCATACACCACTCACTACTTATAGTCTGAAAATACAGTCTATCCTAGCGCATGGCCGAGCGGCCATGCGAACTTTTTATAGCCGCGAGCGTCCGGGACCTTCCTGGCTTCTCGGATGGGCCAATCCGAAGAGGAGCAGGACCTGAGCACGTGACCTTCGATCTCCAATGGGAGATCACTTCACGGGCATGCTCAGTGGCGCGACATGGGGACTTAGTCCCTGGAGAATCTCGTTGCTGAGCAGTATGTATTGCCATAGCTGTGCCAAGGGTGGCAGCAGCAAGCAAACCCACGGAGCTGGTCTGGGCAGAACGCAGGGAGCGATGAGTTTGCTGAGCAACCTCCTCTGTGGCTGGAGAGGAATGGGAGACCGCCAGAAGCAAGGCTTGGGATTCCTGCTGTGCAGCAACAGGAGCCTAACACACACACACACACACACACACACAGCACCATTCACCTTTCTGCACATTCCCCCACAGCACTGCACATGTGCACACACACCACCACTCATCTCTACACATACATACAAAAAACACACACACAGCACCTCTCACCTGTCTGCAGCATCAACGCCTCTGGCTGCTGAATGATGTCATCCAGTGGTGCTGCTCTCTGTGCCAGAGATGGGAAGTGTGGGTGCCAGACAGGAAGCAGGATGGATCCCTGCAGCTCTGCTGCTATTTTCTCTTGTAGGCAGCGGAGCTGCTGGGATCGCTCTCTGCCCGATGCACATGAGGGCAATCTGGCCAGGGGCCCCCCAGAGCCTGGGGTCTGGAGAAACAGACCAGATTGCCCTCATTATTAGCCACCCTGCTGGGGCCCCCCTCCACCTCCGGGTCCCAGTGCAGCTGCACAGGCAGTATGTCCGCCCATGACAGTAATGGCACAGTACAGGGATAATGCACAGTACAGGGGTAATAAACACAGTGCTCTCACAAAAGGGGTGACCATCAAACTTCATAGTGAAACGTAGAATGGTGCCACACTCAATTTTCCCTGTCAATAATCTTTACTACCTGCATTGTATTAGTAGAAATGGGCCTCCATAATGATTGGGTCCCCAAGCAGCGGCTGTACCTGCTACCCAGGTAGTTACAGCCTTGCTAACGATGTATTTCATCTGGAGTCCTAGGACAGGGGATGGACCAATACATCCATAGTCTGTTCCCATATGCATTTCCTCTGCAGACCTCCTTCCATGGCAATATTAACGTGAGATATGCAGCCGTACAGAATGTACTGTTGCAGATTTCATTGGAAAACTGATGCGGGGATAAGCCGCAAGGGAGAGAAATATTCACTGACATCTGCAGTATAACTTGGGATTGAGAAAATATATTTTTTTTAATAGTTACTCCTATGGTGATAAACACTGTGATGAAACCCTTACATCTGCAGACCTCCGCAGTACTGCTGCTGTCTCACTAGTGGGCGCTGTTGTGTCGTTCTCTTACTTGCAGTTTATGATGAGAGGTGCTGAATGACAGACTCAGCTCTGCTACATCTGACAAGCATCGCTCTTCGCATTCTATTTTCTAAAGTGTTGACTTTCATGAGAATTCTGGAAAAAGGAAAGCATCGTAGATAGTAAACACCCGGATAAGATGTAAACAGCTTGTAATCTCTTATTATCCAGCACTATACCAAAGATATAAACAGGGCGATGACTCCTTGCACAAATTTACATGAAAATAAACAGGATTATATCCAGAATAGCTCAGGGAAATGATGAGCACCCCAGCATTACGCAGGGCGGGGGAGGTGACCTGTATACACTTGTAGAAATAGACTGGAATGGCCTGCTTTGTTTATGGCTCGCACAGAACACCGTATTTTGGGCGGAATGCAATCTGACAAAACATCGGGTTGCACTCGGACCAATGTTATTCTACGGGGCTGCGCACATGTCCAATCCTTTCCGAGGACTGAGTCTGATCTTGATTTGCCATGCAAGTCGATGAGTCCGTGGAAAACACCAGACTGCACTCGGATGACATCTGAGTGCAGTCCGATTTATGCGCACTGACACAATGAAGAAGATGAGGGAAAAAATTTCTCCATCTTTTTTCTCATCGCACTCTGATCAGTCACCAATGACACTCTGATCAGCGTTTCATTGACATAGTTGTCTCGATGCTCTTGGATGAGAGAATCTACTGCCATCTGCACTAGTTTGTTTGACACTTGCAGGTAATGATCTGCCATACAGTATCGATCATTTAGAACGCCCTCACTGAGATTCCAGTCCCACACCTGAGGTGCTGCCTGAACGCAGACGCATCCCATGTAAAATGCAGGTGGAGCCCAATAAAAAGGCAATTACCCTAATAAATTTGAATTTCTTCTCAGGTGTTACATGGAACTTCCTCCTCCAAGCCCGTTATCCGCCCCTTGTGAATAGAATAATACATTTTCCTGGGCGCACACCCATGTTGCAGCATGCACAATTACCCAAATATATGCAACAGGAAACATAGAATTATAAGGAATTAGTGACATTATCATGTAGCAGAGCCCAATACTGTATTTCACTAAACGCTTACGGGCAAATTCTTCATTGATTTTGTGACCTTTTTTCTGCAGTAAAAATTATTTTAAGGCCTTGTGCAGACGATCGTATTATTGGTCCGCAAAGGTAATTGGATAGCACTCTGACCGAGGTTAGTCTATGGGGCCGTGAAGAAATCTGATATTTTTCTCAGACCGAGAATAACCAAGGAAAAATAATCTCTGCACGCTGAGTTGGATTCGATATATCGCTCTCGGCCATGCCAGTCTATGGGTGTATGAAAACCATCGGACTGCACTCGGATGACATCTGAGTGCAGTCAGATTTCCATAGCCTCAGAAAATGGAGTCTGATCAGAGCGTGATTAGCATAATTGATCCGATTTTGACAAAAAATTCGCTCTGCAGCTAGCAAATAGTGCTTTTTTTAAATTTGTACATTATTCATTATTTCGTTATTTGTGCCTTTTTAATTAACATTTGTGGTTTTATTTAGTTTCTTTGTTCGCCATTATGGCTATTGGCTTTGGACATCCATCAGTTAAGGCTTTTCTAAATTTTGCGCATTTGTACCCTGGTCTGCCTAATTTTTTTAAGGGACAGTTAAATGCTAACATGCAACATTTTAAAGTTTAGGGCGCAGTCTGATTCTCAGTTACAATGGTAAAGGCGCAGTCAGACGGACGTATCACTCGCGTGAGGATCACATCGCAATCCTCGGACTGGCCATCGGCTCTCCTGACCTGAGCGTGACAGCATGTATTTCTTTGCAGCTGTCATGCTCAGGTCAGGAGAGCCGATGGCCAGTCCGAGGATTGCGGTACGATCCTCGCACGAATGGTACGGCCGTCTGACTGCGCCATTATTGAAAGGATTGTGCAGCAATTTAATCTAAAAAAGGAATGTGTATGTGTGTGTGTATGTATGTATATATATATATATATATATATATATATATTTGGTGCAAAGTCCATCAGTGTAAAGACTAGACAAGAAAAATTATTTAAAAAAAACCTCTTCGGTCCTTAGGCCATGTTCACACTTCCATTTGCACGTTTAGTTTACCTGTTCCATTCTGAGGAACCGAAAAATGGAATTAATGTCCAGAATCTTGATTCGCTGCATCACTGATATAAATGGAAGCAGTGGGACCCCATGGATTATTATGGGGTCTGCCTGGGGTCCATTATGTGTTCTTTTTTAGAACAGATATAAGCCGCAGGCAAGGCTTTTGTATCTGCTCTAAGAACTAAAAGTACCCAGATGACCCCATAATAACTATCGGGGCCCCTTTTTATCGGCTAACGTCAGTTCTGCATCCGATCAAGTCTGTTCCTAAGAACAGAACCAAATGCAGGTGTGAATAAAGCCTTAGCAGGTACAGACGGTTTGCAAAAAATGCTGTGACTTGTGCATATATCTGACTGGGCTTTACAAAAAACAACCTGCAGTTACAGAAAACTGCAAAAAAAATCTGCCGCATGTGAATATACCTTGAGTTTACATGCAATTTATTTTCATATGAAACTTAAGGATTTAAGAAATTTCTGCAGAATGTGTACACGCCATAGGACTTGCTCCGAGACCAAGGGGTTAAATCCCAATTCCTCGCCTCCCTGTGGGCGGATGATGTGAGCAGAGCTCAGGATATAAGGCAGGGAGGACAGCTCACCACCAGTTGTGGCATTCACAGCTTCAGGAATAAGCTCCAGTGATCCCGCTGCCAAGACCCTCCTGCCAGCGCCATGTCCACCTCACTGAGAGTCAGCCCCTCCGTCCATGGCTACCGCTTTGACACCGCTTCCCGAAAGAAAGCCACAGCCAACATCTTTGAGGGTGTGGACCAGGAGTCCCTGCAGAAGCTCTTTAAAAAGACTGGCGATAAGAAAGCAGAGGACAGAGCCCGGATCATCTTCTGCATTGACCAGGACAATGAGGAGAAAGCCAGGGCACTACTGGCGCTAAAGCAGAGGACCAGGGACAAAATCCTGCAATTCCTCAAGCTCCGCAAACTTCCCATCAAGGTGATCTGAGCTCCTTGGCTGCAGAGCTTTCAATCTAAGCTGAAAAGTCAAGACTGATCTGGAGGGAGAGGATGGTCGGGCAAGCCTGTCACTCACTGCCAAAACTTATGTCAAGGTGAAGAGTTGAGAGACTCCTGCAGAGCTTGCGCTCTAATCTAAAGAGACTGTCCTGCTGTGTTGGAAGCATGTGCTCGGAAAGAGACTGTGTTTCAGAGGACCGAGCGCTCCCTCCTGAGCTGAGAGGAGACTGCACCTGACTCCAGGGTGACAGAAGGAGAAGCAGAGAAATAAGGACTGTGTGGGGACCCCATGGCTGTGCCCCGGAAATGTGCCTTTAAGGGCCCTGCAAGTTCTCCCCAGCAGAGCTATGGGGAGGCCCAGAGGAAGCAGAGGACTGGCTAGAGATAATAACTTTTTTGGTGTTGTACTACCTCATTTATGCTATTCATCATATTTTCTATATTTTGTTAATAAATTGTGTTATAATTTATATTTCTTCTATTGTTTTATTTCTAATGTGACTAGTGGGTCGTTCCTATATCAATGTCGCATCCTCTGCCCTGATCAACTGTTGTGAAATTAATAGTCCTAGTGTGTTCTCCTGGGCATGCTGGGATTTATAGTTGCACATCAGCAGATAATCTATGTGTTTATATATGAATGTTTTTGGACACATCTTCCTCCTTTTTTTTTCTGTCTTCTTCTTTGGTTAATCCCCGACAAGCTGGTATAATTCAGCAGTGAGCTTATAAACTGCAGTGAGGGTCTTCTCCATTCGGTGCCGAATCCAAGGCTTAAAGCTGATAATAAATGACAACCGATCACTTAGGGGTTAAAACAAACCTACCTATTGATGCAGGAAAATTGGTGGAAATATATAACAACCGGTCATTAAGGGGTTAAATCAGACCTATCAATGCAGAAAAATAAGTGAAAATAAATAATAAAAATATGATAGTCATTAAGGGGTTAATACAAACTTCCTAATTAATGCAGGAAAATAGGTGAAAAAAAATGCTAACCGGCCATTAAGGGGTTAAAATGATCCTACCTATTAATACAGGAAAGTAGCAGTTAATAAGTGACAGCTGTCCAGTAAGGGGTTAAAATAAACCCATGTAATAAATAATGCAGTATAATATGGATCTGGGCAGCTGCAACAAAGGAAGGTTTCATTGTCAATAGATACTGGGTATTTGGTGGTATATGTAGCAGAGCTGAATTTGTTATTGGCATAATCTGAGCAATGAGTATGGATAATGCAGGAGGATTACCTGCAGCTCTGTAAGACAGGCTGGTATCTCATAAGTGATGCTGAATACAAACTGGGCTCTGCTATATCTGAATGACAGTATTAAAAGGAAGGATACTGCTGCTCCTAGATGTGAAGCTTACAATACTTCATAATTATAAACATTATAGTATATGTGTGTGTGTATATATATATATATATATATTCTACTGTGATTCCTTCATTTAGTATCAGACGTAAGTGACATCAGAAATTCTTCACATTCCAGTGAAATTGAAGTTTCATCACTACAGACGTGTCATGGGTGTATATATATATACGCCTGAAGCTAAAGGCCAGCAGCTGATTACATATCTAAGGTGTGAACATAAACATGATGGTTATTATATCATGTAAAGCCATTATCAGCTGTCATGGATGTAGCAGAGCCGAACATGTTAGCATCTTTGGTGTTTTGCCATCAGTATAATAAATTAGTTTTCGTTGGTTTATCTGCAGTCCTATGTAAAACAATTGCTCCCTATGAGTGTACAAATCCAGCTCTACTATGCAAGTGGATACGCTTGAGCTGCTAGAATAGGAGGGGTATAGTATAGGATGGTGGGTAGTTGTAGTACAACGCTCCCAACAACAGCTGGAGAATGTGGTTCGGTAATTCCCATGCCATGTTTGGTCTGAAAATTCTTCATCTCTGTACAAATCTAACTGGTGATGCCAGGCAGCCTGCCCATTCCAGATAGCGGTGTCCGAGTGTACTACGACTAAAGGATACGGGCACCGTGTGCTCAGGTATTACAGGATTCGGCACCATGTGCTCAGGTATTACAGGATTCGGCACCATGTGCTCAGGTATTACAGGATTCGGCACCATGTGCTCAGGTATTACAGGATTCGGGCTCCATGTGCTCAGGTATTACAGGATTCGGCACCATGTCCTCAGGTATTACAGGATGCAGGCACCATGTGCTCAGGTATTACAGGATTCGGCACCATGTCCTCAGGTATTAAAGGATGCAGGCACCATGTGCTCAGATATTATAGGATTCGGGCTCCATGTGCTCAAGTATTACAGGATTCGGGCACCATGTGCTCAGTTATTACAGGATTCAGGCTCCATGTGCTCAGGTATTACAGAATTTGGCACCATGTGCTCAGGTATTACAGGATTCGGGCTCCATGTGCTCAGGTATTACAGAATTTGGCACCATGTGCTCAGGTATTACAGATTTCGGCATCATGTGCTTAGGTATTACAGGATTCGGGCTCCATGTGCTCAGGTTTTACAGGATTCAGGCTCCATGTGCTCAGGTATTACAGGATGCAGGCACCATGTCCTCAGGTATTACAGGATTCGGGCTCCATGTGCTCAGGTATTACAGGATTCCGGCTCCATGTGCTCAGGTATTACAGGATTCAGGCATCATGTGCTCAGGTATTACAGGATTCAGCACCATGTGCTCAGGTATTACAGGATTCAGGCATCATGTGCTCAGGTATTACAGGATTCAGCACCATGTGCTCAGGTATTACAGGATTCAGCACCATGTGCTCAGGTATTACAGGATTCAGCACCATGTGCTCAGGTATTACAGGATTCGGGCTCCATGTGCTCAGGTATTACAGGATTCGGGCACCATGTGCTCAGGTATTACAGGATTCGGGATCCATGTGCTCAGGTATTACAGGATTCGGGCACCATGTGCTCAGGTATTACAGGATTCGGGCACCATGTGCTCAGGTATTACAGGATTTGGGCTCCATGTGCTCAGGTATTACAGGATTCGGGCTCCATGTGCTCAGGTATTACAGGATTTGGGCACCATGTGCTCAGTTATTACAGGATTCGGGCACCATGTGCTCAGGTTTTACAGGATTCAGCACCATGTGCTCAGGTATTACAGGATTCGGGCTCCATGTGCTCAGGTATTACAGAATTTGGCACCATGTGCTCAAGTATTACAGATTTCGGCACCATGTGCTCAGGTATTACAGATTTCGGCATCATGTGCTTAGGTATTACAGGATTCAGGCTCCATTTGCTCAGGTATTACAGGTTTCGTCACCATGTCCTCAGGTATTACAGGATGCAGGCACCATGTGCTCAGGTATTACAGGATTCGGCACCATGTCCTCAGGTATTAAAGGATGCAGGCACCATGTGCTCAGATATTATAGGATTCGGGCTCCATGTGCTCAAGTATTACAGGATTCGGGCACCATGTGCTCAGTTATTACAGGATTCAGGCTCCATGTGCTCAGGTATTACAGAATTTGGCACCATGTGCTCAGGTATTACAGGATTCGGGCTCCATGTGCTCAGGTATTACAGAATTTGGCACCATGTGCTCAGGTATTACAGATTTCGGCATCATGTGCTTAGGTATTACAGGATTCGGGCTCCATGTGCTCAGGTTTTACAGGATTCAGGCTCCATGTGCTCAGGTATTACAGGATGCAGGCACCATGTCCTCAGGTATTACAGGATTCGGGCTCCATGTGCTCAGGTATTACAGGATTCCGGCTCCATGTGCTCAGGTATTACAGGATTCAGGCATCATGTGCTCAGGTATTACAGGATTCAGCACCATGTGCTCAGGTATTACAGGATTCAGCACCATGTGCTCAGGTATTACAGGATTCAGCACCATGTGCTCAGGTATTACAGGATTCGGGCTCCATGTGCTCAGGTATTACAGGATTCGGGCACCATGTGCTCAGGTATTACAGGATTCGGGATCCATGTGCTCAGGTATTACAGGATTCGGGCACCATGTGCTCAGGTATTACAGGATTCGGGCACCATGTGCTCAGGTATTACAGGATTTGGGCTCCATGTGCTCAGGTATTACAGGATTCGGGCTCCATGTGCTCAGGTATTACAGGATTTGGGCACCATGTGCTCAGTTATTACAGGATTCGGGCTCCATGTGCTCAGGTTTTACAGGATTCAGCACCATGTGCTCAGGTATTACAGGATTCGGGATCCATGTGCTCAGGTATTACAGGATTCAGGCTCCATGTGCTCAGGTATTACAGGATTCGGGCTCCATGTGCTCAGGTATTACAGGTTTCGGGATCCATGTGCTCAGGTATTACAGGATTCGGGCACCATGTGCTCAGTTATTACAGGATTCGGGATCCATGTGCTCAGGTATTACAGGATTCGGGCTCCATGTGCTCAGGTATTACAGGATTTGGGCTCCATGTGCTCAGGTATTACAGGATTCGGCACCATGTGCTCAGGTATTACAGGATTGGGGCTCCATGTGCTCAGGTATTACAGGTTTCGGGATCCATGTGCTCAGGTATTACAGGATTCGGGCACCATGTGCTCAGTTATTACAGGATTCGGGATCCATGTGCTCAGGTATTACAGGATTCGGGCTCCATGTGCTCAGGTATTACAGGATTTGGGCTCCATGTGCTCAGGTATTACAGGATTCGGCACCATGTGCTCAGGTATTACAGGATTGGGGCTCCATGTGCTCAGGTATTACAGGATTCGGGCACCATGTGCTCAGGTATTGGAGGATTTGGGCTCCATGTGCTCAGGTATTACAGGATTCGGGCACCATGTGCTCAGTTATTACAGGATTCAGGCTCCATGTGCTCAGGTTTTACAGGATTCAGCACCATGTGCTCAGGTATTACAGGATTAGGGCTCCATGTGCTCAGGTATTACAGATTTCGGCACCATGTGCTCAGGTATTACAGATTTCGGCATCATGTGCTTAGGTATTACAGGATTCGGGCTCCATGTGCTCAGGTTTCACAGGATTCAGGCTCCATGTGCTCAGGTATTACAGGATGCAGGCACCATGTCCTCAGGTATTACAGGATTCGGGCTCCATGTGCTCAGGTATTACAGGATTCAGCACCATGTGCTCAGGTATTACAGGATTCGGGCTCCATGTGCTCAGGTTTCACAGGATTCAGGCTCCATGTGCTCAGGTATTACAGGATGCAGGCACCATGTCCTCAGGTATTACAGGATTCGGGCACCATGTGCTCAGTTATTACAGGATTCGGGATCCATGTGCTCAGGTATTACAGGATTCAGGCTCCATGTGCTCAGGTATTACAGGATTCAGGCTCCATGTGCTCAGGTATTACAGGATTCAGGCTCCATGTCCTCAGGTATTACAAGATTCAGGCATCATGTGCTCAGGTATTACAGGATTCAGGCTCCATATGCTCAGGTATTACAGGTTTCGGGATCCATGTGCTCAGGTATTACAGGATTCGGGCACCATGTGCTCAGTTATTACAGGATTCGGGATCCATGTGCTCAGGTATTACAGGATTTGGGCTCCATGTGCTCAGGTATTACAGGATTCGGCACCATGTGCTCAGGTATTACAGGATTGGGGCTCCATGTGCTCAGGTATTACAGGATTCGGGCACCATGTGCTCAGGTATTGCAGGATTTGGGCTCCATGTGCTCAGGTATTACAGGATTCGGGCACCATGTGCTCAGTTATTACAGGATTCAGGCTCCATGTGCTCAGGTTTTACAGGATTCAGCACCATGTGCTCAGGTATTACAGGATTCGGGCTCCATGTGCTCAGGTATTACAGATTTCGGCACCATGTGCTCAGGTATTACAGATTTCGGCATCATGTGCTTAGGTATTACAGGATTCGGGCTCCATGTGCTCAGGTTTCACAGGATTCAGGCTCCATGTGCTCAGGTATTACAGGATGCAGGCACCATGTCCTCAGGTATTACAGGATTCGGGCTCCATGTGCTCAGGTATTATAGGATTCAGCACCATGTGCTCAGGTATTACAGGATTCAGGCTCCATGTGCTCAGGTATTACAAGATTCAGGCATCATGTGCTCAGGTATTACAGGATTCAGGCTCCATGTGCTCAGGTATTACAGGATTCAGGCTCCATGTGCTCAGGTATTACAAGATTCAGGCATCATGTGCTCAGGTATTACAGGATTCAGGCTCCATATGCTCAGGTATTACAGGTTTCGGGATCCATGTGCTCAGGTATTACAGGATGCAGGCACCATGTGCTCAGGTATTACAGGATGCAGGCACCATGTGCTCAGGTATTACAGGATTCGGGCACCATGTGCTCAGGTATTACAGGATGCAGGCACCATGTGCTCAGGTATTACAGGATTCGGCACCATGTGCTCAGGTATTACAGGATTCGGCACCATGTGCTCAGGTATTACAGGATTCGGGCATCATGTGCTCAGGTATTACAGGATTCGGGATCCATGTGCTCAGGTGTTACAGGATGCAGGCACCATGTGCTCGGTATTACAGGATTCAGCACCATGTGCTCAGGTATTACAAGATTCAGCACCATGTGCTCAGGTATTACATGATTCGGCACCATGTGCTCAGGTATTACAGGATTCAGCACCATGTGCTCAGGTATTACAGGATTCGGGCACCATGTGCTCAGGTATTGCAGGATTTGGGCTCCATGTGCTCAGGTATTACAGGATTCGGGCACCATGTGCTCAGTTATTACAGGATTCAGGCTCCATGTGCTCAGGTTTTACAGGATTCAGCACCATGTGCTCAGGTATTACAGGATTCGGGCTCCATGTGCTCAGGTATTACAGATTTCGGCACCATGTGCTCAGGTATTACAGATTTCGGCATCATGTGCTTAGGTATTACAGGATTCGGGCTCCATGTGCTCAGGTTTCACAGGATTCAGGCTCCATGTGCTCAGGTATTACAGGATGCAGGCACCATGTCCTCAGGTATTACAGGATTCGGGCTCCATGTGATCAGGTATTACAGGATTCAGCACCATGTGCTCAGGTATTACAGGATTCGGGCTCCATGTGCTCAGGTTTCACAGGATTCAGGCTCCATGTGCTCAGGTATTACAAGATGCAGGCACCATGTCCTCAGGTATTACAGGATTCGGGCACCATGTGCTCAGTTATTACAGGATTCGGGATCCATGTGCTCAGGTATTACAGGATTCAGGCTCCATGTGCTCAGGTATTACAGGATTCAGGCTCCATGTGCTCAGGTATTACAGGATTCAGGCTCCATGTCCTCAGGTATTACAAGATTCAGGCATCATGTGCTCAGGTATTACAGGATTCAGGCATCATGTGCTCAGGTATTACAGGATTCAGGCTCCATATGCTCAGGTATTACAGGTTTCGGGATCCATGTGCTCAGGTATTACAGGATTCGGGCACCATGTGCTCAGTTATTACAGGATTCGGGATCCATGTGCTCAGGTATTACAGGATTCGGGCTCCATGTGCTCAGGTATTACAGGATTTGGGCTCCATGTGCTCAGGTATTACAGGATTCGGCACCATGTGCTCAGGTATTACAGGATTGGGGCTCCATATGCTCAGGTATTACAGGATTCGGGCACCATGTGCTCAGGTATTGCAGGATTTGGGCTCCATGTGCTCAGGTATTACAGGATTCGGGCACCATGTGCTCAGTTATTACAGGATTCAGGCTCCATGTGCTCAGGTTTTACAGGATTCAGCACCATGTGCTCAGGTATTACAGGATTCGGGCTCCATGTGCTCAGGTATTACAGATTTCGGCACCATGTGCTCAGGTATTACAGATTTCGGCATCATGTGCTTAGGTATTACAGGATTCGGGCTCCATGTGCTCAGGTTTCACAGGATTCAGGCTCCATGTGCTCAGGTATTACAGGATGCAGGCACCATGTCCTCAGGTATTACAGGATTCGGGCTCCATGTGCTCAGGTATTACAGGATTCAGGCTCCATGTGCTCAGGTATTACAAGATTCAGGCATCATGTGCTCAGGTATTACAGGATTCAGGCTCCATGTGCTCAGGTATTACAAGATTCAGGCATCATGTGCTCAGGTATTACAGGATTCAGGCTCCATGTGCTCAGGTATTACAGGATTCAGGCTCCATGTGCTCAGGTATTACAAGATTCAGGCATCATGTGCTCAGGTATTACAGGATTCAGGCTCCATATGCTCAGGTATTACAGGTTTCGGGATCCATGTGCTCAGGTATTACAGGATGCAGGCACCATGTGCTCAGGTATTACAGGATGCAGGCACCATGTGCTCAGGTATTACAGGATTCGGGCACCATGTGCTCAGGTATTACAGGATGCAGGCACCATGTGCTCAGGTATTACAGGATTCGGGCACCATGTGCTCAGGTATTACAGGATGCAGGCACCATGTGCTCAGGTATTACAGGATTCGGCACCATGTGCTCAGGTATTACAGGATTCGGCACCATGTGCTCAGGTATTACAGGATTCGGGCATCATGTGCTCAGGTATTACAGGATTCGGGATCCATGTGCTCAGGTATTACAGGATGCAGGCACCATGTGCTCGGTATTACAGGATTCAGCACCATGTGCTCAGGTATTACAGGATTCAGCACCATGTGCTCAGGTATTACAGGATTCGGCACCATGTGCTCAGGTATTACAGGATTCGGCACCATGTGCTCAGGTATTACAGGATTCAGCACCATGTGCTCAGGTATTACAGGATTCAGCACCATGTGCTCAGGTAATACAGGATTCGGCACCATGTGCTCAGGTAATACCGTGTGACCCTGTTCCTGCATATTACAAATATGATAAAAGTATCCAGTCCTAAATATATAAAGAAGTAACGTCGGTTTGTAGTTATATTGCCTGATAGGAAAATTTATGTTTCTTTTTGCCAGTTTGGTGCAGCACATAAAAAGGGCATTTGCCTAATACTGACATACATTTCATTTCCTGGTTCACGAACAGTCCAGAAATGTGCTAAAGTTATTAGTTAATCAATTATTCTTAATAATTATTCTTAATGCACTTAAATCCAGTAAGTTTTGGTTCAAAACTGATGTATGAAATTCCAATCTTGCTAAATCCCCTCCCTAAAGGTAATCTCCCCCTGCTAGGTAAGTGTAAAAGGTCAGACAAAACCCAATAACACATATATAATAACATGGAGGGGTTGCCCATAGCAACCAATCAGGTTGTCCGTTTCAATTTGTAAAAGGTCCCAACATCGTGAGTGCTGGAGTGCGATTAGTTGCCAAGGGCGAATGCTCCACGATTTACTTGCACTGGTTATCTCTCTTGGTTAAAAGTAGCTGAGCTGTGATTGGTTGCTATGAGCAAGTTTTCCCACTTGACAACACCTCAGCAGACACTGACATGGTGGGAGAAATCTAACATCTTCGGGAACTTAAGCTCCCAGCCATTGTCTGCCCCCCAGAAAGGAGCAGTGAGATCATGACAGAAATGAATCACCCCCTCCCTGCCCATATTCCCATCATACATCCTCCATCCCGTAGGCAAATCATAGAATCATAGAATCGTAGAGTTGGAAGGGACCTCCTGGGCCATCTGGTCCAACCCCCTGCTCAAAGCAGGATTCGCTAAATCATCCCAGTCAGATGTCTGTCCAGCCTCTGTTTGAAGACTTCCATTGAAGGAGAACTCACCACTTCTCGTGGCAGCCTGTTCCACTCATTGATCACTCTGTCAAAAAGTTTTTTCTAATATCTAATCTGTGTCTCCTCCCTCTAATCTTCCCTCTTAAAGCGATCATTGGTATGGAAGTCAGGGCAAATCCTTCCAGCGCTTTGGTTTTGACCCCAGGCCTCTCTTAAAGGGATCCCCGGTATGGAAGTTAGGACCGTTCCACTCAGCTCTGTGGTTTTGACCCCATGGTCTCTTAAATGGATCATTGGTAAGGAAGTCAGGGCAAATCCACTCAACGTTTTGGTACTGACCCCAGGCCTCTCTTAAAGGTATCCCCGGTATGGAAGTCAGGGCAATTACCTTCAAATGCTGTGGTACTGACCCCAGGCTCTCTTAAAGGGATCTCCTGTACGGAAGTTAGGGCAAATCACTCAGCGCTCTGATTCTGACCCCAGGGTTTTATTAAAGGGATCATTGGTATGCAAGTCAGGGCAAATCCACTCAGCGCTCTGGTTCTGACGCTAGGCCTCTCTTAAAGGGATCCCTCGGTGTGGAAGTTAGGGTAAATCCCTCAGCGCTCTGATTCTCACCCCAGGCTTCTATAAAATGGATCATTAGTATGGAAGTCAGGGCAAATGCACTCAGCGCTCTGGTTCTGATAACAGGCCTCTCTTAAAGGGATCTCTGGTATGGATTTAGGACCATTCCACTCAGCGCTCTGGTTCTGACCCCAGGCTGACAGGATGATGTGGGATATTAGTGGTAGTTGTCTGGTGGCTCTGGCTGACGGGATGATGTGGGATATTAGGGGTAGTAGTCCGGTGGCTCTGGCTGATGGGATGATGTGGGATATTAGGGGTAGTAGTCCGGTGGCTCTGGCTGACAGGATGATGTGGGATATTAGGGGTAGTAGTCCAGTGGCTCTGGCTGACAGGATGATGTGGGATATTAGGGGTAGTAGTCCGGTGGCTCTGGCTGATGGGATGATGTGGGATATTAGTGGCAGTTGTCTGGTGGCTCTGGCTGATGGGAAGATGTGGGATATTAGGGGTAGTAGTCCAGTGGCTCTGGCTGATGGGATGATGTGGGATATTAGGGGTAGTAGTCCGGTGGCTCTGGCTGACAGGATGATGTGGGATATTAGGGGTAGTAGTCCAGTGGCTCTGGCTGATGGGATGATGTGGGATATTAGGGGTAGTAGTCCGGTGGCTCTGGCTGACAGGATGATGTGGGATATTAGGGGTAGTAGTCCAGTGGCTCTGGCTGACGGGATGATGTGGGATATTAGGGGTAGTAGTCCAGTGGCTCTGGCTGACGGGATGATGTGGGATATTAGGGGTAGTAGTCCAGTGGCTCTGGCTGATGGAATGATGTGGGATATTAGTGGCAGTTGTCTGGTGGCTCTGGCTGATGGGATGATGTGGGATATTAGGGGTAGTAGTCCGGTGGCTCTGGCTGATGGGATGATGTGGGATATTAGGGGTAGTAGTCCGGTGGCTCTGGCTGACAGGATGATGTGGGATATTAGGGGTAGTAGTCCAGTGGCTCTGGCTGACGGGATGATGTGGGATATTAGGGGTAGTAGTCCAGTGGCTCTGGCTGATGGAATGATGTGGGATATTAGTGGCAGTTGTCTGGTGGCTCTGGCTGATGGGATGATGTGGGATATTAGGGGTAGTAGTCCAGTGGCTCTGGCTGATGGGATGATGTGGGATATTAGGGGTAGTAGTCCGGTGGCTCTGGCTGACAGGATGATGTGGGATATTAGGGGTAGTAGTCCAGTGGCTCTGGCTGATGGGATGATGTGGGATATTAGGGGGAGTAGTCCAGTGGCTCTGGCTGACGGGATGATGTGGGATATTAGGGGTAGTAGTCCAGTGGCTCTGGCTGACGGGATGATGTGGGATATTAGTGGTAGTAGTCCGGTAGCTCTTGCTGACGGGACGATGTGGGATATTAGGGGTAGTAGTTGGATGGCTCTGGCTGATGGGATGATGTGGGATATTATAGTGAATGTGGCTATGCGGAGTGGGCATGGCTCTACACTCAGCTTTATATATCTATATATATATATATATATATATATATAATCATTATAATTTGTTATAACTAACCGTAGTTAGTTACTATGCCGGGCAGCACCGGGCTCTTCAGCTAGTAATAAATAATATTATACTACTCTAATAGTGTATATATTTTTAAAAATGGCTGTGTCCAGTTGGGAAGTCCATAGCCCATATTTACCTGCAGATGGAGGTAGTGCAATTAATTCAATTAATCATTACAACTCTGGTAGACTGAGTAGTTCTATTCCCTGATTTACAATGTGTTAGGCCACGTTCACACTATCATAGTTGCATCCTGAAGTCCAGAAGCAATCATTTTTAGTACTATTAAAAAAAAAGTATTAAAACCAAAATTAAATAAAGGGAAAAGGGCATAAAAAATGCAGCAACGCAATAACCACAGAAGATTGTTATTGTGTAGTTTGCATAAAACATGCATATACAAAGCTGCAGAAAAAAATGCAGCATTTTTGCTACATGTGAACATACCCTCAGCATTACAATTTTATTATGGTTGAATGGTTGGTGATATCAACTTCCTGTTTGTGACACATTAGTATATGGGAAGGGGGAAACTTTTCAAGATGGGTGGTGACCATGGTGGCAATTTTGAAGTCAGCCATTTTGGATCCAACTTTCTTTTTTCCAATGGGAAGAAGGTAATTTGACAGGTGTATCCATATAAATGGCCCACCCAAAAAAGTTAGCCTCATCACTGAACATAATGTTCTGTGTAAACTGAGTGTCCTGTTCCAATTTTTGTTTTGCCCATTCTGAAAATTCAGCGTTCCGGTCTGGCATCAGTCGAACATCCCTTCGGTGGATATTAGCTCCTCACAAATGGCACCCTTACAAAATCCAGCTGCTGCAGCGCCTCAGCGAGGATGACCCAGATCGGCGCGCTGAATTTGCAGAATGGGCAAGACAAAAATTGGAACAGGACCCTCAGTTTACACAGAACATTATGTTCAGTGATGAGGCAAACTTTTTTGGGTGGGCAATTTATATGGATACACCTAAAAAAATGGGAATGGTGACAGTTTTCTTGCGTACAGCATCTTGCATTGAAATCTGCTGGAATGAACCGTGTACTGCGTTCACCAGACATCAACACAATTTCTATCCGCTTCTCACCTGTTAACGTCTGCGACATGTCAATGGTTGAAAACAAAGAGAAACTTGTAAATAACTCATGAAAGAATAAAGTTACGTTAAAACCAAGCACACCATTGTTTTTCATGTGAAATTCACAATAAGTTTGATGTGTCACATTACCCTCTTCCCACTGGAAAAAAATAAAGTTGGATCCAAAATGGCCGACTTCAAAATGGCCGCCAAAAATAATTAGCTATTTAAACTAATGTAAGTTTCTAAGGAGCACAGTGATGTCGGCCTCTTCTCCAGGGGAAGAGGAGAAATTACTCAGCAATACACTCATTAACACATGCAGTGAGCCTGCACCAGGAAAGTAGCCCTGATCTTCGGAGACTCCACTCACCACAATGGTGAATTGCGGCATCATTTTGTTTCTCGGTCATGAAGTTATTGGTCCACCTAGGAGGGCAAAGCTTTGTCCGTTCCACCTCCGCCGCACCATCTGGCCGCACCCTTAATGACAAATATTTTAAATTCCATTGCAAATACAAATGTCTTTATCCATTCACATATAGGATGTACTATTTAAGACATATAAATGGGGCAAACAGGGCAAAACTGGAAATCAGTTGCATTTGCCCTGCTGCACCTTCATTATCTGCAGAACTGCTGACTTGTCCAGAACAATGCAGTATTTGGGGTCCTTGCACCATGATATAATTTCTTAAAATGACAAAGGGATCAAGAAGAATACAGAACATAATTCACATTCTTGATGAAGTATTTTTAAGTCTGTTTGTTTTTCCCTTTTTGCTGTTTATGGAGCACTCAGAATAGCCGGTACAGCTGTATCGGCCTCAGGCCATTCCGTTCACCCTTTCCCTGCCAAACCGACTGAACCGAAATTATTAAGGCAAAGTAATGCATGCAAGCTCAACTGCGATGAATCATAAAGGTTATGATAAATCATTGAAAGTATGTGAGCGTAGAAGCTGATTATACCATGAAAGATCAAATGCTACAGGACAATGGAGCATATATTGTTTAATACATTTAATAAGGTCTATCATTGCAAGCTAAAATCTGTTCTGCCTCAGCGATATGTAGGTGTCCAAGGAATGCACTAATGGACGTCATATAAATTCCTTCTATAAGTACTAGCAATGAGGTCATCAGGCCATGATACATTTAAACAATAGGATTCTGAAAGGAATAGCACAATTCCTGGGAATATTCACCCTAGTGTAAGTTGCCACCATGCATTTTAAACACAAGGTCGTAGACACCCTCTGGCCACCAAAGGTATTTGTATGGGTCTATGGAAGAGTGATCGTCCAACAACACAGAATCCTCACAGTCTTGTTTGTGGTGCACTGGATATCGCGAACTTTAACGAGGTTGTCTACTACTTGGATGAACCTGCAACGATTCCACCTTTCTGTATGTCTGGATGCAGTGAATTACTGTCTGTCGTTCAATTTAGAGCTGGGGCATGCTGAGTTGTTAGGATTTGATGGACAACTCAGTTGCCCAATTTGTTGCCGGGGAATGCTGAGCTGTCAGTGTCTTGATTGCCATCCAATTGGAGATTCTCTGCCTCAGACTATTGTGAATTGTAAAACTGACTTTATAGGATAAATGGCCAGCTGGGTCGTGTTCTACTCTGTAGTGACTTTGTAAAATTGTATTGCATAGTAGAGCAGCTACACATGATCATGCAACTGCAGGAGTGGTCAGCTAGCTGTCAGACATGGCTAGACCACCCATAAAGAAGGCAGAGATAGTATATTACTATTTCTGCCTGAACTTCTCCTGTGACTGGGGCTAATATACCAATCCAGTTACAGGTGAAATTAGATGAAAAAAAACATATTTAGCTGTTGAGATGCCCCCAAAGTTCTTTTATGTACTTAAAGGTGAGTGGATCATGCAAAATTTGAATTCACCTGTTCGTGCAGATTCTCCAGAACGATTTGATTTGCAGAGTTATTCTCCACAAATTTAATGCCCTTTATTAGGCTCTAGTTTCTCTATTGACCCCAGTTGTAAGATGTAAAAAAAAAAAATAATAAAAAAACCTTTATACTTACCTTACTCGCATTTGTCCACTTATCTCTAATGGACACAATATATGAAATAAATGAAAAATAAATATACAAATATAAAGTATGAAAAAAACAAAAAAAGCCACTGCCAATCAAAATTTATGTTATTAGCCCCGCCCCTGTAAAAAAAATGTGTCCGGCGTATAAAAAAAAAATGTTGTTATGGAAAAGGGAATAAAATTTAAAATGTACTTCAGTGGTTCTTTGTGGCTATAAAAAAAAGTGGAAAACAGACACGTGTTTGCTTTGTTTCCCATTGATATCAGGCAATAAGTATGAAAATAGCATAAATGTTACACCAGACGTAAAGATGCAAAAATGATTTTAATATCTGAATGAGAGAAACGAGAACATTTTTGTTTCACAAGTTTAAACCACATGTATGAAAAAAACAAAAATGTGCCTGAGGTCTCCTAGGAATGTACTAAACCCTATTTGAGCCCTTTAATGCAAACACAGTAAAAATGTTTAATATTAATGTAAAAGTGACCTCACCATAGAAAGGGATGGTAACCCTGTACTATTCAACAGCCCCTTTAATAACACAACGCACGGACCGACTTTTCGATTTTTTTTTAATTAAAAAATGGTCCAAAAAATATCCCTCTTGGTCATTTGTGATCGGGCAGACCATTGTGTGCAGGATACTGACAGTGTTGCTGTCAGAGGTAACATCATCCTTTTGTGACTGAGACAAGTGATGTGCCATATATTCCATAACCCCTTTTTTCCCTCCCACTATACACTTACCAAAGGCAAATGACATTAATGGTGACCTGCATTTGTTAGTATTACTACCTGGATGGCTGGTGCCTGTGAGTTTGATGGTGCTTTTGTTGCTGCTGCTAGAAGCTTCTTCATTTTTGGCTCTGGTATGAGGGTTCTTTTTTACACTACCCCGTCCATTGCCATTATCACTTTTTCTTTTATCGTACATTTTGTACAACCCTAAAATTAACTTTTGACAATCTTTTCAACCCCAATTAAACAACCCTTGCCAAATAGGACTAAACAAGAAATCCAGGGTATGTAGACACACGAGCAGAAAGCAAAATGTGGCAGCATGCCGCAAAAAAGGTGTTGCGTGTGCGTTTTTTAAACTGAACTAGTAAAACAGATGTGCAAAACAGACATGCACATTCTACATTTCTTTTAATTTTCTCCTGTTTTTTCAACATTTAACTTTCTTTGAAAAATTACATAATAAGAAATGCTAGGCTGGTACACAATCAAAAAGCCAGCACCCGCAATAAGGCGCTTTATTGGTGTGGTGTGTATGGATGCAAAATGTGACTATAAAAACAAGTGTACAAAATATTGTTTGTGACTGACACATTTTGTTAGCATTTTACGTTTTTTCCTACCTCACAACCTGGAATTTCACTGTTTTTTTTTTCTTTTTTTAGGGTTTGCATTGATTCATGCAAAGAACACGCCTACAACCGAGAACATTTTGTTTTCTTTTTATTGTGAAACAAACAAAAAATAGGACAAAATAACTTAAAACTTCAGTGTGCATAACTATTCACCCCCCAAAAGTCAGTACTATCTAGAGTCTCCTTTTGTGGGAATTTCAGCTGCAAGTTGCTTTGGATAAGCCTCTATGAGCTTTCCACATCTTGCCACTGTGAATTTTGCCCACTCTTCGAAGCAAAAGTGCTCCAGCTCCTTCAAGTTAGATGTTTTCCTCTGGTGAACAGCAATCTGCAAGTCTGACCACAGATTCTCAATTGCATAGTCTTGGCTTTGACTAGGCCACTCCAAAACATGTTTCCCCTTAAACCACTCGAGTGTTGCTTTAGCAGTATGCTTTGAATCATTGTCTTGTTGGAATGAGAACCTCTGTTTTAATCTCAAATCATTGACAGACTGAAACAGGTTTTGCTCAAGAATATCCCTGTATTTCGCACCATCCATCTTCCCCTCGATTTAGACCATTTTCACTGTTCCTGCTGCCATAAAACATCTCCACAGCATGATGCTGCCACCACCATGTTTCGCTGTGAGGATGGTGTTCTTGGGGTGATAAGCTGTGACATATTGGTGCACATAGCGCTTACCTTGGTGGTCAAAAAGTTCAATTTTGGTCTCATCTCATCACAGCACCTTCTTCTATACATTTGGTGAGTCTCCCACATGTCTAAGGGTATGTTCTCACAGTCAGTAAACGCTGAATCCAACCCGCAGCGGCCAGATTTTACAGCATAGTGGATAGGATTTCAGGAAAACTCATGTCCACTATGCGTGCTCCAACACCTGCGGCTTCCCTGCGGAGAAGGATTTGCGGCGCATCTTTCCAAATCACAGCATGTCTATTTATCTTGTGGAGACGCAAGCCTCTGCAACATAAATTTCAACTGTACAATGTATTGGACACGGGGATTCTGCACAGTTCAATGAACACATGCGAATTCACCTGAATTCAAAAGCCGGCAGCACTCTGGATGCAGCGGACATGTGCTGCATCCGAAGCGCCGCCTAATACTGAACATCTGCACATACCCTTAGATGAGCCTTACAATTTTCGATGCAAATATAGGCTCTTCCTGCAAACTTTTCCATAAAGACCACTTCTATGGAGTGTAAGGCTTATTGTGGTCATATGGACAGATACTCCAGTTTGTGCTTGGGAACTCTGCAGCTCCTTCAGGGTTAACTTTGGTCTGTGCGACATCTCTGATTAATGCCCTCTTTGCCTAGGCCAAAAGTTTTGGTGGTTGGTCCACTCTTGGCAGGTTTGTTTTGGTACCATGTTCTTTCCATTTGATGATAATGGATTTGATGGTGTTCCAAGAGATCATCAAAGGTGGGATATTTTTTTATAACCCAACTCTGACTTGTACTTCTCAACAACTTACTTTGTCTCTGACTTTTTTGGAGATCTCTATGGTCTTCATGGTGTTTGGTTAGTGGTGTCTCTTGCATATTGGTGTTGCAGGCCCAGTGGCCTTTCAGAAAAGGTAACGTGTATATAGTGACTGACATGTGACACGTAGATCGCACACAGGTGGACGTCCTGTAGCTAAGCATGTTACTTATGAAGGTAATTGCTTGCACCAGAAATTTTCAGAGGCTTCCTAGCAAAATAGGTGAATACATATGCACATGCCAATTTTTAGTTATTTGATCCCATACATTTAATTTATGCCTATATTTTTCTCACTTCACCAACTAAACTATTTAGTGCTGATGAATCACACACAAATCGGATTAAAAAAATACTTAAACATGGGTTGTAATGTAACAAAATAGGTAAAATAGGTCAGGGGCGGACACAGACTGTAGTGGGCCCCTGTGCAAGAAATTTTTCGGGCCCCCCCTACCCTTCATAGGGCAACAAAGTTATTTGTTATTTGTTGTTATCTAATATTGAGGCTATGCAGGGCTGGATATAATATCTGTATAGAACATAATGTAACCCCCCCATAGAATATAATGCAGTCCCCCCCATATAGTATAATGCAGCCCCTCCATAGAATATATTGCAGTCCCGCCCATAGAGTATAATGCAGCCCCTCCATAGAATATATGGCAACCCCCTCACAGGATATAATGCAGCCCCTTATATAGTATAATGTAGCCCCTCCTTAGAATACAATGTAGCCCTCCTCATATAGTATAATGCAGCCCCCATAGAATATAATAAATATAATGCAGCCCCCCTATAGAATATAATACAGCCCACCTCCCCATAGAATATAATGTAGCCCCCCATATTATATAACACAGTCTCCCCTTATAGAATATAATGTAAAATGTAACCCCCATGGTATATAAAACAGCCGCATAGTATATAGCCCAGCCCACCATGGTATATAGCCCACCATGGTATAATACAGCCCAGCATGGTATATAGCCCCCCCAGAATGGTATAATACAGCCCAGCATGGTATATAGCCCTCCCAGCATGGTATAATACAGCCCAGCATGATATATAGCCCCTCAGTATGGTATAATACAGCCCAGCATGCTGTATAGCCCCCCCAGCATGGTATAATACAGCCCAGCATGGTATATAGCCCCCCCAGCATGGTATAATACAGCCCAGCATGGTATATAGCCCCCCCAGCATGGTATATAGCCCCCCCAGCATGGTATGATACAGCCCAGCATGGTATATAGCCCCCCAGCATGGTATAATACAGCCCAGCATGGTATACAGCCCCCCCAGCATGGTATAATACAGCCCAGCATGGTATATAGCCCCCCCAGCATGGTATAATACAGCCCAGCATGGTATATAGCCCCCCAGCATGGTATAATACAGCCCAGCATGGTATATAGCCCCCCAGCATGGCATATAGCCCCCCCAGCATGGCATAATACAGCCCAGCATGGTATATAGCCCCCCCCAGCATGGTATGATACAGCCCAGCATTGTATATAGCCCCCCCAGCATGGTATATAGCCCCCCAGCATGGTATACAGCCCCCCAGCATGACCCCACAGTCCAGCATGGTATATAGCTCCCCCAGCATGGTATAATACAGCCCAGCATGGTATATAGCCCCCCAGCATGGTATATAGCCCCCCCAGCATGGCATATAGCCCCCCCAGCATGGCATATAGCCCCCCCAGCATGGCATAATACAGCCCAGCATGGTATATAGCCCCCCCAGCATGGTATGATACAGCCCAGCATGGTATATAGCCCCCCCAGCATGGTATATAGCCCCCCAGCATGGTATACAGCCCCCCAGCATGACCCCACAGTCCAGCATGGTATATAGCCCCCCAGCATGGTATAATACAGCCCAGCATGGTATATAGCCCCCCCAGCATGGTATATAGCCCCCCCAGCATGGCATATAGCCCCCCCAGCATGGCATAATACAGCCCAGCATGGTATATAGCCCCCCCCAGCATGGTATGATACAGCCCAGCATGGTATATAGCCCCCCCAGCATGGTATATAGCCCCCCAGCATGGTATACAGCCCCCCAGCATGACCCCACAGTCCAGCATGGTATATAGCTCCCCCAGCATGGTATGATACAGCTCAGTATGGTATATAGCCCCCCAGCATGGTATAATACAGCCCAGCATGGTATATAGCCCGCCCAGCATGGTATATATCCCCCCCAGCATGGTATGATACAGCCCAGCATGGTATATAGCCCCCCCAGCATGGTATGATACAGCCCAGTATGGTATATAGCCCCCCCAGTATGGTATATAGCCCCCCCAGCATGGTATGATACAGCCCAGTATGGTATATAGCCCCCCCAGCATGGTATATAGCCCCCCAGCATGGTATATAGCCCCCCAGCATGGTATGATACAGCCCAGCATGGTATATAGCCCCCCCAGTATGGTATATAGCACCCCAGCATGGTATGATACAGCCCAGCATGGTATATAGCCCCCCCCAGCATGGTATATAGCCCCCCAGCATGGTATGATACAGCCCAGCATGGTATATAGTCCCCCCAGCATGGTATAATACAGTCCAGCATGGTATATAGCCCCCCCAGCATGGTATAATACAGTCCAGCATGGTATATAGCCCCCCCAGCATGGTATAATACAGTCCAGCATGGTATATAGCCCCCCCAGCATGGTATAATACAGCCCAGCATGGTATATAGCCCCCCAGCATGGTATGATACAGGCCAGCATGGTATATAGCTCCCCCAGCATGGTATATAGTCCCCCCAGCATGGTATATAGCCCCTCCAGCATGGTATATAGCCCCCCAGCATGGTATGATACAGGCCAGCATGGTATATAGCTCCCCCAGCATGGTATATAGCCCCCCCAGCATGGTATATAGTCCACCCAGCATGGCCCCACAGTCCAGTACTCACACTGATTTAAAAAAAAAAAACAAAAACAAAACACCACACTCCTCACCTCCTCCTCGTGCCTGCGTTGCTCCCGGCTCCTGTCTCTCCCCTGCACTGCCTGGTACACAGTGAGAGCACGATGACGTCATCGCGCACCGGCTGTGTCAGAGGCAGAGCGGGGATTGATGGGAGAGGGAGCGTCAGCTGACGCTCTCTCCTCCAGGCTCCATCATTGCCTCCTTCAATGCGGGGGGCGGGGGTGGAGTCAGCCTCACAGGGGCCCCTTTGCCTCCCACAGCGCTGCTCTCCTCATTGCACTACAATATGACAGATGCCGGCTACATCATATCTGATCAATCACACTAATGGCTCATACTCATCAGCGTTCGCTGTTTCAAATAGACGAGTACAATCCGATAAAAAAAATCGGATTGCACTCTAATTTTATTCACTGATTCATTGTTCATTTGCGATTTTTTTTTCTCAGCTCAATTCAGACTGAGAAAAAAAAATGGCAGTAGGCTGTGAGTGACCATGTATATTGGATTAGACTTGCCAATGCAAGTGAAAGGGTGCAAGAAAAAAATTACATGGCAAAAGAGCCACCCATATAATACGCACCTACAGTGGGGAGAATAAGTATTTCCTACACTGCCGATTTTGCAAGTTTTCCCACCTACAAACAATGGAGAGGTCTGTAATTTTTATTGTAGGTACGCTTCAACTGTGAGAGACAGAATAAAAAAAAAATCAGAAGATCACATTGTATGACTTTTGCACAAATACTTAGCATTTTATTGCAGGAAATAAGTATTTGATCACCTGTAAGGGACAAACATTTTGTGGGATGCAGTGAGTAAACGGAGACAGAGAAGGGGTTAACAAGGTTTTAAGGAACAATCAATAACAAGTAATACTTCACGCAGGGAGGTAAGGGCAATAGCAAAAGAATATACAACATAAACGGGACATTTATCGGTTGCAGTTCTGGCAAGGGGAAGGCTGGAAAATCTCCCGGCGGCGTCTCAAATGATGCACAATGTCTCTGGCTCTGCTACGGAGAAACGAGTAACACTGCCGCCCGACAGTGCCGATGGATTCAGTCCTGCTTGGCTTGGGTGCGCTGGAAACAGTCCTTTATGTGGATGTCTCAGAAATGGCACCGGGCACGGGTCGTGAGCACGTGTACAAGCCGCAACAGTCCGCGGTCCTTTGGAGTAATCTCTAAGCAGTTGTCCTGGTATCTCGGGTAAAACAGGGGTATCCAACAGTGCAGGTAGACAGTAACTTAATAGCGTCACGAGAAGTCTCAGGGCCAGCACACAGAGGTCTGGGTAAAATGGAGTTGTCAGTATAACCAGCGGAGAGGGAGTCAACCGTCTCCTGTCGCCTTCCCGCCAAGTCGGCCTATTCCTGCGCTCAGGTCTCCTTTTGTACCCCGCGCCCCCTGCCGTCTGACAGAAAGGTCTCTCCCCTTCAGAGGAAAACTCTCCCGCCTACAGTGATGACAGCCCCGATAGTTCCAGCCTTAAAGGGCACCGCATACCGCTGACTCCGTCTTGACTCATCTTCTTACCCACCAACCAACCAGCAAGAGTTCTGGCTCTCACAGATCTGTTAGACCACAGTCTAAAACATTACCATTTCACTACACCATCATGAATTAAAATCTTGCAGGTCATGCAATGTCCTCTGCTTACAGATCTGACAGTACCCAAAAAGGAAATACCTGCAGCTCGGAGGTGCTGGAAGCCAGAAAAGAATCTGAAGTGAAGGCCAGAGATGGGGATAAGGAAGAAGACAATCATATGGTGAGCACCAGCATACCATAGCCCCTCGAATAAAGGACTTTGTTCTGTGTATTTTTTTAATTAAACTTACTGGGTTTGTTATGGGGGGGGTGTCTAATTGATGCATGTCCATTACTAACCCCTGGGCTTGATGTCAGCGAACATAAAAAGCTAACAACAACCCCAAAACAATACCCAACATGCCATCGCACTGGGGCAAATGGGAAGAGCCGAGGCTAAGTGCTAGAATTGGTGCATCTAAAGGATGCACCATTTCTGCGACGGCTCAGGGCTGATGTTATTAGTCTGGGAGGGGACCAATGTCCATGGACCCGCCCCCTTCCCAGCTAATTAATATCAGCCCGCAGCTGTCTGTTTAGCCTTTGCTGGTTATTAAAAATATGGTGTACCTCACGTCATTTTTTGGGGGTCCCCCCTTTTTAATAATCAGTAAAGGCTCCGCAGATAGCTGTTAGTTGTTATTATTAATCAGGGAAGATCCATGGATAGTGGCCCCTTCCCAGAATAATAACACCAGCCCACAGCTGTCTGCTTTCCCTCAGCTGGTTAAGAAAAATGAGAGGGACCCAACATCATTTTTTTTCTTTAATTTATTTATTAATTTGCTAAATACATGTACAGTAATCGACACACGCAAAGCACTGATTATGTATCTCACTGACGTATTACGATTGATTGATCTATCTATATCGGAATTTTAGATTATTTTATTAATTAGAAAAATAGCTTGAAAATGACATATAGAATGACAGTATATAAAAGCTCATGTTAAAATTGCATTGCATATGGATTGCATACTCGTCATACGAATGTCATTCAGATGCTATGGGAGAAAAATCGCATTGTACTCACATGACGCTCGTTCTACTTTTCTGGAACAACATCAGACTGATTTTATTTACGCTGATGAGTGCGAGTTAAGTCCAGCACTGATGCTAGCACTCTCCTATCTCTCTTTCCCCCTATTAATTTAATTTCTGTTCTGTTTGCAAACTACAACTCTCCATCTTTACTGCTGAAATTGCACAATATATTACTGTCTGGAATATTTGTCCAATGTAGAGGTTTTGCTTCTTTTTATCTATTGTTGATCTGTAAGCTCCTTCACTCCCTCACTATCAGAAATCTTACTAAAATGGCAGCTGCATTCTCTGCCCCTGCTTTTAGAGAGGCTATGATAGTCTCTCCTGACTGGCTTTGCTATATCATATGATAGCTGCAAAGAATCATGACGAAGCTGGCGTGGTCCTGCCTGTGGTCATGTGAGCTCTCTTTTACCGATGAATTGTTCTGCAATGTAAAATGGCGGTGGGTATTTTTTTGATGATTTGTGCAAATCGAATTGCATATTATTCAAATTTGCCAGGATCTACAAATTTAATACAATTTAACACAAATTTGATTTGCATCAAAGTGATTCAATCATCTGTAGGATTTTATAGCCCTAGCTCTAAACCTAATCTTATTTCTATGCCTAGTCCTATCTGTAACCCTAGTCCTATTCCTTATCCCTAACCCTACTCTTAACCCTAACCTTAGTCTGAACCCTAAACATAGTGTTGATCCTAACCATAACTAAGGTTAGAAAAGGTATGAAAAAGATTATAACATTAGTGTTTTTGCTTTCTTTGTATCTCCACTCACAAATTTCCAAGTAAAAGAAGAGGTGGAGAGCTGCAGGAGAACAAAATACAGCCTCCACCATCTCAGTCACTGCGTATGCTAAGTCCAGCAGTCTAGATGAGTTTGTTATTAGCAGTTGCACTCTACACAGGCAGTTACCTAGGTTCCAAAGCTCACTGAGAGCTTTGTAACCTATCTCACTGCCTATGCAGAGAGAAACAGATGATGACAAACTTGTCATAACTGTTGCACTCTGTATAGGAACCTGCGGCACTGATCTAGGTCTGAAAGCTAGCTCATCAGCAGTGAGGAGGGCACTCAATAAAAACTGGCGCTAAGGATGAAGGAGGGAAATATTGCACCTTCATAGAATTTGGTACCCTGGGCAACCAGTGCGCCAAGATAAAAACGATCCAGCTCCCGATCAGGGTATCATTAAAAATAAATCCATTAATGTACATATTATGCACATATGTATGTATAGGGGTATGGGGAGAACATCGTAAAACCAAACGCGTTTTAAAAAAGCACTACGTTCTTACACTTGGTCTGAGAAACCACTCCTGAAACCATCCTCACCCCCTACTCTGCACCACTGCCTGCTATTACTGTGTTGGTGGGGGAAGAGGTATAGTAAATGTTCTAGAACTTGGAACGATTTGGTATATTATCTGCCTTCTCCTGAAGGGCACCTCATATGAGCAGCCTCTGACTGTGTCATATTTCTAAACCTGTCACCTCATTCCTTGTACTGAGTTCCGGGATGTTAGTCAGTGCTTGTGGGAAGCGTTGCTGAGAAAAGTCTATTAACACAAAGCACAGCCAAGCAACAAGAGCCGACTTGTTAACAACAGCGTGACGAAAGCATTCGGAAATACTCCAGCTTCTGAGGTTACACCGGGTATTAGTCAGCTATGTAAACTCCATGAGTCTCCACTGTACAGTTCTCAAGTATCTAGTGATAGTAAAGAGTATGTGTATGTAGCCGATGAGGACTGGGACTCTGTAGGGGCCTAATAAGTAGCTATGGTGCCCTATAGCAAAATGACAAATGGAGGCACATAGCACAGTGGCTTTCGTCATATGTTTTGCTACACAATTCGGATTACCAACTGCAGGAGCAAGGTCTAAGCTTCTAATTATTATTATTATTTATTTATATGGCACCATTGGTTCCATGGTGCTGTACATGAGAAGGGGTTACATACAAATTACAGATATCACTTACAGTAAACAAACTAACAATGACAGACTGATACAGAGGGGAGAGAGGACCCTGCCCTTTCGGGCTTACATGCTACAGGATTACACCAGTAGTAATTTACATGATGTTATCTAGTTCACTGTTAAATTTTAACTTCCAACAAAAGAATTCATGACGTGTGTCATGTGTTATTTGACCAAGGGCAGTGAGAGGGCCATCATTGCTAAGGGTTGAAATATTGGGACTCTGGAAGTCTTATTACGGTACCGAGATAATGAACGCGGGATAATGTACACAGTGATGTCACAGTACAGGGGTAATATATAGATAGATGTCAGAGTACAGGAATATTGCACACAGTAATATTACAGCACAGTGATAATATAGACAGTGATGTCACAGTACAGGTATACTATACACAATAACATCACAGTACAGAGATAATACAGTGATGTCACAGTACAGGTATACTATACACAATAACATCACAGTACAGAGATAATACAGTGATGTCACAGTACAGGTATACTATACACAATAACATCACAGTACAGAGATAATACAGTGATGTCACAATACAGGGATAGTATACACAATGATATCACAATACAGGGGTAGTATACACAGTGATGTCACAGTACAGGGGTAATATAATACACCGTGATGTCACAGAACAGGGGTAGTATACACAATGATGTCACATTAAAGGGATATTATACACACTGATGTCACTGTACAGGGGTAGTATACACAGCGATGTCACATTAAAGGGGTAATATACACAGTGATGTCACAGTACAGGTATAATGCACACAGTGATGTCACAGTACAGGGATAATATACACAGTGATGTCACAGTACAGGGATAATACACACAGTGATGTCACAGATCAGGGATAATATACACAGTGATGTCACATTATAGGGGTAATACACACAGTGATGTCACAGTACAGGGATAATATATAGATAGATGTCAGAGTACAGGAATATTGCACACAGTAATATTACAGCACAGTGATAATATAGACAGTGATGTCACAGTACAGGTATACTATACACAATAACATCACAGTACAGAGATAATACAGTGATGTCACAATACAGGGATAGTATACACAATGATATCACAATACAGGGGTAGTATACACAGTGATGTCACAGTACAGGGGTAATATAATACACCGTGATGTCACAGAACAGGGGTAGTATACATAATGATGTCACATTAAAGGGATATTATACACACTGATGTCACTGTACAGGGGTAGTATACACAGCGATGTCACATTAAAGGGGTAATATACACAGTGATGTCACAGTACAGGTATAATGCACACAGTGATGTCACAGTACAGGGATAATATACACAGTGATGTCACAGTACAGGGATAATACACACAGTGATGTCACAGATCAGGGATAATATACACAGTGATGTCACATTATAGGGGTAATACACACAGTGATGTCACAGTACAGGGATAATATATAGATAGATGTCAGAGTACAGGAATATTGCACACAGTAATATTACAGCACAGTGATAATATAGACAGTGATGTCACAGTACAGGTATACTATACACAATAACATCACAGTACAGAGATAATACAGTGATGTCACAATACAGGGATAGTATACACAATGATATCACAATACAGGGGTAGTATACACAGTGATGTCACAGTACAGGGGTAATATAATACACCGTGATGTCACAGAACAGGGGTAGTATACACAATGATGTCACATTAAAGGGATATTATACACACTGATGTCACTGTACAGGGGTAGTATACACAGCGATGTCACATTAAAGGGGTAATATACACAGTGATGTCACAGTACAGGTATAATGCACACAGTGATGTCACAGTACAGGGATAATATACACAGTGATGTCACATTACAGGGATAATACACACAGTGATGTCACAGATCAGGGATAATATACACAGTGATGTCACATTATAGGGGTAATACACACAGTGATGTCACAGTACAGGGATAATATACAAAGTGATGTAACAGTACAGGGGTAATACACATAGTGATGTCACAGTACAGGAATAATATACACAGTGATGTCACAGTACAGGGGTAATACACACAGTGATGTCACAGTACAGGGATAATACACACAGTGATGTCACAGTACAGGGGTAATACACACAGTGAACAGTGATGTCACAGTACAGGGATAATACACACAGCGACGTCACAGTACAGGGATAATACATACAGTGATGTCACAGTACAGGGATAATATACACAGTGATGTCACAGTACAGGGGTAATACACACAGTGATGTCACAGTACAGGGATAATATACACAGTGATGTCACAGTATAGGGGTAATACACACAGTGAACAGTGATGTCACAGTACAGGGATAATACACACAACGACGTCACAGTACAGGGATAATACATACAGTGATGTCACAGTACAGGGATAATATACACAGTGATGTCACAGTACAGGGATAATACGCACAGTGATGTCACAGTACAGGGGTAATAGACACAGTGATGTCACAGTACAGGGATAATACACACAGCGACGTCAAAGTACAGGGATAATACATACAGTGATGTCACAGTACAAGGGTAATACACACAGTAATGTCACAGTACAGGAATAATACGCACAGCGATGTCACAGTACAGGGGTAATACACACAGTGAACAGTGATTTCACAGTACAGGGATAATACACACATAACGTTACACACAGGGATAACACAAACAACAATGTTTCAGTCCTTGGATAATGTTCCAGATAATAACACAATAATTGCACTGAAATGTATACCAGAAAAGATGTTCTGAGGCCGGTTTCACATTAGTGCTTTTTCAGCGCACGCACGGCCGGGGGTAGCTCCGCCCCCGAGCCGGCTCTCTGCCCGGCGTGCCCGCCCCTTGCTTGTAGCGCCGCCTACTAGCGGACAGCGGCGCCTGCGATCGGCGCACCCTATCTTTAGCATAGGGTGCGCAGATCGTGCGCAGGCCGTGCGCTAGTTGCGCTTTGACCTGCGCTGCGCACTTTTGACGGTGCACCGTGCGCGCCAAAATCCGAAAAGTTTGATTTTGGCGCGCACGGCGCACCGTCAAAAGTGCGCAGCGCAGGTCAAAGCGCAACTAGCGCACGCCCTGCGCACGATCTGCGCACCCTATGCTAAAGATAGGGTGCGCCGATCGCAGGCGCCGCTGTCCGCTAGTAGGCGGCGCTACAAGCAAGGGGCGGGCACGCCGGGCAGAGAGCCGGCTCAGGGGCGGAGCTACCCCCGGCCGTGCATGCGCTGAAAAAGCGCTAATGTGAAACCGGCCTGACATCCATAATAGATGTAACATTAAAGTAATAGTGCAAAAATGTTGCAGAGAAGAAACAATGCTTACAGCAGGGAGAGCCATTTTAAAACCTAGATTTGGTTTGATTTAATTTTTCACGGTCCACAGTCATCACTGATGGCATCGTAAGAGTGGAAATGAGCCCTTCTTAACTGCAGGGTAGCTATTATATCTGCTATACTTTTAGCTGTGCCATTGATCCCTATTGTTTGAAAGTAATAACATTGTGCTGAAGTCTGGGATATATAACTATGACGGAGTATAAATTCTGAGAGGCCTGATTCACAAGAACATGGATGAAAGTTGATATTAGAACAAGATCCAGATCATTGTGACGTGTAATTCTAGGGGTTAGGGCTGTTTAATCTTCTGCTTCTTCTTCTCAAGTGCCATTTCAAAGATTTATAAGTGACCCTTCAGCAAAGCCCTTATGATGAGCTAAATTGTTCTTTAATTCTCTATAGTTTGGTGCCGACCCAATATGTTTTCTGACCATTTCCTTCCATCTGCTGCCCTCCCTGATCTACTAGCTGTATACTGTATACTAAAGAAAAATAATTGCACTTACCCTGACCATTTGTCTATACAACCCAGTGCAAAAACAAGGCCTGCCCTCATCTCAACTGGTCCAATTGCAATCTGCTGCTTTGGTACCACCATGTTTTCTTCCCATCCATGGATCAGCTGTTGCCAACAGAGATTACTCTGAGGATAATGAAGGAAGGCCAAACCCCATCGTAGGGAATTTAGAGTGAAAATTTACACTAGACTCCAATCTCTGGTTAAAGGCATTTTCTGAGCATTGAGCATGCCGAATCCTAATGATATGTAATATATGAGAGAAGCAGGAAATTAATGAATGGTCACTAGAGTTGGGCAAATCAATTTGCGGGACTCTGGTCTACCAGCCAGGTCAGTAGTCTCCAGTAGGTGGACGGGAGTCTCGTTAATCTCTTGGCTTCCGGGAGCCCTGGAGTGGCTTTTGATTACCTGGGCTGGCACGACGTCATCTTTTGATGAATGATGAGGTCACTTATTTTAACCTCTTGGCTCCTTTCTAAACATGAAGTGGTGAAAGCACCATTCCAGAGTTTTTTTTTATTTCAATGCTAGAGTGGTGCTACAAACCTTAGTTCCCTGCCCCTAGTATGATCCTTACCAGCCGCTATCTTCAGTTCTTCCAGGCTCAGCCTTCTTGTGATCACTGTTTCTATCTGACTGTAAGGGTACCGTTACACTTAGCGATGCACCAGCGATCCCGACAACGATATGGATCGCTGGTGCATCGCTAGGTGGTCGCTAGTGAGCTGCCACACAGGCAGATCTCACCAGCGACATAGCAGGAGTCGGGGGTCGTTACTTACCTGTCAGACGCGGTGATCCTGACGTCCTCCCGCCCGCGTCCACGCGTCGCTCGTCGGCGCCACAGGAAGCCCAGCAGGAAGCGCCCGACGAGAAATGGGCCAGGACCTTCTCGCGCAATCAGCGATAACCAGCGGGGAGACGGTCGGAGGTAAGTATCACATGTAGCGATATCGCTGCAATATCGCTGCTACGTCACAAAATCGGTGACATTACAGCGATATTGCTAGCGATATCGCTATGTGTAACGGGCGCTTAAGTCAGTGGTAAAGGTCACAAGCTCTCATTGTAAGTCTATGAGGGCCTCGTTCTGTCCTCGTTCTGGCTCTCATAGAGTTACACTGAGTTGTGACTTCCTGATGATCGAGCAAACACTGGAGCGATCTGACAGGCCGCAACCTGTAGAAGATTGACTGAAGCGGTGCCGATAAGAGATGAAGATGGTGGCTGGTAAAAGTAAGACTAGGGACAGGGAAGTTCGGTTAGCTGATGGAATGGTGCTTTAAAAGTTGTTCAAAAGCTTGAAAATGTGAACCAATATAGTAATTACCTAGCAGTGAGCATGGAACCTGTACGCAGTGTAAGGAGACTCCATGGTGAGAACATTCAAGTTTTGCCCTCTGTTATATCGGTAACAAGTTTTATTCCTGTACTCAGTATTAATATAATAGGATCAAACGAGCGTCATCTTACATCTTTTACCCGCTAAACACTCCGTGTGAAGTGTTATAGGGTGGGGAGCTCGTGAATGACTCCCGTTGTGGAACATATTACTAATGACTTAGATGTATTTCTAAGAAAGATATTGGTAGAAGCTGGAGGATTAATTGCCACTTGATGCAATGTTATACAGATTGTAAAGAATAGTAGATATGTGACTCTATGTACTCAGGAGAGGTTGATTGCACAATCTATATATTTAGCGATTTATTTCCTGTTAAATAGTATCGTCATGTTACAACATACTCAGAATAAACTGTATTTCCACATCTATAATTCATTTATACAGCAGGGAAATTTTAGGATTAAAATGATGAAAACTAATGGGCCACAAACAATAAGGAATTTTGTCACATGCCATAATCCGCCATGAAAAATATAAAGTAGATACATCCTTAAGGAGGCTGTCCTGGGCATGATATTGATAACCTATTTTTAAAACAGGTCTTCAGCATCAGATAGTTGGGGGTCTAACACCAGCCACCCCCACTCATTCCCTTAAAATGAATCAGTTAGTAGGATACATCCTCCTAAGCCATTTATATTGGCATATAGGTCATAGGAAGCTGAATAAAATGATACCTTTATATATATGATCCAATGCCTTATTCCAGAGAAATCCACGTTTTTCTCAGTATGTAAATAAGTTGCTACGATCTATGGGCTGGACATAGGTCTACCTGAAAATCTGCCTCCAGAGATTATTTTAAATGAAAAGTGGTATTTCTAGTGTAGTATATATATATCAGGAGAGCAGACGGTCAGTCGTTACATGTCTCACACTGGTAATGCCCCATTTATTTACAATAAGCTCTGGAGGCAGATTCTCAGGGAGATCTATGTCTGGCCCATAGAACTTAGCAGTTAATTTACATATTAAGAAAAATGTGGATTTCTCTGGAATAAGACATGGAATCACAGATATCAAGGTATCATTTTATTCAACTTTCTATGCTCTGCATGCCCACATAGATGGCTTAGGTGGGTTGATCCTACAGGGAGATTCCCTTTAAAGGGAACCTGTCAGAAATGTCTACCCTCCAAACCTTTTAGGCTGTGTGCCCACGTAGCGATTTTTAAGCGTTTTTGCCGCGATTTTCGGCGCGAAAACGCTGCGAAAACGTTTAAAAATCGTGTACAGAACGCCCCCCATGCATTCCTATGGCATTCCGCACATGCTGTGCTAATGCTGCGTTTTTTTCCGCGGCGGAATCGCATCGCGGAAAAAATCGCAGCATGCTCATTCTTTTGTGCGGAATCGCAAAGAATTGCCGCAATTCCGCACCCATAGGAATGCATGAGAACCGCTTACTTCCCGCATGTGGCTATGCCCACCATGCGGGAAGTTAAGCGTCTCATGTGCGGTTGGTACCCACAGTGTGGAGGAGAGGAGACTGTCCTCCAGGCCCTGGGGACCATACCCCTGTAAAAAAAAGAATAAAAAATGAAAAATCGGGGTATATTTACCTTCCGGTGTCCCGCGCTGCATTCCCGGCCTAAGCATTCCCAGTAGTGCCTTGCGGCAAGGACCTGTAATGACGTAGTCTCGGCTGACTCTACGTCATCACTGGTCTCGCAAGGCATTACTGGGAACGCTGAGGCCCGGGATGGCAGCGCGGGACGCCAGTAGGTAAATATACACCGATTTTTTATTTTTTTTAGCATTTTAACATTCTATCTTTTACTATTGATGCCGCATAGGCGGCCTCAATAGTAAAAACCTGGTCACACTTGTCAAACACTATGTTTGACGAGTGTGACCAACCTGTCAATCACTTTCCAAGTGATGCTTCAAATCGCTTGGAAAGTGCTTGAATATCGCACGCGAAAATCGCGGCAAAATCGCGATCATAATCGCGGTAAAATCGCGGTGAAATCGCGCGAAAAAAACGCGCGATTTCTGGGAAGGAGTCCGGTTTTTAGTGAGCGTTTTAAAACGCTACGTGGGCACATAGCCTTAAATTACTATTTAGCCCTTAAAAAGCCTATATTTCCTGCCTTGTACAACTTTCCTCTGCCTGAATGACAGATTGTTGACCATGTACCAAAGCAATTGATTGTCAGTCAGCTAGATGAAGGTGGTGTTAGACATGGAATACAGTGTGAGGCTGAGAAGCTCCCACAGATCTGATAGCTATGACCTATCCTAAGGATAGGTCATTAATATCATATGCCCTGACATCGCCTTTCAAGGGCATGTCAACTTCTTAACACCATTTTAAAATTCATTCATGGATGTATGATATAAGATACAGTAAATCTAAGTGAATTTGTAAATCCATTGAATTACACTGGGTGCAGAATTATTAGGCAAATGAGTATTTTGATCACATCATCCTTTTTATACATGTTGTCCTACTCCAAGCTGTGTAGGCTTGAAAGCCAACTGCCAATTATGTAAATCAGTATATGTAGACTATAGGAAAGAAAGAGCACAATAGGGTCTTATCCGGGTAGATATTGGAAGAAATAAAAGAAATTTACTCACCCTTTCCAGGAGAGATTAAGGTATATCAGATCAGTTGTCAGCTTGCTGCACGTCCAAAGGTCCACTCCGTGACCGCCAATATCAACCTTTTATGGAGTAAAATTCTTGGACTTATGCGCGCTGCTAGACAAAGTATCACATCCAGGTTATGTAGAGAGATTAACCATTTATTTCCCAACGCGTTTCGAAGTACATCACACTTCTTCCTTAGGGGATGACATGTCATCCCCTGAGGAAGAAGTGTGATGTACTTTGAAACACGTTGGGAAATAAATGTTTAATCTCTCTACATAACCTGGATGTGATACTTTGTCTAGCAGCGCACATAAGTACAAGAATTTTATTCCATAAAAGATTAATTATGTAAATCAGGTGATTTGTATCTCTGTAATGAGGAGGGGTGTGGTCTAATGACATCAACACCCTATATAAGGTGTGCTTAATTATTAGACAACTTCCTTTCCTTTGGCAAAATGGATCCGAAGAAAGATTTGACGGACTCTGGAAAGTCAAAAATTGTGACATGTCTTGCAGAGGGATGCAGCAGTCTTGAAATTGCCAAACTTTTAAAGCGTGATCACCAAACAATCAAGCGTTTCATGGCAACATGGGAAATAGCCAACAGGGTCACAAGAAGCGGGTTGATAAAAAAAGGCGCAAAATAACTGCCCATGAATTGAGGAAAATCAAGCGTGAAGCTGCCAAGATGCCATTTGCCACCAGTTTTGCCATATTTCAGAGCTGCAACGTTACTGGAGTATCAAAAAGCTCAAGGTGTGCCATACTTAGCGACATGGCCAAGGTAAGGAAGGCTGAAAAACGACCACCTTTCAACAAGAAACATGAGATAAAATGTCAAGACTGGGCCAAGAAATATCTTAAGACTGATTTTTCTAAGGTTTTATGGACTGATGAAATGAGAGCGACTCTTGATTGGCCAGATGGATGGGCCCAAGGCTGGATCAGTAAAGGGCAGAGAGCTCCACTCCGACTCAGACGCCAGCAAGGTGGAGGTGGGGTACTGGTATGGGCTGGTATCATCAAAGATGAACTTGTGGGACCTTTTTGGGTTGAGGATGGAATGGAGCTCAACTCCTAGACCTACTGGCAGTTTCTGGAAGACACCTTCTTCAAGCAGTGGTACAGGAAGAAGTTGGTATCGTTCAAGAAAAACATGCATGACAATGCTCCATCACATGTATCCAAATACTCCACAGCGTGGCTGCCCAGTAAAGGTCTAAAAGAAGAAAAAGTAATGACATGGCCCCTTTGTTCACCTGATCTGAACCCCATAGAGAACCTGTGGTCCCTCATAAAATGTGAGATCTACAGGAAGTTAAAACATTACACCTCTCCGAACAGTGTCTGCGAGGCTGTGGTGGCTGCGGCACGCAATGTTGATCGCAAACAGATCAAGCAACTGACAGAATCTATGGATGGAAAGCTTATGAGTGTCATCGTAAAGAAAGGTGGCTATATTGGTCACTGATTTTTTTTGTTTTGTTTTTGAATGTCAGAAATGTTTATTTCTAAATTTTGTGTTGCTCTATTGGTTTACCTGGTGAAAATAAACAAGTGAGATGGGTATATATTTGTTTTTTATTAAGTTGCCTAATAATTCTGCACTGTAATAGTTACCTGCACAAACAGATATCCTCCTAAGATAGCCAAATCTAAAAAAAACCCACTCCAACTTACAAAAATATTAAGCTTTGATATCTATGAGTCTTTTGGGTTGATAGAGAACATAGTTGTTATTCAATAATAAAAAGAATCCTCTCAAATACAACTTGCCTAATAATTCTGCACACGGTGTATGTATTTTGTGCTGATTCACATGTACCCATGTTGTCATCCAGAGCGGCAATCAGAATTCTGCTGTTTGTCAGATCTTCAGAGCTGCAATCTCTTCTGTAGCACTTAATCCTAGTGATTTACCCTCCACAGTGAGGAGGGTTTTTGCTGGGGTACTAATCTCCTCTCATATTGGCACGGTTTTGGTGCTGCCACACCTTGGGGCCCGACCCTATTGTTGAGGCATCCGGTCTTCTTTATTAGCAAATACCCTTTTCGGGACACCTCCCCCATTCATGGTCCTAAAACTACCAAGTTACAGGCAAACTTCCTACAGATACAAAATGTGTGATGATCTTCAGTTTTCGGTGAGATGTTGCACACATCGTCCCAGTTGGAGTTATCCCAGATGATGATAATAAACAGACACTATGATATAAACGTAATAAATTTTTCTAAGTAAAACAAACAATGACGTTGAATTACAGTTTATTTCTTGTTGCAGTTGAAAGTAAATCATACATGCCCTCAAAAAAGTGCTAAAAAATAACAAAAAGTGGGCTTTTCTCCCAAGTAGTCTCCTGTGTTACATTCTTGGCTTTGCGATGCCTGCAGGGATAGTGTGTGCACGCGGTGCCTGCACAGCAGCTAGTTTGTATTTGTGTGGCGCCCTGTGTCTTGGCCGCCACAAAATGGTTAAATATGTACTGTTTTGTATGTGTTTTGTAAGCAATGGGAGTTATGCTTTCTTTGCTAGAGACCACTGCACACACACAATTTTACCTCACTCCCTTACTTCATACACCACAAGACATGAGTCTAAATTGCCAAATGTACAAATTCTATTAAATGCAATAGCATAATATACATTACTCAATAAAGAACATAGATAATAATAATAATAATAATAATCTTTATTTATATAGCGCCAACATATTCCGCAGCGCTTTACAGTTGAACAGTTTCAAACACAACAGTCATAAGTAACAACGTTAACAACGTTAACATAGATAAAATAAGGACACTGCTATCCAAATAGGGAGCCTATATTGCACAATTGCCCAAAACAGTATATACTAGTAGAATAAGTGCATGAAGACATCATACATATGATAAACAAAGGTTAGACGCCTCCTGACGAAGAAGCGAAACGCGCGTTGGGGCGACAGGGAAGCCAGTGCCACACACTTTAATTATGTAAGTGCCTTTTTTGGAAACATCCTTTTATTTACTAAACTTTGTTAGGGTTCATACTGTAATGCTATATGGTCGAGGTACTTAGTAATAGCTGAGTAGTACAAAATGTATACCTAGAATCCATATGAACTTGGTGATTGGTTATGCCTGTTTCCACTGTGGAAAGTCCTTTTCAGTTCAGATGCATTTTTATGGATGTAACCTTTGTTTAGCATATGTATGATGTCTTCATGCACTTATTCTACTAGTATATACTGTTTTGGGCAATTGTGCAATATAGGCTCCCTATTTGGATAGCAGTGTCCTTATTTTATCTATGTTCTTTATTGAGTAATGTATATTATGCTATTGCATTTAATAAAATTTGTACATTTGGCAATTTAGACTCATGACTTGTGGTGTATGAATTGAATTTTGAGTTTTTGCCTTAATTATATTTATTGGGTTTTGTTGATTCTCACTCCCTTACTTGTCTGAAGCTTAGAGGTTTGCAGACATACCCTAACAGGGAGGGGAGGAGTCGAGTTGTTGTTTTCTGTCAGGAAGACGGTGGAGGAAAATGGAGAACGCTCCTGGAAGCCATGACATGCGCTCCCTCCAGGAGCAAAGCTAAGAAGAATCAGGGAATCAGCCCCTAGGACATCCATGCTTTTAGAGCAGGGTGGTAAGCTGAGAGACTGTGTGAGTTTATACAACCAACAGCAGAGTGTTTTCCCCAAGGAAGACTACAGCAAACTAGGATCAGTGAGGATTGTGCAAGAAGGAACTTGTGCCTCTCACAGGATCCAAGCTGCAAGTTGCCAAGGGAAGAAAACAGTAAGTAGTGGCTGTACTGGAAGTTTCACACTCAAGGAAGCCTTGGTCCATGAAGGGATAGAATAGCAGGAAGGTTACACCAAGTCTCAGCAGAGAGAAGGATAACTCCCATCTTGCAGAGCAGACTGTAAACCTGGTGAGATTTGTAATATCTCCTCTGAACTGCATCTGAACTACAGTAAATGATAAAGTGACTTTCCTTGTCTCCTGCATTATTACTCCTTGCCATCTACTTCCATCACAATCTCTGGGGGTCAGCCCTGGTTGGAGGGGGTTAAACATCTGCACTGCCATCACCATCTACCCCCCCAGGGATCATCTGCAGTGCCGGCTATCCTACAGTCGAACATTCCAACTGGCGTCATGTACTCTTTTCAAATTTCTTTTATTTTTACTTTATTTTTCAACCCCCATTTCACTGTCCCTGGAGCGCAGGCACTGGGCACGGCCGCCACCCCCGTGACCTCCTGAATCTATCGCTGCCCAGTGACCTGAGTACCCCGCTCCGGGTGAGACACTTGCACATGTATACTGCCTGTGTATTCATAAGGGTGCACCCACCCCTGGACAAATGCCAGTTCCTGCAATTCATGCTGACATCACTCAACCGTCATCATGAAAGCGACTGTCAATCTACCCAGCCGTGGCCATAGTAGGGCACTGTGACTACTACTCTTACAGGAGCGCTGTCAATGACACTGTTTTAGGGACACTGCAGTGGGATTATTTTCTGGCCACTGCAAATGTCAATATTTTAGGGGCCCCACAGCTGTCAGTATTTTAAAGGGCTGTGCTGCTGTTATTATTTGGGAGGCCCTGTAGCTGTCACTAGTTTGTGAACACTGAGGCTGTTTCCATTTTACAACTTTTTTGGTTGTCATTAATTTGGAGGCACTTTCACTATTTTAGGGGCACTGGGGCTGTCACTAATTTGGAAACAGCATAGCTATTTTTTCACTCTTTTTGGGTCCCTTCACTATTTTAGGGGCCCAATGTCTGTCACTATTTTAGATGGACTGGGGCTGTCAGGGCAATTGGGGCTGTCACTTCTTTGGAAACATTGCAGCAGTCATTAATTTAGGGGTACGATGGCTATCAATATTTCAGGGGCAATGTGGTTGTCACTATTTTTTGGGCTCTGTGACTATCACTAGTTTAGGGGCACTGTGGTTGTCACTACTTTGGAAACACTGTAGCTGTCACTAGTTTAGGGGCCCAGTGGCCGTCATCATTTTAGGGGATCTGGGGCAGTCACTATTTTAGGGGCCCCCTGGCGGTCACTATTTTAAGGGCACTAGGGTTGTCACTATTTTAGGGGCACGGGTTGTCACTATTTTAGTAGCAATAAGGCTGTCACTATTTTAGGGGCCCTGTGGTTGTCACTATTTTAGCGGCATTAGCGATGTCACTATTTTAGAGGCAGTAGGGCTGTCACTTTTTTAGGGGCACAAGGGCTGTCACTATTTTAAGGGCACTAGGGCTGTCACTATTTTAGGGGCACTAGGGCTGTTACTATTTTAGGGGAACTAGGGCTGTCACTATTTTAGGGGCACTAGGGCTGTCACTATTTTAGGGGCACTGCCACTGAGAATGTCACTGTTATGGAGACTATGGTTAGCACAGTAATTTATATTCTGGGGTTAAACTTTCATTGGTAGTTTGTTGTTTTGGCCTTTTGGGTATGGGGTCCACATTCAGACATGTCTGAATACCTGGTGTATCTCTCCCAGAAGTTATTATTTCTTAAAAATAGGTATGTACAAAGTAAAAAAAGTGGAAATGTACATCTAGATCCACTTTGTATTATGTGCAATTTCCTTATATTAATTATTTTTGTAGGAACTCTCCCCTCTACATGCTGAAAAAAACTATATTAAAGTCAGCAGCAGATAAATAAATATATTGAATCTCAGAAGCAGAAATTCCTGGCTGCCTTTAGGAGAAAATAACTGTTTTGTGTCCTTTCTATGAGTGTATACGAGGAGAAACTGTATTATTGCTTGCAGCACCACAATTAGTATGCCAGCGGAGAACACAGAAAGGGACTTGTACTGAACAAATAGAGGATGGAACAGTGCGGGATCTCCAGAACACAATGTGAAAACTTTTCAGAAACTTGTTCCCTGCAGGATCCAAATCACCTTAAAAGAGCTGATATTTAGCCCAGCGCTGCCTGCGCTTCACACTTGAATGTCTGTGCTTTGTTAGGACATACGTAGAGGCTTGCAGATCCAAACTCTCTTAAAATGGTTTTATTACATAAGAAAAACATGGCTGACTCGCTTCAGAAACAATGACATTCTTGTCTGTCTGAATAGGACTAAGTTTAAAATCTAGACATAACACATGAATAAGAGCGGCATTATTTTTGGAAGAAAGCCGCCATATTTTCTAATTTCACACAATTCCTTTACAACCCTTTAGCGTATATGGACATACCTATACTGTCCTGGAGTACGCAAGTGTGCAGAGCACTCAGGATCCGAGTTCTCTCCAAATGTGGTAGATGCCAGCTACATTACATAGTCAACATCTGTTTTCCAGCTGCAACAGGAGCCGAGCTTCGATTGCTGCTGTTATCTATTTAGATGCTGCTTTCAATAACAGAAGAGTGGCATTTAAATGGAATTCTCCCCGTGATGCGCACACCGACTACCATCGGCCCTCCACGGGGTACCAGTGACTTACCATGGCAGCCATGGGGCTGCTGAAGGCCGCAATGTCTGCCATCTTGGTACTCCTGTGTTTTTACAGTATATAAAACAAGGGAACTATCAAATAAATTGATTAAAAAAAAAAGGTTTTAAAATTAAAAAATACAAATAAAAATTAAAATCAGTCCCTATAAAGATAGAAAATAAAAAAAGCGAAATCACAATCCTAAAACTGCATCCATAAAAGTCAGATCTATGAAAATATAAAATTATCCTTTACGATAAAACATTGTACCCCAAAGTGGTATCAATAAAAATGTCAGTTCCCCACTGAAAAATCTAACCCTCACACAGCTCTATCCATGGAAAAATAAAAACATTATGGGTTCCAGAAATTGGTGACACAAACCTACTACATTTTTTGGGGGGAAAAACTTATGATTTCATTACAATGTTTAAACAAAAACAAATCTTTGCAAGTTTAGAATCGCTGCAATTGTACTGACCTGAAAAATAATATTGCCAGGTCATTTTTACCATACAATGAACGCCATAACAGCAAAACCCAAAAAAACAATGTCCGAATTGCATGTGTTTCGACTTTTCTTTCAACTTGGAATTTTTATTCCTGTTTTTCAGTACATTGTATGGTAAAATGATTGCTGTTATTCAAAACTACAGTCGCCCTACAAAAAACAAACCATCAGATGGCTATGTTGACGGAAAAATAAAAAGTTGAAAGCAGGTGAAGAAAAAACTAAAGCAGAAAAATAAAGGAAGCCTAACATCACAAAATTGCCTAGTAATCCTGCTGACCCAAAAAACAGTTTGTGAAGTTGCAGATTATTTATTACTATCGCATTGGGAAGGTGGTAATCGCAAGATGGGGGCAGGCTTTGCAGCTTTGAGAATCTCTCCCCCCATGTGCTCACCCACCTATCCACTCTCTCTTTCCCCATGTTCTGACTTCTCCCGTCTGTGCTCTCTTCTTTGACCTGTCTACCCTGTGTGCTATCCCCCTTGTTTGCTGTTTCTCTCCTTCCTGTGCTGTGTTCTTCCCTCATGTGCTGTCCTGTTTGAGCTGTCTCCCCCCTGTGCTCTGTCTCTCTCACCCCTGTGCGCTTTCTCTCTCCCCATCTGCTGTCTTCTCCTCTCATGTGATCTCTTCTTTGACCTGTGTACCCCATGTGCTCTCCCCCTTGTCTGCTATCAGTGAATCATTTGGCAGATGCCGGCAGCAGCGTGGACTAGGGTTAGGGTTGTGGGTATGGTTGGGATTACAGATAGGGTTGGGATTAGGGTTAGGGGTTGTTAGGGTTAGGTTTGTGGTTAGGATTATGTATAGGGTTGGGATTAGGCTTAGGGGGTGTGTTGGGGTTAGGGTTATGGTTATAGGTGTGTTGGGTTAAGGGTTGGTTAGAATTTGGGGTGTTCCACTGTTTAGGTACATCAGGGGGTCTCCAAAGGTAACATAACGCCACCATTGATTCCAAGCTAGGGATGAGCGAATAGCTTCTGATAACTCCTTACCGAATAGCTGCATCGGAAACCAAGATATCTGGAGTTCTCCCGATAATCAGCTGATCGGCGCCGCAGCTGCATGTGTTGTGGCTGTGTGAAAGTCACAACACATGCATGGAGAGCCTGACTGTCACAAAGCCGGGACACATGCAGCTGCGGATTCGAACAGCTAAAAAAGTAAAGATGCAGCATTTGTCATCTTCCTGTGACACAATAAATTGTAGTAAATATTTATGCAAACCACATTCACAATGTAAGAATGCCCGAATATAGCAATAAGTGAACATGTGCAACCCTTTTCTAAAGAAAATAAAGCAAACTGAAATTTTGATTTTCATTTTTCATTTGTTTTTGACCTCCCGTGTTCACATTCAGTTAAATAATACAACTGGTATCAAAATAATACACTAAGGCTAACTTCACACTAGCGTTTTAGGCAGCAGCGCACGGCCGCCGCTAAACCCCGCCCCTGCCTGCCCTCTCCGGTCATCTCCGCCTAGTAGCGCACATGGCTGCATGCGATTCTGCACACTCTATCTTTAGCATAGGGTGCGCTGACCGTGCGCTGACCGTGCGCTAGTAGAATTTTTGAGTGCGCTGTGCACTTTTGAAGGTGCGCCGATGTGCGCCGAATGCACCGTGTTGCATTTTGGTGCACTCCGCGCACCTTCAAAAGTGCGCAGCGCACGCAAAAATCCTACTAGCGCACGGTCAGCACACAGTCTGCGCACCCTATGCTAAAGATAGGGTGTGCAGAATCGCATGAAGCGATGTGCGCTACTAGGCGGAGATGACCGGAGGGGGCGGGCAGGGGGCGGGGTTTAGCGGCGGCCGTGCGCTGCGGCCTAAAACGCTAGTGTGAAGCTAGCCTAAGAGTAGTTAAATGTCAAAATCAACAGACTTTAATAGGTGACCTGAACAGTACAAGTGTATAGCTAATATGAACAGAACATCAGGGATTAGTGTACCCCATGCTCCTCCAGGCAATTACATGATGATTACAATGATGTTCGTAGATAAACTATGTGTATAGTGATTTTGCTATAAAGTGAAAACTATAACCTCAAGCCATCAGGGAGGTACAGTATGCTGTCTGAGTCACCGAGTCATGGTTTGTAGAAATGTACTTTCTCTTTGATCATTTGTTCCATTCACGTGACTTCAGTGTAGAATTTTTTGAAATCCAGCCATACTCTTGCATGATCTGGCCTTAGATCTCCTCATGTCAGGCACAGTGAACTTGATCAGGCTGAAGTTTATACACCTTGACTCAGTTATTATATATGACAGAGGCGTTTTGAGGCTGGATCATGCAAGTGTCTGCCCTGGATTTTAAAGACTTTGGTCCTGATTGTTGTTTTTTAATTTTATCATAGGAATGTGGGCTTCATAATGTGTGAAGTGGAGGACTACAGGGAATTATACTGTGTGGAGGTCTGAGGAGTGAGGAGGCATCATCTGGTGTGGTTTGGATTGTGGGGATCATCATACTGTGGGGGGGACATCATTATGAGGAGGACTGTGGGAGCCATCATACTGTGTGGAGGACTATATGTGGTAGGTTTGTAGGAGCATCATACTGTATGAGGAGGCCTGGGGGGGGCATAATATTGTGTAGAGTATGTGGGGGCCGTCATACTGTGTCCCGTGTGAGTACCCTCAAACTGTGTGTGAAGGGTCTGTGAGGGCATCATACTGTGGGGAGAGCTGCAGGGGCATAATACTGTGTGTGTGGATGTTGAGGACAATCATACTGTGTGGCATCATACTGTGTGTGGGGTAGTGGACTCTGAAGGCCATCATATTGCAGGGGTCAACAACTGTGTGGGTGGGCTAAGGGGGGATCATACTGTGTAGAAAGTCACTGTGAAGACCTAATGTGTGTGGAGGTGTGGGGGCATCATGGAGTGTTGCAGTGAATCTTCATGCTGTGTGAGTGGGCTGTGAGGGCCATTATACTATTTTCGGGCTGTGGAAGCCATAGTACTGTGTGAGAGGCATCATATTGTGTGTGGAGTGGTGGACTGTGGGGCTCATCATACTGTGTGGGGGGGTTCTAATATTTTGTTGAGGGCCCTCTGTGTGTGATTGTTCTGTGAAGGCATCATACTGTTTAAAGAGCTGCGGAGAATCATCATAATATGTGGGTGGGCTGTGAAAAGGACGCACTATTTTTGAGAGACAGCGGGAGCATCATATTATGAGGGGTGACTGTGTGGTGGACTGTGGGAGCCATCATACTGTGTGAAGGGTGTTGTAGGGGCCAACATACTGTGTTACTGGCTTTTAGAGCCCTCATATTGTGTGGTAGGTCTGTGGGAGAATCACAATGCATGAGGAGTTCTGTGAGGGCCACCATATTATGTGATGGTCATCTTACTGTGTGTGGTTGGTCTGTGGGGGAATTATACTGTGTGGAGAGCTGGTGGGTCATCATACTGTGTAGGTGGCCTGAGGGGGCCATCTCAAAAACAGTTCCTGTCTGTGGAAGTTTTGCTTCCTGGCTTGCTGGAGTTGGAGTGCTGATGTTGTAGTTCATAGCTGCTGCTGGAGATTGTTGTCTGCAGTTTTAGGGTTTATGCTTTCTCCATTATACTATTCCCATTTGGTCTGTACCTTCCTATCCTTCCCTTTATTCCTTTCTACCCTTGGTAAGTGTTTTTGTATGTAAGTTGCTTTTAGTTTTCCCTGTTTGTCTTTCATGTACATACAGTAACATATCTGTCCTAGGCGTCCTGGTGGAGGGGGGAGGTGACAGCTAAGGACATTAACAGGACTATAGTATGGTCGGAGACTCTGGTCTCTCTACCTTTAAGAGTACCCCCCGGGACAGAAATATTTAGGGTCCCAGTTCCAGGGACAGTTTGAGGCTCCCCTTCCTAACTGAAGACTGTCACAGAATGACAGTGGTCTCTTCATTTACTTCTTTACAACGTGCATAGTCCAAAAAGAACAAGGAAAACCATTGCATGAACTGGAGCGTCCAGACTTTCGGCAGGTTAAATATACTGGGCCGTATTTGGCACTAGGCACCTGAGGGCGGGTACCTAGGGTGTCAGGTTACTGAGAGAGGCATCACCGTAAAGGGGGAACATTTTTTTTTACATTTCTCCATTCTTCTTACCTTTGCTGTACTATGCATGAAAACCACCATCTTTATTTGGGGACTCGCTGCCCCAACGGAAGAAAAATCATAGAGGTGAAGGACCTATGATGACATCATGCACATATGACTCTTATAGGCAGAGCCATGCTGCACATTGGAAGTGAGATGTTTTTCTGGGCATGAAGCAGAAAAACCACATATGGCGGTGCAAGGTATATGTGGAGGTACATGAGTGTAGGCAGGGCCAGTTTTAGACAAAGTGGGGCCCTGGGCAAGAGTTTAAAGTGGATCCCCAAATGCTAAAACATAGCACCATCATACAAAAACGAGCGTGATCAACAATATTTAAGTCGTTCAATGTTTGATTCCCAGCTTCTCTACACTGCTGAGGAAGAACGATGAGCACAGAATGATCACTAGCAGATCAATCTGTCCCCATATAGTATCAAGTTATTAGCAGCTTATCTGCTGTTTTCACCCAGGCTGCTTAATACAACGATTTCTGTTCCAGCATAAACAATCCAATCACTTGATTAATAGGCAGCATTTTGCTTGTTTAGCATAATGCACACCATAGTCCTTCACATAATATAATTCACCCCATAGTCTTCTATCTAGTATAATACAGTCCCCAAAGACCTCCATATAGTAAAATACAATCTCCATAGTCCTCCATATAGTATAATACACTACCCATAGTACTCCATAGAAACAAACCACTATGTATGGACCATCAAAAATAGAAAGACAATGGGACTGGAATATATATTAAAACAAAATATTTTTATTCTTTAATTAATTCAATACAGGCAATCATAGATAGTGTAAAAGCAAGTGCCAAGGGCAAACCTAAAAAAATTTATATAATTACTCTATACAAATGTATGATCATTCATACGGACTGTCTGATAAAAGGTATCATAACATGATATAGTATATCTCCATACCACACAAAGATGTCAATAAAGAATTTAATATATATAAAATGTAAACAATATATAAACTAGCGAATATATCAAATTACCACATACCACAGCAGAATAATTCTGTCCACAATTGGGTTATAAACTAGTATATAAATCCATTTTAATCATATGTCATAGTAGTGAATAGACCTATAACACAGTGTGTGACCATGGAATGATGCTCAAACTATGTGAGCCAATATACATGTAACATACCCGTAATATGGAGACAGCCACAAGGTATTGCCCGGCACTCCCCGACGCGCGTTTCGGAACCAGCGTCCTTCGTCAGGGGGGTGACGTATTGCTTAATGCCCCAGTTTAAATAAGGAAATACCAGGTGGATGGTTGATGACCGAACGCCGCTGGCGCATGCGCGGCAGGAGCAACCCGGAAGACATGCACAGAACGGCGTCATGTGATCAGGCGCGTCAGGGAAACCCGGCGCGTCATACACATAAAGACGCCCACTGTCATGGCGCCGGGGACACATGCAGCGCATGCGCACACGTCCAACCACACAAGCATCCACAATGATCACTCCATGACCAAGTATCGATACCGAATTGCACTGGAAACTTGACAATTTAGTGTAAGTGAAACACATAAAGAATGTGATGACAAAAATATGTGTAAAAAATGACACCAAAATATAAAGGAATAATGATGATAAATGAATAAGTGTGACAGTGAATAATTGTACAACAAATATATGTGCATATACAACATAATGACCAACACAGAGGGGGAGAAAAAATAAATAAACATGATACAATATATCAAATACCCAAACTCCCCTATTGATTTAAATATTATATTGCATCAAATATCATACATCAAATAATATAGACAAAAAAGAAAAAAGAAAAAGGAACACACATATCAAAATTCCAAAACAGTGCATAACACATTAGCAATGAATACAAAAAATTATAATCAAGTAACACTTTTCACGGTGTCGTTGGCACAACTCGATCCCTCAAAAGTCATCCCACGATTTTTCAAACAGTGCATAAGCAGAGTCTCGATCACATACACCACTAGATAGGATAAGGTAAAACAAAATAAATAAATTAAAACAATACATAAAAAGCAATACATAAAAACATAAAATCACACACATACACACACCATTTGGGAAATTACACTCCAAGAAGAGAGAATTCGCATAAGAGAAAATCAGCAGATTATAGGAATGGGACAAAAGACAAATGCTCATTGAGACCAGATGGGGACATGGAATTCAATGTCCAAATCCATTTAGTCTCAAGTTTAGCTAGGGACACACTAATGTTCCCTCCTCTTATAGTGGGTCTGATCATATCGATCCCTCTAACTTTCAACAATGAAGCATCACACTTGTGATGCAGCTTGAAATGTTTGGGCAAAGTCTTCAGCAATGAAACATCCTGAATGTCTCTTGCTGCTAGAATACCAAGGACATGTTCACGCACTCTAACTTTAAGGTGCCGAGTCGTCATACCCACATAAATAAGAGAGCATGGACATGTTGCATAATATATGACTGCTTTCGACAAGCAATTAATCGAATGTTTAATCTCAAAGGATTGTGATCCATTGGCATTAGTAAAACTCTGTATATCGATGATATTGGGGCATGCTACGCAATGTCCACATGGTCTACAACCCAGTGGAGATTTGAATCTAGAGAGAAATGTCATATTCTGTTCACCAACATAGTGACTCTTCACTATCCCATCTCTTAAATTTGGTGACCTTCTAAATGTGATACATGGAGTTGTTCCAATATATCCAGAAAGAGTAGGGTCCGCTTGTAAAATCGACCAATATTTTTTGAGGCAGTTACGCAATGCATCTGCCTGTCCCGTATACTGAGTGATGAAACGAACAGTTTTATTTGATTTCGGACTCTGATTATTATAAAGGGCATTATGTCTAGTAGTATATTTTGCTCTGTTATACGCTCTTTTTACAGAGCGTCTACTATACCCTCTCTCTTCAAATCGAATTTTTAATTCTTCCGACTGCCTTTCAAAATCTTGGTCATCTGAACATATTCTTCGTAAGCGTAGAAACTGACCTATTGGAATTGAATTGATTAACGCTGGTGGATGTGATGAGGAAGCCTGTAGTACAGAATTAACTGCTGTGGATTTTCTAAACAAATCTGTTTGAAGACAATTGTATTCATCTCTTTTGATTTTCACATCCAAAAACTCCACAGAATCCTTATTATGATAGAATGTCAGCTTGATATTCAACTCATTCAAATTTAACTCATTAATAAACTCATGAAGTGCTCCAAAATCATCCTGCCAGACAAAAAAGATATCGTCAATGTAGCGCGCCCAAAAGGGGACGCGCTCCATTGACGGCAGCCTGTCCAACAGGAAGAGGTCCCTCTCCCACAGCCCCAGGAACAGGTTGGCGTAAGCAGGCGCAAACGAGGCCCCCATAGCTGTTCCCTGGAGCTGCAGGTAGAAGGACCCCTTAAAAATAAAAAAATTGTGAGTCAAAGTAAAATCCAACACATCAGTAATGAATTTGATATAATCTTGTGATAAGGATGAATGCCGTAAAAAATACTTAACTGCTGACATACCATCTACGTGACGAATACTGGTGTAAAGTGATTCAATGTCACATGTGACAAGAACCGAATTTGATTCGATACACATCCCATCTATTTTCCTCAGAAAATCGTTCGTGTCCTTGGTATATGATGGCAATGATACCACCAGAGGTTGCAAGATTGAATCCACATATTTGTTTATATTTTCCAAGTAATTGTTACGACCTGATATTATTGGTCTTCCAGGAGGAACTACTGTGTTCTTGTGTACTTTTGGTAATAAATATAGGGTGGGAATCGTAGGTTCTTTCACTTGTAGTGTCAAAAATAGTTCATTTGAGATAATATTATTATCCCTTGCATTCGCTAGAATTGAATTCAATTCAGTTTGATATTTCACCAGGGGATTAAATGTTAATTTTTTATAACACCTAGAATCATCCAACTGGCGGAATGCTTCTGTTTCATACATTATTTTTGGCCACACTACTATATTCCCACCCTTATCCGCAGGCTTAAAGATCACATCCTCAAGTCCCTGAATCCTTTTCAAACCTTCTTTTTCTTTCTTATTTAAATTATACTCTCTGGGAAAACGAGGAATATTAGCGATATCTTCACTGACAATTTTCACAAACATGTCAATTGTAGGACACGTGGATAGTGGCGGGAATTTATTGGATCGCTTTTTAATACTTAATGGAATCATACCTCCAATTGGTGTGTTATGTTCGATTGCCAGCTGTTCTAGATCCGCTAACGCCTCCTGTTCCGCTTCTGTTGGGAAATGTTTTAAAAGATCTCCATCATGAAAGAATTTTTTAAATAAGAGTTTCCTCGCAAACAAGTGTAAGTCCTTAGTTGCGGTGAATCTATCAAAGTTTGAAGTAGGACAAAACATAAGTCCTCTATTCAAAACATTCATTTCATCTACTGAAAAAGTGTGGTGACTTAAATTGATTACCTTCAATTGGTTATTGGTTGACTCCGATGTATCTCTGAAGTTCCGTTTATTAGGTACAAAACGAAGATCTCTTTTCCGTTTAGGTGTAGTCGTGGTATCAACAGAAACGGAAGAGGAGGCCACAGAAGTATCACTGGCTAATCCCTCGGAGGTATAAGATAAATAGCGATCCCTCCCTGATGTTCTAATGTGATGTCTTCTCCAGTTATAAATCCTGCCCACAGCAAAGTCATTCTGATCACGCTTCAATTTATTCGATTGTTTCTCCATATAGTACTCCATATAGTATAATGCACTCCTCATAGTCCTCCATATAGTATAATGCACTCCCCATGGTCCTCCATATAGTATAATGCACTCCCCGTAGTCCTCCATATAGTATGATACACTTTTCATAGACCTCAAAATAGCATATTGCATCCCATAGCCCTCCATATAGTATAATGCACCCAATAGTCTTCGATATAGTATAATTTACACCATAATCCTCCATACAGTATAATGCGTTCCCCATAGTCCTCTATACACTATAATGCATACTCCATAGTTCTCCATACAGTATAATGCAGCTCCCATAGAGTACTCATAGTATAATGCACTCTGCATAGTCCTTGACAGAGTATAATGTAGCCTCCATAAAGTGTAATGCAGCCCCATACAGTATAATGCAGCACCATAGAGTATAATGCAGTCACCAAATAGAACACATAGTATAATTCACTCCCCGTAGTCCTTGATAGAATATAATGCAGCCCTCTGTAAAGTATATGCAGCCCCCATATAGTATAATGCAGCACCCCTATAGAATAATGTAGCCACATAGAGTATAATGCAGCCCCATACAGTATAATGCAGCCCCATATTCCTCCAGTAATATGGCCACCACATACTCACTGATTTAAAAATAAATAAATACAATACTCACCTCTCCCTGTTCCCTTGCTGCTCCGGTCTCTGCAGTGTGTCTTCTCAGCAGCTGCACAGCTCGTCACAGTCTGGCGCACAATGAATTGATGTCATCACGCCTGCTGTGTCAGAAGCAGAGGGCGAATGATGGGAGAGTGAGCATCACCTGACGCTCTCTCCTCCATCATTGATTTCAACTGTATAGACATCTAGTATGCCAATACAGTTGAATGGGCTATGATTGGGGGGCAGAGCCAGCGTGGGCCTTGGGCCCCCTGACTCACAGGCTCCCTAGAGGCCACATATTGTGCTGCTATTAATGGCATGCCACTGACTGAGGGCCCTGTGCATATGTATGTGGGTGCATATGGGAGTGCATTATATATGGGGGTACATGGGTACAGACTACATGTGGACGGTATGTGGGGGTATATATAGGGGTACAGGGTACATGTATTGGTACATATGGGGGTGCAGGCTACATGAGGGAGTACATATTAGGGTGAAATCTAAATGTGGGGGTGCATGCTATATGTGGGCGTACATATAGGGGTGATGGCTATATGTGGGGTTACATGGGTGTAGACTACATATGGGGGTACATGTGGTGATGTAGGCTACATATGGGGCTACAGGCTACATGTGGGAGTACATTTGAGGGTGCAGGCTACATGAGGGGTGTACACATAGGGGCGTAGGCTATATATGTGATAGGGTAAGTTCAGGCTTATCAGATTTGTGGTGTGTATTCTGCACCTCAAATCTGAATTTAATTTACAGTATAATAGATATAGATGGAGTTTTAAAAAAGCAATTTAGTGAATATTTTCTAAGTAGAAAAACGAGCATGCCACAGATATTAGTGTGCAAATACTGTAGATTCTCCAGAAGAAAGAGTACTTGGATGTTGTTCCTGCAATGTCATGACATAAGGGTATTTTTGACTTATGTAAGCTTCGATTCTTACCTTTGTATCCTCCTAAACCCCCTAATCTTTATAATAACAGCCCCAATAAACACAACACACTTAGATTGGATTAATTGGCCAGAGCAGATTTTTATTAATATTTAATACAAAACAATTTAAACAAAAACCTCCCAGAAGGGATCATCCTTGAAGCCCCAAAACTATAAACCACGGGTTTACTAATTCCACCTTGGCCCCAGGTCGAGTCTTACCTCTAGCCGCTATGCACCAGGTCAAAGGCAGCAATTACCTGGCCAATATTCAAAACCATTATGTGGCGCCCCTGAGGCTCAGTCGCCACAGAGGTACTGCACCTTCTCCTAAGGTGTAGTGCCCCACCATCCGGGTAGGTTGGGAACACCTTTCCACACTCCAACGCTCGCACCCCACACAACAGGCTAGTTCTGCACAACCACATTGCGGCTCAGTGCTTAGAAAGTAGCAGAGCACCTTTGGTGGTTCCCTGCTTGGAACACTGGACCTGCTGGGAGGTGGGTGGATTTAAGATACATAAAAGAGTGGGAAAGTGTAGGAGGACAGGTCAGTCTGACCGAAGGTCAGTCGGGTAGGAAGTCACCCAGACAGGAGTGAGGATCCCTGGAAGAAGGGATGGAGGAAGGAGTGCTGCAGCTGCCTCAGTGATCTGAGCCAGCTGGCACGGGAAAGGAAAAGGAGAAAGACGTAGAACTGAAATTTAAGCTTCCATAAGAAAGAAAGACAAGTACGGAACGAAGGAGTAGAGAGAACAGAGAGGACGTGGGTTAGAGAAGGAACCCTGCCTATAGGTTCTCAGCGCAAGGCCGGGGCCCGGTCCCTGAGGTTGTATGGACACTTATGGTTCTGCAGCAGACACCGGTGGAGTAGTTGGCTGTAAATGCACTACTCCCATCTAAGACTTGGGGCACAACAGCAATTGGATAGAGAGCCGGGACTCAGGAGAAGGGAGTCTCCGAAGCAGGCTACAGCTGTCTGCTGTACAAGTAGAGTTCTTGGGAACATCAGACAGGAGGAACTCCAGTGTACCACGGTACTGGAGATCTTCACACTTTAAGGCGCTATAGAGGAGTTGTTCAGAAAGGTACATGTTGGCGGAGTGTTGGAGGGGAGAATCCTAACTTGCCCGGAGGTTGATTGAGTCTCTGACCCGAAGGACACGGCCTGGAGGCAGGCACCTGTGTGTGTGTACAACAGACTGTGAGTAAAGCTTTGGAACTACAAGTCCCGGTGTCCTCCATTCATTTGTGCGCTAACACATTCAGCACCGCTATAGCTGAGTACCATTCTCCACACCGCCTGCACCTCTCCTCTTCCATTGCATCCATGCTGCCCTGGAGCTACAGCTTCACCTATGGGGAGCTACACCATCTAGGCTGCAAAACACCACCAGCCCCAGAGGATCTGCATGCAGCATCGGCATAACATCCTACTTGCCGAACACCACAGGTGGCGTCACGAACTATTCATCTAACTACATTCCACCATTCACATCCCCCCATTGATGTGGGCGCCCAGGGCCACGGACCGGGTCACCGCTGCTGTGACACATCCCGCTGACACCGGCCCGGTATCAAGTACCCCACAGCCCTGGGAGGGCGACCCAATTAACCACGGGGTCCCCGTGTAATCTCTCCCGCGGGATTATTTAAACACCTAACAACATGAATCCATCCAGGGGGGTCCAGAACTTCTTGAGATACCCCCCTCCGATGCGCCATTAGCCAATTCCACCAACCTCGAGGACCTCCCCCCATGCCACGCTGCCATGACATAAATTTAATTCCATAATTAATAAAAAAAAACCTTAATCACTCAAAATCACATTGATCCCTACGCTACAGAAAAACTGAAACAAAATAAAATCAGCACCAAATAAAAGGAGGGTGGGAGCTTCCTAACACTGTAAAGGGGGTACCTAAAATGGCTACCCCGACTAAGATGGATGACTCTTTTATATTGCTGCCCCATAGCCCCACCTCTGACCCTTCTTCCCCTAAGACCTGACCCCAGCTCCACCTCTGTACCAGTCTGTTAACCCCCAATCTTACAAATGGCCCTCTAGCTCCCTATATTCCCACATCAACCCTGTCTCCCTTCACGGCCAGGGGCCCAGTACGGCCTCTCTAGATCCATAGCAAATTCCAGTGTCTAGACTTAACTTTACCATCCAAACTTGTGTTACAGTAATGCCACATGCTTGTGTTCAGTTAAGGTTCAGCTCACACTTGGGATTGTTAAATCAATAGTCCTGCTATGTTAAAGAAGCTGTGTCAGATCCGTCACATGACACCAAAGATGCCGGACAGACTCCATTGACTATAAAGATGTCCTTCAGGTCTCTATCATGGTGTCCATCATTTTGCCTGACAATATAGCGCATCATACCATATAGTAGTGCACTTTTTTTAAGAAATCTGCAACAGCAGTTCCTAATGCAGATATGACCAAGCCTTAGGCTAGTTTCACACTTGCTTTTTTTTGCAGCGCGTTTTTCCCGCAAAAAAACGCATTGAAAAAACGCATACATAAGCATACAACTGCTGCGTTTTTTTCAAGCATTTTTATGAGCATGCATGAAAAAAACGCAGCGTTTTTATGCGTTTGTATGCGTTTTTACCGCGTTTGCGTTTTTTTCCAACATTTTTAGGTGGCCCCTCACACTACCCAAACCATGACTTTACTAACCCTAACCCTGACCCTAACCCTGACCCTAACCCTAACCCTAACCCTGACCCTAACCCTTAACCAAATCATACTTAACCCTAACCCAAACCCTAAACCCTAACTAACCCTAACCCTAACCCTGACCCTAACCCTAACCCTAACCCTGACCCTAACCCTAACCCTAACCCTGACCCTAACCCTTAACAAAACCATACTTAACCCTAACCCTGACCCTAACCCTAACCCTAACCCTAACCCTGACCCTAACCCTAATAATAATAATAATAATAATCTTTATTTATATAGCGCCAACATATTCCGCAGCGCTTTACAGTTGAACAGTTTCAAACACAACAGTCATAAGTAACAACGTTAACAATACAATAATTAAAGCGAAATAAGACGACCCTGCTCGTGGAGCTTACAATCTACAATGAGGTGGGGGGGATACAAAGCACAGGTTTGTATTTACAATGATGTATTTACAATGACGGTCCAGCCATCTTCAGGGGGTGGGGGTTAGATGGAGATAGTGAATGGGCTACACACACACAAACATGACTTTGATTACTGAATGTGATAGGCCGCTCTGAACAAATGTGTTTTGAGCGAGCGCCTAAAACTATGCAAATTGTGGATGGTCCTAATATTTTGGGGTAGAGCATTCCAGAGGATTGGCGCAGCACGGGAGAAGTCTTGGAGTCGGGAGTGGGAGGTACGGATTAGGGCAGAGGTTAGTCGAAAGTCATTTGCAGAGCGCAGCGGTCGGTTAGGCCAATAGACAGAAATGAGGGAGGAGATGTAAGGGGGTGCCGCACTGTGGAGAGCTTTGTGGGTGAGAACAAGTACTTTGAATTGTACCCTGTAATGAATTGGCAGCCAGTGTAACGACCGGCGAAGAGCGGACGCGTCTGAGAAACGATTAGCCAGATGGACAACCCTGGCTGCTGCATTAAGGATAGACTGGAGAGGGGAGAGTCGAGTGAGAGGGAGGCCAATTAATAGAGCATTACAGTAGTCTAGGCGGGAGTGGATCAGGGCGACAGTGAGAGTTTTTGTTGTTTCCATGGTGAGAAAAGGGCGGATTCTAGAGATGTTCTTTAGGTGTAAGCGGCATGAGCGGGCAAGAGATTGTATATGGGAGGTGAAGGAGAGATCGGAGTCGAACATAACACCCAGACAGCGCACCTGCTGTCGGGGTGTTATTATGGTGCCACCCACAGAGAGGGAAATGTCAGATTTAGGGAGGTTAGTAGATGGTGGGAGCAGAAGAAGTTCAGTTTTGGAGAGGTTGAGTTTCAGATAGAGAGCAGACATGATGTTGGAGACTGCAGACAGACAGTCAGTGGCGTTCTGTAGTACAGCGGAGGTAAGGTCAGGGGATGATGTGTACAGTTGTGTGTCATCAGCATAAAGATGGTACTGAAAGCCAAATCTGCTGATGGTCTGTCCAATTGGGGCTGTATAGAGAGAGAAGAGAAGGGGGCCAAGGACTGAGCCCTGAGGTACCCCAACAGTGAGAGGAAGAGGAGATGAAGTGGAGCCAGAAAACAGAACACTGAAGGAGCGGTCGGAAAGATAGGAGGAGAACCAGGAAAGAGCAGTGTCCTTAATGCCTAGTGACTGGAGCCTAGAGAGTAGGAGAGGATGGTCAACAGTGTCGAAAGCTGCAGAAAGGTCGAGAAGAATGAGCAGAGAATGGTCACCATTACGTTTTGCTGTCAGAAGGTCATTGGTCACTTTGATGAGTGCAGTTTCTGTCGAATGTAGGGGGCGGAAACCGGACTGTGAAGGGTCTAGGAGGGAGTGAGTGGAGAGGTAACGGGTAAGGCGTGAGTATATCAGGCGCTCCAAGAGTTTAGAGATGAAGGGGAGATTGGAGACTGGTCTGTAGTTGTTTGTGCAGGATGGGTCAAGGGTGGGTTTCTTTAGTAATGGAGTAATGATAGAGTGTTTGAAGGAGGAGGGGAAAATGCCAGAGGAGAGGGAGAGATTAAAGATTGTAGTTAGGTGAGTTGTGACGACTGGGGAGAGAGACTGGAGGAGATGTGAGGGAATGGGGTCGGTTGTGCATGTAGTTGGACGAGAAGAGGAGAGGAGCCTAACCCTAACCCTAACCCTGACCCTAACCCTTAACAAAACCATACTTAACCCTAACCCTGACCCTAACCCTAACCCTAACCCTGACCCTAACCCTAACCCTAACCCTAACCCTGACCCTAACCCTAACCCTAACCCTGACCCTAACCCTTAACAAAACCATACTTAACCCTAACCCTGACCCTAACCCTAACCCTGACCCCAACCCTAACCCTGACCCTAACCCTAACCCTGACCCTAACCCTTAACAAAACCATACTTAACCCTAACCCTGACCCTAACCCTAACCCTGACCCTAACCCTGACCCCAACCCTAACCCTGACCCTAACCCTAACCCTAACCCTGACCCTAACCCTTAACAAAACCATACTTAACCCTAATCCTGACCCTAACCCTGACCCTAACCCTTAACCAAACCATACTTAACCCTAACCCTGACCCAAACCCCAACCCTAACCCTGACCCTGACCCTAACCCTAACCCTAAACCCCCTTAACTAACCCTAACTCTAACCCAAACCCCTAAATTCCATGGTTTAAAAAAAAAAACGCATATGCAAAAAAACGCATACATGAGCATGCCAGTGCGCACATATGCGCATCCATAGGCTATAATGGCCATTTTTAGCGCAAAACGTGCGCATATGTGCGCATGCGCTTTTTTGCAGGGCCAAAAAATGCAACATGCTGCGTCTGGAAAATACCAACGCACACCCCAAAAAAACGCAGCGCATGAAAATCGCATACATGCGCTAACCAGCGCGCAGGTATGCGCACCCATGTTAAATATAGGGGAAAAAACGCATGCGCAGGTATGCGTTTTTTTCCAGCGCTAAAAAACGCAAATGTGAAACCAGCCTTAGCTGCTGATATAGCTGACCTCAGTCATAGCATCTATTTTAGATATTACACGAGGTTGTGAAATTCTGCAGCCGTCAGCAGATGTTATCACCATCCAAGATCTTTTATAGAGGATATGAAAGTACAAAAGACAGACAGGTAAGAAGAGAACGATGGAGCCTATCTGTCACAATGTAAATGTATTAATAACCAGAGACCGGGAGATGATGCCCCCCACATGGATCAGGGATGTGTAAAGCAGGGTGGGGAACGCCTTCCCAATCGCCTGCAGACAGAACAAAGAGAGGAAAGCCCCGCTCTCCCAATGCTTCCTGGACAGGCTCTGCCATTCATTGTCCAAAGATAGATATTGTCCTTGACAGACGCCATCTGACAGTCTGACCACAGGCCATAATGTGCTGCCAAGAGCCCTTTTAAGGTTGGGTAAGCCTTAACCCTCCACCTGGAGATCACACAACTTACTAATTCAATATATGGACAATTACAAAAATGTCAGTGAATGTCGGGCATTTTTATGCTCAATGTCAGGCTGCAGATGTAAAGCAGAATATTTATTATCATCATTTTATAGCATATAACATTACTGTGCAGACTTGTCCTAAAGAGGCCACCTCAGTGTGACTGCGGATAACCAGGTTGTCCCTTCCATTATGTCATATTGATGGGAGTCCAGGGAGCTCAGAATTGAAGTGATATTCAGCAACTGTGTACTGACGCTAGAGGCTGATGATCTATGTCTAATTCTGGCAAAAGGGGAAGAGCTATGGTAGACAGAGGAAGCAAACTCACCCTATAGCTTGAGGGGATCAAAACGCCACTCTACCAAATAAGACATCAGTGTTAAAAATGGCACATGATAGGCGAAATCCTAGTTACAGAATTTGCATTGGGCCATCAAGTTACACCTCTAGTGGCAGTATTCAGGTAACGGAGTTCTCTAACTCAGAATTTGGTGAGTTCGGTGATTTCCGGTACTGCATCTGAACCGTTTTCAAGTGAATGTGCTTGAGACACAGCAATACCAATGTGTGGTTACAAATGGTGCTGTGTCTGCTAACACTGGTGATGGTGGGTTACAACAACCCCTTTATTCTTGTGTAAGAAATGGTAGAGTAAGGATGCAATTACACTGGCTGATTATCGTGAACGAGCATTCCTAGGAACGCTTGCCTCCCCATAATTGGCCTGTGTAAACAGGCTGCCAGTCACCCAGTGAATAAGCAAAACACTTGGTTAATGGGGATGTTGAAGTCACCCATGATGATAATGGGGATGTCAGCAGAAGGAAGTGAAGTGGTCAAAAAAGGGGATAGCTGGTCCTGGGGCACAGTAAATGACAGCCAGTTGGAGGTGGAGTAGATGTGCACAGAGTGCATATAAAAAAAAGGGAGGGTAACGGAGGGCAGCAGTAGAATTGGGGTGAAGCAGCATTTATCTTACAGGAGAAAACCAACTCCCCCACCATGCTTGTTGCTGGATGAGCTGTGTGAGAAAGATGGAATCCACCATAAGAAAATGTGTGGCGCCCCTGAGGGTTCAGTCGCCACAGAGGTACTGCACCTCCTCCTGAGGTGTGGTACCCCACCATCCAGGTAAGGTGGAGACACCTGACCACACTCCAACACCTGCATCCCACACAACACAGTAGTGTAGCAAAGCACCCTTTGGTGGCTCCCTGCTTGGAACACGAAGCATGCTGGGAGGCGGGTGGAGCTTAGTTGGCACCAAAAGAGCGGGAAGAGTTTAGGATTGAGTCAGTCTGACAGAGTCAGGGGAGGAGTGAAGATCCCCTGAGTGGGATGGATGAAGGAAGTGCTGCAGCCGACCTCAGTGACCTGGGTCCGCAGGCACAGGAGACATTGATGGAAAGCCTAACTCTCTCCATGAGAAAGAAGGATTAGTACGGAACGTAAGGAGAGGAGGACTAAGGATTAGGGTTAGAGCAGAACCCTTCCCAAGTTCACAGCGCAAGGCTGGGGTCCGGTCCCCGAGGTTGTATGGATACTAATGGTCCTGCAGCAGACACCGGAGGAATAGAAGTTGTCACCACTTTATTCCCACACAAGACTTGGGGGCACAACAGCAATGAGAGTGAGCCGGGACTTAATAGCAAGGAGTCCCCGAAGCAGGCTACAGCTGTCTGCCGTACAAGTAGAGTTCATAGGAACATCTGACAGGAGGAACTCCAGTGTAATTCAGTACTGAGAGTACTTCACTATAGGCGCAAAAGAGAGACGTTCAGAAAAGGCCCATATGTTGGTGGAGTTTTGGAACGGAGTACTTCATCTTGCCTGGAGGTTGGCTGAGCCCCTGACCTGGAGGACACGGCACCGAGGCGGGCACCTGTATGCTCAACAGACTGTGAGTAAAGCTTTGGAACTACATGCCCTGGTGTCCTCCGCTTATTACTGCGCCAACCCACTCAGCACTGCTACATCTCTATGCCAGACACTACACCCTCTCCCTTGACACCTATCTTCTTACATACTAGTTACATAGTTTTGAAGGATGAAGGAAGACCTTATGTCCATCTAGTTCAGCCTATTTTTAGTGCAGCTGTTCTGCATTGTTGATCATGGGGAAGGCAAAAAACCCACAGAGTAGCAGCCAATTTTCTCCATAGGGAAAAAAGTTCCTTCCCCTAAGCTGGGTCAACCATCTACCTATAATATTATGTTATTCGTAACCTTCTATACTGTTACTCACAAGAAAAGCATCCATTCCTTTCTTAAATTCAGTCAGTGAGTTGGCCATCACCACTTCCTCAGGAAGAGAATTCCAGAGCCTCACTGCTCTTACCGTGAAGAACCCTCTTCTATGCTGGTGCAGAAATTGTCTTTCTTCCAAACGAAGAGAATGCCCCCTTGTTCTTGTCACAGTCCTTGGTACAAACAGTTCATTGGAGAGATCTCTGTATTGCCCTCTGATATACTTGTACATATATATTAGGTCTCCCCTAAGTCTTCTCTTTTCTAGAGTAAATAGACCTAATTTTGATAACCTTTCTGGGTATTGTAGTGAACCAACTCCATTTATCATTTTAGTAGCCCGCCTTTGAACCCTTTCAAGTTCAGTAATGTCTTTCTTGAGCACCGGCGTCCAAAATTGCACACAATACTCCAAGTGTGGTCTGACGAGTGATTTGTACAGAGGGAGAATTATGTTTTCATCTCGTGTCCCCAGACCTCTTCTAATGCATCCCATGACCCTATTTGCTTTGGTGGCAGCTGCCTGACACTGGGCACTCCGATTTAGCTTCTTATTGACTAAGATGCCTAAGTCTTTTTCCATGTCTGATTTCCCCAGCAGTTTCCCATTTAGTAAGTAATTTTAGCATCTGTTTCTCCTTCCCATGTGCATAACCTTACACTTATCTGTGTTAAACCTCATTTGCCATTTTTCAGCCCAATTCTCCAATTTACTCAAATCTGTCTGTAGTTGCAAACTGTCCTCCTTTGTGTTAACTACCTTACATAGTTTTGCATCATCTGCAAATACTGATATTTTACTGTGTAAGCCATCCACTAGATCATTAATAAATATATTAAATAGTAGGGGGTCCAATACAGAACCCTGTGGTACCCCACTAGTAACCCTAGTAACTCTTCATCTACTCTGCCCTGGGACTACATCCCTGCCTGTGGAGGGCTACACCATCACTGCTGCACCACACCATCTGTCCCAGAGGAACTGTCTGCAGCATCGGCTTAACATCTTCATTGCCGAACACCACAGATGGCGTCACGAATCATTCACTCATAAAGTTTTTATTCCATCACTTCATCCCTTTCACATGGGCGCCCAGGGCCACGGACCGGGTCACCGCTGCTGTGACATTCCCCTCTGAGAGACCGGTCCGGTACCGAGTACCCCACAGCCCTGGGAGGGCGACCCAATTGCAGCTGGTGAGACTGTGTCAGAGGGTTTAAGCCATTTTTCGGTGATGCTGTGGAAGGAGAGTTTGTTAGTAATGAAAAGACTATGGATGGATGTAAGTTTGTTGCAGACAGTGCAAGCAGTCCATAGAGCTCCTGTTAGAGGGACTGCTGGCGGGAGGTCCAGGTGTATTATTCCCTTCTTACTTTAAAGGTTGAATCCCTAGTCATCACTATGATTTTGTGGATCCGTCCAGATCATAGGCACAACAAAAAAAAACTCTCTTTCTTCCTTTAGACCACTATCGCAGTTCTTCTGCACAAACAGAACACTACATATGGAGCAAAAGGAAAAGAGTATTCAGCTCACGTTTTATTCGTTCATTGTGAATGTCTCTGAGCACGGACAAGTCTCTGCTAAAATGTCCTTGTAACACTCCAAAGAAAGAAAAGTCCAGCTCCAAGAGGTAAAATTCAAAGAATTTATTTAACCCCTTAGCAACAGAGCCAGTTTGCAGCTTAATGACCAGGCCAATTTTTACAATTCTGACCACTGTCACCTTATGAGGTTATAACTCTGGAACGCTTTAATCGATCCCGCTGATTCTGAGTTTGTTTTTTCGTGACATATTGTACTTCATGGTAGTGGTAAATTTCTTCGATAAGACTTGTGTTTATTTATGAAAAAAACGGAAATATGGCGAAAATTTTCAAAATTTTGCAATTTTAAAACTTTAAATTTTTATGCCCTTAAATCAGAGAGATGTGTCACACAAATTTCTTAATAAATAACATTTCCCACATGCCTACTTAACATCAGCACAATTTCGGAAGCAAAATTTTTTTTTTGTTAGGAAGTTATAAGGGTTAAAAGTTGACCAGCGATTTCTCATTTTTACAACAAAATTTACAAAACCATTTTTTTAGGGACCACATCATATTTAAAGTCATTTTGAGGGGTGTACATGACAGAAAATACCCAAAAGTGGCACCATTCTAAAAACTAGACCCCTCAAGGTACTCAAAACCACATTCAAGAAGTTTATTAACCCTTTACGTGCTTCACAGGAACTAAAGCAATGTGGAAGGAAAAAATTAACATTTAAATTTTCTTACAAAAAATTTACTTCAGAACCAATTTTTTTATTTTCACAAGTGTTAAAAGAGAAAATCAACCACAAAATTTGTTGTACAATTTCTCCTGAATACGCCGATACCCCATATGTGGGGGTAAACCACTTTTTCAGCACACGGCAGAGCTCGCAAGGGATGGAGTGCCGTTTGACTTTGTCAACGCAGAATTGGCTGGAATTGAGATCGGATGCCATGTTGCGTTCGGAGAGCAATGTTCCTAATGTTCCTAAACAGTGGAATCCTCCGACACGTGACCCCATTTTGTAAACTAGACCCCTTAAGGAACTTATCTAGATGTGTGGTGAGCACTTTGAACCTTCAAGTGTTTCACAGAAGTTTATAACGTAGAGCCATGAAAATAAAAAATCCATTTTTTTTCCACAAAAATGATCTTTTTGCCCCCAAATTTTTATTTTTACAAGGGTAACAGGAGAAATCATACCCCCACAGTTGTTGTGCAATTTGTCCTGAGTACGCTGATACCCCATATGTGGGGGGGACCACTGTTTGTGCGCATGGGAGAGATTGGAAGGGAAGGAGTGCCATTTTGGAATGCAGACTTTGATGGAATGGTCTGCAGGCGTCATGTTGTGTTTGCAGAGCCCCTGATGGGCCTAAACAGTGAAACCCCCCCCACAAGTGCCCCATTTTGGAAATTAGACCCCCCAAGAATCTTATCTAGATGTGTGGTGAGCACTTTGAACCCCCAAGGGCTTCACAGAAGTTTATAAACACAGAGCCGTGAAAATAAAAAGTCTTTTTTATTTCCACAAAAGTGATTTTTTAGACCCCAATTTCTAGACCCCCAAAGTTGGTAAATAGTGGAAACCCCTCAATTCTTGCTCCAACCCTAACCCCAACACACCCCTAACCCTAATCCCAACCCTAACCCTAATCCCAACCCTAATCCCTATTCATAATTCTAACCTTAATCCTAGTTCGCCCTAACCCTAATTCTAACCCTAGCCCTAACCCTAGCACTAACCCTAGTCCTAACCCTAGCCCTAGCCATAACCCTAGCCCAACCCTAACCCTAGCCCTAACCCTAGCCCTAGCCATAACCCTAACCCTAGCCCTAACCCTAGCCCTAACGGAAAACTGAAAAAAAAATATTTTCTTTATTTCATTATGTTGGCCTAACTAAGGGGGTGATAAACGGGGGGGGGGTTATGTACTATTTGTTTTATTTTGATCACTATGATAGTTTATCATAGTGATCAAAATGAAAGAATGAAATCTGCCAGCCGGAGCCAGCAGATTCCCGGCTGGCGCACTGCGCATGCGCCTGCCATTTTCTTCCGGATCTAAGATGGCAGCGCCCATCGGAGGACGCCGGCGGGATGCGGGACCACCGGGAGGGGACCCTGGACCACGGAGAGGTACCGGGGAGGGATCGGGGACTGTAGTTCTTTCTCCTCTGATGTGCAATCACATCAGGGGAAAGAGAAATTTAATGCAGAATCGCGGCTTTTTTTTTCTTTTTTGCGGTTGCCGTTATAGGGTTAATAACGGCGATCACAAAAGCGGAGTCGGTAAAAACCGACCGATTCATGTTCTCTGGGGTCTCGGCTACCCCCAGCTGCCGAGACCCCGGAGAAACTCAGACACTGGGGGGCGCTATTCACTTTCTCCACAGTGCCGTGAATTAGCGGCGCTGTGGTTTATGTACACTTAATTACCGCCGTTAAAAGGCGTATTGGCGGTCGCTAACGGGTTAATACCATTAAAAAATGAATACATGGCTGCTTGTGATCAAAAAATCGGTATACCCAGAGGGGATTACCGCATGGGGATAGTCCAAAGATGCTCTGTACGCGTTTCGAGCATGATCTGCTCTTAGTCTCAGAGTAACCTCAAAGTATCAGCTGAGCAATATATAAAATCAATACACAAGTGTTCAAAATTGATTAATCAACAATACAAATCATATACTACAAATATAAGAGACAAAAAAATAACAAGAAAGAAAATATACAAAAAATACAAGAATAAAGAAATGTAAAAACAAAAAGAATTCAATAGTGCAGCATAAATTCTTTTCTCAAATTCAAGCCCAAAGGTACACCTGTATCAAATATATAAATCCAGTATGCTTCTCGATTTCGTAAAAATTTCTCTCTATCACCACCTCGTATGTTTCTTTCAATTCGTTCAACCGCATAAATTTTCATGCTAGATAGATCCCTATTATGGACAGAAATAAAATGTTTCGATAGATTAGAGACCTTTCTGTTAGTGGGTTGCACAATATCATGTAGGTGCTCACGTATTCTGTCCTTCAATTTGCGAATGGTGGAACCCACACATTTTAAACTACATTTGGTACACTCAGCAACATAAATCACATAATTTGAGTTACAGTTTAAGAAGTCTTTAATTTTATACACATTATTATTTGTAGAGTCAGAGAAGGATAGAGTTTTAGACGAAAAATGACAAGTCTTACATGTGGTAACCATTTATAATTAACCAATTATTTTGTTTATTATTTTTTGAGCAATATAAACTGGATGATAAACTATTACCCAATGTTAATGCTCTTCAAGACACAATTCTTACGCCATCCTTCAATAATTCATTCATAACATTATCTTTGCGTAATAAATGTAAGTTCTTATTAATTATGTTGCAGGTTTGCTTAAAATATGGGCTATATGTGAATACCAAGGTAGGACAATCTTTATTCCGTTGGACAGTTGTATTGGGTTTGATGAGATTATCTCTAGTTTTGCTGTAAGGCTAGCTTCACACTAGCGTTTATTCGACGCAGCGCACGGCGCCGCTAAGCCCCGCCCCCTGCCGGCTCCCTGCCCGCCCCATCCGGTCATCGCCGCCTACTATCGCACATGGACGCTTGTGATCTGCGCACCCTATCTTTATCATAGGGTGCGCAGATCGTGCGCTGGACGTGCGCTATTAGGATTTTGGCATGCTCTGCGCACTTTTGAAGGTGCGCCGTGCGGCCCGAAATGCAACATGCTGCGTTCAGCGCGCGGCTCCTTTCCTCCAGGCCCCCGAATCCAAGATGGTGACGGGGGCCTTCGGGGGCCTGCAGGAAGCTGGCTTCCTCAGTGCCTGCAAAGCGCAGGCAAGAGGAAGTCTTCTTCAATGCCTGTGACAGATTGCTGATCTGTCAGTGATCTGTGATGTGACAGATCAGCGATCTGTCACAGGACAGTGATGTCCCACCTGTGTAAAAATAATTTTAAAAAAATCGCCAAATAAATTAGTAAAAAAAAGAAAAAATATTCCCCAATAAATTCATTTTTTGAAAATAAAAAAAACCAAAACAATAAAAGTGCACATATTTGGTATCGCCGCGTCCGTAATGACCTGCCCTATCAAACTGTCCCATTAGTTAACCCCTTTAGCGAACCCCTTAAAAAATAAAAATAAAAAACGAAGCAAAAAATAATGATTTATTATCATATCGCCAAACAAAAAGTGTAATAACGCGCGATCAAAAAGACGCATATAAATATCCATGGTACCGCTGAAAATGTCATCTTGTCCCGCAAAAAACGAGCTGCCACACAGCATCATCAGCGAAAAAATAAAAAAGTTATAGCTCGCAGAATAAAGCGATGCAAAAATAATTATTTTTTATATAAAATAGTTTTCATAGCATAAAACCGACAAAACATAAAAAAACGACCTAAATGAGGTATCGCTGTAACCGTACTGACCCGAAGAATAAAACCGCTTTATCAATTTTATCGCACGCGGAACGGTGTAAACGCACTCCCCCAAAAGAAATTCATGAAACGCTGGTTTTTGTTCATTCTGCGTCCCAAAAATCGGAATAAAAAGCGATCAAAAAAGTCACGTGCCCGAAAATGGTACCAATAAAAATGTCAACTCATCCCGCAAAAAATAAGACCTCACATGACTCGGTGAATCAAAATACGGAAAAATTATAGCTCTCAATATGGGGTGATGCAAAAACTATTTTTACAATAAAAAGCGTATTTTAGCGTGCGACAGCTGCCAAAAATAAAAACCGCCATAAATAGTAAATCAAACCCCCCGTTATCACCCCCTTAGTTAGGGAAAAATAATAAAATTAAAAAAATGTATTTATTTCCATTTTTCCATTAGGGTTAGGGTTAGGGCTAGGGTTAGGGCTAGGGTTAGGGTTAGGGCTAGGGTTAGGGCTAGGGTTAGGGCTGAGATTAGGGTTAGGGGTGTGTTGGGGTTAGGGTTGGAGTTAGAATTGGGGGTTTCCACTGTTTGGGCACATCAGGGGCTCTCCAAATGCAACATTGCGTCTGATCTCAATTCCAGCCAATTCTGAGTTGAAAAAGTCATATGGTGCTCCTTCCCTTCCAAGCTCTGCCATGTGCCCAAACAGTGTTTTACCCCCACATGTAGGGTATCAGCCTACTCAGGACAAATTGCAAAACAATTTTTGGGGTCCAATTTCTCCTGTTACCCTTAGGAAAATAAAAAATTGGGGGCAAAAATATCATTTTTGTGGAAAAAATTTTTTTTATTTTCACGTCCGAGCATTATAAACTTCTGTGAAGCACTTGGGGGTTCAAAGTGCTCACCACACATCTAGATAAGTTCTGTGGGGGGGTCTAGTGTCTAAAATCGGGTCACTTGTGGGGAGTTTCAATAGTTTAGGTACATCAGGGGCTCTCCAAACGCACATGACACCCGCAGACCATTCCATCAAAGTCTGCATTCCAAAATGGCACTGCTTCCCTTCCGAGCCCCGACGTGTGTCCATACAGTAGTTTTCTCCCACATATGGGGTGTCAGCGTATTCATGACAAATTGGACAACAACTTTTGCAGTCCAATTTCTCCTGTTACCCTTGGGAAAATGAAAAAATTGGGGACTAATTGATCATGTTTGTGGAAAAAATACGATTTTTTTATTTTCATACCCGGGCATTATAAACTTCTGTGAAGCCCTTGGGGGTTCAAAGTTCTCACCACACATCTAGATAAGTTCCTTAGGGGGTCTAGTTTCCAAAATGGGGTCATTTGTGGGTGTTTCCACTGTTTAGGTACATTAGGGGCTCTCCAAAGGCAACATGACACCCGCAGACCATTCCATCAAAGTCTGCATTCCAAAACGTCACTACTTCCCTTCCGAGCCCTGACGTGTGTCCATACAGTAGTTTTCTCCCACATATGGGGTATCAGCATACTCAGGACAAATTGGACAACAACTTTTGGGGTCCAATTTCTCCTGTTACCCTTAGGAAACTTAAAAAAATGGTGACTAAAAGATCATGTTTGTGGAAAAAATACGAATTTTTTATTTTCACGCCCGGGCGTTATAAACTTCTGTGAAGCACTGGGGGGTTCAAAGTGCTCACCACACATCAAGATAAGTTCCTTGGGGGGTCTAGTTTACAAAATGGTGTCATTTGTGGGGGGTTTCCACTGTTTAGGTACATCAGGGGTTTTCCAATCGTGACATGGTGTCCGATCTCAATTCCAGCCAAAAACGTCAAATGGCGCTGCTTCCCTTCCGAGCTCTGCCATGCGCCCAAATAGTGGTTTACCCCCACATGTGGGGTATCAGCGTACTCAGGACAAATTGCACAATAACTTTTAGGGTCCTGTTACCCTTGGAAAAGTAAGAATTGATGGTGAAAAGATCATTTTTTTGGAAAAAATATGATTTTTTAATTGTACGGCTTTATGTTATAAACTTCTGTGAAGCCCTTGGGGGTTCAAAGTTCTCACCACACATCTAGATAAGTTCCTTAGGGGGTCTAGTTTCCAAAATGGTGTCATTTGTGGGGGGTTTCCACTGTTTTGGTACATCAGGGGTTTTCCAATCGCGACATGATGTCTGATCTCAATTCCAGCCAAAAACGTCAAATGGCGCTGTTTCCCTTCCGAGTTCTGCCATGTGCCCAAATAGTGGTTTATCCCCACATGTGGGGTATCAGCATACTCAGGACAAATTGCACAATAACTTTTAGGGTCCCGTTACCCTTGGGAAAATAAAAATTGGGGTGAAAAGATCATTTTTGTGGAAAAAATATGATTTTTTAATTGTACCGCTGTACGTTATAAACTTCTGTAAAGCCCTTATGGGTTCAAAGTTCTCACCACATATCTAGATAAGTTCCTTGGGGGGTCTAGTTTCCAAAATGGGGTCACTTGTAGGGGGTTTCCACTGTTCAGGTACATCAGGGACTCTCCAAACATGACATGGCTTCCGATCTGAATTCCAGCCAATTTTGCATTGAAAAAGTCAAACGGCGCTCCTTCCATTCTGAGCTCTGCCATGCGCCGAAACAGTCGTTCCCCCCCACAAATCAGGTATCAGCGTACTCAGGACAAATTGCACAATAACTTTTGCAGTCCAATTTCTCCTGTTACCCTTGGTAAAATAAAAAAAATTGAACCTGAAGTATTTTTTTTGTGAAAAAAAGTTAGATGTTCATTTTTTTTAAAATATTCAAAAAAATTCCTGTGATGCACCTAAAGGGTTAATAAACTTCTTGAATGTGGTTTTGAGCACCTTAAGGGGTGCAGTTTTTAGAATGGTGTCACTTTTGGGTATTTTCTATCATATAGACCCCTCAAAGTGGCTTCAAATGTGATGTGGTCCTAAAAATAAAATGGTGTTGTAAAAATGAGAAATCGCTGGTCAACTTTTAACCCTTATAACTTCCTAACAAAAAAACATTTTGGTTCCAAAATTGTGCTGATGTAAAGTAAACATGTGGGAAATGTTAGTTATCAAGTTTTTTGTGTGCCGTATCTCTGTGATTTAAGGGCATAAAAATTCAAAGTTGGAAAATTGCGAAATTTTCAAAATTTTTGCCAAATTTCCATTTTTTTCACAAATAAACGCAAGTTATTTGAATGAAATTTTTAGCACTAACATGAAGTACAATATGTCACGAGAAAACAATGTCAGAATCACCGGGATCCATGGAAGCGTTCCAGAGTTATGACCTCATAAAGGTACAGTGGTCAGAATTGTAAAAATTGGCCCGGTCATGAACGTGCAAACCACCCTTGGGGGTGAAGGGGTTAAAATATATAATGTACTAATGTTGTTTTTTTTCCCAGCATGTCTTCTGGATCAGAATATTCTCCTACCAGGCAAGAATTAGCAGACGCAGATCGTGAGGTGAGTGTTTTGCTGCCTTTGTGTAACCTGCCTCTACAAATGGGTAATTATTTCTGTTCTTTTTCAGACCTCAGCATCGGACCAGGCAAGTGAGCGTGAACAGCCGGAGCCGCGTCCACAAGGCACAGCGGGAAGGAGACGCACTGTAAGGATACTTTTTTTTTGTTTTTTTGCCTAATAATGTTTTGGATTCCTGCTTTTCTCCTCTTTTTTTTTCATCTATATCATTCTCCACAACTTCAAAGATTCTAAATGTATTTCTTTTCTAGGTACCACAACGGGATGGAGATGTGTATCTCGACAATGAGCAAATCATCAGCCTTGTCCAGGAGCGTGTTCCGTTGTGCGACAGCCGTGACCAGCAGTACAAAGACATTGAGGTGACCCGGCAGCTCTGGAATGAAGTGGCCGCAGCGTTGATGGAGGGCTGGGACAGCGCCTCTTCAACTGTCAGAAAGGCTTTCAGTAGTGTATTTCTCTGTTGTGCGATGCTTCATTGACTCTTGTTCCTGATGATACTTGTGTGTTTATTGCAAAACATATACTTGCATTAAACACACATGTGTCCTCAGGTTCAATAGTGTATGCATTGTGTATTGTCATGCTGTATATTTCATGATTCACTCTTGTTCCTGATGATACATGTGTGTTTATTGCAAGATATATACTTGCAGGAAACACAAAAGTGTCCTCAGGTTCAATAGTGTATGCATTGTGTATTGTCATGCTGTATATTTCATGATTCACTCTTGTTCCTGATGATACATGTGTGTTTATTGCAAGATATATACTTGCAGGACACACACAAGTGTCCTCAGGTTCAACAGTGTATGCATTGTGTATTCAATTTGTTGGGATGCCGCATTGACTGTTTGACAAGTTCACTCAGGTGTGTGTTGATACAGATGTAACCATCAGTGCATTGTATAATATAATTTTATTTTTCTTTGACATTTTTTCAACAGTGAACAAAGTCAGCACACGATGGCGCTCGATGAAGGACCGCTTCAACACTGATGTTCGTGCTGAGGGACAGGTTCGCAGTGGCTCAGCGGCAAGGACAAGAACCAAGTACCGTTATCATCGCGCGTTGGAATTCTTACGACCAGTCCTTGCCACCAGAGCGTAAATATATTTTTTACATTTATTTTGTTTTTATTGAACCTAATCGTTCCTTTTCTATTTCACAGCTGATCCGTCTTGAAAATGCTTGATACTAATGTTTAACTTTTGTTTCCACAGGACCTGGAGCAGCACCCAGCAACCTGTCCCGGGAGCAGTTCTTCATCGATCGACCTCGGACCCGTCCCAGCCATCCGACAGCCAGGAAGCAAGTTGCAGGTCAGCAACACAGACAGCTGATGACCTGGAAGCTAGTCAATCAGATGTTCCCCTGTCCCAGGTCTCTGCCACTGGTTATGCGGGCACTACCCGCCAGCGGCAGAGGGCCTTGGACAGGTCTGTCTTGCCCCAGTTCATGCACTTGAGCGAGGCCTTTCATGCCAGCCTCAAGACGCTATCCGAAAGAGTGGAAAGTGGTTTTTCACTAATGGAACGTGGTTTTAACAACATGGAACACCTCTTCCACTCTTCCGCACAGCGCCTTGACCGGCTGGAGGCCGACCTCAATAGACCAGCGCACCATTTCTTTAGTAAAATTGAACGGGGCATGGCGGATCACCTTAGTCCTGAGCAACAGCTGACTGTGTTACACGCCTGCAACACTGCTTACTTGCAGGCTATGCAGCAGTATCAGTACGTGCAGCAGTCAGTGTTGTCATTCCCACCTGTGCCACCACTGACTTGCTTCACCACAGTACCGACTTCTGCTGCGTATCAATGCACGGCCACATGCATTCCTAGCCAAGCCGGACACAACTATACAACACAAATGCTGAGTGCTGCTGGACACTCCACCACCATGTCAAGCGCTGCTCCGGTCTGGAGCACCAGTACTGCCATGGTGACATCATCTTGGCGCACAAGCGCAAAATCATCTTGGGCCACAGCAACCTCTTCTGTTCGGAGGACAGAGAGAATATCATCTCCGGATCGGAGCACCGTCACTTCTCAACTGTATGAGAGCACCGCCACAACTCCTCACCATTCAAGGACCACTGCCACCACCCCTCTTCAGAGGAGCAGCGCCACCACATCTCCTCATAGGATTACTGCCACCACTACTCTTCAGAGGAGTACCGCCACCACTTCGCTTCCTCATAGCACCGCCACCACTCCTCAGAGGAGCACCGCCAACACTTCGCCTCCTCATAGCACTGCCACCATTCCTCATCAGAGGAGTACCGCCAACACTGCACCTGATAGGAGCACCGCCACCACTTCTCCTAACAGAAGCACCACGCACAATTCACCTTCGATGAGCACCGACACCACAATTTCTCCTTCAAGGAGCACCGCCAGCACTACCACCGAGCACCCTAGGGGAGACCCACATTCATTATTTTTTTCATCACGATCACGGTCCACCAGCTCTAGGCGGTCAAGTAATGTAAGGCGGTCACACGGTGGTAGTCGGTCCAGGCTGGTGACTCCTGCCCCAAAGAAGACCAAGAAACAAAAGATTTTTTTAGTCAGTCCCCCCTCTCCTTCTAATGTTTCTTAACCTGCCTCCTTTTCCATGCCTGAACTCCCTTCCCCCACTAATTTAGTAGCCCCTTCACCTAGAACCCCTTCCTCAATTTCCAGCCGTTCTCGTCTCTCCATACTCCTAAAGTATCCCATTCTTCCCTCAAACATCCTTCAAAGGGAAAATAATTTTTTTATTTTTTTACTTAAAAAATAAATGTTGAATACTTTTTTTCAAAAAAGGTTTGGTTAATGTGTCTTTCGCCGCCTACACACACTGCACCATACACACACTGCGCCGTACAGTTTGCATTTTTGTGAACACATTGCTCCATTAATGACACGTTTCGTGTGTCAATCTTGGAGATATGTGTTGTCAAAAACACAAATCTATATGACTTGCAATTTCCAAATCCCCTCAGTCTCTTTTCTCAGGTAATATCGCACAGACTGAATAGAGGATGGTCTTGAGTGCAAGGCCTATCTATTGTTACCTTGCCTTGTATCCTTATCAGTTAATCTACTATGGTGTTTTTTAACATCATTTAACTGTTTGAAATACAATCCCAGGTTATTATAGATAGACCTTGTAAATAACCCCATCCTCTATTGAGTGTGTGTTTATAAACTGAGGAGATGATGTGGAAAATACACGCCATATGTTCAGTAACCTGGCCTTGTATCATAATTTTAAATTGAAAAAGACAGAGTAGACTACAGGTATAAACACAGGCTTTTTATTAACATACAACCAAAAAAAAATTGCTTACACCATTTGCTCTTGCCAGGCCACCCGTCCTACATCTGAGTTGAAGTAGGCCGCAAATTGGTCCCTCTTTTGCCCTACTTCAACAGATGACCTAAGAGGGTGCTGATTAAATTCTGGCAAGGGGTTAGGAGCGGCATCATCGAGTTCAAAATGCGGGTGCTCTCTAACCATCACAAAATTGTGTAGAACCACACATGCCTTCACCACCTCATCCACGGTTTCCAGTTTAAGATTAATGGCTGTGCCGAGAATGCGCCATCTGGACACAAGTATACCAAAGGCACACTCTACAGTTCTTCTTGCCCTGGTCAGCCTGTAATTAAAAATTCGTTTGGTGTGGTCCACGTCCCGGCTGGAGTAGGGTTTGAGGAGGTTTTGGCACATCTGGAATGCCTCATCCCCAACCATTCCAAAGGGCTGTGGCGGACCTTCGGTGTTGGGAAGAGGCCGTGGCATGGGGAAATTGAACTGGTTGCCAGACAACCTCCGGCCCATGTCCGAGTTCTTAAAAGCCTGGGAGTCATTTCCACGGCCAAATGCCCCAATGTCCACTGCAACAAACTTACAGTCTGCATCAAAAATGGCCATGAGTACTGTAGAGAAGTACTTTTTATAGTTGTAGTACTCTGATCCAGTTCTCTTGGGTTTTATAATCCTGATGTGTTTCCCATCCACCGCACCCAAACAGTTAGGAAAATTGCAGACAGTCCAGAATTTTTGAATTGGGGGTTTCCACTGTTTGGGCACATCAGGGGCTCTCCAAATGCAACATTGCGTCTGATCTCAATTCCAGCCAATTCTGAGTTGAAAAAGTCATATGGTGCTCCTTCCCTTCCAAGCTCTGCCATGCGCCCAAACAGTGTTTTACCCCCACATGTAGGGTATCAGCCTACTCAGGACAAATTGCAAAACAATTTTTGGGGTCCAATTTCTCCTGTTACCCTTAGGAAAATAAAAAATTGGGGGCAAAAATATCATTTTTGTGGAAAAAAATGATTTTTTTATTTTCACGTCCGAGCGTTATAAACTTCTGTGAAGCACTTGGGGGTTCAAAGTGCTCACCACACATCTAGATAAGTTCTGTGGGGGGGTCTAGAGTCCAAAATGGGGTCACTTGTGGGGAGTTTCAATAGTTTAGGTACATCAGGGGCTCTCCAAACGCACATGACACCCGCAGACCATTCCATCAAAGTCTGCATTCCAAAATGGCACTGCTTCCCTTCCGAGCCCCGACGTGTGTCCATACAGTAGTTTTCTCCCACATATGGGGTGTCAGCGTACTCAGGACAAATTGGACAACAACTTTTGGGTTTCAATTTCTCCTGTTACCCTTGGGAAAATAAAAAAATTGGGAACTAATTGATCATGTTTGTGGAAAAAATACGATTCTTTTATTTTCATGCCCTGGCATTGTAAACTTCTGTGAAGCCCTTGGGGGTTCAAAGTGCTCACCTCACATCTAGATAAGTTCCTTAGGGGGTCTAGTTTTCAAAATGGGGTCATTTGTGGGGGGTTTCCACTGTTTAGGTACATTAGGGGCTCTCCAAAGGCAACATGACACCCGCAGACCATTCCATCAATGTCTGCATTCCAAAACATCACTACTTCCCTTCCGATCCCCGACGTGTGCCCATACAGTAGTTTTCTCCCACATATGGGGTATCAGCATACTCAGGACAAATTGGACAACAACTTTTGGGGTCCAATTTCTCCTGTTACCCTTAGGAAAATTAAAAAAATGGTGACTAAAAGATCATGTTTGTGGAAAAAATACGAATTTTTATTTTCACGCCCGGGCGTTATAAACTTCTGTGAAGCACTGGGGGGTTTAAAGTGCTCACCACACATCTAGATAAGTTCCTTGGGGGGTCTAGTTTACAAAATAGTGTCATTTGTGGGGGGTTTCCACTGTTTAGGTACATCAGGGGTTTTCCAATTGTGACATGGTGTCCGATCTCAATTCCAGACAAAAACGTCAAATGGCGCTGCTTCCCTTCCGAGCTCTGCCATGCGCCCAAATAGTGGTTTACCCCCACATGTGGGGTATCAGCGTACTCAGGACAAATTGCACAATAACTTTTAGGGTGCTGTTACCCTTGGAAAAATAAGAATTGAGGGTGAAAAGATCATTTTTGTGGAAAAAATATGATTTTTTAATTGTACGGCTTTATGTTATAAACTTCTGTGAAGCCCTTGGGGGTTCAAAGTTCTCACCACACATCTAGATAAGTTCCTTAGGGGGTCAAGTTTCCAAAATGGTGTCATTTGTGGGGTGTTTCCACTGTTTAGGTACATCAGGGGTTTTCCAATCGCGACATGGTGTCCGATCTCAATTCCAGCCAAAAACGTCAAATGGCGCTGCTTCCCTTCCGAGTTCTGCCATGCGCCCAAATAGTAGTTTACCCCCACATGTGGGGTATCAGCATACTCAGGACAAATTGCACAATAACTTTTAGGGTGCTGTTACCCTTGGAAAAATAAGAATTGAGGGTGAAAAGATCATTTTTGTGGAAAAAATATGATTTTTTAATTGTACCGCTGTACGTTATAAACTTCTGTAAAGCCCTTGTGGGTTCAAAGTTCTCACCACATATCTAGATAAGTTCCTTGGGGGGTCTAGTTTCCAAAATGGGGTCACTTGTAGGGGGTTTCCACTGTTTAGGTACATCACGGACTCTTCAAACGTGACATGGCGTCCGATCAGAATTCCAGCCAATTTTGCATTGAAAAAGTCAAACGGCACTCCTTCCATTCTGAGCTCTGCCATGCGCCGAAACAGTCGTCCCCCCCCACAAATCAGGTATCAGCGTACTCAGGACAAATTGCACAATAACTTTTGCAGTCCAATTTCTCCTGTTACCCTTGATAAAATAAAAGAAATTGAACCTGAAGTATTTTTTTGTGAAAAAAAGTTAGATGTTCATTTTTTTTAAAATATTCAAAAAAATTCCTGTGACGCACCTAAAGGGTTAATAAACTTCTTGAATGTGGTTTTGAGCACCTTAAGGGGTGCAGTTTTTAGAATGGTGTCACTTTTGGGTATTTTCTATCATATAGACCCCTCAAAGTGGCTTCAAATGTGATGTGGTCCTAAAAATAAAATGGTGTTGTAAAAATGAGAAATCGCTGGTCAACTTTTAACCCTTATAACTTCCTAACAAAAAAACATTTTGGTTCCAAAATTGTGCTGATGTAAAGTAAACATGTGGGAAATGTTAGTTATCAAGTTTTTTGTGTGCCGTATCTCTGTGATTTAAGGGCATAAAAATTCAAAGTTGGAAAATTGCGAAATTTTCAAAATTTTTGCCAAATTTCTGTTTTTTTCACAAATAAACGCAAGTTATTTGAATGAAATTTTACCACTAACATGAAGTACAATATGTCACGAGAAAACAATGTCAGAATCACCGGGATCCATGGAAGCGTTCCAGAGTTATGACCTCATAAAGGTACAGTGGTCAGAATTGTAAAAATTGGCCCGGTCATGAACGTGCAAACCACCCTTGGGGGTGAAGGGGTTAAGGGTACTAAAACCACAGCGCCGTTAATTCACGGCGCTGTGATTTAAGTGAATAGCGCCCCCCAGTGTCGGATTTTCTCCGGGGTCTCGGCTGCCAGGGGTAGCCGAGACCCCAGAAAACATGAATCGGTCAGTTTTTACCGACCCCCGCTTTTGCGATCGCCGTTATTAACCCTATAACGGCGACCGCAAAAAAAAAAAGCCGCGATTTTACATTTAATTTCTCTCTCCTCTGATGTGATCGCACATCAGAGGAGAGAGAAATAGGGTCCCCGATCCCCCCCAATACCTCTCCGTGGCCCTCCGTCCCCTCCCGGTGGTCCCACGTCCCGCCGGCATCCTCCGATGGGCGCCGGCTGGCAGATTCCATTCATTATTTTGATCACTATGATAAACGATCATAGTGATCAAAATAAAAAAAAGTACATAACCCCCCCGTTTATCACTCCCTTATATAGGCCAATATAATGAAATAAAGAAAATATTTTTTTTTTCAGTGTTCCATTAGGGTTAGGGTTGGGCTAGGGTTAGGTCTAGGGTTAGGGTTAGGGCTAGGGTTGGGCTAGGGTTAGAGTTGGGCTAGGGTTAGGGTTGGGCTAGGGTTAGGGTTAGGGCTAGGGTTAGGGTTGTGCTAGGGCTAGGGCTGGGCTAGGGTTAGGGCTCGAGTCACGACTAGGGTTAGAATTAGGGTTAGGGCGAACTAGAATTAGGGTTAGAATTAGGATTAGGGATTAGGGTTGGGATTAGGGTTAGGGTTGGGATTAGGTTTAGGGGTGTGTTGGGGTTAGGGTTGGAGCAAGAATTGAGGGGTTTCCACTATTTGCCAACTTTGGGGGTCTAAAAATTGTGGTCTAAAAAAATCACTTTTGTGGAAATAAAAAAAGACTTTTTATTTTCACGGCTCTGCGTTTATAAACTTTTGCGAAGTGCTTGGGGGTTCAAAGTGCTCACCACACATCTAGATAAGTTCCTTAATGGGTCTAGTTTCCAAAATGGGGTCGCTTGTGGGGGGTTTCCACTGTTTAGGCCCATCAGGGGCTCTGCAAGCGCAACATGATGCCCGCAGACCATTCCATCAAAGTCTGCATTCCAAAATGGCACTCCTTCCCTTCCGAGCTCTCCCATGCTCCCAAACAGTGGTTCCCCCCCACATATGGGGTATCGGCGTACTCAGGACAAATCACATAACAACTGTGCAGGTATGATTTCTCCTGTTACCCTTGTAAAAATAAAAATTTGGGGGCGAAAAGATCATTTTTGTGGAAAAAAAGGGATTTTTTATTTTCACGGCTCTACGTTATAAACTTCTGTGAAGCACTTGAAGGTTCAAAGTGCTCACCACACATCTAGATAAGTTCCATAATGGGTCTAGTTTCCAAAATGGGGTCACTTGTGGGGGGTTTCCACTGTTTAGGTCCATCAGGGGCTCTGCAAGCGCAACATGATGCCCGCAGACCATTCCATCAAAGTCTGCATTCCAAAATGGCACTCCTTCCCTTCCGAGCTCTCCCATGCTCCCAAACAGTGGTTCCCCCCCACATATGGGGTATCGGCGTACTCAGGACAAATCGCATAACAACTGTGCGGGTATGATTTCTCCTGTTACCCTTGTAAAAAATAAAAATTTGGGGGCGAAAAGATCATTTTTGTGGAAAAAAATAGATTTCTTATTTTCACGGCTCTACGCAATAAACTTCTGTGAAGCCCTTGGGGGTTCAAAGTGCTCACCACACATCTAGATAAGTTCCTTAATGGGTCTAGTTTCCAAAATGGGGTCACTTGTTGGAGGTTTCAACTGTTTAGGCACATTAAGGGCTCTCCGAACGCAACATGGCATCCGATCTCAATTCCAGCCAATTCTGCGTTGAAAAAGTCAAACGGCGCTCCATCCCTTGCGAGCTCTGCCGTGTGCTGAAAAAGTGGTTTACCCCCACATATAGGGTATCAGCGTATTCAGGAGAAATTGTACAACAAATCTTGTGGTTGATTTTCTCTTTTAACACTTGTGAAAATAAAAAAAATTGGTTCTGAAGTAAATTTTTTGCAAAAAAAGTTAAATGTTAATTTTTTCCTTCCACATTGCTTTAGTTCCTGTGAAGCACTTAAAGGGTTAATAAACTTCTTGAATGTGGTTTTGAGCACCTTGAGGGGTCTAGTGTTTAGAATGGTGCCACTTTTGGGTATTTTCTGTCATGTACACCCCTCAAAATGACTTTAAATATGATGTGGTCCCTAAAAAAAATGGTTTTGTAAATTTTGTTGTAAAAATGAGAAATCGCTGGTCAACTTTTAACCCTTATAACTTCCTAACAAAAAAAAAATTTTGCTTCCAAAATAGTGCTGATGTAAAGTAGACATGTGGGAAATGTTATTTATTAAGAAATTTGTGTGACACATCTCTCTGATTTGAGGGCATAAAAATTTAAAGTTTTAAAATTGCAAAATTTTCAAAATTTTCGCCATATTTCCGTTTTTTTCATAAATAAACACAAGACTTATCGAAGAAATTTTACCACTAACATGAAGTACAATATGTCATGAAAAAACAGTCTTAGAATCAGCGGGATCCATTAAAGCGTTCCAGAGTTATAACCTCATAAAGGGACAGTGGTCAGAATTGTAAAAATTGGCCTGGTCATTAAACTGCAAAATGGCTCTGTCGCTAAGGGGTTAAACTAATTAAAGCTGCTTTCTCAGCAGATGTTAAATTAGATTTGGGCAGTTTATTGTTAGAATTACTTATCAACTGTTTGATGTCTCTCTCCACACATTCCTGGAAGATTTCCATCTCATTTGTCCTTGCTTGTACCAGGTAAAATAATGGATTTTTAGTTCTAAAAGGAAAGTAAGAAGTTAGAGTACCAGAAGATGTTTCAGAATTATTTAGGTCAAGCAAACTCAGTAAATATGATTGTTCCAAAAAACTCTTACCAAGAAAAACATTTTCATAAGGGATTTTACATATATCATGTGATTCTTTATCAGCAAAAAAATGTTTTTTTACCGTAAGGTCTATGACAAATTTATTTATGTCTTTGATAATAGTGAAAACGTCCAACCTAGGGTTAAAAGGTACAAAATGTAGACCTTTAGATAATAATTTTAACTCTGCTGGGGACAAAGAAACTGAAGACAAATTAATAACATCTAATGATGGGTCTTGTTGGAACTTCTCAGAGGAGTTTTCAAGAAAAACTATCCCCATGCGGTAATCCAAACGAAGTCCGTAATGTTCCTTTGCTGTTTCTTCAGTAGAAAACAAATGCTTATATAGGTGTGGGAGAGAGGGTCCCCGTCGAGTGTCCGGGTCGGAACCAAGGGGACCGTCACCTGGGTTCCGGGGGAAGCTGTTTCCGGGGGATAGAGTTCAGGGACGGACCGTGGAGACTGACAGGTGGACTGGGGGAGGAGCCAATATAAAAGGGGCGGGGAACAAGAGTCACAGTGAGTCAGCAGAACGAGACAGAAGGAGCAGGAGATTGTGGGAGCGACTGAGAGCCAGAACGACTCACCAGAGCCAGGAAGGAGGCCAGAGACAGTACTTCCCCTGGACATCAGTGGGATGGCACCGAGACGACCGTCCAAGAACCGCTGCTCCACGTCGACCAGCGGCTGCTGCCTTCTTCCAGCCCGCGGCCGCGGCCTGCCCGCGGTCACCAGTGGCCACCACCTCACTCCAAACCGCGGCTGCGGCCTGTCTCCCGCTGCCTGTAGCCGCTCTGCCCTCACCCGTGGTCGTGGCAAGCCCAGTGCCGTCGGCGGCCACCACTGTCTCGCTCCGATCCGCGGCAGGGGCCGAGCATCTGCTTGCCACGGATTCCCCATCGCAGCTTCTAGCTGCACAGGTGGCCTGTCACCCGCCACCTGGCATCGCTGCCGCTTGCCCCCATCCAGGGGCTGCGGCCTACTCGTCCAAGGACTCCTCCGGGGCCGGAGGTGCCCCAGCGCCACAGGAGCGGCGGAACGCTCGAAGACTACGCCAACTCTTCAGCAGCTGGGCCCAGCGGCTGCTCCGCCAAAGAACCACCGTCCAGAACGCCGAGGGACGTCAGGATGGCTAAGTTCACTATATAGTTAAGGACCCGTAGTCGGCCATACCGCGGCCCTATAGTGACCGGCTCTCGCCGGATGTAGTCTTGTTCTACTCTGTTTATGTTTACTGGTATTGAGCCCCTGCGAGGGCAACCCTTGTTACCCCTTTTGTTCTGTCAGGCCGAGCCTGAGGAAAGTCACCTCTAGGCCTATAAACGTTATTACCAAAAGCACCAAACTGTCTCGCGACTCGTCACTGCATCCTGCGTACCTGCTAGTACCACATAGGAAAAGTTGTGGGGTGAATTATGACACCCCCTTGTATCCATTTTGATCACGTTGTTAGAAACAAAAGCTTATTCCACCACAACCGCTAAATACTGAAAGAAACCGTGGTAAGTGCACCACCACACTCTTATGAACTCTCTCTAAAAGAAAATCTGCCTTTTCTCCCCATAGCAACCAATCACAGTGCAGCTTTCAGTTCTTATACTTCTGAGATAAAATGAATGCTGTGCTTTGATTGCTTGCTACGAACACCACCACCCTGTTATGAACTGTGACTAAAAAAAATCTGTCTTTACTGCCCATAACAACCAATCACAGCGCAGCTTTCATTTCTTATATTGCTGAGCTAAAATGAAAAATATGCTATGATTGGATGCTATGGATATCAGCACACTCTTTGGAGCCTTGGTTAAGAAAATCTCTGCCCACAGCAGCCAATCGCAGCACAGTGTACATTAATTTCTAACTGTCAAGGACTGCGGCCGCGGACGCGGCCCAGCAGGCACCTCCACACCGACGGCAAGGGGCGGGCGTCCCCCGGGGACGCAATATGGACCCTCTATACCACAGAGGGGGACCCGAGCCTACCCAAACTAGGGAAGGGCAGCGACCGGGGTTCTGTGGCAGCTGAGCATGTGGACAAAGAAGACACGTAGGACTAGATAACACCTCACAACTTCAGGTATAAATAACGTAAAGTATATTAAAGTAAAGTCACAGTACATAGACGAAACAGGGCTTTGCCAGGCTCCCGATTCCAGAAGGGTACCACCCAGTGGACCCCAAGGCACCAACGGATCACCGAGGCACACATAGGCTGGACATCGGGACACAGGCAAGACATAAGGGTACATGAGGACATCAGGACACAGGCTGACATCAGGACACAGGCAGGACATCATGGTCACCCACAGGACATCAGAGTCACCGGCAGACATTAAACAGGAATTGTTCGGTTCCGGACATCCGACAGGACCTACAGGCACCACTGCGGTCATTAGACTCCAGCGAAGTGTGGAGCAATCTAGTCCACTACCACCTGGGATCCGAGTCATTTCATCCGCTGGCCAAGTGGGATTCGGAAAAAGTCCTACCGTTCATACATGCTCAGCTGAGGCCAAGGCCAGAGCTACTCACAACGCTCCTGAACTTTGCCATGTGTGATTTGTGTCTGTGTCCCTGAACTGTGTCTGCTATGCTTTGGTACCAAAGTCCCTGCCTTGATTCCTGCTTTGTCCTGTTCCTGTGCCCTGCCCTGGAGGTGGTATATCCAGGTCTGAATCCTTGATCCTGTACCTGTCCTGTACCTGACCCTGTCTGAACTGTGTCTGTTGTTATGTTTCTGGAATCCCTCTGTGTTTGGAGCCTCGCACCCAGTGACTCTGAGTCTTTTGTAAGCGGTGTTCCTGCTGAGCATCTACTACCCTGTACTCTGACTACCATGCGGTGCTAGATCCATGCAGGCCCAGCAATCATGCAGTTCTAGCACCATCACGCTTGAGTATCTTCCTAGGTCCGATGCCCGGAGCCTGACGACCACAGTCTGGAACCTGATGACCTCTGTCTGGAGCCTGATGACCGCAGTGGTGCCTGTAGATCGTGTTGGATGTCCGGAACCGAACGACTCCTGTCTGATGTCTGCCGGAGACTCTGATGTCCTGTGTGTGACCCTGATGTCGTGCCTGTGTCCTGATGTCCAGCCTGTGTCCTGATGTCCTGATGTCCATCCTGTGTCCTGATGTCCAGCCGGCATCCTGATGTCGAGCTTGTGTCCTGATGTCCTGCCTGTGTCCTGATGTCCTCATGTACCTTTATGTCTTGCCTGTGTCCCGATGTCCCGCATATGTGTGCCTCGGTGATCCGTTGGTGCCTTGGGGTCCACTGGGTGGTACCCTTCTGGGAGGTGTGGAATCGGAAGCCTGGCATAGCCCTGTTTCGTCTATGTACTGTGACTTTACTTTAGTAAACTTTACGTTATTTACACCTGAAGTTGTGCGGTGTTATCAAGTCCTACGTGTCGGCGCCTGCTGAGCCACGGCCGCAGTCCATGACAGAAGCTCTGGCCACGCCCAGCAGGAAAGGGGAGGTTTATATAGGAGCTACCCCTCAGCAATTGGCGGGACAGCATTTCAAGTACACACACTAACCCTGATAAAAGCAGGGGAGGTGTGGCCACGCACGCCCTAAGCACACACAGAATCCATTGCTGCACAGTCAGTGCAGGAACTGCAGCTTAGAGCACCTGGCATCGTTTGCAAGCCTAGACACACATGGAAAGTCATGCACCAGCTGCAAATGACCTCGCAACCCACGGACAGCTTCCACAGCTGCAACCAGGGATCGCACATGCGGATGGTCAAGCAGCACAGCAAAGACCTAACAACACATGCACGGCTATGCAGCAGAGCAGGGAACTGAGCAGGCTCCATACAGGTAACAGCCAGGAGTATCCCAGCTCAGTTAGGGGGAAAGGAGCAAAGGGTTAAAAGCAAAGACATGCATTGTCACGCCGACAACGAGGAACAGACAGAACGGCGTGACACTAACCAACCTAATGACACAAAAATCAACCACAAGGAGGTCAAAGTATGGTGCAAGAAAAAGTCTATGGAGTCAGTGTGTGAAAAAACTGGACAATTTTTTCAATATTTTTACGGAGTTCAGTGATCGAAAGTATATAAAAATCACCGCATTTCAAACAATTTTACTCTTGCAGACCTGTGTAATTATATGGGTCATTTATAGGTTACGTGTATTGCGGTGTACGGTCCGAGCTGTATAAAGAACATATAGGACACATTACATAAACAGAGCCGCATTGTTCCATAAACGGTGTCTCATTAATCACGGTTCACCCTCCAAAGCTGCAGACAGGACAATAAGGAATAACGTAAAGACGGGTGTGAAATAAGACTGTGCTTAGGAAGCAGACCCTCACTTATAGGCGATGTGAACGGATATCTACGTATTAAATGTTCCACCAGAGAGACACTCGTCGTAAACACTACACTGCTTGCATTTGACAACCTATGTAGAAATGCGGAGAATGAAGTAGTCATATTTTGGCACTAATGATGGTAATATTGTATACCTGTGTTTTACATAGGATTGCTGAATTAAAAATAAATAAAAAGTGCTTTATTAATTATTATTTTCTTCTTCTTGGACCAACCCTTCTTAGATACTGTACTTCCCTCCTGTGTAAAATAACAAGTACCTTCCGCACCAACGCCGTTCCAGTGGTGTCAGAGCTTGGTCTCCTGGGACTCACATGGCATTGTTATGCCACGTGAGCAGGGCTGTGGAATCGGTAAGCCAAACCTCCGACTCAAACTCCTCAATTTCCATGACACCGACTCCAACTCCGACTCCAACTTCGACTCCCTCATACCAGGGCTGTGGAGTGGGTAAGCCAAACCTCCGACTTCAACTCCAACTCCTCAATTTCCATGACACCGACTCTGACTCCGACTCCACCAAAATGGGCTCCGACTCTACAGCCCTGCTGAATTTTTTTTGCACCAAATAGCACACATGGTTCATGCATTTTGCTCAAAATGCAAATTATTTTTTCGTTTGTCACCCTTTTGTGCCTTTTTTTTCGAACAAAAAGTTGCCGCCATTAAAATGCATCTTTCAGGTACTGTAAAGAAACGCATTCAATTTTCTTCAGTCAAAGACTAGGGTACATTTCTGCTGCAAATTACTAGTAAATTATGACGAATCTGTCGGCATCGCTCGGCCCCCGTTTCCATCAAGCTTCATCTATTTTGTGAAAAGCTGACTGTAAAAGGCGTAAAAAATGCCAAAAGTCGTAACATTTTTGAGCAACCATTTCATATAATTTTACTTCATATTTCTGGCAAAAACTGTTTGATGAATTGTGGCTTTGTTCCAAATGTAAAACAAATGTCTTGAGAAAAGCGTCAGATGATTTATTAGAATATATATGTTATAATAATATTTATGTTCCTAGGGCGAGTAAAAACAAGCTAAATTCAGCCCTGAGGATTGCAGTTTACGGTATTTTTAACAAAAAATGTTATGCACAAAAGTGAAATAAGACGCATGGCTAGGGCTTGCCTGAATAAAACATTTCCGATAAGATTTCTTGCTCTATTCTAACAAAATGATGACAATATTTTAATCAGATTTTTATTAGAGCTACTGTATATTTTTGTTATTTTATTACCTCAGATACAGTAGGTGAAAGTTTCCTGTTGTCTACGGCTCACTTGTCGGTTTTGCTGAATAGATTGGGATATTGGGACACAGTCAGCAGAGACAGCTTTATGTCAACAGAGGGCAAGGCTGGAGAGCTACAATCAGTTACTAGGTAGGACACTGACACTAAACAGCAATAGCACAAAAAGAGGACTTAAATAACCTCCAAAAATTCAAAAACACAGCGAAAAAGGCAGAGAGGCAGTGGACCCATATAGTTAAGATGGCGGCAACACAGGTGCAAGAATACCGATGAGACAACCGCTCACAGCCTACCAATACATGGAGGGCGCGGCTGCCTGGTGTGTTGATGCACAATAAAAAACTTGTATGCGGCGCTGTTCACACTATGGCCATGCACAGCATCCAGGCCAGCCTAGTAGTGACACCCTTCTATTAGCTCAGGTGGGCTGGCCCAGCGCTATCAAAATGCATCCCATGTGAACAGACACTGCAGTTTACAAGACCAAATGGGCCCAACTGCACCCCAAAAAATAAAGTGCAAAAACCACCTAACAATGTGAGGTATTAGTTGATATTTTGGCCAAAATATGTAAGCTCATAATCCTCGTCACAGATCCCCACGCTTATGAGTCCTAACACTAAATAGCACTAGCACAAAAAGAGGACTTAAAAATCCTCCAAAAATTCAAAAACATCGCAAAAAAGGCAGAGAGGCTTACCTGCCCGGGCCTCTAAACATATGCACTATCAGGATGCATCTTAACTATATGGGTCACCACCATCTTAACTATATGGGTCCACTGCATCCTGATAGTGCATTTGTTTAGAGGCCTGGGCAGGTAAGCCTCTCTGCCTTTTTTGCTATGTTTTTTAGGTAGGACACTGCTCACACAGTGAAGTTTTATAGGCATTTCTTCTGGGACTCCTCTGTCTCTTGTAATGGGAGATGTACTGTACTTCATCACTCCCTGCAGAATATAGTGACAAGATTTTTCTGTAAGGTCAGTACAGAATGGAAGTGTCCATCTCCAATATGACCACTTGTAGCAAAGTTAAATTTAAAGGGTTTAACCAGGACTTTTTTTTTTATTGCGGGTCTAAAAACTAACAAGCAGGTGGTTGCTACTTACCTGCCTGTTGCGCCTGACACTGATCTCTGCCGGCATAAAGTGGTCACATACCGCTCCTGCTGGCAATTCAGCGGCTTCCACTGACATCCTATTGACATAGCCACACCTTCTCTTCCTCTATGCTCTGTTGTCAAGAAGTGACTGCCAAATCATGCTGACTGACAGCAGACTCTCCACTGCCTAACTGTGGGGAGTCGGCTGTCAATCAGCAGTCATGCCCCGTCAACAGCGCAGCTTGGAAGAGGAAGAGCTTCTCTGCTGACATTGAGCAGCTGAATCACTGGCAAGAGTGGTCGGTGACCACTTTGAGCCGGCAATGGGTACAACAGGCAGGAAGTTGCCTCTGTTAGCAACTACCTGCCTCTTAGTTTTTAGGCCCATGGTAAAAAAAAAATCCTGGATAACCACTTTAATGGTCAAGATGTTAGGTCTGGAACAATTAATTGAACCATACACATGTATGGGACTGCTTATAGTTTTGAAAGTCTATTTTTACAATTCATTGTGGATTTCAATTAGACTTTTTAACAAGTTTGGAAGTAATTACTTTAGTGGACATTGAGAAAGGAGGATCTGATAAGAAGATAAAGATGAATAAAAAGTAGCCAAAAGTAGATTGTCAGCAGTATTCGGAGCACATGACTGAGATTTGCTGGAACTTAGAGGAGCAGAAGAAAGTATTTGGTACCCAGAAATGTGAAACCTGAATAAACAGACTACTCATGACTGCAATGACTGAAAGAGGAAATAGAATGGGACTTTCATCTATGTGTATTTACCTGGGTCTAACAACAAATAGACAAAACCAGGGAAGCAGCGGAACATTTATAGAAACCTGTATTATAGCCGGCAAGTGTCCAAAAATTAGCCAGCCCCCACTATGAGATTTAATTTGATACCATTATCTGAACAAATCCCATCCATACACTTTTCATATCTGCAGTCAATTTTTGTTATGGATTTTCAGTAGAGATTTCACCCTTTTCACTATACAAGGGTTAAACCAATGGAGAATTTCACTACAAACCTTGTGGGTCACCCTCCCAGGGCTGTGGGGTACTCGGTACCGGGCCGGTGTCAGCGGGATGTGTCACAGCAGCGATGACCCGGTCCGTGGCCCTGGGCACCCAAGTAATGGGGGAATTGAAATGGTGAAATGTAGTTAATGGAATAGTTCGTGACGCCACCTGTGGTGTTCGGCAACTGAGATGTTAAGCCGATGCTGCATGCAGATCCTCTGGGACTGATGGTATGGTGCAGCAAAGATGTAAAAGCTCCCCACAGCTGAAGCTGTAGTCCCAGGGCAGTGTAGATGTGGTTGGCACGGGGATGTAGCAGTGCCGGAAGGGTAGGAAGCAGGCAAAGACACAGCGGGGTGCAATTTCTGTACCTTTACTTGATAAATGCAGTCCAGGGTCCTGATTACAGATGGTACTGGAGCAGGCTAGCCTGGAAGCAGCTCAGGGATTCTCTCTCAGCAGATGGGCTGTTCAGTCTCCTTCTTAGCGCTTATTTGAGTGAAGTACTCCTAGTACTGAGTTACACTGAAGTTCTTCCTACTTCTCTTATTGTCTCTTAGAACTACCTCGTATGGCAGACAGCTGTAGCCGTATTCCTCTCTTGGCTCACTCTGTGCTGTTGTGCCTCCGAGTCTTAGATGGGAGTAGGACATTTACAGCCTCCTACTCCTCTGGTATCTGTTGCAGGACCGTTAGTATCCGTACAACCGTGGAGACCAGGCACCAGTTCATGCGCTCTCACTGTGAGGGAGCTCTCCTTCCTCAGCTCAACCTCCAGTTCCTCTCCACACGTCTGCACACGTGGACCTCCTCACACTAACTGACCACTCCTTCCTCTTGGCCCTCAGAGAGCACTGCTTCCTTCAATTCCGGTTCAGTCCCCCCTGCTGGCCTGGAGTGGAACTGTGTTGCATGTATAGGTTAACTGCGAGAGAGACCCTTCACTGCTTCCAAGCCTGGCATTACCCTCCCCTGGAGGAAGGCAAAGCCATTGTGGTGACCATACTCCTGGGGGCGCCACACTTGCTTCTAAATTCACACATTACGTAGATACTACTATGGGTTTGCCATGCATTTGGGTGAAATTTCACAGGCACATTTTCAACAGATTTTCTTGTCTGATAGAAAAGGATACACTGCGCTATACTGGGAAATCATGAACAACAACAAGAAGAAAAGAGAATAAGCTATAAAATGGGGGATCACCACAAACACATGATTGACTTAAAGAAAGGCAATTTTATTGACACATGTACACCACAAACACTATAAAAACATTAAAAAGTCACACTTGTGACATGACCAACAGAAGCTCATAATAGAGCACCCACCCTGTACTAGCACCCCACAATAACAGGTGATCAAACACCAGCCCATATAAACAGCATACCTTCAGATATCTGGATATAATTGATGCCTCCAAGAGCAAGAGAAAATAACTCCTGTACCTGCTTTGGAACCTAATAAAGCACCTAAAAAATCATGGACATGCATAAGGGCTGGTCACCCAAGCCAAAACATCCCTATAATAAAGATCATGCAAAAACATGCAGTACTTATGAGACCCAGCGCCAGCAGCATGGACTGAAATATACAGAGTCCATACTCCGTGTATAACACCCTAGAGCGCTGGCGTCAAATGGCATAACCCATGTGGGATGAAAGCGGGGGGGAAGAGAAGATACCCGACGCGTGTCGCCACCTGCAGTGGCTTCGTCAGGGGTAGTGAGTGTGGCCTTCTTCTTGTTGTTGTTCATGCTATTTTGAATAAGCTGGGGTTGGACCCCACTATATGATCTGTATATTTTGGTGCCCCCACTGCTTTAAATTTCTATATACTGGGAAATCAAAAACAAAATAGCAGATTTACTCACTTTTAGATAAGTAGATGTGAAACAGTGTCCTGAAGCTGTTCGCTTTGGCTTAGATATAAATTGCCTTTAATGTGATGAAAAACTCCTGAATAAAAATATATAGAGGATTTTTGATTAAAGGTATGCCTATTAATGAGTTAAAAAAGACCGTAAGCTGAACGGAACTTACTCATACTGGTGCCTCAGAGCCTTGTAGACAGCATACTGTAAATATGACCGTTGCTTAGATGTTATAAATAGAATGATGCATCCTGATTTTGGATGTGTGTGGTAAGGTACTGGTTAAAAATCAAAAAAATAGATGAAATAATGGATAATAAACCAAAAGGACGGACCATGAATAGGTTAAAGTAGGTCCTAGATGCTAACCTTGCTAGATACTAAATGCCCTCAGTTAGGTCAAACAATCTTAGTCCTGTGCAGGTACACTCAGAGGCACGGCTCCTGCAAGGTGGATAATCGTCAGTGGAGGCTTGTGCCCGCTGTCAATGTGCTGGATTGTGAGGCACTTACTTGGCAGATTAGTGATCGGTGAAGCAGGCTCGAGTGCTCAAGGTGACGGTTAAAGCTGCTACTGCTAGTCCGTGCAGCAGTGGAAGTCGCCGCTGCCTCGCACGCTCCGGCCGTGAGCAACGCTGAGGAGATCGGCGTGAGGTGGGGGCGGGGTTAGCGTGACGTCACACTAGGGGAAGGACGGTGGCTCGCTAGTGGCACAAAACCCACGCGTTTCGAGAGATGACTTCTCTCTTCATCAGGGTTGTGCCTCCCAGTATACAGACCGTCTTTTTATAGTGTCCTGAGCCTGTGTAAAGTGGTCACCTGAGCCTAAAAGCTGGTTGGAAAGCCTCGTAAACCAGAAAAGATACTAGTGTGTCTGCACAAACCAAGTGATTGCAGGACCCTATGGTTTACCCTTTTTGTGCTTAGATGGCTAAAATTGAATCATAATGGGTCCAGAACTCCATTATAAAAATGAACATAAGGATGAAATAAACAATAAAATCTATAATTTTTATTCACTTCCATATAAAAAATATATTAAAAAATATATGTGTATTTAAAATTGTATGTTTACACATATATTATATGAATGTTTTATTTAATTTCATTCAAATGATCCATAAATTAATATGGCGACCAAATGCATACGGAATACTAAAGTCATATTCAGCATGAAGATATAATTTCAATTCCACCCAAATTATTGTGCTGAATTGATTAAAATGAATATCCTAAAGAAAGTATGCAAGATTTTATATACCAGATCATGGGGTTTGTATGCCATATTAAGAGAATTAAAAAATGCAAACAAACAAAAAATTAAAAATATATTAAAAAATACGTATGACTAAAAAATCATAAAATTGCCCTGCAAGGAAGGAAAAAGAAAAGGTAGGGAAAAAACCTTCCAATACATCCTCAAATATACACTCAAAAAAAAAAAAAAAAAAATAAATAAATAAATATATATATATATATATATATATATATATATATATGCGTAGATGTATAAAACCGTGGGTGTAAACTCTAACCCAAAATCATTGATGTAATCAATGATTTTGGGTTAGAGTTTACACCCACGGTTAGTAAATGCAATATTAATTTTTTTGGATCTAACCATCTGCATTGAGCAAGGCAAATTAATCACGAAAAGCTACCACAAAGAAGTAGACTCTAAGGGTACGTGCACACGCTGCGGAATGGGGTGCGGATTTGGTCGCGCGGATTTTGTAAAATCCGCAGGTAAATCCGCAGGTCAAAAGACCTGCGGTTTTACCTGCGGATTGCTCTGCGGTTTTGCCCTGCGGTTTTTCATCTCCTCAATGGAGGAGATGGAAAACCGCAGCGGAATCTGCAGAAAGAATTGACATGTCAATTCTTCCTGCGGATTTGAAACTGCAGCAAATCCACGCGGAAAATTCCGCAGCGTCTGCACAGCGGGTTTTTTTTCCATAGGTTTGAATGGTACTGTACACCGCAGCAAAAACTGCTGCGGATCCGCAGGGCTAAATCTGCTGCGGATCCGCAGCAGAATCCGCAGCGTGTGCACACACCCTTGTAGTTATATCCATACTACTAGCTGCCATTTACCCATAAGGCTGTTGAATATCCCAAAAAGTGAGTTTATGCGGATTAGACGCAACTGTACTAACACGATTGATTATCAAAAAGAAACACAATATCTACCTAACCAATTTGTAGCCAAAGGGTATGATATAGTGCTTCTTGATAGGACCAGACAGGAGGTCGAATCCCTGCCAAAATCTTGTTTGATCCACAAACCTCCTCCAGTCAATAATCCAGTTACAATCCAAGAACAAATTTATAATTTACCTATTATCACCCAATTCCATGTAGGCCATAAAGCATTCAGTAAAATCATATGTAAACAGTGGTCACATCTACAGGGGGATAAACATGTGAGTGATTTGCTTCCCAAAAAACCCTGATTCGTGTATACCAAAGCACAAAATTTGGGACTATTGTTGGCACCCACGACCAAGATGTATGGCTCTATCACCCATGCTAACCAATCAGACCGGTCAAGTTCAAATCCACCAGGTTTTCAATCTTGTGGAAAATGCGTTTGCTGCATTAGAACAGGAATGTCTAAAAAACTATACCATTACTTTACAGAGTCATCTAACAATAATATTTTTTATATTAAGGACAACATCTTGTGTCAAACATCAGGTGTCATTTACATTTTAAATTGCCCCTGTGGCAAAATCTATGTAGGGAGAACTAAGAGACCGCTGCAGGTTAGGATTAAGGAGCATCTAGATAACATTAGAAAGGGCTATAAGGGACATCTACTATCCCGCCATTTCACTGATGCTCACAATCGATCCTGCAGGTGTGTCTCCTTTATAGGCATACAAATAGTCCGGCCAAATCCTAGAAGGGGTGATTACCTTAAAGCTATGTCTAGAGTAGAATCCAGATGGATTTACACCCTGGACAGTTTGGCCCCAACAGGCCTGAATCACGAAATTGAGCTGTATGCGTTTTAGTTCCTTCTTTTTTTCCCCTTTTGTACATCTACGCATATATATATATATATATATATATTTTTTTTTTAAGTGTATATTTGAGGATGTATTGGAAGGTTTTTTCCCTACCTTTTCTTTTTCCTTCCTTGCAGGGCAGTTTTAGGATTTTTTAGTCATACGTATTTTTTAATATATTTTTAATTTTTTGTTTGTTTGCATTTTTTAATTCTCTTAATATGGCATACAAACCCCATGATCTGGTATATAAAATCTTGCATACTTTCTTTAGGATATTCATTTTAATCAATTCAGCACAATAATTTGGGTCGAATTGAAATTATATCTTCATGCTGAATATGACTTTAGTATTTCATATGCATTTGGTCGCCATATTAATTTATGGATCATTTGAATGAAATTAATGGAGTTCTGGACCCATTATGATTCAATTTTAGCCATCTAAGGCTGGTTTCACATTTGCGTTTTTTAGCGCTGGAAAAAAACACATACGTGCGCATGCGATTTTTCCCCTATATTTAACATGGGTGCGCATACCTGCGCGCTTGTAAGCGCATGTATGCGATTTTCATGCGCTGCGTTTTTTTGGGGTGTGCGTTGGTATTTTCCAGACGCAGCATGTTGCATTTTTTGGCCCTGGAAAAAATCGCATGCGCACGTTTTGCGCTAAAAATGGCCATTATAGCCTATGGATGCGCATACGTGCGCACTGGCATGCGCAGGTATGCGTTTTTTTAGCGCTGCGTTTTTTGGGTGGTGTCCACTTTTTATCCTAGTTAGAATCTTCTAAAGTCAAAAAAAATAAGTCTATATAAAGGAGGTGCCTGCCAAAACTCTGCCACTACTACACTGACAGATTGAAGAGCAGACAGTCAACCAAGAACCCATTATATCAGCGAAGAATGTGAGTATATTACATTATATGCCTGTCCTTTTAAATGATGTATGTACTAATGATTTTTATTATTTTTACATGCAGTATGTCTTCAGAATCCGAGTATTCCCCATCGCGGCAGGAATTGGCGCAAGCAGACCGTGAGGTGATTATTTTCGTGCATCTGGTAAGTATATCTGCTGCTTCTCCAAATCTCTTACTTTTTTTCAACTTTCTTAAGGCATCGTCATCATCATCTGCGGACGGGACTAGTGAGGGCGAAGAGCAGGAGCAGCGAAGCCAAGTCCCGGTGGTGATACGGAATGTAAGTATCAAATGATTTGTAATGTTCTTTATTTTTTATCTTCTATTTTTACTCTTTTTTTTGTTTCTTTTTTTGTAACTTTTTATTCAATTTAAATTTGATTATTCTAATGAATGTGTTTTGTCTAGGTTCCACAACGGGATGAAGACGTCTACCTGGATAATGAGCAGCTCATCAGCCTGGTCCAGGAGCGTTCGCCGTTGTGGGACAGCCGTGACCGGCTGTACAAGGACAATGTGGTGACCCGGCGGCTATGGAATGAGGTGGCCGCAGCGTTGATGGATGGCTGGGACAGCGCCACAGCATCCTCCAAAAAGGCGTTTAGTGAGTATTTCCCTGCTCTGTATTGTGCCGCAGTGACTGTTGTCCTTGACGGCACTGTTGGGTTTCGTGCTAGGCGTATTCTAGCAGGAAACCCAACAGTGTCATCGGGGTCTACAGTGACTGCTTTGAGTATTGTATTGCTACATTGTGCCGCAGTGACTGTTGTCCTTGACGGCACTGTTGGGTTTCGTGCTAGGTGTATTCTAGCAGGAAACCCAACAGTGTCATCGGGGTCTACAGTGACTGCTTTGAGTATTGTATTGCTACATTGTGCCGCAGTGACTGTTGTCCTTGACGGCACTGTTGGGTTTCGTGCTAGGCGTATTCTAGCAGGAAACCCAACAGTGTCATCGGGGTCTACAGTGACTGCTTTGAGTATTGTATTGCTACATTGTGCCGCAGTGACTGTTGTCCTTGACGGCACTGTTGGGTTTCGTGATAGGTGTATTCTAGCAGGAAACCCAACAGTGTCATCGGGGTCTACAGTGACTGCTTTGAGTATTGTATTGCTACATTGTGCCGCAGTGACTGTTGTCCTTGATGGCACTGTTGGGTTTCGTGCTAGGTGTATTCTAGCAGGAAACCCAACAGTGTCATCGGGGTCTACAGTGACTGCTTTGAGTATTGTATTGCTACATTGTGCCGCAGTGACTGTTGTCCTTGACGGCACTGTTGGGTTTCGTGCTAGGCGTATTCTAGCAGGAAACCCAACAGTGTCATCGGGGTCTACAGTGACTGCTTTGAGTATTGTATTGCTACATTGTGCCGCAGTGACTGTTGTCCTTGACGGCACTGTTGGGTTTCGTGCTAGGCGTATTCTAGCAGGAAACCCAACAGTGTCATCGGGGTCTACAGTGACTGCTTTGAGTATTGTATTGCTACATTGTGCCGCAGTGACTGTTGTCCTTGACGGCACTGTTGGGTTTCGTGCTAGGTGTATTCTAGCAGGAAACCCAACAGTGTCATCGGGGTCTACAGTGACTGCTTTGAGTATTGTATTGCTACATTGTGCCGCAGTGACTGTTGTCCTTGACGGCACTGTTTTTTTTTATCAACAGTGGACAAAGTCCGAACACGTTGGCGTTCGATCAAGGACCGCTTCAACAGTGATGTTCGTGCTGAGGGCCAGGTTCGCAGTGGATCTGCGTCAAGGACCAGAACTAGATACCGTCACTATCACGCGTTGCAGTTCCTAAGACCGGTCCTTGCCACAAGATCGTAAGTATTACACATTTTGGGTTTTTATTTTTATTAATCTGTGTTTTTCTAATCCACAGCTGATGCTTCTTGTAAAGGCATGGTAGTAATGATTTTACTTTCTTCCACAGCACCTGGAGCAGCACCCTGCAACCTGGCCCTGGAGCGGTCCTTCCTCGGACGTCCTCTGACCCGTCCCAGCCATCCGACAGCCAGGAAGCACCTTGCAGGTCAACCACACACACAGCTGGTGACCAGGAAGCTGGGCCATCAGGTGTTCCCCTGTCCCAGGTCTCTGCCACTGGTTATGCGGGCACTACCCGCCAGCGGCAGAGGGCCTTGGACAGGAATGTCTTGCCCGAGTTTATGCATTTGAGCGAGACATTTAATTCCAGCCTCAAGTCACTGTCCGACAGAGTTGAAAGCGGTTTTGCACTCATGGAACGTGGTTTTAACCACTTTGAACACCGCTTCAATTCTGTAGAACAGCGCCTTGACCGTCTGGAGGCCGACCTCAACAGACCAGCACACCATTTTTTTAGTAAGATTGAAAAGAGCATGGCGGAACACCTTAGTCCTGATCAACAGCTGAATGTGCTGCAGGCCTGCAACAATGCTTTCTTGCAGGCTATGCAGCATAATCGGTACGGTCAGCAGTCAGTGGTGTCCTTTCCACCTGTGCCACCATTGACTCGCTTCACCTCACTACCTACTTGTGCTGCATACCACTGCACGGACACCTCTATTCAAAGCCAGGACACCCACCGTTACACCACCACAAGTCTGAGTGCAGCTGGTCACTTCACCGACACCACCATGGCAAGCGCTGCTCCTGTCTGGAGCACCACCGCCAATCCCATGCATGCGTGGAGCTCAGCCACCACTAGGCAAACATGGAACAGCCCTGCCGCTACAACAACATGTAGTAGCCCTGCCACCACCACTCTGCAAACCTGGACCATCACTGCCGCCACCAGTCCTCCTGCAAGGACGAGCACTGACAATGAAGAGCAGCAGCAGCCACCTCAGCAGCAGCAGCCACCTCAGCAGCAGCCACCTCAGCAGCAGCCGCCACCTCAGCAGCAGCAGCAACCACCTCAGCAGCAGCCACCTCAGCAGCAGCCGCCACCTCAGCAGCAGCAGCCACCTCAGCAGCAGCCGCCACCTCAGCAGCAGCAGCCGCCACCTCAGCAGCAGCAGCCGCCACCTCAGCAGCAGCAGCCATACCAGCAGACGGGGGACCTACATTCCATATTTGCCCCTAGTTCAAGGCGAAATCAATCAAGGCGGGCATTGGGCCAAAGTCGGTCCAGGCACACAAGCCTACGGCGACATGCCATTACAACTAATGTACCAGAACAGATTTCCTCTCCTACAAGTGTTCCTAGTTTAATTCCCTTAACTGGACTACCTTCCCCCACAAGTTTTGTTGCCCCTTCCCCTCAAACACCGTCTTCAACTGCAAGTGTTGCATATTCCCTGCACACCCCCAAATTGAAACCATCTGCCCCCAAACGCCGTAAAAAATAATTTTTAGGTTTATTTTTGTGATAAAAAATAAATTTACATTTGTGGTTCACCATTACTAAGTTTCATTAATGTTGTTTGCGCCGCTCACACACACTGATGGGTAAATACATGTTAAAAACCAACCCAAGGCCTAGTATAGTCATATGTGAAATAACATGGACTAGTATAGTCATTCCAAGGCCTAGTGTAATAACTCTAGTTTTACCAACTAGAATCTGGTTTCATGAAAAACAAACTGTTGAAACTTGTCTAAAAAATAAGTTTCTTTCTAGTTTCACCAGTTTGTTTTTTGTGAAACAAGATGCTAGTTGTTAAAAATCGAGTTATTACAGTAGGCCTTGGTATGACTATACTAGGCCGTGGTATTTCACATATTACTATACTACTAGCCCCAAGGCCTACTATACTCATATTTGAAATACCACGGCCTAGTATAGTCATATGTGAAATAACATGGACTAGTATAGTCATTCCAAGGCCTAGTGTAATAACTCTAGTTTTACCAACTAGAATCTGGTTTCATGAAAAACAAACTGTTGAAACTTGTCTTAAAAATAATTATCTTTCTAGTTTCACCAGTTTGTTTTTTGTGAAACAAGATTGTTAAAAATCGAGTTATTACAGTAGGCCTTGGTATGACTATACTAGGCCGTGGCATTTCACATATTACTATACTACTAGCCCCAATGCCTACTATACTCATATTTGAAATACCACGGCCTAGTATAGTCATTCCAAGGCCTAGTGTAATAACTCTAGTTTTACCAACTAGAATCTGGTTTCATGAAAAACAAACTGTTGAAACTTGTCAAGTTTCACCCGTTTGTTTTTTGTGAAACAAGATCCTAGTTGGTAAAAATCGAGTAGGCCTTGTTATGACTATACTAGGCCGTGGTATTTCACATATGACTATACTAGTAGGCCCAAGGCCTACTATACTCATATTTGAAATACCACGGACTAGTATAGTCATTCCAAGGCCTAGTGTAATAACTTGTAAGTTGGAATGGAGCAGATTACATTCATCCACTCAATGCTGACTTGTATTCCCCATGGACTTTCATTGGGGTTGGGTTTTGAGGGTTGTGTTTTGAGAAAATCACATACTTTGTTTTCAACTAGTTGCACAACTTTCTCTTGAAAAAAAATGGTTTCCTGATTCATGGCCTGCAGCTTTGCTCGTTCCAATATATTTCACGCAGACTAGCAATGCTGCATTTTAACTCATATGTGTATTTACCTGCCCAGGTGTGTGAACATCAAAAAATTCAGTTATACATGGGAAGTTTTTTATTAAATTGGAGTTTAAAAAATATAGTGCACTCAGTAATGGTATCAAATAAGGTTTCAAATAAGGTTTTTTATTACCATAAACAAACAAAAACATTACACCATTTCATCTTGCCAGTGCACCCGTCCTACATCAGAAATAAAGTAGGCCGCAAATTGGTCCCTCATTTGGCCAACTTCAACGGATGACCTGAGAGTGTGCTGAGTGAATTCAGGCAATGGGTTAGGAGCATCATCGTCCAGTTCAAAGGTCGGGTGCTCTTTAGCCATCACAAAGTTATGTAGAACCACACAGGCCTTCACCACCTCATCGACTGTTTCAAGTTTAAGATTAATGGCCGTGCCCAGAATTCGCCATCTGGAAACAAGAATCCCAAAAGCACACTCGACAGTTCTTCTGGCCCTGGTCAGCCTGTAGTTAAATATTTTTTTGGTGTGGTCCAAGTCCCGGCTGGAGTAGGGTTTCAGTAAGTTTCCGCACATTTGAAAAGCCTCATCGCCAACCATTACAAAGGGCAGTGGCGGAGCTTCGGTGTGAGGAAGAGGCCGTGGCATAAGGAAATTAAATTGGTTGCCATACAACCTCCGGCCCATGTCTGAGTTTTTAAAAGCCTGTGAGTCATTACCACGGCCAAATGCTCCAATGTCCACTGCTACAAACATACATCCGGCATCCGCAATCGCAATGAGTACTATTGAAAAGTACTTTTTGTAATTATAGTACTCAGATCCCGTTCTTTGGGGTTTGATGATCCGTATGTGTTTACCATCAACAGCTCCCAAACAGTTGGGAAAATTGCATACTGTCCAGAATTTGTCAGCAATTTCCATCCACTTTTCAGCGGTGGGCAGGGGCATAAATTCTGGGCAAAGAACATTCCAGAGAGCCCGGCAGGTGTCAGCAACAATTCCAGACAAGGTAGAGATTCCAATACGGTACTGGAAGTGTAGTGAAGATAGGGTTTCTCCAGTCGCCAGGAATCTGTGAACAGACAAAGAAGTAAAATTAATATTTATGTATATTATTTTAAAAAACTATAAAATAAAATATTAGTACATTTACGAAAACTAATTACCCAAGGTTTTGAATACTAAATTTAAAAAAAAACCATCAGACCGCACCCCTTGGTTTTTAAAACATACCGTAATGTCACCAGTAGCCGTTCCTCAGGAGGAATCGCACGACGGAGCTGTGTGTCCTGTCTCCGGATGGATTGTTGGACACGAGCAAGCAAATCCAAGAAACTTTCGTGGGACATCCGGATATAATCTGTAAATTTCTCCGGGTTTGCCTGTAGCTCGCTGTAGAGGGTGTGGTATGCCCCACGGCTCTCCCGGAGTTCAACAATCGGATGTATCCACATACGCCGCCGTCTTCGCTGCCTCTCTCTCTTCCTTTGTTCATGGCAAGCAACTGCATACGCCTGAGCCATCGCGATGTCCAAATCCAAGTTGAAGTGAAAACTCTTCCAGCGCAGATCCATGGTCACGAGAAGAATCAAGCAAATGTGAAGAATACTGTAGACAGGGTCTATATATATTAACATACCACACCCACAATGAAGTCCCATTGGTCTTGTGTGTTGTTGAATGGTTGTTTTTTCTTTTTTGTGGGGTTTTTCCAAAATCTGTAAAAAAACGCAAACGCACAAAAAACGCATACAAACGCGCAAAAACGCTGCGTTTTTTTCCTGCATGCGCATTAAAATGCTGGAAAAAAACGCAGCGTTTGTATGCATTTGTATGCGTTTTTTTAATGCGTTTTTTTGCGGGAAAAACGCGCTGCAAAAAAAAGCAAGTGTGAAACTAGCCTTAGCACAAAAAGGGTAAACCATAGGGTCCTGCAATCACTTGGTTTGTTCAGACACACTAGTATTTTTTCTAGTTTACAAGGCTTTCCAACCAGCTTTTAGGGTCAGGTGACCACTTTACACAGGCTCAGGACACTATAAAAAGACGGTCTGTATACTGGGAGGCACAACCCTGATGAAGAGAGGTCATCTCTCGAAACGCGTGGGTTTTGTGCCACTAGCAAGCCACCGTCCTTCCCCTAGTGTGACGTCACGCTAACCCTGCCCCCACCTCACGCCGATCTCCTCAGCGTTGCTCACGGCCGGAGTGTGCGAGGCAGCGGCGACTTCCACTGCTGCACGGACTAGCAGTAGCAGCTTTAACCGTCACCTTGAGCACTCGAGCCTGCTTCACCGATCACTAATCTGCCAAGTAAGTGCCTCACAATCCAGCACCTTGACAGCGGGCACAAGCCTCCACTGACAATTATCCACCTTGCAGGAGCCGTGCCTCTGAGTGTACCTGCACAGGACTAAGATTGTTTGACCTAACTGAGGGCATTTAGTATCTAACAAAGTTAGCATCTAGGACCTACTTTAACCTATTCATGGTCCGTCCTTTTGGTTTATTATCCATTATCTCATCTATTTTTTTAATTTTTAACCAGTACCTTACCACACACATCCAAAATCAGGATGCATCATTCTATTTGTAACATCTAAGCAATGGTCATATTTACAGTATGCTGTCTACAAGGCTCTGAGGCACCAGTATGAGTAAGTTCAGTTCAGCTTACGGTCTTTTTTAACTCATTAATAGGCATACCTTTAATCAAAAATCCTCTATATATTTTTATTCAGGAGTTTTTTCATCACATTAAAGGCAATTTATATCTAAGGCTTGTTTCACACTTACGTTTTTCCTGTGCGTTGGCAGCTGCTAAAATGGCGGATAACGGATCCGTTGGCGATGAAAAACCAACAGGAGCCACCGGACAGTTGGTGCGCCAGGATCCTCCGATTTCGGAACCGCGGCTGAACATAAAAAATGACTACCGGCGATGTAGCGGTCAGAGGAGGCGAGATCTCGGGCGATGAGGCGAGATCTCGGGCGATGAGGCAAGATCTCGGGCGATGAGGCGAGATCTCGGGCGATGAGGCGAGATCTCAGGCGATAAGGCGAGATCTCGGGCGATGAGGCGAGATCTCGGGCGATGAGGCGAGATCTCGGGCGATGAGGCAAGATCTCGGGCGATGAGGCGAGATCTCGGGCGATGTCGTGGTGAGGAGAGAGAGTGAGATTTTTTTATCCAGCGGCCAGATTGGATTTAGGGTTAAACGTAGCAAAAGAGTTAAATGCGGATCCGGACAACAAAAAAAGTTGCATTGTCCATTCGGTGATCTCAGCGGACGCCAAAATTTTGGCGGATCCGCAGAAATACGAATGCAACGGACGATCCTCGGTCAAAATCTGCCGATAATGAAAGTCAATGGGGAAAAAAACGGATCCGTTTTTTTTGCAAATCAGCGGATTTTGACTGATGGTGGCAAAAGGATGTGTGAAACAGGCCTAAGCCAAAGCGAATAGCTTCAGGACACTGTTTCACATCTACTTATCTAAAAGTGAGTAAATCTGCTATATTGTTTTTGATTTCCCAGTATAGTGCGGTGTATCCTTTTCTATCAGTGTTTGCTCTTTTAAACAGGCACCAGCACAGAGCCTGTTCTTCACCAGCTGCATCTGGGAATAGTGGACCTTCTTTCTCTGGTAAAGTGGATTAGCGCCAGTGTGATATCCTATTCATTCAGATTTTCTAGTCTCCTGGAAACATATCATTAAAGTTACAGGATTGCACTGACTATTATAGGTCTTTTGTGTGTCACTTACACTTATAATCTCTCTCTGATGTAAATCTTGTGAGTCATTTGCTGATTTAAAGGCTTGCTTAAGATCATGTTAAACTTTCAAGGTATTGTTTTGGAAACTTTGCCGCCCATAGCAGTAACACCAAAGTAAATAAAAAGGCAGTGCACATAAGATTATTGCAAAATGACGAAAGCTTAATTCAATATAGCAACTATAACATCTGATAAAAACCACACCTAAATCATATTACTAATTAAGACTTTTATGTATTTGACAATTCAAAAGGCCTACCAAGGACAGTTTTCAAACTAACTTCTCCACTTAACAGGTCATAGGGGCACCCTTATAATCACTTTTTCACGCCTATACAGGAATCTGCTGTTTGCTGCGGTGGTCCTAAAGTTGTGGCTACGGAGTAGTTGTTGACTGGTGGAACAAGTTTACGCAAAGGTGCAGGCAGATGCTGGCCGGTGGACCAAGTTTCGTAAAAGGTGTCACCACAGGGAATAGTACAAAAATTGGAAAAATCTACAAAACTGGATTTCAAAAGCTTAGTTATGGGGATAGCTAGGCTCAAGTCCAGAAGGTCTTGCAGAAACATTAGGAATCAAGAGTAAAAAACAGTCCAGGGATAACATTTATAAGACTAAATGTCAGTTAAACAATAGAGTAAACTAGGAAAAAAGTAGGGTCAGAATAGAAAGTTTTAATCAAATGTAAGTGAACAAAAAATACGGTAAGCAAAAAGATGTCACACTAGGATTTAGATAGAGTTCCTTGTGGTCCTAATGGCGGCTGTCATTGGTTTGCCAATTTCTGCCCTCCCTGATTTCTTGGCTCCAGTAGACCCATTATTTTACTATTTACTGAGGTCCACATTGCCTCATCTGCTCAGAACAGCGTCAACCCCTACAGAAGCGGGGACAGGTAGGTCTGTAATGGTAACAACAGACAACAGAGAACACATTAACCATTAGAAATTCAGGAAAAAATGCAAAACTTACAAAAATTGTGTCACAAAATATCTCATAAGGTATCAGGGCCCTGCACGCCTTCTGAATGTTGCTCATGGGCCAGGGTCACACTTGCGTGTGCAATGTGAAAAACTTGCACGGGTCATTCCCATCAATACTCGGTGCTGCTGCTGGCACTTGGGATTGGAGTGTGCAGCTGCATGTATTTATACACAGTGTCCCGAGCCAGCAGCCTCAGATCCTGTCAGTCGAAGTACTCTAGGTTCCCTTGATCTTATCCGGCTGCCTTTTCATCGATTGTGTATGGAGTTGGCTGTAGCACATAGAGTCGCTACAGCCTTCGGTTTGTTAGCTGAGTCCTTAGTTTCTCCACCAGTCTGGGGCCGGTTCCCTACTGTGACCTGGTCCCTCCACTCGACTACAGTCGGCGTGGATTCAGGGGCCACGGGTGGATTCCTCACTTCCTGTCCCCCTAGGACCTCTTCTTTCTTTCCTCCTTTCTCTCATGCTGCGCTAGTCTGGGGACGTGCTCCTCTCTCCTTCAGTCCCCAGCACCAACTGAACTCACTCCTCTGTCACTCCTGTTACCATGACAACTCTGACTCCTCCTCCTATCTACTTCCTCTATTCACACCCTCTACCCAGCTCCTCCCGGGCCCTGAGAGGTCTAGTGTTGGGTGCTAGTGTGTGGGTCCTGGTCAGTGCCCCCTCCTTACCCGAGGGGGAGTACCACACCTGTGGCTGAGGTGCAGTACCTCTGTGGTGATTGGACCCTCACGGGCGCCACATATTCACACAGTATACTTGCTTGCATATAGTTTAAAGGCTCCCATATAGCCCTCTAAATATTATAATAGTGTCCACATAGTCCTCCATACAGCATAACGCACACCAAATACACCCCATAGTTCATACAGTATAATGAACCCCGTAGGCTATACGGTATAATTCATCCTGTACCCCATAAAGTATAATGAATCCCACAGTCCATACAGTATAATGCATCCCATGGCCTACACAGTATAATGCACTCCATAGTCCATACAGGATAATACACCTATAGCCCATACAATATAATGCACTCTATAGTTATCTATGCAGTATAAAGCACCTCATAGTTCATATAGAATAATGCTCCCCATAATTCATACAGTATAATGCACCACATAGTCCTCAATATAGTTTTATGGGCACCACAATGTTCTGAAAAAAAAAAAATACAATACTTACCTCCCCTCCTCGTTCCCCACTGCTCCGGTCTCCGCAGCTTGTCTTCTGAAACGTCCTACATCTCAGCGTAGAGAACGCTACGTAGTTATGTCATCGCTCTGATACGTCAGACGCCAAGTAAGACAAGGTGTCAGCTGATGCTCTCTCCTCCATCATTGCTTTCAACTGTATCATCAGATGCCGATACAGCTGAACTTGTGGGGCCCTCAGGCTCACGGGCCCCATAGCGCCTTGTGGCAGTGCAGGGAAATCATGTCTCCCTGCTCTGCCTCAGAGTTAAACTGCATCAGTGCGTCCATATCGTGTCCCTTTAACCCGTGAAATCTCACTGTCAATCCTTAACAGCGGCATTTAAACCACATGGGGGTGGGATGGGACACATCATTTCATGTGCCAATCGAAGCACCTGTGACATGATTGCAGGGTGCCGATGGGTTGTCATGAAAGCTGGGAATCTGCTGATGATCGCTGTGTCTGTCTGTTAAAGCTGATGCACTGCTATGTACAGCACAAATGATCAGATGATCGTAGCTTCAAGTCCCCTATGGGGACTATTTAATACTGTAAAAAGTAAAAGAAAAGTTTTAGGCTAGTTTCACACTAGCGTTAGGAGGCGCAGCGCACGGCCGCCATGCAGCTCCGCCCCCTGCTGTGCCCCCTCCGGTCAGCTCCTTCTATGGGCGCATGATGCTGCATGCGACCCTATCTTTAGCATTGGGTACGCAGGCCGTGTGCTGGTATGCTTTTGGTGGCGCATGTGCCCTTCTGAGTGCGCCGAGCTCAGCAAAATGCACGGTCAAAAGGGTGCATGCACTACCAAAAGCATACCAGCGCACAGCCTGCATACCCAATGCTAAAGATAGGGTACGCAAGTCGCATGCAGCGTCATGCGCCCATAGGAGGAGCTGACCGGAGGGGGCGCGGCAGGGGCGGAGCTGCACGGCGGCCGTGCGCTGCGCCACCTAACGCTAGTGTGAAACTAGCCTTAAAGATATGAAAAAAATTAAAAAATTCAAATCACCCCCTTTTGCCCCAATAAAAATAAAACAATTATAAAACAAAATGTAAATACACATATTTGGTATTGCTGCATTTGTTAAAGACTGATCTAGCAAAATATAAAGTAAATTAATCTGATCAGTAAACAGCGTAATGGGAAAAAAAACCAAAATGCCAGTATTCTGTTTTTTGCCAGCCAGAACATTGCATAAAATGCAATAAGAGGCAATCAAAACATCATATCTGCCAAAAAAAAAGAATCAGTAAAAATGACAGCTCAGGGCGCAAAAAATAAGCCCTCAACCATCCCCAGATCCCGAAAAAAGAGAATGCTACGAGTCTCGGAGAAAGGTGACAAAAACACAATTTTGTTTTTTTGCAAATTCACTAATTTTTCACCAATTAACTAATAAAAAACCATACATAATACGTAATCGTATTGGTCTGGAGAATCATATTGCCAGATCAGTTTTACCATATAGTGAGCATGGTAAATTAAAAAAAAAATTAAATTGTGGAATTGCACTTTTTTTGCAATTTCAACTCACTTGGAAGTTTGTTTAGGCTTTCCAGTACACTATATGGAAGAATGAGTAGTGTCATTCAAAAGAAAAAAATCGTCCCGCAAAATACGAGCCTTTATTGGGCTATGGGGACGGAAAAATATAAAAGTTATGGCACTTGGAAAAAGGGAGTTAAAAAAAAAAAAAAAAAAGGAAAATCGCCATGTCATGAAGGGATCAATACAGAATGGTACTATTAATTTCTGGGTTTTATTAAATAGTTTTATGGAATATTTATTATTATTTATTAATTGGTAAACCACAATTAAAAGCCACGGCCTTTTATGTCAAATTTTGAGTTGTCTATTTATTACTTTATGGTTGAAAGGGGCGTCTGTTATCCCATGTATATGGGGGTCTTAAGCCTTATTCATATGAATAGAAGAATAGCAGAAATGTCCGCCACGTGTGGATATATGCTGACTTTGCCACACACAGCTGTGATGTAGACTGAATATATAAATCTCGTACAGTCGGCCTCATAAGAGGAAGTCGTTTGGAGAAGTCTCTATCTAGGATAGAGGTATAATATTGCTAAACTTCTCACGCAGGAGTCATAGTGTAAGCAGAAGATTAGAGGCCTGCTCAAACTGGTTCTCCATGGCCTCCACCCAATAGAGGCCAGGTGTCTGGAGATCAGTGACGTCAGATGGGATGAGGGAAACCCCTACTGACTCATAGTAACCCTTCATGTCAGTGCAGAGCAAGCAAATAATATAATCCTCGCCAGACGGCAATGTGAGACTTATGGGAGACACGTTTCCTGGTCATTTCATACCATGTCGACAGCTACTAAGCAGATCTATTTTAGGACCTTTACAAAGCCCTTCCGTTATATAGGGCCTGGGGTACAACATTTTGATTGTAAGCTTCCTTTTCACTACAAAAGATTGTAAAATGTCTATTCAGAGATGAATCTTCACGTCAGAGGAGACATCTGATAATTCCCCAGCGCTGTAAAGCTCAGTTCACATGTATACAGTGCCTTCCACCAGATGGATATGCAGGAATTGCAAAAAAAACTGTAATAAGATGTATATGACAGCCAGGCTTGGACTGGTCTACAGGAGAACAGGAGAATCCCCCGGTGGGCCACCACCCTCTTATACGAGCAGTACTTGGCACTATACACTTGAATCACTATGTACAGACAAAGGCGGCATCTTATTCATTTAACAATCTACCCAGTTCCTTGCTTTATAAATTTGTGATTGAGGATAATGTCACATTTGCATGTAGTTCAAAAGTGGGGCCCTGGAGTTGGTTATTGGTGGGCCCTTGGCACCCCAGTCCAACATTGCAGTAGTATGGTATATACATAATAGTAATAATAATTTTATTTCTATAACGCCAACATATTCTGCAGCACTTTACATTATAGAGGGGACTTGGACAGACAATAGATATTACAGCGTAACAATAAACACAGATCAAAACAGACACCAATAGGAATGAGGGCCCTGCTCGCAAGCTTACAATCTATGAGGAAATAGGGGCAACATGAAAGGTGGATGGTAACAATTCCTTTCATTGTTCGGACCACAGTGTACGAATCGGGTGTTCCTGTAATGCTGCATGAACCAGTTAACAGCCTAAATATGTAACAGTACAGACACAGAGGGCTATTAAATGCATAAAGCATGTGAGAACATGATGCGAGGAACCTGAATATGGTAAAAAAAAGTTTTTGAATGGGCCACACAGGGATAATTTAGGTTAATGAGTTGAGGCGGTAGGCCAGTCTGAACAAATGCATTTTTAGGGCACGGTTAAAACTGTGGGGATTAATCGTATCGACCTAGGTAATGCATACCAAAGAATTGGCGCAGCACATGAAAGTCTTGGAGACAGGAGTGGGAGGTTCTGATTATTGAGGATGTTAAACTCAGGTCAGCAGAACGGAGGGCACGGGTAGGGTGGTAGGCTGAGACAAGGGAGGAGATGTAGGGTGGTGCTGAGCCATGGAGAGCTTTGTGGGTGAGGGTAATAAGTTTGTACTGGATTCTGGAGTGGAGGGGTAACCAGTGTAAGGACTGGCACAAGGTAGAGGCATCGGTATAACGACTGGTGAGGAATATGATCCTGGCTGCAGCATTCAAGACAAATTGGAGAGGGGAGATTTCGGTAAGCCTAAAATGGCCATAAGAATGTTCTTTTGAATAAATTTTGTCAGATTTTAATTTTGGGGGGGACATAAAAAGAAATGTAGTAGCTGACCACGTTTTTGGTCCCCAACAAAACATGTGAAATACCGTACATATTGTACATTTGTTTCTCCATTATTCACCATGGGAGACGTATAGCAGTCCTAATAATACGTCTAAAACATATACGTTTACATATACGTTCTCCTGTATGTACCATTAAAATAAAGTTCAGCAAAGATTCAGAAAAATTCATGTAGATGTATATGTTGTAATTCAGACAGACATAGTTGGACGTATGACACAGACTTTCATACGTTTTTGACATGTACGTCATATGTCTGTATACATACTAATATATGCAATTATTTTATAGTACATTAGTAATGATGTTGCGAATTTTAGGATATGCCCTTAACCCCAGCTACACTTATTTACCATTAGCAGAAAAATTGAAAGCAACTGGGGATAGATTTGTCATTGAACACACAGCAGAGTCCGACTGTCCCCACTGACTATAATGAGTTCCGTTAACTTTCTGTCCATGACATTTCAAACCTAAGTTCTTGTTACTATCAGTTCAAACTCAGACTGTCCCCTCAGCGATCTTATTTTCCGTCAAGCCATCTCTTACAGCAGCATTTAACATGGTTGCTCCGGAAGTACGTCTTAGCTCCGCCCATTGGTACCTGTGTCACATGACCACGGGTTGCTGATGGATTGGCCTGACAAATTGGGGTCTACAGGACATCATTGGGCATCCCCCAAACATTCTTAGCTAGAAAATACACGTTCCGTTCCAAACACCATAACACCAAATGACGTAGAACAAAGCACAACTTCTTTCTGGCCAAATCTGACCCTCACAACTCCACTGTTACCAAAACTGGAAAAATTTCAAGCAACATTAAATTCCCTAGCAAACCGGCTGTGTGCTACGCCTCAGGCCACCGCTCTTAACACCAATGCCCTTAGGCCGGGAGCCCACGATCCAGATGTAGCAGCACTTTGGACACAGCACATGTTCGTTTTGTCCAAAGGGCTGCCGTCTATTGAATGCAGGTAAATCGGCATGTGTATACCGAACCATGTGGATTTACTGCATTCAATACATTCTATTTACGTAATTTGCGGAGAAAGAAATTGACATGCTGCGGTCTAGAAAGTTGCGTTGCATATCCGTGTCCGCGGGTGATTCGCAAGCGTCTGTGGACGCAAATTAGACATGGAATTTCTTGAAATGCCATCCACTATGCTGTACCAGCTTGCCACTGTGTGTTTGACGTTGCATAAATACGCAGAGTCAAACCTGCAGCAATTACGACCGTAGGCACATAACCTTAGAAAAATTCACCAAAACCAAGGGAACTTGCAGCATCAGTGCAAAACAACTATTAGATATCCCCTTTTCCTTCCACAATGTATGCCCATTGTACTTCTCCAAAAATGAATCCCAAATTCCTAAATCCGCCTTAATTTTCCGATTAATGCAAATGAAATGAGTCGAGGAAGTTTTTCCTGCCATAGCAACTGTCAAACGACTGGAAAACACACGGCCCATTGGCATAATAAGGCAGGCAAAATTAAGTTACCTAACAAAAACTGTACAACCCTCCTTTAGACTTTCTTAGGCCGCTTCAAAGCAGCTAAAGGCGACCATAAATCAGTCAGTTTATCCTCCAGAAGCCTGTATTCCATTGCTAAAAAATCAATCTCTATACCAAGGAAATGCATAATCGTGTCCGGACCCTATATCTTATCTGGCAACAATGGAATATCGAATGCTAATGCAACCTTCTTCAATGTGAATAACAAAACCAAGCAAACCTCCAAACCTGCATTACCCACATAAAGGAAATCGTCCAAATAATGAATCAATGAGGGAATACCGGACACATCTCACTACCCACTCGAAAAATGTACTAGAAGCCTCGGAATAAGTACATGAACTGCAGCAACCCATGGGTAAATAATAACCAACATGAAACTCAGTGTCCCACATACACCCCAACAAATGAAGGCTGAAGGGGTGCACAGGAAGCAAACAAAATGCTGCCTCAATGTCAGATTTCGCCATCAATGTCCCAAACCCCGCTTTCTTCACCAACTCTAACACCCCATCGAATGACATATATAACAAACACGATAAATCCAGGGAAATACCATAATTAAGTGAATGTACAATAAATCATGGATAAGTCCAAACTTATTATGTTAATGTTAGGAGCCACCCCCAAAGGGGAAATTCTCAAGTTAGGCATTGGGGATCCTTGAATGGATCCATCATGCAACCTAAGACCATTCCCTTACTTAGTTTTTCTTTTACTACCCCTGGATGTTCCTTTGCTGACTTTAAATTGCCTGGCTGGAAAATTCTGAAACTCTCATAAAAGCCCAAACAAATTAACTCTGCCGCTTCTAAATCCGGGTACCTATTTAAAAATGGGACCATCACTATGACCCTCACCGGTGTCCTCCCCCTTTACAACACCCTCACTTGGCTTACCTTTTTATTGCTTGAAGCACTTGGACAAGCTACAGTCATATGTAAAAGTTTGGGCACCCCTATTAATGTTAACCTTTTTTCTTTATAACAATTTTGGTTTTTGCAACATGTATTTCAGTTTCATATGTCTAATAACTGATGGACTCAGTTATATTTCTGGATTCAAATGAGGTTTATTGTGCTAACAGAAAATATGCAATCTGCATTTAAACAAAATTTGACCGGTGCAAAAGTATGGGCACCCTTATCATTTTCTTGATTTGAACACTCCTAACTACTTTTTACTGACTTCCTGAAGCACTAAATTGGTTTTGTAACCTCATTGAGCTTTGAACTTCATAGCCAGGTGTATCAAATCATGAGAAAAGGTATTTAAAGTGGCCACTTGCAAGTAGTTCTCCTATTTGATTCTCCTATGAAGAGTGGCATCATGGGCTCCTCAAAACAACTCTCAAATGATCTGAAAACAAAGATTATTCAACATAGCTTTTCAGGGGAAGGATACAAAAAGTTGTCTCAGAGATTTAACCTGTCAGTTTCCACTGTGAGGAACATAGTAAGGAAATGGAAGAACACAGGTACAGTTCTTGTTAAGCCCAGAAGTGGCAGGCCAAGAAAAATATCAGAAAGGCAGAGAAGAATGGTGAGAACAGTCAAGGACAATCCACAGACCACCTCCAAAGACCTGCAGCATCATCTTGCTGCAGATGGTGTCACTGTGAATCGGTCAACAATACAGCGCATGCATAACGCCTTTTTGTATTACCAAACAACTCAATCTTTGTTTCATCAGTCCACAGGACCTTCTTCCAAAATGTTACTGGCTTGTCCTAATGTGCTTTTGCATACCTCAGGCGACTCTGTTTGTGGCGTGCTTGCAGAAACGGCTTCTTTCGCATCACTCTCCCATACAGCTTCTCCTTGTGCAAAGTGCGCTGTATTGTTGACCGATGCACAGTGACACCATCTGCAGCAAGATGATGCTGCAGGTCTTTGGATGTGGTCTGTGGATTGTCCTTGACTGTTCTCACCATTCTTCTTCTCTGCCTTTCTGATATTTTTCTTGGCCTGCCACTTCTGGGCTTAACAAGAACTGTACCTGTGTTCTTCCATTTCCTTACTATGTTCCTCACAGTGGAAACTGACAGGTTAAATCTCTGAGACAACTTTTTGTATCCTTCCCCTGAAAAGCTATGCTGACTAATCTTTGTTTTCAGATCATTTGAGAGTTGTTTTGAGGAGCCTATGATGCCACTCTTCATAGGAGAATCAAATAGGAGAACTACTTGCAAGTGGCCACTTTAAATACCTTTTCTCATGATTTGATACACCTGGCTATGAAGTTCAAAGCTCAATGAGGTTACAAAACCAATTTAGTGCTTCAGGAAGTCAGTAAAAAGTAGTTAGGAGTGTTCAAATCAAGAAAATGATAAGGGTGCCCATACTTTTGCACCGGTCAAATTTTGTTTAAATGCAGATTGCACATTTTCTGTTAGTACAATAAACCTCATTTGAATCCAGAAATATAACTGAGTCCATCAGTTATTAGATATATGAAACTGAAATACATGTTGCAAAAACCAAAATTGTTATAAAGAAAAAAGGTTAACATTAATAGGGGTGCCCAAACTTTTACATATGACTGTATATGATTGCGTCCACAACTGGAACATTCATGCTTGAACTTACACTTCGGCACCGCACTGAGTAACCGACGTAGCTTGCCCAACCCCCACCCAGAACACGCAGGGCCCAACTAAGCCCTCACTGGAGATCGCGATTCACCAGACACTTACTGATCTGCCACTAAATCTTGTAACACCTCAATAATGGACTCCAAAAATTTGGCGTCCCCGCAATATGGCGCTGGCTATCACTTGAAGTCACCCTGACATTACTAACCCTCTCACCATTACCAAAACCTCAACATTGGGTAAATCAGTTACAATCGTCTCCTCATCAAGCTTCCTCTGACATAATCTCGGAACAACTGCCATGTCGCTCGCTGGGATTTGCTCATCCCCTGCTGTTCCCTGGGATACTATGCCATCTTCACCACTGAACGCTGGTTGGTGTCGTCAGGGTCAAGGCGAACCGCGGGAGGAGCTCACTGATGCTGTCTACGGTCAACCATCCCGGTGAGTGCACCCTGTTCTTCGTCTTTAGCTGACCGTTTTCTTGGTCCCACTGTATAGTCCTAGAAGCCCTGCATGGGTCCAGAGACCCATGAAACGCAATGCCCACCTGCAGCGTGTATGCTGGCAGTGACTCCCAGTCAGCACATCACCAGGGGCCACTGCTACAGTTGACTGGATCCTGGCAGGCCGCAACCATTCCCGCCAACTGCAGGGAGGTCGCTCGATGTCCCCCGGCGCTAGGTTCCACCCCTAGCCAGCAAATTACCAGAGGTCACCACTGTACTGGTCTGGGGCCAAGCAGACCGCTCTCGGGAAGCCGGCCACAACTCTCCCAACCGACCACAGAGATCTCCCAGCATCACCCTGGAGCTAGGTTTGACCGCTGGCTAGCACATCACCTTGGGTCACCGCTATGCAGCTAGCATGCTGCAAACTGGACGTAGGCCACAGGGCAGGAAAGTCCAGTTCTGTTAGGCCACAGCTTTGGTGAGTATTCCTCCTGGGATCCGGAGAAGCCACTGGTCTGCGACGCTGCTCCAGCCCCAAAGTGTCCCTGAAGGGGTTCCTGGAATGTCTTTTGGCACCTCTAGATCCCTCAGGTGAATAACACTTCAGTGGCCATGACCGCTGAGCACACACTGTGGGGGTGTATGGACTCACTGCTGCCGTTGGAGGTGATGTATAAAGCCGCACGAAGCTGCTCCTGCACTACCTGGGCCCAGTGGACTTCCATGGCTACCTGAACCAGGTCCAACAATGCAGCAAGGTCCACCATTTCTTTATCTTTGCCATGTTCTGCTGCAGCTGGATCCAGGAAGGAAGAGGCGGTAACAAGCCCTCCATAACCCTGTCCCCAATTCCTCACCCACCAAGCAGATTCCCTGCACATAAACCACAAAATCCACCCCATGCTTACTTTCAAACAAACTTACTTTCACCCCATAATTCCCACCCTCTAAATTGTCATGAGGCCCGTCCACCCTATGGGCTGACCAGCCTTTCAGATATGTGTGATAAACCGCTTTTGTCTTTTCAGTGGACACAGCGATGCCAAGTGCGAGCTCAGCTGGTCAGAATACACGCGGTGCAGCGTAGCTCTACAATCATAATGGCAGGAGCGGGACACTTGGCTCACCACCTAGGACAGTGGGATAGAGACCCATATCCTGGACTGTCCCGCTGGATCTGAAACTATTCCGCCGGATCCGGGACATTTTTGGAGCTATGCTTACTGTATTGAACTTTCTGTACGACTTTTTAAAAACCTTTATGAATAGCATTATTATTATTTTACTCATTTATGTAGAATCATAGAATCGTAGAGTTGGAAGGGACCTCCTGGGCCATCTGGTCCAACCCCCTGCTCAAAGCAGGATTCACTAAATCATCCCAGACAGATGTCTGTCCAGCCTCTGTTTAAAGACTTCTATTGAAGGAGAACTCACCACCTCTCGTGGCAGCCTGTTCCACTCATTGATCACTCTAACTGTCAAAAAGTTTTATCTAATATCTAATCTGTGTCTCCTCCCATTCAGTTTCATCCCATTGCTTCTAGTCTTTCCTGGTGCAAATGAGAATAAAGATGACCCTTCTACAATGTGACAGCCCTTGAGATATTTGTAGACAGCTATTAAGTCCCCTCACAGTCTTCTCTTTTGCAAGCTAAACATTCCCAAATCCTGCAACCTTTCCTCATAAAACAGGGTTTGAAGACCGGTCACCATTCTGGTCGCTCTTTTCTGAACTTGCTCCAGTTTGTTGATGTCTTTTTTAAAATGTGGCGCCCAAAACTGGACACTATATTCCAGATGAGGTCTGACCAAAGAAGAGTAGAGGGCAATAATAACTTCAGGTGATCTAGACTGTATGCTTCTGTTAATACATCCTAGAATTGCATTTGCCTTTTTTGTTGCTGCATCACACTGTTGACTCATATTCAGTCTATGATCTATTAGTATACCCAAGTCTTTTTCACGTGCTGTTGCTTAGCCCTATTTCTCCCATTCTGTATATGCTTTTTTCATTTTTATTGCCCAGATGTAGTACTTTGCATTTTTCCCTGTTAAAAACCATTCTGTTAGTTGCTGCCCACTTCTCCAGTTTATTTAAATCTTTTTGAATCCTCTCTCTCCTCTAGTATTAGCTATCCCTCCTAGCTTTGTGTCATCAGCAAATTTAATCAGTTTACCCTCAATTCCTTCATCTAAATCGTTGATAAAGATGTTGAACAATACAGGGCCCAGGACAGAGCCCTGTGGTACCCCACTTGAGACATTCTTCCAACCGGATGTGCAGCCATTTACGACCACTCTTTGGGTCCTATCACTAAGCCAGTTTTTAATCCACCTAACAGTTGCCTTGTCCATGCCATGCTTAGTCATTTTTTCAATAAGGATTGTGTGAGATACTTTATATAGCGCAATTAATTCCACAGTGCTTTACAGACACGGGGTTCGCAATCTAAATTCCCAACCATTATGTCTTTGGAATGTGGGAGGAAACCGGAATACCCAGAGGAAACCCACGTAAATACAGGGAGAACATACAAACTCCTTGCAGATGTTGTTCTTGGTGGGATTTGAACCTAGGACCCCAGCGCTGCAAGGCTGCAGCGCTAACCACTGTAGCATAGAACTATTTAATTAAATTTATAGTGGCAGAAAATCTGGTTCAGTATAGTAACTCTCGGTCAGCTGGCTGAAGCCTGTTTTGGTTTCTCTGATTTGACAGATTTGTATTTTGAGGTCACCATAGGGATTACTTGATTAGACAAACATTGAGGCGCTGTCATGGGATAGACTTAAGTTGAATCACTAAAATAAGAGGAACTCTAGTTTTCTTCTCTTCTTCTTATAAATTGGCAGCTGACTACTATTATTTTTTTTTCCTTGAAGTTTTGAGTGAGAAAAGTCATCTAGGGCTTAGGCTACACAGCAACATGTGTCACGCAACAGAAATTTTTAGGCAAGTAGGCAGTGTAAAACATCTGTGAAACTTGTCTCTACCTTGCTGCAGATAAAATATTTCAGAGATGTGATTTTGCTGCGAAATAAAGGCCAAATCACATAGAACTTACATGCAAGTCGCAGGCGAATGTGATATGCATTAAAGTCCATGGCCAGTGAGTCACATGTGACTGTGAACTAGCAGTAGAAAACCCAACACATCTGGAAACATTTGCGACTCTGTATCGTGGCTTCAGGAAGTTGCCGGTAACAATGTGACACCATAGGAAATCATTAGATGTGCTGCTGAAATGCGAGACTGCGATATCAGTGTCAAGCAACACATGTCGCAGTGTAGCCTTATCTAACACTTAGATAACCAAGGTGTCGCCCAATCCAGTAGCCCTATACATATTGGAGAAAGGTTGAGCAAACTCATTGATACAGACTGGACCGTCCGGCCATCTAATGTGAATGGCCTCCTGACTTTTCCTGACAGATGATGTTCGGAAAGAAGAGGATCAAAGAAGTTGAACTTCAATAAGCAATATTTTTGCTAACAGGGATGACAAGCCGCCGCCAAAGGTGTTTGGCAGCGGCTACAAAAGCCCAAACACCTTAGATAGCTGTTGGCCAAACACTCGTTCATCCCAACAACTATCTCTTCTGAATATGTCAGAGGAATATTCGGATTAGTGTTTATGTATCCCATGAGGTGAGTGAAGTAAGCCACTGCCAGACACCTCATCTATGAGAAAATGGAAACGGTCTTAGGAGTGCAGGAAAGAGACTCAGACAAGAGATGGGGTTAAACCACAACGCGTTTCGACGGAGGATCCGTCTTCATCAGGTGGAAACTTCCACCTGATGAAGACGGATCCTTCGTCGAAACGCATTGTGGTTTAACCCCATCTCTTGTCTGAGTCTCTTTCCTGCACTCCTAAGACCGTTTCCATTTTCTCATTGTTCCTATCCTCCATTGGAGGTTTTCTGCTGGAGCTGCGGTGGAGACCTGACATTTTTGTCTGCCCCTGGGTTGCTTCCTAAGCGCTCCTCTATGACCGCTTATCACTGACTCTTAGACACCTCATCTATGGCCGGGTTCACACAAGCATAATTCACAGTCTGTACATGGACTGCAGTGACTGGAATGACCATGTATCTTACGGCTCAAACTTACAGCCTCATAGGCACATATGAGCTGCAAGTTGGGGCATTGTGGTCTGTATGGGGACTGTGATATACGCTTATATGGTTGGCCGATCCTGCCAAAATTTGCTGGTTCGGATTACTTTAAAATGTATATGGGGACTTTATTCCCCTACGTGCTCAGTTTAATGAAGCATGCATATGTATGAAGGGTGAGGAGTGGTGCTGTGAGCGATGACTGTAACCACTCCATAACTGAAAGTTGGTGGCTCCCGAGAGGAGATATGTTTTCTCTGGTAGCCGCAGTAAGACGATCGGGCAGCATTGTAACTCTATTTACCTGCAGGTTAAACCTATATCTTCAATTAAGGTGATTGGTTCAATTTTAAACTGTTGGAATCTCCACCGACTGCCAGAATGGAGGACGAGTGTCCCTTCACCCCTGGCAGCAAGAACATGGGCAGGATGAGTTGAATGGAGAGGCTGGTCATGTCTACACCCTGCCACTGCATTCTAGTCTATGGCACTATCCACTCCACCTAACTTATAGAGCCCAAAATACCCCTTTTTTATTATATTTATGAGAGATGAGTGAACAGATTCCAGCAGTCTGGCCAACCATCTGTGGCCGCTGGATGGGAGTCTTATGAGCCACCTCCTACCTGCTGTCATCCGTGGCTCTTCTTTTGATTAGCCGGCCTGGTCATCCTAGTAGTGTGACGCATACACAATGTCGTGTGAGGCTGGCTAATCAAAAGAGGAGTCACAGGGATCCCCTCCAGTGGCTATGGAGAGCTGATGTAGCCGCTGGTCCGGGGTCTTGATAATTTATTTGCTCATCTCTAATATTTATACAATTTTTATGGTTTTTGGGTATCAGTTAATGTAGAAAATGTAACAATGTCCAGCCTCCTTTAAAAGGCCTTTGACACGTGAAGATAAATTTGAGACATTTCAATAAAGACCTCAGTAATTGTCCATTTTTTGTGATTTTGACCGTTCTTGAGGTCACTCGTCTTCTTTTCACTTCCTTGTCTCTCGCCTGCTTCTAGTTAAATCTATTTGCGAAAAGCGCCAGAGCTTGGCAGCCGCTGAGGTCTCCATTAACTATCTGCACTGCTCTCGTCAGCACTACTGACCGCTAGTGATTGTTTCTTTTTGTCGCTACGGGCTGCAGTAAATGTGTTTCACAGTGTTATTTGCAGCCGTCCTTCTATTAGAGAGCAGGCCAGTCACTATGAAAGCGTGTGAACGATCAGCGACTGATGCTGATCCAGCACTTCCTGACACTTCGTTCCCGCTGGACCTGTTGAAGTCAGGAAGACAAGGGAGGTGACGGGGATTAACTCAATCATTTTGGCTCCACACAGACTGGTCTCTGTTCCCCACCTGTGCTTTCCTGGCTCTCCCATTGTATCCGCGTGCGTAATAGCACTGGATGGGCTCTCTTACAATGACGCTGTCTCGGATACAATAGTGATATGCGCTCCAATGGCGTCATCTGGACTGTGAGTGTGCAAATCCGGAATACCTTCCCTTCCAATACCCTGATTATTACACCTGTCACATAACGACTCGTGCCAAATACAACCCCTCGCTCACAGATCCATTTCAGTAACAATCTGTGTAAGTTTCCAGAGTTTGTTCATTGTCATGATGTTCTGAAATTCATTAAAGGGGTATTCCCATCTCCAAAATCCTATTCAAATATGTAGTAGGTGTAATAATATTATCAAATACCTCCAATTAGAAATGTATAGTTCTTCTGATTTGCTGTGTCGCTTACCCCGGTTGCAGGGCATTGCAATAGCTTAGGTATCCATGGATATGACCACTAACATCTAACTAACTGCCACCATATGCGTGTCATAACCATGCTACTGCAATGCTCTGCACATAGCTAATTAGAAGAACCGTACTACATTTCTAATTAGAGGTATTTGCTAAAATTATTATTATTATGATACCTGCTACATATTGGGATAGGATCTTGGAGATGGCAATACCCTTTTAAGAGCATTTTTCATTACGTCTATTACTGGACCAGAGCCCTGTGGCATCTGTGGTATACCTGGCGCCCTTGCTTAGTAAACTCTCATGACATCATGTGTGTCCTATGATGCAACATAACAAAGCCATGGGGCCTACTAATCGGAAGAGGCGATGCCGCAAGCAGTAGGAGATTTGCAGAGCTCTGGTCAAAAATTTCCAATGTGATGGCTACACCAAGTTCCTGAGAAACTTATTTGCTCAGCGCTAGTAATGGAGAGCATTTTATTATTGCCCAGCTCTACTAGGAACAGATATAACCCTTATTGATTGCACTAGTACAATGTCTAGTCTGTATGGGTGGCTGCAGAAAAGTCCCTTTCAAATTATTAGAACTGATCTGCAGTACCACACACAGCCACACTTGTATGTATGGCGCTGTTCCTGAATATATGGCGCTGATCATGATCGATTAGGTCAAAGTGGTCAAACTGGTATCTGTCAAACAATGATGGTCTTTAATGTGGATAGACATTATCTAATCAACTAGGATAGAAATAGAATTTTTGTTTAATTTATCAAGGAAATCCTCTACAATTTTCTTGAACTATAAAGAAACATTTGTGGTGGACTTTATAGTGTGAACGTTTTGGGGCTCACGTGGGTGTCCCACTTTTTGGATCACGAGAAGCTGTGATTTATGAAGAGATAATTTATTTATTTTTTAACACACCCATCAATTATATCTGCAATTTAATTTCGAGATAATGGTTGCATCAGCTAGTTAAATGATATAATAACACGCTGACGTTCATTCTGCTTATCAGAGTATATAAAGGAGAATTAATAGAATTGTAAAAATTAAAATTAAATGAATTAATTAATAAATTAATTATTTCATTATGAGAAAACTTCGTAAAAACAAACATGGAAAATGTTGACCTGTTTTCCACAATGCACTGCTGCCAATAGACAATATTTTGTGACATCTTTATTTCACTCCAACGAATCTAAAATGAAAAAAACAATGGAGTAAAATTACATATTTTTCTAATAAAAAATTCCCAACTGTTTTATGTATACAGCTCCACTGCAGAGTCATGCCGTAACTTGATCGAGGTGCTGGCTCATGGTATCAGACTGAAAAAACCCCTCCGTGCAGATTTTGATCCTGCAGTTATGTATTACTCCCCCTGCTTCTTAATAATCCACTTCTGAGCTCTCTACAGTCATTTGTGGTCGGAGTAGGATAATGGTATTCACACACAACACATGTTATATTCCTGTGGAGACTTCTCTGGCAGAATCTAGTTAGCACAGCCTTAGTAGTGTGACAGAAAAGAGAGGAGAAGATACAGGTACACAGTCAACACCCACTGAGCTCTGAACTTGCAGATCCACAATCTGGCATTTCGGAAAAAGCAAATTTTAAAGATTAAAAAGCAAGAGAGAAATCAGGCAATAACATGGAGTAGCCTGGCCCTGAACACAATTGAATAAGTAAAAAAAATATCTAAGGAAAAGTTGCAAATTAAATAAAACCTTAAGGAACAGGGGCTGGGAGAGAGGTCCAAACCAAACAGTATCAATCTATCAAATCCAGCCGGTTAACCCTACCTTCCATGGCTGAAAACATTTTCCCTCGCTCTGCTGTAAAAGAAGAAAACCCTCTGAGTCTGCTATTGTGTCGCTGCAACGACGCCATCACCTGATAGGCCTGAAGCCGAGGCCTATCCTGTGAGCCATCATCCTTTACCGACCCGGTATAGCCTACAGCCCTTGTCAGCAATGGCACCCGGAGAGATGGTGGGGTTTTCGGGAGGTAGGAGGCTCATTGACACCCTTGTTGGGTGAACACCTGACGCCGTGTAGGAGGAGTCCCCACCGTGTGTCCGGGCCGGAACCAAAGGGGCCATCACCAAGGTTCCTAGGGGGACTGTTTCCGGAGGACATAATTAGGGGACGGACCACAGAGACATCTAGAAAGGAAGGGGGAGCTAATATAAAAGGGGCGGGGGACGCCAGCAAGCGTCAGTCGACAGAGCAGGGGAGAAGAAGCAAGGGAGCTAGAGGGCGCCAGGGAGCAAGAACCTTCGCCAGAGACCAGAGAGGAGAGCAGCGACAGGAGAGATGGAAGGGAGACTCACTATGGACAGAAAGGAGACGGCACCGAGCCATCCAGCAGAGGAACACCGACCGTCTGCCCGCACTCCTCACAGCCGCCACCGCCCAACTTCAGCCAGCGGTCGCGGCCTGTCCGCGGCCGCCACCGCTTCACTCCAACCCACGGCTGCGGCCTGCGCGCTGCCGCCTCTCTTCAGTCCGTGACTGCGGCCTGCCCGCCGCTATCCATGGTCACCGCACCACTGCCCGTGGCTGCGGCCTGTCCGTTGCCACCCGCGGTCCCCATATCACAGCTTCGGGCTGTGACTGCGGCCTGCCTGCAGCCACTTGATGCCGCTGCTGTCCGTTCCCATCTTGGGGCTGCGGCCTCCATTATCCAGCTCCCGGGTCACACCACACTGTTTCCGCCGTGGGGCACTACGCCGAGGAACTCTTCAGCTGGACCCAGCGGTTGCAACGCCGGAGCATCGCCGATCAGCACTCTTCCAGACGTCGGAGAGGATAAGTGACACATTGTAACTAAGGACCCGTAGTCGGCCATACCGCGGCCCTATAGTGACCGGCCTTTGCCGGGGTAGTCGTGTTTGCATTACCAGTGTATTCTCGTGATGATCCCTGCGAGGACAATTATTGTTAGCGTGTTTGGTTGCTCAAGATAGTCCCTATCGGCATCTATATATATAAAAGTGACATCTTAAAGTTCAACCCGTCTCGAGCCTCATCACTGCATCCCGTGTACCTGCGATTACTACAGCCGCAAGCCAGAAGGTTAGGACCCAGTGTGGTCTAGGGTGTCAAGACATTTGTGCTCCTAACAAGCACAACTCACTTTACTGAGAAGGCACTCTCTCCCTGCCCTAACTCTCTGTGGTCACAGTACTCCATTCTGCCCGACGGTCTCCCACGCAGTCTTCACAGAAGGACTAGAGATGCCAGTGGAGAGCCCATATGCGCTCCTTCTATTACCTTTCCCCACTGAGGTAGCTATCTTGTGGACAACTTGGCGCTGCAAGTCCAAAGACTGTTGTGGCGACCCTATAAAAAGACACCTATGTCTCATTTATTCCATTTTTAAGGTGCAACTTCCATAGACTGCTCCCCCAGTAACCCTAAATAACCATCATAAGGACTAAAGGGGGAAAAGAGCAAAACCTTCCAACTATTACTACACAATTCATATACTGAATCAATAATTCTTTAATGACATCTGGTGGCGGTTTACAGAAGTGCATAAGGCTTTTCAAAAATAATTGTATCAGACACACTTTTTCCCCCTACTGGTTTCTTTGAGCTGTAACAAGGGCAGTGTCAGCGTCACCACCCGGCACATCTGGACAAATGGGGGTAACACTCGTCATCGGGGACACCATCACGCTATGGGGTCCTCTGACGCTCCTCCCATCATTCCCCCTCTGTGTATGAGCTCTGTAACGTCTCAGCATAGAAGGCGCAATTCTGTCATTACAGTGCACCCTCTGAGCTGAACTGTACAAAAGGTCAGAATACACCGAGGAGACCGGAGCAGTGGGAGAACAAAGAGGTGAGTATTTATTTATTTTTTTTTACTTATGCAGCAGTACATGGGGCCCATTATACTGTATGGTGTAATATATATGGGGCCTATTATACTATATGGAGTAATATATGGGGCCCATTATACTATTTGGAGCAATATATCATCATTATGCTTAATGTGAAAAGAAACAGGCCCAGATACAAAACCCTAACGTGAGGGAGTGAAAACACACGCTACTAGAGCCACATGAGCCCTGACACCTGACATAGATTTTTACCTTTATAGATATGCTCGAAAAACACTGAGACCGCAGCATAACATTTTCAGTATCAACTACTCACTCTGTAGGCCCTCATCTGTAAGATGCGCCAATTCCGAAACTTACCCTCTCTCTTCCCATTGCCCTGTAGCAGGTGGCATATGGGATAATAAGGGGTTAGTGTCACCTTGCTATTGTAATGTGAAGTTAAACCTGGCTAATTATGGAGAGGTGTCAATAAGACATCTATCCATTATTAATCCAATAGTATGAAAGGTTTAAAAAAAACAGACATTAAGAATAAAGTCTTTTAATGAAATAATTAAACACACTGGTTTGCCATCTTTATTAAACTCCCAATCCAATTGAAGCCATCGTTCTCCTGTAAAAAATTAAAAAACATCAATATCCCATTCTTTTCCGCCATACAGTCAAGTCCCACGCTGCAATCCATCTCAAGAGGTTAAATATTTTACAACCAGGAGCAGTACTAATGTTACCGCCCTGGCTGTAAACCACGGAGGAATGAATGAAAAGCTGCCTACGCAGTCTTCCCGCCTGACCAGAGGTGAACTCAGTAGCATGGGAAAGTTTCTGAACATTCTCCCACGCTGCCGAGTTTACCGCGGTCAGGCGGGGAGTCTACGCAGCCTCAGTGACTAGCGCTGATGTCACTGAGGCTGCCCAGAGGCCCCGCCTGACCAGAGCTGAACTCGGCAGCCTGGGAAAATGTTCAGAAACTTTCCCACATTGCTGAGTTCATGTACAGTCATGAGGGGAGGCCGCGCAGGCAGCTTTTCATTCATTACACAGTGGTTTACAGCCGGGATGGTAGCATTAGTACTGCTCCCAGTTGTAAACTATTTAACCCCTTGAGATGGATTGCAGCGTTGGACTTGACTGTATGGCAAACAGGTATGGGATATTGCTGCTTTTTTATTTTTAACTTTTTACAGGAGAACGATGGCTTCGATTGGATTAGGAGTTTAATAAAGATTGCAAACCTGTGTGTTTAATTATTTCATTAAAATACTTTATTCTTAATGTCTTGTGTTTTTTTAACCCTTTCATACTATTGGATTAATAATGGATAGGTGACTTATCGACACCTCTCCATTAATACCCAGGCTTAATGGCACCTTACAATAGCAAGGTGACATTAACCCCTTGTTACCCCACATACCACCTGCTACAGGGCAATGGGAAGAGAGAGGCTAAGTGCCGCAATTGGTGCATCTTACAGATGCCCCTTTCCTGGAGTGACTGGGGGCAGATGTTTTTAGCCAGGGAGGGGGGCAATAACAATGATCCCTTTCTAGTCTATTAACATCTGCCCTCAGTCACTGGCTTTCCCTCTCTGGCGGAAAAAATTGCGCAGGAGCCCACGCAATTTTTTTCTGTGATTATATTCTTTCATTTAACACCTACAGATCCAAAATTTTACACAAACACACTAATAAAATTAGTAGTCACTGACATATATAAATCTCCCTGATATACAATGGATTACTATATGTAAACCATGTCTCCTATCCTGTCGGCTTCTGAAATTATTTTACAAAAGCCGACAAATGAAATAACGCTCATATATATATATACTAGATGGTGGCCCAATTCTAACGCATCGGGTATTGTAGAATATGAATGTAGTTTATTTATGAAGATTTTAGAATAATTCAATGAATAAACAGGATTTTCCAGGTAAAATATATACATTATCATTAAATGTTATTGCTCCTAGAACTTAATCCAATCAGCGACGCGGCTTCGTTCAATATAACTGCACGTGTGAGGGTACCGATACACTTGGTGACACTCCAGGGATCCCGACAATGATATGACCTTGTAGGGATCACTGGGGCGTCGCTACGTGGTCACTGGTGAGAAGTCAAACAGTCAGATCTCACCAGCGACGCACATCGATATGGAACGATACAACGGTCGTTGGGACCCTGTCTCTCAGACCTGTAGTATTGAGGTCGTTCGTCGTTGTCCCTGTCAAACACAGCGATGCGTGCTGTCCAGCGGGGGACAGACGTTCAAAAGATGGTACAGGACGATCCACCACGATCGGCGTTCTCACAACGGGGGCCTGGTCGCAGCTGCGTTTCACACTGAGCGAGATCGCTAGGGCTGGTTGGGATATTTCCGCAGCCGGGAGATGACCGGCAAGCGCCGGTCATCTCGCAGCTGCGTTTCCGCTGACCTCCGTGCAGCAGGAGATGACCCGCGGCAACTGTCGGAAGATCAGTGGCTAGCGCCACAGATCTCCCGACGGTAGTAACATAGTAACATAGTTATTAAGGTTGAAGGGAGACTTTAAGTCCATCTAGTTCAACCCATATCCTATCCTAACTTGCCCTAACATGTTGATCCAGAGGAAGGCAAAAAAACCCCATGTGGCAACAGTAGGCTTCACATTGGGGAAAAAAATTCCTTCCCGACTCCACATACGGCAATCAGACTAGCTCCCTGGATCAACGCAATATTAAGGAGACTAGTGTATATACCCTGTAATATTATACTTTTCAAGAAAGGCATCCAGTCCCTTCTTAAATTTTAGTAGTGAATCACTCATTACAACATCATATGGCAGAGAGTTCCATAGTCTCACTGCTCTTACAGTAAAGAATCCGCGTCTGTGAGTATGCTTAAACCTTCTTTCCTCCAGACGTAGAGGATGCCCCCTTGTCCCCGTCACAGGTCTAAGAGTAAAAAGATCATTAGAAAGGTCTTTGTATTGTCCCCGCATATATTTATACATTGTAATAAGATCACCCCTAAGCCTTCGATTCTCCAAACTAAATAACCCCAAGTGTAATAACCTGTCTTGGTATTGCAGACCCCCTAGTTCCCTAATAACCTTGTTCGCTCTTCTCTGCACCCGCTCCAGTTCTGCTATGTCTTTCTTATACACCGGAGACCAGAACTGTACACAGTATTCTAAGTGTGGTCGCACTAGTGACTTATATAGAGGAAAAATTATGTTCTCCTCATGAGCATCTATGCCTCTTTTAATGCATCCCATTATTTTATTTGCCTTTGCAGCAGCTGCTTGACTCTGGCCACTAAATGTGAGTTTGTCGTCCACCCATACACCCAGGTCTTTTTCAGTGACTGTTTTGCCCAGTGTTTTACAATTAAGCACATAATTATACAACTTGTTCGTTCTACCCAAGTGCATGACCTTACATTTATCCCCATTAAAGCTCATTTGCCATTTATCAGCCCAAGCTTCTAGTTTACATAAATCCTCCTGTAATATAAAATTGTCCTCCTCTGTATTAATTACCCTGCAGAGTTTAGTGTCATCTGCAAATATTGAAATTCTACTCTCTATGCCCCCTACAAGGTCATTAATAAATATGTTAAAAAGAAGTGGGCCCAAAACTGACCCTTGTGGTACCCCACTGCTAACCGTGACCCAGTCCGAGTGTGCTCCATTAATAACCACCCTTTGTTTCCTATCCCTGACCCAGCTCTTAACCCACCTACACATATTTTCCCCTATCCCCATTGTTCTCATTTTATGTATCAACCTTTTGTGTGGCACCTTATCAAAAGCTTTTGAAAAGTCCATGTACACCACGTCCACTGCATTCCCTTGGTCCAGTCCGGAACTTACCTCTTCATAAAAGCTTATCAGATTAGTCTGACAGGAACGGTCTCTTGTAAACCCATGTTGATATTGGGTCATAAGGTTATTCTTCTCCAGATACTCCAGTATAGTATCTCTTAGAAAACCCTCCAGGATTTTACCCACAGTTGAGGTTAAACTTACTGGTCTATAATTTCCAAGTTCAGTTTTTGTCCCCTTTTTGAATATTGGCACCACATTTGCTATACGCCAGTCCTGTGGTACAGACCCTGTTATTATGGAATCTTTAAAGATTAAAAATAGTGGTCTATCTATGACTGTGCTTAATTCCTGCAGTACTCGGGGGTGTATCCCATCCGGGCCCGGGGATTTGTCAATTTTAGTGATTTGTAGACGCCGCCGTACTTCCTGCTGGGTTAAGCAGGTGACATTTAATGGAGAATTTTTATCCCTGATCATGTTATCCGTCATGGGATTTTCTTGTGTAAATACTGTTGAAAAAAAGTTATTTAGCATATTGGCTTTTTCCTCATCCTCATCCACCATTTCACCCAGACTATTTTTAAGGGGACCAACACTATCATTTTTTAGCTTCTTACTATTTATGTAGTTAAAGAATATTTTGGGATTATTTTTACTTTCTCTGGCAATGAGTTTCTCTGTCTCAATCTTTGCTGTCTTGATTTGCTTTTTACAGAATTTATTTAATCTTCTGTATTTAGTTAATGCCTCATCACTACCTACTTGCTTTAATTCTCTAAATGCTTTATTTTTGTCCCTTATTGCGCCCCTTACAGCTCTATTTAGCCATAGTGGTTTCCTCCTATTTCTCGCATGTTTATTCCCATATGGTATATATTGTGCACAGGTCCTATTCAGGATGCTAATAAATGTCTCCCATTTTCTTTGTGTGTTTTTATGTCTCAGGATATCGTCCCAGTTAATTGCACCAAGATCATCTCTCATCCGGTGGAAATTTGCCTTCCTGAAGTTTAGTGTCCTTGTAACCCCTCTACTACACATCTTATTAAGGGATACATGAAAACTTATTAATTTGTGATCACTATTACCCAAGTGACCCTCAACCCTTACATTTGATATGCGGTCTGGCCTGTTGGTTAATATTAGGTCTAGCAGTGCCCCCCCTCTTGTTGGGTCCTGAACCAGTTGTGAAAGGTAATTGTCTCTCATCGGTGTCAGAAACCTATTACCTTTGCTGGAACTGCAGGTTTCAGCTCCCCAATGTATTTCAGGGTAGTTGAAGTCCCCCATAATAATGACTTCTCCTTGAGTCGCTGCTTCATCTCTTTGCTTTATGAGGATATTCTCTGTAGCTTCCATTATTTTTGGAGATTTATAACAAACCCCTATCAGTAATTTATTATTTTTCCCCCCTCCCCTTATCTCTACCCACAGGGACTCTACATTTTCATTAGATTCATATATATTATCACGAAGGATGGGTTTTAAGGATGATTTTACATATAAACACACGCCTCCCCCTCGCTTATTTGTTCGGTCATTTCTGAACAGACTATAGCCCTGTAAATTAACAGCCCAGTCTTGGCTCTCATCCAGCCATGTCTCAGATATCCCCACCATATCATAATTATGTTCCAACAAAATTAACTCCAATTCCTCCATTTTGTTGGCGAGACTTCTGGCATTAGTATACATGCACTTTAGGTATCTCTCTGTACCTCTATTCTTTCTTAAATTATTAACTGTTCTAACCCCACCCCCCATGCCACCTCCACCCCCAATGTCATTATTTGTGCCCAGGTCTCTATCTGCACTGTCTTCCCCTCCTATAAAAGGAATACCCTCCCCCCCGTCCCTAGTTTAAACACTCCTCCAACCTTCAGGCCATTTTCTCCCCCAGCACAGCTGCACCCTCCCCATTGAGGTGCAGCCCGTCCCTAGCGTAGAACCTGTAGCCAACTGAGAAGTCGGCCCAGTTCTGCAGGAACCCAAACCCCTCCTTCCTACACCAATTCCTGAGCCACTTATTAACCTCCCTAATCTCCCGTTGCCTCTCTGGTGTGGCACGTGGTACAGGAAGTATTTCAGAAAATACCACCTTGGAGGTCCTTGCTTTAAGCTTACAGCCTAATTCCCTGAAATCATCTTTAAGGACCTTCCACCTACCGCTAACTGTCATGTGCACCATGATCGCTGGATCCTCACCAGCCCCTCCCAGTAATCTGTCAACCCGCTCAGCGATGTGTCGGACTCGAGCGCCAGGTAGGCAGCACACCGTTCGACGATCCCTGTCTTTGTGACAGATTTCCCTATCTGTTCCCCTAATAATTGAGTCTCCCACTACCAGAACCTGTCTGGCCTGCCCTGCTCTCCTATTTCCCCCCTTACTGGAGCAGACACTCCTCCGGCTTTCAGAGGACATGCCTTGCGGCAGCAGTGCTACTCCTGCACTAACACTCCCCTCATCTGCCAACTTAGCAAACTTATTGGGGTGTGCCAGATCAGGACTAGCCTCCCTGGTGCTCTTCCCTCTACCTCGCCTTCTAACTGTCACCCAGCTAGCTGCTTCATTTTCCTGCAGCTCCAACCTAGCATCCCCCCCTCATCTATCCCATTGAGCGTCCGCTCAGTGAGCAGAAGACTCCTTTCCATATTGTCTATGGATCTCAGTGTTGTCAGCTGCACATTTAGATCCAGTATCTGGGCTTCCAAATGCACAACGTGCTCACATCTCGCACAGCAGTATGCACCCTCGATCGGCTGTTCAAGGATTTCATACATGCGGCAAGACGTGCACTGGATGGCATTGGCAATAGTGGAGCACATCCTAATGGGGATTGCACCAGACAATAAGATAAGCAAAAATAAATTAAAAAAAAAAAAAAGAATTAATATAACAGCAATTCAGTAATACCTCCCTTGGAAACTCCCTGAATCTAAAGTCACTGAATTTCAAGTCACACACTTACCACAGTTCGCACTTACACTCAGGTCACACTCAGCTCGTTCACACTCGCTCAGGAAGAAGATTTAAAAGAGTTTTTTTTTTTTTTTTTTCCCCTTTTACCAGCACACCACCTTGCTGCTCAATGCACTTCCAAAAGGAGTGGTGGTAGTGGTGGCGTGCGTCGTACAAATTCCACGCCAATTCACGGCCCGACTGCCCCTGTCGCCCAATCAGCGACTCGGGATTTCTGTTACAAACAGACAGAATGAGACGATTATATAGTAGATATAAATATATATATATACTAGATGAAGAGCCCGACACTGCCCGGGCATAGTAACTAACTACGGCTAGTTATAACAAATTAGAATGAAAATATATATAAAGCTGAGTGTATAGCCCTGCCCTCTCCGCATAGCGACATTCACTATAATATCCCACATCATCCCGCCAGCCAGAGCCACCAGTAATACCCCTGGTATCCCACATCATCCCATCAGCCAGAGCCACCGGACTACTAATATCCCACACAGTAGCGTAGCTACCGGGGGGAGGGGGCAGAGGGGGTGGTCGACCCGGGCCCCGCACTCTGAGGGGCCCCACCCGGATTTACACTTAACTGTATCTGCAGCAGAGCGGGAGAATCGATCATCTCCCTGCTCTGCCCCTATGTTCTCTTCTCTGCCGCAGGACCTGTGATGAGGTCACAGGAGGGGAGGAGTCGAGGTCACATGATCAGGGGGCCTCACTGACTGTATGCACTATGCAGGACTCTGCTGTGCTGGTTGTCATGGCGCGCTGGGATTGGAGCAGTAGCGTAGCTTTAATCTCTTCTGGGTGCACAGGACCTGTGATGAGGTCACAGGAGGGGAGGAGGAATAATAATAATAATAGTCTTTATTTATATAGCGCCAACATATTCCGCAGCGCTTTACAGTTTAACAGTTTCAAAACACAAGTCATAAGTAACAACGCTAACAATGCAATAATTAAAGCAAAATAAGACGAAATAAGACGACCCTGCTCGTGAGAGCGTACAATCTACAATGAGGTGAGGGAGATACAGAGTACAGGTGTGTATTTACAATTGTATATTTACAATGAAGGTCCAGCCATCTTGAGGGAGTGAAGGATGGATGGATACAGTGAATGGGCTACACACGCACACCTACACATAGAATGACTTTGATTAGTGAATGTGATAGGCCGCTCTGAACAGGTGTGTTTTGAGGGAGCGCCTAAAACTATGCAAATTGTGGATAGTCCTGATTTCTTGGGATAGAGCATTCCAGAGGATAGGAGCAGCATGGGAGAAGTCTTGGAGTCGGGAGTGGGAGGTACGGATTAGTGCAGAGGTTAGTCGAAAGTCGTTTGCAGAGCGCAGCGATCGGCTAGGCCGATAGACAGAAATGAGAGAAGAGATGTAAGGGGGTGCCGCACTGTGGAGAGCTTTGTGGGTGAGAACAAGTACTTTGAATTGGATCCTATAATGAATGGGCAGCCAATGTAAGGACTGGCGAAGAGCGGACGCGTCCGAGTACCGATTACCCAGATGGACGATCCTGGCTGCTGCATTGAGTATGGACTGGAGAGGGGATAGTCGAGTGACGGGGAGGCCAATTAATAGAGCGTTGCAGTAATCCAGGCGAGAGTGGATCATTGCAACAGTGAGGGTTTTTGTTGTTTCCATAGTGAGAAAAGGGCGGATTCTAGAGATGTTCTTTAGGTGTAAGCGGCAAGAGCGGGCAAGGGATTGTATATGGGATGTAAAGGAGAGATTGGTGTCAAACATAACACCCAGACAGCGCACCTGTCTGGATCACATGATCAGGGGCCTCTCAGTGTATGCAGGACTCTGCTGTGCTGGAAGAAGAGAAGTTTCTGTGTGGGGTCAGGAGGGGTTTACAGGGTGCATGTAGCAGAGCTGTCTGTGTATGAGGTGTACGGAGCAGAGCCGCGTATGTACGAGGTGTACGGAGCAGAGCCGTGTGTTTACGGTGCGGAGCCGCGTGTGTGCAAGGTGTACGGAGTGGAGCCGTGTGTGTACGAGGTGAACGGAGCGGAGTCGCATGTATACAAGGTTTACAGAGTGAAGCCATGTGTGTACTGAGTGGAGCCGTGTGTGTACGAGGCATAGAAAGCGGAACCGTGTGTGTATGAGGTGTGCGGAGCCATGCATGTACAAGGTTTCTGGTGGGGAGCATTCATACCTCCCAACCGTCTCGATTTTTCTGTCGGGAGCTTAATTTTCCCGTGGACACAGGAGTACATGGCAGAGCCCCGAGGAGCACTTTCAAATTTGAACATGATGTTCCACCAAAAGTGACGTGCTGGAAGCTGACCGGAAATGAGGTAATTTCGGGAGGAGATTGTGATGGAATCATGGAGGCACCTCTGGGAATGCTTCAGATTCATCACCGTCTCCTCCGACAGGGGGATCGCCTTTCACTCGGGGATGCCGGCCATGTGAGCGGATCATGATATGTCCTGCACTGGGAGGCTCAGGTGGGCACTACAATGGGAGCCGGGCTGCTATAGTATCTTCATAGAATTTTTCTTTCTTTCTCTCTCCCTGTTCTTTCTCTCTCTCTGTTTCTTTCTTTCCCCTCTTCCTTTCTCTCTCTCTCTGTTCTTTCTTTCCCTTCTTTCTTTCACTCTAATCTTTCTTTCTCTGTTCTTTCTTTCTCTCTCTCTCTGCTCTTTCTTTCTCTCTCTCTCTGTTCTTTCTTTCCTCTCTTTCTCTCTCTGTTCTTTCTTTCCCCTCTTTCTCTCTAATCTTTCTTTCTTTCTCCTTCTAATCTTTCTTTCTCTCTCTGTTCTTCCTTTCTCTCTCTCTGTTCTTCGATTCTGTCTCTCTGTTCTTTCTCTCTCTGTTCTTTCTTTCTCTCTCTGTTCTTTCCTCTTTCTCTCTCTGTTCTTTCTCTCTCTTTCTGTTCTTTCTTTCTCTATAATGTAGCCCCATCATATGGTATAATACAACGCGCCAAAAAAATATAATGTAGCCCATTCAGAATATAATGCAGCCCCCTCATAGAGTATCATGCTGCCCTCCCTTATATGGGGTATCATGCTGCCCCCCTTATACGGGGTATCATGCTGCCCCCCTCATGCGGGATATCATACTAAACGACTCATACGGGGTATCATGCTGCCCCCCTCATACGGGTTTTATGCTGCCCCCCCCATACTGGGTATCATAGTCATGCAACCAGGACTCACTATATAAATTAAAGAAAAAACTATACTCACCGTTCCTCCTTGCTCCAACGCTGATTTCGGCGGCGGCTCTGCTCTAATGTCAGGAGCTGCGCTTCAGTCAGACCGGCACACAGAAGGGACGCGATGAAGTGACGTAATTGCGCACCCGCTGTGTGTCAGAGGAAGAGGGTAATGATGGGAGAGGGAGTGTCATGTGATGCTCTCTCTCCCATTATTGCGGCCCGCACTGACGCCGCAATAATGGAATATATATATTTTTCTTTTTTGGCAACAGCGTGGTCATCTTCTGAGGTTCTCTGGTAGGGGCCCACTCAGAAGTTTTGCCCCCCCTGAACCAAAACCCTACCTACGCCTCTGATCCCACATCATCCCGTCAAAGCTACCGGACTACTACCCCTAATATCCCACATCATCCCGTCAAAGCCACCGTACTACTACCCCTAATATCAGACATCATCCTGTCAGCCAGAGCCACCGGACTACTCCCCCTAATATCCCACATCATCACATCAGCCATAGCTACCGGACAACTTCCACTAATATCCCATATCATCCCGTCACAGCCGCCGGACTACTAACATCTAATATCCCACATCATCCCATCAGCCAGAGCCACCGGACTACTACCCCTAATATCCCACATCATCCCGTCAGCCAGAGTCACTGGACTACTACCCCTAATATCCCACATCATCCCATCAGCCAGAGCCATCGGACTACTGGGACGCCCTCACACCCAGGGCTGTGGGGTACCGGTACCGATGAGCTTCAATGGGAAATGTCACGGCAGCTGGGACCCGGCCCATGGCCCTGGACGCCCATTGTAAAAAGGATAATGTTCTGTGTGCTTATGGTAGTGAAAGTTTATAAGTGATTCGTGACGCCACCTGTGGTATTCGGCAATAGAGATGTAAGCTGACGCTGCAGACAGATCCTCTGGGACAGATGGTGTGGTGCAGCAGTGATGTTATAGCCCTCCACAGGCAGGGCTGTGGTCCCAGGGCAGTGTAGGTGAAGTGACACTTAGATGATGTAGTGTCAGGCACGAGGGAAGTAGCAGTGCTGGGAAGGTTGGAGCAGGAATAAGTGGAGGACACCAGGGCATGTAGTTCCAAAGCTTTACTCACAATCTGTTGTACAAACAGGTGCCTGCTTCCGTGCCGTGTCCTCCAGGTCAGGGACTCAGTCAACTTCCAGGCCAGATGGAATACTCCTTTCCAACACTCCGCCAACATATGTGCCTTTTCTGAACGTCTCCTCTTATAGCGCCTTTGAGTGAAGTACTCCTAGTACTGAGTTACACTGGAGTTCCTCCTGTCAGATGTTCCTATGAACTCTACTTGTACGGCAGACAGCTGTAGCCTGCTTCGGGGACTCCTTGCTATTAAGTCCCGGCTCACTAATATGTTGCTGTTGTGCCCTCAAGTCTTGTGTGGGAATAAAGCGGTCACTACGTCTATTCCCCCGATGTCTGCTGTAGGGCCATTAGTATCCGTACAACCTTGGGGACCGGACCCCGACCTTGCGCTTAGAACTTGAAAAGGGTTCTCTTCTAACCCTGGTCTTTGTTCTCTTATTCTCCTCACGTTCCGTGCTAATCCTTCTTCCCAATGGAGAATCAAAGAATCAAGCTTCCTTTCTCTATCTCTTTCCTGTGCCAGCAGACCCAGATCACTGTGGCCTGCTGCAGCACTTCCTTCTTCCATCCTTCTCCCGGGGATCTCCTCTGTCTCACATTCTGTCCTTCTACATCCTCACTCACTGACTGAGTGTAAGACTGACTGACTCAACTCTTCCCGCTCTTTTGGTGCGAACTAAACTCCACCCACCTCCCAGCACGTTTCGTGTTCCAAGCAGGGAGCCACCAAGGGGTGCTTTGCTATACTCCAAGCAGGGAGCCTCCGAAGGTGCTTTGCTACACTACTTTGTGGTGTGGGGTGCAGGTGTTGGAGTGTGGTCAGGTGTCTCCACCTTACCTGGATGGTGGGGCACAACACCTCAGGAGGAAGTGCAGTACCTCCGTGGCGACTGAGCCTCAGAGGCGCCACACTACTACCCCTAATATCCCACATCATCCCGTCAGCCAGAGTCACTGGACTACTACCCCTAATATCCCACATCATCCCATCAGCCAGAGTCACTGGACTACTACCCCTAATATCCCACATCATCCCATCAGCCAGAGCCACTGGACTACTACCCCTAATATCCCACATCATCCCGTCAGCCAGAGTCACTGGACTGCTACCCCTAACATCCCACATCATCCCATCAGCCAGAGCCATCAGACTACTACCCCTAATATCCCACATCATCCCGTCAGCCAGAGCCACCAGACTACTACCCCTAATATCCCACATCATCCCATCAGCCAGAGCCACTGGACTACTACCCCTAATATCTCACATCATCCCGTCAGCCAGAGCCACCGGACTACTACCCCTAATATCCCACATCATCCCATCAGCCAGAGTCACTGGACTACTACCCCTAATATCTCACATCATCCCAACAGCCAGAGCCACTGGACTACTACCCCTAATATCTCACATCATCCCATCAGCCAGAGCCACTGGACTACTACCCCTAATATCCCACATCATCCCGTCAGCCAGAGTCACTGGACTACTACCCCTAATATCCCCCATCAGCCAGAGCCATCGGACTACTACCCCTAATATCCCACATCATCCCGTCAGCCAGAGCCACCGGACTACTACCCCTAATATCCCACATCATCCCGTCAGCCTGGCATCAGAACCAGAGCGCTGATGGGATTTACCCTGACTTAAATACCAATGATCCCTTTAATAGAAGCCTGGGGTGAGAATCAGAGCGCAGAGTGGATTTGCCCTCACTTCCATACCAGGGATCCCTTTAAGAGGGGCCTGGAGTCAGAATCAGAGTTCTGCATGGAATTGCCCTAACTTCCATACCAATGATCCCTTTAAGAGGCCCTGGGGTCAGAATCAGAGCGCTGAGGGATTTGCCCTAATTTCCATACAGGAGATCCCTTTAAGAGGGAAGATGTGCGCAGATTGTTCGTTCGGCCGGAGTGGGCGGAGCTGCAGCGCATGTGATTGGGCGGCCTGCGGGGGCGTTGCCTAGCGTGGGTGGGCGGAGCTTGCAGGAGTGGGCGGAGCTAGAGCGGAGCTGCAGCGTGTGATTGGGCAGCCTGCGGGGGACGTTGCCTAGCGCTGTAGTAGGCCGCAGTAGAAGCCGGGGACTAAATTTAGGCCGGGAAGCTGCAGGGGAGAGGGGGGATAGCGCAGTTGGCGACGGGGAGCGCCAACTGAGCCGGGACAGGGCTGGGAGGGTGCCGGCACTATTAAGCCCCTGTCCTGAAGACTGTCTTCCTCACAGCCCCGCTTTCCATGCACTGTCCTGCTGTATCCGTCCTCAGCCCTGCTCTCCAACCGCGTCCCACTCTGCCGCTTCGTGATTGGTTGGTGTCCCACTCTGCTGCTTCATGATTGGTTGATGATGTACACACACACACACACACATTCAGATTTATATATAGATATACGTATATATAAATATATATATACAGTGGGGAAAAAAAGTATTTAGTCAGTCAGCAATAGTGCAAGTTCCACCACTTAAAAAGATGAGAGGCGTCTGTAATTTACATCATAGGTAGACCTCAACTATGGGAGACAAACTGAGAAAAAAAAATCCAGAAAATCACATTGTTTGTTTTTTTTTTCATTTTATTTGCATATTATGGTGGAAAATAAGTATTTGGTCAGAAACAAAATTTCATCTCAATACTTTGTGATATATCCTTTGTTGGCAATGACAGAGGTCAAACGTTTTCTGTAAGTCTTCACAAAGTTGCCACACACTGTTGTTGGTATGTTGGCCCATTCCTCCATGCAGATCTCCTCTAGAGCAGTGATGTTTTTGGCTTTTCGCTTGGCAACACGGACTTTCAACTCCCTCCAAAGGTTTTCTATAGGGTTGAGATCTGGAGACTGGCTAGGCCACTCCAGGACCTTGAAATGCTTCTTACGAAGCCACTCCTTCATTGCCCTGGCGGTGTGCTTTGGATCATTGTCATGTTGAAAGACCCAGCCACGTTTCATCTTCAATGCCCTTGCTGATGGAAGGAGGTTTGAACTCAAAATCTCACGATACATGGCCCCATTCATTCTTTCATGTACCCGGATCAGTCGTCCTGGCCCCTTTGCAGAGAAACAGCCCCAAAGCATGATGTTTCCACCACCATGCTTTACAGTAGGTATGGTGTTTGATGGATGCAACTCAGTATTCTTTTTCCTCCAAACACGACAAGTTGTGTTTCTACCAAACAGTTCCAGTTTGGTTTCATCAGACCATAGGACATTCTCCCAAAACTCCTCTGGATCATCCAAATGCTCTCTAGCAAACTTCAGACGGGCCCGGACATGTACAGGCTTAAGCAGTGGGACACGTCTGGCACTGCAGGATCTGAGTCCATGGTGGCGTAGTGTGTTACTTATGGTAGGCCTTGTTACATTGGTCCCAGCTCTCTGCAGTTCATTCACTAGGTCCCCCCGCGTGGTTCTGGGATTTTTGCTCACCGTTCTTGTGATCATTCTGACCCCACGGGGTGGGATTTTGCGTGGAGCACCAGATCGAGGGAGATTATCAGTGGTCTTGTATGTCTTCCATTTTCTAATTATTGCTCCCACAGTTGATTTCTTCACTCCAAACTGGTTGGCTATTGCAGATTCAGTCTTCCCAGCCTGGTTCAGGGCTACAATTTTGTTTCTGGTGTCCTTTGACAGCTCTTTGGTCTTCACCATAGTGAATTTTGGAGTCAGACTGTTTGAGGGCGTGCACAGGTGTCTTTTTATACTGATAACAAGTTTAAACAGGTGCCATTACTACAGGTAATGAGTGGAGTAAAGAGGAGACTCTTAAAGAAGAAGTTACAGGTCTGTGAGAGCCAGAAATCTTGATTGCTTGTTTCTGACCAAATACTTATTTTCCACCATAATATGCAAATAAAATGAAAAAAAAACACAATGTGATTTTCTGGATTTTTTTTTCTCAGTTTGTCTCCCATAGTTGAGGTCTACCTATGATGTAAATTACAGACGCCTCTCATCTTTTTAAGTGGTGGAACTTGCACTATTGCTGACTGACTAAATACTTTTTTTCCCCACTGTATATATGACATCTATTTATATAATTGCCTTGTAATGTTTTCATTTCCTGTTCTGTCCAGATGTCACCGTATCCCAGAATTGGAAGCGGAGGAAGTTCAAACTGCTGCTGGTACCAACCTATTGCGCGGTACCACTAGCGGAACACTGTCGCACCACACACACACACTCTATACGCCATGTGCACCACATACACACACTCACATACTCTCACACACTCACACACTCATGCAGCCTCTTGCACGGTACCACCAGTGGAACACCGTCGCACTGCGCCTGCGCAAATTCCGCATGGGCCCAGTGAATCATTCGGCTGATCCCGGAGGCAGATGCGCGACGTGTCTACAGGCAGAGGAAATCGGTCACATTAAATGGGTTTTCCCACAAATGAAAGGTAATTTTAAAAATTGTCTTTGTCACTTTTTCCAGTGAGGGTAGAACTCCGTCTTGTGACACTATGTGGCCCAGGTACTCGATCTCTCTCTTGAAGAGGTGGCATTTCTTTGGTTTCACCTTCAGGTTATGAGCCCGCAGTCTTCTGAGTACCTGTCCAAACCAGGCAAAACGGTCTTCGAACGAGGCAGAGAACACAATGATGTCATCCAGGTAGCTCAGGGTAGCCTCAAGGTTTAAGTCTCCCAAACACTTTTCCATCAGCCACTGAAACGTGCCCGGAGTATTGGAGAGCCTGAAGGGCATCCGGTTAAACTCAAACAACCCCATAGGGAGGATGAAGGCAGTTTTTTCCTTGTCTTTCTCTGCCATGGCTACTTGCCAGTATCCGCTTGCTAGGTCCAAGGTGGAGAAGTACTTGGCTTTCCCCAACGCTGTCAAGGATTCCTCAATGCGGGGTAGCAGGTATGAGTCTCGCACAGTGCAGGCATTGAGTTTCCTGTAATCGACACAGAATTGGATGGTCCCATCCTTCTTCTTGACGAGCACCACCAGGGCCGCCCAAGGGTTCTGACTACTCTGCACCACTCCTGAATCCAGCATCTGCCCGAGTAATGTCTTTCCTCTTGATACATCTTGGGTGGGATTTGCCGGTATTGTTCTCGAATTGGACGAGCGTCCCCGGTCGGTGTCTCATGTGTGATCGCTTTGGTACAGCCAAAATCTCCAGCATGACGGGCGAATGCGGCCTGATTTACCCACAGCATAGGTTCTTTCGCCTGCACACACTCAGGGCCTAGGGCCTTCACATCCACTTCCATTTGATCAAGGATGACCCACCCATTCCACTCCGGGGATGGAGTCTCTTCGGACCCCGCAGTGACTGCCAGACTCCACCTCGCACTTTCTATCGGCGATAAAGACATCTCCTTCTCACTCACCACTTCGCCCTTGTGTAAGTACACCCGGGCCAGATCTGTCCCTTGCGGCAAGGTGACCTCCCCAGGGCCCACATTCAAAGCTCTTATGGGGATGTGTCTTTGTTGGACCATAGCTATCGTACGAGCTATGACTTCTTCGTCTGCTCCCCACCTACCACAGGCTGGACAATCACCTCCAGTCCGTCAAGGTTGCGATGAGTCCCCACTGGAAGGTGTGATATACTTTCTCACTCGGGAGGCAGGATTACAGGCTCTTTCCAAGGGGCCCTGATGACCCCTACTGCCCGATAAGACGGCACGCTCTTCTGCGTCCCACAGACACGGATCAATCCCTGAAGGGCTTCCTGAGTAGGCTTGTGTGTGGCAGCCTTCTTCCAATAACTGGGTCCCTGTTTGGTGAACATTATCTGATCGAGTTCTCGTAGGATATTCATTCCCAGTACTACAGGCACCTCTTCTTTGATGGGCTCAGGGACTAGCAGGATCCCTTTTTTTCCCACTTCTTGCCCACAGATTCGAATATTCATCCACACGACTCCTGTGACCGGGATCGGTTGTTGATTGGCAGAAAACAGCCATATCAATGTCTCCTTCTCTGGGTTAGCCAGGGCCTGAAAATGCTGTTTTAAATATGAGTCTGGCATCATTGTCACTTGTGACCCGGTATCTATCAAGCAATCCACTGGAACACCCTCAAATTCAACACGCAGGATGGGACTCCCAGCAATCAAGTGTTCATCATGATAAGGAGTGGCCTCCCTTCTTTCCTCCCCCGCAAAGTGCCGCATTACTGCTGGGGTTGGTAGTTTAATGGTGGCTGTTGCTGGCTTTGAGCATAATTCCGGCAGTCTCTGGCAAGGTGCCCTTGTCCTCCACATTCCCAGCATTGGATGCCTCCTCTGTGCCGAGGGGCACCCCGAGCCTGTTTTCGTGCCCCCGATGCCTGACGGGAGGGAGCTTGCACCCACTAATCCCTTATGGGTCGGGCCAAAGAGTGGTTATATGAGTACTATGGGTCAGACTGTTGTTCTCCCATTCTTTGCTCCATCTGGGTTAATTTGTCTTGCATACTGACAAGAGACCACTGCAAGTTGTTGACTAGCTGGACCAGCGTCTCCTGATGATTTGGGTCCCCTCTGGTATCGGCACCCTGGACACACATCACACCAGGCGCGTAACTATCTTCCTTGCTTCGCGCCACTGCTTCTGCCAGGATTTAATGGAATGAAAGAGCCTGATCTGCACGGACCCGTTCTGACAGTGCTCTCCTCAAGGATGTGTTGTGCAGTCTCAGAATGAATTGTTCCCGGAGTATCCGGTCTTTTGGGCCCATGCCACCGAACTCATCCATCTCTTTCCTCTGCACTTCTGCCAACACTTCTTGCAGTGCTGTCGCATACTGAGAGATCCCTTCTTCTTCCTGCTGCAATCTAGAGAAAAATTTGGCGCGAAGGTGTCCCGCGCTAGCAGTCTAGCCATAGATCTCTTCCAGGAATTTCACTAGCTCCTTCAGGGTACTAAGGGTGAGTTCCGGCTGTAGACAGACGTTTTTACGGGCCTCTCCCTCCAAGGCAGCCAAAGCAATGTCCACTTCAAGGTCTGTGCTGATGTTATAAATCTTCAGGGTGCTTTGCAGTCGGGACACCCAATCAGACAGGGGTATATTATTGCCGTCAAACTTTGGTAGCACACTAAATATGGTGCCCATAGGGAGTGTCCTTGCAGTGGTTCCACCAATGCCCACAGCATCCCCACTAACACTAGTGCACTCTCACCGTTGCTGCCTGCATCTTGGTGACAATAACCCTGCTCGCAGCGCCACTTGAAGCGATGGCCGGGGGACCACCACAATGCAGGGAGACTACGGTACACAAGATGAGGTGCAAACAACAAAGGGTTAATTTATTGACAGGCAAGGAATGCAGTGTTAGGAAAGTGCAAAACAGGGGTATGCAATGAAAACAGACAATTTACCAAGAGTGATATTCTTTAGCTGGGCCGTCAAATAGCACTGTGCACTAACTATCACAGCTCAGTGTATTTATCCAACAGGCAAAACAACACAATAAAGTACAGTATGAGGCTACTCTAACTATAGCCTAACTGGCCTCTGCTATGCCAGCCATACGTCTACCGTGCTCTATCTATTGCAGCCTATCCTAAGCCTTAAACATGTGCACAGAAAGGGATAACACTCACAGTAGCATTGGTATCTCAGTTCTGTCCCAGGGGGGCCCCTGCAGCTTTGCAAGATGGTGCGCACATCTTCCTGGAAGCTCTGTGCAACGTGGTCTTCTCCTTGTGTGCGGATCCCGAGATGCTCCTAGAAACGGAATCCAGATGCTCCTCTGGATTCCTTTTTTGTATTTCTTCGTAGCTTCTCACGGCACCACAGGAAAACCACCTTGTTATCCCCAGAAGAGTCTACACAATCTGCAAGTACAGTCAGCCTCAGGCTGTATGTTCTTTTCCTCTCAGATCCAGGCACATCAGCTTCCTGCAGAAATCTCGGCTCTGAACACACACAGGAAAGCAGCCCCTCCCCTCTCTAGTCCTGGCAGAACAGTCCAACAGTCTTCTCTGCAGGTGAAGCAGAATGTCCCATTGCTCTAACCAAGGGGGTGCTGTCTCTTAAAGTGGCAGCTTGTCTCTACTGTCCATATCAACGCCACCCCCTTACAACTACAGAGGCTTCAAGTGCCACTGTTGACGGTGCCAACTTTGGAGAAAGAGACTCTGCAAACAAGACTTCACCGGACTGATAAATTACAAGAATTCCTGTTTAACCATTTCTACTCTGCTTAACTCTTTCATAGCTTTACCTAGCCTTTTGTGTACCGTTTTACCGTTTACCCTGTTACTTTTAACCCCCACTGCTTCTCCCTGCGTGGAGAGTCTATCCCCTGTAAATAAACCCTTTAACTCTTGCTCTGTCTCTGATCCGTGGTGACATCATCAGTACCTGCAGATTATTACACAGACAAAGCACAGGGGGGGACAGCTGAAACAGGACAGCACATGAGGGGAGAACAGCACAGGAAGGAGAGAGACAGCAGACAAGGGGGATAGCACATGGGGTAGTCAGGTCAAAGAAGAGAGCACAGACGGGAGAAGTCAGCACATGGGGAAAGAGGGTGTGGATAGGTGGGTGAGCACATGGGGGGGAGAGATTCTCAATGCTGCAAAGCCTGTCCCCATCGTGACATTACCACCCTCCTGATGCAATAGCATCGGGCCTCCATCTAGCATATATATATATATATATTATATATATATACTGTATGTGCATATATATATATATATATATACTATATATATGTGTATATATATATACATATATATATATACGCACACCTATATTATGTGTGTATATCTTGTGTATCTATTCTATTAAAATCTATTCTATTCTTTACTGTACGTGGCATCTGCCGGCTTTTGCTATATCTATCTATATATTTATCTATATATTTTGTGAGGTAGCACTGTCATTCAAGTAGAGGATACTCGCTCAGCAGCCACAAAATCAGATCCAGCACAGGTTTTCCACAAAACAATCATAGTCCCTTTGGTTTATTCAGCATCATAAACCATCACAGCAATAGAAAACAGCATATAATCAGCATAGTGTCCATTACAGAGTTTCCCTCTGTTATCCTGTAGTCATATAAGTTATGCACTGTTCAATGCGCAGGCTTCCAAGCCCCAAGTTATCTCACCCTGTCAGGGTTTCCTCATGCTGCTTCACCATGCTGCACATGTTCATTCCCTCCAGGGAACTAACAGGCACACGTCGCCATTACACACAGCCACTTCACAGGCTTTTAGCCAGGAAGCTCCATTTCAGCGGGACCTTCCACACTGGATCAACTGGGTCCCAGCATTCACCACATGTGACCTACCCTGGCCACCATATATGGTCCGTAGCCACGCCCACTGGGTCACATGGCTATGACCTCATCACAGGTCCTTGACCCATTCACACACTCTTTGCAATAGCGTCCTTAAACACACCCCCTGGGTGGGTTGTAGGTAACTGGGTCCGCCCATCTCCCCAGTTATCTGGAGACTTCTCCCTGACACATTGAAACAACACCTCAGCAATATCACTGCTGATCAATACACACATCAGTCTCCATCTCAAGGCCACCCACCTTGAGATACATAATGGTCATTCATGACTCTGCCATTCATCCTCTCTCCTTGGACATCCACACAGCGCCCCCTAGCGGACACAGTGGTCACTACACCACAATATATATATATATTGTGGTGTAGTAACCACTGAGTCCGCTAGGGGGTGCTGTGTGGATGTCCCAGGAGAAAGGATGAATGGCAGAATACGGAATGGCTGTTATGTATGTGTTGTTCAGCAATGATATTGCTGAGGTGTTGTTTCAATGTGTAAGGGAGAAGTCTCCAGGTAACTAGAGAGATGGGCGGCCCTGGTTACCTACAAACCCACCCAGGGGGTGTGTTTAAAGCACTGTTGGAAAGAGTGTGTAAATGCTTGAAGGACCTGTGATGAGGTCAGAGTCATGTGACCCAGTGGACTTGGCTATGAACCATATAATGTGGCCAGGGTAGGTCACAGGTGGTGAATGCTTGGACCCGTTTGGTCCAGTGTGGAAGGTCCCGCTGAGATGGGGATTCCTGGCTAACAACCTGTGTAGTGGCTGTGTTTAATGGCTGCAAGTGCCTGAGAGTTCCCTGGAGGGAATGAATGTCTGCAGTATGGAGAAGCAGCCATGAGAGAACCCTGACGGGGTGAGATATAACAGGGAGGCTAAAAAGCCTGAGTATTGGACATTGCTAACAGAGTGAAGCTCTGTCATGGACGCTATGCCGTTTATATATTGCTGGTCATGGTTTATGATGTTTAATAAACCGCATGGACTATACTGGTTTATGGAAAACCTGTGTCGGATCTGATTTTGTGGCTGCCAAGCGAGTGATCCCCTACTTAAATGACGGCGCTACCTCACAATATATATATATATATATGTTTTGAAGATTATTTTGTTTTAAAATGATGTGTACAATTTTTTTTACAATGCTATTTTAACATGAAATTTAACATAGAGAGAACTGGAGAACTGCTGTATGTTAAAGCTCCCGTTAAAATCGCATTGCATACGGATTGCATACGCATGTCATACGGATGTCCTGTGGAAAAATCGCACTGAAATCACATTACACTCGCATGACACTCTCATAGCACTCGTCCATTTTTTTGGTCCGGAAATTGGACCGTTTTTTTTTCTCGCAAATGGGTATGTGCCCTAAGTGTTGATATTTTACTGAGTATGAACATATGGATTGAGAAGAAGTTGTCCAAATAGTGGACAACCCAAGTCAAAGTTCTGACCTAAATCCTATTGAAATGTTGTGGGAGGACATGGAGCAAACAGTTTATGGGAGGGATCTCATCATGATAACAGAGATGAAGCTGTTTTGTAGGGAAGAATGGGTTAATATTTCCCCAAGCCGACGTGCAGGAATAATAAATAATTATCGGAAACATTTAGATACAGCTGTTAATATTTTTGACTGATTTAATTTTTTCTATCTACATTTAGGACTTGTGTGAAAATCTGATGCAGATTTAGGTAAAGTTTTGCAGAAAAATGGAAAATTCTGAAGAGTTCATAAACTTAAATGCATCGCTATATATTAGTCCCCACATACAGTGGGGCAAAAAAGTATTTAGTCAGTCAGCAATAGTGCAAGTTCCACCACTTAAAAAGATGAGAGGCGTCTGTAATTTACATCATAGGTAGACCTCAACTATGGGAGACAAACTGAGAAAAAAAAATCCAGAAAATCACATTGTCTGTTTTTTTTTCATTTTATTTGCATATTATGGTGGAAAATAAGTATTTGGTCAGAAACAAGCAATCAAGATTTCTGGCTCTCACAGACCTGTAACTTCTTCTTTAAGAGTCTCCTCTTTCCTCCACTCATTACCTGTAGTAATGGCACCTGTTTAAACTTGTTATCAGTATAAAAAGACACCTGTGCACACCCTCAAACAGTCTGACTCCAAACTCCACTATGGTGAAGACCAAAGAGCTGTCAAAGGACACCAGAAACAAAATTGTAGCCCTGCACCAGGCTGGGAAGACTGAATCTGCAATAGCCAACCAGCTTGGAGTGAAGAAATCAACTGTGGGAGCAATAATTAGAAAATGGAAGACATACTAGACCACTGATAATCTCCCTCGATCTGGTGCTCCACGCAAAATCCCACCCCGTGGGGTCAGAATGATCACAAGAACGGTGAGCAAAAAACCCAGAACCACGCGGGGGGACCTAGTGAATGAACTGCAGAGAGCTGGGACCAATGTAACAAGGCCTGCCATAAGTAACACACTACGCCACCATGGACTCAGATCCTGCAGTGCCAGACGTGTCCCACTGCTTAAGCCTGTACATGTCCGGGCCCGTCTGAAGTTTGCTAGAGAGCATTTGGATGATCCAGAGGAGTTTTGGGAGAATGTCCTATGGTCTGATGAAACCAAACTGGAACTGTTTGGTAGAAACACAACTTGTTGTGTTTGGAGGAAAAAGAATACTGAGTTGCATCCATCAAACACCATACCTACTGTAAAGCATGGTGGTGGAAACATCATGCTTTGGGGCTGTTTCTCTGCAAAGGGGCCAGGACGACTGATCCGGGTACATGAAAGAATGAATGGGGCCATGTATCGTGAGATTTTGAGTGCAAACCTCCTTCCATCAGCAAGGGCATTGATGATGAAACGTGGCTGGGTCTTTCAACATGACAATGATCCAAAGCACACCGCCAGGGCAATGAAGGAGTGGCTTCGTAAGAAGCATTTCAAGGTCCTGGAGTGGCCTAGCCAGTCTCCAGATCTCAACCCTATAGAAAACCTTTGGAGGGAGTTGAAAGTCCGTGTTGCCAAGCGAAAAGCCAAAAACATCACTGCTCTAGAGGAGATCTGCATGGAGGAATGGGCCAACATACCAACAACAGTGTGTGGCAACCTTGTGAAGACTTACAGAAAACGTTTGACCTCTGTCATTGCCAACAAAGGATATATCACAAAGTATTGAGATGAAATTTTGTTTCTGACCAAATACTTATTTTCCACCATAATATGCAAATAAAATGAAAAAAAAACAGACAATGTGATTTTCTGGATTTTTTTTTCTCAGTTCGTCTCCCATAGACCTATGATGTAAATTACAGACGCCTCTCATCTTTTTAAGTGGTGGAACTTTCACTATTGCTGACTGACTAAATACTTTTTTGCCCCACTGTATTAACAAATCATGAAAAAAATTGAATTTGCCTGTTTTCCAGGGATATTCGATTAGCAGAGAAGTTATATCTGCAAATTTAATGTCCCTCATTTTGCTCCGGAGTCTCTCCTAACCTCAGAGCAAAAGGTGTAAAAAAAAAAAAAAAAAAAAAAAAGAATAATTACTTATTCCTTAATGCTCACCTCGCAGGCTGATCCACTGTGCACCGTCACCCGTCTGGCTCTCGTCTTTTCTTCTCACCTCTGCAGCCAAATGCTAAATCCACGCGTAAGATGATCATGATGTCATGACGTATGCCGAATCTTGTGCACACATGCTCAAGATTTAGATCAATCAAGATCAATCAAATCCAATCATAGGAAGTGATTAAAAAACATTATCCACAGACAATTGAACGAGGCCTTATTCAGAGACAATATCTGCTCTCGTAGCCCACTGAAAGTAGTTTTCACAACATTGATTTTTATTACTTTTTTGATTAATGAAGAACCAACCAGTGACACCGCCAATGATCTAGAGAATGGACTTTCTAGCAACTGTCAGCTACCTAAAGCTGAACCTGAAATCTTTAGGTGTGCGCGCTGATATGTTTCTTTATCTCCCATAGAAATCACAGTTGGGAGGAGGGACCAAAGACACTAGCGACGAGTGAAAATATTGGAGTAGAATTGAATTATACCCAAATATTCTATAAATCCACATTTAACAAAATGCGGATATTTTGTAATCCACTTCCTTGCAGATTCAGCAAAATGAATTGTAAAGAGACATCAAAAGGTTAAAAAAAAATCCTTATACTCACTTTACTGCTGACCTCTCCAGCCCCGCCGCTCCTCATTGTCACCTGTCCGGTCCTAGTCACATCTTATTACTTCTACCGCCCAGCACTGTATCCCATGTGGGTCGCCCTCCCAGGGCTGCGGGGTTACTCGGTACCGGGCCGGTATCAGCGGGTGGTGTGTCACAGCAGCGGTGACCCGGTCCGTGGCCCTGGGCGCCCAAGTATTGGCGGGAAATGCTTATGGTGGAATGTAGTTAATGGAATAGTTCGTGACGCCACCTGTGGTGTTCGGCAAGTGAGATGTTAGGCCGACACTGCAGACAGATCCTCTGGGACAGATGGTGGGGTGCAGCAGTGATGTTATAGCCCTCCACAGGCAGGGCTGTTGTCCCAGGGCAGAATAGGTGAAGTGACACTTAGATGGTGTAGTGTCCGGCGCAGGGGATGCAGCAGTGCCAAGCGGGCGGATGCAGGAAGGAATGGAGGACACCAGGGCATGTAGTTCCAAAGCTTTACTCACTGTCTGTAGTGCCCGCTTCCGTGCCGTGTCCTCCGGGTCAGGGACTCAGTCAACCTCCAGGCAAGATGGAATGCTCCCTTCCAACACTCCGCCAACCTATGTACCTTTTCTGAACGTCTCCTCTATAGCGCCTTTAAGTGTGAAGATCTCCTAGTACTGAGTTACGCTGGAGTTCCTCCTATCAGATGTTCCCACGAACTCTACTTGTACAGCAGAGAGCTGTAGCCTGTTTCGGGGGCTCCTTACTCCTGAGTCCCGGTGTCACGGTCACGCGTGTGTCTGGACGCAGCGAGTACCGCAAGGCGAACCCATATGACACACATGACCCTGGATATACCGTCTCCAGTGGGGCGAATTTAAATAATAGCACGTGCAGCTGGATACGCCACCTCCAACTGGCGAATTTAAATATTACACGTATATATAAAGTAGTCTGGAAACCCCGCCTCCAGTAAGGCAAATTTAAACAATAAGGGAAACCTGGGAAACATTAACAATGGTGGGCCCAGCGATAGGGAATTGGGAAGTGGAGACCTCCTGAGCTCCCCTGAGCCAGTGTCCCTGCACTCCTAACGTTCCCTATGCCGGTTCCGCACCGGGCGACGCACGCGTACCTTAACCCCTAGCTCGCCCTGACCTAAACCCTCACTAGGGAATTGGTCGGTGCGGAAACTAATCCCACCACTGCATTAAAACACACATGAGGAAAGATGACAAAACAGGGGAAACACCACTTAGCTTTGCTCTGTTGCGTACGCTCCTAGCAACAGAGCCCACCACCTGCATCTTCTCCTCCACTCGGATCCATCACCATAACAGGATCCTTCACATTAGTGCAGCCTTGGAGCAGAGTCCACCACCAGTTGCAGCTGCCCAGTAAACAGAGTCCCAAGGATGAGTCCAGCTTCTGCCAAAAAGTCCAGCATGCTCGAGTCCCACTTTTCTGCCAAGAAGTCAAGCATGCTTGAGTCCAGCTTTCAGCAACCAAGTCCAGCATGCTGAGTGCAACTCTCACCATAGTCACCACTCCACCAAGCCATGCAAGCACTTCCTGCTGACACCATAAACTGCGACTCCACCACGCCATGCCAGCCCTTCTTGCAGACTCCAACGATGAACGCCACCAATCCATGCCAGCACTCCTTGGAGACTCAACCCCTCTGGCTGGGCTGCACAGGACTCGTGTTCAGCTCCTTCCTTCACCCAGGCTTACTTGAAAATGACTCACAATATCACCAACAAGTGATTGCACACACCTGACACTCTTTTATAGAGCGTCACACCTGACCTATAATACGTGCACTGTTGTGAGTTCATTTTCCCCTTCACCATTGAGGTCTGATGAACTCCCTCTTCTGGTGAAGGAAGGTAGTGAGGCTGATTACAAAGCACCTGAGCAGAATGATGATGACTGGGTGACTGGAATTGCTGACTGGATATAAGGCAGCCGACGCCCTTCTGCCTTGCGGGTGATTTCTCTGAGGGATTCTAGGAGACCAGTCTGATTCCTGCTCCTCAAAAGCTTAAGTTTTTTGCTCTGCTTTTTGCATTTGTGTTTGGGTTTTGTTTTGCCTTGTTTCTCTGTATTTCTGCCTTCCCCTGCTGGGCGAGCTGAATTCCTTTTTGCTCTGTCTTCAGAAAATACCTGAGTACTGACATAGACTTTTTGAAGCCTAGCGTCTTCAGGGCTTTTTTCCCTATCAGTCTGTTGGCTCTTGTTTTGAGAGGGTTTTGGCGGATTGCAGACAGCAGCTTTTCTATTCTGTCCTATTTAGTTAGCTTGGGCCCCATCATTTGCTCAGCCTATCTTTCTATCTGTGTTAGTGTTTTTTCATCTTGCTTCACCGTCATTATATGATGGGGGCTGCCTATTGCTTTGGGGTCTGCTCTGGGGCAGTTTAGATTTCCCTTTCTGTCTTTAGGCTATGTAGTTCTCCGGCTGTGATCGAGGGTCTAGGGCACCGTAGGAACCCCCCACGGCTACTGCTAGCTGTTGTTGTTAGGTTCAGGGGTCTGCAATCCGATAGCTGCCAACTTCTCTGGTTTTCTGGACTTAGCTAGTATTTCTGTTTTTGCCTCCTACGGAGACTCATTCATAACAGTGCACATTAAGCCAAAGAACTAAAGTGCACTACCGCTCACCACCACCGGGGCAACTTAGAATGAATGACACCACGTGTAATAATTCTAATGGCCACCGGGGGCAATCACACCACTTTGGCACCAAGCCAATGGAACAAAAGTTCACTTTGTGCATTTAAAACTGTCAGATCCACTTCAGATCATGACACCCAGCTCTCTATCCGTGTTGCTGTTGTGCCCCCAAGTCTTAGATGGGAGTAGTGCATTTACAGCTCACTACTCCACCGGTGTTTGCTGCAGAACCATTAGTGTCTATACAACCTCGGGGACCGGGCCCCGGCCTTGCGCTTAGAACTTCTAGGCAGGGTTCTCTCCTAACCCACGTCCTCTATGTTCCCTCTTCTCCTACGTTCCGTACTTGTCTTTCTTTCCTATTGAAGCTCAGGCTTCAGTTCAATGTCTTTCTCTTTCTTTCCTTTGCCGTGCCAGCAGACCTGGGTCACTCAGGCCTGATGTAGCACTCCTTCCTCCATCCCTCTTCCAGGGATCTCCTTCCCTCAGTCCTCTCCGAGTGACTTCCTCTGACTCTCCTTCAGACTGACTGACCTCTAATCCTAAACCTTCCCACTCTTTTATGTATTCTCAACTCCACCCACCTCCCAGCACGTTTAGTGTTCCGAGCAGGGAACCACCAAAGGTGCTCTGCTTCTCTCTAAGCATGGAGCCGCAATCTGGTTTTGCTGAACTACTCTATTGTGTGGGGTGCGAGTGTTGGAGTGTGGTCAGGAGTTCCCACCTTACCTGGATGGTGGGGCACCACACCTTAGGATAAGGTGCAGTGCCTCTGTGGCGACTGAGCCTCAGGGGCACCACACATGCGCAAAACCGTCCCGAGCCTCATCAGAATCGGAAGTCCCATGGATTCAGCACTCATTGGCGGAGTTAAAAAGATGTGATGAGAACCAAATGGATGACAAGGTCTGGCTCTCAGGACTCCCAGAGATCAACAAAATGAAGAGACCCTCAACCTAGAACAATGGCATACAGTTGTGGCCAAAAGTATTGACACCCCTGCAATTCTGTCAGATAATACTCAGTTTCTTCCTGAAAATGATTGCAAACACAAATTCTTTGTTGTTATTATTATCTTCATTTAATTTGTCTTAAATGAAAAAACACAAAAAGAATTGTCCTAAAGCCAAATTGGATATAATTCCACACCAAACATAAAAAAGAGGGTGGACAAAAGTATTGGCACTGTTCGAAAAATCATGTGATGCTTCTCTAATTTGTGTAATTAACAGCACCTGTAACTTGTGGCACCTAACAGGTGTTGGCAATAACTAAATCACACTTGCAGCCAGTTGACATGGATTAAAGTTGACTCAACCTCTGTCCTGTGTCCTTGTGTGTACCACATTAAGCATGGAGAAAAGAAAGAGGACCAAAGAACTGTCTGAGGACTTGAGAAACCAAATTGTGAGGAAGCATGAGCAATCTCAAGGCTACAAGTCCATCTCCAAAGACCTGAATGTTAGTATGTCTACCGTGTGCTGTGTCATCAAAAAGTTTAAAGCCCATGGCACTGTGGCTAACCTCCCTAGATGTGGACAGAAAAGAAAAATTGACAATAGATTTCAACGCAAGATTGTGCGGATATTGGATAAAGAACCTCGACTAACATCCAAACAAGTTCAAGCTGCCCTGTAGTCCGAGGGTACAACAGTGTCAACCCGTACTATCCGTCGGCATCTGAATGAAAAGGGACTGTATGGTAGGAGACCCAGGAATACCCCACTTCTTACCCTGAGACATAAAAAAGCCAGGCTGGAGTTTGCCAAAACTTACCTGAAAAAGCCTAAAACGTTTTGGAAGAATGTTCTCTGGTCAGATGAGACAAAAGTAGAGCTTTTTGGGCAAAGGCATCAACATAGAGTTTACAGGAGAAAAAAAGAGGCATTCAAAGAAAAGAACACGGTCCCTACAGTCAAACATGGCGGAGGTTCCCTGATGTTTTGGGGTTGCTTTGCTGCCTCTGGCACTGAACTGCTTGACCGTGTGCATGGCATTATGAAGTCTGAAGACTACCAACAAATTTTGCAGCATAATGTAGGGCCCAGTGTGAGAAAGCTGGGTCTCCCAGCAGGACAATGACCCAAAACACACTTCAAAAAGCACTAGAAAATGGTTTGAGAGAAAGCACTGGAGACTTCTAAGGTGGCCAGCAATGAGTCCAGACCTGAATCCCATAGAACACCTGTGGAGAGATCTAAAAATGGCAGTTTGGAGAAGGCACCCTTCTAATATCAGGGACCTGGAGCAGTTTGCCAAAGAAGAATGGTCTAAAATTCCAGCAGAGCATTGTAAGAAACTCATTGATGGTTACTGGAAGCGGTTGGTCGCAGTTATTTTGGCTAAAGGTTGTGCAGCCAAGTATTAGGCTGACGGTGCCAATACTTTTGTCTGGCCCATTTTTGGAGTTTTGTGTGAAATGATCAATGTTTTGCTTTTTGCGTCATTCTCTTTTGTGTTTTTTTCATTTAAGACAAATAAAATGAAGATAATAATACCAAAGAATTTGTGTTTGCAATCATTTTCAGGAAGAAACTGAGTATTATCTGACAGAATTGCAGGGGTGTCAATACTTTTGGCCACAACTTTATAAGTGGAGATTCCCTTATGTCAGTCAACATAATATACAAATTGTAAGAAATGGAACATATTGCTATTAAGAACTCCTGCTAAATACTTACATTCATTTTTCATTCCACTTTATGTAAAGATTTTACAGATTTGATCCCTTTTGTAAACACTTCTATTATATAATAAAACGTTAATATTGTGACTTGTTATACCACACTGCCCCCTCCTGGCCATTGTTTGTTAAAAATTTTTGCCTTCTATCTTGTAGTCATCCCTTAGGTCTTTAGGATCTGTATTATTAAAGGATTTTTCCTGTCTCAACTTAAATTTCTGCAGTTACTCCTTGTTCACACAGTCAGGAATCCCTTCTATTTTCAGCTAGAGTGGGCAGTCATATGAATAGAACATGGCGTAGGGCGGTAGCCTTGGGCAAAGTATTGCTCTCTTGCACCCCAGCATGTTACATGAAGGTGGGGGTCTTGGCTGGGTGTGTGGATTTGTGCTATGGGGGTGCATGTAACCAAAGACTAGGGTTGGCCAGGACCAGGTGTTGGACAGTTCAGTGAGGGATACCACCAGCCAAAAATAAACTTTTTATTTAACGATAAGGCCTCTTTCACACATCAGTTTTTTGCCTTCAGGCGCGATCTGGCTTTTTTTTGTAAAACCGGATCCGGCAAAATGCAATGCCGGATCCAGTTTTTCCCCATTGACTTGCATTAGCGCCGGATCGTGCCGGATGGCATTGCGTTTCATCCGTTTTTTGCCGGATCCGGCAACTTGTCTCATTCCGGCGTCTGGAAAAAACGGCTACTGTAACGTTTTTTGTCTCCGGCGAAAAAGCCGGAAGCGCCGGATCCGGCGCTTCCAGCTTTTTGCTACAATGAAAGTCTATGGGCGCCGGAATGCGCCAGATCCAGAAAAAGACGGATCCAGCCACCGGATCCGGTTTTTTTAAGTCTGCGCATGCTCAGATGCAATTGGCCGGATCTGGTTTTACAAAAAAAAGCCGGATCGCGCCTGAAGGCAAAAAACTGATGTGTGAAAGAGGCCTTACAATGCAGAATATTTTCTCACACACAGTTTCAATCCTTTCCTCTTTACTTGCTTGTCCTATATCTTCAACGTTCCTCTCTACTTCACCACTGTCCAGCTCAGTACTACAGTCCAACTTGTAAGAGTCCTATGCTCAAACCATGGTTCCGGGTCCTTTTCCCCTTAGGGGAGCTATGATGCCAGCATGGCCAGTACTTATCCTATCTGTCATGCTGGACATGATGGGGCAGAATGCTGGACATGATGGGGCAGATTGCTGGACATGATGGGGGCAGAATGCTGGACATGATGGGGGCAGAATGCTGGACATGATGGGGGCAGAATGCTGGACATGATGGGGGCAGAATGTGACAGTGAGACACAGGAGGGGGAAGAATGGACATGGGACAGAATGTGACAGTGAGACACAGGAGGTGGCAGAATGTGAGGCACTGGGGCAGAATGTGGCAGTAAGACACAGGAGGGGGCAGAATGTGGCAGTAATTCACAGGAAGGGTGCAGGATCATGGGTCAGGATGGATATGATGGCGACAGATGGAGAGATCATATGGGGCACAATGGATACTCATGAGGGCGGGATGGGAGGAACATATGGCTGAAGCCAGGAATGAGACACACGGGAGCCAGGATGGGGAATATTATTACCATAGGGGCTAATTAAGGGATATTATTACTGCAGTGATGTCTTTATTTTATTTTTTGAGTGTATTGTTTTAAATGGGGGGATGGTCCTGTTACTGTGTAGAGTGACACTATGTCGCCTTTTTTTCTTCATGTGATGTAATGTAGAAGTTGGGAAAAAAATAAGTAATGTGTTCTGCAAGCAGAGCTCTAGATAACTGTGTTATTTCCTGCAGAGACAAGTCCTGGCTGGAAGACGTGATGGCGGTCTGTGCTGGATGAAAGATGAAAGCAAAGATGAAGGACTTCACCTAGCTACATCACTGGTGAGTGAGTGTGTTACCTATATACTGAAGTGTGGAAACCACACAGAAAACGACAACCGGATCTAAAATATTATTACAGAAAATGTCAGTTTATTGGTAAAAATGGACACAACATGAAAAGTGGGGGAGCAGGTGCAGAAAACAGTAGTGCAACAGTGCTAAAAAGACGCGCCACAATCCTGGCCAAAATACGCACAATATAATATCAATACAAAAATTAGCTAAAGACTAATTAATAGTTACATGTGCCACATCACTATAGGGCAATATTCATCTTTAATACAATATTAATACATATTAATATATTAATGTTTGAATATTGACCACCTCTAAGATCACCTACAATGATACTAAGTGGTGAGATTTCACATTAAGAGGTAATACTGTCCCTCAAAAATTACTTAATGTCAAACAGACCCCTCCAAAATAGCTCAATCTATACCATGCAATGTACCGAAGGTGAGGGGTTAATAAGTTCCCTCCAATCACCCACCTGGCTGATGTACTACCCATATCATCATATTGATTCCACAACAGAATAAAAAAGGCTTATAGCCATAAATAGAGTGTAACCAAACCTCCCCACCGGTGGTGGAAATGGGGTTATAAAACTATAGCCCGGGAAGGGGGAAGGGGAGCAATAGGAGGGGACAGTGCACAGCAAAAGGGGTGGAAGCCCAGTGTTTACCTGTATAGGCATGTGCGGTAGGACAGGCGGGCGGCGCGTCTCCCCGACGCGCGTTTCGGAGCTGAGCTCCTTCATCAGGGGGTGTGTTATAACAAGGAGTGAATTATTTAAAAAGGCGCTGGACCGGAAGGCCTATGACGCATCCCGGAAGTCACGTGTGCGTCACCATAGTAACCCCAAGCGCAAGGTGCACGCCGCGTCATGCAGTGGGAGGCTCCGGAGTCCACCCCTAGCAAAGAGACGCTGCGGTCACCATACACGCCCGGGACATAGCGCGCACGCGTCACAGGGATGCGGACATAGCCTTAGACAATGTCTCTGGGGGGAAAACAACATGGAAGGAATGAACATATTCAAAATATATTAACCACATAAGTGCCTTATACTGTGGGTTCTTCTCTAAGTCATTCTCACCCGCAGAATGTAACTACACGTTTGGGGATGGAGAGTTGCTGGCCATAAAGATGGCACTGGAGGAGTGGCGTTATCTCCTGGAAGGGGCAGTCCATCCCTTCACCATCTTCACTGACCACAAAAATTTGGCCTACCTCCAGTCAGCTCAAAGACTCAACTCCAGACAAGCCAGGTGGTCATTGTTTTTCTTTCGCTTCGACTTCGAACTCCACTTCCGACCCGGTGACAAGAATACCAAAGCAGATGCTCTTTCCCGGTCCCTGCAGTCACCCGAAGTGGAGGAGGCTCCGTCGCATGTTATCGATCCTGCCCGGTTTATCACGGTAGCTCCTGTGAATCTTCGTTCCGTGCCGCCTGGCAAGACCCTCGTCCCGCAGGACAAAAGGGCAGAAGTACTATGCTAGGGCGCCTCCTCCAAGATCGCTGGAGATGTTGGCATCAAGAAGACCCTTGCGCTGGTTTCCCGTTATTACTGGTGGCCTTCTCTACACCAGGAAGTGTTAGACTTCATGGTCTCCTGCTCAATTTGCGCCAGGAACAACGTACCTAGAAGCTTGTCCACCGGCCTCCTTCAACCGTTGCCTGTTCCCGAAGCCCCCTGGCAACACATCGCCATGGATTTTGTTACCGACTTACCCCGCTCTTCTGGATGCACGACTGTTCTGGTAGTAGTCGATCGGTTTTCCAAAATGGCCCATTTTGTCCCGTTACCCAGCTTGCCCATGGCCTCCGAATTGGCCAGAATCTTCATTCATCAGATTTTCAGATTACACGGGCTTCTTCAGCGAATCATGTCTGACCGCGGGGTACAGTTTACCTCCCCCTTCTGGAGAGCACTCTGTAAACTCTTGGGCATATCTCTGGATTTCTCTTCCGCTTATCATCCACAGACCAACGGGCAAGTCGAACGAGTCAACCAAGTCTTGACCTCCTACCTGCGGAACTTCCCTAATGCCCATCATGACAATTGGGTCGATCTTCTTCCATGGGCAGAGTTCGCCCATAACAATCATTCCAATGAATCCACCACCAAGTCTCCGTTTTTTGTGGTCTCCAGTCAGAACCCAGGTGTGCCTCTTCCAGTATCTTCATCCTCTGGCGTACCCACCACCGATGCTCTCTCCCAAGAGTTTTCCCAGGTCTGGAGGAGGACCAAAGAGGCTCTTATACAAGCAGCGGCCCGGATGAAAACACATGCCGACAAGAGGCGGAGGGATCTCCCACCATACCATCCAGGAGACAAAGTCTGGCTGTCGACCAAGCACATCCACTTGAAAATCCCTTCGAATAAATTGGGTCCCAGGTACATCGGTCCCTTCGAGATTCTTGGATGCATCAACAATACGGCCTATAGATTGAGGCTGCCTGCTTCACTCCAGATCCATAACGCCTTCCATGTCTCGCTCCTGAAACCGGTCGTCCTCAATCAGTTCTGCTCTGTGCCTCCTGTTGTTCCTCAGCCAGTAGGGGCCGATGACGTCTTTGAGGTGAGAGATATTTTGGCCATGAAAAAGGTTAGGGGAAAGACCTTTTTCCTCATTGATTGGAAAGGGTTCGGTCCTGAGGAGAGGTCTTGAGAGCCGCGAGAGAATGTGGATGCTCCACGCATCATGAACCGATTCTTGGCCAATCTCAGAAGGAGGAGACGTAAAGGGGGGTACTGTCACGCCGGCGCTGCCTGTCAGGTCGAGCCGGCGTCACCTGTCTCGCCGGGTCCCGCTCTGCCTGCTCCTGCTCCCTGGGTCTCCCCCCGACTCCCCGGTCACCACTCCAGCCGGCGCGCGACACCCCCAGTCTCCCGTCCTGCAGCTCCACATAAGGCTTCCTCCTCCTCCTCTGCTCCTGTCCCGGGCATGCGCCTTAGGCCACGGGCGCGTGCTCTTCTCCTCTCTTAACTCCTTCTGCACCTTCCCTGTGGAGCGGTTACCAATCAAGCTCCAGCACAGGGTATATCAGGCGGCTCCTCCCTCATGGAGGTGCCTGTTTATCGTGTGCCCTCCGTACGGTACTCTGGCCCAGTCTGGTCACTCCTGACTCCTGTCGCTCCTGACTCCGGTTGCTCCTGACTCCGGTCGCTCCTGACTCCGGTCGCTCCTGACTCCGGTCGCTCCTGACTCCGGTCACTCCTGACTCCAGTCGCTCCTGACCCTCTGCCTTGTTTGTCTCATCCGCACCTGAGCCGCCCCTCTTGGTATCAGCTGTCGTGGTATTCGATTCCTGCGGGCCTGCTCCTAACGGTCCCTGTATAGGGGTTGGCACCACCTGGCCAGCTCGCCCCAGGGATCCCTGTACCGTGACCCAGAGGGTCCACTCTTGCTACTCCTTACATATACACTCCTTGGTCATCTTCCTCCACACGACCAGAAGGGGGCGGCTTCTTCAATGGTATAGTTTCAGAGTGAGCCCCATGGACCGAATCATCAGTGTTGTGAGTTCATTTTCCCCTCCGTCACTGAGGCCTGGTGAACTCCCTATTCTAGTGAAGGAAGGTAGTGAGTCTGATTATCAGGCACCTGGGACTAATGAAGACGATTGGCTGAGTGGAGTCACTGACTGGATTTAAGGCAGCCTACGCCCTTTCTGCCCTGCGGGTGATTTCTCTGTGGACTCTTGGACACCAGTCTGATTCCTGCTCTCCTAAAGCTAAGTTTTCTGTTTTGCCTTTTGCATTTAAGATTTGTTTTTGTTTTTCTTGCTTTTTGGACTCTGCCACTCCCTGCTGGAGTGTGCAGTGTTCCGTTAGCTCTGTCTTCTGAAAGTTCCTGAGTGCTGATTTAGTTTTTGAAGCTTAGTTGCTTCAGGGCCATTTTTATATCAGCTTGTTGGCTTTTGTCTCTGATAGGGTTTTGGCAGATTGCAGACAGCAGCCTTCCTATCCGTTCCTATCTAGGTAGTTTTTGGGCCCCATCTTTGCTCAGCCTGTCTTTCTGTCTGTGTAAGTGTTTTCATCTTGCTTCACCGTCATTATATGTGGGGGGCTGCCTATTGCTTTGGGGTCTGCTCTGGGGCAGTTAGATTTCCCCTTTCCTTCTTTAGGCCTATGTATCTCTCCGGCTGTGATCGAGGGGTCTAGGTCATCGTAGTAACCCCCCACGGCTACTGCTAGTTGTGTTGATAGGTTCAGGGGTCTGCAATCTGATAGTTGCCAACTTCTCTGGTTTTCTGGACTTGGCTAGCATTTCTATTTTTGCCTCCTACGGTGACTCAATCATAACACATCAGTCTGCTTACCGCAGGGACGCGCCCCCTCACCTCGGGGAACATCAGGCAGCACCATGGGGACACCAACTCCTCCCACCTGCCTGGGTGCGTCCACGTGTATGAGCAAGTTCTGCTCCCCAGCAGGAACTACAGGCGGAATATTTGCCAGAGCCGCAATTGGGAAGGGAAATATGAAGGAAATATACTCCTCCTGGTAGTCTTCCTCCACACGACCAGGAGAGGGCGGCTTCTTCGATGGTATAGAAGTTTCGGCGTGAGCCACACGGATGGAATTATCAGTCTGCTCACCGCAGGGACGCGCCCCCTCACCACGGGGAACATCAGGCAGCACCACGGGGACACCAACTCATCCCACCTGCCTGGGTGCGTCCACGTGCATGAGCAAGTCCTGCTCCCTAGCAGGGACTACAGGGGGCATATTCGCTAAAGCCGCAAATTGGGGTTCTGGTTGAGCGAGAGGGGAGCCCCAGACCCTGATAACTGTCGCTGCTGCTCCAACACACCATGCAGCTCCACACTCTCCTCAGTGAGGACCGGAAGCAATTGATCACAGGTCTGTACTTGGCCCATGGCTCACCAGAGAAAATGTATGGTTGGTTATAATCTGTCACGTGTACCTGTCCTGTGTGATACGACCCGCAGGTAGGTAACTGAATCAACAAGACAAAGGGGGAACACCGGGGAAACAGTTACAACGGTGGGCCCTGCAATAGGGAATAGGGATGTGGAGACCTCCTGTACTCCCCTGAGGCAGTGTCCCTGCACACTCCTAACGTTCCCTATACAGGCTCTTCACTTGTCGCCAAGCAGGATACCTGAATCCCCCACTATCCCTGCACCTATCCCTTACTAGGGAACTGGATAGTGCGGACACTGGTCCCACCGCTGCACTAATACACACGAAGGAAAAAGGGGAAAACACCAAAAAACAAATCTTTCTTTGCTGCAGTCACCAGGCAGCAGATTGCAGCACCAGATCAGCTTTCAGCAGTGGCTCGACACCTCAGAGTCAGCTGCTACTTTCACCATTTTTCTCTGCTGCAGTCACCGGACAGGCAGAGTTCATCACCGGATTAACTTTCAGCAGTGGCTCGACACCTCAGAGCCAGTTGCTACCTTCACCTGGTTTCAGCAATGGCTCAACACCTCAGTGCCAGCTGCTCACTTCACCGTGATTGGAATGCACTAAGGAACTGCTATAACCAACCCCTGCTGATACACCATGTGACCTTATATAGCCAAGGGAGTGGTCACATCAGCAGGGAAACCAACAGACATGCAATAACACCTATGGCCACCGGGGGCAAAAACCCATATTAAGCTCCCAGGCCTGAAAGGAAAAAAAAAGGTTTAAATGAGGGAATCCCGAATTTGACACAGATCCAAGAACTGGACTTTGACACTACTGCTGGATGTTTCACAGAGAAGATTCACAGGTTTTCTATAAGAGAAAAGGTATCAAGAGAAGCTTTGAAGAGAAAAGGAAAAAGCGCAATAGTTTCCAATAAAGTTGTAGAATGAATGTTCAGTAAATTTTTATATATAATATTGTGTAGATTTTTGGCTACAATAAAGATTTTTTTTTCATCCTGCTTGTACTGTACGTAATGTCACATGCGTCTTGTGCAAAATCCATACATGATGGTTAAAAATAGAAGTGGTTTTTTTTAAATCAGGGCATAAGAAAAAATAAGAATCAGTCATTGGATTTGAAACAATTTTCATAAACCAAAATTTTGCATACGAGTGTAATTAAACATCTAAAATCATATTTATTTTCCATTTGATTTATATGTATTGCAGTATCCACTTATAGCCTGTAGAGGTCACTGCTGTGCTGTAGTTGCATTAGTTAGGGTTTGGTGAGCCTACCTTTCATATGAGTGTTTTTTTGAATTTTTGGGAATTTTTTCTATTTTCCTATGTTCGCTGTTCAGATTTAGTGTTAGGGACTCACAAAATCTGGGGACCCTTGACGTTTGGGTTGCGAGCTTATCTGCTTTGGCCAAAATAGTAACTTATACCCCATATCTTTTTATCTTTTTTGCAGGATGCAGCTAGGCCTCTTTATGTTGTAATCCCAAAAGAATAAATGCCTAGAGGCAGCTTCAATATTCAAAATGCATCCAAATGACTGCTTACTGTTTGCCTTATTGTGTTTTTTTGCATAGTTTTGTCCCTATTTCATACATATCTTTTATATTGTTCATACATGTATCACAATAAAGCTCTGTAATTTTATTATTTGGCATATAGCTTCTTTTGTCATTTGGATGCCTCTTTATGTTGGCTTGTTTTTTTCTGTGATGCATATATATAGTGCTGAGCAGCCCGCCTGCGAATACTATGGGCGTCATTAATAGGCTGTTCAGACACCTTGCACCACACTTATCTGTGTGACTGATGTCCTATGTAAGCCCTATTTGTGTGCATTTTTCCCACTAGGCAGCCAGACCCTTTTGGGTTACTGGCTGTTCTCATCAGTGGTTTGCACCTGTGCTGCCCCAGCCTTTATCAATGGAGGTCTGCTGCATCCTGCCAGTGCATTATTCAGGGTTTGGTGAGTCTACCTTTCATATAAGTGCTTTTTTGCCCACTGACAAAGACATGAACAGTCTATAATTTTAAGGGTAGATTAATTTTAACATTGAGAGATAGAATATCAGAAACAAAATCCAGAAAATCACATTGTAGAAAATATATAAATTTATTTGCATTTTGCAGTGAGAAATAAGTATTTGATCCCTCTAGCAAACAAGACTTAATACTTGGTGGCAAAACCCTTGTTGGCAAGCACAGCAGTCAGACGTTTTTGTAGTTGATGCTGAGGTTTGTGCACATGTCAGGAGGAATTTTGGTCCACTCCTCTTTGCAGATCATCTCTAAATCATTTAGATTTTGAGGCTGTCGCTTGGCAACTTGGAGCTTCAACTCCCTCCATTAGTTTTCTATGGATTAAGGTCTGGAGACTGGCTAGGTCACGCCATGACCTTATTGTGCTTTTTTTTGAGCCACTCCTTTGTTACCTTGGCTGTATGTTTTGGGTCATTGTCTTGTCTTAAAAAATCAGCAAGGGATCAAATACTTATTTCCCCCACTGTATGTAGTGGGGTAAAAGAAGACATCGAGTCAAGAAAAGTTAATGTTAGCATTAATGAATATGAATGTTCTTATGGTTATCTGTTTTTATAAAGTACTAGCTGAAGAGCCTGGCATTGTCCGGGCATAGTATCTAACTGTAGATCCTGCTCTCTCCCTTAAAAGCCCCGCTCTCCAGCCGCCATCACAGTCTCTCCCTCTGCAGCCTCGCTCTTCACGTGCCATCCGGCTCTATCCCTCCGCAGCCCCGCTCTCCATCCGTGTCCCACTCTCTCCCTCATAGCTCTGCTCTCCACCCACATCCTGCACTTTCCCTCTGCAACCCCGCTCTCCATCTGCCAATGGGTGGGGCTATGTGAAGTGGGCGTGGCTTGATACACCCACACACATACACATACTCAGCTTTATATATAGAGATTTGCATTTTATCCTTATGGCCGGCTTGTGTCTCAGTTTTCATTTACCTCGAGGCTGTCACCAGGGGAATGGGGAAGGCTTTCCATTAGGGGAACCATTACAAGCCATAGGGATATATTTGCAGCAGTTTCGGTAAGATATAGCTAACAGCTTGGAATTAGCCCACATATGGGGAGGGGTTAGATCTGATAAAAAGGGGAAGCGCTTCGTAGTTAGAGAGGAATGTGAGAGAGTTTAGTCAGGTTCAAACAGTGAGAGTCTCAGACAGTGTGAAGGTTCATGTTCAAGTACAAGCTGTGATGGGCCCTTAAAGTTCCAAGCTTCAATCCAGCAAGAGGGCGCATCAAGAGTCTAGCATATATCCCAGGACAGTCCGGGGCCTATGGCCCAGAAGAGACATTGAAGTGCATGACTCGTTCTCTCCTAAGAAGAAGGTGCTCACGAAAGCTGGGTTGCCAAACAGGGAGTCTCCGATACCAACAGGAGCTGTTGAGGCAGGGGCATATGTCTTGCACTGAGGAGAGTCTTCCGTCGGGACACTGTGCCATAAAGGCCTGACTGGTGGAAGGCTGCAGTGATAGTTGACTTTGTGGAACTTTCTCCCATCTCCCTACTTCCTCTGTGGAACTCAGCCAAAGTGATCTTGGGGTTCTTCTTTATCTCTCTCACCAAGGCTCTTTTCCCATGATTGCTCTGTTTGGCTGGACGGCCAGATCTAGGAAGACTTCTAGTGGTCCCAAACGTTTTCCATTTAAGATTATAAAGGTCACTGTGCTCTTAGGAACCTTGAGTACTGCAGAAATTCTTTTGTAACCTTGGCCAGATCTGTGCCTTGCCACAATGCTGTCTCTAAGCTCCTTGGCCAGTTCATTTGAGCTCATGATTTTCATTTGGACTGACATGCACTGTGAGGTCTTATATAGACAGGTGTGTGCCTTTACTAATCAAGTCCTATCAGTTTAATTAAACATAGCTGGACTTCAATGAAGGAGTAGAACCATCTCAAGGAGGATCACAAGGAAATGGACAGCATGTGACTTAAATATGAGTGTCTGAGCAAAGATTCTGATTACTTATGACCATGTGATATTTCATTTTTTCTTTTTTAATAAATTTGAAGAAATTTCTACATTTCTGTTTTTTTTAGTCAAGATTGGGTGCAGACTGTACATTAATGAAAAAAATGAACTTTTTTGAATTTACCAAATTGATGCAATGAAACAAAGAGTGAACAATTTAAAGGGGTCTGAATACTCCTTACCCACTGTACATTTCTTCTCCTTTGTACTGACTTCTTGGCTATCCCTGACTATGCTATGTGTTGCTCTTTTAAACTATATTGCTGCTCCTGTATACCGACCCCTGGCTATCCCTGACTACGGACGTGCTGCTCCTTTAAACTACATTGCTGCTCCTGTGTACTGACGCTCTGGCTATCCCTGACCATGCTACCTGCTGGTGCTGCCCCTAGTGGTTGCAATACCACTACTCCGACCCAGGTCAGTCCATAACAGTTGAGCTCTTCCTTCCGGTTAATGGACACATCTTCTTCCAGATCTTGGCAAGTCTTGTTCCCACTTTCAATGCTGATGGATTACCGGTACCACAGCGTTGTTTTCTCTCTCATGTTACAGGTGCTCGGGGAGAACCATCTTGGCTGTGTGATGCGACTCTTTCCTTTTGACGCGGTCCTGGTGATCAATCCTGTTGTAAAAAGGCACGACCTTCTACCATGAAGCCATTAGGTCATTTACCAGTCTCTCATTGTTAGGACACACTTAAGGCCCCATCTCACATATCGAGATCGCTAGCGAGATTGCTAATGCGTCACCGATTTTGTGATGCAACAGCGATCTCGCCTGCGATCTCGCTACATGTGACACGCAGCAGCAACCGGCCCCCCTACTGGATATCGCTGATCGTGCAGGAATGTCCTGGGCCATGTTTTCATCATCGACGTCCTGCTGGCCAGCATGAATCGCTGTGTTTGATCGCTGGATCGTTGCTACGTCGCTGAAGAGATCTGCCTGTTTGGCAGCTTACTAGTGATCATTTAGTGATGCACCAGCGATCCCTACCAGGTCGTATCATTGTCGGGATCGGTGGTGCGTCGCTAAGTGAAACGGGACCCTTATTGTCCTGTCTCTCTCCCCCAAGGCACGAGTCCCCTCTCCACTTCCTGAACAGACATTTCCTGCTTCTTGTTCAAACCAACACACAGCGAGCTGCAGAGGGGAAAAGGACTAGTCTAAATGCACACAAATCAGAGGGGAGCATCTTCTCTTAAAGTCACAGAGAAATTCAGTTCTTGACAGGGGCTGACCCCCAACATTACGTTAAGGCCATCTCCAAGGGATTGGGGAGAGAAGTCCACTAGGGGAACCATTATAAGGCATAGGGATATAGTTGCAGCAGTTAGGGTAAGACATAGTTAACAGCTTGGGATTAGCCCACATATTGGGAGGGGTTAGACCCGATAAAAAGGGGAAGCACTTCCTAACTAAAGAGGAATGTGAGAGAGTTCAGTCTGGTTCAGTCAGTGAGAGTCTCAGATAGTGTGAAGGTTCCAGTTCAAGTTGCGATGGGCTCTAACAAAATCAAATTTCCATCCATCGAGAGTCTAGCATATATTCCAGGATGGTCCGGGGCTTTGAAGTGCATGTCTCGTTCTCTCCTAAGAAGATGGGGCCGGTGATTGAAGAGCCAGAGGAAACGGTGGCAAGCCTCAAGAAAGCTGGGTTACCGAACAGGGAGTCCCTGCCAACATGAGATGTTGAGGCAGGTTCAGGCCAGGCAGAAAGGAGGCAAGAACTGTTAGTACACCGAGCAAAGGGAACATCAATCAATCTGTCTCATACTTTATGCTGCTGCCAAATGTACCTGAACTTTGCAATAAAACCAAACATGTTGAACCGGACCCAAGCTTTCCTGTTATGTGTGCAGCTGTAACCAGTCCCATGAATGGGGAGGTAACAACGACTCCCAAACAACAAGTAAGTTCAGAATGCATCCAACAGCACAATACACACAAGTCATATTCCAGTTTACAAAAGGGGTTTCAGGCGAAGAGAACTCAGTTCCGACCTACAGCAGCCGGCTCTTCGCCCCCCCCTTCACATACACACCTATATACAAACACACAGACTCATACACAAACACGTCTAAACCCCGCCATCTTTGTTGCCCCTAGCAAGCAATCAAAGCACAACTTTCATATTTCAAAAGCAGAATATAAAATGAAACTTTGGCTTTGCAAGAAAAACAGGTTCTTTTAAGATAGACCAGAGCAGACAAACGGAGTGTCCGAAAGAATGCATGAACAAGGCTTTAGGCTGGTTTCACATTTGCGTCTGTAAACGCAGCGTTTCACCCGCATGCTTCCAGCGTACATATCTTTAACATGGTGTACGCTGGGACATGCGTTTGCATGCGTTCGCCTGCGCATGCTTACGCATGCTTTATTTCGTGGTGTGCGGCGGGGCGGGGCTAACGCAACATGTTGCATTTTTTGAGACATCAAATTTCTGCGGCCATACGCATGTGGACGCTTGCGGATGGATTGCATCAAAACAACACATTATAGTCTATGGGATCACTTGCGTTTGCGTATGCATGCATTTTTCTGAGTAAACATGTCCAGGAACTGGTTTCAGCCACCCCCCACACAAAGCTGTATAAAAAAGGGTGTGGACACTGGAAGTCCAGTACTCTCCAGACTCTGGAAGAGATTACAAGCCATTGGATCTTATTTGAAGACTCTGAAGTATCAAGACTCTGAAGTATCAAAATGTGAGTATACAAGCTAATGTATGTCTGTCTGTTTTTCTCCCTGCAGTCTGTAATCACTTCTGTCTCTCTTGCAGCCAGGGGTGGATTAAGGGTAGTCAGGGCCCCAGGCTGTTCAGACTCTGTGGGCCCCCCGATCATGGGACGGGGTCGGGAAGTCTCTAGTTTTCATGAGGCATACGGTGCGTCAAGGGGCGGGAAGGGGTTAAATACTGAGGTAAAAAACCTCTGCAAATACGCAACGTGTGCACGAGGCCTCACAAATACTGAGGTAAAAAACACCAAATGCTCAGTGTGTCCATGAGGCCTTATAAACACTGAGGTAAAAACTCACCAATTACTCAGCATGTGCACGAGGCCTTATAAATACTGAGGTAAAACCTCACCAAATACTCAGCATGTACACAAGGCCTTATAAATACTGAAGCAAAAACTCACCAAATACTCAGCGTGTTCACGAGGCCTTATAAATACTGAGGTAAAAACTCACCAATTACTCAGCGTGTGCACGAGGCCTTACAAATACTGGAAGGCTTCCACCCAACATCTAGTCCTGACTCACCTGTACCTAACATCGATACCAGCTAATAGTCTGCAATCACCTGCTGACCTGGACCCATGACCTGTCAGACAAGTTACTTCACATGAGTCACACAGAGGCTTCTGCTTCATGAACTTCCCCAGATAGAAGAAGCAGCCTCCAATGTGCAGCCGGTGGCCGGATACACAGGAAGAGACGCTCCTTGTCACAGGCTGTGCCCAACATGGCAGCAGAGATGTTAACGCCACAGACAAGTCGCCGTTTCCTCACACACTGGACACGATGCTGCATCTGGCGACAAACAAGCACACAATGCGCAATGTTAGTCATGTCCCAGATGTTCAGCATGTGGAGGACCAAGGGGGGACAAAAAAGACCCGAGGATTGGAACAGAAGCATGGGAAAGTGGATGGCGGTCGGAGGGGCAGGGTTTATATAGGGATCAGAGTAAGTATATATATATATATATATATATATATAGATACAGACACATATTACTACATGCAGGCAGCGTACATATGCACAATCCTCAGGTTGTATAATTTTCAAATGGTCAAAACATTTCTCTCAGTAGGCCAAGAAAGAAATGTGGCAGAAATAAAGTACACCTCATAGTAACTTATGTATGAGGCAGATGCGACAAGACCCGTCATCTCGTGCCCACCTTACTAGAGGTGCCCACTGCCCACATATAACAAAGTTGATGGAAACAGATGACAGCCACTATGATGATTGGTTACCGGCCGCCCGACCACACCCCTTTCACAACTAGTCACACCCATGTCCATGCCCCAACCACACCCATTTAGCACTGCTGATCACACTGACTGGTACTGAGGGCACAGTGGCTGGCATTATGGGCACAGTGGCTGGTACTGTGGGCACATTGACTGGTACTGAGGAAAAGAAAGAAACAACAGAGAGAGAGAAAAGAAAAAGTGAGAGAAAAAAAGGAGAGAGAAAGAAAGAAGAAACAGAGAGAGAAAGGAAAAAAGAACAGAGAGTAAGAAAGAGGGGACAGAAAAAAAGAACAGAGAGAGAAAAAAAGAGAAGAAAGAAAGAGAAAGAAAGAACAGAGAGGGAGAGAGAAAGAAAGAGGGGAAAGAAAGAGCAGAGAGGGAACAGAGAGAAAGAAAGAACAGCGAGGGAGAGAGAAAGAAAGAGGGGAAAGAAGGAACGAAGAGAGAAAGAAAGAAAGAAAGGTGAAAGAAAGAACAAAGAGAGAAAAAAAGAAAGAAATGGGAAAGAAAGAACAGAAAGGGAGAGAGAAACAAAGAGGGGAAAGAAAGAACAGAAAGTGAAAGAAAGAAAGACAAGGAAAGAGGGGAAAGAAAGATTCTATAAAGATGCTATACCAGCCCGTCTCACATTGTAGTGCCCACCTGAGCCTCCTGGTGCAGGATATATTATGATCCACACAAATGGCCGACATCCCCGAGTCTGTCTTAGCTGCTTTTGTTCTGACCAAGCGTCAGCTGTCCAGATCACCAGTGAGTCCGAATTGTGAGGTTTCTCGCCCTTCGATGACAAGCGCTTGGAGACAAAGTGACACACACACTGGTCGTGGTCAAATCACTTTATCTGACGTAATGAAATGCAAGGGATTTTTATACCATTTACAACAATATTATGACTCTATGGAGCTCATTTGGCCCCCACCATCACCTCAGGGTCGTACCTTGTTTACAATATACCCAGAACATGTTGTTGAGAACAAATATGATAACAAGTATAGTTTCCTTGAAGACAGACACTACTAGTCTACATAAGAATAATTCTAGCAATAATAAGGCAAAAGGCAATTGAAGTCTTAAAGGCATTTAAAGTGATATAAAAGGAAACCATTAACTCTTCTATATCAATTTCCCCCTTTTGTAAATGGTATAACCTTTGCCACAGGGTCAGCTGATGTCTACAAAGGAGCAACTGTCTCATGGGTCTAGTACCCATAAGGGGTCTTCCTACCTGCTTCGCCCATCCACCCTCAGTGTGGACACTCACCTTCCCCATCAGCAATGGCTATCTGGGGTCTATGATACACTACAGAAGGTTCAGCCTTAGATTTTTTTTCCCACACATACATTATTCAGTAGCTTAAGTAATACATACACTCACTGGCCACTTTATTAGGTACACCATGCTAGTAACGGGTTGGACCCCCTTTTGCCTTCAGAACTGCCTCAATTCTTCGTGGCAGAGATTCAACAAGGTGCTGGAAGCATTCCTCAGAGATTTTGGACCATATTGACATGATGGCATCACACAGTTGGCGCAGATTTGTCGGCTGCACATCCCTGATGCGAATCTCCCGTTCCACCACATCCCAAAGATGCTCTATTGGATTGAGATCTGGTGACTGAGGAGGCCATTTGAGTACAGTGAACTCATTGTCATGTTCAAGAAACCAATCTGAGATGATTCGAGCTTTATGACATGGCGCATTATCCTGCTGAAAGTAGCCATCAGATGTTGGGTACATTGTGGTCATAAAGGGATGGACATGGTCAGCAACAATACTCAGGTAGGCTGTGGCGTTGCAACGATGCTCAATTGGTACCAAGGGGCCCAAAGAGTGCCAAGAAAAAATTCCCCACACCATGACACCACCACCACCAGCCTGAACCGTTGATACAAGGCAGGATGGATCCATGCTTTCATGTTGTTTACGCCAAATTCTGACCCTACCATCCGAATGTCGCAGCAGAAATCGAGACTCATCAGACCAGGCAACGTTTTTCCAATCTTCTACTGTCCAATTTCGATGAGCTTGTGCAAATTGTAGCCTCAGTTTCCTGTTCTTAGCTGAGAGGAGTGGTACCCGGTGTGGTCTTCTGCTGCTGTAGCCCATCTGCCTCAAAGTTCGACGCACTGTGCGTTCAGAGATGCTCTTCTGCCTACCTTGGTTGTAACGGGTGGCAATTTGAGTCACTGTTGCCTTTCTATCAGCTCGAACCAGTCTGCCCATTCTCCTCTGACCTCTGGCATCAACAAGGCATTTCCGGCCACAGAACTGCCGCTCACTGGATTTTTTTTCTTTTTCGGACCATTCTCTGTAAACCCTAGAGATGGTTGTGCGTGAAAATCCCAGTAGATCAGCAGTTTCTGAAATACTCAGACCAGCCCTTCTGGCACCAACAATCATGCCACGTTCAAAGGCACTCAAATCACCTTTCTTCCCCATACTGATGCTCGGTTTGAACTGCAGGAGATTGTCTTGACCATGTCTACATGCCTAAATGCACTGAGTTGCCGCCATGTGATTGGCAGATTAGAAATTAAGTCTTAACACACAGTTGGACAGGTGTACCTAATAAAGTGGCCAGTGAGTGTATATTAGCGCTTTTACGGCTACATAAAACAATAAGCAAACCAACAAAATTTGCATACAAGTCTGCAAAATGCCAAAAATCCATCCTGCTAAGCCATTAACCCCTTTCTGCCATCCGACGTACTATCCCGTCCATGGGACCTGGGCCCCTATGCCCATGGACGGGATAGTACGTCGGCGCGATCAGCGGCGCCCACGTGGTGAGCGCCGCTGATCACGGCCGGGTGTCAGCTGATTATCACAGCTGACACCCGGCACAATGTGTCAGGGGCGGTCACGGACCGCCCCCGACACGTTAACCCCTTGCACACCGCGATCAAACATGATCGCGGTGTACCGGGGGTTAAAGGGAAGCATCGGCTGGGAGGGGGCTCCCTCCGTGCTTCCCTGAGCCCCCCACGGCAGCGCAATGTGCAGCGCTGCTGCGGGGGGCTCCTTTCCTCCAGGCCCCCGAATCCAAGATGGCGACGGGGGCCTTCGGGGGCCTGAGGAAGCTGGCTTCCTCAGTGCCTGCAAAGCGCAGGCATGAGGAAGCCTTCTGCAGTGCCTGTGTCAGATCACTGATCTGTCACAGTGATCTGTGATGTGACAGATCAGCGATCTGTCACAGGACAGTGATGTCCCACCTGGGACTATTTAATAAAGTAAAAAAAAAAAAAAAAAAAAAGTGTTAAAATAATTAAAAAAAAATCGCCAAATAAATTAGAAAAAAAAAAATATTCCCCCAATAAATCCATTTTTTGGAAATAATAAAAAAAACAAACAATAAAAGTACACATATTAGGTATCGCCGCGTCCGTAATGACCCGCCCTATAAAACTGTCCCATTAGTTAACCCCTTTAGCGAACCCCTTAAAAAATAAAAATAAAAAACCAAGCAAAAAATAATGATTTATTATCATACTGCCAAACAAAAAGTGTAATAACGCGCGATCAAAAAGACGCATATAAATATCCATGGTACTGCTGAAAACATCATCTTGTCCCGCAAAAAACGAGCTGCCACACAGCATCATCAGCGAAAAAATAAAAAAGTTATAGCTCGCAGAATAAAGCGATGCAAAAATAATTATTTTTTATATAAAATAGTTTTCATTGCATAAAACCGACAAAAACATAAAAAAACGACCTAAATGAGGTATCGCTGTAACCGTACTGACCCGAAGAATAAAACCGCTTTATCAATTTTACCGCACGCGGAACGGTGTAAACGCACCCCCCCAAAAGAAATTCATGAAACGCTGGTTTTTGTTCATTCTGCGTCCCAAAAATAGGAATAAAAAGCGATCAAAAAATGTCACGTGCCTGAAAATGGTACCAATAAAAACATCAACTCGTCCCGCAAAAAATAAGACCTCACATGACTCGGTGGGTCAAAATACGGAAAAATTATAGCTCTCAATATGTGGTGATGCAAAAACTATTTTTACAATAAAAAGCGTCTTTTAGCGTGCGACAGCTGCCAAATATAAAAACCGCCATAAATAGTAAATCAAACCCCCCGTTATCACCCCCTTAGTTAGGGAAAAATAATAAAATTAAAAAAAAGTATTTATCTCCATTTTCCCATTAGGGCTAGGGTTAGGGCTAGGGTTAAGGTTAGGGCTATGGTTAGGGTTAGGGCTAGGGTTAGGGTTAGGGCTCAGATTAGGGTTAGGGGTGTGTTGGGGTTAGGGTTGGAGTTATAATTGGGGGTTTCCACTGTTTGGGCACATCAGGGGCTCTCCAAATGCAACATGGCGTCTGATCTCAATTCCAGCCAATTCTGAGTTGAAAAAGTCAAATGGTGCTCCTTCCCTTCCAAGCTCTGCCATGCGCCCAAACAGTGTTTTACCCCCACATGTAGGGTATCAGCCTACTCAGGACAAATTGCAAAACAATTTTTGGGGTCCAATTTCTCCTGTTACCCTTAGAAAAATAAAAATTGGGGGCAAAAATATCATTTTTGTGGAAAAAAATGATTTTTTTATTTTCACGTCCGAGTGTTATAAACTTCTGTGAAGCACTTGGGGGATCAAAGTGCTCACCACACATCTAGATAAGTTCCGTGGGGGGTCTAGGGTCCAAAATGGGGTCACTTGTGGGGAGTTTCAATAGTTTAGGTACATCAGGGGCTCTCCAAACGCACATGACACCCGCAGACCATTCCATCAAAGTCTGCATTCCAAAACGTCACTGCTTCCCTTCCGACCTTCCGAGCCCCGACGTGTGTCCATACAGTAGTTTTCTCCCACATATGGGGTGTCAGCGTACTCAGGCCAAATTAGACAACAACTTTTGGGGGTCCAATTTATCCTGTTACCCTTGGGAAAATGAAAAAATTGGGGACTAATTGATCATGTTTCTGGAAAAAATACGATTTTTTTATTTTCATGCCCTGGCATTATAAACTTCTATGAAGCCCTTGGGGGTTCAAAGTGCTCACCTCACATCTAGATAAGTTCCTTAGTGGGTCTAGTTTTCAAAATGGGGTCATTTGTGGGGGGTTTCCACTGTTTAGGTACATTAGGGGCTCTCCAAAGACAACATGACACCCGCAGACCATTCCATCAAAGTCTGCATTCCAAAACGTCACTACTTCCCTTCCGAGCCCCGACGTGTGCCCATACAGTAGTTTTCTCCCACATATGGGGTATCAGCATACTCAGGACAAATTGGACAACAACTTTTGGGGTCCAATTTCTCCTGGTACCCTTGGAAAAATAAAAAAATGGTGACTAAAAGATCATGTTTGTGGAAAAAATACGAATTTTTTATTTTCACGCCCGGGCGTTATAAACTTCTGTGAAGCACTGGGGGGTTCAAAGTGCTCACCACACATCTAGATAAGTTCCTTGGGGGGTTTAGTTTACAAAATGGTGTCATTTGTGGGGGGTTTCCACTGTTTAGGTACATTAGGGGCTCTCCAAAGGCAACATGACACACGCAGACCATTCCATCAAAGTCTGCATTCCAAAACGTCACTACTTCCCTTCCGAGCCCCGACGTGTGCCCATACAGTAGTTTTCTCCCACATATGGGGTATCAGCATACTCAGGACAAATTGGACAACAACTTTTGGGGTCCAATTTCTCCTGGTACCCTTGGTAAAATAAAAAAATGGTGACTAAAAGATCATGTTTGTGGAAAAAATACGAATTTTTTATTTTCACGCCCGGGCATTATAAACTTCTGTGAAGCACTGGAGGGGTCAAAGTGCTCACCACACATCTAGATAAGTTCCTTAGGGGGTCTAGTTTCCAAAATGGTGTCATTTGTGGGGGGTTTCCACTGTTTTGGTACATCAGGAGTTTTCCAAACGCGACATGGTGTTCGATCTCAATTCCAGCCAAAAACGTCAAATGGCGCTGCTTCCCTTCCGAGCTCTGCCATGCGCCCAAATAGTAGTTTACCCCCACATGTGGGGTATCAGCGTACTCAGGACAAATTGCACAATAACTTTTAGGGTCCTGTTACCCTTGGAAAAATAAGAATTGAGGGTGAAAAGATCATTTTTGTGGAAAAAATATGATTTTTTAATTGTATGGCTTTATGTTATAAACTTCTGTGAAGCCCATGGGGGTTCAAAGTTCTCACCACACATCTAGATAAGTTCCTTAGGGGGTCTAGTTTCCAAAATGGTGTCATTTGTGGGGGGTTTCCACTGTTTTGGTACATCAGGAGTTTTCCAAACGCGACATGGTGTCCGATCTCAATTCCAGCCAAAAACGTCAAATGGCGCTGCTTCCCTTCCCGAGCTCTGCCATGCGCCCAAATAGTGGTTTACCCCCACATGTGGGGTATCAGCGTACTCAGGACAAATTGCACAATAACTTTTAGGGTCCTGTTACCCTTGGGAAAATAAAAATTGGGGTGAAAAGATCATTTTTGTGGAAAAAATATGATTTTTTAATTGTCCGCTGTACGTTATAAACTTCTGTAAAGCCCTTGTGGGTTCAAAGTTCTCACCACATATCTAGATAAGTTCCTTGGGGGGTCTAGTTTCCAAAATGGGGTCACTTGTAGGGGGTTTCCACTGTTTAGGTACATCAGGGACTCTCCAAACGTGACATGGCGTCCAATCTGAATTCCAGCCAATTTTGCATTGAAAAAGTCAAACGGCGCTCCTTCCATTCTGAGCTCTGCCATGCGCCAAAACAGTCGTTCCCCCCCACATATCAGGTATCTGCGTACTCAGGACAAATTGCACAATAACTTTTGCTGTCCAATTTCTCCTGTTACCCTTGGTAAAATAAAAAAAATTGAACCTGAAGTATTTTTTTTATGAAAAAAAGTTAGATGTTCATTTTTTTTTAAATATTCAAAAAAATTCCTGTGACGCACCTAAAGGGTTAATAAACTTCTTGAATGTGGTTTTGAGCACTTTAAGGGGTGCAGTTTTTAGAATGGTGTCACTTTTGGGTATTTTCTATCATATAGACTCCTCAAAGTGGCTTCAAATGTGATGTGGTCCTAAAAATAAAATGGCGTTGTAAAAATGAGAAATCGCTGGTCAACTTTTAACCCTTATAACTTCCTAACAAAAAAAAATGTTGGTTCCAAAATTGTGCTGATCTAAAGTAAACATGTGGGAAATGTTAGTTATCAAGTTTTTTGTGTGCCATATCTCTGTGATTTAAGGGCATAAAAATTCAAAGTTGGAAAATTGCGAAATTTTCAAAATTTTTGCCAAATTTCCGTTTTTCTCACAAATAAACGCAAGTTATTTGAATGAAATTTTACCACTAACATGAAGTACAATATGTCACGAGAAAACAATGTCAGAATCACCAGGATCCATGGAAGCATTCCAGAGTTATGATTTCATAAAGGTACAGTGGTCAGAATTGTAAAAATTGGCCCGGTCATGAACGTGCAACCACCCTTGTGGGTGAAGGGGTTAAACCAATTTGCTGGATTTAGGAAAGAGAATGTGTTACCCCACCAGGAGTCTCTCTTTGCACTGTGTTGCTTTAACCATTGGCGTCTAAGTTCACCTATTTTGTCTATACTGGCCCTGATCTGGAGATTGCCAGCAGGGTCGATATAATTACAACAGGTGGGACCAATTATCTGACACATTCCTCCTTCTTTTGCGGTCAGGTAATCTAGTACTATAGTATGTTGGTTAGTAACTACGATTAATTGTCTCTGTATTGTATTAGTTTCATTAAGAACTTCAAGAATCTCGAAAATCTGATCGTCCAGGTAGTCGGTAGCTTCCACTAATTTATCCCACATTTGTGTTATGAAGGGGTATATTAGCATACTACTGAATATTTTATTTGTTGTCGCCATTTCTACTAGATGCGGCCTACCATTTGGCCGGGGCTTATTATCTGCAGTCCTTCTATACAAAGTGTGAATTGGAACTGCTGCTGTGTCTATTTTACTATGAGGAACTATGAAAGTGGCTGGTGTTAGTTTGGCAAGAGTGCAAACCCCTCTTATGTCCGGGCTCACCCACCTGTAGGCACGATGTCCGCAAACCAAGAATACTCCATCAGGGAGAACACAAACGTGACCAGGGGTCTGTATACATTGGTATAAAATCAAAAGTCCTGACATAGGCTTATGGGCACACCAAGTATTATTCATTTGTTTTCCCCTTATACCAGATGTGCATTTATCCCTTTCTTTCCTTATTATTTTACCCGTAGATGCTCTACAGCCTTCAATACCATCCTGGTACACCATCTTATTAACCTGTGTTTGATCATGAGTGTATATGCGGAAGCAATTATTGTCCTCACCACAGGTGTCTGCTCCAGTGTGTTGAAGACTGAACCACAGTCCATCATTGGGAATGGGGTCTGAGTGAGGGATTTCAGTCCTCCTCCTGGCGACCATATTTCCGACTTCTGAGTCATATTCCCGCCACCACATTTGTACCTTAGGCCGCATTATATTAAACTGAAACTAGGGATTAGCGGCCCATCCGATTATAGCCAATGAGGCAGATATGTCACGGGGCACATCTTTTCCCCAAAACCTAGATTGAGTCCAAGTCTCATTGTGTATGCAGTGTGGGGTTAACACCATCCATGGCTCCGGAGGTAAGGCCAAGTATGGCATAGTCCTTGCAGATATTGGGCTGTGTGTACAGATCCAACAGTCTTTCGGCTTCTGTCCTTCCATGTCCTTTATAAGAAGAGCATGATGCCGAATAAGTTTGTTGTCCCAGTCAACATTTAAGAGTTTGTCCTGTGTCTCTGTAGAGTGCAGTAACCCTGTCACTGCCAGCAAGGTGATGAGGAGAACAGTCATTCTGCTGTTGACAGGACCTTCTTGCAGTGACTGGCGTGGATCCAGGTTGGCTTTCCCTCAAGTTTTACTGAGGTGGATGTGGTCAGCTGGACTTGGAAGGGGCCGTCAAATCGTGGGTCCAGGCTCCTTCTCACGTGTCTGCGTATAACCACCCAATCACCTGGATTCAGCTGATGCACATCAGCACAGGCATTAGGATCTGGAATGGATGAGAACACATGTTTATGCACCACATTAAGTCTTTCCTGCAAGGCCTGGACATAGGCTGTCATAGACCCGTGTTGCATTTGCAGCACCTGTGGGAAGTACAGACCAGTCTTTGGTGCACTACCAAACAGAACTTCAAAGGGAGACAAGCCTGTCTTTCTATTTGGAGTGTGTCTGACTGAAAAGAGTGCAAGAGGCAAGCACTCCACCCAGCTCTTTCCTGTGTCTGCCATGGCCTTTTGAATTTTCAGTTTAAGTGTCCCATTTAGTCTTTCTACCTTCCCACTACTTTGTGACCTATATGGTGTATGAAATGCTTGCTGTACACCCAGGGCCTGCATGACTTCCCTCATTATTTCTCCCGTGAACTGTGTACCCCTATCGCTTTCTATGGTTTCTGGGACACCGTACCTGCAGATCAGTTCTTTCATTAGTTTGTCTGCAGTTGTTTTAGCAGTTGCAGATTTTACACATACTAGGACATTTGCATACACTCCTACCTTTGGTAGCTGTATGTAATCAATCTGCAGTCTCTGAAACGGATAGAGAGGCCTAGGTGTCGCTTTCTTAGGGACTTTTACTGTTTTACCTGGGTTGTGCTGTGCACAGATGAGGCATGATTGTACAAGTTTCGCGGCTGCGTAACTGAAACCAGGAGCGATCCAGAAGGCATCTACCATGGCACACATGTGACTTTTGGAGGCGTGCGTGGGGCCATGTGTTGCTTGCGCCATAATCGGGAACAGGGACTTCGGTAGACACAACTTATCCTTATTCTCCCATACTCCATTTGAGTTCAGCTCAGCTCCTAGTTTCCCCCAGTGTACCTTCTCTGTTTGGGCAGCCTGTTGCTGGAGAGATTTCAGGACATCAAGGCTCAGTGTGGCTGGAATACGCTGACTCCCCGCCACCGTCCACTGCTTCCTAGGCCGCCTGGTTGCTACTTTAGCAGCCTCGTCCGCCCTTCTGTTGCCCTCTACCTCCACGGAGTCACCTTTTGCGTGTGCTTTTACCTTGACAATACCAACCTGGACTGGTAACATCAATGCCTCCATCAATTGTTTCACCAGCCCTGCATTCTTTAATGGGCTTACCGGCTGATGTAAGGAACGCTCTGCTTCTCCAGATAGGGCCATAATCATGGGCTATTCCCCATGCATAATTCGAATCAGTGTAAATATTAGCGACTTTACCTGCAGCGGCTCTACACGCCTCAGTGAGTGCCTTCAACTCTGCCTCCTGCGCCGACATGTGAGGAGGGAGTGGTTCAGCTTGGATTACCTCATGTGAGGATACTACTGCATATCCAGTGTAGAATCGTCCATCCTGGTGGTATCTGGAGCCATCTACAAAAAACTCACAATCTGCATTAGGAACAGGTTTTTCATGAACGTGTGCAAACCCAACTGTCTCCTGAATCATCAGTTCTATGCAGTCATGTTCATGCGTCATGTCGAAGTATTCTTCCTCACTCGCTAATACGGTCACCAATTCCCCCTTTTCTGAATCCACAGGCAGGAGGGTGGCTGGATTCAGAACGTTACACCTTTTGAGGGTGACATACTCAGGAATTAGTAGAGCACACTCAAGTCGCAGCTGTCTGGCCATAGACAGATGTTTCGGTTGAACTTGTACGAGTATGGCATGGATGTCATGTGGGGAATAGATTGTCAAAGGAAACGTCAGTGTGATCTCACATGCCTTTCCTAGTAGTAGTGCCGCTGCTCCTACCGCACGGACACACGTAGGTGACCCTCGGATCACTGGGTCTAATTGTGCAGAGTAGTAAGCTATTGGTCTCTGTTTCCCCCCATGTTGCTGTGTCAGTACTGCAGTAGCATGTCCTCCCTGCTCCGTGCAAAACAAGAAAAATGGCTGGTCATAATTTGGAATGCCTAAGGCCGGGGCTGACACAATGAGCAGTTTGAGAGAATGGAAGGAATCAATTGCTTCTTGAGTGAGGTCATATGGGTCTGATGGCAAGCAGTCATAAAGTGGTTGCATCATTTGTGAAGCGGACCTTATCCAAGGCCTGCAGTAGGTCACTAAGCCTAGGATGGTGCGTAGATGCTGATGTGACCTAGGTAGAGGGAGATTTTGAATTGCCTGTTTTCTGTCTTCAGTCCGGTGTCTCGTACCTTCGGCAATACAATGTCCCAAAAATGTCACCTTTTGTTTGTAATACTGTAATTTGTCACGTGAGACCTTGCAACCCTTTTCTGCTAAAAAACATAGCAAGGAAACTGTAGCTTCCTTGCAAGATGTCTGGTCCGGGCAGCAGAGCAAAAGGTCATCCACATACTGCAAAAGTACTACCTGTGGATGAGGTGGTTGCCATTGCTCAAGGACCCCTGCCATTGCTGTTGAATAGATGGTAAGGGAGTTTTTTCCTCCTTGTGGGAGGACTGTCCAACAATATTGTTTACCTTCATGAGTAAAGGAAAAAAGATACTGACAGTCAGGGTGCAGGGGTACAGAGAAAAATGCATTCACCAAATCAATGACTGTGAAACATGTTGCTGTTGCTGGGATCTGTGACAGTATTGTGTGTTGGTTAGGGACAATGGACGTCACACTTTCTGTAACATCATTAATAGCCCTTAAGTCATGAACCATCCGGTAAGTGTCAGGGGAACCCTTTGGTCCTTTTTTCTTAATGGGGTACAAAGGGGTATTGCAGGGGGAAGATTTTTGCACCAGAACCCCTGCCTTAACATACTCTTCAATATCTCTGCTCAGGGCCATTGATTTGGCTAGGCTCAAGGGGTATTGCTTTAAACAAGGAGGAGTGGTTCCTTCTTTTAATTTAATCATAACAGGGGGAATGGGCAGCCGACCCACATCAGTTTTTCCCCTTGCCCAAACAGTGTCGGGCACCTGTCCCATTTCCTCATCCTCAGGCATTTTGGTGCCAGGTGTTAGTTTCACCGCTTTTGTCATATACACCATTGCCGCAATCTTACACAAATGTTTATCTGAGAGGGGACTTATGACGGTAATACCCTCTGGAGAGTACTGTATGGTGGCCTGGATCGCACTCAGCACATCTGCTCCCAGTAAATTCATAGGGGTATTGTCACTAACTATAAGTTTTGTAAGCACCTCTTGGCTATCTTGCAATTTTAGTCTTATTTGTTTAGTCATAGAGGCTTCTGTCACTTGCCCCTCTACTCCCACACATTCCACAATCTCATTAGTAATCATGTCTGGCATTATCAAATCCTTGTGTACCACAGTCCCAGCTGCCCCAGTGTCAATCAAAAATTCTGCCTCTTTCCCTCCCGGCATTGTTATGGTGGTCATCAAGGCAGGACCAGGTCCGGAGGGGACAAGAACAGGGCACACATTTGTCACTGGGTTGCCAGTTTCCTAGTCTGTATGCGAGGGAGGTGGAAGATTGGTCTGCTTATTTTCCATTACAGGGTTTCTGCAATGGCTGGCGTAGTGCCCATTCTCACCACAATTCCAGCACCTCACTGTTTCTATGTCCTTAGGTCCCTTGCTACGTCTCCACTGTTTTCCTTGTGCTCCAGCATACATGACAGGTCGTCTTATTGTCCTAGTCTGTTCAACTCCTTTTGCCACCTTTAGGAGATCTGTTGGATCTACATTTCTCCATTCAGGTCTGGCTGTCTGTACTGCGTCTCGTAAGCCTTTGCTCATACCGTCAATGAATGCATTTACCAGTATCTTAACGTCAAGTGGGCTTACGGGACTGTACCCCATGTCTGCCCATTTCAGCTGTAACCGTCCAAAGTACATCTCCACACTCTCTCCTTTTTGCTGTGTCACGTCAGTCAGGAGAACGGACTGCTCTGATTGTTTCACTATAGCCCATTGTTTTAGTGATTCACAGTACGTCTCCCCAGACCGTGCAGATTTATCATCCATGCCCAGAGCTTGATCCTTTGTCATATCTGTATGTGTTTTAATTATGTGTCCTAGTGCGTCATCTGCCTTTGAACTCGCCAAGCTCTCTAGGTCTGCCCAGGTACACTTATATGCCCGCGGTATTTCCTTTATTTGTTTATAAAATGGGAATGGCTGGTTTTCAGGGTTAGGCAACTGTTTTAACATAGCCAGCTGATCAGAGGGGCTCCAGGGATTATACTCCTGTATCTGTTTTATTCTAGTCATCCTTTTCGGTCTCGCTGTGGGTACTTCTCTAGTCATGGGTCTGGTCGTGGAAGTCACTGGATGATCGGTGGGCGTGACATGCTGCTCCCTAGCTTCCTCTTCCTCAGGCCCACTGCTAGCTTCTTCCCCAAAAGTCAATGCTCTCTCTAGTGAGTCAGCTTCCTCTGTCACTACATGTGATCTTGTCCGGACAGGATTTAGTGCAATTTGCTTAGGTCGGGTTGCAGTACAGGTCATACAAGTGTTTCTCCAGCCTAAGTTTGGATGACCACAGTATTTACAAGTCCAACTGTCTTGTCTCAGTCTCTGATTATGCAGAAGTGGGGAGCTAGCAGTCATAGATCTTTGTGTATCGAAACAGTCATAATACACCCTACTTCCTACTGTAGTCTCTTTACATCCATACTGTTGTATTTCTTCTGCCACATGACACCATTTATTCACTTGTTGCTCTTTCTCTTTGTCTTTTATCCACCCCCTATTCTCCTCTCTGAAACTGTGCCATTTCTGTACATCCAAACATCCACACTCTGGCATTTTCGCCTTTTTAAATATTGGTCTCACATCTTTCACTGCTTCCTTTCCTTCTCTGTCTTTCACAATCTGCATAGCTGTCTTGGATCCCATTGGGGGCACCGATCGTATACAGAAAAAGTTGCCCATGGCTTCAACCTTTTCCTACCGACAGCTCACCTTTATTCTGAAATGCCCTTCTAGTGTGCCTAACCTTATCTACGGGAGGCCACACGTAGCAAGTCAGAGCAAGCCTGCCAAGGTGTAGCGGGAAGGCTCCTTGCCTCTCACCCGGTAGACCTACAGGATGTAGCGGGAAGGCTCTCTACCTCTCACCCATTAGATCAGCTGGCTAGAATAGGAACAGGCCTGCATCCTTCCAGCCCAGCTCCATGGATTGTTGTGGGAAGGCTTCTTCAACTTTAGACAGCTCACCTTTATTCTGAAATGCCCTTCTAGTGTGCCTAACCATATCTACGGACGGCCACACGTAGCAAGTCAGAGCGAGCCTGCCAAGGTATATCCAGAGGGCTCCTTGCCCTCGCCTCTCACCCACAACAATAAAACCCGCTGACTAAAGTAAGAAGGCCCAGGTGTGATAGGCCTCTAACCCACTTTATCAACCATACAGTCGGCTACCTCTTCTGTGGATCCACAGTCAGCTATGCATCAATCATTCGACTTGAAGCAGATGAATCTTTTACCAATCATTCAATCACACTGAAGATCAAACAATCTTCCACAATTTTTCTTAAAACAGGCACAGTTTCTTTCCTCCCCTCTTTGTACAGCGCATACCTTAAGGATAGAATTACAGAGAATTTTGAGCGCAGCTCGTATTCAGCAGAGATAAGAGATAAGAGCGAAGGGAGAAGAAAAATTGCGCAGCGGCATCATTCTCCCCCCCATCAGAATGTAGTATCTTTCACAGAATTCCTTAGTTCTTTAGACTTAACCCTAGAACGCATACCTGGGGCCTTGCAGGCCTGCCAGGTTACTTGTTTTCTATTTTCTGTAAAAGTACTTTAGTTAGAATTTTGAAAATCTAGGTAATACTCAGGTATATAGTTGTTAGTAATTTCCAGTTATTCATATATTTTTGTTACAGACATTTCGGTATAACAACCTTTTTTTGGGACTACCCCATATTCACGCACCTGGGGCCTTTTAGGCCTGTACTAGGTTTACATGTGATACTCAGTCTTTTTGTCTGTATTGTTGCTGGGGAAGAACTTTTATGACTCTGCTATTGCTGGGAAGAGTGTGGGTTCTGCATGACAACTTGGTCATGTGATCTTGGAAGGGAGGCTCCCGCACAGTCATGTGTCTCTGACCTCATCGCAGGTCTTTTTGTCCTAATTGCTGGAGAGACTTTGGAGGAAGAAGTCAGCTTTCTTTTGTCTGGAAATAGAAACTTTCTGAGCTCCAAAACCAGAGGCTTCTACTGCACTACAAGAAAGTGATCTGTTGGAGGTAAGAGGAGGGGGGCTGCACTTTACCTGCTTTATATCGCTTGGTGTGCTGGGACCCTAACAAAGAGTCTTATCACATACTGTTTACAGTGCACAAGCCTGATTGTAATCTTTTTTTTTTTTTTTCCTTTTAGTTTACTGACATCTAAAATTACAATGGCACAGTCTACTTCCAGAGGATTGACTGACCATGAAATCGAGGTGATTGTTTTCAATAGTGATGAAGAAAGTGAAATTTCTTTGTCTGATGAAGAGTACATGTCACCAGCTAATGTATCAACTTCATCGTCCAGCGATTCTTCAGATGATGAAGAAGTAGTGGATCCAGCAGAACGTTCAAATAGAACATCTAAAACGAATATTTTTTGGAACAGTACTGCTGCGGCTCCTTCACGCACCCCATCACATAACATTATTAGAGTTGCTCAAGGAGCTGTCGGAATTCCCCAATTCATGTCCAAAAGAGATGTTTTCTGTAAATTTATTTCGGATGATATTGCAGATGAGGTAGTTTTGTGTACTAACGTAGAAGGAAAACGTATCGCGTCAGGAAGAAAAAAAACATGGAAAAATATAACAAAAGAGGAACTATATGCTTATATTGGCCTTACTCTGCTGGCAGGGTCGACAAAATCATACGATGTTCCAATCAGAGAGTTATTTCAGAACCCATTTGCAGATCCACACTACAAAGCTACTATGTCCATCAATAGATTTGAGGGTATTCGGAGATGCCTTCGTTTTGATGAAAAGAGAACTCACCCTGTCAGGTTGGCAACCGATAAATTAGCCCCTATTAGCTATATCTGGAATCTTTTTATCAAGAACTGTACAAAGCTTTACCATTCCAGTGATAATGTGACAGTGGACGAGCAACTTCTTGCCTTTAGGGGACGTTGCAAATTCATTCAGTATATGCCCAGTAAGCCAGCTAAGTATGGCATAAAGATGTTCTGGATGTGCGATTCAGCAAGCTGTTATGGGACGAATGGTCTGATTTACTGTGGCAAAGAAGCTGATGCTCCAGTCCAGAAAGACCTATGTTCCGACATAGTAAAAACACTTGCTCTACGGATTACGGATCCATTGCGGATCACCTCCTGGTGGACCCCAGCACTAGTGGGAATGCATCCTTACTTTGCAATTGTAAAATAAATTTTGAAAAGTATTTTTATTTGAGTTATTCCGTGTTATTTGCACACAGGCCTAAAAGGCCCCAGGTGCGTGAATATGGGGTAGTCCCAAAAAAAAGGTTGTTATACCGAAATGCCTATAGCATAAAAATATATGAACAACTGGAAATTACTAACAACTATATACCTGAGGAATACCTATAGTTTCAAAATTCTAACTAAAGTAATTTTACAGAAAATAGAAAACAAGTAACCTGGCAGGCCTGCGAGGCCCCAGGTATGCGTCCGCCAGCCTTAGCTGGGGTCACCAGGAGGTCAGATCCATTACAGAATCCCGTCCTGGCGGACCCCAGCGCTAGTGGGAATGCATCCTTACTTTGCAATAAACTTTGAAAAGTATTTTTATTTGAGTTATTCCATGATAATTGTAAACAGGCCTAAAAGGCCCCAGGTGCGTGAATGTGTAAACTTCTATGGGTATGCGTTCTAGGGTTAATCAGAATCAATCTCCTCAAAAACCTCATCAATCTCTGGTGACCACTGAACTTCACTGCATGGGCAAATAACTGTATAATGTGAGTATCCACGCCTTGCCCTTGCCTGGCCAAATGATTCCAGAAAACTTACCAATGTCATACCACATATAACACGAGTTTTATCATTACTCAATTCATTCAATCTCAGATGCAGATTGAAATATCTGTAAAGTACCCGTCCTCGACCTTGCACTAGAACTGGAAAGGTAACAACATTAGGAGTCCATGAAAAAATTCTGTAGGGCTCTGCCCCTTGACTCAGTACCCCTAGAACTCCTCTGCAATCTTCACAGAATGGTGCAAATTCATTCATGCGTGCTCATTCAGGATTTTTTTTTTCTTTTTTCCACTTAGCGATTATTTGATTTTACAAAAAGAAGATAACAAAAAATCCCTTATTTCAATCACTCCGCCTAATTCAGCTCAAAGTGAGTTGAATAATGTCCTCTGTCACATACAGAGGACCACGCCTAACGGAACCCCTCATCAATCAGGGATTTATTTATATCCCTTATACTCAATTACTCATCTCTCATCTCATTCAGAGGTTCTCATAGACATACATACAAGGATTCACACAGCCTGCCTATCTTGGACCTTGGATTTAACACCTTAACCTACAGCAGTGTCCACTGCCACTCTGAGAAAACCAAAGCCGACTTTTTAAACAACACAAATCAATAAAAACCAAACCAACGTCAGAAGGTCCAAAACAACCAAAAACCACAGCCCTATACAAAATACAGCCTCATATGATTTACTGCCAATCCAAAATAACCACTGCACAGAGTCTATCCCAGACTTTGTGCAACACAGTACACCAGTACACAACCAGTTAGTATATTAGTATATTGCCAGAACAGTTTAACAGATAATACAGATGACAATTATTATCTTATTACTCTATTATTCAACTCTCATACAGACATACTCACCACTCACTGGTGATGTGGGTTCTTTTGAACCGTGTTGTACAGTCTTACCCAGAGATATGTAGAGATCCTTAGAGAAGCTGTAGATGCAGAATCAACGTAAGAATAAATGTTCTCACCTGTTGCAGCCTGGATTCTGCATATTCAACCTCCCTGGAAGCTCCCACATACGGATTCCGAATAGGCTGGTTTTCCACGGCCCCACGTTGGTCGCCAAACTGTCGTAGCTGCTTTTGTTCTGACCAAGCGTCAGCTGTCCAGATTACCAGTGAGTCCGAATTGTGAGGTTTCTCGCCCTTCGATGACAAGCGCTTGGAGACAAAGTGATACACACACTGGTCGTGGTCAAATCACTTTATCTGATGTAATGAAATGCAAGGGATTTTTATACCATTTACAACAATATGTGACTCTATGGAGCTCATTTGGCCCCCACCATCACCTCAGGGTCGTACCTTGTTTACAATATACCCAGAACATGTTGTTGAGAACAAATATGATAACAAGTATAGTTTCCTTGAAGACAGAGACTACTAGTCTACATAAGAATAATTCTAGCAATAATAAGGCAAAAGGCAATTGAAGTCTTAAAGGCATTTAAAGGGATATAAAAGCAAACCATTAACTCTTCTATATCAAGTCCAAGGCGATCCCACTGTCCGTGCTGTCGGAGGAGGATATGGTGATGATCTGAAGCATTCCCTGAAGTGCCTCCATGGTTCCATAACAATCTCCTCTGGTCAGCTTCCAGCACGTCACTTCCGATAGAATGTCACGTGAGTTTTCTAGTGCTCCTCGGGGCTCCGCCGCATACTCCTGTGTCCGTGGGAAAAGTAAGCTCCCGGTCGGGGCAGACACTCAAAATCTGGGACGGTTGGGAGGTATGAATGCTCCCCATCATACACCTTGTACACGCATGGCTCCGCACACCTCATTCACACACTGTTCCGCTTTGTATGCCTCGTACACACGGCTTCGCTCCGTACACCTCGCACACACACGGCTCCACTCAGTACACACATGGCTCCAATCCGTAAACCTCGTACACCTGCGGCTCTGCTCCGTACACCTTATACACAAGCGGCCACACTCTGTACACCTTGTACACACATGGCTCTGCTCTGTTAACCTTGTACACATGCGACTTTGCTCCATACACCTCGTACACACGCGGCTCCGCTCCGTAAACACATGGCTCAGCTTTGTACACTTTGTACACACAGGGCTCTGTTCCGTACACCTCGTACATATGCGGCTCCGCTCCGTACACACACGCGGCTTCGCTCCGTACCCCTCGTACACACGCGGCTCCGCTCCGTACAAACGTGGCTCTGCTCCGTACACCTCGTACACACGCGGTTCCGCTCCGTACACTTCGTACACACACGTGGCTCCGCTCCGTACACCTCGCACACGTGCAACCCCGCCCCGTACACCTTGCACACGTGCAGCTCAACTCTGTACACACAGGGCTCCATTCCGTACACCTCGTACACACACGCGGCTTCGCTCTGTACACCTCATCACCTCATACACACACGCGGCTCCACTCCGTACACACATGCGGCTCCGCTCCATACACCTCGTACACACACGCGGCTCCGCTCCGTACACCTCGCACACGTGCAGCTCTGCTCTGTACACACAGTGCTCTGTTCTGTACACCTCGTACACACATGCGGCTTCGCTCCGTACACCTCGTACACACATGCGGCTTCGCTCCGAACACACATGCGGCTCCGCTCCGTACACCTCGTACACACGCGGCTCCACTCCTTACACCTCGTACACACGCAGCTCCGCTCCGTACACCTCGCACACGTGCAGCCCCGCTCTGTACATCTCGCACACGTGCAGCTCAGCTCTGTACACACAGGGCTCTGTTCCGTACACCTCGTACACACACGCGGCTTCACTCCGTACACATATGCCAGGTGAGCATATTTCATGATATACTCTATCCTTTGTAACGTGGATAAGACCCTACTGCGCTTTTTGTCTCCCCCCTTTTTTTGCAATAGGGGTGGGTAGGTAGGATAAATACCTCACGTAGAATGTCCCACAAAGCCCGACAGGTGTCTGCAACAATCCCAGAAAGTATGGAAATGCCAGTCCAGAATTGGAAATGGAGTGATGATAAGCTCTCTCCGTTAGCCAGGAATCTGCTAAAAAGAGAAAGGAAAAAAAAGTAAGTACATGCCTTTTAGAACAAAAACATGGCAGAACAATAATATTTATGACAGGCAGTAGCGTGGCTACCGGGGGGGGGCAGAGGGGGCGGTCGCCCCGGGCCCCGAGCTCTGAGGGGGCCAGCGAGTTGCGCTACTGTAACTGTGTCGGCGTGCTCATGTACGGAGCAGAGCCACGTGCGTACAGGGTGTACGGAGCAGAGCCGCGTGTGTACAAGTGCACGGAGCGGAGCCAGGTGTGTACAATGTGTATGGAGCAGAGCCGCATCTGTACAGCGTGTACGTAGCAGAGGTTCGTATGTACAAGATGTACGGAGCAGAGCCGCATGTGTACAAGGTGTACGGAGCAGAGTCGTGTGTGTATAGGGGGTATCAGGTGCAGTAATAGGGACACATACGGCAGCAGCGGCTCAGCATTGGGGTATCAGGTACAGTAATAGGGACGCATATTGCAGCAGCGGCTCAGCATTGAGGTATCTGTTGTGAGTTCATTTTCCCCTTCACCATTGAGGTCTGATGAACTCCCTCTTCTGGTGAAGGAAGGTAGTGAGGCTGATTACCAAGCACCTGGGCAGGATGATGATGACTGGGTGACGGGAATTACTGACTGGATATAAGGCAGCCGACACCCTTCTGCCTTGCTGGTGATCTCTCTGAGGGATTCTAGGAGACCAGTCTGATTCCTGCTCCTCAAAAGCTAAGTTTTCTGCTCTACTTTTTGCATTTGTGTTTTGGTTTTGTTTTGCATTGTTTTCCTTGATTTCTGACATTCCCTGCTGGGGTGAGCTGAATTCCTTTTTGCTCTGTCTTGAGAAAATACCTGAGTACTGATATAGTCTTTTGGAAGCCTAGCGTCTTCAGGGCTTTTTTCCCTATCAGCTGTTGGCTCTTGTTTTGATAGGGTTTTGGCGGATTACAGACAGCAGCTTTTCTATCCTGTCCTATCTAGTTAGCTTGGGCCCCATCATTTGCTCAGCCTATCTTTCTATCTGTGTGAGTGTTTTTTCATCTTGCTTCATCGTCATTATATGTTGGGGGCTGCCTATTGCTTTGGGGTCTGCTCTGGGGCAGTTTAAATTTCCCTTTCTGTCTTTAGGCTATGTAGTTCTCCGGCTGTGATCGAGGGGTCTAGGGCACTGTAGGAACCCCCCACGGCTACTGCTAGTTGTTGTTGATAGGTTCAGGGGTCTGCAATCCGATAGCTGCCAACTTCTCTGGTTTTCTGGACTTAGCTAATATTTCTGTTTTTGCCTCCTACGGTGACTCATTCATAACAGGTATCAGGTGTAGTAATAGGGACACATATGGCAGCAGCAGCTCAACATTGGGGTATCAGGTGCAGTAATAGGGTTACATACGGCAGCAGCGGCTCAGCATTGGGGTATCAAGTGTAGTAAGAGGGACACATATGGCAGTAGCGGCTCAGCATTGGGGTTACAGGTGCAGTAATAGGAACACATACGGCAGCAGCGGCTCAGCATTGGGGTATCAGGTGCAGTAATAGGGACACATACGGCAGCAGCGGCACAGCATTGGGGTATCAGGTGCAGTAATAGGGACAAATATTGCAGCAGCAGCTCAGCATTGGGGTATCAGGTACAGTAATAGGGCCACATACGATAGCAGCAGCTCAGCATTGGGGTATCAGGTGCAGTAATAGGGACACATACGGCAGCAGCGGCTCAGCATTGGGGTATCAGGTGCAGTAATAGGGACACATACGGCAGCAGTGACTCAGCATTGGGGTATCAGTAGGATGAGGGGTTTGTGCAGGTTGGAGATAGATGGTGATGGGGCTGGAATATGAGAAGTGTCTTTCTTATAATCTCTGCAGACGAGTCCTGGCTGGAGGAGTTGTCATGTCGGTCTGGGCCAGATGGAAAAGACGTGAAAAGTGAATGATTCCATCAGATAGATCGTCAGCAGTAAGACACCAACTATAACTGTTCAGTAATCGCATATGTTCTTTAAGACTGGTATTTACCACTGACCATATCAATATTGGTCTTTATATAGGGATTATTTTCAGTAACAGCGCAGTCATCTCCTACATCCACTATTAGGGTGCGTCACCAAGTTGTAATCAAAGTTACCTAGTTAGGGACCCACTCAGAAGTTTCGCCCCCCCTGAACCAAAACCCTAGCTACGCCTCTGATGCCAGGTGTTTCATTTTAAAAATTATGTACCTTAGGGTCACCAGCAGATGTTCCTCAGCAGGAATTGCTCTACGGAGCTGGGTGCCCTGCCTGCTAATGGCTCCTTGTGCACGTAGCAGCAAATCACTGAAGCTCTGCTGAGACATCCTCGTGTACTCAAAATATTTATCCGGGTTTTCATGGAGCTCACTGTATAAGGAGTGGTAGGCTCCACGGCTCTCTTGGAGTTCAAAAATGGGGTGTTGCCAAAAGCGACGACGACGTCTTATCCATCTTTCTCTTTTCCTTTCTTGTTCACAAGCAAATGCAAAGGCAATAAACACGTTCACATCCAAATCCAGATTACAATAGAAACTCTCCGTGCGAAGATCCATCTTGACAGTGGATACAGCAGCAAAAGATGAGGATTTCATCTGTACAAGGGTCTATATGCAGAATTTCCATGAGACACACCCATTGGGCGTGGCTTGTGTCAAGGAAATTCTCCTGGACAAGCATTTTCCTATCGAATGCATGTGCATAAAAAGCGCAAACGCATGTAAAAACGCATGCAAACGCTGCATTTTTTTGCCGTCATGGTTAAGCTGATGAAAAGATTTTGACTTTTTGACTTTCATGGTGTTGTTTTCAAGGGAATTAAAACATGTAACTCTACCTAGGAGCAGATACAGAAAACCTCTATGACAGTAGAATAAAAAGCGTCGAAGGAAATTCTCGGCCCATGCACCCCAATGCAGTGCCAGCGGTGCCTCTAATAGTTATGCTAAGGGCTGACCTGTGTCCCTCAAAGAAATGTTAAGCTGATAAGTAAAGGCCTCACTATTAATGACAAGCAAGAGCCATATCAAGGGCGTCTCTCTTCTGGATCACTGCCAGTGCCTATTATAACCACAGAATGGCCATTGAATGTTAATAAGCAATGCTTAAATGGTTAATTTACTCCTGGTGATAACAGCTCGCAGCAAGAAGTGGGGTCCCTGCAATCCCCCCTCCTCCACAATGTGCTTTACTGTATAGGCTTTGTTCAAACTAAACAACCCCTCCAATTATTAACCAATAATGGTGATGCACCCCAACTCTCCCCAAAACAACTGTTCAGAACTTTCAATAAGAACAGGGTAATGATACGGCTCTATTTCTCTATGGGTAACATGATGTAGAAAAGCATTACGGTTTCCCTCTTTAACATCAATTATTTAAACCAGGACAGGGTAAATCATTTGGAAAATCAGTAGGAAAACAGGAAGCAGAACATTTTGTCCTGGGGAAAATGGGTCATGTTTCAAGGTCTGAGATTACTGAATACAGTAGTCCATTTATTATCGAGCGCTCGCAGCCAGGGTATTACTAACGTAATGAAAAAGAAAGGTTTTGCAATACCGCTCCTTAATCTGTCCTCATGAATTACCAATCCTTTCATAATTTAATGAAGCAGAAATGACATTTCCAAAATCTAAAAATGAAAAGAAATGTTCTTAAAGCGATACAACCGTACTATAAATTTTTTGCACATTAAATAGTTATTCTCAAAATATTAAAGGGAATCTGTCGGTAGGATCAACCCTCCTAAGCCATATATATGTGCATGCAGGTCATGGAAAAAAATACACCTTGATGTTTGCGATCTGATGTCTTATTACAGTGAAATAATAGTATTTCTTAACATGTTAAGCTGTTAAGATCTATGGGCGAGACATAGATCTCCCTGAGAATCTGCCACCAGAACTTATAAATGAAAGGGAGAGTTACCAGTGTAAGACATGTAATAACTGACATTCTCCTCTCCTGATCTGCTAGTCTCACACTGGTAACTCTCCCTATAATTAAAAAAATTGGGGGAAGAATGGAAATACACCACTATCACCATTCCTTTTCTTTTTTTCTTTTTTAGATACCACCAGTTCATTGATCGCCGCAAGTAATTTTATTCTAACCTTTGTACTATGAGTAACTCGAGAGATACTCACATTTGTTGATTGTGCAGCACAGTATGTGGAATCTCTGCTTTGCAGTCCAATTGAAGATTCTTCTGAGTCTTCTTTGCTTTCACCCTTCACTTAAAAGATTCTACCAATCACAGCTGATCTAGGAATCTCTGATTGGCAGCGTCTCGGAGGGAGATATAAAAGTGCAAACCCCCAGAGAAATCTCTAAAAAAGTGCCCAGTTGAACTACAGAACAGAGATTTCACATACTGCACTACAAAAACAACAAATGTTACTATCTCTGCAATGGAACAATGCAGCACAAAACGAAAAAGAGTGGCAGAATCAGGTGAGTTCACAGATTTTCCCTTTAATAATCTCATGCTGCCATGGTATGCTGCTGTGTTTATAAAGCAAGACTCCTCCCTATGTCTAACCACTTAGATGCATGACTGCTACTGACCACAGCATATAGGTAGTTAATGACGCTGTGGTAGTGCTGCAGGCACAGCCTAGTGATTGCTGTAACATATAGGGTAATCACAGGGATTTATAGCTCTATCCTCTGTCGTAAAATTACGAATGATAACAATATACTGTATATAGTCATGTGATGATAGGGAAGTAATTAAGTATAGTACTTCTTTGATGTCAAACCTGAGCTGTAATGCCAGACATATCTCATTGACTAGAGGTGGTGCTGTTTAAAGAAATGTGGTTCTGTCTTCATATTACATTTGATTAGGTCTAAGCTGCAATACCAGACATAGTCAATGGACTACATTGGCACAGTCACTGGAAGAAAAGAGCCATAGGTGGTCCAGAAGAATACAAAAATAGTTGGCATAGCTCTAAAATTTGCTGGGACTGTCCCAAACTTTCTAAAACAACCCCAATAAACTTGGGTATGTCCTGGTTCAAAAAGAGGTGGGTTTTCAGTTAGCTTTCCAAAAATTGGCATTTCTTTTTGGCATAGGTCTTGGTGTGTAGGCCATAAACATTTCAATTTTATGAACCCAGGTGTTGGTAAGTATGATATTACCCCAATTAATGGTGACTATGAAACTAATCATTTGCCAATACGGTCTATTTCTTGAGATCATCCACAAATAACCTATTACATCTGATTCATTATATGACCTGTGAGTGCTATAAAAATAACATGGATTACAATGAAAGAAAAAGTAGATGTGTGTTTGTTCTGAATAGGTAGATGGTGGCCTTCAAAATTATTTTCAAAGATGGCCTTGATTCTGCTAATATGTGTACAGAGGTTTGCAAATCTATTCACTTTTCCCCCATTGGCATTTTCCATGTTTTGCTACCTCACTACCTGGAATTTCACATTTTAATAAAGGTTTGCTTCAGTAATTTGCATTATGATTTAAACGGATTTAAACAGCATGCCTACAACTGTGGACATTTGGTTTTCTTTTAATTGTGACGCAAACAACAAATAGGACAAAATAACTGAAAAATTCAGTGGGCATAACTATTCAGACCCTTAAAGTCAGTACTTTGTAGAGCCTCCTGTTGTGTCAATTACAGCTGTGAGTTGCGTTGGATAAGTCTCTATGAGCTTTCCACATCTGCTCCATCTCCTTCAAGTTAGATGGTTTTCTCTGGTGAACAGCAATCTTAAAGTCTGACCACAGATTCTCAATTGGATTAAGGTCTTGACTTTCACTAGGCCACTCCAAACATTTACACGTTTAAATCACTCAAGTGTTGCTTTAGCATTATGCTTTGGATCATTGTCTTGTTGGAAGGTGAACCTCTGTCCCAGTTTCAAATCACTGACAGACTGAAACAGGTTTTGCTCAAGAATATGCCTGTATTTCACACCATCCATCTCCCCCTCGACACAGATAATTTTCACAGTCATTGCTGCTGAAAAACATCCCCACAGCATGATGCTGCCTCCTGCATATTTCACTGTGGGGATGGTGTTTTTGTGGTGATGATCTGTGTTGGTTTGGCACCAGACATAGTATTTTCCTTGGCGGCCAAAAAGTCCAATTTTGGTCTCATCTGACCACAGCACCTTCCTCCATACATTTGGCTGGTCTCCCATGTCTTTTGGCAAACTAAAAATGAAGCTTACAAATTTTGTGTCTAAGTAAAGGCTTTTTCCTGCCCACTCTTCTATAAAGGCCACCTCTATGGAGTGTACGGCTTACTGTGTTCGTATGGACAGATACTCCAGTCTCTGCTTAGGAACACTGCAGCTCATTCAGAGTTACCATTGGTCTCTGTGCTACCTGTCTGATTAATACCCTCCATGCCCAGGCTGAGAGTTTTGGTGGATGGTCCTATCTTGCAGGTTTGCTGTGGCACCTTGTTCTTTCCATTTGATGATAATGGATGACATGGTTCCTTTATGGGATCATCAGAGATTGTGATATTTTTTAAAAGCCAATCCTGACTTGTACTTCTCAACAACTGTGTCCCTGACTTGTTTGGAGATCTCCTTGGTCTTTATGGTGTTTGGTTAGTGGTGCCTCTTGCTTAATGGTGTTGGAGCCTCTGTGGTCTTTCAGAAAAGGTAAAGTGTATATACTGACAGAATGTGACACTTTGATTGCACATGGAAGGACTTCCTTTTACTAAGCATGTGACTTATGCTTGCACCAGAAATGTATAGGGGCTTGAATACATATGCACATAACAATGTTACATAACATAGTATTTAAGGTTGAAGGGAGACTTTAAGTCCATCTAGTACAACCCATTGCCTAACATGTTGATCCAGAGGAAGGCAAAAAAAAAAAACATGCGGCAAACACTAAGCTCCACATTGGGGAAAAAAATTCCTTCTCGACTCCACATACGGCAATCAGACTAGCTCCCTGGATCAACGCAATATTAAGGAATCTAGTGTATATACCCTGTAATATTATACTTTTCAATACATTTTATTAGGGAATCACTCATTACAACATCATATGGCAGAGAGTTCCATAGTCTCACTGCTCTTACAGTAAAGAATCCGCGTCTGTGAGTATGCTTAAACCTTCTTTCCTCCAGACGTAGAGGATGCCCCCTTGTCCCCGTCACCGGTCTAAGAGTAAAAAGATCATTAGAAAAGTCTTTGTACTGTCCCCGCATATATTTATACATTGTAATAAGATCACCCCTAAGTCTTGGTCTTTCCAAACTAAATAACCCCAAGTGTAGTAACCTGTCTTGGTATTGAAGACCCCCCCCAGTTCCCTAATAACCTTGGTCGCTCTTCTCTGCTCCAGTTCAGCTATGTCTTTCTTATACATCGGAGACCAGAACTGTATGCAGTATTCTAATTGTAGTCGCACTAGTAACTTGTATAGGGGTAACATTATGTTCTCCTCATGAGCATCTATGCCTCTTTTAATGCATCCCATTATTTTATTTGCCTTTGCAGCAGCTGCCTGACACTGGCCACTAAATGTGAGTTTTTCATCCACCCATAAACCTGTAAAGGGGGTGCCAGGACTTAGGCCTGGCTAATGTGCTGTCATGACTTGCCTGGGTGTAATGGACATGTTTGAGTGTATAATGTGTGACTTGTACATATGTGTTCACGGCTATAGGGTATTGTAGAGACACAATAGGTAATGTAGTATTAGTAAAGGGACACTAGATGGGGGCACTGAGCACAACCAGATGGGAGCCTTTAGAAGGGTTAACTAAAGGAGTGGTTAGCCGGGAGCAAAAGGAGAGAGAGATTTCCTGCTTGAGTTAGTACAACCGGGGGTAGCCATCCTGAGAAGGGTGAAGAAAGTGCCTACGGCAGCAGCCAGTGAGGAGAGTCACTGGATGCACTTTTTAGCTAGAGACTGGGAGCTAAAGGGCTAGCGAGGCTAACAAGAGAGCCTCTGGAGTCAAGTCAGCCTGAGTCGGGGAGCTGAAGTGACAGTGAAGCCAGTCTGTGGAAACCAGCCCGTGTCTGGAATTGGTCAAGCCAGGGAGGTCAGTGAGTGAGTCCCTGTGGAAGTGAAAGCTAGGAGCTGTTCAAGAGTCAAGTGAGCTGCAAGCCTAGTACGCGTACAGGAGCAACAGTGCCGTAAAGGGGTGAACTATAACGGAGTAGACAGTTACTTTCGTGAGCTGAAGTCGGTCACAGGAAGAGGGGTCGTAGTGCCGTGTTCACCGTGCTCTGTGTGGCGTGCTCGGATGCTTGTGTGGTCCACTCGTGTGTAACAGAAGAAGTAGTGTGCTGCTGTAGAAGACCATGTACTATTGATATCATGTAAATAGTCCTGATGGCGTTTGGGATGTGCTGTGCCCTGAAGAGAATAAAGTTGAACTGTTTAAGTTGTTTCCAGCCTCTGTCTGCAGTCTTTTGAACCCCAGAAGTGAGCAGTGTACCTGGGATGAAGCAGCTTCCAACACAGTGAGTACTGGAGCGGCTGAGGAGGCTATCCCCCGGCGGCCTTGTTTTTACACACCCAGGTCTTTTTCAGTGACAGTTTTGCCCAGTGTTTTACAATTAAGCACATAATTCAGTAATCAAAGTCATGTTATGTTTGTGTGTGTGTGTGTTGCCCATTCACTATCTCCATCTAACCCCCACCCCCTGAAGATGGCTGGACCAGCATTGTAAATACATCATTGTAAATACAAACCTGTGCTTTGTATCTCCCCCACCTCATTGTAGATTGTAAGCTCCCACGAGCAGGGTCGTCTTATTTCGCTTTAATTATTGTATTGTTAACGTTGTTACTTATGACTGTTGTGTTTGAAACTGTTCAACTGTAAAGCGCTGCGGAATATGTTGGCGCTATATAAATAAAGATTATTATTATTATTATTATTATTATTATTATTATTATAATTATACATCTTGTTCGTTCTACCCAAGTGGATGACCTTACATTTATCCCCATTAAAGCTCATTTGCCATTTATCATCCCAAGCTTCTAGTTTACATAAATGTTCCTGTAATATAAAATTGTCCTCCTCTGTATTGATTACACTGCAGAGTTTAGTGTCATCTGCAAATATTGAAATTCTACTCTCTATGCCCCCTACAAGGTCATTAATAAATATGTTAAAAAGAAGCGGGCCCAACACCGTGACCCAATCCGACTGTGCTCCATTAATAACCACCCTTTGTTTCCTATCCCTGAGCCAGCTCTTAACCCACTTACACATATTTTCCCCTATCCCCATTGTTCTCATTTTATGTATCAACCTTTTGTGTGGCACCGTATCAAAAGCTTTTGAAAAGTCCATATACACCACAATTTTTAATTATTTGATCCGATAAATTAAATTTATGCTTTTATATTTGTTACTTTACTTCACCAGCTTAGACTATTTAGTGCTGCTACATCACACACAAATCAGATTGCAAAAGTATTTACACACAGGTTGTAATGTAACAAAATAGATTAAAAAAAAACTAAGAGGGGGTGAATACTGTCACAATTCAACTGGCGAGTGACCTGGGACCAGGGGCACCTTTCCTGGCCCTAACACTAGGGGCGCACTAGCTCGCTCTGTTCCTTGGGATACTTCAGATGGTGAAAATGTCAGGTCCTTCGCCTTTACCTGATCTCCTAGAACAGCCCTTCATCTGTCCCCTTCCCCCACCCAGGGAAGAGAGGAACTATTGTTCACCGCAGTACACCAACTCGACAGACAGGGTAACAACTGAAAATTACACACACACAAAATATACACTCATATATAACAGAGGTATTCACCAGGGTGTGTAGGGAGGGAGAAGAAATCAGAACAATGAAGGATAACGAATTTCCTAGCAGACAAACCAGACAACAGTCGCTAAAAACTCTTCCAGCTCTATTTCTCAAAAACAACTTCTCTCCCTCCAATGTCATGCAACAATTGCTAACTCTGACAAGGACTTGGTAATCGAGCCCAGATTTTATAGGGAAAAGGAGTGTCTAACCGAGCACAGCTGAATGTAGGAGTTTCCAATATGGCCGATTAACTTCTGTTCTCCTGGAAGAAATAAACACGTTTAATACATTGGAGCAGGGGCTGGCTGGCACTTTTCAGCCTGGGGGGCAATCACAAAGCAGTGGCCCTCCAGTTGCGGTGCTTTTGCCCTGCTTATCTCTGGCCGCTGCATTAAAGAAGCAGAGATAACAGGCTTTAAAAACAGGGTGGTACATAGATATGGGAACATAACAGAGCTAGCTGCATATATATGGAAGCAGAACCAAGCTTACTGCCTACATAGATACTGTAACAGAAGCAAGCTGACTACATAGACACAAGACCAGAACCAAGATTGTTAAGTAGATAAGGAAACGGACTGGAGCTTACTACAGAGATATGGGAGCAGAACCAAGCTTACTCCAGAGATATGGGAGCAGAACCGAGCTTACTACAGAGATATAGGAGCAGAACCAAGCTTACTACAGAGATATGGGAGCAGAACCAAGCCTACTACAGAGATATGGGAGAAAAACAGAGGTTACTACAGAGATATGGGAGCAGAACCGAGCTTACTACAGAGATATGGGAGCAGAACCAAGCTTACTATAGAGATATGGGAGCAAAACTGATCTTACTACAGAGATAAGGGAGCAGAACCGAGTTGAAAATAGGGGGGGAAGCCAGCACTGCTTAAGGTTAGAACGCATAAATTGAAGTGCATAAGAGATAAGGGAGCAGAACCGAGTTACTACAGAGATATAGGAGCAGAACCAAGCTTACTACAGAGATATGGGAGCAGAACCAAGCCTACTACAGAGATATGGGAGAAAAACAGAGGTTACTACAGAGATATGGGAGCAGAACCGAGCTTACTACAGAGATATGGGAGCAGAACCAAGCTTACTATAGAGATATGGGAGCAAAACTGATCTTACTACAGAGATAAGGGAGCAGAACCGAGTTGAAAATAGGGGGGGAAGCCAGCACTGCTTAAGGTTAGAACGCATAAATTGAAGTGCATAAGAGATAAGGGAGCAGAACCGAGTTACTACAGAGATAAGGGAGCAGAACCGAGCTTACTACAGAGATATGGGAGCAGACCTGAGCTTACTATAGAGATATGGGAGCAGAACGGAGCTTACTATAGAGATATGGGAGCAGAACCAAGCTTACTACAGAGATATAGAAGCAGAACAGAGCTTACTACAGAAATATAGGAGTAAAACGGAGCTTACTACAGAGAAATGGGAGCAGAATGGAGCTTACTATAGAGCTATGGGAGCAAAACTGAGCTTACTACAAAGATATGGGAACAGAACCAAGCTTACTGCAGAGATATATATCAGAACGGAGAATACTCCAGAGATATGGGAGCAGAAAGGGGCATACTACAGATATTTGGGCGCAAAACTGAGCTTACTACAGAGATATGAGAGCAGAATCGAGCTTACTACAGAGATATGGGAGCAGAACCAAGCTTACTATAGAGATATGGGAGCAGAACCAATCTTACTATAGAGATATGGGAGCAGAACCGAGCTTACTACAGAGATATGGGAACAGAACCGAGCCTACTACAGAGATATGGGAGCAGAACTGAGTTTACTACAGAAATATAGGAGCAAAACGGAGCTTACTATAGAGCTATGTGAGCAGAACCGAGCTTACTACAGAGATATGGGAACAGAACCGAACCTACTACAGAGATATGAGAGCAGAACTGAGCTTACTACAGAGATATAGGAGCAGAACCAAGCTTACTACAGAAGTCTAGGAGCAGAACACAGCTTACTACAGAGATATGGGAGGAGAACCAAGCCCTAAGAAAAAAATAATGGAACCTGAGTGCCCCTATCACTAACTAATAATATCCCCATTTATAACAAATAATGTCCTCTGAGTGCCCACAAACCTCTGAATATACAGAATGATGGTCCTACATACCACAAAACAAAATACGATGGTCCCCAAAGCCCTTTATTATACATTGAGGACCCCACATCTCCCTATATATGGTAAAATGGCTACATAGCCCCTATATAAAATAAGATGTTCCCATTGCCCCTAAATATAGTATGATGGACCCCAATGACCCTATATACAGCATGAAGGTCCCCCTGCCCCCTATATATAGTATGAAGGTCCCCACTGCTCCCTGTAAATAGTATGAAATCCCCACTGCCCCCTATGTGTATATAGTTGAAACCAGAAGTTTACATCCACTATATACTGTATAAAAATACAAATCTGCATGTTTTTCTCTATCTGACATGAAATCAGAATAAATCTTTCCCGTTTTAGGTCATATGTGTCTTTTTATATAGTGTATGGAAACTTCTGGTTTCAACTGTATAGTATGATGGCCCCACTGCCCTGTATATATAGTATAAAGGTTCCCACTGCACCAAATAAATAGTTTGATGGCCCCAGTTGCCCTTGTGTATATAGTAGGATGGTCCCAGTTCCCCCATAAATATATAGTATGATGACCCCAGTTCCAACATATATAAAGTATGATGGTCCCACAGCCCCATATATATAGTGTGAAGGCACCAGTTCTCCCCATATATACATATATATGTATATATACATACATATATACATACATATATACATGTGTACAGTAAGATATCCTCAGGTCACCCCATATATATGATGACCCCAGTTCCTATATATATATATATATATATATATATATATATATATATATATATATATATATATAGTAGAATGCCTCCAGTTCCCCCATGTATATAGTAAGATGGCCCCAGTTCTCCCATATACTGTATATATAGTATGATGGCCCCAGTTCCCCCCTTGTCCCTTGTATATAGTGAGATAGCCTCAGTTCCCCCACATATATAGTTGGATGGCCCCAGTTCCCCATGTATATAGTATGATAGCCCCAACCCCCCCTGTATATAGTATGATGGCCCCAGTTTCCCCATATATATAGTAGGATGGCCCCATGTCCATCATATATATAGTAGGATGACCCCAGTTTCCTTATATCTAAAGGATGATAGCCCCAGTTCACTCATGTATATAGTATGGTGGTCCCAGTTCCACCCCATATACATAGTAAGATGGCCCCAGTCCCCATATACACAGTAGGATGGCTGCAGTTTCCCCCCATATATACAGTATGATGGCCGCAGTTTCCCCCCCCATATATACAGTATGATGGCCGCAGTTTCCCCCCATATATACAGTATGATGGCCGCAGTTCTCCCCACATACACAGTAGGATGGCCGCAGTTTCCCCCATATATATATAGTAGGATGGCCGCAGTTACCCCCCCATATATATAGTAGGATAGCAGCAGTTTCCCCCCCCATATATACAGTTGGATGGCCGCAGTTCCCCCCCCATATATACAGTAGGATGGCCGCAGGTTCCCCCCCATATACATAGTAGGATGGCCGCAGTTTCCCCCCCATATATATAGTAGGATGGCCGCAGTTTCCCCCCCATATATATAGTAGGATGGCAGCAGTTTCCCCCCCATACATATATAGTAGGATGGCCGCAGTTTCCCCCCATATATAGAGTAGGATGATTGCAGTTTCCCCCCATATATACAGTAGGATGGTTGCAGTTTCTCCCCCATATATACAGTAGGATGGCCGCAGTTTCCCCCCATATATATAGTAGGATGGCTGCAGTTTCCCCCCCATATATACAGTAGGATGGTTGCAGTTTCTCCCCCATATATACAGTAGGATGGCTGCAGCTTCCCCCCATATATATAGTAGGATAGTTGCAGTTTCCCCCCTCATATATACAGTAGGATGGTTGCAGCTTCCCCCCATATATACAGTAGAATGGTTGCAGTTTCCCCCCTCATATATACAGTAGGATGGTTGCAGTTTCCCCCCCCATATATACAGTAGGATGGCCGCAGTTTCCCTCTCATATATACAGTAGGATGGCCGCAGTTTCCCCCCATATATAAAGTAGGATGGCCGCAGTTTCCCCCCCATATATACAGTATGATGGCGGCAGTTTCCCCCCATATATACAGTATGATGGCCGCAGTTCTCCCCACATACACAGTAGGATGGCCGCAGTTTCCCCCATATATATATAGTAGGATGGCCGCAGTTTCCCCCCCCATATATATAGTAGGATAGCAGCAGTTTCCCCCCATATATACAGTTGGATGGCCGCAGTTTCCCCCCCCATATATACAGTAGGATGGCCGCAGGTTCCCCCCCATATATATAGTAGGATGGCCGCAGTTTCCCCCCCATATGTATAGTAGGATGGCCACAGTTTCCCCCCATATATATAGTAGGATGGCAGCAGTTTCCCCCCCATACATATATAGTAGGATGGCCGCAGTTTCCCCCCATATATACAGTAGGATGGTTGCAGTTTCTCCCCCATATATACAGTAGGATGGCCGCAGTAGGATGGTTGCAGTTTCCCCCCATATATACAGTAGGATGGTTGCAGTTTCTCCCCCATATATACAGTAGGATGGCCGCAGTTTCCCCCCATATATATAGTAGGATGGCCGCAGTTTCCCCCCCATATATACAGTAGGATGGCTGCAGCTTCCCCCCATATATATAGTAGGATAGTTGCAGTTTCCCCCCTCATATATACAGTAGGATGGTTGCAGCATCCCCCCCATATATACAGTAGAATGGTTGCAGTTTCCCCCCTCATATATACAGTAGGATGGTTGCAGTTTCCCCCCCATATATACAGTAGGATGGCCGCAGTTTCCCTCTCATATATACAGTAGGATGGCCGCAGTTTCCCCCATATATAAAGTAGGATGGCCGCAGTTTCCCCCCCCATATATACGGTATGATGGTGGCAGTTTCCCCCCCATATATATAGTAGGATGGCAGCAGTTTCCCCCCATATATATATAGTAGGATGGCCACAGTTTCCCCCCCATATATATAGTAGGATGGTTGCAGTTTACCCCATATATACAGTAGGATGGTTGCAGTTTCTCCCCCATATATACAGTAGGATGGCCGCAGTTCCCCCCCATATATAGTAGGATGGCCACAGTTCCCCCCATATATACAGTAGGATGGCTGCAGTTTCCCCCCCATATATATAGTATGATGGCCACAGTTTCCCCCCCATATATACAGTAGGATGGTTGCAGTTTCCCCCCATATATACAGTAAAATGTTTGCAGTTTCCCCCCTCATATACAGTAGGATGGTTGCAGTTTCCCCCCCATATATACAGTAGGATGTCCGTAGTTTCCCTCCCATATATACAGTAGGATGGCCGCAGTTTCCCCCCCATATATATAGTATGATGGCCGCAGTTTCCCCCCCATATACAGTATATAGTAGGATGGTTTCAGTTTCCCCCCATATATATAGTATGATGGCCGCAGTTTTCCTCCCATATACAGTATATAGTAGGATGGTTTCAGTTTCCCCCCATATATATAGTATGATGGCCGCAGTTTCCCTCCCATATATACAGTAGGATGGCCGCAGTTTCCCCCCCATATATACAGTAGGATGGCCGCAATTTCCTCCCATATATAGTAGGATGGCAGCAGGTTCCCCCCTCATATATACAGTATGATGGCCGCAGTTTCCGCCCTCATATATACAGTATGATGGTCGCAGTTTCCCCCCTCATATATACAGTCATGGCCAAAAGTATTGACACCCCTGCAATTCTGTCAGATAATACTCAGTGTCTTCCTGAAAATGATTGCAAACACAAATTCTTTGGTATTATTATCTTCATTTAATTTGTCTTAAATGAAAAAACACAAAAAGAATTGTCCTAAAGCCAAATTGGATATAATTCCACACCAAACATAATAAAGAGGGTGGACAAAAGTATTGGCACTGTTCGAAAAATCATGTGATGCTTCTCTAATTTGTGTAATTAAAAGCACCTATAACTTACCTGTGGCACCTAACAGATGTTGGCAATAACTAAATCACACTTGCAGCCAGTTGACATGGATTAAAGTTGACTCAACCTCTGTCCTGTGTCCTTGTGTGCACCACATTGAGCATGGAGAAAAGAAAGAAGACCAAAGAACTGTCTGAGGACTTGAGAAACCAAATTATGAGGAAGCATGAGCAATCTCAAGGCTACAAGTCCATCTCCAAAGACCTGAATATTCCTGTGTCAACCGTGCACAGTGTCATCAAGAAGATTAAAGCCCATGGCACTGTGGCTAACCTCCCTAGATGTGGCCAGAAAAGAAAAATTGACAAGAGATTTCAATGCAAGATTGTTGCGGATGTTGGATAAAGAACCTCCACTAACATCCAAACAAGTTCAAGCTGCCCTGCAGTCCGAGGGTACAACGGTGTCAACCCGTACTATCCGTCGGCATCTGAATGAAAAGGGACTGTATGGTAGGAGACCCAGGAAGACTCCACTTCTTACCCCGAGACATAAAAAAGCCAAGCTGGAGTTTGCCAAAACTTACCTGAAAAAGCCTAAAACATTTTGGAAGAATGTTCTCTGGTCAGATGAGACAAAAGTAGAGCTTTTAGGGCAAAAGCATCAACATAGAGTTTACAGGAGAAAAATGAGGCATTCAAAGAAAAGTAAACGGTCCCTACAGTCAAACATGGCGGAGGTTCCCTGATGTTTTGGGATTGCTTTGCTGCCTCTGGCACTGGACTGCTTGACCGTGTGCATGGCATTATGAAGTCAGAAGACTACCAACAAATTTTGCAGCATAATTTAGGGCCCAGTGTGAGAAAGCTGGGTCTACCTCAGAGGTCATGGGTCTTCCAGCAGGACAATAACCCAAAACACACTTCAAAAAGCACTAGAAAATGGTTTGAGAGAAAGCACTGGAGACTTCTAAGGTGGCCAGCAATGAGTCCAGACCTGAATCCCATAGAACACCTGTGGAGAGATCTAAAAATGGCAGTTTGGAGAAGGCACTCTTCAAATATCAGGGACCTGGAGCAGTTTGCCAAAGAAGAATGGTCTAAAATTCCAGCAGAGCATTGTAAGAAACGCATTGATAGTTACCGGAAGCAGTTGGTCGCAGTTATTTTGGCTAAAGGTTGTGCAACCAAGTATTAGGCTCAGGGTGCCAATACTTTTGTCTGGCCCATTTTTGGAGTTTTGTGTGAAATGATCAATGTTTTGCTTTTTGCTTCATTCTCTTTTGTGTTTTTTCATTTAAGACAAATTAAATGAAGATAATAATACCAAAGAATTTGTGTTTGCAATCATTTTCAGGAAGAAACTGAATATTATCTGACAGAATTGCAGGGGTGTCAATACTTTTGGCTATGACTGTATGTAATAACCACAATGTCCAAAACCTAATGAGGAGGGCACTTCACACAATCATAAAGCACAAATCCCATGAAAAATAACATGGAACAAAGAAGAGATCCCAATAATATTAAAAAATCCTTTTATTCAAAATAATTATAAAATGACAAAAGCATAATGCCATAGGGGACGCTGGACCACACTCTCTTACATAGGTAACGATATATCATTTTCTCTGTGCACTATGGCATTTTCTTGATTAGGTTGTCTTACATGGTGACTGTGTTATTTACACACGGTCTCTGAGTATTTGGGCCTCTAGTTTACAGAGAGACTGTTCTCACGTTTGGGGAGTGATATTGTCTATTTTTGGACATTACTCATGGTCTTTTTTAGAATGTAATCTGGATCATTGACATGTATTGTTATGTGATTGGCTTACACATGTTCCAGTCCGGGTTTATGTATTTTCTCCTCATATGATTTTGTGAGTGTGCATAGCGTCCCCTATGGCATTATGCTTTTGTCATTTTATAATTATTTTGAATAAAAGGATTTTTTAATATTATTGGGATCTCTTCTTTGTTCCATGTTATTTTTCATGGGATTTGTGCTTCATTACTGTATGTAGTAGGGGCCAGGATTGGGGGGTGGTCCACTGCCTACTGCCTAGACGGAGGCAGATTTCAGTTGCAACAGGTCCGAGTTTATTGGCCATTCTCCTGACGACCGTAGCCATACACCGCAGTACCTTTACAACTCTCCGTTTCCAGGCCCGGGCACCTTCACCTCTCCTTCAGTCGTAGTGACGTTCCTCACGGATCTTTCGCTGGGGCTGTCCTAGACCTATCTACCGCCAGCGCTTCACCTGCCTGAGGTGGTCGCCAAATCGGTACCCCCGGGGCCTCGTCTGTCCTGCAGTTTTTGGTGTCAGGGCTACCCTCCTGACTGTCTCTTCCTGTCAGTTCCCTGGTCGAGCTCTCCACCGTTGTCAGTCTTCTGTCCTGAGTCTGCTCCTCCCGGGACTAGCCTAGCCTGGAACTCTGTCCTGTCCTATTTATCCCCCTCCTCAGGAATTTCCCTCCTGGGTTCCTCTCTCCCCGCCCCCCATGACTAAGCGGTTTCCTAAGCCCTAAGCTGATGTCAAGTCCTGAACTATGCTCCCCCCTCCCATCTTGTGGTCAGTTCTAGGTATTGCACTCCCTTTTCCATCTACCCCCAGCTGTCTCCCTTCTGTCATTACTACCATCCGTCTCCAGTGCACAAACCATCCCTTCTCCCTCCAGTCAAGTCCGTCCATGAAGTCACCTTCCCCACACTCCCCCTTCCTTTTTCTATTGTCATCCCTGACAATCGTATTCCCTACCTACTTGGTTCTGAAGCTTGTCCACTGTCTGTTGTCGGACCGGTTGTTGGGCCAAACCCGCCATACGCGGGGGGGCCGAACCAAACCGGGAGCACCATGCTCCGAGCAGCCTACTGCTACTCGCCGGCGCGCACGCCACGTGACAACTTCTTTCAGGTTGGCGAGGTCCACCCGGACTACTCTACGGCGTGTACCTCCCACTACTCTCCCCTACTACTTCCTCCAACTATCCGGAAAGCCTTTCGCCTACCAGGTCATCGTTGGTGCCCGCTCTTCCTTTTGGGGTGTCCGTGGTGTCAGGGACCTGACTGATGGACCACTGTCTGGTTCGATATCTCTCGGCTCTTTGTCCTTCACTTAACCCCTTCACCCCCAAGGGTGGTTTGCACGTTCATGACCGGGCCAATTTTTACAATTCTGACCACTGTACCTTTATGAGGTCATAACTCTGGAACGCTTCCATGGATCCCGGTGATTCTGACATTGTTTTCTTGTAACATATTGTACTTCATGTTAGTGGTAAAATTTCATTCAAATAACTTGCGTTTATTTGTGGGAAAAACGGAAATTTGGCGAAAATTTTGAAAATTTCACAATTTTCCAACTTTGAATTTTTATGCCCTTAAATCACAGAGATACAGCACACAAAAAACTTGATAACTAACATTTCCCACGTGTTTACTTTACATCAGCACAATTTTGGAACCAAAATTTTTTTTGTTAGAAAGTTATAAGGGTTAAAAGTTGACCAGCGATTTCTCATTTTTACAACACCATTTTATTTTTACGGACCACATCACATTTGAAGCCACTTTGAGGGGTCTATATGATAGAAGATACCCAAAAGTGACACCATTCTAAAAACTGCACCCCTTAAGGTGCTCAAAACCACATTCAAGAAGTTTATTAACCCTTTAGGTGCGTCACAGGAATTTTTTTGAATATTTAAAAAAAAAATGAACATCTAACTTTTTTTCACAAAAAAAATACTTCAGGTTCAATTTTTTTTATTTTACCAAGGGTAACAGGAGAAATTGGACTGCAAAAGTTATTGCGCAATTTGTCCTGAGTACGCTGATACCTGATATGTGGGGGGGAACGACTGTTTCGGCGCATGGCAGAGCTCAGAATGGAAGGAGCGCCGTTTGACTTTTTCAATGCAAAATTGGCTGGAATTCAGATCGGACGCCATGTCACGTTTGGAGAGTCCCTGATGTACCTAAACAGTGGAAACCCCCTACAAGTGACCCCATTTTGGAAACTAGACCCCCCAAGGAACTTATCTAGATATGTGGTGAGAACTTTGAACCCACAAGGGCTTTACAGAAGTTTATAACGTACAGCGGTACAATTGAAAAATCATATTTTTTCCACAAAAATGATCTTTTCACCCCAATTTTTATTTTCCCAAGGGTAACAGGACCCTAAAAGTTATTGTGCAATTTGTCCTGAGTACGCTGATACCCCACATGTGGGGGTAAACCACTATTTGGGCGCATGGCAGAGCTCGGAAGGGAAGCAGCGCCATTTGACGTTTTTGGCTGGAATTGAGATCGGACATCATGTCGCGATTGGAAAACCCCTGATGTACCAAAACAGTGGAAACCCCCCACAAATGACACCATTTTGGAAACTAGACCCCCTAAGGAACTTATCTAGATGTGTGGTGAGAGCTTTGAACCCCCAAGGGCTTCACAGAAGTTTATAACATACAGTACAGCCGTACAATTAAAAAATCATATTTTTTCCACAAAAATGATCTTTTCACCCTCAATTCTTATTTTTCCAAGGGTAACAGGACCCTAAAAGTTATTGTGCAATTTGTCCTGAGTACGCTGATACCCCACATGTGGGGGTAAACCACTATTTGGGCACATGGCAGAGCTCGGAAGGGAAGCAGCGCCATTTGACGTTTTTGGCTGGAATTGAGATCGGACACCATGTCGCGATTGGAAAACCTCTGATGTACCAAAACAGTGGAAACCCCCCACAAATGACACTATTTTGGAAACTAGACCCCCTAAGGAACTTATCTAGATGTGTGGTGAGAACTTTAAACCCCCAAGGGCTTCACAGAAGTTTATAACATAAAGCCGTACAATTAAAAAATCATATTTTTTCCACAAAAATGATCTTTTCACCCTCAATTCTTATTTTTCCAAGGGTAACAGGACCCTAAAAGTTATTGTGCAATTTGTCCTGAGTACGCTGATACCCCACATGTGGGGGTAAACCACTATTTGGGCGCATGGCAGAGCTCGGAAAGGAAGCAGCGCCATTTGACGTTTTTGGCTGGAATTGAGATCGGACACCATGTCGCGATTGGAAAACCCCTGATGTACCTAAACAGTGGAAACCCCCCACAAATAACACCATTTTGTAAACTAGACCCCCCAAGGAACTTATCTAGATGTGTGGTGAGAACTTTGAACCCCCCAGTGCTTCACAGAAGTTTATAACGCCCGGGCTTGAAAATAAAAAATTCGTATTTTTTCCACAAACATGATCTTTTAGTCACCATTTTTTTATTTTCCCAAGGGTACCAGGAGAAATTGGACCCCAAAAGTTGTTGTCCAATTTGTCCTGAGTATGCTGATACCCCATATGTGGGAGAAAACTACTGTATGGACACACGTCGGGACTCGGAAGGGAAGTAGTGACGTTTTGGAATGCAGACTTTGATGGAATGGTCTGCTGGTGTCATGTTGCATTTGGAGAGCCCCTAATGTACCTAAACAGTGGAAACCCCCCACAAATGACCCCATTTTGAAAACTAGACCCCCTAAGGAACTTATCTAGATGTGAGTTGAGCACTTTGAACCCCCAAAGGCTTCACAGAAGTTTATAATGCCAGGGAATGAAAATAAAAAAATCGTATTTTTACCACAAACATGATCAATTAGTCGCCAATTTTTTTATTTTCCCAAGGGTAATAGGAGAAATTGAACCCCAAAAGTTGTTGTCCAATTTGTCCTGAGTACGCTGACGCCCCATATGTGGGAGAAAACTACTGTATAGACACACGTCGGGGCTCGGAAGGGAAGTAGTGACGTTTTGGAATGCAGACTTTGAGGGAATGTTCTGCGGGTGTCATGTAGCCTTTGGAGAGCCCCTAATGTACCTAAACAGTGGAAACCCCCCACAAATGACCCCATTTTGGAAACGAGACCCCCTAAGGAACTTATCTAGATGTGTGGTGAGCACTTTGAACCCCCAAGGGCTTCACAGAAGTTTATAATGCCCGGGCATGAAAATAAAAAAATCGTATTTTTTCCACAAACATGATCAAATAGTCCCCAATTTTTTTCATTTTCCCAAGGGTACCAGGAGAAATTGGACCCCAAAAGTTGTTGTCCAATTTGTCATGAGTACGCTGACACCCAATATGTGGGAGAAAACTACTGTATGGACACACGTCAGGGCTCAGAAGGGAAGTAGTGACGTTTTGGAATGCAGACTTTGATGGAATGGTCTGCGGGTGTCATGTTGCCTTTGGAGAGCCCCTAATGTACCTAAGCAGTGGAAACCCCCACAAATGACCCCATTTTGGAAACGAGACCCCCTAAGGAACTTATCTAGATGTGTGGTGAGCACTTTGAACCCCCAAGGGCTTCACAGAAGTTTATAATGCCAGGGAATGAAAATAAAAAAATCGTATTTTTACCACAAACATGATCAATTAGTCGCCAATTTTTTTATTTTCCCAAGGGTAATAGGAGAAATTGAACCCCAAAAGTTGTTGTCCAATTTGTCCTGAGTACGCTGACGCCCCATATGTGGGAGAAAACTACTGTATAGACACACGTCGGGGCTCGGAAGGGAAGTAGTGACGTTTTGGAATGCAGACTTTGAGGGAATGTTCTGCGGGTGTCATGTAGCCTTTGGAGAGCCCCTAATGTACCTAAACAGTGGAAACCCCCCACAAATGACCCCATTTTGGAAACGAGACCCCCTAAGGAACTTATCTAGATGTGTGGTGAGCACTTTGAACCCCCAAGGGCTTCACAGAAGTTTATAATGCCCGGGCATGAAAATAAAAAAATCGTATTTTTTCCACAAACATGATCAAATAGTCCCCAATTTTTTTCATTTTTCCAAGGGTACCAGGAGAAATTGGACCCCAAAAGTTGTTGTCCAATTTGTCATGAGTACGCTGACACCCAATATGTGGGAGAAAACTACTGTATGGACACACGTCAGGGCTCAGAAGGGAAGTAGTGACGTTTTGGAATGCAGACTTTGATGGAATGGTCTGCGGGTGTCATGTTGCCTTTGGAGAGCCCCTAATGTACCTAAGCAGTGGAAACCCCCACAAATGACCCCATTTTGGAAACGAGACCCCCTAAGGAACTTATCTAGATGTGTGGTGAGCACTTTGAACCCCCAAGGGCTTCACAGAAGTTTATAATGCCCGGGCATGAAAATAAAAAAATCGTATTTTTTCCACAAACATGATCAATTAGTCCCCAATTTTTTTATTTTCCCAAGGTCAACAGGAGAAATTGGACCCCAAAAGTTGTTGTCCAATTTGTCATGAGTACGCTGACACCCCATATGTGGGAGAAAATACTGTATGGACACACATCGGGGCTCGGAAGGGAAGCAGTGACATTTTGGAATGCAGACTTTGATGGAATGGTCTGCGGGTGTCATGTGCGTTTGGAGAGCCCCTGATGTACCTAAACTATTGAAACTCCCCACAAGTGACCCCATTTTGGACACTAGGCCCCCCACGGAACTTATCTAGATGTGTGGTGAGCACTTTGAACCCCCAAGTGCTTCACAGTTTATAACGCTCGGACGTGAAAATAAAAAAATCATTTTTTTCCACAAAAATGATATTTTTGCCCCCAATTTCTTATTTTCCTAAGGGCAACAGGAGAAATTGGACCCCAAAAATTGTTTTGCAATTTGACCTGAGTAGGCTGATACCCTACATGTGGGGGTAAAACACTGTTTGGGCGCATGGCAGAGCTTGGAAGGGAAGGAGCACCATTTGACTTTTTCAACTCAGAATTGGCTGGAATTGAGATCAGATGCCATGTTGCATTTGGAGAGCCCCTGATGTGCCCAAACAGTGGAAACCCCCAATTCTAACTCCAACCCGAACCCCAACACACCCCTAACCCTAATCTCAGCCCTAACCCTAGCCCTAACCCTAACCCTAGCCCTAACCCTAGCCCTAACCCTACATTAACCCTAACCCTAGCCCTAACCCTAGCCCTAACCCTAATGGAAAAATGGAAATAAATACATTTATTTATTTTATTATTTTTCCCTAACTAAGGGGGTGATAACAGGGGGTTTGATTTACTATTTATGGCGGTTTTTATGTTTGGCAGCTGTCACACGCTAAAAGACGCTTTTTATTGTAAAAATAGTTTTTGCATCACCACATATTGAGAGCTCTAATTTTTCTGCATTTTGACCCACCGAGTCATGTGAGGTCTTATTTTTTGCGGGACGAGTTGACGTTTTTATTGGTACCATTTTCGGGCACGTGACTTTTTTGATCACTTTTTATTCCGATTTTTGGGACGCAGAATGAACAAAAACCAGCGTTTCATGAATTTCTTTTGGGGGGGTGCGTTTACACCGTTCCGCGTGCGATAAAATTGATAAAGCGGTTTTATTCTTCGGGTCAGTACGGTTACAGCGATACCTCATTTAGGTCTTTTTTTATGTTTTGTCGGTTTTATGCAATGAAAACTATTTTATATAAAACATAATTATTTTTGCATTGCTTTATTCTGCGAGCTATAACTTTTTTATTTATTCGCTGATGATGCTGTGTGGTGGCTCGTTTTTTGCTGGACAAGATGACGTTTTCAGCGGTACCATGGATATTTATATGCGTCTTTTTGATCACGCGTTATTACACTTTTTGTTTGGCGATAGGATAATAAATCATTATTTTTTGCTTTGTTTTTTATTTTTTAAGGGGTTCGCTAAAGGGGTTAACTAATGGGACAGTTTTATAGGGCGGGTCGTTACGGACGCGGAGATACCTAATATGTGTACTTTTATTGTTTTTTTTTTTATTTCTAAAAAATGGATTTATTTGGGGGATTTTTTTTTTTTTTTTTCTAATTTATTTGGCGATTTTTTAAAATTTATTTTAACACTTTTTTTTAATTTTTTTTACTTTATTACATAGTCCCAGGTGGGACATCACTGTCCTGTGACAGATCGCTGATCTGTCACATCACAGATCACTGTGACAGATCAGCAGTCTGTCACAGGCACTGCAGAAGGCTTCCTCATGCCTGCGCTTTGCAGGCACTGAGGAAGCCAGCTTCCTGCAGGCCCCCGAAGGCCCCCGTCGCCATCTTGGATTCGGGGGCCTGCAGGAAAGGAGCCCCCCGCAGCAGCACTGCACATTGCGCTGCCGTGGGGGGCTCAGGGAAGCACGGAGGGAGCCCCCTCCCTGCCGATGCTTCCCTTTAACCCCAGGTACACCGCGATCATGTTTGATCGCGGTGTGCAAGGGGTTAACGTGTCGGGGGCGACACATTGTGCCGGGTGTCAGCTGTGATAATCAGCTGACACCCGGCCGCGATCAGTGGCGCTCACCACGTGGGCGCCGCTGATCGCGGTAGACGTACTATCCCGTCCATGGGCATAGGGGCCCGGGTCCCATTGACGGGATAGTACGTCGGATGTCAGGAAGGGGTTAAAAAAGAGTCATGGTCGGCGTTTTTGTCACATCTACCTCATACCCGGGACCTGTTACACACATTTTTTTTTTTGTTACACACACTACTCATTAAATCAACTTTTAGCATGCCGTTACTTCTACTTTAATAACAACAGGAGTTACTCAACCGGAGTAACCCCTTTTCTTTGTTTGTTTGTTTTTTTCCTTTAACTCCTTCTCCAAACACACTATTTCAAACATAAAATGGAAGTACACCCCCTTCCTTTAACATTACCACTTCTCCCTTCGCATCCCCGCTATATAAGGAGAAAACAATAAACAATAAAAACATTTTCCTTAAATTGGACGCATAACTGTCCTTTTGGGCCTGCACAACGGTGCAGCGAAATCCCGGTAGTCCGGGCCATCTCCTGATAGCCGATGTTGCACCAATCCAGCAGGGAGCCCCACAGCCGTGTGGTCCCCGGGGTGCTTGAAGTGTCTCTGTGAGGCCTTCTACGGGGGCTCGGGGCCATCGGGCTTGGCGATCATGGCTACCGCGTAGTAGCCACAGGGGAGGCTGCAACCGGAATCAAGGCGGCCGCGGACACCGGCGAGTCGACTGCAGCCAAGGCCGCAGATGGAAAAGCGGCGACCGCAGAGGCCGGTGAGTCAGCCGCGGCGGCCAGCGGCCTGTTGCAGCGGTGACCTGGAGCGGGATCGACATGGCGGCAGAGGCGGCCACGGGTGCTGCGGCCGGCGCCGCGAGTGAACCAGAGACGGCCGCGGAGCAGGCCGCAGCCAGGGCCGAAGATGGAGCAGCGGCGACTGTCAGCAAGGAGGCCGCGGAGACAAACGGCCCAGCCTCCGCGGCAGACTGGAGTAAAGTCGCGGCAGCGGCAGGCCGAGACAGGTAGGCCGCCGCCGGGGTGTGAAGGGTGGCAGGGGTGGCCGCTGGTCGGTTCCGCGCCGGCGACACAGGACGAGGTGCCGCCGGGCGGGGTGGCTCAGGGTCGTTGTCAGTGGCGACAGTCGGCCTGGTGGGGACCATGTAGTCATCCAGAGTCGGGGTCACCGAATAGTGGGATGTCGGGCGGGGGGGGCGAGGGCCGGTGTCGGGGCCCCCAAGGCCTGTCTGGGGCACGGAGCGTGGAGACAGGATCTGACTGGGGTGCCACCGGCAAGGCCAAGGGGATCTCTCACCTTCCCCGGCGCCGCGGCTCCCAGCAGGCTTTCCCGCAGCTCCTTCAACAGCCGTGGATCTTCACCCCGCCGTCCGGCAGGGCCAGCCTCCAGGCCTGATGATTCCGCGGGGAGACTCCCTGAAGATTCCTTCGGTGGCTGTTCCAGTGGGACCCGTCGTCACTCCTCTGATGACAGCCAATGATCCGGAACAAAGTCTCAAATTTGTAATCCAAAGGTGAGCAATTCAAGTCCTTCCAGGCACTTCTGCCGCAGGCCTGCTGCTGAAGGTCGAGTATTGGTGACAGCGATCCTGCCGACTACGCCAAATGTAGTAGGGGCCAGGATTGGGGGGTGGTCCACTGCCTACTGCGACCAGACGACACAGAGATGAGACGGAGGCAGATTTCAGTTGCAACAGGTCCGAGTTTATTGGCCGTCCTCCTGACGTCCGTGTCCATACACCGTAGTACCTTTACAGCTCTCCGTTTACAGGCCCGGGCACCTTCACCTCTCCTTCAGTCGTAGTGATGTTCCTCGCGGATCTTTCGCTGGGGCTGTCCTAGACCTATCTACCGCCAGCGCTTCACCTGCCCAAGGTCATCGCTCAATCGGTACCCCCGGGGCCTCGTCTGTCCTGCAGTTCATGGTGTCAGGGCCACCCCCCTGACTGTCTCTTCCTGTCAGTCCCCTGGTCGAGCTCTCCACCGTTGTCAGTCTTCTGTCCTGAGTCTGCTCCTCCCGGGACTAGCCTAGCCTGGAACCCTGTCCTGTCCTATTTATCCCCCTCCTTGGGAATTTCACTCCTGGGTTCCTGTCTCCCCACCCCCCCATGACTAAGCGGTTTCCTAAGCCCTAAGCTAATGTCAAGTCCTGAACTACGCTCCTCCCTCCCATCTTGTGGTCAATTCTAGGTATTGCACTCCCTTTTCCATCTACCCCCAGCTGTCTCCCTTCTGTCATTACTACCATCCGTCTCCAGTGCACAAACCATCCCTTCTCCCTCCAGTCAAGTCCGTCCATCAAGTCACCTTCCCCACATATACAGTAGCATGGCCGCAGTTCCCCCCCATATATACAGTAGGATGGCCGCAGTTTCACCCCCCCATATATATGGTAGGATGGCTGCAGTTTCCCCCCCATATATATAGTAGGATGGCCAGTTTCCCCCCCATATATACAGTATGATGGCCGCAGTTTCCCCCCTCATATATACAGTATGATGGCCGCAGTTTCCCCCCCATATATACAGTAGGATGGCCGCAGTTTCCCCCCATATATATAGTAGGATGGCCGCAGTTTCCCCCCCATATATATATAGTAGGATGGCCCCACAGCCCGTTCATATAAAAAATAATGAAGTTTATACTCACCTCATCCTGATTCCCGGCACCGCGGCCTCCGTGTCCTCTTCTGGCCTGTAGAGACTAGAGCGGCGCGAGACAATGACGTCATCGCGCCACCTGCGTGCACATCACAGTCTGTCTCATAAGCCGCAGACTACGGCTTTGACATCAGCCAGTGTACCACTCAGAGTATGCTGAATTGCTGAGGTCTCAGCCGCAACTTGTGAGACAGGCTGTGATGTGCACGGCCGTGTCACTATCTGCTGCCGGCCGCATCGCAGCACTGCAGTCGGCTGCACCGTTCACTGTGCAGGGCCATCAGGTGGCCGGCCCTGCACAGCTACTGGGGGAGCGACCCGGGGGGCATTTGCCTCCCTGCCACCCGGCCCAGCCTGCCCCTGCACTGGAGAAGTGCTTTTTCTCAGTGTAGTAGGAGCAACCAGATTCTGCGGTCTGCTGGCTCCGCTCCATTGCGGTAAACCCATGACAAATACTTTCGCAAGCCACTGCAAGTTAATTAATATGACCCCTGTGGTTATTATTGGAATAGTGACAGAAATAATGATCTTTCATAAAATAAAAAAGATAATAAAACATTTTTGAAATTAATGGCAGCAATGCAGTGAATTAAATGAATGAATGTGACCCTTGAGGATATTAATGGATTAGTGACTGAAATAAAGATCTTTAATGAAAAACAAAAGGGAATGAAACATTTTTTGGAACGAATGAAAGCAATGCAGTTATGACAAGAATCGGTGAATAAACTGAATATGTTCCATGTTGTTGATGACAGATTCAAGATCGGATTAGAAAATGTAAATGACGGCAGCGATTTGAAGCCTGGAAATTCATAATTCATTAATTCACCTTCTGTTAATTAATATCATGGCGCAGTCTCAAAGTCTATCATTAGATTCCCTCTCCCCAATGTCTGTAAGACTTTATAGAGAGGGTAAAATTCTCACCTCCCTCCCTCCTCGCCACCATTCCCTCACTCTGATCTGCTGCAGAGACCTCTCAGTAGAGATGGTAGCGTGATGGGGCAGATCTTGTGTCTTTGAAGGGGAAGCCACCTCACATGAACGCAGAGTGAGGTTTTGGGCACTTGTTCTTTTTCACTTTGCGCATAAATCGGTTAAACTCTCGGTTTCCTTTGTCCCACTTGTGGATGGCAGTGAGAATGTGCTGATTCTTCACCTTCCGACCGAGGACCAAGAACTGACCACTCAGCTGCTCCAGCTGTGGACATGGACAATTAGCCCCATTCTTCAGGAAGAGGACAAGCTCTCCCCAGTCCTTCCTCTGGATGGGCCCTTTCTTCAGGGCTTTCTTCTTACGTAGGGTCAGCTTGCGGTCTCCGTTGTCCTTCTTGACCTCCCGAATGGAAACTTTCAAGGCTAAAACAAGAAAATACATAAAAATGTGAATTCTTTATTATATTTTTTTTATTTTGCTATTCACTAGTTTAACCAATAGACTACATTATTGGAAGCATGTTTCTTTACTATAGCTGCTCCTGAACCATCCTTTAATTAAAACTACAACTCTTAGTATGCCCTAACAGCTGCAGACTGGGTGTTGTAGTTTCATAAAGGTTGAATACAAATGAAGACAACAGCTGGAAACCTTGTTGACACAAATAAAAACCATACTTCCCTCACTAGATTCAAACATCAAAACCACCAGGGCCGGGACAAGGTTCTTTGGTGCCATAGGTAGATGAAACCGATGGTGCCCTCCCATGAACCCTTAGCCCACATGTGAAGGAATGGGTAGAGACTAAGGTAACAGGACCCTTAACGTACCCCCCTCCCGATGGACTAGGTAACAAGCTCTGATGACTACCTTCACAAGAATTGTTACTGGTTTCAACAAAAATACCAGTAAAAGTAAAAAAAAAAAATGGTACTTTAGAGGTGAGGCTCAACAGGGAGTATGTTTTGATAGTTAGATATGGAATCATTCATTGCTTGCAGACCATTCACATGATACCAGGGAAAAATAGCAATATTCATCACACATCCCATATTTTAAATTTCACACCCAAGGACAGCCATGGAAATTAATTTTGCTTAATTATAATGGGGGCTATTTGGTTTCAATTAACGTGTGTAGAATTTGGTGGATACCGCAATGGAAGCTAAACAGACCCCATTATAAAGGAATATGTATGATGGATTTTGTGTCCGTCATGCAAAAAATATAGTTTTCAATAAAACTGATGGTAATTCTGGTGCCATATTCCTGTATGGATAGCAGTTCTCGTATTCATATACTGATATTGGTTCTGGTCTCGTGTTCCTGTACTGATGAAGGTTATGGTGACATATTCATATATTGATGGTTGTCCTAGTGCTGCATTCATGTACTCCTGATGGCTCTGGGGATGTATTCACATAGTGATGATGGTTTTGGTGCTGTATTCGTCACTAGAACCATTATCCGTACATGAATGCAAAACCAAAATCATGATCAGTTCATGAATATATAATAATAATAATAATAATAATCTTTATTTATATAGCGCCAACATATTCCGCAGCGCTTTACAGTTTAACAGTTTCAAACCACAAGTCATAAGTAACAACGTTAACAATACAATAATTAAAGCAAAATAAGACGAAATAAGACGACCCTGCTCGTGAGAGCGTACAATCTACAATGAGATGAGGGAGATACAAAGTACATGTGTGTATTTACAATTGTGTATTTACAATGATGGTCCAGCCATCTTGAGGGAGTGAAGGATGGATGGAGATAGTCAATGGGCTACACACGCACACTTACACAGAGAATGACTTTGATTAGTGAACGTGATAGGCCGCTCTGAACAAGTGTGTTTTGAGGGAGCGCCTAAAACTATGCAGATTGTGGATAGTCCTGATTTCTTGGGGTAGAGCATTCCAGAGGATAGGAGCAGCACGGGAGAAGTCTTGGAGTCGGGAGTGGGAGGTACGGATTAGTGCAGAGGTTAGTCGAAAGTCGTTTGCAGAGCGCAGCGATCGGCTAGGCCGATAGGCAGAAATGAGGGAAGAGATGTAAGGGGGTGCCGCACTGTGGAGAGCTTTGTGGGTGAGAACAAGTACTTTGAATTGGATCCTATAATGAATGGGCAGCCAATGTAAGGACTGGCGAAGAGCGGACGCGTCCGAGTACCGATTAGCCAGATGGACGATCCTGGCTGCTGCATTAAGTATGGACTGGAGAGGGGATAGTCGAGTGACGGGGAGGCCAGTTAATAGAGCGTTGCAGTAATCCAGGCGGGAGTGGATCAATGCAACAGTCAGGGTTTTTGTTGTTTCCATAGTGAGAAAAGGGCGGATTCTAGAGATGTTCTTTAGGTGTAAGCGGCAAGAGCGGGCAAGAGATTGTATATGGGATGTGAAGGAGAGATTGGTGTCGAACATAACACCCAGACAGCGCGCCTGCTGCCAGGGTGTTATTGTGGTACCACCCACGGAGAGGGAAATGTCAGATTTAGGGAGGTTAGTAGACGGCGGGAGCAGAAGAAGTTCAGTTTTAGAGAGGTTGAGATTCAGATAGAGAGTGGACATGATATTGGAGACTGCGGACAGACAGTCACTGGCGTTCTGTAGTACATTGGGGGTAAGGTCGGGGGAAGATGTGTATAGTTGTGTGTCATCAGCATAAAGATGGTACTGAAAGCCAAATCTGCTGATGGTCTGTCCAATTGGGGCCGTGTAGAGAGAGAAAAGAAGGGGGCCAAGGACTGAGCCCTGAGGTACCCCGACAGCAAGAGGAAGAGGAGATGACGTGGAGCCAGAGAACAAAACACTGAAGGAGCGGTCAGAGAGATAGGAAGAGAACCAGGAGAGTGCAGTGTCCTTAATGCCTAGTGACTGGAGCCTAGAGAGTAGGAGATGGTGGTCAACAGTATCAAAAGCTGCAGATAGGTCAAGAAGAATGAGCAGAAAGTGGTCACCGTTACGTTTTGCTGTCAGAAGGTCATTGGTCACTTTGATGAGTGCAGTTTCAGTCGAATGTAGGGGGCGGAAGCCGGACTGTGAAGGGTCTAGAAGGGAGTGAGTGGAGAGGTAACGGGTAAGGCGGGAGTAAACTAGGCGCTCCAAAAGTTTAGAGATGAAGGGGAGATTGGAGACTGGTCTGTAGTTGTTTGTGCAGGATGGGTCGAGAGCAGGTTTCTTTAGTAATGGAGTAACAGTGGCGTGTTTGAAGGAGGATGGGAAAATTCCCGAGGAGAGGGAGAGATTAAAGATTGTATTTAGGTGGGTTGTGACGACTGGAGAAAGAGACTGGAGGAGATGTGAGGGCATGGGGTCGGTAGTACATGTAGTCGGACGAGAAGAAGAGAGGAGTCTGGAGACTTCTTCTTCTGTGATGGGATCAAATGTGGAAAGTGAGCCAGGGGAGATGCAGGAAGGGATGGGAGTCACAGCACTTGGTGGTTGGGAGCAGATTTCTTGACGGATATTATCTATTTTTTCTGTAAAGTGGGAGGCCAGGTCATCAGCACAAATGTCTGTGATAGGGGCTTGTGCTTTTGGCCTGAGGAGGGAGTGAAAAGTGTCAAAAAGTTTCTTGGGGTTGTTGGCTAGTGAGGAGATCAGGGTGGTGAAGTAGGTCTGTTTGGCGAGGTGAAGGGCAGCGTTATAGGTTCTTAACATAAATTTGAAGTGGATGAAGTCTTCTGGTGTGCGGGTTTTTCTCCATAGGCGTTCAGCACTCCTGGAGCATCGCTGGAGAAGTTGAGTTTGCGATGTGAGCCAGGGCTGTTTTACTCTGTGTTTGGAGGTTTTGAGGGTGAGGGGAGCTACTTGCTACTTGGTCAAGGGTGCTTCTAAGAGTGTCATTGTAGTGATGAACAGCCAGATTAGGACAGGAAAGAGAGGAGATTGGGGACAGTAATGAGTGTAAGGAATCTGAAAGTGTCTGAGGGTTAATAGCTTGTAGATTTCTGACTGTGTGGTAGGTAGGAGTGAGCTGGGGTGGGCGAGGATTTGTGAGCGTGAAGGAGAGAATGTTGTGGTCAGAGAGTGGAAGCGGTGAGTTATTTAGGTGGGAGATTGAACAGAGCCGGCCGAAGACCAGATCAAGGGTGTTACCGTCCTTGTGTGTCTCAGAGATTGAAAGCTGTGAGAGGCCTAGAGAGGTGATTAGTGATAGAAGCTGGGATGCAGATGTGGAAGTAGGGCTGTTAATGGGGATGTTGAAGTCTCCCAGGATGAGGGTTGGTAGTTCTGAGGACATGAAGTGTGGCAGCCAGGCTGAAAAGTGGTCAAGGAAGTAGGTGGGTGAGTCTGGGGGCCGGTATATGACCGCTACCCTGAGGGAGAGGGGACGGAAGAGCCTGATGGTGTGGACCTCAAAAGAAGGGAATAAGAGTGATGGAACTGGGGGGATGACCTGGAAAGTGCATTGTGGGGACGGAAGTATGCCGACTCCACCACCAGGTCTGTTTGTGGGTCTCGGGGAGTGAGAGAATTGTAAGCCACCGTAGGAAATGGCAGCAGGAGAGACAGTGTCAGAATCCTGAATCCAGGTTTCAGTGAGGGCCAACAGATCAGCAGAGCCATAAAAAACTGTACCAGAACAATAAATAAATAAGTAAATAAATAAATAGGTCACTAGAACCACCATCAGTACATGAATACATCACAAGAACCACTATCAGTAGAAAAATGCATCACCGGAACCACTATCAGTGCCTTAATGCATCACCAGAACCTCCATCAGTACATGAATACATCACAAAAACCACTGTCCGTAAATAAATACAACAACAGTACCATCATCAGTACATGAAAACGTCACCAGAATCACCATCAGTACATGAATACATCACCAGAATCACCATCAGTACATGAATACATCACCAAGATTAGTACAGAAATTGTAATGTCAAGTCATGGTGTCACAGGTTTACCGCGACAGAGAAGGATCAGAAGACCGCAGTGTCTAATTTCACGTAGTCCTGCCCTGATTATTAGCACTTCGCCATCATATTAAACAGTGCAGGTTTCTACTAGTAGTGCAATTAATAATCTGTTAATTTAAGAGCTCTTGGGGCTTTCCGGCTTTGATGGTCTCAGCTGTTCAGTGTTTTTCCACTTCCATGTGCTACATAAACTTGAGAGATTGCCAGTGTTAGTTTTATACTGCCTGGAACTGGAGTATGAGCTATTGGTTGTTTGAGGATGCGTTTAGAATATTGTTCAGAAGACTTCTGCTTGGTGATTTGTGTGGGGTGCATATCCTCATCCTCTCCTATTTGTTTTTTCCTTCCTTTACGTCCTGGTGTTCCATTTTGTTGTTTGTGAGTGCATATTTGTATGATTGGCATTTTCATTCCCTGTACGTCTTCCCTTGTAAGTCTGGTTTGTGTATTCTTATACATTACAACTCCCCACTTCCCTGAGTGGGGGAGGGGATAGATAAGGGCTGATTTAGGAGCTCAGCAAGGCAAATGACCCCGGCGTCTTCACCATCAGAAGTATTCCAGGGAGCAAGGATAGCTAGAATACCACTAGTTTTAGGGATAGGGAAGGAGCCCCTAGCACCAGGATTCCCTGCAACAGTGCCATGACACAGGCACATACACATTTGTATCTCATGAACCTACAACTTAGAGTATGTTCTTAACAATAGTAAGGAGATGCTGGGAGTAGTTGTTTTCAGTCATTATCAGACTGTGGAACACACAGGAACCACAGTACTGATGAGACTTAGTCAGTATCAGCAAGTAAATATTTACATCTTGGTACCTTATAGGTGACGTCTTCTCTGTCTCTAAGGCTGTGTTCACACACAGCCTTTTTTTAACGGTTTTTACTGCGGTTTTCACTATAAAACCGCTAAAAATAAGCTTCCCAGTCATTTCTATGCATTTTGCACTTTTTGTGCACATTGATGCGTTTTTTTACCGCGAAAAAAACGCATCGCGGTAAAAAACGCAGCATGCTAATTAATTTTGCGGATTTTTCTGCGGTTTTGGCTTCTTCCATGCGTTTTGAAACCGCTGCGGAAAAAAACGCATCAAAAACGCATCAAAACCATGCAAAAAACGCCACGGAAAAATAGGTGCGATTTCTGGGAAGGGAGTCAGGTTTTCAAGCAGAAATTTTCTGCTACGTATGCACTTAGCCTTATTCTCTGTCTACTAGCCGGGTTCAGTCCTTCTCAGCCCTTATCCACATACTCGTCACCTGACACATGGTATAATTTTTTCATGCACTATTGCTGTTTATTTATTTACTGCAGGGTATTTGCTTATTATGTTTTCTCCATCTTGTTCAGATGCCATGGTGACTTTTCATATCCACAGCTCTTCTCCGCAGACCTCCCTCTTCTTTGGCCTTCTGCAGCACATCCCAACATGGTGCCCTTAAAATAAGTGTTATTAGAATGCCCTCTGCATAAAAATATCTGTTCATATTTTGACCTAAATAAGCCTCCTATGGTATATGGCCTCCACATTGTCTCCCTTTATGAGCTTCACCCGCCACACTGTCCGCCATAATGAGATATAACCATCCCACTGTCTTATGGCGGATATCGGCTACTTGACACATGTGAATGGCATTTCCCTCACGCTGTTGTTTTGATGACTTCTGATAAGATAAGTCTTCCCTTTTATGGGATATATACCAGTATGTTCTCCTGAGGAACCAATCTGTGGGGAAACGTGTTAAGAAATGTGCATACTGGCCCTTTCTGTTGTTGATTTATATGGGCAATGGAATCCCTTTGAATGATTGTATTCTGGATACTAGCAAGAGAACCAAGGGTGCACTCTGATTATTCAATCTCTCTGTCAAGTTGAAATATAAATATATATTCATAAGGAATAATGCACAGTGACTATCTACAGCAGAAAGAATCAACTGTTTTTCCAGAATAACTTTTTATGCGGCTTGATTCATACGTCCTTTGCAAAGATTAACTTTCCTAATTCCAGCCTTGCTGAAGCATCCCCAGATCATCACCGATCCTCCATCAAATTTCACAGTGGGTACAAGACATTGTGCCTTGTACACCTCTCCAGGTTTCCATCTAACCATTAGACGACCAGGTGTTGGGCAAAGCTGAAAATTAGACTCATCAGAGAAGATTTCTTTACACCAGTCCTCTATGGTCCCATCCTTATTGTCTTTGGCAAACTTCAGCCTGGCTCTCCTTTGCTTCTCATTGATGAGAGGCTTTTTTCTAGCTTTACATGACTTGTGCCCTGCCTCTAGGAGCCTGTTACAAACTGTTCTTGCCGTGCACTTCACCCCGGCTGCCATTTGCCATTCCTTTTGTAGGTCACTTGATGTCATCCTGCGGTTGCTGAGTGACATTCGAATAAGATGACGGTCATCCCGGTCAGTGGAGAGTCGTTTTCGCCCTCTGCCAGTCTGTAGCTTTGTTTTTCCCAATGTCTGCTGCTTGACCTTGTTGTAATGGACTAACGTCTTAGAAATTTTAAGGATGGAGGCAACATGACGCTCCCTGTAGCCCTCTGCTAGGAAAGCAAGAATTGATCCCTTCTTTTCCTCACTCATGACTTTTCTTTTCAACTCTTTGGCATGATTAAAAGTTATTTTTTCATTCCTATTACTTTTGGGATATTACTTGCACTTGTTTTGCCATTCAGCTTGTCCTATTGCAAGAGGATTGTAAACACCACAGCAGGGTTTTTTTTATACTTTCTGTCGTTAAATAAGATTTGGTTCAGGTGATCACCTAATCAGAAGCACATTAAGTAGAATGAGGTGTACTCTGGTTGGAATGCAACTGACACTGGAATGGAATGGCTGCCAGACATGTAGAGTAGATTTTTATAAAACTTTGCAGTGGTCTCTTAATTTTTGCCAGAGCTCTATGGTGCATACATTAGGGCACTATTATTGCATTAATATATATATGACATCTGGGATATGTGTAATTTTGACATCTGCCTATCTTCTACCTTCTTTTGAATTATGATTTTGGTGTTTGCCTCTGGCCTTTAATATATCCCTCTCTGATATATTGCAGGTACCATATGGTATGTCAGAAGCAGGGTAACACGTCTATCTGATCATTATACATATGGTACAACACTGCTATATTTCTGTACACCCTACATTTGTTTCGGCTTTCTAGGGAAAGGGAAGGATAGTCGTTGTTGAGTGGGGGCACCATTGCGCAGGGCTTCTAGGGTGCCTACCTTCACTGCTAGGAAGGGAAGCTATAGTAACCTATTAGGGTGAAATATCTTCCTTTCTACTATATGTGCCCATTTATGAGCAGACCCATATCATATGCGGTGTTGATTGTAATATAAATATTTGGTGGATTTTAAAAATATACGGTATGTTAAAAGCTATGTTTTATATGACCTGAGCACTATTTGGTGAAATTCTATATAAGTTTTGTGTGTAATTATTTGAATTACGGTGAACTGTTACTATAGATGGTAGACTATGTGGGCACAATACACAGTAGAATGTGTGTTCTACACATGATAGACTATATGGGCATTATACCCAGTAGAAAGCATGTACAATAGATAGCAGAATGTGTGTACTACACATGGTAACATATGTGGGCACTGTACACAGTAGAATATGTGTTGTAACATTGCTACTTACTTGAGAGCGATCTGAGGTATCACAAGAACCGTTCCTATTTAAAGCTCAGCTGGTTTATTTCAGTCCTCATAAACCACATCACTGGAAACTCAAATATAGCCATTGTCCAGCATAAAGTAAAACATAAAGTAACAAGTCCATACAATAGTGCTGGTTAGGCCCCCTGGCTTAGAGTCCAGCTTCTTAGTCCTTTAGCAAAGGCACTCAGTCCTGGAGATCTGTACGCCTCCATATATACAGCCCCCTGTGAGACAAACAGGTCTCAATTTACAAAGTGAACCACTCTCAGGGATGGAGACATGTGAGCAGCCGTCTCTCTTAGCTCTTCAGCTGCTCACAATCAAACTGTCATGGCCGATTAACCCCTTTTAGTACTATACACTACCGCTCAAAAGTTTGGGGTCACCCAGACAATTTTGTGTTTTCCATCAAAACTCATACTTTTACTAATCAAATGAGTTGCCAAATGAATTTAAAATCTATTCCAGACATTGACAAGGTTCGAAAAAAGATTTTTATTTGAAATAATGATTTTCTCCTTCAAACTTTGCTTTCGTCAAAGAATGCTCCCTTTGCAGCAATTACAGCATTGCAGACCTTTGGCATTCTAGCAGTTAATTTGCTGAGGTAATCTGGAGAAATTTCACCCCGTGCTTCCAGAAGCCCCTCCCACAAGTTGGTTTGGCTTGATGGGCACTTTTTGCGTACCATACGGTCAAGCTGCTCCCACAACAGCTCAGTGGGGTTGAGATCTGGTGACTGTGCTGGCCAATCTTTTCCTTTTATGAGCCAGTCTCAGATATGGCTTTTTCTTTGCCACTCTGCCCTGAAGGCCAGCATCCCGGAGTCGTCTCTTCACTGTAGACATTAACACTGGCGCTTTGCGTGTACTATTTAATGAAGCTGCCAGTTGAGGACCTGTGAGTTGTTGATTTCTCAAACTACAGACTCTAATGTACTTGTCTTGTTGCTCAGTTGTGCAGTGGGGCCTCCCACTTCTCTTTCTACTCTGGTTAGAGCCTGTTTGTGCTCTCCTCTGAAGGGAGTAATACACACTGTTATAGGAAATCTTCAGTTTCTTGGCAATTTCTCACATGGAATAGCCTTTATTTCTAAAAACAAGAATAGATGGTCGAGTTTCATATGAAAGTTCTTTTTTTCTGGCCATTTTGAGAGTTTAATGGAACCAACAAATGTAATGCTCCAGATTCTCAACTAGCTCAAAGGAAGGTCAGGTTTATGGCTTCTCTAATGAGTTAAACTGTTTTCAGTTGTGCTAACATACTTCCACAAGGGTTTTCAAAGGTATTCTAACCATCCATTAGCCTTCTTACACAGTTAGCAAACACAAAGTAACATAAGAACACTGGAGTGATGGTTGTTGGAAAAGGGCCTCTATACACCTATGAAGATATGTCATTACAAACCAGAAGTTTGCAGTTAGAATAGTCATTTACCACATTAACAATGTATAGAGTATGTGCCATGGACTTCTATGGCCCCCACTCTGGACCTGCCCCATCCCCCCATCCACCTTCCCTATGCCATGGACTTCTATAGCCCCCACCCTGGATCTTCCCCCATCCCCCATCCACCTTCCCTATGCCATGGACTTCTATAGCCCCCACCCTGGATCTTCCCCCATCCCCCATCCACCTTCCCTATGCCATGGACTTCTATAGCACCATCCTGGATCTGCCCCCATCCCCCCATCCACCATCCCTAAGCCATGGACTTCTATAGCCCCATCCAGGATCTGCCCCATCCACATTTCCTACAGCCCCTACCCAACATCCCTACAGTCCCTATCCCCATTCCCTTTTGTATACTTGCTTTGGCAAAACTAATGTGTATATAGTCCTGCCAATAAAGCTTCTTTGAATTTGAATTTGAGTATATTTCTGAATCATTTAATGTTAGCTTCATTGGAAAAAACTGTGGTTTTCTTTCAAAAATAAGGACATTTCTAAGTGAACCTAAACTTTTGAACGGTAGTGTATATGTAAAATCATTTCTTCAGGTTTATCTCCCATCCACTAGGTGTCTTACAGCCACCTTACATACCTCCCCTCTCTGCCTAAAGCCATGGGCTTTACACCGTCTACCACTAGTCATGGGATTTTTGCGGAGGCTGAGGTATTACAATGTAACTCCCGGCTCTGTGTTCCACATGGAACGGAAATCCTGCAGGGCTAGAAATTAGTGGGTAACAAAAGTATTTTTCCCACTTTTCCCCCTCATCCACCTGAGTGGGACATGGTCTGACACTAATTTAAATTCGCCCTAATAGATAGTATCGCAATGTGTCCACCGCCCACTTTATGGCAAAGCATTTCGCTTCTATAATGGAATAACTTTTCTCACATGCCGACAGTTTCCTACTCAGGTAGAGAACAGGGTGCTCCTCTCCGTTTATCTCATGAGAAAGGACCACTCCTAATCCAACTTCTGAGACATCCGTTTGGAGCACAAATTCCTTTTTAAAGTTGGGAGCAATCAGAACCGGCTGCTTGCACAGAGCTATTTTCAGTTCTTGAAAGGCCGTCTCTGCCTCCAACATCCATTTGGTCATTACTGATTTTGTCCACTTAAAGAGGTCAGTCAGTGGTGCGGCCACAATGGCAAAGTTTGTAATGAACCTGCTGTAATGTCCCACAATCCCAGAAAGGCCCTAACTTATTTTTTCTAGAGTAGTTTCGGCCAGTTTTGGATTGTGTCCATTTTATTGATCTGGGGTTTGATTTAGCCCTACCTACTACATATCCAAGGTATTTCGTCTCCTCTTTCCTCATGGCCCAAATTTCTAGATTTATAAAGGCCCCCGCCTTCCTCAGAGAATCAAACTCCACTTGGACCTTTTCGAGATGATTTCCTCAATCCAGGCTGAAGATTACGATGTCGTCCATATTTCTTATGGAATGTGAGTTTACGGTCCATTGCCCTCTGGAAGGTGGCTGGAGCTCCCTGCACTCCAAGCAGCATCCGAACATATTGGAAGCAACCATAGCATGGAGAAAGCTGTCTTCTCCTTGACTTCTTGTGACATGGTGATTTGCCAATTTCCCTTTGTTAGATCCAAGGTGGTCAAATACCTTGCCAGCCCAAGTCTCTCGATCAGCTGATCGACAAGCCGCATCGTATAGTCATCGAACTTGGAAACTCCATTTAGCTCCCGATAATTATTACTGAAACTCCATTCTCCATCGGGTTTTGGAACAAGGACAATCGGGTTAGACCACCCGTTCTTGGATTCTTTAATGATTCCAAGATTCAGAATATGCTTCACTTCATTGGAGATCAGTTTTCGGAGATCCTCTATAATTTGGAAGGGTTCCGAGTTCCCCCCACACATGAGGTTTCACCAGAACCTTGTATTCTATGACATCAGTATACCCCGGCAACTCTGAGAGCAGGTTCCGGGTCTGTTGCAGCAAATCCTGACATTGGGCCTTCAACAGTGTCTCGGCTATTTTGACGTCTTCAATGTTCCCTTCTGGCTTAACCAGCAAATATGGGGTTTCAGCGGCACACTTGTCTTTCCATGCCTTGATGAGTAGTGGCATGAGCGAATTTTGAAAGTGAGAGATGTAAGCGGTTAACTGGCAACTGGGACAGGACTTGCAATAACTTAGGATTTCCCGGTGACATCTGTCTGCATGAAAATTTCTTGAGTTTTTTCCACCCCCAGATGGCCAGCTAAGACATGAGAATGGGCCATGTCCAACACCATGCATCTATAGGGTCCTGGTACCAATAATTGTTCCGCTTCTCCTCCCTAACCATAGTAACCCAGTTCAAAAGTCCCCACTCAACAAGAAATAATGAAACCTGGGATCAGCCCCCGACTCCTGTGCTATGCCATTTATTAATTTATTGAACAGTTCTTTTAGAGATAGGTACCTATGTTGGGTGAACCCAACATTTTCTCCGGGTACTCCTATATCAGAAATGTCAGCCTCCGGGGATACTACCTCCTCATCTTATTAAACAGAAGTCATGGCCAATTAACCCCTTTCAGTCTTATATGTGCTAAAGCATTTCTCCAGGTTTTTCTCCAATTCACTAAGTGTTCTACAACCACCTTACATTGTACTATACATGGTAGACTATGTGGGCACTATACACAGTTGAATATGTGGGAGCTATACAAGGTAGTACAGTGGCATGTAAAAGTTTGGTCACCCCTAGTCAAAATTACTGCTATTTTGAACATTTTAGCAAGTTGAAGATGAAATGTTGTCTAAAAGGGCAAAAGGTAAAGATGACACATTTCCTTTGTATTTTAGGCAAAAAAAAATTTTCATCCTTTACATTTTAAAAATTACAAAATGGGACAATGCAAAAGTTTGGGCACCCTACATGGTTCGTACCTAGTAGCACCCCCTTTTGCAAGTATCACAACTTATAAACACTTTTTGTAGCTAGCCAAGAGTCTTTCAATTCTTGTTTTGGGGATTTCCATCCATTCTTCCTTGGAAAATTCTTCCAGTTCTGTGAGATTCCTGGGTCGTCTTGCATACACTACTCTTTTGAGGTCTAGCCTCAGATTTTCAATGATGTTCAGATAAGAGGACTGTGAGGGCCATTGTAAACCCTTCAGCTTGCGTCGTTTGAATTAGTCTATTGTAGATTTTGACTTGTGTTTAGGATCATTATATCATTATCCACTTGTAGAAGCCATCCTCTTTTCAATTTCAGCTTTTTTTTACAGATGGTGTTATGTTTGCATCAAGAATTTGTTGAAATTTCATTGATCCATTCTTCCCTCTACCTGTGAAATGTTCCCCTTGCCATTGGCTGCAACACAACCCCAAAGCATGATTGATCCACCCCCATGCTTAATGATTGGCGAGATGTTCTTTTCCTGAAATTCTGTGCCCTTTTTTCTCCACACATACCTTTGATCATTGTGGCCAAATAATTCTATTTTAACATCATCGGTCCACAGAGCTTGCTTCCAAAATGAATCAGGCTTGCTTAGATGTTCTTCTGCATACTTCTGAAGATGAACTTTACGGTGAGGATGTGGGGAAGTGTTCTTCTGATGACTTTTCCATGAAAGCCATATTTGTGCAGGTGTCTCTGAACAGTAGAACAATGAACCACAACTACAGAGTCTGATACATCTTTCTAAAGGACTTTTGCAGTCATGCGGAGGTTTATTTGCCTCTCTAGTAATCCAACGAGCAGCTCTCACTGAATATTAGCTTGGTCTTCCAGACCTTATCTTGATCTCCACTGTTCCTGTTAACTGCCGTTTCTTAATTACATTTCGAACTGAGAAAAAGGCAATTTGAAAACGCTTTGCTATCTTCTTATAACCTTCCTCTCCTTTGTGGGCCTCCGCCATTTTCATTTTCAGAGTGCTAGGAGGCTGCTTATAAGAACCAATGGCTGCTGTTTTTTGGCACAAGGTTAGAGCAGGTTGGATTTTTATAAAGTTGGGAAATTTCCATCACCTAGCCTTTCCTAATGATGATAGTGAACAATCCATAACCCCTATAGGCTAATTAAGATCTGGAACCTTGGTCAAAGTCATCTGAGCACAGAAATCTCCAAGGGTGCTCAAACTTTTCAATTGATCCATTTTCCTTTTTGGAATTTTTTAAATTTAAAAGTTAAAAATATATTTTTTGACTAAAATACAAAGGAAATGTGTCATCTTTAGCTTTAGCTCTTTTAGAGATCATTTTGTCTTCATCTTGAAACAGTAATTTTGACCAGGGGTGCCCAAACTTTTACATGCCACTTATATTTGGCCACTATACAGACTAGAGTGTGTGTAATATGCATGTGAGATTATGTGAATACTGTTCACAAAAAGCGTGGATACTATATATGGTAAAATATGTGGGCACTGTACATGGCAGAATATGTAAATACTACCCAATGTAGAATAAATGGGTGCTATATACAGTAGAATATATGGGTACTATATACAGAAAAAGATGAGGTTACTATATGTGGAAGAATATATCGGCACTACCTGATGTAGAATATATGGCCACAATACACTGTAGAATATGTGGGTACTATACAGGTAGTACAGTATATGTGGGTACCAGATACGGTACAATAGCAATGTGGGTTGTATAGATCCATACTACAGCAGCACAGCCTGCTATGGTCCGATATTGCTCCTGTTTGTGCCTCCAATTTCATACGGAGGTATATTAATATTTATTTCTTACTAAAGATTTTTGTAAAGGGGTTATGATAAGACCCCTAAAAAGAGGAATGACTTCAATATGATCTGCTTTCAACTCATGATTTACTTATCTATTTTTCAAGGAAACCTGTTATGTTGAAAATGGTATTGCACCTGCTGCCAGGAAGTTTTAGAGTAGGAGGAGCTGATCAAATTAATATAAATTTTTCTGGGATAAAAAAGGTAGTAAAACTGGGATTTAATGCATTGAAATCCATGGTATTTGTATGTGTATGAGTCCAGTGGGCGGTCCTACTAGTGATTGACAATCTTCCTTGTATTACTGCATGCAGACATAGCTGTGAGTAGGACCTCCCACGGGACTCATGAATGCTAACACCAGGGATTTCAATGAATAAAATACAAGTTATTATGAATCTTTTCCAACAAACCTATATATCATTCTGCTCAACTTCTCCTTCTCTATACCGTGCTGTCCACAGATCGGACTGCAAGTACAAGTTCCCTTTAAAGCCGTAGACGTTGATGTGATGCCATGTTAGTACACATCCCAATTGTGCTGTCACTAAAAGAAGAAATGGTGGTCTCAAAACAGCGTTTCTTCCAGAGGAATCAATCATGGCTTCACTCAAGCAATACAGGATCAGCTTTACTTTAGGCGCTTCTCTTACCGAATTCACTGGCGCACATGTGTTCATAGAGAGAGTCGGCTTTAATCTCGCTGTCACACTGTGGGCACACCTCCGTCTCTGCGTAAGACACAAAACAAACATTGTTATTATATGTCCTGGCTCATTTGCGCAAGCATTTTGTTGCCATTCTCTACTTTTTGGAGAGGCCACCATATGCGATAAATGAAAGTTGACCTGTACCAGCCAATGTCGGAACAACCATCTGACGTACATGGGAGCCTCCTGACTCTTCCCTGACAGATGATACCACAGGAGAGAACAATTGGGCAGGTGGAATTTCGACCACCGATCTTTTGTTTTCAGGGAAAATATGTCAGTGCCAAATGTGTCTTTCTCCTCCCTCCCTGTTGAAAAGACATGAACACTCGGCCAAACAATCAAGTGTTTGAGGTAATTGAGAGATAGTTCTCGGCTGACTGAATGTTCGGCCTACAGTGTGTCAGGAGAGATAGCTGTTGGCCAAATGAACATCCAACAGTTGCCTCACATGTATGGCCAGCTTTAGTACGCCAAATTCTGTATCCCACCTCCCTGTAGCTATGTTGCTCAGCTTCTGTCCCTCTTTCGCGCTCTTGACCAGTGTAGTCTCAAACCCTAAAGCTTAGTGTTACACTACCGGCATTAGAACCTTGGCAATGCAAGCGCAGTAGCTCTGCTTTTAGTCCTACTCCATGCACCCCATTCTTGTCACAATGAGAAATGTGAGAAAATAATATCATTAAGGCCGGGATTACACATTTGAGAAACACGTCCGAGTCTCGCATGTTAATACCTGGCACTGCCTAAGGAACATACACATTTAACTAAACGAAGTCAACGAGAATCAAATGTGTATTGGAGCCCCAATGCTCCCCGACAGATGAAGTCAGGAAAGGGATCTGGTCTGTTGGATTTTAATCATTCGAGCATTCCTATGTATAGGGTAGTCAGGAGAGAAAGCTACCTGCCAAACTAGAGTGGCCAACAGCTATCCCATGTGTCTTGAGGTTTATAATAATGAAGAGATCAATTAAAAGACCTCAATGTGCTGGAAACCTTCAGCCATTTGCCTTTCATAAGCTTCCCTTCCTAAGAATCTCAGTTAAAAAGCCCCGCCGGAAAAAATGGAGTTCCCAATTGACATTTTTCAAGCCTAGTTGACAATAAAGGCCCAATTAAAAAGTGTGCCGAACTAGTCCAAGGCCAACCGCTATTATTAAAAGGGTTGTCGAGGACTTTAACATTGATGGCCTATCCTAAGAATAGGTCAACAATGTCTGATTAGTAGGGGTGCAACACCCGGCACACCTGCCGACCAGCTATTCTTGATGTTGGCACCTGCCGGAACGGCTCAGTTGTGAAGCGGCACAGCACAGCTCTGCCACCTGTATAGTGACCGAGGCAAGGCACTGAACATCTGCCCCCTATTCAGTAGGGAGTGGATGTGCAGTACTTAACTGTGTTCACTATTCCGACTTCGGAGCTGTGCTGTGCAGTTCCAGCCACCACTAAGAGCGGCTGCCCAGCAGGGGTGCCGGTGTCGCACCCCCACCGATCAGACATTGTTGACCCTAGGGTAGGCCAACAATGTTAAAATCCTGGACAACCCCTTTAATAGGACATGATTCTGATACAAGTTTAACACTGGGGCCCAGAATCTTCAAGACACACATCTGGGTACTGGAGCTGTAAAAATCATCTATGAATTGACTAATAATTCCATAAAACACCCCAATAACTAAATACAGTACATACGACAGTTTATACCCCTCCAATAATGCCATGAAATGTCACCTATAGCTTTAGTACATTAGCACTTATAGCTCTTCTATTGTTACGTGACATGATTTTAATCCAGTCCCTCCATACTCCGGTGTAAGGAGTCACACTCACACTCCAGGTGACACGTTGGGTTGACTAGACTCTGATGTGTAAACGGATTTCATTTCTGCTTCCTGCTTCATGTTGTGATCCTGAACACACAGAACACAGCTGTCTGTGAAGTGCGAACATCAAATCTGATCAAGCTAGCCAGACAATATAAATAATATATGTGTATAATTCAATGGCAGGCGGCACGTCAGCCATTAGTGAAGCTGGTGGCAACTGGTGGAAACACTATATTAATCCCTTAAGAACGCAGCTTTAGACATGCTGTGTTTTGAATGTTTTTTGCTATTTTTTTCATTGTTGCAACCTTAAAACTATTACTTCATATTTACTTTTGACTTTTATTAACTTTTTGAACTTTTACGTCATCGCCAATTGCTGTCCGAGTGCGCGTTTCCGCAGGATGATTTGACTTTTTTTTTTACTTATCGTACTTCCTTTTTAATAACTCTATCAGATAAAAATGGAAAATAAAAATCCCCAACTGTTTTTTTTTTCCATTTTAAATTTTGCGACAAACATCATGCAGCAAGGTATAAACTTTAATCTAAGGTTCAGTAAGAGAAATACCTCAATTTATATAGTTTTTGTTTTATTTTGCTGTTGCACAATGTTTTTGTGACCCCCGTATAATGGGAGCCATATTTTTTCAAGTTTCTATTGACGGGTTTGATTTTTTTAGCACAACAACCTGTAGTTTTAAACGTTATCATTTTTGGGGTACATACAACATTTTAATCGGTAAAGTAAAATGCATAAAATACAGATCTGGAAAACAACTAAAAATAATGGGGGGTTTTTATGTCGCCATATTGTGAGAGCCACAAACTTTTTTATTTTTAAGTTAATTGACCTGTGTGGGGGATTTTTCACATTTGTTCATACAACTATTTATTCCATTTTCTCTGAGGTAATATGCATAAAAAATATAATCAATTTTATAGTCAAGACTGGCATTATATATACCGTATTTAGTTCATTTATTTTTCCCATAATAAAGCTTCTTTTATTAGTACAAGATTTTTTTTGTATTTTTTTTGCACTTCAGAAATTTTTAGGAAACTTTTTAACAATATGTATTAGTTCCACAAGGGGTCTTGTTCGTGCAATTGGTCGCTTACATAATCTACTACACTACTTACCGTATATAGGGCAGTGTATTATACCTGTATTATGCTGATTCTTTTTATAGGTAGCCTATAAGGCTCTGATTGAGGGCTGAAAGCAAAGTGACCCATCAACAGCCTGCAATCACATCACAAGGCATCAATGGATTGACAGAGGAAGCCTGCTCCTCTGTCAAACTGTTTAGATGCACTGTAGCATCTAAGGGGTTATGGTGCAGCTGGCACTTTATTCTGATGACGCAGGCTCAGCTCCCATGACATCACTGTGCTGTAATAGTATGGCACATTGCTCTAAATCTCATCAGCCTTGTGCTATCATGTTCAACGGTCTAGACTAGGTCTGAAAAAATGAGAGGACAAAAATATTCAAAATAGTTCCTTGTCTCATATAAAAAATATACAGTATGCCACTCATAAGCCATAATGTAAAATGGCAATTAATGGATAGTAATGATAAGCAAACATGCTCGGGTGCTAGCCGAGTGTCTTTGGCGTGCTCGAAAAATATGTTTTTGCTGCACGTCTTGAGGCTGATTGACAGCCAGAATACATGCAGGGATTGTCTGTTTGTGAGGTGGAACTAGAGGATTGCAAGGCTTAAAAGTCTCCTCACCTTGGCATGCCAGGCTTGACATGTCACTATCTGCAAGCAGAAATGTTCCAAAGTAATGTCTTTACTTACGGTAACCCCATAATGACCAGGGGTATTTTTGGTTTTGCATTTTAATTCTTCCCTCCCCTTTTTCCACAGCCATAACTTTTTTATTTTTCCATCAATATGGCCATGTGAGGGCTTGTTTTCTTGCCGGACAAGTTGTACTTTTAAACAACACCATTGGTTTTACCATGTCGTGTACTAAAAAACGGGAAAAAAATTCCAAGTGCGGTGAAATTGCAAAAAAAGTGCAATCCCACACTTTTTTTTTGATTGGCTTTTTTACTAGGTTCACTAAATGCTAAATGTGACCTGACATTATGATTCTCCAGGTCATTATGAGTTCATAGACACCAAACATGGGTTAATCCTTTTTTTTTATTGATAGACCTGGCCAGGGCCGGACTGACCATCGGGCCCTTCTGGCAAATGGCAGAAGGGCTGGTGCCTGTAGTGGGCCGCTCGATCCGTTCCTGCTTCCAGGGCACTGCACGCAAATGCAGGGTCCCCCTCCTGCAATGATGGGATGAGACGCTGCACGGCACTTCTGACCCCCCCCCCCCCCCCCCCCGCAGGCAGCTCCAATCTCAGGCTGCAATTGGCTGCTCTGTGCGCACAGGATCTGTGATGAGGTCACAGGAGGGGAGGAGTCAGGGGTCACATGATCAGGAGCCTCCGTGTGTATGCAAGGCTCTGCCATGCTAGTTGTCATGGTGCACTGCTGGATGCGGGTAAGTTTCTGTGTGAGGTCAGGAGGGGTAAACAGGGTGGATGTAGCAGAGCCGCATGTATACGAGGTGTACGGAGCGGAGCCGCGTGTGCACGAGGTGTACGGAGCAGAGCCGCGTGTGTACGAGGTGTACGGAGCGGAGCCGCGTGTGTACGAGGTGAATGTGAGCGGCGCCGCATGTGTAAGAAGTGTACGGAGCAGAGCCGCGTGTGTACGAGGTGTACGGAGCGGAACCGCGTGTGTACGAGGTGTACTGAGCGGAGCCGCGTGTGTGCGAGGTGTACGGAGCGGAGCCGCGCATGTACGAGGTGTATGGAGTGGAGCTGTGCGTGTACGAGGTGTACGGAGCAGAGCCGTGCGTGTACGAGCTGTATGGAGCGGAGCCGCGCATATGCGAGATATACGGAGTGGACCCACGCGTGTACGGAGCGGAGCCGCGCATGTAGGAGGTGTACAGAGCGGAGCCGCGTGTGTGCGAGGTGTACAGAGTGGAGCTGCGTGTGTACGGGGCATGCGGAACGGAGTCGTGTGTGTACTTGGTGTGCGGAGCGGAGCCGTGTGTGTACGGAGTGGAGCCATATGTGTACGGGATGTACGGAGTGGAGCCAAGTGTGTACAAGGCATACAAAGCGGGCTTTTCCCACGGACACAGGAGTACATGGCGGAGCCCCGAGGAGCATTTTAAAACTCGCACATGACATTCCACCGGAAGTGATGTGCTGGAAGCTGACCGGAAATGAGATAATTTCATGAGGAGATTGTGACGGAACCAGGAATGCTTCAGATCCTTCACCATATCCTCCGACAGCGCAGACAGCAGGATCGCCTTGGAATCGGGGATGCCGGCCATGTGAGAGGATCATGATATGTCCTGCATCGGGAGGCTCAGGTGGGCACTACAATGGGAGCCGGGCTGCTATAGTATCTTTATGGAATCTTTCTTTATTTCTTTATCTCTGTTTCTTTCTTTCTCATTCTCTGTTCTGTCTTTCCCTCATTTTCTTTCTCTCTCTCTGTTCTTTCTCTCTCTAATCTTTCTTTTTTCTTTCTCTCGCTCTCTGTTCTTTCTTTCCCCTCTTTCTTTTTCTTTCCTCTCTTTCTTTCTCTCTGTTCTTTCTTTCTTTCACTCTCTCTGTTCTTTCTCTGTCTCTCTCTTTTCTTGCTTTCTTTCCCCTCTTTCTTTCTCTTCTCTGTTCTTTCTTCTTTCTCTCTCTGTTCTTTCTTTCTCTCTCGCTCTCCTTTCTTTCTCTCTCTCTGTTTTCTTTTTTCTCTCTCTCTGTTTTCTCTCTTCCTTAGTACCAGTCAGTGTGCCCACAGTACCAGCAAATGTGCCCATAATGCCAGCCACTGTGCCCTCAGTACCAGTCAGTGTGATCAGCAGTGCTAAATGGGTGCGGTTGGGCGTGGACATGGGTGTGACTAGTTGTGAAATGGGTGTTGCCGGCACATGGCCTAAAAATTGCAGCGGCGCGCTTTGTCCCTCTTTCCCTTCATCAAAAGTTGGGAGGTATGATAGGGGCGGCTATGACCAGGGGGTCTGGTTGCCCAATGGATAGCAGTTCTGCCAGGAATTCTGTCACCGTGCGTACAAAAGTGGACAGAGATTTGGGAGGAGTACTGCAACTAAAAGCAATAAATAGGACTGAACTGAAATACTGGGCACAGCTCTGACTACATGTTATATAGTCGTGTTAATCTCTTCTCACTTCTTGTAACCTACAAGTGTACAAAGATATTATATAGTTACCATGTGACTAGTGGGCCTGTGTAACTTCAAATGCCAGGGCTGAATTTTTAGTCCCAGTCCGGCCCTGGATCTGGCGATTCTGAACGCGGCAATACCTAATATGTGTATATGTGATTTTTTTTTTTATTGTTTTATTTTGAATAGTGTGAAAGGGAGGTGATTAGAACTTTCTTATTTTTTTTTTTTATTTTTTTTCATTTTTTAAAAAACATTTTTTTTTTAATTTTGGCATGCTTCAATAGCCTCCATGGGAGACTAGAAGCATCCCATACTTGATTGGCTCTGCTACATATAGGCGATGCTCAGATCGCCTATATGTAGCTGAAATACAACATTGCTATGAGCGCCGACCACCGGGTGGTGCTCATAGCAATCAGGCAACAACAACCATAGAGGTCTCCAGGAGACCTCTGGTTGTTATGCCAACGCATCGCTGACCCCTGATCACGCGCGCCCGGAAGTGCTGGTTAAATGCCGCTGTCAGCGTTTGACAGCGGCATTTAACTAGTTAATAGGCGCAGGTGGATCGTAATTCCACCTGCGCCTATTGCGGGCACATGTCAGCTGTGTCCGTCATTAGACGTTAAGGGGTTAAAGGAACTCTGTCAGCACAAAATGACTGTTCAAACCGAGTGAGTACAGGCGCTCGATGCACCACGGTGCGGCCAAACATTTAAGTGCCCCTTCCCACCTGCTTGGTATCCCTCCATCTCCACTCTTCTCTGCCTCTATGAAGCAAGAGCTGTCACTAAAAGAACAGGAGAGTGGAGATAGAAGGAAAACAAGCAGAGGGGAGGTGTATTTAAATGATTGGCTCCACCGTGAAGCACCGAGCAGCGGGACTTAGTTTGGACAGTCTTTCTGTGATGACAGACATGACTGGCTTTAGCTAGGTGCGACCTGTGAAATTATGTAAGGGGGTGAGATAGAACTACCTCCTTGCTCCCCTTCCTCTAATTGTTCTCAGTGTGTTGTTGTTTACATATGCTAATGTTGTTAATGTCTATGTTAATTTTTGTGGTACTGCTACATAGCAATATGCATTACCGCTCACATTTATGGTACTGCCACATTCATACATGTGTTACCATTCTCTGTAGAACTATGTATATTATGTTGTGTTCCTTTAATGTAACACTGTATGTAAGATAGGGAAAGTAAAGTGTACGCTTCAGACATTAGAGGGGGGCACTTTAGTGTTATAGTTCTCATAGCTAAGGGTAAGTGTAGTTCCTTTGGGGGCCACTAGATGGGGGCATACTCAGGGCCGCCATCAGGGCATTACTGCCCTTACTACTGTATGGGGCCCCATGAACAGTAGCAAAAAGAGGGGCCCGGATACGCTGGCAGATCGGGCCCTTCTCTCTTGATACTGCTGTTTGGGCTACACTACAGGTGCAATAGTTCATGGCCGCTGCAAGCCAGATACATAACAACACTGCGGTGATTTAAAGATACACGTACAGTGTTGTTAGTGAATGCAGCGGCCAGAAATCGGTGCTGTACCTTTAAAGCAACAGCAGGACCAAGTGCATCATGGTCCTGACGCAGGTCATGTGACACACTGCGCGCTCTTCTTCATTCTCCAGCAGAGCAGCAACATGTCACGTTTCAGGGAGACAGAAGATGCTGAAGTCGGCGATGAGGCAGAGGAGGAGGGCAGTGTGTGAGGACTTGCAGGAAGTTGCAGAGGGGAGTGAGGTGAGGAGATGGCAATCTGCTGATGTGAGGGAGAAGTTGGGAAGCTGCTGAGGAGATGGGAGGCTGCTGAGGTGTGGAGACGGGAGACTGCTGAGGTGAGGAGATGGGAGGCTGCTGACAGTGCTGAGGTGAGGAGACGGGAGGCTGCTGAGGTGTGGAGACGGGAGACTGCTGAGGTGAGGAGATGGGAGGCTGCTGAGGTGTGGAGACGGGAGACTGCTGAGGTGAGGAGATGGGAGGCTGCTGACAGTGCTGAGGTGAGGAGACGGGAGGCTGCTGAGGTGTGGAGACGGGAGACTGCTGAGGTGAGGAGATGGGAGGCTGCTGACAGTGCTGAGGTGAGGAGATGGGAGGCTGCTGAGGAGAGGAGATGGGAGGCTGCTGAGGTGTGGAGACCGGAGGCTGCTGAGGTGTGGAGACGGGAGGATGCTGAGGTGTGGAGACGGGAGGCTGCTGAGGTGTGGAGATGGGAGGCTGCTGAGGTGTGGAGACGGGAGGCTGCTGAGAGGAGATGGGAGGCTGCTGAGGTGTGGAGACGGGAGGCTGCTGAGGTGTGGAGACGGGAGGCTGCTGAGGTGTGGAGACGGGAGGCTGCTGAGGTGTGGAGACGGGAGGCTGCTGAGGTGTGGAGACGGGAGGCTGCTGAGGTGTGGAGACGGGAGGCTGCTGAGGAGAGGAGACGGGAGGCTGCTGAGGAGAGGAGACGGGAGGCTGTTGAGGTGTGGAGACGGGAGGCTGCTGAGGAGAGGAGATGGGAGGCTGCTGAGGAGAGGAGATGGGAGGCTGCTGAGGTGTGGAGATGGGAGGCTGCTGAGGTGTGGAGATGGGAGGCTGCTGAGGTGTGGAGATGGGAGGCTGCTGAGGTGTGGAGATGGGAGGCTGCTGAGGTGAGGAGATGGGAGGCTGCTGAGGTGTGGAGATGGGAGGCTGCTGAAACGACCAAAAAAATTCTAGAATTCCACTTTTTTCAATTTCACCGCACTTTGAATTTTGCTGAGTTCTAGTCAGGAGACCCGCAGCCCGTCCATGTACTGCGGTCCGAGCGCAGATCGATATCCACCGACAGCTTCATACATGTACAGAAAACAGAATACAATAATCTACAATCAGAAATACAGATTATAAAAAAAAATCACAATCTGGTTTCAATTATTTTTTAAAAAAAGTATGTGACTCATTTCCTTAAAGAAAAAGAAAAATATACCTAAACAGAGTATTGGGTATTTTAACAAATGATTAATAAGATATAGTAGAGTAGAGCTCATCCAAAAGAGTCTACCTTGTGGTGGCGGCTTAAAATTCTTTTGGCCAGAACAAAAGCTGCCGGCTATATGTATGATCTGGGAAATGTTAATGTGTGATTGGTGAGGACGGGGTGCAGAAGTGGAGTTTTTCCAAGAGTGGGCAGTGGGACTCTGGAAGATTTGAGGGGTGGAGGCAGGACGGAGTCTCAAGGGGGCCCAAAAATTTTTACAATATGGGGCCCTGAAATTCCTAATGGCAGCCCTGGGCATACTAGTGAGCACGGTTAGAATAGGTTATAGCTAGTTTGTAGGGGGTTAATATAGGAGGGGCTGCCGGGTGGTAAGTGAGGAGTTTTAGGAAGTTTAGTCAGACGGGGCCACAGTGCCCGAAGTATCCACATTGCTATAGGCCTGAACGGCTCGGCAGCTGCACAATGTTAAATAGCTGCAGCTCACATTATCCACGGCCACTAGGCATCTTCGCAGTGGGCCAGTACAGGAGAAGAAAGATTTGGCAACTCATAGCCTGGGCGGACGCCTTTAGGGTAGGAGTTGGTTGGAGTGAGGAGTTGAAGGAAGTTGGAGCTTTGACGGGAACAGTACAGACGGGCCGGATGCTTTACCAGAGGCAATCAAACCGGGTGGCTGATTGGAAGTCTTCAAACAGAGGCTGGACAGACATCTGACTGGGATGATTTAGCGAATCCTGCTTTGAGCAGGGGGTTGGACCAGATGGCTCAGGAGGTCCCTTCCAACTCTACCATTCTATGATTCTACGATTCTATGATTCTATGATTTCAAGACTGGGGCAAAACAGGCAGAAGAAATTGTCATCATGGCGAGGTTAGGCCAGGAAGAATCTTGGGAGCAGTCTAAGACGGTCCGGTCCGGACGTGTGCCGCACACAAGCATCAGCGAAGTAGGGAAAGATGAGGAAACAAGTGAATTCCATCATGTGCCAACTGTGGATGTAATGTGTGAAGTATTAAGTAAAGAGAATGTTCAAGTTATCCTGGTCTGTGTCTCAGTTACTGGAGGTCTCCTGGAAGAAGGGCCGTCGCCGCCTGGGAAGTGCCCGGGGGAATCCAAACCTGGACACGCAGGTATGCTGAGAAGTAGGATACAGTTTTCTATGAGGGAAGGTTGGGACACAGATGCTTCAGTGACTGGCTATGACTACAGTCCTGGCCTCCTCTTACAATTACACAGACTGCAGCGGGGCAACTTCCTCTCCCTCTCGCACATTCTGCTGTGAGATCACAGTTACAATCATGGCCTGCGCTTCTCTGAGGGGATGTGACCTGCACGGTACTGGGGGACCTGCACAGCACTGAGGAAGTGGAGCCTGCTCGGCCCTTAGGGGGCAGAGCCTGCGTGTCTCTGAGGGGGCGGACCCTGCATGGCACTGGCAGGCCTACACAGCTCTGAGAGGCAAGGCCTGCATGGCACTGAGGTGGCGGAGCCTGCACTTCACTGAAGGGAGGGCCTGCGTTGCACTGCAAAGGTGCACTTGCAGACACAGAAGACAAAAATAAAGCTAGCACTGATGAACCCTTGAGCTGCCCTAGTTTAGTCTGCCAGCAGCCATCTTAGGCTATGTGTACCAGCAAAGTGAATGGGATTTATAGAAATTTCATGGCCATGCAGCTTCTTTTCATGCCGCGTAAACTGACCAGCGGTGCGTGTTTCCAATCCGCAACATGTCAATTCCTCTTGCGGGTTCGCTGAGTTTTCTGTGCAGAATTTCCCCCTAGACTTGCATTAGATGTGGACAATTTACATGCGTTTTTAGTGCTTTTCCGCAATAAAAACGCATGTTAAAAAATGCAAGTAGCCTAATTTACATAATAAGTGCAGAAATGGTGCGGAAATTCTGCAATGTCAAAAACTCATCAAATACTGATTGGGGGAATCTAGCCTTACAAGTGGAGGAGCCTCAGTCAAGGAACCTCCTGCACCAAATGTTACAGGGGGCAGCTAGGTAACTATAGATTGGGGAGAACTTCAGATGGGAAAGATGGGCGGAGCATAGGGCAAAGGGGCACAGCCCAGCTGGAACAGACAGATTCTCCAGCTGAGCTGCCCACAACCTGCAAGACTCCTGCATCAGCCAAGGACTAGAAGTTATGAAAGGAAGCAAATAAGTGCAAATGTATGTGAGATCTGCTGTGCGTCATTGGTGTTTGTGTAGTCCATTGTATAACTGAAATATGTGTTATGTCTGAGCAATGTGTGCATGATGTGTAATGCAGTTATGGGCGAACGGGCTCTGATAACGTCTCAAAAATAGGAGTGAATCTGCCGTACTCGGCCATGGTCGCTACACAGATGATGGAACTGTACTGCTCTGCTCCGCAACTGCCAACATCCGTCCACCGCGGCACTGAGAACAATTGATCGGTGGGGGTACCAGGTGTCAGAAGCCCATCGATCTGACAACATTAGGATGGATCATCAATGTAAAAGTAGCATCGTACTCCAGTACTTTCTTCATTAAAGAGATTTTCCACTACTTGGACAGCTCCTTATCAATTTCTATACTCCATGTAAAATATAAACAGCCTATAATCCCCTTAGGCGTGGGCGTTATTCCAGTGATGATGGCACCTGGCTCTCCTAGGGCTTGCATGATGTTCTTATGCCACGTGAGCCTTGCAGCCAATCAGATGCTATTTCACTCTCACTTCCTTTGGACTAAACTGGATTCAAGAATAGTCATCCACCTCCAGACTGATGTCCAGAAAATCATTTTTTTTATTTTCATATTTGTGAGTCAGCCTTATATTAACCCCTTTCCTTCATGTGGTGTAATAATACGTTAATATCACCTGTTCCTGTGACCACCCTATCCCTCTCTTATATATCTGGTGTGGTGTAGTGTCCGCTAGGGGGCGCTGTGTGGGTGTCCCAGGACGGACGGATAGCCATGTCCAGAGTAATAACAGGAGCAGGGTGCTAAAGGATCATTATGTATCCCAAGGTGGGTGGCCTTGGGATGAAGACTTGATTATGTGCTGATCAGCAGAGCTGATCTTTCGTGCCAATGTGTTAGGAAGAAGCCTTCAGGTGATTGGTGAGACGGGTGAGATCAATCACCTACAAACCCACCTAGGGGCGAGTTTCTAGAATTTCATAGTAAAGTATATGTGTGTGAATGATTGAAGGACCTGTGATGAGGTCATAGCCATGTGATCCGGTGGGCGTGGCTACGGACCATATAAGGTGGCCAGGGTAGGTCACATGGGGAATGCTTGGACCCAGTTGGTCCGTATGGAAGGTCTCGTCTGGGCTGACGTGAGACCGAATGAGGAAGATGTGGCTGCCTTCCTAACAGCACTGGACGCTGTGTTTAAAGGCTGCAAGTGCCTGAGAGTTCCCAGGGGAGGGAATGGATGTCTGCAGTGTGGTGAAGCAACCATGAGGCAACCCGGCCACAGGGTGAGATAACTGTGAGGCTAGAGAGCCTGCGTATTGGATATTGCATAACCTGTGTGACTACAGGGTCAACAGAGTGGAGCTCTGTCATGGACGCTATGCTGATCTGATATGAACTTTCTGTTGTTCTTCATGGTTTATGATGCTTAATAAACCGCATGGACTGTTGGAGTTGTATGAGAAACCCGTGCCGGACATGGTTATTTGGCTGCCTAACGAGTGTCCCCTACCTAAATAATAAGCGCTACCTTACAATGGGTAAGATAATAAATCCTCATGGGGTAATAAAATGGGTAAGTAATAAAATCCTCATAGGGGTTTGTTATAAGCCACCAAATATAACAGAAACCACTGAAAATGTATTATTGAAACAAATAGACAAAGCAGCAAATCCCAATGAGGTGATTATTATGGGGGACTTCAACTACCCCAACATAGACTGGGGAACTGAAACCGGTGTATCTCAGAAAGGAAACCAATTTCTGTCAGTGACCAAGGATAATTATCTGTCACAACTTGTGCAGGGCCCAACTAGAGGGACAGCCCTTCTGGACTTAATTTTAAGCAACAGGCCAGATAGAATAACAGAAGTCCGAGTCGATGGGCACCTAGGGAACAGTGACCACAATATAATACAATTCCACTAGTCCTTCAGTAAGGTGCCCTGGAAGGGGGTTACAAAAACGCTGAATTTCAGGAAAGCAAAGTTTGATCAGCTTAGAGAGGACCTTCGCCGAATTGATTGGGACAATGTCCTCAAAAATAGGAGCACAGAAAATAAATGGGAAATATTTAAATCAGTTTTACACACTGTGGTGTAGTTACCACTATGTCAGCCAGGGGGCGCTGTGTGGGTGTCCCAGGACGGGTGTACAGGCACATTCAGTGTGGTAACAGGAGCAGGGTCCTAAATGACCATTATGGGTCTCAAGGTGGGTGGCCTTGGGATGCAGGCTCCAGGGTGTATTGATCAGCAGAGGTACTGCTGATCTTTCTGTTACACTGTGTCAGGGAAGCCTGTGTGTGTCTATACAACCTTTAGTGATGTCATAGCCATGTGATCACCTGTGGGTGTGGTTACAGGGCTATGTAATTGAGGTGTTTGGCACATGTGAGAGAGTGTGAGGGAGTCTGTCAGAGTGTGGACAGACTTCCATGTGTCCAGGTGGGATACTACAGAGAGTGGCCTGTGTGCTAAGGAAGGAGAAGCCTTCCTGGGTCTGCGGCTGCAGATAGAGCGCTGCTCGGGACATTGCCCTGGCCTATGTATATTAGTTGTATATGGGGAGGACTACACCTCCCAGCATGTGCTGAGACTCTCAGTCCGAGTCTGAAGCCACGGACATTTCTGTTCCTTTGCCTGAGCTGAAGGTTACATTTCAGTGTTATGCTGCCTTGTGGGTTTATGAAGTTAATAAACCACATGGACTTTGGGAAAACCTGCCTCATAATTGTCTCCCGCTGCACCTGAGCGAGTCACATCCCTACAATTGGTGACAGACTGCGGGCAGCAATTCCCAGAAGCACGTGTGGCAGCGCTGGCGATTCTGAGCCAGGAGAGCAGACGGTCTGACAACCGTGAGTAATACTGACCGAGGTCAGAGAAAGTGACTGTATTAATATTTGTGGGATACCTCTGAGGAGAAGAGGCGTCCAGGAACGTGTGTGGCCGACACAGGTAACAGACAGGAGTCTGTGTTGCACTGACCTGGGTCAGTGAGAGACTGTGTTCCTGGAGGGTTCAGTGAGCGAGGTCCTGGAGGGTCAGTGTTGGGAGGTTCTGGGAGAGGAATCGGATCCCTGGAACACGTGATATGACCTTGGACCTGGTGAGGCGTGTGTTGGGCAGTCTCAGGCGGAGACGGATGTCCTGAAGAGCACCCGCTGAGCCCCTGGACCTGGTGAGGCTGGTGTGTTGGGAGACCCTGGGAGGAGGGTCGGCTCCCTGAATAGCACCCGGTGTGCCCTGTGTGTTGGACGGTCTCAGGTGGAGACAGTACGTCCTGAGTGGCACACGAACAGGACATGTGAGAGACTGTGCATGTGTTTTTTTTTCTTTTTTTTTTTCTTTTCCTCTGCAAAACCTGAAGGTGCTTGCTGTGGCTCAGTGGGGTCATGAAGGTCTCGCAGCACAGGGACATGGTGTTTTCTTTAAGGGATCTGCCCTGGCAGCATTGGTAGCAGACGCTGTCTGTCTACGCCATCCTGCTGCAGCTTTATGGCATGTGACTAAGCGGATACAGTAGTTGTGGCTTTACACAACTATTAAGGGTGAGTACCCTGTATTATTGCTGCATAACCCATTATACCTGCACTGGTAAGGCCCTATGGGTGCACTTTTGTGGCTTTTTTATCTTTGAGGGTGACAAGCGGCTTCCAGTAACCCGGCGGGGTTACGAAGGTGACAAGCGGCTTCCGGTGGATCGGCGGGTCCACGAAGATGGCGCAGCAGGAGCTGCAGTGACACCAGCCGCTGTGTATGTGTGTGAACAGCAGCCGGAGGTGCCGGTGATCAGTGACAGCAGGAGCTGTGGTGGTGCCAGCAAAGACTTGTGTGGTATCGTTAAAAGACAAACTGTACTGTGTGAACTGTGGCCTAAGAGGTTCTGCAGGACGGACATGGGGAAATCCCAAAAGGGGGCGGTGACCCAAAAGGGGGCGGTGACCCAAAAGGGGGCGGTGACCCAAATTGGAGTGGTAACCCAAAAAGGGGTGGAGTCCCAAAAGGGGGCGGTGACCCAAGTTGGAGTGGTGACCCAAAAAGGGGTGGAGTTCCAAAAGGGGGCGGTGACCCAAATTGGGGTGGCAACCCAAAGTGGGGTGGTGGTCCAGAAAGGGGCCAAGTGTGAAGAAGTGACAACACTGGGTGACTCAGTAGATATGTCTGGAGTACCGCAGTGTATGTGCAGGTCTTTTTCAGAATGTGGAATATCCTTTCCGGGTAGTAATGACGGGCCACAGATGTGTACAGTGATGCTGCACCGGGAAGGAGCCTTTGGTCGGCTGGACTCAGAGAGTCAGGTGACTCTGACAGGAACGCCTCTCGTTTTCTCTCTGGCCGAGAAAAACGTCAGGGTTCGCTGTAAACACGGGGTCACGGTGAACTACGCAGTAGACACAGTAGTGTTTGAGGGGACCAAAGGTGGTGAGTGCCAAGGTAGTGGGATACCACGGGACTTAGTCTATGCCTGGGAGAGGGGCCGGGACTTTCTTTTGTTTGATGACGTTTGGTCTGACGATGGAGATGCTTCGACTGTGGGGCAAGCAGACACTGAGACAGTGACGGCTCCTGACATGGACAGGTCAGACGTAGAACTGACCAGAGGAAGAAGTACATCTGCCCAACTGACGGACCTGACGTCTTGTGATAAGACAGATGGTGGGCTGGGAGATGAGACTACTGGACTAGACACATTGGTGCTGGACGGTAACTGGAGGGTTCACTCGACTGGTGTGACTGACCCAGTGGTACCCTTTGATGATATAATTAAAGAGGTAGTGGTGAGACACGTGCTGGCCAAAAGAGAACAAGATCATGAGATACAGCTGATAAAGGAGACTGTAACAGAACATGTCGAACGGGAAAGAGTCCTAAGGCAAGCAGCTGAGCACAGAGTGGATGAGCTGGAGAAGGAAGTCTCTGAGCTCAGAGGTCACCTGTCAGCATGTAAAACCATGAACAAGACCCTGTTGGAAAATATGGAGGTGCTCAGAGAGGCCCAAGAGAAGCATCAACAGGAGATTCTCAGGAGAGAGGATCAGCGTCGCTACCTGGCAGAGGAGCGAGATAATTCACGGAGTGAATTACTTTTACGATGGACTACTTGCTAGAGATGGGGTGCACCTTACGAAGACTGGAAAACATGTATTTGGAAGTCGCCTTGCTACACTTGTAAGGAGAGCTTTAAACTAGAACAACATGGGACGGGAAGCAAAAGACCAGAAAAAGCCATACATCTGAAAAATGCTATTGAGAACTCTGCTATTAGAAGTGGAAAGGAAGAACAAAGACAAAAGAATCTAAATAATAAAAATATTGGAGAAAGAGAAACCAATCACAAACTAAAATGTTTCTATACTAATGCACAAAGCATGGGCAACAAACAAGGAGAATTGGAACTACTAACACAGGAAAAGAAATATGATGTCATTGGAATCACTGAAACTTGGTGGGACAATACACATGATTGGAATACAAGACTAGAAGGATACAACTTATTTTCAAGAAACAGACTTGATAAACGAGGAGGAGGTGTCGCATTGTATGTTAGAAACGCGTATATCTGCACAGAGATTGAAGCTTCAGAGACTGGGAGTACTGTGGAAACTGTTTGGGTAAGAATACAAGGACAGAACAATTGAAAGGACACCATTGTAGGCATTTACTACAGGCCACCTGTGCAAGCTGAAGATATGGATGAACTCTTTATGCATCAAATGGCCAAGTTCTCCAAAAAATATGACATAGTTGTCATGGGAGATTTCAACTATCCAGACATTTGTTGGGAATCTCTCTCAGGCAAAACTAACAGGTCAAGGAAATTCTTATCCTCTCTTGCTGACAACTTTATCTTCCAAAAGGTAGGGGAGAAAACAAGGGGAACTGCTACCTTGGATCTAATCCTTACAAACAGGGAGGAAATGGTTGAGGAGGTAAAAGTGGCTGGGACCCTAGGAGGTAGCGACCATGCTATTTTAGAATTTTGGATAACTAGAGGAGGAAGACCTGTGAAGACTCAGACGTCAAGGTTAGATTTCAGAAAGGCAGATTTTAAGGGATTCAGAAAGAGAATTGGAGGGATCCAATGGCTGGATATCCTTAAAGACAAAAATGTCCAGGAAGGATGGGAAATCTTGAAAAATGAAATTCTCAAAGCACAATTGTTAACAATTCCAAAAAGAGGGAAGAATAGGAAGCATTTAAGGAAGCCAGGATGGATGAACACAGAACTTAAGCACATGCTAAAAAGGAAGAAAAAAATGTTTATAAAATGGAAAGAGGGAGGCATATCTAAAGAAGAATATAATGCTGTCTGCAGAACCTGCAGGGAACAAATCAGATTAACTAAAGCTGACAATGAATTGAGGCTTGCAAGAGATGTCAAAAGCAATAATAAAGGATTTTGGGGATATGTCAAAAGTAAAAGAAAAGTCAAAGATGCTATAGGATTTTTACAGGATGAAAATGATGAAATGGTAAGACAGGATGTTGAGAAGGCTGAACTTTTAAATTCCTATTTTGCATCTGTTTTCTCTCAGAAAGGAAATGTAACATCAACTGTTCTTCACTGTCCTATTAAGGGAATAGAAGAATCCAGGATATCTATAAACAGAAAGATAGTGAGGAAACACTTAGCTAACCTAAATGAATTCAAGTCTCCAGGTCCAGATGAATTACACCCCAGAGTACTGAAGGAGATAGCAGAAGAAATTTCTGAACCCCTCTCCATAATCTTTGAAAATGCTTGGAGAACAGGAGAAGTCCCAGAAGACTGGAGAAGAGCAAATGTTGTTCCTATCTTCAAAAAGGGGAAGAAGGTGGACCCAGGCAACTATAGGCCGGTGAGTCTGACTTCTATACCAGGAAAGATCTTTGAACAAATTATTAAACAACATGTATGTCAGCACCTGGATAAGAATGAAGTGATTAAACAGAGTCAGCATGGGTTTGTAACTAATAAGTCATGTCAGACTAACTTAATTTCCTTCTATGATGGAATCACTGATTGGGTGGATCAAGGAAATGCTGTAGATATAGTATATCTTGACTTCAGCAAAGCATTTGACAAAGTATCTCATACAATCCTTATTGAAAAAATGTCTAAGTATGGAATGGACAAGGCAACTGTTAGGTGGATTTATAACTGGCTTAGTGATCGGACCCAAAGAGTGGTCGTAAATGGCTGCACATCCAGTTGGAAGAATGTCTCAAGTGGGGTACCACAGGGCTCTGTCCTGGGCCCTGTATTGTTCAACATCTTTATCAACGATTTAGATGAAGGAATTGAGGGTAAACTGATTAAATTTGCTGATGACACAAAGCTAGGAGGGATAGCTAATACTAGAGAAGAGAGAGAGAGGATTCAAAAAGATATAAATAAACTGGAGAAGTGGGCAGCAACAAACAGAATGGTTTTTAACAGGGAAAAATGCAAAGTACTACATCTGGGCAATAAAAATGAAAAAAACATATACAGAATGGGAGGAATAGGGCTACGCAACAGCACATGTGAAAAAGACTTGGGCATACTAATAGATCACAGACTGAATATGAGTCAACAGTGTGATGCAGCAGCAAAAAAGGCAAATGCAATTCTAGGATGTATTAACAGAAGCATACAGTCTAGATCACGTGAAGTCATTATTTCCCTCTACTCGTCTTTGGTCAGACCTCATCTGGAATATTGTGTCCAGTTTTGGGCGCCACATTTTAAAAAAGACATCGACAAACTGGAGCAAGTTCAGAAAAGAGCGACCAGAATGGTGACCGGTCTGCAAACCCTGTCTTATGAGGAAAGGTTGCAGGATTTGGGAATGTTTAGTTTGCAAAAGAGAAGACTGAGAGGAGACTTAATAGCTGTCTACAAATATCTAAAGGGCTGTCACATTGTAGAAGGATCAACTTTATTCTCATTTGCACAAGGAAAGACTAGAAGCAATGGGATGAAACTGAATGGGAGGAGACACAGATTAGATATTAGAAAAAACTTTTTGACAGTTAGAGTGATCAATGAGTGGAACAAGCTGCCACGAGAAGTGGTGAGTTCTCCTTCAATGGAAGTCTTCAAACAGAGGCTGGACAGACATCTGACTGGGATGATTTAGCGAATCCTGCTTTGAGCAGGGGGTTGGACCAGATGGCCCAGGAGGTCCCTTCCAACTCTACGATTCTATGATTCTATAAAGTTCTGCAAGAACTCAGTGGAGTAGTAAAAGGTCTTCTACAGGAGAAGAAGTGGATGGGCGAAGACGTACAGCGGCCTTGCCCGACTGATAGCAAGGCAGAACTGCCAAAGCCCATCTTGGAAAAGGGTCCTGAAGACTGTAAATCTCAGGAAGATGGTGAGCCAAGAGCTTCACAAGACAGTCACCCGGTCTTGGCAGATACCTTGAGGGAAGTGTCCGTGGGGAACCCAGAGCCATCTGTCCAGGATGAGAGCAAGTCCATGACCTTCAAGTGCGTGATGGAGGTACCCGAAGACGTGCGAGAAGCGTGTGCCAGCGAAGGTGTGCATGAGACCTTTAAAAAGGCAGTAAAGGCCTATAGTGTGAGCTGGGCACCAGAAACAGACCAGTTGGTGATACTGGCAGAAACGGAAGACACAGAGAGAAGGGTGGCTGTCCTGAAGGAGATGCACCTACAATGTCTCCACACGAAACAGATGCTCGTGGAGCGTAATAGGAAAGCCGCTCGACGTCTGGAGCTTGCAAGGGAAGCACAAAGTCGGCTGGGCTTTGTGGAAGACATAATTCCGGTACCCAGAAATCTGGTGGGGAAAGTCGTTGGCAGACTTGGAAAGGTGATGCAGGAGATGGTGAATCGATCCTGTGTGAAGAGAGTGAGGATCCCACCTGCTGGTGAAATCCAAGTCGTTATTGAAGATGACATGGTTCCTGTCATTGTGGTTGGTTCGGTGGAAAGCATTGGGAAGCTTCGCATGCTCCTGGAATATCGGGTAGCGTACCTGAAGGAGATTGAGCAGCTAAGACAGGATCGACTGCAGATGAATGAGCAGATAGAGAACGTCAGGTGGCGTCCCCCTCCAACCCAAGGTGTAAGGACCCGAAGGGATCCTCCAAGGAATGAAAGGACAGGTAGTCGAAGGCAAGAACGTCGAGAGTCCGCAAGTGGCCGTTCTAATCTTGGTAACATAGGCACGAGACTCGGTGGTGGACATAGCGACAGAGGGTCAGACTCAGACCAGCCAGTTGGCCCAGCTGGACGTGGGACTCATGACCGTGCGAACTGGGAGAGCCAGCCAGTGAGAGAAAGGTCGCGTGATGAAGCACACTGCAGACAGGTGGAGACTAAAGAGTGTCTGGTCACACTGACGGACGTTGACGGGAAGGCCAAAGCCCAAGGCCGAGATACTGACCGCTGGGGGCAGGGGAGGCCTAACGTAAATATGCAGTATGACTACCGAAACAGACGGAGATGGTCCTCCCGACTGGTAGGGCAAGGTGACATGGGTGCCAGGTCTCAAGATCCCTGGGTGATGTCATGTGTTCAACCCCACAAGTTTGAACAGAGGGGGGAGGTATGTGGTGTAGTTACCACTATGTCAGCCAGGGGGCGCTGTGTGGGTGTCCCAGGATGGGTGTACAGGCACATTCAGTGTGGTAACAGGAGCAGGGTCCTAAATGACCATTATGGGTCTCAAGGTGGGTGGCCTTGGGATGCAGGCTCCAGGGTGTATTGATCAGCAGAGGTACTGCTGATCTTTCTGTTACACTGTGTCAGGGAAGCCTGTGTGTGTCTCTACAACCTTTAGTGATGTCATAGCCATGTGATCACCTGTGGGTGTGGTTACAGGGCTATGTAATTGAGGTGTTTGGCACATGTGAGAGAGTGTGAGGGAGTCTGTCAGAGTGTGGACAGACTTCCATGTGTCCAGGTGGGACACTACAGAGAGTGGCCTGTGTGCTAAGGAAGGAGAAGCCTTCCTGGGTCTGCGGCTGCAGATAGAGCGCTGCTCGGGACATTGCCCTGGCCTATGTATATTAGTTGTATATGGGGAGGACTACACCTCCCAGCATGTGCTGAGACTCTCAGTCCGAGTCTGAAGCCACGGACATTTCTGTTCCTTTGCCTGAGCTGAAGGTTACATTTCAGTGTTATGCTGCCTTGTGGGTTTATGAAGTTAATAAACCACATGGACTTTGGGAAAACCTGCCTCATAATTGTCTCCCGCTGCACCTGAGCGAGTCACATCCCTACAACACCAACTGCGATCTAGCCATACCGTACAGAAATAAAAGGGCTAGGAACAGGAGAACACCAATGTGGCTAAATAAGGATGTAAAAAGGGCAATAAATAACAAGAACAAGGCATTTAAGAAGCTAAAACAAGAAGGCAATGAAGAAGCATAAAAGTTATAGAGAAAAAAATAAAATGTGTAAAAAAACAAATACATTTAGCAAAAGTGGAAACTGAGAGACTCATTGCTAAGGAAAGTAAAACAAACCCCAAACTATTCTTTAATTATATAAACAGTAAAAAGATTAAAATTAAAAGAACAATGAGGGTGAAATCAAAGAGAGCGATGTAGGAAAAGCAAATGTTTTAAATACTTTTTTCTCAACAGTGTTCACACAGGAAAAGGATTTGCCAGGGGAAATGCAGAGTGATAATGTAAACTCCCCATTAAGTATTACCTGCCTAACCCAGGAAGAAGTGCAGAACCGCCTTAGTAAGATTAAAATTGACAAATCACCAGGCCCTGATGGCATTCACCCTCGGGTATTAAGGGAGTTAAGTAATGTGATAGACAGGCCTCTATTCCTTATATTTAAAGACTCTATAGAAACAGGGTCTGTTCCTATTGCTTGGCGGCAAGCAAATGTGGTACCAATATTCAAAAAGGGGTGTAAAAGGGAACCTGGAAACTATAGGCCGGTAAGCTTAACATCTGTTGTGGGTAAAATTTTTGAAGGGTTTCTAAGGGATACCATTATGGAATATCTCAATGTTAATAAATGTTTAACTCCATATCAACATGGATTTATGAAGGATCGCTCCTGTCAAACTAACCTGATCAGCTTCTATGAGGATGTAAGCTCTCAAATGGACCAAGGAGAATCATTGGATGTCATTTATCTCAACTTCTCTAAAGCATTTGCCACTGTCCCACATAAAAGATTGGGAAGTAAGATGAGAAAGCTTGGGCTAGGGGAAAATGTGTGTAGATGGGTAGGTAGCTGGCTTAGTGATAGAAAACAAAGAGTGGTTATTAATGGGGCATACTCAGATTGGGCCAGGGTTACTAGTGGGGTACCACAGGGTTCTGTATTCGGCCCCCTGCTATTTAATATATTTATTAATGATCTAGTGGATGGCTTACACAGTAAAATATCAGTATTTGCAGATGATACAAAACTATGTAAGGTAGTTAACACAAAGGAGGACAGTTTGCAACTACAGACAGATTTGAGTAAATTGAAGAATTGGGCTGAAAAATGGCAAATGAGGTTTAACACAGATAAGTGTAAGGTTATGCACATGGGAAGGAGAAACAGTTGCTATAATTACTTACTAAATGGGAAACTGCTGGGGAAATCAGACATGGAAAAAGACTTAGGCATCTTAGTCAATAAGAAGATAAATCGGAGTGCCCAGTGTCAGGCAGCTGCCACCAAAGCAAATAGGGTCATGGGATGCATTAGAAGAGGTCTGGGGACGCGAGATGAAAACATAATTCTCCCTCTGTACAAATCACTCGTCAGACCACACTTGGAGTATTGTGTGCAATTTTGGACGCCGGTGCTCAAGAAAGACATTACTGAACTTGAAAGGGTTCAAAGGCAGGCTACTAAAATGATAAATGGAGTTGGTTCACTACAATACCCAGAAAGGTTATCAAAATTAGGTCTATTTACTCTAGAAAAGAGAAGACTTAGGGGAGACTTAATATATATGTACAAGTATATCAGAAGGCAATACAGAGATCTCTCCAATGAACTGTTTGTACCAAGGACTGTGACAAGAACAAGGGGGCATTCTCTTCATTTGGAGGAAAGACAATTTCTGCAGCAGCAGAGAAGAGGGTTCTTCACCATAAGAGCAGTGAGGCTCTGGAATTCTCTTCCTGAAGAAGTGGTCATGGCCAACTCACTGAATTAATTTAAGAAAGGAATGGATGCTTTTCTTGTGAGTAACAGTATAGAAGGTTACGAATAACAGAATATTATAGGTAGATGGTTGACCCAGCTTAGCGGAAGGAATTTTTTTCCCTATGGAGAAAATTGGCTTCTACTCTGTGGGTTTTTTGCCTTCCCCAGGATCAGCAACGCAGAACAGCTGCACTAAAAATAGGCTGAACTAGATGGACATAAGGTCTTCCTTCAGCCTTCAAAACTATGTTGTTACTATGTTATGTTACCTTTCTGCACCGATGTACTAACTTTGTATATTTATTAAGATGGGGCTTTTCTCCTGCTCCTTTGAACAAGGACCAAATTGCACCTTTCATACATAAAATATTTATGTTTGTCCTTTACTTTTGTGGCGCCCTTGAGGGTTCAATCGCCACAGAGGTACTGCACCTCCTCCTGAGGTGTGGTACCCCACTATCCAGGTAAGGTGGAGACACCTGACCACACTCCAACACTCACATCCCACACGCACACCAGTAGTGTAGCAGAGCAACCTTTGTGGCTCCCTGCTTGGAACACGAAGAGTGCTGGGAGGTGGGTGGAGATTAGACTGCACAAAAGAGCGGGAGAATATTAGGAAAAGGTCAGTCTCTGAGAGAAGATCCCCTGAGAGGGACGGAGTGGAGGAAGTGCTGCAGCAGACTCCTGTGACCTGGAGCTGCTGGCACAGAAAAGAGCCATAGAAAGCCTGATTCTTCAGAAGGAAGATAGTTCTCTTCTCCTTACGTTCCGTACTAAACTAAGGACTAGGTTTAGAGCAGAGCCCTTCCTCAAGTTTGAAGTGCATTGCCGGGGTCCGGTCCCCGAGGTTGTATGGATACTGATGTTCCTGCAGCAGAAACCGGAGGAATAGAAGTGGTCACCACTTTATTCCCATCTAAGACTTGGGGGCACAACAGCAACGTGGGAGAGCCAGGAAATGATAGGAAGAAGTCCCCGAAGCAGGCTACAGCTGTCTGCCATACAAGTAGAGTTCTAAGTAGCATCAAGAAGGAGGAACTTGAGTTTAATACGCAACTACAAGTACTTCAGTTTAGGTGCTAGTGTGGAGACGTTCAGAGAAGGCACATGTTGGAGGAGTGCTGGAAAAGTGTACTTTACCTTGCCTGGGAGTTGGCTGAGCCCCTGACCTGGAGGACACGGCACTGAAGCGGGCATCTGTGTGCACCAGACTGTGAGTAAAGCCTTGGAACTACATGCCCTTGTGTCCTCCACTTATTCTTGCGCCTTACACCCGGCTCTGCTACATCTACTTCTTTACACCATCTCCCCACTTGCCAACCTCATCTACCCTGCCCTGGGACTACAGCTCCACCTGTGGGGAGCTTCAACATCATTGCTACACCACACCATCTGTCCCAGAGAAGCAACCCTGCAGCGCTGGTCAAACTGACCAGAAACCACAGGTCGCATCACAAATCATCTCAATAACTTTACCCCCATCACTCTACCCCTTTTACATTGACTGCCTGAGGCCACGGACCGGGTCACTGCCACTGTGACATCTCCCATTGAAATCAACGGGCCCGGCACCGAGTACCCCACGGCCTCTGGGGGCGAGTCAATTTTACCCAATAGAGGACTTGAACCATATTTCCGCGCTTCTTGGAACTTGCTCTTATGGTATAATTTACCCTCTTTTTTATTACTGACACCGGTTGTAAAGAGATATGACAAACACTGTATGATAGATGGGTGTTACTTTAGTCTGTTTTTTTGCATCTCTTTTTTAACATGTTTTAAAAAATTTTGTTAACTATCAAAGACTTTCTTCTTGTTTGAAATATACACTGCGTTTTCTCCATTCTTTATGCTAGCTTGGAGTGGTTTCCTTGTTTGTGAACAAACACATCTGTTTGGTGTGTTTTTTGTCACAACTAATTATGAGACTGGGTTTTTGTCTAATAATATCTGACAGGTATGGTGGGTCCCTGACTCTCCCACAACAGATTATGTCGGGGAAGTTAGAATTTCTTTTCCAATCCTTTTGGATATGCAGCATATTTCCATCTACCGAGAGCTCAGGTGTAAGGGAGAGTTGGAAGATATGGCTCAGCTATGTCTGACAGCTATCTCATGTGTATGGCCACCTTTAAATTTGACATTAAAGCATGGATTAAATATGGAAACCCTATCTTCTGTCAACATAGTCATGGACATCTCCTTCTTATATTAAATAGACTTTCACATTTTTTTCATAGATTTTTACGGACTTTCATGGGATTTCTGGGTGATCAACCCTGATCATGAGGAAGAGATCAAACTAAACTAACCGGGACCAAAAATTCCGGGCTGCAGACTGTCACTTATAATCATAATGATTTATTATAGTTTTCCAAAGTGTCAGTAAAAAATGTTGGCAGTCCATGATTTTTGAAAAACTGTCCAGAAAAAATAAAAAATCAAGTTGGCAACCTTACTTACCTGTCAGCATCTCCGTCTTTTGATTATTCAGCCTGGCGTGACATTGTATGTGTGTCACACCGTAAAAAGGAGCCAGGGATGGCACAGATAGGATGCCGTTTGGAGGTCTCCTCTCCAGCAACCGTGGAAAACTGATGTGGCTCTCGGACCAGGGTGCTGAGAATCCATTCATGTACTGTATACATATATACAAATTCTAAACGTTTGCTAAGGACGGGGCTTTTTTCAGTAGGGTCATTGACAAAACTAATTTGCAGAGAAATCTGATGACTGAGATGTAATGCAGATTAAAGGCCCCCATAACATTAGCTAAAAGTCGCCTTATCTTGCAATTTAGTTGACATTGGACAACAATCTAATCAGTATGGGAGTTTCAAGAATCTTGCCCTCGACAGATGATATTGGATAAGAAAAGGACCCGGCAGGCCAATTCTTTTGCTTGGTGTTGAGGTTGACGGCTGGTCTTTCACAGAGAACACAGGAGCACTTAAGGCCCCGTCACACTAAGCGATATCGCTAGCAATATCGCTATAACGTCACTGGTTTTGTGATGCAGCAGCGATATCGCTAAGTGTGATACTTACCTCCGACCGGCTCCCCCCGCTGAATATCGCTGATCTTGCGAGAACGGCCTGGGCCGTTTCTCGTCGTCAGCTTCCTGCTGGGCTTCCTGCTGCGGAGAGGAGCGACGCGTGGACACGGGCGGGAGGACATCAGGATCGCCTCGTCTGACAGGTAAGTAGCGACCGCCGACCGCTGCGATGTCGCTGGTGAGATCTGCCTGTTTGGCAGCTCACTAGCGACGACTTAGCGATGCCCCAGCGATCCTGACCGCGTCATATCGGTGTCGGGTCGCTGGTGCATCGCTAAGTGTGACAGTACCTTTAGAGAACACAGGAGATGGGTCAAGATAGTTGTTCTCTGAACAATCTTTCGTCCGACAGCTATCTAATGTGTAAGAGGGACTTAAATAGGTTGGACAAAGTTTGGAATTAATTCCCTATCCAACTGTTGGGACCTCCATCTGATCTGAGAATTAGGGCTCTGAAGTGCCCCACATCAATGGAGTGGTGGTTGATCACGCAACATTCATTAATATGGGAGACAGTGCCAAAGACCAGTCAAACATTACTGTGGCCTATCTCCAACAGTCCTATTAAGAATGTATGGAGCAGCAGTGTGCACTGATCAACCAGCACTCTATTCTCATGGGGCTCTTCAGAGATCGGAGATGGTCCCAGCGACTGTGGATAAGGGATAACTTTCAAAATTGGCACAACCAGTTTAAGGCTTGGTTCACATCTGCAATGGAGCTTATGTCACAGAATAAAAATATATACATATAGTGCCTTGAAAAAGTATTCATAGCCTATGAACTTTTCCACATTTTTTCATATTACAACACAAACTTCATCCAAGATCCTATCCCAATATGTAATATATGTAATATTAATAATAATAAAATTAGCAAATACCTCCAATTAGAAAGGTAGTACAGTTCTTCTCATTCGCTATGTCGATTACCCCATGTGCAGGGCATTGTAGTAGCTTGAGCATTGGGTAAGCGACAAAGCAAATCAGAAGAACTATACTGCGTTTCTAATTGGAGGCATTTGCTAATATGATTATTATACCTACTACATATTGGGATAGGATCTTGGAGATAGGAATAGCTATTTAAATGTATTTTATAGGGATTTTATGTGGTATACCCACACAAAGTAGCAAGTATTTGTGATCTCCCCGTGTTTGCGTGGGTTTCCTCTGGGTACTCCGTTTTCCTCCCACATTCCAAAAGATATACTGATAGGGAATTTAGATTGTGAGGCCCATTGGGGACAGCAATGATAATGTGTGCAAACCATAAAGCGCTGCAGAATATGTTAGCGCTATATAAAAATAAATATTATTATTATTATTATTATTATGTGTAAAGGAAATGATAAATGATTTTCTAATTATTTTAAAAATATAAATCTGAAAATTGTGACATACATTTGTATTTAGTCCCCCTGAGTCAATACTACAATCACCTTTCGTTGCAATTACTGCTGCAAGTCTTTTGGGGTATGTCTCTACCAGCTTTGCCCATCTATAGGCTGAATTTTTTTGCCCATTCTTCTTTGCACACTCACTCTAGCTCAGTGAGATTGGATGGAAAGTGTCTGTGAACAGCAATTTTCAAGTCTTGCCACAAATGCTCAATGGAATTTAGGTCTGGACTGTGCCTGGGCCATTCACTCACATGAATATTCTTTGATCTAAATCATTCCATTGTAGCTCTGGCAGTGTGTTTAGGGTCATTGTACTGCAGGAAGGGGAATCTATGCCCCAGTCTCAAGTCTTTTGCAGCCTCTAACAGGCTTCCTCTAGAAATGCCCTCCATACATCTTCCCATCAACTCTTACCAGCTTCTCTGTCTCTGCTGAAGAAAAGCATTCCCACAGCATGATGCTGCGACCACCGTGTTTAACAGTGGGGATTATGTTTTCATTGTAATGTGCAGTGTTAGCTTTCCACCACATATCCCCTTTTGCATTTAGCTCAAAAATTTCTACTTTGGTCTCTTGTCATCAGAAACCTTCCACATGTCATATAGGGGATACAGCTAACCATGTGAAAGAAGATGCTCTAGTCAGAAGATGGAACTTTTGGGGCTAAATTCAAAAAAACAAATACTGCACATCACCATGAAAACACCATCCCTACCGTCAAACATGGTGGAGGCTGTTAGGCGCCGGGATTCTCCAGCTGCACGGGATGGATCTTAAGCCTTGTCTGGTGCTGCGGTCTCCCATTCAGGCTCAGCCGCTGGGGTGACTGCTCAGCACAGACTCCATCCCCAGCACATCGCCCAAGCTCATGCTGCACGTGTAGTTCCTGCTGGCCCTCCAGCTAAGCCTATGGTGACTACTGGTTTACACATGCAGCGTTGTACTCTGGAGCCCAAGTCTAGATTTCATCCTACTGAGCATGTCTGGGATGTGGTGCCTTCTCATTGGTGCTCGGACATCACCTGCTCTGGTTATGTGGCAGCTTCTGATTGGTCCACAGGCAAGGTCCTGTCTGTCTGGACTTGAGCTGCATGTATAAAAGGTCATCTGGAGCACATGCCTGTGCGCTAATATCATGTGTGTTTGGTGTGTTGGTGGCTACTATACCACCCTGTGTGCACGTGTGCCACTAATAGCACTGCGAGTGTTGGTCTAAACATGCAGTGTAAGGTGGGAACTCCCTCTTGAACTTAGTATCTGCATCGGGTGTCCTCAGGCACGTGTGCTAAAGCACACTGTGTGTCAGAGTAGGTCCAACCACCAGCTTATTCTTTCCTAGGGGGTTAAATTACAGGGACCCCATTTAATATTTTTCTACACGCCTGTGCAGTCTAACAGGGTATAGTACTTTTTGTTTTGCTTCATAGTACTGCTCTGTGGTGTAAGGCCTGTTTCACACATCAGTCAGTCAAAATCCGCCAATATTTTTAAAAAATGGATCCGTTTTTTCCCCCATAGACTTACATTATTGGCGGATCTTGACTGACGGTCATCCGTCCCTCCCGTTGTTGTACGGATCCGCCAAGATTTTAGCGGCTCCCGGGCGGATGAGACGGGCCCTGCAACGTTTTTTTACTTTGACGGACCGCTATTTTCAGCTGCGCATGCCCAGGAGGTAAACTCCGGAAAGCATTTTAACCCATGCCGTCCGGGAGCCGCTAAAATAATCTCTCTCTCCTCATGGTTCGCCCCGACCCTCTCTTCTCGCGATCATCCTGCCTCTTCTCCCGCCGCTCTCTTCTCGCGATCATCCCCTCTTCTCGCGGCTCCTCCCGCCGCTCTCTTCTCGCGATCATCCTGCCTCTTCTCGCGGCTCCTCCCGCCGCTCTGTTATCGTGATCGCCCCCCCGCTTCTCGCGGCTCCTCCCGCCGCTCTGTTATCGCGATCGTACTCCCGCTTCTCGCGGCTCCTCCCGCCGCTCTGTTATCGCGATCGTACCCCCGCTTCTCACTGCTACTCCCGACGCTCTCTTATTGCGATCGTCCTGCCGCTCTCTTATCGCGGATCCTCCCGCGGCCCCGCTCTTTCTCGCGGCTCGTCCCGCGGCCCGGCTACATCGCCAGTACTTTCTTCAACCCTGCAGTTCCTTTAAGTTTCCTAGATCGGAAGCAACGCTCCGGTGCCACCCGTTGGTGTCTCGATGGACACGGTCCGTTCTCCGCCTTTTTGGCGGCTGCCAACTGAAGGGAAAAACGTATGTGTGAAACAGGCCTAACAGAGCTTGTTACTTTGTGCTCTGTGCAAACTGAGTGACATTCAACTCATTGTGCTTATAGTGTTTCTCGCAGCCTTGCCATTGTGCTAGCTGCGGTTTCTCCATCACTGCACGGTGGACCTTGGGTTGCAAACGCACCTTATTATTATTTCTTATTTGGTGCGTTCCGCCAATCCTAACAGAAACAGCATCATGTGGGGATGTTTTTCTTCAGCAGGGACTGGGAAGCTGTTCAGAGATGGGAAGACGGATGGCGTGAAATACAGGGCAGTCCTGTAGGTAAACCTGTTAAAGGCTGGAGAAGACTTGAGACTGGGGAATAGGTTCACCTCCCGGCAGGACAACAACCCTAAACATACTGAAAGGTCTACAATGGAATGGTCTAGATCAAAGCATATTCATGTGTTTGAATGGCCCAGTCACAGTCTAAACCTACTATACAAGACCATGATGGAAACCAGACATTACTCATGATATTATAGTCATTGTGATGTGTTAGGTGCCACTGTCCTTTATGCAGGAGTGCCATCGCATCCAAATTTCTGTTCCTATAGGGCAGAGGTCCCCAACCTTTCTGACCTGGAGAGCCACATTCTGCTATCAAGGAGGGTCGCAAAGCCACATCCAGCTTCTGCCTCACCCACAGTAGTGACACTCAGAGGCCCCTATTACCAGTATAATGGCAGCCAAAGCTTTTTCAATGAAATCACACCAAGGCAGTAAGCCAAGCTCCAGGATTTCCTATCCTACCCCCAATCAGATCTGCTCTTCTGTTCAGGGCTACACACAAAAGTCACCATCTAGAGATCTACCCTTAATAGCTGTTTGCTACACCTGGTGCTAATGCACCAAGCTGGCAGACATCCGCGAGCCACACCTCAAGGGCACATGATCTAAATTTTGCTCTCAAGCTACCAGTTTGGGACCACTACTGGAAGGAAACAGAAATACAAAATAAAAATTTAGATGTGAACACAGCCTAAGACTCTCTTTCACTGTCCTATAAACATTTGATAAGGACATGCAGGATATATACAGTGGGGAAAAAAAGTATTTAGTCAGCCACCAATTGTGCACGTTCTCCCACTTAAAAAGATGAGAGAGGCCTGTAGTTGACCACATCTATGAGAGTCAAAATGAGAAAACAAATCCAGAAAATCACTTTTTCTGATTTGGCAAGATTTATTTTTCAAATTATGGTAGAAAATCTATGAAAATCTATCTACCTATGATGTCAAATACAGGACTCTCTTTTTTGTTACGTAGGAGAACTTGCACAATTGGTGGCTGACTAAATACCTTTTTTCTTCACTGTATAAATTAATTTAAGGACAACCTTTCACCAATTTTTCATGTTGAACTGGACACACAATGTAATAGTGGCTGAAGAGCAGGCTGAAACTTTTTTTAAAAAAATTTCACCTTTCCATTATGGAGATACTAGTAATCAGCGTATTTGGCACTTAATCATTTAATCTTTTTTAAGTCCACATGTGATTACTGACACACCCAGTTATCAGGATAGCTGATAGAACGGTTTGCAATGTGACAGAGCTTAACTCGGCTGCACTCTCCTCCCCCCACTCTGGTTCATACAAGAGTTAAGACCAGGAGATCAGAGCTGTATCATTACATCTCACACACTGTGAAATCTACTGTAAGCTTAGGTGTGGGCGTGTCTTCTTTCCTTTTAGTGTTGTTGCCTGCTTATGATTGGTCAGCGTCATAGAGGGAGAAGAAGTACACGCCCCTAATAAAAAATTGTCTGATTACATCTATTTAGACTTTAAAAAAGATAACTCATTAGGTTCCAAATACTCTAATTCCTAATATCTCTGCAATGGATAGACAAAATTTGAGAAAAAAAAATGTTTTATTAAGCTCTGCATCCACTATTACATCCTATTTCCAATTCAAAATTTTAAAAAAATGGTTAAAGGTTTCCTCCTAAACTCCATGATACAGTGTACAGGGTGCAATGCAGGGACAAACATCGGGGAAACTAAGGCTGGTTTCACACTTGCGTTTTTTTGCGCTGTATTTTAGCGCTAAAAAACGCATGTGCTTTTTTTCCCTATATTTTGCATGGGATGCGCTTATGTGCGCATACACATGCGTTTGTATGCATTTTTATGCGCATGCGTTTTTTGTGGTGTGCGCTCGGGCGCACAAAATGCATCCTGTTGCATTTTTTGGGCGTCTGACTTGCCTCAAAAAAACGCATGCGCGCGCAATGAGTTTTTTTACAGCAAGACACCCATTGTAAGTCTATGGGTGTGCATACGCGCGCATTGGCATGCTCATGTATGCGTTTTTTTGCGCATGCGTTTTTTTGTTGACCATTGGTTAGACAATGGAAATTAGGGATTTGGGTTAGAGTTAGGGTTAGTAAAGGGGGGTTAGGGTTAGGGTTAGTATAGTTTGGTTAAGGGTTAGGGTTTAGGGTTAGGGTTTGGGTTAGGGTTAGTAGGGTTTGGTTAAGGGTTAGGGTTAGTATGGTTTGGTTAAGGGTTAGGGTTAGTATGGTTTGGTTAAGGGTTAGCGTTAGGGTTAGTATGGTTTGGTTAAGGGTTAGGGTTAGGGTTAGTAAAGTCATGGTTTGGGTTAGTGTTAATCCTAACCCTATCTTGATTTTTTTGGTGAGGCCAACTAATGTTGGAAAAAAACGCAAACGCGGTAAAAATGCACTAAAATTGCATAAAAACGCTGCGTTTTTTCATGCATGCGCATAAAAATGCTTGAAAAAAACCGCAGCATTTGTATGCATTTGTTGCGTTTTTTCCATGCGTTTTTTTGCGGGAAAAACGCGCTGCAAAAAAAGCAAGTGTGAAAGTAGCCTAAGCAAAAACTACAAGCAAGGATGAATCCGCATAGACATACTATTAAAAATGAGCTGGACACGCCTGTAGGAATACACTTCTCTAGACCTGGACACATCTTGGCAGATCTAAAAGTCCTAATATTGAAAGGTCATTTTAATAGTGACAGAGAAAGAAAAATTTGGGAGTTCAAATTTATAAATATGTTTCAATCTCTAACAATAGGACTGAATTTGACACCTGGATTCATGACTTATTACATGGACACAGTTCACACCTCCACAAGAAGGTCTTCAGATCTCTAATAGAACATTTCCACCTCATTTGCATGTGTAACAAAAACCTTAAATTGATTTCCTTGGCCTGTATCACCTCATGTCCTGTTATAATTCCTGTTTAATTGGTGCCATCTCTTCCCAGTAATTCACTTGTAATCAAGCCTGATGAAGGAGCCTTCTGAGCCCTGAAAGCTTGCTTGCAAATATAATTTCTCTGGTTAGCCAATAAAGGTATCACACCTTGAATACTTTTCTCAATTTTTGGGGGGGACATAAGTATTTACATCTATTTTTCTTGCTAAGGCCTCTTTCACACTTCCGTTTTTTACAATCAGTCACAATCCCGCCAGGTTTTGATAAAAAACGGATCCTCAATTTTTTTTTGAGGATCCGTTTTTTTCCCATTGACTTGCATTAATGGCGGATTGTGACGGATTGCTGTCCGTTGCATCCGTTTTTTGTGAGGATCCGCCAAAAGTTGCTGTCCGTCACCATCCTCAAAGATTTCAGAACGGAGCTTGTAACGTTTTTTCCTCTGGCGGATCCTCCAGACACTCATTTAACCCGAAATTCTTTCTGGGTGCTGGACAAAATAAAAAAAAATTCTCTCTCTCTCTCTCTCTCTCTCTCTCTCTCCCAGCCAGCCAGCCAGCCATTCCTTTAAATTTCTTCATTTTCAGGATCCGTCTGAAAACGGATCCTGTGCCATCCGTTCACATCAGTTTAGAACGGATCCGCTTATCCGCCTTTTTGGCGGATTATAACTGATGCAAAAAACTGAAGTGTGAAAGAGGCCTAACACGGTAGCACAATATTATTTTGTATTGTACCTCCCAAACTCCAAAACCTGATAAGGAAATGAAATTGTGAGCCCCAAGGGGACATTTACGATAATGTCTGTAAGCACTGCAGAACAATATAGAGCTATATTAGCGAGTATCATTAATAAGTAAATGGATCTGCTAAAGGAGCTCTAAACTCAGATGTGAACAAGCCTTACCATCACATCTATCCTCCTTTATCTTCTCTGGGTGATACACTTGGAAAGTAAATTATAATCTGACAACCATTACATTTGACTCTCAGACTCCAAAAATAAGACCAATTTCCTAGAATAATAAATGGTCAGTAAACACTAGGGAAAGAAACCAGACTGGGAGGCTACTTGGCTCTTATCAGTATTAAATTTGGTGTTTCAAAGTACAGTAGAGAAGGTCATCCAAAGTGGGCAGCATAGCGATAAAGTGACCCCCTCCTTAATGACTTCACTCAGTAGTTAGTATATCCAGCAAGGATATAACCTGAGATGTGGTAAAGACGTCTTCTCACCTTTGCTGCTAACTCTTCCCTCCTCTATCCATTTCTATGTAAATGTTTATCTTGCCCAAGCTTATAGAGATAAGATGTGTTTGCACAATGATGGGGGGAGCTCAGCAGACAGACCCTTGGCCTTCTTCTTCTGTGTGTTGCATTCTTCTGGCCTTTAAAAGAATTTAGTAGGCCCCATCTTTGTTAGCAAATATTCCACACCTACCTCTAGAATATATAAGATAGCTCTGTGTCTGTTATTTAGTATTTTCTTACTATCCAGAAAATGTTACAAATCATAATTGTCCTTCACAACACACATCCAAGTTCTTACCACCTCCTGGCGCCTCCAACTCAAAAATATTTCCAGAATCCATCCTTTCTTCAACCTTGAATCTACTAAAATACTACTGCATGCCCTCATCATCTCCCTACTCAACTGCTGCAATATCCTCCTCTTTGATTTCCCTGTTAAATATTCTTGGACGTCTCTAGTCCACTCTGCTGCCCAACGAATCCACCTCTCTCCTCGCTACGTCTCCACATCTTCCCTCTACAAATTCTTTCATTGACTTGCACTTCCCCAACATATCCAGTTCAACTTATTAACATTGACTAACAAAGCTGTCCCTAATCTGTCTCTTCCATATACTGTATCTCCACATAATCTCCTGATATCTTCCCACATGTAATCTCCGGTCCTCCCAAGACTTACTTCTTTCCTCAACACTTGTATGTTCCCCACCCAATCGCCTGCAAGACTTCTCCCTCACCCTCTGGAATTCTGTGCCCCAACATGTCAGATTATCCCCTACAATGGGAACTTTCAGATGGCACTTGAAAACCCATCTCTTCAAGAAAGCTTACAGCCTGCAATGACACCACTGCCCGGTCACCACCACTGGAGCTGCCACGATGCCCCAATCTACTGTCTCCTTTACCATTATCCTGTAGACTGTAAGCCCGCAAAGGCTGGGTCCTCTCCCCTCTGAACCAGTCTGTCATTGTTAGTTTGTTCATTGTAATTTATATTTGTGTTTTGAATGTAACCCCTTCTCATGTATAGCACATGGGCGGACATACCGCCCATTCAACCGGTGCAGTGCACCGGGGCCCAGAGCCTCCAGGGGGCCCTTCAAGGCAGCTAATGATGAGGGCAATCTGGCTGTTTTCTCCGGGCCCGAGGCTTCGGGGGGCCCCTGGCCAGATTGCCCTCATGTGTAGCGGCGGGCAGGGAGCGATCCAAGCAGCTCTGCTGCCTGCAAGAGGGAATAGCAGGAGCTGAGCTGCAGGAACCCGTCCTCCTTCCTGCCCACCGCCCGCGCTTCCTGTCTGACACAGAGGAGCGCTGCTGAATGACGTCATCATTCAGCGGCCGCTGCTGTGTCAGAGCGAGGAAGCGCGGGCGATGCTGCGAACAGGTGAGAGGAGAGAGGTGGTGTGTGTGTGTGTATGTGTGCATATATGTATGTGTGTATGTCTGAGTGTGTGTGTGTTTGTATGTGTGTATGTCTGTGTGTGTCTGTGTGTGTAGGTTAGCCTGGCCATGGAGGAGATGGGGACATGAGGAGAAGACCGTGAAGGGGAGAGAAGGCTATGATGCCTGGGGGTGATGGGAGAAGGCCATGAGGGGGTAATGGGAGAAGGCCATGATGGGGGTGATGGAGAGAAGGCATTTATGGGATCATGGAAGTGATGGGGAGAAGGCAGTGATGGGGTGATGGAGAAGGCAATGATGGGAATGATGGGGAGAAGGGGGTGATGGGGAGAAGGCAATGATGGGAGTGATGGGGTAATGGAGCAGGCAATGATGGTAGTGATGGAGTGAAGGCAATGATGGGGTGATGGAGCAGGCAATGATGGGAGTGATGGGGTGATGGAGCAGGCAATGATAGGAGTGATGGGGAGAAGGCAGTGATGGGGTGAAGGAGAAGGCAATGATGGGAGTGATGGGGAGAAGGCAATGATGGGGTGATGGAGAGGGCAATGATGGTGTGGTGGGGAAAAAGGAATGATGATGGGGTGGTGGGGGAGAATGCAATGATGGTGGTGGAGGAAAGGGCAATAAATGGGGGTGGTGGAGGAGGAGGAAATGATGGAGGTGGTGGAATAGGCAATGATGGGAGTGGTGAGGGAGAGAGCAAAGATAGTGGTGTGGGAGAAGAAAATGATGGAGATGGTGAAGAGGGCAATGATGGGGTGGGGGAGAGGACAATAATGGGATGCGAGGGGAGCAGGACAATGAGGGGTGTGGGGGATTGGGATGGGAGGAAGGGGGACTTATAATGGCCTTAGGAACAGGGGGAGGTGGAGGAAGACATTATTATCGCTTATTATGTCTAATACAGTCCCTTAGTATATAGTGTACTCACTATGTCTAACACAGTCCCTTAGTATATAGTGTACTCACTAATTCTGTATAACACCATCCTTAGTTACATAGTTTCCTCTTTTATTATGTATAACACCCTCCCTTATTACGTACCATCCTCTCTAGTTATATATGGTGCCGTCCCTTATTATATAGCTTCCTCTGCTGTTATGTATAGTGCTGTCTCTTACATAGTGTATTCTTGTTAATTTTTTTATTTACAGCGCCCTCTCTTATTACATAGTCCCCTCTCTTTTTAGATATATAATGACTGCTGATCTAGGAGCTGGTGACCAAACTACCAGTCCATCAGCTCCTCCATTAGAATGGAAGCTTTCCCACGCTTCATCAGCCATCATTGCATTATACAGCTAACAAGACAGGACGGTACAATATACATAATAAAGGAGACTATGTAATATATATATGCATGTATGTGTGTGTGTGGCTGTATATTATCAATAAATATATATATATATATGTAAATCCAACAATGTAGACCAGCTCACTCCTGTGAACCACCTGGAACCTCAGCTGACCTGGTTAACTCCGTTGTGCCCGGATCTGGATGTAGGAGTCCATCCATACAAATGTGAACAACGGCAAAGCAAAGTCCAGCAATAACGTGAGCAATCCAGGATGCTGTTAAAAAAATTTTTCTTTCTTTTTATTCATAAAACCATTAAAATGCAATGATCCAAGCAGTTCAAAACAGCAATAACGCAGGAAAGTAGTGCAGATAGGACTACGCGTTTCAGCGGTAGAACCCGCCTTCTTCACGGTCTGGACCATGCTAGAACTGTCAATCAAGAAAGATGGGGCCAAGACTGATGAAAGCAAGTAGTTGAGGAGGGGGCACCAAACTGTATGGACACGTCAAGGGACCACTAAGCACCTGCGCTTGGTTTGAAAAGTCATTTTTGTGCTGATAGACTCTCCTTATAGAAGAACTGTTCAAAGCAGAATTTCCTCCTGTGGTGATGTATGGGAGTGAGAAGAAGAAGCCGTGTCAAGAGGGAGTTGAAACGTATAGTAATGTTTTATTGTTATAAGCCTTTATATATAAATCTGCATTTTATTTTTAATCAGGGTAAGATATAGTTAAGAGTTTGGAATTAGCCCACAATTTGGGAAGGATTAGATCATATAAAAAGGGAAAACATATCCTAGTTGGAGGAGTAATAGGAGAGAGTAGGGAAGTCTCAGACAGTGTGAGGTACCCAAGTAGGGTTCCATCCCGTATGTAATATAGTAAACAAAATTGTGGCACTCAGTAGGTTGCGGTGAAAAACAAATAACTTGTTTAATCTGTATCAAAATTAACGTTTCTGCCCTATTTTGGACCTTTATCAGAATTGATTGCCAGCAGAATGGAGCTTGCAATAGCAGTGGGTATGTGACACACGTCGCTTCTGGAATGGCGTCATTCTGATGAAGGTTAAGTCTACCTTACAGCAGAAGAAAAGCGGTCCGGCGGTGAAACCAAGGGACAAGAGATGTCGCTGTCCATGGCAGTACAGTGGCAGAAGACTTCGCAGCTGCGGGTGGGTCTATACCACCTATACCAGCACAAGGTCCAACTGCTGTACTGGAGCAGCTGCCTGCTGAGGATCAGAGGCTGGTTTTGGAGGACGCTCCCACGTCAGGTCAGTCAGCAGACCATCCTGCCTAAAGCTGAACCTGTTGTAACGGACCAAATGTCTCCTGTTATGTGTGCAGCTGTTTCTGGCCCCAAGGATGGGGAACTAACAAGGACTCCTAAACGACAAGGGGACTCAGGGTGAAGAGAAGACAAATACTTGGCCCTCCTGTAGTGGCACTGATGGAAATTGAACACTATAGATTAGCTGCCAGCGGCAAGAAATCCTATGAACCATCAAAGTTTTGAAGCATGTCCCATAAAATGTTTTGATCAGTGGAACAGGTTTCCACCATTCAATCCAATCACTCTGGATATAATGATTGCTGCTAAAAATTGATAAAGTTTGGAAATTTCTTTACAGGGAAAAGAAATGTATGGCTAACTTTAATCTACGTTAAAGGGGTTGTCCAGTCCTGGGGTACAAGTCTGCAGTGACTCTACTTGTGTGAGCTGTGAGGATTCTCTGGTGTCAGGAGTGGGCGGTCATGTGACTACAAGTATGCGATTTGCATACATCAGTCACATTCCGACTAAACTTGTCTGGCCTCACTCAATCCTGTGCTATTGAATGAGGCTGTGCAAATCTATTCGGCACGTGACCGTATGTACGCAAACTGCATACCTTAAGTCATTTGGAGAATCTTTACAAACGCGCAGTGTGCGAACTGTGAGGATTCACAAGTCTGTAGTCAAATAGAGTGCCTGCAGACTTCTACCCTAAGGCCAAATAACCCCTTTAGGATGAACCTGCCCATATTCATCACACCAAAAAAGTGTACCTTTACTTTTGTTTGGTCCCCAAAATTCATATTTACTATATCACACCCCTAGGTACAGTATATACTTTCACAAAAAAAAGTTGGGTCTGAAAACTGACAATCAAGAACCATTCCCTCTTACCCTGATTGTCAAGGTTTGGAGAATCAAGCAGTAACTGTTTGCACAAGTTAAATGGAATCTGTCACCGGAAGTTGCAGGCCTATGTAAATGACCTGGGTCCGGTCCGATGGGCGGTGTTTCTTCTTTTTTCTCCACCCCATCCGTGTCCCCCGTCTACGCTCTTCTCCAGTATTCATCTCCGGTATTTTTCTCCATCATTCGCGCGTGCGCAAAGCAATCTTTCTTCACGCACGCGCAGTATGCTTTGTCCAACTGCGGGCAAATCCGAAAATCATTACTGCGCATGCGCCGGTACACTATGTCCCGGAAGTATTTCGCTGTGTTCCGGGACATAGTGTACCGGGGCACGCGCAGTAATGATTTTCGGCTTTGCCCGCAGTTGGGCAAAGCATACTGCGCGTGTGTGAAGCAAGATTGCTTTGCGCATGCGCAAACGATGGAGAAGAATACCGAAGAAGAGCGGGGACGGGGGCCACGGATGGGGTGGAGAAAAAAAGAAAAAACACCGCCCATCGGACCGGACCTAGGCCACTTACATAGGCCTGTAACTTCCGATGACAGATTCCCTTTAAAGGGTCATTAATGTAAGTAACCAAAGTGAACACAGAGGTTTGGTCATATAGTGGTCAGGCCTCCGTTATAAGTGATTTTTGACCAATATCTTTATTTTTGGTGGGTAAGAACAGATACATGACAAAGAATGGCTGCATATATGTGGATCTTTGTAGAAATGGTCTAGCTCTAAAGGACCCGGTAAATATTAGATAAAAGTCAGCTAAACCCACTAATGTTAGACCGGCTAAAAATGTGATGTGTATGGGGCCACCTTGCACTACCTGACAGATGATGTCAGGGGAGAAAAGGCAGGAGGCATGTTGAATTTCAGAATTTAATCCTTTTGTGTTCACAGGAGATAAGCCACTGCCGAAAACGACTGGCGGCGGCTTACTATACTCCCCCCAATTAAAACATATGCACGCTCAGCAAAACGATGAGTGCATATGTATGCCACACTCAGGAGCTCTTAGCACTACCTGGTCTCAAAATGCGCATTTTAACGTTAGGCAAAAAAAAAAGTGAAAAGGATAGGATTATACGGCCAGTCAGTACACCAGCCTCATCAGGTCTAAGATATCTACTTGATAATGTATGCAGTTTGCATTGTAACATATGGTGACATATGTCCTTTAAAATCTCCTATTTTGGGTAAACAGCTCTCATGCAGAGCTATGTATCTCTACGGTAGCAAGCTACAAACGGACTCTGCATAGTCTGATCCTACAATGAATTGCTCCTTCCAGTCTGCCTCCTGTACCGCGACTCTTGTAAGTTTACAAGAAGAGGTGCAGAATGTAAGGAGTTACTATGCAGGATATTTGTTTGTAGTCTGAAACTATAGAGACACATAGGTTTACACAGGGGCTGCGTACACAAACCGATAGGATGCTTCCAATGAAAAATAATTACAAGGTTACTTTATTTTTTATTTTTGATGCCTTGGGACTATAAAAAAAATTTCTTGCAATGGTGAATCCACCCTTTAATGCTTTTTACATGTGAATCTCATATGTGACTATGGACAGCAAAGAGAATCATAAGTACGTTTAACCGGACAGAGGGAAATAAAGGACAAAGGACGGTTAGAACAATTAGCGTTCACCAGGGCAGGTTAGACAATGTCATACATGTCTGATTGGGCACTGGGCACATTTGCCCTTTGTTGGTAACTAATCCCCAATGAGATGAAAGCAAGGAGGAAGAATCACAAGTGTCAGCGCAAAAGGATCCTAGGTCAGTACATGCTAGAAATAATAATGGCACACTCCTTATTAACAGACTAGATGCAGGAAAAAAGTTTAATTGACAGTAGAACCAAATCTACGCCATATTACAACATTAGGGAATATTCATAGTATATATTTACGTTAGGTCACATAAAAAAATAATGAGGGAACTGAAGTTTCCCTATAGATTTATTATCGAAACATGCCAATATCAATCCCAATAACAACCCAATGTTATGGGAGTGTCATTTAACCCCTTCACCCCGAAGCCTGTTTTCACCTTCCTGACCGGGCCAATTTTTCCAATTCTGACTACTGTCCCTTTAAGGCCTGTTTCACACATCCGTATTTTACCATCAGTCAAAATCCGCCGTTTTGCAAAAAAAACGGATCCGCCATTTTGCTTGGCGGATCCGTTTTTTTTCCCATTGAGTTGCATTACCAGCGGATCTTGACGGATGGCCATCCATTAGATCCATTTTTTTGCGGATCCGCCAAAATTTTGGCATCCGCCGACATGCCTGGACAGACAATGCAACGCTTTTTCACGCGGCCGTATCCGCATTTTACATTGCGCATGCCCGGAGGATTTGCCTCGGCCGCAAATTTAACCCTAAACCCTGTTCTGGCGGCTGAAAAACATTCTCTCTCTCTCCTCCCCACCCCAGGCAGCGGTTCCTTTAAAATTCTCCCTTCGATGGATCCTTTAAAATAACGGTCCGGTGCCAAACGTTGTGGTCAGTACAGGAACGGATCCGTTATCCGCCATTTTAGCAGATTTTAACTGACGAAAAAAACTGATGTGTGAAACAGGCCTAAGAGGTCATAACTCTGGAATGCTGCAACGGATCCCGAGACTGTTTTCCCGTGACATATTGTACTTTATGATAGTGGTAAAATTCCTTTGATACGACTTGCGTTTATTTGTGGGGGAAAAAAATGGAAATTTGGCAAAAAATTTGAAAATTTATGCCCTTAATTCAGAGAGTCATATCGCACAAAATAGTTAATAAATAACATTTCACACATGTCTACTTTACATCAGCACAATTTTGGAACCAACATTTTTCTAGTTAGGACATTATAAGGGTTACAAGTTGACCAGCGATTTCTCATTTTTTCAACAAATTTTACAAAACCATTTTTTTTAGGGACCACCTCACATTTGAAGTCACTTTGAGGGGTCTACATGATAGAAAATACCCAAAAGTGACACCATTCTAAAAACTGCACCCCTCAAGGTGTTCAAAACCACACTTAAGTTTATTAACCCTTCAGGTGCTTCACAGAAATTTTTGGAATGTGGAAGAAAAAAATAGACATTTACTTATCTTTCACAAAAATTTTCATTTAGACCTAATTTTTGTTTTTACTTTGGCAAAGGGTAGCAAGAGAAAATGGACCATACGTTTTGTTCTGCAATTTCTCCTGAGTACGCCGATAACCCATATGTGGGGGAAATCTACTGTTTGTGTGCACAGCAGAGCTCGGAAGGGAAGGAGCGCCATTTGACTTTTTGAATGTAAGATTTGATGGAATAATTAGCAGACGTCATGTTGCATTCGAAGAGCCCCTGATGTTCCTAAACAGTGGAAACCCCACAAATGACACCATTTTGGAAAATAGACCCCTTTAGGACTTTATCTAGATCTGTATTAAGCACCTTGAACCCCTAGGTGCTTCACAGAAATTTATAACGTTAAGCCGTGAAGATAAAAAAAAATTTTTAGCTCCAAATTTTGCATTTTCACAAGGGCAAAAGGAGGAAATGGACCCCAAAGTTTGTTGCGCAATTTTTTAGATACACCATATGTCGAAAACTACATTTGAGGCACAGTGCAAAGCTCAGAAGGGAAGTAGCGCCATATTACAGCGTAGATTTTGCAGCACTTGTTTGTGGGTGCCATGTTACACTGACAGAGCCCCTGAGGTGCCAGAACAGCAGAATCCCCCATAAATGACCCCATTTTACCAATTAAACCTCTCAATGAATGTATCTAGGGGTGCAGTGATTATATTGACACCACAGGTGTGTCACAAACTTTAATACCATTGGGCAGTGAAGAAAAAATAATTTACATTTTTATCACCAAGATTGTGTGTTAGCCCCACGTTTTACATTTTCACACTGGGAAATGGGTAAAAAAGCACCAGAATTTGTCCCACAATTTCGGCTGAATGTAGAAATACCCCATATGTGGCTGTAGAGTACTATTTTGCCGCACGGAGTGACTCGGGAGGGACGGAGCGCTAAGTGCTAGAAATGCAGAATCCCCCCCTCAAGTCACCCCATTTTGGAAATAATAACAATTGGGAATTTATCTACAGATGTAGTAACAGTTTTGACTCCATGGATGTTTTCCAGAAACAGGCAGCAGTGGATGTTGCTGAGTGAAAATTGGAAACTGCCATTGTAGTGACCAGTACGTTGTAGTTACCAGTACATTATGCCCAGTTCATGCTTCTGGAGACATGCACCCATAGCTTAGGCAGGCTCTCATCACTACAGAAATGCCAAACATGTGGGCGCTAAATGTGGTTTATGCACAATGGGGCTCAGAAGGGAGGGGGGCATTTGGATTTGGGAGCGTAGAATTTGGTGAATTTCTTTAGGTGGGTGAGGAGATATTTAGCTTTTCCAGAACCTTTGTGCTACCACTAACATGGAAGCCCCCTGTATTTCCATTAACAGATTAGAGGGCTTGCATTTTTTGTGGATTGAGTTGAAGCTTTTATTGGGAACATTTTATATACAGTAATGTTTGGGATCACGTTTATCTGGCGCTTTACCATGAGTGCTTACTTTGTGGTTTCCATCTAGATCTCTGAGTGACATGACAGATGAAACTCCCAAGGGATAAATTCACTATAATGAGGCAGCAGAATTACTCTGGATTCCGTCTGGCCTCTGATCAGCGATATCCTTTTCAGAAGTGAACAAAACTGGCCAACGGCACTTTTATGCAATCCTAAAAAGACAGATACCGCCGGATCACAGGTCAGACAGAGTCCACAGTGCCTCCATCTGCCTCATTGTAGGGAGTCTTCTGCTGGGGGTTCTGTCTGAATCATGTATTTCAAAGATTTACACGGAAACCCTGGTGTAAGCGCTCAGCGCAGAGCGCAGGATAAATGTGCACTGAGCCTCACTGTGATCTTTGTTAGACAGAATGAAAAAATCAACAGCCTGTGAAGAATTGGTTTTATTTATTTTTTACGCCGTTCCTCATGGGGTATAAGTGATTAGTCGACTTTATTCTTCAGGTCGGTGCAATTACAGCGATACCAGATTTATAGCGGGTTTTTATGTTTGACAGCTGTCGCACACTAAAAGACGCATTTTATTGCGAAAACTAGTTTTTGCATCACCACATTTTCAGAGCTATAATGTTTCCATATTTTGGCTTAGAGAGTCATGCTGCGGCTTGTTTTCTGCAGAACGAATTGACGTTTTTATTGGTGCCATTTACGGGCATATGACATTTTTTGATCGCTTTCTATTCTGATTTTTGGGAGACAGAATGAACAAAAACCAGCAATTCAGGAACTGCTTTTTGTTTGTTTTTTTATACCTCTCCGCGTGTGGTAAAATTGGTAAGGAAGTTTTATTCTTCGGGTCAGTGCGATTACAGCGATACCTCATTTATATATCTTTTATGTTTTGGCGCTTTTACACAACAAAAACTATTTTATAGAAAAAATAATTACTTTTGCATCGCTTTATTCTGAGAGCTATAACTTTTATTTTTCTGCTGATGGAGCTGTATTGTGGCTTGTTTTTTGCAGGACAAGATGTCGTTTTCAGCGGTACCATTTTTATTTACGTTCATTTTTTTTATCACATTTTATTGCACTTTTTGTTCGGCAGTATGATAATAAAGCATTGTTTTTTACCTCGCTTTTTTTTTTTTTTACGGTGTTCACTGAAGGGGTTAGCTAGTGGGGAAGTTTTATAGAGTGGGTCGGTACGGACGCGGCATTACTAAACATGTGTACTTTTATTGTTTTTTTTACCTACATAAATAAATGCACTTATTGGAAAAATATTTATTTTTTTCTTTATTTGGGGATTTAAAAAAAATAATAATAATTTTACACTTTGTAATTTTTTTATTTTACTTTTTTTTACATTGTCCCAGTATGGGACATCACTATATAATGTCAGATCGCCAATCTAAATTGCTGAGTATCAGATCAGGATCTGACAGGCAGGGAAGGGGTTAAAGTTTTATAGTTCCATTTTTATATTTAGATATTTTCAGATAGTTCTTATAAAAACAAGCACTTTAGCAATTTACTGCTTACTAAATTTTTGAGCTGTTCTTGAGATATTAAGACTTTTTCTTTTGTTTACTGCTCGTTGCCAAGGAGACCGTCCACCGCTGATGTCTAGATAGTAAACACTGCTCTGAAGTTAGCTGTGATTAGGAGATAACAGAGCCTTCCAACAAACCTGGCAGGCTTAAAAAAGTGCTGTATAGAAGAAAAAAAAAAAAAGCTTTTAAACCCTGAGCCTGTACTGTTGTCTAGCACAGGTGGTCGGTCTCCGAAGCAACAAGGTTTAGGCAAAAAAAAAGTGTTATTATCTCAAAAACGACCGATCATTTTAATAAGTAGTAAATTGCAAAATTGCTTGTATTTACAACCGCTATTTGACAACTCCCGTTTATAAAGATGGCAATAATCCCTTTAAGCAATTTCGTTGTACACTGATGAACACTATGAGGTTCAATATAATGTAAGTTGCGCTGACTGCTGTTAAGCTGCCTGACGTCAGCTATTAATGAATGAACCCAGAGGCAGGTGATAAGGATGGAAAATTTCATTAGGTGCTCTGGGCGGGACGGAGCACTTAACTCCAACTTTACATATTGGTAAAATTGTGAATTTCGCTAGATAATGGGTATCTATCTGTGACCCACAAATGGATAAAGGAGGTTAAACTCGCTGAGAGATTCCCTTTAATTGTCATGATAAATGTGCAGCAATTTGCTCAACAAGTTAAAGGGATTTTTATTGGATTTTTACGATTTCTTTTAGCGACCGTCCTCTTTCTTGATTTATGAGTGTGTACTCCGTGAAAATAAATCATTCTCGTTTACTACAGCTCTGGTGCTATATACCAGCAAGGTAAATGTTTTTTAAAGCCTCGTATATAAAGGAAAAGAACTTCTAAATTCCTCATCAAATAAGTTCAGGCTGGATGTGGTCATAAGCGGGATTTTAATCAGAAAGGTTTGTCCATCTTTGAGGACAATTTTTATTTCTTTCTTACGTGCATGTATTGGTTTTCATCAAAAAGTCTGCACTCTTTGCCTTCTGTAGCCTCTGTGCTGCATTCGTCTATTGCAGGCTGCAGAATGAGTTCACTGAGAAACGGTCAGTGAGCTTGTTCTGACAAATGTGAGAGATTTTGACTTTTTTAGGCTGCTTAGAGAAAAAGTCACAAATTTATTCCTCAAATGAGACATATGCTACAACTATTGATTCCACAATTCTGGCACAGAGGAGAAATGGTTGAAATCTGTCCCTAAATACATTGAATTAATATTTTAATAGAAGGTCGGTGGAAATGAACTTCTGAGATTTGTCCGATGACATTATCTTACCGATAACAAGAAATGGGGATTTCAGAGCATCAAGGACCAAGGAAATGCTCGAAAATAAGGGACAATTGTCAACTGTATGTACCAATGCCATTCTGTACAGTTTTATCAGTTCTTTCCAAGTTTTATCAAACGCTATCGAAGAAATAACCTGAGCAAGCCAGTATAAGGGTACAGCAAAAGCACCTGTGTATATGGGGTTAGGCTCTGTTCACATTTCCTGTTTTATGTTTTTTTTATGATCTGTTTGGGAAGCAGAAAAACAGAAATTATTGATTATAGAGCAAAATTGGATGAAAATGGTGCAAAAGCATGAAAAGGTAGCAAAGGGGAATGAAAATAGAGCGAAAATGGTGCAAAAACATGAAAATGAAGCAAAAACAGATGAAAATAGAGCAAAAATGGTGCAAAAACATATAAAAATGAAGCAAAAACGGATGAAATTGGAATGAAAACTGATGCGAAATGGAAACCAAAGTTGGATAGATCAGTTCAAAAATGGAAACTTAGGGTTCTGTTCCGCATTTTTTTATATTTCCATGTTTTGGGGCTTTTTTAACTGAATCGGTTACAAACAGATCCCAAAGCGGAGATGTGATATAATAGCCTTACAGATGTAACACAGCAGAGTTTTTGGCACCTTGCGATATCTTATGTTTTCTGCTTTGTGGCTGATGGTAAGATCACAATATGTTATCTGCGGTTTCGCGCAGGAACTTTATCAGAGGGTTAGCACAATGCGCAATGACAAATTCAGCTGTGCTACATTTGTGGATCAATAACATTTTGCCGAGAAGTTCCGGAGGGGACAGCAGACCAACTTTGTCATGATTTGTGATACTTACTTCGTGGACGAGGGGCTTGGGTGGCATTTGGTGAGGCGATGCAAACATCCTCTCGTGGGTACTGGTCACACCGCAGCATATCAGGCCAGGGGAAACCAAAATACTGCATGACTGGTTCACAAGCGTCTCTGACCTCTTCACACAACCAGCGGCATGGGTAAAGGGGCTGTTCCAGGCAAACTGGGGCAAAGAGAGAGCACAGAAACACCTGTGTCCCCGGATGGCAGTTCTTGCTCAACAGAGGCACCCAACTGCTGGCTTGGTACTTGACCTCTACCATCGTCTCATGGTCGAGAAGGTTTGGCAGAACCATCTTGTGGTACCCAACTCCATGGCACAGTGCTAAATCCTGGGGAATGTCCACACACTGTGGCGTTCTGGAATAAAACCGTCCATTTTGGTAGTGCCGAACCATTTCTGGTTGGAAGCCTACATAGTCATATTCGCTTGGTTGAGGTTCTCGGGAGAGGAGCCCAGGTGTGACCCACAGAAGTAGCAAGGGCCAAACGCCACCCCTTGGTGACATTGTGTCCTAAATCCTAGACAAAAAAAGAAATAGAAAAAGTTTGCGAAAGTTTTTCACGAATCCCAAAGATAGGAGTAAGCAGTCCGAATGTCTCGTGGAAGTAAATGGTGCTGACTGTGTGGTGGCGCAGTACAATGGGCTGCAGAGTTGCTAGAGCTTCTGGCTGCTGGATCTGAACAGTTTGATATTGGAGAACAGAGAGCAGTAACTGTTAGCCAAGAAAGAATCAAGCAGATCCAATGAGAGGAGCGCAGCCCTCCTCTTCTCCTCCCTTTCTCCTCCTTGAGTCACACTCTCTCTGTTACTTTCCTCTCACATTGGTGATGTCCAGCCCACCCCACTGATGTCCAGTCTTGCACCCTCTCCTTGCACGCTGCCCATTAGCTGTCCCTCTCACTTCTCCCATCCTCCCAGATTTTTCCACTTTGCTGAATCTCCTCCACGCCTCCCTCTTCTATCACTTCTCCTCAAAGGCACAATTCATTTACAAGTGTCACTCACACAAGTGCAGACCCAACATCATGGCTACCTGCAAGGCCACCCCCCAGCATGGGGAGTACAGGGGTCTTTATAACACTCAGAGCAGATATAGTCTACTACTGAGACTGAAAATGCTGGATCACAATTCACACATGAACAATCGGATATTATTAGTTTATTCCATTACCCATTACTAATGTAGCGCTAACATATTCCGTAGCGCTGTGCTGAGATCATCGCTGACATTAGTCCTTAAATCCAAATATCAAGCGATGTATAGAAACATTTCCCAGACCACAGGAATATAAATGTACAGGATAAAGAGAAGCCTGTGATGTTACTGACACATAATTTTCATCTGGGTTCCCCAATGAGCTGCCAGATTTCATCCAGCAAGGGATCAAGGGATCTTGACAGCAGATACATGATGCCCGAAACATGGATCTGTCACTAAATGGGAGCGGGCTGGAAGAAGCTGCCAGTCACCTGTCTTTTGGACTAGTTAACTGTGCAGCATGGTCCCCAGCGGCTTTTACATCCATGTCCCTCGCTGAAACGATGCCGTTTTTTAGATTAAAACACAGTGCCGAAATCATCAAACCAGTGTCTGATACACACTGTCCATGGTTGAAGCAGCAAGTGTAAGCTGTCAGCAGGGCCGGACAGGCCATCTGACAATTCTGGCAAATGCCAGAAGGGCCTGTCTGGTTGTGGGCTGCCTTGTCTGCTATGTTGTTAACAGAATCAGTGTTCTCAAGACACCCATATTGTTAAGAGTTGTGATGGAGCACAAAGCAGGCCACGGGTATCATTAGAAACATTGGTCTTGTAGAAAATCTTCCTTTCCTCCATCCAGAATAATATTAGTAATATATCCCATCTGGTTCATGGGGACGAGGACAACATGGGCCGGTGTGATTTCAAATGCCAGGACTGAATTTCAGCCCCGGTCCGTACCTGGCTGTCAGCATCCCTCTTATCTTCCAGTATCACTAAATTATTACAGGAAGTACAGCTGTGTCGGAGCAAATTAAATATTAATTAAACCAGTCCAGGCAATATTCATCCCCAGATACTAAGGGAGATGAGCTTGGTAATTGATAGATTGCTGAATGTTATCCTTCAAATGCCTCCATACACCTTTAATTCGACGGACAGCAATCTCTGCCAACTCCACCATACACAGGAATGATCAGCTCAGTCAAGTGCTCCTGTGTTCTCTATGAAAGAGCTGTTGCCAGACCCACTGGCAGTGGCTTATGTCACCGCCAAACAAACAGAATGGCAGCTAATATTCCAAATGCTGTGTCCCCTTTTCTCTCCCACCACATCATTTATCGTGGAAGAGTCAGGAGGTCCCCATAAACATTAGATGGTTGGACGACTTTAATTGGGTCATTAGACTCTCCTATAGCAGGGTGTATGTCACACAATCGGAGAATGCCTGGTGTGTTACTGATAATCAAGAAAAAGAAGGATAATCCATACAATAACCGTTCAGTAAGTTTGACGTCAGTAGTGTGCAGAATTAAGGTTTACTTCTCAATATCACTAACTTAACACAGAAAGAAGTATGGCTGTGTCTGAGCAAATTAAATATTGATAAAGCCCCAGGGCCAAACGATATTCATCCATGGGTATTTAGGGAGTTGAGCTCAGTAACTGTCAGATCGCTGAATCTCCTCTTTTTAGACTCTCTTGTAACAGGGTCAGTGCCACAAGACTGGAAGTTGGCTGATATGATACCAATCTTCAAGAAAGATAAGAAGAAAGATTTGTGTAACTGGTAAGTTGGATGACCTGCAAAAGTATATAGCAGAAAATAATATAATAACTAACAACCAGCATGGTGACATCCAGATAAGATTGGCCACGTGTTTCTTTTTTGACCACCTTTGATTCACCTATGTGATTTTATCGAGGATTTAATAAACAAACTTTTGACGTATTTTGCCTCTATTACTTTTTCGCGATGAAAGATAAGTGGTGTCTAACGAACATGTTGAGTTTCTATGAGAAGGTAATTGCAAATCTGGATGTTGGTAATGCAGCTGATGTGACTTATCTGGACTTTGGTGAGGCATTTGATACTGGGACTAGGGGACGCTGTATGCATATGTGTAAAAAAAATAGTTATACAGTTTTTTTTTCCACCTAATCTGAGAACAGCATACTCTAGGGGCAAATACCCTAATTCCAGCGATGTATCAATTACTGGGCTGCTTACTGTAGTTTTGATAAAATCAATGTTTTATCAGCAGGAGATTATCATTAGAGGACTAGTAGTAACCCTGCTGCCAAGTAGTCCTCCATATTCATAATTTCAGTGTAACCCCACCCCCACCACTGATTGGTAGCTTTCGACCTATGCACTGTGTACACAGAATGCTGCTAATCAGTGGTGTGGGCGGGGTTATACCGAGCTCAGCATTCAGAGAACTGATAGATCTATAGCAGAGGAAACAGGGATTTTATCAAAATGACAGCAAGCAGCCCAGAGAGTGACACATCGCTGGAATCCCTTTAAGGTCCTAGAAAAAAGGAGTCATTTTAAATGATGCAGTCTCTAAATGGATAAAATCAGCAATGGGGACCACAAGAATCAATATTAGTCCCAATTCTTTTTAATCTTTATTTGGATCGGAGACCCCGCGGCATGACGCGGGGTCCCGATCATTGCCATGGTGACCCGATGTCCTCATGACGACATCAGGGTCACCAGACCTAGCAAACTTGCTGATTATGCCCAATGCATGATGAGCAATTTTGTTACAATGGTGCTGAACAGTTTCTGCAGCATGGAGATAAAAACATATTGGTAGGGAAAATTTGATTTTTTTTCTCTTTTTACGGCTCAACGTTATAAACTTCTGTGAAGCACCTGAGGGTTCAATGTGCTCACCACACAGGTAGATCAGTTCCCTGAGGGGTCTACTTTCCAAAATGGGGTCACTTGTGGGGGATTTTTACTGTTCAGCTACATCAGTGGGTCTCCAAATGTGACAATTGTTCCAGCAAATTTTGTATTCAAAAATTCAAACAGCGCTCCTTCCCTTCTGATCTCTGCCGTGTGCCCAAACAGTGATTTTCTCCCTCATATGGGGTATCGGCATGCTCAGAAGAAATTGCACAACAAATTTTGGGGTCCATTTTTTCCTGTTACCCTTGCAAAAATAAAAAAAATGGATCTGAAGTAAATTTTTTGTGAAAAAAAGTTAAATGTTAATTTAAAAAAAAAAAAACTGCGAAGCACCTGAAGGGATAATAAACTTCTTGAATGTGGTTGTGAGCACCTTGAGGGCTGCAGTTTTTAGAATGGTGTAACTGGGTATCTTATTTCATATAGACCCTTCAAAGTGACTTCAAATGTGATGTGGTCCGAAAAAAAAGGTTTTGTAAATTTTATTGGAAAAATTAAAAATCGCTGGTCAACTTTTAACCCTTCTAGCACAAAAAATTTGGTTCCAAAATTGCGCTGATGGAAAGTAGACATGTGGGAAATGTTAACTATTTTGTGTGACATACCTCTGTGATTTAAGAGCATGAAAATTAAAAGTTTGAAAATTGCTAAATTTTCAAAATATTCGACAAATTTCAGTTTTTTTTCACAAATAAACAAAAGTCATACCAAAGAAATGTTACCACTATCACAAAGTACAATATGTCACGATAAAACAATATCAGAATCACTGGGATTCCAGAGTTATAACCTCATAAAGTGACAGTGGTCAGAATTGTACAAATTGGCCTGGTCATTAACGTGCAAACCACGCTTGGGGGTAAAGGGGTTAATGTTGATGATTATGACTTACAGCCAATGAAAACACAAAAGTCGTTATCTCAGTAAATTACAATAATTAACAAAAAACACCTGCAAAGCCTTCCTAAGCATTTAAAAAGGTCTCTTATTCCTTTTCAGTAGGCTCCACAATCATGGGGAAGACTCCTGACTTGACAGATGTCCAGAAGGCAGTCACTGACACACTCCACAAGGAGGGTAAGCCACAAAAGGTCATTGCTAAAGAAGCTGGCTGCTCGCAAAGTGCTGTATCCAAGCATATTAATGGAAAGTTGAGTGGAAGGAAAAAGTATGATAGAAAAAGGTGCACAAGCAACTGGGATAACCACAGCCTTGAAAGGATTGTTACGAAAAGGCCATTCAAAAATTTAGAGGACATTCACAAGTAGTGGACTGCTGCTGGAGTCATTGCTTCAAGAGCCACCACACACAGACGTATACGTATCCAGGACATGGGCTACAAGTGTCGCATTCCTTCTGTCAAACCACTCATGACCAATAGACAATGCTAGAAGCCACTTACCTGAGCCAAGGAGAAAAAGAACTGGACTGTTGCTCAGTGGTCCAAGGTGTTGTTTTCAGATGAAAGTACGGTACATTTTGCATTTGATTTGGAAATCAAGGCCCCAGAGTCTGGAGGAAGAGTGGAGAGGCCACAATCCAAGCTGCTTGAGGTTTAGTGTGAAGTTTCCACAATCAGTGATGGTTTGGGGAGCCATGTCATCAGCTGGTGTAGATCCACTGTGTTTTATCAAGACCAAAGTCAGCGCAGCCATCTACCAGGAAATTTTAGATCACTTCATGCTTCCCTCTGCCGACAAGCTTTTTGGAGATGGAAATGTCATTCTCCAGCAGGACTCGGCACCTGTCCACACTGCCAAATGTACCAATACCTGGTTTACAAACAACTGTATCACTGTGCTTGATTGGCCAGCAACCTCACCTGACCTTAACCCCATAGAGAATCTATGGAGTATTGTCAAGAGGAAGATGAGAGACACCAGACCAACAATGCAGACGAGCTGAAGGCTGCTATCAAAGCAACCTGGGCTTCCATAACCCCTCAGCAGTGCCACAGGCTGATTGCCTCCATGCCACGCCACATTGATGCAGTAATTGATGCAAAATGAGCCCCGACCAAGTATTGAGTGCATTTACAGAACATACATTTCAGTAGGCCAACATTTTGGATTTTAAAATCATTTTTTCAAGTTGATGTTATAAAGTATTCTCATCTACTGAGATAATGACTTTTGTGTTTTCATTGGCTGTAAGCCATAATCATCAACATTTAACATAAATAAAGACTTGAAACAGATTACTCTGTGTGTAATGACTCTATAGAATATATGAGTTTCACTTTTAGTATTGAAGAACTGAAATAAATTATCTTTTTGATGATATTCTAATTTTGTGAGAAGCACCTGTACATCACATGGAGAGTCGGAAACACACTGAAAAGAGGGGAAGGAATAAACCCGACCATAAAGTCCATATACAAAATATAGTGAATAAGAAATGATTTTATTTAATTACATCAGGAGACAACAATTGAACAGAAAGTAATGTACATGGTAATGATTAAAAACTATGTTAAAAACGGCCGCACTCCCAGGTACACAAAAGACCGTAGTCAAGAGAGAGCGAAAGACAATGTACTTTGGTGACTGGTAAATCAGAGCGCTAAGAGCTATATAGTTAAATTAGTCATAAATCAGTCACATATGAGTTTATGTGAAGGTTTAATTGAGGTAGTAGAAGAAGCTGTCCACCATCTGGTCACATATAATCACAGTACTGGAGGGTGACATAAGAGTGTGGTAGTGGAAAATGTTAATATTAACGCATAGTAAGTACAACAATTGGTAGTATACAAAGACAGTAACCCATCATATTAGTGAATTACACTAATGTTAATGAATGTACTTACAATGGAAGGAAAGGCTCCCTCTCCTGGATGGCGTCAATCCCGACACGTGTTTCAGCAATCCACTTTTGACAGGAGGTGGAGTCATCAGGGAGGTTGTGGGTGTAAATACCAATAAGGACCAATCGCGGGACATGGGTGCGTGCAAGTGCACTAATAGTGGAGGAGGGGGCGTGGTATGACGCGTTACAAACTATGGTGTCGGGGATCAACCATGGCGACCGCACCATGTGACCAGCAACGTCACGATCACAAGGTGTCATGTGACCCGGCATCACCTGACACACGCAGGTGTAGCTGATAAGGAAAGCCCCAAATGACGAGGTATGCACGCTTGCTGCCATCTCCTAAGTTGGAGGGGGAGTGGTGGCTCCAACCTTCCAGTACCCCTTGCTGTCGAAAGTCACACCTCCTGCTATAGAGCTGATGCAACTGGAGAGAAACAAATTTTCTATACAAGAGCAACAGCGAAGCGATAACAAATGCATGTACTGTGGAGGCAAAGGACATTAAGTTTGTCAGTGCCCAGTAAGGCTGGGAAACTCCATCACCTAGAGTTGCCTGGAGATATGACCTTAGGGGAAAGACATTGCTCTCCAAAACTATCTACCAAGATCACCCTGATCTGGAGAGAGAGGTCGCTCTCCGAGGCAGCCAATTTGGTACTCCGGCTTCATTGCCAACTTCATCCATAAGGATCTGGTTCTTGAACTTCAGGTTCCTACACAACAGCTAGATCAACCCTTGACTATTGCGTCCGTTGTTGGACAACTTCTTTGATTGCGTTTACATCCACCGGTTGTTGACTGGCCCAAAGGCCAATTGCTTCAGTGGGGACTGTTTTGCGCTACCAGCTGCCTTGCCAAGGTCTTGCCCAAGTCTCTGCCATCCGTGCCTTTGAATATTCTCTGCCCACCTATTATCATGCCTATGCAGATGTATTTTGTGTAAAGAAGGCAGTGGTCTTGCCACCCCATAGACTTTATGATTGTCTCATCGATTTTTAGTCTGCCACCTCTCCACCCGGGACCGGGTATATTCCCTATCTCTACCAGAGACTTGGGCCATGTCAGTGTATATCCTAGAGGGATTCATCCGCAAGTCTATTTCTCCTAACAATGCGGGCTTCTTCTTTGTGACAAAGAAAGATGGTTCCTTACATTCCTGTATTGACTATCAGGGCCTTAACAAAATCACCATAAAAAATATATATCCCCTGCCTCTCATTTCTGAACTATTTGCAGAATCTGTGGGGTGAAGATGTTCACTATATTTGACCTACGAGGGGCTTATACTGTAAATTGATCCAGATTCGCAAGGGTGATGAATGGAAGGGGGCCTTTAATACCTGTGATGGTCACTATGAGTATCTCGTCAAGCCCTTTGGTCTGTGCAATACACCTGCCTTGTTTCAGGAATTTGTTAATGACATCTTTCAGTGGCGGACAAACCTCACGTGCAGCTGGTGCGGCTGCACCAGGGCCCAGAGGTGGGGGGCCTTACAGGATAATAATGAGGGTAATGTGGCCTGTTTATCAGGCCCCGAGGGTCCCCGGGCCAGATTGCCTTCATGTGCAGTGGGCATGGAGAGATCGGGATACCCTGCCTCTGTTCTAAATTCAGCACATGAACGGGTAATGAATTTGTCACAATCTGATTTGCTACACAAAACGCGTAAAAAACGCACAAGATAAATAAGAAGTGATACTGGTGCTAGGGGAAAAAAAATTCTTTAGTTTTAAGCACAGTCCCATAGATGAAATTATACACGCGGCAATCAGAAAAAATTGGCACATATTACGGTCTGATAAAGATTTAGAAGAGATTAGCACTACACGCCCTTATTTCTCCTACAGGAGAACACGTAATCTATCAGACCTGCTAGTCCACAATCGACTTTTACCTGTTAATAAAAATTGGCTGAATAAAAACCTCCCTCAAAGTAACTTTAAATGCAGTCACTGTAATTTTTGCCACCTTCATATTACAGAAAACCCTCTAAGGATCGGATCAATTGAACATAAAGTGTTTAATTGTATTTCTTGTAAAACTAAGTTTGTGGTTTATGTGATTTTTTGCCCTTACTTTTTTATTATATAGGGAAAACCATCAGACCTCTGGCCACAAGGTTTCGTGAACATTACCATACTATTAGCACAGGTAAAGGATCTGCTAAACTGATCCACCATATGCAAACAGTACATAATTCTGATCCTGATTTATTGAAATTTGCTGGTATTGAAGTGGTAAAGCTTCCCCCACAGGGTGGTAACCTCAATAAAATTTTAATAAAAAAGGAAGCCAGATGGATCATTAAATCAAACGCCCAAGGAGCAATTGGTTTAAAAGATAAATTAGATCTGTCTATTTTCTTGTAGGATTTTTTTCTCTTTTTCTGTCTAAAATAGTTAACTGATTATTGTCTGCAAAAATGTGTTTGTAAAAAATATGCTTGCATGCTCGTGATTTTTTCTATATTTTTAATGCAAGAGAGAAAATGTTTTGAAATATGTTTTTGTAATACTTGATTGTGTAGTCATGGATCTCCTTTAAAAGGAAATGACCTCACCTGATTTTACACCTGGACCCGTAGAAGCATCTCTTGACGCGAAACGATCGTCGTCCACTTCCCTCCCCGCTGTCTTCCCTTACCTGTTTGTCCCATGAAGTGTGTCCATATACCGTGCATGGTTGAATAAAGGACTGCATTTTATTATAATTTACGGGTGAGTGCCGCATTTTTTTCTATTTTTTCTAATATTAATTTAATACTTTGATATTAGATAGATGGATAGATAGATAGATAAATATTGTAGATAGAGATAGATTGGTAGACTACACATAATAGTGATTAATTTCTGACAAAGTGATAGCTTATCGTCTGATACTAATGCACAACTGATAAGTGAGGAAGTGTAGAGTCCTTAGCCACCTAGTAATAGAAAATCCAGTATTAGAGATACAGTACGTACTTTTTTTTCCAAAGATTTAGCGCATTTTGTTAGATGGGATGACTGAGGATAAGCAGATCAGAGAGGGTCCCACTGCTATGACCCCAGTAATCATCTGTAATATAGGGGGCTGTACCCATCTTCATATGTTGATTTTACTTGCAACACCACCCACAGGCATAATGAAGAATTGCATTGTTTTCATGTAAATGACTGGACTGACAGTATATTGCTGAGTCCTCCAGAGAGAGAGTTCAGTTTATCCACTCTCCACTAGTGAACTGAAAGAAAGAATTCCCTTGCTTTCCAACATGCCACAATCACACCTATCCTCATAAGCCATCCCTTGACCCGATCGCTATATCCAGCTATCGCCCTATATCTTTGTTCCCATTTGCTTCCAAACTCCTTGAGTAGCACGTCCACGCTGACCTTTCCTCTCACTTTGCATCTAACACTATTCGACAACCTACAATCTGGCTTCCATCCTCACCATTCCACTGAGACTGCCCTTACCAAACTTACTAACGACTTACTTACAGCCAATGCTAACAGACAATTCTCTATACTCCTCCTTCTAGACCTGTCCTTTGACTTCAACACAGTTGACCACTGCCTCCTACTACAAACCCTCTGTTCCTTTGGTGTCAAAGACCTTGCCCTATCCTGTACTGGATCTCCTTATACCTTTCCAACTGCACATTTAGCGTTTCATACTCCCACACTACCTTCTCATCTGGCCTTCTCACACTACCTTCTCATCATTGGTGTACCTTAAGGCCCTGTCCTAGGACCCCTTATCTTCTCAATCTATACCCTTGGCCTGGGACAACTCAAAGTCCTAAGGCTTCCAGTACCATCTATATACTGATGACGCTTAGATCTACCTCTCTGGCCCAGATGTCGCCTCTCTGCTGTCCTGAATCCCAACGTGTCTATCAGCCATATCATCCTTCTCTCTCCTCTCGCTTCCTCAAGCTCAATGTGGACAAATCTGAACTAGTTATCTTTCCTCCATCTTGCATACCTTCCCTATCTGATCGATCTATCACAATAAATGAAATCACACTTTCCTCTGTCCCGAAAATCCGCTGCCTCGGAGTAACCCTTGACTCTGCCTTGTCCTTCAAACCACACATCCAAGTTCTCGCCACCTCCTGTCGCCTCCAGCTCAAAAATATTTCCAGAATCCATCCTTTCCTCAACCCTCAATCTACTAAAATGCTTCTGCATGCCCTCATCATCTCCCGCCTCGACTACTGCAACATCCTCCTCTATGGCCTACCTTCTAACACTCTTGCATCCCTCCAGTCCATCCTTAATTCTGCTGTCTGACTAATTAATCTCTCGCCTTGCTACATTCCTGCTTCCCCGCTTTGCAAATCCCTTCATGGGCTCCCAGTTTCCCAGCGTATTCCGTTTAAACTACTAACACTGACCTAGAAAGCCATCCATAACCTTTCTCCTCCATATATTTCCAAACTAACCTCTCAATATCTTTCCTCACGTAATCCCCGGTCCTCCCAAGACCTCTTTCTCACCTCCACGCTTATTCGCTCCTCACCCAGTCGCCTCCAAGATTTCTTCCGAATATCCCCTTTCCTCGGGAATTCTGTGCCACAACACGTCCGGTTATCCATCACATTTGGATCCTTCAAACAGAACCTGAAAACCCATCTCTTCAAAAAAGCTTACAACCTGTAATGACCACGCGGCCACCTCAACATCATCGGAGCTACTGCAACCACTGACCTACTGTCTCCTTGCCCACCATCCTGTAGAATGTAAGCCCCCAAGGGCAGGGTCCTCCCCTCTGTATCAGTCTGTGATTGTTAGTTTGCTTACTGTAAGTGATATCTGTATTTTGATGTAACCCCTTTTCATGTACAGCACCATGGAATCAATGGTGCTCTATAAATAAATAATAATAATATGTCAATCCTTTTGTGCCAATTTTATGTATTGGTGTACATAATTTGCAGGATCCAGGTCCAGTGGCCATGAATACCAGGTCAGAGTCCTGTGAATCTTCTCCTTCCTCCAGCATCGTCTTCTGATGAGTAGGAGACCGTGGCATTATTGCCGCGATGCACATGTAACCGCTTACTGATCAGTAGAAGCGCCAGTGGTATTGCGGATAGTAGGAGGTTCACAGGGCTCTGGTAAGGTGGCCAAGGACTACTGATGTGGCCACTTGACCGGGGTACAACCAATATTTTGCTCAGATCTACGTATAATCCCAATTTTGGGGGTGTATTGTACAGATTTAGGAGAATGAACTAAGTGATATACCGATATATATATATTTGACAGATATCCCAGCCGCCTGCACCACTCATCTTCGTAAGGTACAGTATGTAACATCTGCACCGCACACCGCATTTATTGAATGTTTGCCGTATTCTTCTATAACTTACTCCCCACCATGGAAAATGTTATTTTTACTGGAAACAAAAGTTAAGCTTGGAGCAATAAACAGATCAGTTTCACATAAGCAGCGGACTTATTAGAAACACATGTTCATTCAATACTTATCTAACCAACCAAACTTTAGATTAACCTGATTTCTGCTGAGTGCAACAATCCGGGGTCAATACATGCGTTACATTTCCCAAAGCATGAATTTAGAGAGAGCCCAAAGTTTTACAGTCAAGCGAAAATTGGCGGATATTACTTCATCTAAAATGATACTGTGCTATAACGACACACCTGCTAAATAAGATTCTCATTGCCTTATTTTTTGAAAATGTAATAATTCCGTATAGTGTCCAAACAGCCCTACCATATCACATGACAAGCCATTGTTCCCATATCCCACCGACAGTCCATACATCCGGGCAAGGACTGACGTAATGTATGAGCGGAGAGTAAGGCGGCCCAACACTTCTTACTTCCGCCGTCATTGCTATAAAGCGGCGAGAAGCTGTCCAGGACCCCGAACTCCAGATTGTGAGCAAATAAGTAAGAAGAGTTGGCCCAAGGGTTATGTGAATGAACAGAGGGCTCTTCTGTCCTTGGTGGCATGAACAATAGCCCAGCTTGCTCTTTGCTACGGGCCCACTCATTGTATGTCGATGTCTCCTTTGGACTGACCAACCAGTGATAGCCTAGTAATAACAACAACAAAAAAACCTCCTATATGATTTTGCAGAGAAAGAGGTATGATTGATCTACTGGGAAGCTACCCGGCAAAATAGGCAAATATAAAGCAAAGCTTGGCCTCCAAAAACACCAGATTTTCGAGTAGAGCACAGACATTTGTTGCTATTTTTCGTGCCAAATTTTTCAAACGGCGCGCGCACAGGTTGATGAATCAAAGATGCTCTTTTTCTCGTCTTTTACTTTTTTGTGTCCTTTTAGAGTAAAAAAAAATTGCATAATCCTTTAAAATGTTCCGCGTTTGTCTTCAACTATTCAAATAAACATATAATTGGACAGATTTTGTTCTACTAGAGTACAATGGCACAAGTTTTGCAACATTTGGAAAAGTGGCAAATGATGAATTAGACTAAAACAATTGAATAAGAACAAACAGGCCCACAATATAAATCACATAAAAAAAATAAAATAAATATAAATGTTTAAATCACGGCCTTTATCCAATTCAGGAATTCAAAAATACACATATTTGGTATTGCTGTATCTTTAAATGTCCGAGCTATCATAATATATTTGATATTAATGATATTTGACAATGATATTTAGCCCATAAAATAAATGCTGTAAAGAAATTCCATAGACATAGGAAAAGTGATGATAATAAAGTTTGCATTGCACTGTGGAATCACTGGCGCTGTATAAATGAGTAAAATGAAACAAAAATACACTTAAAAAAATACATATATATCGAAACATTAGAACTGCCATGTTTCGGTTGCAGAAACTTCCCCTAAAAGTGCAATTAAAAGTGACAGCGTAAAAATAAAATTATAGCTTGCCAGGCAAAAAAATTCAAAAAGTTCTTCATCTTGAAAAATGATGACACAAGCCAAATTATTGTTTACAAAATTGAAATTTTTTTTAAAAGGGAAATCTGTCAGCAGGTTTTTTGCGACGTAATCTGAGGGCAGCATAGGGAAGGGGCAGAGACACTTATTTCAGTGATGTGTTACTTACTGGACTGTGTGCTGTAGTTTCAATATAATTAGTGTTTTATAAGCAGGAGATTATCACTAGAGGACTAGCAACTCTCTGTCAATATATAATGTACATAGAAAACTGCTAAGGCTACTTTCACACATCCGTCTTTTTGAATCCGGCACAATGCGGCGAAAAGTGTGAAAACCGGATTCGGAATTGGATCCGGTTTTGTCACATAGAAAGTAGTGATCGCCGCATCGTGCCGGATGTACATGCAGTGGCCCCTGTTCTTTCTGGATACGGCAAAAATGCAAAATACGTTCCCTGCAACGTTTTTTGGCAGCGCCGGACCGGCTTTTTAAAGTGCGCATGCCCGGACACTGTGTGATTTAACCCCACAGGTGCCCGGCAAGTGCAATACTCTCTCTCTCTCTCTCCCTCCCTCTCTCTCGCTTTCCTTCCATATCTTTCTTAATCTGACTCACTCGTCCCCCGCTATCTACAGCTGGCTCTCATCGCCCGGTGTTGCGGCTCCTTTAAATTTTATCCAGGCCGCATCTGGCGACGCATCCACATCCGGTGTCACCGCTACAGGCCAGTTCCGGTGGCACGGCTTTTCGCCGCACGCCGCCGGAACCCTGAAACCGGATGTGTGAAAGAGGCCTAAGGCTATGTTCACATGTCCAGTAATGATCCAGCTTTTTCTTGCCGGATCTGTTAATGTGGTATTCGTTGTTTATTTCTAACGGATTCGGCATTGACTTCAATGTTAATGTTAGTGAATAACAGACTAAAAAGTTGTGACAGCACATCTTTTTTCGTAAAGGAATTATGCTGAATCCCTTCTAGCGGATCATTACTGGAGATATGAACATAGCCTATTCAGTGGTGCAGGCAGTGTTAGCTTTCTGAGCACTGCTACCTCGAAAACAGAGAAAGAGCTACCGTAAGTGATACATCACTGGAATCAGGGTCTCTTTAACTCTCAGATGAGGTAGTAAAAACCTGGCGACACATTCCCTTTAAGCCACTAAAATAGGAATATACAGTAAATGTATATAACGTGTATGGGGAAGTTGGGAGAGATAGATGTCTGCGCAATAGGACGGCACCTATCTCATGTGTAAGGCGGGTTTACACATGTGGACTATGTTTTCTTGGGGAGCCTTGTAGTTTATGTAGCTGCACTTATTTTCTGTTCAGGCACAAACATAATCTAAGGAAATGCCTCACCTGGAAAAACCTGAAATATATATAGTGGTGTTTTGACATTGTTCTCCGGGAAACAAGCAAAACAGGTTTTGGCAAAACCCGCAACAATGTAATTCTCAGTGTGCCTAATACAATGTCAGCAGACTGGTGTTTCTCCATCACTGGTAGTAGGTCCAACCGGTCATATCAGATGATGATGTCATCTGTAAACTAATGACATAGTAGAGTCTTACTGTGACAAAAGATATATTCAACATCCTGAGGATCACTCATAAGTTAACAATGAACTCGTTGGACCCGACATGGGGACCTCAGCTGTTATGGTCAAGGCCTTAGATTATAGAAAAAGATAAGAATCTCAAGGTGACATTCGCTGTCAGTCAGAAACAAGAGAAGAGATCTCTAGTGCCATTAACAGACACCTAAAACTAAGATCCAAGCTGCTGTACATGTAAGGCTGATACTGCAATCTACACTAAAGTGCTTGTAAAATTCTCAGAAGAACAAAACGAAAAAGAGAAGACAATGAAGATAAAAGAAGGTAAACTGATCAAATTTGCAGATGTTGCAAAGCTATGAGGTATGGCTAAAGGGTATGTCACACTAAGCGAGATCGCTCGCGATATCGCTTAAGCGACCTCGATTTTTTAACGCAGCAGCGACATCGCTGACGATGTCGCTGCGTGTGACATGTTGTGGCGACGTGGCCCCCGCTGCGATGTCGCTGATCGTGCACGAACGTTCAGGACCGTATTTTGATCGTCGGCGTCCCGCTGGTGTGCCTGAATCATTGTGTTTGACCCCTTTTATGAACGACGAGCGATCTCGTTGGCGACTCATATGTCAGCGGCGCAGGCGGGACTAGGTTTCATTTGTAATAACGCCCCTCAGCACCGATTGGTGGCCACTACATCACCCCAGCAAAAAATGAAAACGTCACAGTGCGTCCCCATCTATTGTTCCATTGCACTTGGATTACACCTCATTCAGGTCCTTTGTGCGTGCTGAGTATAGTATCGTGTGAGGCTGGTTTTGGATTCTGTCGGAGTCACAACTGCGATTCATCTTTGGCATTTCTACCATCTGGTTTTCTGGATTTCCTTAGCAAGGTACATATATTTTGTTTGTTTTGTTCCCATTTTTAAACTATTTTAATCTTATTGCAATTTGTTATATCTAATGTTTTTTCTTTTAGCAGTGCAAACCGCATCTATTGTTTGATTTTTGTTGCTTTGTGAGTAAATCTTTTTGTAATATTTGATCCTCTATTAATTTTTTTTTTTAAACTTTCTAAATAACTTTTCTATTCCTTTTACCGGGCAGGTTGCACATAATGTACATGTCCACCGCGGAATGTGTGATTGTGGCAGCAGCTTTACTGATGGAGGGCGATCGACAAGAAGAGGCGCGGTTGGAAGAGAAGCACTCCAAACGAAAGCGTCGCATGTGGAGCAGAGAATGGCTTGAGCAGCGGTCCAAATTCACCCACATGCATCTAGTGAGGGAGTTACAGGAGAAGAATCCGCAGGATTTCCGCAATTATCTATGATGTCGGAGGATTCCTTTAAGCTCCTACTGGAATGTGTGAGGCCACTCATTGAACGGCAGGATACACGGATGCGTGCAGCTGTTTCGGCAGAGGAACGTTTGGCTGTCACACTGCGATTTCTGGCAACCGGACGTTCAATGAAAGACTTGCAATTTTCAGCAGCTGTTTCCCGATCACTCCTCAGCGTGTTAATCCCAGAGACATGCAACGCCATCGTCCACAGTATACGCAGCTACATGCCTTTTCCTAAATCCGCGGCGGAATGGAAAAAAATTGCATCTGATTTTGAACGTATTTGGCAGTTCCCTAACTGTGGTGGTGCCTTGGATGGCAAACATGTGCGCATCACACAACCAGCCAACAGCGGAAGTTATTTCTACAACTACAAGGGCTACTTCAGCGTGATCCTCATGGCCCTTGTGAACGCAAATTATGAATTTATAAACGTTGATGTTGGCATGAACGGGAGGGTTTCGGACGGAGGCGTTTTGGAGCACACTATTTTTGGTGAACGCTTGAAGAACTCTGAACTGCACTTGCCAACCAACTTGGACACCACCGCCAATCTTAACTTTGTGTTTGTGGGCGATGAAGCCTTCCCCCTTCATGCGCATCTTGTGAAGCCGTACCCACTAAAGACTCTGACGGAGGAAAGGCGTATTTTTAATTACAGGCTGTCAAGGGCACGCCGCGTTGTTGAGAATGCGTTCGGCATCATGGCCAACTGCTTCAGGGTTTTCCACACTCCAATAAACATGAAGCTGGAATCCATAGACTCCGTGGTGTTGGCCTGTTGCGTGCTGCACAATTTTTTACGACAACGCGATGCTGCAGCCTACAGTCCGCCAGGCTTCATGGACTCAGACAGCAATGGTGACTTGGTGCTCGGAGAATGGCGTGAGAATGATCCCGCTATTGCAGGACTTGGACCTGTCAATCAAGGCAGGACCAAGGACGATGCAAAGGCCAGCCGAGATAAGTACTGCCAATACTTCAATGGGCCTGGTGCTGTGAGTTGGCAGCATCAAATATAGTTATGTAAAGATTGCTTGGTTATCCTGTTTAAAAGTTTGTGCTAATAAAAAAAAAAAAAAAAATTACAATTTTGTGTTGTGTTTATTCAGAGGTGTGATGGGGAGGGGGTATTAATATCGAGAAGGCAAAAAACAAGAGGGTTGAGATGGGGAGGGACAGTACTGGGGACATAACTCCGAATGAGGTGATGGTGAGGGGGGAGTTATGTGGGGGAGGGCAAAACAGGTGGTGTGATTGTAGCGGAGTGAGCAATGGGCAGAAGGAAAAATGAGGTTAAGCCCACACATATGCATCTCAGGTGCGATCTCAAAGAGGCTGTGGGACTATGACGCATCTGCGTTCCCGTTCGCCGTGACGTCATGACGCATGCGTGGGCGGCGTTACAGCGGCCTAGAAAAAATTATTCTAAACAATATGGCTTCCAGGCGTTCTGTACCCTGGGGAGAGCCTGAGGTTCGATTCTTGATCCAGGAAATCGACGCAAGGGACTATGATTGCACCACACACGTCCGGCCCATGCTTCATAAGAAGAGGGTGTTGAAAAAAATTAAAAGAGGCCTCATGCGCAGGTTTGGGGTCGAGCGCAGTACGACGCAGATACGAAAAAAACTCGCAGATCTGCGCTACCGCTCCAGCCAGCGCATAGCAAATATCAGGTCTGACAACCAAATTGAAGAGGGTGAGTGTTTTTGACAGAATATGAGAAAAATTTCTTTTAAGTTGTATGTTGTCTATTAACGTGTGCGTTAACGCTTCATATCTCAGATTGCACGTTCAGCATTCGCTAACTGTGCAGTTGTTAACAGTTTGCAAAATGCCATGTGGTTATGCTGGGACATAGCAATGTGTTGAAGTGAAAGTGAAAGTGAAATGAATTTTGAATAATATTTTCCTTTGTTTTGTTGTTGTTACTACAAAATAAACATGAGCTTGCACTGTGGAGAATAACATAAATTATTGTTATTATTCAAGTGTTCTTATTCAAATAACGGTGACGATGTAGCATCTCGCAGAACAATATCCTTTTTTTTTTTTTTTTTTGGTTTCAATTAAAATCAGCATTTAACATGCAGATATCCATGGATTGTTTTCCATATCTGTAGAACCACCATTACCATCAAGCCCGCCATCGCAGGATGATCCAACAGCCCCAGCATCAACAATGGATCAAACAGGGTCACCACCTACCCCTTTGCCCGCTTCAAGCCCATCTCCAGCATCACTCCAGGATATAGATGTGGCCTCTCCATCCGGTAAGTAAAGACATTTATTTTTAAAAATGAAATAACAAAAAAAGGGGTTCTTAAACTTAAATTTCCGGTTTTTTTTCTCATAGCCGTTGGTGCCAGTGCTTTAGGGTGGGCTATTAGCCCCTCCCCAGAAAGAACTGTTCCGACCCAATACCGTAAGGATAAAAACAAAAGCCACGTACCTTTTGTTTCTACTGTCTCTATAGTTGCCAGGTTTACATTTTACATTCTTTTCATCCACAGAAATACCCACAGCACATGCACTGCTGGCTTCTCACCGGCGGATGAGAGCAGCTATGGCTGTCACTCTGGCAGCCATGGACATTCACGGAGTGATGCTGGAGAGGTTCTTGGCGGGTGTACAAGAGGGTGGCAGTAGCCATTAATTTTTTTTTTTTTAGGTTTATTTATGTTTTTTTGTTAAACCCCCTTGTTTCAGATGTTGTAAAAGATGTTAAAAAAAAGAGTTTCTAAATATATCTGAAATAAAAATTTAAATATTTTCTGATTATATACGTGGCTGGATATTACTTTTAGTAAAAGATGTTCATGTGCACAGCCATCTTTTAAGTGTTGTTAACATCATTGTTCTAATACGAAACAAAGGCAAGTAAACGACACCACAATTCATGTAAAATATTACATTTTTATTTTTAAAAAAAATTAAACAATTTGAAAAATTAAAAATATGTAAAACTATATACAAAACAAAATTTTCTAAAAAACAAATTGGCACAACTACAATTGTAAAAAATATGGATCTTTTTCATTTACACGGTGCCTAGGCGGAATTAAATAATAAGGTGCAGGAACATGGCCTTGGTTTGGCGGATGCTCCCTCCACATTGTAGGCTCTGGAGTCTCAGGATTCTGCGGCCAAGCGTTTTGGGGGTACTGACGTCTGTCCATGAAAGCTATTGTGTCTGTAAGTTTCCCCATTGAGGCTTCACTCAAAACTTGTAGCATAAGCCTTTCTGCATGGAGACGCTGAACTGGGTTCAGTGTTGGGAGCTTTTCATTTGCATAGAACGCAAAGCCGGTCAGGTTCTGAGGTGTAGTTAAAACTTTTTTTGACAGTTCAATAAATTGTGGTGTCTCCGAGGTGGGGGCCTTCCTTTTGCGCCCGGAAAATGTCAGTTGCCTCGGCACAGAGGCGGATGGTGCAGATGGGGATGGTGTCTCTGTTTCCTCCTCTTGTGTCGTAGATGCGAAGCTGTGTTGCTCTGGCGTGATTATGGGTGTAGAAATGCCAGCCTCTTCTGTGTCCTATGGGAACAGAAAATACATGTTACATCACAAGCAAAAGAAATATACCTTCACAACAGCGAAATACAGCTACAAGATGAATAAAGGGGGTTGTCTCAATGGTTATTATATGTCCTTCAACGGTATGTCAAATAGGTAAGCATCTAGCGTAAAGCTAGATCAATTATCATTACGTTACGGGATAACGTCTGCTATTGTGTCAATGTTTCCTTAATTATTCATAAATTCTATTCCTAATGGCCACGTACATTACTATGAGTTGTAAAATCAAGGTACTTACATCACCGACAGGGGAGTCATGCTGGATCAATGGGTCTGGGGCCAAGATAGATGCCATTTTTCTCGGAACTTCTTGGTCCCTTGTGAAAGAGAGAAGTTCGAAGTACCAAAGTTTCGGCACATAAACATGCTCCGACCCCGCTCCCGACTTGGTTGAATTCTCGACTTTGTTCACTTCTTTTCGGTACACTGTGCGTATGGCCTGAATCCTTTTTTTAACCGATGCTTCATCCGCTGGCTCACTGGGGTAATGTTGTTTTGTAAGCTCGACAAGTTTTTGGTAGGCCTCCTTCTTTTTAAGTCGGTTACTATAATCAGCCGACTTTATTCTCCATAAGCAAGGCATCGTGCGGTAAATCTCTATGAAGTCCCGCAGGAATTCGTGCTTATCAGCCATCTGTAATAATGAAAGGATAATGTTAAAATGGCACAATACAAATAGAAACATTTGTTTTATTAAAAAATAGGATAAATTAAAATGCGTACATTACCAACAACTTATAACACACCTAGGGTCATAAAATGGCGGAGATGGGCACGGCTGAAACTAAAATGGCTGCCTGCCACCCAAAAAAAAATTAGATGGACAACAACAGTTTACACAGCTGCAGAAAAAGGCAGTGGTGGGCGCAGCAGAAAAAAAAATTTGCTGCACCAAAAAATCACAGAGATAGACGACAAGTAAAAAAGCTGACAAGAAATTGACCTGGCAGAAATAACATGGCTGGCCCCAAAAAAAAAATCACAGTGATAGCCAACAACACAGTAATGGTGGGCGCGGCAGAAAAAAAAAAAGGTCCGAGATAGATATGTGATAGCGGAGGGCGGTTGAAGGAAAACTACCAAGGCTGCTAAACAAACATGTAATTCAAAAATGTTAATGACACGACAAAATGTTAAAATAAAAAAAATTATAAAAATAAGTGCCTACCTTACAAGACTGTATGGAGATCCTGATGGAATCAATGAATCGTGGGCGAACGCAGCAGCGCCACACAATGGATCTCAGGTCTTGAATCACAGAAGGCGGGCAAGACGCATTAAGGTAACCACAGCGCTCCAGAACAATGAAAGGGAGCGCTATTGCGTCGTCCTTTATTACTCTGTCGTCCAATCACAAAGCGAGAGCTGTGACAGCAACAGTCATGCCATACCGTGCCATATAGTGATGACCAATCTGGGTTGAGGGGAGTGGAAAATGATGCGCTCAATCACGCCTATCTAGGTCTGGGTCTTTAACAATACATGCTGTGTGACAGGTCCCAACGACCCCCGAGGTCGTTATACAGATCGCTGATCGCAGATGTGTCGTTTATGAGATCTTCCTGTTTGGAAGCTAACTAATGATCATATAGCGATGTTCTAACGATCTCTCCCAGGTCGTGTTGTTGTCGTGATCGCTGGTGTGATCGTTTAGTGTGACAGTACCTTAACAGTAGAGAAGACAGAGAAAGGATTCAGAAGGATCTAGATAAGCTGGAACAATGGACAGAGACTAATAGAATGTTATTTAGGAGGGAGAAATTCAAAATTCTACATCAGGGCAAGAAAAACGAAAATTACATCTACAGAATGGGAGGAATAGAACTAAGAAAAAGAATGTGTGAAAACGACTTGGGTATACTAATAGATCACAGACTGCACATGAGTGTCATGAGATCCCAAAAATTATTCCTCACTAACAATCAAAAATAATGATCCCTTCAATATAAACCACAAACCCATAGCAGCAATGAAGGAGCAATATGATCTGAATAAAGTGCAATTTTAATTACAATACCAAAACTTTGCATGTATAGGAATACCAATACTTTAAATATCAATACAAGTAAAATGTATTAAGGCAATACCACCTAATACAGGGGCTGACTGCAAATATGGAAAACTAGGACCATGCCTCTAAATTGATACACAATAAGCTAGCTGTGTGTCACGACTCTGTTGACGGGTGTCTCCGCACCAAGGACTCCTTTCCTGTCCCTAATGTTAGGGGGTGCCGTAGCTCGCCCTTTTCATCAGGTTACTTCTGAAGATGATGATGCTGGAGCCACAAACCTTACCTTTGCACCTGAATCTGCCCTCAGTCTGTACTCTTCCCTCACCCAGGGAAGAGGGGAGTAGTAATGCACTGTAGTACACCAACCAGACTAACAAGGTAATATGGACAGGGGTAACAGAAAATACTAAACATACAAATATACACTCACATATAACAGAGGTATGCACCAGAGAGTGGAGGATAGGGTTAAACCAAAATAGGAGAAGAAAGGAAATTATCACATTCACAAAACCAAGCAACAGTCACAGATAAACCAACCAAACGCCTACTCAAATAACCACCAACAACTATCTTCCAAGTCATGCAGCATAAGCTAGCTCTGACGATGTGTGTTAGTTAGGACCCAGATTATATAGGGGATTGGAGTGACTAACAGTGCACAGCTGAGAGCCTTAGAGTTATCAACAGAGCAGATTAACCCCTGCACTGCCCAAAGAAATTTACGTTGTATAATAAGGTGAAGTGCTTCTATTCAGTGCAGGAGTGTGAAAACTCAGAAGCTGTGGTCTTCTGGCTCCTCTCTATTGCGGTAAACCTGTGAGAATGAGTCAAAAGTGTGATACAGTAGCAAAAAAGCAAGCACAGTTCTAGGATGTATTAAGAGAAGCATAGAGTCTAAATCATATGAAGTAATTATCCCCCCTCTACATCTCCTTGGTCAAGCCTCATCTGGAATATTGTGTCCAGTTGTGGGCTCCACATTTTAAAAAAAGACATTGAAAAACTGGAGCAAGTTCAGAGAAGAGCTACCAGGATGGTGAGCAGACTGCAAAGTATGTCCTACAAGGAATGGTTAAAGGATCTGGGAATGTTTAGCTTGCAAAACAGGAGGCTGAGAGGAGACTTAATAGCTGTCTAAAAATATCTGTAGGGGTCTCAGGATAGAGTGATCATCCTTATTCTCATTTGCACAAGGAAACATGAGAAGCAATGAGATGAAACTGGAAAGGGAGAAGCTACAGATTAGATATTAGAAAAAACTGGCGTCAACGGGTGGTTTCTGGTTTTTACCCGTTGAGCGAATTAGTCCATAAACTTGTGCAGCCAAAGTCAAGGGAGTTGAACATGGCCTCCGTTCCTATGTCCGTGCATGACACTGAACTTATAGGAGCCCATGGCTCTTCCTCTGCTGCTGGGCTGCGCAAACAGTTGCTCAGTCACTGCCGGCAGGAAACTGACTGTCACTGTGTGCGCTTTTTTGTTTGCCACGCCCCATGCTTCCGGGTCACAAGGTCTGTTCATTCCCCCACTCTTTCCCCTGGACAACCTGGGACACAGCCTCGACAGTTCCGGACCCGACGCAGTACAGGTGCCCGCAGCCCAGTCCTCCTCCTTACATTCCTCCTCTCCTTTAGCTCACCATTCCAATAGCGAGAGTTCCTGTGGTAGACAATGGCATTCTTCCATCTCTCGAATAATCCGCTGCTAAATAAATTGGTCTTGTTTGTATCGAGTGGGGCGTATTCCAGCTGTTGTCTGCTCGGTATGAAGCAACTCGGGTTGAGTGGTTGAATCGGGTTGGGGTGTGGAGGATGAGGTGTGTGCCTGAGTTCTCTGGAGCAGCCATCTCTGGAGTTTCGGGTCCGCGTACTTCCTCTGGATTAACGGGCAATGAGCCATCCCTTTCAGGTAACGAAACGAATGTGTCCTCCTCATCACAATCAGGAATCGCATGAGTGAGTGTTGCAGGGACACTTGGTATTCTCTCCCTCGCTTCAGGGTCTCGAGACAGGCAAGGATTCAACATACTTTGGTGTACTGTTCGGGTAGGTGCCCCCTCTTCCCCTTCGGGTTGAACCTCATAGACGGGACCCTTGGACCTAATATGGTGTTTCACCCGATATGGATTCTTTTCCTAACGGTGTTCCAGCTTGCCTCAAAGTCGCTTATTTCAGACCAACACATGGTCTCTGGCCTTAAGAGCTGTCCCTCATAGGGGTGCCATTTCATGATACTCAAGCTCTCAAAACCTGGTCTGCACCAGCCGATGAAGGGTCTGCAACCGGTGACAATGTTCTCAGACCCAGGAAGACAACCCTGTCCGTTGGATCCAACTCCGTAATCTTCCATCCTTTTTGCCCAAACAGCAGGGTATACGGGGTGTATACAGTCATACTGTGCACTCGATTGTTGTACCCCGAGACAAGCTCAGCCACATACTCCGGCCAGCGGACTTTTTTGTCTTCTTCCAACGTTCTCAACATTTGGATCAGTGTCTGATTGAAGCGCTCACAGGCTCCATTCCCTTGGGGATGATAGGGCATTGTCCTGGACTTCTCAATCTTGTACAGACGGTGCAGCTCTTCCATCACTCAGCCTTGGAAACAAGCACCCTGATCAGAATGAACCCGCTTCGGACAGCCGTACACCCAGATGAAGTCTTGACAAATGGCCTGTACAGCCGACTCAGCGGTCTCGAGTGGGAGTCACCACAGCAAATTTGGTAAAGTGGTCAGTCATCACTAAGCAGTGTTCATATCCCAGATGAGCTGGGCCAACGGTCAAGTAGTCGATCATCAGTAACTCTAAGGGAGTGGACATCACAATGGTCTGTGTGGGGGCTCTCTGTTCTGGATGCTTAACCAGTTCGCAGCTTCGACATTGCTGACAGGCAGTCTTCCGCCGGGGGTGGTGGACCAACTTCTGTAGCCACTGAAATGTCTTCTCCGGTCCAAAGTGAGCTCCCCTCTCATGCGCCTCTGTAGCTTACCACGCTGATCAACTTCTCCAGGAGTACCACTTGCCAGGTAACCTCCAACTCCCATACCAACTGCACTTTCTGATACAGCAAGCCATCTTCCAACTGAAGCCTCTCCCACTGTCTGAGAATCTGCAGCGTTCCTGGGGACAGAGCTTCTCTTTCACTTTGGCTAGGGAGTCGTTTCAAGGCCACCCACTAATACAACTGGGCAAGTTCCCTATCTTCCTGCTGGAGTTGCACCCTGTTGTCTCGAGATCATCCCAGCACTCGTTCTCCTGACGCCTCTCCAATCTGTCCCTGCGTCGCTGCCAACGTCCTGACAAGGCCCTGGAACCCAGGAATCTCTTCTGCCTCTAGCTCTCCATCTCGGTCGTGTCCAAGTCAGTCATGAGTCACTCTCGACAGAGGATCATCATGTGTGCTTGTGGCGCCCCTGAGGCTCAGTCGCCACAGAGGTACTGCACCTTCCTCTCTCCTAAGGTGTGGTGCCCCACCATCCAGGTAAGTTGGAGGCTCCTGACCACGCTCCAACACTCGCACCCCACACAATAGAGTAGTTCAGCACAACCACATTGCGGCTCCTTGCTTAGAGAGAAGCAGAGCACCTTTGGTGGTTCCTTGCTTGGAACACTAGACGTGCTGGGAGGTGGGTGGAGATCAGAATATATATTGTCAGAGACACCGTACTGCACTTGCTCATAGAGCCAGTGCGCGTGTCCTGAGTACAGAAGCAGTGCTAAAAGATACCTGTGGAGCAGGGCAGCAGAGGTGACCATGCGGGCTTCAGGCTAATAGTGTCAGGGTCCAGTCAGTGCTGGAAAGTAAAGATGCATAGGACCTGCGGACACTGAAACTGAATAGTCTGCACGGGACCTATGGTCATGTGACTGCAAGGGGGCGGGGCTTAGCGTCCTGTATTCAGATAGGACAGGACACCATACAACAACTCAGAGTCAGGCAAAACAGAGGTCACACACAGTACGGGCGAACGAGGTACAGGAGGGACGAACAGACGGGTAGTCAGACAGAGCCAAAGGTCATACACAAGAGGGCGACGTGGTACCAAGGGGACGAGCAGAGAGGAGTCGGGTCACAAGCAGAGAGTCATACACGAGAGGTAGCGCAGTACAAGAGGGTCAGGCAGAACTCGTAACAGGGACAGAACCAGATCACAACCGAACAAACAAGCAAGATATCAGGCACAAGGCACACGTATACAAGAGGTCACTTAACTCAGCCGAGGGCAGGAGTATAACTGACACCGGACCCAGGTCCAGTGAGCACTAAATAGCCTCCTGCTGCCAGAGAGAGGCAGCACAATTAACCCCTAGTCTAACCAGGACGGGTCAAAGCGAAATCCCGTCCTGGATCATGACAGTACCCTCCTCTCAATGGGGGGCCACCGGACCCCCAGGTCTCTCAGGGTACTTGGCGTGAAAGGCTCAGATCAACCGATCCGCATGAACTGATCGGGCAGGAACCCACGAGCGTTCCTCAGGACCGTAGCCCTTCCAATGTATCAAATACTGAAGGGCGCGACGGACCAACCTGGAGTCGACAATTCGTTCCACCTCGTACTCAGCCTGCCCATCTACCAGAACCGGTGTCGGGGAAGATGATGATCCCTCCCCACTGGACCTCACAGGTTTCAAAAGGGCCTTATGGAAAACATTTGGGATCCGCAGAGATGGCGGGAGCTGCAACCGAAAAGCCACCGTGTTAACTGCTTCGGTAATTACATAGGGACCTATAAACTTGGGTCCAAGCTTCGCAGAGGGGACCTTGAGCCTTATATTTTTGGTGGATAACCATACCTTATCCCCGACCTGAAACACTGGACCCACGGATCGTTTTTTGTCCGCAAAAAATTTAAATTTGTCCTGGGCCTTCGTAATGTTATTCTGGACCTCCCGCCATACCTCCCCCAACCGCTGGATCGACTCGTCCGCCCCAGGACACCCAGAATTCAAGCGGGAAAATTCTCCAAAATGAGGATGAAACCCATAATTGCAAAAAAAAGGAGATGTACCCGTAGACTGGTTAGTGCGGTTGTTAAAAGCAAACTCAGCCAATGGTAACACAGAACACCAATCATCCTGTCGGGCTGAGGTCAAACAACGCAGAATTTGCTCCAGAGACTGATTGGTCCGCTCAGTCTGCCCATTAGTCTCTGGATGGTAGGCGGATGAAAAGGACAGACTAATACCCAACCTCCTACAAAAAGCTCTCCAAAATCTGGACACAAATTGCACTCCCCTATCAGACACCACATTCAGGGGTACCCCATGCAACCGCACCACATGCTCCACAAACAATCTGGACAATGTTTCCGCATTAGGTAGAGCTGCCAAAGGTACAAAATGTGCCTGCTTACTAAACCTGTCCACTACGACCCAGACCACGGTATTACCCTTGGAAGGGGGAAGGTTGGTGATGAAATCAATGGACAGATGAGTCCATGGTCTCTCAGGAATTGGCAGTGGTACCAATTCCCCGGCCGGCCAGTTATGGGGAGTTTTCGCACGGGCACAAACCTCACACGCAGACACATACTCCCCAACATCAGAGGCTAAAGAAGACCACCAGAACATTCTAGCAATGGCCTTCCGGGTCGCTGAGATCCCTGGATGTCCACCCAGAACTGAGTCATGGAACTCCTGGAGGACCTTGAGACGAAACCGAGCTGGCACATAAAGTTTATCCACCGGCTTAGCTGGAGGTGCAAGAGCCTGGGCTTCTCGAATCTCTCGTTCCAACACATTAGAAATCTCTGCCACCACCACCCCAGGCTGAAGAATGGAGGATGGAGGTTCCAGGGGGGACACCGGATCTAGACTGCGTGACAACGCATCCGCTCTGATATTCTTGGATCCTGGTCGGAAAGTGATCGAGAAGTTGAATCGAGAAAAAAAAAGTGACCATCTAGCCTGTCTGGGAGTCAACCTTTTAGCAGACTCGATGTAAGCTAGGTTTTTGTGGTCCGTGATTACCGTTATAGGATGGACAGCCCCCTCCAAAAAATGCCTCCATTCTGCAAAAGCCAATTTTACGGCCAGAAGTTCCCGATTCCCCACATCATAGTTTCTCTCTGCCGGAGAGAACTTCTTTGAGAAAAAGGCGCAAGGTCTTAAATTGGTCAAAGTGGCGGGTCCCTGGGACAATACCGCCCCCACCCCCACCTCTGAGGCGTCTACCTCAACAATAAATGGTTCAGAGGGGTCCGGTTGGATAAGAACCGGGGCCGACATGAAACATTTTTTCAAAAACTGAAATGCCGCTACCGCTGCGGTTGACCAATTCTTGATATCGGCCCCCTTTTGAGTCATGTCTGTGAGGGGTTTAACCACCTGTGAGAACCCCCTTATAAATTTCCGATAATAATTAGCGAACCCTAGGAAACGTTGCAGACCCTTCAAATCACACGGTTGAACCCACTCTAGAATGGCCTGCACCTTATTAGGATCCATGCGATACCCTTCAGCAGACACGATGAACCCCAGAAAGGACAGTTCCTGAACAAAAAATAAACATTTTTCAAGTTTAGCAAACAGACAGTTCTCCTTGAGCCTTTGGAGAACTGCCCGAACATGACCAATGTGAGTCTGTTTCTCAGGCGAGTAGATTAAAATGTCATCCAAATACACCACCATAAAACGTCCAATCAAATCGGAGAACACATGATTTATGAAATTTTGGAAGACCGCTGGAGCGTTGGTCAGGCCGAAGGGCATGACCAAATTTTCAAACAACCCTTCAGTAGTGAGAAAGGCGGTCTTCCATTCATCTCCATCCCGGACTCGGATAAGGTTATACGCTCCCCGTAGGTCTAATTTCGAAAACCACTTAGCTCCGGACAACTGATTGTATAAATCAGGAATAAGTGGAAGGGGATAAGTATTCCTCACAGTTATTTTATTTAACTCACGAAAATCGAGGCATGGGCGCAAACCACTGTCTTTTTTTACAAAAAAGAACCCTGCCGCCACAGGAGAAACAGAAGGACGAATATGTCCCTTACGGAGGCTCTCAGAAATATATTCCTTCATCGCCGCCCGTTCCGGACCCGAGAGGTTATACAGGCGGGCTTTGGGCAATTTAGCACCTGGAACCAGGTCAATGGCACAATCAAATGGGCGGTGTGGTGGTAAAACCTCAGCCTCTTTTTCGGAGAAAACGTCAGTATAATCTATCAGGCACTCCGGAATGCCTTCTAGACCCACGGACGACACAGACACAGAAACAAGACATTTCTCAGAGCAATAGGGACCCCATTTAACAATATCCCGAGATTCCCAATTAATCACAGGATTATGCAGCTGTAACCAGGGGAACCCCAACACCAGTCCCGCAGGCAGGTTGTTCATTACAAAACATGAAATACGTTCCTGGTGTAAGGAACTCACTTTAAGGAGAAACTCTTCAGTACAAAACACAATGTCATTCTTACCCAGTGGTGTTTTGTCAATAGCAACAAGGTGAATCGGAGTCTCCAACCTAACTGTCCCTAACTTACACCTGGCCACCAAGTCAGAGTCAATAAAGTTCAATGATGAACCGCAATCCACGAAGGCAGAAGTGGATGTGGAGACACCCCCACAACAAAGTTCCACTTGGAATGACATTTTAGAAAATGCAGAAAAGGGTACCTGAGAGCCTGGGTGACCTCCACGATAATCACCCGGGCTCAGTCGCTTGTTGGTTAGTGGCCGGGAGGGGCAATCCTTTTTCCCATGTCCAGACTCGCCAATGTGAACACAGCATTTTCTCACGTGCCGTTGCCTCCTTTCTTCCTCCTTACGGTTGATGGTTCCCATCGCCGTGATTTTCAGTGAAGAACTGGCTCCCCTTCCTTGGGAGAACAATGATGTCTCGGTTTGTATCACTCCCCTTGCCCGTAACCTGCGATCCATTCGGACGGCCTGTGTCATAGCTTCCTCCAGGGCATCAGGTGGGGGGTGGAGAGCCAAGGCGTCTTTCAGATGCTCAGACAGGTCTCTACGGAACAACCCCCGGAGAGCGGCGTCGTTCCAGCAGACCTCAGCAGCCCAGCGTCTGAACTCTGAGCAAAACCACTCGGCTGAGTGTTTCCCCTGACAAACATTCATCAGCCTGTCCTCAGCCATACGCACCCGATCAGGCTCATCATAAATATGCCCCAGTGCCTCAAAAAATGCATCCACAGTCAAACGCTCAGGGGCCGTGGTAGGAAGGGAGAAAGCCCAAGCTTGGGGGGCTCCCCTTAACAGAGACATAATGACCCCCACTCTCTGACTTTCATCCCCAGAAGAGTGTGGTCTTAAGGAAAAAAAAAGCTTACAGCCTTCCTTGAAAACTCTGAAGTCATTTTTATCACCAGAAAAGGTATCTGGTAACTTCACTGGAGACTCAGGGGAAATTAATGTAACATCCCGAGCCCCCCATGAAAGAACCCCCTGCACAGTGTCGGCGATCAGCTGCTGAGACTGAGCCAGGACTCTTTGTTCTCCAAAGAGTTTCTGAGACATCTGCGTCAGATGCTTAACCTGCACAGAAAGAGTGTGCACAGGATACATCACACACACAGGTGAATGGGAGCAGAGAAAAAAAAAAAAATGGTATGGGTCAGTTATAATGTCAGAGACACCGCACTGCACTTGCTCATAGAGCCAGTGCTCGTGTCCTGAGTACAGAAGCAGTGCTAAGAGTTACCTGTAGAGACGGGCAGCAGAGGTGACCAGGCGTGCTTCAGGCTAATAGTGTCAGGGTCCAGTCAGCGCTGGAAGGTAAAGATGCATATGACCTGCGGACACTGAAACTGAATAGTCTGCACGGGACCTATGGTCATGTGACTGCAAGGGGGCGGGGCTTAGCGTCCTGTATTCAGATAGGACAGGACACCATACAAACAACTCAGAGTCAGGCAAAACAGAGGTCACAGCAGTACGGGCAAACGAGGTACAGAGGGACAAACAGACGGGTAGTCAGACAGAGCCAAAGGTCATACACAAGAGGACGACGTGGTACCAAGGGGACGAGCAGAGAGGAGTCGGGTCACAAGCAGAGAGTCATACACGAGAGGTAGCACAGTACAAGAGGGTCAGGCAGAACTCGTAACAGGGACAGAACCAGATCACAACCGACCAAACAAGCAAGATATCAGGCACAAGGCACACGTATACAAGAGGTCACTTAACTCAGCCGAGGGCAGGAGTATAACTGACACCGGACCCAGGTCCAGTGAGCACTAAATAGCCTCCTGCTGCCAGAGAGAGGCAGCACAATTAACCCCTAGTCTAACCAGGACGGGTCAAAGCGAAATCCCTTCCTGGATCATGACATATATATATATATATATATATATATATTGGGAGGGATGGTTTAGGATAACAGGTTAGTCTGACAGGAGGTCAGTGAGGAAGGAAGCCACTCAGGAGGAGTGGGGATCCCTGGAAGAAGGGACGGAGGAAGGAGTGCTGCAGCTGCCTCAGTGACCTGAGCCAGCTGGCACGGGAAAGGAAAGGAGAGAAGGAGAAGGACGTTGACCTGAAGCCTGAGCTTCCATAGAAGGGAAAGGACAAGTACGGAACGTAGGAGTAGAAGGGAACCCAGAGGACATGGGTTAGAGGAAGAAACCTGCCTAGAAGTTCTAAGCGCAAGGCCTGGGCCCGGTCCCCGAGGTTGTATGAACACTAATGGTTCTGCAGCAGACACCGGTGGAGTAGTGGGCTGTAAATGCACTACTCCCATCTAAGACTTGAGGGCACAACAGCAATACGGATAGAGAGCTGGGACTTAGGAGTAGAGAGTCCCCGAAGCAGGCTACAGCTGTCTGCCATGCAAGTAGCGTTCTTGGGAACATCTGTCAGGAGGAACTCCAGAGTACCACGGTACTGGAGATCTTCACACTTAAAGGCGCTATAGAGGAGACATTCAGGAAAGGCACATAAGTTGGCAGAGTGTGGAAGGGAGCGTTCCATCTTGCCTGGAGGTTGACTGAGTCCCTGACCCGGAGGACATGGCACAGAAGCGGGCACTACAGACTGTGAGTAAAGCTTTGGCACTACATGCCCTGGTGTCCTCCATTCCTTCCTGCGTCCGCCCGCCTGACACTGCTACATCCCCTGCGCCAGACACTACATCACCTAAGTGTCTCTCTCCACATCTACACTGCCCTGGGACAACAGCCCTGCCTGTGGAGGGCTATACCATCATTGCTGCACCACACCATCTGTCCCGGAGGATCTGCATGCAGTGTCAGCTTGACACCTCCCTCGCCGAACACCACAGGTGGCGTCACGAACTATACATCCAAACCATTACATTCCCCCATTACTTGGGCTCCCAGGGCCACGGTTCGGGTCACCGCTGCTGTGACTCATCCCACTGATACCGGCCTGGTACCGAGTACCCCACGGCCCTGGGAGGGCGACCCATGTTCTTGGCCCCCTTTCGGTACACAATCTTGTACTGGTAATTTGCCATGCGGGCTACCCATCTCTGCTCCAAGGCCTCCAATTTTGCATTTTCTAGGTGGGTCAGGGGGTTGTCGTTGGTGCGTACCAAGAACTTGGACCCTGACAGGTATTTGGCGAATTTCTCAGTCATCACCCACACCAGTGCCAGCAATCCTAGCTTGAAAGAGCTGTAGATATTTGGGTTTCGTTCTGAGTCATGAAGAGACCGGCTTGCCTAGGCAATCACTCACTCCTTCTCATCCTGCATTTGTGACAAGACAGCTCCTAGGCCATGGAGGCTTCCATTGGTGTGAAAGGTGAAGGGCTGGGAGAAGTCTGCATAGGCCAATATTGGGGCCTCAGTTAGGGCCATCTTCAAAGCTCGGAAGGCTTCTTCCTGGCTATCGCCCCACTGGATGGTCCGATTCTTTGCACCAGACGGCACTCCCTTTAGTAACTCCAGCAGCGGATTAGTAATTCGGGAGAAGTTCTTTGCAAATCTTCGGTAGTACCCAGTGAGTCCCAAGAAGGCCCAAACATTCTTCACTGTCTTCTGGGTGGGCCAGTCCGGCACCGTGCTATCTTCTCTCGTGCTGGTCTCACTCCATCAGCGGATATGACATGTTCCAAGTACTCTACTTGTTTGCAAAAAAGGTGACAGTTTTGAGGCTTCACTTTCACTTTCCGGGAATGGAATAAACAGCATGCAGTAAATATAGACAGATCAGTCAGCAAAACCAATGCGTTTCAACTAGAATGTCTTAATCGTATTTCTTGCACCTCATCAGCCCTACACCAAGAGCTTCTGAGGAAAGGAAAACTCTTAGTTACCTTCCATGGCAAGGAGAGCAGTAGTAAAAGGGGGATCTGGGATTCTGATCCTACTTGCACCACATAATACCCCACAGCTGTCCCCTATTTTAGCAGGCTGGTCCCGCAAAAATTGTCCTGTGTGGTATGACTGTGGGCATTGCTGGGCTGTTTTCTGCCCATTCCTGGGCAGATGGGGGGGTCTCGGTTTAAGTATGTCCTGTAAATTCACGTGTCAGTTTTTCGAGTACGAGTGCTGTCCGTGTTATTCACTCATACCTACTCGTCAATGGAGTTGTTCACATGTCCTTAATTTTTTACAGACGGAGTAGTCTGTGCAGAACTGTGGAGACACATCCAATGTTGAACAGAGTGTCAGAGCAAACTGAAAGTCCATGGGTCTGAAAATTTAGACTACACAGCACTCACATGCCATTTGAGCACTGTCTGGTTTTCACAAACTGATAGGAGAAGGTTGGGAAACATTTTTTTTGTTCTCATCAGAGAAAAACAGAAGAAACTCTGACACGAGGATAAACATCTGATGATGTGGACATGAGCCCTTAGAAGGTATTGGCGTAGGATGGTGTGCCCTGGTCTAATTTTCCATACGTCATGAGGGATACGTTACTGTTGGCGGTAAAGTAGATGTTAGGATGTTCATTTGACATTTGTATATTGTCCATAATTCTGCACCCAGGTTTTAGGATAATTTGTGTTTGCTTTGCTTTTTTAATGTCATGCTCCAAGCAAAAATTGTTGAAAAGAGCTAAAAATATAAAACTCGCAGCTCGACACTGTCTAGACACAATTCATTCCCAGGTAGGTACTTTCATCCCCAGGAGCTGAATGAATGTTGCTTGCATGTCGCTTTTATAAGGGTTCTCCTAAGTGTACTGCCTGCGTGGAGGAAAGCGGATACATGCACCTGCGCTTGCATTACAAAATACATTGCTTGCCTCATAATATTTCAGGGGTCAGGTGTGTACAACAGTGTAGAGGCTGTTGATTTAATGGGTGTGTATGTTACATTTCTCCTTTCTAATAGCGCACATGTAGGCCACTGGCACTTCATTGAGCACGACTAGTAATCAGTGAATGCACTCAGTGTGCCAAGAAATCTTCCATACACAAGTATATCCATTGTGGCAGAGCTACTTCCCTCCTAATGCAGGATTATTACAGGCCATAAATCTGCACCAAGCTCAGCAGACAGACCGCGCTCTCGCTGCCAGTGCCTTAAAGTCCTTAAATCTTTTCATAAAATATTCCTGAAAACATTTACTTCAGAAACTCTGGAATAGATTCAAGCAACTGCAATGAAAACCATTAGCAGCAGAATCCAAGTTCATCCAACGATCCTAATATCTAATACGCAGTCATCCTTCACCTGAAGATGATCAGGACAGGATCACATACAGGTAGTGCTGAGGTTATACAAGAGGTACGGAAAGTATTCAGACCCTTTGCTCAGACACATATTTAAGTCATATGCTGTCCAATTCCTTATGATCCTCCTTGAAATGGTTCTACTCCTTCTTTGGAGTCCAGCTGTGTTTAATTAAACGGATAGGACTTGATTTGTAGAGGCGCACACCTGTCTATATAAGACCTCACAGCTCACAGTGTATGTCAGACCAAATGAGAATCATGAGGTTAAAGGAACTGGCCAAGAAGAGACAGAAATGTGGCAAGGCACACATCTGGCCAAGGTTACAAAAGAATTTCTGCAGTACACAAGGTTCCTAAGAGCACAGTGGCCTCCATAATCCTTTAATGGAAGAAGTTTGGGACCACCAGAAGTCTTCCTAGATCTGGTCATCCAGCCAAACTGAGCAATCATGGGAGAAGAGCCTTGGTGAAAGAGGTAAAGAAGAACCCCAAGATCACTATGGCTGAGCTCCACAGATGCAGTAGGGAGATGGGAGAAAGTTCCACAAAATCAACTATCACTGCAGCCCTCCATCAGTCTGGCCTTTATGGCAGAGTGGCCATACGAAAGCCTCTCCTCAGGGCAAGACATATGAAAGCTCGCCTAGTACAGGCCGGAGCAAGCCGCCCCTCCCCACCATGGCGTTAAGTGAAGGCTGACATGACAGGGGTTTGGAGGGGTGGGGTTAGCATTAATGGGGTGGGTTATGCAAACTAGGGGGTTTTTAAGGGGCAAGCTAGGGAGTGGTTTGGCCAGTTCCCGTTCTGGAATCGCCGTGAGCAGTCCCGCCCGCCCTTATTGAGTTGGTCTGGTGGGTTGGTTCTAAATTTTTGTTTTGGGTCATAGTGGCTATGCTGCGGTTGGGGGGTCCTTGAAGTTGGTGCTAAATTGGTCTGGGGTCCGTGGGTATATGGATTCCTCAGTTGGTCTGGTGATTTTAGGGGGATTTTGGCTATGTTTAGCCGGATCCTCGGGGTTGAGTGGACATTGGTATTCTTTGGAGTTTATTTGGTGCTCCCGAGCCAGTGGGGTATCGGCTGGGAGTAAGTTATGGTCTGTTTTGTCTACAGTTTTCAGTATGGTTAATCACCAGATTTTCGAGCTTCAAGGACCCACCCCAGGTTATTTATTTACTGTTATTTATTTAATGCTAAAATTTGCTTGTTTATAATAAAGGCTGCTATGGCCAATATTATCCAAATTTGGTGTTACTGTCTTTATTCGATAAAGGGTGGGGGGCATTGGGGTTTTAGAGGATTGATAGTGCATGGAGGGTTGTGAAGTATGTAAGGACACCCTACCTGAGCATTAACAATACCAATGTCAAGAGTTTGCTATAAAAACACATGAACTACTCCCAGACTATGAGAAATAACATTCTGATTCTCTGGTCTGATGAGATGAAGATAGACCTTTTTGGTGATAATTCTAAGTGCTATGTTTTGAGAAAACCAGGCACTGCTCATCACCTGTACAATACAAACCCAACAGTGAAACATGGTGGTGGCAGCATCATGCTATGGGGGTGTTTTTCAGCTGCAGAGACAGGACAACTGGTTGCAATTGAAGCAAACATGAAAGCAGCCAAGTACAGAGATATCCTGGACGAAAACCTCTTCCAGAGTGCTTTGGACCTCAGACTTGTCCGAAGGTTCACCTTCCAACAAGACAAAGACCCTAAGCACACAGCTAAAATAACAAAAGAGTGGCTTCAAAACAACTCTGTGACCATTCTTGACCAGCCAAGCCAGAGCCCTGACCTAAACTCAATTGAGCATCTCTGTAGAGACCTGAAAATGGGTATCCACCAATGATCACCATCCAACCTGAAGGAACTGGAGAGGATCTGCAAGGAAGAATGGCAGTGGATCCCCAAATCCAGGTGTGAAAAACTTGTTGCATCATTCCTAAGAAGACTCATGTCTGTACTAGCTCAAAAGTGTGCTTCTACTCACTCAATACTGAGCAAAGGGTCTGAATACTTATGACCATGTGATATTTCAGTTTTTCTTTTTTAATAAATTTGCATAAATTTCTACATTTCTGTTTCATTTCTGTTTTTTTCAGTCAAGATTGGGTGCAGAGTGTACATTAATAAGAAAAAAAATGAGCCTTTTCGAATTTACCAAATGGCTGCAATGAAACAAAGAGTGAAAAATTTAAAGGGGTCTGAATACTTTCTGTACTCACTGTATGTAAGGTCCAATCATCACATGATTGTCGATGATCAGGACAGGATCACATATTGCTGAGGTTCTACCTGAAGTGCAGTCATCCCCTGATTGTAGATGATCAGGACAAGATTACATAGTGCTGAGGTTATATCTGAGGTCTAGTGACTCTTGCTACTAAATCTGCATTTGTTGATGCAGATAATATGGGGCAACCCAAGCACAGTCTCATTAAGTGATTTCAAGGGCTATTGATGTTGCCCTGGCAGGGAGCTTTTATTGTTAGTGCACCTGACAGGGTGAAGCCTGGCAGCTCTTAATAGAGCTTCCACAGACAGGCATCACACAAGCAGGTGCTCAGGGAACCCTGGATCCTTGTATAGGGATCAGGACTTAAGCAGAGCTCCCTCAGTGTTAGGCATCAGGTTCCTGTCGCTGTACAGCGGGAATCCCGAGACTTACTTCTGGCGGTCTCCCATTCCTCTCCAGCCGCAGAGGAGGTTGCTCAGCAAACTCGTCAGTCCCAGTGCTCTGCCCAGACCAGCTCTGTGGGTTTGCTTGCTGCTGCCACCTCTGGCACAGCTATGGCAATGCATGCTGCTCAGCAGCGAGATTCTCCAAGGACTAAGTCCCCATGTCAGGTCACTGAGCATGCCCGTGGAGTGATCTCTCATTGGAGATCAAGGGTCACGTGCTCAGGTCCTGCTCGTGTTTGGATTGGCCTATCCGAGAAGCCAGGAAGGTCTCGGACGCTCGCGGCTATAAAAGGTTTGCATGGCCGCTTGGCCATGCGCTAGGATAGCCTGTATTTTCAGTTTGTAAGGAGTGAGTGGTGTATGCACGTATGAATGTCTCTGGTGACTGACTCATTATAAAACCCCTACCCTTGGTACGCATGTGTTGTGCAGCCTAGCTTGCTAGCGTCCAGGCTTAGGCGTAGGTAGGTCAGAGTTTGAGTCAGGCATTAGCCTTCATCAGTGACTCGGCATGCCTCAGTGCTCCGTGCTCCACACTCCATAGTCAGCGTCTATAGCGGCGCTCATGGCAGCGACGCCACGCGCTCAGTGGGCCTAGGGGGACTCTAACCCCATGTCCTTGGGGTAGACTTCTGTGGCCGCTTGCTGTGCGCTCTTTGGCCGGGCTCTGTGAATTAAACAGGCTCTGGCATCCACGTTCAGCGGCTGTGCAGCTCTGTGAATTAACAGAGTCCGCTCCTGTTCACATTGGGTGACGTAACCCACATGTGACTGTTTTTACGCCGCTCTATTCTTCCGCCATTACCTAGCAGCAGTGTACCACCTCTGCACGGTGGACCCGGGGCTGCGAACGCACCTACTATTATTTTATAATTTGGTGCGTTCCGCCAGTCCTAACACTCGGTTACATCTACAGGGTGGTTACTGACCAGTGAAGCGGACTGGCAGACAATTAGGCTGCTTTTACACTTGCTGTGTTTTTGTGTGCCGTATGGCCGTGAGGGTCGTGAAAAAATATCACGGCTCACGGACATGCCTCGATTTAAATCAATGGTACCGCAAAAATAACGGTAGCTTGTTTTTGCGGTACACTGTATAGTCAGGAGAATGAGCCAAGGATAAGAACTAAGCACCAAGAGATTCAGGGTACAGGGCTAAACAAAACCAGAGACCAGGATAAGTACAACTTTCCCTAAAAGTGAAAACATTTTTACGGTCAACTGAAAATTTGTCAAGTAAATTCGCCTTGGGTTCGGAAATAGTCAAAGGAGAGTGCTAAAGTGGCATGAGCCTGGGAGGTCTCATGAGCTGAACTACTGGGCCAAGTCTGGCAGGTTATTATTATCCATTGCTTGGAAGTCATCCATAATTTTGGGCTTTGTTATACTGTAACCGGGTATTTGATACTAGCAGCTCTTAATAGGGAATCAATGGACAGTATTTGCACAAACTACACTGTCTAACATGTGCCAACAGAACCCTTCCCTTCAGTCCCGATTCAGGGATCAGCACTTATGGAGGAAGTTTCAGTGCCTAAATGGGTCCTAGACGTTTTTAAAAGTATTTTTCCCTGAATGCCCATACACAAGTGCTCCTAAGTGACTGTTGCATCTGGTTCATCGTGTACTTGGATCTACCTCTATACGTTGACCCAAAGTGTTGTGCATGCTCCCTTCTCAACCTTGTGGGGTTAGAAGTTCTGCAGTAGGTTTTCACTGTCTTTGGGTTGCAAACCCATTTTGAAGTTATTGCGCTACGACATGCCGTGTTTTCTCCCTTTTTCTTTCCAGCCCATTTGTCCTCCTGGTAACAACCTGGTTTTATGATCCTTCTCACTGCCAGCTTGCTATACCAGCCAGCAGCCACTCCAAGAAAGTAACACGGGGGGGGGGGGTTCTGCAGAAGTCAAGATTCCTGTACAGAGGTTAAAGTGAAGAAAACAAAGTTCCTCTGGGACCTATTAAATGAAGTAGCTTGTGCAAAGCCTGTCCAAGGAAACTCTATTAAGAGCTGCCAGGCTTCCTCCTACAATGTACCATTACAGTAAATTCTCGCTAACTGGATGGCTCTACAAGTCCAAGCAATCACTTAACGTTCCTAGTGTCGCCCCAAGTCATCCACAATGAAAGTGCTGCACTGCCTAGCAGCAAATGTAGAGGTATTATGGGTGAGTTCAAATACAAATGCAACACTCCCATATTGCAGATGATCAGCAAAAGTTCATAGAGTGAAACACAAACAGAAAGCACAGAATGACAAATATGCAGAAGTACCTTGCAGTAAGACATATAACAGTAGTCAGCAAGTGCTGATAAAAAGATGACAACAAATACAGGGTATTTAGTCGATACGTTTCTTTGCAAAAAAATGTATACCAAGCTGCTCCACCTCGTCAAGGTAACCCTTATTGAAGCAGTCCCTATCTAATGTATTTAAAGCCTGAACATATGAACAGTGTCTAAATGAACAGGATTAAGACAAGCACTTTATAGTATGGGCATGTGGTGTAAGACCTCTCTTTATGTGCATGTCACACAAGAGAGGGGTGGGGTCTCTCAAATCATGCATAAGCACGAAAAAAACTAGATTAAAAGCACATGTGACATGCACAAATGTGAACAAGTCGGTCGGACAATGTTCACACCACCCAATTTGTTGTCATCTTTTTATCAGCACTTGCTGACTACTGTTATATGTCTTACTGCAAGGTACTTCTGCATATTTGTCATTCTGTGCTTTTTGTTTGTGTTTCAGTCATTGGGTGGTGTGAACATTGTCCGACCAACTTGTTCACATTTGTGCATGTCACGTGTTTTTAAAAGTTCATATAGTGCTGAGGTCACATGTAAGGTCCAGTGACCTCTTGCCGGTATAAGAAAAAGACAGGACACATAGTGCTGGGTTATATGTAAAGGACCACATACAGTGAGGAAAAAAAGTATTTACTCAGCCACCAATTGTGCAAGTTCTCCCTTTTAAATAGATGAGAGGCCTGTAATTGACATGATAGGTAGACCACAACTATGAGAGTCAGAATGAGAAAACAAATCCAGATGATAGTCACCTTGTCTTATTTGACAAGAGTTATTTTGCAAATTATGGTGGAAAATAAGAATTTGGTCACCTAAAAACATGCAAGATTTTTGGCTCTCAGAGACCTGTAACTTCTTCTTTAAGAGGCTCCTCTGTCCTCCACTCATTACCTGTAGTAATGGCACCTGTTTGAACTTATCAGTACAAAAGACACCTGTCCACAACAACAAACAGTCACACTCCAAACTCCACTATGGTGAAGGCCAAAGAGCTGTCTAAGGCTGGTTTCACATTAGCGCTTTTGTGCGCAGCGCATCGTGCGCACCCGTGCGCATGCGCACTGCGCACCTATACTTAACATGACGTGCGCATGGTCTTGCGCATACTTGCGTTTTCGTGCGCATGCGTTTTTTTGTCTTTTGCGCCAGGCGCGCCAGACGCAACATGTTGCATTTTTGGTTCCGCCCTGTCTCGTCAAAAAAACGCATGCGCACGCTTGCGCACGGAATGCGCAAAAACACCACATTGGAGCCTATGGGAACGCATGCGTGCGCATGGTCTTGCGCACGCTTGCGTTTTTTTGCGCATGCGTTTTTGAGTTAAACAAGTCTAGAATGTTCTCTAGACAATGGAAAAAACGTCACACTTAAAAACGCATGCGCATAAAAAACGCCAACGCATGCAAAAAACGCATGTAAAACGCAAACAACGCTGCGTTTTTTTTACACATCAGCGTGCGCATGACGTTAAAAAAACGCGCGTTTGTTTTGCGTTTTTCTTTGCGTTTTTTATGCGCCCGATGCGCTGCGCAAAAAAACGCTAATGTGAAACTAGCCTAAGCAAGCAAAAAAGTAGCCCTGCACCAGGCTGGGAAGATTGAATCTGCATAGGCAAGCAGCTTGGTGTGATGAAATCAACTGTGAGAACAATAATAAGAAAATGGAAGACATACAAGACCACTGATAATCTCCATTGATCTGGGACTTCACGCAAGATCTCAACCCGTGGGGTCAAAATGATCACAAGAGCGGTGAGCAAAAATCCCAGAACCACACGGGGGGACCTAGTGAATGACCTGCATAGAGCTGGGACCACCGTAACAAAGGCTGCTATCAGTAACACACTACGCCACCAGGAACTCAGTGCCAGACATGTCCCCCTGCTTAAGCCAGTACATTTCCGGGCTCATCTGAAGCTTGCTAGAGAGCATTTGGTTTATCCAGAAGAGTACTGGGAGAATGTCATATGGTCTGATGAAACCAAATTAGAACTGTTTGGTAGAAACAATACTTGTCGTGCTTGGAGGAGACAGAATGCTGAGTTGCATAAAAAGAGCGCCATACCTACTGTGAAGCACGGGGGTGGCAACATCATGCTTTGGGGCTGTTTCTCTGCAAAGGGACCAGGACGACAGATCTGTGTACATAAAAGAATGAATGGAGCCATGTATCGTGAGATTTTGAGTGAAAACCTCCTTCCATAAGCAAGGGCATTGAAGATGAGACATGGATGGATCTTTCACCATGATAATGATCCCAAGCACACCGCCAGGGCAATGAAGGAGTGGCCTCGTAAGAAGCATATGAAGGTCCTGGAGTGGCCTAGCCTGTCTCCAGATCTCAACCTGATAGAAAACCTTTGGAGGTATTTGAAAGTCTGTGTTGCCCAGTGACAGGCCCAAAACATCACTACTCTAGAGGAGATCTGCATGGAGGAAGGGGCCAACATACCACCAACAGTGTGTGCCAACCTTGTGAAGACTTACAGAAACGTTTGACCTCTGTCATTGCCAACAAAGGATATATAACAAAATATTGAGATGAACTTTTGTTAATGACCAAATACTTATTTTCCACCATAATTTGAAAAATAAATCTTGCCAAATTAGACAAGGTGATTTTCTGAATTTGTTTTCTCATTTTAACTCTCATAATTGTGGTCTACCTATGATGTCAATTACAGGCCTCTCTTATTTTTTTAAGTGGGAGAACATGTACAATTGGTGGCTGACTAAATACTTTTTTTCCCCACTGTATTTGATAACTGTTGGCCGATTATTGGGCCGAGAGCTCTCTCCCTTTACACCCCCATACATAGGATCTCTTGACCAAGCTGATCTCAGACTCCCCTGGCGGCTTATCAAGGTGTCAAATAAAAAGAATGGCAGTTGAAATTCATCTCCCACTACATCATCTGTCACAGGAGAGTCTGGAGGCCCCCATACACATATGATTATTGATACCAATTCACATTGAAATTGACACATTTGTCCAATTTTTATTTAATGTGTATGGTGGCATTTATACATACTTATATTCAACGTTTCTAAATTATTTTCTGTGAGATTGAAGCTTGTGGTGCATGAAATGTGCTGCAGAATTTATAAGTACTGTACATTACAACACCCCAATATCAGCAAGCCACTTCCGATTCACACCTCATTACCGCTCCATAAATGTGACTCTGAACTCTATGGCTCTGTGTTACAATAAAAAAGGTTGGGGGAGTGCCACATGGCAGTATTATTTATTTTTACGTTACTAGGTGATGATGTTCCGTATATCTACAATATGGTGATATTAATTAAGTGTTAAGTGTATGGTGGTATTATTTATTTACTGTATTCAGTATTATTTATTATTATATAAACGGTCTTGGTCTTGATCTTGAGTCATGGCGCCTTGATGGATGAACGCTCTGTAGGAAGATCAATCTTGTGCAAGCCTAGATAGGTCCACCAGGGTCTTCTCCACCGTCATTTTGATCACATCAAGCCATTGGATTTCTGGTCTTCCTCTTCGCATTGTTCCATCTATTCTTACGAAATGATGTTCTTCTCCAGTAATTGCTGTCTTAAGGCCCAGTCACACATAGCGATCTCGCTAGCGAGATCGCTGCTGAGTCACAAGTTTTGTGACACAACAGCAATCTTACCAGTGAGATCGCTGTGTGTGACAGCGATCAGCGACCTCCCCCCCGCCGGTATCGCTGATCGCTGCAGGAAAGCCCAGGACATTTCTTTGGTCGCTGGGCTCCCGCTGGCCAGCACGCATCGCTGTGTGTGACCGGCGGGAGCCCAGCGATCTGCTGGTAACTAATGTACACATCGGGTATCCAAGGGACGTGCGTCCCTTGGATACCCGATGTGTACATTAGTTACCAAGTGAGCTGATGCAGGCCTGGCGGGCAGGCTGTGACTTCTGCTCCCTCGGGTGTATAGCACCAGCCTGTGCTATACACCCCCACCCCTGGGAATGGACGCCTGCACTGGGCCGCGCGGCTGGCCCCTGGGGGCCCCCGTTGTGCTGGTAGTTGCCATGGTACCAGGCGCAGCGACGCAAACGGGCCTCTGAATTTCCCCGGGATCTTCTGGTTACGCCCCCTGCAGTGCGCGGAGGATTGTGGGAGGATCGTTCAGTTAGTTACCAAGCGCGCTGATGCAGGTACGCACGTCCCTTGGATACCTGATGTGTACGTTAGTTACCAGCTGCCTGCATCAGCGTGCTGGTAACTAACAGAACACAGCGATGCCTCGTGCTCGGCATCGCTGTGCTAATCGCTGGTGAAGCTGTCTGTTTGACAGCTCACCAGCGATCACATAGCGACTTACCAGCGATCCTGACACGTTGATATCGTTGTCGGGATCGCTGGTAAATCGTCATGCGTGACGGGGCCTTTAGAATGATGTGTCCAAAGTAGGCTAGTCATTGCTTGCTCAGGGTCATATCTAGGGGGTCGGGCGGGGAATTTGCCTTGGGTGCAGCCGGCAGGGGGTTGACCTTGGGAAGCCTGATGCTGCATTTTGTTACCCTCGAAGGCTGATGATGACTGATTGCAACAACTCACAGTATCTCCTTACCATTGTTAAATACATACTGGAAGATGTAGATTTATGCAATACAAATGTATATGGGTCTGACCTGACATTACAATTGATGCACTATGTGCTGATGGTGGTTCTGGTGCTGAGTTCATGCACTGATGGTGGTCTTAGTGATGTATTCATGTTCTTTTGGTGGTCCTGGTGAAACTTTTATGTACTGATGGTGGTTTTGGTGATGTATTCCTGCAATGATGGTGGTTCTTGTGATGTATTCTTGTACTGTTGAGGGTTTTGCTGCTGTGTTTCTGTACTGCCGGTGATTCTTATGATGACTTTCTGTACTGCTGGTGGTTCTGATAATGAATTTATGTACTGCTAATGGTTCTGGTGATGTATTTCTGTGCTGATTGCTGATGAAGGTTATGGTGCTGTGTTTTTGTAATGATGGGGGTTATAATGATGTATTTCTGTACATCTTGTGGTTCTGGTGATGGATTATTGTGCTATTTTTGGCTCTGATCTTGTACACATGTAACATAGTAACATAGTATTTAAGGTTGAAGGGAGACTTTAAGTCTTCAACCCATAGCCTAACATGTTGATCCAGAGGAAGGCAAAAAAAAAACCATGCGGCAAACACTAAGCTCCACATTGGGGAAAAAAATTCCTTCCCGACTCCACATACGGCAATCAGACTAGTTCCCTGGATCAATGCCCTATCAAGGAATCTAGTGTATATACCCTGTAACATTATACTTTTCAAGAAAGGCATCCAGACCCCTCTTAAATTTTAGCAGTCAATCACTCTTGTTACTACATCATACGGCAGAGAGTTCCATAGTCTCACTGCTCTAAAGCCCCTGTCACACATAGCGATCTCGCTAGCGAGATCGCTGCTGAGTCACAAGTTTTGTGACGCAACAGCGATCTCACCAGCGAGACCGCTGTGTGTGACAGTTCTCAGCGACTGGCCCCCTTGCCGGGTATCGCTGATCGTCCTGGAATGGCCAGGACATTTTTTTGATCGCTGGTCTCCCGCTGGCCAGCATGCATCGCTGCGTGTGACAGGCGGGAGACCAGCGATTAGCGATCTGCTGCTGGTAACTAAGGTAAACATCGGGTCTCTAAGCGGCACACAGCGCTTAGAAACCCGATGTGTACCTTAGTTACCAGCGCGCTGGTGCAGGGAGCTGGTAACCAAGGTACACACCGGGGTTTCTAAGTGCCGCGCGCCGCTTGGAAACCCGATGTGTACCTTGGTTACCAGCTCCCTGCACCAGCGCGCTGGTAACTAAGGTGCACAGTGGGTAACTAAGCGACTTGCGTCGCTTGTTACCCACGTGTCGCTGGTGCTGATCGCTGGTGAAGCTGCGGCGGCGGCGATCATGTAGCGACACACCAGCGATCCTGACAAGGTCATATCATTGTCGAGATCGCTGGTGCGTTGCTATGTGTGACAGGGCCCTTACAGTAAAGAATCCGCGTCTGTGATTATGCTTAAACCTTCTTTCCTCCAGACGTAGAGGATGCCCCCTTGTCCCCGTCACAGGTCTAAGAGTAAAAAGATCATTAGAAAGGTCTTTGTACTGTCCCCGCATATATTTATACATTGTAATAAGATCACCCCTAAGCCTTCGATTCTCCAAACTAAATAACCCCAAGTGTAATAACCTGTCTTGGTATTGCAGACCCCCTAGTTCTCTAATAACCTTGGTCGCTCTTCTCTGCACCCGCTCCAGTTCAGCTATGTCTTTCTTATACACCGGAGACCAGAACTGTACGCAGTATTCTAAGTGTGGTCGCACTAGTGACTTATATAGAGGTAAAATTATGTTCTCCTCATGAGCATCTATGCCTCTTTTAATGCATCCCATTATTTTATTTGCCTTTGCAGCAGCTACCATTTTTGTGACGCAACAGCGATTTCACCAGCGAGATCGCTGTGTGTGACACTTATCAGCGACCGCCCCCCTGCCGGGTATCGCTGATCGTGCTCGAATCGCCTGGACATTTTTTTGATCGCTGGTCTCCCGCTGGCCAGCACGCATCGCTGTGTGTGGCAGGCGGGAGACCAGCGATCAGCGAGCTAGAGCCTGGTAACCAAGGTAAACATCAGGTTTCTAAGCACCGCACGGCGCTTAGAAACCTGATGTTTACCTTGGTTACCAGCTCCCTGCACCAGCGTGCTGGTATCTTAATGTACACTGCGGGTAACTAAGCGACGTGCGTCGTTTGCTACCAGCGTGTCGCTGTCCTGATCGCTGCTGAGATCTGCCTGTTTGGCAGCTCACCAGCGATCATGTAACAACACACCAGCAATCCTGACAAGTTCATATAGCTTTCGGGATCTCTGGTGAGTCGCTATGTGTGACGGGGCCCTAACACTGGCCACTAAATGTGAGTTTGTCGTCCACCCATACACCCAGGTCTTTTTCAGTGACAGTTTTGCCCAGTGTTTTACAATTAAGCACATAATTATACATCTTGTTTGTTCTACCCAAGTGCATGACCTTACATTTATCCCCATTAAAGCTCATTTGCCATATATCAGCCCAAGCTTCTAGTTTACATAAAGCCTCCTGTAATATAAAATTGTCCTCCTTTGTATTGATTACCCTGCAGAGTTTAGTGCCATCTGCAAATATTTAAATTCTACTCTCTATGCCCTCTACAAGGTCATTAATAAATATGTTAAAAAGAAGCGGGCCCAATACTGACCTCTGTGGTACCCCACTGCTAACCGTGACCCAGTCCGAGTGTGCTCCATTAATAACCACCCTTTGTTTCCTATCCCTGAGCCAGCTCTTAACCCACTTACACATATTTTCCCCTATCCCCATTGTTCTCATTTTATGTATCAACCTTTTGTGTGGCATCGTATCAAAAGCTTTTGAAAAGTCCATGTACACCACGTCCACTGCATTCCCTTGGTCCAGTCCGGAACTTACCTCTTCATAAAAGCTTATCAGATTAGTCTGACAGGAACGGTCCCTCGTAAACCCATGTTGATATTGGGTCATGAGGTTGTTCTTCTTCAGATACTCCAGTATAGTATCTCTTAGAAAACCCTCCAGGATTTTACCCACAGTAGAGGTTAAGCTCACTGGCCTATAATTTCCAAGTTCAGTTTTTGTTCCCTTTTTGAATATTAGCATCACATTTGCCATATGCCAGTCCTGTGGTACAGACCCTGTTATTATGGAATCTATAAAGATTAAAAATAATGGTCTATCTATGACTGTGCTTAATTCCTGCAGTACTCGGGGGTGTATCCCATCCGGGCCCGGGGATTTGTCAATTTTAGTGATTTTTAGACGCCGCCGTACTTCCTGCTGGGTTAAGCAGGTGACATTTAATGGAGAATTTTTATCCCTGATCATGTTATCCGTCAAGGGATTTTCTTGTGTAAATATTGTTGAAAAAAAGTCATTTAACATATTGGCTTTTTCCTCAACCTCCACCACCATTTCACCCAGACTATTTTTAAGGGGGCCAACACTATCATTTTTTAGTTTCTTACTATTTATGTAGTTAAAGAATATTTTGGGATTATTTTTACTTTCTCTGGCAATGAGTCTCTCTGTCTCAATCTTTGCTGTCTTGATTTGCTTTTTACAGAATTTATTTAATTTTCTGTATTTATTTAATGCCTCATCACTACCTACTTGCTTTAATTCTCTAAATGCTTTATTTTTGTCCCTTATTGCTCCCCTTACAGCTCTATTTAGCCATAGTGGTTTCCTCCTATTTCTCGCATGTTTATTCCCATATGGTATATATTGTGCACAGGTCCTATTCAGGATGCTAATAAACGTCTCACATTTTCTTTGTGTATTTTTATGTCTCAGGATATCGTCCCAGTTAATTGCACCAAGATCATCTCTCATCCGTTGGAAACTTGACTTCCTGAAGTTTAGTGTCCTTGTAACCCCTCTACTACACATCTTATTAAAGGATACATGAAAACTTATTAATTTGTGATCACTATTACCCAAGTGACCCCCAACCCTTATATTCGATATGTGATCTGGCCTGTTGGTTGATATTAGGTCTAGCAGTGCCCCCCCTCTTGCTGGGTCCTGTACTAACAATATAACAATAGATAACTTGTAAGATTATGTGATACATGGCCATGTTAATAAAGTGTTGTGCTGTCTGACAAGTTAAGGGTTACTATGTTTTTATTTTTGTTAGGAGCATTAAAGGGATTGCCTAAGTTTGTGATGAGTATGCAGTCATACTATGTGACTGGAGACCTCTTAATTTTCACAGCGCGCACTGCACACGGTCAGGATTTTCTGCTGCCGGTGGTGAGAGTGGGAGGCCACAAAACTGCAAGTATACAATTTGCATACAAGCAGTCACGTGCTTACTCGACATGCATGACCTCGCTCGATAAAAATAAATTAAATGAGGCTGGACACGTCTAGTCGGAATGTTGCCTGAAGTATACAAATCACATAATTGTGCTCACATGACCGTCCACTCTTACCACCAGCAAGGGAGAATCCTAAAAGTGTGCAGTGCATGTGCTGTGAGAATTCAGAAGCCTGCAGCCACCTACAAAGATGGCAGACTTTCATTTCAATCCTGGACAATCACTATAATTATTAAATGAAGCCCTGTAGCCAATGCTAACAGCGTGTAATATACTCACTGTTAGGATTCAGCTCTGCTTGCAGGTTCCAGCAGTTATTACATGGCCACTTCAATCATATGCGATTTCCATACTTATAGTGATGTGACAACTAGCTTTTCTTCCTGCCTCTCTCATTTGATGAATTGATGAATGATTTTTCACATGACGACTACTCAAACCGATTGAGCTGGGGCGCCAAACTTAATTTTTGCCCCTGGTGCCTAAATACGCCTCTGGCTTGATGGTCCTTGCTTCGAGTAACATGTCTGTATTTACAATATAGGGCAGTATTATTTCCATATACAATATAGAGATATTATTAATGTATACAGTATACTACTCTATGTTGCTATTACCGTATATACTCGCATATAAGCCGAGATTTTCAGCCCATTTTTTGGGGATGTCAGAGATCATACTCACCTCTCCTGGCACTTCTCTGCAGCCTCTGCGTCTCCCTCTGCTGTCTGCTTCCTGCATTCAGCGGTTACGTGGTACGGCTCATTAAACTCATGAATATGCGCACATTTAATGAGCGTTACCACTGAGCACCTGAATGCAGGAAGCAGACAGCAGAGGGAAAAGCAGGGGCTGCGCTAGAGAAGACTTTTCGCTAGGAGGGGTGAGCATGACGGGGCAGAGTGATATTCACCTGTCCCCGTTCCGAAGCCGTGCATCGCTGTGTCTCCGGGTTCTCCTGCTGTGAGGGCAGAGGGCGCGATGACATAGTCAGTGCGCGTCCTCTGCTGTCAATGCAGAGATCCGGGAGACACAGCGGTGCACGGTTTGGAATGGGAACAGGTGAATATCGCCACTGCCAGGGGCTCAGGACACCGGCACCTTTCCCCAGTGATGGAGTTGTGAGTATGTCTTTTTTTTATTGCAGCAGCAGCAAGGGTATATATGGAGCATCTTATGGGGCAGCATTAACCCTTGTGGAGCAGCATATGGGGGTATTTATGGGGCAGCATTAACCCTTGTGGAGCAGCATATGGGGGGTATTTATGGGGCAGCATTAACCCTTGTGGAGCAGCATATGGGGGTATTTATGGGGCAGCATTAATCCTTGTGGAGCAGCATATGGGGGTATTTATGGGGCAGCATTAACCCTTGTGGAGCAGCATATGGGGGTATTTATGAGGCAGTATTAACTCTTGTGGAGCAGCATATGGGGGTATTTATGGGGCAGCATTAACCCTTGTGCAGCAGCATATTATGGGGGTATTTATGGAGCATCTTCTTGGGCCAGCATTAACCCTTGTGCAGCAGCATATGGGGGGGGTTATCTATGGAGCATCTTCTCGGACCACCATTTAACCCTAGGTTTATACGCGAGTCAATAAGTTTTCCCAGGGTTTTGTGGCAAAATTAGGGGGGTCGGCTTATACACGGGTCGGCTTATACACGAGTATATGCGGTAATTATACGTACAGAGGCTGAATTTCGCAAGATCAGTTTTGTACAGGTTAACATTTATACCATTTTAAATGCCATAGAGATTTTCAACCACCAGATTGTATGGCCAGCTTCCTCTGCTTTAATCCTGCCCTTCATTCTGTGCAGTCTGAAGATAGCAGATAATACTACAAACACTCCTGAGGTATGTCCCAACCTCATATCACTAACTAAACACTATGTAATATATACACACACACTCCTCAACATTGAAATTGTAACACAAAGAAGGAAAAGTTGTGGCGTTATGCAAATCACAGGATGGATGGACATGTGAACGATATGCAAATTCTGAAAAAATGCAAACAAATTTTATAAAAACTCTTTTAACGTCACACTGGTCTTACTCTTAGGATTATGTTGTGTGGTTGCATAATGTACAGCAGCCGGAGCCCTCTAGACTTCATTCCAGGTACACTAACAGCTCGGCATTATGTTAAATTGGTCATGGAACCAGTAGCACGACCATTGCTCCAAAGTGTGAGTGTCACGATCCCACCCGCTGACACCAATATGTCATGGACGGGGGGATGCGACGCACTGCCGACACACGGCTATCACGGGCGCAGGGGGGCTTATCTTAGTTATCCCACCGCTGGCACCATGTGACAAAAAAAAGCAAGCTAGTCTTGCCTTAACAATTTATCGCAGGGGGGGTTACTTTGGATGTCCCCACCACTGCTAACAATCTTCCACGAACTGCGGGGATTTATGGATATCCCACTTTTCAGTTCCACTTTGGAACTCGCAGCTCTCCGGCGCCCCCTTACCCTCAGGTCAGTCAGGGACCTACACCTAGGATAATTAGTCGCCGGACGGGCTGATTGTTGTGCTCGGGCGATTAGACCGCTGCAGTGAGGGAATTATTAATGCTTTGGCCGCAGCCACTCAATCAGCATATAAAACCCTTCCGTCACTGCCAGCTAGCCCAACCAAGACACACCACGCCGCCACCAGCTCCAGATTTCTCTGCTTAAGCTATAGACTTAATAGAGGGGTTCGAAGCCAACCCAATTAGTAGCGTAATTATCTTAAAGGCACGTGTACGTACATTCTTAGAGCATGAAGACAGACTAATAAATTTTATAATTTATTCCCAAAAATGGTGGGCAGTGATTACACTGATAAAAGATGTTACAAAGTTGAGACATTAGATATGTACAATGCAAATATAAAATGAAAGGGATTAACAGCAGAAATTAAACTTACAGTTGCTTAGATGGTCTGTAGGCTAGCCATGTGGGGAGGGAGGGGCCTCTGGGGGGTTCTTTTGGCATCAAAACCTCCAGCTCGTCTGAATGATTTTTGGAAGGGGATGCCTTAAAGCTTTGGCTTTGTGACCTCACGAAAGGGGCAGTCTGGAGAGGGTCAGCCCCCTACTCTTGGAGTTATAATCTAACTACAAAACTTATAATAACTCTATCTCATAGAGGGTACCTAGTATAAACTCGCACATGGTATCATTCTTTTTAGCCGGCCGAATACAATAATTCAAAACCAAACATGCAGTAGTTATGTTACACCGTAACAGAGAAATCCAGTTCTCCGTTTTTGCTGGGGTTAGAACTTCGCAAGAGCCACCGTAGTGAAGCCGGATCAGCGCATATCACAGAAATGTCCATTTCATTTTGCTGTCACGAACGGAGTGTGCTCTAGGGCTTCTTTTAATATTCCCCATAACTGAATTGGCCTCATGGCCAGGAGAAAGAAATTCTTTCCCCTGCCTGTGTAGGGAGGGGGGGAGGGCAAAGAATTTTCACTGGGATCTCAGATTTCACAGAGCTGTGGGTGAGGAAGGGGGGTTTTGCAGCTATTTGACAGGCAAAGTCTCAGAGAATGGAAGACTTTGGAAGGCTCCAGAAGTCATACCTTACAGACATATATCTTACTTATCATTACAGTGAGCCTTTTTTCAGTACGACAACGCCAGGCCTCATGTTGCTCATGCTACTGTGAGCAGCCTGCAAGGCCTAAACGTGCTGCCATGGCCTGCAGCGTCTCCGGTCTTGTCTGCTATCACACACCTCTGAGACGTCATTGGTGGACAATTGCAAAAGGAGCTGCCAGCAGAGGATTTTGATGATTTGCCCAAGTATAGTCAGCAATGCAGACCCTTTCTCAAGCGACCATTAATAACTTCACTGATAGCAGCCAAGGCTTAAGTGCGGAGATTTCTGTACCTGGTGCTCATACTCCATACTGAATAAACCAACATGTTTTTAACATTTTGTTTAAATTTTTTCATCATTTGCTTATCTTTAACGTTTATCCATCTTGCGATTTCTATTATTCCATGGGTTTTCCTGAGTATTTGACATGACAATAGTAGTTTTTCATATTGTGCAGTCCATGACTTGGGTCCACTGCTGTTTTAAATGTAAAATTCTCCTCTAACAAAAGCATCTTAATAAATGAATCATGTTGTTTAACCTCAAGAAACTCCCAAGGGTCATTTAATAAAGTTTAAATCCATAGACATTGTATTATGAGGACAAGCAACAAGTTCCAGATTGTACTCAGAATCACTCAGTTAAAACTTCATCTTTTTTTTTCTCTGGCACGTCCCTTGGCTCCATGAAATTAATATTCCATTTTCTTATCAGTCTCTGCCATCAGTCCATTACATGACAAGGCCTTCTGTTGTCATTTGCGACAGGAGAAAAATACTTCATAATGGTCTAAGACGACTTCAACAAATCATGAAAATAGAGTGTAGGAACGTTTTAGTTAAGAATTGTTGTATAGGACCTGTTATAACGCAACGAAGAGAAGCAAATGCAAGACTCCACTGTAAAATATCCTCATTTAGTTGACATTATTAGCAACATTAGCGCTAGAATTAGCATTTTTTTAAATAAATTATTCCCAACATATAAAATTATCATCTATCCATAGCAGGGGTGGGGAATCATTTTTCTGCCAAGGGCCATTTGGATATTTATACCATCCTTCGGGGGCCATACAAACTCCACCCACAAGTTACATCCTGGCTCGGGCACTGGTGTCAGGACGTAATCTTTCATTGCATGCCCTTCAGTGTTCATTAGTGAACATTGGTGTGTGTACTAACAGAGCAAGAAGAAATGAATGAGTTTGTGGCAATCAAAATACAGCTTCCTGCCCAAGAATGCGGTCCCTGAGAATCTGCCCGAGGGCCTGATAAGAGGTCATCGAGGGAAGTAAATGGCCCTGGGGCCTGAGGTTCCCCATCCCTGATCCAAAGGATCATGAGGATTCAACCACTTGGAGCAGTACTACTGAGATTGAACGCAGCCACCAATCTGAGGGCAACCGGGATTGAGGGCCTATTCTCAGCTTTGAGGTCACAATTAATCCTGACCAAATTCTTGACTTAATTGGCTGAAATACAGCCACAAACCCGCAAGGAGCCTCCATCATGCTTCTAACCTTTAACCATTAGGTGCATTCATCTGCGAAGGAGGAAACACAATAAGCAATATACAATTCTATGGGTGTCTTAGTGGAGGAACCACCCCCCAAATGTAGAAAATAAAGTAAGCAACACAGAGATTTGAACCATAATTAGCAGACACAATAGTACTAATGTCACATAAAATGAAAATGGTACTATGAGGTCTCAGTACTGCAACGAAGAGACCTACTCGAGATAATAACAGGTAGTGAGAAGAAAGGTCTTTCAACATCAGTGTGCATTAGGACCGTCTCGGGCCCTTCTGATCCCTCCAGCCTCCTGCTGGATTTGTTGCTCATGACTGTCCAGCCATCTGAGCACTTCTTTTGAGTACTCAAAGAATGTGGTAGTGCTAAGGACAACCACCCTGAGCTTGGCAAGGTAAATCATCAAGTATGGCAGGCCCAACGGCCTCTTTCTCCTCTTTATGTCCAGAAACTAAGACCTTTTGCGCTGGACCTGCACTCAGAAGTCTAGGAGCAAGGAGATTTTCTGTCCACCCATCTTAATGTCTTGCTTCTTCCTTGCCAGGATTTTGATCAAAATAGTTCTAGGGGTCTGCCCACTGAGCTCGGTTTCCTGGGGACCCTTTGAGCTCTCTCTGCAGCAAAGGAGTGACGATATCTTTGCCAAAGGTATCCAGTAACTATTTTCAAAGAAGCCATCCTTGTCATTCCCCTCACCCTTTTCAGGAACTGCAACCAGTCTAATATTTTTTTGTCTATGACAATTTTCCAGGTCACCTGCCTTGGCAATCAGTCCTGTGTTTGACTCAGTATATCTCTGCGGACTGGCGGGACAGCGTACAACTCCCTGATTGCTTTCCACTGCTGTGGTGCGGTCTGCCCTTTCTGCACGCCATGATGTATTATAGAAATACATTCCTACATATGTCCATCTTGTCCAGTCAGTGTATTGAGAGTAGTTGTAATTATTAATTGCATTGAGGACATCTTACAGGGAAGGGGAGTCTCCCTCGTAAATCTCTTCAAGGATACAAGTTTTCCTCTTAGGAGCAGCAGTAGATCCAATATGCCCATGAGAAGTTACCCCTAGCTCAGGGGACCCGGTCTCCTCTTCTATATATCGGGACCCTTTATCAGGTGTTCCCCTCATCTCCAGTGTAGCAGACACTGACCTCTTGAGTGGGGTACTAGAGGATTAAGGCCTGTGGGCAACTACTCCAGCCACGCAGCCACATCTCCTGTCATATCTCTGAGCCACAAGTGGTGAGTAGGCCGAGGGCAAAGCAGCAGGGTGGCCGGGCAGGGGTCCCTTACTCACCGCCACAGCTGCCGGTAGTCCTCTTGCACGGCCGCCAGCATTGGTGATCACGGTCGTCATGATCCACTGCAAGGCTGCCTACAGGATCCTCCGCACTCCTCAGGGTCCCCGCCGGGGTGTTGTCAGGTCCTCGTCCTCTGCTGGTTGCTGGCTTGGCCACCGTCATGGGGGTCACTCTTCCGACCACCAGGCCTCGAACCTCAAGCCCGTCTCCGCCCGGGCCTTGGAGCTCCTCCAATCCTAGCAGCCGATGCCACCGTGGCAGGACATACTGCTCCTCTCCATGCAGCTGGTAATGGCATCTCATCGTCTGAAAGACAGTCCATCTTTTTTGGTTTCCACCCATTCGTGGATGGGGTCATTTCTTGCTGCTCCACCCGTTTCTCCTGCTCAGGCTGTAAGAGCGGCAGCTCCTTCTTCGCCAGCACCCATTCTGGGTGGGCATCTGTCACAACGGTGTGCGATCTTCTTTCTTCTGTCCCCAATTTTCCTGGGTGACCCCACGATAAGCAGCCTTGTCTTTACTTTTCGTGCCAACAGCCACCATCTTTTCGGCCAATCCTGAGTCCACAACATCTGCCATCCGCAATCCTGTCATGGCGTGCAACACATCACAAGCCTATATTTCAAAGTCACACATCTCAGGATCGCTGTCAGCTGACAGCTCCATCTCTTCTAGTTCGGGCAGCACATCACATATTTGAAATTCACTGTCCCGGTCAGCTGCTATCTCTAATCCTTCTATGACGCCATCCACCTTGAATGTAAATGTATAATGTTCTCTGTGGGTATATTCATGGGAACCATGCCCAATTGGCTAAAGAAAGTACTAGCTTTTTATGCATGGAAGAGGGGTCATATCAAGAATGGAGAGGTGCAAGAACATAAGCAAAACAACTCCAGATTCAAGAGGACAGAAGCATTTATTCCAAGTAAAAAATTTACATATTTATAGCAAGTGCCAGGTCCTATTTAAGTTGATCATAGATTAATGGTGGCCTTATCTGCTGATTTAGATAAGACTGGACAACTAAGTTGTGGACCGAGGTTTCTAAATTCTTCTCCACTGCCAAATGCCAAGCAAGAGAAGGATCGGACAGATACATGTCAACACTCCCCATCCTATTATTTTTTTTTATTTATGGCCTGCTACAGATATATAGACTATAGATAGATAGATAGATAGATAGATAGATACAGGGGCTTCTCACAAAATAAGAATATCATCAAAGAGTTAACTTGAAAAAGTGAAACATATATTATATAGAGTCATTACAGACAGAGTGATCTATTTCACGTGTTTATTTCTGTTAATGTTGATGATTATGGCTTACAGCCAATGAAAACCCAAAAGTCATTATTTCAGTAAATTAGAATACTTTAACAACAGCTTGAAAAACGATTTTAAAATCCGAAAAGTTGGCCTACTGAAATGTATGCTCAGTAAATGCACTCAATACTAGGTCGGGGCTCCTTTTGCATCAATTACTGCATCAATGCGGCGTGGCATGGAGGCGATCAGCCTGTGGCACTGCTGAGGGGTTATGGAAGCCCAGGTGTTATGCGGGGCTTAGGTCAAAGGAGGCTGACAAACCCGGGCCCCTGCAGAGTTCCTCAAACTAGGGAAAACCCTGTCTGACCCTCAACCCAGGGTTTTTGCTAAAGGTGCAAATGCCTGAGCCTCCAGCCTCTCCTTATCTCCTGCTCAGCCCTAAGCTGAACCCTCCACCCTCCACCCAGTGAGTTGTCAAACCACCAAAACCCACACAGTACTGACAGACAGGGAGAACTCAAACCACACCGCGCCGCAACCACACAGGACAATACTATAATGTGAACAGGGCAAAACAAAGCACAAATATAGGAAGGCGAAAAGGTAACAACGGATCATACGACACCAGATATGAATTTCTTTCTCCAACACCTCCACTCCAGACCGGAACCACTTGGCACAAAACACAAGCTATAATCGGCGACGCCCACAGGCCAGCACGACTATTTAAAGACCGTGGGCGTGACCAAACATCCCACCTGATTTCCAGCTAGATTAACCCCAGATAACCTGAGTAAAATCAAGCCGGCGCCACTGAGGCTATAGTGGACGGAGATGGAACTACCGCTGCCTGCCGGACGCTGTGGTGTGAACAGCGTCCGACATGACAGTACCCCGTCTTCTACGAGGGACCCCAGGGCCCTCAAGACTCATAGGACCCGGCTTGTCCGGATGACGGCGGTGAAAGGAACTGACCAGCCGATCCGCATGTATGTCCGAGGCTGGTACCCAAGACCTCTCCTCCGGACCATACCCCCGCCAGTGCACCAAATACTGAAGAGTACGGCGCAGTACTCGAGAGTCCACCACCTTGGAGACTTCAAACTCTAAATCGCCATCCACCATGACTGGAGGTGGCATCGGCGTCGTGTCCACAGAGCCTACCACCTTTTTCAATAAAGACCTGTGAAACACGTTGTGTATCTTGTATACCGCAGGAAGCTCCAACCGATAAGCAACCGGGTTTATGATGGCAGCAATCTTAAAAGGGCCAATAAACCTTGGACCCAATTTCAATTATGGAATTTTGAGTTTTATGTTTTTAGTAGCTAACCACACCCAATCACCCACACACAGGTCCGGACCTGGCACGCGTCTAGAGTCAGCCACACGTTTGTATCTTGCACTCATGCTCAGCAATCGCTGTTTCACACTCCTCCAGACCGATGATAGTTGAACTCCTAACCGGTCCTCCTCTGGGACGCCCCCAGAGCCCCCCTGACGCAAGGTACAAAATTAAGGATGGTGCCCATAAACACAAAAGAACGGAGACTCTCCCGATGATTCTTGGCGGTGATTATTTAATGCGAACTCGGCCAAGGGAAGGAATGTCGACCACTCCTCTTGGTTGTCAGACACAAAACATCGCAAATACTGCTCCAGATTTTGGTTCATGCGCTCAGTTTGACCATTTGACTGCGGATGAAACGCCGACGAATGAGGCAACTTGATCCCCAATCGTGAGCAAAAAGCTTTCCAAAACTTCGCCACAAACTGGGTACCCCTATCAGACACTATGTCCGACGGAACTCCGTGCAGTCTGACCACCTCCTGCACAAAGACCTGAGCCAACGTCTTCGCGTTGGGCAAGGAAGGCAACGACACAAAATGCGCCATCTTCGAAAATCGATCAACCACCACCAGGATGACCGTGTTCCCCGCCGAGGCAGGCAAGTCTGTGATAAAGTCCATGGAGATTTCTGTCCATGGCCTACTAGGTATCCCCAGAGGCTGTAGAGTGCCAGCAGGATGGGTTCTGGGCGACTTGGCCCTGGCACACGTGATGCAAGCTGTCACGTACGAAACCACATCCTGCCGGATTTTTGGCCACCAGAAGCGGCGCGATACCAGTTCCAAGGTGCCCCTAACCCCTGGATGACCGGCCAGGACCGAGTCGTGGTGTTCCCCCAACACTTTAAGACGAAGATGAAGGGGTACGAACGACTTATTAGCGGGAAGTCCTGGTGGTACCTCCTCCTGGGCCTCGGCAATCTCCGCCTCTACCTCAGTTGTGAGAGCCGAAACCACTACAGCTTCCTGGAGGATGGGTACCGGCCCTTCCCGAGGTTCTCCCCCCGGAAAACACCTGGACAAGGCATCCGCCTTGGTGTTTTTCGCCCCAGGACGGTAAGTCACCAGAAAGTTAAAACGTGTAAAAAACAATGCCCAGCGAGCCTGCCTGGGAGACAGACGCTTGGCCGACTCCAGATAGAGCAGGTTTTTATGGTCGGTGATGACTGTGACCTGGTGGGCCGCCCCCTCCAAGAAGTGTCGCCATTCCTCAAAAGCCAATTTGATGGCCAACAACTCCCTGTTGCCGATGTCGTAATTCCGTTCGGCCGGCGACAGCTTCTTGGAGAAGTAGGCGCATGGACGCAAATTGCTCAAGGACGAGCCCTGTGACAGTACTGCCCCCACTCCCACCTCAGACGCATCGACCTCCACCGTAAAAGGTTTAGATATGTCCGGTTGCACCAGAATGGGGGCTGAAGCAAAACGGTTCTTCAGAAGCTCAAATGCACGCACCGCATCCTCAGACCAGATAGCGAGATTGGTACCTTTTTTCGTCATGTCCGTGAGCGGTTTGGCTATAGTAGAGAAATTCTTAATAAACTTCCTATAATAGTTGGCAAACCCAAGGAACCGCTGGAGCGCTTTTAGATTACCAGGCCGTTCCCATCGCAGCACCGCTTGCACCTTCGCGGCATCCATTTTAAACCCTGCGGCGGACACAATATATCCCAAAAAAGGCAACTCTTGAACAAAAAACACGCATTTTTCAAGCTTAGCATAGAGCTTATTCTCACGGAGCAGCTGTAACACCTGCCTGACATGCTCTAAATGAGTGTCCTGGTCGCTCGAATAAATAAGGATATCATCCAGGTACACAATCACAAATTTCCCCAGCACATGAGCAAATACATCATTTATGAAATGTTGGAACACAGCAGGCGCGGTTGCCAACCCAAATGGCATAACTAGGCTTTCAAAATTACCCTCAGGGGTATTAAAAGCCGTCTTCCACTCATCCCCCTGACGGACCCTTATGAGGTTATATGCCCCCCTGAGGTCAAGTTTGGAAAACCACTTCGCACCAGCCACCTGGTTGAACAAATCAGGGATCAGAGGCATCGGGTAGGGATCACGGACCGTAATCAGGTTTAACTCCTGGAAATCCAGACACAGGCGTAACCCCCCATCTTTTTTCTTAATGAAGAAAAACCCCGCTGCTACAGGTGAGGATGAAGGCCGGATGTGCCCTTTACTTAAACTCTCCGCAATGTAGTCCTTAAGAGCTTGTCTCTCCGGACCAGAAATACTAAACATCCTCGCCTTTGGCAATTTAGCCCCTGGTTTTAACCTAATTTGACAGTCATAGGCTCGATGTGGAGGTAGTTCTGAGCAACCCCTCTCAGAGAATACGTCCGCAAAATCCAGCAATGCCTCCGGAAGGCTGGACTTCACGGCGGACACACATGTGGCCAAGCAATTTTCCTGGCAGAAACTGCTCCACTGGACTATGTCCTGCGTTCTCCAGTCAATCACCGGGTTGTGCTTAGACAACCATGGGAAACCCAGGACTATTTGTGCTGGGAGATTATTGAGTACCTTACATGTAACCCACTCAGAATGTAGGACCCCAATGTGGAGTTTAACCTCAGCTACAAACTCAGTAATCTCCCCCTGTGGGAGGGGAGCGGCATTAATGGTAACCACGCGAATAGGATGAGGGAGTTTTTCGATCTTGAAACCTGCCATGCGTGCAAACTCCTCATCCATGAGATTGGTGGCTGAACCGCTATCCACAAACACTGATATTGGTAGCTCTCTGCCCGCAATAATAACCCTGGCAGGGAGCATACATTGAGATACCATCATGGAGGATATGCATACGCTCAGTTGGGCCTCCTCCATACCCTCTGAGCTTACCAGTTTTCCGCCGGTGCGACTTTCTTTGGTAGCACAGGACAAGCATTTACATAATGATCTCTTTTACCACAGTAAAAACATGCTCCATGCTTCCTGAACCCAGGAACGCGACGCTGCACATGTGATACCCCAGCGACTTGCATAGGTTCCGTGGGCTCATCTGCAGCAACCACACTGGCACCCCTGCTTTCCCCCAGAGGCAGCGTCTCCTGCGCCCCATGACGCAAACGGCAATCAATACGAATAACCAAACTCATGGCAGATTCTAACGATGCAGGAGTCTCATACATCAGGAGGGCCTGTTTAACTCTTTCTGAGACCCCATGAATAAACTGACTCCGCAGCGCTGGGTCGTTCCACTGTGTGTCTACTGCCCAACGGCGAAATTCTGAACAATAGTCTTCCGCTATACGTTCCCCCTGACGGAGGGCGCGGATTTTAGATTCTGCTAAAGCCAATCTGTCGGGGTCATCATAAATGAGCCCGAGTGCTGAAAAAACATTCTCAACCGAATGAAACGTAGCAGAGTCGGCTGGTAAGGAAAACGCCCATGCTTGGGGGTCCCCACTCAGTATTGATAACACCAGACCCACCCGCTGAGCCTCATTACCTGAGGAGACCGGGCGCATGCGAAAGTATAACTTGCAGGCCTCCCGAAAGATGACAAATTTGCTGCGTTCCCCAGAAAATCCTTCAGGCAGCGGAATCTTAGGCTCTGCACCTGCACCAGCAGAAGCCGCTTGTACATTAGCTACAACCAGGCCCTGCTGCTGAACTGCCCCCTTCAACTCGGTGACCTGTACGGACAGCGCCGCCAACTGGCGGTTTATGGAAGTCATGGAATCCATGGAAAAATGTTAGGCCGATTATAATGTTATGCGGGGCTTAGGTCAAAGGAGACTGACAAACCCGGGCCCCTGCGGAGTCCCTCAAACTAGGGAAAACCCTGTCTGACCCTCAACCCAGGGTTTTTGCTAAAGGTGCAAATGCCTGAGCCTCCAGCCTCTCCTTATCTCCTGCTCAGCCCTAAGCTGAACCCTCCACCCTCCACCCAGTGAGTTGTCAAACCACCAAAACCCACACAGTAATGACAGACAGGGAGAACTCAAACCACACTGCGCCGCAACCACACAGGACAATACTAGAATGTGAACAGGGCAAAACAAAGCACAAATATAGGAAGGCGAAAAGGTAACAACGGATCATACGACACCAGATATGAATTTCTCTCTCCAACACCTCCACTCCAGACCGGAACCACTTGGCACAAAACACAAGCTATAATCGGCGACGCCCACAGGCCAGCACGACTATTTAAAGACCGTGGGCGTGACCAAACATCCCACCTGATTTCCAGCTAGATTAACCCCAGATAACCTGAGTAAAATCAAGCCGGCGCCACTGAGGCTATAGTGGACGGAGATGGAACTACCGCTGCCTGCCGGACGCTGTGGTGTGAACAGCGTCCGACATGACACCAGGTTGCTTTGATAGCAGCCTTCAGCTCGTCTACATTGTTGGGTCTGGTGTCTCTCATCTTCCTCTTGACAATACCCCATATATTCTCTATGGGGTTAAGGGCAGGTGAGTTTGCTGCCAATCAAGCACAGTGATACTGTTGTTTGTAAACCAGGTATTGGTACTTTTGGCAGTGTGGACATAGGCCAAGTCCTGCTGGAGAATTAAATTTTCAACACCAAAAATCTTATCGGCAGAGGGAGACATGAAGTGATCTAAAATTTCCTGGTAGATGGCTGCGCTGACTTTGGTCTTGATAAAACACAGTGGACCTACACCAGCAGATGACATGGCTCCCCAAACTATCACTGATTGTGGAGACTTCACACTAGACCTCAAGCAGCTTGGATTGTGGCCTCTCCACGCGAGCAGCCAGCTTCTTTAGCAATGACCTTTTGTGGCTTACCCTCCTTGTGGAGTGTGTCAGTGACTGCCTTCTGGACATCTGTCAAGTCAGCAGTCTTCCCCATGATTGTGGAGCTACTGAAACAGACTAAGAGACATTTTTAAATGCTTAGGAAGCCTTTGCAGGTGTTTTTTGTTAATTATTCTAATTTACTGAGATAATGACTTTTGGGTTTTCATTGGTTGTAAGCCATAATCATCAACATCAACAGAAATAAACACGTGAAATAGATCACTCTGTTTGTAATGACTCTGTATAATATAGAAGAACTGAATTAAATGAACTTTTTGATGATATTCTAATTTTGTGAGAAGCACCTGTAGATAGATAGATAATAGATATATAGATACATAGCGCCAGCTGCTTGGCACTATGTGTACCCCATAGAGGGAACTCGTATATCTGCGTTCAGCAGTCAGTAACTTCTCGGATGTTTACAGGATCTTCCTTCCTCCATTGCTCCACCCTGGCTCTGTTTCACGTTCCAGGGATCAGCAAGATGATTCAGACATCATTATGGCGATTCACCCTAAACAGAAATGTAATGGATGACACCATCCTGGGACTTATTTATGTCATAAATCATTCAGTGCTGTCTGAAGGTAGCAGCTAATGCTACAAACAATCCTGACGTATGTCCCAACCTTGTATCACTAACTAAACACTATGTAATGTACTGTACACTGTATATACATGTATACTGTATATTCATGAGAGCCAGGAAGATGGCTTTAAACATTAGATATAAAATTTCGCCCAGTAACAAAATGGATGCCAAGTTCAGAGAAACAATTTATATGGGAATTTTGCTGCCTTCATTGCCCAAAAAAGTTTGAGCTGCTTTTGGTGCACATACCAGTCTAATATATTTATGAAGTGACCTGATTCTTATACCCTGTAACTTGTCATTCCTCATTGTTGAGTGGTCGGTTCCTCTACATCAGCATCCTGTCAGCACTATAGGAGCTGGAACTTCATTCCCCACACTCCCCAAGGTGCAATACTCCTGCCATTATCCAATGGTTTGAATTTAAAGCCCACCTGTCAGGAACACCGCACTGCACTTGCTCACTGAGCCAGTGCGTGTGTTGTTATGAGCTCATTTTCTCCTTCACCTTTGATGTCCGATGAACTCCCTCTGCTGGTGAAAGGAGGTAGTGAAATTGATTTGGATGGGAAAAACCTGTCATCTGAACAGGTGGAGTGTGATTGGACATCCAGAATCTCTGAGTGGATATAAGGCCACCGACGCCCTGCTGGGTTGCTGGTGATCCTCTCTGCTCTGAGCTCTGGCCTCCAGTTTAGTCCTGTCTACTAAAGCTAAGTTTTTGCTCTGCTATTGTTCCATGAGATTTTGTCTGGTTTACTTAGTGTTTGTGTTCAGCCAGCTCTGGTTGGGACTGGCTGAACTCCATTTTTGTCTCTGATCAGTTGATCTCTTTGCTCTGTTTTCAGAATATACCTGAGTGCTGATATAGTGATTTTGAAGTCTAGTGACTTCAGGGCTTTTTCTATCAGACGTGTTGGACATTATTTTTGGCAGGGTTTTTGCGTGATTGCAGACAGTTGCTTTTCTTTCCTGTCCTATCTAGTTAGTGAGGGCCCCATCGTTTGCTCAGCCTGTCTTTCTGTCTGTGTTTGTGTTTTCATCTGTTTTCACCGTCAATACATGTTGCGGGCTGTCTATTGCTTTGGGGTCTGCTCTGGGGCAGTTTAGATTTCCCCTTTCTTTCTTTAGGTTTATTTAGTTCTCCGGCTGTGAACGAGGTGTCTAGGACCACCGTAGGAACACCCCACGGCTACTGTTAGTTGTGGTGAATAGGATCAGGGGTCTGCAATCTGCTAGCTACCAACCTCTCCGGTTTTCTGAATTTAGCTTGTATTTTTGTTTTTTCCTCCTCCGGTGACTCATTTATAACAGAATCACCAGCCATACCGCAGATTCTAGGGTACTCAATAGCAGGAAAGAATTGTAAAAGAAAAAAAAAAGTGTCAGAATTTTTTTTTGGTATATTTTTTCCTCTTTTTTTCTGGGGCCATAGGAGGAATTTTCTTAATGGAGATTAAGCAATTGTCTGATCGTGTGGAGCAGCTGGCTGCTGAAGTGCGGGGAATTTCTGCCTGTCTTGCTCATTCACATGCTGCTGAACCAAAGATTACTACTCCTGATGTGTTTTTTGGGGATCGGTCTAAATTTTAGAATTTTAAGAATAATTGTAAATTATTTCTTGCCTTGAAGCCTAACTCATCGGGGAGCTCTGCGCAGCAGGTTAAAATTGTCATCTCTTTGCTGCGCGGCAATCCCCAGGATTGGGCGTTTTCTTTGACACCTGATGATCCTATTCTAACTAATGTGGATGCATTTTTTCAAGCCTTGGGGTTGTTGTATGATGAACCTAATGCTATTGATCAAGCTGAGAAAGCTCTGTTGGCATTGAGCCAGGGTCAGGATTCTGCAGAGTTATACTGTCAAAAATTCCGAAAGTGGGCGGTCCTTACTACCTGGAATGATGGTGCCTTGGCAGCTCTCTTTCGGAAGGGTTTGTCAGAAACCGTAAAAGATACTATGGTGGGATTTCCTGTTCCGTCTCGTCTTGACGATTCTATGTCATTAGCCATTCAGGTTGATCGGCGTTTACGTGAACGTAAAAGTACACGAGAAATGTTGCCACCTGTTGAACAAAGGTCTGAACCTATGCAATGTGATAGAGTTTTGTCTAGGGCGCAATGTCAGGAGTTCAGAAGGCGTAATAAGCTGTATTTTTTCTGTGGAGATGCCTCTCATATGATTTCTGTCTGCCCTAAACGAGAGAAACGTTTTGCACACAAATTTGCTGTGGGTGGTGTTCAACCTAAGTTTCTTCTGGCAATTACTCTGATCTGCTCCCTGTCCACATTTTCCGCTAAGGCTTTTGTGGATTCGGGAGCGGCTCTGAACCTGATGGACTTGGATTTTATTAAACGCTGTGGGTTTCCTATGACACCTCTGCGGACGCCTATCCCTTTGATGGGTATTGATGCTACTTCCTTTGGCGAAGAATAAACCTCAGTTTTGGACCCAGGTGGTAATGTGGGTCGCCCCAGACCATCAAGAAAATTGCAGATTTTTGGTGTTGCATAATTTGCATGATACCATTGTTCTGGGATTTCCCTGGTTGCAAATCCATAATCCGGTTTTGGATTGGAAATCTGTGTCTGTGGTGAGTTGGGGTTGTCGTTGTGCTCTTGGTGAGGCTCCTGTTTTCTCCACCTCTCCCCAGTCGCATGATGTTCCTGACTATTTGGCTGATTTTTATGATGTATTTAGTGAGAATAAGTCTGCGTCTTTGCCTCCTCATAGGAGTTATGACTGTGCAATTGAGTTGAGCCCTGGGTGTAAATTTCCCAAGGGTCGACTTTTCAATTTATCTGTACCCGAGCACGAGGCTATGCGATCTTATATTAAGGAGTCATTGGAGAAGGGTGATATTAGACCATCCTCTTCACCATTGGGTGCTGGGTTTTTTTTCGTGGCCAAGAAAGATGGTTCATTAAGGCCTTGTATTGACTATCGTTCCCTCATCAAAATTACTGTTAAATATCAGTATCAGTTACCCCTGATTTCTGATCTATTCTCCAGAGTTAAAGGTGCTTGCTGGTTTACCAAGCTTGACCTCAGGGGGGCGTATAATCTTATTCACAATAAGCATGGGGATGAATGGAAGACGGCGTTTAATTCTCCGGAGGGAGATCTTGAGTACCTGGTGATGCCTTTTGGGCTCACTAATGCCCCTTCTGTCTTCCAGTGCTTCATGAATGATATTTTCCGGGACTTTGTGGATACATTTTTGATCATCTATCTGGATGATATTTTGATCTTTTCCAGGGATTGGGACTCTCATGTGGAACATGTTCGGACTGTGTTCCGGATTTTGAGGCAGAATTCCTTGTATGTTAAGGGATCGAAATGCCTATTTGGTGTACAGAGGATTTCATTTTTGGGATTTATTTTGTCTCCGTCAACTATTGAAATGGACCCGGCCAAGGTACAGGCCATTTATGATTGGGTTCAGCCCACTTCTTTGAAAGCCCTCCAGAAGTTTTTGGGTTTTGCTAATTTTTATCGTAAATTTATAGCTAATTTTTCTGGTATTGCCAAACCATTGACTGATTTGACTAAGAAGGGTGCTGATGTGCTGAATTGGTCTCCAGAGGCTGTTTCTTCCTTTCAGGAGCTGAAGCGGAGGTTCACTTCTGCTCCGGTTTGGCGGCAACCTGATGTCTCACTCCCGTTTCAGGTAGAGGTGAACGCTTCTGAGATTGGTGCAGGAGCTGTTTTGTCCCAAAAAGATCTGGTAACATCTAAAATGAATCCCTGTGCTTTCTTTTCCCGAAAGTTCTCCCCATCCGAACGCAACTATGATGTGGGGAATCGGGAACTGTTAGCCATGAAATGGGCATTTGAGGAGTGGAGACATTGGTTGGAGGGAGCTAAACATCAAGTCATGTTCCTTACTGACCACAAGAATTTGATTTACCTTGAGTCGGCCAAACGCTTGAATCCTAGACAGGCTAGGTGGGCCTTGTTTTTCACACGTTTTGATTTTGTGGTCTCTTTTCTTCTGGGCACTAAGAATGTCAAGGCAGACGCCCTCTCTAGGAGTTTCTTTGCTGATTCTCCTATTGTGACCAAGCCTGCTACCATCTTAGGTGAGGGGGTATTTCTTTCTGCCATCTCGCCCGATTTGAGACATGCTCTGGAAGAGTTTCAGGAGGACAAACCTGAGCGTTGTCCCATTGGAAAATTGTATGTTCCTGACCAGTGGAGGAAGAGAGTAATGTCTGAAGTTCATTGCTCCGCATTGGCTGGTCATCCAGGTATTATTGGTACTAGAGATTTGGTGAGTCGGTCTTTTTGGTGGCCCGCCTTGTCTCGTGATATCAGGAATTTTGTGCAGTCCTGTGGGACTTTCTCCCGGTCTAAACCTTGTTCTCGCTCTAGTGGGTTGTTGATGCCTTTGCCGGTGCCCAGGAGGCCATGGACCCATATTTCAATGGATTTTATTTCTGATATGCCTGTCTCTCAGAGAATGACTGTTATTTGGGTGATTGGTGATAGATTCTCTAAGATGGTCCATCTTGTACCACTCCCTAAGTTGCCATCTTCCTCAGAGTTGGTGCTCTTGTTTTTGCAACAGGTGGTTCGCTTGCATGGGATTCCTGAGAACATTGTGTCTGACAGAGGAGTTTAGTTTGTTTCTAGATTTTGGAGGACTTTTTGTTCCAAGCTGGGAATTCAGTTGTCCTTCTCCTCTGCGTTTCACCCTCAGACCAATGGGCAGACGGAGAGAACAAACCAGACCTTGGAGTCGTATTTGAGATGTTTTATTTCTGCTGATCAGGATGATTGGGTTTCATTTTTGCCCTTGGCCGAATTTGCTTTAAATAATAGAGCTAGTTCTGCCACTTTGATGTCACCTTTTTTTTGTAACTTTGGGTTTCGCCCTCGATTCTCTTCAGGGCAGGTGGAGTCTTCTGCCTGCCCAGGTGTTGACACTGTGGTGGAGAGAATGCACCAGATCTGGGACCAAGTGGTGGATAAGTTGTCTCTCTCCCAGGAAATGGCCCAGCGGTTTTCCAACCGGCATAGGACCATTGGTCCCCGGTTTAAGGTGGGTGATATGGTTTGGTTGTCATCAAAGAATATCTCTATGAAGGTGGCTTCTCCAAAGTTTAAACCTAGATTTATTGGACCTTACAAGATTTTGGAGATTCTTAATCCGGTCTCTTTTCGATTGGCTCTTCCTGTTACATTCAAGATCTATAACGTGTTTCATAAGTCTGTGTTAAAGAGGTTTGTTGAGCCAGTAGTTCCTGTAGTGGCACCTCCTGACCCTGTATTGGTTGAAGGTAATGTGGAATATGAGGTTGAGAAGATACTGGATTCTCGTCTGGCTAGACGGAGACTCCAGTATTTGGTTAAGTGGAAGGGTTATGGCCAGGAGGATAATTCTTGGGTCTCTGCATCCGATATTCATGCCGAAAGATTGGTTCGTGCTTTTCATCGGGCCCATCCTGATCGCCCTGGTGGCGTGGATGAGGGTTCGGTGACCCCTCCTCAAGGGGGAGGTACTGTTATGAGCTCATTTTCTCCTTCACCTTTGATGTCCGATGAACTCCCTCTGCTGGTGAAAGGAGGTAGTGAAATTGATTTGGATGGGAAAAACCTGGCATCTGAACAGGTGGAGTGTGATTGGACTTCCGGAATCTCTGAGTGGATATAAGGCCGCCGACGCCCTGCTGGGTTGCTGGTGATCCTCTCTGCTCTGAGCTCTGGCCTCCAGTTTAGTCCTGTCTACTAAAGCTAAGTTTTTGCTCTGCTATTGTTCCATGAGATCTTGTCTGGTTTACCTAGTGTTTATGTTCAGCCAGCCCTGGTTGGGACTGGCTGAACTCCATTTTTGTCTCTGATCAGTTGATCTCTTTGCTCTGCTTTCAGAATATACCTGAGTGCTGATATAGTGATTTTGAAGTCTAGTGACTTCAGGGCCTTTTCTATCAGACGTGTTGGACATTATTTTTGGCAGGGTTTTTGCGTGATTGCAGACAGTTGCTTTTCTTTCCTGTCCTATCTAGTTAGTGAGGGCCCCATCGTTTGCTCAGCCTGTCTTTCTGTCTGTGTTTGTGTTTTCACTGTCAATACATGTTGAGGGCTTTCTATTGCTTTGGGGTCTGCTCTGGGGCAGTTTAGATTTCCCCTTTCTTTCTTTAGGTTTATTTAGTTCTCCGGCTGTGAACGAGGTGTCTAGGACCACCGTAGGAACACCCCACGGCTACTGTTAGTTGTTGTGAATAGGATCAGGGGTCTGCAATCCGCTAGCTACCAACCTCTCCGGTTTTCTGGACTTAGCTTGTATTTTTGTTTTTTCCTCCTCCGGTGACTCATTCATAACAGTGTGTCCTGAGTACAAAAACAGTGCTCACAGATACCTGTGGAGCAGGGCAGCAGCGGTGACGATGCATGCTTCAGAGTATCAGGACCTGAAGCATGTGACTGCTGGGGGCGTGGCCTAAGCTCCACAGAGCTAGGAGCTGCAGGGAAACTCCTAGAAAGGTAACTACAGGACAATGTTACCAAGGGGCATAGGCAGAGACGTAAACCAGATGAAGCCGGGGTCAAGGCGCAAGATAGCAATACAGTACCAAAGGGTTAGACAGAATGGATAGTCAGGACGTAGCAATAGATCAGAAAACCAGAACGGGCAATAGACGGTACAATAGGGACAAACTGTAACGGAGTAACAATAGCCAAGCCAGGAGGTCAGAACCAAAAAAGACAATAGTACCAAAACAAGAGACGGAGTACAGAGTGAGGGAACAGACCGGGTCATACACGGTAAGCAAACAAGCAACGCAGAATACACGCACACCAGGGGTCAGACACACCAGAACAACAGTATAGCTGACAGAGAACCCTGGTAAAGAGTGAGTATAAATACCCCTCCCTGATCCAGAAAGAGGCCATGAACACTTAACCCTGTGAATGCAGGGCAAGAACCCTGTTCAAGCCATGACACCACCTCTCAGTTACGCCTGTATGCAGCTTGACTGCCAGGAGAGCAGACCACAGAGATAAAGACCCATCCCAACTCCTTGTAATGTGACTCAGCATCTCTGTTCTTAGAAAAGGATTACACTTGACAACAGGCAGAGGACAGTGAGCTACATAGAAGGGAATTTTGGGTGGTATGACAACATTATTTATAAATAAAGTGATTTGCAGATTTCATATATTTCACATTGTTTATCAAATTATATCAAGTTGCCTGAATCTAGTGAACATTTACCAAAGCCTTTTCCGGTGGGTTACCAGGCAATGAGTTTAAAAACGACTTTTTTTCATCTCCAGGTAGGATCTCAGTTCTCCCCACTCTATCTGCTTGGGAAGTTATAATTCCGGATATTTCGTTAAAATCTTGGGAAATGAAAGGTACTTTCCCATTTCAAGATTTATATACAATAACTATCCTAATCTCTTTTAGTGGATAAAGGAAAAAAATGTGGATTTTCCACTCTGCTGATGAGTTGGTAATAAGATCCAGGATACAAGACCTGTATTAAATGCAGTTTTATTATTGACACGTTTCAAAGTTGACACAGTTCTTACTCAGGTTATAACCACATATGTGGTTATATATCCTGACGAAGTGTGTGAACATCTTTCTCTCTCTGTATATATATATATACACATATATATATATATATATATATATACACTCACTGGCCACTTTATTAGGTACACCTGTCCAACTGTGTGTTAAGACTTAATTTCTAATCAGCCAATCACATGGCGGCAACTCAGTGCATTTAGGCATGTAGACATGGTCAAGACAATCTCCTGCAGTTCAAACCGAGCATCAGTATGGGGAAGAAAGGTGATTTGAGTGCCTTTGAACGTGGCATGATTGTTGGTGCCAGAAGGGCTGGTCTGAGAATTTCAGAAACTGCTGATCTACTGGGATTTTCACGCACAACCATCTCTAGGGTTTACAGAGAATGGTCCGAAAAAGAAAAAAAATCCAGTGAGCGGCAGTTCTGTGGCCGGAAATGCCATGTTGATGCCAGAGGTCAGAGGAGAATGGGCAGACTGGTTTGAGCTGATAGAAAGGCAACAGTGACTCAAATTGCCACCCGTTACAACCAAGGTAGGCAGAAGAGCATCTCTGAACCCACAGTGCGTCGAACTTTGAGGCAGATGGGCTACAGCAGCAGAAGACCACACTGGGTACCACTCCTCTCAGCTAAGAACAGGAAACTGAGGCTACAATTTGCACAAGCTCATCGAAATTGGACAGTAGAAGATTGGAAAAACGTTGCCTGGTCTGATGAGTCTCGATTTCTGCTGCGACATTCGGATGGTAGGGTCAGAATTTGGCGTAAACAACATGAAAGCATGGATCCATCCTGCCTTGTATCAACGGTTCAGGCTGGTGGTGGTGGTGTCATGGTGTGGGGAATTTTTTCTGGGCACTCTTTGGGCCCCTTGGTACCAATTGAGCATCGTTGCAACGCCACAGCCTACCTGAGTATTGTTGCTGACCATGTCCATCCCTTTATGACCACAATGTACCCAACATCTGATGGCTACTTTCAGCAGGATAATGCGCCATGTCATAAAGCTCGAATCATCTCAGATTGGTTTCTTGAACATGACAATGAGTTTACTGTACTCAAATGGCCTCCTCAGTCACCAGATCTCAATCCAATAGAGCATCTTTGGGATGTGGTGGAACGGGAGATTCGCATCAGGGATGTGCAGCCGACAAATCTGCGCCAACTGTGTGATGCCATCATGTCAATATGGTCCAAAATCTCTGAGGAATGCTTCCAGCACCTTGTTGAATCTCTGCCACGAAGAATTGAGGCAGTTCTGAAGGCAAAAGGGGGTCCAACCCCTTACTAGCATGGTGTACCTAATAAAGTGGCCAGAGAGTGTATATTAAGGCAATATCGTAATAGGAAACATGACAACAATATCTACTGCCTCGGACCTCCAGGGGCAAAGATATCCTGTAAGTTGGGGATCTCATATAATTCTGAAAGATCTGTTCCTCTTGCTCTGTAAACCGCACCCCTGAAGCCATACACTACCTGTAACGAGTAGCCAATCGGCCTGTAATAACATTGGGTGATGGCAGCTAATAGTTATTTTGTTATTGTTATTGTGTCATATCAGGGTACATATATATATATACACACACACACACACGTAGTCAAAATTATTGGTACCCCTCATTTAATGACAGAAAAACCCACAATGGTCACAGAAATAATTTGAATCTGACAAAAGTAATAATAAATCAATAATCTATGAAAATGGACAAATGAAAGTCAGACATTGCTTTTCAACCATGCTTCCAAAGAATTTAAAAGACAACATAAAACTCATGAAATAGGCCTGGATAGAAATGATGGTACCCCTGAGAATAATGTGACAAAATGGACATGTTAAATTGCGGAGTTTCCACTAATTAGCACCACAGGTGTCTACAATCTTGGAATCAGTGAGTGGTCTGTATAGAGGGCTACAGATACTCACTGTGCTGTTTGGTGACATGGTGTGTATCACGCTCAACATGGACCAGAGGAAGCGAAGGAAAGAGTTTTCTCAGGAGATTAGAAAGAGAATTATAGACAAACATGTTAAAGGTAAAAGTTATAAGACCATCTCCAAGCAGCTTGATGTTCCTGTGACTACAGTTACACATACTATTCAGAAATTTAAGCTTCATGAGACTGTAGTCAACCTTCCTGGATGTGTCCACAGGAGGAAAATTGATGACAAATCAAAGACACGGATAATACGAATGGTAACAAAAGAGCCCAGAAAAACTTAGGGATTAAACAGATTAAAGGTGAACTTCAAGCTCAAGGAACATCAGTGTCAGATTGCACCATTCGTCGTTGTATGAGCCAAAATGGACTTCAACGGAGATGACCAAGGAGGACACCATTGTTGAAAAAAAAATCATAAAAAAGTCAGACTGGAATTTGCCAAACTCCATGTTGACAAGCCACAAAGCTTCTGAGAGAATGTCCTATGGACACATGAGACAAAAATGGAACTTTTGGCAAGGCACATGAGCTCTATGCTCACAGATGGTAAAATGAAGCAAATCAAGAAAAGAACACTGTCCCCACTGTGAAACATAAAGGAGGTTCTGTTATGTTCTGGGGCTGCTTTGCTGCATCTGGCACAGGGTGTCTAGAATCTGTGCAGGGTGCAATGAAATCTCGAGACTATCAAGGGATTCTAGAGAGAAATGTGCTGCCCAGTGTCAGAAAGCTTGGTCTCAGTCGCAGGTCATGGGTCTTGCAACAGGATAATGACCAAAAACACACAGTTAAAAACACCCAAGAATGGCTAAGAAGAAAACATTGGACTATTCTGAAGTGGCCTTCTATGAACCCTGACCTAAATCCTATTGAGCATCTTTGGAAAGAGCTGAAACATGTCGCCTGGAAAAGGCAACCTTCAAACATGAGACAACTGGAGCAGTTTGCTCTTGAGGAGTGGGACAAAATACCTGTGGAGAGGTGCAGAAGTCTCATTGACAGTTACAGGAATCGTTTGATTGCAGAGATTGCCTCAAAAGGTTGTGCAACAAAATATTAAGTTAAGGGTCCCATCATTTCTGTCCAGTCCTATTTCATGAGTTTTATTTTTTTTTTTTTAATTCTGTGGAAGCATGGTTGAAAAGCAATGTCTGACTTTCATTTGTTCATTTTCATAGATTTTTTATTTATTATTACTTTTGTCAGATTTAAGTTATTTCTGTCACCATTGTGGGTTTTTCTGTCATTAAACGAGGGGTACCAACAATTGTGACCACGTGTGTGTATATATATTCCATGCATTGGAATCAGAGGTGTGTAGAAGGCAAGTGCCCCAAAATGTACATATTTATAGATATATTGCATGTTAGCCCATGTATGCAAATTTATATACATATACAGTTGTGCTCAAAAGTTTACATACTCTGGCAGATTTTTTGCTTTCTCGGCCTTTTTTCAGAGAATATGAATGGTAACACCAAAACTTTTTCTTCACTCATGGTTAGTGGTTGGGTGAAGCCATTTATTGTCAAAGTACTGTGATTTCTCTTTTTAAACCATAATGACAACCCAAAACATCCAAATGACCCTGATCAAAAGTTTACATACCCTGGTGGTTTTGGCCTGATAACATGCACATAAGTTAGCACATCTCAAAGAGGATCACAAGTAAATGGACAGCATGTGACTTAAATATGAGTGTCTGAGCAAAGGGTCTGAATACTTATGACCATGTGATATTAAAGTTTTTCTTTTTTTAATAAGTTTGCAAAAAATTCTGCATTTCTGTTTTTTTCAGTCCAGATGGGGTGCAGAGTGTATATTAATGAGAAAAAAATAACTTTTTTGAATTTACCAAATGGCTGCAATGAAACATAGAGTGAAAAATTTAAAGGGGTCTGAATACTTTCCATATTTATAATTGACAGCTTGGGTATAAATATATGTGTATGTAATAGACTGTAGACTTATGTGTGTGCAGTAAATATCCTTTATTGATACATGATTTTGTCTCAGTTAGTATATAGTATAAGGATAATTATATCCTTATACTTGTATAGTATAAGGAATACCCGATCTGCCAGCGCTGCTACGGACTGCAGCAGACAGACCCGGTTACCCAGAGACAGTTTGGGCACGAGCAGTCGGCGTGCAACAGGCTGAGAGGAGTGCTCCGTCCCCAGAGCACCGGTGCTGCGCAGGCCTGCGTCCGTTAACCACTGCCATCAACCGTGGGGACTTGAGAGAGAGGTGCAATGTGCCCAGTGACTACCAGAGAGCAAGGCGCCATACGGTCCGTGTCCGTGAGTACAGCGCACGTGCCACATAAGAGAAACCAGGTACGGGACAGACACTTGCACCCTGATTTGCCAGTTGATACTTGCCGGTTTACATTGGACCCGGACAGTGCTGCGGCCTTAATTGACTCGGCTGCTGAAAGGCAGAAAGGCAGCCATAGAGGAGCAAGGGAACGTAGAGAGCACGTTACCTGACAAGGTCCGTGGCTGCTGGCCTGGGACACTGACTGTGTGGTGTTGGGTAGGAAAGTCGAGAAACCAACACAGTAAGACGGCCAGGAATGGCACACACTTTAAGGAGTCTTGAAAGGTGTATCCCGATCTACCTGGGAGTTTGCTGGACCCCTCACCTGGAGGACACGGCACCAAGCAGGCATCTGTGCTGCAGCCTGAACTGTTAGTAAAGCTTCGGAACTGCACCCAGCTGTGTCCTCTAATTTTTCCTGCGTCACCCATCCAACTCTGCTACATCTATCATCACTAAACACCCACAGAGCTGAAGAACAGAGGGAGCTGGCTGCCGGGGAGGACGCAACACCTGGTGTTGGATCCGGAAGTGAAAGAAATAAACTGGAGTCGATGGCAACATTTGTGCCTGCAGGAAGCCTATGCAAAAATGGAAAGAAATACAAAGTCCTTGAGGAGGTTGTCCTTGGTCAAATGTGACTCCCGGACCCCCGTTTTGATCATGATGTTGTCCTTGGTCAAATTTGACTCCCGGACCCCAGTTCTGGTCATGATTTTGTCCTTGGTCAAATTTGACTCCCGGACCCCAGTTCTGATCATTATGTTGTCCTTGGTCAAATTTGACTCCCGGACCCCAGTAATGATGATGATGTTGTCCTTGGTCAAATTTAACTCCCGGACCCCAGTTCTGATGATGATGATGATGATATTTTCCTTGGTCAAATTTGACTCCCGGACCCCAGTTCTGATGATGAGGTTGTCCTTGGTCAAATTTGACTCCCGGACCTCATTTCTATTGATGATGTTGCCCTTGGTCAAATTTGACTCCTGGACCCCAGTTCTGATCATTATGTTGTCCTTGGTCAAATTTGACTCCCGGACCCCAGTTATGATGATGATGTTGTCCTTGGTCAAATTTAACTCCCGGACCCCAGTTCTGATGATGATGTTGTCCTTGGTCAAATTTGACTCCCAGCCCCAGTTCTGATGATGATGATGACATTTTCCTTGGTCAAATTTGACTCCCGGACCCCAGTTCTGATGATGAGGTTGTCCTTGGTCAAATTTGACTCCCGGACCTCATTTCTATTGATGATGTTGCCCTTGGTCAAATTTGACTCCTGGACCCCAGTTCTGATGATGATGTTGTCCTTGGTCAAATTTGACTCCTGGACCCCAGTTCTGATGATGTTGTCATTGGCCAAATTTGACTCCCGGACCCCAGTTCTGCAAGTTTCTTTCCCCCAGGGCACTGGGCTGGTGATAACATTTATATTTTATCTTTTTCTTTATTTTGTATATAACCAGTGAAAACTTGTGTTATTTTTTGTCATGATATAAGTTAGTGCACAAATCCTCTCTATAAGCCATTCACAATTGTATTATGGGGTAAAGCCATGGTCTCACCTCTGCACTGAGACTCCCAGTGTGGGAATTAAGAGCTGATAAGGAACAGATGCTCCTGCATTGTAAGCCATTCATCGCTCCACTCTTGACTCTCTGTTTAGTAGTACATTAGTAATGAGATGTATAGTCTGAGCCTGGTCATGAAAACAGGAGTTACTCACCATAATAAATGGATTTTGCTACAGAGTAGTGTGTGGAAAATATATAACACACATGCCCAAATAGTAGACAAGTCTGTCCTGCCAGAACCTCAGTCCCTATGTTACTGTATAAGGAAGGCATAACCATGTGTAGAATATGGTAGAAGATGAAAAACCACAAATTCATGCTTCATTTTCAGTTTTTAATGGAGTAAAAGTTTAGTTTTCAAGCACTTTTATGTCTACATCAATTCATTATGGGTTTTGTGTCATTTTTACACTAGGCTTTTCAGCGCTCGTCATTTTAGGTTTCCTTCACACTATGGGTATGGTTTTCATTAATCAGATGTTTTCAGCCAAATCATCATTGCAAAATTTTGCCGCAATTGTTCTCCAGTGCGCTAGTGGAATGCAATATTTGTCTTTTTTTTTTGCACCTTTAAGGCTAAATTGTGACAGTTTATTCAAAGGATCATTTTTTCTAACATGGCACAGATAGAACAAAAGAGGAAAAAAAAGAATGCACCAATTTTATAAATTTGGTACAAAAATATATACAATACAAAGCAAATGACAAAGAAACCGAATAGTAATAATAATAATTTTTTTATAGCGTGAATATATTCCGCAGCGCTTTACAGAACAACGGCAGCACGGCAGTATGAATCAGACACCGGCTGCACTATTTCCGCCAGGTATAATTTACTAAAAATCCTCCAGAGCTTCAGAAGAAACTTAAATTGTAAAGCATGCCATTGACTATGTGTCTTGTGTAACACCCCTTTAGGGATACCACGGTACACTGGGTGTTATGGGGGGGTCTCACCTCTCTAGGGCGCTGTGCCTCCACCCGAATCTTGATTGGAGCTCTCTCTCAGGGACTGCAGAAGGACAGTTATATTCTGCCAGGGGCTGATTCGGGAAACCCCTGCCACAGCTCAGTACACACTAAAGGAACAGGAGTAAAACCGTTTAACAGGTTTATTGCTATGCAGCAGAATTGAGGTGGGTTTAAAGGAATAACATACAATACAAGTAACGGTGCTCTATAAAAGTCATATAAACATCACAGTCTACTTCTACTCCGACCCTGCAAATATAACGTAGCAGGTTCCCCCTCTTTTGTATTAACTCAGTCCAAACGTTGGGGCCCAGTTGCCGCAGATGTTGGCGCACAAATTAGAACCGTTGGTACACTTAGATAAATATTACTGTCAATAGTCTGGGTTGTAGTGTACTCACTGTAAATAGCGCTGGTAGAACCACAAGTCTCAGAAGGGCACTCACTGTGTGTCTCAAACGGTCGGAAGGTTCTCTGGACACAAGCTGGGGGCGGCAGGATTTAGGCCTTTATGCGGTGGGAGTGCCGGCAGAACTCTCCGGGTCTTTGATGTTAATTGCCTCAAAGGGTGACAGGACCGCGCTCTCTCCAGCAGCGTGGGTATCTCAGTGGGGGCCGCCACACTCTGCAGCGTAGAGGAATGCAGATCCACACCGCTCCGTCTCTCGCAGCAAGGTGCCACGCTCCTTCTCCTCTGAACATTTACTTTCACTTCCTGCCCAGCTCCCTCCCCCAAGTCCCTCCTCCTCCAATCCACTCTCTCTCCTTCTATCCTTCCAGGCCATGTCATCTGACTGAATCAAGGGTCCCTGGGAATTGTAGTCCACTGCCGCTCAGGGAGAAAATAGTTAATGTCTGTAGGTCCCTGTTTAACAGCCGCTGCAAAACTCTTCTTAGTGTCTGTAAGTTCCAGTATACTGGTAGCTGCTCTGACAGTTCCCTGTGCAGGATGACAGACGAGTCTCATACGGTCCCCCGCCGGCCAGTACCCCCCCACCCAATGATTGGAAGGTCTCTCCCTATGTACTACTTCAAGGAGAAACCTGTCACTCAACTGAAACGGAGTGGTGAGAAGCCACCTGGGACCACCTAGGACTAGTCATCCGCGACACAGCGTTCAGATGACTTTTTAAAGTATGTTTACTCCAAACCACAGCAGCACTTCATGGTGAAACATACAGGAAATTAATCTATTGATGAGTTCACTTTGAACATAAAAACTCCAAATGAGGAATCTTGGTCTTAATGTATATGCATTGCTTTTGTACCCATAAGAAATCTCCAATACCAATGCCACCCCCCTGATAATCATCTTAGCTGTACCCTGATGTCTCCTAGAACACAGGATTGGATTTTAACGTGTCCAGCCCTTCAATTCCCTGAGATATGTAGAGTGAGCTGTGTCTGTAGGTCATTTAATTTCCATCCTTCACAGAAGTAACATAACGCAATAGAGTGCATACACTTCTATATGTTGCATCTAGAGACAAGCAAATCGATTTGCAGAACCTTGGTCCATTGGCCACATCAATGGTATGTGGCCACCTGACAGCAGCCCTGAAAACCTTCTCCTACCTGCAGGAATTCTCAACACTTGATTACTATTAAATCACTGTGAGTCAGCACACTGCAATTAATGATTACAAGTGTGGGGAAGGTGACTTGACGGACAGACGTGACTGGTAGTAGGAGGGGACGGTTTGTGCACAAGAGACAGAGATTGACAGGATAGAAGGGTGACAGCTGGGAAAGGTGGATAGGAGAGTGCAGTACCTGGAAATGACCACAAGATGGCAGGAGGGAGTAGCTTAGGACTTTACATCAGTTTATGGCTTGAGAAACGCTTAGTCATGGGGGGCGGGGAGATAGGAACCTAGGAGGAGAATTCCCGGTGAGAGAGGGGATAAATAGAACAGGGTAGGGTTCCAGGCAGGCTAGTCCCGGGAGGAGCTCGGTAGAAGACGGTGAAGAGAGAAGAGCTCGACCAGGGGACGGACAGCAAAGAGACAGTAAGGGGGGGTGGCCCTGACCCAACGGACCGCAGGACAGACGAGGCCCCGGGGGGTACCGATTGGACGACGACCTCAGGCAGGTGAAGCGCTGGCGGTAGATTGGTCTAGGACAGCCCCAGTGCAAGATCCGCGAGGGACGTTACTTCGACTGGAGCAAAGGTGCAGGTACCCGGGCCTGGAGACAGAGAACTGTAAGGAGGCTACGGTGCGTGGTTGTGGTCATCAGGAGGACGATGAATAAATCCGGAACTGTTACTATTGAAATCTGTCTCCGCCTCGTCCTTGCATCGCCTAGTGTCTTTGTCATCCGGACAGGGTAAGCAGTGGTCCATCCCCCAAGCCCGGCCCCTACCACACAAGAATTCCACTAATAAACGTAAAAACCATCCAACCACGACAAGGTGACCTCATATGGATAGTCACTGGCTCCAATCACTCACCTCTCTATATGCCCAGCCAGACCTCAAATGATAAGGGAAAGAGATAGGAACCAGACTTAGGTAGTTTGTAATAAAAACCTATTACTAGGTTCTTAATCTATCCAGCATGTCCTACATAAGATACACACCATGGGTCCGAATAATTAAGACTAGCATTTTGTACACCAGTCTTGAAGAAGGAACGGTTGGCGTAAGATGATTTAGGTGTATCTTACAGCTGTTGGGCTTCTCCGCCAGAAATAAAGTGTCATACATTATGACCAATTTGCAGGGCTGGCTTCACCACATCCTCTCCCGCTACAGTACTGTTCACTATGGCGAAGCTGGGCAAGACTGGTGTAAAGAGGTGCAAAATTTTGACAATTTCCATCGAATGAACTTTATTACCCCCAACAGCGTTTCGGTTTCAGTCACAGGGGCAACACCGATGCAGGTTCCTGAGTATACAGAGCGGCAGCTGTAACTGACAGCCGGCCCCAATGCAGAGCCAGTGTCAGTCAGGAACGCTCTAAGAAAATAGAGTGGTGACTGAATCCGCGCCGGCGTCGTCTCCGTGAAAAAAAAATGAAACGCTGTCGTAGGGAATAAAGTTTATTTTCTCCCGACATCGTTCGGCTAAGTGCAGGCGCTGGGCAGGTTAGTAATGCAATTTACCTGTAGATTAACCTCATATCTGTAGATTAATAGTGTTTATTCTGGTGACAGGTTACCTTTAAAAGTGAACGTTTTGGCCATGTTTATGGGGTGGGAACATGGTTTAAGTGTCCCAATTTTGCATCTTAAATAATGGTAATTAATATGTACAGTGTCCTCATGTTTTTATGCTGACAGGTGTATTAAAATGTATGATCATAGCACTTGTGGTACAGTTTTTCGTACTAGGGGTACTCGGCTTAGGAACGTTGAAAAAACTAGCCTAAGCAATTTCAACAATGCTGGAAAGCGTCAATCTACCGCATCCTCCATAGAATACTGACAGTGGCCTGCCTATCTCTCACAAGAACATAAAAATGATCAAGTGGAAATTAAACATAACTGATCAAATATGCAAATTCAGAGAGGAAGAGGGCTTGAACTCTAGAGCCATCTATTGTACGAAACGATCCCAAGGCCATGTTCACACGATCAGTATTTGGTCAGTATTTTACATCAGTATTTGTAAGCTAAAACCAGGAGAGAAACAATCAGAGGAAAAGTATAATAGAAAAAGCGTGCACCATTTCTGTATTTACAAATACTGATGTAAAATACTGAACGTGTGCACGTGACATAAAAGTCAATATTGACCCTGTAACAAGACTTGCCACGTGACTTAGGATAAAAGCCAAGCTCGAATCTCAATTTGCAGACACATGTTTCGTGGTGTTGCCCCTCCTCAGTGCAAAGCATGAAATCTTATTTGGCTGTAGAAGAATCTGACAGGGGTCTAAAGGGTAATGTCTCCAATCAACGTTTTTCCTGACATCTGCCATTAACGGACAGTTGAGAGGCCCCTATTGACATAAAACTGTCTGGTGTGTATGGGGTGTATAAAGGTGACCGTCTACAATCAAAATCTGCCTCATTTGGAGGTCAGCTGACTCTTCTGACTCCCCTATACACATGAGCAATCAGCTTAACTGAGCATTCATGTATTTTTAAAGGCGAGAAAGGAGAAAGCCCCTGCCAATTGGTTCTGGCAGAGGCTTATTTCCTAAAGAACAAAAGGGTCAGTCGTTAAAATTGCAAAACTGCTAGTTATCTCCCCCTGACATCATCTGTCAGTGGAGAGTCAGGAGACCCTCATAAACATTAGATAGTCTACTGATCTCACCGATATCGGCAGGTTAGGCTGACTTTAGTCTTTGTGTATGGGGGTCTCTATTTTATTGGGATTCCTGCCAAACTCCACAGATAAACAATAAGTGATCTCCTCTATATATCTGTGTTTGTCTGTTTCTAGGAAGGAACTTGATATTCAGAATATAGACAAACCATTTCTGGTATATGAGCGAGTTTCCTTCCCAGAAACTAGAAAAAAAAACCTTCCATCTCTATAGACTCTGTTTTTCCTGTCACACAATGTTCATGTCTTCACCATCTACATGCCAGACTCTGACATCAACGTAATTCCTAATCCCTGACTCAGCTGCAATGTATAGCAGTAGCACAATAGACAGCTGCAAATCCGCCTATGCTATGCCGAGGAGTCGTCTTTTGCTCACTCAAAAGTTTTCTCATCAGTGGAAAACTTTGGAAAGCCAAACACTTGTGATGAGCCACTGAAATAAGGGTGTGACAGCGGCGTATCTCCGTGCAAAAATTGTGGAGACGTCCAATATCGGATCCAAACTGGCAATACAAGTCTGAGGATCTGTGATAAAAATGGACCGCACTTGGCTGACATTCGAGTGCAGTCACGATTTTCACGACCTGTCAGAAAGGAGAAGGTGGAGAAACTTTTTTGTTGTTGTTTCCATGTATGAGAAAAACTGATGACACAAACTGGGATAAAAAAAATTGTTCTGTTTTTCTTGCATGTGGAAAACTCTTGACGTGTGAATGATGCCAAAAAACTGAGCAGAATAGCACGGATTTTGAGCTGTGGTGCAGATTTTAGATCTACAGGATGTCAATATATGGTGAAATGTACAGCTAATCCTCAACTTCGATTTTGAGTAGAATTCTCCTGGAACAAAAAATTCACAATTTTTTCACTCCACAGCAATAAATACTGTGTCAATTTACAAGACCATGCTTCATGGGGATGGAGTTTTCAAACATATCAAGGAATAAAACTGCGGAGAACAATTTTTGATTCATAACACGTCAATTTTTTAGCTGATTTTCACTTTAGCGTGGGCAAAAATCCATTGCAAATTCAAGGCTGAATCAGCATGTACCACACAGATTTTTCTGCAGATTTATGTCAAAACCTGCATTGGAATATATTCACCATGTTTGACCATACATGGACAAAAATTGGAAAATTGTTAAATATAAATGTGTTGTATGGAAGCATTTAAACATTTTCGCTGTCTGGGCGTTATGTTTGACTCCAATCTCGCCTTCACCTCCCATGTACAATCTTTTGCCCGCTCATGCCGCTTAAACCTAAAGAACATCTCTAGAATCCGCCCTTTTCTCACCATGGAAACAACAAAAACCCTCACTGTCGCCCTGATCCACTCCCGCCTGGACTACTGTAACGCTCTATTAATTGGCCTCCCCCTCACTCGACTCTCCCCTCTCCAGTCCATCCTTAATGCAGCAGCCAGGGTTGTCCATCTGGCTAATCGTTTCTCGGACGCGTCCGCTCTTCGCCAGTTGTTACACTGGCTGCCCATTCATTACAGGATACAATTCAAAGTACTTGTTCTCACCCAAAAAGCTCTCCACAGTGCAGCACCCCCCTTACATCTCCTCCCTCATTTCTGTCTATCGGCCTAACCGACCACTGCGCTCTGCAAATGACTTTCGACTAACCTCTGCCCTAATCCATACCTCCCACTCCCGACTCCAAGACTTCTCCCGTGCTGCGCCAATCCTCTGGAATGCTCTACCCCAAGATATTAGGACCATCCACAATTTGCATAGTTTTAGGCGCTCGCTCAAAACACATTTGTTCAGAGCGGCCTATCACATTCAGTAATCAAAGTCATTTTATGCTTGTTTGTGTGTTGCCCATTCACTATCTCCATCTATCCCCCACCCCCTGAAGATGGCTGGACCATCATTGTAAATACATCATTGTAAATACAAACCTGTGCTTTGTATCTCCCCCACCTCATTGTAGATTGTAAGCTCCCACGAGCAGGGTCATCTTATTTCGCTTTAATTATTGTATTGTTAACGTTATTACTTATGACTGTTGTGTTTGAAACTGTTCAACTGTAAAGAGCTGCGGAATATGTTGGCGCTATATAAATAAAGATTATTATTATTTTGGAAACTCTCCATAAAATTAGCATCAGAACAACCTCCTTTTCTCAGTGCAGATCTGTTGACGATCAACTAATTTCTAGGAGGATAAACTCCAGTGTATGGCTTTTCACCTGTAGGTCCTAGGTATATGATAGGATATTGGCAAAGTAAGGGTATGTTTACATTGAGTTTATTGTTGAGTAGGTTTTGGAGCATAAACTCCCCAAATCCGTCTCAAAAAGTTGGAGGTTCTTCAGTTTTTCCTCCGAAAACACTGCAATAAGACTCCATGTGCACCAGTGTTTTACTGGGGTGCCAAGGGCCTCGCAGTACCCAACCCCAGGACCCCACTTTTAAACTACACAAATTTATATAACAATGAACTGGGTTGATTGTTACATGAATAAGATGCCGCCTTTGTCTGTACATAGTGATTCAAGTATATAGTGCCAAGCACTGCTCATATAAGAGCGTGGTGGCCCACCGGAGGATTCTCCTGTTCTCCAATGGCCCAGTCCAAGCCTGATGAGCATATCACCTAAGGCCACATGAACACGTTGAGTATTTGGTCAGTATTTTACCTCGGTATTTGCAAGCAAAAATCAATCAGGTGTGGGACAATCAGGAAAAGTATAACAGAAACCCGTCACCACTTCTCTATTTTACATCCACTCCTGGGTTTGGCTCATAAACACTGATGTAAAATACTGACCAAATACTCAACGTGTGCACATGGCCTTCAGGTTTATTCAAAACCCTTTGGTTTTCTGGCTTTGGGAAACCCCTGGCTGCGGTTTTATTGTTTAGAAAAAGCCAATTGAGCCTTACTCACACTCCCCATGTACAGTGCTATGTCTCAGCTGCTGTTCCCCTGTCAGTTATTGGCTTCAGCTCTAACAGCACATTTCTGCAGCCAATCAGTGAGCTCAATAGCTCTGAGTGGTTCTTGCTGTCAACTCGTGCCGAGCCTCTGAGTTCACTGATTGGCTGCAGTGCTGGTGACGTGACATCAGCGCTGCAGACAATAACAGACATGGGGAGCAGCAGCGGAGACTCAGCTCTAGACCTGGGAGAGTGAGTAAAGACTGTTTGGTTTCTTAAAGCAAACCGTAGCAAGGGAACAAGAAATTTCTGAAACCAGAAAACCCTTTAAAAACATATTATAATAACAGTAATAATAATAATTTTATTTCTATAATGCCGACATATTCCGCAGCACTTTACATTTCAGAGGGGATTTGTACAGACAATAGACATTACAGCATAACAATAATCACATAGATCATAACAGATACCAAGAGGAATGAGGGCCCTGCTCACAAGCTTACAGTCTATGAGGAAAGAGGTAGACACGAAAGGTGGATGGTAACTATTGCTTTCATTGTTCAGACCGGCCATAGTGTAAGAAATCGGGTGTTTATGTAATGCTGCATGAACTGGTTATCAGCCAGAATATGTAAAAGTACAGACACAGAGGGCTATTAAATGCATAAAGCATGTGGGAACATGATGTGAGGAACCTGGTTATGGTAAAATTTTGAATGGGCAACACAGGGATAGTTAGATTGATGTCTTGAGGCGGTAGGCCAGTCTGAAGAAATCCGTTTTTAGGGCTCGTTTAAAACTTTGGGTATTGGGGATTAATTGTATTAACCTGAGTAGTGCATTCCAGAAAATTGGCGCAGCATGTGAGAAGTCTTGGAGACAGGAGTGGGAGGTTCTGATTATTGAGGATGTTAACCTCAGGTCATTAGCAGAATGGAGGGCATGGGTAGGGTGGTAGGCTGAGATGAGGGAGTAGATGTAGGGTGGTGCTGAGCCATGGAGAGCTTTGTGGGTGAGAGTAAGGCTGGAGTCACACTAACCTGCGCAAAATACGCTCCGTATTTTACATGCGTAATACGGATGAATGACCCCTAAATAGTGCTCCGTAGGTCATCCGTAAGCAAGGTGAGGTCGCGTATTTTGCGCATGTCTGCATCCGTATGTAATCCGTGTGGCATCCGTATGCAATCCGTATGGCGAGATTTTCTCGCAGCCTTGCAAAATGGACATTTAACGGTTTTGAGGCCTGCAAACAATTTAAATCATTAGCCTGCACCCTATTTAGACACTCAGAAACAGGTGGATGCCTACATTCTGTCCATTTGTCACCTTGCTTTCACGAGGTGTGTTGGTGTTCTTTGTGCAGCATGGCAGAGTGTCTGACATTCAATACAACTGAGCAGGTTCTCTTTACCTGGCTTTTGTCACGGCGCTTTGGGCAACCATACCCTGTGATAGTGGATCCGCGGAGGAGGAGACGCATGTGGGTACATCCACTTTTGAGGCAACAATTCACAAGAGGTCATTTTCACCGCCTCTATTCTTCTCTGCGGGAGCATCCGGAGAAATTTTACCAGTACTGTCGCATGAGCATTTCCACATTTGATCGCCTCTTGGAGACAGTGCGCCCTGGGATAACCTTTCAGGACACGAGGATGCGCAAAGCGATATCTGCAGAGGAGCGACTTCTACTCACAATACGGTATGTACTCCACAACCACATTCTCTATGTTCATAATGTGTGTGTTAATTTATGTTTTTTGGCCTTCTTGGACAAAGTTTAATGCCCTCATCTTACTCAAAATATATTTCACCTGACACTGCAGAATGTTACATCTAATATGTCCTGCATATCACTTAGTCATTGTGCCACCAAATATGTGTGTGTTGTTCTCTCTCATTTCCTAACAAGTTTGGTCGGCATGTAACTGATTTTTTTTTACTTTAGCCATTCTAAACTGTACTATTTCTGTTTTTCTACAGCTTCCTGTCCACTGGCCTGTCTTATGCCGCCCTCCACCATGAGTTTCTCATTGGAAAGTCCACCATTTCAGGCATAGTGAGGTCTACATGTGCACAAAGCTGGACAAGACTCCATCAGGTGGTCCTACCCGAGCCCAGGATGGAAGACTGGTTAAGGATTTCAAGGGACTTTGAGGAGGACTGCCAGTTTCCAAATTGTATTGGGGCCCTGGATGGCAAACATATCAGGGTGCGTAAGCCGCCGAACTCAGGCTCCCAATTCTTCAAATATAAACAATACTTTTCTGTTGTATTGTGGGCTCTGGTAGACCCTCAATACAAGTTTATAATTGTTGACATTGGGGCCTATGGAAGGACGGGAGACTCTAGAGTCTTCAATTCTTCCATAATGGGTCCCCCGAACAATCAGTCCCTTATGTCCTTGTGGCAGATGAGGCCTTTCAGTTATCACGTAATGTCATGAGGCCATATCCCCGGCGCAACCTTGACCACAGGCGCAGAATTTTTAACTTGCGCCTATCACGTGCTAGGCGACTGGTGGAGTGTTCCTTTGGGATTCTTTGTGCCAAATGGCGGGTACTCCAGTCTGCCATTCAGTTGAGTGAGCAAAATGTGAATGAAGTTGTGAAAGCCTGTGTTGTTCTGCATAACTTCACCAGGATACATGATTGTTCCTCCTCTGATGGTGTTGTGCGTAGGCCGGACAATGTGCGCAGGGTGAGACCACCTATCAACCCTGAACGTAGACCGCTCTCTGGCCTCAAAGTCCGTGATATTTTCACGAATTACTTTATCTCACCTGAGGGGGCAACTTCTTGGCAAGAGCATGCTGTGTCTATGTTATAATTTGTTTCTTTAAGTGTGTCTAAATATATATTACTCAAGCCTTTATGATTCTATGACTGTTTCATTGCATTGGTTGGTGTCTGTTAGTATGTTGTGAGGGATTGTGAAAAATCACACAGAGACGTTAACTAGAGTAGACAAATTTTAAGTTTTGCCTTTTTTTTTTTGTTTTGCTTAAAGGCAAACATAATTTTGCCATAACACAAATTTGGCAATGGCCAAAATGACCCTTTGGGCCTTCTTTAACTTGGTGTAACATTAACATTACCGAAAAAAAATGCACCAAACATTATGCAATAACAACATTGCTGCATGCCTACATTAACCTTGATTAGGCAACAAAGGGTGAGCTCCATCACCTAAATATAGTCAATAAGATAACACTCACATTTCCTCATAATGTTATCCAATCATAGAAAGATTCCACCATGACAGGCAAGGCTACCTCACATCTTTCACACAGATATTACCTGTCTGTAGAACAGACAATATTTAAGCATGCTATACTGGAAAGGATGAAAAAACAAAACTCACTTGTTAAGACATTGAGAGAGCGTGATATTGTGAATGCTGGTCGCCTCAAATTGGTTTACTAGAGAATGCTAACAACAAAGTTGACTACTTAACTAAAGGCAAGCATACCTTTCCTATGCGTTAGCAAGTGACTAGTGTATTTTCATCCTTTCATGTAACAGTATAGCGCATTTAAATATTCTCTTTTGTACACACATGTAATATCTGTGTGAAAGGCGTGAGGTATCGTTGCCTGTCATGATGGATTGTTTCATATGTTTGGAAAACATTGTTTAAAAATGTGAGTGTTAAATTATGTTCTAAATGTTGGTGAAGGAGAACACCTGTTTTTTGGTCTAGATTAGGAGCACCAGTTACATGTCACTGGACATCTCCAAACTTTTGAATCATAAATCCTCATATGTATGGGAAGGGGAACGTGGAGGAACAGCCTGTGGGTGCTGCTGGACATTGTGGGCAACATCGCCCTGTGTGGGGCCATACTGTTGCCCATGATGCTGTAGTTGTCCAGCCTCCTGGGCCTGTTGGTGATACTGGCCAGAGTACTGATGATGGTGACGGGCTTCTTGTTGGCTATGGTAGGCCCGTGGCTCATACCCACCAACATAGCCAGATCGTCCCCAACCAGATTGGGACCAGCCTCCAACACTGGGTGGGTACAAGTGGCCATATTGGTGGGGTTGGCTTGAGGAAGACATTTGGGGCTGCAGAATAGAAGGATGGGTAGGGGGAGGAAGAGCTTGAGGTGTTGGCCCACGTATTAGGGGCTGTTCAGACCCTGCTTGAGCAAGCATCTGTGTGGATGGTCTCATGCGCATTAAATTTCTTGGTGAGAGCTGCCACCTCTCCAGAAATTCAAACACCTCATATGGGGTATTGGGGGGGGGTGCTTGCATCAAGCAGGATCTGAATACATCCCCTAATACGGAGCCTGACCTCACGGGTAAGGGCACGGAGATAAAGGGTGAGGCTACGTGCATAGGCCTCCTCACCATCATCTGTAGTGACTCTGGACAAGTAATTCAGCACCCCTGTGTCCACATTGGTCCTGCTCTCTTGAATGGTGACCTGGCGCCTTCTTCTTATTCGCCGTGATGCTAGAGCAGCCTGTGGGGAGGACCTGATCTGGGCAGTTGGGCTGCTGCTCAAGTTGCCAAGCTCTTCCAGGATGGGTGATGTAGCAGCAGCAGACCGTCCTGGTGGTGTGTTGTGTAGGGCAGCCATTGTGTGTTCTGGTGATGCCTCCTCTTCAGCCATCCTTCTTGTAGGGGGAGAAGACGGGCCAGCCACCTCATCCCCTACAGGATCTATAATGGGCTCTGCCTCTGAGGCCGTTCCTCGATCCGTAAGGTTGGATTGAGTTCTGTTATGAAATAGAACAGAGGCAAAAATACATCAATATTTCTGTCCCTGTAAAGTATTTGTGTAATGTTTTTGTGTAATGTGGTGTGAGGTATGTACTTACGGTCTCAGATCCAGAATTGGGGTGAGGAAGTTCAGCCGGTCATAGTAGATATATTTGCGCTTTACATGGCCAGCATCCCCACTCCTGGACCGCTGCTGGCGTTCCAGGCGGTACTGGTCCCGGATGCTTCTCCACCGTTTCATCACATCTTCCACTGCAATGTGACAGGAAAGATTGTCAAAATCACATATTTGAGAGGTCACATTTTCAAACAGTAGTCTAGGCATGGGGCCTTCTGGGGTGTGCGTTCTACCCATGGTGGCATATGTAATTGGGCCGATACCCAGGGTCTCATTAGCTCCACTGAAACTAATTTTATTGGCTAGGAGGATGAGGAGCTTGTGGCCTAACCCCTAATTATGGCTGTGTGAAGCCACGTGTCACATCGTAATGTAACGGCCTCGTGAGGCTAAGAAAAGTACATGCACAGGAAGGGGGGGTGCTGATTGTAGATTCATTTTATAGCGCACGCTAAGGTTAATTATATTTTTATGGTTGCACTTACGAATTTTATGCTGCTCATCACGTGGTCTGTCACCAAAGTCATGGTACATCTGGCGACAGATGCGCCTCCATGACACCTCCTTTCTTGTGCGGTTCGCATAGTTTGCGTCGCGTGGGTCCCATATTTCGGGACACTCCTGCACCAGCACAATGAGGAGCTCTACATTAATGTATGTGGACGCCATGCAGCTGCTGTACTCCGTGGAGGCGTACTTCCTGGATGTCTGGAGCGGTTTTGAGCTCATTTGCATGTCTAGGCTTCCTGATGATGGATTGGCCCATTTCCTGTTCACCAGCCAAAAGACCTGCGTATTGCTCGCAGGTCACACGTGTGTTCCGTGTGTAATCCGTATTTTTTGCGCACCCATAGACTTGCATTGGCGTACTACGGGCGTAGTACGCTGACAATCGCAGCATGCTGCGAGTGGCACGGAGCGTAGGATACGGAGGAGAAATATACGCCTGGTGCGAGTGACCCCATAGAGAATCATTTGTCCGTGTCTAATGCGTGCTTTTAGCGCCTCTCACTCTCCTGTATTCCTCGCCAGTGTGACTCCGGCCTTATAACTTTATACTGAATTCTGGAGTGGATGGGTAGCCAGTGTAATGTCTGGCACAAGGTAGAGGCATCGTGTAACGATTAGTGAGGAATATAATCCTGGCTGCAGCATTCAAGACAGATTGGAGAGGGGAGAGTTTGGTAAGAGGGAGACCGAATAGTAGAGAGTTACAATAATCCAGATGAGAATGAATAAGAGAAACAGTAATAGTTTTTGCAGAGTCGAAAGTAAGAAAAGGTCGAATTCTAGAAATGTATGTATTATCTACACCTCTAAGCTCAAATAAAAGTCAATGATGAAAATGGAGCTGGTGTAAGTGAATATCGTTATTTTGTTTCCCTAGTTCATTTTCTGTTGAATTAGTTCAGAACACAGTCTGTTCTAGTCTCAGGTTCCTTGTTGCAAAGGTCAAAGGTTAACAGTCTTTGTGATAAGGTTTTTATCAGCAGAGAGCACTGCAAGACCTGGAGCCCGAAGGTCGTCAAATTCTCAGCGTTTAAGATTCCTAACAAAACAAAATCCCGGACTGCGCAGAGAGGGTGTGAGGGTGACAGTGTCACTCAGTGCCCCAGGGGGTGCCTGGATCCTGGCAGGAAAAGCAAATTCTGTAATAATGCTGTTTTCTTTAAATGGAGGAACCATGCCCCAGAGACTCGCCCTTCTGCATTACTATTAGATGAAGCAATCACCCGTGCAGCCTTCTGTCTATATGCGTGCTATACATGAGAACCTGAGTTAGAAACTATCCAGATCTATATGATGGCCCTGGTAGCAGATAACCTACTTGGCTGGCTGGATTGTGCATATTTACTCAGGCTTTCGGCAAATAACATACTTCATCATACCAATTTTAGCAAAGCCCATTCCCAGAGTCCCCTCTGCTGCACTTCTGATCATGTTATCAACCCAATCTGGCAAACAGGATTGGCCATGGTGGCTGGGAGCTTAGACCCGACTGGTCCCGGAACACAGTCCTCCTTTAAGGAGTGTAGCATGTGCGCCAAGTGCTATGTAGTTGAGGCACCATTGGCAACTAGCAGCAAGAGTTAAAAAAACTAATCCTAATAGGTATGCACAATATTTTGCAAGGGGTTGTCCGGCGTAAGGTTACAAGTCTGCATTCACTCTATATAGACTCTCCGGTGCAGGAAGCCGCGGGTGCATGATTGCAAGTATAAGTGCTATGTATAGCGAGCTCACCTGGTGAGGAGGATCCTCCAAGCCCAAGGTCCAGGTGGGCACAAGGGCCAAGGGCGCCAGATGGAACACATGGAACACGGACACATAGAATGCAAAGTAAAAATGTTATAAAGTCCTGGAAACCACAGACAGATAGCAGAGTTACTGAACACATCCGGCAGATTGCAGAGTTACCGAAGAACATAGGCAAAGAGGAGGCATCATGGAGATGCGGACAAGTAGCAGACAAAACTACGGAGTAACAAGAAAGTCTATTACCAAGGAAGCCACACACTGCCAGGAAGAGGTCCTGAAAACAGCAGGCAGACACGTAGAATAGGTCCTAGAAGACTGGTGACAGGTAGCAGACAGGACTCCTGAAAAAGTAGAAAGTTTGAATACCTTGGAAGCTGCAGACAGCCACAAAGACATTTTGGAAACCACAGGCAGGTTGATACTGAAAACCGCAGGCAGATAGGTCCTTCACTAACAGGTAGCAAGGCTACTGGAAACCGCACAAAAGTAGGCAATGTCCTCCACAGACAGGTAGCAATGTTTTTGGAAACCGCAGACAAGTAACTCAGTGACTGGAAACCGACCGGAAACCACAGACAAGCATGAGACATCTTCATGACTGTGGTCTGAAACTATGCACAGACAAATAAGAGAGTTGCTACAAGTCAAGCAATACCATGATGCATGTTTGAGTCTTAGGAGCCTTAAAGAAGCCTAAGAAGTTCATTACATAAGAGCATGCCAGACTATTAGTCCGACATGGAGCAAGAAAATCAAATGAAGCGGGTCATGTGCGTAACAGTAAGATTTGCATACATTCGATCACATGCCGACTAGACATGCGTGGCCCCGCTTAATGTAAGTATGACATGCCTAGTGGGAATGTGTCTCTGCAAGTATGCAAATCGCAGTGCGTGCGCAGTGAGGATTCACAGGTCTGCACTCACATAGAGTGATTAAAGACTTGTAGCCAAAGGCCGGACGATAGTTGTTGGCCAAACAAACTTGGTTGGGCTATCAGCTATTCTTCCCGACTCCCACGTACACGTATATGCTCAGTTCAGCCGAGTGTGCATATATTTTCACTAGTGAGATGCCGCCACCACCTCTGTCAGTGACTTCTCACGAGAACTAGGGGAGTATTTACACTGCACCAATATAGGACACATTTACACAGCACAATGTGCTGCCGACAAGCATAATTTTTTTATACAAACTTAAAGGGGCTGTACAGTACCTGAACAATCACTTTTTAATGAAGTAATCCACCTTGTAAAATAAAAACACCATCCACTCTCCTCCTGAACTGACGCTGCTCCAGCTGTGGGAGGAACGGCCCCTGTGACAGACAGATGGGCTGGGGGAGGGACCGGTATAAAGGAGGCGGGGAATTCCCAGGACGATGAGTCAGCAGAGCAGGACAGAGGCAGCAGGAGACCGCGGGAGTGACTTAAAGCTAGAGCGTCTTACCAGTGCCAGGGAAGACGCTCACTGAGGACTCCAGAGGGATGGCGCCAAGGCGATCCTCCGAGACTTGCTGCCCCGCTCCAGCCCGCGGCCACTGTGGCCCCAGTTCGACCCGCGGCCACTGCTGCTTCACCTCAGCCCGCGGCTGCGGCCTACCCACGGTTGCCCACGGCCGCTGCCGTCTCGGCTCGCGGCTGCGGCCCGCTCCCCGCCACTCGCAGCCGCCCCGCTCTCACCAGTGGCCATGGCAAGTACAGTGGCGTCGGCGGCCACCACTGTCCCGCTCCGGTCCGCAGCAGGGGCCAAGCCTCTGCTGACCGCAGACTTCCCGTGGCAGGTGGCCTGTCATCCACCACCCCACATCGCTGCCGCTTGCCCCAGTCCGGGGGTTGCGGCCCATCCGTCCAAGGACTCCGCCGGGGCCTGTGGGGCTCCAGTGTCATCAGCGCGCCGGAGCGTGCGAAGACTTCGCCAACGCCTCAGCAACTGGGCCCAGCGACTACTACGCCGAAAGACCACCAACCCGAATGGCGAGGGACGTCTGGACAGCTAAGTTGACTATATAAATAAGGACCCGTAGACGGCCATACCGCGGCCCTATAGTGACCGGCTATTGCCAGAAGTAGTCATGTTCTACCCGTTTGTGTTTGCTTGTATAGAGCCCCTGCAAGGGCAACCCGTGTTACCCCCTTTGTTGATCAGGCCGTGACTGAGGAAAGTTCCCTCTAGTCTTATAAACGTTATTCTAGAAAGCACCAAATTGTCTCGCGACCAAGATTAAATCCTGATGAAGCCCCTGATGAAGCCACTTTTTGGTGTGCGACACGCGTAGGGCACTCCACAAGCTCCCCCTTGTAAGTGGCATTATATAGGGACTATGCAGGCAGGATTTAATCTTGGTCATTTTAGCCTCTTGGCTACACCATGATTGCTATACTTTTCATCTATGCTTAGTACCCTATGGTGTTTATTTTCATGGCTCAGTTGCTTACATTTGTTATCACTTGCATTCATTATTGTACCATAGTCTATTTGGATGGATTATTCAATGGATCATTATGTTTAGTATTACATCTCTGAACATTTCTTCATTGCAGGTATGCTATTGTATGTGATATATTCTAGAGCCTTTTTTTTTTTATATATGTCCATTTACTGGAGGGAGCTCTTTGGGCTTTATTATAAGCCTTTGTGATAGTTTCATGTCATTGTATGACTTTTTAAATGTTTTTACATGGATGTTGTCTTTTTGTTACCAATAAAATTTGTAATTTTGCAGTGATCCCTGGCAGTGGTCAGTAGCTTTTTCTCCATTTTCTCAGCCCATCGACATTACCCTGCGTGACCTGCTAGTGACTGGACTCCGGGACCCGCTAATCAAGCAGGCATTGCGGGAACAGGTCCGAGTGAACCCACGTTTAGCCTTCTCCGAGTGGGGAGTCAGGCCCGGGTGCGAGAGCAAGAGCAGGGGATGACGGCTCCTTTGGGGAAGGCCCAGAGCATGGAGTCTTCCGTAAGCGTTGTCGAAGAGCCTCAATGGATTGAGGAAATGAGACAAGAACTGAAGAGCATCCGGGCCGAGCTGGCTGAAGTGAAGAAGAGAACGGAGCCTGCGCCCGGCCGACCTGGCCACAATTCAGGGCCCTGAGGGCCTCACAATACCCAGGGTGGCCGAGCCTCACCGCCCCGGTGTTATGAGTGTGGAGAACTGGGCCACTTCGCACGGGAGTGTCCGCGGCGTGGGAAATACCCACCCCGGCGGACATTAAACTAGAGGGCTCCGGGCATGGGGGACGCCGCTCGGAGCCGGAAGCCACAACAAGGGGTGGTGGAAGTCCCGGAGAACTGGTCGCTAGGTGCCCAATAGTATGGGCCGAAGTCGAGGGTCGTGCTGTGCGGTGTCTAGTGGATACGGGGTCGCAAGTAACGACCATGGCCCATCCGTCCAAGGACTCCGTCGGGGCCTGTGGGGCTCCAGTGTCATCGGCGCGCCGGAGCGCGCAAAGACTTTGCCAACGCCTCAGCAACTGGGCCCAGTGACTACTACGCCGAAAGACCACCAACCCGAACGGCGAGGGACATCTGGAGAGCTAAGTTGACTATATAATTAAGGACCCGTAGCCGGCATACAGCGGCCCTATAGTGACCGGCTATTGCCGGAAGTAGTCGTGTTCTACCCGTTTGTGTTTGATTGTATAGAGCCCCTGCGAGGGCAACCCGTGTTACCCCCTTTGTTTATCAGGCCGTGACTGATGAAAGTTCCCTCTAGTCTTATAAATGTTATTCTAGAAAGCACCAAATTGTCTCGCGACTCGTCACTGCATCCTGCGTACCTGCAAATACCACACAGCGATGTCGGTTCTGGAGCTTGCGTGACATTGTTAAGCTACATGAGCCCTGCTGCCACTATTATGCTGCTGTGCTCTTGCTACTTCCGGTAGTCTGAGGTTCATCTGAAGACCTAAACCTTGAACTGGCAATCTGCAAATCGATGGTCGTTTATTAGCCACCTGCCGTGTAGTGTAAACCTCCCTTAATGGGTTTTCCAGATTCAAAAAAGCGGGTCCAAAATGTTTTCTGCCATGTAAAATAACATGATATAGTACTCATCATCTCTTGTTCCAGCCCAGGCTCCCTGCCGCTGCTCCTGTCTCAGTGTTTTCGCAGCAGCGGTAATGTGAGCTATGTGAAGGTACCATGGCAGCCAATACACTAAGACCAGTGCATCGGCAGGGATCGGGCACTGGAACCAGGTAGGGTGCTTACTATCTGATTTTGTTAGTTTACATCGCAGGAAGAGTTTAGAATTCATCTTTTTTTAATGTGGAACACCGCTTTAAGAATCCTGTGTTGAAATTTAACATGGTCTTTCCCCCCAATATCTTCTAAAGGTTAAATTTGGGAGGCCCTCATACAGATAAGATAGTCATTTGGTCCTGACTTTGTATAGGCACCTTTACATTAGTACATAAATGTAAGAAAAAAATGAGCTTGTTTAATGGGCTCGACAGCCAATTTTCTGAAAAGTACTCAAAAAAGTTTTTACTCCCTTCTCACGTTTCTTGGAGGCTTACACATAGACTTTGTACTTAATGGTACAGTAATGAGAAAGCTTCTAATTAATTGCTAGCCTATGCCAACTATCAAGGGCATTCATACCATAGAGAAACACCATGTGTTATTTTACAGGGTTCTTGACGGGCTCAGTCCTGGTTGCCCCGGACCTCTTGTAACTGAGTGGTGAGAACCTTTTCAGGACTCCCCAGAGAAACTGTATTGTCAGCAAGCACCATGGTGGGAAATTGGTCCTACAGTCATGGAGAGGGGTATTCTTGTCATTTCACCAGGATATGCCAACAGTTTACGGCCAGAGAGGGACTTGATCTTTCGGACCTCCACCAGAAATGAGAATGAATGAAATGCTGTTTTAGCTTAGCACTATATTATTTATTTTTATTTTACTCACTTATACAGCACTTTAGAGACATTATTATCACTGTCCCCATTGGAGTTCACAATCTAGAGTCCCTATCAGTATGTTTTTGTAATGTGGGAGGAAAGTGGAGTAAGCCTACACAGAGATGGGGAGAAAATACAAACTCCTTGCATATGTTGTCCTTGACGGTATTTGAACCCAGGACCCCAGCGCTGTAAGGCTGAAGTGCTAACCACTGAGCCATTGTGCTGCGTCATGACCCTTTTACTGTTTTTCCCAGCTCAGCGAGTCTCCTGGCCACCAGGATGTACCAAGAACCTCAATCGGCCTCAATTTCACGGTGCCTGTTGGGCTGGATGAGCAACTATATTTTTAAAATTGGTGAAGGTCTCATATTTCAACCTTCCACAATTATAAAGTGATGTCATATCTTAAAAAATTACCATTAATAAGACCGGGGGAGGGTGCAAAAACATCCCAAAATCTATACTAGCCTACCAGACCTCGCTGTAAGGTGATCTAGTGGTTGACTGCAAAGGTCATAGTTTTTCCGAGCCAGAAGAAACAGTCAGGAAAACAACAAGGGAACAAAGCGTGTAATATGGAGGAGCAGCAGGGGTCCAATAAAAGAGTATAGATCTTTTTTTGTTATTTTTACTATACATTTACTATACCAACAAATAAGAGGCTCCCAAGAATATGACAAGGTGCATAAAATGTCATTAGAGAAAACTCATAGGCTATCGAACAAAAAACAGAGCCAGAAAGTAGTTCACTTATGTTACTTTAGGAGCACTGACATACCAAAGGCATTAAAGAAGTTGTCCACTACTTGGATAACTTCTTCTCACAACCCTCACTTGGCCCTCATAAAATAATAAAGCTTGTACTCACCTCCCATGCCGGCGCCGTTCCTGTGGTGTCGGCACTCGTTCTCCCCAGTTCTCTCATGTAGTTGTTGTGACACATGACGCCGGCACCCAATCAGCGCTGGCATCAATGTCCCCGCCTCCTGTCGAATTGAGCAGGAAGAGGAAGTCAGGGATAAGCTGCATCCTGTACTTCCTCTTCATGTTCGATTTGTCCGAAGGCGGAGACAGTGATGCCAGCGCTGATTGGGCGCCGGATGGGGTCACAAGTCACAACAACCACACGGGAGCCCCGGGAGAATGAGTGCCGACACCACGGGTATGGCACTGGCACGGGCAGTGAGTATAAGCTTTATTATTTTATGGGTGCCAAATATTTTGATCAAGAAGGGGTTGTCCAAGTAGTGGACCAGATCTTTAAGGTCGTGTAGGTACGACACAGCCAAAAAGGAACAAGTATAACTAAGTATGGAGAAAAGCCTGGATATAGGAGACTAAGCTGTCACCACTAAGTTTTTTCTGCAAATACCAAAGGGGTTAAGTGGATTCAATAACCACTAGAAATGATACATAAAAATGAAATGAGAAACATGTTTCCTACTTAGGACAGATGATGCCAAAATCTGAAATTTAATTGGCCAAGAATTTTGCAGCGCTCAGACTGTTTACCGTCCAAGTATAGGCACGAAGGAGGACATTACCGAGACGTGGAGCACAGTCATTTCTAGTCATCTGTATTCTAATTTATGGTGAATATAATTGGGAGAAATACTTTGTATTGCTTTAATTACCTCATACGACACAATCATCGCGCAGTGGGGCTTAATGTGTATGCACGCAAAGTAAATAAAACCCAAGTAATGTTCTTACTGCGCCATCGGAATTGTGTTTTGCCCATAGACAATGATGGTTTTTTGTTTAAACCTAAGGAAAAACAAGATCTGAGTTCCCTTGCCGTTGTGACCAATACTTAAAACACTTTGATCTTTATTCATGGGTGTAAAAACACCTATTACAGATACTAGGGGCTGGAACTCGCCTGATTTGTGGTTTCTGCTTGGAAGCCGCAACAAAGTTATATATGAAAAGTAAAAAAAAAAAGCCAGCAGCCACCACAAAAACTACACCTAGGGCATCAAAGAAGATGTATCAGGAAAGACACCGGTGGTCAATTTCCTGAAGCATCTTCTGCTTCAAAAAAGATGCAGGTATGCCAACATCTAAAAGTTGCGAGTGTGTGCACATGGAGACTTCTGTTTTTACTGATACAACTTTGCTCGCAATCTCTCCCATCGTTTTTGCGGGCGTAGCCCAAAGAATTGTTAATCTGCTCCTATGAACTGTTTCTCAGTTTTTGAACCCTGAAATGGTTAAAAGAAGTGACATAAGCCAGAAAACATGCACAGCAATGTTATTTATACATAACTGTGCATTATGTTATTTTTTTCCAGCATTTTTGAAGATCTTTTTCAGGCGGGTTCCAGGCAGAATCCGCCTGAAAAAACCATTGTGTGCTTATACACTCAGTTAGCTGTCACAGTTTCATAACTAACTGTGGCCTAGGGACGCTGTGAGTGACAGCTCAGCCGCTCTATGGAATCTGGAGTGTGTTGGACTGTTTGTTGTTTGAGTGACAGACCTGTCCTCGAATCTGATCCTAGGGCATGCTGGGCTGTCAGCATTTTGATTGACAGCTCTGTTGCTCATTCTGATCTAGTCTGCTGGTTCTTTACGTCCTCAAATGCTAAGTATTTAGCTGGCTTGCTGTGAGCATCAGACTGTCAGTTGTAGCTTTGCTTTACTTGTGTATGCTTGCTCTTTGTCTGACTTCTGATCTTGTTTATGACTTTTGATCTGTTATTACAATTCTTGTGGATTATCCCTTTTGCATTTGGTACTGTCTGAATTCAGGTACCTGACCTCAGACTTGGCCTCTGACTATCCATTTGTTGTACTTTCTGGTTTTGATGTACCCTTCAGGCATTTGACCCCGACTGTTTCCTGATCACGCCTTTGACTTACCCCTTTGTACTATGAGTCCTCCTGGTACCTGACCTCGGACCTCCTGACTACCCTGTCTCATGTCTTGTCCGAGAGTAGTAACTCAGCATCGCACAGATATTGTGTCTGGATGCTCCCTGGAGACCTAATTGACTTAGTTCTGGCAGATCACCTATCTATCTGTTACGCCGGAGGCAGCGAGTACCAAGAGTGGACCCTCTGGACCGGGATACCGAAACTCCCCCAAGTGTGCGTACCAGATTTGGCCAACCCCTATACAGGGATCTTTAGGGAGCAAGCTCAGGGACCTCTAGTACCACAGATGCCAGGACCAGGGGTCGGGTCAGGGAAAAAGAACGTAAAAAACGGAGATGAGACTGGGTGGAAGGGAGCGGGTAAGAACTGAACAGGAAAGAAGCAAGAGAGGTACAGAGGTAGTAAGGAACCAGATGGAGAGGTTATAGGGCAGAGGGGAGCGGAGGTGGAGACGGTAGCTGACTGAGGAGAGCGGAGGTGTAGATGGTAACAAGACTGAGGAGAGCGGAGGAGAGATGGAAGGCAGGTACCAGGAAGACACGGGGCGGGAGTGGACTCTGGAAGAGAAGGAGGTAGACAAAGGGTTAGAATGCTAGCTGTGCAGGTCCAAAGCAAGCGACACCAAGGCGGCCCAAATATGGCATTAGAACACCATAATCAGGCGCCTCCACTGAGGGAGGGCGGCCTGAAATACCTGGTGTCTGTCCTCCATTGGACAGGCAGCGCTGCCGGATCAGGTCACTCAGGGGCATAAGAGTGGGGAGTGCACGTGCGGTCGGGCCGTAAGGAGCATGCGCGAGCAGCAGGAGCGCACGGTCGGCGGCAGAGGAGCGCGCCGGAGTGCCTGTGCAGGCGCCCGGTGGGGAGCACGAGCAGGACACGGGGGAGGCCGATGCAGCGTGGAAGCAGCGGCGCAGGTGGCAAAGGTTTTTCTAATAAATTTGCTAAAATTTCTACATTTGTTTTTGCAGTCAAGATGGGTTGCAGAGTGTACATTAATGAGAAAAAATTAACTTTTTTGAATTTAACAAATGGCTACAATGAAACAAAGAGTGAAAAATTTAAAGGGGTCTGAATACTTTCCGTACCCACTGTAGCCTTTTTGAACTAATGACCTCTGACAGAAATAACACATGCATGCTTAAGCCAACTGATTAGGCAGAAAGTAATAGGTACAGAAAGTTTTAGAACATTATTCTTCCAGCAGCCATTAATTAGGGGAAATATGATCAGATACACAAAAGGAAATTTTCTGCTCACCCCTCTTCACTCCTTATCACACCTCCGACGCACGGAAACACCCTGACCCGGGTGTATAGTGCATGCACAACATAGAAAAAGATTTTCCAGCGTCTCCAGGAGATAAAATAACAATTGCTTTATTAAAAATATAAAATCTTCTTACAATCAAGTAAAAACAACATAAAGAGGCATATGGAGGGGAGCACTTTCCTACGCGTTTCACCCTGAAAGGGCTTAATCATGGAATGCGTAAAGAAGGTCTCCAAACAGATATTTAAGTGCAAAACATGTCAAGGAAACAGGTGATTCAATTAGGTGAAAAACACACCCATTACATTTAACATAGACAAAACCAAATTTGAAAAAAGTGTACAATGCATGGAAACCAACACATACGAAGAGTATAATAATAAACAGATCAAGGAAAAAAAAAATGTTTTATAAAGAAATTTTTCTTACTTGATATATCACATATAAAGCAGTTAAAAAACCATATAGGTATTTAAAGGAAGCCATAATGTACTCTGATAGCGTTATAACAAGGATCTTATAATTTGCGGACAATTTGTACATAGCATGTTATCAAATGGTGGGAATTGATTGCATTACAACAAACGGAAAGAAAGAGAAAAATACTGCAGCAAAAAAAAAAAAAAAAAAAAACACCATTGTTTCATTCATTTACAATTTTCTTTCAAAGATATATATGTACAAATATATACCCTGTGTTAAGTACCCCTCGTATATCCAACTGTGAAAATGTCTAAGTTATTTACTGGAGAGGAAAAAAAAAAAAAAAGACCACACATTTGAATGGCATGAACAAGAGAAAGAGATACCTAAGAATACTGCATGATTAGATCTCTCCTCTTGTTCATACCATGCGCCATTCTAGTGCCCAATTTATAAATCCAGAAAGACTCTCGATTGAGAATCTTTCTGCGGTGGTCCCCTCCCCTGACTGGTTTGTACACCTTTTCAATGCCAGTGAATGTGAGAGAATCGAGGCACCTATTATGAATAGTAATAAAGTGCCTCGAGACTGCAGAAACATTCACTGCAGAAGGATTTAAAGTATCAGACATGTGTCTGCGTATTCGCTGTTTGAGAGGACAAGTTGTACAACCTACATATTGAATTGAACAAGAAGTACATTCAATGAGATACACAACATTAGGGGTATTACAATTAATGAAATCCCCGATGTTGTAAGTCAAACCAGTGTACATGGAGGTAAATGATTTGCATCTCTTGGCATGTTTGCACGATATGCAAAAATTGTGCCCACAGCCAAAAAAGCCAGTGCATGATAACCAATTTTTGGAATTGCTCTTTTTATTAGTACTGACTACTAAACTAGGTGACAAGATGTGGGCTAAATTGGGCGCTTTTTTCGCCACAAAATTGATTTTATTTTTTTCTAGAATATGACTAAGTTGATTGTCCTGTAATAAAATAGGTAAATGTTTTTGTATTATTTTTACAATATCCTGAAATTGCGGAGAAAAATTGGTAGAAAAAGTTAATTGGTGATTAATATTATGTTTATTTTTGTGATGATTTAGAAAAAGGTCCGATCTGTCAATTTGGTTCACTATTTTTTGAGCTCTATTCAAACACCAGTTGGGATATCCCCTGTGTTTTAATCTAGCAACAGCTTTGCTAGTTTCATGTTGGAGAAGATCAGACCTGGAGCAATTACGCTTTAGTCTGATTAATTCTCCAATGGGGATGTTTTTCACCGTATGGGGAGGGTGGCATGAGCTAGCTAGTAAAATGGAATTAGAGTCAGTTTCTTTATGATAGGGAAGAATATCAATCTTATTGCAGTCGCCAATCAAAGTCACATCTAAATAGTTGGTAGTAGACGGATAGACTTGAAAAGTAAAATTGAGGTTGAAGGAATTTTGATTGAGATGATTTATGAAGGAATGTGCTGTAGCAACATCTCCTTCCCAAATGAATAATAAATCGTCGATATAACGTGTATAAAAGATTATATGCTCTGAAAAACTATTATTATCACCAAAAATGTAAAGTTCTTCAAAAATGGCGACCACAATGTTAGCAAGGGAGGGGGAAAATTTACCTCCCATGCTAACGCCACACTTCTGAAGAAAAAATTCCCCATCAAAAGAAAAATAATTATGTGTCAACAAAAAATTAATAGCTGTAATAATGAAGTTTTGAGTCTGTAAGGGATAAGAACTATGCCTTCTGAGAAACACCTGGAGACAATCAATGGCTACATAATGTGGTATAGACGAATATAGACTGACAATATCACAGGTCAGCCACATATAATCATCATGCCAAGAAATGGGATTTAAGTTGTTTATTAAAGATTTGGTGTCTCTCAGAAAGCCTGGCACATCCCTGACTAAAGGTTGCAAAAAATGATCTATCCAAGCACCCAGCTTTTCTCCAAGGGAACCAATGCCTGATATAATAGGCCTAAAGGGTGGTGGAAAAATACCCTTGTGAAGTTTAGGGAGGGCATGATAAATGAGGATAATAGGAAAATCCACTTTTAAATAATCGTATATTTTTTGAGAAAAAATGCCCCCCTCCAAACCATCTTGAAGTAATTTATCGATTTTACTCTTATAGAAATTAGTAGGGTCTCCCTGGAGATGTAGGTAGGTGTTATTATCAGATAGAATAGCATGATTCATTTTAAAATAAAGTGAAGAGTCCAGAACCACGACCCCTCCCCCCTTGTCTGCTTCCCTGATAATTAACCCTGTGTTGGATTGCAGATCTTGTAGTGCCAGAATTTCTTGAGGATTAAGATTGTTTTTATCAATACTTGTAATTCTGTCTAAATCAACAAGATCTGCCTCCACCTTTTCCTGAAAAATATCTAGGATAGATGGCCTAGATTGAACAGGGTAAAAAAAGGGGTTAGAAGTTACAAAACTATCAGGAGAGGAGTCGTAAGTTCTACATTCTGACTCCAATTGTGGCAAATCAGAAAGTATTTTCAATTCATGAAACATTGGTATTATGTTAGAATCATGTTCAGCAGAATTTGGAAATGAAGACATGTTTTCCTGTAAATCATTATCATTATAAAAATGACATTTTAACGTTAGGTTTCTAGCTAGTTTGTTCACATCCAATAAAGTCCTGAAAACATTGAATTTATTTGTAGGGCAAAAACACAATCCCTTAGACAAAACAGATAAATGATGCTGGGAGAGGATCTGGGCAGACAAGTTCCAAACCGGACAGATTAATGTCTCCGTTTCCTGCGATCCGGATACCTTGTGTTTCCGATGTTTCCTGCCTCCTCTCCTGATGCGTTTTTTGAAGCAGCATTTTTTCTCTTGTATTTTTTATTGATAGGAGCAGAAAGATTAATTTCATCAATTGAGGAATCTGAAGAATTTTCTATTGAATAACTGGTGGTAGCTGAAGAGATGCTAGTATCGCCAAAGCTGACATGGCGTTTGGAATTTTTTTGGAAAAATTTTTTATTATCTTGTTTTCTCAAGATGGAATTTTGGTGAGATGAATTTCTCCAAGTATAAACTTTTTTTGTTTGATAATCATTAATGTCTCTGATAGATCAGATAGGTTGAAATCTAACATGTCAAATCAATCTACCCACTCTTTCAACCTCAACAACCCTGGAATTGTTGGTGACCTCATAATAAATAGTTGGCCAGAATTGACACCTGACATTCTCTTAATATGTGTGGAAAAAAGTCCCTAATTTGTTTGTCTGTGTTTTCTCTATTCCAGATCAGTCATGTAGGAAACTCTGGGCTCCAGTTGTGCATTAGTTTGATTTTCATTTTGTTAACATCATTTTTCTGTTGACTTCCCTGGCATTATGAACACCCAACTTCTTGCATGGCAGTGAGCAGCTATAGCAATATAGCAATGAGCCACGGGCTGTAATGCCAAGTATAGGAAAATTTTCTCTACTTGAATGTGACTGGTATTCTTCCTTACATACACATTGTACTAGTACATAGAACTACAGCTCTATATACCAATGCATTACCAATATACACTCACTGGCCACTTTATTAGGTACACCTGTCCAACTGTGTGTTAAGACTTAATTTCTAATCAGCCAATCACATGGCGGCAACTCAGTGCATTTAGGCATGTAGACATGGTCAAGACAATCTCCTGCAGTTCAAACCGAGCATCAGTATGGGGAAGAAAGGTGATTTGAGTGCCTTTGAAAGTGGCATGATTGTTGGTGCCAGAAGGGCTGGTCTGAGTATTTCAGAAACTGCTGATCTACTGGGATTTTCACGCACAACCATCTCTAGGGTTTACAGAGAATGGTCCGAAAAAGAAAAAAAATCCAGTGAGCGGCAGTTCTGTGGCCGGAAATGCCATGTTGATGCCAGAGGTCAGAGGAGAATGGGCAGACTGGTTCGAGCTGATAGAAAGGCAACAGTGACTCAAATTGCCACCCGTTACAACCAAGGTAGGCAGAAGAGCATCTCTGAACGCACAGTGCGTCGAACTTTGAGGCAGATGGGTTACAGCAGCAGAAGACCACGCTGGGTACCACTCCTCTCAGCTAAGAACAGGAAACTGAGGCTACAATTTGCACAAGCTCATCGAAATTGGACAGTAGAAGATTGGAAAAACGTTGCCTGGTCTGATGAGTCTCGATTTCTGCTGCGACATTCGGATGGTAGGGTCAGAATTTGGCGTAAACAACATGAAAGCATGGATCCATCCTGCCTTGTATCAACGGTTCAGGCTGGTGGTGGTGGTGTCATGGTGTGGGGAATTTTTTCTGGGCACTCTTTGGGCCCCTTGGTACCAATTGAGCATCGTTGCAATGCCACAGCCTACCTGAGTATTGTTGCTGACCATGTCCATCCCTTTATGACCACAATGTACCCAACATCTGATGGCTACTTTCAGCAGGATAATGCGCCATGTCATAAAGCTCGAATCATCTCAGATTGGTTTCTTGAACATGACAATGAGTTTACTGTACTCAAATGGCCTCCTCAGTCACCAGATCTCAATCCAATAGAGCATCTTTGGGATGTGGTGGAACGGGAGATTCGCATCAGGGATGTGCAGCCGACAAATCTGCGCCAACTGTGTGATGCCATCATGTCAATATGGTCCAAAATCTCTGAGGAATGCTTCCAGCACCTTGTTGAATCTCTGCCACGAAGAATTGAGGCAGTTCTGAAGGCAAAAGGGGGTCCAACCCCTTACTAGCATGGTGTACCTAATAAAGTGGCCAGTGAGTGTATACCAATTTCTATATACCTGTTGTACACGGAGGAAGACTCAGGAATGCTGTCTCTTTAAACCTCAGACTGGTTTGTGAAGGATACTGCATAACCCAGTGCAGAGTTGGCAAAGAAAACAAACACGGCTTTTCTGGCCTAAGAAAAAACAAAAACGTAATAGAAAGCACAGTCCTTGTAGGTGGGGGGGTTGCGCCTGATCAGGGATAGCAAGACACTGGTTTACGTTTAGCACAAGCACAAACACTTTTCTGGAGTTAGCCTCTCCAGACACACTGAACGCTGAATGCCTCAGAAGGCGACCTATTTAAACCCCAGACCACAGATAAGGTGGACAACCTCCCACCCGTTCTATGGTTGTCCACAAAAAAAAAACAGCCCTTAAAATGGCTGATTAACCCCTCTCAACACAAGTGTGCTGGAGCAAACTTCTGAGTTTCAAATCACTGAAACTAATAGCCTCAGTGAAGCGTATCTCAGTACTTTGCCAGTGACTTTGTCACACTGTATTGTAGAGGTAAAATAAAAATCAGAGAATTTTTTTCCTTCCTATAAAAATATCCATATCCTTTTGATTGTAGCAACCTGGACAATACTGTGAACAGATTATTTATGGAGACAGGTAAATGGCATGAAAAAAGCATGATTGTCTTTTTCTCTGTCAAACCCATAAAACGTTTACTAAAAATGTAACACTGAGGCTGTGTTCACATGTAGTATACCGTATATTTTGTATTTCATCTGCAAACGTTCTGCAGATGTTCACATCACACTATGCAATCTACTTACAATTGTCTCTGATTATTGCATTTTTTCTACATTTTGGATGCCTTTTCTCCTTATGTGTTTCTGTACTTAAAGATGCGACTGTGTTTTTCATATGTGCTTTTTTTTCAAACTCCTCATAAAAGACTAGAGCGGAAAAAGCATGTCCAAAATTATACAATACTGCAGTTTCTTTAGAGGCACAGTGGATGAAGTTTTCATGAACTCACATCCACTTTGCTTGGGCAGTTAAAAAAACTGGGCAAAAAAAACAAGACCACAGCAGAAAAAAAGCAGCTTTTAACCTGTCTGAATACGGCTTTACAGATGTGTTTGGCAAAATGGCACTTATTATATATTATTATACAGTATATATTATTTTAAGGATATGGTTGCTGCAGCTATGAATGAATGAAAGAATAAAAAATAAATCCATAGATTCCCAAACCGTCTTGGATCCAGTAGGACAGTCCTGGATTTAGGTCTACTCCCTGCTATCGGGTCAATCTGCTGAAAGTAAAGGCTGGAGCAAAGCTCCCTCCCCCTCTGCTAGTTGGGGGCATCATTTTAGTGGCATGGGACAGTTTTGGGGTCACTTATATGGCCATGTTAAGTGGAGGGGTCCCCTCAGTTCCCGCTCACAGGGGTCAAGATTAGTCCTGCCCGCCCGCCCTTTATGGCTGTTTTTGTACGTTTTCGGTGGTTGACTTTAAGGGCATTTTTGGGTCACGGTGGCTTTTTGATGGTTGGAGTTGGCTCTAAATTGATCTGGGGATCCATTGGGATATGGATTCCTGAATTGGAAGTAAAAATATGGTTCTTTGATCTGGTGAATTTTGGGGATATTTACAGTAATAGATTGTCGGATCACTGGGAAGTTTGAATGGACAATGGAATCCTTGTGATTATGGTGCTCCCAAGACAGTGGGGTAATGACTGGGAGTACTTATGGTCTATTTATCTATGTTCTCGTTTTATGTTTAGTAATCACCACATTTTGGGAGCTTCAAGGACCCTTCCAGTGTGTTATAATAGCTTGTGTTTTATTGTATGTTTAAATAAAGACTGTTGTGGTCATAATTATCCAAATTTTAAGGTGTCATAATTTTCATTTTAAAGGGTAGTCAGTGGGGGAGGTTATTAGGCAAGTTAGTCAGGGTTAAATTAATATGGGGCTATCTTACCGGAAACATTGACAGTATTAGTGTCATATCCCTCTCTGCCACCATGCCCCCTCTGACATCTCCATCTCCTTGGTGAAAAAAGAAATGTTAAGCCAGCGACTGGGGGAAATAGTTAAGGTTATGGCCAAAAATATTGCAGTAGCGCTCAAGTTATCCCGCTTTTTATTCTATGAAAGTTAGGGGGTTATGCATAAAACCCTTTCTACAATAACCTATGACTTGGTGTAGGAAGGAGGGGTTTGGGTTCCTGCAGAACTGGGCCGACTTCTCAGTTGGCTACAGGTTCTACGCTAGGGACGGGCTGCACCTCAATGGGGAGGGTGCAGCTGTGCTGGGGGAGAAAATGGCTAGAAGGTTGGAGGAGTGTTTAAACTAGGGATGGGGGGGAGGGTATTTCTTTTAAAGGAGGGGAAGACAGTGCAGATAGAGACCTGGGCACATATAATGAAATTGGGGGTGGGGGTTGCATGGGGGTGGGGTTAGAACAGTTAATAATTTAAGAAAGAATAGAGGTACAGAGAGATACATAAAGTGCATGTATACTAATGCCAGAAGCCTCGCCAACAAGATGGAGGAATTGGAGTTAATGTTGTTGGAACCTAATTATGACATGGTGGGGATATCTGAGACATGGCTGGACGAGAGCCAAGACTGGGCGGTTAATTTACAGGGCTATAGTCTGTTCAGAAATGACCGAACAAATAAGCGAGGGGGAGGCGTGTGTTTATATGTAAAATCATCCTTAAAACCCCTCCTGCGTGATAATACGGTATATATGAATTTAATGAAAATGTAGAGTCCCTGTGGGTAGAGATAAGGGGAGGGGGGAAAAATAATAAATTGCTGATAGGGGTTTGTTATAAGTCTCCAAAAATAATGGAAGCAACGGAGAATATCCTCATAAAGCAAATAGATGAAGCTGCGACTCAAGGAGAAGTCATTATTATGGGGGACTTCAACTACCCTGAAATACATTTGGGAACCGAAACCTGCAGTTCCAGCAAAGGTAATAGGTTTTTGACAACTATGGGAGACAATTACCTTTCACAACTGGTTCAGGACCCAACAAGAGGGGGGGCACTGCTAGACCTAATATTAACCAACAGGCCAGACCGCATATCAAATGTAAGGGTTGGGGGTCACTTGGGTAATAGTGATCACAAAATAATAAGTTTTCATGTATCCTTTAATAAGATGTGTAGTAGAGGGGTTACAAGGACACTAAACTTCAAGAAAGCAAATTTCCAACGGATGAGAGATGATCTTGGTGCAATTAACTGGGACGACGATATCCTGAGACATAAAAATACACAAAGAAAATGGGAGACGTTTATTAGCATCCTGAATAGGACCTATGCACAATATATACCGTATGGGAATAAACATGCTAGAAATAGGAGGAAACCACTATGGCTAAATAGAGCTGTAAGGGGTGCAGTAAGGGACAAAAAGAAAGCATTTAGAGAATTAAAGCAAGTAGGTAGTGATGAGGCATTAAATACCGTATATACTCGCGTATAAGCCGAGATTTTCAGCTCATTTTTTGGGGCTGAAAGTCCCCATCTCGGCTTATAGACGAGTCATATATGTCAAGGAGTCGGCGGGGGAGGGGATCATACTGACCCCCCCGGAGCGTCTCTGCAGCCCCCCTGCTTGTCCCACGGTCTCAGAGGCCTGCCTTCAGTGGTCACGTGATGCCGCTCATTAAAGACATGAATATGCCCATGATGAGAACGGGGGCTGCAGAGACACTCCGGGGGGTGAGTATAAGCAATATTCACCTGTCCCCGCTCCCATGTTGCTCACCGCTGCCTGCCGCGTCCTCTGTCAGAGATGTTCAGGTCAGAGGGCACGGTGTCGTTGTTAGTGCGCGCCGCGCCCTCTGCTACCTGAATGTCCCTGACAGACGATGTGGCAGACAGCGGCGAGCAGCGTAGGTACAGGGACAGGTGAATATCTCAGGTGCCGGGTCCTGAGCCAGCGGTGACGCCGGCACCTAGCCCCCAGCGACGGAGAGGTGAGTATGTCATTTTTTTATGTGCAGCAGCGGTATATGGGGATTATTCTATGGGACATCTTATGGGGGCCTATTGTATGGAGCATCTTATGAGGGCATATTCTATGGAGCATCTTATGGGGGCATATTCTATGGAGCATCTTATGGGGGCATATTCTATGGAGCATCTTATGGGGGCATTATTAACCTTTGTGCAGCATTATATGGGGAGTATTTTGTATGGAGCATCTTATGGGGCCATTATGAACTGTATGGAGCATTATATGGGGCATATTCTATGGAGCATCTTATGGGAGCATATTCTATGGAGCATTTTATGGGGCATCTTATGGGAGCATATCTATGGGGCATCTTATGGGGGCCTATTCTATGGAGCATCTTATGGTGGCATAATCTATGAAGCATCTTATTTGGGCATATTCTATGGAGCATCTTATGGGGGCATAATCTATGGAGCATCTTATGGGGGCATATTCTATGGAGCATCTTATGGGGGCATATTCTATGGAGCATCTTATGGGGGCATAATCTATGGAGCATCTTATGGGGGCATAATCTATGGAGCATCTTATGGGGGCATAATCTATGGAGCATCTTATGGGGGCATATTCTATGGAGCATCTTATGGGGGCATATTCTATGGAGCATTTTATGGGGCAGCATATGGGGCATATTCTATGGAGAATTTTATGGGACCATAACCTTTATGGAGCATTATATGGGGCATATTATTCTATGGAGCATCTTATGGGGGCATTATTAACCTTTGTGCAGCATTATATGGGGTGTAGGAACAGGGACAGGTGAATATCTCAGGTGCCGGGTCCTGAGCCAGCGGTGACACCGGCACCTAGCCCCCAGTGATGGAGAGGTGAGTATGTCATTTTTTTATTTGCAGCAGCGGTATATGGGGATTATGCTATGGGACATCTTATGGAGGCCTATTCTATGGAGCATCTTATGAGGGCATATTCTATGGAGCATCTTATGGGGGCATATTCTATGGGGGAATCTTATGGGGGCATATTCTATGGAGCATCTTATGGGAGCATATTCTATGGAGCATCTTATGGGGGCATATCTATGGGGCATCGTATGGGGGCCTATTCTATGGAGCATCTTATGGGGGCCTATTCTATGGAGCATCTTATGGTGGCATAATCTATGGAGCATCTTATGGGGGCATATTCTATGGAGCATCTTATGGGGCATATTCTATGGAGCATTTTATGGGGCAGCATATGGGGCATATTCTATGGAGAATTTTATGGGACATAACCATTATGGAGCATTATATGGGGCATATTATTCTATGGAGCATCTTATGGGGGCATTATTAACCTTTGTGCAGCATTATATGGGGTGTATTTTGTATGGAGCATCTTATGGGGCCATTATGAACTGTATGGAGCATTATATGAGGCATATTCTATGGAGCATCTTATGGGAGCATATTCTATGGAGCATTTTATGGGACATCTTATGGGGGCATATCTATGGGGCATCTTATGGGGGAATATTCTATGGAGCATATTATGGGGGCCTATTCTATGGAGCATCTTATGGTGGCATAATCTATGGAGCATCTTATGGGGGCATATTGTCATGGGAAGCCTAGGTAACTTTAGGCTGAAACCCCGGGGCCCCTGCGGTGTCACTCAGACTAGGGGAAACCCTGTCTGTCCCTCAACCCAGGGTTTACACTGAAGGTGTGCCTGCCTGGGCCTCCACCCTGTCCTTGTCTCCTGTCCAGCCCTAAGCTGAACCCACCACCCTCCACCCAGTGAGGAGACCAAACACCAGACCCCACAAATAAGTATGGACAGGGATAACGGAAATGCACCACACCGCGTACACACAGGGGAATACAGTAATGTGCAAGGGCAACCAAATAATACAACACAGGGAGGCAAAATGGCAACAATGGAATATACTACACCAGCAACCGTATGCTCCTTAGACCACCACTCCAGACCGGTATCGCTTAGCACAAGGCAAGAGCTATAGTTGGCAACGCCCATAGTCACACAGGGCAATTTAACCCCTTCCCGACATCCGACGGTATATCCCGTCCATGGGACCTGGGCCCCAATGCCCATGGACGGGATAGTACGTCGGGCTCGATCAGCGGCGCCCACGTGGTGAGCGCCGCTGATCGCGGCCGGGTGTCAGCTGATTATCACAGCTGACACCCGCACAATGTGTCAGGGGCGGTCACGGACCGCCCCCGACACGTTAACCCCTTGCACACCGCGATCAAACATGATCGCGGTGTACCGGGAGTTAAAGGGAAGCATCGGCAGGGAGGGGGCTCCCTCCGTGCTTCCCTGAGCCCCCCACGGCAGCGCAATGTGCAGCGCTGCTGCGGGGGACTCCTTTCCTCCAGGCCCCCGAATCCAAGATGGCGACGGGGGCCTTCGGGGGCCTGAGGAAGCTGGCTTCCTCAGTGCCTGCAAAGCGCAGGCATGAGGAAGCCTTCTGCAGTGCCTGTGTCAGATCGCCGATCTGTCACAGTGATCTGTGATGTGACAGATCAGCAATCTGTCACAGGACAGTGATGTCCCACCTGGGACTATTTAATAAAGTTAAAAAAAAATAAAAAAAAGTGTAAAAATAATTTTAAAAAAATCGCCAAATAAATTAGAAAAAAAAAAAAAATATTCCCCCAATAAATCCATTTTTTGGAAATAATAAAAAAAAAAACAATAAAAGTACACATATTAGGTATCGCCGCGTCCGTAACGACCCGCCCTATAAAACTGTCCCATTAGTTAACCCTTTTAGCGAACCCCTTAAAAAATAAAAATAAAAAACGAAGCAAAAAATAATGATTTATTATCATACCGCCAAACAAAAAGTGCAATAACACGCGATCAAAAAGACGCATATAAATATCCATGGTACCGCTGAAAACGTCATCTTGCCGCCACACAGCATCATCAGCGAAAAAATAAAAAAGTTATAGCTCGCAGAATAAAGCGATGCAAAAATAATTATTTTTTATATAAAATAGTTTTCATTGCATAAAACCGACAAAAACATAAAAAAACGACCTAAATGAGGTATTGCTGTAACCGTACTGACCCGAAGAATAAAACCGCTTTATCAATTTTACCGCACGCGGAACGGTGTAAACGCACCCCCCCAAAAGAAATTCATGAAACGCTGGTTTTTGTTCATTCTGCGTCCCAAAAATAGGAATAAAAAGCGATCAAAAAATGTCACGTGCCCGAAAATGGTACAGATAAGAACGTCAACTCGTCCCGCAAAAAATAAGACCTCACATGACTCGGTGGATCAAAATACGGAAAAATTATAGCTCTCAAAATGTGGTGATGCAAAAACTATTTTACAATAAAAAGCGTCTTTTAGCGTGCGACAGCCGCCAAACATAAAAACCACCATAAATAGTAAATCAAACCCCCCCGATATCACCCCCTTAGGTAGGAAAAAATAATAAAATTTAAAAAAAAGTATTTATCTCCATTTTCCCGTTAGGGTAAGGCTGTGTGCAAACGCTGCGGATTAGGTGCGGATTCATCCGCGCGGATTTTGTAAAATCCGCAGGTGAAACCGCAGGTCAAAAGACCTGCGGTTTTACCTGCGGATTGCTCTGCGGTTTTGTCCTGCGGTTTTTCATCTCCTCAATAGAGGAGATGGCAAACCGCAGGAGAATCCGCAGAAAGAATTGACATGTCAATTCTTTCTGCGGATTGAAAACCGCAGATAATCCGCGCGGAAAATTCCGCACCGTCTGCACTGCGGTTTTTGATTCCCATAGGGAATCATGGTACTGAAACCGCCAAAACCGCTGCGGAACCGCAGCAAAATCCGCAGCGTGTGCACACAGCCTTAGGGTTAGGGCTAGGGTTAGGGCTAGGGTTAGGGCTAGGGTTAGAGCTAGTGTTAGGGCTAGGGTTAGGGTTAGGATTAGGGCTAGGGTTAGGGCTAGGGTTAGGGCTCAGATTAGGGTTAGGGGTGTGTTGGGGTTAGGGTTGGAGTTATAATTGGGGGTTTCCACTGTTTGGGCACATCAGGGGCTCTCCAAATGCAACATGGCGTCTGATCTCAATTCCAGCCAATTCTGAGTTGAAAAAGTCAAATGGTGCTCCTTCCCTTCCAAGCTCTGCCATGCGCCCAAACAGTGTTTTACCCCCACATGTAGGGTATCAGCCTACTCAGGACAAATTGCAAAACAATTTTTGGGGTCCAATTTCTCCTGTTACCCTTAGGAAAATAAAAAATTGGGGGCAAAAATATCATTTTTGTGGAAAAAAAATGATTTTTTTATTTTCACGTCCGAGTGTTATAAACTTCTGTGAAGCACTTGGGGGTTCAAAGTGCTCACCACACATCTAGATAAGTTCCGTGGGGGGTCTAGTGTCCAAAATGGGGTCACTTGTGGGGAGTTTCAATAGTTTAGGTACATCAGGGGCTCTCCAAACGCACATGACACCCGCAGACCATTCCATCAAAGTCTGCATTCCAAAACGTCACTGCTTCCCTTCCGAGCCCCGACGTGTGTCCATACAGTAGTTTTCTCCCACATATTGGGTGTCAGCGTACTCAGGCCAAACTGGACAACAACTTTTGGGGGTCGAATTTCTCCTTTTACCCTTGGGAAAATGAAAAAATTGGGGACTAATTGATCATGTTTCTGGAAAAAATACGATTTTTTTATTTTCATGCCCTGGCATTATAAACTTCAGTGAAGCCCTTGGGGGTTCAAAGTGCTCACCTCACATCTAGATAAGTTCCTTAGTGGGTCTAGTTTTCAAAATGGGGTCATTTGTGGGGGGTTTCCACTGTTTAGGTACATTAGGGGCTCTCCAAAGGCAACATGACACCCGCAGACCATTCCATCAAAGTCTGCATTCCAAAACGTCACTACTTCCCTTCCGAGCCCCGACGTGTGCCCATACAGTAGTTTTCTCCCACATATGGGGTATCAGCATACTCAGGACAAATTGGACAACAACTTTTGGGGTCCAATTTCTCCTGGTACCCTTGGGAAAATAAAAAATTGGTGACTAAAAGATCATGTTTGTGGAAAAAATACGAATTTTTTATTTTCACGCCCGGGCGTTATAAACTTCTGTGAAGCACTGGGGGGTTCAAAGTGCTCACCACACATCTAGATAAGTTCCTTGGGGGGTCTAGTTTACAGAATGGTGTCATTTGTGGGGGGTTTCCACTGTTTAGGTACTTTAGGGGCTCTCCAAAGGCAACATGACACCCGCAGACCATTCCATCAAAGTCTGCATTCCAAAACGTCACTACTTCCCTTCCGAGCCCCGACGTGTGCCTATTCAGTAGTTTTCTCCCACATATGGGGTATCAGCATACTCAGGACAAATTGGACAACAACTTTTGGGGTCCAATTTCTCCTGTTACCCTTGGGAAAATAAAAAAATGGTGACTAAAAGATCATGTTTGTGGAAAAAATATGAATTATTTATTTTCACGCCCGGGCATTATAAACTTCTGTGAAGCACTGGGGGGGTCAAAGTGCTCACCACACATCTAGATAAGTTCCTTAGGGGGTCTAGTTTCCAAAATGGTGTCATTTGTGGGAGGTTTCCACTGTTTTGGTACATCAGGAGTTTTCCAAACGCGACATGGTGTCCGATCTCAATTCCAGCCAAAAACGTCAAATGGCGCTGCTTCCCTTCCGAGCTCTGCCATGCGCCCAAATAGTGGTTTACCCCCACATGTGGGGTATCAGCGTACTCAGGACAAATTGCACAATAACTTTTAGGGTCATGTTACCCTTGGAAAAATAAGAATTGAGGGTGAAAAGATCATTTTTGTGGAAAAAATATGATTTTTTAATTGTATGGCTTTATGTTATAAACTTCTGTGAAGCCCATGGGGGTTCAAAGTTCTCACCACACATCTAGATAAGTTCCTTAGGGGGTCTAGTTTCCAAAATGGTGTCATTTGTGGGGGGTTTCCACTGTTTAGGTACATCAGGGGTTTTCCAAACGCGACATGGTGTCCGATCTCAATTCCAGCCAAAAACGTCAAATGGCACTGCTTCCCTTCCGAGCTCTGCCATGCGCCCAAATAGTGGTTTACCCCCACATGTGGGGTATCAGCGTACTCAGGACAAATTGCACAATAACTTTTAGGGTCCTGTTACCCTTGGAAAATAAGAATTGAGGGTGAAAAGATCATTTTTGTGGAAAAAATATGATTTTTTAATTGTATGGCTTTATGTTATAAACTTCTGTGAAGCCCATGGGGGTTCAAAGTTCTCACCACACATCTAGATAAGTTCCTTAGGGGGTCTAGTTTCCAAAATGGTGTCATTTGTGGGGGGTTTCCATTGTTTTGGTACATCAGGGGTTTTCCAAACGCGACATGGTGTCCGATCTCAATTCCAGCCAAAAACGTCAAATGGCACTGCTTCCCTTCCGAGCTCTGCCATGCGCCCAAATAGTGGTTTACCCCCACATGTGGGGTATCAGCGTACTCAGGACAAATTGCACAATAACTTTTAGGGTCCTGTTACCCTTGGGAAAATAAAAATTGGGGTGAAAAGATCATTTTTGTTGACAAAATATGATTTTTTAATTGTACCGCTGTACGTTATAAACTTCTGTAAAGCCCTTGTGGGTTCAAAGTTCTCACCACATATCTAGATAAGTTCCTTGGGGGGTCTAGTTTCCAAAATGGAGTCACTTGTAGGGGGTTTCCACTGTTTAGGTACATCAGGGACTCTCCAAACGTGACATGGCGTCCAATCTGAATTCCAGCCAATTTTGCATTGAAAAAGTCAAACGGCGCTCCTTCCATTCTGAGCTCTGCCATGCACCGAAACAGTGGTTCCCGCCCACATATCAGGTATCTACGTACTCAGGACAAATTGCACAATAACTTTTGCAGTCCAATTTCTCCTGTTACCCTTGGTAAAATAAAAAAAATTGAACCTGAAGTATTTTTTTTATGAAAAAAAGTTAGATGTTCATTTTTTTTTAAATATTCAAAAAAATTCCTGTGACGCACCTAAAGGGTTAATAAACTTCTTGAATGTGGTTTTGAGCACTTTAAGGGGTGCAGTTTTTAGAATGGTGTCACTTTTGGGTATTTTCTATCATATAGACCCCTCAAAGTGGCTTCAAATGTGATGTGGTCCTAAAAATAAAATGGTGTTGTAAAAATGAGAAATCGCTGGTCAACTTTTAACCCTTATAACTTCCTAACAAAAAAAAATTTTGGTTCCAAAATTGTGCTGATGTAAAGTAAACATGTGGGAAATGTTAGATATCAAGTTTTTTGTGTGCTGTATTTCTGTGATTTAAGGGCATAAAAATTCAAAGTTGGAAAATTGCGAAATTTTCAAAATTTTCGCCAAATTTCGCAAGTTATTTGAATGAAATTTTACCACTAACATGAAGTACAATATGTCACGAGAAAACAATGTCAGAATCACCGGGATCCATGGAAGCGTTCCAGAGTTATGACCTCATAAAGCTACAGTGGTCAGAATTGTAAAAATTGGCCCGGTCATGAACGTGCAAACCACCCTTGGGGGTGAAGGGGTTAAAGACAGAGGGCGTGGCTAAGCCCTCAGCCAGAATGACAACCTGGTTAAACCAATCCAAGCCGGATCAGAAGACCAACCAGCGCCGTTGAGAACCATGTGGTAGGATGGGGTATTACCGCTGTCTGCCGGACACCCTGGTGCGAACAGTGTCCGACATGACACATATCTATGGAGCATCTTATATCTTATGGGGGCATAATCTATGGAGCATCTTATGTGGGCATATTCTATGGAGCATTATATGGGGCATATTATTCTATGGAGCATCTTATGGGGGCATTATTAACCTTTGTGCAGCATTATATGGGGTGTAAGAACAGGGACAGGTGAATATCTCAGGTGCCAGGTCCTGAGCCAGCGGTGACGCCGGCACCTAGCCCCCAGCGACAGAGAGGTGAGTATGTCATTTTTTTATTTGCAGCAGCGGTATATGGGGATTATTCTATGGGACATATTATGGGGACCTATTCTATGGAGCATCTTATGAGGGCATATTCTATGGAGCATCTTATGGAGGCATATTCTATGGGGGAATCTTATGGGGGCATATTCTATGGAGCATCTTATGGGAGCATATTCTATGGAGCATTTTATGGGGCATCTTATGGGGGCATATCTATGGGGCATCTTATGGGGGCATATTCTATGGAGCATCTTATGGGGGCCTATTCTATGGAGCATCTTATGGTGGCATAATCTATGGAGCATCTTATGGGGGCATATTCTATGGAGCATCTTATGGGGGCATATTTTATGGAGCATTTTATGGGGCAGCATATGAGGCATATTCTATGGAGAATTTTATGGGGCCATAACCTTTGTGGAGCATTATATGGGGCATATTATTATATGGAGCATCTTATGGGGGCATTATTAACCTTTGTGCAGCATTATATGGGGTGTATTTTGTATGGGGCATCTTATGTGGCCATTATGAACTGTATGGAGCATTATATGGGGCTCCTGATTCAATATGGATATTCAAAAACATTTAACCTACTGATGTCTCAATTAATTTTACTTTTACTGGTATCTATTTTTTTTTTTGAAATTTACCAGTAGCTGCTGCATTTTCCACCGTAGGCTTATACACGAGTCAATAAGTTTTCCCAGTTTTTTGTGGCAAAATTAGGGGGGTCAGCTTATACACAGGTCGGCTTATACACAAGTATATACGGGTAAATACAGAAGATTAAATAAATTCTGTAAAAAGCAAATCAAGGCAGCAAAGATTGAGACAGAGAGACTCATTGCCAGAGAAAGTAAAAATAATCACAAAATATTCTTTAACTACATAAATAGTAAGAATCTAAAAAATGATAGTGTTTGTCCCCTTAAAAATAGTCTGGGTGAAATGGTGGATGAGGATGAGGAAAAAGCCAATATGCTAAATGACTTTTTTTCAATCGTATTTACACAAGAAAATCCAATGACGGATAACATGATCAGTGATAACAAAAATTTTCCATTAAATGTCACCTGCTTAACCCAGCAGGAAGCACGGCGGCGGCTAAAAATCACTAAGGCCGGTTTCACATTCGCGCTTTTTAAGCGCACGCACGGCCGGGGGTAGCTCCGCCCCCGAGCCGTCTCTCTGCCCGGCGTGCCCGCCCCTTGCTTGTAGCGCCGCCTCCTAGCGGACAGCGGCACCTGCGATCGGCGCACCCTATCTTTAGCATAGGGTGCGCAGATCGTGCGCAGGCCGTGCGCTAGTTGCGCTTTGACCTGCGCTGCGCACTTTTGACGGTGCGCCGTGCGCGCCAAAATCCGAAAAGTTCGATTTTGGCGCGCACGGCGCACCGTCAAAAGTGCGCAGCGCAGGTCAAAGCGCAACTAGCGCACGGCCTGCGCACGATCTGCGCACCCTATGCTAAAGATAGGGTGCGCCGATCGCAGGCGCCGCTGTCCGCTAGGAGGCGGCGCTACAAGCAAGGGGCGGGCACGCCGGGCAGAGAGCCGGCTCGGGGGCGGAGCTACCCCCGGCCGTGCGTGCGCTTAAAAAGCGCGAATGTGAAACCAGCCTTAAATTGACAAATCCCCATGCCGGGATGGGATACACCCCCGAGTACTGCAGGAACTAAGGACAGTCATAGACAGACCATCACTGTTAGGCTGTGTGCACACGTAAGCGTTTTTTTTCACTTTTTTTTAGCATTTTTACCGGCAAAAACGCTTAAAAAACGCTTACAAGAAGAGGAAAGTTCTGGACTGGACCAAGGAAATGCAGTGGACGTGGTGTACATGGACTTTTCAAAAGCTTTTGAAACGGTGCCCCAGAAAAGGTTGATACATAAAATGAGAAAAATGGGGATAGGGGAAAATATGTGTAAGTGGTGTAAGGTAGCGCTTGTTATTAAGGTAGGGGACACTCACTAGGCAGCCAAATAACCAGGTCCGGCACGGGTTTCTCAATTAACTCCAACAGTCCATGCGGTTTATCAAGCATCATAAACCATGAACAGCAACAGAAAGTTCATATACAACAGCCTAGCGTCCATGACAGAGCTCCACTCTGTTAACTCAGGTTATGCAATGTCCAATATGCAGGCTCTCTAGCCTCACAGTTATCTCACCCCATGGCCGGGTTACCTCATGGTTGCTTCACCACACTGCAGACGTCCATTCCCTCCCCCGGGAACTCTCAGGCACTTGCAGCCATTAAACAGAGCGTCCACACGTGCTGTTAGGTAGGCATTCACATCTTCCTCATTCGGTCTCACGTCAGCCCAGACGAGACCTTACATACGGACCAACCGGGTCCAAGCATTCACTAATGTCACCTAGCCTGGCCACCTTATATGGTCCGTAGCCACGCCCACTGGATCACATGGCTATGACCTCATCACAGGTCCTTCAATCATTCACACACATATACTTTACTATGGCATTCTAGACACCACCCCTAGGTGGGTTTGTAGGTAGCTGGTCCTGCCCGTCTCACCAGCTACCTGGAAAGCTCTCCCTGACACAGTGTAACGAAAGCTCAGCAGTACCTCTGCTGATCAACGCACATATTCAAGCTTCCATCCCGAGGCCACCTACCATGGGATACATAACGATCATTCAGCATCCTGCTCCTGTTACCACTTTGGACATGGCTATCCGTCCGTCCTGGGACACCCACACAGTGCCTCCTAGCGGAAACAGTGGGCACTACACCACAGTGGGTTAAGAGCTAGCTCAGGGATAGGAAACAAAGGGTGGTTATTAATGGCGCACACTCGGACTGGGTCACGGTTAGCAGTGGGGTACAACAGGGGTAAGTATTAGGCCTGCTTCTTTTTAATATATTTATTAATGACCTTGTAAGGGGGCATACAGAGTAGAATTTCAATATTTGCAGATGACACTAAACTCTGCAGGCTAATCCATAAAGAGGAGGACAATTTTATATTACAGGAGGATTTATGTAAACTAGAAGCTTGGGCTGATAAATGGCAAATGAGCTTTAATGGGGATAAATGTAAGGTCATGCACTTGGGTAGAACAAACAAAATAATATAATAGAATTCCCAAAGACAATTATGGGCAAAAGCAATACCTATATTCAATAATCAATAATCCAAGTGGATTTTAACCTTTTTATATACCCATAAATTCAAAAGTTTAATAATGTAAACTCCAAAATATATTAATAAGAAAAAAGAAAAAGGAGTGCTATACATAAAAATATTTTTAAAAAAGTATCATTTATTTTTTACAAAAAAACATATGCATAGATACAATTAAAAAAAAAACAGATAATAGTATTTCACATGTGATGTGACCCTAGATGTTATACTTTAGATCCAGGACAAATATCAGGCGGATATTATAAGAAAAGCACAAAAACATAAATAACATCTATATCAATGTCATATAAATATTCAGTATTATTACAAACAATTATGACCGTTAATTAATATGATTAGAATGGCATTATACATACACTCACTGGCCACTTTATTAGGTACACCATGCTAGTAAGGGGTTGGACCCCCTTTTGCCTTCAGAACTGCCTCAATTCTTCGTGGCAGAGATTCAACAAGGTGCTGGAAGCATTCCTCAGAGATTTTGGACCATATTGACATGATGGCATCACACAGTTGGCGCAGATTTGACGGCTGCACATCCCTGATGCGAATCTCCCGTTCCACCACATCCCAAAGATGCTCTATTGGATTGAGATCTGGTGACTGAGGAGGCCATTTGAGTACAGTAAACTCATTGTCATGTTCAAGAAACCAATCTGAGATGATTCGAGCTTTATGACATGGCGCATTATCCTGCTGAAAGTAGCCATCAGATGTTGGGTACATTGTGGTCATAAAGGGATGGACATGGTCAGCAACAATACTCAGGTAGGCTGTGGCGTTGCAACGATGCTCAATTGGTACCAAGGGGCCCAAAGAGTGCCCAGAAAAAATTCCCCACACCATGACACCACCACCACCAGCCTGAACCGTTGATACAAGGCAGGATGGATCCATGCTTTCATGTTGTTTACGCCAAATTCTGACCCTACCATCCGAATGTCGCAGCAGAAATCGAGACTCATCAGACCAGGCAACGTTTTTCCAATCTTCTACTGTCCAATTTCGATGAGCTTGTGCAAATTGTAGCCTCAGTTTCCTGTTCTTAGCTGAGAGGAGTGGTACCCAGTGTGGTCTTCTGCTGCTGTAGCCCATCTGCCTCAAAGTTCGACGCACTGTGCGTTCAGAGATGCTCTTCTGCCTACCTTGGTTGTAACGGGTGGCAATTTGAGTCACTGTTGCCTTTCTATCAGCTCGAACCAGTCTGCCCATTCTCCTCTGACCTCTGGCATCAACATGGCATTTCCGGCCACAGAACTGCCGCTCACTGGATTTTTTTTCTTTTTCGGACCATTCTCTGTAAACCCTAGAGATGGTTGTGCGTGAAAATCCCAGTAGATCAGCAGTTTCTGAAATTCTCAGACCAGCCCTTCTGGCACCAACAATCATGCCACGTTCAAAGGCACTCAAATCACCTTTCTTCCCCATACTGATGCTCGGTTTGAACTGCAGGAGATTGTCTTGACCATGTCTACATGCCTAAATGCACTGAGTTGCCGCCATGTGATTGGCTGATTAGAAATTAAGTCTTAACACACAGTTGGACAGGTGTACCTAATAAAGTGGCCAGTGAGTGTATATAGGGACCTGCCCTTAGTTCACAGCCAAAATAGCTGCTGAAAAAAACAAAATAAAACTGGTGCTTTTAATGCTTACCCATATAGTATGGTGCCTGGGCGCCCTGGAGCCACGTGTCACCCCTGACGCGCGTTTCGCGTTTGCTTTTGTATTCCCATTTTGATTGTATTTACATGTGCTGAGTTCAGGCCGCTAAATGAGTGTGATCGACAATATTGAAGTCGTTCAACACTTGTTTCCCGGTCTCTTTCCACCGCCTGAGAAAGAATGATGGGGACAGAACAATCACTAATGGATCAATCTGTCCCCATACAGTATCATGTTATCAGCAGCATATCTGCACTTTACACCCCGTAGCCCCTCCATAGAAAACAATATAGCCCTCCTCATATAGTATAATGCAGCCCCCATAGAATATAATGTAGCCCCCTCATAAAGTATAATAAAGCGCCCATATAATATAATCTAGCTCCCCATAGAATATAATGCATCCCCCCATAGAATACAATGTAGCCTCCTCATATAGTATAATGTAGCCCCCTCATAGAGTACGATGCAATCCCCCCATAGAATATAATAAATATAATACAGCCCCCCCATGGAATATAATGTAACCCCCCATATTATATAACACAGCCTCTCCCATAGAATATAATGTAAAATGTACCCCCCTTGGTATATAACACAGCCGCATAGTATATAGCACAGCCCCACATGGTATATAGCCCAGCCCCACATGGCATATAGCCCAGCCCCACCATTGTATATAGCACAGTACCACATGTATATAGCACAGCCTACCATGGTATATAACACAGCCCCACATGGTATATAGCATAGCCCCACATGGTATATAGCACAGCACCACCATGGTATATAGCACAGCACCACAATGGTATATAGCACAGTACCACATGGTATATAGCACAACCCACCATGGTATATAGCCCAGCATGGTATATAGCACAGTACAACATGGTATATAACCAGCATGGTATATAGCCCAGCACCACATGGTATATAGCCCAGCATGGTATATAGCCCAGCAACACATGGTATACAGCCCAGCATGGTATATAGCCCAGCAACACATGGTATATAGCCCAGCATAGTATATAGCCCAGCACCACATGGTATATAGTCCATCATGCTATATAGTCCAGCACCATATGGTACTGTATATAGCCCAGCATAGTATATAGCCCAGCATGGTATACAAGCTGAGCACCACATGGTATATAGCCCAGCAAGGTATATAGCCCAGCACCACATGGTATATAGCCCAGCATGGTATATTGGTATATAGCCCAGCATGGTATATAGCCCAGCACCACATGGTATATAGCCCAGCATAGTATATAGCCCAGCATAATATATAGCCGCCCACCCCCAGAATGGCCCAGCATGGTATATAAGCCCAGCACCACATGGTATATAGCCCAGCATAGTATATAGCCCAGCATAATATATAGCCGCCCACCCCCAGAATGGCCCCACAGTCCAGAACTCACACTGACATGTTAAAAAAAAACACACTCCTCACCTTCTCCTCGTGCCTGCGCTGCTCCCGGCTCCTGTCTCCTACACTGCCTGGTACACAGTGAGAGCGCGATGACGTCATCGCGCACCCATTGTGTCAGAGGCAGAGCGGGGAATGATGGGAGCTGGAGCGTCAGCTGACGCCCTCTCCTCCATCATTGCCTTGAACGGTATAGTTCAATGCGACGGCGGGGGGAGTCAGCGCTGGTGGCAGGCGGGCCCCCCTGCCTCACAGGAGCCCCACAGTGGCTGGTGATGTGCCGCTAGCTGGGGGCCCTTGGGGGAGCGGGGGCCCTAGGCAGCTGCCTGGTCTGCCTGCCCCTAATGCCAGCCCTGATAACATCTAGGCTCACATGTGAAATATTATTATCTGGGTTTTTTTAAATTGTAACTATGCAAATGTTTTCTTGTAATAAATAAATTATACTTTTTCTTAAAATATTTTTAGGTATAGCACTCCTTTTTCTTTTTTCTTATTAGAACAAACAAGATGTATAATTATGTGCTTAATTGTAAAACACTGGGCAAAACTATCACTGAAAGACCTGGGTGTATGGGTGGACGACAAACTCACATTTAGTGGCCAGTGTCAGGCAGCTGCTGCAAAGGCAAATAAAATAATGGGATGCATTAAAAGAGGCATAGATGCTCATGAGGAGAACATAATTTTACCTCTATATAAGTCACTAGTGCGACCACACTAAGAATACTGTGTACAGTTCTGGTCTCCGGTGTTTAACCCCTTTCTGACATCAGACGTACTATCCCGTCCATGGGACCCGGGCCTCTATGCCCATGGACGGTATAGTACGTCTAGCGCGATCAGTGGCGCCCATGTGGTGAGCGCCGTTGATCGCGGCCGGGTGTCAGCCGCCCCCGGTCACGGACCGCCCCCGACACGTTAACCCCTTGCACACCGCGATCAAACACGATCGCGGTGCACCGGGAGTTAAAGGGAAGCATCGTCAGGGAGGGGGCTCCCTCCTTGCTTCCCTGAGCCCCCCACAGCAGCGCAATGTGCAGCGCTGCTGCGGGGGGCTCATCTCATCCCTGCAGGTCCCCGAATCCAAGATGGCGACGGGGACCTTTGGGGGCCTGCAGGGAGCTGGCTTCCTCAGTGCCTGCAAAGCGCAGGCAAGGAGGAAGCCTGCAGCACTGCCTATGACAGATCGCTGATCTGTCACAGTGATCTGTGATGTGACAGATCAGCGATCTGTCACAGGACAGTGATGTCCCCCCTGGGACAACCTAATAAAGTTTAAAAAAAGTGTAAAAATAATTTTTAAAAAATCGCTAAATAAATAAATATAAAAAAAAATATTCCCTAATAAATTCATTTTTTGGAAATAAAAATAAAAACAATAAAAGTACACATATTTGGTATCGCCGCGTCCGCACCGACCTGCCCTATAAAACTGTCCCATTAGTTAACCCCTTTAGCGAACCCCTTAAAAAATAAAAATAAAAAACGAAGCAAAAAATAATGATTTATTATCATATCGCCGAACAAAAAGTGCAATAACGCGTGATCAAAAAGACGCATATAAATATCCATGGTACCGCTGAAAACGTCATCTTGTCCCACAAAAAACGAGCCACCAAACAGCATCATCAGAGAAAAAATAAAAAAGTTATAGCTCGCAGAATAAAGCGATGCAAAAATAATTATTTTTTATATAAAATTGTTTTTATTGCATAAAAGCGCCAAAACATAAAAAAATGACATAAATGAGGTATCGCTGTAACCGTACTGACCTGAAGAATAAAACTGCTTTATCAATTTTACCGCACGCGGAACGGTGTAAATGCACCCCCCAAAAGAAATTTATGAAACGCTGGTTTTTGTTCATTCTGAGTTCCAAAAATCGGAATAAAAAGCGATCAAAAAATGTCACGTGCCCGAAAATGGTACCAATAAAAACATCAACTCGCCCCACAAAAGATAAGACCTGACATGACTCAGTGGGTCAAAATACGGAAACATTATAGCTCTCAATATGTGGTGATGCAAAAACTAATTTTACAATAAAAAGCGTCTTTTAGCGTGTGACAGCTGCCAAACATAAAAAACGCCATAAATAGTAAATTAAACCCCCCGTTATCACCCCCTTAGTTAGGGAAAAATAATAAAATAAAAAAAATGTATTTATTTCCATTTTCCCCATTAGGGTTAGGGCTAGGGTTAGGGCTGAGATTAGGGTTAGGGGTGTGTTGGGGTTAGGGTTGGAGTTAGAATTGGGGGTTTCCACTGTTTGGACACATCACGTGCTCTCCAAACGCAGCATGGCGTCTGATCTCAATTCCAGCCACTTCTGCGTTGAAAAAGTCAAATGGTGGCCCTTCCCTTCTGCCATGCGCCCAAACAGTGTTTTACCCCCACATATGGGGTATCAGCCTACTCAGGATAAATTGCAAAACAACTTTTGGGGTCCTATTTCTCCTGTTGCCCTTAGGAAAATAAAAAATTGGGGGCAAAAATATAATTTTTGTGGGAAAAAAATATGATTTTTTTATTTTCACGCCCAGGCGTTATAAACTTCTGTGAAGCCCTTGGGGGTTCAAAGTACTCACCACACATATAGATATGTTCCTTAGGGGGTCTAGTTTCCAAAATGGGTTCATTTGTGGGGAGTTTTCACTGTTTAGGTACATCAGGGGCTCTCCAAAGGCAACATGACACCTGCAGAGCATTCCATCAAAGTCTGCATTCCAAAACGTCACTACTTCCCTTCCGAGCCCCGACGCGGGCCCATACAGTAGTTTTCTCCCACATATGGGGTATCAGGGTACTCAGGAGAAATGGGACAACAACTTTTGGGGTCCATTTTCTCCTGGTACCCTTGGGAAAATAAAAAAATTGGGGACTAAATGATCATGTTTGTGGAAAAAATAAGATTTTTTTATTTTCACGCCCGGGCATTATAAACTTCTGTGAAGCCCTTGGGAGTTCAAAATGCTCACCACACATCTAGATAAGTTCATTAGGGGGTCTAGTTTCCAAAATGGTGTCATTTGTGGGGGGTTTCCACTGTTTTGGTACATCAGGGGCTTTCCAAACGCGACATGGTGTCCGATCTCAATTCCAGCCAAAAAAGTCAAATGGCGCTGCTTCCCTTCCGAGCTCTGCCATGCGCCCAAATAGTCGTTTACACCCACATATAGGGTATCAGGGTACTCAGGACAAATTACACAATAACTTTTAGGGTCCTGTTACCCTTGGGAAAATACAAATTGGGGGTGAAAAGATCATTTTTGTGGAAAAAATATGATTTTTTAATTGTACTGCTGTTCATTATAAAATTCTGTAAAGCCCTTGTGGGTTCAAAGTTCTCACCACATATCTAGATAAGTTGCTTGGGGGGTCTAGTTTCCAAAATGCGGTCACTTGTGGGGGGTTTCCACTGTTTAGGTGCATCAGGGGCCCTCCAAACGTAACATGGCGTCCGATCAGAATTCCAGCCAATTTTGCACTGAAAAAGTCAAACTGCGCTCCTTTCCTTCTGAGCTCTTCCATGCGCCGAAACAGTGGTTCCCCCCCACATATCAGGTATCAGCGTACTCAGGACAAATTGCACAATAACTTTTCCAGTCCAATTTCTCCTTTTACCCTTGGTAAAACAAAAAAAATTGAACCTGAAATATTTTTTTTGTGAAAAAAATTCCTGTGAAGCACCTGAAGGGTTAATAAACTTCTTGAATGTGGTTTTGAGCACCTTAAGGGGTGCAGTTTTTAGAATGGTGTCACTTTTGGGTATTTTCTATCATATAGACCCCTCAAAGTGGCTTCAAATGTGATGTGGTCCGTAAAAATAAAATGGTGTTGTAAAAATGAGAAATCGCTGGTCAACTTTTAACCCTTATAACTTCCTAATAAAAAAAAATATTGGTTCCAAAATTGTGCTGATGTAAAGTAAACATGTGGGAAATGTGACTTATTAAGTTTTTTGTGTGCCGTATCTGTGTGATTTAAGGGCATAAAAATTCAAAGTTGGAAAATTGCAAAATTTTCAAAATTTTCGCCAAATTTCCGTTTTTTTCACAAATAAACGCAAGTTATATGAATGAAATTTTACCACTAACATGAAGTACAATATGTCACGAGAAAACAATGTCAGAATCACCAGGATCCATGGAAGCGTTTCAGAGTTATTACCTCATAAAGGGACAGTGGTCAGAATTGTAAAAATTGACCCGGTCATGAACGTGCAAACCACCCTTTGGGGTGAAGGGGTTAAGAAAGACATAGCAGAACTGGAGCGGGTGCAGAGAAGAGCGAACAAGGTTATTAGGGAACTAGGGGGTCTGCAATACCAAGACAGGTTACTACACTTGGGGTTATTTAGTTTGGAGATTCGAAGGCTTAGGGGTGATCTTATTACAATGTATAAATATATGTGGGGACAATACAAAGACCTTTCTAATGATCTTTTTACTCTTAGACCTGTGACGGGGACAAGGGGGCATCCTCTACGTCTGGAGGAAAGAAGGTTTAAGCATACTCACAGACGCAGATTCTTTACTGTAAGAGCAGTGAGACTATGGAACTCTCTGCCATATGAGGTTGTAATGAGTGATTCCCTACTAAAATTTAAGAAGGGACTGGATGCCTTTCTTGAAAAGTATAATATTACAGGGTATATACACTAGTTTCCTTAATAATGCGTTGCTCCAGGGAGCTAGTCTGATTGCCGTATGTGGAGTCGGGAAGGAATTTTTTCCCCCAATGTGAAGCTTACTGTTTGCCACATGGGTTTTTTTTGCCTTCCTCTGGATCAACATGTTAGGGCAAGTTAGGATAGGATATGGGTTGAACTAGACGGACTTAAAGTCTTCCTTCAACCTTAATAACTATGTTACTATGTTGTATCGGTGTCACAGGGTGCAGTGGTTAAGCTTTTCGACATGGATTTTTGGAGCTTCAAAATCCAGAACACAAGACTCTGGGAACGTATGCTTCAAATACAGTAGGCTGTCAAGGTCAGAAGAAAATCTTTCATAATTGTATGGAAATTGCTGACTGTTAATTTATGTGATAATCATTCAGTTGTGACAGTCTCATTTGGAATAATAAAACGAAACTTGCCGAACTCCTAAATATAAACCTATATAATCCTCCATGCCCCTTGTTGTTGCTGCACCAAGACCTTCTCGTCTAAAAGCTGCTTATTCCCCACTAACACACAGGAAATCTGGCAAATACATAATCTATTGTCTCCAATGACCTTCATCCCCCAGCTCTCCTGCCTGACACAAGGAGGTATCAATTCCTGGCTCCCGACTCTTGGCTAATGTGCGGCATATAACGAGACACAGCCTGTTTTATATTAAATTACAAGCATGCAAGCCAGTGAGCAGATGTGACAGCGTGCTAGACATTGTTATACACGGAAACATGTGGATGATTTATAGGAATTGTATGACGTAGGTTATCATAATGTTCCGGGACAAACACATTATCATGGTCATTACCATAAAATTCCAAGGCCAAGATCAGCACCCCTGACACATAATAGGAGACCCTTATATACTATATGTTTATATACACCATATGGAGGAAAGTCTTGGTACACCTCCTCATTACACCTATAGGTGCTTACATGATGGGCAGCACAGTGGCTCAGTGGTTAGCGCTGCAGCCTTGCAGCGCTGGGGTCCTGGGTTCGAATCCCACCAAGGACAACATCTGCAAGGAGTTTGTATGTTCTCCCCGTGTTTGCGTGGGTTTCCTCCGGGCACTCCGGTTTCCTCCCACACTCCAAAGACATACTGATAGGGAATTTAGATTGTGAGCCCCATCGGGGACAGTGATGAAATGTGTGCAAAACTGTAAAGCGCTGCGGAATATGTTAGCGCTATATAAAAATAAAGATTATTATTATTATTATTATTATTAATAGAGTTCTTCCTACAAGATTTTGGAGGTGTCTGTGGTAATATGTGCATTCAGAAGAGAATTTGTGAGGTCAGACTGTGATGTTGGAAGGAGAGGGTCGGGCTCACAATATCCACTCTAATTCATTCAGAGGTGTTGGATGGAACACTAGACTAGCTACTGGGGGTGCAGACAGTGCGGTCACCTGCGGAACCTGCCGCACCAGCCTGGGATGGGAGTTGGATCTTCACCGGACCACGGTACACCTCCTGTGAACCCGTTCCACCAGCAATGCCAATCTCCCACCCTGAGTTCAGACTTTAAGACGGACTCCCAGTTGACAAATTAATTTTTTTCCCTATTTTCCTTTTGAAAATTTGAGGTGCGTCTTATGGTCCAGTGCGTCTTATAGTCCGAAAAATACGGTAACTCTGGAATGCTTCAACGGATACCAGTGATTCTGAGTCTGTTTTTTTGCGACACTTTGTACATTATGTTAATGATAATTTTAGGTTGATGAAATTTGCATTTTTTAATGAAAATATTGGAAATTTGATGAAAATTTAGAACATTTAGTTTTTAAACTTTGATTTTTTTATGCTCTTAAAATAGATTTTCTTTTTTTAATAAATTTGCAAAAATTTCTACATTTCTGTGCACATTAATGAGAAAAAAAATGAACTTTTTTGAATTTAACAAATGGTTGCAATGAAACAAAGAGTGAAAAATTTAAAGGGGTCGGAATACTTTCCGTACCCACTGTAGCCCTTTTGAACTAACAGCCTCAGACAGAAATAACAAGTGCATGCTTAAGGCTAGTTTCACACTAGCGTTTTTGAGCGCAGCGACGGCCTGCGCACGGCCGCCGCTAAGCCCCGCCCCCTGATGCGCCTCCGCCGGTAGCTCCGCCTACTGGCGCATGACGCTGCATGCGCCCTGCATCCCCTATCTTTATCACTGGGGGCGCAGGCCGTGCGCAGTATGCGTTTGGCGGCGCATGCGCCTTTTTGACGGTGCGCCGGCGCAACCAAACTGCAGCAGGTTGCTTTTGGCGCAGGTCGGCGCACCGTCAAAAGGACGCATGCGCCGCCAAACGCATACTGCGCACGGCCTGCGCCCCCAGTGATAAAGATTCACCAGCCTAGGATGGGAGTCGGATCATCGTCGGACCACTGAACACCTCCTGTTATGAATAGGTCACCGAGGAGGATGGCAGGAATAGGCTAGGCCACCAGGAAACCAGAAAGGTTGGTAACTTAGCTGTGGAGCGTACCTACAATGCCCTAGATGCCTCGGCACAGCTGGAGAACTAACTAAGCTTAAAGCAAGAAAGATGAAATCTAAAATGCCCTGGAGCAGACCCCAAAGAAATAGATAGCCCCCGAACATATATTGTCGGTGAGACAAGATGAGGCACAAACACAGGCAGAAAATAGACTGAGCAAATGATGGGGCCCAAACTTTCTAAATAGGATAGGAAAGGAAAGACACTGTCTGCAAACACGCAAAAACCCTAAAAAATCGAACACGTCTGATGTACAAAATACACTGAGGTCTCACGACCTCTCCCCCACTATATTAGGATTCTGGTGTGAACTAGCAGCAAAGCAAAAGAGACTAATATATAAGGGGACTGAACAAACTGACACAAGCTGTATCATATAGAGCGGGGTCTAGCACAGCCCCAGCAGGGAGCACGCTGAACCCTCACAGCAAAGCAAAAAGAGGCAAAACCAAATCAGATGCAAAGGATTAGCAAATGAACAACTTAACTGAAAAATGCAGGATCAGGCAGGAGACAGCAGACCTCAACATGCACAGGAAGAAGCAAATCACCAGCAGCAACTGAGGGAAGCCTGCTCACTTATATCCTCCCAGTCAGTAACCTGTTGTAAGTTCATTTTCCCCTTCGTCACTGAGGTCTGGTGAACTCCCTATTCTGGTGAAGGAAGGTAGTGAGCCTGATTATCAGGCACCTGAGCCTAATGAGGATGATTGGCTGAGTGGAGTCACGGACTGGATATAAGGCTGCCGACGCCCTTCTGCCCTGCGGGTGATTTCTCTGTGGACTTCTAGGACTCCAGTCTGATTCCTGCTCCTTTAAAGCTAAGTTTTCTGTTTTGCCTGTTAGCATTTTTGTTTTGTTTTTTGTTTTCCTTGCTTTTCTGTATTCTGCCATTCCCTGCTGGGGTGAGCTGAATCTCCTTTTGCCTGTAGCTCTGTCTTCAGAATATTCCTGAGTACTGACTTAGCTTTTTTGAAGCCTAGCGTCTTCAGGGCCTTTTTCACTGTCAGTCTGTTGGCTCTTATTTTCATAGGGTTTTTCACGGATTGCAGACAGCAGCCTTCCTGTCCTTTTCTATCTAGCTAGCTTGGGCCCCGTCTTTGCTCAGTCTATCTTTCTGTCTGTGTTAGTATTTTCATCTTGCTTCACCGTCATTATATGTTGGGGGCTGCCTATTGCTTTGGGGCCTGCTCTGGGGCAGTTTAGATTCCCCTTTCTTTCTTTAGGCCTATTTAATTCTCCGGCTGTGATCGAGGGGTCTAGGGCATCGTAGGAACCCCCCACGGCTACTGCTAGTTGTGTTGATAGGTTCAGGGGTCTGCAATCCGATAGCTGCCAACTTCTCTGGTTTTCTGGACTTAGCTAGCATTTCTGTTTTTGCCTCCTACGGTTACTCAATCATAACAGAATCACCCGCCATACCGCAGATCCTAGGGTACTCAATAGCAGGAAAGAATCGTGTTTAAAAAAAAAAAAAAAAAATCTTTCCTCTATATCTCTGAGGCCGTCGGGGGAATTTTTTTTTCCTCTCTCAATGGAGATAAAGCAATTGTCTGATCGTGTGGAGCAGCTCGCTGCGGAAGTGTGGGGTATTTCCGCCTACCTTGCTCGTTCGCATGCTGTTGAACCAAAGATCCCTACACCTGATGTATTTTTTGGGGATCGATCTAAATTTTTGAGTTTCAAAAATAATTGTAAATTATTTTTTGCCTTGAAGCCTAACTCATCAGGGAGCTCCGCGCAGCAGGTTAAAATTGTCATCTCTTTGCTGCATGGCGATCCCCAGGATTGGGCGTTTTCTTTGAAACAAGATGATCCTATTCTGACTAATGTGAACGCATTCTTTCAAACTTTGGGGTTGTTGTATGACGAACCTAATGCTATTGATCAGGCTGAAAAGACCCTGTTGGCATTGAACCAGGGTCGAGATTCTGCAGAGTTGTACTGTCAAAAGTTCCGAAAGTGGGCGGTCCTTACTACCTGGAATGATAATGCCTTGGCTGCTCTCTTTCGGAAGGGTTTGTCAGATGCCGTAAAAGATACTATGGTGGGATTTCCTGTTCCCTCTGGTCTGGATGATTCTATGTCATTAGCCATTCAGGTTGATCGGCGTTTACGTGAACGCAGGATTGCACGAGAGGTGTTGCTACCGGTTGAACAGACGTCTGAACCTATGCAATGTGATGGAGTTTTGTCTAAGGCGCAACGTCAGGAGTTCAGAAGGCGTAATAAGCTGTGTTTTTTCTGTGGAGATGCCTCGCATATTATTTCTGTTTGTCCTAAACGAGAGAAACGCTTTGCACACACGTTTTCTGTTGGTGGTGTTCAACCTAAGTTTCTTCTGGCAATTACTCTGATCTGCTCCCTGTCCACATTTTCCGCCAAGGCTTTTGTGGATTCGGGAGCAGCGCTAAACCTAATGGACTTGGATTTTGCTAAACGTTGTGGATTTCCGATGACACCTCTGCAGGCGCCTATCCCTTTGAGGGGGATTGATGCTACTCCTTTGGCTAAAAATAAACCTCAGTTTTGGACCCAGGTGGTCATGTGGGTCGCCCCAGACCAGGGCCGGACTGGGACTAAAATTCAGCCCTGGCATTTGAAGTTACACAGGCCCACTAGTCACATGGTGACTGTATAATATTTTTGTACAGTTGTAGGTTACAAGCAGTGAGAGGAGATTAACACGACTATACAACATGTAGTCACAGCTGTGCTCAGTATTTCAGCTCAGTCCTATTTATTGCTTTTAGGTACAGTACTCCTCTCAAAGCTCTGTCCCCTTTTGTACGCACGGTGACAGAATTCCTGGCAGAACTGCTATCCATTGGGCAACCAGACCCCCTGGTCATAGCTGCCCCTATCAACCCTTCCCAACTTTTGAGGAAGGGTAAGAGGGACAAAGACTGCGGCGCCTGGCCACACCCATTCCGCAACTAGTCACACCCATGTCCACGCCTAATCGCACCCATTTAGCACTGCTGATCACACTGACATGTACTGAGGGCACAGTGGCTGGCATTATGGGCACACTGACTGGCACTAAGGAAGAGAGAAAACAGAGAGAGAGAGAGAGAGAGAAAAAAAGAAAAAAGAGAAAGAAAGAAAGAGGGGAAAAAAGAAAGAAAGAACAGAGAGAGACAGTGAAAGAACAGAGAAAGAAAGAGGGGAAAGAAAGAACAGAGAGAGACAGAGAAAGAATAGAGAGAGAACGAAAGAGGGGAAAGAAAGAATAGAGAGAGAAAGAAGTAAAGAAAAGAAAGAAAGAACAGAAAGAAACAGAGGAAAGAAAAAGAAAGAAAGAGGGGAAAGAAAGAACAGAGAGCGAGAGAAAGAACGAAAGAACAGAGAGAGAGAGAAAGAAAATGAGGGAAAGACAGAACATAGAATGAGAAAGAACAGAGAAAGAAAGAAAAAGAAATAAAGAAAGATTCTATAAAGATACTATAGCAGCCCGGCTCCCATTGTAGTGCCCAACTGAGCCTCCCGATGCAGGACATATCATGATCCGCTCACATGGCCGACATCCCCGATTCCAAGGCGATCCTGCTGTCTGCGCTGTCGGAGGAGGACACGGTGATGGATCTGAAGCATTCCTGGTTCTGTTACAATCTCCTCAAGAAATTATCTCATTTCCGGTCAGCTTCAAGCACATCACTTCAGGTGGAACATCACGTGTGTGTTTTAAAATGCTCCTCGGGGCTCCGCCGTGTACTCCTGTGTCCGTGGGAAAAGCCCGCTTTGTATGCTTCGTACACACTTGGCTCCGCTCCGTACATCCCGTACACATATGGCTCTGCTCCGTATACCCCAAACACACGCGGCTCCGCTCCGTACACCAAGTACACACGCGGCTCTGCTCCGTACACCTTGTACACGCGGCTCTGTTCCGTACACCTCACACACACACGGCTCCTCTCCATACACTTTGTACACACGCGGCTCCGCTCCGTACACCTCGTACACACACGGCTCCGCTCCGTACACCTCATACTCACGCGGCTCCGCTCCGTACACACGGCTCCGCTCCGTACACCTTGTACACGCGGCTCTGTTCCGTACACCTCATGCGCACACGGCTCCGCTCCATACACCTCGTGCACACGGCTCCGCTCCATACACCTCATGCGCACACGGCTCCGCTCCATACACCTCGTGCACGCGGCTCCGCTCCATACACCTCGTGCACGCGGCTCCACTCCATACACCTCGTGCACGCGGCACCACTTCATACACCTCGTGCACGCGGCTCTGTTCCGTACACCGCATACACACACGGCTCTGTTCCGTACACCTCGTGCACGTGGCTCTTTTCCGTACACCTCGTGCACGCGGCTCCGCTCCATACACCTCACGCACGCGGCTCTGTTCCGTACACCTCGTACACGTGGCTCTGTTCCGTACACCTCGTACACACACGGCTCCGCTCCATACACCTCGTATACACACAGCTCCGCTCCATACACCTCGTACACACACAGCTCCGCTCCGTACACCTCGTACACACACGGCTCCGCTCCGTACACCTCGTACACACACGGCTCCGCTCAGTACACCCCATACACATACAGCCCTGCTACATCTACCCTGTAAACCCTTCCTGACCCCACACATACTTATCTCATCCAGCACCATGACAACAGCCAACAGCACAGCAGAGTCTTGCAGACACCAAGAGGCAAGGCTGTGCTCACAGAACCTGTGATGAGGTCACAGGAGGGGCAGAGTTAGGGGTCACATGATCAGGGGTCTGGACAAAAGTTCCTGATCATGTGACCCCCTGACTCCTCCCCTCCTGTGACCTCATCACAGGTCCTGCGAACAGAGAAGGCAAGCGACACTGTGAGTGGCTGCGGGGGCGGGTGGTCTCATGCTATGGCGAGGATGGGGTGCGTGGGGGAGGCGTGGTGGCTTATCTCCCTGCAGTGCAGGAGGAACTTGGAAACTATCACCGCCGTTCCCACAGAGGGCCGGCGGCAGGAGCCACAGTGGCCGCAGCCGCTGGCAAGCGGCCAGATGATCGGGCGCTGCCGCTCGCGGCCCACATGACAGCGGCCCAGCGGGAAAATGCCCGGTTGGTTATATTGCCAATCCGGGCCTGCCCCAGACCATCAAGAAAATTGCAGATTTTTGGTACTGCATGGTCTGCATGATGCCGTTGTTCTGGGGTTTCCCTGGTTGCAAATTCATAATCCAGTTTTGGATTGGAAATCTGTGTCTGTGGTGAGTTGGGGTTGTCGGTGCGCCTTTAGTGATGCTCCTGTTTTTTCCACCTCTCCTCAGTCGCATGATGTTCCTGACTTTTTGGTGGACTTTTATGATGTATTTAGTGAGAATGAGTCTGCGTCCTTGCCTCCTCATTGGAGTTATGACTGTGCAATTGAACTGAGCCCGGGGTGTAAATTTCCCAAGGGTCGGCTCTTCAATTTATCTGTACCCGAGCACGAGGCTATGCGGTCCTATATTAAGGAGGCGTTGGAGAAGGGTCATATTAGACCATCCTCTTCACCCTTAGGTGCCGTTTTTTTTTTTGTGGCCAAAAAGGATGGTTCTTTAAGGCCTTGTATTGATTATCGTGCCCTCAATAAAATTACTATTAAATATCAGTATCCGTTACCCCTGATTTCGGATCTATTCTCTAGAGTTAGAGGTGCTTGCTGGTTTACCAATCTTGACCTCAGGGGGGCGTATAATCTTATCCGCATTAAGCAGGGGGATGAATGGAAGACGGCGTTTAATACTCCGGAGGGACATTTTGAGTACCTGGTGATGCCTTTTGGGCTCACTAATGCCCCTTCTGTCTTCCAGTGCTTCATGAACGATATTTTCCGAGACTTTGTGGATAAATTTTTGATTATCTATCTGGATGATATTTTGATCTTCTCCAAGGATTGGGATTCTCATGTGGAACATATTCGGACTGTGTTCCGGATCTTGAGGGAGAATTCCCTGTATGTCAAAGGATCTAAATGCCTTTTTGGAGTACAGAGGATTTCATTTTTGGGATTTATTTTGTCTCCGTCAACTACTGAAATGGACCCGGCCAAGGTACAGGCCATTTATGATTGGGTTCAGCCCACTTCTTTGAAGGCCCTCCAGAAGTTTTTGGGTTTTGCTAATTTTTATCAGAAATTTATAGCAAAATTTTCTAGTATTGCCAAGCCATTGACTGATCTGACTAAGAAGGTGCTGATGTGTTGAATTGGTCTCACGAGGCTGTTGCTTCCTTTCAGGAGCTGAAGCGAAGATTTACCTCCGCCCCGGTTTTGCGGCAACCTGATGTCTCACTCCCGTTCCAGGTAGAGGTGGATGCTTCTGAGATTGGTGCAGGAGCTGTTTTGTCCCAAAAGGATCCTGTAACATCTAAAATGAATCCCTGTGCTTTCTTTTCCCGAAAGTTCTCTCCATCTGAACGTAACTATGATGTGGGGAATCGGGAACTGTTGGCCATGAAATGGGCATTTGAGGAGTGGAAACATTGGATGGAGGGAGCTAAGCATCAAGTCGTGGTCCTCACTGACCACAAGAATTTGATTTACCTAGAGTCGGCTAAACGCTTGAACCCTAGACAGGCTAGGTGGGCCATGTTTTTTACACGTTTTGATTTTGTGGTCTCTTTTCTTCCTGGAACTAAGAATGTCAAGGCAGACGCCCTCTCTAAGAGTTTCTTTGCTGATTCTCCTGTGGTGACCAAGCCTGCTACCATCTTAGGCGAAGGGGTAGTTCTTTCTGCCATCTCGCCCGATTTGAGACTTGCTCTGCAAGAGTTCCAGGAGGACAAACCTGAGCGTTGTCCCAGTGGAAAGTTGTATGTTCCTGACCAGTGGAAGAAGAGAGTGATGTCTGAAGTTCATTGCTCTGCATTGGCTGGTCATCCAGGTATTTTTGGTACTAGAGATCTGGTGAGTCGCTCTTTTTGGTTGCCCACCTTGTCTCATGATGTCAGGAATTTTGTGCAGTCCTATGGGACTTGCTCTCGGTCTAAATCTTGTTCTCGCTCTAGTGGGTTGTTGATGCCTTTGCCAGTCCCCAGGAGGCCATGGACCCATATTTCAATGGATTTCATCTCTGATATGCCGGTCTCTCAAAGAATGACTGTTATTTGGGTGATTTGTGATAGGTTCTCTAAGATGGTTCATCTTGTACCACTCCCTAAGTTGCCATCTTCCTCTGAGTTGGTGCCCCTGTTTTTGCAACAGGTGGTTCGCTTACACGGGATTCCTGAGAACATTGTATCTGACAGAGGAGTTCAGTTTGTGTCTAGATTTTGGAGGACTTTCTGTTCCAGGCTGGGAATTCAGTTGTCCTTCTCCTCTGCTTTTCACCCTCAGACCAATGGGCAGACAGAGAGAACAAACCAGACCTTGGAGTCGTATTTGAGATGTTTTATTTCCGCTGATCAGGATGATTGGGTTTCATTTTTGCCCTTGGCCGAATTTGCTTTAAATAATAGAGCTGTGACGTCCGTCTGCGGTTCTGGGCTGCAGCCAGACAACACCCCGAGAAACACTGATACCCTTTACCCCTATACAGGGATCTGGATTTACAGCAGAGCCCAGGAGGCGCTGTCTGAATATGAACAGTGACCAGAGCAGGACGGTCGTCAGAGAGGAATAAAAACGGGACCAAAAGCGTAGTCGGGAATCAGAGTCTTAACCGAGCGGACAGCAGAAGTACAAGAAACGGCAGATAATAGCAGAGTCAAATTCAGGCCAAGGTCAGAGTCAAAAACCAGGAGGGCAGCAAAGGTACAGAATCGTTAGGCAGTAGCAGAGTCAGAATATCCAGGCCAAAGTCAAAAAACCGGGAGAATAGCAGAAGTACCAAATCGTCAGGCAATAGAGGGGTCAGGAATCCAGGCCAAGGTCAGCGTCAGTAATCAGGAGAAATGCAAGGTACAAAAACGGCAGGCAACAGAGTAGTCAGAAGTTCAGGCTGAGGTCGGAGTTAACGATAGGCAATCACAAGCAACACGTAGGAGAACCAAGAATATATCCGGCGGCTTGCAAGCCCAGTCCCAAGGTATTTGAGGGATCAGGTCGTCCCTCACAGGCTCCTGGGCTGGTGATGTCATCAGGACCGCCCCCAGGAGCAGACCTGATGATGATGCACCAGCCCCATCATGACTGACAGAGGAGCGGAGTCTGCGTCCAGTAGACGCCTGCGCAGAAGCCCTTTCATTGTTGCCGCCGTCACTCGGGCGCGAGCCACGGCACCTCCTAGTGGTTGAGGGCGGAACAGCAAGCCCCGAGATCGACGACGACATGTCAGTCCGGCGTCTCCTGGTGGCCGAGGCCTGGACAGCAGGCTCCGAGCCCGAGGGCGGCGTGACAGTCCGTCGCCTCCTAGTGGCTGAGGGCGGAACAGCGGGCCCCGAGTCTGACGGCGACGTGACAAGAGCTAGTTCTGCCACTTTGATGTCACCTTTTTTTTGTAACTTTGGGCTTCATCCTCGAATTTCTTCAGGGCAGGTGGAGCCTTCTGCCTGCCCAGGTGTTGACACTGTGGTGGAGAGAATGCACCAGATCTGGGACCAAGTGGTGGATAAGTTATCTCTCTCCCAGGAAAAGGCCCAGCGGTTTTCCAATCGACATAGGACCATTGGTCCCCAGTTTAACATTGGTGATATGGTGTGGTTATCATCAGAAAAATATTGCTATGAAGGTGGCTTCTCCTAAGTTTAAGCCTAGATTTATTGGACCTTACAAGATTTTGGAGATTATTAATCCGGTCTCTTTTCGTTTGGCTCTTCCTGTCACATTTAAAATCCATAATGTGTTCCATAAGTCCTTGTTGAAGAGGTTTGTTGAACCAGTTGTTCCTGGGGTGGCACCTCCAGACCCTGTATTGGTTGAAGGTAACATGGAATATGAGGTAGAGAAAATACTGGATTCCCGTCTGGCTAGACGGAGACTCCAGTATTTGGTTAAGTGGAAGGGTTATGGTCAGGAGGATAATTCCTGGGTCTCTGCCTCTGATATTCATGCCAAAAGATTGGTGCATGCCTTTCATCGGGCTCACCCTGATCGCCCTGGTGGCGTGGTTGAGGGTTCGGTGACCCCTCCTCAAGGGGGAGGTACTGTTGTGAGGTCATTTTCCCCTTCGTCACTGAGGTCTGGTGAACTCCCTATTCTGGTGAAGGAAGGTAGTGAGCCTGATTATCAGGCACCTGAGCCTAATGAGGATGATTGGCTGAGTGGAGTCACGGACTGGATATAAGGCTGCCGACGCCCTTCTGCCCTGCGGGTGATTTCTCTGTGGACTTCTAGGACTCCAGTCTGATTCCTGCTCCTCTAAAGCTAAGTTTTCTGTTTTGCCTGTTAGCATTTTTATTTTGTTTTTTGTTTTCCTTGCTTTTCTGTATTCTGCCATTCCCTGCTGGGGTGAGCTGAATCTCCTTTTGCCTGTAGCTCTGTCTTCAGAATATTCCTGAGTACTGACTTAGCTTTTGTGAAGCCTAGCGTCTTCAGGGCCTTTTTCACTGTCAGTCTGTTGGCTCTTATTTTCATAGGGTTTTTCACGGATTGCAGACAGCAGCCTTCCTGACCTTTTCTATCTAGCTAGCTTGGGCCCCGTCTTTGCTCAGTCTATCTTTCTGTCTGTGTTAGTATTTTCATCTTGCTTCACCGTCATTATATGTTGGGGGCTGCCTATTGCTTTGGGGTCTGCTCTGGGGCAGTTTAGATTTCCCCTTTCTTTCTTTAGGCCTATTTAATTCTCCGGCTGTGATCGAGGGGTCTAGGGCATCGTAGGAACCCCCCACGGCTACTGCTAGTTGTGTTGATAGGTTCAGGGGTCTGCAATCCGATAGCTGCCAACTTCTCTGGTTTTCTGGACTTAGCTAGCATTTCTGTTTTTGCCTCCTACGGTTACTCAATCATAACAGTAACCCCTGATTTCCAATCATCATCGTCAGGTCTCAAACTTCTGTCAACCTGGCCAGCTCCACTACCCGCAGTAACCACCAGAGTGAGCCCCAACTCAGAAGTCAGATCAAGAGAATTCACAACAACCTCCAGTGACCCCGCTCCACTAGCACTGCTGAGTTCAGACTGTAAGCCCCATTTGACAAATTAATTTTTTTCCCTATTTTCCTGCTGAATATTTGGGGTGTGTCTTATGGTCCGGTGCATCTTATAGTCCGAAAAATACGGTAACTCTGGAATGCTTCAACGAATCCCAGTGATTCTGAGTCTGTTTTTATGTTTGTACTTTATGTTAATGATAATTTTAGGTTGATGAAATTTGCATTTTTTTAATGAAAATATTGAAAATTTGAGGAAAATTTAGAACATTTAATTTTTTATGCACTTAAAACAGATAGTCATAGCACATAAAACTGTAAATAAATAACAATTATCAAGTCTACTTTTCAACAGCATCATTTTTTAAATGTCTTGTTTTTATTAGATCTTCCCATATAAGAAGGGTTAAACGTTTAGAAACAATTTTCGATTATTTAAATGAAATTTACAAACTTTGTTTTTTAGGTACCACTCCATATTTTAAGTCACTTTGAGAGGGGTATATGTAAGAAGACCTGCAAATAAGACACATTTTTTAAAAAAATGCACCCTTTAATGAGCTTCAGAGGAATTAACCCCTTCACCCCCAAGCCTGTTTTCACCTTCACGACCTGGCCAAATTTTACAATTCTGATCAGTGTTACTTTATGTGGTAATAACTCTGGAATGCTTCATCGAATCTCGCTAATCATAAGAATCTTTTTTTCATGACATAATGTACTTCATGATAGTAGTAAAATGTATTCAATATGACTTGCATTTATTTGTGACAAAAAAATCTGAAAGTTGGCGAAAATGTAGTAATTTTCAAACTTTTATTTTTAGGCCCTTAAATCAGAGTTATGTCACACAAAAATGTTAATAAACATAATTTCCCACGTGTATACCTTACATCAGCGCAATTTTTGAAACATAACCTTTTTTTTGTTAGGACATTATAAGGGATAAACCTTATAGCCACGATTTCTCAATTTTCCATAAAAATTTGCAAAACCATTTTTTTTAGGGACCACATCACATTTGAAGTCACTTTGAGGGGTCTATATGGCAGAAAATACCCAAAAGTGACACCATTCTAAAAACTGCACCCATCAAGGTGCTCAAAACCACATTCAAGAAGATTATTAAAGGGAATCTGTCACCCATATTTTGTGATATCATGTAACTATAGCACCCAATTACGTTGCGTTTTTGAAGCGTTTGTGCCGGATCAGACGCTTCAGAAATGCTTAAAATAAGCATCCCATTAATTTTAATGCATTTTGGCCTTTTTGTGCCAATTGATGCGTTTTTTTCCGCATAGGAAACGCTTAGCGGCTTAAAACGCAGCATGCTCATTATTTTCCACTTCAGTCCGCGTTTTTAGCTGTTTCCTATGAGTCCAGAAGACACGCGGAAAAAAACGGATCAAAAACGCGTGTTTTTTGTGCAAAAAACGCGCTTTTTCTGGGAAGAAGTCCGGTTTTGTATCAGTTTTAAAATGCTAATCTGGGCACATAGCCTAAGGCATAAATACCTTTTTTTATCTTCTTGGGGATGTATGCAAATCGTAGCGGGCATGGCTTAGTCGCCTTCTTCCCCCCTCCTCGGCTTGCTGCACGTAACGTGAATATCACAGATAACGTTGGTTTCCGCGCTTGCGCATTGTAAAGGCCACCGGCGCCTACGCAGTATGCTTTGCTCAACTGTGGGTGAAGCATATAATTGCTACTGCGCATGCGCCAGTATTTTCCAGCGCGGTCTATGCCCCGGATGTCTTCACATGCATGTGACAGATTCCCTTTAAAGGCCCCGTCTCACATAGCGAGATCGCTAGCGAGATTGCTAATGTGTCACCGATTTTGTGACTCAACAGCGATCTCGCCTGCGATCTCGCTACATGTGACACACAGCAGCGACCGGCCCCCCTGCTGGATATCGCTGATCGTGCAGGAATGTCCTGGGCCATTTTTTCGTCGTCGGCGTCCCGTTGGCCAGCATGCATCGCTGTGTTTGATTACTAGATCGTTGCTGCGTCGTTGAAGAGATCTGTGACGCACCAGCGATCCCTACAGGTCGCATCGTTGTTGGGATCGCTAGTGCGTAGCTAAAGCCCCCGTCACACATAGCGATCTTGCTAGCGAGATCGCTGCTGAGTCACAAGTTTTGTGACACAACAGCGATCTCACCAGCGAGATCGCTGTGTGTGACACCTATCTGCGACTGGCTCCCCTGCCGGGTATCGCTGATTGTCCTCGAATGGCCTGGACATTTTTTTGATCGCTGGTCTCTCGCTGGCCAGCACGCATCGCTGCGTGTGGCAGGCAGGAGACCAGCGATCAGCGAGGTGGTAACCAAGGTAAACATCCGGTTTCTAAGCGCCGCGCGGCGCTTAGAAACCCGATGTGTACCTTGGTTACCAGCTCCCTGCACCAGCGCGCTGGTTTCTAACATACACAGCGGGTAACTAAGCGACGTGCGTCGCTTGTTACCCGCGTGTCGCTGGTGCTGATCGCTGGTGAAGCTGCCTGTTTAGCAGCTCACCAGCGATCATGTAGCGACACACCAGCGATCCTGACAAGGTAATATCGTTTTCGGGATCGCTGATGCGTCGCTATGTGTGACGGAGCCCTAAGTGAAACGCGACCTTAACCCTTCAGGTGCTTCAGAGAAACAAGCAATGTGGAAGGAAAAAATTAACATTTAACTTTTTTTCACAGAAAATTATACTTAAGCCCAATTTTTTTTTTATTTTCACAAGGGTAACAGAGAAAATGGACCACAAAAATTGTTGTGCAATTTCTCCTAAGCACGCCAATACCCCATATTTGGGGGAAAAGTACTAATAGGGCGTACATCAGGCTCGTAAGGGAAGGAGCACCGTTTCACTTTTTGAAAGCAAAATTGGCTGGAATCGAGAGCAGACGCTATGTTGCGTTTGTAGAGCCCAGGATGTGCCTAAACAGTGGAAACTCCCCACAAGTGACCCCATTTTGGAAACTAGACCCGTCTAAGAACCCTCAGGTGCATTACAAAAGTTTATAACATTGACCTGTGAAAATAAAAAATCACATTTTTCCCACAAAAATGTTCTTTTAGCCAAATTTTTTTATTTTCACAAGGGTAACAGGAGAAATTGCACCATACAATTTGTTGTGCAATGTCTCCTGAGTACACCAATACCCGATGTGTGGTCAAAAACTATGTTTGAGTTGTGGGGAAGGTGACTTGATGGACAGACTTGACTGGAAGTAGGAGGGGACGGTTTGTGCACTACAGACGAAGATTGGCAATGACAGAAAGGTAACAGCAGGGAGACAGAAAAGGGAGTGCAGTACCGAAATTTGACCACAAGATGGCAGGGGGAGTGTAGTTCAGGAGTTAACATCAGCTTACTGCTATAGAAACTGCTTAGTCATGGGGGGCGGGGAGATAGGAACCCAGGAGGGGAATTCCCAGTGATAGAGGGGATAAATAGGACTGGTTGGGGTTCCAGAGAGGCTAGTCCTGGGAGGAGCTCAGCAGAGGAAGACTCAGGACAGAAGACGGAGAACGGTGAAGAGCTCGACCAGGGGACTGACAGGAGAAGACAGTCGGGGGGTGGCCCTGACACGACGTACCGCAGGACAGACGAGGCCCCGGGAGTACTGACTGGACGACGACCTCGAGCAGGTGAAGCGCTGGCGGTAGATTGGTCTAGGACAGCCCCAGCGAAAGATCCGCGAGGGACGTCATCACGACTAAAGGAAAGGTGAAAGGTACCCGGGCCTGGAAACGGAGAGCTGTAAAGGAACTGCGGTGCATGGCTAAGGTCATCAGGAGGACGGCCAATAAACCCGGATCTGTTACAACTGAATTCTGCCTCCGTGTCGTCTTTACATCGTCCGGTCATGGTAAGCAGTGAACCACCCCCCAATCCGGCCCCCTACCACATTTGGCATAGTCGGCAGGATCGCCGCCGCTAATACGACATCTTCCGCGGCAGGCCTGCGCCTGGAGAACCCAAAAGGACTTGAGCTGCCCACCTGTGGATTACAAATTTGCTCACCTGTGGATTACAAATTTACCCGCCTGTGGATTACAAATTTGAGACTCGGTTCCGTATCCTGGGCTGTCTTCAGAAGATCCGGGGCGGTACCAGAAGCCGGACAACATGGCTGTGATACTTCAACGTCGAGAAGAGGCCCAGGTGTTCGCCGCTGCTCTGGATGGACTGGGGCTGCCTCAAATTCAGCCCTGGGGGAAGCGGTGTAGAACTGGAGACCGCTGCCCTCATAATGGACCCGGGAAGATGAGTGGAAAAGCCGACCATCACCCCACCCAGGAGCGGGAGTGGCCAAGGTGGGAAAGCCGGCTGCGGCTGTTCGGCGCCATTCGACTGCTGCACACAGGACGGGATGCGACGCTGCAGCTGCCGTGGCCTCGGACGCCTGGAATGGTGGTGGCGTCAAGAGGTCGAGTCTCGCTGGGAGACCTGCTTCGTGCAGCCATTGACAGCCCCCTGGACATCGAGTGGAGAGGAGGAGTGACGGCGGGCCCTGCGGGAGCAGCCGCCAAAGACATCGTCTGGGAGCCTCTCCGCGGGACCCACAAGCCTGGAGGCTAGCCCTGCCGGACGGCGGGATGAAGTTCAGGACTTAACATCAGCTTACCGCTATAGAAACTGCTTAGTCATGGGGGGCGGGGAGATAGGAACCCAGGAGGGGAATTCCCAGTGATAGAGGGGAAAAATAGGACTGGTTGGGGTTCCAGAGAGGCTAGTCCCGGGAGGAGCTCAGCAGAGGAAGACTCAGGACAGAAGACGGAGAACAGTGAAGAGCTCGACCAGGGGACTGAGAGGAGAAGACAGTCAGGGGGGTGGCCCTGAGACGACGTACCGCAGGACAGACGAGGCCCTGGGAGTACCGACTGGACGACGACCTCGGGCAGGTGAAGCGCTGGCGGTAGATTGGTCTAGGACAGCCCCAGCGAAAGATCCGCGAGGGACGTCATCACGACTAAAGGAAAGGTGAAAGGTACCCGGGCCTGGAAACGGAGAGCTGTAAAGGAACTGCGGTGCATGGCTAAGGTCGTCAGGAGGACGGCCAATAAACCCGGATCTGTTACAACTGAATTCTGCCTCCGTCTCGTCTTTGCATCGTCCGGTCGTGGTAAGCAGTGGACCACCCCCCAATCCGGCCCCCTACCACATAGGCACAGTGCAAAGCTAAGAAGGGAAGAAGCACCATATTGGAGTTCATACTTTGCTGGAATGATTTGCGAGTGCCATGTCACATTGGCAGAGCCCCTGAGGTGCTAGAACAGCAGAACCCCCATAAGTGACGTCATTTTACAATCTACACCTCTCAATGAATTCATCTAGCGGTGCAGTGATCATATTGACACAATATGCCACACAAAAATGTATACCATTGGGCGGTGAAGAAACAATAATTACATTTTTACCGCTAAAATGTTGTTTTCGCCTCAAGTTTTTCAATTTTATAAGCGCTAATAGGAAAAATGGACCTCTCAGTTTGTTGTGCAAATTCTCCTGAGTTTGCATTAAACAATCGTCATAACGAGTCTGGTAAGTCGCCATTTTTTGGCGCATATTCCTTCCATCTACAATTGTGTACATTCAGTAAAGATGAGTCTTCAGGGGTTCCTGGGGAGGAACAATTTTCTTCTTTGCTTTCATCTGTGTGGGAAGAGGTTTACTCCAAAAATTTGTTGCCCCTGTGACAGGCACCCGTAAATTTGGCGGGCTCTTATTGCTACAGAAATGCCAAACATGTGGACACTATAAGTGGTTTAGGTACGCTGGGGCTCAAAAGAGAGGGGGGCATTTGGATTTGGGAGTGCAGAATTCGCTGGATTTATTTTGCGGGTGAGGAGCCATTTAGCTTTTCCGGAGCCTTTGTGCTACCAGTAACGTGGAAGCCCCCTATATTTCCATTGACAGATGATGGACCTGAGTGTGGACTTGCTTTTTTTTGTGGATTAATTCAAGCTTTTGTTAGGAACATTTTACATAACATTTGGGATCACATTTATCCGGCACTCTACACTGAGCACTTACATCCATCTAAATCTCTGAGCGACGTGATTCAGATGAAACTCCCAAGTGATCCATTCACTATAATGAGGCAGAAGAGTTACTCTGTTCAGCATAGTCCTTTTCAGAGATGCACAAAACTGTGACCGACGGCACTTTTATACACTCCTAAAAAGCACACCGCCGGATCATAGCTCAGCTGTGCTGAGCACATGCTTTGGCGCTTCCATCTAAATCGCCGAGTGATGTGATTCAGATGAAACCGAGGAATCCACTCACTATAAAGAGGCAGCAGAATTACTCTGTACTTCGTCTGGCCTCTGTTCAGCGGTTTCCTTCTTTTCACAAAACTATGGTGGACCGCGCTTTTATGCACAACTAAAAAGACGGACACCGCCAGATCACAGGTCAGACGGCGTCCACAGTTCCTCCATCTGCCTCACTATAGGGAATTTCTGCCAGAGGTTCCGTCTGAATCACGTATTTCAGAGAATTACACGGAAACCCCGATGCAAGTGCTCAGTGGCGTATCCAGGGGGGGGCAGCCGGGGCAGTTGCCCCGGGCGCAGGCAGCAGGGGGGCGCAGTCGGGCCGCCCGGCCGCCTAATGCAGCGGTCGGCAATGTCTCTCCCCCGGCGGCTGCATTCTGCCGCCCCCCCGGCCTGAGAGTCGGCGGTTCTCTGTGTCGGCTGTCAAGCTGACAGCCGACGCAGAGAAGGAGGCCGCGCCGACTCCCAGGCAGCAATTGTACTGGCGTCTATACAGACGCCAGTACAGCTCTGACCGCCGGGTCAGAGTGACGTCAGCAGCGTGATCAGGTCATGTGATCACGCTGCTGACGTCACTCCCCGGCGCCCAGAGAGAATCCTGGTGGTAAGTGTGCTCCACTGTGGAGCTGAAGAACCACCGAAGATGGGAGATGGGGGGGTGTTCATGAGTGGAGATGGGGGGGATTTGTAGAGGGGATGGGTGTTAATGTGTGGGGGCGTTAATGAGTGGGAATAAGGGTTAATGTGTGGGGGGTTAATGAGTGGGAATAAGGGTTAATGTGTGGGGGGTTAATGGATGGGGGTTAATGTGTTGGGGCATCAATGAGTGGGGATGGGGGTTAATGTGTGTGGGGGTTAATGAGTGGGGATGGGGGTTAATGTGTGTGGGGGTTAATGAGTGGTGATGGGGGTTAATGTGTGTGGGGGTTAATGAGTGGGGATGGGGGTTAATGTGTGTGGGGGTTAATGAGTGGTGATGGGGGTTAATGAGTGGGGATGGGGTTAATGTGTGGGGGGATTTGGAGTGGGGATGGGGGGGGATTTAATGTGTGGGGAGATTTGAGGACACAAAATGAAGAGTATGTATGAGGAAACAGTATGGGGGATTGGTGCTGACACAGTATGATGGGTGCAGACAGTATGGGGAGCGAACGGGTTAATGTAAGTGGACACAGTATGGGGAGTGAGGGTGATGGGATGTGTGCAGACACAGTATGGGGAGTCAGGGGTATGTGTGAGCAGACAGTATAGAGAGTGAGGGGGTAAATATATGATGAGACAGTATGAGGAGGGAGGGGAATAGTGTGAGGCAACAGTATATTGCAGACATTTTCATTTGGGAGCATTATAATGACACTTCTATCTTTAAGGGCATCGGGTGGGGATTTGCTGCAGAAGACCGGAGAAGATGGAAGTCTGCTGAGAGAGCTGAGGATGAGAAAACTCATCATGGGGTCTGGACAAGAAGAAGAAAAGGAGACCGACTGCAGAGACGACGTCATCTATCAGGTACTTGGATGTAAATGTTATTTGTGACACTGACTAATTCTCATGGTTTTATTTATATTAGGAACATTACAGGGATTGTCCAGGTCGGTGATCAGACTGCAGACATTCTATGTGACTGCAGACTTCTGAATTCTCGCAGTGCTCACTGAACGCTGTCAGGATTCTCTCGTGCCGGTAATTTACATACATGCGGTCACATGCTGACGAGACGTGTGTGGCCTCAATGAAAATGAACAGAGCGAGGCCGGGCACGTCTAGTGGGAGTGTGGCCAGAAGTATATAAATAACATACTTGTGCTGACATGATTGTACATTGGCAAGGGAGAATCCTAAAAGTGTGCAGTGCATTCGTTGTGAGAATTCAGAAGCTGCAGTGTCCGGACTCAGCTCTGCAGGTTCCAGTAGTCATCACATGGACACCTCACTCATATACGGTTTTCATACTTGGTCATGTGACAACGAGCCTCTCTTCCTGCTTCTCTCAGTTTTTTACTGAACATTGAGAGCATTAGGGAGAGCGGCTCGTGGGTACATGGCTAAGTGTGCAAGTCGCATATGTACTTGGGCTGGGGGGGGGGGGGCGCCGAACCAAATTCTTGCCCCGGGTGCCAGGAAGCCTAGATACGCCTCTGCAAGTGCTCAACGCATAGCGCAGGATAACTGTGCGCTGAGCCTTACTGCAATCTTTTGGAGGCAGAAAAAAAACTAATCAGCAGCAGGTGAAATATTGGTTTCATGTAGGTTGAAAAAAATCATGTTTTAATTTTTTGTGCAGCAGATTGTTGAAAAAAACAGCATTTTTTGCACCACTAAGGACGCTCAAATTTTAATATTTTTCCATTTTTTGCAGTGAGTTTTTATTTTTTTCCCCCAGTGTTCAGTATCGGGGTCACAGAGACAGTCATGCTCATCAGGTCGCTCCAGTGCAGCGAAACCAATTATCTGCACTTTTTTAAGTTTTGCATTAAAAAAAATGCGCTTTTATTGGCAAAACATTTTTTTTCCTATGAGTTCTTGAGGAGTTTTGCGTTTCTGAGGAGGATTGGGTTGGAATTTCCTTAGGGCATTTTTGAAGAGGGAGTTTTTAGTCAGCAAGAAGACTCCATGTGTGCACACAGCCTAAATACAGAAGAAAGCTTCAGGCCACTTTTCTGGAGCAGCTGCACTTAGTTGTTTGCCTGTTGCTTTCCTTTTAACCCCATAAAAGCAGCACAAATAACGCACAGCGCAGTCCACACTGCTAGCAGCAGAAGCCGCTGCCGCGCACTCCCAAGTTCACAACCAGCGCTGCTGCTGCTGCTTTGGTTGTAGTGATGTCACGTGATCACCGCGTCACGTGTCACTGCCGGCTCGCCCTCTCGCTCTCTCTTTACGGCTGCCGTTAAGCGCCGCTGGAGCCAGAGCTGACGGAAGTGGGTGAGTGCGGGGGGGATGGGGGAGTATTTACTGACATTTATGTCGTGATATTAGGTCGTGATATGATATATATGGGGGCGAGGAGCCGTTGTGTAACGTGCTGTATAGTACGAGCAGGACTGGGCTCAGAGGGCTGTTATTTGCAGTAGTTCCTGTGTGGGGGGCAAACACCACGAATGCTGTATGTGTATATATATATATATACATACACTCTATAGAATAGTGTTTTGTCTATAAATAAATAAAAAAAAACCTTCTTGTTGCTCATAGCAACCAATCACAGCGCAGCGTTAATTTCTACCAGAACAGATTTTAAAATGAAAGCTGAGCTCTGATTGGTCGCCACGGGAAACATTGACGCTGGTTGACTACTTTGTGTTCTATATAAAAAATAAAAATTAAGACCCCCCCCCCCCCCCCTAATATTGAATGTTTATTAAAGGGGTCCCTCCGTGCCAGATATTCATGAGGGTCTGAATAGGAAATTCGCCTTTCATTCCAAAAGTGTCTGATCTATAAACCTATAGGGATTTTCTTGTGAGAACGAGTGATGGTTCACAGGATAGGGGATGACTTATTGAGTGGAGGGGAGAGTGACCACCACGACCTGCACCGACTGGCAGAATGGGCCGCTGCCTTTATTCCTGTTCAGGCTCATGCACACCGCTGATCTTCTCAGACTAGCGCTCCTACTCATTATCCTATGGGGCTTGTCCAATTTTTTTTTTCCCCCCTCAGGCTGATTAGTCCATAGAACAAAATCACGATACATGTCTGATTTTGATTAGAGTGTCAGAGCAAAATCGGTCATACAAGTCTGACACCCGAGTGCAGTCCCATTTTTCACCGACTGATAAAATGGAGTAGGTGGAGAACTTTTTTTTATTATGCGTTGCGTATAAAGTGCCATTAATTCCACCGATCTTTAAAGATATCGCTGTCCTCATTAAGACTCACAATCTAGATGCCCTACCAGTGTGTCTTTGGAGTGTGGGAGGAAATTCACGCAAACACGGGGAGAACATACAAACTCCTTTCACTCCACATCCGGAAAAAAAACTGATGCCACTCAGATCGGAGTCTGCACAGAATAATCAAACCATATGTGGAGAAAACCGTCTTGTGCAGCTAAGAATTGAGCGGCTGTGTTCTTTCTCGTGATTCTGCATTTATCCCTGATGGGGGGGGGTGTTGGGGGGCTGCAGAGTGCTGCTCTAACATTTTTCTGACAGTCACATGGAGAATGAGTGAAGTGTCGGTCGGTCAGGCATCCAACTGACCTGCTGCTCCATTTTGTTGTCCCCATTCTTCCGATCAGTGCTGATCAGTAAGTTATCACCTATCTTGTGGAGAGGTGGTAACTTGTTTTCACTGGACAACCCCTTTAAAGGGTAATTTTCACTCTTGACATCACCTCTACTGATCCAGTCTGGAGGTTCTGTGGGTTGCTATCTTCATCGCTGTGTTTTCCGGGTGCTGTTTCCCTCTTATATGCGAGGGCTCTTTATGATGGGCGGCACGGTGGCTCAGTGGTTAGCGCTGCAGCCTTGCAGCGCTGGGGTCCTGGGTTTGAATCCCACCAAGGACAACATCTGCAAGGAGTTTGTATGTTCTCCCCGTGTTTGCGTGGGTTTCCTCCGGGCACTCCGGTTTCCTCCCACATTCTAAAGACATACTGATAGGGAATTTAGATTGTGAGCCCCATCGGGGACAGTGATGATAATATGTGCAAATTGTAAAGCGCTGCGGAATATGTTAGCGCTATATAAAAATAAAGATTATTATTATTGTTATGGCTTTTGTACACTGGCTATTTTATACTTTAGGCCGGGGTCACACTAACCGACCCAAAATACGATCCGTAGTTTACATGCGTAATACGGATGAATGACCCCTAAATAGTGCTCCGTATGTCATCCGTAAGCAAAGTGCGGTGGCGTATTTTGCGCATGTCTGCATCCGTATGTAATCCGTATGGCATCCGTATGCAATCTGTATGGCGATATTTTCTCGCCGCCTTGCAAAATGGACATATAATGGAGCCCAATGACAGGGTTTCTAACAGAAACGAAATAATAGATATACACACATAGAATGCATATATATATATATATATATATATATATATATATATATATATATATATATATATTTCACAGAGTTCTTCATAGCAGAATAGCCACTAATTAAATTGCCGGCTTCTATCAAATCATTCCCCAACCCGACATGAAATGACACATGGTTTACATTCAGTAAAGCATTTCATTTCATGTTTTTTAATATGTCCCTGACTAATAATTAGATGAGGGTTTGTGTGCAAAATTTGGGAGTTGTAGTTGTTATTTTAATGGGTTAATTTGTTGTTAAAAAATGTGTGGGCTTCCCATTGCCCTGTAGTGGTGGCGAATGGGTTAATCTAACAATGGGTTAATGTCACCTTACAATCTAATGGTGACATTAACCCTTTGTTAGATTAACCCACTCGCCACCACTATAGGGCAATGGGAAGCCCACACATTTTTTTAACAACAAATTAACCCATTAAAATAACAACTACAACTCCCAAATTTTGCACACAAACCCTCATCTAATTATTAGTCAGGGACATATTAAAAAACATGAAATGAAATGCTTTACTGAATGTAAACCATGTGTCATTTCATTTCGGGTTCGGGAATGATTTGAGAGAAGCCGGCAATTTAATTAGTGGCTATTCTGCTATGAAGAACTCTGTGAAATATAAATATATGTTTGTCACAATGACATGTATGTGTGTATATATATATATATATATATATATATATATATATATATATATATATATATATATATATATGTGTGTATGTATGTGTGTGTGTATATATATATATATATATATATAATTTATATATTCTATGTGTATATATCTATTCTTTCGTTTCTTTATTAAACCTGTCAGTGTGAGTTTACTGTATAGCGCACTGAATTGCCGGCTTTTCTAAAAGACACCTGGTGCGTATTTCTCGCAAGTCACGTGTGTGTGGTCCGTGTGTAATGCGTATTTTTAGCGCACCCATAGACTTTCATTGGCGTACTACGGGCGTAGTACGCTGACAATGGCAGCATGCTGCGATTGGCACCGACCGTAGAATACAGATGAGAAATATACGCCTGGTGCGAGGGACCCCATAGAGAGTCATTGGTCCGTGTGTAATGCGTAATAGTATGTAATAATTGACAGCAAGCATTAATTGCTGACGTGTTTTTTTTTTTTTTTTTTTCATTTTGCCACCTACAGATTGTGCCGCTCGTGGCCATGAGACCGCAGGCAGCTGTGGCCGGTAAAGTCTTTATCCAGAGAGACTACACCAATGGCACCTTGTGCCAGTTCCAGACCAAGTTCCCCTCTGAGCTGGAGAATCGGGTAAGTGTGGAGACGATCTCATAACCATGGACTATAATCTCGAGGCAAGGAATTACACTCCTGGAAACCCGGCTTGCCTTTTGTTGGAATACTCCTCTATTGTGGATCATTTTTGTGGATATTCCAGGCTGTAGAATGCAGGAAGGGAAATCCATTTGCAATTGTCAATTTGTGCTAGTAATATGTATTTGTAATGATAGCAGGTTTTTTTGGACAGAAAACTATTGGAATACAATCTTATGTGAATGATTGTTTTTTGTGCGCTATTTACTCATCGGTACAAGACTTAAGCAGATGTGGATATTATAATTTCAGTGTGCAGTGTCTGTGAATTCATCTTTATTAGAAATTTAAAGGGAGATTCCACCTATCATACCTCTATATTATCAGATGACTGGTGGAAATGGATGAGTACTGACACTCCAAATGAAGTAGTGGTAGCACATAGTGATGAGGGAACGTACTCAGATAAGTGTTATCCGAGCATGCTCGGGTTCTAACCTAGTGCTTAGGTGTGCTCAAAATATGTGTTTGAGTTCCCGCGGCATGCATTTGCCTAACAAACTTGCAATCCCTCCATATGTGGCGGCTGTTTAAGAGCCACGCGAAATGCAGCCGTGGGGACTCTTAACATATTTTTCAAGCACGCCAAAGACACTCAGTTGGCACCTGACACATTTCGAGGCATGTTCGCTCATCACCAGTAGCACATTAAAGGCCTTGTTGGTGCATTCATATATATTTTTCCCTTTATGCGTAGAAAGCCATAAGCGTGTCATCAGAGATTTGCAGTAAGGCTGCGGAATGGAAATGATTCCTTTCTATAACATTAAAGCCCCTTTTCTTGGATAAGTTGACCCATATCCCATCTCCTAAGGTTATGTGCACACAGCATATCTAATCCCGCCTGAAAAAACACTAAAAAAAAAAACACAAAAAAAGAATAAACATATGCACTGCAATGTAAAAACAACTTGCTGTGCACAGATTCCATCTTTTTTCACTTCTTTTAACTGCTTGAGGCCTCTAAAGCTGTGAAGCGGTTAAAAAGTAACATGAACATTCTTCAGGCGGATTTCGCTTGGAAGCCACCCCGATCTATCACCCTCACCCTGATATATTGATGACCTATCCCAGAGATGGAGCAGCAGTGGACAACCCTGGTAAACCTTTATTACCTGGTTTCTGCACTTATTGTTCAATATATATTTTTATTAAACAGGTAGAGTAATGGTAACAAACATTGCAGTTTTGAATGCTCATTAGTAGAGTAAGGATATTCAACCCTCCTACCTTCTATCAATAGTATCACCCCTACTAAGGGTTTCTGCACTTACTGTTTGCCCTAGGTAAATTTCCAGTGACTCAGATAATGGTTTTCTGTCCACAGCACATTACAGCTGCAACCGTATTTAGGATGGCCTCAATGTCTGGTCCTCTACACCGCCTCTCCCGGAGATTTATGAGGATTTTGGTGTAAATTGTCATATCCATTCTTGGCATCACAACTGCCTGTCTTCTCCTGAGTGGGTGATATTGACGGGAATGCAGAGTTTTCTTGGCTGCTGCCCACTTCTCCACTGTGTGAGGTATCATCTGACCAGCAGAGGCTGAAATAGATCCAGAACTGCAGAGTTTATATATTTTTTTTTTGTCTTCTCGTGTTGCGGGATCACTTATTTAGTTTGAGATCTTTTCAGGGTTGTATCTGCCTTGTACCTACACCAAAGGATTATGCTGAACCGCTGTTCTCCACAAAGCCGCTATTCATTGTGCCATGGATTGTTGTAAAGAGATTATCTGCATTTGAGCCGAGCAGAAATGTTGCTGAGATAGATGAAGTTGACTCTGGGCACAATGTGTGCTGCAAGTTTGTATCCCAGATAAGGTTCCCTTTCACATGTCCACTTAAAAAAAAACAAAAAAAAAAAACGTATACATGAGATGGTCTGTATTCACTATCCATGTGTTTTTCTGTTGGTCATCCGAGTGTACGTGTGTACCATCCATGTGACACTTACCAGAATGGAATGCAGATTAGAAATTACAGATTTTTATGTGTTAAAGCTATAGATAAATAGATATCCATGAGATAGATAATTAGTCCTTGCGTGTGTAGCTTACTGTATATGTATTAATCTAAAAAAACAACTTGGGATTCCTCCAATTTTGGGTAACCAGCAAAGGTAAAGCAGACGGCTGTGAGCTGATATTATCAGGCTGGGATGGTCCCTGGTTATTGGGCCCTTCCCAGCCTAAAAATATCAGTCCGCAGCCACCCCAGAAGTGGCGCATCACATGAGATACTCCAGTTTTGTTGCTTCACCTTCACTCTTCCTGGTGTGGTAGGAATCAGGGTAATGGGGCTTGGAGTTGATGTCAGCTGTGAATCGTCCAAAAACACAACTGACCTCAAAACTGTTGTTAGTAAGGGAGATGTGTCTATCAGACACTCTCATTTATAACACAGGAAAAAAAAGAATAAACACATATAAAAAACAATTCTTTATTTAAATAAACACCCCCAGACACTTTCACTGGTTCACTACTTTATTAAAAGAATCCAAAATTCTCACGCAGGTCCGACTTAGTCCAGCGAATAGAAACCTGAAAAGAACAATTGCTTGCCAGTGTTTGCTGGGTGTTGGGCCAGAGGTCACTTTCAATGTAGGTCTTTGAGAGCCAGGAGGAGGCTCTCATAGACTTACATTGAGAGCTGGTGACCGTTGGTTGTGACTTCTGGACAGTCAGGAGCTGCGGTCCACTTGGAATAGCAGAAGACGGCAGCTGGTAATTGTATTACTAGGCCAGCGGACATGCGTTAATGATACCAGTCCGGCCGTAAAACAAAAAAATATGCCAGGATGGTGCTGTAGAATAGTGTTGTTTTGACCTTGTAGTCCTAGTAAATGTCCCAGCAGTGGAGACACTGGACATACACAGCACACGAGTCCTGATGCAGATGTATTAGTCCACTATAGAAGCCTCTGTCCACATGCTGATCTTCGGGTACTCCATCCCACCATTCTCCCGCTGTTTTTCTCCACATTTCAGACTCTCGCTCCATCTTGCTTCCAGGGCTTTTCAATATTGCATGCATAAGACTAATATTTTCCTGCACAGGACCGAGGCCCAATTTGATTTTGTTGACTATGGTTTGAGCTGAAAATGAAATGTCCAAGCCCTTGACTTGTTCAGGTCTGTTCCCTCCTGTCAGATCCCTCTGGTTAGTGCCATATCACACAGTGAGCGCGATGGCAGCATTCATGTATGCGCAGTGGTCACCAGCTACCTCTATAGATAGAGGAGAGCGAGACAAGGTAAAGGGAAACTCGGAAATTATTATGGGAAATTGATGAACAGGCACCACACTCAGACATACTTGTTACCCCTAAATGGAGGACTATTAAAAGGAACCTGTCACCCTCCCAAGGCGTTTTTAAGTTAAAGATCCACCTTCAGCAGCACTCAGGCTGCATTCTGTGAAGGTGGCTCTTCTTCTTCTGACCCCTAGTAACGCTGAAATATCGACTTTTATAATTAGCTCCTCATACCTGTAATGTGTCCCATAGGTATGATGTGTCCCCCTGTATCAGCCGCCCACCATCTATCCATCATGATGCCCCGTGCGTCTCTGCCTCCTCTTGATTTGAATGTCGGCGCCTGCGCTGTGACAAGTGTTCTCGGGCATGCGCAGTACGCGCTGCCCGAGAACCAACATCAAGTTATTGCGCCTGTGTGTTGCGGAGGCCCCAGCCCCGCAGTGTGAATACATCATAACACACTGCGGGGCGGGATCTGGGGCCTCCACAACACGCAGGCGCGATAGCCTGATGTCGGTTCTCGGGCAAGCGAGCACTGCGCATGCCCGAGAACACTTGTCACAGCGCAGGCGCCGGCATTCAAATCAAGAGGAGGCAGAGACGCACGGGGCATCATGATGGATAGATGGTGGGCGGCGCCGATACACTGGACAGTCATGATGGACGGGTGGTAGGCAGCTGATACAGGGAGACGCATTACAGGTATGAGGAGCTAATTATAAAAGTCGATATTTCAGCGTTACTAGGGGTCAGAAACAGAAGAGCCACCTTCACAGAATGCAGCCTTAATGCTGCTGAAGGTGGATCTTTAACTGAAAAACGCCCTGGGGGGGGTGACAGGTTCCCTTTAATTTCATTAGAAGCTGACTTGCAGTACTAGAAAATGGTCACTATGTGGTGTATCATGCTGTGGTGTTCTGGCTCCTCTGTATAATACCATATATCAGCTGATCGGTGGGGTGCTGCATATCAAAGCCCCACCAGACTGGCTTTAATAACCTATCCTAGATATAGATTTTTATTTTTTTTAAATATGGTACAAAAACTCTGTCCTAGCTATAGTTTAGGGAATAATTGCACACTATAAGTATTTGTCCTCTTTACACTTTCCCTTTTTGTTACAGCATTCATAAAATGTATTGCAGTTCTGTATTGACTAGATGCATCATTTTTGCTCAGTGTGAATGGACTTTCATCAGTGAAGAGCGCTGAGGCCCACTGGTCTCTCAGTCAGCGTAGATGCTCCCTGGCCCATGCAAAACGGTGACGCCTGTGCCTGGTGGTGCGGTCAGATACCTTGCAGGTCATCTAGCACGCAGACTATCTCTGTTGTACCCTGCTGATGACTCTGTGACCATCTGAGCTCAGTGGCCTCTTCCATCTGAGAACATCCTGCTTGAAGCCTCACAATGGCGAGGTCCTGGTGATCAATTGTTAGGAGTCGTCTTGGTCTCATGATGTCAAAATGTGAACAGTATGATGAAGAGGACTGATTAATACCAATTCTCACTGAACCCTGAAATGTATTGGGTGATTCATGGGACAATCACCTGTTGTGAATTTTACCATTGAGCTCCTTATTGGAGAACAACAAGTTGTGCAAAATTTACTGAAACATTGAACAGTTGGACATGAGCATTCAGAAGTGTAGAGACGGTCACATTAAGTTCACCCGATAAGGTTAGAGTACATGTTAGGTCCATCGTGAAATTTCACCTGAAAGCCAAATATTTCAATTTTTTTTTTTTTTCTTTTTTAAATCTCACTTTCTGTATAGTAAGGAAAAAAGTCCACTGCCACACGTGCAGTGATCTTTCCCAGCACATGCGCACGGCAGTACTTTATTTTGCCCGAGTCAGGGCAGAGAGGTACGCCTGCGCAGGAGCGCGATGCTGGGGAACACCGTGTGGATGATGTAGGATGCATCATTCACATGTAGCACAGAAGGAGGATGCCATGGAAAGAAGAAGGGAGGCGCCGGAATGAGACCAGCAACGTACCTGACCGCCCCGCAGGTGAGTATAATAAAAGGTGTTTTTCTTTTGTTGCTGTGTTGGGGGCTTATATACAGCATATTAGAATGCAAGGTGGTGGTCTTATCTCACATGGAAAAAACCTGGTGGTAGGTACCATTTAAAGCAGCAACATTTCAGCTCCATCTGGCCCCTAAATGTTGCTGCTATAAGTCATTAACTAAAGGCATCTTCACTTTGTATCTGCAGTGCTGCCGTTTACTTGAGATATTTGTATGTGTGTATATGGGATTACTTTGCTTTAAAAAGGAAATAATGCTCATCCAGCTCCTCGTCCTTCTCTTTTATCTTCTTCAGGTCGACAGACAGCAGTTTGAGGAAACCATACGGAAACTGAACAACCTGTACGCAGAGGCGGAGAAGCTGGGAGGCCAGTCCTACCTGGAGGGCTGCCTGGCTTGCCTCACTGCCTATACCATCTTCCTATGTATGGAGACGCACTATGAGAAGGTAGGCATACAGCCGTAGTGTGGCTTCTGCCATCTTCACCCAAGGAAACGGCTGCCGGCTTCCATCTTTGCGCCCTCCGGGCTCATAGAGGAGTCTATTTTCCTCCTCAAGAATAAAGCTGAGTGCGGATATAAAATGTGGCATTTTTATTCCCGACCGGCTGTGTTTAGTTGAGTTGTTTTTTTTTTTATTGAGAATGAATTGAGACCTTTCAGCAATTCGCAGATGAAATGCTTTGCCACGTACAGACAGATCCTGGATTTATTTATTCAGTTGGGGCTGGCCAGACTCCGGTAAACCCTCTCTCTGCCATGGAGGATAAAGAGGCCATGCTCCCACCTACACTCATGTATGTGCCCACCATCAAAGAGGTTACTAAGCGCCGTCTGTGTCTTTCACCCCCCAACCTGGCCGTAAATATTGGGTCTCTGGACAGCTCTTCCTAAGTGGCAGAGAAAGCAATTGATCTCGATGAATTCAGCTCTGTGAGTGTTATATAGTATAAGCACACAAATTTGTTCTGAAGAAGGGCTTTCATGTATTTATCCGCCTCAACCGTCCTGCCGGTTAACCCTGGGGATGCCAGAGAGTTGTGTTCCTCAATGATTCTGACGATTGTACAGTAAATGAAGGAAAAATTTTCTAGGTGGTTTAGAATTTAGTGTCTTCTCTCTTGATGTAAAATGATGTGCATCTTCCATTCTCCAGATTTTTGTGAGGTTGTATGATCTGGAGCAGGGAGATGCTATTTGCAGGAGATATGTAATGCCGCCAATGTCTAATCTGACCACCATGACAAGGAAAAGACACGTAAGGAAAGTGCTGTTCTGCCACATTCCCACTCTGCCTTTTCTGGGTGGTTACGTGGTATAATCAGCGTCCACTCCTTTGTCCGCCTGTGAAAAAATGAAGACAAAAGGGGCATGGGACATTCCTCACACCTCGGCCACTTTGTTTTAGCGATCACCATGGGTCATTGCAGTTAGAACCCGCCAATCGGACATTGATCTAGAAGTATCTACTGTACAGCTTGTACCCAAAGACTGTAAAGAGTGGGCTCAGGAGCTGAACCTTTGTACATGACAGGTGTTCCTGTAATATTCAGTTAGAAGAAAAAAATTGCTCTCATAATAAGATGGCACAGGCCTTTTTTTATTCTTTTTTTTTTTTTTTAGTTGTTGAAAAATATTATTTAAAACATGAATGTGATCAGAATTAAACTACAAAAAACTTTTTTTTTTTTTCACTTTACTCTGCAAAGAAGCTTCTGTTTTTATGCACACATTGATCTCCGCTAAAAGCCGAGATCCTTAGATCAGGAACAGAACAGACATTTGTAGGACATTTCATCACTTTCCCAAATTCTTATGAAAACATTTACAGCACCTCCAGCATTGTACTACGCACCCAATTTATGATAGATTTTTGTAGTCGGTCCATTTTATACCAACTCCACAGCCCTACTGCTGTGCCGCAGTTTTTATCCAAATCAAAAACTGAAAGTCTTTATTTTGACTTTTGCATGACTGCTGTGGTATCAGGAGGTTGGAAAAGTGCACCCCATTTCCTATAGTTACATTTTATAAATCCTTTACCACTCTGGTTGTTCTCTCATTATTGTGATTCGTTAATCTGCACCTCCTCCATTTTTCTGTCTATATTTCTAGGTTCTGAAGAAGACTGCAAAGTATATTCAAGAGCAAAATGAGAAGATTTATGCCCCCCAGGGCCTGCTCCTGACAGACCCCATAGAAAGGGGCCTCCGTGTGGTATCCTTTTTACAATGTTTATTCTATGATCGCTACTAATTCATTGCGGACCAACACCAGGTCTTAGGCCAGGTTCATACTGCGTTATGGCAGTCCGTTTAACGCATCCGTTACATAGCGGCATTAACGCTATGTAACGAATGCGTTAACGCACCCATTGACTGCCATAACGTAGCGCATCGCTAACGCATGTCATAATCGGCATGCGTTAGTGATGTGCCGTCATTCTGTGACGGACCCTCAGATGTGGTCTGCAGCGTTCGAGGGTCCATCACTGCTAGCGCAGATGAAGCATCTGCGCTAGCACGATCGCATAACGCGATGATAATTAGGAGTAGCGTTAGCGCAGGAGTAGCGTTAGCGCAGGAGTAGCGCATCGCTAACGCATGTCATAATCGGCATGCGTTAGTGATGTGCCGTCATTCTGTGACGGACCCTCAGATGTGGTCTGCAGCGTTCGAGGGTCCATCACTGCTAGCGCAGATGAAGCATCTGCGCTAGCACGATCGCATAACGCGATGATAATTAGGAGTAGCGTTAGCGCAGGAGTAGCGTTAGCGCAGGAGTAGCGTTAGCGCAGTCCGTTTAACGCATTGGACGTACTGATGCATCCATTGTCGATTCCCCATGTATGTTGCGGCCTTAGAAGCTGAGCCTGCGTTATACCCGACAGATGCTGGCTGTGTTACGGGAGCTTTCATCTGCATCTAACTGCAGCGAGCGGAGCTCAGAAAATGACAACACAGACCAAAATTTTACTTTAATGTATTTTATTTATTTATTTTTTTTTTTACAAATTTCAAAATATTTTCACTAAAGTGAAATAAAATCCCAAAACACCAAGTTTAGTGTTGCCATAATCATACTGACCTATAGAATCATTGAGGGGATCTATTGAGCCTATTGAGGGGTCTAATAGGCTTCCTGTCAGTCATAGCCTAGGTAATACACTGCACTACATAAATGCTGCAGTGTATTATGAATGTGATTATAGGATTGCAAACCCGTTGTGGATTAGTAAGTAGTGTTAAAAAAAAAAAAAAAAAATTAGCATTAAAAACAGTCTCAATTTTGATGAAGATAAATGGTTTATTTGTAAAAACAAAACAGTAAACTCCCACAAAAACTACACTGCATTTGTAATGTCTGTGCTATAAAACAAAATCATTTTTTATCCTACAAAGTGAACGCCAAAAACACTACAACGGAAATAAAAAATTATCAAAAAGTCCTATGAATTGAGAATTGGTACCAATAAAAAGCACATATCATCACGCAAAGAGTAAGCCCTCATACATACGCTGACAGAAACTTATGGCTCTCAAAATATAATAACTTAAATAAAATTATACAGATTTGGCAAAGCCATATTCATAGTGAAAAATAGAATAAAGCTAACACTTTATTTAAGCCCCACAGCAAATAAGGTAACATTTTTAAAAAGGCAAAAAGTGTCAGAATTGCTGTTTTGTGTATATTGCTTCCCATAAAGAGTTAATAAACTGTTGTCAATAAGTTATATGTACCAGTGAAATGATTCCACTGACGAATACATCTCATCCCGAGAAAACAAAGCCCCCACACCACTATGTCCCCGAAAAGTATATAAAAAAAAAAGTTATGGCTCCTGGAACGAGACAATAAAAATTGACTGACTGTGACGCCAAGTGGTCTCGTGAAGATGACTGTGTCTTGAAAACAAAGCAGCTGTTTTGAAGGGCCTGGCTTTCCTAACCACTGACAACCTGCTTTTATTTATTATGAGCCTAGAGGTAGTAATGTAAGGATGGGCCGGGTCCGCTAGAAAGTCGCCCCTCTGTGACTTGTAGCCGGACACCGCTTTGGGGGAGAATCTTATGTATGATGTCAGTGTCCCTATTAAGGACACTATCAGGTTTTTTTTGCCCTAGATAAAGACCTTTTAAATACAGGTAGACAAGGCTTGTCATAATGAGGCCTTACGCTTTGTTTCCTTTTAACACCTGTGTTCCGTCATTTTCTATTTGCCTGAGGCGGACACAACTGATGGAAAGTCGTCCAGCGTTCACAGCCCGATTGGCGGACACTGCATGTAGGGCATCCTGATCCGGCACAAGAACCGATCCAGCTCAACAACTGGTATGCCGGATGAATGGGATCACTCCTGTTCCCTTCAGTTTTTCTTTACCACACCGGAGGGAAAACAAGCCAGAAAATGGAAACCAGCACAAAGTTGACTTGCTTTGTTTTCCTTGACCTACTTTACAGATTGAGATTACGATCTATGAGGACAGAAGCCTGACTGGCAGATAGGACCGGTATGTTGTATGGCTTTCCTTCAAAAGATCTTTTATGTTAGAATATCTGACATTCTTCATCCTTGATGGGAATCTGTCTTCAGGTTTTTGCTGCATAATCTGAAAGCAGCATAATGTAGGAGCACAGAGCCTGATTCCAGGGATGTGTGACTTACTAGGTTGTTTTTTGCTGTTTTATTACGGTGTTTAATTAGCATGAAGTTGTCATTAGAGAACTAGGTGTCTCATGCCTTTTAGTCCAAACGGGACACTAAAATTGATTAGCAGCTCTCTTGTCACTATACAGTGTACACAGAAAGCTGCCAATCAGTGCTGTGGGCGGGGCTATCTAGAGCTCAGCATTCTGAGCTCTGCTTGATCTGCAACCGAGAAAACAGGGTTCCTATCGCAACTGTTGCACCCAGTAAACTAACAAACACATCAATGGAATCGGGGTCTCTGTCCTTTCTAAGTACTCTGATAACTGCATGATGACAGATTCCCTTTAGCCTTGCCATAAACCTGAAGCTCTTCAGGCATATAATATTTCTCCTGACTCCCCTATATACATGAACGGCTTATCTGAGCGTTCTTGAGTTTTTTGTTTTTTAAACAATAAGTCAAATACAGAAAGGTACATTATGGATTCCTGGCGCACATTTTTGTAAAGTCAACATTTACAGGACACGTGGATTCAATAGAAAATCGTAAATAACATAAATACCATTACAAAATCAATATTGTAATATCTATAGATCCCAGCTCGGGACTTTACTTTGGAAACATATTGGCTCATATCACTCTACCAAGGTCAGAAGGCAGGTGGGACCGGAGGGTGTTAGAAGAATAGGGGATGCACACTATCCCTCCCGCACTTTTAGTAAAATTTTGAGGACATCCTCTATTTTTGTATACCAAACGTTTTCATAGGGAATTGTCAAATGATTAAATTCTTCCAATGAGAAATGGTTCTGTCCCCCATCCACCACGGAAAAATCGCCTTCCGGGGATGAGAGCTTCCCGTAGAAAGATATGATTACAATGGGTCCATAAGGACTCCTCTAAGTTACCCAGTGAACAGACCTCTGGTGTGTGTGGGATGGGTATTCCCAAGATGGCTTCCAGAAATTCCAACATCTCTACCCAGAAAAAAGAGATGTAAGGACATTCCCATGCCATTTGCCTACCCATTTTCTGAAGCCTTTTAGGGGATAAATAAGATTGGTGTAAGAAGTTATAGCTGTATCACTTTATCAGTTGCAGGAGACACATGAACTGGAGACTCCGACCCCTCCACCCAATCTTCCTTAGTTAGATGTGGAATCCTAGTTCTCCACCTCTCTTCAGCAGAGTTATTTTGATGCTACCTTTGTGCTTTGAAAGTGTGTGTATAACATTGAGATCATCCCTATAGGTTCTTAAGTTTAACATTTAAATTTGTTTGGCGATCTGAAACATTTAAGTGTGACAAAAGTGTAAAAGAATAGGAAATCAGGAAGGGGTCAAACACTTTTTCACCCAACCTTTAGTATTGGATGACTCTCGGAAGAGTTGTGCGTCCACGTGTTTTTGATGAGCCGAGGAAAGAAAGCTGCTTCTTGATTGCTCTGTCAGCAACTTGTCTCCCCCTTGAAAATAAAGTGATTGGGCTTTTATATTTCAATTGACAATATCCTCTGCCTGGGGATAGTCGGGAGACCACCGCACACATCCGCCAGGCATCCGGTCCTAACAAAATTGTCAAGTTTTTCTGGCTTTTATTGAATTCATATGTGGGACTTTAGGCATTACCTTTCGCCGTTTGCCTACAAACAATCTGTCACTGTAGTAAGTGTGAGGGTGTGTGCAGGCACTGATCATATAGGCGGCGGTAATTCAGTTTACGCGTGATCAATACAGAGATCACATACCCCAGAATCGTTGTTGGGAATATTATATTACTAGAGCAGAACCGTACAGAGCCCAGATGGCACCTCTGGAACTTTAAGAATTTGGCTAATTGCCAGTGGCAATGTGGGAAGGAGAAAGGCATGGTTGGGATTGCTTTGCACAATGCTGGGCACTTTACAAAACCCTGTAACTAATTGTAATCTCATACATTGACTTCTCTATTATATCTGTCTCCTATACAGGTGAAATATCATCCATGCTGTAAATACTCTCCGCTGCCTGACCGTTCTCCCTGACATTCCTTCAGTTGCCATTCCCGTGTCGGCAGCACATTCTTACTGACTTCTCCATACTGTACTTCATGGACCCTGTACCCCTTGCCGTGCCAATCTGTAACCCAGCCAACTCGCATTCTTGGAGCATCTGGTATTCATCTCCAAAATCTGGTGAGAGAAGGTTGAACGTGGCTCAGCAAAATGGACAACATCCCCTGGGATTGAAAGGAGATTCTTATGGGTGCAGGGGGGATAGTGCCAATTTTCATTTGCCACCTTTCATCTAATGGCATTTTCTTTGCAGTAACTTATTTTTTTTTTTGCTTTTGAGTGAAGGTGTATACAGTAAAGATGGTGTGTTTAGATGGACTGTGCCCGTGCCAGGTTGTCTCCCTTCCATCACTATATGGGATGGAATCATTGTTCTACAAAGGCGGCATATTGTATCATTTATATTATTTTCTCACCCTGTATCATTACCCTTGTCCTTTTCCTTTTGTACCCCCTTTGTGTTCCGCTTTCCTTAATTTTTGGACTATGACCACTTGGTATTTATAATATATGTTTAGCACCAAAAAGGTTTGTGAAGGTATTTTTTTTTCAGTTAAGACAGTGGTGGTATTAAATAGCTTTTTTTCCCTGAATGTTGGCATACTATATTTATAGTTTTCCTATGTGTGCGCATCAGAACAAGACCACCGGCATTTGTGAAGAAACGTATTGCCGGTTAATTTTCCAGCTGGGACAGACGTTGCTGATCGGCACAGTACTTCAGCTCAGCGACCACCCCACTTTCTTTGGCACAGTGTCGATGCTGGTAGCCGAGCACTGTGTGTGGCAAACTGTATTAAGTATAAACTCTTTGCTCATGCCATGTAATCCTCTCATCTTGTATACATTAAGTCACTGTAACAAACCATGTGCTTTGTATTAGATTTATTATAAATAAACGTTAATTTATAGGGACAGTTTGGTCGGACTATTTTTATTTTGCAGCATTTCACGTGTAAGAATACCTAAAATTGATCTCCATTTCACGTTGATCAAAACTTCCTCTTTGCGGAGCCTTTACAAGGGCACATGGAATCCTCGTATTTTGGAACTTCAGGCGCTTTTTAGTAGCAATTGTATAATGAATCCTCTACACACATCACATGCCTAATATTATTATATCGATGCCTCAAAAATGGCTCTGACCTAACCAGACATGAATGTCACAAATATACCTTGAGGATATGTTCCCATGGTCCGTAAACGCTGCAGGTTGGACACCTCCGGGTTCCCTGCAGAGACGCACATGCGGCGTGTCTTTCCTGACGCTCAGTCTCTGCTGCGTAAATTACCAATACACGTTCATTAGATACGGTAAAACCACATTATCTTCTTAGTCACATGCATATTACGTGCGGGAACCCAGCTTTACTACGCATTTGTACTAATTTAAATAATAGTGTACCTTGTTTCAGCCGGAAGTACACCTACACTGCAGTTCTTGCGTTTGATCAGCTGATCGCGAGAACTGCAGTGCACGTGACCACCAGGACCGAGCTATCACCGGTGATCATCTTTAAGCTCAGCTGTGTTCTGGATGTCAGGCTGAATGGTGGCATAATGCCACTGTTCAGCCAAAGGCATCCAGATGTAGCAGAGCTGGACTCATCGTGGGACCGTATGTATATCTTGTCAGTGAACAGGTAAGGATATTGTTGCTTTTTATTTTAATTCTCTTCCAGGATACGAGGGCGTCAATGTAATAGGCGATGCAGGAAGTATGGTTTAATTAAGATCTATTAAAGGATTCTGTGTCATTATATCAAATAAAGGACTTTATTCTGGCTGTGTCTTCATTTACCATGTAAATATGGGATTAGTAATGGAGAGGTGTCTTATAGACGCCTCTCCATTACTAAGCCGTGGGCTTGCTGTTACCTGACAATACAAAGGTAACATCAATCCCACAAATATTACCACACTTGCCACCGCTACAGTGCAAGTGGGAAGAGCCGGGTAAAGTGCCACAATTGGCGCATCTTTTGATCGACAACCCCCAGCGTCCTTCCTCCTAAGTGCTCAGCCCTCCTTCTCGAAAACAAATTTCTCCACTATTACAGAAGATCAACTCTCCACTCTACTCTCAAAATCACGTCTCACGACCTGTGCACTTCACCCAATCCTATCCCACTTCATCCCAATCCTCACCACAGTCTTCATCCCAACCCTAACCCATCTCTTCAACATATCACTAACAGCTGGCGTTTTCCCCTCAAGCTTTAAACATGCCTCATTAACACCTATCCTCAAAAAGCCCTCTCTTGACCCATTCTCTGTATCTAGCTATCGCCCTATATCACTTCTCCCCTATGCCTCAAAACTACTGGAACAACACATCCATCTTGAACCGTCCTCCCCACCTCTCTTCCTGCTCCCTCTTCGACCGCTTACAATCTGGCTTCCGGCTGCATCACTCCACTGAATCTGCCCTAACTAAAGTCACCAATGACCTACTGACTGCCAAAGCCAAGTGACACTACTCTGTCCTCCTCCTCCTGGACCTGTCCTCTGCCTTTGACACCGTGGACCATTTCCTATTACTGCAGACCCTTTCATCTCTTGGCATCACTGACTTGGCCCTATCTTCAATCTCGTTATTCCTAACAGACCGGACATTCAGCGTCTCCCACTTGCACACCACCTCCTAACCTCGCACCCTATCTGTCGGAGTCCCGCAAGGTTCAGTTCTGGGGCCCCTGCTCATCTCCATTTACACCTTCGGCCTCAGAAACCTCATAGAATCTCACTGCTTTGAGTATCGCCTCTATGCTGATGACACACAGATCTACATTTCTGGAACAGATATCACCTCCCTACTAAACAGAATCCCACAATGTCTGTCCGCTATTTCATCCTTCTTCACAGGTAGATTTCTAAAATTTAATATGGACACAACAGAATTCATCATATTTCCACCATCTCACTCGACTCCCCCAACTGACCTATCCATTAAAGTAAATGGCTGCTCACTCTCCCCAGTCCCACAAGCTCGCTGCCTCGGGGTAATCGTTGACACTGATCTCTCCAAACCACATATCCAAGCCCTTTCCGCTTCCTGCCAACTTCAACTCAAAAATATTTCCAGGATCCGTACATTCCTCAACCAACAATCTGCAAAAACCCTAGTCCATGCCCTCATCATCTCCCTCTTTGACTACTGCAAGCTCCTGCTCTGTGGCCTCCCCTCTAAAGGCCCCGTCACACTAAGCGACTTACCAGCGATCCCGACACCGATATCAAGGTGTCAGGATTGCTGGTAAGTCGCTATGTGATCGCTGGTGAGCTGTCACACAGACAGCTTCACCAGCGATCAGCACAGCGATGCCGAGCGCCTGGCATCGCTGGCCATCGCTGTAAAAAATAGAATCAAAATAAAAAATATAGTTTTTCTCACCTTCCGACGTCCCATTCAGCCATCCTGCCTCTCTCCACGCTCCGGTCCCAGTGATCCTTTGCACGAATGACCGCGAGATGTCACGGTCTCACGTGAGCGCGAAGTCTCGCGGTCATTCGTGCAAAGGATCACTGGGACCGGAGCGTGGAGAGAGGCGGGATGGCTGAACGCGACGTCGGAAGGTGAGAATAACTATATTTTTTATTATTTTTTACACCTGATCGCTGGTCTCCCGCCTGTCACAGCGATGCGTGCTGGCCAGCGGGAGACCAGCGACCAAAGAAATGTCCAGAGGTTTCTTCCAGCGATCAGCGATACCGGCAGGGGGGCCGCTCGCTGTCACACACAGCGATCTCGCTGGTGAGATCGCTGTTACGTCACAAAAGTTGTGACTCACCAGCGATCTCGCTACCGAGATCGCTTAGTGAGACGGGGCCTTTACACTTGCACCCCCCCCCCAATCTGTTCTAAACTCTGCTGCCCGACTAATCTACTTATCCCCCCCCCCTGCTATTCCCCAGCCTCTTCCCTCTGTCAATACCTGCACTGGCTCCCCATTACCCAAAGACTCCAATTCAAAACCCTAATCATGGCATACAATGCCATCCACAACCTGTGTCCTCCATACATCCCTTGTAGATTGTGAACCCTCGTGGGCAGGCTCCTCTCTCCTCATGTACCATTCATGAGTTGTATTGTTTAAGATTACTGTAATTTTTATTATGTATACCCCTCCTCACATGTAAAGCGCCATGGAATAATAGGCGCTATAATAATAATGTGCCAATTGTGGGGTAGCTGTAGGCTGCTATATATAGGCTGGTGAGGGCAAAAATCCATGGGCCTCGCCATCCTGAGAATACCAGGCCGCAGCTGTCTGCTTTTTCCTTGGCTGGTTAACAAAAATACGGGAATCCCACGCTATTTATTTTGCAGGGGATCCCACTATTTTTGCTAACCTTCCAAGGTAAGCAGACTGCTGCAGCCTGGTATTATCAGGCTGGTAAGGGTCATAGATATTGGATCCTTACCAGCCTGAAATACCTGTCCCAGTAGTCTGCTTTACTCTGACTGGTTAACAAATATAGGGGGACATCACGCTATTTTTTTTAAAAATAATTTATTAAAAGAGGGGAGCTGTCTCTGTGCTTTCCTCCACTTCCTGTGTCATGTACTTCTGGCTGTGTCACAAGATTCACCATTATGTAAATTAGTACACATGCATTGTAAGGTGCGTTCCCCCACTTAATATGCATGTGACTAGCAAGATAATGCGGTTAAACCGCATCTAATGAAGGTCTATGGGTAATTTACGCAACGGAGACTGAGCGTCTCCACTACATAAAATGACATGCTGCTGTCTGAAAAATATTCAGGATTGAGAGTCCTCAGTAGTTGATACCTTTTAATGGCTAACTGACAAGATGGTAACACATTGCAAGCTTTCGAGACTACTCGGGTCTCTTCATCAGGCTGAGACCTGAGTAGTCTTGAAAGCTTGCAATGTGTTACCATCTTTTCAGTTAGCCATTAAAAGGTATCAACTACTGAGGACTCTCAATCCTGAATATTTTTCTATCTACTGGCTAACACGATACAAAGATATACATCTTTCCTGTATCATGCTGCTGTCTGGAAAGACGCGCCGCATGTCCATCTCTGCGGGTGAGCCATGTGCGTCGGTGCACGCATAGTGGGCATGGGATTTCTTGAAATCCCATCCACTATGCTGTAACAGCTGGACGCTGCGGGGTTTTCCTTCCCAGAATTCAACTTTTCAACTCGCTTTATTTCAAGTGACAAAAAACGCATGCAATAAAAAAAAAAGCCTATAAAAAAGCAGGTGACCTGCCAGTGCGCTCAGATGCAGATTTCACCTGCGTCAAATCCTGAACAAATACTGAGCCATCAATGATCGTGTGCACATACCCCCTTAAAGGTGTCCAACAGATCCTTTAAACAGTAACTAGACTTTGAGGAATATTTTCAAATATAGCAGGCACTTTAACTCCTTCACCCTGAAGCCAGGTTTCACCTTCTTGACCAGGCCAATTTTTACAATTTTGACCACTGTCACTTTATGAGGTTAAAGCTCTGGAAAGCTTCAATGGATCCCATTGATTCTTAGAATATTTTCTTGTGACGTATTGTACTTTGATAGTGGTAAAATTTCTTTGATATGACTTGTGTTTATTTGGGGAAAAAAAGGGAAATTTGGTGAATATTTGGAAAAAATATTTTTTCAAGCTTTTTATTTTTATGCCCTTAAATCGGTCATATCGCATAAAAAAAGTTAATAAATAACATTTCCCACATGTCTACCGCAGCACAATTTTTGAAACATAAAAAATAAACATTTACTTTTCTTTCACAAAAATTTTCTTTAGACCTTATTTTTTTTTTTACATTCGCAAGGGTAACAGGAGAAAATGGACCATACAATTTGTTGTGCAATTTCTCCTGAGCAAGATGATACCCCATATGTGGGGGAAATCTACTTTTTTGGCACACGGTAGGGCTCGGATGGGAAGGGGCGCCATTTCACTTTTTGAATGTAAAATTTGCTGGCATAATTAGCAGATGCCATGTCATGTTTGGAGAGCCCCTGATGTGTCTAGACAGTGGAAACCCTGAACAAGTGACACCATTTTGGAAACTAGACCCCTTAGGGAACTTATCTAGATCTGTATTGAGCACCTTGAACCAACAAGTGCTTCACAGAAGTTTATAACGTTAAGCCGCGAAAATTAAAAAAAAACAAAACACTTTTTTCCAGATAAATCTTTTTTTTAGCTCCAAATTTTGCATTTTCATAAGGGTAACAGGAGAAATTTCCCCCTTCAATTTGTTGTGCAGTTTCTCCTGAGTGCGCAGATACCCAATATGTGGAGGAAAACAACTGTTTGGGCGCACGGCAGAGCTAGGAAGGAGCGCCATTTGTCTTTTTGAATGTAAAATTTGTTGGAATAATTAACGGATGCCATATCACGTTTGAAGAGCCTCTGATGTGCCTAAACAGTGGAAACCCCCCACAAGTGACACCATTTTGGAAACTAGACCCCCCCCCAAGGAACTTATCTAGATGTGTATTGAGCACCTTGAACTCACAGGTGCTTTATAGAAGTTTATAACTTTAAGCTGTGAAAATAGAAAAAATGACATTTTTCCTTCAAAAATCTTTTCAAGCTCCAAATTTTCTATTTGTACAAGGGTAACAGGAGAAAATCGACCCCAAAATTTGTTGTGCAATTTCTCCTGAGTTCACCACCGATACCCCATATGTCACTGAAAACTACTTTTGAGGCACAGCGCAAAGCTCAGAATGGAAGAAACACCATATTACAGTACAGATTTTGCTGCACTTGTTTGAGGGTGCCAGGTTACATTTTATAAACTAAACCTCTCAATGAATTCATCTAGGGGTGCAGTGATTATATCGACACCACAGGTGTGTCACAGACTTTTATACTATTGAGCGGTGAAAATAAAATTTACATTTTTACCACCAAGATTGTGTGTTAGCCCCAAGTTTTACATTTTCATACAGGGAAATGGATAAAAATGGCACCAGAATTTATCCCACAATTTCTTCTGAACGTGGCAATACTCCATATGCGTCTGTACAGTACTACTTAGCCATACAGAGAGACTCGGGAGGGAAGGAGCGCTATTTGCATCCTGAAATGCAGATTTTCCTAGAATAGCTGGTGGAGACACCTGTAAATTAGGCGGGCTATCATCACTACACATGTGGTCGCTAAATGTGGTTTAGGCACACTGGGGCTCAGAAGGGTGAGCGGCATTTGGATTTGGTAGCTGAGAATTTGCTGAATTTCTTTTGGGAGTCGAGGAACCATTTCGCTTTTCTAGAACCTTTTTGCTACCAGTAATGTGGAAGCCCCCTATATTTCCGTTAACAGATGATGGATCTGAGTGGGGACTTGCTTTTTTTGTGGATTGAGTTGACGCTTTTATTGGGAACATTTTACATAACATTTATGATCACATTTATTCGGCGCTCTACGCTGAGCACTTACATTGGGGTTTCCATCTAAATCTCCAAGTGACGTGACAGATGAAACCCACAATGGATGTATGTATATATATATATATATATATATATATATATATATATATATATATATATATATATAATGAGGCATCAGAGTTACTCTGGACTCTGTCTGTCTTCTGTTCAGCGGCATCCTTCTTTTCAAAAGTGCACAAAACTTTATGCAATCCTAAAAAGATGGACACCGCTGGATCACAGGTGAGACGGCATCCACAGTGCCTCCAATCTTCCACTGGAGGTTTCGTCTGAATCACATATTTCAGAGATTTACATGGAAACCCCGGTGTAAGCGCTCAGCACAGAGTTCAGGATAAATGTGCGCCGAGCCTTACTGTGATCTTTGGGAGGCAGAATGAAAAAATTAACAGTATGTGAAGAATTGGTTTTATTTATTTTTTACGCCGTTCCTCATGCAGCATAAATGATTAGGTGTTTTTATTCTTCGGGTCATTGCGATTACAGCGATACCAGATTTATATCAGGATTTCATGTTTGGCTGCTGTCGCACACTAAAAGACACTTTTTATTGCGTAAACTATTTTCTGCATCACCATATTTTCAGAGCTATAATTTTTCCATATTTTGGCCGACAGAGTCATGTGAGAGCTTGTTTTTTGTGTGACGAGCTGACGTTTTTATTGGTAATGTTTTCGGGCACATGACATTTTTGATCGCTTTCTATTCCAAATGTTGGGAGAAAGAATGAACAAAAACCAGCAATTCAAGAATTGTTTTTTTTTTAAATTTATACTGTTCCACGTGTGGTAAAATTGGTAAGGGCGCTTTATTATTCTGGTCAGAACTAATACAGCAATACCCAATTTATTTATTGTTTTATGCTTTGATGCCTTTACACAGAAACTATTTTATATAAAAAATAATTATTTTTTCATCGCTTTATTCTGAGAGCTATATCGTGTTTTATTGCACCTTTTGTTCGGCAGTATGATGATAAAGCATTTTTTTGCCTCGTTTTTAATTTTTTTTTATGATGTTCACTGAAGGTGTTAATCAGTGGGACAGTTTTATAGAGCGGGTCGTTATGGACGCGGCGATACTAAATATGTGTACTTTTAATTATGTTCACACGTTGCGGATTAGGAGAGATTGAAGGCGTCTCAGGCACTGACACGTTACCTTCCCTGAAGGACCCCGCAGCCGGGGGTCCCCATGGAAACCATCAAGATAATGCAATCACATTGTCCTGATGGAAGCACGCAGGGAACTCCTTCCCTGCGCGATTTTCCTCTGTCACTGTCACTACTGACAGCGGCATCGGAGTAGTTAAATGCCCGTGACTGGTGCTAGCACTGATCATGGGCGTTGCTGCAGGGTGTCAGCCCTCACACAGAGCGGACACCCGCACCTGATTGCCTTAGTGGCGCTCAGCATGAGGCTGTGTGATATTGCTGCCGTATATGTACTCCTGTTTGCGGGAATGCTGCTCCCGCAGAGCGGTACATGTATGACGTATGTCGGGAAGGGGATAAGGAGGACCTATCACAAGGTCAGAAGTGGCCAGTTTTTGCTCTTATTTCATTTCTGCTGCTTCCTGAGCATTCCACTTTTTTCTTTTTGAAAATCCACCATACAGTTCCAGAGATACGGGCCTTTTTATTTAGTGCTACTTTTTCTGGCCTTTACTAAGGGGGTGTGGCTCACAGGGTAATTGCCTTTAGACACGCCCCCTTTGAAAAAACAATAGCATCAAATAAAAAAGTATATTGCTGAAAGCCTATAGAGGATTTTCAAAAAGAAAAAAGTGGATTACTCAGGGGCGCAGTGGGAATAAAATAATAGCACAACTTGGCAACTTTTGACCTAGTGACAGTTCCTCTTTAATTGTTTGCATTTTGGTGAGGACCTGAACGGTGCACAGCTCAAGAAACCTAAGCGCACAGCTCCTGCCTGAGCGCGTACATGGAGGGGATTGCGGATTTAATAGAAAGCAAAGGCTCTGTACAGTGGATACGGAAAGTATTCAAACCCCTTTACATTTTTCACTCTTTGTTTCATTGCCGCCATTTGGTAAATTCAAAAAAGTTCATTTTTTTTCTCATTAATGTACACTCTGCCCCCCATCATGACTGGAAAAAAACAGAAATGTAGAAATTTTTGCAAATTTATTAAAAAAGAAAAAAATGAAATATCACATGGTCATAAGTATTCAGACCCTTTGTTCAGACACTCATATTTAAGTCATATGCTGTCCATTTCCTTGTGGTTCTGCTCCTTCATTGGAGTCCAGCTGTGTTTAATTAAACTGATAGGACTTGATTTGTAAAGGCACACACCTGTCTATATAAGACCTCACAGCTCATAGTGCATGTCAGACCAAATGAGAATCATGAGGTCAATGGAACTGGTCAAAAAGCTCAGGGACAGAATTGTGGCAAGGCACACATCTGGCCAAGGTTACAAAAGAATTTCTGCAGTACGCATGGTTCCTAAGAGCACAGTGGCCTCCATAATCCTTAAATGGAAGAAGATTGGGACCACCAGAAGTCTTCCTAGACCTGGCCATCCAGCCAAACTGAGCAATCGTGGGAGAAGAGCCTTGGCGAGAGAGGTAAAGGAGAACTCCAAGATCACTGTGGCTGAGCTCCACAGATGCAGTAGGGAGATGGGAGTAAGGTCCACAAAGCCAACAATCACTGCAGGCCTCCACCAATTGGGCCTTTATGGGAGAGTTGCCCGACAGAAGCCTCTCCTCAGTGCAAAACATATGAAAGCCTGCATAGAGTTTGCTAAAAACACATGAAGGACTCCCAGACTATGAGAATTAAGATTCTCTGATCTGATGAGATGAAGATAGAATTATCACCAAAAAGTTCTAAGCGATATGTGTGGAGAAAACCAGGCACTGCTCATCACCTGCCCAATACAATCCCAACAGTGAAACATGGTGGTGGCAGCATCATGCTATGGGGGTGTTTTTCAGCTGCAGGGACAGGATGACTGGTTGCAAATGAAGGAAACATGAATGCGGCCAAGTACAGAGATGTCCTGGATGAAAACCTTCCAGAGTGTTCTGGACCTCAGACTTGGCCGAAGGTTCACCTTCCAACAAGAGAATGACGCTAAGCACAGAGCTAAAATAACAAAGGTGTGGCTTCAGAACAACTGTGAACATTCTTGACTGGCCCAACCAGAGCCCTGACCTAAACCCAATTGAGCATCTCTGGAGAGACCTGAAAATGGCTGTCCACCAACGTTCACCATCCAACCTGACGGAACTGGAGAAGATCTGCAAGGAAGAATGGCATAGGATCCCCAAATTCAGGTGTGAAAAACTTGTTGCATATTTTGCAAGAAGACTCTGTTAGGCGTCGAGTTTCCCCCACTGCACAGGGGGAATCTCGAGCCATGTCCTCTGCAGCCACAGAGATTCCTGCTCAGCAAAGACGACGGTCCAGGCGTCTTGCCCAGGCTGATGCTAGGCGGCTGGTTGCTTCTTCTGGCACTGCTATAACTCCATCCTTGAGTCAGCAGCAAGTAGACGCTTTGAGACTAAGTCCTGTCTTTTGGGTACAGAGCATGCCTGTGGGACAACCTCTCATTGGAGGCCGGAGGTCACGTGCGCAGGTCCCGTTCCTGCTCGGATTGGTCCACTACTGGGAAGGTCCCGGAAGGACGCCGCTACTTAAGAGCCGCATGGCCGCTCGGCCATGCGCTAGTATAGACAGTTATGGATAGTGTTGTGTGTGATGATGGATGCTTGTGAACCGCTGAATGACTCATTAAGAAACCCCTTCCCTTTGATACGTAAAGTTTAGGGTCTTGAGTCAGTGCCAAGCGGTGACACTGCATAGCGCCGCAGTGTTCCCAGCACATATTACACGCTCAGCCAGAGAGTGTCTTCTGCACAAGACACCTCTGTATGGCATATGCCGCATTGTCCCTCTCAGTGGTGCCTTGTGCAGTTATTGTGCTTTCCAGCGCTAAGCTTGAGCTGGTTAGTGGCATCCGCCAGGACGGCGCTGTACACACGCAGTGCGGTAACACCACTGTCAGCTGTGCCCTGTGTTTGCTAACAGGGCACAGAGTTTCTCTAGGGTTAATCCCTGGCGCCGCAGTAGAGGTTCCTCTAGCCGTAGCCTGTGAGGTAACAGGCTTCGGCGTCTCTGCGGCTCTGTGCTGTAACAGAGTTCCCTCCTGTGCACACCGGGTCAGCGGTTACCCTGCCGGTGTTCAGTTGGCGTCCGCCATTACCGAGCAGCAGTTTGTCATCTCTGCACGGTGGACTCCTGGTTGCGATCGCACTTTATTATATTTTAGGGTTGCAGATCGCACTAAATATAGCAGACTCATGGCTCAAAAGGGTGCTTCTACGCAAAACTGAGCAAAGGGTCTGAATACTTATGACCATGTGAGTTCAGTTTTTCTTTTTTAATAAATTTAGAAAAATTTCTACATTTCTGTTTTTTCAGTCAAGATGGGGTGCAGAGTGTACATTAATGAGAAAAAAATGAACTTTTTTGAATTTTACTAAATGAATGCAATGGAACAAAGAGTGAAAAATGTAAAGGGTCTGAATACTTTCCCTTACCCTATGTGTGCTCCGGCACTAGCTGTACCCTCAAGTTTCCTAAATTGCACACTGAACTAGGGGTCCATTGAGTGATCAGTGGCAGTCTCTGGACCCTGACCTCCACTGATCTATATGCAATTAAAGTGCCTGCCACATATGAAATTGCAGCTCCATGATCAAACATGGGCCTTATTCAGTCATCAATTTTTCTCGCATTAGTGCTTTGTGTTTTTGTAGTACTTGCACCTATGATATAGTCTATGGGGTAGTTCACATGTCTGATTTTTTTTTTCTTCTCAGACCGAGTGGTCCATGCAAAACAGTGGTGACTTGTCTGATATTGAGCGAAGTGTCCAATGCACTTTTTTGGATCCATGAAAAAAATTAGACAACACTCGGATTCCATCTGTTTGCTGTCCATTTCTCAAAGACTGTTTGAAATGAGAAGATGGAGAAACTTTTTTTTCTTCCTAGAAAAACTGAAGAAACTCTGATGGTAAAAACTGACGCTGACTAAGCTGCAATGACGTGTTTCTGCTGACGTGAGGAAACACGAATATCTGAATGAGCACTTAGTGTTTTTTCCAGCACATTCCAGTGATGATCGATTTTAGACTAAGATCTGGAGAAATGGGAGACAAGTCATCACCTTCATCTCTTATGTTTCTGAACAGTTTTGAGATCTGGCAGGAGCTATTCTCTGATGAAAGAGGCCAGTGCCATTAAGGAGTGTGGTTTGGTTCTGTAAAGGTAACATCCACCACGAGGTTATCCCAAAGTATCTCATGGCTTCCGTTAACCAGTGCTCCTGATCACTTTTCTTCCTCAGGTAAGAGACACACACACGCCTGGCCATACACATGATATGGATGAAAATACAATTCATCTGACCAGGCCACCACCTCTCATTGCTCCATAGTCCAGTTCTTATGCTCACATACCCATTGTAGGCACTTTTGTGGTTGACAGCTGTGCTCATGCACTGTGATCGCTTGCAGCCCCATATACCGTAAGCTGTGATGATCAATGTTTCAATGATAGCCAGTATTAACCAATTCATTAATTCCAGTAGCTGTTTTCTGGGATCAGACCAGTGTTTGCATGTGTCTCATACATGCATCAATTTGCATCAGGCTCCCATGACCCTGTTGCTAGTTTTCCAGTTCAATATCCTTGGACCACTTTTGGTAGGCACGAACTACTGTCTTATTGGGAGCTTCTGAACAGACCTGCTGTTTTGGAGATGAGCTGACCTAGTCGTTTATCCTTTAAAGCAGAGTTTGGGAATCTGCGGGCCCCCGATGTCATTTTGTCCAGTCGCCGTGCTGTAGCACTAGCGCAACTGTCTCCTATGTAATGTATGCACTAGTGCCACTGTCTCCTATGTCATGTATGCTCCATCCCCTCTGTCTCCTATGTAATGTATGCACCATCCCCGCTGTCTCCTATATGATGTATGCACTATCCCCGCTGTCTAGCAAATATATGCTCCATCCCCGCTGTCTCCTATGTGATGTTGTCTCCTATGTGATGTATGCACCATCCCCGCAGTCTCGTATGTCATGTATGCACCATCCCCGCTGTCTCCTATGTGATATGTGATGTATGCACCATCTACCCTGTCCCCTGAGTGATGTTTGCGCCATCCCCGCTGTCTCCTACATCATGCATGCACCATCCCCACTGTCTATGTAATGTATGCACCACCCCACTGTCTCTTGTGTGTTGTATGCACCATCCCCGCTATCTCCTATCTGATGAATGCACCATCCCCGCTGTCTCCTATGTGATGTATGCACCATCTCCACTGCCTCCTATGTGATGTATGCACCATTCCTGCTGTCTCCTTTTATGATGTATGAACCATCCTCACTGTCTCCTATGTGATGTATGCACCATCTCCGCTGTTTCCTATGTGATGTATGCACCATCCCTGCTGTCTCCTATGTGATGTAGGCACCATCCCATCTGTCTCCTTTTTTGATGTATGCTCCATCCCCGATGTCTCTTATGTGTTGTATGTACAGCAGTCCTGGTATCTCCTGTGTGATGTATTTTCACCTCCGATGTCTCCTATGTGATGTATACATAGCAGTCCCAGTGTCTCCTGTGTGATATATAATATAGCAGTCTCTGTGTCTCCTATGTGATGTATATACTGCAGATCTCCCACTGCTTGAGTTCTATAATTGTAACGTGAGTAGTGATGAATTTCCCACTGCAAGTAGACCTGTAGTGTGATTATACATCTGTGTTCAGAACAAGTTACTGCTCAGAGTTTTTTACAAAACTTATTGCAAAGAGTCGACCTGTGCTCCGAAAATCAATTGTGAGTAGCAACATCATTCATACAGCTAATACCACAGCCGTTCCAAAGAGAAACAGCTCCAGTTATCAGATTATGGAAGAGTTAAAGGGCTATTCCTATCTCCAATATCCTATACCAATATGTACTAAATGTAATAATAATATTAGCAAATACCTCTAATTAGAAATGTAGTATAGATTTTCTGATTCGCTATGACTCTTTCCTCACATGCAGGCATTGCAGGACCTTAAGTATCCATGGTTACAACCATTAGCAACTAGCTAACTGTTACTATATCATTGGTTGTAAGTAATGAATACCAAAGGTCCTGCAATGCCGGCACGTGAGGAAAGTGACATAGTGAATCAGAAAAACTATACTTTTCTAATTGGGGATATTTGGCAATATTAATATTATTACATCTACTACACATTGGGATAGGATCTTGGAGATGGGAAAACCTCTTAAATTAAATGTTTGACCCAATATAGCAGCATCATTTTCAGGTTGACAATTTTGACTGCCCCCCACTGATGTAATAAATATCCAAATGTCCCCTGGCAGAAAAAAGGTTCCCCACCCCTGGTTTAGTGTGTTCATCTTATCACTAAAATTCTAATGCTTGCTCATTTTTCCTGCTTCCAACACATAAACTTCAAGAACGGACTGTCCACTTTCTGACTATTACACTCCTTATCTACGGCCATAGTCACAAGGTCATCGGTGTTATTCTTTTTACCGGTCAATATTATGGCCGATCAGTGAATACTCAGGGCTGCCGTCGGCTTCATGCGCATCTACATTCATAGATGGAGGCCCACAATACAAGTTCCACTATTTTCCACATCAGTAGCTGTGTTTTTATTATTACATTTAGGCCGGGATCTTATCCTACATGTTTATTCTGTGTCACTGGAAGCAGGAGTCGTATCGCAGTCCTTCTTGGCAGTGAATTGGACGCTTGTGCCAGCGTTGCTGAGCCAGGAAATCTGTGCGGCCGGGACAGAAGTTTTAATTTCCTGCACAAGCTCAGGACTCTTTTTGCCCTTGAGATTTAATTGTCTAAAAGGAATTTGGAACCAATTAAAATTAATGTGGACCCATGGGTTGCAGAAACACGAACAAATTATAGGCATACATAGAGAATAAGACCGCTTGACTTTCCACCATGGTAATCCCCAATCACTTAATTTTTACATTCCAGTTTAATATCTCAAGTATAATTTACGAGGAAGATTTTCTACCCAATGTAGCAAATGCCTTAGTGGCCTCCTTAGTAAATGCATTTTTGTGCTTTTTTTTATATAGCCTGTGGTTTACTAGTATTTTGGAAAGCAAAAATCACAGTGGTATCTGTGCTGTCATAAATATTGTAAACCTGATGGACCACGAATTGCTAGGATATACCCACTAGGATATGTCATCCCTTTGTGATTGCTGGAGTTTTGCCCTCTGTATCCCCTATGGAGCATTTAGTGACAGCAGCACAGCCGCAGACCCTTTTTTTTCTAGTTTTCCCTGCACACCAGAACCACCTTCTCCGCGAGGATCTGCAACAGAACCCATAGTAATGCAGTTCCATGCACAGACAATGACTTGGAGCACCGCTGTGCAGGGAAGACTTTGAGGGGGTGCAGTGCTAAATTGCAGCTGCAGCCCTTTTATTGTTCGAATCGGTGGGGAACACACAGGTCAGACAACCAACAATATGTCATGATTTCATTAAGTGAGAAAACCCTTGAAATGGGTTTTCCACACTTTATAAAAACGTGCCCACAGCTATGAGTAGTGATAAAATACGTGAACAAGTGCTTTTTTGAGATCCCTAACGAGCACACCATACTCTTTTCTGATGTGTGCTGCTCAGAAGCAGAAGAGCTAAGGTCCAGTCGGAGTGTGCGCAGAGTGGTGTACAGGTTGTATAGAACTGTATAGGAAGTATACCGTTAGGTCCAGGAATATTAGGATAGTGAAACAAGTTTTGGTATGTAAGCTGTGTACCAAAACATATTCAAGATACAGTTATATAATCAATATAGGCTTAAAGTGCAGACTCTCAGCCTTAATTTGAGGGTATTCACATCCAAATTGCAGTAACACTGTAGGAATTACAGCTCTTTAATATGCAGCTGCCTCTTTTTATAAGGGCCAAAAGTACCGTAATTGGACAATTATGTCAAAAGCTGGGCTATTTCCTCTTTAATCCATCAATAAATTAGGCAGATAAAAGGTCTGCAGCTGATTACAGGTATGGCATTTGCATTTGGAAGCTGATGCTGTGAACCCACAACATATGGTCAAAGGAGTCCTCAATGAAAGAAAAACAGGAAGAAGAAACCCATCAGCGAAATGTTAGGAGTGGCCAAATCAGTAGTTTGGTACATTTTGCAAAAAAAACAACACACTGGTGAGATTGGGAACTGAAAAAGGCCTGTATATCCAACAGTGGTGGATGATAGCAGAATCATTTCCATGGTAAAGAAGAAACACTTCATAACATCCATTTAATTGAAGAACACTCTCCAGTAAGTAGGAATTTCAGTATCTAAGGCTACTATACAGAGAAGACGTCATGAGAGCAAATACAGAGGGTTCATCGTAAGGTGCAAACCATTAATCAGCCTTAAAAATTCGAAGGCACATTAGTCTTTGCCAAAAAAAAAAAAAAAAAAACCATTTAAGGAGCCACCCAGTTCTGGAAAAGCATTCTGTGCACAGATATAACAAAGATCAACCTGTACCAGAATGATGGGAAGAAGAACGTATGGAGAAGGCGTGGAAAGGTTCACAATCCAATTCACAGCACATCTTCTGTAACACATGGTGGAGCAGTGTGGTGGTGCGGGCATGCATGGCTCCCAATGGCACTCGGTTACTAGTGTTTATTGATGATGTCACTGAAGACAGATGCAGCCGGATGAATTATGAAGAGTACAGGGTGATACTTTCTGGTCAGATTCAACCAAATGCTGCAAAGTTGATCGGACGGCGCTTCACAGACAGATGGACAATGACCCAAAACATACCACGGAAGCAACTCAGGAGTTTAACGCAAAGAAGTGCAATATTCTGCAATGTCCGATTCAATCACCAGATCTTAACCTCATCGAGCAGCATTTCACATGCTTAAGACAAAACTTAAGGCTAAAAGACCCACAAACAAACAACAAGTGAACTCATCTGCAGTAAAGGCTGGCAAAGTTTCACAAAGGAGGAAATCCAGCATTTGGTGACGTCCATGACTTCCAGACTTCAAGCAGTCATTGCCTGCCCAGGATTCTCTACAAAGTATTAAAAATTAGCATTTATCTATTTATTGTAAAGTTAATTTGTCCGATTACTTTTGAGCCCCTGAAATAAGGAGGCTTTATAGAAAAATGGTTGCGATTCCTGAACATTTCACCGGATACTTTTGTTCAAACACTTTAATTAAGCACAAAAGTCTGCACTTCAATTACAGCTGAATTGTTTCATTTTAAATAAAAAAAAGTGTCATGCAGAGCTGAAATCATGAAAATTCTGTCACTGTCCAAATATTTTTGAACCTACCTGTAAGAGCCCATAGTCCACTCTATGTACAGGATCACAGACTTTTGTTAAGCCTCTACAGCTCTGTCTGCACGCTCAGGCAGGAGCAGCGCACAGCAGATACAGTAAGTGTCTTGAAGGATCCACAAAGTTGGTTCTAAAATTTTGGATGGTAGGATAGAGTTTGATATGGTGGATAGCTAGTTCCAAAGTATGGGGGAAGCACAAGAGAAAGAGAAGGGAAGAAAACGGATCCCACTTGCACTGCGGAACTGGACAGAAAATCCCTGGGGCTGAGGAAGCCAGGGAGCTTTGTGATAGTCCAGAAGGAATGGCTGGTAGGGATGAAGATGTGTTGTTACAATCTGATGAACTTGAACTGTCTAGTAAACTTCTGTTTGTTGAAATGAACTTGGTATACCCTGAGCTGTGTGCAGTGGCTCCTGAAGATGGAGGAGTGGAGACAGTGGAGACCTGTGGCCTACAAGTGAGTGTGATGCACCCCACACCTGACAGTACACTGGAACTGGGACACGGTTTTCCAGTAATGTGCTAGAGTGCTACAGAACAGCACCTCTGCCATGGCTACCACCAGCGGTCACGTTACAGAGAGTGTATATCACATAAAATCCCAATAAAATACATTTAAGTTTTTGGATGCAATGTGGGTGTAATGTGAAAAAATGCAAAAAATTTCACAGGGTATGAGTTCCTTTTCAAACCACTATATATATATATATATATATATATATATATATATATATATATATATATATATACAGAGGCATAAGGTTGCTGTCACAGCGGTCGCAACTGGGTCTGTGTGGGTGAGGGGCTCACTGACTCCAGTAGAAACCTCAGACGCACATTCACTTGAAGTGTAATGTGAACCCAAACCCGTCGGGTCACTGTGCTGTAATACACGCTGCTGGACAGTCAGAGGCCAGCAGTTCACTTTGGTGTGCACATGACAGAGGGCACGTGGCAGTGTCATCATGTGCTCCAGTCACTTGCACGTTGAAGTCAGCTGCCGGCTTCAGAAGAGATTTTTTTTCTCTATGCATTAAAGAACAGCGGCAGAATGGGGAAATATACCAGGATGGGAGACATATACCCCCGCATGAGGCCCAGGATAAGAGACATATAACCAGGATGGGGCCCAGGATAAGGAACATATATCAGAATGGGGGACATGGAGGGAGCTCTTGGAGCTGCCATGAGATGAATCCAAATTAGACGAGCCAATTCACATGTGGAGGGTGCAAGTCCAAGCTAGTTAGCATAGCGGAATCAGGAAAAAAGAAGATTGACGGCACTCCAGGAATAAAGAAAAAAAAAATATTTTATTGTGGCAAATCAAGCCATATTAAAATCAAATTGCCTGATGTGTTTCGATTGCCTGGTGTGCACTCTTAGTCATAGGATACTATGCACACCAGGCACTCGAAACGCATCAGGAAATTTGATTTTAATATGGCTTGATTTGCCACAATAAAATATTTTTTTTTTTTCTTTATTCCTAGAGTGCCGTCAATCTTTTTTCCAGAATGGGGGACATATATACCAGGATGAGGCCCAGGATAAGGGACATAAATGTAAGGTTCTAGCAGGAACGCAGGATGCAGTGACGAGCAGGAGGCAGAGCAAAAGTTAATGGATTCTTTATTCAAAGAGATCTTAACAGTAACTACTCCACGCAGGCAGTATGAAGGTATGGGAGTATATAAATGCAGGAGGGGGTTAAATGGTAAGGGGTTCAACATTAACAACAGACAGATAAAGCAAATAAACTTATTGGCCTGGAGCTCCCGGACAGAAGAGGTTGAAAGATCCTGCGATGGCAGAACAGGTGGCGCAAAACGTCTCTGAAGCGGTTACGGATAAAATTGAAGCACTGTCTCTTTACCGAAGCAGCGTATCCTGGCTTTTCCAGATGTGGTCTCCCAATTCTGGAACACGGTGTCGAAGAAGAGGTTAAAGGTGGCGCAGGAAGTGCAACACAAAGTCTCGAAGTGGAGGTAGAGCCTCCCGAATCAGTGTGTAACACGAGGTCAGTACTGTGAAGGTTGTCAGTCACTGTGGGCGGTGCTGACCGGTCAGGGCTCTCCAGTTCAGGAGTCTGCAATATGCTCAGCTCTGCTGTGCACAAGTTGCGCGAGCAGGGAAGGACAGGCCGCCGAAAAGGCCTACTGGTTGGCGTGGAACAGCGGAGACAGAGTCAACCTTCTCCTTGCACGTACTCTGTCTTCCTGCCAGAAGTCCCGTTTTCGCACGCTCATCCCCTCTTATGTGCACCCTGCCCCTTACAGTCAGGTGCAAAGGTCTGCTTCGGTCACAAAGTTCTTTCCCCGGCATCAATGGTGACAGACCCGACAGTTCCAGCCTGGGCACACAAGAAGCCGCCCTAGCCCGGTCCATCTACATATACAAGGATAAGTAAAGAAAAAGAGAGACAGGGAGCACACATGAGAAGAACCTGGTGGTCTAGGGGACTGTGCGGCTAAAAGGGCCAAGGGGCCATTAACCTCATGGAGTTGTGCACCCCTGCACAACCCCAGTGAGAACGAGGAGGTGAGGAAGACGGAATTCTGTGCTGAACCGGCTTTTTCAGCTGACGTAACGGGGTCTAAGCACGTGACCGCGAGGAGGCGTTTCTGGAGTCGTGATCACAGGTCCTTTGGCCGAGGAAACAAAGTAACTACGCCAGGAGCACCTCCTGCTGCGTGCCCTCAAGGAGGGATAGGAATGAGGAAACAAGAGATGGCATGGTCTTTAGGAGCACTGAGGCAAACAAGGGGAAAGATTAGAAAAGTTGAAGGCACAAACCTTTATTTAAAACTTTGCACTCCTTTTAAATAAAGGTTTGTGCCGTGAACTTTTCTAATCTTTCACCTTGTTTGCCTTAGCGCTGCTAAAGACAGAGCCATCTCTTGTTTCCTCATATACAAGGATAAGGGACATATTACCAGGATGGGGCCCAGGATAAGGGACATATACAAGGATAAGGGACATATATACCAGGATAAGGGACGTATAACCAGGATAGGGACCAGGATAAGGGACATGTGTACCAGGGTGGTGGTGCCCAGGATAAGGGACATATTACCAGGATGGAGCCCAGGATAAGGGACATATTACCAGGATGGAGCTCAGGATAAGGGACATATATCAGAATGGGGCCCAGAATACAGGACATATTACCAGGATAAGGGACATATTACCAGGATGGAGCAGAGGATAAGGGACTTATATCAGGATGGGGCCCAGGGTAAGGGACATATTACTAGTATGGGGCCCAGGATTAGGGACATATACCAGGATAAGGGAAATGTACTCGGATAAGGAACATATATAACAGGATCTGGAATATATATCAGGCAGGATATCAAACCGCTGCACGACCAGCTCTACCCTCACCTACTATATCGTCATCCATTCCTTGTAGATTGTGAGCCCTTGCAGGCAGGGTCCTCCCTCCTCTGATACCAGTCACTGACTTGTATTGTTTGAGATTACTGTACTTGCTTTTTATTATGTATAACCCATTTCACATGTAAAGCACCATAGAATAAATGGTGCTATAATAATAAAAGATAATAATAATGTATACCAGGATGGAGGACACATACAGTTGTGTGAAAAAATGTTTGCCCCCTTCCTGATTTCCTATTCTTCTATAGGTTTGTCACACTCAAATGTTTCAGATCAACAAACAAAATTTAAATATTAGATAAAGATAAAACAAGTAAACACAAAATGCAGTTTTTAAATGAAGGTCTATATTATTAATGGAAAAAGAAATCCAAACCTACAGGGCCCTGTTTGAAATAGTGATTGACCCCCTCCCCACCCCAGATCTTTCAGTCTGGAAAGGTTATGAACCCATTTCTCAAGCTTTGGGGCACCAGCAAACCACAGTGAGAACCATTATCCACAAATTGCAAAAACTTGAAACAGTGGTGAACCTTCCCAGGAGTGGCCACAGAGACGAATCATCTAAGAGGTCACAAAATACCCCACAATAATATCTAAAGAACTGCAGGCCTCAATTGCCTCAGTTAATGTCAGGGTTCATGACTCCACCATAAGAAAGAGACTGGACAAAAATGAAATGCAAGGCAGAGTTCCAAGACGAAAACCACTGCTATGCAATAAGAGCATAAAGGCTCATCTCAGTTTTGGCAGAAAAGAATCTTGATGATCCCCAAGACTTTTAGGGGAATACTCTGTGGACTGGCGAGACAAAAGTAGTACTTTTTGGAAGGTGTATGTTCCATTACATATGGCGTAGTAGTAACACAGCATTTCACAAAAGGAACATCATACCAACAGCAAAATATGGTGGTGGTAGTGTGATGGCCTGAGGCTGTTTTGCTGCTTCAAGACCTGGGAGACTTACTGTAGTAAATTAAACCATGAATTCTGTTATCTACCAAAAAATTCAGAAGGAGAATGTCCGGCCATCTGTTTGTGACCTCAAGCTGAAGAGCACTTGGGTTTTGCAGCAGGACAATGATCCAAAACACACCAGCAAGTCCACCTCTGAATGGCTTAAGAAAAACAAAAAAATAAGACTTTGGAATGGCCTAGTGAAAGTCCTTACCTTAATCCAATTGAGATGCTTTGGCATTACCTTAAAAAGACAGTTCATTCTCAGAAACCCTCCAATGTGGCTGAATTGCCACAATTCTGCAAAGATGAGTGGGCCAAAACCCTCCAAAGCGTTGCAAAAGACTCATTGTCTCTTATCTCAAACGCTTGATTGCAGTTGTTGCTGCTAAGGGTATCAATATATATCGTGACACTACTGTGCAGGTGTTCATGTAGGTTACCCAAACCCGATAAATAGAAAGAAAAAACTTGGCACTCAACTTGTATCTTAGTCTGTAAATATTTTATTCTGCAGTCCGTAAAGAAAGCATTAACAAGCAGTGGACACCGCGTTCTACTGTACATTGGGGGAACCCACTGACCACCACTGCCGCTAGCACACAGCAGCTACTGAATGGTTGCAACACGTATTTAGCACAGCTCCCAAACTGGGTTGAAGCTATACAATTCATTCACATTTGGAAATTCCCTCTTAACATAGTAGAAAGATCTAATCTCTGTTTGATATACACGCCTGCCTACCTTTTGACCTGATCTAATTAGAAGGCAATTGAACAGTTTTTACCAGTTTTTTCATCTCTAACCTTATCCTCGCTTCTACTTCAATCAGTCAGACTGAATAAGGTCCGTGTTGGACTGAAACGTTTCTTTCTTTACGGACTGCAGTATCGAATATTTACAGACTAAGATACAAGTTGAGTGCCAAGTTTTTTTCTTTCTGTTGCTGCTAAGGGTGGCCCAACCAGTTATTAGGTTTAGGGGGCAATTACTTTTTCACGTGGGGCCCTGTAGGTTTGGATTTATTTTTCTCTTAATAATAAAGGCCTTAATTTAAAAACAACATTTTGTGTTTACTTGTGTTATCTTTGTCTAATATTTAAATCTGTTTGGTGATCTGAAACATTTAAGTGTTAAGGCCCTTTTACATTTAGTGATGCACCAGCGATCCGACGAGCGATCCGACCCGGTCAGGACCGCTGGTGCATCGCTAAATGATCGCTAGTGAGCTTTCATACAGAAAGATCTCACAGCGATGCAGCAGCGATGCAGCGCACGATAGTCACCTTTCACACACAGCGATCCTGGCGTCCTCCCTTCCCGCCTCCACACGTCGCTCGTCGTCACAGCAGGAAGCCCAGCAGGAAGCAGACGACAAGAAATGGAGCTGCCCGATCTCGCGCGATCAGCGACGGACAGCGGGCTAGCCGGTCGGAGGTAAGTATCAGACAAAATCAGTGACGTTTTAGCGATATTGCTAGCGATATCGCTATGTGTAAAACCCCCTTTACAAACATGCAAAAGAATAGGATATCAGGAAGAGGGCAAACACTTTTTCACACAGTTGTATATCTATAACTATCTATACACACACATATCGTGCCACTGTGTACATATATACAGTGTCATCTCTAAAAGGCCTAAAGTTAAAGATGACAACCTTCCTTTGCATTTTAGTAAAAAAAATACATATATTTTCATCTTTTACATTTTAAAAATTACAAAAAGGAAAATGAGATGATACAAAAGTTTGGGAACCCTTGGAAATTTGTGTGCTCAGATAACTTTGACCATGGACCAAGCTAACTTTGTGCCAAAAACAGCAGCCATGGGTTCTTCTAAACAGCTGCCTAGCATGCTGAAACTGAAAATGGTGGAGGCCCACAAAGCAGGAGAAGGCTATAAGATAGCAAAGCGTTTTCAAGCTACCTTTTCCTCAGTTTGAAATTTAATTAAGAAAAGAGAGTTAAAAGGAACAGTGGAGGTCAAGATAAGGTCTGTAAGACCAAGCAAAATTTCAGTGAGAGCTGCTCCTAGGATTGCTAAAGAGGCAAATAAAAAAAAACCTTGACTGCAAAAGACCTTCAGAAAGATTTAGCAGATTCTGGAGTTGTGGTACTTTGTTTTACTGTTCAAGACACCTGCACAAATATGGCCATCATGGAAAAGTCATCAGAAGAAAACCTCTCCTGCATCCTCACCATAAAATTCAGCTTTAGAAGTATACAAAAGAACATCCAAACAAGCCTGATACACTGGGAAAACAAGTCCTGTGGATCGATGAGGTTAAAATAGAACTCTTTGGCCACAATGATCAAAAGTTTGTGTGGAGAATAAAGGCACAGGATGACACAGGGAATATTTCACAGGTAGAGGGAAGAATGTATTCAATTAAATTTCAATGAATTCTTGATGCAAACATAACACCATCTGTAAAAAAGCTGAAGTTGAAAAGAGGATAGCTTCTTCAAATGGATATTGATCCTAAACATGCATCAAAATCCACAATAGACTACCTGAAAAGGCGCAAGCTGAAGGTTTTACAATGGTCCTCACAATCCCCTAATCTGAACGTCATTTAAAATCTGTGGCTAGACCTCAAAATAGCAGAGGATGCAAGACGACCAATGAATCTCACAGACCAGGAAGAATTTTGTTTGGCTACAAAAAGCATTTACAAGCTATGATACTTTCAAAAGGGGGTGATACTAAGTACTAACCATGCAACTGGCTCAGAATCACCATATTGATCCTGAGGACAGAAGACCCCTGATCCACATAGCACAGAATGGACAAGCTCAAATGATCCCACAGCCCAAGCCTCCCAGAGTAGCTAGGATTACAGGTGTGCGCCATAGCATGAATTTCGGAGCACTATAGAAAAATAAAGCACTTATGCATAGTCAGAATGGAGCAGACTGATAAGTACTAACCATTCAGGGTGCCCAAACTTTTGTATGGGCCCATTTTCCTTTTTTGCCTAAAATACAAAGGAAATGTGTCATCTTTAACTTCAACTGGTCTGCAAACCATGTCCTATGAGGAACGGTTGCAGGATTTGGGAATGTTTAGCTTGCAAAAGAGAAGATTGAGAGGTGACTTAATAGCTGTCTACAAATATCTGAAGGGCTGTCGCATTTGTAGAAGGATCATCTTTATTCTCATTTGCACAAGGAAAGACTAGAAGCAATGGGATGAAACTAAATGGGAGGAGACAGATTAGATATTAGAAAAAAACTTTTTGACAGGGTGATCAATGAGTGGAATAGGCTGCCAAGAGAAGTTGTGAGTTCTCCTTCAATGGAAGTCTTCAAGATGTCTGGACAGACATCTATCTGGGATGATTTAGAGCAGGGATCGCAAACTCGGCAGAGTAAATGAGCCGCACATAAAAAAAAACTTAAGCTGGCGGGCCGCATTCCCTTCAAACTTAATACAGTACAAAATTATTGTTAAACAATTGAGAAAACAAGAGAGAAAGAAAGGAGGAGGGGAAAGAAAGAACAAAGCGAAAGAAAGAACAGAGAGAGAAAAAGGAAGATTCTATAAAGATACTATAGCAGCCCGGCTCCCATTGTAGTGCCCACCTGAACCTCCTGATGCAGGACATATCATGATCTGCTCACATGGCCGGCATCCCCGATTCCAAGGCGATCCCGCTGTCGGAGGAGGACACAGTTATGGATCTGAAGCATTCCCTGAAGTGCCTCCATGGTTCCGTCACAATCTCCTCCCAAAGTTACCTAATTTCCGGTCAGCTTCCAGCACGTCACTTCTGGTGGAATGTCACGTGCGAGTTTTAAAGTGCTTCTCAGGGCTCCGCCTTGTACTCCTGTGTCCGCTGGAAAAGTAACCTTCCGGCCGGGGCAGTGGGGCAGACTCAAAATCGGGACTGTCCCGCTGGATCCGGGACGGTTGGGATATATGAATGCTCCCCACCATACACCTTGTACACGCACAGCTCCGTACACTTCATACACAATTGGTTCCGCTTTGTATGCCTCGTACAGACACGGCTCCGTTCCATACACATCTCCGCTCCATACGCCTCGTACACACGCGGCTCCGCTCTGTACACCTCATACACATAGCTCCGCTCTGAACACCTCGTACACACATGGCTCGGCGCCGTACACCTTGTACACACACAGCTTCGCTACATACATCTCGTACAGACATGGCTCCGCCCCGCACACCTTGTACACACACGGCTCCACTCTGTACACCTCGTACACACTCGGCTCCTCTCTGTACACCTTGTACACATGCGGCTCTGCTCTGTACACCTCATACACACACAGCTCCGCTCTGAACACCTTGTACACTCACAGCACTGCTCCGTACACCTCGTACACACACGGCTCCACTCTGTACACTTTGTACACATATGGCTCAGCTCTGCACACCTCATACACACATGGTTCCGCTCCGTACACTTCGTACACACAGGGCTCTGCTCCATACACCTCGTACACACACAGCTCCACTCCGTACACTTCATAAACACACAGCTCTGCTCCATACACTTCGTACACACACGGCTCCACTCTGTACACTTCGTACACACATGGCTCCTTTCCGTACACCTTGTACACATACGGCTCCGCTCTGCACACCTTGTACACATACAGCTCGCGCCATACATCTCGTACACACAGGGCTCCGCTCTGCACACCTCGTACACACACGGCTCCGCTCTGTACACTTCGTACACAGAGGGCTCCGCTCACTTCGCACACACACGGCTGCGCTCCATACACTTCGCGCACACACAGCTCTGCTCCGTACACCTCGTATACACACAGCTCTGCTACATCCACTCTGTAAAACCCCTCCTGACCCCACACGTAAACTTCCCTCATCCAGCACCATGACAACCAGCACAGCAGAGTCCTGCATAACCTGATCATGTAACCCCGACTCCTCCCCTCTTGTGACCCTATCACAGGTCCTGTGCACATGGAAGAGAACAACCTAGCGCCATCATTGCTGGCTGTGAGAGGCTGCGGTTGGTCTCCGGGAGGACGAGGATGGGGTGCATGGGAAGACGTGGAGGCTTATCTCCCTGCAGTGAGGGAAATTAAAATCCATTGCGGGACAGCGGGTGGGGGGTCCAAATTGGGACTGTCCCGCGAAATCCAGGACAGTTGGGAGCTTTGCATGTGGTGCACCATGGGCCGCAGATGCCTGCCACAGGGGCCGCATGCGGCCCGCGGGCCGTGTGTTTGAGACCCTAGATTTAGTGAATCCTGCTTTGAGCAGGGGATTGGACCAAATGGCCCAGGAGGTCCCTTCCAACTCTACCATGCTATCATTCTGTGACCTCTCAACTGGAATTTTGGAACGCTCTTTTGCAAACTGATCCAAGTCACTCATATTTGAAGCATGTCTTCTCACAACAGCAACTTTAAGATCTTTCCACAGGTGTTTAATGGGATTTAGATCTGGACTCATTGCTGGCCACTTCACAACTCTCCAGCACTTTCATTTCTGCGTGATTTTTGAAGTATGTTTGGGGTCATTGTCATTCTGAAAGGTCCATGACCTAGGACGCAAACCAACTTTCTGACAGTGGCCACTACATTGCAACACATAATCCTTTGGTAATCTTCAGATTTCATGATGATTTAAGCTCTGAAACTTCACCATATTTGACTGGGGGTGCTGTTTTCTTTTCCATGTAGGTCTCATTCCACTTTCGGTAAATAATAGAATGATGCGCTTTACCAAACAGCTCTATCTTTGCCTTATGTGTCCACAAGACACTTTTTCAGAAGGATTTTGGCTTATTCATGTACACTTTAGTAAACTGTAGTCTAGCTTTTTTATGTCTCTGTGTCAGCAGTGGGGTCCTCCTTGTTTTCCTGCCATAGTGTTTCATTTCATTCAAATGTGGATGGATAGTTTGTGCTGACACTGACAGCTTGAACTTCTTTGAAACTTGGTTGAGGCTGCTAATCCACCATCTGGACTATCCTGTGTTGCAACCTTACATATTTTTTTTCTGCTGTCCACGTCCAGGGAGATTAGTTAAAGTGCCATGGGTTCAAGTCCTCAGACAGTTTTCTTCTCCACTTTCTGTTCTCCATGTTTAGTGTGGCACACACAGACACACAATGCAAAGATTGAGTCAACTTCTTCCCTTTTTATCTGGTTTCAGGTGTGATTTTCATATTTCCTACACCTGTTACTTGCCACAGGTGAGTTTGAACGAGCAACACATGCTTGAAACAAAGTTGTTTACCCACAATTTTGGAAAGGTGCCAACAATTTTGTCCTGCCCATTCTTGGGGTTTTGTTAAAAATTATGTCCAATTTGCCTTTTTTCTCCGTTTTTTTATGTTGTTCCAATACACACAAAGGATATAAACATGGGTATAACAAAACTTGTTATTGCAATAATTTTCTGGGAGAAACATTTCATTTCCTGGCACAATTTCAAGGTGCCAAAACTTTCTGCCATGACTGTTGTGAGAAAGTCACTGGTAGAATACTGGAGGGGAGATATGTGTCAGTCAGGATGTTCTACTCAGTGAGATGAACCTGGAAAAAAGCTCCAGCATACTAAGTGTTGAGAGGGGTTAATCAGCCATGTTAAGGGCTGGGTTTTAGTGAACATCTGAAGAGTGAGTGGTAGGCTGTTCACAATATCTCTAATCCACGGAGCTAAATGTGGAGCCTTCGGGCTCATTCAGTGTTCTGCGTACTTTGGGGGAGCAGACCTCCAGAGTTGGGCTCTTGGTAAAAAGAGTTGAAACCTGTTAACCTGTGCAGGCAGATTCCAGCAGTTACAAGGACTATAGTGAGTGCTATTCGTTTTGTTTATGTCAAGAAGACTGAATAGGTCTATCTTTTTTGTTTGCACTGGTTTATGAAGCCAGTTTTAATAAACCAGTTGAAAATTGAAATGATTTACCACACTGTATATACTTGTGTTTTATGCCGTGTTTATTGAGTGTATTCCAACAACTACAACAATCCATTTTTTTTAAGGCACAGTCTCTATAAGGAATCATTCAGCAGATTGCACTATTCCATACAGCTGAAAACAAAGTACACTGACGCATAAATGCTGGATGGAGGCCAAATGTCCCACTTCTTTCTTCTGCCAGCTGAATGGTGGTCTTTCAAAACATTTATAGACCCCCAGCAAATATAGCCAGTTCACGTTAATCTAGACGTGTAATAATGAGGATATGCACAAGTCTTTTTGTTGACTCTAGATAAGAGGAAAAAAAAGTAATATGAGAGATTTTCTAAAATATGGGGTATATGCAAATGTCAAAGTGTCAAAATCTGGCGCCATTCACAGGCACTGTCATGGCACCATTGCCATTTTGTTCTGGTGACTGGTGGTGGGCACAGTAGTTGGACTTCCTCCAGGTGGAGATTGCCTAGTGAGATGCCACGTATGTCGCCATGTGTGTGGCATGAACACTAGTATGGGGAGCAGAGCTGCACGAATGTCTCCATTCCCAGCCTGTCTACATCCATGGTCACATATCTGCCATCCATGGATGTTAGATATCATTTATAACACTTCTATCTGTGGTAAATAATGGGCAGATAAATTTGTCAGGACCACTGGAGATCTCTATAGGTCAGGTACTACTGCCCTGTGTGGTCATGGCCGCAGGGATTGCATTTTCAGTCGTGTAGTTGAATACAGATTTTCTTGTCAGATGGAGACAATAGCTGTTGTGTCCCGGTCAGGACATCCCAGTCGTCTCATTTACAAGCTGCCCTCCAGACGTACCCCCCTCCCTGAGTGCAGGGTTTTATTACAATGGCCATTATTGGGGGGTCCTGAGAGTTCCCTTTCACTGACAGATTTGCTCGGTTGAACGCGGGTAATTCAAGTTGTATTCTGATGGGTGTGTGGGAACATACGGAGGACAGTGCTCCTGTGTGTCTGCACTGCACATAAAGGAGACATTATTCCCTGACGGCTCTCTCTCCATCCACTTCCATATTCATTGAGATCCTTTTACACAGTTTGATGTGACGGTCATTTCCCTCTGACCTGGGCCAAGACACCGATCCTCTCAATGGCTTACACAGTCATACAGCATAGGCCACTGCTGTCTGGCCCACACAGCGAGCAAGTTTTTTCTTTAGAGGCAGCCTCTTATTTTACGATCTGACTTGTTCCATGAAAATTGGGGTCGTTGGCAAAGTTTAATGCCACCATTCTAGGAATTTACCTCATACATTTTACCTAAAATCACATTGCATTGAATCACTACTGAACCTTGAATGGCTGCAATACATTCACAATGCATAAGACAGCATACAGGAGGCCGGAAAATGGAGAATAAAGAGAAATAGTGGGAAATTAAAGGGGTTGTTCAGTTAAAACAAGTTATCGCCTTTTTGCAGGATAGTTGATAACTTTATAGAATCCTAAAATATTAGAGTTGGAAGGAACCTCAAGGGTCGGTTACACCTCCGGACTCTCCGGACTCTCACCTGGGGACCTCCTCCTCCCGGCGCCCTCCCAGTCCACTCTCACGCCGTTCCCCGTCTGGCTTTGCAGGGTCGCGGCGCGTCAGAGGTCCGCGCATGCGCGCTTGCTCTTCCCCGGCCGCCAGGCATCCTGGGAGCTCGTGACCCGGTGGCTCCGCCCCATCATGGCGGCGCCCACCGGGTATTTCTGCTTGGCGTCTTGGCAGGTAAGACGCCTGTTTATCAATCTCTGTGGCGCTAAGCATTCTATGCGCAGCGTCAACCTGACTCTCAGGTCCCTGAGCACCCTCTGTGCTGCGGTCAGCTTTCTGCCTTGTTTCCCGCCTGGCATCCCTGTCTGGTGTATCCCTGCTGTCGCTCCTTCCTCCATCCTCTCGTCCTACCTCCCTCTCCTGTTCCTCCGCTAGCCATCCTGTATTACTACCGTGCCTGTTCCTCGCCTGTACCGCTGCCTCTGTAGTTGTCTGTCTCCTGTGTATTGTGCCTCTTCCCTCATATCTTGTGTTTTGCCAGTACCCCTTGGTCCAGTGTCTCCTAATCTCCTTGTGTCCCCCTTCTATTTCAGCTATTGGTCTCTGCCTCGTCCTGATCCATCTCGGCCCCCACAGCCTGTCTCCTCCTGCCTCGGGTCCATACCCTCCCTCGTATGCTCTCCTGCACTCTGATCTTCTCTCCTGTATACACCCCGGGTCGTCCCTTTGGTTACGGCTGTCGTGGTTACATCTGCCTTGGGCCTGCCCCTAACACTCCCTGTATAGGGGGTGGTCATCACCTGGTCCGCTCGCCCTTGGGGGCTCTGGAGCCACGACCCAGAGGGTCTACTCTCGGGTTCCTACCTAGAACCCTAACAGAACAAACAGGCGGTGGATCCCGCTGGAGCCGCTGCGGCTCAGAAAGAGCTAGTCTACTTGCGGGAGAATCAAACCTGTATCATGGCTTTCATGAAGTCTATGGACTCCCGTCTCTCCGCGCTCCAGGCCTCCAATCCAGGGAACGCCTCCCAATTGGCTGGACTGCAGCAAGAGCTGTTTCAGCAGATACCCAGACCCATATCCTCAGTTACATGGCCTCTGTAGACGACCGCTTACTCTCCCTGCAGTCGGCCGCCGCATCTCCCGCCCCAGCTTAGGCTCCTCACCCACCGCCCCACCTAGCTAAGCCACCTCGTTACAACGGGGACCCCAAGCTGTGTAGGGGTTTCCTGAACCAGTGCCGCCTCCACTTTGAACTCCTGCCTCAGCAATATCCCACTGAGCGGGCCAAGGTGGCTTTTATTGTCTCCCACCTTGAGGGAGACGCTTTGGCATGGGTTAACCCTCTCTGGGAGCGGGACGATCCTGTGGTCTCCCAGCTAAGTACCTTTTTTGAGACGTTTTGTCGAGTGTTCAACGAGCCGGGTCGCCTGGCCTCTACCACGGAATCTTTATTTAACCTTCACCAGGGGTCCCAAACCGTGGGTCAGTACGCCATCTGATTTCGTACCCTGTCCTCTGATTTGGGATGGAACAACGAAGCGTTGGTAGGGACCTTCTGGCGAGGTCTCGCGGGTCGAATTAAGGATGAGTTGGCTGGTCGCGATACCCCCACTGCCTTAGAAGATCTGATTTCACTGGCCACGCATATCGATCTACGATTCCAAGAACGTGCTTGTGAGAGGAGGCTTCCTCGTTCTTCCCCAGCCATCCGTGGACCGCCCTGTCCTCGGTCCGGGACATTCGCTTCAGCTTCTATGCCAGAACCCATGCAAGTGGACCGGCTCAGACTATCTGGACAACGCCGTGAGGAGAGGCGCATCCAGGGTCTCTGTTTCTACTGTGGCAGTGCCTCTCATTTGGTCTGTGCCTGCTTGGAACGTCCGGAAAACTCCTCCGCCTAGGTCAGGTAAGAGAGGCCTCCCTAGGTGTGTGTGATACCTCTCTACCCCTTACTCTGTCCGTTTTGTTGAACGTTGGTGGTAAACATTTTTCTTTGGCAGCCTATGTGGATTCTGGCGCAGCAGGAAATTTTATTAGGCTCCTTAAATTTTCAGTCCCGGTTAAGACTTTAGAGACTCCACGGATCCTCGCTTCCGTGGACGGCAAACCCCTTCAAGAGGCCATTACCCTAGTCACCCACGAGGTAGAACTCCAGGTAGGGGCCTTGCACAAGGAGAGAATCGCCTTTTATGTCTTATGTCTCTCATCCTATTCTTCTTGGCCTTCCCTGGTTACGGGCACACAAGCCTACCTTGGACTGGCATAAGGGCAATATTTTGCGCTGGGGGGAGTCCTGTGGGGCGAGTTGTCTGCTGCCGGTGCGTTCCGTGGATGGTCCACGTTCCCTTTCCATTTCCCCGGGTTGCCCATCGCTTACAGTTCTTTTTCGGACATCTTTAACAAGAAGGAAGCCGAGAACCTCCCTCCGCACCGACCCAACGATTGCCCCATCGATCTCGTCCCTGTAGCCATCCCTCCGAGGGGTAGGATTTATACGCTCTCGCCGGCAGAGATGCAAGCCATGTCGGAGTACGTTCAAGAGAATTTGGCCAAGGGTTTCATACGAAAGTCTTTCTCTCCTGCGGGCGCAGGCTTCTTTTTTGTCAAGAAGAAGGACGGCTCGCTCCGTCAGTGCATCGACTACAGAGGTTTAAACAGCATTACAATTAAGAACAAGTACCCGTTGCCCCTCATCCCCGAACTCTTTGATCGCCTGAGGGGAGCACAAATATTTACCAAACTTGATCTTCGAGGAGCCTATAACTTGGTCCGAATTCGCGCTGGGGATGAGTGGAAGACCGCGTTCAATACTCGTGACGGTCACTATGAATACCTTGTTATTCCTTTTGGCTTCTGTAACGCACCAGCAGTATTTCAGGAGCTCATCAACGATATTTTTCGGGATCTCCTCTACTCCTGTGTCGTGGTTTATCTAGACGACATCCTTGTCTTTTCTCCGGATCTCTCTACCCATCGGCGAGACGTACGGCAAGTTTTACAACGTCTAAGAGAGAACCACCTTTTTGCCAAGTTGGAGAAATGCGTCTTCGAGAAACCGTCCCTGCCTTTTCTAGGTTACATCATCTCGAAGTCTGGTCTGAAGATGGATACCGAGAAAGTGTCCGCTATCCTTAACTGGCCTCGTCCCCTTGGACTCAAAGCCATTCAACGCTTTCTCGGCTTTGCCAATTATTATAGGCAATTCATCCCTCATTTCTCCACCTTAACCAAGCCTATCTCTGCTCTCGTACGCAAAGGGGCAAATCCCCACCTCTGGTCCCCTGAGGCAGAGGAAGCCTTCCAAACTCCGAAGAAGGAATTCTCTACAGCGCCTGTTCTCCACCGTCCGGATGCCGATAGGCCCTTCATTCTCGAGGTCGACGCATCATCTGTTGGAGCAGGAGCAGTTCTTCTGCAAAGAACCTCCACTGGTCGGGCTGTCACATGTGGATTCTTCTCTAAAGCCTTTTCTCCTCCCGAACGCAATTATTCCATCGGGGACAAGGAACTACTTGCAATAAATCTGGCTTTAGAGGAATGGCGTTACCTTCTCGAAGGAGCCGTCCATCCCTTCACCATATTTACCGACCACAAGAATTTGGCCTACGTTCAGTCTGCTCAAAGGCTCAACCCTCGGCAAGCCAGATGGTCCTTATTCTTTGGACGCTTTGACTTCGAGCTCCACTTTCGGCCGAGTAATAAGAATACTAAAGCAGATGCTCTATCGAGGTCGTTTCTTCCTACCGATGAAGAGGAGAGTCCTGCCCACATCATCGATCCAGCTAAGATCGTCACCCTAGCTCCTCTAAGTCTGGTCAATCCACCACCTGGCAAGACCTTGGTATTGGACCATGACAAAGTAAGGGTTCTGCGTTGGGGACACTCCTCTAAAGTCGCCGGGCATGCCGGAGCCAAGAAGACTCTATCCCTCTTCTCCCACCATTATTGGTAGCCCTCGCTCCGCCAGGACGTCTTAGAGTTCACCGCTTCTTCCTCCTCCTGCGCCCGAAACAAAGTCCCAAGACAGTTGCCCTCTGGTCTCTTGCATCCGTTGCCTGTACCTTCAGTCCCTTGGAGCCATATCGCCATGGATTTTATTATTATTATTATTTATTATTATAGCGCCATTTATTCCATGGCGCTTTACATGTGAGAAGGGGTATACATAATACATACAAGTACAGTAATCTTAAACAATACAAGTCACGACTGGTACAGGATGAGAGGACCCTGCCTGTGAGGGCTCACAATCTACAACGGGATGGGTGAGGATACAGTAGGCGAGGATAGAGCTGGTCGTGCAGCGGTTTGGTGGATCGGTGGTTACAGCAAGTTGTAGGCTTGTCGGAAGAGGTAGGTCTTCAAGTTCTTTTTGAAGGTTTCCATGGTAGGCGAGAGTCTGATATGTTGTGGTAGAGAGTTCCAGAGTAGAGGGGATGCGTGGGAGAAATCTTGTATGCGATTGTGGGAAGAGGAGATAAGAGGGGAGTACAGAAGGAGATCTTGTGAGGATCGGAGGTTTCGTGCAGGTAAGTACTGGGAGACAGATGTACGGAGGACTCAGGTTGTGGATGGCTTTGTATGTCATGGTTAGGGTTTTGAACTGGAGTCTTTGGGTAATGGGGAGCCAGTGCAGGGATTGACAGAGGGGAGAGGCCGGGGAATAGCGGGGGGACAGGTGGATTAGTCGGGCAGCAGAGTTAAGAATAGATTGGAGGGGTGTGAGAGTGTTAGAGGGGAGGCCACAGAGCAGGAGGTTGCAGTAGTCAAGGCGGGAGATGATGAGGGCATGGACTAGGGTTTTTGCAGATTCTTGGTTGAGGAATGTACGGATCCGTGAAATATTTTTGAGTTGAAGTCGGCAGGAAGCGGAAAGGGCTTGGATATGTGGTTTGAAGGAGAGATCAGTGTCAAGGATAACCCCGAGGCAGCGAGCTTGTGGGACTGGAGAGAGTGGGCAGCCGTTTACTTTAATGGATAGGTCTGTTGGTGGGGTCACGTGAGATGGGCGAAAGATGATTAATTCTGTTTTGTCCATATTAAGTTTTAGAAATCTAGCGGAGAAGAAGGATCACGGATCTACCTCCGTCTTCCAGCTGTACCGTCATTTTGGTGGTGGTGGATCGCTTTTCCAAAATGGCCCACTTCATCCCTCTGCCTGGTCTGCCTTCTGCTCCCGAGTTGGCGAAGATCTTCTTGCACCATATTTTCCGACTTCATGGTTTTCCCAGGCATATCGTGTCAGACCGCGGTGTTCAGTTCACCTCTCGTTTCTGGAGAGCCCTCTGCGGCTTAATGAAGGTAACCCTGGATTTCTCCTCTGCCTACCACCCGCAATCCTACGGCCAAATTGAGTGAGTCAATCAAGCGTTAACCTCCTATCTTCGGCATTTTTCTAATGCACACCAGAGCAATTGGGTCTCGCTGCTTCCTTGGGCCGAATTCGCCTACAACAATCACCCCAACGAATCCTCTTCCAAGTCTCCCTTTTTTTTGTGGTTTTTGGGCAGCATCCGGGCATTCCTCTTCCCATTTGCCCCGCCTTGGGCGTGCCAGTGGCGGACTCCTTGTCCTCAGAATTCTCTAAAATTTGGGAGGAGACAAAAGGGGCCCTTGAGAGAGCTAACGATCAGATGAAGAGTTACGCCAACAAGAAACGCCTTGACGCCACTCCTTATCATACGGGCGATAGGGTCTGGCTATCCATCCGACTTAAGATTCCATCTTATAAGTTGGGCCCGCGTTATATTAGTCCCTTTGAGGTTTTGAGTCGCATCAATGACGTGGCCTATAAGTTAAAACTACCTGCCTCTCTGCGGATTCCCAATACCTTCCACGTCTTGCTCCTCAAACCTACGGTGTTTAATCGCTTTCACACAGCTTCGTCCCACGCTCCTCAACCTAGCACCGCTGAAGACATCTTTGATGTCAAGGACATCTTGGCAAAGAAGACCGTCAGGGGTAGGACCTTTTTCCTTATTGATTGGAAAGGGTTCGGTCCTGAGGAGAGGTCATGGGAGCCCCGGGAGAACATCAATGCTCCTCACATCATGAGAAGGTTTCTGTCCCGCCTTAAGAAGGAGGGGAGTAAGAGAGTGGGTACTGTTACACCTCCGGACTCTCACCTGGGGACCTCCTCCTCCCGGCGCCCTCCCAGTCCAGCTTTGCAGGGTCGCAGCGTGTCAGAGGTCCGCACATGCACGCTCGCTCTTCCCCGGCCGCCAGGCATCCTGGGAGCTCGTGACCCGGTGGCTCCGCCCCATCATGGCGGCGCCCACCGGGTATTTCTGCTTGGCGTCTTGGCAGGTAAGACGCCTGTTTGTCAATCTCTGTGGCGCTAAGCATTCTATGCGCAGCGTCACCCCCGACTCTCAGGTCCTTGAGCACCTTCTGTGCTGTGGTCAGCTTTCTGCCTTGTTTCCCTCCTGGCATCCCTGTCCGGTGTATCCCTGCTGTCGTTCCTTCCTCCGTCCTCTCGTCCTACCTCCCTCTCCTGTTCCTCCGCTAGCCATCCTGTATTACTACCGTGCCAGTTCCTCATCTGTACCGCTGCCTCTGTAGTTGTCTGTCTCCTGTGTATTGTGCCTCTTCCCTCATATCTTGAGTTTTGCCAGTACCCCTTGGTCCAGTGTCTCCTAATCTCCTTGTTTCCCCCTTCTATTTCAGCTATTGGTCTCTGCCTCGTCCTGATCCATCCCAGCCCCCACAGCCTGTCTCCTCCTGCCTCGGGTCCATACCCTCCCTCGTATGCTCTCCTGCACTCTGCTCTTCTCTCATGTATACACCCCGGGTCGTCCCTTTGGTTCCAGCTGTTGTGGTTCCATCTCCCTTGGGCCTGCCCCTAACACTCCCTGTATAGGGGGTGGTCATCACCTGGTCCGCTCGCCCTTGGGGGCTCTGGAGCCACGACCCAGAGGGTCCACTCTCGAGTTCCTACCTAGAACCCTAGCAGGTCGTCATGTCCAACCCCCTGTTCAATGTGTAAGGCGGCCAGGGTGGTAGTCGTGGCAACAAGCTGTAGTTTTCTCACACCCTGGCACCCCACAGATGAAACATAATGTCTCTTCTGCTGTATGTGCAGAATGCGCAATAGAACACTCACATTTACTGCCAGTCTCCTCTGTTTCTGTCACTTCATCTTCAGCTCCAAGGGTCTCACAAACAACGCCAGAGACAGTGTCCATTCTTAACAAGTTAACTTTACTTATCAGTAGGGTTTTCAGTACAGATGCAGCACAGTGCACACAGTGGCATTTCTAGGGCTTTCCCTGTCTTCCTAGCAATCACTGCTCTTACTGGACAATCCCTGTCCTGTCTTGGCAATCACTGCTCCTCCTGGACAATCTCTGTCCTTTTCCAGCAATTACTGCTCTTCCTGGACAATCCCTGTCCTGTCTTGGCAATCACTGCTCTTCCTGGATAATCCTTGTCCTGTTCCAGCAATTACTGCTCTTCCTGGACAATCCCTGTCCCATTCATGCCTTTAGGCCCACCAGCTTCCTTCCATTCCCCTTGTCCGGTCTCAAAAGGAGAAGATAAAAGGCTCGCTGTCTCAGCTTCGCCTAGTCCCGGTCATAGCCCCTGGATCCTATTTGGAATGGTTCAGTTTAAGCTGGTGACCACCTGCACGCCACTCAGCCTGAGTCCCCTTCTTGCCGAAGCAACCTTATCCCCATGGCTGTCAGACTGTCCCTGTTCACTGCTGCATCTCAACTTGTTGCACTGGGCAAGGCTGCCCGAGCTCTGTTCACTAACCAGGAGGTCCCATTACTATATGTTCCTGCTCTGTGCTGCACCATCTGTAACTTCTCCCAGCCTGGATAACCCCTTATACTAACTATATCTTCTCTCACATGCTCATTCCCTATCTCTATTGTGCCCCACTATTCTATTCCCACTATTATCCTATGCTATCCCTAATCTTATACACAGCATACTGTACTCATATATCAAGTGCATACACATTACATGAACAAGTTAGCATTTATAAAATGCTCTGAAACCACATGTAACACATGTGAACAATGTCCAAAGAGGGGAAGGCATATGACAGCCTCCGTCACCTTCTTACAAATACAGCATTCACTAAACCATCTCAGACATCTCATGTCTGTCCAGCCTCTGTTTGAAGACTTCCATTGAAGGAGAAATCACCACCTCTCGTGGCAGCCTGTTCCACTCATTGATCACCCTCACTGTCAAAAAGTTTTTTCTAATATCTAACCTGTATCTTCTCCCTTTCAGTTTCGTTCCATTGCTTCTCATGTTTCCATGTCCAAATGAGAATAAGGATGATTCCGCTACATTGTGAAATCCCTTCAGATGTTTGTGAACAGCTATTAAGTCTCCTCTTAGCCTTCTTTTTTTCAACTTAAACATTCCCAAATCCTTTACCATTCCTCTAAGGACATAGTTTGCAGTCTGCTCACCATACTGGTATCTCTTCTCTGAACTTGCTCCAGTTTGTAAACTTGCTGACTGGTGGGTGTCCAATCGCTGGGGCTTGCACTGATTTTCAGTCCAGAGAATTTTTATTCCCGACAGGAAACTTTTATCCCCATTACAGAATGGAGCGGAAGGTTGGACTCCAGACCGTCGCACCATTCCCTCCCTATGGGATTGCCAAGAGGTGCTGTTGTCTTTTTCCGGCAGTCCCATAGGGAATGAATGGAGCAGTGGTCGACGCAAACATTGGGCAACACATAGAACCGGCCCACGCTGGTTAATCCAAATTCAAATTCAAATAAGCTTTATTGGCAGGACTAAGTACATGTTAGCATTGCCAAAGCAAATGGTAAAAATAGGGGGACGGGTGTAGGGGGTCATAAAGAGGTCCAGGATATATCTGGCTCCTTTTAGAGGATAGGGGCATGTCCAGGGTTGGGTATAGGAATCCATGACATATCTGTAAGAAGAGGGATCAGGCCGTGGGTACCTGCACTGTTGGGGCTATCTCCTCTGTTGTCTGGGGGAAAGCTTAGTGGACCGGACATAGACTTGCATCCTGGAACTGGAGGTGTGGCTAAGCAAAAAAGTGATAGCGTGCGCGGAAGCGGTCAGATTTGGCAGGGAACAGAAATAAAGCAAATAATTATAAAAAAAATTGAGGACAAAATATGGTTCTACACCACAATACAAGAAAGGCATATACACACAAGGTGTAAATAAACCCAAATACAATAAAAATGTGTTAAAAAGATATATCATTATTAAATAATAAATAAAATGACAATTAATAAAATATAAATGTCAAAACATCAAAGTTAGCCATAAGATGGTGCCACAGAACCGGCAATTATCAAGTGAAAATGAACTATAGGCAAAAAAAAAAAAAAAAAACACACTCAAGTGATTAAAACTATAAATATGGTGATAAACATCCAAAAATATGGTATACCATAAGCAAAACTCACGTAAAGTGTCAAAGTGTAGGTGAAGTAAAAAAGAAAAGAGGAAATGTGAAAATAACAATGTTTACCTAAAGTGTGCTGTGGCGCTAGGAGTTCCTATGCACGTTTCGGCAGTGTCAGCCTTCTTCTGGGGGAGTCTCACCCTTGGCGTAGTCAGCAGGATGCAGTCCACAGGCACCCAGGAGACAGACCAAGTGGTTGGGGATGCTCCAAGGGCCAGCATCTCATTGGGGACAATGTTGAGTAACCTCCCAAAATTTACAGGGAAGAACACCCTACTATGGGACTGGACTGAGCAGGTCAGGGGTATGTTGAGGATGCACCCCATGACCCCCGCAATGGAGGCAGAGATTGCCATGATGGCCCTGGACGGAGAGGTGAGAAGCTCTGTCATGTTCCGGGACCTCCATGAGCGAGACACTTTCAAGATGTTACAAATCTCACAGGAAATGCACGGAGACCCCACAGACGTCGGAGAATTGTGCATGAGCTTGTTTAGCCATGTCCAAAGGGAAGGGGAGTCCGTGACACACTACATGAATGCGCTGCAGGGGATCCACGCTGCGATTGCTAAACGAGACGGCATAGGTGTAGGACTCCCTGATATTGTTCTGCGGGATCGGTTAGTGGCAGGCTTTAGAGATGCGCTGCTTAAACAAGCTTTGCAAAAGCATTTACGGGTAAATCCACATGTCGTTTATAGAAGTTGGGGCCGAAGCGCACACGTGAGCAAGAGCAGAGGGTGACAGTCCCGACAGGGAAGGTCCGGAGTGGGGAGATGTCCGTTTCACCAGCCACTGAAACAAGTTGGGTGAGAGAGCTTCGGAAAGAGATGCAGGATATGCGAGAGGAATGGTCTGATTTTAAGAAGAGACCTTCAACGCCCCTGAGCCCCTCTGGGGGCAGAACTGACCACGAGCCTCGCCAGGTGTCAGGAACACCGCACTGAACTTGCTCACTGAGCCAGTGCTCGTGTCCTGAGTAAAGCGAACTGTGCTCAAAGATACCTGTGGAGCGGGCAGCAGCCGAGTAGATGCGTACTTCAGAGCCGCAGGACCTGAAGCACGTGACTGCTAGGGGCGTGGCCTAAACGCCACAGAGCTAGGAGCTGCAAGAGAACTCCTAGCAGGGTAACTGCGAGACAAAGTTACCAAGGGGCATAGACAGGGAGGATAGTCAGGACGTAGCCAATGAGTCACACACAGAGATAGCTGCAAGGTACAAGAGGGGCGAGCAGAGAGTAGTCAGATCACAGGCAATGAGTCATACACAGAGAGGATAGCACAGTACAGAATCAACAGGCAAACTCACAAGGGGAAACAGAACCGGGTCAGAACCATATAAACAAGCTATAACAACGAACAGGCACAGGCACACCGAGGTCAGCACACTCGGCCAAAGGCAAAAGTATAACTGGCAGGGATTGGAGCTTCCCAGGGGTTTAAGAAGCTCTCCCAGAACCAGAAAGAGGCCACAATCATTAACCCCAGGTGTGCAGGTCAAAAACTGCACTGAGCTCCAGACATTAACCCCTGACGTGCGGCTCAAAAACCTGCCCTGGGATCATGACACCAGGAAATGAGAACGTCTCGCCTAGAAGAGCAGCCAACCAGTTACAACTGTTTAGGCACTGACCATTTTGCTCGGGGATGTGCACGACGGGGAAGACCTCTCCACCACCGTCTGTTATACTAGGAGGCTCTGTGGCTGGGGGACGCCGCACGGAGCCTGAGCAGTCAAGGAGGAGAGCAAGTCCCACAAGTTTAGTTTCCCTGAGTCCTCTCGTTTGGGCTCACAATGGATGGTCGGGCCGTCCGCTGTTTAGTTAATACCGGTTCTCAAGTGACCACTATGCCTGAGACCTACTTCAGAAGTCATTTCCCCCAAGACAATGCGACCTGAATGGGGCCCCATGATCAAGTTGACAGCTGCTAATCAGTTGCCCATCCCGGTCGCAGGGGTGGTCTGGATGCAAATCACTGTGTGGTAAAAATATGGGCCGGAAAGGAGTTTTGTTGACCATTGGGTACCCAGGCAATGGCCCCGCTGTGACTTTAGGGATGAACATGTTGAAAGAACTTGGGAATATCCTGGTCAACGAAACAGCCGATGTGTTCATGAATCAGTGGAGCCCTCGAACCCCTCAAAGGAAAGTGTTCCAGAAGTTGATCAGGGTGGCCCAGGCCAATGAGACCTCGAGTGAAGGAAAAACATTTGGTAAGGTGATCTTCCGAGCCGCCGCCAGCCTCGTCATCCCACCAGGTCAAACTATGCTCACTCTGCCTATCCGAGCCTGTACCCCCCTTGAAGGAGTCAAAGTCCAGATAGAGCCAGCTAGTGTGGAGCAGCTACATCCAGGGCTCCTCGTTGCGCTGACGTTAGCTACTGTCCACCACGGAAATGTACCATTGCGATGTGTCAACCTCAGGGAGGAAGATCTCATGCTCCCGCTCAGGCGTGAAGTTGCACAGATCATGGGCATAGCGGAAGAGCTAATACCACCGAAAGCCGTGCAGCTGACAGTGAAACTAGGGGCCATGGAGCAGCGATGGGTGGCCCGCATGGCTAAGTACCGGTATAAGATCACCTATCGGAAAGGAGCTAAGATCAAACATGCCGACGCTTTATCCGGAGTGATGCACAAGCAACCTGGACCTAACCGAGATGAAGAGATCCCTGAGATCTCTGAATTCCATAATTCCGCCAGGACGGTGGTGGCTACGCAGGGACAGATCGAGGAGACGCCTAGAGGATGCACCCTGGGACGAACCCGTGATGACTGGGTAAGACTTCAGCAGGAAGATAGGGAGCTCGCTCGGATCAGGCAATGGGTGGCTCTGAAACAACTTCCCAACCAAAGGGAGAGGGATGCCCTGTCTCCGGGAACTCTGCAGATCCTTCGGCAGTGTGAAAGACTCCGACTGGAAGATGGTCTATTGTATCGGAAAGTCCAGTTGACCCCAGAACTGGGAGTCACCTGGCAAATGGTGCTCCCCGAAACACTGCAGGGCTCACAGAAGCTCACAAAAGAGGGGCTCACTTTGGCCCGGAGAAGACGTTCCAGTGGCTGCAGAAGTTAGTCTATCACCCTCGGCTGAAAGCTGTGATAGATGAGGACTATCGGAAGTGCAGAAGCTGTGAGTTAGCTGAACCTCCGGAACGGAGGGCTCATACACAAACCATCGGGACTTCTGCTCCCTTAGAGGTATTGATGATTGACTGCTTGACTATAGGCCCGGCTCATCTGGGATATGAACACTGTCTGGTGATGACCGACCACTTCACCAAATTTGCTGTGGTGACCCCGGCATGGGAGCAGACTGCTGAGTTGGTGGCATAGGCCATTTGCAGAGACTTCATAAGGGCAGCACGGTGGCTCAGTGGATAGCACTGCAGCCTTGCAGCGCTGGAGTCCTAGGTTCGAATTCCACCAAGGACAACATCTGCAAGGAGTTTGTATGTTCTCCCTGTGTTTGCGTGGGTTTCCTCTTAGTACTCCGGTTTCCTCCCTCATTCCAAAGACATACTGATAGGGAATTTGGATTGTGAGCCCCATCGGGGGACAGTGATGATAATGTGTGCAAACTTTAAAGCGCTGCGGAATATGTTAGTGCTATATAAAAATAAAGATTATTATTACTTCATTCAAGTGTACAGCTGTCCGAAGAGAATTCATTCTGACCAGGGCGCATGTTTTCAGTGACAAGTGATGGAAGAACTGTATCGTCTGTATCAGATTGAGAAATCCCGGACTACGCCTTACACCCTCAAGGAGGTGGGGCCTGTGAACATTTCAATCGTACATTGATTCAGATGCTGAGGACGTTAGAGGAAGACAGGAAAGTTCGCTGGCCTGAGTTTGTGGCTGAAATAGTTTTGGTGTACAACAATCGAATCTCTTGCACCACTGGATACACCCCATACACCCTGCAGTTCGGCCGACAGGGGCGAGAGATCACTGAGCTGGAATTGGAACAAGAGGAGGACTACCCGCGGATGGAGGTGTCCACCTGGGTCCGTGAACATTGACACAGGTTGCAGACCTTACATTGTCTGGTGCAGACCAAGTTCTGGGAGCTTGAACATTTTGAAGTAACACCCCTGCGAGGGACAGCTCTTAAGGCTGGGGACCACGTGTCCTTGAGGCAAGTTGGAGTATTGGTGGGAAAAGACGTATCACGTGAAATGCCGAATCGGGACACAAGGTCCTGTTTGTGAGATTCAATCTGAAGGGGAAGAAGGCGTTCCCACTCAAGTGGTACATCAGAACATGCTATGTCCTTGCTTGTCACAAGACCCCGATCAGCCAGAAAGAGCACAAGTTGCTCCTGAGCCACCCCCTCCTGCAGCCTTTGACTATGACGAGATAGAATTCTCTGAAGCATCACCCATCGGCCCAGCAGAAGAACAGGAGCCTGAAGCTCCCAAAATGGCTGCTCCATTGTACCTGGGCGCGTCCCCGCCCTCGCCCACTCAACCTGACTCCACTACCCAACCTGACTCCACTACTCAATCCGGCTTACGCCGCACCGAACGGACAACAACTGGAGCACCACCCAACCGATGCGAACAAAACCAATTTATTTGGCAGCAAATTATTCAAGACGCAACGCTTGCTACAGGAACTCTCGCCTGTGGAATGGCGAGCAAAAGGAGAGGGGGAGTGTAAGAAGAGGGACTGGGCCGTGGGTACCTGCTCTGGGCCAGGTCCGGAACTGTCGGGGGCTGTCTCCTCTGTTGTCCGGGGGAAAGCTTAGCGGACCGGACATAGACTTGCATCCGGGAGCATGGGGTGTGGCTGAGCTAAAAAAGCCACAGTGCTCGTGGAAGCGGTCAGATTTGGCGGGGACAGACAGTGCGCAGCAGAGAGAAATGAGTGCTCCAGCCCTCGAGCACTGCAGCAGCGCCAGCCCGCGCCCGAGTATCCCTGCTACCACCCGCAGAGACTGTGCACAGAGACGGGCAGCGTCCCCTCTGGCCTTTACAGAGCAAGATGCAGAAATCTTCAGGCCCGTGAATACGGCGTGTGTGCTGCCTGAGAACGACCAGGTGTGACACCGTTATTTGTGCTCTGACCCTCCAGTCTATATTTTCCGAGCCACTTTAGGCACAAGCCGTGCTGCGGCCTGTATTCTCTCCACCGCACCCGCATATGGACTAGGAACTCAGCGAGAGATATCAGAGACTAACCAATGCTGCCAGAATATGCCCCACAGCCTGAGAACTGACTGACTGGATAAGTTAATCCTACCCAAATTATTGGTTCTATAGTATCTGTTGTTCCTCCAACCAGTATATCCTTTACGTTTGAACTGCTTATTTCCCCCATTTAACTGTTTACCTCTCTGCGTGGAGTATCCCTGTGTTAAGTAAAATTGTTAACCCTTGCTCTGTCTCTTGTCCGTCACTGCATCCCGCAACCTGCTCACATATCAAGCTCTTAGTCGGGGGATAGGGAAATGTCCAGGGTGGGGTATAGAAGTCTATGACATATCAGGCTCTTAGTCGGGGGATAGGGACATGTCTAGGGTGGGGTATAGAGGTCCATGACAAATCAGGCTCCTCTCAGTCTGGGGATAGGGACATGTCCAGGGTGGGGTACAGAAGCCCATGACATATCAGTCTCCTCTTATTCTGTGGCAGGCACTGACATATTTCGCTGCAATGGCGGCTGCACTTTCCTCTTCCCCCAGTAGTATTGGCAGTTTCTCTTCCTCCTCTATGGAGGTGAAGTCTGGGAGGAGATCAGACAGTCTCTTGAAGTGAGTGTCCCTCACAGCAGAGTATTTGGGGCACCTCAGCAGGAAGCGGGCCTCATCCTCCACGGCCTCCTGGGGGCACTGGTGGCTGAGTCTGCTCTCTCGGGGCTTGTAGTTGTGTCGGTGCTGCCCGGATTTGATGAGTAGGCTGTGGGCGCTCCGTCTGTACCGGCTCAGGATCTGTTGCTCTTTGGGTTTTTTTTTTAGTTTTTCTAGATATGGGGCCAGTTTGTACTCCCTCTGTAGGTTCTGGTATATCGTCAGTTTCTGGGATTTGTTTATGTCGTTCCTCCAGATGCTAAGATATTCCTCTTTGACTTAGTGTACCATCTTCTGGACTTTGCCTTTTGTCAGGTCATGTAGATTGATGGCTTGGTCAGGCTGGCTTTGGGTACTTCCTGGGGCTTCCTGGTGTAGGAAGGCTTTGTGATGGTAGGAGCTGGAACTACTACTCTGTAGATGAGCCATTAATGACAGTGCCTTCTTCTGGATTGTGAGGTGTAGTGGGAATCTGTCCAGCTCTGCTTGGCAGGCCCTGTTTTATGTGCTCCGATGGACTTGGAGAAGATGCTTGCAAAACTCTTGGTGTAATATATCAGTCGGCCTAGCGTCCCACTTTGACCAGTTTGGGTATTAGACTGGGCCCCAGACCTCACTGCCGTACAGAAGGATTGGGACAATGATGGAGTCAAAGAATTCTAGCCAGACTGGTGCCTTGAGATGGTACAGACGTCTTCTGCTGGCATAGAAGGCTTTGGATGCCTTGTATTCAGTAACTATATTGTTTGTTTGAAGCTCCCTGACTGGCTGAGTTCTAGGCCCAGGTAGGTGTACTTGTTGGTTTCTGTAAGTGGACAGTTGTCTATCGTAAAAGTAGGATGGCCAGTAGGTTTCTGCTTTCTTTTCTGAAACACCATATTAGTTTTCTTCTGGTTGATTAGCAGTGCCCATGTGCTTCTGAAGGTTTCTAGGATTTTCAGATGATCTTGGAGGCCTTTCTCGGTTGGTGATAACAGCACGAGGTTATCAGCATACAGCAGAATTTTCACCTGGGTGTCGTCCTGGTGCTGGGGAGGACAGCTTATTGATGTAGATGTTAAAGCGCATTGGACTGAGGCTGCAGCCCTGTCTAACTCCTCGGCTCTGTTGGAAATAGGCTGTCCTCCTTCCGTTTTTAGGGGTGGCATGGAGGCACACTCAAGACAGTCTTAAAACAATGTTCACGTTATTCAATCATATGCACAGTCATAAAACATTCTGAAAAGGGTAAAAAAAATTTCTAAAGGGTAATTTTTTTTCCATATATTATAGGGACTGCAAAGTGCTGATTGGTGAATTGGTGGAGGTCCAGGTGTAAGAGACCGTACATGTGTCAAACACATAGTGTCCCTATAGAACTCGTACATCAGTACGTGTACACACTTCGGCAGAAGCTTCTCATTTCAGAGAGGTGTTTTGCGTAATCATTGGAGAGCTCAGGAACCAAACCCTCACTGGCTACTGCAACAAACACTGGATCCAATATGATAAAATGAAGAAGTATATAATGTATAGAAAAGCATGCGAGAGTATAGTGCTTTTGTGAGCATACTAGGTGAGTATTAACGGGACCATTAAAACAAAAACATCTCACCAGCTGAGGTTGTGCAGCCAGGGCACAACTCCAAAAACAATTGCGGAGTACAGCCGACCTGGTTGCTGAAGAAAAGTCTTCCAGGGAGAGTTTCAACAGAAGGTAGTAAGATGGAGAAAATCTGTGTGCTCCCAAACTCAAAAAATAGATAATTCACCAGAATTCACAATAATAAAAATGTATTAAAAACACAACGCGTGTTGGCTGTACCCAGCCTTCCTCAGGTGTCGTCTATTGGAGAGTGAGGGATATGGTCACTATATGGTCACCACATGGCAGTAATTTCGGTGTTCGTCTTGTATAGAAATTTGTTTTCAGTAACAGCACGGTCATCTGCTGACATTCCCCTATACCCACAATTAGGGTGCGCCACCATAGCTGTAATCAGGGTTACCTGATATGGGGCCTACTATTTTGCTTGTTGCTCTCCTCTAGAGAGCAACAAGCGAAACATGCGTCGGGGTGTGGGCATCCCTATGGTCCTTGGGTAATTTATATACTACTTTATTGCACTCATACTCAATAAGATAAAAAATACACTGTTTATAGATATATCACTAAATACAAAATAAGGGAATCAGCGACATCCAAAAACCACATATAGATCAAGGTCATAAGTGTAGATGATAATATACAGGCAACGAATAATATTTATTCAGCTTCCTTTCAATTATCTCTCAAATGTAATAATATCAGGCGTCTCCCATAAAGTGCATAGTACATACAAGAAAGTAACAGAGAATTATATCATGTTACAATCGTCAGGAAAAAGTTCAAAGACCGCCAGAGCTGGAGACTATAAGCCAGTATATATAAAGAGCATGAGGTAGTAAAAAAAGAAGATAGCCGAATTTATAAACATTAGCCTAAAAAATCAAAGTACCGACCTGTCTAATAAGTGGACAGCACTGGCGGTCTTTGAACTTTTTCCTGACGATTGTAACATGATATAATTCTCTGTTACTTTCTTGTATGCGCTATGCACTTTATGGGAGACGCCTGATATTATTACATTTGAGAGATAATTGAAAGGAAGCTGAATAAATATTATTCTTTGCCTGTATATTGTCATCTACACTTATGACCTTGATCTATATGTGGTTTTTGGATGTCGCTGATTCCCTTATTTTGTATTTAGTGATATATCTATATACAGTGTATTTTTAATCTTATTGAGTATTAATAAAAAATGTTATACATTTTTTACTGCTCTTGATTCCATTTATTTTTTGGTTTGTCTATAATCTATGATGGATGAGCTTTATTATTAAGTTAAAAAAAAAGTTGTAGTCAGCTTACCCGTCTGCAAAGCAATCCCCAAGCCTGCCTACGCCCAGCACGGACTGTGGTGAGCATCCACATGAATTAGGAGCAAGAGGAAGAAAAAAAAAGTGATCCAGCTGGAGACGGAGGCGGCTGCAATTTACAAAGCTTTATTGGACAACTTAAAAATATGTTGGTTCTTTAAAAATTTCTTATAGCAAAACACCAAGCACACCAGTGAGGAGGATCAACGCGTTTCAACTAAAAAATAGTCTTAGTCATGGTTTAGACAGGGGGGTTCAGAATCACAGGTACTGGTTCAGATAGGATGGGGACCTGACAAAGAACTAGAAGGCTTGAAGACAAACTAGAAACAAAAAAAGGGGAAAAGCCAAATTGGACATAATGTCACACAAAACCCCCAAAATAGGCGTAACAAAATTGTTGGCACCTTTCCAAAATTGTGGGTAAACAATTTTGTTTCAAGTATGTGATGCTCATTCAAACTCCCCGTGTGGCAAGTAACAGTTGTGGGCAATATGAAAATCACACCTCACACCATATAAAAAGGGGAGAAGTTGACTCAATCTTTGAATTGTGTGTCTGTATGTGTCACACTAAGCATGGAAAACAGAAAGTGGAAAAGAGAACTCTCTGAGGGCTAGAGAACCAAAATTGTTGAACAATATCAACAATCTCATGGTTACAAGTCCATCTCCAAAGATCTTGATATTCCTTTGTCCACGGTGCACAACAAACGGTAACCAAGAAGTTCACAACCCAAGGCACTGTAGCTAATTTCCCTGGATGTGGACAGCAGAGAAAAATTGATGAAAGATTGCAAAGCAGGATAGTCCAGATGGTGGATAAGAAGCCCCAATCAAGTTCCAAATAAATCCAAGCTGTCATGCAGGCTCAGGGTGCATCAGTGTCAGCGTGATGTATCATCCACATTTGAATGAAATTAAATGCTATGGCAGGAGACCCAGGAGGACCTCCCTGCTGACACAGACATAAAAAAGCTAGACTACAGTTTGACAAAATGTACGTGAGTAAGCCAAAATCATTCTGGAAAGCATCTTGTGGACAGATGAGACCAAGATAGAGTTTTTTGGTAAACCGTGTCATTCTACTGTTTACAGGAAATGGAATGGGGCTTACAAAGAAAAGTACACAGTTCCTACAGTGAAATATGGTGGAGGTTCAACGATGTTTTGGGGCTGTTTTGCTGCCTCTGGCACCGGGTGCCTTGACTGTTTGCAAGACATCATGAAATCTGAAGATTACCAAAGGATATTGGGCCTCAATATAGTGCCCAGTATCAAAAAGCTGGGTTTGCATCCTAGGTCAGGTCTTCCAGCATGACAATGACCCCAAACATACTTTAAGAAGCACCCAGAAATAGACGAAAAACAAAGTGAGGAAGAGTTTTGAAGTGGTCAGCAATGAGTTTTGATCCACATCCCATTGAAAACCTGTGGAGAGATCTCAAAAAAGTTGTTGGGAGGAGCAATCACACATTAGCAGTTCCCATTGAACACCATATCACATACATATCACATATCATTGTTTTAGCCAAAAGATTTTTTTAAGCCACCACCACTACAAGGTAGACTCTTTTGGCCGGGCTCTACACTACTCTAACCTATTAAAAATGTGTTAAAATACCCAATACTATTTTTACACAGCAACTCTGTATATAGTGTATAGTGTACAGGTAATACAGTGATCACCAATGACATTATACACAGGAGCTCTGTGTATAGTCGGTGTACAGGTAATACAGTGATCACCAGTGACATTATACACAGGAGCTCTGAATATAGTATACAGTGTATAGTGCCAGGAGTTGGTTTTCTCCTGTCAGATAACTGCTCCTTCACCCCAATCCCACTGCCAACCTTTGTTACCCTCCCTTCCTTTGAGGTACACTCTGTACACATCTATTCCCCCTCCAACCGGCTGTCATTTACCATCCCCCCAGGGCCAGCCACCACCTTCTTTGACCACTTCACCACCTGGCTACTTCATTTCCTCTCCGCTGACATCTCTACTATCATCATGGGTGACTTCAACATCCCCATTGACACTTCCCTCTCAGCTGCCACTAAACTTCTATCTCTCACTTCCTCCTTCGGCCTCAATCAATAGCCTTCTGCAGCCACCCACAAAGATGGCCACACACTGGACCTCATCTTCACCCGCCTCTGCTCCCTATCTAACCTCTCTAACTCACCTCTTCTTTTTCCTGACCACAACCTACTTACATGCTCTTCCCTCTCCACTCTTTGTCCACAATCCCCACTCCACAAACTCACACACCCTCGCAGAAATCTTAAACACCTCGATCTACACTCACTGTCTGAATCCCTCCTCCCTCTTACAGACATAAGTTCCCTACACAATGTGGATGCTGCTGCCGCTCTATATAACACCCCAATAGCTGTAGCTCTGGAATCAGTTGCCCCTCTCACACATACCAAAGCTCGCAAAACCAACAGACAGCCCTGGCACACCAGCCTGACCAAAGAACTGAGGCGAGCTTCCAGAGTTGCTGAGCGGAGATGGAAAAGATCCCACTCCAATGAGCACTTCACCGCATTCAAACAGTCCTTCACTACTTTCAAGGCCACACTCGCCACAGCAAAACAAACCTACTCTCACATCCTCCCTGTCTCACAACCCTAAACAGCTATTCAGCACTTTCAACTCTCTCCTCCGTTCCCCAGCATGTCCTCCCTCTCCACTCATCTCAGCGGAAGACTTTACCTCATTCTTTCAAGCAGAAGATTGATAACATCAGAGACAGTTTTGGTCGACAACCCCCAGAGCCCTTTCTCCTAAGTGCTCAGTCCTCCTCTTCCTCCAAAACCAACTTCTCCACCATTACAGAAGATCGACTCTCCACTCAACTCTCAAGATCACATCTTACCACCTTTACACTTGACCCAATCCCATCCCACTTCATCCCAAACTTCACCACAGTCTTCATCCCAACCCTAACCCATCTCTTCTACCTATCACTAACAACTGGTGTTTTCCCCTCAAGGTTTAAACATGCCTCAATCACACCTATCCTCAAAAACCCCTCTCTTATTCCATCCTCTGTATCTAGCTATCACCCCATGTCACTTCTCCCCTATGCCTCAAAACTACTGGAGCCTGTCCTCCTACCTCTCATCTTGCTACCTGTTCGACCTCTTACAATCTGGCTTTCGGATGCATCACTCTACTGAAACTGCCCTAACTAAAGTCACCAATGACCTACTAGCTGCCAAAGCCAAGTGACACTACTCTGTCCTCCTCCTGGACCTGTCCTCTGCCTTTGACACCATGGACCGTTCCCTATTACTACAGACCCTCTCATCTCTTGGCATCACAGACTTAGCCCTATCTTTGATCTCATCATACCTAACAGACTGGACATTCAGCGTTTCCCACTCGCTCACCACCTCCGCACCTTGTCCCCTATCTGTCAGAGTCCTGCAAGGTTCAGTCCTAAGGCCAGTGTCGAACTGGGATGCCAAGGGCCCACCAGTAACCATGACTTTGGGGACCCACTTGCATACAAATATTACACTTACACTACCCTCACTCACAAATTTACCTATATCTCTATATAATAATAAACTGGGTAGTTTGATTAATGAATGATGAGATGTTGTCTTTTTCTATACAGAATCAGTTGAATTATGCCTAGTACTTCTCATACAGTGGTGTTGGGGGCCCAGATCTGCGCAGGTGCCCACCGGGGATACCCCTGTTACCCTATGGGATAGTCCGAGCCTGCCTAGGACCCCTGCTCTTCTCCATTTACACCCTGGGCCTTGGACAGCTCATAGAATCTCACGGCTTCCAGTACCACCTCTTTGCTAATGATACACAGATCTACATCTCTGGACCAGATATCACCACTCTACTAACCAGAATCCCACAATGTCTGTCCGCTATTTCATCCTTCTTCTCCGCTAGATTTCTAAAACTTAATATGGACAAAACAGAATTCATCATCTTTCCCCCCATCTCACTCGACTCCCCCAACGGACCTATCCATTAATGTAAATAGCTGCTCACTCTCCCCAGTCCCACAAGCTCGCTGCATCGGAGTAATACTTGACTCTGATCTCTCCTTCAAACCACATATCCAAGCCCTTTCCACTTCCTGCCGATTTCAACTCAGAAATATTTCCCGGATCTGTAAATTCCTCAACCAACATTCTGCAAAAACCCTAGTACATGCCCTCATCATCTCCCGCCTTGACTACTGCAACTTCCTGCTCTGTGTCCTCCCCTCTAATCTATTGTAAACGCTGCTGCTCAACTAATCCACTTATCCGACCTCTATTCCCCGGCCTGTCCCCCCTGTCAATCCCTGCACTGGCTCCCCAAAGCCAGTGAGGGCAGAGCCAAGTACTGCAGTGCGCAGGCGACGGGAAAGGTCAGAGAGGCCCAGTGTCTGTGCACTGCAGTACCTCAACAGGGCAGATCAGTACGCCTGCGCAGGAGCCACGACAAAAAGCAAGGAAGATGATGACATTGCAAGAAGATGGGAGGCGCCAGACCCGGACCTGCGACACCCATCAGACCGGACTGCCCGCGGGTGAGTATAATATAACGTGTTTTTCTTATCTTTCAGGTTAGATCGGGGGGCTTACCTACAGCATTTTAGAATGCTGTAGATACGCCCCAAAAGGCAGTGGCCGCAGCTCATAGCTCAAAAATGAGGTTCCCTTTAAAGCGAATCTGTCTCCTATTTTTCCGAGTATCTGCTGCCGGCACCGCCATCAGGGGCTTATCTACAGCATTCTGTAATGCTGTAGATAAGCCCCCGATATAACCTGAAAGAGAAGAAAAATGAGTTATATTATACTCACCCAGGGGCGGTCCGGGTCCATTTTTGGTCCGATGGGTGTCGTGGTCCGGCGCCTCCCATCTTCTAGCGGTGACGTCCTCCTCTTTACTTCCCGTTGTGGCTCCGGTGCAGGCGTATTTTATCTGCCCTGTTGAAGGCAGAGCAGAATACTGCAGTGCGCAGGTGCTGGACCTTTCTGATCTCTCCCGGCGCCTGCGCACTGCAATATTCTGCTCTGCCCTAAACAGGGCAGATAAAATACGCCTGCACCGAAGCCACAACGGGAAGAGGAGGACGTCACCGCTAGAAGATGGGAGGTGCCGGATCGGACCGCGACACCAATCGGACCAAGACCGGACCCGGACTGCCCCTGGGTGAGTATAATCTAACTCCTTTTTCTTCTCTTTCTGGTTACATCGGGGGCTTATCTACAGCATTACAGGATGCTGTAGATAAGCCCCCTGATGGTGGTGGCCACAGCTTATATATGAAAAAATAGTTGATTCCCTTTAAAAAAAAGTATTCCCCCTTTATGTTTATTTCACCAACCACTAGGTGGCGCTGTGACCACGCCAATAAATATAAGAGGCGCCACCAGAGGTCGCTGTGCAAGAGCAAGGACAAGTCAGTCAGAGACGCTGAATTACAGGAGACCCTTCTGTGCCGTAACAAGGTCTCCGGGGAAAGAGACAGTACCAGCGCCAGAGACTGACAGCCCGCTGGCTCCTGTGTAAGACACGTACCGCCTGGGGACGCAGCGGCTTAGCGTAGAACTAGCTGCTCGATTGAAGGCCCCAGCCATCCCCCGCCGCCCAGTGCACGCCGGGAAGTGTAGTTTCCTCCCAGCTGTAGCGCTTCTGGTGACCTTTTATATCGTGTCTCTTTTTCTGGCTCTTCTGCCACTCCCTAAGACGTGTCCTAAGCAAGGGGAGAAACTTAGCCAGACAGTAACAGTTACCCTGGCTTAGTTTCCATAGCTGCCAATCAGAGTTCAGCTCTTATATCTCAGTTACCTTTAGGAAAATGAAAGCTGCGATTTGATTGGTTGTTGTGGGCACCTGCTCCAGTTTTAAGATACTTTTCCCAAAGAAAATGAATGATTCCATGTGCTGCCCTGCTGCTCCATAATCTGGGGCTGTCTGTGTCCTCAGTAGCCCGAATCTGTGTTCGTGGCCCGGGGCCGTGTGTGTGCGCTCTCGGTGGGCTGGGGCCGTGTACGTGCGCCCTCGGTGGGCCGGGGCCGTGTACGTGCGCCCTCGGTGGGCCGGGGCCGTATACGTGCGCCCTCGGGGGGCCGGGGCCGTGTACGTGCGCCCTCGGGGGGCCGGGGCCGTGTACGTGCGCCCTCGGTGGGTTGGGGCCGTGTACGTGCGCCGTGGGTTGGGGCCGTGTACGTGCGCCCTCGGGGGGCCGTGTACGTGCGCCCTCGGGGGGCCGTGTACGTGCGCCCTCGGGGGGCCGGGGCTGTTTGTGTGTCCCAGGTTTGGGATTTTCTCTTTATTGGAGTCTATCCATGTGAATTGTACCTTTTTGCATGCTACTCTGTGGCTGTTTTTTGTTTGTTTTTTTCCCAAAAAACTGCTTTCAGTGTGAGAAAATTCTACTTGAGGCCTAAAAACTGCAGTCTTTGGGATAGATTTTTTTTTTACGGCCTTCTTTGTGTGGTAAAATTGACCTGGAAATGCAATACCAAATCTATGTATTGGGGATTTTTTATTTTTTTTTAAATTGCCAAAAAGTTAAACAAGAAAAGCTTTATTTTTTTTTTTTTTTGCTTTTTAATTTTTCTAGTATGCTTTTGCTAACCTAATGATATGTTTACACCACTTCCCAACTCAAAATAAAAAAAAGTAAAAAATAAGAACCATTTTTAAATTAATGTAAGTGCACCTCCCTAGGAGACTAAGGGTGTGTGCACATGCTGCGGAATGGTCTGGATTTTTCCGCGCGTATTTAGTAAAATCCACAGGTCAGAAGACCTGCGGTTTATCACCTCTATAATGGAGGAGATGGTAAACTGAAGCGGAATCCGCAGAAAGAATTGACGTGTCAATTCTTTCTGCGGACTTGAAACCGTGGAAAATTCTGCACTGCGGTTTCCATTCATTTTAATGGTACTGCACAACGCAGCTGATTCTACTGCGATTTCACAGGACCAAATCCACAGCATAATCCGCTGCGTGTGCACACACCCTAAACACTGCAGTCGTTTCTTCGCTTGTACTAGGTGTTGTGATCACACTGTATTGCAGTATATAGTGACACTTGATGTTCTCCTACAGCCGGGCTTCATAGACTAATACTGATGGCAGAAATGGGGGACCTTCAGTAGCTCCTGACTATCATGGCAGCCCATCGACACCCTGTGATTGCGTCACTGGGGAGGATGATGATGATGATGATGGTGCCGGTGCCAAAATGCATGAGAACTAACAACCCAACTGTTCAAATGCAGCTGTCAGTGATTGATGGCAGCACCTAAATGATTAAACGGCAGTAATTAGATTGGTCTCTAGTCCCTGCTGTAAGGCCAGGTTCACACATTTAGTATCTGCTCACTATTTTACCTCAGTATTTGTAAGCCAAAATCAGGAAAGGAACAGTCAGAGGAATAGTATAATAAATACAGAGGTGGTGACGTGTTTGTATCACCCTCTCCTGGTTTTAGCTTACAGATACTGAGGTAAAATACTGACCGTGTGAATGAGGCCTTTGAGAGAGGCTGGCTGTATAGCACAGCTGGCATCTGCTCTGTATGGAGTTGGCTATTCCTGAGCCTATTCCATCCTCCTGATATCGGTATTAGTACAAAGGGTGCACAAAGGGATTCACTTTTTTGCACAAAAAAAATAATTCCTAAAAGGAAGATGTGTAAACTTCAGCCAAAAGGGCGTAACTGGTTTCCGAACTGGCCATTTTTCTGCTATTTTAGACTAAGTACACTCTACTATTATTTGAACTGCATAAATTGTCCTTTTTATTTATCATGCATGAGGCCTAATTTATTTGTGTCCTGTTTGGATTATTTATTTTTTTTTCTTTGATCTTGATGTGTGTGGGGGGGGGGGAAATGTCACGCAATACCTGCTATAATGATATTTCAAAATTGGGAACATAAAGTGTCACTAAAATGTTTTAATCCTGTTCCCCTTCCCATTACACTAATTTTCCTATATTTTTTTTTTTTTTTCTTTTGTTATTATCTTATCCCACATAAGATGGGGTGAGGGGCATTTCCACATGTAAATACATTTATTATTAACTGGTATATCAACCCCAGTTAGGCCACGCTCAGTCGCGTGTGGTTTTTTTGTTTTTTCTATTACCTCAGTCGTGTTTAGATTCTTTACCTCAGTCGTGTGGATTGTTTTATTTTTTACCTCAGTCCTGTGTAGATTTTTTTAACCTGTCGTGTGTGTGTTTTTTTTTTTTTGTTTTTTTTTTTTTTTTTTTCCTCAGTCGTTTTTCTCCAATAATTTTATTAATTTACAAGTAAATACAGGAAAAGGAAAGGGGTACGCTTTAATCAAGGGCATGAAGAATGAAGTGAGAGGGGGGAATGAAAGGTTACGTACTCTGGTGTTCGAGGAAAGCCTTAGCCATAATTTTGGTGTTTTTTTTTTTTTCTTTTTTGTCGTAAGAGTTGCTGCATGATGACAAAATGTGAACCTGAAATCCCTGTGCGGACCCATTGATTTTGGACCTGTACCAGTGTGACTCGTGTTATATGCATGGTTATTTTTCTATGATAATGCCCCCTCCTAGTGTCGGACTGGGGTGCAAAGGGCCCATCAGTAGTATTGGCGCTGGGGGCCACTGTTCAGTTAAATGCAAATATTACAGCCTGATTCATTCACCTCTGCTTCTATACTGACCTATGACATGAATGATGAGATGCCGCGTCTGTGCATAGTGAACCATGAGTGCTGCTTATATAGACGGGTGGGGGCCATCAGGGAATTCACCTCATCCCTGGCGGGCCATTGTGTCCCCTCCACATCCATGATGCACATTGCTGGCTTTCTCCTGTATAACTCCTTAGCGCTGCCCAGCTCGTAGTCTGAGGAGGATTATGCAATCCATGTCCATGTGTTTCGGTCTTTCCTCAGATTTTTCTCCTCTTGTGATGTTGACCACTGTCTACCTGGATCCATTGTTCGTTGACGAGCTGCAGCTTATTGGGGAGGAACATGAATTCTACACACTTGTATGTGCAGAACTAGACCACTTCTCCCAACAGGGAAACCAGAAGGCGTGAGTATTACCATTTTATTTGTTATGCTTTGCTTATATCTGCCATCTTAATTTTTTTTTTTTTTTTTTCTCTTTGCATGGGTTTCTTTCATGTTGTCTAGTTTCTGCCCACACTCAAAACACTGGGAGAAGCGTACAAGCTCCTTTTGGAGTAGTGTAGTTATGCCATTTGCTGTCAGGGGTGACAAGAAATTGGGTCATTTGGTCCTAGATGGTGGAGCGTCATAAGACAATGAGGGGGGGGGGATTATATCACTGGAGACTTGTATTATAAGCTTCTCCCTAGATTTAGTGTAACTGTAGGCAGTCCAGGAGACAAAAATCAGTCGTATGCGTGGCCCTGTAATTTACACATTTTCCGTTCCGCGTTTTCTCTACATGAGATCGTACTCCAATATATACTTGTAGCAGCAGCAGCAGATAAGCGGCTCGTGAATATCACCTTTAGGCTATGTGCACACGCTGCGGTTTTTGCTGCGGTTCCGGTGCGGTTTTGGCCCTGCAGAACTGCAGCAGTTCCGCAGACATGGTACTTCACCATGTTAGCCTATGGGTTTTCAAAACCGCAGTGCTCACGCTGCGGTTTTTTTCCGCGCGGTTTTGCTGCGGTTTTTTTTCCGCAGCATGTCAATTATTTCTGCGGATTCTGCTGCGGTTTCACACCTTTAACATAGTAGAGGTGTGAAACCGCAGGGCCAAAACGCAGCAAAACCGCAGGTCACTTTACCTGCGGTTTTACCTGCGTTTCCGCGGGAAAAAACCCGCAGGTGAATCCGCAGCGTGTGCACATACCCTTAGATACAGTAATGGCCCCAAAATGTCCAGATAAAGACACACCCATCAGGCAGTATACACATAGGCCCACTTCTAGGCACGTGGTGGCCATTATAACTCATAAGGACAGAAATGTTCAAGCGCAGTCAGAGGAGAGCTGTTCCTCCTCGCACAAGAGTGGGTGCACAGCGCCCGTGTCCACCCCGTACAGGGAGGGCGGTGCAGTCGCACTGCAGCGTAACAGGATGCCGGCTATAGAAGGATAGCCGGTGTCTACTGAGCATGTGCCACCTGTCTTGAGTGAATTCCAGTACCTAGCCATGGCAGCCAGGTCTGAAAAAAAGCCTCTGACATGCAGGTATTCAGGGGGAGATAGCCGTAGCAGTGAGCAATTTTAGAAATTGATTGCATTTACCATGTTTGTTTTTTTTTTTTTTTTTAGGCTTTTTAGTTACTGCACTTATGTTGTGGAAATGGCCTTTACCCTCAGATCCCATAAAGATGCATCAGTCGTGGTGCGCGATGGATTATAGGGGTGTTAATAAACTCGCTTAATGATGCAAGTGTTGGATATTCTCTATAATGACGACACTGATAATGGAGCTCATGCCTTGTGTTGTACAGTGCAGACTCCGATATGCAGTATTCTGTACAGAGTAGATTCCCAGTCACAAGGTATATTTGTAGTGTTCAATCTCCCCCTGGTGACAACATTTAGTTACTACTGGCTGTAACCTGCAGAGACCTAATGACAAAGCTGTACTTTACTCCCATTCCCAACAAATGTCCTGGTGCACCATGTCAGGTCCCCTCTTTGATGCGGGCTCAGGAGCAGGGGCCGTATCGTTGCCGGCAGGGGCTGCATCTTCTCCCTCTAACAGCAACAGGTGAAACTAATTGTTGTCCGCTGCTGTTAACCTCTTAAGTCATTCTGTCAATGTAACAGCGGCATTTAATGAATGTGAACCGGGGAGGCCCCTGCATCGTGATCTAGTGAGCCAATGGTTTGCAATTGCAGCCATGGGTTTGTTGAAGACATCAGCCCCTAGGCAACGCAATCACAGGGTACTGATGGGTTATCTTGGCATCCGTGGGCTTCGTGAAAGCCTTCCGGTCACGACTATCTTGGTCCTCCAGTGAAGCCCAGCCTGTGCCCACTGGCTAAGAAGCAAAATGCCTTTTCCTCTCTAGCCATGTGTTTATTCTTCAGCAGTGTAGGATAAGTCACTTATTGGAACTATGATGGTAACACGATCATGTGCTGCGCTGTCATTATAATACTGGTAAATCTGTCATGAAGTATTAATGAGGATTTTAGGTGCAGGCCCCATGGTGTGTATTGGATTTGATGTGAGCATCATATCTCTTCCTGATTATTTTGGGTTAATATTCCACATTATTAATGTCTGTCCATTTTGTTTTGTTTTCTTCTTGCAGCGTCCTGTTGTTCCCGCCGGTCTCCAGCCGCCTCCGATTTCTGATCCACCGGCTCACAGAGCCTTATAGTACACTAGCTAGCTTTTCAGTAGGCGAGGGGTGGCAGCGACGCACTGTCATCTGTCATGCCAGTATCAGGTGAGAAGTCGTAAACATTTTTTTCTAGGGCCAACTTTTGTCTCACTGTGTTTAAAAAAAAAAAAAAAAAAAAAAAAAAAAATTGTGAATATTACATGTTATTTTTAAATAATGGGGCGCTCTTGTCTTCAGGTCCCATAGGTGCGGGTCCTAACAATAAGTATGCCATTAGTAGAAATATTGGTCCTGTTGATATGCCATAGAGGTCTAAAATGAGAATACCCTTTCTAAAAGTCATCAGATTCTACCAGTATTCATGATAATTGTTGGTAGTGTTTCGTTTCACTTGATTGAGTTTGAAAAGTTAAGCAGTCTCCTCTTTCTTTCATCAGTGGTGGTCTTTGTCCCTGTATCTGGCCACATGCACTTTTTTTTTTTTTGCATAGACACCGTGGTCGTTTCCTTAGGGAAGATCACACAAAAAATGCATGTATTACAACCATAAAAATCCTCCCAACTGAAGGTTCGCCTTGATCTGCTTCATCTGGATTAAACTTGAGATGCTTTCAAATTTATTTATTTTTTTTTTTTTTTTCCCTATTCTTCTTAAACAATGGACTTGCTTGTATATCCTGCATTGGGTGAATGGAGCGGACCAAGAAACCTGCCTCTAAGGCCAGGGTTACACATGTGAGAAACACGGCCGAGTCTCGCATGTTAATACCCGGCACTGCCGCCGGCACTCAGGAGCGGAGCGTGTGGCTGCATAGCAATACATGCAACCGCACGCCCTGCTTCTGAGTCCTGGCGACAGTGCCGGGTATTAACATGAGAATTGCTCCGGTTTAACCGTTTAGATAAAGTTCTCAATCTCAACAGTGACATGAAAATGGATTTAAAGTTCAGGTCCCATCGCCCTCCCTCCACCTGTGACACAATTGCAGGATGCCAGTGCATCACCACTGTAGACTAGGGGGGGGGGGGTGTCCTGAAGATCCTCCTTCCCGTGGCTGGGCTACATAAGAGACTATGAATTTCACTATATACTGCAGTACTCACTGAAACCTGGATTCAGGATTCTGACACTCTCTCCTGCTGCCATTTCCTACGGTGGCTTAAAATTCTCACTTCCCGAGACCGACAAACAGACATGGTGGTGGAGTCGGCATACTCCTGTCCCCACAATGCACTTTCCAGGGCATCCCCCCCCCAGATCCATCACTCTTATTCCCTTCTTTTGAGGTCCACACCATCAGGCTCTTCCGTCCCCTCTCCCTCAGAGTAGCGGTCATTTACCGGCCCTCAGGCTCACCCACCCACTTCCTTGACCACTTTTCAGCCTGGCTGCCGCACTTCATGTCCTCAGAACTTCCAACCCTTATCCTGGGAGACTTCAACATCCCCATTAACAGCCCTACTTCCACATCTGCATCCCAGCTTCTATCACTAACCACCTCTCTAGGCCTCTCACAGCTTTCAACCTCTGAGACACACAAGGGCAGTAACACCCTTGATCTGGTCTTCGGCCGGCTCTGTTCAATCTCCCATCTAAATAACTCACCGCTTCCACTTTCTGGCCACAACATTCTCTACTTCACGCTCACTCCTACCTACCACACAGTCAGCAATCTACAAGCCATTAACCCTCAGACACATTCAGACTCCCTACACTCATCACTGTCCCCAATCTCCTCTCTTTCCTGTCCTAATCTGGCTGTTCATCACTACAATGACACTCTTAGAAGCACCCTTGACCAAGAAGCTCCCCTCGCCCTCAGAATCTCCAAGCACAGAGTAAAACAGCCCTGGCTCACATTGCAAACTCAACTTCTCCAGCGATGCTCTAGGAGTGCTGAATACCTATGGAGAGAAACCCGCACACCAGAAGACTTCATCCACTTCAAATTTATGTTAAGAACCTATAACGCTGCCCTTCACCTCGCCAAACAGACCTACTTCACCACTCTGATCTCCTCACTAGCCAACAACCCCAAGGAACTTTTTGACACTTTTCACTCCCTCCTCAGGCCAAAAGCACAAGCCCCTATCACAGACATTTGTGCTGGTGACCTGGTCTCCCACTTTACAGAAAAAAATAGATAATATCCGTCAGGAAATCTGCTCCCAACCACCAAGTGCTGTGACTCCCATCCCTTTCTGCATCTCCCCTGGCTCACTTTCCACATTTGATCCCATCACAGAAGAAGTCTCCAGACTCCTTGCTTCTTCTCGTCCGACTACATGCACTACTGACCCCATTCCCTCACATCTCCAGTCTCTCTCCAGTCGTCACAACCCACCTAACTACAATCTTTAATCTCTCACTCTCCTTGGGCTTTTTCCCATCCTTCTTCAAACATGCCATCGTTACTCCATTACTAAAGAAACCCGCTCTCGACCCATCCTGCACAAACAACTACAGACCAGTCTCCAATCTCCCCTTCATCTCTAAACTTTTGGAGCGCCTAGTTTATTCCCGCCTTACCCGTTACCTGTCCACTCACTCCCTTCTAGACCCTTCACAGTCCGGCTTCCGCCCCCTACATTCGACTGAAACTGCACTCAAAGTGACCAATGACCACCTGACAGCAAAACGTAACGGTGTCCACTCTCTGCTTATTCTTCTTGACCTATTTGCAGCTTTTGATACTGTTGACCACCATCTCCTACTCTCTAGGCTCCAGTCACTAGGCATTAAGGACACTGCTCTCTCCTGGTTCTCTTCCTATCTCTGACTGCTCCTTCAGTATTTTGTTCTCTGGCTCCATGTCATCTCCTCTTCCTCTTGCTGTCAGGGTACCTCAGGGCTCAGTCCTTGGTCCCCTTCTCTTCTCTCTACACAGCCCCAATTGGACAGAGCATCAGCAGATTTGGCTTTCAGTACCATCTTTATGCTGATGACACACAACTATATACGTCTTCCCCCGACCTTACCCCCTCTGTACTACAGAACGCCAGTGACTGTCTGTCCGCAGTCTCCAATATAATGTCCACTCTCTATCTGAAACTCAACCTCTCCAAAACTGAACTTCTTCTGCTCCCGCCATCTACTAACCTCCCTAAATCTGACATTTCCCTCTCCGTGGGTGGCACTATAATAACACCCCGGCAGCAGGCGTGCTGTCTGGGCATTGTTTGACCCCAAGCTCTCCTTCACATCCCATATACAATCTCTTGCCGCTTACACCTAAAGAACATCTCTAGAATCCGCCCTTTTATCACCATGGAAACAACAAAAACCCTCACTGTAGCATTGATCCACTCCCGCCTGGATTACTGCAATGCTCTATTAATTGGCCTCCCTGTCACTTGACTATCCCCGCTCCAGTCCATACTTAATGCAGCAGCCAGGGTTTTCCATCTGGCTAATCGGTACTCGGACGTGTCCGCTCTTCGTCAGTTATTACACTGGCTGTCCATTCATTGTAGGATCCAATTCAAAGTACTTGTTCTCACCCACAAAGCTCTCCACGGTGCGGCACCCCCCTACATCTCCTCCCTCATTTGTCTATCAGCCTAGCCGATCGCTACGCTCTGCAAACTACTTTCGACTAACCTCTGCACTGATCCGTACCTCCCACTCCCAACTCCAAGACTTCTCCCGTGCTGCTCCTATCCTCTGGAATGCTCTACCCCAAGAAATTAGGACTAACCACAATTTGCATAGTTTTAGGCGCTCCCTCAAAACACATTTGTTCAGAGCGGCTTATCACGTTCACTAATCAGTCATTCTATGTGTATGTGTAGCCCATTCACTATCTCCATCCATCCTTCACTCCCTCAAGATGGCTGGACCTTCATTGTAAATACACACCTGTACTTTGTATCTCCCTCACCTCATTGTAGATTGTAAGCTCTCATGAGCAGGGTCGTCTTATTTCGTCTTATTTTGCTTTAATTATTGTATTGTTAACGTTGTTACTTATGACTTGTGTTTTGAAACTGTTAAACTGTAAAGCGCTGGGGAATATGTTGGCGCTATATAAATTATAATTATTTATTATTATTACTGGAGCATTGCGGTATATAGTATAAGCAGTCAAACGATGGCAGGCTGCAGTCCCTTAGGAAACCTAAAAATGTTTTTCTTTCCAATCCAAAAAAGAAAATAAGCACTTTTTGTGTTGCCATGTCAGTAAAAAAAAAAAAAAAAAAGTCCCAAGTATCGAAACATAAAATGAATTATAATAAACTTCACAAAGGAAAAGAAAATCAAAACTCGAGAACTACACTAGCTTTCCCCCTGGAAAAATGCAATTAAAAAGTGATCAAAGCTTTATGTACAAAAATGTTCCAATAACAGTTCAGAAGGCAAAATACAATCCCTCACATGGGTTCATCATGGAGGAAGTACAATGTGTTAAACATTGGTAAAATTGGCACAGCACTATTTATATAAGTTGTGTGTATGTATATTATTGCTGCAGGATATCTAAAGAGAATGGAGAATCCAGGACCAGATCTCGAGATGAAAATCGTGACCGATTTTGGAGTTCAGCCTCACCCAGCAAAAAATGGGAGTCTGGCCGGGGAAAGCAAAACTGGTGGAAGCGCAAGGACAAGAGGCCAAACAGAGAACCTTATGCAGCCGGAGGAAAGCATGGGGCAAGAGGCAAAGGGGAGCATTGGAGGGGTCATGTAAAGGACAAAGGGCAGATGAGGGCACCAGAAGATGGGAAGTATGGGCACAATGTAGATGGCGAGCTGCTGCAGAGCAAAAATGTGTCAGGGGTAGAGAAGGAAAGCTGTGAATTGCTAGTGGGGCAAGAGGAGGTGCAGTGTGAGACGGAGAGCCAAGAGGTGCAGGAGACGATAGCTGGAAAGCTGGAGGACAGTGGTAGTGAAGGATATAACTTGTTAATATGCCACAAACTTCATGAAAATAATGGCAAGGCTAGAAGACCTGGTCAGGTAGCGGCAGCAGACCCTGCAGGAGGACCAAGTGACCAGGATATGAGACAAGATTATGTGGCTGAGGAACAGGCTGGGGGGTTGTCGGTCAGATCTGTAGATGACCAAGTGGTATCTGATTTGAGAGGCATTGAGAGATCACAGAAGGCAGAGCTAAGTTCAATAACTAAGGATTTACATGAGATGAAAGTGGTGGAACAGGAGGATAAGGTGGTCAAGGCAGAGGGACATAATGACAACTGGAGAAAGGTGGCTAAAGAGGAGGCTGAGATGCCAGTGGAGACTAGGGAGGAGGCATTCATAACACTAGTGGGTCAGGAGCAGCCAGAGCTAGCAGTGATGGTTCAGGAGGAGACAGAAATGAGAGCAGTGACTAATGACGATAAATGGAGCCTTATCACAGCTCATAAGAAGGCAGAGCAGTCAGGTGAGACTCAGGAGAAAGTGGGGATGTCAGCAGAGACTAAGGAGGAGGCAACAATGCCTGCACTGCCTAAAGAGCGGGCAGAGATGATAGAGATGGTTCAGGATGAGAAAGAGATGAATGTGGAGGTACACGAGGAGGCCAATATTGGGATGGAACCTCAAGAGGAGGCTGAGTATGAAGCGATGCCCCACCTAGTCGAGGCAGATTATGAACTTCAGTCCAGGAGTAACTGTGAATCAGAAACACACTGCTGTATAGATGAGGAGGCCGCAGAGAAGAGTTTTCAAGAAAGCAAGCCAACAGTACAAGATGATGAAGAACAGAAGATGATGGAGCAGCTCCTGGTGGAGGTGAGCAGTGACCACATTACCTGTTATTGTGAGGGACAATGTAATCAGTGTATTAGGCAGCACACACTAGTGATCACTGACACCCATGGAGCCCCTAGACATAGTGTCAGGAGTATAATCAAAGGTAAAGTCTCCTCCAGATGTGAGGTTGTTTTCCTAGATAATGTGCACCCCCAACTACGTACATCTGACTGCTTAATTACATGAGCGGCACACGGCCTTTTTAGACGTTAGTCCTTATTCACATGACTGAATATCACGTTCTGTTACTGTCACAATTCTCGGCCCAATTGCAAGTCCCCTGATGTGACCACCTCATAGATGATGCTGATGGTTCAGGAGGTCGGCTGTTGGTTCAGCTATACTAAAGTTATTTATGGAGTAGGGTTTATATTTCAAGCATAATAAAAAAAAAAAAAATGCTGTCAATCCTGCTAGGGATTATTTTCGGAGAAACAGTGGAGAATAGCATTTTTAAAAAAATCAAGTTACCGTATTTACACTTTCCATACAGAAATATAAGAACGCTGCAGATTTTCAATCTATGGTACTTTCCTTTTTGCTTTTTTTTTTTTTTTTTTTTTTTTTCCTTCACTAGATACAGGCTAACGTTTGTGCCAAGGACGTCCACATACAGCCTCTTCAGGGAGATTTTTCAGAATTTTCTGAAGTTCAAGTGGATCGTGGGAAATATGGACACATTATTGAAGTGTATGGTTTCTCCCCTGAGCTAAGTGCCGGGGATCTCATGGAGACTTTTAAGGAATACAGGTAATGTTGTTGTTGTTGTTCAGGATTTTTCTTGATAATATGGATAGATTTCTTTAGCAACCAGTAGCGTAAAACTATGGCAATGTTGTACCCTGTTGGAAGATGAGGGGGCAGGAGAAATGGGAGCAGGTATCCTGAAATAAATAAATCAAAACAAATTGACAGGTTTTGCTTATTTGGGGTTCTATCACTCTCACACACACTTTAACACTTTTGACCATGTCCATCCAAGTAGTGATGACCATATTAGACTGTGTGGGGGAACACCCCTTTGACAAGAGGAGTAGTAGTAGTAACACCCACTTGCCAATACAACATTACAGTTGTAGCAAGTCGATTTGCAGGACCCAGTTCATCAGCTGTGTCAATCTGTGTCTGCTGACTGGGAGTCCAGAGAACCGACTCTTACCTGATGGCATCCTGGCTCCTTGTATGATTAGCCGGTCTGACACGACGTCACATGTTGGTCACACTGCAATGATGACATGGCGCCAGGCCAGCTAATCAAGAGGAGGTTGAAGGTGGCCCTCGGTACTCCCAGTCAGTTGCCACAGGTTACTGACATGGCTGATGAATCGGGTCTTGTGAATTAATTTAAGCTGATGTGAATCAATATATTTCCTGGGAAGAACAGCACTACATAAAGTGCTAAGAAAAGATGATTCTTAATGGTTTCAAGGGTAATGGAAGCATTTACTGAAAGAAACCTTTTCCCTTTTCCCCATAAAAGCATCTCCTGAGCTGGGATCTGCCCATCAAGGGCAGGAAACCTACTTAATAAAAGGGTGGTACCTCTCCACAACATCAGTTGGGATTTCCTGTCCTTGAGGGGGGACCTTAAGCTAAGCATCAGGACTGGAAGCAAAGAGAAGAGAGACTCGCCCAGGTTTGGCTGGTTGCTGGGGGAATGCTTTCCTGAAGCACTGGCTGGTCCTGGAAGCACTACCGCCGGTCCAAGATATTGGTGCAGGCGTAGACCTTCTTTTTTCCAATATCTGCTGGCTGCCCCATTGTTCTGGGCTTTGCAAATGCAGGGTGCTCTGGATTGGCGTGCCTTCATGTGGAGCGTGGCTGAGGCACTGGTCACCCAGGCCTGAGCATGCGCAGGGCGCGCCGATGGCTAGTGGAATTCAAATCTGAGCGCCTTGACGGAGATCGCATCAGAAAACGCATAAGCGGTCACAAAGATCAGGATCTGTGCATGTGCAGGGTGCACCTGATTGGGCGCACGGAGGTCGAGCGCGCTGGAGATGTCTGATCCGGAAATATGAAGTGGCACTACCGTTAGGGGTCCAGAGGAGGTGCTGGAGGAGTAGCTGAGGTCTGACTGCCAGAGAGAGGGTTTGCTTTGGCTCACCTTTCTTTGGTAATGAGTATCAACAGCAGCAGCGACGGCGATTACACGGCAGCTGCAGTAGTGGCAATAAAATCCCTAAAATAGATGTTGCCCAATCGTCCAGAAAATCTACTCCCTTTGAGAATGTGGGCGTTCTAAAGGACCCCTGAATAGGAAGGTGGGTGGATATTTGAAAGCGGAACTGGGAGTCCTCGGCGGGTGCATTAAAGCCAGCGTTTCTGCAACTTGTATCGCCAAATCTGTGATCTTGTTGCAGCAACTAAGGGATCAAATTAAAGATTATGTCTCTAGAGAAAAGATTATGGCTAATGTCCCGATAAAGTAAGGAGCAGCTGCTTTTCTTGCAGATTCCTTAGCAGACATGAGGCTGGTGGCCAGGTCAGCTGGCCTCTCAAATGCTGCCCAAAGAGCACTATGGCTTAAAAGCTGGCCGCGAGACATTCAGTCCAAAACAAAGCTGTGTTCAATCCCATACGATGGGGAATTTCTCTTTGGACAAACTCAATTTGGATGATGGCTTGGACAAGGCGGGGGATAAAGAGAGTATTTTTTCCCACCATGTCTATCCCAGAATATAGGAGGTCCTTTCAGAAGAGGAGATGGTCGGGGAAGACCTCCTAGAGATCAAGGGAAGTGGAAGGATAAAAGACCAAAAAATAAAGGTTTCATGTTTGGAGGCCACACTTCAGGGCCAAGAAAATATTCCCAGTGATGTGTTTCCCCAGGTAGGAGGCAGACTTTCCCTCTGCCTGCCTGCCTGGGAGAAAATTTCATCCAGTGCCTGGATCCTTGGGATAGTGGAAGCAGGCTTAAGACTGGAATTCAGGAGTGGTCTTTTGCCAACCTCCAGAGTACCATAGTTCAGAAGTTCTTGTGAGGAACAGTTATCACTGAAGCGGAGGTTGTGAGCTTGGTGCAGAAGCAGGTCCTCACAGAACTGCCAGAGGAAGTAAAAGGCAGGAAATTTTATTCCCTCTTTTTGATCAAGAAACAAGGTGCCCTTGAGAACTACAGTTAATCTGAAAGGGTTATACAAATTCCTGGTGTACAGACCCTTGGAGGTGGAGTATAAAATCTGCTTTAACCCCTTCACCCCGAAGCCTCTTTTCACCTTCCTGACCAGGCCAATTTTTAAAATTCTGACCACTGTCACTCTGAGGTAATAACTCTAGAGCACTTCGACGGATCCCACTGATTCTTAAACTGTTTTATCATGACATATTGTACTTTGTTAGTGGTAAAATTTCTTTGAAAAGACTTGCGTTTATTTGTTTAAAAAAATGGAAATTTTGTTGGAAATTTTGAAAATTTCACAATCTTCAAACTTAATTTTTATGCCCTTAAATCGGTCATGTCGCACAAAATAGTTAATTAACTTTGTTAGGAAGCTATAACGGTTAAAAGTTGACCAGCGATTTCTCATTTTTCCAACAAAACTTACAAAACCAATTTTTTTTTTTTTTTTTTTACACTCGCAAGAGTAAAGGCCCTGTCACACTAAGCGATATCGCTATAACATCACTGGTTTTTGTGACGTTATAGCGATATCGCGATGTCTGATACTTCCGACTGCTCCCCCGCTGGTTATTGCTGATCGCGCGAGAACGTCCTGGACCATTTCTCGTCGGCAGCTTCCTGCGGCGCTTCCTGCTTTCGTGACGAGCGACGCGTGGACGCGGGCAGGAGGACGTCAGGATCGCCTCGTCTGACAGGTAAGTAGCAACCGCCGACTGCTGCTATGACGTTGGTGAGATCTGCCTGTGTGGCAGCTCACTAGCAACCACTTAGCGATGCACCAGCGAACCTAACCGCATCATATCGCTGGTCGGGATCGCTGGTGCATCGCTAATTGTGACACTACCTTAACAGTAGAAAATGGACCATACATTTTGTTGTGCAATTTCTCCTGAGCATGCCGATGCCCAATATGTGGAGGAATACTGCTGTTTGGGTGCACGTCAGGGCTCGGAAGGGAAGGCGCGCCATTTGACTTTTTGAATGTAAAATATGCTGGAATAATTAGCGGTTGCCATGTAGCGTTTGGAGAGCCCTTGATGTGCCTAAACAGTGGAATACTCCCAGAAGTGACTCCATTTTGGAAGCTATACCCCTTATGGAACTTATCTAGATGTGTTTTGAGCACCTTGAACCCACAGGTGCTTCACAGAAGGTTATAGTGTAGAGCCGTGAAAAAAAATCAATTTTTCCAAAATCTTTTTCAGCTCCATATTTTGCATTTTCATAATGGTAACAGGTGAAATTGCTCCATACAATTTGTTGTGCAATTTCTCCTGAGTACACCGATACCCCATATGTGGGGGAATACTGCTGTTTGGGTACATGGCAGGGCTTGGAAGGGAAGGAGCGCCATTTGACTTTTTGAATGTAAAATTTAATGGAATAATTAGCGGATGTCATGGAGTGTTTGTAGAGACCCTGATGTGCCTAAACATTGGAAACCCCCCCCCCCCTCTAGTGACCCCATTTTGGAAATTATGCCGCTTTGGGAATGTATCTTCAGATGTAGCGACTATTTTGACTCCATGGGTGTTTTCCAGAAATGGGCATTACTGGATGTTGCTGAATGAAAATTGCAAACTGCCGTTGTAGTCACCAGTACATTATGCCCAGCTCATGCTACTGGAGACACGCACCCATAAGCTAGATGGGCTCTCATCACTACAGAAATGCCAAACATGTGGGCGCCAAAATGTTTAGGCACACTGGGGCTCAGAAGGGAGGGGGCATTTGGATTTGGGAGCACAGAATTTGCTGAATTTCTTTTGGTGTACGTGAAGCCATTTAGCTTTTCCAAAGCCTTTGTGCTACCAGTAAGGTGGAAGCCCCCTATATTTCTGTTAACAGATGACAGATCTGAGTGGGGACTTGCTTTTTTTTGTGGCTTGATTTGAAGCTTTTTTTGGGAACATTTTTGCATAACATTTAGGATCAGTTATCCGGCGCTCTACGCTGAGCACTTAAGGGGGCTTTACACATAGCGATATCGCTAAAGCGCCACTGATTTTGTGATGCAGCAGCGATATCGCTATGTGTGATACTTGCCTCCGACCGGCTCCCCCGCTGTCTGTCGCTGATCGCGCAGCTCCATTTCTCGTCGGGCGCTTCCTGCGGCGCCGACGAGCGACGCGTGGACGCGGGTGGGAGAACGTCAGGCTCGCCACGTCTGAAAGGTATGTAACGACCGCTGCTGCGTAGCTACGTAGCTGTGAGATCTGCCTGTGTGGCAGCTCACTAGCGACCATTTAGCGATGCAGCAGCGATCCTGACCAGGTCGTATCGTGGTCAGGATCGCTGGTGCATCGCTAAATCTAAAGGGGCCTTTACTTTGGGGTTTCCATCCAAATCTCTGCGTGACGTGACAGATGAAACCCCCGAGGGATTTATTCACTGAGGCAGCAGATTTACTCTGGACTCCGTCTGGCCTGTGTTCAGCGGTGTCCCTCTCAGAAGTGCACAAAACTGTGGCCGACGGCACCTTTATGCAATCCTAAAAAGACTGACACCGCTGGATCACAGGTCCTATGGTTCCCACAGTGCCTCCATCTCCATGACAGCGGCATCAAAGGAGTTAAATGCCCGCGATTGGTGCTAGCACTGATCGTGGGCATTGCTGCGGGGTGCTGTGATCGGTGCGCTGTACTATTACTGCTATCTGCACCTCCCACAGAGCAGTACTAGTACGGTGCATGTCGGGAAGGGGTTAAAGATGCTATTTCCAGGTTCCCACAGAGCAGTACTAGCACGGTGCATGTCGGGAAGGGGTTAAAGATGCTATTTCCAGGTTGCTACATGAGTGTGCTTGATCTAAATGTTGCTTATTACCATGTTCCAATCCACACAAGATCAAGATTGTCTGAGTGGCCTTGCCTATAAACAATGTCAGACATTTCCAGTTCAGAGCACTACCATTCGGGCTGCCCATGGATTTGAGGGTTTTTATGAAAATCATAGTGGAAGTGACTACCCATCTCCTGGAACAAGATACATTAAAGCCCCCGTCACACATAGCGATCTTGCTAGCGAGATCGCTGCTGAGTCACAATTTTTGTGACGCAACAGCGATCTCACCGGCAAGATCGCTGTGTGTAACACTGACCAGCGACCGGCCCCCTTGCTGGGTATCGCTGATCGTTGTTGGAATGCCCTGGACATTTCTTTGATCGCTGGTCTCCCGCTGGCCAGCACGTATCGCTGCGTGTGACAGGCCATCAGCGTGCTGGTAACTAAGGTAAACATCGGGTTTCTAAGCAGCGTGCGTCACTTAGAAACCCGATGTGTACCTTAGTTACCAGCGCGCTGATGCAGGGAGCTGGTAACCAAGGTACACATCGGGTTTCTAAGTGACGCGTGCTGCTTAGAAACTTGATGTGTACCTTAGTTACCAGCTCCCTGCATCAGGTGCTGGTAACTAATGTGCACAGCGACGCCTGACAAGTTGATATCGTTGTCGGGATTGCTGGTGCGTCGCTATGTGTGACGGGGCCCTAAGAGTTCCATACTTCGACAATTTCCTGGTAGTGGGCAGGTAGAAAGAACACTGCAACTGTCTGCTTGTAAGAGTCAAGGCAGTCCTGGAAAACTTGGGTTGTCTTGTAAACCTATAAAGGTCAAGACTGGAGCCACTGAGAGTTCAATCTTTTTAGGTCTTATTTTGGACTCTGTGAATCAGACCAGTTTCCAGTTCCAACAGGACATACTGGTAGGCAAGAAAAGTCTACTCTGTAGATGCTTTTCAGATTCCCTGGGACTTAGACCGTAGACCGGGCGGGCCAATGCATTTGCTCCGTTAAAGATGATTCCAGCAGTGCTGAGGAAGGTCTGGGAGGAACAGGCTAGAGTATTTCTAATAGCCCTGTTCTGGCTCGAGAGACCATGTTTTTCATGGATAAGAATGATGTCCATATCCGATCCATGACTCCTATCAGAAATCTCTTATCTGCTCGGATTGGTTCCAGTTTTCCATCCACAAACGACAGGTCTTCGTTTGAAAGCCTGGGATTTGAAAGGGCACTATTGACTCTGAGGCTTTATCCCGAATTTGGTATCTAATTTGCTTTAAAGCAGAAAACTAGTGATGACCTGAGGTGTGTATCAGAACTTGGGAAGGTGCTTGAGTAGTGAAATATCAATTCATGCCAGATTAGAATTCCTCCAGAAAGGTATGGAACTGGGGCTATCTACTAGCACTCCTAAAGTCTAGGTTTTTGCCTTGGGGGCATTGTACAACTATTACTTGGCTGCCGCTAGATTAGAGCTTGTGATGGGTCCAGACTCCAGACCAATCCCTAGTCCAAAGATTCCTCCAAGATTTGAGCTTGGTTCTAGAAGGTTTAACTTGCCCCACCTCCCACTCCCCAACTTAGATAGGTTGTTAGCCAAGGTTTTCAACTTGGCTGTATTCTAGTGGCATTATCTTCGGCCTGTAAAGTCAGTGATCTACAAGCTCTGTAAGTCCACTATCTGTTTACACAGAATTTTGAAGATGGCGTTGTTTTAAGACCAGACACTCCTATATTCCAAAAGTGGCCACAAAGATAGATGCCAGATTATTCTTCCCTCCTCCTCTTTCTTTTATTTTTTTATTTATTTTATTTTTTTTAAATGATCCTAAGTAACTTCAGACGCTAGATGTTAGACTGGCTCTAGTATAAAACTTAGCGGTGTCAAAACAGTGGAGGAAAAGTCAGTCCTTGTTTCCTTTGAGGCATCTATGAAAGGCCTCGGTGACGAGGTGCCCTAGCTAGATGAATTGGGGAAGCCATAAGGTTGGCCTACTCTTCTAGTAATGAGGGAGTTCCAGAGAACTTGAAGGCTCATTCTACAAAAGTGTCACAATTTGTAAGGGTAAAGCCCTTAATATAGCTGGAGCAGTGCACTCAATTGCCTCTGTGTGGAGTCAATGCAGAATTTTCTGCGACTGGCCACACGAGAACGATAGTTCTGCGAAACCTGCATGGATTATTCAAAAAAACAAGTGCAGTGGAAAAGCGGAAAGGGAACGCAACACTAAGGAGTAATTAAATCCCTCACTCTCTGCCCTTGTAATGCCATGGGCCAGAGCCTACCTGGCCTATTATACACAATGGCAGCCAGCATATGGATGGACACTGTCCTGGCACAAGAATAGGTTGGGGACTGAGCTATGGAATGTTGGGATATTGCCAGTAATAATGGTCTGTATTACTTAACCTGAGATATTAAAAACTAGCTTTTGTATTTTATAGAAAGGCTGCAAGTTATTTAATTTTTTTTTTTTTTTTTTGAGACTTGTGAAACTGATTTTATGCAGTAAGCAGTTTAATGGCTGTCAGATAATTTCTAGGAATTTTATTGCACAATTTGTTCCTATCATCAATCCTTGTTAATGCCATTGAATGAGAACTTTTATGGAAAGCAGCCAGTGTTATATTTTTTTTTCCTGCTTTTCAGAGACAAAGGCTTCTGCTTGGAGTTGGTTGATGAAACTCATGCCCTGGGAATATTTTCTAGCCCTGAGGAAGGTGAGTTGTCATGTTGACGTGAACGCTGAGGAATTAAAGAGCCCAGCACCGCCCGGAGGCACATTACCTGGCGCTATTATGGATATAGTGTCACTCACAATGTTGGGGTTTTTCTGTTCTGCATATTGTAGCCATAGATGGGGCCACTGCTTAGCAATAGGTTATTTGTGGATGTCAATAGCAGTGTCTATTGTAAGCTGACATTATGTGGGGGGGAGACAACCTGTGAGAAGCCCACACTAAAGCCTCATTCAGATGTCCGATTTTTGCATACAAGTGCTATCGGTGTTTTTCACAGAATTTTTTTTTTTTTTTTTTCTTCGCTCTTGGACTAAGTGGTCAGTGGTTCTATTAGAATAATCTTAGCACACTGACATTCCATTGCGGCCTGATTTTTCACAAACAGAGTGGAGAATTTTTATTTTTTTATTTTTTTTTTTTTTAAATTTCTCAATGTACAAGAAAATCGAAGGACGCTCGTTCCACACACTGATCACAATGATCAGTCTGATTTCCAGGACATCCTATCCTGACAGCACACTGGGGGTTGTCCTTTCATCCTTACAGGGACAGGAAATGCACGAGAGGTTAAAGGTCCCCTCCTGCTTCCAAACTCCAGTGTTTTTCCTGTCCCTGTAAGGACCGGCACGAGAGCGCGGCATCCAGAAGAAGCTTACCGGGAGGAGCGGGGTCCAAACGCCAGATCCTCCAGCCAGATGGCCCGGGGCGGCACTGCCCTAAGGGGGGTTCTCCGCCGGTGTCCCGTGGAGCGCTGCTCTGGGACATGGAGCCGCTTCACCTCAGCGGGGCTCTCGGCTCCCGCCGCATAAGCCAGAGACGCTGGAGCGTCGGCGGCCGCGTCACTTCCGTGCTCCTGATGACTACTTGCGGCGCCAGGACAGGCGCATCAGCGCGGCGGGACGCGGCAGACGGGCAGCTTAGCGTCAGATGCAAGGTAGGATAAAACCAGGGAGAGGGGCGACCAGGCCAGTAACGCGGTACTCGCCTCCCCACCATGGAAAACGCCGCGCAGCCAGCGCCCGTAAGCAGGGCTATGGGGGGACTGTATATGCCAGAGGGCAGGAGCGTAATAAAACTCCTGTGCTTCTAGGAAAAGACAGCGCCAGCAGCCTCAGCATCGACCTCTAGGAGACCCAAATGCCCCATATGTGCCATTAAATTACCGGGGTCATGGAAAAAAACCCCTATGTGAGGAATGCACCCTGAAGATCATCGGGGGCGAACAGGCCTCGCTTTTCGCGGAGATGTGCACAATGGTCAGAGGAAGTCCAGGCATCTGTCTCGGGACTGCTGCCCGCTCAGTCTTCCAGTCAGCCTTGGGCTAAGAGGCCAAGATTGGAGTCCGATCAGTCATCTGACGAGGAGATCCATAACACGGACTCGGAGGAAGAAGGCGAAATCACCTCGGAATCCCTGGACATATGGAAGAGATACCTCTTTTCCTCGGACAACACGGATGAGCTTCTCAGCGCCGTGAGAAACACCATGCAGATCGAGGAGGCCCCAAAGACCAGATCCATCCAGGATGAAATGTTCGGAGGCCTGAGAGCGAGGATCCGTCAAGTCTTTCCAGTTAACGACCATATCCGTTCAATGATTCTGGAGGAATGGGAGGACGCCGAGAAACGGCTGGTCATTCCTCGAGACTTTAAACTAAGACTACCGTTTACCCAGGAGGACATCAACACTTGGGACGAGGTGCCTAAAATCGACACCCCCAGTCGCCAGGGTGTCGAAGAAGACTTCAATTCCCTTTGAAGATTCCTCCAGCCTCAAGGAACCCATGGACAAGAAGGCCGATGTGCTCCTGAAAAGGGCTTGGGAGGCCTCTGCGGCGGTTATGAAGACAAACGTAGCTGCCAGATCCATGCACCTATGGATCGATCACCTAGAACAACTAAAAAAAATAAGACCCCTAGAGGCGATATCTTAGAAGGCCTTCCCTTGTTAAAAATCGCAACCGGATTCTTGGCGGACGCCTCTGCCGAATCCGTACGATTCGCTGCCAGGAATAATTCGTTGTCCAATGTGGCTCATCGGGCCATATGGATGAAGACCTCGTCGGGGGACTATCAGTCTAAAAATAAGTTGTGTGCCATACCCTTCTCAGGTGGGAAGGTATTTGGGCCGGCCCTAGATAAAATCCTTGAATGCCTCAGATGACAGAAAAGGTCTTCCGGAGGAAAAACCAAAAAAAAACATTTCCCTTTCAAAAACCCCGATCCAACCAGAGGCAGGAATATAGACGGAAGGGGAAATCACCACGCTGGGAGTACACAAGAGGGGGGGAAAGTAGGGGTCCCGCGTCTCGCTGCAGGAGACAATGACGCCATACCTGTAGGGGGTCGCCTCAGACACTTTGCAGGGGCATGGGAACTCATCTCCCAAAACCGGTGGATCCTCAATACGATCTCCCAGGGCTATACCCTTGAATTCACAGAACACCCCGACCCCCACCCCCACCCCCCCAGCACGGTTTGTCGTAACAAATCCTCGGTCCAGGGCCCTTATAGATCCCATTTGGGCAGACATAAAAGACCTGCTAAAATCAGGGGTAGTAGTTCCGGTCCCAGAAAAAGAGAGGGCAGGGCCACTATTCAACTCTCTTCACCGTAAAAAAAAAAGTCGAGACAGTCGAACCATTATAAACCTAAAACCGTTAAATCAGTGGATCCGATACAAAAGATTCCGAATGGAGTCTCTAAAGACCACCACCCCGCTGATAGACTGGAACGCAGCTATGTGTACAATAGATCGAAAAAGCGCATACTATCACATCCCCATCCATCCTCTCTCTCAGAAGTTCCTGCGCTTTGCACTAAAAAAAGGAAGCAGGTACTACCACTTTCAGTTTCAGGCTCTTCCTTTCGGCTTGGCTTCAGCACCTCGAGTATTTACGAAACTGGTCGCAGAGATGGTGGCGGGATCAGATATCCATCAGGACTGCTATGAAGATCCTGGGTACCCTGACTGCATGTATACCCTGTGTAAGGTGGTGCCAGGCCCACACAAGAGGCCTACAAAGGGAGATCCTAATAAAATGGGACAGACGGCAGTCCTCCCTGGACAAGATTCGGCCGTCCCCAGCATTGAAAGCATCGTTAAAATGGTGGATCAGTCACAGAAGTATCAGCCAAGGGGTGCCTTGGATCTTATCACCATCCGTAACGATTGTCACGGACGCTAGTAGAGATGGATGGGGAGCCCATCTGGAAGGAAGGTACCTGCAAGGAACATGGCCCGGGAACATCAGTGCGCAGTCCTCAAATTAGAGCGCTTTGAGCAGTGTGGGAGACGCTAAAACGAAGCAGCACAGAGCTACATGATCAAGACATAAAAATGTCAGACATGACTACAGTAGCCTTCCTACGACATCAGGGGGCCCAAGACACAGGAAACTGCAGGACCTAGCAGCCCGCATCCTAACCTGCGCAGAGAACAATGTTCGCTCCTTGTCAGCAGTACACCTAGAAGGCTCGCGGAACAGCATAGCCGACTATCTGAGCAGACAGGAAGTCCGAGCCACCGAATGGGAATTAAAGGAAGAGATCTTCAGAGATTGATGTCACCAGTGGGGAACTCCCCAGCTGGATCTTTTTGCGACAAGGAAGAATGCCAAACTAAGGAGATTCTACTCCCTCAACCCAGCAGACCATCAAGAAGGCATCAACGCTCTGAGCCAGAGTTGGAGAAAGGAACTGCTGTACAGTTTCCCCCCCCCCCCCATCGCTATGATTCCGAGAGTCCTCAGGAAGATCCAGGAAGACCAAGCACGGGTGATGCTAATCGTACCATTTTGGCCAAAGCGAAGTTGGTTCACTCTGGCGCTGGAGGGGTCACTCCACTTGCCGATGGAAGAGGATCTCCTGTCCCAGGGCCCAGTTCTGCACCCACATCCAGAGAACCTTCAGTTGGCAGCATGGATCGTGAGAGGGACATCTTAAAATCCAGAGGCCTCTCCGACCAGGTGACCGCAACATTGCAGGCCAGCCGAAAACCCGTTACGAGGGCTATGTCGGAAAATCTGTAGGAGGTTCTGCTCGGAAAGTGGTAGTACCCCCATAGACCCATCTCACCCGAATATCCCTCAGATCCTTCACTTCCTACAGGCAAGATTCAGCCTAACTCCAAGCACGTTAAAAGTCCAGATAGCAGCTCTAAGTACGTCTCCTTAGCCTCTCACCCATGGATAGCGTGGTTTACAAAAGCCATCCAGAGATTAAGACCCACATTAAGGAAAACAGTTCTTCTGTGGGACCTTAATCTGGTACTTAACGCCCTATGCAGTCCTCCTTACGAGCCAATCTCTGAAATAGACATCACAAGGCTCACACAAAAGACCGTCTTTCTGGTAGCCATCACTTCAGCCAAGCGACTGAGAGAAATCAGGGCCCTGTCAGTCCAGAATCCCTACATACAAATCTTTGAGGACCGCATAATACTAAGGCTAAACCCAGGTTTTCTCCCTAAGGTAGTATCTCCCCAGAACTTAAACCAGGAGATGGTCCTACCCTCATTCTCTCCATCTCTGAGAAATGATAAAGAGAAACTTTCACTCATTAGACGTCAGACGAGCAGTCACACACTACCTAGAGGTCACGCAAGAGTGGCGACAGGACACAAAACGGTTTGTCCAGTATGGGGGTAAAAATAGGGGTAGAGGCGCATCTACACACACCCTAGCAAGATGGATTACATCAGTTATCGCCTCAGCGTACAAAGCCAAGGGGTTACTTATACCAGAGGGGCTGAGAGCCCATTCCACCAGGGCAATGGCAACATCATGGGCAGAGAGGGCGGGGGCCTCAGTAGAGCAGATATGCAGGGCCGCCATCTGGTCTACACTAAACACTTTCTGTAAACATTACAAATTGGACACGTTAACAGCCAGCCAGACGACCTTTGATCGTAAGGTGTTACAAGCTGTAGTCCCACCCTAAGCGAATTCCTACTTTGGTATTCTCCAGTGTGCTGTCAGGATAGGTCTAATCTCTGTTTTCCAGGACGTCCTATCGGTAATGTTATTTCCAGGAGTTCATCCTGACAGCACTGGTAGTTCCCTCCCGATTTGTATCTGTTACTATGCTTGTACTAAAATCTCAATAAATATTAATTGCATCCATACCAGTGTGGTGCTTGGAAAAATCACTGGAGTGTGGAGTTGGGAGGGGACCTTTAACCTCTTGTGCCTTTCCTGTCCCTGTAAGGATGAAAGGACAAACCCCCCCCCCCCCCAGTGTGCTGTCAGGATAGACTCCTGGAAATAACATTACCGGTAGGTCTAATCTCCGTTTTTTTTTTTTTTGTTTGTTTTTTTTTTAATTCATATGTGAATGAGGCCTAACATGGATGCATCCGTGTTGCCAATATGCTCGGTTGACCTGTCAGGTAAGTTTGCCAAACCAGCCAATCTTGGCAGGATCGACTGATAGTTGAGGCCCACGTGCATACTGAGAAAATATCGGGTAAAATTCTGGCATACTGGGGATTTTAACAGGCAATCCTTGTGGTCTGGAGGGGTCAGGGAAGTTCGGAGGGCGTCAGAGGCCGCTCTTAGACAACACCAGAGCCTTCAGTCGAGCCTAGTATAGGACCTCCCATACCCATTGTTTAGCAGATAGTAATCCAATCACCTAAATCGTTCTCTCAACTCCCTAAAGGGGGTTTTACACATAGCGATATCGCTAGCAATATCGCTAAAGCATCACCGATTTGATGACGCAGCAGCGATATCGCTATGTGTGATACTTGCCTCCGACCGGCTCCCCCCCTGTCCATCGTTGATCGTGCAGGTCCATTTCTCGTCGGGCGCTTCCTGCTGGCGACGCTGGACGCGGACGGGAGGACGCAGGATCGTCGTGTCTGAAAGGTAAGTAACGACCGCTAGATCGCTGCTGCATTGCTGTGAGATCTGCCTGTGTGGCAGCTCACTAACGACCATTTAGCGATGCACCAGCGATCCTGATCGTGGTCGGGATCTCTGGTGCATCGCTAAATGTAAAGGGGCCTTAAGGTGCCACTTTTGGCCGAAACAGGTGACCAATCAACAAAGGTGTGGATTCTTGTTGGGCAGAGTCTAAGCTGCCAGACATTCTGCACCTACAGACTTTGGAGAATGACCCCCAGAGTCTGGTAATATGGGCGCACTTCAGATCTAGTCTGTAATGGGTTTATGTACATCGTTGATGTCTCTTCCTGATTTGGGAAGTGTGTACTGTACATATGTTCTCCATTATAGGGAATGGGGTGAGGGATAGGAGTATATACTCGGCCACTCTTCTGTTGCCCATTCTTGGTATAATAGCCTGTCTGTATGACATATGTAGGAACAGATGGCACAGCAGTTAAGTGTTTAATTTTTGTGGGGGTTTTTCTTTAATATTAGACTTAATAACCAGTTTCTATTCCTGCACTTGAAGTGAAATAATAGGTCAGAGAAGAGCTGGCCACACGCGGGCATATCCATATGCTGGTGTAAGCACCAGGTGCATGATACTGAGCTCTGGTCATACAGCTGGAGATCCAAATTATGGTCTTCATATTTTGGTGGTTACATTACAATATCATTAAGATTCAGCTATTAAAGGGGTTTTCACAAACGAGTACATTTTAATCAACAGATCTTGAAATAACTTCACAATTGGATGTGATTAAATAAACTGTTCCTGTGCTGAGATAATCTTATAAATGTGCCCCTGCTGTGTACTCTGTGTAATGGCCGTGTCTGACCGTACAGGGACATCATCTGATCACACCACAGCTCCTGGGCAGGGGAGGAAGCAAAATAGAGGATACAGACAGAACAGCATGGGATCACAGTTGATTCTATTTGTGAGGTCATTTGCCTGTTTTTAAACAATGTTTTACTTCAACTCCTCTATATATTGCACAATACTCCAGTCTAGTTGGCACAGAGTAAGTTTTATAGGATCAACACCTTATTTAGGGATTTGATTTGGAAAGGTGGTCGGGCACGCATCAAATTAGAAAAATTGCAGAGATCAAAGGATGGGGGGGGGGCGGTTGGCGGTCCCTGATCCTTGGATTTATTATATGGCGTCCCAATGTCAGCATATGGTGGGCTGGGGAGAATATAGCCAAAGTACATCAGTGGGGATAATCACTGAATATATAGTGGGGAAGGGCCCATTGTTAGCCAGCTTGGAAGCGGGTAGATTCAGATTAAATCCAGGGAGATTTCCAACCATAGTTAAGCTTACACAGTGGAGGGGTGTTATGGAATATACACAGTGGAGGGGTGTTATGGAATATACACACTGTGTGTTGATTTGGTTTGACCCTAGGATGACGGGGCTCATGAGATTGCGGGAGTTTGGTCAGTGGTGGCGTATCTGCATTTGGTTCGTGTCTCAGCTGTTTGAGGGTGGTGTTCTTAAGATGTTTGAAATGCTTAGGAAAGCGTTTCCTTTAACCCCTTCACGACCAATGACGCCACATAGGCGTCATGAAACCTGGTTCAAATCTGACCAGTGACGACTGACCAGTGACGCCTATGTGGCGTCATGACTTCAATGCCCCCCTGCGGGTCGGGTGACCGGGGTCACTGAAAGGTCACCTGACCCGCAGATACAGGGGGCTTTGTAATTCACCACAGGGGGCGTGGCTTCGCCTCCACGTGGCTACGATCGCTCTGATTGGCTGTTAAAAGTGAAACAGCCAATCAGAGCGATAGTAATATTTCATCAATGAAAATTGATGAAATATTACAATCCAGCCATGTCCGACGCTGCTGTAGCATTGGACATGGCTGGAGACACCGATTCCACCCCCCACCGGCGATCGCCCCCCCGCAACTGAATGACAGCGGCGATCAGCCGCCGCTGTCATCATCTGCCCCCTTCCCATTCCCTCTGCTCCCCGCCAGCCTCCGATTCCCCCCCCCCCCCCCGGTACCTCCTGAGTCCCCCCGTCCCTCCCGGTGTCCCTCGGGTCTGGATGATGGGCGCCGCCATCTTTGAAAAAGGCGGGCGCATGCGCCCGCCCGAATCTGCCGGCTGCAGATTCCATTCTTTCATTTTGATCACGCTCACAGTGATCAAAGTGAAAGAAAAAGTAAATAAACCCCCCGATTATCACCCCCATAGGTAGGCAGAACTAATAAAATAAAGAAAATATTTTTATTTTTATTTTTCCATGAGGGTTAGGGTTGAAAAGAGGGTGAGGGTTAGGGTTGGAATTGGGGTTAGGGTTGGAATTGGGGTTAGGGTTGGAATTGGGGTTAGGGTTGTGGTTAGGGGTGTGTTGGGGTTAGGGCTGGAGTTAGAATTGAGGGGTTTTCACTGTTTAGGCACATCAGGGGGTCACCAAACGCGACATGGTGCAACCATTGATTCCAGCCAATTTTGCGTTCAAAAAGTTAAACGGTGCTTCCTCCCTTCCAAGCCCCGACGTGTGCCCAAACAGTGGTTTACCCCAACATATGGGGTATCAGCGTACTCAGGAAAAATTGCACAACAACTTTGGGGGTCTAATTTCTCCTGGTACCCTTGGGCAAATAAAAAATTGGGGGCTAAAAAAATATTTTTGTGGAAAATTTTTTTTTTTTTTAATTTTCACGTCTCTGCGTTATAAACTTGGGGGTCCAAAGTGCTCACCAGGCATCTAGATAAGTTACTTGGGAGGTCTAGTTTCCAAAATGGGGTCACTTGTGGGGGGTTTCTATTGTTTAGGCACATCAGGGGCTCTGCAAACGTAATGACGACCGCAGACCATTCCATCAAAGTCTGCATTTCAAAACGCCACTACTTCCATTCCGAGCCCTTACGTGTGCCCAAACAATAGTTCCCCCCCCATATATGGGGCACCAGCGTACTCAGGACAAACTGTACAACAACTTTTGGGGTCCAATTTATCCTGCTACCCTTGTGAAAAAAAAAATTGCTGGCTAAAAATCATTTTTTTTGAGGGAAAAAAAATATTTTTTATTTTCACGTCTCTGCGTTATAAACTTCTGTGAAGCACTTGGGGGTTCAAGGTGCTCACCACACATCTAGATAAGTTCCTTAGGGGGTCTAGTTTCCAAAATGGGGTCACTTGTGGGGGGGTTCCACAGTTTAGGTACATCAGGGGTTCTGCAAATGTAACATGATGCCCGCTGACCATTCCATCAAAGTCAGCATTTCATAATGTCACTACTTCCCTTCCGAGCCCCGACGTGTACCCAAACAGTGGTTCCCCCCCACATGTGGGGTACCAGCGTACTCAGGACAAACTGGACAACAAATTTTGGGGTCTAATTTATCCTGGTACCCTTGTGAAAATAAAAAATTGCGCACTAAAAAATAATTTTTTGAGGGAAAATTTTTTTTTTTTTTTTATTTTCACGGCTCTGCGTCATAAACTTTTGTGAAGCACTTGAGGGTTCAAGGTGCTCACTACACATCTAGATAAGTTCCTTAGGGGGTCTAGTTTCCAAAATGGGGTCATTTGTGGGGGAGCTCCAATGTTTAGGCACACAGGGGCTCTCCAAACACGACATGGTGTAACGATTGGAAGTAATTTGCATTTCAAAAAGTCAAATGGCGCTCCTTCCCTTCTGAGCCCTGCCATGTACCCAAGCAGTGGTCCCCACCCATATTTGGGGTATCAGCGTACTCAGGACAAACTGGACAACAAGATTTGTGGTCCAATTTCTCCTGTTAGCCTTGTGAAAATTAAAAATAGTGTGCTAAAAATCATTTTTGAGGAAAAAAAATTATTTTTTATTTTCACTGCTCTGTGTTATAAACTTTTGTGAAGCACTTGGGGGTTCAAAGTGCTCCCTACACATCTAGATAAGTTCCTTAGGGGGTCTAGTTTCCAAAATGGGGTCACTTGTGGGGGAGCTCCAATGTTTAGGTGCACAGGGGCTCTCCAAATGCGACATGGTGTCCGATAACGATTGGAGCTAATTTTCCATTCAAAAAGTCAAATGGTGCTCCTTGCCTTCCGGGCCCTGCCGTGCACCCAAACAGTGGTTTATGACCACATATGAGGTATCTGTGCACTCAGGAGAAATTGCTCAACAAATTTTAGGATCTATTTTATCCTGTTGCCCATGTGAAAATGAAAAAACTGAGGCTAAAAGAAAATTTTTGTTGGAAAAATTAAAATGTCCATTTTTTCTTTCCACATTGCTTTAGTTCCTGTGAAACACCTGAAGGGTTAATAATCTTCTTGAATGTAGTTTTGAGTAGCTTGAGGGGAGCAGTTTTTAGAATGGTGTAACTTTTGGGTATTTTCTGCCATATAGACCCCTCAAAGTGACTTCAAATGTGAGGTGGTCCCTAAAAAAAAATGGTTTTGTAAATTTTATTGTAAAAATGAGAAATCGCTGGTCAACTTTTAACCCTTATAACTTCCTAACAAAAAAATATTTTGTTTCCAAAATTGTGCTGATGTAAAGTAGACATATGGGAAATGTTATTTAACTATTTTGTGTCACATAACTCTCTGGTTTAACAGAATAAAAATTAAAAATTTGAAAATTGCAAAATTTTCTAAATTTTCACCAAATTTCTGATTTTTTGACAAACGCAAAAATTATCAACCTAAATTTACCACTAACATGAAGCCCAATATGTCACGAAAAAACAATCTCAGAATCGCTAGGATCCGTTGAAGCGTTCCCGAGTTATTACCTCATAAAGGGACACTGGTCAGAATTGCAAAAAATGGCCTGGTCATTAAGGTCAAAATAGGCTTGGTCATGAAGGGGTTAAGCCAAAACATGTTATTCCAGTATCTGCAGTTGAGACATGCCTTAAATAAGCAGAATGAAGTGTCGCGGGTGGTCCTGCAGTCAGATGATTTGTTGAATCTTATAGGTCCTGAAAGAAGTACGAGAGGATTTATTACTTTAATGTATAGGGGCCTGTTGGACACCTTTTTACTGAGACACCTGTTAATGTTGAAGGAAAAATGGATGGCAGACTTGGGTTTGTTTTTTGGAATCACAATGGGAGTCCATATTGCAGTATATTCCTAAGGTCTCTTTGAGGCTAAGAGGGTGTCGCAGTTATATTTGGTGGATAGAGTATACAGGACACCGTTATGGATGATGAAGGCGGGACTGAGAAGAGACTCAAAATGTCCGGGGTGTTCTGAAGAAGTAGCGGACCTTATGCACATGATGTGGTCGTGTTCTCGCCTGCAGCCCTTTTGGGTGAAGGTGCTTAACTTGATTCAAGAAGTGATGGGGGGTAAATATTGTGCGTAGCCCACTGACTTGCCTCTTGGGATGTGTGGATAATATTGCTGCAGTTTCTTTGTGGCACTTGATGGTTTTTGCCACTGCACTTGGGGACACTTTCAAAGTTTTCCCAATTTTCCGGACTGACTGACTTTCATTTCTTAAAGTAATGATGGCCACTCGTTTTTCTTTACTTAGCTGCTTTTTTTCTTGCCATAATACAAATTCTAACAGTCTATTCAGTAGGACTATCAGCTGTGTATCCACCAGACTTCTGCACAACACAACTGATGGTCCCAACCCCATTTATAAGGCAAGAAATCCCACTTATTAAACCTGACAGGGCACACCTGTGAAGTGAAAACCATTTCCGGTGACTACCTCTTGAAGCTCATCAAGAGAATGCCAAAAGTGTGCAAAGCAGTAATCAAAGCAAAAGGTGGCTACTTTGAAGAACCTAGAATATAAGACATATTTTCAGTTGTTTCACACTTTTTTGTTAATTCTATAATTCCACATGTGGTAATTCATAGTTTTGATGCCTTCAGAGTGAATCTACAATTTTCATAGTCATGAAAATAAAGAAAACTTTGTTTGAGGTGTGTCCAAACTTTTGGTCTGTACTGTTATAAAAATAACTATATATATATATATATATATATATATATATATATATATATATATATATATATATATATATATATATATATATATATATATATATATATATATATATATATATAATATGAGAGAGCGGGCAACATACAAAGTTTGAAAATGTTTGGGGCAGATGGATGGACTATCCAGGTGTGGTGTCTGCGGAGTTATTGCAGGCTAGGCTGGGTCCAGTTTGATTGTTTGGGAGAGAGATTCATATTTATAGTTTACTAAGAGGTGAGTGATGTATTAGCTGAAGTATAAAGGATATTGGGATGGGATTGGTGGGAGGGGGTAGGGGGTGGGTTATTGAGTTAAGGGGCTAGTTATGTTACAAAAAAAAGCATTAATCTGCTTTTTACATTACATTTTGTATCTGTCTGGAGTTTGTGTCAGACTGTATTACAATATGGTTATGTGTTGTAATAAAAAAAATTTGATTAAAAAAAAAATGTTTTACTGCAAAGAATCAGCTGTGATCCCCCTACTGTCCTGTCTGTATCCTCACTTTTGCTTCCTCCCCTGCCCAGGAGCTGTTGTATGATCAGGCCATGTTCCTGTACGGTCAGACACGGCCATTACACAGCGCACAGCAGGGGCACATTTATAAGATTATCTCAGCACAGGAACATTTTATTTAAACACATCCAAATGTCATTCCAAGATCTATTGATTTAAGATGATCTTTCATCCGTGGGAAACAAGTATGAAAAGTTTTCACCAATGTTGTAAATGGCATCTAGTTGATTTTCTTAGTAAATTACAGTCCTGTGTATTCCAGTCCCCGTACAGCGCTCAGCGGGATGCAAAGCTAACGTGAAGGGCAGCCATTCTTGCACCATCTTGAATGGTTGTGTGGGCTGGGATTGGTGCTCCATATTTTCAGAAGCATTTATGGCTCTTCTTGTTTAGGGTTTCTTTTAGACACGCCACTTGTGTCAATGGACTCATCTTTCTGGAATAGTGAATTTTCATGCTTTCTCCAAGGAAGCGTTGTCTCAATGACTTTTTACACTAGAAGACTTTTTGTACCATAATTTGTTCAGCCATTAAAGGCGTATTCCCCGACTGAAAATATATCCCCAGTATAGTCTGCTTGTGTGTCTGCTGGAGAGCGCAGCGCAGCGCTCTGTTATTTCCAGCAGTTACATAGTCAATAAATGGAGTGAAGGTTGAGTATATGCACCGCCGGTCCGTGCAGGATCAGGATCTGAATCGGGGCTCACTGACATACTTCAATAAATTGGTTCGCACTCGCCCCTACTAGTCTAAGGGTGCATGTGAAACCTCACACTGCACTCGGATGCCACCCGAGTGCATTGCGATTCCAGCGGACGCCGGCAGCAGAGGAGATGAAGAAATTACTTTCTCCCATCTCCTCCACAGTTGTGCTGCCGTTTTCTCATGCGAGAGGATCAGACTCTCGGCAGAGATGGAGCCAAGGGTCATTATCATAGCGCATCCAGTGTTATATGCTAATGTGACCCCGGCCTTACCAGGGTTCCCTAGCGATAAGTAAGCTGTCCCCTAACCTATGCTTATTCTTCAATTACCATTTTAGAAAAATATCAAGAAAATGCTAATCATGGCCTTGCTTAAAATAGATTATTTATTATAAATAATATTTTGCTTTTTTAGTATTAATCTTTCTTGTAACTTTTTATTCTGAAATGCCTGCATGCAATTCTATATGTAACATTTGTTTTCTGTTCCAGCCTTTGCCGCTTCCTGCCAGAAGCACCCAGCTATGAAATTCCGCCCGTTGTCTCAAGGCAGTCGCCAGTCCAAGTACCGGGCTTATGAAAAAGCAGGTGAGAAAAAGACGAATAAAGATTATATATCGCTCTAAAATGTTTCTGCAACCTCTCGTCACTCAAAAAACTTTACGACTTCTCAAAAGTTTTTGTAACCCCAAATTGAAGAATCAAAGCCTGTATACTCAGGGGAGCAAGAACTGGCCACTTTTGACCTGGTGACAAGTCCCCTTTGCTTTGCCATAGAGTAAAGTTTACTTTTTCTTACAATGTTTTGTTTTCTGGAATACCTGTATAATTATTTGGGGCCCGATTTTGCTTCCTGGACTTGGTGCTTGGATTTCTTGCAACCAGAAAATACCAACGTAATCCTCCTCCACCTCTGATCGTAACAGTAAGTTAATAATTCCCAGCAGGGACGTAGTTTGGGGCATCAGTGTTATAGTCGCATATGTTACTACTTAGGTTTTGGCCGTTTGCTGCTTTTTCTTATCTACGATGAATGCGTAAAAACGTTACCGTGAACAGCTCCACATGTCAATGCTCTACAGATGCCTGAGAGAGTACCTCCTCTGCGAGTGATGTGGCGCTTCCAGATTTTATGCCTTTTGGGAAAAGCTCATGGTACTTTGCATGTGAAAATATCTATTTTACTGAAGCTAAGTATGCGGATGACAACTGAGAAGCTTCCTTCAGGAGCAGTGAGATGGAAGAGGATCATCATGCAATGCTTGGACTGGCCGTCTGTTCTCCTAGCCAAAGCGTGACCGCGTTTATTTCTGTGCAGCGGTCATGAGAGCTGTCGGCCAGTCCGAACACTGCCATGTGATCCTTGCTCGAGTTATATGGATGAATAACTCTTGTAAAAATGGCGCTTCCTATTGAATTTTTTTTTTTTTTTTTTGCCGGCTGGACTTCAGGACTTGGTTTCTTCAAGCAGCTGTGTAGGTTTGGGCTATTGCCCAGCATCGTGAATCCCCATCTCTCTGATGGGAACCGTGTAGTTATCGGTCATCATACTGAAGTATTAATGACAAATCTGCAGTGTTCTGCACCCAGATTTTTACTTGAAAGCATCAGTGTCTTCTAAGTGCTGGAAGTGAAATATTATAACACCTGAGCCTGGGTTAGATGCATGCAATAGGAAAGCTCCTAGTGCAAAATCATCCCATCCGGATATGTACTCCTCCTGCTTGTAAAAGTAGCCTTAATATATTCACAGCAATTGGGAGGTGCAGTATCGCTCCCTGACATCCCACGAAGAATGGGTTAAGTAAAGTGCAATTAGAATTAGTGATTATGTCTTGGATGTAGTAATTCCTTCCTGTCCAGACTACTTCTGGCCGGCATGCACAGCTCCTAATTGCTTCTGACTAAATGATTCAGTATGTGCTCCGCTCTTGTCGTAGGTGAGCTCCGTCCCAGGCAGATTCCCATTAATTCTGTGGATAAATTAGCAAGTCATGGCCAAACCTTTTTTTTTTTTTTTATATATATATATATATATATATCTATATCTCTGAAAAACTGGATGACAACTCCTCTCTAGATCTGATGAGAGGACTGGGAGGAGGTGGTGGTGGTGGCGCTGTTGGAAATGCCCTTTAAGTCACACTTATTCCACATCTTTAAGATGCTGAATCACTGGAAGTTTTTATAGTAAGGTCATCACACACATGAATTTTATACGTGTTTGATGCATGATTTTCTTTTCAGGAAATCCCATACTAGTGCTAATTGCGTTAAATTTAAAAAAAATATTGGTACAGTATATGTTTAGTCTCCTATAACAGAGCTGAGGATCACAAAGATTCTTGTCTGAAAGATCAACAAACTAAGAATGAAGCTCCTGGTGGAGAAGAGGAAAAGTCATCCTGCTCCGCATTATCTTTGGGGAAACTCTTACGGGTCAGGCCTCGGCTGCAAAATGTGTGTATTTTTATGCAGCAGTTTTCCTGCCAACACATCAGTATTTGCAGCAGATCTTTCTGCTACGTATCCTGAACATGCACACATACCTTACAAGTGGATCTGTCACCAGCCTTCACAATGCAAATTGTATGCATTAGTAAATGGTTTAGACCTGATGAAGTTGGTGTACTTACTTTGATTCTCATCTGTGGCTTAATCCTTTTATGAAAAGTTTTACAAATTGTCTACCCACCCAGCCTAATTTACAGTTCCTCAGTGTCCCTCTTCCCTGCTGAGATCTTACACTGCTCAATACAAGCCAGGCTTAATACATTGGACTCTCTCTCAATAGCTGGACTCCTAAGATGCTAATCCTAAAGGGGTTGTCTCATCTTGTCTACAGATGCACACTGAACTTGCAGCTTTTTTGCCGAGGGGCCATGTGGTCCTGATTGACCCCTCAGGCCAGTGGCAACAATGCTTTGCTGTCCAAAGCTGTGTGCTCTGCAGCATTGGATGAGCATGGTGAAACGGAAGCTTCAGAGCAGCGCTTACAAGCTGTATGAGGCAAGAAGCACAGCTCTTACAAGTTCTTTATAAGACTGGACACCAGTGTGGTCGGTAACCTAGGCATCATGCAGTAAACGATTAATAAATTAACATTTTTAATAACAAAGGTGCTTGTTTTTACAAGAACTTTGCAATTTTATTAGCTTTTGACAAGACTACTTTAATGTCAGCATTCTACAGCCAATCTGACATGGATTTTCAAAGTAAGTGCCTCTGCCTCATAAGGTCTACGATTATTTTATGAGGTAGGTTGTATTGTGAATTCTGGTGACAGAGCCGCATTTATGGAAACGTCTTATTACAGAGTGTCTTCTCTTATGTGTTCCTCTCTTGCAGCATTCATGCAGCCTCATAAGGAAAGACCACGAACTGACACAACTGTGGCAAGAAGAATGCTGAACCATGCGCTGGCAATGCCAAAAATGCCGGAACAATCTGTGCTAGAGGCAGGCCAAACCTAGCCGGCTGTTACTCCTGAGGCCCTGCATGTGCTAGCCACATGTGCACTGCTGGCATGTCTAGGTCGCCTTGTGGTGGGTGATTTCTGCAGAAGAGCATCTCTTCTCCAGCTGCACAGAGAATGTTGTTGGTTTGGGGTTTTGTTGGGTTTTTTTTTTTGGGGGGGGGGGGGTGATGTTGGTTAGAGGACAGATTTTGGGGTTCTTACTACTTAAGGTGCTATTATTTTGCTTCAACCTCCGTTTATTTTTCTACTTGGGACAGAAAACCTCCCAGAATGGCATGGATGCTCTAGGGGGTCTAGCCACTAAATTGCCCCCTCTGTTTTTGATACCCAGGGGCAACATGTCTGTTTTTATTTTAGCCCAACCAGATGTTTAAAGCAAAGTTGTATGTTTTTGATTAGGCAGATGAGTCAATTATCCCATAACTCTGTGTCAGAAACGGGCAGCCGGGGGTCTAGTCTTCCATTCCAGATGCCTTAAAGCAGCAATACCTCAATGTTCACTTGTTTTAAATGTTTAATAAAACCAGTTGCAATGAAAAACCATGTAGCGGCCATATTGTCTGGTACCCTACAACATGTGACTGTAATAACTCCTGGTTAATGTATTTAGTTTTTTTTCTTTATATGTCCATCCTAGTCTGTTGGAAATCATACACATATATTCACAACCAGGTTTATTTCCCCCTTCATAACAGTGCTGGGGAAAGCAACATGGCCTCCTGATTCCTGCTATAGCGACTCGGTGAGTGAAGCATGCTGATGGGTTATTAAGTGATGAAAAGCAAGAGTAAATAATAAGTTATTTATTCCTAGACATACACAGAAAGGATAGAATATATTTGAGTAGACACTGTGCCCTTTTTTAGATGGTGGCAGCTAGTAGTGTTGAGAGGGAGGTTTGTCAATTTCTGGCCCATGCGAGTACAGTACAGACGCTGATGTCTAGATCTACAGGTCACTGCTACAACATGGGCACAGGAATGATGCTGAAGGACTTGAGACCATGATCTGGAAATTGGCAAAGTGCTGCTGGGAGACCCATTGGTAGAGTTTATAGCACCATAAGTACCAAGTGGGTGCCCATGAAGTGTGGATGTAATGGTCCCAGTAAGGAGAGCGATCAGGTTTAATGATGCAGTTCCCAATGGTCCATGTTTCACGCTGTCATGGCAGCTGGTTGCTGACTACTACCACCACACTGCAGTGCAGAGACTTTGCAGCAAAGAATATAAATCCAGCAGATGGTAAATCTGCTGCTACAGTACTCGTCTGTCACATTCTCAGGCCTTAGATCAAGTGGAATTTCCTGTAATGTCTTTCTGGAAGAATTGTGGTAGTCCTGCACCCAGTGTACCGGCCTGGAGATCCTATAGCTGTGACATGTATACACCGTATATCTGTATAGTGACACATAGGGGATTGGAGTGATGTCAGGACCAAGTTGGTTCACATCGGTAATCGCTCTGGGTTAGCTATTTGTACCATGGAATGTAAAATTAGCCAAAATTTGCCACGTGCTTCACACTTTTTGCAGGTGCCACAAGGTGTAGACCTCCCCCCCCACCCCCCCCAAAGGCCCATCTCGAAGGCATGAGGCTTTATTCCTCTTCTCTCCTGGATGTAGAAGGCATGACTGCATCTGTGTCATTCCTACCGGGCCGACAGCTGATTGTTTATGAGCCCACTATATTGTTCAAACTTCTCTTCTGTCTCTGTGCTGTAAGAGCCACCTGAAAGAAAAGACAGACCGGTCCGTAACTGTGTCCATGTAGTGTATGGAGGCGCAGCACACAATGGCATGGCAGGCGACCGATACGGGCACCTACCTATATGACAGTTGTACATCCAGATACGCTGGCCATCATATCTACATCGACACTTCATTACGTTGTTGGTGTAGTCAGATTCTGCAACTTCCTGATTCGGATTAATTATTACCTGCAATAAAAATTTGCAAAGTTGAGGTTTTTATAAATGGCACATGACCGCTGCAGAGCACTAGATGGCGCTGTGTTTCCAATCTGATTGACTTGGAATTTTATTTAGGCAGCTGATTGGAGGATGAAGGGTGTGCGCACACGTGAAGTATTTGGATCAGATATTTCTGCATAACTTGGCAGGAAAAAAACGCAGTGTAAAATAGGTGCAAATTTTTTATGTACATGAGTTTTTGTTGAAAATTTTTTTTTTCCCCATTCATTAGTATGGGTGAAATCTGCAGCAAAAATTCTGAAAGAATTGACGTCCTCAAGGCAAAAATAAGTAACGTATGCAGGAGCCTTCAGGATTCTCATTAACTTTGGTAACTGGAAACCTTTCAGATTTTGTGATCAAAGAAAAAAAAAAAAAAACAATCTGCAGTGTGCACAAGCCCGAAGGCGAGCCTTTACCATAAACCCTCCTTCAGTGCAACGATTCTGTGCAGGTCTGGTACGTCAATTACAAAGCCTTATAGTGAAGGGGAACTGATGGGACCTGTGCTTTTAGTGGGCCAATTTCCACTCTGTTTCTGCTTTTAGGCCGGGGTCACACTTGCAAGAAACACATGAGTCTCCCATCTCAATACCCGGCACTGCCGCCGGCATTCCGGGCCGGAGTGGTTGGCTGCATAGAAATACATGCAGCCCCACACCCCGGCCTAGAGTGCCGGGTATTGAGATGGGAGACTCGTGTGTTTCTTGCAAGTGTGACCCCGGCTTTGGGCTACATTTAGATGAGTGCTGAGCTCTGCAGACAAGTCAGGTCCACAAATTGTGGCCATGACTGGCTGTGTGCGCTTATCTGAATAGCGGACAGCTATAGGGGCTTCCTACTTGGTACTTGCACCAGTCTGGTCCATGAGTTGGGCCACATTGGCACATGCTGCAGTTTTGTTTTCCTGCATGAACATAAGGTTCATATGCAATTTTCCACATGTAGATGGGCATCAACTGGTCCAGGGGACATTTCATAGTCTGTATATGGATCGGCTGTGGAGTCAGTCGGTGCTCATTTTGGTGGAGTTGGAGTCGGTATAAAATGGACCGACTCCGACAATATATAATAAATTGGGTACAGTAATTCAATGCAGGATGTGCTGAATATTTTTTCATAGGAGTTTGGGAAGTTATGAAATGTCCTATAAATGGCTGTTATATTCCTGATCTAAGGCTACATTCACACACAGCGTTTTTCCAGGATATGTTTTTCAGCTGCAAAAGCTGATCATCTTTTTAAAAAACTGCATCACCTGAAAGGGTTTTTGAGCTCATAGATAATGTTTTCAATAGCAAAAGCAGATTAGAAATCTGCTTTATCTATCCATTTATCCATATCTGTCTATCCATATCGTATCTGTACCAAAAACAATGAAAACCGGGTAGTACACCAATATATATTCTGTTCTATCTAAATATCTTGATTATTGGATCATAAAAATGATTAAATATCTGAGGTTCACACTGTACTACAATACATTTTTCACTTAAATATAAGCAATATGTGTGGGAGTCGGTGTAAGGGAAATTGAGGAGTCGGAGTCGCAGGTTTGGCTTACCGACTCCACAGCCCTGATGCCCAGACAGAGACAGCAGGTCTCCTGACCCAACCGCCTCCTAGGCATGTATGAGGCCATCAGGTCTGGTCAGGAGCCCCATGGGAGGTGTTGCACTCTGTATACTGACTGTAAGACACAACTGTCTGATTCAGTTTCACATGTTCAACAGCCTCATATATGCCTGTGGCCTAGACATCGTAGGCAGTGCTTGTAAGTGTCCCGTTACCATTAATCACCAGCTCACCAGGGAAGGCACTATTTCTGTTAACAGCGATGTGGAAGATGGGAAAGCAGATGACTGGATCTTGCTATGTAATGAAGCAGTCTCGTTAATGCTGCAGCCTCTGATTTTGTGCCATCACCATGTGACAGCAGAACCTCACGGACCTCGGCTGGATCTACACAACTCTATTGGCTGAAGAGCTCACAGTCTACTGCACGTCCCTCTCTGCTGATTCTTACTAAATTGTGAACGTGAAAAAAAAAAAAACATTAAGGAAAGTTCCAAGACGTCTTCAACATGAGTAATACTTTTCCTGACTGCAGTATGACATCCAGCTGCGTCTCTTGGTCACTTTCCAAGATTTTTCTTTTTCCTTGTTGGTGAAGTAGCCAAATTCCGACTGATAAACACTCTCCTCCTTGTCACATTTTCTGTCCACGTTTCAAGGATGAAATGCAAGAATTAGTTATAAGATATTGCTGAATCGGGAACACACGTGTGACGGTGGCATTACCGGGTGGGATATGACCGCATGCTGTAAATGCTGCTGCTTCTGCAGTACCACATGTCCTGTCTGTTGTGGGATTCTCGTGTAATGACTTAGTGTCACATTGCAATGCTGAGTTGCATTTAAACATTTGCACTGCATGTACAGCGTCCAGTCCCTTCCTCTGTGGGTTGTTTTTCACTTCTGCAGTCCGTATCCTGAGAGCCTTTTGTGCCCCATGGCGTCACGAGAGGCCGAGTCAGTAGGGCTTGGCAAACGTCATGATGTGCTGCAGCATGACTTAGTAAGCCGAGGATGTTGGGCGTAGAAGGGATGGCTGCCTTGGTCTGCACACCGGACAGACTGACGGACGAGGGCAATGCAAATGTTTTTGCTCAACATTTGACAATGTTAATGCTCAGTATAGATTTATACTCCTGTCTGAGACATGTAAGTGAACCCTCTAAAAGTTTCTATGGGTAGGCTTGGGATGTTGCCAGTCAACAATATGTGACTAGGAGCACCCTTTGGCCTCCCAGGCCCAGAATGAGCCGAGGTTTACATCAAGTTATACTAAGGCACTGATTCATCCCTTTTTTTTTTTTTTTTCTTTTCTCTAGTTGTTTGCAATATAATTTGATCCCTTTTTTAGTGGCTTTAGTACAACCCCTGGCAAAAATTATGGAATCACCCGCCTTGGAGGATGTTCATTCAGTTGTTTAATTTTGTAGAAAAAAAGCAGATCGCAGACATGGCACAAAACTAAAGTCAATTCAAATGGCAACTTTCTGGCTTTAAGAAACACTAAAAGAAATCAAGAACAAAAAATGTGGTAGTCAGTAATGGTTACTTATGGTTCGTTTTTTAAACCAAGCATAGGGGAAAAATTATAGAATCATGAAAAACAAGCAAAAAACACTCCAACACATCACTAGTATTTTGTTGCAGCACCTCTGGCTTTTCTAACAGCTTGCAGTCTCTGAGGCATGGACTTAATGAGTGTCAGTACTCTTCTTCAATCTGGCTCCAACTTTCTCTGATTGCTGCTGCCAGATCAGCTTTGCAGGATGGAGCCTTGTCATGGACCATTTTCTTCAACTTCCACCAAAGATTTTCAATTGGATTGAGATCCGGACTATTTGCAGGCCATGACATTGACCTGATGTGTCTTTTTCAAGGAATGTTTGCACAGTTTTTGCTCTATGGCAGGATGCATTATCATCTTGAAAAATGATTTCATCATCCCCAAACATCCTTTCAATTGATGGCATAAGAAGTGTCCAAAATATCAACATAAACTTGTGCATTTATTGAAGATGTAATGACAGCCATCTCCCCAGTGCCTTTACCTGACATGCAGCCCCATGTCATCAGTGACTGTGGAAATTTGCATGTTCTCTTCAGGCAGTCATCTTTATAAATCTCATTGGAACGGCACCAAAAAAAAGTTCCAGCATCATCACCTTGCCCAATGCAGATTTGCAATTCATCACTGAATATGACTTTCATCCAGTCATCCACAGTCCACGATTGCTTTTCCTTAGACCATTGTAACCTTGTTTTTTTTCTGTTTAGGTGTTAATGATGGCTTTCATTTAGCTTTTCTGTATGTAAATCCCATTTCCTTTAGGCGGTTTCTTACAGTTCGGACACAGACGTTTAGTTTCCGGTCTTGACACTTTGATGTCTTCCTTGGTCTACCAGTATGTTTGCCTTTAACAACCTTCTCATGTTGTTTGTATTTGGTCCAGATTTTAGACACAGCTGACTGTGAACAACCAACATCTTTTGCAACATTGCGTGATGATATACCCTCTTAAGAGTTTGATAATCCTCTCCTTTGTTTCAATTGACATCTCTTGTGTTGGAGCCATGATTCATGTCAGTCCACTTGGTGCAACAGCGCTCCAAGGTGTGCTCACTCCTTTTTAGATGCAGACTAATGAGCAGATCTAATTTGATGCAGCTTAGTTTTGGGAATGAAAATATACAGGGTGATTCCATAATTTTTTTTTTTTCCTCAGAATTGAGTGATTCCATATTTTTTTCCCCCTATGCTTGGTAACCATTACTGACTACCACATATTTTGTTCTTGATTTCTTTTACTGTTTCTTAAAGCCAGAAAGTTGCCATTTGAATTGACTTTAGCTTTGTGCCATGTCTGTGATCTGCTTTTTTCTACAAAATTAAACAACTGAATGAACATCCTCCAAGGCCGGTGATTTCATAATTTTTGCCAGGGGTTGTATATGCGCCTTATTGTAAGTTTTGCAGCATTTTTAAGTTGTCTAAGTCTTTTTATTTATTTTTCCCTCTAATTTTGCTTATTCAGATACACAAATAGCAACTTTGATCACATTTTGCATTCTTATGCTGCATCTCACTCTAGTCCCTGCCTGGAGTAAGGGTTCTGGCACAACTGTGGTGCATTTTTAGACAACATAGACTTTTAAAAACAAAAATGACATATATGTATAAAAACTTGCTCCACATTCATGAACCATTTTGCAGAATTTGTTACAAAAAAAATATCATCGAATGCCACAAGGCCAAAAAAAAGTGAATTCATTAAATTGCAAATGATGAATTGAGTCTCGACAATGGATTGGAGCCTGTATCTTTTACCTCAAAACTATGTCAGTCTGCTCCTCTCCTCCTGCTTTATACATACTCCCTTTTGAGCAGCATTTTTCCTTTGACATGTTCCCTTTTAAGGCCTGTTTCACACTTCCGTTTTTGACCATCAGTCAAAATCCGCCGTTTTTGCAAAAAAACGGATCCGCCATTTTTTTTGGCGGATTCGGTTTTTTCCCCATTGACTTGCATTACCGGCGGATCTTGACGGATGGCCAGTCGTTGGATCCGTTTTTTTTGCGGATCCGTCAATTTTTTTGCGTCCGCCGAGATGCCTGGACGGACCATGTAACGTTTTTTTGGACTGCAGGATCCGCATTTTTTTTTACAGCGCATGCCCGGAAAAATAAAGTCAGGAGGAAATTTAACCCTGAAATCATTTCTGGCGGACAGAAAAAAATTCTCTCTCGCAGCGGTTCCTTTAAAATTCTTCATTCGGCGGATCCGTAAAAAAAAACGGATCCAGTGGCATCCGTTCACATCAGTTAAAATCCACTGGAAAGCGGATCCGTTTCTAACTGACACAAAAAACTGAACTGTGAAACAGGCCTAAGTAGTGGCGTTAATGTCAATAGTAAAGAAATATGCCATAACTTGACCATTAAAAATGATACATCCATATGGGACCACAAATGGAGAGTATTAATTTCTAAAATATGACACCTTGATGGAGTTGTACTTGGGAACTTACCTGGAAGAAGTAGTCTCCAGGAGCCACGTCTGTGATATCTATCCACTGACAATCAATGTCATGTCTGTAGACGTCCCAGCAGCCGACGCTGATGCCTTGTTCTCCAAAATTAGCGCATACATATTGCTTTTGTGTATCTGAAAAGACACGGGAGGGAAGAGATGAGCTTGTATGACATGAGAGAGCGGAGATGTGATCTCTGGGAGACCTTATGCCCTGGCTGGAGTCTGCTCCCTACAGAGGAGGAGAAGAATCTTAGCCATAAGACCTTTTCCCAAAGGGTATGGTGACAGTGGGGCCCTAACTCATCAAGAGCAGTGTTTTTCCACACTGGTCTTGATGCCAGAGTCTTTTTACCTAATTTTTTGGAGCAAAAACTCTCCAAATACGTGGCGTTTCTGCTCCAAAAACTCAGGATACGTGCACACCATGTCTTTTTGTTGAGTTTTTGGGAACAAAAACTGAGCTGAAACTTCACATTTGAGTTTCTACTCCAAAAAGACTCAATGCGCCCATATCCTAACATAAGTTTTTCTTCTTTTCTTTGCTTAGATCTGTTTTTAGAAAAAAAAAGTCCTTTTAGAAATTAGCCACATAAATGAAGTTTGTACCTGCTTCACATTCTGAGTCCTCCAGGCAGAAGCTGGCCTTGTGTCCCTCAGCAATCTTGGTCCCATTCAAACTCAGCAGGTCGTAGTGAGTGAAAACTTCCATGCTGTGATAATGGCTGCAAGAAGAAAATCATAAAGTCATAAATCTATCATGTATTGTTAGAGCAGGTAATATGTATACCAGACCAGAGAAATTCAGGTTAAAAAATATATATATATTATAGCACCGTGATCTGGAGGGGGAGATTGGGGAGTGAGAATATCTGCAGTGCTCCAAAAACATCTCTGTATCTGTCCACTTTCTGTGGATAAGATGAAAGCAAAGTTGCAAAAAAAGTAAAAAATATCTTGGACCTGTTCTGATGAAAAAAGAAAAACAAAATGCTGACAATAATTTACCGGTTTACCTCCATCTTTCCTGCTCCTATAAGACATCTAAGAGCCTCTCTAAGAATACATCATCAGGACCTCATAAAATGCAATAAAAGAGCCATATGGCCTAACACGTTACATATGGAAAAACTGAAAAAGAAGCCGCTATTGCACTAATGAAAGCAGCAGCTAATCAAAGCTGCACTGGGAGATCAGCACGTCTATAGAGGTTATAGATTGTGGGGTGTTGGGCAGATGGGAAGTCTTGGGTGACGTCTTTGGATATTTGGGAGTATTAGCGGAGATTTCTATATTTGCGATAAGCACTTTTTACTATTTTGCTTTTCTTCGTACAATATCTGAAGTAGCCTATATGCCGGTCTTGTGTAACTTACTACTCATTTACCTACAATTTAGCTATTGCTAGATGTCAAAGTCCATTTGTGACCCAAGTGCTAATGAGATATATCGGGGTCTTCACTTTCCTTAATAACCATCTTACAGATCCAGTCCTACCACAGTATTATTAGGAAAAGGGGGAAAACAAAACATCGCGTGAATGCTGCCAGAACGCCGTGCCTACCGCCTCACCAATGGGGTCTCTTCCCTGCTACCACTGGTGACTGCTAATGATCGGAACAGCCCGTGACCAGGCAGGGCCACACGGAGGAGAAAGAATGTGAATGCACGAGACCTCAGGTGGAAAAAAGGGACTGCTAAGGATTACACCCTGTAGCCAAACTATTTGTTATATAGAGCACTAAAAATTAATCAAAGACCCTAAGAAAATAAGAATACTGTGCATCTGTGTCTTGTGCTGGGATGAACCTGTATCCTATTATAGCTAGGGATGGTAAGTGGGGAAGGGATAACTATTTTGTTACTGGGACGCCCCATGTTTAGCCACGATTGTATAAAACCTCTGCTATAACTGACCTGAAGAAAACACATACTAAGTATGAAATTGGAACTTTCTTAAAGGGAACCGGTCAGCATACTTTTACATACAAAAATAGTGGTGTGGCTGTATAGGCACTTGTTCCCCAATACAAATTTTGGCTTTTTTTTTTTTTTTAAAGATCTGATATGCCAGTTATGAGAAATCTAGCCTGAAATTCCTTTACAAATCGGGCAGGAAGTGCTCTGGGGGCGTGTCACTGCGTTTGGAATAAGCCGTCTAATTCTACTGACACACCCCCAGCCTGATTTGCATATAACTTGTACACTAGATTTCTCATGACTGGCACATCGGATCTCTACAAAAAAGGGCTCATTTTTATTGTGGGACAACGCCTAAACAGCCATATCACTACTTCCACATGTAAAAATGTCCTGAGAGGTTCCCTTTAATATGTACAATAGTGATAGCAGCAAAAGATTGGGAGCAGTACGAGGAGCATATACAGATACTTGTGGCATAATACTATGCTGTTTACAGTGAAATATTACATCCACGTGCTTTCAAAGCCAATTCATGAGATTTTATTCTTCTGTGTTTTTTTTTTTTTAATTACAAATTCAATCAAAAACTAGACCTATCACGTACAGAGGCTGCCCGAGGGCAGGGAATATGCAGAGAATGGGAGTAAAATATGATGAATGCGTGATATGATCACTAGAGATAAAATGGAGCTAGGTTGTGACATGAGAAATGTTAATCTTATATTCTTCTATTCAAGTTGGAATCTGCAGGGAACTTTTTAATGGTCTCGGTTCAGTTGGTAAAGGCATCCATAAACATCAGCTAAAACTTGACCAAAACGATCAATTACTCACTTCGAAAGACTTCCTACCAACAAACGTAGGGCATATTGGATTTGTTCGGCAAACGATCAGCACTATCTGCATCTTGGGCTAAAAAAAAATCCAATATTGGCCGCTGCAGTCTGTGATGTATTTCGTACCATCGATGAACGGATCATTCGTTGGCTCATTTTCATTTTACGGCTGCCACCAAAATTCCTCCCTTTTAAATCCTGACGTGAGATCTGGAAAACAATCTCGTCCTTGGCTCAGTTATGTGTTTTTGGTTTTCTTTCTTGGTGCCCTTGTGCTACTATTATAATTTTTTTACGTTCTGCCGTCGTGGCCTAATGATATATTTGCATCGTTTTGTGCAGGAGACTTGATTACTTCCAGGAACGTGATCACCTAGATGATATCTTCTCGTCTGCCAGCTATTTAATGTACTGCTCTCTGGATTATGGGGTCAATCAAGTTCTCTCAGATAAGGAAAATTTATTATATGCCCCCCAGCACTGACACCTGCATTTTTCATCCCCTTTAGCACAGCATGTTCTGTACGATCTCCTGCCTGCCCCCGAAATAATATCTGACTATTGATCCCGTGCCTGTACTGCCCAGAGCCACAACACACAGATTCCTCCTTCCCTCCTCATACCACCTGGGCCAGGGCTGTACCTTCCACTAAACCATAGTTATGTCGCCACCCCACCCGGTGCAAGGAACACAAGCTGCTCTTTCTTCTGATCCTGTATTCCTCGACTTTGGCTCTTTATGGTAAGTATAATTTAGGGGTGGGATGTACTGAGGCGCAGCCCGACCTGAGTGCACCGTAGTACTATATTTAAGACTTTGGCTTTCATCTGTTTGGAAATTCTCCATTTAGAGCAACTAATCTAATTCTGATCAATAGTAAATAACAGCAAGAAAAAGCACCAGGTTCATGAGGGTGGAAAAGGGAAAGGGAAAAGTTCCAGGTCGAAATGTGTTTATTTTAAGAGGGAAATAAGGTTTATTTTTGTAATAGGTCATCTCAGCGGTCTGAGTGTTTACTGGAACATTTTTGGACTTAGAACCCAAGAAGAAAGTAAAAATGACTGAATGGGAAGTAGGAAGGTCACATTGGAAATGCCATCCATGACTGACATGGTCATATTTCTACATTGGTTTTGAAGGAAAATAAAAAGTTAATTACTTTGAGCAAGAAAGTCACCATTTAAAGGGGTATTCCCATCTTGTACATTGATGTCAAATCCACTACAGATACATGAGCAAAACAATTTTTAGGAAGTAGTCGCCAACCCAGATTGCTACGAACCTCCACCTACCTGTCAGCATCCCCGGCACTTCTTCTGTTTAATAGGCCTGACTTGATGTCATCGTTGGTGATTGTCGCGCAAATTACGTCACGCTAGGCCTACTAATCCAAAGAGGCACTAGGTGGGCCCATCTTTCTGGATATTGGTGCCCTACCACACACCTCTGTGTAAGTGGAGAGGTTGTCAGAATTCCTATACAAATGAATGGGAATTCCGACCATCTTTCCACTGACAACGGCACATTTTAATCCCCTGTTGTTGTGCTAGATGCCTTTCCCATTGAAGGGACAAGCATCAACTACACATCTATACGAGACGGGAAACCTGTATTGTCCTCCTCAGTCTCTTACCGGTGGCATTCGTGCCATACCCATGCATGGCGTCCAGTCTTGGGTCTGAAATCTGCTTGTCCGTTGTTATGTATCTGAGAGCTAAATCGCAAGAGGCGGCGGTATCCTGTGGTGTAGCTGGTGCGGTCGGCTGAGGAGGAGAGGCAACGCTCTTCATGTGCACATTGAAGCATGAACATGGGTCTATCCTCCAGGTATGTGGTCTGCTCAACTAATTGGGCATTTAAGACCAGATCTGAGGCAGCTGCGGGAAGGAATAATAGGGTCAGATTGGTCATCTCCAGCTACATCATATGTGTACAGTTACTGAATACCTACTTTCAGCACAAGACACTCCAGCTGCAAAACGTCCTCCACCTTTGGGACAGTTGATGTTGGGTCCGTCATGTCTGCAATGCGCCAGAGACATCTCTGTGCCTGAACATTTTACTCCACTCATGATGACGTCATCTGCAGTGACATCTCCCTGCCAGTACCAAGTTTCCTGAAGAGATATGCATCATGGCATCATGTCAGATTGGATCTAAGAAGGTTTTTCCTTTGTTACTGAAGAACCCACAACCTACTGGTGCAGCCTCTGGCTTCCCTGGCTCCAATAGTCAACTAGCAATATTGGTTAGGAACCCAGTAAAATATTAAGGTTCTTATATTAAACCACCATATTACTTGCTATATCTAGGGAAAAGATGGACTTCTAAAAAGGACTTGATGGATGATTGTGACATTTCTGGGTCACCAAAATTGGTTATTGGTACTAAGTCGCCAGAGACTGGGCACCAGCATTGCTTGTTTACCCACTGTAAGTAGGCAAGGCATGGAAAATGGAAAGTGAATTATTAGTTGGCACAAAAAGTAGCCTGGAAATTCATCAGGAACCATGAATATCCTTGAGGCATGAAGCCAACATGAAGGTGACAGTGCATGAAAAGTCAATTACATAATTAGCTGTAATAATTACAAGTCAAACCAGTTACATAAGTGATGACGTACCATTACCCAAAATAGACTGGAAAAAAAACAGCAGTGGCATCAGTAAACCGTGTATGGTCCATCCATATTCAGTGCTTACCTGAAACGCGTGGCTGGCGAAACCCAATCCGAGCTGCCTGCACACAATCATGGCCTCCATGGTACCCCAGTTGTCACTACACACAGTTCCCCATTGCAGCGTGCCGTTACGGTCCATCAGCACCTCAACCCGTCCCTCTGAGGGGTTACGACCGCCATTCAGCCGGACCTGTGTAGAAGCACAAACATTCTAGAATTATAGCAAACATTAAAATCCATAGATTGGCAATAATATACAGTAACCGTTGTTTGAATATTAATTTCATGACACACATTAAAATAAGCAACTTTGCTATATATCTCATCAGAGAAATCTGCTTCGTCTTCCTCCTAGATTTATCTTTACTAACAATTCATGGGTAAAATCTGGGTCCTGTGAAGACAGATGTTCACATTACTGAGTTAGGAGATGGCAGTTGGTATTTTTAAAGTTCTATGGAGAGGGAAGGAGCTACAGGCCGACACTAAGGGCGTGTGCACACGCTGCGGATTCTGCTGCGGTTCCGCAGCGGATTTGGCCCTGCGGATCCGCAGCATACAGTACCATTATTCCCTATGGGAAATGGAAACCGCAGTGCAGATGCTGCGGAATTTTCCGCGGTTTCTAAACCGCAGAAAGAATTGACATGTCAATTCTTTCTGCGGATTCCGCAGCGGTTTACCATCTCCTCCATTGTGGAGATGGTAAAACCGCAGGGCAAAACCGCAGGATAATCCGCAGGTCTTTTGACCTGCGGATTTATCTGTGGATTTTGAAAATCCGCAGCAGATTCCGCAGCGTGTGCACACAGCCTAACATTCTGCTGCAAGTTATTCTGAAACAACAGTTATATTTATCCATAGAACTATATGGGCACCAACTGTCATCTATCTCAGTAATGGGAAAGTCTGTAGTCACCGATTACAGATTTTATTTTCACATGAACTGTTGATTTATGGGGGAAAAAATGAAAACTACGATTACTACTTAAAACTTGCCCTCTATTTGAAAAAAATAACTATGGCTTTTTTTAAGAAGGGACCCTCACTAATGTAAAATCCTATAGAAGCAGTAGATGTCATTATTTCATCTTTATCTCACCTGGTTCTGAAATCCCATTGCCGGTATGTTGCACCTCACTGCAGCGTCCTCTTCGTGGTTGCAGGTTATGGAGTGGGTGTTAAATTTACAGTCTATAATTGACTTTTCAAACCCAGTGCACTGGATCTCACTCATATGGATGTGGCCCATTCCTAAGAAGAGACATACAGCAGCACGTGTCACTTTTGCATCCTTTCATCATCCAGTAGAACATATATCTGCTTCCGTTCTTACATTACCTTGCCCCAGCTGTGCTCCCACCAAGGCCTCTTTGGCACTTCCAAACCCAAGTTCTCGACAGACCACACTAGCAGACACCAAGTTCCACCGATCGTCACAAATTGTTCCCCACTCATTATTCTTCAGAACCTCCACTCTTCCTTCCCCAGTGTTGGCTCCACCTCTTAGACGTACAAGTGGCTGCTATATAATTGATACCAAAGTGAGAAAAAAAGCAATATAAATCCCTAAGAAAAGCACCATCTCATCAAGAAGCTGATAGCATAGACATAAAATGTTGTATCACAGCACACACCATCTGCTTCCCTTCCCTTAAGGTAGGCAAAGATTTCTTGTATTCAGTCCCTTTTACAATCTTCCCAGGCAGTTGAAAAATTGATACCATCTGGAACCTGACATGGGGCAGTAGCCATGGGTGAGGTACTCATCTCTTACGCCCTGGCACGTTACATGAAGGTGAGGCTCCTGGCTGGGTGTGTGGACTTGTGCTATGGGGGCACTATGCCCTTGCAGGCCGCATGTTACCGATGACTTTGGTTGGCCAGGACCAGATGTTAAACAATTCAATAAGGGAGACCACCAGTCAAAAATAAACTTTTTACTAAACCGATAACTTGGGTGGTGTTATATACAGTAGGTAGCGGGTACACAACTTTATGAACTTTTCCTTCACAATATGGAGCATTTTCCAAACACAGTCTCTACTCTCTGTCGTTACTCCCTTTTTCTCTTTCTCCTCTTTTTCATTTTACTTCACAACCCAGTTCAGTTCTACAGTCCACAACTGAACAAGAGTGGGCAAGAGTCCTATTCTCAACCCACGGTTCCGCATCTTCTGTCCCTTCAGGGGAACTAGGTTGTCAGTATGGCCGGTACTTAGCTTCCCTGCTATTGACACCTTGGAACTCCTGCCTCGAGTGCTCTCTTCATCCTACGTTCTCTGTCCCGTCACCCTTATGAGTTATAAACTCTGGGCCATACTGCTAGGCTTCCTTTCCCAGCACCTGTCTCTGATCGCTCATTCTTCCTTTTGGTCACTTTTCTCATACTGTGTTTGGGATCACTTTTGTTTGCATCATACTTTATCTGTTTTATTCAAGGTTTTTTTTATCCTTTGTTATTACATATGTAAATTAGGCCATTGGGCCGTATGCTTTTTACTGCTGTTACATAACGTATTATATTATTCCACTATAATTCCAAAAGTTAATCGTTTTATTTGATAAGGAAAATCTTCCTCAATTGTAGACATTTTTTTTAACAAATATCAAGTTTGGCCCGTGACTTTGTCCAAGCTTTTAACTTTGGCCCTCAAAGTATTTGAGTTTGACATCCTTGGCTTAGGGTGGTTTTAAACTAACCGCATTTTTTGCGGTCCATCATTGCTGCCCGTTTTCTCCAATACTATAGAAATAGTATTGGAGAAAAAAAAAGGCGTTCCGCAAAACCGGAAGTGACGGCGTGGTTTGTTTTTGTGGCCCCGTTGATTTAAAAGGGCGCCGTGTCTGTACGCCGTGAAAAATATCGAGCAAGCTCGATATTTTTTCACAGCCGTATATACAGCCCTCATGGCCGTACGGTACACGGCGCACCATTGATTTTTTTGTGGGCCGATTTTGCGGTACCCTAGAAATGCATTGGGGCTGCAAAATCGGCCCGCAAAAATATGGTAAGTGTAAAACCACCCTTAAAGGGTTATTCTTATCATGATAAAGGGTTACAATTGCAAAGAGATTGTAAAAACAAACAACGCTGCAATTTTACTTTTGGCAGTTTTGGCACTCGGTCTCTAAAAGGTTCGCCATCACTGGTCTATGCAATGTGTAAATAAAGTTTTGTCAAAGCCAAATACCAGGAAGTATCACACACAAAGCAGCTTTATGTAAAGCATGACACACCAAAATGAGACAAAAAAAGCGTAGTGTCAAAAAATGCTAAAAACACACGTAAAAAAAGGAATTAAGAACACAACAAAAAACACAAGTAATCAAATTTAGCTAATAGGTGCAGAAATGCGTCAGAAAATCTGCACCATCTAAAAGTCACCAAATACTCTTTGTAGGAACGTAGACTAAAAGTTTCGGGACAGATAACAACATTTTTAGGTTTTGGCTATAATCCATGGACACAATCTATTTCACTCATTAGATCCTTATTGTATTAGTGATGTAGCCCAGTCGTACCTCTTGACGAAATGCTTTGCGGAAGCCGTTGATTGGACTCGGGGCGAAGGCTCTTCCAGGGGTACAGCTAACGACGGCAGGAGTGCCGCTCGAGCACGTCTGGTTAGAGGTGGTATCAGCGGTCAGGACTCTCCCCACACTGCAGGTGGAGATGTGCGCCTCATTTCCGGTGCAGTTAGCTGAGAACTGCCAATAGCTGTGCTTCTTGCGAGTCGCAAACATTCTGGAGAAAGATGTAGTTTAGTTAGTGAAAGGATAACCAATACATTAGGCTCAGAATAAACGGGGCAGAACATCGCTAATCTCGTCCATGTTTCCAGAGATGGATGCTGCAGATCCAGTTGTGAACAATAGATGGTGTTAAGAAAATTTATGACCTTCTAATGGGTGTTTGTAGGCTTTTCTTAGTCAGGATCATGGCGGACATATCATTGGGCCAACCAGAGCTGCTGAACAGGGGCACAGGAGGTAAGGGGTAGGGATGAGCGGACCGGTGGATCTTCAGGCTCATCAGATTAGACAAAATTTTGTCCATAGTTTGGTTCGGGTACTAGAGCTCTGCCTGAACTTGACCCTGGACCCCAACCCCATAGAAGTCAATAGGAACCCAAGCTTTGATGCGGTAAATGATTGTAGTAAGGGCTAGGGATCTCTCTCTCTGTTCTCCCGGACCTCCAAAGACTAAAACAGACTTCTGGGATGGGAGAAGTCCATGTTCAGAGTTCAGCACCAGACACAAGGTGTTCAGTGTGATCCCGGAACTTTACAGTTCGGGTTCACTGATCTCTAGTAAAGGGGCAACATCCAGCTCCAAAGCAGGTAGAATTCTGCATTATGAAAAGCCCTGTAAAGGGCCCATATATTGTTCTTGCACAGGGGCATCTTCCATCTGTGTCCGCCAGTGATCAGGATATGTATCACCCAAGGGTTTATCCATGTGGAATGTAAGGCAAATCCACCAGGGAGCGCAACAAATTTATAATGCGTTTTTAGGGCATGATTCAATGTGGATTAACTCCCCTACAATGGAAGGAGCGAGTTCGGTTTTCGGCTTTGAGAATCAGAAGGTCAATTTCCGTACGGAAATCTCATTCACATGGGAGGTACTCTAACCCCTTGCACAGTTCTGCAGTTTTTCCATCCAATGTGGACTAGAATGTCTAAACTGGTTTACGAACATCGTCCTCACATGTACGTTCCTAAATAATATTTTTTGTGAGGACAGCCCACTTACTTGTACACCTTCTGGTTGTATTTTCTCTCTCCAGGGAAGCCGAACATGCCACATATCACTCTGCTGTTCTTCTGGGTCCACATGGTATCACACACCTGCTTCCAGGTGCCGTCTACCTTGACTTCTACATAGCCCTCTGTCACAGGGATACGTTTTCGATATGTGGCCAGGATTGCGCGGATACGCACATCTTCAACCTGGATATGCAGCTCCTAGTATGAAAGGAATATTTAATAAGAAACTGGCCTGGGAATTAGATTCTCATTAGCCTCATGCAAATTAGGCAGTACTTGTATTGGGGGAGTGTCAATGTAAGTGCATGGACACGCCCCCAATGCACTTATAAGTTAATCTGTATTTTTCTTCATGGTTGAATTTCTCAGGGAATACACATCTGATTACTACAACACAGGTATAATTTTTATTGTCCTTCTACGAGCTATACAGGCATACCATTGGTTTAATTCGTAAAATCCTCCTGACGAGTTCCCTTTAATATGTAGAGTTTAAAAATCACAAAGCCCAAAACTGTGACAGTCGCATAAAAAATTTTCTGATATCTAAGGCGCATAACATAGAAAATCACTATAGAAAATTTTGTTCATCAGGTCCTTTGGATTATGTCCCTTTTTTTTTAATAAACCTACTTGGGGCTTATAAATGACCCACCTTACACCAGAAAAATACTAATTATTGAGAAATTACTAAGAAAATATGATGCACAAAATGCTTCAAAGAAAGTGAAATTTCTCCACATGATCTGGAACTGAGCCAGAATATAAAAAAAAAATCATTTTTAGTAATTCCCCAACTTTCCCAACGAAATTCTTTATTTTTTATTTTTTTTTAAATTTTGGAATGATTCCGTGGAAATAAGATGACCCCCAGCAATCACCTATAATGTGGGGAAACCTGGCAGCAAGTGATCATATTCTCTGCAGCGCCTCCACAGGGGAAATGAAAGGGTTACTCCCATCTTCATTGATGCATATTGTCAGGTAATGCTTGTAAAAAAAAACAGCACTTTTGCAATTTACTGCTTATTAAAACTTGCAGTCGTTCTTGAGATATTACCACTTTTATTCACAGCTCGTCGCCTAGGAGACCGACCACCACTGCTGTCTAGATTGCAAGCAGTGTGATGATTAGGAGATAACAGGGTGCTTCAGCGATCCTGGCAAGCTTCAAAACAGTGCTTACAAGCTCACTAAAGGAGATCTTGTAAGCACTGCGCATGTTCTGCTGTCTAGCAGCAGTGGTCGGTTTCCAAGGCAATAAGCTGTAAACAGAAGAAAACTGTTAATAGCTCAAGCACGGCTGAAAATTTCAATAAGCAGTAAATTACAAAATTGCTTGTATTCGCAAGCACAATCTGACAATATACCCCTTTATGAAGAGGGGAATCTTTAAGTATGATACCATAGACAATAGGGTGTCTGTGCAATATACAGATGCCCGATCCTCCAGAGATAGGGGGACCCCACGATAAACTGATAGGGTATGCAAAATTCAATGTCATGAATGAGCAGATATATGACATACCCCGAGGCAGGGCTCACTAGACAGAGTATTCTGTATGATGAGGTACTGTGTGTGGGCTGCACGGTGTAAGTCTTTCATAAATGTATTTCTAGGTTTATGAGTTATTAGATTAGGATTCACCAATAATAAGATAGGTATGAGAGGAACCACTTTGGGATTGCCATTGTAAGGAGTGTTAGCTCAGCAGTCTAGCTAAGTGCCCAGGATAACTGCGCTCTGTTATAGCCATCTACACCCCCAGAGTGAGTCACAGCGCTCCGCTCTACGTGACCACAGCAGAATGAAGGGGGAGGCCCAGGCCTATAGGGGTGTCTGCCAGATGTAGTTTTAACCCCACAGGACCCGTTTAGACACACACATATTGTATTTTATAGACGTCTCTTTCCATTATGAAAGGAACTATTTATAACTGGACATAAATCAGGAGAAATGTCTAAAAGCCTATATACTGTATATATAGTATATATACATACTGTATGTATTAGTGAAAGTCATGTGTAAGCAAACAAAGCCTATAGGCAATGAAAATGGGGCCAGTACAGATTATTCGCCAGGGCTCAATGGCTGCTATATTTGCTGTCTCAATGATACATACAGTATACCCATGCTGGGGGTCTATGGGTTTCACCCTACACCTCTACAACATATGTCTTCAGTCCCACTGCATGCAGGAGCCTGGTCTGTTCTACTAACCAGAGTGATACATGTAATACCGTGCAGCTCCTGGACCCGTCTGCAATCTACGGACATGATTTACTAGAGTTTTACAATTGTCTGAATACGACTCCTCTATCCTGTCTCCAGCAGCGGACCCTCCATTAGCATTCCTCAGCGGCCATCTTTCTCTTTTCCTGAGTACGTTGAGATACCATGATAACCTGGCATGCCTTTCTTACATCACATTTCACAGGCTTTATAGACTGGCTCAGGCAGCAACACACCGCCTGAGAATTCAGGCTCTTTCTCGCCACTACTTAGTACTATATTGCTTGAGTCATCTGACCTACTGTACTCTGCTACACCATTAGACACCGCTAAATTACTGGGAGTCACCTGTCATACGTACACAGGGTTGTCCACTTTTAGGAAAGTGGCCCCAAACTGTGTAAAATACATAAAATAACAAAACTCAGCAGGTACTCACCCTCCCTGGGTCCAGTGCCAGCTCTCCGACACTAATTTGGTTCCAGTATTTTGACTACAGAGGAAATGTCACATCAACATAATAATAATAATAATAATAAACAATGTGTCATCATGAATTAAGGTTGACACGATGCTGACAGCTAAAGCAGTGACATGCGCTGCTGACTAGACGTCACTGCTGTAGTAAATGTACCAGGACCAGAGAAGAGATGGGAGCTGGTGCTGGGCCCAGGAGGGGTGAGAACCTGATGAGTTTGATATTTTATCTATTTTACACAGTTTGGGGCCCACTTTATTGAAATTAGACAACCCCTTTAACTCTGCTATGCTGCTGGGCTCTGCTACTTCAGTAGTTTTAACCATCTCTGCTCTTTTCTGGGCTTTGCCATATGTACAAGACTTCACAGCTGTGCAGTTATTCCAAATCTGCTTCATCAGTCTCCCTTCGCTGAGTTTCCAGCTACCCTGAGGTTTACTACTTAACTCCTCCAGTTGCCGGCCAGCCATTACAGCCTCCGTTGCTCCAGCCTGTCCATCCCGTAGCACCAATGTCATCTGTCTGTGCTGCTCAACAACAGCTCATCCAAAAACCGAAGCCTTCGAGAATCCACCTGACCAGGTGAGGCATAACACTGAACCTGTCCTAAGGAGACAAGATGAACTTTCTGCAGAAAAGCACAGAATCAGCGACAGATGGGTTCACACGGAAAACAACCCAGAGACGGGCAAACAGGACTTATCTGCTCTGACACCATGTCTGATGAAAAATGACTGGACATTTGTAGAAAAGCTGAGCCTAAACATACCGCCGCACACTCCTCCAGTGTTGAGCTGTGTACACACAGTGTGCAGATTGCCTGCTATATATACCCTCGCTGAGCTGTGACCGCACTCTCCGCAAACACAGCTTCTTAATGCTGAAGAGAAACTGAACTTGTGACCCAGACGCTTCACACGACACCAGGCCAAACACTCTGGGCAGCAATACCAGGTCCAGACAGGCAGCAGCTCAGCCTGGGCAGAGAGTAAGCAGCGCCAAGGGGACATTGGCAGGGGCACACCTAAAGCAAATCCCTCACATCATGGCAAAACTAATCAGGGTCATAAATTGGGCAATGTCAGCCGCCCATGGGTGAAGCTGAAGAATCACTCCGGAGCTCCTTTATGGCAAGAACAGCAACTTGCTAAGTAACATTTTCCCTTTATATCTCATTCATGTCTCTGTAGGGTCAATGGATACAGACGGATCTTACAGTGAGCGGTTTCTTCACCCCATTATATTGGTAGATTGATAGATAAGTAATTTTTGAAGACTTTCTGGATCACAATGGCCGAGTGTGAGATTGTCTCAGGAAGACGTGTATGCAGCACAGTACAGCACTGTGTATACAGTGAGCTAGGAGCTGTGTACTGTACGCTAGGCATGAAAGTTGTAGGCAAACACTAGCTCACGCAGTGCAGCGGAGGTCCGCTTCCACTCTGTAGGCCATAGATGAACCCAGATACCCAACGACTGCCAGGCCTGGTATATGAGGAGTTAATACAATGTATAGTAGAGCGGTATATCCATTGCCTTTATAGGAAGGAGGTATAATAACGATGTGTATTATTTTCCGAGGAGTGTATGAGATACACACTGGGTGTGTGATGGACACCATGATGGTGATTCATGGAAAACATTACATGAGTAAGTGATTATTGTCAGAGTCATCTCTGTCCGGCTGGGTCTTCTCATGAGTGCGACCAGTCCCTTGAGTCCAACAAATCCTCCAAAGACACCAGACCTAAGCCAAGAGCATGCATAGAGGAAAGGGGGTGTATCTGCTGATGGTTCTCATGCTACCATCACGCACTTGAAGAATCTTAACACCCTTTTGACCACCATTCTTCGAGAGGAGGCCCCAAAAACATTGGATCTAACGACTTTGACGGAATCAGATAAGCATTTAATGTTTAAGGGGACCTACTGATTGTCCCTCGATAGATTATGTCAGAGGACTTGTGGTTGGAATTCAACCACATGATCCTTTTGTTCGGGGAGGAGATTAGTTGACCTGTCGAGTGGACCTCTGTACAGGGGAGACAGCTGTCAGCCAAACCATCGCTCAGATGGCAGATCTATCTATTGTGTGAGGGCGGCATTTGGCCAGCTTTCTTTGTTCTTTACTTTTTAATACTTATAGAGAAGGGAGTCCAATGGAAGGTAACAAGACAAATGTAGAAGAGGTAGAGAAGCCTCTATGTTGGGCCGCCTCTCCACTGTCGGGTCTGCTTCCATCATATGTATACTGTTCTTTATCTAATTAACTTGTGAGTGATTGATTTCCCGTACACATGTCATCCTTGCGGACACACTGAATTCGATTGGTCTTTTTTGTTGCAGATTGATAGGCTGCAAACAAAAAATGGAGACATATCCTACTTTGTTCCCACTTGTGGACCAAACTCAAATGAATGGTTCAGCCAAAATGTTTTTTACTGACAAGTTGCTAGGAAAAGTTTAGGAAACCTCCATCAGTTTTATTTTTGAGCATGCAAAAAAAATGTGTGGTAAAAATGGACACTATGATAAAGAAATGGATGTAAGATGAATCAGGGACACTGATGAAAACTGGTCTCTTTTTGGAGGGCAGGAAATAAAATCAGTGAGGTATGAATAAGGCCGAACAGTAAGGATGATGTGAAGATTCTAACACCTATTGTTAAAAATTTGAATTGATGCCTCACCTCCAATCTCTCCACCAAAGCATTGTCATATTTGAATCCAGGAATCCTACGGTCGCTGCACTGTACTCCCACGTCCTCGCTGTGCTTACAGTCCGTCACTCCCCAGCCATTGTGGCTGCACTCAGCAATGCTTCTCTCCCTCCCTCGGCAGTGCACGTTGTCCATCCAGATATGTCCTGCAGAGACAGTAAGCGTGGTCCCATCACATCATGGTTTAGCATTTCTATAGTCACAAATCATTTATATTGACTTCTAGGACATACATCTGAGTACCACATTTATCAAGCACAGCATACAATATGTAGCCCTAATAGGACTGTTGGTATGGATTTCTCAAATGATTAGAAATGATGATAAAGAACCATAGATCAATGGGTGATCCAATGTTTAATCCTTTTTACGGTATCAGAGTCAGGCATGTAGGTGTATGGGGTGTAGGGACGGTAGCCGTTGGTGATGTACTCATCTCTTATGCCCTGGAATATTACAATAAATTGGGGGTCCTGGCTGGGTGTGTGGACTTGTGCTATGGGGGTGATACGCCCTTGCAGGCCACATGTTTCCAATGACTTTGGTTGGCCAGGACCAGATGTTTGACGGTTCAATGAGGGAGACCACCAGTCAAAAATAAACCTTTTACTCAACGATAACGGGGGTATTATTATATACAGTAGGTAACGGATAAATTGAACGTTTCCTTCACAATACGGAGCATTTTTCCACAGACAGTTTCAATCTCTTCCTCTTTACTCGCTTGTCCTATATCTTCAATGTCCCTTTCTATTTCACCACAAGCTCCGTAACTACAGTCCAGTTAGCAATAGTCCTATTCTCTACCCACGGTTCAATGTCTTCTATACTATATTGCCACTATGGCCAGCACTTATCTTCTGTGTCCCTGGCGCTCTGGAACTCCCGCCCAGGGCATTCTTTATGTCTTACGTATTTTGTCCTGTCTAGCCCATTACCTTTACGAGTTACAAACTCTGGGCTGTACTGTTAGGCGTCCTGACCCAGGACCCGTTTCCAAGCGATCACTCCATTCGTTCGGTCACTTCTCTTGTACTTTCTGCTATGATCTCACTAGCTTTTAGCCTGGTCTCCTCTCACATCAGGGACACCCAGGTCATGGGGCACTCCTCACATTAGACCTTAGGTCTGCTTTCTACTCACATTAGGCCCTTTCTGACATTCTGATAGCAAACTATCTCTGCCCCTTCATCTTGGTCCCTCACACTCTGGACAAGTCCTAACCATTTACTCTCATTTTCCCTACTGTCAAAAAACATAAATCATTAACACCATTAAGGTCTAGCACAATTCACATTACACATTACGATAACACACTTGTTCTTCAAGGGGGAAACGCGGGCGATATGTCCATCTTCTTACAGAGGAACAAATCGCACCCAGCCCTCACTGTCTGAGGGGACCATACACAATCTGTCACATAAATGCTGGTATTTAAACGGCACATTAATACCTTCTAACTTTGAAAGATAACAAAAAGGGACATATAGTGTGATGCAGCAATTTTTAAATCAATACCCTAGCGTTGCCTAAAACTTTATATGTGCCCACATAGAAATTTTGATGCTGCCCCCCGTGTTTACGCCACACAGTATGATGCCCCCCACGCAAGTATCCCACTTTCCTGTGTGTCCTGCTTCTCTGCTGAACTGGTCTCTGCTGCCACTTGTGTGACCTGAAAATGTCCAGTCACTAGAAGGTCCCTGACCAAATAATGCAGTAGGGATATGATGGCCCCTGATGCACCATTGTAGTCAACTGACACATTTGAAGTCATGACATACCCTCGACCTCCCGGGACAGCTCCCCAAATTTGGGATTGTCCCACTGGATCCAGGATGGTTGGAAGATGTGCACTTTGTATGTTGGCGCCAGAGGTCTTTGAGTTACGTCTCAAGTAACGTTTTAGACACAAAGCATATTTCCAATTATTTGCCAAGAGGTGGTTTCTTATTAATACTGACCAGTAATAATTTAGTTACATGATTTATCATAGTTAAATTGTACTATGCAGCAAACGCTAGCTTGGCAGATGAAGAAATATCTCTAAAAGGTATGATGGAAAATGCCTACAATGTGCTTACCTTCTCCTTTGCCATACTTGGAGCTTGGCGCCCATGAAACGGCCTCCATGTAGCCCAGGTCTTTACAGACTATGTGCGCGGCGTACAAAGAGAAATCGTCATCGCAGACAGTGCCCCACTCTCCATTATAAAATACTTCCACTCTCCCCTCGTTGTGCTTGCGCTTCTCTCCTGCCAACCGCACGTGGATTTTTGGTGGCTCCTTAGGTGGCTGGGTGGGTTGTGGCTCAGGCGCCTGTTGTTGGTAATATTCGGGATAGTACTGCCAGTGTTCATACTGCCCCAATGTGGGTACAGTCAGAGCAAGGAAGAATAGGAATATGTGAGCCACCAACATAGTTTATAGGAAAAGTGGCACCAAACCTGTAATGAAAGAAATGACACATGGAATAGAGATGAGACCCGTGGTGCGCACACCAACATCTCTATATTGCTGCCCCATGATATCAGCACTTAGGGGCTTCAGAGTATATTACAGAAGTAGAGAATATATTATTACAGTCAAATGATTCAGTAGATGTAGAGCTCCTCTATGTAATAAAAGATGCAATTGTTAATTATTCTACATCATAGTGCTATATCTTATTATAGGTATGTCACTAGATGGCGGTAGTTTATTAAAAAGAACCAACATTTTTGTCTACCTTTAAAGGGCAAATCCACTTTAAGTCATCCACTTGCATATTCTTGTGATGAGTAAGAAGCTAATATCCTAAATTCCCAGGATATTGTGACTTTTCAGAAACTTTGTTGTATCAACCTTTTCTGAGCTGATTGGTAAAGTGTCGGACAACGCATATCTTTAACTATGAGAATTTGGCTTCTGATATCCCTTGGCAAGAAGCTGTGAGATTCCAGCTCATTGACGACTACAAAGGTACTTTCTAACATGGTACAGTAGAATATGGAACAATGATTAATAGTAGAGTTTACATTCAAGTGCTTGCCTTTGTGATCAACATGCCATTAAAGTTAATATGTTAGCAGATTTTACAATAAAAATGGCATAAAATGATCTTTGATACCTGATGAGGCTGATGTACTTACTTGTATAGTCCATGACCTAATAGCTGTAACATCTATTTTGAAAATTAAAACTCAATCTTCACATACTTACCCTGATTAACAGCTCCTCAGTATCCCGCCTTCCTCCTATTGATGGGATCTCACTCTGCTCAGTACAAGCTGGAAATAGCGGGCTATATCAGGGACAAAAAAAGAAATATTTATCTGTTTCCCACATTTTTTAATTTATTTTCATGACTACAAAGGACTACTAAAATGCATGTTAAATTTTGTTCCCCTCTCCATAAAAAATATTTTTATAAATAGGGCCCCCTTTATTTTTTTTTTTTACAAGGGTGCGTTGTTAGTGCTTCCTTTACTGTATACACAATGCTCTTTCAACACTGTGTATATGAGTCGCCCTCCCAGGGCAGTGGGATACTCAGTACCGAGCCCGATGATCCTCAATGGGGGATGTCACGGCAACTGGGACCCGGCCCGTGGCCCTGGGCGCCCATTGTAACAAGGGCTTAGTTTATGAATGATTCGTGACGCCACCTGTGGTGTTCGGCAATGAAGATGTAAGCCGATGCTGCAGACAGATCCTCTGGGACAGATGGTGTGGTGTAGCAATGATGTCATAGCCCTCCACAGGCAGGGCTGTAGTTCCAGGGCAGAGTAGGTGAAGTGACACTTAGATGGTGTTGTGTCAGGCGCAAGGGATGTAGCAGTGGTGGGCGGGTTGATGCAGGAATAAGTGGAGGACACCAGGGCATGTAGTTCCAAAGCTTTACTCACAGTCTGTTGCAGGTACAGGTGCCCGCCTCCTTGCCGTGTCCTCCAGGTCAGGGGCTCAGCCAACTTCCAGGCAAGATGAAGTACTCCTTTCCAACACTCCGCCAACATATGTGCCTTTTCTGAACGTCTCCTCTTATAGCGCCATTGAGTGAAGTACTCCTAGTACTGAGTTACACTGGAGTTCCTCCTGTCAGATGTTCCTATGAACTCTACTTGTACGGCAGACAGCTGTAGCCTGCTTCGGGGACTCCTTCTACCTAGTCCCGGCTCACTATCGTTGCTGTTGTGCCCTCAAGTCTTGTGTGGGAATAAAGTGGTCACTACTTCTATTCCTCCGTTGTCTGCTGCAGGACCATTAGTATCCATACAACCTCGGGGACCGGGCCCCGGCCTAGTGCTTAGAACTTGGGAAGGGTTCTCCTCTAACCATGGTCCTTGTTCTCTTATTCTCCTCACGTTCCGTGCTAATCCTTCTTTCCAATGGAGAATCAAGCTTCCTTTCTCTGTCTCTTTCCTGTGCCAGCAGACCCAGATCACTGTGGCCTGCTGCAGCACTTCCTTCTTCCATCCCTCTCACGGGGATCTTCTTTGTCTCACTCTCTGTCCTTCTACATCCGCACTCACTGACTGAATGCATGACTGAACTGAATGACTGACTCAACTCTTCCCGCTCTTTTATGTAAACTAAACTCCACCCACCTCCCAGCTCGTTTCGTGTTCCAAGCAGGGAGCCACCAATGGGTGCTTTGCTACACTCCAAGCAGGGAGCCGCCGAAGGTGCTTTGCTACACTACTTTGTGGTGTGGGGTGCAGGTGTTGGAGTGTGGTCAGGTGTCTCCACCTTACCTGAATAGTGGGGTACCACACCTCAGGAGGAGGTGCAGTACCTCTGTGGCGACTGAACCCTCAGGGGCGCCACATATACACCGATAAGGAAGGCAGAGATGGTCATAAACCATCTCTGCCTTCTCTCTGGGAAGTCCGGCTGTGTATGGCAGCTGGGTCCCAGCTCCTGCATCAAACTACAAGCCATTTCAATGCTGTGGTCAGTGAATGATGGCAGCATTTAAATGGTTAAAGAGATTTTCCACTTTAAAGAAAGTGCACCCCAAACACTCTAAAATACCTAAAATAACAAACAGAGCAGGGAGTCATCCTCTTTCGGCTGCAGCACCAACTTCCACAGCTGCTTGGATCTCGGTGTTTCGGCTGAAGCTATGACGCTACATTGACAGTTCGCAAAACTCCGAGATCCAAGCAGATCGTTTCACTCATGTCAGTGATTTGCTGAAGCGGTGATGCGAGTTGGCGATGACGTTATGACTGAGGCTAAATCACCGAGACCTGAGCAACGGAGGAGATCCAGTGTAGGATCCAAGGAGGGCGAGTATCTGCTTGGTTTGTTATTTCAGATATACTGTATAAGAGCGTAGGTAACTCCAGTCGCTGCTGTTACAGGCAGATGACATATCCAACGTCTGCCCACTATGGCGTGGGCTCAGCTCCTAAGACATCTTTCACACTTCAGTCTTTTGGAGTCAGTCAAAATCCGTCAAAAGTGTGAAAAAACGGATCCAGTGAAGATTGCCAAAAATTGATGCACCGGATCCGTTTTTCTAAAAACGGCGGATTTCGACTGACGTCAATAGACTGAAGTGTGAAAGAGGCCTTAGCTCGATCTATACGCTCCACAAGTGACTCGTATATCACAGGACGTTAAGGATTTAACTACAACCTGTCAATTAAAAGAAAGGCCAACCATGTAATATATGGCCTAGCTGAGTATACCAGAAGCAGAAAAGTACAGTATTTCCATGAGCAGGTTTCCACTCTGGGTTCCTGAGTAGAAGACTGTCACTATGACATTGGAAAGGTCTCATGTACAGTAAATGGCTGTATTAAATCTCCATTTTGTTTAGCCATAATAAGGTTGCCAAACAGGTGCATGAGGCATTACTGTACCTCCATATGCCTACAGTTTCATACAGCAGCATGCGAGGGGTTACGTGATCATGTAGAACTATCTCTGTACATACAATAAATTACAGAGCCTGTATGACAGCACATGGAGGCTGTGCAGCTCCATACAAGACGTCACTACATCGGGATTCCTGCGACAGGACACAGATAGCGCCCAAAGCGCACTGCTCATAGCGGGAAGGAGGCAAATGAATCTTTATTTCTTTTCTAAATTGCTGTTGGAGTGGCTGGTTTCCATACTAGTAGGGAAGGGGAGGCATCATATTGTGTGTGGAGCGTCATTGTGTTAGGGGGTCATCATTCTGTGTATGGGGGGCATCATACTGTGTTCTTGGAGACAATTAGGGAGCATCAAGGTGTGTTGGAGGCATGTTTGGGTACCATAAAGTGTTTAGGGGTATTGTGCATGTGTCATACTGCACGGAGGCCATAAAAGGGGTATCATACTGTGTGGGAACACTAAGAGCCTTCAATAGGGGCACTTTGGTGGCAGCACAAAAGCAACTGAGTAGGGCTAAGGGTGTAAAAAATGTGCTGCTAAGTGGCCCTCTTTCCTGTCCTTTACATTTGCGATGTATGGGGTAAATATATGAACAGGGTGGTGATATCTCTAATATTCCGTTGGAATGTTCACCCATCTGTAAATGCAAAATATGCTTAGTTTGTTCTAATATATGCAAGTTGAAACTGATAGAAAAATGCTGAGTATGATGAGAGACTCCAGGTCTATATGGCAGTCAGACACTAGGCCTCAGACCTGTCTCAGAGGAAACGTGGTATAGTCGCCCGTAGCAGCCACAGTACAGTCACCTTTGCGAAAAAAACAATAAGAGCTTTTGTTTGTTATTGGCACCGGAACCATTTTCTTTTAGAATTTAGAGCTGGTGATGCTTCTAGTTTTTCCACAACCTAAAGGAAAAAATAGCCAGCTACTATATGTACAGAGGCATCAAAGGAAGGGAGGAAGGGTGTAGTTAATTGGTTGGGGTTCGAGAAACACAAGTGTCAGGCACAGTGCCAACAGGCCACTTTTCCTTACCCGGGGTGAAAAATACAGGATGAGGGTATCTTGGCCCTGGAGAAAAGCTGAGCTATGATCAATTTATGAGCTGGGTTTATATTCACACCCTGCAGATTTGTCGCACAAATGTCTGCGATTGCCCCATTGATATGAATGAAGGTTGCAGAAATCCATGTGCTTGCCACCCAAACAACCCCTTTCTCACGCACACCCTTTAGACTATCTTTAAAGGCTAGGGTAAATGTAAAGGTGAGGGCATAATGTATTTTTTGGAGGGTCATTATATAAGCTAAACATATCCTAAGGCTATCAGAATCACACAGAATGTTTGGGGTTTTATTGTGCAGATTCACATGAGAATTCTCTTAAAAAAACACCTGAAATACTTTTCCTATTCATATATATGGGAGATTATAGTTACATAGGTGAAAAAAGACACAGGTCCATCAAGTTCATCATTTCTCCATCATTTATACATTTGCTAAATTATTAATAACACACAATGCCATTTGTTGTGAGAAAAGTATTTGGTCCTTTTTTAAATGCCAATTCCACAGTCTGACTGCTCTAACTGTAAAGAACCCTCTCCTACAGTATATAGATGCTGGAATCACCTTTCCTCCACATGTAATGAATGCCCCCTGGTTCTTTGTAAGGAATAGGTCATGTGCCAGTCCTTTGCATTAAGAAACATCTATTTATCAATCTATATCCATATGAGATCTCTTCTGAGGCATCTTTTTCCTGAACTAAGTTAACCCAACTTTTCCAACCTCTCATCATATGGGAGGCCAACCATCACATGCAATAATTTGGTTGACGCGTTTGAACTGACTCTAACTCTCAAATATCCTTTTTAATAGGTGGAGTCCAAAAGTGGATCCCATATTTTAGATGTGGCCTCACAAGAGATTCATAGAGCAATATATGAGGCCTATTATACTGTATGGAGAACTATGTGGTGCCCATAATACTGTATGGAGAACTATGTGGGGCCCATAATACTGTATGGAGGACTATGTGGTGTCCATAATACTGTATGGAGGACTATGTGGTGCCCATAATACTGTATGGAGAACTATGTGGTGCCCATAATACTGTATGGAGGATTATATAGGAGGAAAGTGACTTTGTAAGGGCTACAAAGTTGTGAGGTTTTCTCTTCTGTGACCCTACCTAATATTAAAAGGACTCTGTCACCCCATTTTAGCCCTATCAGCTGCCACCACCACCATCAGGGGCTTATCTGCAAGATTCTGTAATGCTGTAGATAAGCCCCTGATGTAAACTGAAAGATAAGAATAAAGAGGTAGATTATACTCACCCCGGCGTTCGGTCCGGTCCGATGGGTGTTGCCGTCCCGTCCGACGCCTCCCATCTTCATACGATGATGTCCTCCTCCTTGCTTCTCCCACGGCTCCTGCGCAGGCGTACTTTATCTGCCCTGTTGAGGGCAGAGTAAAGTACTGCAATGCGCAGGCACGGGACCTCTCTGACCTTTCCCGAAGCCTGCGCACTGCAGTACTCTGCTGTGCCCTCAACAGGGCAGATAAAGTACGCCTGCACAGGAGCCGAGGGAGAAGCAAGGAGGAGGACATCATCGCTAGAAGATGGGAAGCACCGGACCGCGACACCCACCGCACCCCCCGGTGAGTATAATCTGACGTGTTTTTCTTATCTTTCAGGTTTCATCGGGGGCTTATCTACAGCATTACAGAATGCTGTAGATAAGCCCCTGATGGCGGTGGCCACAGCTTATAGGGCTAAAATAGGGTGACAGATTCCCTCTGAGGGTTTTTTGTTTGTTTTTTTTTTTGTTTTTGTTTGGTTTTTTTGGGGGGGGCAAATATAATTTCTGCTATGGGGCCATGATTTCTACGTACACCCCTATGCTTGATATTGAGTCCTGTTGCTCAGCCTCCTTGTAACCAGAATACACAAGTCGTCCTGTTCTGTAGTCCCGAGAACACTTCCATTGAATGTATATGCAGCCGTAGCATTACTCCGGCTGCGGTGCATCACTCTACATTTATTAACATGAAGCTTCATGCATTTGCTCATTCAAACATCTTACCCGGAACATCGCTGTTCGTATGAGCAGTTTTTGGAGAGTTTTATTTTTTTTCTCTCTTAAGATGGATTGAAAAATGGTTGATGGAAAAAGCAGTTGCATGTCACCTGATGGAATCTGCTCTAAAAAGAGGCACAGGCCAATCAAAAGGCTGCATAACGGAACAAAATCTTCCAAGACCATCTTCACCTTTTTCAAAAACTCCCCCAAATATGAGCATTTCTTGAAGCAGTTTCCATATGAAATTTTTACGGGATTTGTCTGACTCCAAAAACTATGCGTGAATATAGAGAATATAAAAGGAGTCATGTAAAGAAGACCAGTGTGATTGGGCGTCATAGGAAAGATGGAATTTCATCTGGGCCCTGTGCTATTAGCGTGGTAATGTACAGAATGTCCTCGGTAGCATGATTATTATGAGTAGGTGGAAGCCCATACCCCCTTGGAAAACAAAGTCTTCCTGTACCCCTTCCCCCTTACAGAAGCTGCCTCCCTCCCTGTCTGACTCTCCTAGACCACTCCGAGTAGGAGGGGGGTTCCTGAGTCTGAATTTTTCCATAATGAAGTAATGCCGAAAATGACATCACTGGAAGAAGGAACAGGGGGATACCCCTGATGTGCATGATGTGTGCTGAGCTGGTAGAGTCAGCAGCATCCATTGCTCAGGCCCACCACTACAGGAACATTGCTCAACACGTAAAATCTGAGCTCAGATAAAAAGAATCATTATTGTATAAAGTCACTTTTTCCACACCTTGTCAGAAATAAAATGTCAGACAGCTGAAGTTTTATGGGTGAGGAGGACAGGAGGGCCCTTGTTCCGCACCTCTGACTTCCTCTACTGCAGAACAATAAGCCTTCTTGTTATACTATGTAATGCTATAGATGGCTGCCACTCACACGGCCTATAATATTCCAGTAAAAAAAAAAAATTAAAAGTGAATTCAAATTTTAAAATTCAATTACTTCTCAATTTTTTTTTTTCGAATCACTTTTAGGCTATGTTCACACGTTACGTTTTTGCAGGCAAAACATGCTCTCTTGGCAGTAAAGAAGCTGCTTACAAAAATCCGGGTTTGCTGCGTTTTTGCTGCTTTTTTTGCCGCGTATTTGCACAACCTCATTGTTTTCTATGGTAAAAAAAAACAAAAAAAAAAAACGCTGCAAAAAACCCTGAAAAACTTGACCTGATGCAAATCTGCAACCACGTGTGCATGGGACTTTGCTGCTACAAGGAAATCCTACAGGTTTTGTGACAAAGCTGTGCAGAAAAAAACCCAGCAAAAATGCAACGTGTATGTACCTTTACCCTAAAATCCTTTGTGAGGAACCCATTGCATTAAAATACAGATCTGTACTAGCATTTTTTTTTATGCAGTTATTTTCCATCTGGTTTATCTGGCAGGAAAAAAATGAAGTTTGCAGTAATGGCAAAACTAATGAAATTTCTAGAATGTAATATTTTAAGAATCTAAAATTTCTAAAATGAGTTTTTCTCCTGTTTTTTTTTGACCAGTGGAGCATTTAAAATAATACAATTAAAAAACGTAGCATGTCATTTTTGCAGTTTTTTCTTTCTTTTTTTTTTTTAGTGCGGGAAAAAATGTTTTTCAATAGCAAATGCTGTTTTTTCTTTTCTTTTTTTTTAACTGCAGTTCTTTGTTTTAAAAACATAGTATATGAATTCTTGCAGTATCTGAGCAGCGTTAAAAGGCATGAAAAATAGACAGAAAATACAGTGAGAGGTAGGCAGAAAAAAAACACACAGCATTTCCGCACATGGGAAAATGGCCTACAAGAGCGCCCACAGAAGGTTTTCTCCATTCAATTTTTGCAGTTTTTTCCTATTGAGATCAATAAGGCCTAGCAGCAAAATAAACCCCACTAAAAACGCTGGGGTTTTCCAGCCATTGGCTATGTGCAGCTGTCGGAGTTTTCACTGGCAACTTTTTCCTGAAGCGGCTTCGCCGGCATTTTTTGCCATTTTCTTCTTGGTGGCTCCAAGGCTTTTGGCTTTTTACTATATCTTCTGATAGAACAGTGGGCAGCTTCTGCTCAGAAGATGTCTGTGGGGCCCTAGTGTGCCTTCAAATGCCTCAGATTTCATAGAAATGGATTTTTCTTACATTCCATATAAATTGAATCCACAGCTGGACCCCACAATCAGGTAATTGCCCATTATACCCATCCTGATCGTACATCCACAGCTGGTGCTCGCCCTCCACGTCACCAGTTATGTATCTTGCCCATACAGTAAGGCTGTGTGCCCACGTTGCGCTTTTTAAGCGTTTCCGCAGCGCTTTTAGACGCGCGTTTCTGCTGCGGAAACACTTAAGAAAAGCATCCAATGTAATCATAATGGAATCCGCACATGTTGTGCTAATGGTGCGTTTTTTTCTGCTGTGGAAACGGTAAGTGGAAAAAAAACGCAGCATGTTCATCAATTTTGCAGAAACGCACGCGTTTCCGCATACATTCAATTGTATTGCAATAACTCATAGGAAAACGCTTAACAAAAGCGTCAGAAACACTTACAAAAGCGCTCCATAAAACGCATGCATTTTCCCGGGAAGAGGGTGTGCGTTTCCGCTCAGGAATATTCTGCATGAAAATCGCTACGTGGGCACATAGCCTAAGGCCTTCTTACAAGGGGACACGGGCCGGGATGTTACATATTTTCCATGCCTTGCGAGACATGCACTGACTATGCACGTACTGTACTTAGATTTTATTGTCATTTGGGAATATTTACGGAGCACCTTGCAGCACCCCCACACGCTCGCTGTAAAACCACACTGCCGTGTAATTTGTAGTCACGTAAAAAGGAAGTGTCTCAAAAAACTGGAGATCTAATGATACACAGAAATCTTATCCTGACCATATACAAATAAGAGAGGCTATGTAACCATCCGCGGCTGCTTACGCTGTGTCTGTGAATGTCATTCACGTAGGTATATTATATCTAAATGTAGACAGAAAAATAAACATGGCTGAGACCCCAGACATATATGAACAGTCATCTTCTCAGAAAGCAGACTGTCATTCATACCCAGTGAAAGGTAATTGGAACCCACAATTAACAATAAACAGTTCTTTGGTCATCATCATCAATCTTCAGGAGCGCACCGCTCCCTAGCCTCCCGGCTCCCTAAGTGCTGTGGAGCAGTCTGCTCCTGATTGATTGACAGTTCAGACAAGCAGCAACCTTGGGCTGCTGGCGCTTTCCCACGCTGTGGCATTAGAGGAGGGTAGAGGAACTAAAGCTGGTAGGATCCAACGATCTGAGCAGTTTCACAGCAGTGCTAACAATCTGCAAACCAAAGAGCCTCTAAGCGCTGGGTTTCATGCCTTGGAGACCGGCCACCACTGATGGACTGCAACTGGATGACAACCAATATGATTGCAGCTCCCAAAGGTTGGTTGCCCATCTTTAGTAGTGTCCTTTATGGATTTACTTCATGAAGACAAGAGCATCCATCTACTGTATATGGGCATGCAGGTCATATAAAGTGGAATCAAATGGTACCTTGATATTAGCGATCCGATGAATGGTTCCCAAGGAATCAATTATTTTCTTATATTAATCTGGCACAGAGATCTTTTCAGCTCAATTGCATATAAGAAAAAAACGTGGATTTCTCAGGAACCATTCATGGGATCACAGATATCAAGGTATCATTTTATTCAACTTTCTATGATCTGCATGCCCATATAGACGGCTTGGGAATGTAGATCCTACTGACAGATCCCCTTTAAAACAAAAACAAAATTCCCTTGTGATCAGCTGGTTATTGAAGATCAGGCTCCTGGAGCCCATGGCAAGGGTGTAGCCATGAGAGGGGTAATACCCTGGGGGCTGAACGATGGAGATGCCAACAAGTCACTTTGTCTTAGGCTGGTTTCACACGTCCATCATTCTCAGGCCAAGGTTGTTGTGCTTGGGTCAGGAGACCCGTGGCCAGTTCAGACATCATATTCCATACATGAAACTATCCATTAATCGGGTATTAAAATACTAGGCTATGGCAGCAAATAAACCTTTGCTCTTGGTAAAATGAAGTATGGCTAGAACTCTGAAATATTACAGCCTAACACGGGGACCAATGGAAATAAATAATTCATAACCATATGATGCTACAAGGTCACGTGCTGTCCACCAGAACACATTACCTCCAACATTACAGTCCCTATTCACAAGAAGACACTGTTGAACCTCACACCCCACACGATTTGCAATGTTTCTTCTCTATTCATCTTTGTAGTTTGACAATGTCAGGTCTGTTGCATAACAAATGTGCTACATACTTGTATGTAACTGGAGCTCAGCTTTTAGAAGACACCTCTGACCTTCTAAGCGAGGCTTAGCCTAAAACTATAGATCACTTCCTCTGGAAATGTCGTTATCACATGAGTGAAGCCTATTGTACGTGAATGTGTACGGTATTCTCATTAGTTGTAGGATGATTTCTTTGGTAATATACATGTTTGTTCTCTACTCTCCCTGCTGCACCACTATCCATGGAAAGACTGACATCACTGTTTTTCTAGACCACAATGTCTTGGTAAGATCCAGCAATCATCGTACATGGGGAGATCAGACGGGGACAGTGGATGCTTAGTTGGGTGGTCTCCAGTGGAGGAGATCTTCAGATGTGAGGAAGATGAATAAAGCCTCCTGTGTACAGCAGACTACTACATCAAGGCTTTGGTCCTTACATCACTTTCTAGGATCTTCTGATGTAGACTTGAAGGAGAAACATCTGACAATCTAAAATGACAGCCGACTGATAAGGAGACAAGCGTTCTTGTCAGTAAGGCACTGGAATGTCGGAAATATCCTTACTCTTTGGTATTTCTCCGACCATAAGCTTTTCTTCATTCAAACTAAAACCAAACTGTTCTAGTGATGCCCATGTTATTTCCTAGGCCTTGCTACCTTCCAGTAAGTCCTTATTCAGACACCCATGTTTTACGCACTGTATTTGTTGATCATGAGTAGAACACAAACCCATCCTAATCTATGGGGCTGTCAACACGTTTGTGGACACCCTAAAAAAAATGGACAAGTCTAATTTTAATCTAAATGTAGCACGATCATATCTATGGATCAGGCTAAGTTGAGAAATATCCCACTTTTCATGCACAAAAGGTGGATCATTTGTCATCCGTATCGTCACTTGAGCGCCCTCCGTATGTCCATTTTTTACATACGGTATCTGGTATATGGTATTCTTACATCAAAATTATACAAGGCCGGATTCATTAATAACTGCAATGGATCAGTTCCAATGGATGGTGTCCATAATCCATCCTTTTTTTTTGTGCACCATTATAATATATAGGTGAGAGTCTTTTAAAAAAAGACTAGCGGATGTTTAAATTTTTTTCCACATATATATTGGTCTGTGTGTAAAAATGTTCATGTGAACTAGCACATATAAAAATAAGAGATAGGCAAACGTAAATTTTACGTGAACACATAAATGAATGCAGTCAATGTGGTCAGAAAAGAGCAAAAGGTGTGTAACAATATCCGAGGATTGCATGTCTGCTCAATGTCAAGTGTCTGCCTGGTTGAGAGCAGTGTCAGGCACTCCCATCTGGGAGTGAAGACTTTATTAGGCTCTGATCACAGATTCCTGTACGTCTGCCCCAGGCCCAATCAAGATGACAGACCCCTGTATAAACCCACCGAGCCTGTGTCTGCTTGTCCCGAGTAAGCGGTTTTATCTCGTTCTAATAAAAAGAGGTATAAGGGATCCATGTACACCCGGGACACCCAATTCTCACAAACCCACTGATAATACTGGCCCTATGTATGGTATGTACACACCGCTACCTAACCACATATACACAACGCTAGCCCATATCCATCACCAGTCCAACATGGCGGACGTACTGCTGAAGTATGGCCATTGAACTTTGATCTTATCCAATAAGCAGTGACATATCTATGGCCAGCGAGTGTCCTGGTGGCACAACAGGGCATATATACACTGGCAGGACATGCTCGAATACCAACAATCAGTGCCGGTTTCACCCATATACACTGTTCCTCAGTGTTGGAACGTCATTACCCCCTACTCCAGTTACTCTGTTTCTATAGAAATTTCTGCTTTCCCGGCTAGATTTCTGTTCCACAAATGCATCTCCAGTTACCAGAGAAGGGTCTGACCGGAGGCCTTCTTCTCACACGAAACCTCATATTCCAGTGATGTCATCTCCCAGTTATTTCGGTGGAGCGGAGATGGGTCCAGGGCGGAAGAAGATGAAAGGTGAAGATTAGAGGGGAACTCCAAGAAATATATCATCTTTAGGACTAACCTGATCAAACCACAAGATTTAATAACGGCCTTTACATGAGTAAATCCTAATGGTTCTAAATATCTCCTGGCAGTAATGAACATAACAGAACCGCCATGAAAGAAGATAATAAATGCTTGTCCTACTGTCTTATGGAAACAGGTGATGTCAATGTTATGGCACTATATCAGGCACTTATTAGGAGACCAGCTGGCATTTATAGGGGCACTGTGTGGAAACTATGACTGCTAGTTAAGATACTTGGCATTGCTGATAGTTTGGGAAACTCTTTAGCTGGGGCATGGTAATTGGATCAGTGGCGGCACTGCTGTCTTTATTGGATCAGTGGCGGCACTGCTGTCTTTATTGGATCAGTGGTGACACTGCTGTCTTTATTGGATCAGTGGCGGCACTGCTGTCTTTATTGGATCAGTGGTGACACTGCTCTCTTTATTGGATCAGTGGCGGTACTGCTGTCTTTATTGGATCAGTGGTGACACTGCTGTCTTTATTGGATCAGTGGCGGTACTGCTGTCTTTATTGGATCAGTGGCGGCACTGCTGTCTTTATTGGATCAGTGGTGACACTGCTGTCTTTATTGGATCAGTGGCGGCACTGCTGTCTTTATTGGATCAGTGTCGGCACTGCTGTCTTTATTGGATCAGTGGCGACACTGCTGTCTTTATTGGATCAGTGGCGGCACTGCTGTCTTTATTGGATCAGTGGCGGCACTGCTGTCTTTATTGGACCAGTGGCGGTACTGCTTTCTTTATTGGATCAGTGGCGGTACTGCTGTCTTTATTGGATCAGTGGTGACACTGCTGTCTTTATTGGATCAGTGGCGGCACTGCTGTCTTTATTGGATCAGTGGTGACACTGCTGTCTTTATTGGATCAGTGGCGGCACTGCTGTCTTTATTGGATCAGTGGTGACACTGCTCTCTTTATTGGATCAGTGGCGGTACTGCTGTCTTTATTGGATCAGTGGTGACACTGCTGTCTTTATTGGATCAGTGGCGGTACTGCTGTCTTTATTGGATCAGTGGCGGCACTGCTGTCTTTATTGGATCAGTGGTGACACTGCTGTCTTTATTGGATCAGTGGCGGCACTGCTGTCTTTATTGGATCAGTGTCGGCACTGCTGTCTTTATTGGATCAGTGGCGACACTGCTGTCTTTATTGGATCAGTGGCGGCACTGCTGTCTTTATTGGATCAGTGGCGGCACTGCTGTCTTTATTGGATCAGTGGCGGTACTGCTTTCTTTATTGGATCAGTGGCGGTACTGCTGTCTTTATTGGATCAGTGGTGACACTGCTGTCTTTATTGGATCAGTGGCGGTACTGCTGTCTTTATTGGATCAGTGGCGGCACTGCTGTCTTTATTGGATCAGTGGTGACACTGCTGTCTTTATTGGATCAGTGGCGGCACTGCTGTCTTTATTGGATCAGTGGCGGCACTGCTGTCTTTATTGGATCAGTGGCGGCACTGTTGTCTTTATTGGATCAGTGGCGGCACTGCTGTCTTTATTGGATCAGTGGCGGCACTGCTGTCTTTATTGGATCACTGGTGACACTGCTGTCTTTATTGGATCAGTGGCGGCACTGCTGTCTATTGGATCAGTGGCGGCACTGCTGTTTTTATTGGATCACTGGTGACACTGCTGTCTTTATTGGATCAGTGGTGACACTGCTGTTTTTAATGGATCAGTGGCGGTACTGCTGTCTTTATTGGATCAGTGGTGACACTGCTATCTTTATTGGATCAGTGGCGGTACTGCTGTCTTTATTGGATCAGTGGTGGCACTGTTGTCTTTATTGGGTCAGTGGTGGAACTGTTGTCTTTATTGGGTCAGTGGTGGCACTGTTGTCTTTATTGGATCAGTGGCGGCAGTGCTGTCTTTATTGAATCAGTGGGGGGCACTGCTGTCTTTACTGGATCAGTGGTGGCACTGTTGTCTTTATTGGGTCAGTGGCGGCACTGTTGTCTTTATTGGATCAGTGGTGGCACTGTTGTCTTTATTGGGTCAGTGGCGGCACTGCTGTCTTTATTGGATCAGTGGGGGCACTGCTGTCTTTATTGGATCAGTGGTGACACTGTTGTCTTTATTGGGTCAGTGGCGGCACTGCTGTCTTTATTGGATCAGTGGGGGCACTGCTGTCTTTACTGGATCAGTGGCGGCACTGCTGTCTATTGGATCAGTGGCGGCACTGCTGTCTCTATTGGATCACTGGCGACACTGATGTCTTTATTGGATCAGTGGCGGCACTGCTGTCTTTATTGGATCAGTGGCGGTACTGCTGTCTTTATTGGATCAGTGGCGGCACTGCTGTCTTTATTGGATCAGTGGCGGCACTGTTGTCTTTATTGGGTCAGTGGTGACACTGCTGTTTTTATTGGATCAGTAGTGGCACTGTTGTATTTATTGGATCAGTGGTGGCACTGCTGTCTTTATTGGATCAGTGGCGGCACTGCTATCTTAATTGGATCAGTGGCGACACTGCTGTCTTTATTGGATCAGTGGCAGCACTGCTGTCTTTATTGGATCAGTGGCTACACTGCTGTCTTTATTGGATCAGTGGCGGCACTGCTGTCTTTATTGGATCAGTGGCGGCACTGCTGTCTTTATTGGATCAGTGGCGGCACTGCTATCTTAATTGGATCAGTGGCGACACTGCTGTCTTTATTGGATCAGTGGCGGCACTGCTGTCTTTATTGGATCAGTGGCGGCACTGCTGTCTTAATTGAATCAGTGGCGGCTCTGCTGTCTTTATTGGATCAGTGGTGGCACTGCTGTCTTTATTGGATCAGTGGTGACACTGCTGTCTTTATTGGATCAGTGGCGGCACTGCTGTCTTTATTGGATCAGTGGCGGCACTGCTGTCTTAATTGGATCAGTGGCGGCACTGCTTTCTTTATTGGATCAGTGGAGGCACTGCTGTCTTTATTGGATCATAAATCATCTGAGCGGAGGTTAAAAAAAACTATAAAACTTACAAACTCTCCTGTCATTCAATCTGAATGAACTCACTGACTGATTCTCAATTTGCTCATTTTGCAGCCAGAAATAGACAGAGACTATATTTACTTGATTGCCGCAACCAATCATAATCACATGCCAAAGGGATCATTGAATGGTGACCGGTCTGCAAACCGTGTCTTATGAGGAAAGGTTGCAGGATTTGGGAATGTTTAGTTTGCAGAAGAGAAGACTGAGAGGAGACTTAATAGCTGTCTACAAATATCTAAAGGGCTGTCACATTGTAGAAGGATCAACTTTATTCTCATTTGCACAAGGAAAGACTAGAAGCAATGGGATGAAACTGAATGGGAGGAGACACAGATTAGATATTAGAAAAAACTTTTTGACAGAGAGTGATCAATGAGTGGAACAGGCTGCCATGAGAAGTGGTGAGTTCTCCTTCAATAGAAGTCTTCAAACAGAGGCTGGACAGACATCTGTCTGGGATGATTTAGTAAATCCTGCTTTGAGTAGGGGGTTGGACCAGATAGCCCAGGAGGTCCCTTCCTACTCTACCATCCTATGATTCTATGAAGTCAAGTGATTGGCAGCAGCGCTTACATGACTGATGGACATGATGTCGTCATTTCAGGACTGTTGTGGACCACGGCAACGGCAAAGGACTGACTGCTTCTCTTCACTAGATCAGGTAATAATGACGGAAATGAGTCTACCATCTGGAGTTACAGCGATCATCGGGGTTACACCGGGTTCTCACAGTTTATATCTATGATATACAGTATGTGAGATATTAGGTCATATTTTTATAGAAAGTTCCCTGAAGGCCCCATCTGCATCCAGCGCGTACAATTCATACCCTCAGGTCGGTGTCATGGGAGCTCTCTGTTGTGGTTTTCAATTTTTGAAAAAAATGGATTTCGCCTCAGGGACGTTACCTAAAGTGTCTCCTCTGCACTAGCACCTGTCTAATGTTTCCAGCAATGTTTAGCACCGCCTAGAATAGCTGACATAGAAAGGTATTTAAGTACGTAGCCAAAGGATGGGCCCGTTCCAGTCTTCTTAGGGTATATGTGTGAGGAGAAGGCTATATTGCCTTGCTCCCCCCCTTGAAGACATCAGTGATGTGTATAATGTGTAATCTGAATAATGTCCTGTGTCTTGTGTAATGTGGAAATATAAGATGTTTGGCTATGTAATGTATGTAGTAATGTAAGCAATGTACACTGTAGAATAAGCATAGGGTGAGATATAGATTAAGATTTAGGACATAGAACAGAGTGTAATAGGTTTAGTGTATGGAGATGTATATTGTTAGTATGAAGCTTCAGTGTGCCCAGCAACAGGTAGATGATAGAGACGGAGAGTTATGATACAATTAATGTTTGGGACTAGCCCACAGTGAGAAGGCTAGTGACAGGGAAAGCAGGTTATTTCCTGGATAGAGTCAGTGGGAAGTTGGAGAGCAACAAATGTGCAGTGCTGCCAAAGGGTGATCAACAGCTAGAAGGAGACGGGAACTGACTGAAGAGAAAGAGTGGCCTTCTATCTTAAAAGGGTCCTTAGACAGGACGATTTGTCACAAGAAACCCTTAGCTTGATAAACTCCAAAGGAACGAACCTAAAGAGGACTAAGACTGTGCGACTAGTGAGGGTCCCGAGCGGTAGATCCAGGTTGTCCATAGTGATAGGATGTGGAGCTACTGAGTGGGTGTAGAGGAACTCGCTGATCAGGACTGTGGCGACAAGTTAGATAGTGGCAAAGTTGGGCGAAACAGTGTGCTATACTGGCCCTGGAGTAGACTACAGCGGAAGGAAATGATGTCTGTGAAAAGGCTTCTTACTGTGAAGGAAACATGCGTACGACTGTGTACCCCCTATCAATTGTATATAACCCTTATCAAGTTCAGGAAGGTTCTCATGTATGAACAATATTCAGGATTGAGAGTCCTCAGTAGTTGATACCTTTTAATGGCTAACTGAAAAGATGGTAACACATTGCAAGCTTTCGAGACTACTCAGGTCTCGAAAGCTTGCAATTTACCATCTTTTCAGTTAGCCATTAAAAGGTATCAACTACTGAGGACTCTCAATCCTGAATATTTTTCTATCCACTGGCTAACACGGTACAAAGATATACATCTTTCCTGTATCATGTATGAACAGAAGCTTCCTATATTGATCTGTGGGATTTGTGGTTCTGGCCAGCCAATACCATCGGCTTCTAGCGGCCTGCAGGAGCACCAAGATCTGACAACATTAACACCCAGCCAGGGTCCACAATTGTCTGTAACTTTGTAACGTGCTGGAGTGATGGACACATGATACTCGCCTACAGCTACCACCCTGGGCACAGTTACATATCCACACTGAGTCTTTTGGTGATTTTTTTAAGCTGAAATTGAGCAGAACCTCCAATTTTTTGAAGAGTTTTCCATTTCTGAGGAGGGTTTGAAGAGTTTCATTTCAGTTTACGCTCTGAAAAACTCCTTGACATACTCCATGTTCACATAGTCTTAGGGTATGTTCACACAAGAGTTTTTTGAGGCAGTTAAAATTTACGAGTTTGCTATCGTAAACTGCAACAAGAAACACTCCTTTTTTGGAGAGTTTTTAGACATGTTCTTATATACAGCATGTACCCAACATAGCCTCTAATATATATCATGTGCCCCACATAGCCTCCATATACACAGTGTGAGCTCCACATAGCCTTCCATGTACAGCGTGAGCTCCCACATAGCCTCTTATATACAGCTGGTGCCCCACATAGCCTCTGATACACACCATGTGCCTCACATAGCTTCCTATATACATTATGAGCTCCACATAACTTCCTACATACAGTTTTAGCACCACATAGCCTCCTACATACAGTATAAGCTCCCACATAGTCTCCTATACACAATATGAGCCCTCACGTAGCCTCCTATATACAGTAGAAGCCCCCACTTAGTTTCTGATATAAAATATGAGCCCCACATAGCTTCCATTTATATAGTGTGAGCCCACATAGCCTCCTATATACATAAAAATATCTCATACACGTGGCAAGATGCACATAGAGGTGTACGACACTTGTCCAATTCTTCTTGATGTGACTTCAGCACACCTAAAGGTAAAATCCTGTAGATGCGTAGCTGGATTTTTCATCTGATGGTCTATAATATGTTTTGTTTAGGGAACGCTCATTTTACTATCATAGTAGTATATAGAAATCTGGAAACATATGGTTCATTTTACACTGAAATATGTACATGATTAGCAGTTACAATGCCCCTAGGGCCAGAAATAGGACGAGAAAATACTTTAAATGAACCTAGTCTTCAATGATAGCCTCAGGCCATATTGAAAGTGCAGACTAAAAACTAGTTCAACCGCCCTATTGTGGAGAGCAAGCACCAAAGGAGGACAGACAACCTTAAAAGGGTTCTCCCCTTTGGGTAATTCCTACGTGCTGGGACTCCCTGCAATCAGCTGAAACCTTCCTAGAAACTTGGCAGCAAGTGTTATATTTCCCTGCAGAACCGCCACAGGAGAAATGAAGTATTACACAGAGTCCATTCAAACCAATGGCATATACAGTGGCTTGTGAAATTATTCACCCCCTCTATCTCCTCCTTGGCATTTTTCACATTTTGCCACCTCACAACTTGGAATTTCAGACACAGCAATATCGCTAGCAATATCGCTGCAACGTCACAAAATCGGTGACTTTACAGCGATATTGCTAGCGATATCGCAGTGTGTAACGGGGGCTTTACAACAGAACTGTGAGTAAAAGTGTGAAGACTGCATCCTGCTGTGTCCTCAGTTTATTTGCTGCGTCATCTGCCCTCCACTACAACCACCATAATCTTCAACACCATAATCTGCCCTGGGGAATAGCTCTGCCTGTGGAGAGCTGAACCAACTCTGCTGCATCAACAACTGCCCCAGTGGACTGAATCTGCAGCGTCAGCTAACACCTTACTTGCCGAGTACCACAGGTGGCGTCACATATCTCTCATAAACCTTATTCCCCTTTAGTCATCATTTTCATTGGGTGCCCAGGGCCACGGACCGGGCCACTGCTGCCGTGACACATCCCCTTAAGAACCGGCCCGATACCGAGTATCCCCACGGCCCTGGTGGGTGCTCCATAAACACAGGTTGTAATGTCACAAAATATGTAAAAAGCCTAGGGGGGTGAATACATTCATAAGTCACTGTATCGATGTACGGCAGGACAGGACAGGTCCTCCAGAGCCAGAGACACTCTTTACAACTTTACTCCATTTTGGTCAAGAGATTACGATCTTGAACAGGGGACCCCTCTCTAATAACTCAAGAATTTTCTAATAGGGTATGTAACCTTAGAGTTGAGTGTTATTTCCTTTCTACTTAAAGAGCTATTTCCAGGATATTTTATTTTCCGTATCCATAAGATAGTGGATAGCTCAATGATTGCTGGGACCCCATGAAAACCTGAAAAAGGGGCTTTGGATCATGGTAAATATACTTTGCAGAGCTGTGTCTTGTATGGAGCGGCGGTGCGTATGCTCGAACCTCCGTTCCATTCACTGTCTATGGGTGTATCGGAGAAAGTCAAGTACAGGACATCACAAGACTCCAGCAGGACTACTGTTTGCCCAGTAAAGAACCCCAATAATTATTAAGGATCACAAGCACAATGACTAATACGTAACACAGCTACAAGCAAGAGTAGAAACAGACAGAAGGAGGCCTCTGTTCCAGAAGAATATGTAGGCCTTTTGCCATCCAATAGCTCTTCATAAGGCACAATTCCATATGTTTTGGAACTGGATGTGGCCCCCTCACCTCTTGGGCCCCTGTGAGGTTGCTCAGGTTGCAACAATGGTATGCAAAAAAAAAAAAGAAGAAAAAAAGCTCAGCTCACCGTTCCATTAAATTTTGGTGGTCATATAAAATTCAGTAAGTTTGAGGCACAAATCCAAAAGTAGCAATAGATGCAAAACAGGTAATGGAAAATATGGAAAAATCCAGCTCCAGAAATTAGACAATGGGATAAAATTGCACATTATTTCATCTTCAATAAATTCACGTGGTGAATCAAACAAATATTAAAAAAGACAGAAACACATGCCCTGCGCGTTTCGAAGCCCAATAGGTTCTTAAACATAGCTATGACAAAAAAACCACTTGGGGTTTGAAACGCGTAAGCCACTGATGAAGTCAGACCCGGCACACAGATCCGTGCACCAAACTTACTGAGTATCACATGGCTACCAGTATTCAATGGAACGGTGAGCTGATCTTTTTACCTGTTATTCACCAATGGTCTGTCCTCCCATGGCTCAGAGGACTGGTAATAATGAGTTGTGTTGCTGTGATTTTTCTAAAATTGTTTCAAAAGTGCAGCGTGTTTTACTGATTTGGAAAATTGCCCAAATCAGTATTTATGATAAAATTCATTACACAAAGGACAGAAAAGTTATTATTGTGGATAACTGGTTAATAATTAATTTTTACGAAAAATTGACTTTAGGGCTATGTCCAGCCGGCAGGAGGGTTGCATTATTTCCATTCGCAGTTGAGTGCGGTTCTACCTTTTGAAGTGACACAATTTATCCATGACCTGTGAAATTCATTAACCTTGAGACAGAAAGTCAGACCCCGCACACCGACTACTGGTGTCAATAGAGCAAAGACAAAGAGCATCTGTAATGGAGGAGATCTGAAGCCCCGAAGGGTTATTCAACATCATCCTGAAAAGTCATTTAGTAATGAGAGTGCTGCTGGGAGGAGTGACGTGGAGGAAAGTGAAGCCTGGGATGACAGCGGAAGGAGAACCTGAGGAATGGATCATAAACTAAAGGAAAAGAGATAGGAAACCACTCTACTAATGGCGACAGGTATCGCAATCTTGTAGAACTACACAGTAGACCTGGATGCGGGAAGAATTAGAGGACAGACATGCCAATTCACTAAAGGATTATTGTATACTTTGCTTTAGATTATGATGTAACCCTTTAAGTGACCTATTAAGGAATGCACTGAACATCTGTAGTCAAGGCGTGAACTCGACACAGGTACAATACCAAACATTACATATCCAGAAAACACCTGGTCACTGAACCAGAGACTGTATGGACCACAGCTGTCACTCTGCCATGGACTGGACAGACCACAGCTGTCACTGATCCATGGACTGGACAGACCACAGCTGTCACTGAACCATGGACTGGACAGACCAGAGGTGTCACTGAATCATGGACTGGACAGACCACAGCTGTCACTGAACCATGGACTGGACAGATCACAGCTGTCACTCTGTAATGGACTGGACAGACCACAGCTGACACTGAACATGGACTGGACAGACCACAGGTGTCACTGAATCATGTACTGAACAGACCACAGCTGTCACTGAACCATGGACTGAACATACCACAGCTGTCACTCTGCCATGGACTGGAGAGACCACAGCTGTCACTGATCCATGGACTGGACAGACCACAGCTGTCACTGAACCATGGACTGGACAGACCAGAGGTGTCACTGAATCATGGACTGGACAGACCACAGGTGTCACTGAACCATGGACTGGACAGACCACAGCTGTCACTGAACCATGGACTGGACAGATCACAGCTGTCACTCTGTCATGGACTGGACAGACCACAGCTGTCACTGAACCATGGACTGGACAGACCACAGGTGTCAATGAACCATGGACTGAACAGACCACAGCTGTCAATGAACCAAGGACTGGACAGACCACAGCTGTCACTGAACCAAGGACTGGACAGACCACAGCTGTCACTGAACCAAGGACTGGATAGACCACAGCTGTCACTGAACCAAGGACTGGACAGACCACAGCTGTCACTGAACCAAGGACTGGACAGACCACAGCTGTCACTGAACCGTGGACTGAACAGACCACAGCTGTCACTGAACCAAGGACTCAACAGACCACAGCTGTCACTGAACCAAGGACTGGACAGACCACGGCTGTCACTCAGCTCAGCTTTGTCTATTGCTTTAATATAGTATATACCAATCATTGACGTCACCCACCTTCATGGGAAACCATAGAACCATAGCGGTCTGTCAACTAGATGGGCTACAATGACCAGACCAGGTCTTTGAAATAGATGGATCATAATCACCAGACTAAACAATAGTACTTTCATAAATTACAATTTCATAAAATATAAGACAATATTTCAAAGAAGAAATAATGTTTTCAGTTGAGGAATCTTTTTATGCTCTACTCCACAGAAATTAAGAAATTGGAGATGTACATTTTTTATGAGAATGTTGGCAAACAAGTCTGTACAGTACATATTGTATAAAGTTAATTAAACGGAGCAAATTTCCAGCATAATTTCTCCTTCTAAGAACAGACGAGGAGTGTGTCTGGGGGGCAGCAATCCCTCCCTATGTGTCCTCGAAACATGTGCTTTACCTGGACCAAACCCAAGTAGCACACTGACATAGACAATAACATGTCCGGGACTGAACATAGACGACAACGGCAACTACTGCATATTCTGAAACCTACAATGGACATTTAGATGACCAATACTCTCACTTTGTATGTCCATATGCTTATAACATGCTGAAATAGAATTTGTGATGCAGATTTATATGACATGCTTCGTATATGTCGATAAATGTCTAATTCCATGACAAGTAATTCTTGAAATGTAGATTGGCATTGTGGTTTGTGCCACGTCATAAATGGAGGTCTTTTTCAAAACAGGGGAAGCTTTCACAAACGCTAATGATAATTGTACCACTTCATGACTGGGAGGCCAATGTGATTATAAGATCAGTCCAGCAGATGTCTAACAAAAAGGTATTTCTAACATGAAAGTAAGTCATTTTTACAGAAAGCTTATTTGAGTCAGTTGTTGGTAATTTGGACAATAATTAATTGAGGGCAATGGACAAGTGAAATGATCTAATAGGTTCTTATAGTTCCCTCATAATGTTGAAAAGTCCTCCATCGATAAGATCCCTTTCGTTAAGCAATCAGGTCAGCCATATTTGATTGTCAGAGCCTATATTATGGTCTAACTTTCTTCTCAAGGGAATGGAGATCCACACATGTCTTCAAGATGCTCACCTTCAACGTCATAGGAGTTAATAACTTTGGATGGCCAATCACATAGATAGAAGATGATAATATCCATCCGTTACCAACAAGCATAGTGGAGACCATATGTCGACATTACTATTATTATTATTTATTTTTAGACCGCCATTGATTCCACGGAGCTTTACATGAGGAGGGTTTAGAATACTAAATACAAATATAAATTACGATGCACAAACTAACAATGACAGACTTGTACAGAGGTGAGAAGACCCTGCCCTTATGAGCTTGCTGTCTACGGGGTGCAGGGTGATGGGGAAGGAGACAGTAGGTTGGGGGGTTGCAGCAGCTCCGGTGTTGGTGAGGCGGTAGATCCGGTAATGGGGAGGAGGCAGTGGGCTCATTGCAGGGTGTAAGCTTTCTTGAAGAAATGTGTTTTCAAGTTTCGTCTGAAAGTTCCAAATGTGGCAGATAATCGGATATGTTGGGGCACAGAATTCCAGAAGATGGCAGATACTCCGGAGAAGACTTGGAGGCGATTGGGTGAGGAATGTACGAGAGTGGAGGAGAGAAGGAGGTCTTGGAAGGATCGAAGAGTTTGTGTGGGAAAAAATCGGGAGATTAGTGTGGAGAAATATGGAGGAGACAGATTATGGACAATCTGCAGGTCAATGTTAGTAGTTTCAACTGGATATGTTCATATGTTGAGGAATTAGAAGACAATGAAGGGATTTGCAGAGGGGAGAAGCAGAGGAGTAGTGAGGAGAGAGGTGGAATAATTGGGCAACACAGTTAAGGACGGACTGGAAAGTGAAAGAGTGTTATCAGGGAGGTCACGGAGCAGGATATTGCAGTAGTCAAGTCGGGAGATGATGAGGGCAGGCTCTAAAATTAGAATCAAGATTGAAGAAATGACGGATTCTGGAAATATTTTTGAGTTGTAAGCGGCAGAGAGAGGTAAGAGGTTGGGTGTGTTGTTTGAAGGACAAGGCAGAGTCACTTATTACTCTGAGGCAGTGGAAATCCAGTACAGGGGAAAGCGTGATGTCATTTATAGTAATAGATAAACTGGGTAAGGGAGATGGGTGGGATGGAGGAAAGATGAGGGGTTCACTTTTGTCCATATTAAATTTTAGGAAGCGAACGTAAAGGAAGGAGGATATGGCTGATAGACACTCTGGCATTCTGGACACTAGAGAGGTGATATCTGGACCATAGAGTTAAGTCTGTGTGTCATCAGCGTAGAGATGGTAACGGAACCATGGGTCTTTATGAGTTGTGCCAGGCCAAAGGTATAAATGGAGAGAGTATGGGTGTCAGGACAGAGCCTTGAAGGTCACCGACAGTGAGAGCGGGGATGAGGAAGAAGTATGGGAATGGGAGATGCTAAATATGTGGTTAGTAATAGTAAGGTATGATGAGATCCAGGAAAGGGAAAAGTTTGATGCAAAGGGAAGAAAGGATATGTAGTAGGAGGGAATGGTCGACTGTGCAAAAGATGAAGGACATGTGTCTAGAAGGATGAATATAGAGAAATGTCTGTTAGGGTCATCCATCCACCAAACATTTACTATTCCAAAAATGATCTCAGTTTCATCTCATTTGCCTGACCCCAGTGCTGACATCAAGATATGAGACCATGAGTCTTTACCCTCAAGAATATAACCTCGAGCATCTTCAGAGTGAAAGTTTCCAATGAAGCCATCAGTTACATTACAAACAAAAAAATTCTGTGACGGTTTCAGAGTTTATCAAATTTTACTAACCATGGTACTGACAAAATCGTCCAACAAGTCTGCTCTTAAAAAGACCATTCTTGAGCACTGACCAATACAGGATAGGTATGGCCTAGAGCAGGCTTGGACTGGCCCACAGGAGAACAGGAGAATCCTCCGGTGGGCCACCACCCTCTTCTATGACCAATACTTTGCACCATATACTTGAATCACTATGTACAGACAAAGGCGGCATCTTATTCATTTAACGAAATATCTTCATAGGACTCGGTCACAGATTTATTTAATCTGAACTGCTGGGGTTAATACAGAAGGGAGCGGACGGCAGGAATATCCATTACAGGCAGGAAGGACCCCTAATTGGTAAACCAGCGGAGTCAGCACCACAGTGTGTAGCTGGGGTGGGAGGACATACTGTATGCAGTGGAACAAGTAAACCAGGAGTGCTGTTATGCTGCTGAACACCTCAGTGCTATCCATGGATCAGTATAATGAGGTGCCATATACCATAAGATGCCATATACCATAAGGTGCCATATACTATAAGATGCCATATACCATAAGATGCCATATACTATAAGGTGCTATATATTATAAGGTACCATATACCATAAGATGCCATATACCATAAGATACCATATACCATAAGATGTCATATACTATAAGGTGCTATATATTATAAGGTGCTATATATTATAAGGTGGCATATACCATAAGGTATACTATAAGATACCATACACCATAAGAAGCCATATACTATAAGGTGCTATATACTATAAGGTACCATATACCATAAGGTGCCATAAGCTATAAGGTGCCATATAATATAAGGTGCTATATACTATAAGGTACCATATACCATAAGATGCCATATACCATAAAGTGCCATATATTATAATGTGCCATATGTTATAAGGTGCATTGTACTATAAGGTGCCATATACTATGAGGGACACAGGCAATATACGGTATGTACAATCCTTACACTGAGACCCTGACTCTGACCCCAGGGGGTCTCAAGAATTGAAATCCTTGATTAAAATAAAAAACACTTCTTGTGAGGATTGTTATGATCAGCATCATCCTCAGCAGGAAATCTATGGGAACCCTCAGCAGAGCATCACTGCTCAAAAGACAGAGCAACATCTGCAGAGCAAACAGCACTTAAAGGTGGCAATGCTCACCATACACCGTATCACCTCTGCAGAGCATCGCTCCAAACAAGAAGTGACATACACACTGCATTTATTATATCATGTATAATTGCTGCAGAGCATCACTCCATACACATGATACTGTATATACATATATACACCAAGAAGATCTGCAATGGCTGCAGTTTATTGCAGAGCATGAAATCGTGATCACTACAGAGCATTACTCCAGTAACAGGACATACACTTTTATAAGAGGCAGCATGTTCTCCTTTGCTCACATAAGCAGAGCATCGCCTTATACAAGGGACACATACTGCTGGCTTCCCACAATTAATGCGCCTCCTGCAGAGCATTGCTCACCATAACCTATATACCTGCTGCAGAGCATTACTCACCATAACCTATATACAGTTGTGGCCAAAAGTATTGACACCCCTGCAATTCTGTCAGATAATACGCAGTTTCTTCCTGAAAATGATTGCAAACACAAATTCTTTAGTATTATTGTCTTCATTTAATTTGTCTTAAATGAAAAACACACAAAAGAGAATGAAGCAAAAAGCAAAACATTGATCATTTCACACAAAACTCCAAAAATGGGCCATACAAAAGTATTGGCACCCTCAGCCTAATACTTGGTTGCACAACCTTTAGCCAAAATAACTGCGACCAACCGCTTCCGGTAGCCATCAATGAGTTTCTTACAATGCTCTGCTGGAATTTTAGACCATTCTTCTTTGGCAAACTGCTCCAGGTCCCTGATATTTGAAGGGTGCCTTCGCCAAACTGTCATTTTTAGATCTCTCCACAGGTGTTCTATGGGATTCAGGTCTGGACTCATTGCTGGCCACCTTAGAAGTCTCCAGTGCTTTCTCTCAAACCATTTTCTAGTGCTTTTTGAAGTGTGTTTTGGGTCATTGTCCTGCTGGAGACCCATGACCTCTGAGGGAGACCCAGCTTTCTCACACTGGGGCCTACATTATGCTGCAAAATTTGATGGTAGCCTTCAGACTTCATAATGCCATGCACACGGTCAAGCAGCCCAGTGCCAGAGGCAGCAAAGCAACCCCAAAACATCAGGGAACATCCACCATGTTTGACTGTAGGGACCATGTTTTTTTCTTTGAATGCCTCTTTTTATCTCCTGTAAACTCTATGTTGATGCCTTTGCCCAAAAAGCTCTACTTTTGTCTCATCTGACCAGAGAGCATTCTTCCAAAACATTTTAGGCTTTTTTTATGTCTCGGGGTATGAAGTGGGGTCTTCCTGGGTCTCCTACCATACAGTCCCTTTTCATTCAGACGCCGACGGATAGGACGGGTTGACACTGTTGTACCCTCGGACTGCAGGGCAGCTTGAACTTGTTTGGATGTTAGTCGAGGTTCTTTATCCAACATCCGCACAATCTTGCGTTGAAATCTCTTGTCAATTTTTCTTTTCCGTCCACATCTAGGGAGGTTAGCCACAGTGCCATGGGCTTTAAACTTCTTGATGACACTGCGCACGGTAGACACAGGAACATTCAGGTCTTTGGAGATGGGCTTGTAGCCTTGAGATTGCTCATGCTTACTCACAATTTGGTTTCTCAAGTCCTCAGACAGTTCTTTGGTCTTCTTTCTTTTCTCCATGCTCAATGTGGTACACACAAGGACACAGGACAGAGGTTGAGTCAACTTTAATCCATGTCAACTGGCTGCAAGTGTGATTTAGTTATTGCCAACACCTGTTAGGTGCCACAGGTAAGTTACAGGTGCTGTTAATTACACAAATTAGAGAAGCATCACATGATCTTTCGTACAGTGCCAATACTTTTGTCCACCCTCTTTATTATGTTTGGTGTGGAATTATATCCATTTTGGCTTTAGGACAATTCTTTTTGTGTTTTTTCATTTAAGAAAAATTAAATGAAGATAATAATATGAAAGAATTTGTGTTTGCAATCATTTTCAGGAAGAAACTGAGTATTATCTGACAGAATTGCAGGGGTGTCAATACTTTTGGCCACAACTGTACTTGCTACAGAGCATTGCTCACCATAACCTATATACCTGCTGCAGAGCATTACCCTACTAAAGCGACGTCTACATGTCATTCACCACAGCTGCAGAGCATTGCCATTGTGCAAGTTACTCATCACAAGCTATAGCACTTCTGCAGAGCATCACTCCAGACAAGTCACATACACATTGTGCAAGGAGTATCACTTATCTGTCATAGCTGGATGTCACTCTGACCCCGAGTACATGCCTGCAGAGCATCTCTCCACTCATACAATGTATAACAGTGTTTATCACTGGGTCAATGTGACATCTGCAGAGCATCTCTCCCCCATATATAACAGTGCATCTCACATGGCCATATAACATCTGCAGAGCATCTCTCCCCCATATATAACAGTGTATCTCACATGCCCATATAACATCTGCAGAGTATCTCTCCCCATATATTACAGTGTATCTCACATGGCCATATAACATCTTCAGAGCATCTCTCCTCCATATATAACAGTGTATCTCACATTGCCATATAACATCTGCAGAGCATCTCTACCACATATATAACAGTGTATCTCACATGGCCATATAACATATGCAGAGCATCTCTTCCCCATATATAACAGTGTATCTCACATGGCCATATAACCTCTGCAGAGCATCTCTCCTCCATATATAACAGTGCATCTCACATGGCCATATAACATCTGCAGATCATCTCTCCTCCATATATAACAGTGTATATCACATGTCCATATAACATCTGCAGAGCATCTCCCCCCATATATAACAGTGTATCTCGCATGGCCATATAACATCTTCAGAGCATCTCTCCTCCATATATAGCAGTGTATTTTACATGGCCATATAACATCTGCAGAGCATCTCTACCCCATATATAGCAGTGTATTTTACATGGCCATATAACATCTGCAGAGCATCTCTCCCCATATATTACAGTGTATCTCACATGGCCATATAACATCTGCAGAGCATCTCTACCCCATATATAGCAGTGTATCTCACATGGCCATATAACATCTGCAGAGTATCTCTCCCCGATATATAACAGTGTATCTCACATGGCGATAGAACATCTGCAGAGTATCTTTCCTCCATATATAACAGTGTATTTCATGGCCATATAACATCTGCAGAGCATCTCTCCCCCATATATAACAGTGTATCTCACATGCCCATATAACATCTGCAGAGCATCTCTCCTCCATATATAACAGTGCATCTCACATGCCCACATAACATCTGCAGAGCATCTCTCCCCATATATTACAGTGTATCTCACATGGCCATATAACATCTTCAGAGCATCTCTCCTCCATATATAACAGTGCATCTCACATGCCCACATAACATCTGCAGAGCATCTCTCCCCATATATAACAGTGTATCTCACATGGCCATACAACTTCTGCAGAGCATCTCTACCCCATATATAACAGTGTATCTCACATAGCCATATAACATATGCAGAGCATCTCTGCTCCGTATAAAACAGTGTATCTCACATGTCCATATAACATCTGCAGAGCATCTCTCCCCTATATATAACTGTGTATCTTACATGGCCATATAACATTCTGCAGAGCATCTCTCCTCCATATATAACAGTGCATCTCACATGGCCATATAACATCTGCAGAGCATCTCTCCCCGATATATAACAGTGTATCTCGCATGGCCATATAACATCTTCAGAGCTTCTCTCCTCCATATATAGCAGTGTATTTTACATGGCCATATAATATCTGCAGAGCATCTCTACCCCATATATAGCAGTGTATTTTACATGGCCATATAACATATGCAGAGCATCTCTCCCCATATATTACAGTGTATCTCACATGGCCATATAACATCTGCAGAGCATCTCTACCCCATATATAGCAGTGTATCTCACATGGCCATATAACATCTGCAGAGTATCTCTCCCCGATATATAACAGTGTATCTCACATGGCGATAGAACATCTGCAGAGCATCTTTCCTCCATATATAACAGTGTATTTCATGGCCATATAACATCTGCAGAGCATCTCTCCTCCATATATAACAGTGTATCTCACATGCCCATATAACATCTTCAGAGCATCTCTCCTCCATATATAACAGTGCATCTCACATGCCCACATAACATCTGCAGAGCATCTCTCCCCATATATAACAGTGTATCTCACATGGCCATACAACTTCTGCAGAGCATCTCTACCCCATATATAACAGTGTATCTCACATAGCCATATAACATATGCAGAGCATCTCTCCCCTATATATAACTGTGTATCTTACATGGCCATATAACATTCTGCAGAGCATCTCTCCTCCATATATAACAGTGCATCTCACATGGCCATATAACATCTGCAGAGCATCTCTCCCCGATATATAACAGTGTATCTCACATAGCCATATATCATCTGCAGAGCATCTCTCCCCCATATATAACAGTGTATCTCACATGGCCATATAACATCTGCAGAGCATCTCTCCTCCATATATAAGTGTATCTCACATGGCCATATAACATCTGCAGAGCATCTCTCCTCCATATATAAGTGTATCTCACATGACCATATAACATCTGCAGAGCATCTCTCCTCCATATATAAGTGTATCTCACATGACCATACAACATCTGCAGAGCATCTCTACCCATATATAACAGTGTATCTCACATAGCCATATAACATCTGCAGAGCATCTCTCCCCCATATATAACAGTGTATCTCACATAGTCATATAACATCTGCAGAGCATCTCTCCTCCATATATAAGTGTATCTCACATGGCCATATAACATCTGCAGAGCATCTCTCCTCCATATATAAGTGTATCTCACATGACCATATAACATCTGCAGAGCATCTCTACCCATATATAACAGTGTATCTCACATAGCCATATAACATCTGCAGAGCATCTCTCCCCCATATATAACAGTGTATCTCACATGACCGTATAACATCTGCAGAGCATCTCCCCCCATATATAACAGTGTATCTCGCATGGCCATATAACATCTGCAGAGCATCTCTACCCCATATATAACAGTGTATCTCACATGACCGTATAACATCTGCAGAGCATCTCTCCCCATATATTAAAGTGTATCTCACATGGCCATATAACATCTTCAGAGCATCTCTACCCCATATATAGCAGTGTATTTTACATGGCCATATAACATCTGCAGAGCATCTCTCCCCATATATTACAGTGTATCTCACATGGCCATATAACATCTGCAGAGCATCTCTACCCCATATATAGCAGTGTATCTCACATGGCCATATAACATCTGCAGAGTATCTCTCCCCGATATATAACAGTGTATCTCACATGGCGATAGAACATCTGCAGAGCATCTCTCCTCCATATATAACAGTGTATTTCATGGCCATATAACATCTGCAGAGCATCTCTCCCCCATATATAACAGTGTATCTCACATGCCCATATAACATCTTCAGAGCATCTCTCCTCCATATATAACAGTGCATCTCACATGCCCACATAACATCTGCAGAGCATCTCTCCCCATATATAACAGTGTATCTCACATGGCCATACACCTTCTGCAGAGCATCTCTACCCCATATATAACAGTGTATCTCACATAGCCATATAACATATGCAGAGCATCTCTCCTCCGTATAAAACAGTGTATCTCACATGTCCATATAACATCTGCAGAGCATCTCTCCCCTATATATAACTGTGTATCTTACATGGCCATATAACATTCTGCAGAGCATCTCTCCTCCATATATAACAGTGCATCTCACATGGCCATATAACATCTGCAGAGCATCTCTCCCCGATATATAACAGTGTATCTCACATAGCCATATATCATCTGCAGAGCATCTCTCCCCCATATATAACAGTGTATCTCACATGGCCATATAACATCTGCAGAGCATCTCTAACCCATATATAACAGTGTATCTCACATAGCCATATAACATCTGCAGAGCATCTCTCCTCCATATATAAGTGTATTTCACATGGCCATATAACATCTGCAGAGCATCTCTCCTCCATATATAAGTGTATCTCACATGACCATATAACATCTGCAGAGCATCTCTACCCATATATAACAGTGTATCTCACATAGCCATATAACATCTGCAGAGCATCTCTCCCCCATATATAACAGTGTATCTCACATGGCCATATAACATCTGCAGAGCATCTCTCCTCCATATATAAGTGTATCTCACATGGCCATATAACATTCTGCAGAGCATCTCTCCTCCATATATAACAGTGCATCTCACATGGCCATATAACATCTGCAGAGCATCTCTCCCCGATATATAACAGTGTATCTCACATGGCCATATATCATCTGCAGAGCATCTCTCCCCGATATATAACAGTGTATCTCACATGGCGATAGAACATCTGCAGAGCATCTCTCCCCATATATAACAGTGTATCTCACATGCCCATATAACATCTGCAGAACATCTCTCCTCCATATATAACAGTGCATCTCACATGCCCACATAAAATCTGCAGAGCATCTCTCCCCATATATTACAGTGTATCTCACATGGCCATATAACATCTTCAGAGCATCTCTCCTCCATATATAACAGTGTATCTCACATTGCCATATAACATCTGCAGAGCATCTCTACCACATATATAACAGTGTATCTCACATGGCCATATAACATCTGCAGAGCATCTCTCCTCCATATATAAGTGTATATCACATGGCCATATAACATCTGAGGACCATCTCTTCCCCATATATAACAGTGTATCTCACATGGCCATATAACATCTGCAGATCATCTCTCCTCCATATATAACAGTGTATCTCACATGGCCATTTAACATCTGCAGAGCATCTCTCCACCATATATAACAGTGCATCTCACATGGCCATATAACATCTGCAGAGCATCTCTCCCCAAATATAACAGTGTATATCACATGTCCATATAACATCTGCAGAGCATCTCCCCCCATATATAACAGTGTATCTCGCATGGCCATATAACATCTGCAGAGCATCTCTACCCCATATATAACAGTGTATCTCACATGACCGTATAACATCTGCAGAGCATCTCTCCCCATATATTAAAGTGTATCTCACATGGCCATATAACATCTTCAGAGCATCTCTACCCCATATATAGCAGTGTATTTTACATGGCCATATAACATCTACAGAGCATCTCTCCCCATATATTACAGTGTATCTCACATGGCCATATAACATCTGCAGAGCATCTCTACCCCATATATAGCAGTGTATCTCACATGGCCATATAACATCTGCAGAGTATCTCTCCCCATATATAACAGTGTATCTCACATGGCCATTTAACATCTGCAGAGCATCTCTACCCCATATATAACAGTGTATCTCACATGGCCATATAACATCTGCAGAGCATCTCTCCCCATATATAACAGTGTATCTCACATGGCCACATAACCCCTGAAGAGCATCTCTCCTCCATATATAACAGTGTATCTCACATGGCCATATAACATATGCAGAGCATCTCTCCCCCATATATAACAGTGTATCTCACATAGCCATATAACATCTGCAGAGCATCTCTCCTCCATATATAACAGTGTATCTCACATGGCCATATAACATATGCAGAGCATCTCTCCTCCATATATAAGTGTATCTCACATGGCCATATAACATCTGCAGAGCATCTCTCCTCCATATATAAGTGTATCTCACATGACCATATAACATCTGCAGAGCATCTCTACCCATATATAACAGTGTATCTCACATAGCCATATAACATCTGCAGAGCATCTCTCCCCCATATATAACAGTGTATCTCACATGACCGTATAACATCTGCAGAGCATCTCCCCCCATATATAACAGTGTATCTCGCATGGCCATATAACATCTGCAGAGCATCTCTACCCCATATATAACAGTGTATCTCACATGACCGTATAACATCTGCAGAGCATCTCTCCCCATATATTAAAGTGTATCTCACATGGCCATATAACATCTTCAGAGCATCTCTACCCCATATATAGCAGTGTATTTTACATGGCCATATAACATCTGCAGAGCATCTCTCCCCATATATTACAGTGTATCTCACATGGCCATATAACATCTACAGAGCATCTCTACCCCATATATAGCAGTGTATCTCACATGGCCATATAACATCTGCAGAGTATCTCTCCCCGATATATAACAGTGTATCTCACATGGCGATAGAACATCTGCAGAGCATCTCTCCTCCATATATAACAGTGTATTTCATGGCCATATAACATCTGCAGAGCATCTCTCCCCCATATATAACAGTGTATCTCACATGCCCATATAACATCTTCAGAGCATCTCTCCTCCATATATAACAGTGCATCTCACATGCCCACATAACATCTGCAGAGCATCTCTCCCCATATATAACAGTGTATCTCACATGGCCATACAACTTCTGCAGAGCATCTCTACCCCATATATAACAGTGTATCTCACATAGCCATATAACATATGCAGAGCATCTCTCCTCCGTATAAAACAGTGTATCTCACATGTCCATATAACATCTGCAGAGCATCTCTCCCCTATATATAACTGTGTATCTTACATGGCCATATAACATTCTGCAGAGCATCTCTCCTCCATATATAACAGTGCATCTCACATGGCCATATAACATCTGCAGAGCATCTCTCCCCGATATATAACAGTGTATCTCACATAGCCATATATCATCTGCAGAGCATCTCTCCCCCATATATAACAGTGTATCTCACATGGCCATATAACATCTGCAGAGCATCTCTACCCCATATATAACAGTGTATCTCACATAGCCATATAACATCTGCAGAGCATCTCTCCTCCATATATAAGTGTATTTCACATGGCCATATAACATCTGCAGAGCATCTCTCCTCCATATATAAGTGTATCTCACATGACCATATAACATCTGCAGAGCATCTCTACCCATATATAACAGTGTATCTCACATAGCCATATAACATCTGCAGAGCACCTCTCCCCCATATATAACAGTGTATCTCACATGGCCATATAACATCTGCAGAGCATCTCTCCTCCATATGTAAGTGTATCTCACATGGCCATATAACATTCTGCAGAGCATCTCTCCTCCATATATAACAGTGCATCTCACATGGCCATATAACATCTGCAGAGCATCTCTCCCCGATATATAACAGTGTATCTCACATGGCCATATATCATCTGCAGAGCATCTCTCCCCGATATATAACAGTGTATCTCACATGGCGATAGAACATCTGCAGAGCATCTCTCCCCCATATATAACAGTGTATCTCACATGCCCATATAACATCTGCAGAACATCTCTCCTCCATATATAACAGTTCATCTCACATGCCCACATAAAATCTGCAGAGCATCTCTCCCCATATATTACAGTGTATCTCACATGGCCATATAACATCTTCAGAGCATCTCTCCTCCATATATAACAGTGTATCTCACATTGCCATATAACATCTGCAGAGCATCTCTACCACATATATAACAGTGTATCTCACATGGCCATATAACATCTGCAGAGCATCTCTCCTCCATATATAAGTGTATATCACATGGCCATATAACATCTGAGGACCATCTCTTCCTCATATATAACAGTGTATCTCACATGGCCATATAACATCTGCAGATCATCTCTCCTCCATATATAACAGTGTATCTCACATGGCCATATAACATCTGCAGAGCATCTCTCCCCATATATAACAGTGTATATCACATGTCCATATAACATCTGCAGAGCATCTCCCCCCATATATAACAGTGTATCTCGCATGGCCATATAACATCTGCAGAGCATCTCTACCCCATATATAACAGTGTATCTCACATGACCGTATAACATCTGCAGAGCATCTCTCCCCATATATTAAAGTGTATCTCACATGGCCATATAACATCTTCAGAGCATCTCTACCCCATATATAACAGTGTATCTCACATGGCCATATAACATCTGCAGAGCATCTCTACCCCATATATAACAGTGTATCTCACATGGCCATATAACATCTGCAGAGCATCTCTACCCCATATATAGCAGTGTATCTCACATGGCCATATAACATCTGCAGAGTATCTCTCCCCATATATAACAGTGTATCTCACATGGCCATTTAACATCTGCAGAGCATCTCTACCCCATATATAACAGTGTATTTCACATGGCCATATAACATCTTCAGAGCATCTCTCCCCATATATAACAGTGTATCTCACATGACCGTATAACATCTGCAGAGCATCTCTCCCCATATATTAAAGTGTATCTCACATGGCCATATAACATCTGCAGAGCATCTCTACCCCATATATAACAGTGTATCTCACATGGCCATATAACATCTGCAGAGCATCTCTACCCCATATATAGCAGTGTATCTCACATGGCCATATAACATCTGCAGAGTATCTCTCCCCATATATAACAGTGTATCTCACATGGCCATTTAACATCTGCAGAGCATCTCTACCCCATATATAACAGTGTATCTCACATGGCCATATAACATCTGCAGAGCATCTCTCCCCATATATAACAGTGTATCTCACATGGCCACATAACCCCTGAAGAGCATCTCTCCTCCATATATAACAGTGTATCTCACATGGCCATATAACATATGCAGAGCATCTCTCCCCCATATATAACAGTGTATCTCACATAGCCATATAACATCTGCAGAGCATCTCTCCTCCATATATAACAGTGTATCTCACATGGCCATATAACATATGCAGAGCATCTCTCCTCCATATATAAGTGTATCTCACATGGCCATATAACATCTGCAGAGCATCTCTCCTCCATATATAAGTGTATCTCACATGACCATATAACATCTGCAGAGCATCTCTCCTCCATATATAACAGTGCATCTCACATGGCCATATAACATCTGCAGAGCATCTCTCCTCCATATATAACAGTGCATCTTACATAGCCATACAACATCTGCAGAGCATCTCTCCTCCATTTATAACAGTGTATCTCACATGGCCATATAACATCTGCAGAGCATATCTACCCCTTTTATAACAGTGTATCTCACATGGCCATATAACATCTGCAGAGCATCTCTCCCCATATATAACAGTGTATCTCACATGGCCACATAACATCTGCAGAGCATCTCTCCCCATATATAACAGTGTATCTCACATGGCCATATAACATCTGCAGAGCATCTCTCCCCTTATATAACAGTGTATCTCACATAGCCATATAACATCTGCAGAGCATCTCTCCTCCATATATAACAGTGTATCTCACATGGCCATATAACATATGCAGAGCATCTCTCCTCCATATATAAGTGTATCTCACATGGCCATATAACATCTGCAGAGCATCTCTCCTCCATATATAAGTGTATCTCACATGACCATATAACATCTGCAGAGCATCTCTCCTCCATATATAACAGTGCATCTCACATGGCCATATAACATCTGCAGAGCATCTCTCCTCCATATATAACAGTGCATCTTACATAGCCATACAACATCTGCAGAGCATCTCTCCTCCATTTATAACAGTGTATCTCACATGGCCATATAACATCTGCAGAGCATATCTACCCCTTTTATAACAGTGTATCTCACATGGCCATATAACATCTGCAGAGCATCTCTCCCCATATATAACAGTGTATCTCACATGGCCACATAACATCTGCAGAGCATCTCTCCCCATATATAACAGTGTATCTCACATGGCCATATAACATCTGCAGAGCATCTCTCCCCTTATATAACAGTGTATCTCACATGGCCATATAACATCTGCAGAGCATCTCTCCTCCATATATAACAGTGCATCTTACATAGCCATACAACATCTGCAGAGCATCTCTCCTCCATTTATAACAGTGTATCTCACATGTCCATATAACATCTGCAGAGCATCTCTCCTCCATATATAACAGTGTATCTCACATAGCTATATAACATCTGCAGAGCAACTCTCCATATATAACAGTGTATCTCACATGGCCATATAACATCTGCAGAGCATCTCTCCTCCATATATAACAGTGTATCTCACATGGCCATATAACATATGCAGAGCATCTCTCCTCCATTTGTAACAGTGTATCTCACATGGCCATATAACATATGCAGAGCATCTCTTCCCCATATATAACAGTGTATCTCACATGGCCATATAACATCTGCAGATCATCTCTCCTCCATATATAACAGTGTATCTCACATGGCCATATAACATCTGCAGAGCATCTCTCCTCCATATATAACAGTGCATCTCACATGGCCATATAACATCTGCAGAGCATGTCTCCCCATATATAACAGTGTATATCACATATCCATATAACATCTGCAGAGCATCTCCCCCCATATATAACAGTGTATCTCGCATGGCCATATAACATCTTCAGAGCAACTCTACCCCATAAATAGCAGTGTATTTTACATGGCCATTTAACATCTGCAGAGCATCTCTCCCCATATATTACAGTGTATCTCACATGGCCATATAACATCTGCAGAGCATCTCTACCCCATATATAGCAGTGTATCTCACATGGCCATATAACATCTGCAGAGTATCTCTCCCCGATATATAACAGTGTATCTCACATGGCGATAGAACATCTGCAGAGCATCTCTCCTCCATATATAACAGTGTAATTCATGGCCATATAACATCTGCAGAGCATCTCTCCCCCATATATAACAGTGTATCTCACATGCCCATATAACATCTTCAGAGCATCTCTCCTCCATATATAACAGTGCATCTCACATGCCCACATAACATCTGCAGAGCATCTCTCCCCATATATTACAGTGTATCTCACATGGCCATATAACATCTTCAGAGCATCTCTCCTCCATATATAACAGTGCATCTCACATGCCCACATAACATCTGCAGAGCATCTCTCCCCATATATAACAGTGTATCTCACATGGCCATACAACTTCTGCAGAGCATCTCTACCCCATATATAACAGTGTATCTCACATAGCCATATAACATATGCAGAGCATCTCTCCTCCGTATAAAACAGTGTATCTCACATGTCCATATAACATCTGCAGAGCATCTCTCCCCTATATATAACTGTGTATCTTACATGGCCATATAACATTCTGCAGAGCATCTCTCCTCCATATATAACAGTGCATCTCACATGGCCATATAACATCTGCAGAGCATCTCTCCCCATATATTACAGTGTATCTCACATGGCCATATAACATCTTCAGAGCATCTCTACCCCATATATAGCAGTGTATCTCACATGGCCATATAACATCTGCAGAGCATCTCTCCCCATATATAACAGTGTATCTCACATGGCCACATAACCCCTGCAGAGCATCTCTCCTCCATATATAACAGTGTATCTCACATGGCCATATAACATATGCAGAGCATCTCTCCCCCATATATAACAGTGTATCTCACATAGCCATATAACATCTGCAGAGCATCTCTCCTCCATATATAACAGTGTATCTCACATGGCCATATAACATCTGCAGAGCATCTCTCCTCCATATATAACAGTGTATCTCACATGGCCATATAACATCTGCAGAGCATCTCTACCCCATATATAACAGTGTATCTCACATGGCCATATAACATCTGCAGAGCATCTCTCCTCCATATATAACAGTGTATCTCACATAGCCATATAATATCTGCAGAGCATCTCTCCTCCATATATAACAGTGTATCTCACATGGCCATATAACATATGCAGAGCATCTCTCCTCCATATGTAACAGTGTATCTCACATGCCCACATAACATCTGCAGAGCATCTCTCGCCATATATTACAGTGTATCTCACATGGCCATATAACATCTGCAGAGCATATCTACCCCTTTTATAACAGTGTATCTCACATGGCCATATAACATCTGCAGAGCATCTCTCCCCATATATAACAGTGTATCTCACATGGCCACATAACATCTGCAGAGCATCTCTCCTCCATATATTACAGTGTACCTCACATCGCCATATAACATCTGCAGAGCATCTCTACCCCATATATAGCAGTGTATCTCACATGGCCATATAACATCTGCAGAGCATCTCTCCCCATATATAACAATGTATCTCACATGGCCATATAACATCTGCAGAGCATCTCTCCCCTTATATAACAGTGTATCTCACATGGCCATATAACATCTGCAGAACATCTCTCCTCCATATATAACAGTGCATCTTACATAGCCATACAACATCTGCAGAGCATCTCTCCTCCACTTATAACAGTGTATCTCACATGTCCATATAACATCTGCAGAGCATCTCTCCTCCATATATAACAGTGTATCTCACATAGCTATATAACATCTGCAGAGCAACTCTCCTCCATATATAACAGTGTATCTCACATTGCCATATAGCATCTGCAGAGCATCTCTCCTCCATATATAACAGTGTATCTCACATGGCCATATAACATATGCAGAGCATCTCTCCTCCATTTGTAACAGTGTATCTCACATGGCCATATAACATATGCAGAGCATCTCTTCCCCATATATAACAGTGTATCTCACATGGCCATATAACATCTGCAGATCATCTCTCCTCCATATATAACAGTGTATCTCACATGGCCATATAACATCTGCAGAGCATCTCTTCTCCATATATAACAGTGCATCTCACATGGCCATATAAAATCTGCAGAGCATCTTTCCCCATATATAACAGTGTATATCACATGTCCATATAACATCTGCAGAGAATCTCCCCCCATATATAACTGTGTATCTCGCATGGCCATATAACATCTTCAGAGTAACTCTTCCCCATATATAGCAGTGTATTTTACATGGCCATATAACATCTGCAGAGCATCTCTCCCCATATATTACAGTGTATCTCACATGGCCATATAACATCTGCAGAGCATCTCTACCCCATATATAGCAGTGTATCTCACATGGCCATATAACATCTGCAGAGTATCTCTCCCCGATATATAACAGTGTATCTCACATGGCGATAGAACATCTGCAGAGCATCTCTCCTCCATATATAACAGTGTATTTCATGGCCATATAACATCTGCAGAGCATCTCTCCCCCATATATAACAGTGTATCTCACATGCCCATATAACATCTTCAGAGCATCTCTCCTCCATATATAACAGTGCATCTCACATGCCCACATAACATCTGCAGAGCATCTCTCCCCATATATTACAGTGTATCTCACATGGCCATATAACATCTTCAGAGCATCTCTCCTCCATATATAACAGTGCATCTCACATGCCCACATAACATCTGCAGAGCATCTCTCCCCATATATAACAGTGTATCTCACATGGCCATACAACTTCTGCAGAGCATCTCTACCCCATATATAACAGTGTATCTCACATATCCATATAACATATGCAGAGCATCTCTCCTCCGTATAAAACAGTGTATCCCACATGTCCATATAACATCTGCAGAGCATCTCTCCCCTATATATAACTGTGTATCTTACATGGCCATATAACATTCTGCAGAGCATCTCTCCTCCATATATAACAGTGCATCTCACATGGCCATATAACATCTGCAGAGCATCTATCCCCGATATATAACAGTGTATCTCACATAGCCATATATCATCTGCAGAGCATCTCTCCCCCATATATAACAGTGTATCTCACATGGCCATATAACATCTGCAGAGCATCTCTACCCCATATATAACAGTGTATCTCACATAGCCATATAACATCTGCAGAGCATCTCTCCTCCATATATAAGTGTATCTCACATGGCCATATAACATCTGCAGAGCATCTCTCCTCCATATATAAGTGTATCTCACATGACCATATAACATCTGCAGAGCATCTCTACCCATATATAACAGTGTATCTCACATAGCCATATAACATCTGCAGAGCATCTCTCCCCCATATATAACAGTGTATCTCACATGGCCATATAACATCTGCAGAGCATCTCTCCTCCATATATAACAGTGCATCTCACATGGCCATATAACATCTGCAGAGCATCTCTCCCCGATATATAACAGTGTATCTCACATGGCCATATATCATCTGCAGAGCATCTCTCCCCGATATATAACAGTGTATCTCACATGGCGATAGAACATCTGCAGAGCATCTCTCCTCCATATATAACAGTGTATTTCATGGCCATATAACATTCTGCAGAGCATCTCTCCCCCATATATAACAGTGTATCTCACATGCCCATATAACATCTGCAGAACATCTCTCCTCCATATATAACAGTGCATCTCACATGCCCACATAAAATCTGCAGAGCCTCTCTCCCCATATATTACAGTGTATCTCACATGGCCATATAACATCTTCAGAGCATCTCTCCTCCATATATAACAGTGTATCTCACATTGCCATATAACATCTGCAGAGCATCTCTACCACATATATAACAGTGTATCTCACATGGCCATATAACATCTGCAGAGCATCTCTCCTCCATATATAAGTGTATATCACATGGCCATATAACATCTGCAGAGCATCTCTTCCCCATATATAACAGTGTATCTCACATGGCCATATAACATCTGCAGATCATCTCTCCTCCATATATAACAGTGTATTATTATTATTATTATTATTATTATTATTATTATTTATTGTTATAGCGCCATTTATTCCATGGCGCTTTACATGTGAGGGGGGTATACATAAAAACAAGTACAATAATCTTAAACAATACAAGTCATAACTGGTACAGGAGGAGAGAGGACCCTGCCCGCGAGGGCTCACAATCTTCAAGGGATGGGTGATAATACAGTAGGCGAGGGTAGAGCTGGTCGTGCAGCGGTTTGGTCGATCGGTGGTTACTGCAGGTTATAGGCTTGTCGGAAGAGGTGGGTCTTCAGGCTCTTTTTGAAGGTTTCGATGGTAGGTGAGAGTCTGATATGTTGTGGTAGAGAGTTCCAGAGTAGGGGTGATGCGCGAGAGAAATCTTGTATGCGATTGTGGGAAGAGGAGATAAGAGGGGAGTAGAGAAGGAGATCTTGTGAGGATCGGAGGTTGCGTGCAGGAAAGTACCGGGAGACGAGGTCACAGATGTATGGAGGAGACAAGTTGTGGATGGCTTTGTATGTCATGGTTAGGGTTTTGTAATGGAGTCTCTGGGCAATTGGGAGCCAGTGAAGGGATTGACAGAGGGGAGAAGCTGGGGAATAGCGGGGGGACAGGTGGATTAGTCGGGCAGCAGAGTTTAGAATAGATTGGAGGGGTGCGAGAGTGTTTGAGGGGAGGCCGCAGAGCATGAGGTTGCAGTAGTCAAGGCGAGAGATGATGAGGGCATGGACTAGGGTTTTTGCAGATTCTTGGGTGAGGAATGAACGGATGCGTGAAATATTTTTGAGTTGAAGTCGGCAGGAAGTGGAAAGGGTTTGGATATGTGGTTTGAAGGAGAGATCAGCATCAAGGATTACTCCGAGGCAGCGAGCTTGTGGGACTGGGGAGAGTGGGCAGTCATTTACTGTAATTGATAGGTTCGTAGGGGGGGTCACGTGAGATGGGGGAAAGATGATGAATTCTGTTTTGTCCATGTTGAGTTTCAGATATCTAGTGGAGAAGAAGGATGAAATAGTGGACAGACATTGAGGGATTCTGGTTAGTAGGGAGGTGATATCTGGTCCAGAGATGTAGATCTGTGTGTCATCAGCATAAAGATGATACTGAAAGCCATGAGATTCTATGAGCTGTCCCAGGCCAAAGGTGTAAATAGAGAACAGCAGGGGCCCTAGGACTGAACCTTGTGGGACTCCGACAGATAGGGGGCGAGGTGAGGAGGTGGTGTGTGAGTGGGAGACGCTGAATGTCCGGTCTGTTAGGTATGATGAGATCCAGGAGAGGGCCAAGTCTGTGATGCCGAGGGATGAGAGGGTCTGTAATAATAGGGAATGGTCCACTGTGTCAAAGGCAGCCGACAGGTCCAGGAGGAGGAGGACAGAGTAGTGTCGCTTGCTCTTGGCAGTTAAGAGGTCATTGGTGACCTTAGTAAGGGCAGTTTCAGTGGAGTGGTGTGACCGGAAGCCAGATTGTAAGCGGTCGAAGAGGGAGCAAGAAGAGAGATGGGAGGACAGTTCAAGGTAGACGTGTTGTTCCAGTAGCTTGGAGGCGTATGGGAGAAGTGATATAGGGCGATAGCTAGATACAGAGGATGGGTCAAGAGAGGGCTTTTTGAGGATAGGTGTGATGGAGGCATGTTTAAAGCTTGAGGGGAAAACACCAGTTGTTAGTGATAGGTTGAAGAGATGGGTTAGGGTTGGGATGAAGACTGTGGTGAGGTTTGGGATGAAGTGGGATGGGATCGGGTCGAGTGCACAGGTGGTGAGATGTGATCTTGAGAGTAGAGTGGAGAGTCGATCTTCTGTAATGGTGGAGAAGTTGGTTTTGAAGGTGGAGGGCTGGGAAGTCGGGAGGAAGGGCTCTGGGGGTTGTTGACCAAAACTGTCCCTGATGTTATCAATTTTCTGCTTGAAAAATGAGGCAAAGTCTTCAGCTGAGATGAGTGGGGAGGGAGGAGGTGTATCTCACATGGCCATATAACATCTGCAGAGCATCTCTCCTCCATATATAACAGTGCATCTCACATGGCCATATAACATCTGCAGAGCATCTCCCCCCATATATAACAGTGTATCTCACATGACCGTATAACATCTGCAGAGCATCTCTCCCCATATATTAAAGTGTATCTCACATGGCCATATAACATCTTCAGAGCATCTCTACCCCATATATAGCAGTGTATTTTACATGGCCATATAACATCTGCAGAGCATCTCTCCCCATATATTACAGTGTATCTCACATGGCCATATAACATCTGCAGAGCATCTCTACCCCATATATAGCAGTGTATCTCACATGGCCATATAACATCTGCAGAGTATCTCTTCCCATATATAACAGTGTATCTCACATGGCCATTTAACATCTGCAGAGCATCTCTACCCCATATATAACAGTGTATCTCACATGGCCATATAACATCTGCAGAGCATCTCTCCCCATATATAACAGTGTATCTCACATGGCCACATAACCCCTGCAGAGCATCTCTCCTCCATATATAACAGTGTATCTCACATGGCCATATAACATATGCAGAGCATCTCTCCCCCATATATAACAGTGTATCTCACATAGCCATATAACAGCTGCAGAGCATCTCTACCCCATATATAACAGTGTATCTCACATGGCCATATAACATCTGCAGAGCATCTCTCCTCCATATATAACAGTGTATCTCACATAGCCATATAATATCTGCAGAGCATCTCTCCTCCATATATAACAGTGTATCTCACATGGCCATATAACATATGCAGAGCATCTCTCCTCCATATGTAACAGTGTATCTCACATGCCCACATAACATCTGCAGAGCATCTCTCGCCATATATTACAGTGTATCTCACATGGCCATATAACATCTGCAGAGCATATCTACCCCTTTTATAACAGTGTATCTCACATGGCCATATAACATCTGCAGAGCATCTCTCCCCATATATAACAGTATCTCACATGGCCACATAACATCTGCAGAGCATCTCTCCTCCATATATTACAGTGTATCTCACATCGCCATATAACATCTGCAGAGCATCTCTACCCCATATATAACAGTGTATCTCACATGGCCATATTACTCTGCAGAGCATCTCTCCACATATATAACAATGTATCTCACATGGCCTCATAACATCTGCAGAGCATCTCTCCCCATATACTACAGTGTATCCTCACATGGCCATATAACATCTGCAGAGCATCTCTACCCCATATATAGCAGTGTATCTCACATGGCCATATAACATCTGCAGAGCATCTCTCCCCATATATAACAGTGTATCTCACATGGCCATATAACATCTGCAGAGCATCCCTCCTCCATATATAACAGTGCATCTTACATAGCCATACAACATCTGCAGAGCATCTCTCCTCCATTTATAACAGTGTATCTCACATGTCCATAAAACATCTGAAGAGCATCTCTCCTCCATATATAACAGTGTATCTCACATAGCTATATAACATCTGCAGAGCATCTCTCCTCCATATATAACAGTGTATCTCACATGGCCATATAACATCTGCAGAGCATCTCTCCTCCATATATAACAGTGTATCTCACATGGCCATATAACATATGCAGAGCATCTCTACCCCATATATAACAGTGTATCTCACATGGCCATATAACATATGCAGAGCATCTCTACCCCATATATAACAGTGTATCTCACATGGCCATATAACATCTGCAGAGCATCTCTCCTCCATATATAACAGTGTATCTCACATGCCCACATAACATCTGCAGAGCATCTCTCCCCATATATTACAGTGTATCTCTCATGGCCATATAACATCTGCAGAGCATCTCTACCCCATATATAACAGTGTATCTCACATGGCCATATAACATCTGCAGAGCATCTCTCCTCCATATATAACAGTGTATCTCACATGGCCATATAACATCTGCAGAGCATCTCTCCTCCATATATAACAGTGTATCTCACATGCCCACATAACATCTGCAGAGCATCTCTCCCCATATATTACAGTGTATCTCACATGGCCATATAACATCTGCAGAGCATCTCTACCCTATATATAACAGTGTATCTCACATGGCCATGTAACATCTGCAGAGCATCTCTCCCCATATATAACAGTGTATCTCACATGGCCTCATAACATCTGCAGAGCATCTCTCCCCATATATTACAGTGTATCCTCACATGGCCATATAACATCTGCAGAGCATCTCTACCCCATATATAGCAGTGTATCTCACATGGCCATATAACATCTGCAGAGCATCTCTCATCCATATATAAGTGTATCTCACATGGCCATATAATATCTGCAGAGCATCTCTCCTCCATATATAAGTGTATCTCACATGGCCATATAACATCTGCAGAGCATCTCTCCTCCATATATAAGTGTATCTCACATGGCCATATAACATCTGCAGAGCATCTCTCCTCCATATATAACAGTGTATCTCACATGGCCATATAACATCTGCCGAGCATCTCTCCCCGATGTATAATAGTGTATCTCACATGGCCATATAACATCTGCAGAGCATCTCTCCTCCATATATAGCAGTGTATCTCACATGGCCATATAACATCTGCAGAGCATCTCTCCCCATATATAACAGTGTATCTCACATGGCCACATAACATCTGCAGAGCATCTCTTCTCCATATATTACAGTGTATCTCACATCGCCATATAACATCTGCAGAGCATCTCTACCCCATATATAACAGTGTATCTCACATGGCCATATAACATCTGCAGAGCATCTCTCCTCCATATATAACAGTGTATCTCACATAGCCATATAACATCTGCAGAGCATCTCTCCTCCATATATAACAGTGTATGTCACTTGGCCATATAACATCTGCAGAGCATCTCTCCTCCATATATAACAGTGTATCTCACATGGCCATATAACATCTGCAGAGCATCTCTAATCCATATATAAGTGTATCTCACATGGCCATATAACATCTGCAGAGCATCTCTCCTCCATATATAAGTGTATCTCACATGGCCATATAACATCTGCAGAGCATCGCTCCTCCATATATAAGTGTATCTCACATGGCCATATAACATCTGCAGAGCATCTCTCCTCCATATATAACAGTGTATCTCACATGGCCATATAACATCTGCCGAGCATCTCTCCCCGATATATAACAGTGTATCTCACATGGCCATATAACATCTGCAGAGCATCTCTCCTCCATATATAGCAGTGTATCTCACATGGCCATATAACATCTGCAGAGCATCTCTCATCCATATATAAGTGTATCTCACATGGCCATATAACATATGCAGAGCATCTCTCCTCCATATATAAGTGTATCTCACATGGCCATATAACATCTGCAGAGCATCTCTCCTCCATATATAAGTGTATCTCACGTGGCCATATAACATCTGCAGAGCATCTCTCCTCCATACATAACAGTGTATCTCACATGGCCATATAACATCTGCAGAGCATCTCTCCTCCATATATAGCAGTGTATCTCACATGCACATATAACATCTGCAGAACATGTCTCACACATATATAACAGTGTATCTCACATGGCCATATAACATCTGCAGAGCATCTCTCCTCCATTTATAACGGTGTATCTCACATGGCCATATAACATCTGCAGAGCATCTCTCCTCCATATATAGCAGTGTATCTCACATGCACATATAACATCTGCAGAACATGTCTCACACATATATAACAGTGTATCTCACATGGCCATATAACATCTGCAGAGCATCTCTCCTCCATATATAAGTGTATCTCACATGGCCATATAACATCTGCAGAGCATCTCTCCATATATAAGTGTATCTCACATGGCTATATAACATCTGCAGAGCATCTCTCCTCCATTTATAACGGTGTATCTCACATGGCCATATAACATCTGCAGAGCATCTCTCATCCATATATAAGTGTATCTCACATGGCCATATAACATCTGCAGAGCATCTCTCCTCCATATATAAGTGTATCTCACATGGCCATATAACATCTGCAGAGCATCTCTCCTCCATATATAAGTGTATCTCACATGCCCATATAACATCTACAGAACATCTCTTCTGATAGACCTAGTCATGAAGCAGGCTCTCCTGGGCTGTGGCTCTGGTAGTGGCCACCACTCTCTCCCTCCATCCCATAGGCTGAGTGTGCACTCACAAGTCTGCAGCAGCCCCCACAGATCCTGCCTCTGCCCAGTGCTGGGAAGATGAGGGTCCCTGGTTGTGTTATGGAGGTTTCCTCTGAAGTCTCTCACTTCCCAGCACACTTTTTGAACTCGCAGAAGCCTCCCCTCCTTTCCCCTCCTCTCCCAGCCCCTAGCAGATTCCCATCCTAACCAGTGAGCTCATGGCTGGGAGCTGTAACATGAGTTTAGTTGGAGCAGGAGCCCACACACTGGCCTCTGAGGGGTTAATCATGGGTCCTGACTCCTGCTATTAATGTAAGTGGACAAAGAAATGTTCTGACTGTGGACAAACACAAAATAATGTCTGGTGTGCCTGCCGGATCCAGATGTAGCAGAGCTGAGTGTGTCATGTAACGCTGAGACGACCTCCTCTGCTAGTCTACCGCTCTACTCCTGATCTAATACTAGTGATTACCCCAATAATATCCTATGGTGTTGCACTACATAACAAATGCAGCTCTGCTACCGCAGACTCTCATAGGCTAGTGGCAGACGAGCGTGTTTACTGTCCGAGTGCGGTCCGACAAAACATCAGATCGGACTTGGACCAATGTTATCTGTGAGGTTGTGCACGTGTGTGATTTCTTTTTTCTCGCACAATGACTGCCCTAAGAAACAGTCGCAGCATTCCCCAGTATGATCAGATATTCAGATTGCACTTGGCCGTGAAAGTCACTGAGTGCGTGGGAAACATTAGAACGTACTCGGATGACTTCTGAGTGCAGTATGATTTCCGCGTACTGACACAATAAAGAAGATGGAGACTTTTTTTTCCTCTTCTCATATGAGAAAATCAGATCACACTGTGATCAGAGGGCAATTTGCATAGTTAATCCAATTTTTTCGGATGACAAAAAATACGCTCATGTGCACCTAACCTTAGTATTAAATCTGGTATCCATCCATTATCCATCATCTATCTATCTTTTCAAGGCCCTGACACAGGGGTGGGGAACTTCAGGCCCGCTGGCCGTTTACGGCCATTGATGACCTTTTATCAGGACCGCAGTGATTGCTGCAGCTACATTTTGACGTCGACCGGCCCTTTGATTTCTTCTTGCTCTGTGAGAATGCGCACACAGTGTTCACTACTGATCGCGTGCAATGACAGATTACGTCCGCCATCAGTGCCAGCGTCAGGACGTACTTTGTGGGGGGAGTTACCGTGTGACGGCCCCCGAGGGATGGTAGAAATATCCAAATGGCCCTTGGCAGAAAAACCATTCCCTACCCCTAACACATTGGCTTCTTCTTCTCTAAGGAGACTTGACAACGCTCTCAGGTGTCTGGCAAATGTGATTTCTCTACCTCTCTGTCTAACACTAATAAGGGCGGACAGGTCAGATATAAGAGCAGTTTAGGAAATGAAATCTGAGCTGTGATTGGTTGCTATGGGCAACAAAACCATTTGTACTTTTAGACAATTGTGATCTATCTTCTGCATGGGTCTCATTTATTATAAATCTTTACATGATAAATATCACCTTTATGCTGATGAAATATACAGATCTACATCTCTGGACCAGATATCACCACTCTACTAACCAGAATCCCACAATGTCTGTTTGCTATTTCATCCTTCTTCTCCGCTAGATTTCTAAAACTTAATATGGACAAAACAGAATTCATCATCTTTCCCCCATCTCACGCGACTCCCCCAACGGACCTATCTATTAAAGTAAATGGCTGCTCACTTTCCCCACAAGCTCGCTGCCTCGGGGCAACCCTTTTGATTTTGCGCTCTCCTTCAAACCACATATCCAACCCCGTTCCACTTCCTGCTGACTTCAACTCAAAAATATTTCCTGGATCCGTACATTCCTCAACCAACAATCTGTAAAAACTCCAGTGCATGCCCTCATCATCTCCCGCCTTGACTACTGCAACCTCCTGCTCTGTGGCCTCCCCTCAAACACTCTAGCACCCCTCCAATATATCCTAAACTCTGCTGCCAGACTAATCCACTTATCCCCCGCTATTCCCCAGCCTCTCCCCTCTGTCAATTCCTTCACTGGCTCCCCTTTACCCAAAAACTCCACTTCAAAACCCTAACCATGGCATACAAAGCCATCCACAACATGAGTCCTCCATACATCAGTGACCTCGTGTCCCAGTACTTACCTGCACGCAACCTCCGATCCTCACAAGATCTCCTACTGTACTCCCCTCTTATCTCCTCTTCCCACAATCGCATACAAGATTTCTCCCGCACATCCCCTCTACTCTGGAACTCTCTACAACAACATATCAGACTCTCGATTACCATGGAAACCTTCAAAAAGAACCTGAAGAACTATCTCTTCCGACAAACCTACAACCTGCAGGAACCACCGATCCACCAAACCGCTGCACGATCAGCTCTACCCTCACCTACTGTATCCTCACCCATCCTTTGTAGATTGTGAGTCCTCGTGGGCAGGGTCCTCTCTCCTCCTGTACCAGTTATGACTTGTATTGATAACATTATTGTACTTGTTTTTATTATGTATACCCCTCTTCACATGTAAAGCGTCATGGAATAAATAGTGCTATAATAATAAATAATAATAAAAATATTAATAAACTGTCCTTGTTGCCCCTAGCAACCAATCAGAGCTCAGCTATCATTTCCTAAACTGCTCTTGTACATTAAAAGCTGTGCTGTGATTGGTTGTTTTGGGCAACAAAGTCAGTTTTACTGAGTATAGTACACTGTATAATAGTGTAGTATAGTATGGATTACAGCCCATCCTTGACATAGCAACATACCAAGCCAAAGTCTAAGGGTAACCCTCACTCTTTGTCCAGTGGTGGTGGTGGTGGGGTGTCAGGGGCTTTATTGGCCGCTTTGTCCAGGATGATTTCTCACTCCTTTACTACTGGAACATTTTTGATCTCCCTGGAAACCCAGGAGATTCTTAGGGAGAGTCAACGTGCAGCAATCTTCCTCCAGAGGGGAAGATTCCTAACAATTTTCAAAGACACAAGTCCTTCCTGTTAGAAATATCCATATAGACTAACTACATACCTCCCAATAATCCCATATCCAGGGAACAGATCCGAATTTTGGGAGATGCCCTGTTGTCCTGGAGGTCAGGGGTATGTCCTGGCTTCAACTGTATCTGGTGGAGGAGCGAAAGCCATCAGAAACCTACTCCAGCATTGAGTCTGGAGACCTGCAAAGACCTTCGCCTCATGTGACATTCTCAGATCTTTTGACAGTGCAGCAAGGACCAGCTCAACAGCACAACAGCAGGGATGTGAAGGACGCACAGGAACTGTGAAGGCATCTTAAACTGTAGAGGCAACATACTGTTTGGGGTCATCATACTATGTGGGGGTGTAATAAACTGCAGGTGCTGAGGATGTCGTCATGGATCCGAGACAGACCAAGAGTTAAAGGTTTATTTACAGGGACTTTTCTCTAGACGCAGGGAGGAGCAGTGGGGGGTTAAATGTGACAGAGTAAACACTAAAGCAGCAAAATGGTACTAAAGAAATCTATATAACAGTTATGCAGCATTGAAACAGTTAAACTAGGATTATTATAATTTATCAGTCCGGGGAAAGCTTGATTGAAGGATCTCCTTCTCCCACGTTGGCACCGACAACAGCGGCGCTTGCAGTCTCTACAGTCTCTCTGAATGAAGTTGGGGCCTCCAGGGGTTAAGGCAAGGTGCAGGGAGACGATGCGAACCTGAATCTCCCCTGCTCTGAGTCTCTGTATGATACGACGTCTGTCTCTCCGCAGGAACGATGCTGCGCACACTGCGAAGTCTCTTTACCACACTGAGGGGCTCCGGCTTGTCACTACGGTCACTGGAACTGCGCGCTCGGGTCACTGTCTCTACACTGTCAGGGGGAAAGTCTCCTCTGGGCTCGGAGGCTACCGAGTCCACATACAGCGCTCTCAATGCCTTGTCCTTCAGTCCCAGTCCTTTGACAGGGAGTTCTCTCACTTTGGGAGCGCGGTGCTGCTGCCTGCTCTCTGTCTGGCGCGCTCTTCTTTCGCGCCCTTCTCCTGCACAGCTTCCTGTTCAGCACCCCTTCTCTCTTGTCACAGTCCCCCATGGTCACATGGTTCAGTCGGTCCGGGCCAGAATGTCTTCCCCCCCAGCTACCCTGCTGTCTGACTACGTGGTTCTGGATATGGAGCAGGAGAGGTAACCCCTTTTAGCCTCTTCTTCCTCTTCACCCCCTTACATTCCCCCTCTCTTTTTGATCGCCATTCCATGGGCAAGATTTTCTGTAATTCCTGTTAACAGTCTTCCAGTTCCTGAACAATTTGTCGCCAGACGAATTGGTCTTGGTTATAGCGAATGGGGGGTACACTGGCAGTTGAACGCTCAGAGCGTCACAAATCAGAAGGAGCAGCCGTGTCAGTTGTTACTGGAGGAACGATGGCCTGAGTCACTCCCGCTGGATTGGCAGTTTCAGGCACCAACCTCCCTTCCGTGCCCCTCGGGGGAAATTGGGAGTCTTCCTCGTCTTCAAAATCAACATCAGTCAATGGAACTGCCTGTGGGGCAGTAGGTTCTACTTGTTCCCGGTTAGGATCCCGAGACAGACATGGCCGTAACATTTCAGTGAAACGTATGAGTGGGGGCTCCCTCTTCTGTTTCCAGCTGGACCTCATAGACGGGGCCTTTAGCATTGACTCGAGGTTTCACCCTGTAAGGGCCCTTCTCCCAACGGTACTCTAATTTGTGATGAGGGCGCTTTTCTCTCAGTAAAACTTGGTCTCCGGCCCATAGAGTTGTCCCCCTTAGAGGACAGACTTGAGGATGCTCCAGCTCCTGTAGCCTGTTCCGTACTAATCGATGGAGAGTCTGTAATCAACGACGGTGTTCATGAACCCAGGAGTACATCCCCGTCCATGGGTAGTCCTCCTCAGGCTCTAACTCCAATTCAGTCATCTCTTTTCCGGGCCGTCCAAAGAGCAGAGAGTAGGGTGTGTAGCCGGTGGTTATGATTGTTATACACCCATACCAATTTGGGGATGTATTCGAGCCATCGTGCCTTCTTCTCTTCCTCCAGGGTCCTTAGCATTTGGATTAGGGTACGGTTAAATCTCTCACAGGCTCCGTTCCCCTGTGGATGGTAAGGTGTTGTCCGAGATTTGCCGATCTTATACAACTGGTGCAACTCTTCGATCACCCTTCCAAGAAAACAAGCTCCCTGATCAGAGTGGATACGCTTAGGACACCCGTACACCAGGATGAAATACTTGCGGATGGCATGGACAGCGGACTCAGCAGTCTGATCCCGTGTTGGTGTCACAACGGCAAATTTCGTGAACTGGTCCACCATTTCCAAGCAGTGCTCATAGACTTGATGCGCTGGCCCGATTGTCAGATAGTCTATTGTCAGCAGATCCAGAGGGCCGGATGACTTCACTGTTTGCATGGGAGCCCGCTGTTCGGGTGGTTTGACCAGTTCACAGCTCTGGCACTGCTGACAGATTTCTTCCACCACACTCCTCAGGTTGGGATGATAAAACAGGCGCTGCAGCCATTGAAAGGTCTTTTCAGGGCCAAAGTGAACTCCTTTCTCATGAGCCTCCATAGCCACCCGGAACACTAAGAGTCCCGTTACATTTAGCGATGCACCAGCGATCCCAACAATGATACGACCTGGTCAGGATCGCTGGTGCATTGCTAAATGGTCGCTAGTGAGCTGCCAAACAGGCAGATCTCACCAGCGGCGCAGCAGCGATAAGCGATCCGTCAGCAGTCGCTGTTACCTTTCACAACACAGCGATGATGACTTCTGCCTGCATCCATGCGTCGCTAGTCGGCGCCAGCGGGACGCCAACGCCGAAAAAATGGCCCAGGACATTCAAGCGCGATCAGCGATATTTAGCGGGGGGGCTGGTCGCAGGTACGTGTCACACAAAGCGAGATCACTAGCGATATCGCTATTGCGTCACATCATCGTTGACGCTTTAGCAATATCGCTAGTGATCTCGCTATGTGTGAAAGGCCCTTTAGGATGAGAGAATCACTGTCTGCCAGATGACGCTGGGTTCTGACTGCAGAAACATCTTCCGATACAGGATGCAGTCTTGCAGCTGAAGTCTTTCCAATTGCCGTAACATTCGCAGCATTTCAGGTGATGCAATCCTCCTCTCATGATGGCTAGGCACCTGTATAGACACGATCCACCGTCTCAACAGGGCTATCTCCTGATCCTCCTGCTGCACTCGGACCAACTCATCGCGGGGCTGTTTCATTAAACTTGCACGAGTCTCCTCCTGTTCTGTCTCCCGCGTAGCTGCCACCGTCCTGGAAGTTCCTCCAAATTCCAGGACTTCCACAGCCTCCAGCTCTTCATCCCGATTAGACACTGGCCTACGATAATTTCCTCGGGAAAGGGCATCAGCATGGGTATTCTCTGCTCCTCTTTAATAGGTGATCTTGTACCGGAATTTCGCCATCCGAACTACTCAGCGTTGTTCTAGTGCCCCGAGCTTCGCCTTCTCCAGATAAGCTAACAGATTGTTATCCATGCGCACGTGAACTTCAGAGCCGGCCAAATACTCTGCAAATTTCTCCGTCATTGCCCATACTAATGTCAAATCCAGCTTGAAGGAGCTGCAGTTATCTGGGTTCTTCTCAAGAGTCATGCAGAGACCGACTCACGTAGGCTATGATGCGTTCTTTCCCGTCTTGTATCTGTGACAGTACTGCTCCAAGCCCCTGCAGACTCCCATCAGTATGCAAGATGAACGGCTGAGTGACGTCAGCGTAGGCTAGTACGGGGGCCTCCATCAAGGCTTTCTTCAAGGCTAGGAATGCTTCTTTCTGGCGCACTTCCCACTGTACGTTTCTGTTTTTAGCACAGGAGGGCACCCCTTTCAGTAGCTCGAGAAGAGGATTTGCAATGCGCATAAAGTCTTTTACGAAGTGTTGGTAGTATCCTGTGAGCCCCAAGAATGTGCGCACATCCTTCACGGTTTTTGGGGTAGGCCACTCCTGTACTGCGGCAATCTTCTCTTGAGAAGGCCTCACTCCGTCTGCTGAGACAGTGTGTCCCAAATACTCGATCTGAGTACGGAAAAGATGACACTTTTGAGGCTTCACTTTCAGTCCATGCTTTTGTAACTGACTCAGAACCTGCTCCAGTCTCCGTAGATGTTCGTCGAAGGTGGGGGCAAAGATAATGTCATCCAGATAGATCAGGGTAGCTTCAAAGTTCAGGTCCCCTAAACGTCTTTCGATGAGACCATGAAACGTTCCTGGGGCATTGGCCAGACCGAAAAGAATGCGGTCAAACTCATACAATCCCATCAGGAGAATGAAAGCAGTCTTGGCTCGGTCTTGCTCGGACATTGGTACCTGCCAATAGCTGCTGGCCAGGTCTAGCATAGAAAAGTATCTGGCATTTCCTAACGCGGACAGGGACTCCTCTATTCTCGGCAACGGATGCGAATCCCGCACTGTACAGGTGTTGAGCCGTCAATATTCCACACAGAAGTGTAAAGTCCCGTCCTTCTTCCGCCCCAGGACTATGGGGACGGCCCACGGACTCTGGCTCTCATGTATTACCCCCTTCAACATTTGTGACATCATCCCCTTCCCCTCCTGGTACATTTGTGGGGGTATCTGACGGTATAATTCCCTGATATGCGCCTCATCCCTCCCCGGTGTGGTTTTTGTGTGTTATTGTGGTGGTGATCCCAAAATCGTCTTCATGTTTTGCAAACACATCCTGGTATATTCCTATCAGGGACTCCACCAGAGGGACCTGTTGGGGAGTCAGTTCTGAGAACTCTGCCCGCATATGTTCCAGTATCCATCGCCCCTCCTTCAGCAATCGGGGGTCCGGGGCCATTTCAGCATCTACCGTCACCAACCATGGATCCTCCGGCTTCACAGTCAGCAGCACTGCTTCAGATGGAACTAATTCATCGGGCATGATTAGGATGTGGGCCACTTCACTCCTGGGGGGCAAGGTCACGTCATCCTCTCACTGAAATAGCACAGAAAGAGGACTTAAAAATCCTCCAATAATAGAAAATAGCAAAAAAGCAGAAAGGTTTACCCGTCCAGGCCTCCAGACAAATGCACTATCAGGATGCAGTGGACCCATGTAATTACGATGGCAGCACAGGTGCAAGAATACAGATGAAACAACCGCTCACAGCCTACCAATACATCGAGGGGGCGGATGCCTGGTATGTTAATGCACAATAAAAAACTTGTATGCGGCGCTGTTCACACTATGACCATGCACAGCATCCAGGGCAGCTTAGTAGTGGCACCCTTCTATTAGCTCAGGCGGGCTGCCCAGCACTATCAAAATGCATGACATGTGAACAGACACCGCAGTTTACAAGACCAAATGGGCCCAACTGCACCCTGAATAAAAAGTGCGAGCAGGGAGTGATCCACAAGAGTACGCGGTGAACTTTAATTAATCTATGTTTCGCAGGGCCTGCTTCATCATCACGTCTCTCCAGCCCGTCACCAGCTGGTCTCGTAGCACAACGTCAATCGGCTCTACACCTACGCCGTCCTTCCGCATGATGGCAGTATGGAGTTCCTGCAGGGCATTCATAAACTGCGTCACGGTCTCCCCCTCTCTTGAACCTGGTGAAACAGTCGCATGTGCAGCTCCTCTACATCAGTGAGGTCCCCATGCGTCTCCTCAAGTATCAGTAGAACTTTATCCAGGATATCTCTCGCCTGGGGGGTCTATGCATAACAGAGTCTCGTGCCTCCCCCTCTATGGCCATCACTATTTCTGCCTCCAGGGCCGGCGTCATGGATGCATCCGCATCATCCCTCGGAGGTGCTCCGTCCAACTCCACAACATAATATTGTTCCCAGAGAATTTACGTAGATTATTTAACATGGCTCCCAGGGAGATGCTAGACCTGGGGCCTCCCCCAACTGCTTGGTCTGCCCCCTCTGCGCCGTTGTGCGACATCCTGCCGACTATGCCACTTGTAATAAACTGCAGGTGCTGAGGATGTTGCCACTGATCCGAGACAGACCAAGAGTTAAAGGTTTATTTACAGGGACTTTTCTCTCCACGCAGGGAGGACCAGTGGGGGGTTAAATGTGACAGAGTAAACAGTAAAGCAGCAAAATGATACTAAAGAAACCCATATAACAGTGATGCAGTGTTGAAACGGTTAATCTATGATTATTATAACTTATCAGTCCGGGGAAAGCTTGATTGAGGGGTCGCCTTCTCCCACGTTGGCACCGACAACAGCGGCACTTGCAGTCTCTACAGTCTCTCCTCTAAATGAAGTTGGGGGCCTCCAGGGGTTAAAGCAAGGAACAGGGAGACGATGCGAACCTGAATCTCCCCTGCTCTGAGTCTCTGTATGATACCCCGTCTGTCTCTCTGCAGGAACGATGCTGCGCACACTATGAAGTCTCTTTACCACACTGAGGGGCTCCGGCTTGTCACTGCGGTCACTGGGACTGCACGGGTCACTGTCTCTGCACTGTCAGGGGGAAGTGTCCTCTGGTCATGGAGGCTACCGAGTCCACGTACTCACATACAGCGCTCTCAACGCCTCGTCCTTCAGTCCCAGTCCTTTGACAGAGAGTTCTCTCTCTCTGGGAGCGCGGTGCTGCTGCCTGCTCTCTTTCTGGTGCGCTTTGCTCTCTTTCTGGTGCGCTCTGATTTTGCACCCTTCCCCTGCACAGCTTCCTGTCCAGCACCCCTTCTCTTTTGTCACAGCCCCCCACGGTCACATGGTTCAGTCGGTCGGGGCCAGAATGTCTTCCCCCCCCCCCAACAACCCTGCTGTCTGACTACGTGGTTCTGGATACGGAGCAGGAGAGGTAACCCCTTTTCGGCTCTTCTTCCTCTTCACCCCCTTACAGGGGTATCAACCTAAGTGGAGGTCTGTGGGGGCATCATACTGTTGAGTGATTTGGGGGCATCGTACTATGTGAAGAAACAAAGGGGGGCATCATGTTGAGTGTGGAGGTATTATACTGTGTGTGGGAACACTGTGGGGCCATCATACTGTGTGGAGGACTTTGGGAGTATCATTCTGTGTGGGGAAACACTGTGGGCCATCATACTTTGTGGGGACATCATACTGTGTTGAGGACTTTGGGAGTATCATACTGCGTTGGGGTACACTGTGGGCCATCATACTGTGTGGTGACATCATACTGTGTGGAGGACTTTCTGAGTATCATACTATGTTGGGGAACACTGTTGGGCATCATACTGTGTGGTGGCATCATACTGTGTTGAGGACTTTGGGAGCATCATACTGTGTGGGGGCATCATACTGTGTTGAGGACTTTGGGAGTATCATATTGTGTGGGGTCATCATACTGTGTTGAGGACTTTGGGAGTATCATACTGTGTGGGGACTTCATACTGTGTGGAGGACTTTGTGAGTATCATACTGTGTGGGGGAACACTGTGGGCCATCATACTGTGTGGGGACATCATACTGTGTGGAAGATTTTGGGAGTATCATACTGCAAGGGAGAACATTATGCGGGCATCATACTGTATGGGTGGTCTGTGGGGACATCATAATGCACAGATGCCTCAACTACAATGTCTGCAGCTGGGTACTATCAGTACGCAGAGGATATACAGTGCTCGGCAGCAGACACTATTCTGTTGACGGAACTACTGTGCAGCCCCATAAGTGAGCAGTTCGGACTGCTGTTAACACAGGGAACAGCTGATCGGCATCCTAAGGATAGGCCATCAATGATAAATTCCTGGACAATTCTGACTCCACACCAGATATCCCTTGAATTATAGACCCGTTGTATAAAGTGCCCAAACTAGATACCACTGTGTAGAAACTCCAAATGGAAAGCTCAATGTATACAAACGGCACATCTTTACATATACTAGACCAGACCCCAGAACAGAGCCCCCGATCTATACAGACTTCAGACCAGGCCCTTTGTGCTTACATTCCTCTTCGTTCCCTGACGTTGCTGCACAGAACGTCCTGACACCAGGACAGCAAACAACAGGACAGTTTTCTGTGGGGCGCCAGGGAGTGATCAGAAGTGTAGGACTGGGGGAAGGTGAGTAATATTATTGGCATCTGGGAGATTTCTCTTCTCATCCATGGGAGAGGTGAATTTTATATAGCACCAACATATTCTGCACAGTAGTACACTTACAACAAAGAGTTTGCTTATCCTAAAAACAGCGCCACTTCTGGCTGTGTCTGGTATTGCAGCTCATCCCCATTAAGAACTTGACATGGACCACGTCTCCTGGAGGTTTATCCATAACCGTAGTCATCATTGTAGATGAGAAATTCTCATTTCTTGCCGCTTAACACCAGGTTAATCCAAAGTGGATGCGCCAGGAGTAATAACATCTGCAGTGGAAAAGCGCCAGTGTTTCCCGGCCATCTCTTCATACTGCACTGATCCATCCTACATGGCAGTGGCCTCTTATAAAATCCACATGTGCTGCGTACGTGAGACACATGAGATGGGGATTTGCCCACTTTAAACAATTACAACATTTCAATGAGATGCTGAAAAAATAAAAATCTGAACAGAAGTGATCTCACATTATAAAAAGGACAATCCGGAGGGAGAAAATCCAGTATTAAGGTACTAGCTGCTATGTGTATGGATGTAGCAGAGCTAGCTTTGTCACAAGCTGATGCAGTCCAGTGTATAATGTAATATTCCCATGCATTGTGCCCAATGACAAAATCAGCTCTGTTGTCCGCAATATGGGGTTAATAGGCCCCCGTAAAGTATTGCTCACCATTTCTGCAGTCTTATAAGTGTATCTGGTGCTCATCTGTGATTTCTAGCACCGTGTAATTTACTGTAAGACGTAGAGTATTCCATGTCCACGATCCATGTGATAGGGAAGGAATAAGACCAGAGGGCCACGGGTGGAAGTAATTATGGAAAATTGCGATTGTCAGCACCGGGATGTTAAAAAAATCCACGTATGAGACTTCCAGGGGTTTTACAAGACGGCATTAACTTGAGACCCCTTCACAAAGGGTATAACTGAAGATTTATGGAGAGCGATCTCTCCTGCCAGAAGCGATCCAAGAAAGTAAAATCTTTACCTATAAGCGCCATTGTTTCCCATAGGATAAGTGGTGTATGATGGCCGCTTATCTGCCTGCCTTCATAAACAATGATGAATCGTACATCTATAGCCATTGCTAGTTACAATTCAATACAATGTCATTAGTTGGACTTCTCAGCTGTATTGGTTATTGGAGATCCTGTAAAGGGGTTGTCTTGTAAGATCCGTTAGTAGTAGTGAAAACAAACAAAAAAAGCTTTACCCACCCTCCCCGGGTCCAGCACTACGGAACTGCTCTCAGTGTTTGCTATTGTGTGCAGTGTAGATGTCACTTTGACAGCGCTGCAGTCAGTTAGTGAGGTCAGCGGTCTGAGCGACTTGTGCCATCTACATTGGCAGAGCCATTGACTTCAGTGATTGTCTGCAGCGCTGTTGACCTGACATTAACACTGCAGACAATAACAGATACTGGAAGCAGTGGCGGAGACTCAGCGCTGGACAATGGCAGAGTAAGTAAAGCACAGTTTGATTTTTATTACTAATGGAGGTTATAAGACGCACTTTTCTGAAAGGGGACACCACTTTAATTCCCTTTTGGATGGGCCCATGCAAACTGTAAGAGGGGTTGAACAATGGATCATAAGATAATTTGCTTCCCATACTGTTGCATGTTGTGGGCAGCACATCTCCCCAAGATAACAGGGCAATTATTTTGGGGTATAAATGATATAATAAGGGGATGAACGTTTTTTCCTTTGCCAGCTGATCACTAGTATGGTCACTGCTTGCTTATGGACGCTCATTCAGCCAATTATCAGCCCATGTAAAGTGTAGGAAAGACACCAGCTAAACCAGAACCTTTGCCTGCATACTGCTTTTTCATTTTTTTTTGCCAAAAACACCTGTAAGCAAATGAAGATTCTGGTTAGGCTTTATATCCTGAGTTATGTGGCTAATTCCAAAAGGTGGCGCTAGAAAGCGGAGATGCGTATGCCTGAAATAGTTGACTGTGTGCTAGGCTTTCTCCATGAATGACCAAGCATGCACACCACCGCTCAATTTGAGATGAGGCTCTGCAGAGGTTTCTGGAGCCCAATTCTCGAGGTCGCTGTGGTTCCCGGTGGTTAGACGCCCAGTGATCAGTTGGTTATTCCCTATCCAAGTTGGAAAATGAAGGACAGTGGCTTTAAGCCATACTGATTTGGTTGGGGAATTTAGGGGAAAGGTTAGGGCAGCAATCTACATTTTTCCCAGTGAAGTCCTGATACGTACAAGCAGGTAGGTACCGGAGATTATTACAAGGTTTCACCTTTAGGATACTCTAAGCATGTTGTCCTGTAGAAGGATGAAGCTCCCATGCCAAGATCATGGAGTTGGTTGGTCTATATGGGGTGACCGTGACTGTAACGTGGGGGTGGAAGCAGCTGAGGGTGACGCTTACACATCAGGGATGAAGCCTCTGGATGGTCTCCAGACCACTGACCACTGTGTGACTGTCTCGGTAATGTCATGTGCCGGATCTCTAATGCTTCCCCAGGAGGAGCAGCTCATCCCTCCGGAGATGATGGCCACACACTTCTACATGCCAGTAATTGTACACACGTGTGTTTAGCATCACCATACACTGAAGACAAATTGTCACAGCCATTGTTAGTGGTTCTTCAATCCATCAACGTCACAAACAGATGTCCATGTGTCACACGTCGTGGGAATGAACTACAAAGTAGAAACTGGTCGATTTTGGAAAACAGTTTTCTTGCTGGAATTTACGGCTAACATTCCCTTCCCATGATCATTTGCAAGGGAGATTGCCAAGGACGGCGCTGTGTCAGCCATGTAGGTACACACCCTTGTATGTCATATCAGGATAGTCTTTGATCTGGTGCCACAGGATCCTCAGTCAGTCCTCGGACGATTAGGCTACATTTCCACGATGAGTTTTACGCTACATATTATATTATAATCCGATTTTACTTAATGGGTGCAGAAAATCCACAACATCAAAAACTCACCAAAAAGCTCATCATGGGAACGTAGCCTTAGAAGTGGAGCCATCTCCAGAAAAAGGTGGACATAGCTTATGAGGAGAACCTACTGAGGCTGTATAGGGCCTGCAGAGAGGCACCTAAGTTTGGGCTGATATCCTTCCTCATGAGTGGTATGAACCTGGGTGATTGGAGTAGGCATCAGGGATACCCTAATAAATCCCTACCATTCTTCAATATAAACCTTTTATAGAGCCTTGCTTGCCTCATGACTTGGGATATAAAGCCAAACCAGAATCTCCAATTTACATACTGTTGCAAAATATCGGCTCGCACTCTGACCAATGTAATTCTATGGGGCCGTGTACATGTCCGATTTTCTCCTCTGACCGAGTTTGTCCTATGAAAAATTCACAGCATGAACAATTTGCATCTGATTGTTGAATTGCACTTGGCCATGCAAGTCATTGAGTTCGTGGAAAAAAAACAGGCCGCACTGGGATGACATCCGAGTGCAATCCGATTGACAGAATGGAGAAGATAGAGACGTTTTTCCCCCACCTTCTCATCCGAGAAAATCGGATCTCACGTGTGATGAGCGTAATCAGATTGATTTTCTCGGATGACAGAAAATACGTTCATGTGACCCTAGCCTAACACTGCTCATGTAAGCAATCCATTACTAACGGGCAATACCTTTGTCACCTTACAGAATCATTTATACCCTAAAAACAGTTAATTCTCCAATAATGTCTATGTGATTCTGCTGAAAGCTGAAATCTGCAACAGCGACAAGCGTTCAGGCTCAAAATTCACTTTCAAATAGGATTTTCTTCAGCTTGACCATTGGAGCCCAATACTGTAATGGATCCGGGGCCTATTGAGGTATCCTTTGGTATTTTGGTGGGGCTATCTATATGGAAACTGGAGTGAATCTGCAGCTGATGTCCAGGCAGTTAGCCTGTCTTTGATGATAACATTATATCATCCATTTGTTGTATAAGGTTGTATAACATTACAGACCTTGATGAGGGAAATGATGACTGGGCCGCTCCGCGATGCTGACGTCTATACAATGCTTACCATGGAAAAAGATTAGGAATGTCAGGGAATAGATGAGAGTTTCTGGAAATTTGGCAAAGAAAAGCCGGAAGTGATGGATCTCTCAGGATTGATGAAGATAAACAGATTTTGGAAATGTTCTCTAACAGCTGCCTCCCCTCATCTCTCCACAGCTCCCCTGAGCTCCTGGACACGGCAACGACTGGGTGACAGGGACACATTCCTCCAGGGAGAGGTTGCTGTGTGTTCTCCTTTGCTTGCTCTGTGACTCAGCCCTGCAGCTGGAGGTGAGCACACATGTCCAGGGCTTTACCCTCCAGATATATGACTGATCACATCACTGCCTTACTAGACCCGATCTGCTATCAGAAAGGGGCCATCATCGGAAGCATCTCCATTGTGTCTCCTGACTGTCTGACCGCCTGCATTATGATACAGGAAAGATATATATCTGGATTATGTCATTTTTCAGAGGCTTTAATAATACAAAAAAATCTCTAAGTGACAGACGAGAAGAATGACGAGAATAGTTTCTAATACACTACGACTTTCATTAAACCACAGTAGTAATTCAGATGCTTACATAAGGAGAATTTACCCCTCCATAAAGAGTATTGTCCCCCTATGCAGGCATAGTATTGGTACCTATCCACACAGTGCAGAAAGAAGCCACAGTGTAAATTGACATGTGGTGCGGATTATAAATCTACACAGGTCAAGTTATTCTGCAGAGCTGCAATGCACAGACAGTAATCTTCAGCATATCCGCAGCATTTCTGCAACTAAACCTTTCCAATTTGGAGCAGATTTTGTCGTTGCAGAAAGTCTGCAGCGTTTCAGTCTGTGTGGGTGTACCCAAAGCCAAAAGGGATTTATATAGAATGGTTTGCTACTTTCTCCTAAGGTCTTACATTATAATGTCACTGGTGATCCCTATATAACCTGTGCACTATATACAGAGCACCTGTGTATAATTTCACTGGTGATCCCCGTATTACCTGTACACTGACACTATATACAGAGCTCCTGTGCATAATGTCACTGGTGATTACTGTATTACCTGTACATTATACACTATATACAGAGCTCCTGTGTATAATATAATTGGTGATCACTGTATTACAGGTACACTGACACTATATACAGAGCTTCTGTGTATGTCACTGGTGATCACTGTATTACCTGTACACTGACACTATACACACAGCTTCTGTGTATAATGTCACTGGTGATCACTGTATTACCTGTACACTGACACTATATACAGAGCTCTTGTGTATAATGTCACTGGTGATCCCTGCATTACCTTTACACTGACACTATATACAGAGCTCCTGTGTATAATGTCATTGGCGATCACTGTATTACCTGTACACTGACACTATATACAGAGCTCCTGTATATAATGTCACTGGTGATCACTATTACCTGTACACTGACACTATATACAGAGCTTCTGTGCATAATGTCACCAGTGATCTCTGTATTATATGTACATGCATGGGTTGGAAAGAGGTTACATGTCTCAGTGGGGTCCACCGCCAAGTTTATTGTTCACCCTTTCCTAATCCAGGAGTATCGGGCCCTTTTATTTTTTTTTAAAGATTGTGGGATGCATTTTTATCTACGTAATGATGCGACTATGTAGTCCCTAAATGTGGTGGACAGGTGAGGCCCTATAGGAAAAAGCATGTCATCGGGGACCCCCACTTCACGTGCTGCTGGACTTGTAGCTAATAGCTTTCTTGTGGGATTATTCTCATTTTCTTAGTTTCCACAGATGAGCACCAGAAAGGAACATGTCTCGTGTTTGGCCGATGCAGACAGAATCTGGCACAGAAGCAGCCACTTTCCTGGCGATAGTCACGGCGACGGCCACTGATGACACGCAGCTGAACCAGAAAGGCAAAGTTGACAGGCAGTGACATTGCCATTCATTCATAGCAGTGCATGAGTGTACAGGAATGTAGTCACTGTATGGAAAATGGCCATGTCTTCCTATGATGAGTATAATTTATGGAGCAGCAATGATGAACATCTGGAAACGGTTCAGAGAACACGGAATGAGAAATATCCTCACATTCTATGAGATCGAATGCAGCTCTCCAGCCTGTAGCTGCTGTCGCCATCTAGTGGACACTTCCGGAACATCCTTTCAGGGGTTGTTGGCTTTCCTTGTGGGAGATCCGGTGTAGGGCAATGCTCCCTGGGGGGGGATGCAAATTAGCTTCCCTTTTTGGGAACTGCTAATTTGCAAAAACAACATGCGAAACTGAATGTACTGTTGATTATTCTGGTAGCCCCATTAAGTGTTCTCATGAACATTTTGGATTTGAATTCACTTTCTTTGTATCGATTATGAATTATTTAAGACCTTACCAGTGGTCGAGCATTTAGCGGACATCGTCAGGGGACGCTGAGAGCTGTAGTCTTTCTGGAAATCAATATGATTGAGATCGCTGTAACTGTATAACATTGGGCGAACCTCCTACTACTTTAGGTATAGGCGCTATTTTACATCGTTTTAAAGGGAATCTGTCAACAGGTTTTCGCTATGGAATCTGAGGACAGCATGAGGAAGGGGCTGAGACACTGATTTCAGCGATGTATCACCTATTAGGGTTCTTTCACACATCAGTGTCTTCGGTATGCGTGGTGACAGTTTTCACACATAGAGACACAGGTAGACCCATTCAAGTGACTGGGTCTGCGCACATGTCAATGTGTTTCCACAGAGCGTGGGACAGAAAGTCAGACAGGTGAGGGATATGGTTGTTTTTTTTTTAATTTTTGTTTTATTACAGGAGACCATGGCCTCAATGGAATGGGCGTTAGTTGAGTATAACGGTGTTTGATATTTCTAAATTTAAAAGTAAAATTGTGTTTTGTTTTAATTTCAAATAAAGGACTTTATTCTGGCTATGTTTATTTACAATACAACTATAGGATTAGTGATGGAGAGATTTCTTATAGACACCTCTCCATTACTAACCTGTGGTCTTGATGGGACCGGACGATACAAAGGTGACATCAACCCCATAAATATAAACCCCACTTGCCACCGTTACAGGGCAAGTGGGAAGAGCAGGGCAATCTCTAATCGATGCGCCTTTTCTGGGCTTGCTGCAGGCTGCTGTTTTTAGGCTGGGGAGGCACTATCCATGGCCCCTTACCAGCCTGAGAATACTAGTCCTCCTGTCTGTTTAGCTTGACTTGTTGTCAAAATTGGGGGGAACCCAAGTCATTTTTTAAAATAATTTAAAAAAAAAAAGACTTGGGTGACCTCTCTATTCCCAATAACCAGCCTTGCTAAAGCTGACAGCTGAAGGTTGTAACCCACATCTGTCAGTTTTGCCTGGCTCGTTATCAAAAACACAGGACAACCACACCATTTTATTTATAAAGCATGCGCCTGCTGACGAATGCTTCAATCAGCCGCTGGTTGCTCTCGCTGTTATCAGCTGAATACAACTCTCCAACATTGCCCCTGCTCACGCTGATCACAGCTCGAGCAGTGGACAATGATGTGAGCTATCTTCAGCACTCAGGACAGGGGAACAGCACCGCTTACTCCCAGGCATTGGTAAATGTGATACTGATGTGGCACATGAGCGCCACATCAGTATGAATCACATGTACACATGGACATGGATATCTCTGGTACAGGTTTTTCCAGTACTGGAAATATCAGGACATGTGAAAGAGCCCTTTGACTGTGTGCTGTTGTTTCAATACGAGTGTTTTATCAGCATGAGATTATCACTGCCCCATCTGGTACCCCCATGAGCCCTGGTCCAACCAGGCTCCCAGCACTGATAAGCAGATTACTATCAATATAAAATGTACATAGAAAGCTGTGGTGGGGGCGGGATCAGGTTTCTGTTAATAAACAATGTATGCAGAAAGCGGTGATGTGGGCAGCTTTCTGAGCTCTGCTACATCTAAGAACTCTGACTGTATCACAACTGACTAAACTAAGTGATACATCGCTGGAATCAGTGCCTCGGCCCCTACATTATACTGCTCTCAAATGAGCAAGAACCTGATAAAAGATTTCCTTTAAATATGTGACAGAATTGAACATTATAGTCAAGACTGAATATATGGCTGCAGTACCTCCGAATCGCCTCTAGGTGGTGATCTGAGCTTCAACAAATCTTGGCAATGATGGTCTCCAGGTAATGACACACATGGCGGCATCTCGCAATCTGACCAATATCATTGTGCTCCACATACATACACACTATGGATTCCTATACAGTGCTCATATGCGGCAAGGCCTCTGACATCCAAAAGTCACAAATTCTGACGTACAGTAGTTTTGCACAAAAATTTGTGATTTTCTTTGCAAATTGACGCTGCTCTTGCCATTCTTCAAAAGGGAGCGCAGTTAGTTATACAAAGAAGGTTTCATCCAGATTTGTGAATTGCAGCTTTTTTAAATAAAAGTTGCAGAATAGCTCCAGTAATGTGGCGGCATAAAAAGTAAAGTGACTTTTCTAGACAGAAGTTTATTGTATTGTGGTATAGCGACTTATAAAAGTAGCGGCTCAACTTTCTAGCTAATCAAGTAAAAAGTACGATAACTAAAAGGGGTTGTTTTCGAGACGGCATTCGGTCACAATCACAAACAAGTGATCAATAATGTTCCTTTAAGTTAGCATCTAATTATCTGGGGGGGAAGTAACACATAAAAACTACTCAAAGCACACAAGTAAAAATGTATGAAAGGTTTTTTCCTAGTGTGTGCGTATCCACTCAAAAATAAAAGTCTCCAAAATCTAAAAAAAAAAGCTTGAAAAATACTTTCTATTTGCTGCTTTTAATTTAAGGATTTTTTTTTAGTATCTCTATTTTCCAGGATATGAAAAACGCCTGGTGGATAAAAAAAAAGAAAGTGCATGTCATTCCGTTGATGGAGCTCCTGGTGCTGTCTAATCAAAAGGCTCTAAAAAAAAAAAAAAAAAAAAAAAAAAAAGAAAAGAAAAAAAAGCTTAAAAAACTCCTTAAAACCGCTTCAGGTAGGGCTTCAGGAAATGAAAAACTCCCTCAAAAAGGAGAATTTCCTGAACCTTTCTGCTTGAAAAACTCATCATGTTGGCCACCTAAGAAAATAAAAAAACCCTCTGCAGATGCTGCATTTTCCCAGGCGAAGACACTTCAGGAAAATGCTGTGCGAACGGTGTCCTGAAGCAGTTTTACTGTCAGTTTTGCGCTGGCTAAGTCGCTGGTGTCCTTTATACTGTGAAGTATAGACATCGGGCGGATTCCTAGCGGCCGTCCGAAGAATGAGCATTTCACAACATTTGACACCTTCAGGTTATGTGCCCACGTATGCAGAAAATTTCTGCTTCAAAACTGGACACCTTCCCAGAAAACGCGCGTTTTATTTCCGTGCGTTTTTTGCTTAAAAACCCCGTGTTTTTGATGCTTTTTTTTCCCGTGCGTTTTCTGACTCATAGAAAATAGCAAAAACGCAGACTTTTCTGCAAAATTAATGAGCATGCTGCGTTTTTGACCGCTAAGTGTTTTTTGCGCGGAAAAAAACGCAGCAGTGTGCACAAAACGTGCAGAAATCATTTAAAATGAATGGGATGCTTCTTTAATGTGTTTTTGAAGCGTTTTGACCGGGACAAACGCTTAAAAAACGCTTACATGGGCACACAGCCTCAGAGTTCCTGAACTGTCAAGCAGTTGAAAGAGGTGACAAAAGTCGAAACATGCACAGCAAGGTCGGTTTGACATTGCTATGCTCTATGCCCATTTCATAGGGCGTTTTTTGAGGCTGATTCCAGGCAGAATTCTGTCTTCCTATTCTGCCTTCTCGTTGTCAGCAGTATTGGGATTTCGCTTCAGTGTCAGTCGGTACCAGCACTGCGATTTCGGCTTTTCCTATTACTGCCGCTTCATCCCTCCTGGCCTTTAAATTCATAGAATCCATAATCACACAGAATCCATCCTCAGGACTCTCTTACACACAGGAGACCGGATATCACATAGTTGGGGCTAATCCTAGGATCTGTTTGATTGTAAAACAAGAGCCAGTGTAGAAAATTGGATTATATAGGACACTGTGTGAAACCAATAAAAGTCCCCCACAATCCAAACACCACATTCCCTTCTGAGACTTCTCTCATGCTGCACCACTTCTCTGGAATGCGCTAGACAAATTCTCAACATCTACACTTGTAAGTGTGCCCAAATAATGCATCATTTTAGACAGGCCAATCCTATAGACTAATTAACTCCTCTCCATTGTCGATGTCTGATACCCCAGAGCAATTTCAGCCCTTTCGTTGGGTGTCGTGTATGTACAGTTGTGGCCAAAAGTATTGACACCCCTGCAATTCTGTCAGATAATACTCAGTTTCTTCCTGAAAATGATTGCAAACACAAATTCTTTGGTATTATTATCTTTATTTAATTTGTCTTAAATGAAAAAACACAAAAAGAATTGTCCTAAAGCCAAAATGGATATAATTCCACACCAAACATAAAAAAAAAAAAAAGAGGGTGGACAAAAGTATTGGCACTGTTCGAAAAGTCATGTGATGCTTCTCTAATTTGTGTAATTAACAGCACCTGTAACTTACCTGTAGCACCTAACAGGTGTTGGCAATAACTAAATCACACTTGCAGCCAGTTGACATGGATTAAAGTTGACTCAACCTCTGTCCTGTGTCCTTGTGTGCACCACATTGAGCATGGAGAAAAGAAAGAAGACCAAAGAACTGTCTGAGAACTTGAGAAACCAAATTGTGAGGAAGCATGAGCAATCTCAAGGCTACAAGTCCATCTCCAAAGACCTGAATGTTCCTGTATCCGTCGGCATCTGAATGAAAAGGGACTGTATGCTAGGAGACCCAGGAAGACCCCACTTCTTACCCCGAGACATAAAAAAAGCCAGGCTGGAGTTAGCCAAAACTTACCTGAAAAAGCCTAAAACGTTTTGGAAGAATGTTCTCTGGTCATATGAGACAAAAGTAGAGCTTTTTGGGCAAAGGCATCAACACAGAGTTTACAGGAGAAAAAAAGAGGCATTCAAAGAAAAGAACACGGTCCCTACAGTCAAACATGGCGGAGGTTCCCTGATGTTTTGGGGTTGCTTTGCTGCCTCTGGCACTGGACTGCTTGACCATGTGCATGGCATTATGAAGTTTGAAGACTATCAACAAATTTTGCAGCATAATGTAGGGCCCAGTGTGAGAAAGCTGGGTCTCCCTCAGAGGTCATAGGTCTTCCAGCAGGACAATGACCCAAAACACACTTCAAAAAGCACTAGAAAATGGAGACTTTTAAGGTGGCCAGCAATGAGTCCAGACCTGAATCCCATAGAACACCTGTGGAGAGATCTAAAAATGGCAGTTTGGAGAAGGCACCCTTCAAATATCAGGGACCTGGAGCAGTTTGCCAAAGAAGAATGGTCTAAAATTCCAGCAGAGCATTGTAAGAAACTCATTGATGGTTACCGGAAGCGGTTGGTCGCAGTTATTTTGGGTAAAGGTTGTGCAACCAAGTATTAGGCTGAGGGTGCCAATACTTTTGTCTGGCCCATTTTTGGAGTTTTGTGTGAAATGATCAGTTTTGCTTTTTGCTTCATTCTCTTTTGTGTTTTTTCATTTAAGACAAAATAAATGAAGATAATACCAAAGAATTTGTGTTTGCAATCATTTTCAGAAAGAAACTGAGTATTAGCTGACAGAATTGCAGGGGTGTCAATACTTTTGGCCACAACTGTATAACTAAATGGGTTTATGAATCTGATAACTGTAGATGAATTAAGTCAAAATCATCCTGACAGACCTAAAAAAAAAAAACCCAAACGACAACACACTGTCTTCATGTATTAAGGTAGAACAGGAAGGACATAATTTTGTCTTTAGAATAATGTGAATGAGGTGGAGCCGTAATATCGGACACGACTCCATCTTGCTGGTAGGAGACGCTCCTATTAAGATAACAATACAGCCGCCCGATAAAGGTCACACACGACACTCGTGTTCTTGCTCCTCGGTGTTTTGTAAATTTCCCTTTCGTATTATCACAACGAATGTTTTTCACCGAATGTTGGATCCCTTTTGGAATGCAAACTGGGAGCTTCCCCAACACCGTCCCCTCCAAGTACTGGATGTCTGGAAGGACTTGGCGGCTCTACCCCTGGAGACGTTCACGGTCTGAAATGTTTTCAATCTACTGATTTCATCACCACGGCAGATTATGGAACAACTACAATGCTCATGTATCCAGAACATGGATAAGGAGATGAATTGTGGCACTGGCCAGTTAAAATCAACCAAACTTTAATTAATGTAAGGCGGGGGGGGGGCGCAATTCATTTTCTGTAGGGGGCTATATGACTTTTATGGAGAATTAAACCAATTGGCCGAAATTAATTCTGCTCAATATTAATTTTACCCAGGTCTGTTTAAAGAGCGTTAAAAGGAATCTGTCAATAAGTTTTAACCTGAGAGCATCGTAATATAGAAGTAGAGACCTTGATTTCAGTCATGTGTCACTTATTGGGCTGTTTTGTGGTTTCAGTTCACTCGGTTTTTTTCCAGCAGGTTATGACTACAGGACAACTGGCCTCATGCCTCCTAGTCCACCCCTGTCCTAGCACTAATTAGCAGCTCTCTCTCACTAGACAGTGTATTCAGTAAGCAGCCAATCAGGGGTGTGGGCGGGGCTATACACAGCTCAGCATTCCAAGCTCTGCTGCAGCAGAGAAAACTGGGATTATATCACAAACTACTGCACCCAGTAAACTAAGTCATACATTGCTGGAATCAGGGTCTCTGTCTCTACATGTGCTACAGTCACAATTATGTAGAAGATATGGTATTTTGCTTCTTCGCTGTAGTTTAATGCCCTTAGAATAAAGGGGCATGTGTGAATATAGAGTAAACCCTCATACAGTTGTGGCCAAAAGTATTGACACCCCTGCAATTCTGTCAGATAATACTCAGTTTCTTCCTGAAAATGATTGCAAACACAAATTCTTTGGTATTATTGTCTTCATTTAATTTGTCTTAAATGAAAAAACACAAAAGAGAATGAAGCAAAAAGCAAAACATTGATCATTTCACACAAAACTCCAAAAATGGGCCAGACAAAAGTATTGGCACCCTCAGCCCAATACTTGGTTGCACAACCTTTAGCCAAAATAACTGCGACCAACCGCTTCCGTTAACCATCAATGAGTTTCTTACAATGCTCTGCTGGAATTTTAGACCATTCTTCTTTGGCAAACTGCTCCAGGTCCCTGATATTTTTAGATCTCTCCACAGGTGTTCTATGGGATTCAGGTCTGGACTCATTGCTGGCCACCTTAGAAGTCTCCAGTGCTTTCTCGCAAACCATTTTTTAGTGCTTTTTGAAGTGTGCTTTGGGTCATTGTCCTGCTGGAAGACCCATGACCTCTGAGGGAGACCCAGCTTTCTCACACTGGGCCCCACATTATGCTGCAAAATTTGTTGGTAGTCTTCAGACTTCATAAGCCATGCACACGGTCAAGCAGTCCAGTGCCAGAGGCAGCAAAGCAACCCCAAAACATCAGGGAACCTCCACCATGTTTAACTGTAGGGACCGTGTTCTTTTCTTTGAATGCCTCTTTTTTTCTCCTGTAAACTCTATGTTGATGCCTTTGCCCAAAAAGCTCTACTTTTGTCTCATCTGACCAGAGAACATTCTTCCAAAACGTTTTAGGCTTTTTCAGGTAAGTTTTGGCAAACTCCAGCCTCGCTTTTTTTATGTCTCGGGGTAAGAAAAGCGGGGTCTTCCTGGGGCTCCTACCATACACAGTCCCTTTTCATTCAGACGCCGACGGATAGTACGGGTTGACACTGTTGTACCCTCGGACTGCAGGGCAGCTTGAACTTGTTTGGATGTTAATCGAGGTTCTTTATCCAACATCCGCACAATCTTGCGTTGAAATCTCTTGTCAATTTTTCTTTTCCGTCCACATCTAGGGAGGTTAGCCACAGTGCCATGGGCTTTAAACTTCTTGATGACACTGCGCACGGTAGACACAGGAACATTCAGGTCTTTGGAGATGGACTTGTGGCCTTGAGATTGCTCATGCTTCCTCACATTTTGGTTTCTCAAGTCCTCAGACAGTTCTTTGGTCTTCTTTCTTTTCTCCATGCTCAATGTGGTACACACAAGGACACAGGACAGAGGTTGAGTCAACTTTAATCCATGTCAACTGGCTGCAAGTGTGATTTAGTTATTGCCAACACTTGTTAGGTGCCACAGGTAAGTTACAGGTGCTGTTAATTACACAAATTAGAGAAGCATAACATGATTTTTCGAACAGTGCCAATACTTTTGTCCACCCTCTTTATTATGTTTGGTGTGGAATTATATCCAATTTGGCTTTAGGACAATTCTTTCTGTGTTTTTTCATTTAAGACAAATTAAATGAAGATAATAATACCAAAGAATTTGTGCTTACAATCATTTTCAGGAAGAAACTGAGTATTATCTGACAGAATTGCAGGGGTGTCAATACTTTTGGCCACAACTGTAACATAATCTGAACCCATCATGTCACACTGACACGTCACCAGGCGACATCATGCTCATATATGGGATTTCATGTATCATGGAGAAAGGATATGCAAATATCTTCTTCATAGAGAAAGAGGTCTAGAATAGTGATGAGTGAATGTGCTGGGATAAGGTGTTATATGAGCATGCTCAGGTGCTAACCGAGTGTCTTAGACATGCTTGAAAACTATGTTTGAGTCTCCACGGCTGCATGTCTCGCAGCAGTTGCGGCCATCTAACAAACAGGCAATTTCTGCATGACTTGCGACTGTCTTAACAGCTGAGAGGACACAAACATATTTTTCAAGCATGTTGAAGACACTCAGCACCCGAGCATGCTCAGATAACACCTCATCAGAGAGCGCTCGCTCACTAGTGTGGAACTCCAGTGCCACCTATTGGGTGTAGGAATCATAAAAGTCAATTTTGACCCTTTAATGAGCCTTTCCACGATTAAGGGTATGTGCCCGTGATCAGTAAACGCTGTGTGTCGGACACTGCGTACTTGTGCAGCGTCCAGATGTTACAGCACAGTGGATGGGATTTCAAGAAATTCCATGTCCACTATATTCGCAGGCAGGTTTTGGGGTGTCTCATCTGCACTTGCGAGGGGCAAAGACCCTGAAACATGTCTGCAAATAGAGCATCTTGCTCTGCATTTTATCATCATGGGGCAAAGTTTGGGATTTCCCGTTGATTCCACTGGCGCAAATTCAGTTTCCCCCTACAGTAATTTTGTGTGCACCACTTACTTTGATCCAAATTTTTGTGCCATTTTGCTAAAGGTGTAACTTTTTGTGCTATGGAGCCACAAAACTGCTCAAAGACAACAAAAAGACCATTTATGAGAGATTTTCCAACTCCAAAGGTCAGAGCCCCATTGATTTTTTATAGGGTTCAGGTGCAGTTCTTGCACCCAGACCAAACTTTGGACTCAAGTTTGGTCAAACCCGAACTTCCATGGGTTGGCTCATCCCTACACAAGACAAAAAAAATGTGACGTAAAGAAAAAAAAAAACTGCATATGATGAATTCGGGCCTTTGACTTCTATATAAATGAGGACAATTGTGAGAGACATTTGGGGGAAAATTACCATCAGTGAATTTGTAAAAATTTTTGCTTGTAGGGTCATTGCGCCAAATTTATCAAAGTGTTGCATGATAAAACTTGCCGTATCTGTACATATATAACAGTTCATTATTAGGCCGGGATCACACAAGCAAGGAATACGGCCGAATCTCGCATGTTAATACCCGGCACTCGGGAGCGGAGCATGCTGCTCCATGTATTGCTATGCGGCCGCACGCTCCGCTCCGCGTGCCGGTGGCAGTGCCGGGTATTAATATGTGTGACCCTGGCCTTAGGTTGTTACATTGAAGAGACGTTTTTTTTACATCTCAATTCATAAAACCAGGTTTAAGTCCAGCTTGCATAGCTAACCAAATCAACTTTATAAAAATAGCAAGAGCGGCATAAAAATTGCAAAAAACATGAACATTTTGGAGCAAAATAAGATTTGAAGCTTTTTTAAGCAGGAAAACTAGTGCAAAAGCCTTGAAACATTCCCCTTATTGTGCAATGATATAAAGGACTCATACACATGGCTGCGTCATGCAAGATTGCCGTATTGTGGATATAATCCATCTGGCAATTTTTGCCCACGCAGTAGTTCTGGTCACGGCCTCTGGACCGTTCCAGGGTTTCTTGACATGAACCAACCGTCTCGTAGAGATACGAGTGTACAACCCCTTTAGACTATCCGAACGCTCCATTCCAAGAAGCTTCATCCTGAAAGGGCCTAAGCCTCCTCGTCATGGAGTGGTTAAGTACTGGTGAACTCAAGCATGACGGCAGCGAGACAAGGAAGATGTGTGAGCCTTTGACACTTAGGAGCACAAGGTCATGCTCAGAGATGACGGCAGAGCTATAATGTAGTCATAACATGGATGTATATCCTAGGTATAAGGTTACCAAGGATCAGAAGAGAGCCTTATAGCCATGAGTAGTAAGCCGACTGGGTGGGACAAGGTGGCATTATCACCTTTTCTCTGGTCTATGTGACCCAGTGTAGTGAATGAATGACGTACTCAAGTATCCATGAAGAGGAGAGATTTTTGGTGTCAATGTGTCTCAGAAGTTCACATGAAGGGTCAAAGATCAAGACACCTAGCATTGTACGGCCTTCATGCCTCCTGCCTAATGATCTCAAGAAGCTTTTGTGGTCCTTGTTGTGACACGGAAATAAAACACAAACAGAGCCTTTGTGAAGATCAGCCACCAGCACCGGCTCATGCTTTTACACAGGTAATATAGCTCATGAGGCCGGATGGGGTCAGGAAAATTAGGATTAATGAAATCCTTTCTATCAGCGTTCATCCTCTCTCGTCATTGCAGCTGAAAACACAGGGTGTGGCTGAGACAAAAGCCAAGTGGGATGCCATGACATCAAGGGGACAAGGACAAATGACAAGACATTAGGATGATGGGGGCTAAGGAGAAAGAAAGGAGCACATAACAGACATCTGGGTTTGGACATGTGAAGTCTAACAGACACAAGGAGGGATTCACATGACAGTCCAGCCATCACATGACAATATGACTGTGTACAATCAAGAAAAATTTTGTGGAAGATACAAGACATACCCTATGTGGACAGAAGTATTGGGACACACATCTTACTCACTGAATCCAGGTTTGCCATTCAGTCCCATTGCCCCCGGTGTGTAACCTCCGGCCCCTCACCATGTCGTCTGGTTTATTAACATGTGACATAATGGTCAGTGGTAAAGATCTCAGATACCAGGGAGGTCCTGAAATAGGAGCCACCAAGGTACCAAGTCATGACATATCTTCCTTCTTTGATATTCCTAAGCTTTTCATGGTCGAGCAGCTCATGTAAGCCTGGCCTCACCAAGCACAATACCAAGCGTCCGTTGAAGTTGTCTAAAACATGCAGCACCTGGAGCAATGGAGGGATGATCTCTGAAGCGACGGATCGCACATCTCCATCTGCCATCTGATGGGCGAGTCTGGGTTTGGTGACTGCCAGAAGGAGGTTTCCTGCCTGACCACATTGTGCCATCTGTAGTTTGGTGGAAGAGGGATAATGCTATGGAGTTGTTCTTCAGGGGTCGGCCTATGCCCCTCCGTTCTGCCTCAGTATACAAGATACTGTGGACAATTGTAGTTTCCATCTTTTTAGAACATTTTGGGGAAGGTTGATTTATGTTCATCGTGACTGTGCCCAGTGCACAAAGCAAGGTCCATAACAACAAGGTTGGGTGAGTTTGGTGTAGAAGAACATGATCGATCGCACAGAGCGCAGACCTCAGCCCCATCCAACAATTTTGGGATGAGCTAGAACGAATATTGCAAGCCAGACATTTCTACTTTATTTTCTGTAACTCATTATGGGCCAGCATATCGGCTGAGCTGCTAGACTGGATTCACCGTACCACAGGACCCAGAATGAACATCTCCATCGACCTCCATGAGACTGTTGTGGGCATGCTCTGTACCCTGTGCCGAGAAAGCTGTGCAGGTAGGGGCAGAAGTAGAGAACCACTTGTAGCAGAGTTTCTCTACAATAATAAAGCCCACCTATACTTGCACATTTATGTTCTGGGGTCTACATGACATCTATAACATAAGTGTGCAAGTATGTACACCCACCCACAATGAAATACTGCCCAGGAAACAGGTCTTAACTATAAAGCTTTTTCAGGGTTAATTGCCCAATCTGCAGACCGTAGTCACGTTCCTACAAACAATACACGTGACTAAAAATATTTGAGTGGGGCTTTACAACTAAGGCGCATCACACGTTCTTCCGTGTCTCTATTTCCGACACCCTGTTGTTACCATGCTGCACAGGCACTCACATATGTTTTCGGTATGAGGAGGGTCCTGGAGGCAGGAGACATCTTGATTTAATAAATGCATGAAGCTTCCAGCTGGAAACAAGAATGTTTCTGTGAAGGTCTGCAGCTTCAGAACAAAAAAACGCCACAATTACAAAAGATTTTTTTTTTCTATTTTACTTAAAATAAAAAAAATTATAAATTAACAAAGGGGATGACACAACAAAACAGAAAAAAAAAAAAAAACATCCACAAGTGAACTTCAAATGGACCTGGGAGGAGTGACGTCAGGAAGAATAAGGCAGGTAGAGACGTGAAGATCAAGCAGAAGCCATGGACAGAGCAGAATGGGGAGGACGGGCAAGTGAGAGAGAACACGGAGAACTGGGCAGAGGATAACAGAGACCGGGCTGGCAACACTCAGGCATTTTTTGCAGTCCGTCTTTCCAGCTGGAATCTGGTTGACGTCAACACTCGGAGAATGGAGAGTGTCCCAAACAGAGTTATTAAAGGAAAATAAGAAGCTGTTTATGGGACACGTCCCCGGCCGAGGTCCATCAGGACATTAGAATTGCAGAGCAATAGCTACTAGTTTTTACTCTGCGACAATCAAATTAAAGGAGAAGTTCAATCCATAAAGCAACAATGGACAGAAGCGTCTCCATCATCGGCTTCTATGTGTATCCACGTACATATGCCGAGAACTAGGTATATCGGGACTTACCCCAGGAAATAGACTTCTTTATACAGAGACACACAGTACGGCCTCCTGTGTAGATTATGCATCAAACCCCACTGCCGACCCAATCTTCACCAATTGCCTTGAATGTAGAAATACAACCTCAGGTCTCATACACCAGTGGCTCCACTTAAATATGGAGGAGAAAAAAAAAATAATGTCTACGATTCAAGATATGGCACCTACCGGACTGTCTGAGCTGCAGTACCAGATGCAGCCACACGCATAAGGATGGTGCTGTGCCTTGTACTGCAGTGACGGAGTTGTGCCGACTGGTGGTGCACTATCCCACTGACCATAAAATATTTTTGGCTGTTAATCAAAGAAGTGTGTGTGTCGGGGGGGGGGGGGGGGGTAATAAAAGAATAAAAAAAAAAAAAATTACTTACCACTGAAATGGCTTTGGAGATTTTATATATATATATATATATATATATATATATATATATATATATATATTATTTCACCCGACTAATGCTCAGATGTCCATATTTTTTTGTTTGTTTTGCATAAAGGATATAATGGAGAACATGGATAGAACATATATGTGGAAGCTGGACGTCTGAATGAGGCATAAGAAATAGGACAAAAAGGGTACAGGGTGTCCAGAGATCCAGAGGTTGTATCCCTAGATTGCGGTCAGTACTGGTGGTCAGAACCCCCTCTTTAAGGCATGCATTATGACCGAGGACTGACACGTGTCCCGCCAGTTCCATTTCTGGGAGTGAGACCGCATCTGCAAGCATTTATTTGCAAATTTAGGAATCCTTTTACTGTAGAGAACAAGTGTCCTCGGAAAATGCTTGCACTTACACAATCATCAGTCACATTTATCCCCCTGCGGCTTAACTCTTCAGAGACCGGTCATGGATAGCAGCAGCTGTTCCTACGAAGCATACAAGTCATAAGAGCAGTAAGAGAAGGAGGCAAAGCTTTGATGGAAGCGGCAGGTACAGATAGAAGAGAAAGGTGAAAACTTGGTGAGATTGCCCCTTTTACCCGGAGAAGGCATTTTATCGTGGATTAACCAATGACAATCCTTTGAATCTTCTAGAAATGAGGGACATCAGTGAGGGACGATGCGGCGGATATACGAGATCTGGCACCCAGTGAATAAGTCCTGATTTAGCTCATGTCATGGTTGCCCTTAAGTGTCCGTAAAGAAAATACAGAGCTTCCTACTGACCTTCTCGGAAGCTTACATGGATCATTCACAGGCTCCTTGCAGTTAATGGGGACCATGATCCTCACACTAATATTACTGACAAGACATAAGACCCTGAGACTTAAAACATGGCTTTCAATTAGTTGCCTTTTCTCATGTTGGACATGGCTGATTCAAGAGCCATGTTTACCCCCATAATGCCAGACTTGTACCATATCCAACCCCTCACCATTAAAAGGACCCAATGGACAGTTCACATTGGTCCCTTTAGGAGTGACAGTGAGGTCAGAAGTCTTTCCATCCAGCAGGGTTAAGAAGATGTGCAACATATTGCTACTAGTACTTTACAAGGGGCTGGGAAGCCCTGATGGCTGTAACCCTTGCTCCACCCATAGGGCAGAAGATGAGGTGTTCCTCTGCATTCGGCGGTGGATACGGCGCAGCCTCAGCAGGTATAACATAATGGAGAGCAGGACCACGAGGAAACAGACCAAGAACAGATAATGGTTGTACACAAAGGATGCTCCTCGCCAGTGAGGGTGGCTGCCATGGAACTGCTCCTGCTGGATGTCCCTGAGGGCGACAAGAGCACAAACAGAGATTTGGTGTGGAGATCACAGCATTATGTACTCACACCTAAGGAACGGAGTAAGTCAGGAGGCACAATCTTCTCAGGTCCGAGACCCACATTGTCAAATTCCACAAATTCCATAGGCCACAAGAAAACCTAAGGTAGTATCATGGTCTGGAACATTTATAAAATACAGGTAGAGACTCCCCACTTATCCTGAAAATGAGGAGTCAGCTTCTCGCCTTTTAGCAATCTAGAAAGGAGTAGACATTGCCTGCATGGGGTGCGCTCTACTGGGCTTAACGTCACATGCTAAAGGGTTTCCCTCCTCCCATAAACTACACTGGGGAAAGCCTCATTTAGTGGCCCCCTCTCTACGTCATCGGCTCCTGTCTGGAGGGCTACATAGGGGTCATTAGACCCCATTCTGCTAATATTTGGGGAGTTGTAGAGAGACACACAGTGAACCATAGGTATATAGGCATTCTTGCTCTGCACTACATTACACCTCTTGTTGTCTCTACATATCAGAAACCAACAGGAACTGTGGGCACTCACATGTATATTTCTTTTAATTAAAAGTGTATATATGTGCATATAGTGCAGTGTGGGTGTATTATTATGCTCACCTACTGCTGCTCTCTCCGGTGTCCATCACTGTTCTCCTTCGCTTCTGAGTGACGCCACAGCAATTACAACTAGTCGGCTAACTATGGGTGAGCCGGAAGTATGTTTTACAATGAAAGTCTATGGAGCTTTGTTCGGACGCCCCATAGACTTACACTGTAAGGGCACAGTCAGGCGGCTGTATTATTCAAGTGAGGATCAAATTGTAAAATCCTCAGACTGGCGATCAGCTCTCCTGACCTGAGCGTGACAGCATGCATTTCTATGCAGCTGTCACGCTCCGGTCACGAGAGCCAACGGCAAAGTCCGAGGATTGCGATGCGATAGTAATACAGCCATCCGACTACGCCATAAAAGTCACCTGAACATCATGCAGAGACCAGTGTCACCCCAGAGAGTCTGAAAAGCGGTGACATCACCCCGAAGAGTCTGCAGAGCGGCGACGTCACCCCAAAGAGTCTACAGAGCGGCGATGTCACCCCAAAGAGTCTGCAGAGCGGTGACGTCACTCAGAAGAGGAGAAGAACGGTGCTGGACACCGAAGGAAGCAGCATAGGGTGAGTATATTAACACATTACATTACATGCACATACACAAATGTAATTTAAAAAAAATACCGCTTATACATGGAAGTGCTTTTTTAAAGTGGTTGCGACTCATGAGCAATTTTATTTTTTTATGATCTGTCAAGTACTTAATTTGGTTATTTCCAATGCTGCCAATTCACAGCAGACAGGAATTTCTGGAATAGCTAAATGGAAGTTCTAAATGGATGATTAAACTAAGGCCGCGTTCACATGTTCAGTGTTTGGTCAGTATTTGCAAGCCAAAAAAAGGAGTGGACCAATCAGAGGAAAAGTATCATAGAAACACATCTCCACTTCTGTATTTATCACCTATTCCTAATTTTGGCTTAAAATACTGATCTAAAATAAAGAATGTGGCCTTAGATTTTATCAGCAAGTGCAGCAAACGCCCTTCCGGATCAGGCACTTTGTGTCGGTTTCTTGGTAATGGGCAGTATTCCAGACATCGTATACCCCAGGATTAGGGGTGCCCTGATCTTCCTATATACATCATGCCTCTAGTAGAGTCAGTATAGATTTTCATATCACATTTTGTGTTCCTTGTGAATGCCTTCTCCCATGCATCTATTTGACATTTATATGACGTTCTTTATAAATAGTCACCAAATATTTGCATTTACACTTGAATGCTTGCATGTGCTTCCATCAGCCTAAAGTCAGGAAACCAATGTATGCATATAAAAAAAATAATCCATATAACCAATGAGACAGATAATTCCTAACTAATAAAGCTTATTACACTGGTCAACAGCATTTTTGGTGCCAAAGATATTTCATCGAATTTAGGGTATTTTTGGGGTGCTGATTCTGAATATGTCATCAGTTTTGCCAGATTGGCTCAAGTTTTTGAGATTTTTGGTATCTTATTTATAGCACTTGTTGGTAAATGCGACGCATCATCTCATTAATTTCTTTGGATTAGTACTTGAACTGAGCAGTTCTCAATATAGTTTTGTGTTAATTAGTGTTCTAAAAGTTTGTTCATAGCTTGATTTTTGCACTAACTTTATGTTGTTGTCTGTTTTCCAGTGAAAAGCATGAACTCATCATGAAGAAGTTGTCTTAACGATCCAGACTCATTCTGTTACATTTGTGGTGAATATACACTGCCAAAACATAGAAGAAACATAACACACTTCGTAAAAAAAGTGTATTTTGCCTATTTTGGGGTTATGCTTGGGGACCAAGACAAGTTTTGGGCACCACACATAGTGTGCAAAGCATGTATCGAATTATTACGAAAATGGAGCAAAGGACAAAGAAAAAGCTTCAAATTTGGTGTTCCAATGGTGTGGAGAGAGCCAAAAAATCATCATGATGACTGTTATTTCTGTGCAGTGCAAGTGCAAGGATTCAATAAGCATAAGAAACGAAAATGGGAGTAACATGGAATCTGCAAGAAGGCCTGTCCCTCATTGTGAAGATGTGCCTGTACCTGTGTTTACCATAAATAACAGTCATCATGATGATTTTTTGGCTCTCTCCACACCATTGGAACACCAAATTTGAAGCTTTTTCTTTGTCCTTTGCTCCATTTTCGTAATAATTCGATACATGCTTTGCACACTATGTGTGGTGCCCAAAACTTGTCTTGGTCCCCAAGCATAACCCCAAAATAGGCAAAATACACTTTTTTTACGAAGTGTGTTATGTTTCTTCTATGTTTTGGCAGTGTATATTCACCACAAATGTAACAGAATGAGTCTGGATCGTTAAGACAACTTCTTCATGATGAGTTCATGCTTTTCACTGGAAAACAGACAACAACATAAAGTTAGTGCAAAAATCAAGCTATGAACAAACTTTTAGAACACTAATTAACACAAAACTATATTGAGAACTGCTCAGTTCAAGTACTAATCCAAAGAAATTAATGAGATGATGCGTCGCATTTACCAACAAGTGCTATAAATAAGATACCAAAAATCTCAAAAACTTGAGCCAATCTGGCAAAACTGATGACATATTCAGAATCAGCACCCCAAAAATACCCCAAATTCATTAAAATATTTTGGACACCAGAAAAAAAATTTTTTTTCGTTGACCTGTGTTATTATGGACTAACATTAAGAAAACGTTACTGCTCCCCCCCCCCCACACACACTTTTTACCTCAATGGCAAGAATCTAGTCCGGTATAATATGGCTCCGAGCGTCCACTGAACCTCCTTGTCATACACTTGCAGGACCGTCTTGAGGTTGCTGTAGTTGGAGGGGAATGAGAAGCCTGTATGGAAAACCTCATACATCCAGGCAGATTTAAAGCACTGGTACCTAGAATAAAGAAAAATCCATACCATACGTCACCTCTCTTCAGTTATTGAATATTCGCACATATATGTTACTGAGTGTCGCCCCTCTTTCACCAGGGATAATATAGCGAGCACTGATCTGTACGATACTCACTTAAGCCGATGCAGGTCGGCATGGGATGCATAGAGGCCACGATCAAATCTCTCCTTTAAAATTGACCATTTGGTGGCACAGTAATCCTAAGGAAAAAAAATATATATATATATATTTTTTTTATTGGCACTCTAATTGGACCCTTGGTCTTCATCGGACCAAGTTGTTGCCCCAGAAGAATCATCAGAGCAGACGCGACTTTCCCACCCAGACACATTTGCCACCGGGATAAGGCTTTGGCACTTCTCCTGGAAACTGCCTGAAAGACGTAGTAGTAGCAGCCTAGAGTAGTAATGATATTTCTAGGACATGACAACATCTATGTAACAGACCATTTAGCATATTTAACATATGTGGAAAAAACAGAAATTTTTCCAAATAGCATTTCTTTTCCTATGTCCCCATGACAATACTTCCTGCTCCGCCTTCGGTTCCAATCTTAGAACATGCGATGATATTCTATACCCTCACATACTATATATGATGTTAAGCTAGATACATTAACAAAAATGAGAATTAAAAAAAAAAAAAAAAAAAGGTGATCATCCTTAACAGCAGGAAATGACCTATAAGTGAATGGCCAATCAGGCATTGCATACACACTTCGTTACTCTGGCGCTACCAAAGGAAAGTTTTCCCATTTCCACTTTTTCAGGCAACGGTGACTGGGAGACACAGGAGCCAATATGATTAAAGTAGCGCCATATTGGAAAATGCAAGTATCCCACTATCCATGGTGTGCGATCATACTGCCCAACTCTGCTGGAGACCAGAGTCCACATATTGCCCCTATGACAGTTTATCAGTAAGGGGGAAAGCTTTCTACCATTTATTTTAATATAAAGGGAGTTTTCCTTTAAGACAGTCTTTAAAGGGAATCTGTCAGGTTTAAAATGGTCTCTGATCTGCAGGCATCATGTTATACACCAGGTGGAGCTGATAAGATTGTTATACATTTCAGTAGGATAAGTTTCGGTAAAACTTGCTTTTTAAGCATTGAAATCCCTGGTGGAGTCCATTAGGCGGTCGTACTAAGGGATTGACGGTCTTCTCTGTAGGACTGTGCATGCAAAAATAGCTGTCAACCACTAATATGACCATCTGGACCCCACCAGGGATTTCAATGAATAAAATCCAAATTATACTGAATATTTTCCCACTAACCTCTATATCATCCGCTCAGCTTCTCCTCTATACTGTGCTGTCCACAGATCGGACTGCATGTAGAACGTGACAAGTTCCTTTTAAGTTATCCTCCCCTTACCTTTGCTGCTGGGAGGAATCGCTCTGATCTGTAGTCGCCCCCCATGCGCAGTACGTCCTCTGTGCAGTAGTAGAACTCTGAGAAACCGTAGAACTCGCTGTTGTGATAGGGCAGAGGAGGCTGGTAAATGCCATTTAATGTTGTCTGCGTCTCGTTGGACAAGTTCATTAGGGGCTGGATGATTTGACGGCAGACGTGAAAGTCACCAGTGCCGCGTAAGAATAAGGTCTGCCCCCCCTGCTTAATTGTATCTGGGATGTCTGAAGGAAGGCACGGGTCCAGATATGGCACATCTTCGCTCAGCCCAACCTTCTTCCCTAGAAGTCTGGGAGAAATATCAGTGATCAGAATACTCCTTTACTGCCCATACGTGGCCTTTATATATAAATGGACTGAGTCCCACACTAACCTGTTCTTTTCCATCGTTCTGGAGAAGACGTATTCTTCATACCTCTGTCTAGCAGCATTGCCCCCAAATCCTAGGAAAGTGGCCACATAAACTCTGTACACGTGCTGGGTCTCGTGGGCATCACAGCCAAGGTTGAACTCTGCCAGCAGGTTCTTAGCCATGTCTTCCTGCGGACGGATGGAAAGGTGGGAAAGATGTCAGATGGCAGCTAAGTGTGAACAGTACATGGAGGCCACATGGAAACACAGCAAGCACTTAATGGATAGAAATGTCTTACACAGAAGAATGCGCCCACAAGGAAACTTTCATCCCCATCAACCTGAGGTGCTGGAGTAAGAGCTCACCTGGAGCTCTGGGGACAATAATTTGGGGTTATAATGTTGCAATTAGTTTAGTCGGTCTTTTTCTCCCTGAAGCATCAAGTAAAGGAGGAATTTGATACTAGAGAGATACACGTATGCTGTCCAGGGCTTAGATATTGGAGACAATGGTGTCTAAATCAGGGATGGCCCAAAAAATATATTTTACATTTACTTCTTCACAGAGAATGCGATAAAAACCGGCTGCCGTCACATATTTCAAGCTGCAACCCATCCTAGTCATATGTCAGGATGGGCTGCAGCCTGAAGAAACACTGCTCGGGACATATGTCTTGATTGTTAGAGGAGCAGCATAAAGAGCACGGTTGTGACAGGAGAAAAATAAAAAACTTCTCAGTTGCTGAGCAGGCTTTTGTTCCCTCTTCTGCTTCAGTCTTGCTGCATGCTCAGTCAGTCCCCCAGTCCTGTTGTACAGCTCTCAGATGGATTTAGCAGAACGGCTTTATAAATGAGCCCTGGGCAGGATGAAGCTGGAGAAAAGCGACAAGATTTTTTTTTATTTTTATTCCATCACAGCCTTGCTCACACGGCTGTTTGAGCAGATCAGCTAAGTTGTGTTCACAATGCTGCTCCTGATAATTGGGACAGCTCTTCAACGGCGTTTCCTCAGGCAGCAGCTCGTTCTGACACCTTGATGTTCAGAGTCGAATCAGCAAAATCTAAAAGTACAGGAGCGTCTGTTCAATGTATGAATTAGGGTTGTAGATCCGGGGACCTCCTGTACAACACATCAATCACTATAAACGGGGGACGTTTCACCGGTGTAGTACAGTATATCACTATGAAGGATGAGCAAATATTACTGCAGTAGTTACTGGAGCTGCAGCACTGTGTGTGAATGCTTTTATTGTCTGCTGTATTATTAACCCCCTTGTTTGTTCAGTAATTAGTGTTTTCCACGTGTACAGTACTCGACTCTCGCTCCTAGAGATTGTGATAATGTAATCTTCACTAAACCAATAAATGAGAGAGGCTCCGCCAAGTAGTAGCACGCACGTCAGAAATAATTCCAGGGAGACATCCATTAGATGAAATCTGACATCAGTTACTTGTTACTTTGGCTTCTTGCTTCCAGACTTCTGAAATCATACAGCCACATATACAGTAGACCTTACTAAGTGACTTATAGTCACGTTTTATGACTCTGCTTCACCCGTGGCTTTTCCAGCACCATCATGAGCGAGTGTCAAGTATGGGGTGGGCTCAGTTCCTCAGCCCTTTAAACACACCTGCACCCGATGTAGAATGAACTATTACACCCCATATATATATAATGATATATAATGCATTTGCTGTTATATGGAGGAGGGATAATATCACATGCAGTATTCAGATCACTTCAAAATCTCGGCCCAGCTGTATCCAGGTTGTGTAAACCCATAGGAGAAACTTATATGCGCCGAGACGTTTATTATTGGTCTCTAGTGACTATAAAAATAAATTAAAAAAAAAGCATAATAAAATCAAATGAAAAAGTAAAGGATTACTGATAATGACCTGCTGAGAGGAGGCAAAGCTTACACTTTTAGGTACTTCATATGCGATCTGAGTGGACACCCCACCCATGTCCAAAATGCCAGCCGTGCGCTTGCGTAATATGGCGTCTTTTTTGTCGCTGCCAGGCACATTAACCTCAACCACTGCTTCATCCTCTGTGGGGATTAGAAGTGACAGGTAAGCAAAAGAGAAAGCAATGACTTTAAGGAGGTATCCTCCCCTCTGGAAATGTTCTCACCATCTTCTATGTGATCAAAGCGACCGAGAACAAAATTGATGCCGATCCAGGCGTACACTCCTAGAAAATCCAACAAATGGCTGTGAGGCAAACATCACTACACACAATGCTAACGTGGCTTTTATTATGGGAAGACGGAGCTCCGTACGGTCTTGGTCATCCACCATACCTTCTTGCTTTCCAGAGATGACTTCGGCGTGGGAGTCAGAGAAAAGAAAGTCATAGTGTACGGGGATATCCGTCCGTAGATCTTCAAGTATCGCCTCTTGCTGGCTGAAACAAATGCGTGCACTAAGTACATGCATGTATGTTGTGGACAAGGATGTGGGTCAGATATAGATTTACCAAAAGGCGGAAATATTTCACAGGCATAGATGCCAAACCACACTAGTTCAGAGGTCTGCAAAAGTACAAAAAAAAAAAACCCAAACATCTTGAGCTGAAGCAACACTAAGCAGATTTCCACATTCTGGTGAACCACCAATGAGCAGTTCCACAGCTGTGCAAGATGTCAGGCCTTGTGTGGTGAAATCCTATGCCAGAGAAATATGTGACCACGTGAGGCTGGAAGCTTTACTCTGAGGGATTTTAAGAAGGCCGACCTCTCACCTCTCAGTCAGGATCCGGAGCCCTGCAGTGCACAGAATATATAGGGGCGTCGATTTGTGCTTTTCCCTGGGAATGTGGCTGGAGGCGAAGTTCAGCAATGGCGAGATGTAGTCGCTGGCTTTCTCTGGGGTGGTGGCAAGCTCGGAAATACCTAGAAGTAAAATGTTGGTTGTTAGACGTGGCTTTGTGCCCAATTAAAGCAAAATGTGTCATGAGGCTATGACTTTGAGGTGACTTGAAAGCACTTTCCCATGGACCATCACACATGTACTGAAAATTAAAGCCACAATGACATAGTAGTTGTGTTCCTTAGGCAAATCAGTCACTATGTTTTTGCTTCCCCATCTGAGAGCAGCATGATGTAGGGGGTAGACACCCCAATTCCAGTGATGTGTCACTTACTGGGCTCTGTGCTGCAGTTTCGATAAAATCCCTGTTTTCTCTGCTGCAGATCAACCAGTTCTCCAAATGCTGAGTTCTGCAAAACCCCGCCCACACCACTGATTGGTTGCTTTCTGTGCACACTGTGCATAGGCAGAAATCTGCCAATCAGTGCTGGGGCGGGGTTATACAGAGCTCATGACTATGGAGGACTACATGGCCGCAGGTTTACTAGTCTTCTAGTGATAAAATCCATGCATTATCAGCGAGAGATTATCAAAACTACAGGAACAGCCCAGTAAGTGATACATCACCAGAGTAAGGGTTTATGCTGCTCTCAAATTAGGGAGCAAAAACCTGGTGACAGATTCACTTTAAAGGGGTTAAGGCTGAGGTTGTCCGTTTTCTTTCCCCCTTTAAAAATCTCTCCATGGTGGACTAAATAGAAAAATGCAGATACAAAAACCAACAGGACCCCTATTGTTTCTCTGCACCACTGTCCACGTCCCGTGGAGACGGGCTAGGGGTATCTACGGGCCGCAGCGATCGGGTACAGTGTGGAAGAGAGTACTAGAAGGTGGTCTCTCCCAGCTCGAATGGACCGTCACAGCTGCAGCAGTCACATAATGTTTCCTGCAAGAAGCAAAAAAAAAAAAAAAAGACTGGCGGGTGACAGCTGCGGTGCGGATGGATGGTGGGAGCAAGATAGGTATGAAAATTTTTTTACTTTTTTTTTCCTTTCAAGATGACCAGGGGTCCAAGTTTATTAAAGTATGAAAAAAAAAAAACAAGAACACACAACCCTTTAAAGTAATCTACAACTCCCTTCATGGTCTGTGCTGCACAAAAGGAAGATCAATTATTTTTACTAATAAATCTGAGTAGATCCTTTGGTGGATAATGGCGTCAGTCTCTGAGTCTAGCAGGATCTGCAGCGGGGGGGATGACAATGTGCTAGAGATGCGGGGTGACACATGGAGCAGAAGGCGCTCCGGGCTGTGCAGCGCTCACATTACAGCATTGCTGCTCCTTGCCTAGGAGATATAGTGAGACAGCTACACAAGGAAATTGTATTAGAGGCCACTGCCCTATATAAAGGCTGACTGTGGGCCTCTGTAAGGGAGGCCACGACTCTACAAATCAACATCACACCATGTAATAAGTATCTGCTTAAGAGCCTTTTTTCTGTGAGCTTTGCCTATGTTGAACACGTCCCCTCATTCTTCTTACATGTTAGACAATAGATCTGGTTACGGGTCTCATTTCCTATAGCTGTTTACAAAGGAGACATTTCCCTTTTCCGTTCCTGTACCCTCAGACTGGTTTAGCTAGTCCCTTTGACCTAAACATATTATTGACGCTGCAGAAAAGCTGGAGGGAAGCACTGATGACATTAATAAAGTTGCATAGAGCACAGCAATGAGGAAGGGTCCCTGTAATGGGGCCTTCGGGGTCATCTGTCAGTGATGGGAAGGTTTGGGATTCCTCGGTGCGAGTTGAGCGTATGACTGGAATGTGCAGATATGAGGACAGATCCCTCCTAGGCAGCGGCGTAGCATGAAGTTTGTGGGACCCAGTGCAAAATCTCTAACAGGGCCCGTAATTATCACAGGCCGATCTTAGCACTAGTCTTATCATATGGGCTAAAGGGATCTTTTAAAGCCCCTCAGGCCCAAATGCAAGTGTGCAACCCCTGCACCAATCACGGTTTTGGCAATCAGAGACCACGGATGATGCAGTAATGAGAACACCAGCACCACCTAGTGCCTGGATATTGGCAGTGCAGTTATAATATTGTACGGCACAGAACTCCTAGGGACTAAGTCCTATATTGACTCATATTCTAACACAGGAAGTCTGACTATGACCGGGATCACACATGCGAGAAACTCGGACAAGTCTCGCATCTTAATACCCGGCACTCAGGAGCGGAGCGTGCGGCTGCATGTATTTCTATGCAGCCGCACGCTCCGCTCCCGAGTGCCGGCAGCAGTGCCAGGTATTAAGAAGCGAGACTTGTCCGAGTTTCTCACATGTGTGATCCCGGCCTATTGCTGAGAAAAGCATTACAGCATTGACAGCCTAATGCACCATCCAGATGGGGCTCAGCCTTCATACTGTAGAAATGGAATCCTTCCATCAGCCCATAAAAAAATAGAAAACATACCAAAAAGTCCATGGGTGAAAAAGTGCAGTGCTCAGAAGGCCACTAAACACTGTGTGCGCCCCAAACATTGCTGATATTTGGCTGATGCTGGATTACAGATGATCGTGGGGGGCTACAAAGTGCTGGACGACCCCCCATCGATCTACTGAAGACCTCACCTAAAGATTTTGTATTTTAAATGCAGTGTAGGAAGAAAAAAATAAATACTTGCCAAGCTATACATATCCATCAATAATAAGTGAACTAACAAGAGGTTACTTTGGAAGCGCTCCCGGCTACTTACAGACTAGTCCGCTAGTAAGGAGATCAGCGATAAGTAAGGTCATTTTACATGGAAAGTTGCGTTGATAAAACGAGCACTGATGGACGATAGAAGTCATTACCGTGTGCAAGACACACATTCATGGTACAATAAATTGGATATATTTCTCTGTAAGTTGCTCCTCTCTGTCTACAATGTCACAAGGGGACATATTGGATACATAAAGCATTGATAGCTCATTGCAAAAGATGAGACGAAGGGCAAACAAGTGAGATCTCAGCGATCGTTCATTGAAATGTCCAGTATGAACAGATGATCTGTTCCAGATAATCCACCCATGGAAAAGTGACAGAACTTTACAGGTCATGGAGGAAATCCCTATGACAATAAATCTGCCGACTCACAGACAACAGGTACAGGGGCTACATGCTGCTTATAATTTTTTTTATTGATGACTTTCTCAAATAATAGGAGTGAGATAAATCAACCACCTATAAGAGATTTTTTACCCGCAAAGGCGGACCGTACTAGACACAACCTTTTGTTATTAATAGCACTTGGCGCTCATAACAACATACACCTCTCTCACCATGATCTCCTCCCCCCAGAGCGCCGGGCCCCCCTCCCTCCCTCCCACAGCGCCGGCCCGCCGGCCCTCCGCCCCCCTCCCTCCCACAGCGCCGGCCCTCCGCCCCCCTCCCCCACAGAGCGCCGGGCCCCCCTCCCTCCCTCCCACAGCGCCGGCCCTCCGCCCCCCTCCCCCACAGAGCGCCGGGCCCCCCTCCCTCCCTCCCACAGCGCCGGCCCTCCGCCCCCCTCCCCCACAGAGCGCCCTCCGCCCCCCTCCCCTCCCCCCCAGAGCGCCAGGCCCCCCCTCCCCTCCCACAGCGCCGGCCCTCCCCTCCCACAGCGCCGGCCCTCCGCCCCCTCCCTCCCACAGCGCCGGCCCTCCCCTCCCACAGCGCCGGCCCTCCGCCCCCTCCCTCCCACAGCGCCGGCCCTCCGCCCCTCTCCCCTCCCAGAGCGCCGGCCCTCCGCCCCCCTCCCCCCCCAGAGCGCCGGGCCCCCCTCCCTCCCACAGCGCCGGCCCTCCGCCCCCCTCCCCCCCAGAGCGCCGGGCCCCCCTCCCCCCCAGAGCGCCGGCCCTCCGCCCCCCTCCCCCCCAGAGCGCCGGGCCCCCCTCCCTCCCAGAGCGCCGGGCCCCCCTCCCCCCCCAGAGCGCCGGGCCCTCCGCCCCCCTCCCCCCCCAGAGCGCCGGGCCCCCCTCCCCCCCCAGAGCGCCGGGCCCTCCGCCCCCCTCCCCCCCCAGAGCGCCGGGCCCCCCTCCCCCCCCAGAGCGCCGGGCCCTCCGCCCCCCTCCAGAGCGCCGGGCCCCCCTCCCTTCAAGAGTGCCGGGCCCCCGCCCCCCTCCCTCCCAGAGCGCCGGGCCCCCCTCCCTCCCCCCAGAGCGCCGGGCCCCCCTCCCTCCCCAGAGCGCCCGCCCCCCTCCCTCCCCCCAGAGCGCCGGGCCCCCCTCCCTCCCCCCAGAGCGCCGGGCCCCCCTCCCTCCAAGAGCGCCGGACCCCGCCCCCTCCCTCCCCCCAGAGCGCCGGGCCCCCCTCCCTCCCCAGAGCGCCGGACCCCGCCCCCTCCCTCCCCCCAGAGCGCCGGGCCCCCCTCCCTCCCCCCAGAGCGCCGGGCCCCCGCCCCCTCCCTCCCCCCAGAGCGCCGGGCCACCCTCCCTCCCCAGAGCGCCGGGCCACCCTCCCTCTCCCTCCCCCCAGAGCGCCGGGCCACCCTCCCTCCCCAGAGCGCCGGGCCCCCCTCCTTTCAAGAGCGCCGGGCCCCCGCCCCCCTCCCTCCCCCCAGAGCGCCGGGCCCCCCTCCCTCCCCAGAGCGCCGGGCCCCCCTCCCTCCCAGAGCGCCGGGCCCCCCTCCTTTCAAGAGTGCCGGGCCCCCGCCCCCCTCCCTCCCAGAGCGCCGGGCCCCCCTCCCTCCCAGAGCGCCGGGCCCCCCTCCCTCCCAGAGCGCCGGGCCCCCGCCCCCCTCCCTCCCCCCAGAGCGCCGGGCCCCCCGCCCTCCCCAGAGCGCCGAGCCCCCCTCCTTTCAAGAGTCCCGGGCCCGCGCCCCCCTCTCTCCCAGAGCGCCGGGCCCCCCTCCTTCCCCCCAGAGCGCCGGGCCCCCGGCCCCCTCCCCAGAGCGCCGGGCCCCCCTCCCTCCCAGAGCGCCGGGCCCCCCTCCCTCCTCAGAGCGCCGGGCCCCCCTCCCTCCTCAGAGCGCCGGGCCCCCCTCCCTCCTCAGAGCGCCGGGCCCCCCTCCCTCCTCAGAGCGCCGGGCCCCCCTCCCTCCTCAGAGCGCCGGGCCCCCCTCCCTCCTCAGAGCGCCGGGCCCCCCTCCCTCCTCAGAGCGCCGGGCCCCCCTCCCTCCTCAGAGCGCCGGGCCCCCCTCCCTCCTCAGAGCGCCGGGCCCCCCTCCCTCCTCAGAGCGCCGGGCCCCCCTCCCTCCTCAGAGCGCCGGGCCCCCCTCCCTCCTCAGAGCGCCGGGCCCCCCTCCCTCCTCAGAGCGCCGGGCCCCCCTCCCTCCTCAGAGCACCGGGCCCCCCTCCCTCCTCAGAGCACCGGGCCCCCCTCCCTCCTCAGAGCACCGGGCCCCCCTCCCTCCTCAGAGCACCGGGCCTCCCTCCCTCCTCAGAGCACCGGGCCCCCCTCCCTCCTCAGAGCGCCGTTCTGATTCCTACATTATCACATAGAGATAACACGGCCTTTAAACAAGCAGCGATTAGGAGAACTGCTCTGAAAGCAGGAACAGGTGAGGGCCGGGATTGTGATTTTGCAGGACATAGGCTGACAGGGGAGGGGTAGGTCCACATTTTTCCCCAGGGCTCATAAAACTCAATTACACCACTGAATGAAAATAAGCAAAAATTAAAAAAAAACTTCAAACAATCCAAAAAGATAATATAATGGGTTAGAAGGCAAGCAATTTCTGAAATACTGTCGGTAATCCTAGAGGCCCCTCCTGTACACTAAGCAGCCACTCTGTGGATGCCAGTGAGATTACCATGTGGGTTTCCTAAAGACGTCACTAATCTCAGAACTTGGCACTTTATTATAAATCCAGATGCAGCAGTACGGGCATTATCGGCTTACGCTTCTCTAATATGTGACGGGACAATTACAGACCTAATATTAATGGGGGAGCAGGAAGAAGATGTACCATCACTGAAGAGATCATCTCGGGTAATGAAGATATCAGGACACTAGTAGCCAATCCTGGGATGACCGTTCAGGAAAGGCAAGGATGCACAGTGTCCTAGCCACTTTTCAGTGGAGGTTAATCAGCCAGAGACAGACCCCTCTGCCAACAGCTCAAAACATTGCCGTCCAACCCCCACATCCCTGACATCTGCTGCTGTGAGGCGTCAAGATGTCTCCATAAATATTATGAGTCCAAACCCTGACCATCACTGGGCTGGGATCTCATCACTTCTGTCATTACCTGGTTTGATCTTCATCACCACAGTCTTTCTGTTCTGGTCTCTCATCTGCTTTATATCCAGCAAGTCATGTGGATTGCCATTATGTCGGGGCCAGCAGTAGACAAATATCCGTGATCCGCTGCTTCCACAGTCCACCACTATCCCATAATTAATATTGGGGTTGCCTGTGTCAGTAGCTTCCATATCGGTAACACGAGCCAGGTATCTAAACAGCAAAATAACATAGCTGAGAGAAACCACATGGGGAACCCAGACACGTCACTGCAATCAGGATTACATTGAAAAAAAAAAAAAATTCTGTCTGATCAGAGAAAAAAAAAAAAAAAAAGACCCACATTAAAGTGTACTACCAGACATAACCTCTGCACAAGAGAGACGCTGTTTCTGAAAACAACACTAATTCATTTTTCTAATCCTAGGAGACACTTTTAGGGTGCATCTGTCATCAGACGACGACGCTGAAGCTTTGCCACTAGTGATGAGCGAACGTGCTCGGATAAGGTGTTATGAGAGCATTGCCTAATAAACAGGCAATCTCTGCATGTGTTGTGGATGTTAAGTAGCCGCGACACATGCAGCCGCGGGGACTCGAACATATTCTTCGAGCACGCCGAATATGCTCTAATAGCACCCGAGCATGCTCGGATAACACCTTATCAGAGCACGCGCGCTCATCACTATTTGCTACGAAAGAGCAGCATAACGTGGAAACAGGTCCGCTCTACTAGAAGGTAAAATACACAATATACACAACACATGGTTCTGGTGTATTTCTGGACCTCACCCTGCCCCAACTGATGGCTGGCTGCCGTGTACCTGTGTATATAGAGAATGGGGGGGGACGCAGAGAGACCGTAGAAATAAATACACTACGTGTCCCGTGTTCTCCGATCGCTCCCACCGAACCGCACAATTTATATTATGTGCTGCTTTTCCTAATTCAGGAGTGAACTTGCTCCAGTGCTATGCAAGACTTATACAGGCCAGCACAGTCTCATTCATATCCAATTAGTAATATTGTGACTTGTTACACTGCAAGACTATTGTGAACGAGTATTCCTAGTAAAGCTCGATCCCTGATAATCTTCAAGTCTAGGAAAGCTTGCAATCACCTGATAAGCGAGCAGAAAAGGTGAAGTAATTTTTTCATGCTGCACAAAAACATTATCATTCTCGGCTCAGCCTCATCCTGTGTAAAGAGGACTATGTTAGCCTATGAGTAATGAATAGTGATGAGCGCAAGTGCTCGTTACTACAGTCTGCCTAGGGTGATCGGATATGCACCGAGTATTGGGAGTGCTCGAGTGACATGTTCGAGACCCCGCGGATGCATGTTTCGCAGCTGATAGACAGCCACAAAACATGCGGGGATTGCCCGTGTTTGTTAGGCAATCCCCGCACGTTTTGTGGCTGTCTATCAGCTGCGAAACATGCAACTGCGAGAACGCGAGCACCAACGATACTCCGTGCATACCCAAGCACCCTCGGCAAACGTGATTAACGAGCACTTGCGCTCATCACCAGTAATGAATGATCACAGAGCATTCAGTGCGCTTTGTTAGAGTGTTCCGTCAGTGTAAACGACTGCCAAACATGTTGCTAATGGGTGACTCTTTAGTGCCACTGTCCGTTCCACCCCTGTAACAGGTGAAGGTATAACGGCTTAGAGTAGATAAATATAAGTAGAAGATCACGCTGCACTGCGGTGGAATGAAGCCGGTACAAGCTACTGTACGGAGAAAGAACGTGGCGATTATGTGCACAAGAAGCAACTTCTGACGAAAACCAGTTTATCCTGGACGAAAGGTAAAACCCTCCTTTCCTCCGGGCAGGCTGGGGGCCGGACTTTCTCCGTACAGTCACATTATTTAAAATAAAAGCCAAAAACATCTTACCTGTGATAGCGTCGGTCTCGCTGGGAACGGCCGTACTTAGTCCTGACCAGTAGCAGAGAGTAGATCAGAAAGAACAGGACGCTAACCACGGCACCAATAATCACCAGCTGCCGCAGAGTGGTATTCAGGGCCCGGGGGCACCCACCGGGGGATATACTGAAGTGCCACGAAGCGGGAAGGAGGCAGGATATGCTTAACCTGCAGGCAAACACAACACAACCAGTATGATCACTGCTTTCCAGAATGAAGCCGCTATAGAGAGCAATAAGCCCCTTTGATGCTGCTTACTTAAAATCTGATCAAAAATATTAATAACTGAATTTGCCCTTTATGTAAGACATGATAGACGATATATACTGCACCCCTGAACTAATGAGTACAAAGTGCCATAAGTATCTAATAGTGTCCCATCATCTTTCTGGAGGACGGGAACTCGCTGCGCCGCTCCCTCCAGTCACATTTATAACACCCATCCGAATAAATGGAGAAATGTTCTTATCCGCATCGACAGATAGATGTGGATTCCAGAGGTGTGACCAGCATCTATCGGGCAGTCACAGGCGGAAATGCCACAAATGTCCCAGATAATGCCCAAAAGTGTATTTGATCTTAAATAGGTTTTTCTTTATGACTAGTGTTGGAGTCCGACTTCTGGAACCTCAATCAATCCTGAGAATGAAGAGGACACAGTATTTTTGTAGTGCTGTGACCCCCTTCTCTGCTTTTTCCCTGGTGGCTGGGGGTCACTTTGCACAGACATACAAGTGGATGAGGGGGGGGCGGCTGCAGTCCTCTGCAGTGCCGGGGGGGGGGGGGGGGGGGCTGGGGCACCACTGTGCAAGGAAAAATAAGGGACAGTGAATGATGACGCAGCACTATACATTTGCACAGTCGGCCAAGCCGAGTGTCCATGTGTACGGGTGAGTCATGAGGTATAGCAGTCTGAAGACAATTATGTAAATGGTTTGGCCATGCTCGCCATGTTTACAGTCCCCTAAATTCCGACCACTTCTTCCTCAGGTCCGTCACTCACCTTCCCATTTTGAACTGACGTTCAGAGGAGCAGTTGTCACATTCAACCCATATTTGCTTCTTTGCTACCGAATTTCTTGCACTGAAGGGCTACCCATGACCTGCACAGAAAACACAGACAGCAGCGTTACCCAAAGGCTCATGGCGATGCCTCGTGGTGAGGATACAGACTGGCAGGTGCTCTGGTTTCATTAGACAGCGCTCCTCCACGGCACAGGGGAAGGTTCTGCCATTTCCCAGGATAGCTGGTATATAAGCCGCCATTTCTAAAGCCTCTGCTTTAGGTCTCTATATAGCAACTCTCATTAGGTCTAGAAGATGGAGCTGTGACTGGGCCACCAAGTGCTCACACGTTACATGGAGGAGTCTTCATCTTCTCGATGTTAGCAATGGAAATTTCCTGTCAACCGCTGCAAACAGAGATCTTGAAATTAATGTGGAACTTGCACAGGAACGAACACAAGACTAGAAAACCTCGCTACCCAAAACGAGACATTGAAGCCAATCCTCATCCGGAACTAGATGTTGTTTTAACCTTATATCGGCTGCAAAGGGGCCTTCTGCCAACGGGGGGGAGCAAAAGGGGCCTACTGCCAAACGGGGGGGGGGGGGGTGACCAAACAGGCCTCCTGCCCAATGGGGGGGGGGAGGGGGGCAAACGGAGCCTCCTGCCCAACGGGGGGGGGGAGCAAAAGGGGCCTACTGCCCAACGGGGGGGGAGCAAAAGGGGCCCCCTGCCCAACGGGGGGGTGAGCGAACGGGGGCCTCCTGCCCAACGGGGGGGGGGGGGGGAGCAAAAGGGGCCTCCTGCCCAATGGGGGGGGGAGCAAAAGGGGCCCCCTGCCCAACAGGGGGTGTGAGCAAACGGGGGCCTCCTGCCCAACGGGGGGGGGGGGGGGGTGAGCAAACGGGGGCCTCCTGCCCAACGGGGGGGGGGGGGTGAGCAAACGGGGCCTTGTGTGCGTGGGATCTCTATGTGTCACAGGGAGAGATCACATTTACTGCAATGAAAGAGCGGCAGACATGAGAGGACAGTGCAGGAGACTGCGGGGGCACCGGTGTTCTACAGATGACATCCATGGCCTTTATAACACCCGTGTGTACTGATCATGTACCAAACATACGTGACAACTCAAGGCAACATGGCCCCAGAAAGCAGAAGCTAACACTATATACAGGAAGCCGGGTCCCACAGGACCGCACACATAACACATGAATACACACGTAACACATTACTGTACGCACATATGACACGTATATCACATGTATGACATCACTACACACACACATTACATATAGGGCAGCCTCTGACTCCCGGTACGTGACGTCACTCACTTCCGTCCTCCGCCATTACCACACATTACCTGCTCGCCTCCCCCGGTGCCGTCAGCCGCCACCGTCGAGTGATGGACACGTCACCGCGGTCAGGTAGACGTCTCTTCCCAGGGGAGGGATGAGGGGAGGTGTATCCGCTGCCGGCGGCCCGTCCTCCCAGCCACAGGCCCGGTAACCAGGCGACCCTAGCAACCACCGAGCACCGGTCTATGCTCGCGAGATTACATGCTGAGGGGAACTTCCGGCCTCTCAGGCGCCATCTTTGGAGTGGGCAGAGATCAGAAGTGAGCTGAGGGAGCAGTGACTGCCCTAATGAGACGCTGCCCTCAGTAATGGAGCTGAAATACCCCATAAAGGATGCCAGACTGCACCCATAAGTCCTGCATTTCTATTTTTTTTTTCTTTGGGGGGGGTTGGTGACCAAAAAAGACCGCTGTGGCATTTTTAAAAGAAGCGGTTCACCATTTGGGATAATTAATTTTTATAATACAGAGCGTTTATTTTTTTTGTTTTAATTCCATCAATTTTTAATTGGGGAAATGGGGCAAATCAAACGTCTATATATTTTTTAGTATTTTTAAAAACATTAATTTCTGCTTTCTTTTTAGTCGTCCAGGAGCTGGGCTTCATAGGAGGACGGCGATGGCAGTGACGCTGGCTTTAGGCAGGACCCCCTGGCTGTCATGGAAAACGCAGCGGTGACTGTGATCCACAGTGGCTTCTACATGGTTTAGTTTTTATTATTGCAGCAATTGGATATAGGGATTAAGCTCTAACTTTTGTTACACAAATTATAAAAATTCTATATACTAAAGGGCAAGGTGCCCATAACAGATAATAGACAAAAAAGATAGGCTGGTGTATAAAAAATAATCGGTCAGCTCAATTCTTGACCGGAAATGTCCGTTTTTTCATATACTCTTATGGCAGACACTATATACCAGTCCCATCATCCTGTGTAGCATTACTGCCTGTAAAGTACTGGGTACAGAGAAACATCCACTATCAAAGAGCTAATGTAACCCTAAGGCCGGGGTCACACTGGCGATTAAAACGGACGAATGCAATGCGATAAAAAATCACATTGCATTCGTCCCAATGTTATTCTATGGGGCAGCTCACATCATGAGATTTTTGATCGGATCCGATCCTCGGACCGAGACAATCGCAGCATGCTGTGATTGTCACCGATTTTCGGATCAGATTCGACAATGCAAGTCTATGGGGGCGTGAAAAAATTGGATTGAAAAAGGACCAGATATGTGAGTTGCGATAAAATCGCACCAAAAGACGGCATTTTTTTTTCCAAAATACAGTAAAATCACAGTGTCCGGTTAAATAAAGAAACAAATTAATAGATCTTGACACATTAAATAAATATATATATATATTTCATACATGTCATAGAGACAAATTTATATATATATATTTCTAGTTCATACAGTTCTTAATTGCAGACTAGCCGCAGAAACATTTGCCGGCTTTTGTATAACATTCTCCTGCCCGACATGAAATGACACATGGTTTACATATAGTTAACCATTTCATTTCATGTTTTTTTTTTTTTTATGTCTATCACTATTAATTATATGAGGGCTTGTGGGTAAAATTTTGGAGTTGTAGGGGTTCATTTAAGGGGTTAATTCGTTGTATTAAATTGCGGGGACTCCCGCTGACGTCACTGAGGCTGCAGGGAGTCCCCGCAATTTAATACAACGAATTAACCCCTTAAGTGAACCCCTACAACTCCAAAATTTTACCCACAAGCCCTCATCTAATTAATAGTGACAGACATAAAAGAAAAACATGAAATGAAATGGTTAACTATATGTAAACCATGTGTCATTTCATGTCGGGCAGGAGAATGTTATACAAAAGCCGGCTAATGTTTCTGCAGCTAGTCTGCTATGATGAACTGTATGAATTAGAAATATATATATAAATGTGTCTCTATGACATGTATAAAATATATATATATATATATTTAATGTGTCTAGATCTATTAGTTCGTTTGTGTGCGGAAAACTGTCATTGGGCTCCATTATATGTCCATTTAGCTATCCTGCGAGAAAATCTCGCAAGAAGGATGTCAAAAGGATCCTTACATGCGATTAAAATCGCATCAATGAAGAAAAATCGCATCAAAAACGGATCACTGGTTAAGATACCTTTGTGCGATTTCGGACCGTTAAAATGGGACCGATTTTTTATTCGTTGTGTGTGACTCCAGCCTAATACAAATTATTGCAGATTGTCCGCCAGGCCTTCAGTCAGTGATACACAATGAAACCGAATATATTATACCAGTATGCCTATTATCCAATACTCTGATTCACAATATCAGAGTTAATCCATCTCATGGTATTTTATTCCAAGCAGATAAATGGGTCTATCCACATTCTTATTGGCATAGCCCTTGCTTACATTCGGTACACTGACAAAAATTAGTGGATTTGTACCACAGACCAGCTTTTACCCTTATTAGACCCCAGTTAGGTATTTGCTGCAAGTTCTTAGGGAGTTAATACACACAAATACACATAAACATCTCAGTATTTCATTAGTGTCACAGTAGAGGTAATGTATTAGCATGTAACCTCATCATAACAATGCACGCCTCATTCTCTTATTTGAGGTAGTTATCATGACACAAGAACTTCATAGCATACGGTATATGTGATAGGAACGGTCTCATCAGTTTGCGGGATTCGGATCAAGTATGCTTCCATCCCCATAGAATGGTGAATACAATACCCCTTCTCCCGATGCGTTTCATTATTGCTCATCAGGGGAGTCGGTTGGGGCCAGAATTGCCATGCATTTCGGGTGGCCGTTTCATGTCAGAGCTGCCGTCATGCTCTGGTCTGCGCCGGCCCTGGTCTGAGCAGACCTGGTCACACTGCGGCTGCGTGCCACATCCGTGTGTAATATGTGCAATGTGTTCTCTATGAGATAGCTGCTGTCAGACGACTTCCACGGCAGCTTACCTCTCAGAGAACAAAAGCATTGAAATCTTATGCTCCTGTCACACTTCAGGTCCTCTCTCACAGCCCGGCCTTCCAACTTTGCTCTGACTCTCATGAGTTCCTCAGTAACTACTCCACCCAAGTCCAGTATAGTTTAGGACTGTACTACCAGGCCACACCTTGTTAGGGTTGCGGATCGCACTAAACTTAAAATATGAGAAAGTGCGATCGCAACCCGGCGTCCACCGTGCAGAGATGTAACCTGCTGCTAGGTAATGGAGGATAGTTGCACGCTCGGGTTACCTCACCCAGAGTGTACGAGGCGAACCCTGTTACTTCACAGGGGCGCACTAAAATGATATGAGCCCAAGCGATGTGGTCACAGAACTCTGCCCAGAGGCACGGAGTAAGAGTTCTTCTTGACCCACTTGCTTACGGAGCCGCTGCAGCGGCGCTAGGAAAATGCTGTGCCCTGTTAGTTGACAAAGGGTGCAGCGGATAGACTCGTACCGCCCAGATGCACGGGAGATATGGCGGCACTATGGCGCTAACCTTTGTGCTTAGACAGGAGCACTGTGGCACATGCTTTGCCACCATGAGGCGCTGACTCAAGCTAAACTAACCCTAACACATACGTATCAAAGGAAGGGGTTATTTAATGAGTCAGTCACCAGTTTCATGCATCCATCATCACTCACACAAGTCTCAACAAAAGTCTATACTAGCGCATGGCCGAGCGTCCATGCGAGCCTTTTATAGCAGCGTCCTTCCGGGACCTTCCTGATGGTCCAATCGGAGCTGGAGAAGGACCTGCGCATGTGACCTCAGATCTCCAATGAGAGATCGTCTCACGGGCATGCTCAGTAGACCGAAAGGAGGACTTAGTCCCTGGAGTAGCTCGCTGCTGACCAGCATGCGTTGCTATAGCTGGACCAGAGGTGGCAGCAGCAACCAAACACACAGTGCTGCTCTGAGCAGTGCGCCGGTATCGACGAGTCTGCTGAGCAGCCTCCTCTGCGGCCGTAGAGCAATGGGAGAATGCCGAAGGCAAGGCTCGGGGTTCCTGCTGCGCAGTAACAGGAACCCGATGCCTAACACACCTTAAACCTATAGGGCTTTTACTGGCTCATATGGATCCTCCTAAACTCTACTTAACCTGGGTTTGACTGCATCACCTAAACCCACTGTTGTTCTTGATGTGCTGACTTTTTCCCACCGTCCTGCAGAGCTAACCACCATTGTAATTTAATGGGGTGCTACCAGTTTGAGACATGTAGATCAGGAGAGCAGACTGTCAGTCATTACATGTCTCACACTGGTAACACCCCTTTCATTTATAATGATCTCTAGAGGCAAATTCTCAGGGAGATTTATGCCCAGCCCATAGATCTTAACAGCTCATTTACATGTTGAGAAAAATAAGTATTTCTCAGGAATAAGACATTGGATCACCGATATTAAGGTATCATTTTATTCAGCTTCCTATGACCTACATGCCCATATAGACGGCTTGGAAGGGTTGATCCTACTGACAGATTCCCTTTAAAGGGCTGTTACTTTATTAGATTTATGGCATTTGAAATTATATTTTATAAATCTATGATAGTTGTCAGCTTAAATATTATTACTATCGACATCATTGTTATTAATTCTATCATTTGATATCAGTTTCTCCATCTAGATTCTAGGGGACGGTATCGGCACAGAAAGCACGCCAGCAAAGGCGGATAATAGAAATTGTATCATATGTCAGATTTACAATAACACAGTAATTACAATTTCACACAAGCAACAAACTTTGCTCACATTTCCTTACACTTACAGTAATGTCAGTTATCGGAAAGGAACCGTTCACACAATCAGGTCTCTATCTTCGGTCTTTGTTTCCTTGGCATCTCACTTGCTGCCTCCTTGGTTTGCCAAGTTGGTGTGACCCTCCAATGTCCTTGGTATGACCCCCTCCTTAGTATGGCCCCCTGAAATGCTCCTTTCCTTCCACAGGGATGTCTTTCCTCCAGGGATGCCTCACTGAATGCATACCCTTCTGGCCCAACCTTCGGTTTTTTTCTACCCCCATTTGGGACTCCCCCTCTAATCTGGAGACACTGCGTCTCAGTTATGATCAAAGGTCTCTTTTAATCAATCTGTGTTCTCTCCCTCCAGTATTGACACAATATACTGATTAGTCTTCTTTTCTCATTGTGCTGGAATCACCCAGAACAAAAACTGCTGGCCAGGAACTATCACCCCTAATGTCTGTCTGCACTACAATACCCTTTTGCTCTCTGGAGCTTTTGTCTCACTTAAGTGCATCTTGATTAAGACTTCTGAAGGTTGTTTCAAATTTGCAATTGACCTTGGAAATACTGATTACAGATACTAGATTAAGACGTTTTGGTTACTGAAAACCCCAATTTGTTCTATATACAATGGTATATACATACTTCATATACTTTATATCTGTCTACAATCCTATTAGTCTGCCTGCTGACAAACACATCTCTGCTGTGCTTTCCACACACTTTTCTCTGCGCTATCAAGGTGCAATATTGCCAATCCAGCTTAAAGGGGGTTTTACACATAGCGATATCGCTATAATGTCACCGATTTTGTGACGTTATAGCGATATCGCTATGTGTGATACTTACCTCCGACCGGCTCCCCCGCTGTCCATCGCTGATCGCGCGAGAATGTCCGGCTCCATTTCTCGTCGTCAGCTTCCTGCTGTGGCGACGCGTGGACGCGGGCGGGAGGATGCCAGGATCGCTGTGTGTGAAAGGTAAGTATCGTGCGCTGCGTCGCTGCTGCATCGCTGTGAGGTCTGCCTGTATGACAGCTCACTAGCGATCATTTAGCGATGCACCAGCGATCCTGACCGGGTCGGATCACTGGTGCATCGCTAAATGTAAAAGGGCCTTTACTGTTCCATGGTGCTACTCGCACATTCAGCTCTACTACATTAAGGTGCCTGTTTTTGCTGTTCCAGAGTGCTATCTGCATACTTGTCTGTGCTACATCCAGGTGCCTTTTTGCTAATCTTGCTTTTCTGTTTGAAAGTGCTATCTATACGCATTAATATTATAATTAATAATAATTTTATTTCTACAGCGCCAACATATTCCGCAGCACTTTACATTTTAGAGGGGACTTCTACAGACAATAGACATTACAGCATAACAATAATCACATTGATCAAAACAGATACCAAGAGGAATGAGGGCCCTGCTCGCAAGCTTACAGTCTTACTGTGGCCTCTGTTCACACGGGATGCATTCTAGTTGGCACTGGGCAGCCCCCCCTATATGGTGTTACTAAAAGGCTGTGAGCCAGAAGCCCTGTATTCCCTGTGTGAACACTGCCACATGCGGATTATTTTTCTGCACTGGTGTACCACATGGCCAATCCCTAATTGTAGGCTGGCTTTTTCATTTGGTATTATTGCACCTGTGCAGCTGCCGTTTTACTTGGGTCCGCTGCACCCTGTTGAGTGCAGATGTATTTAGGCCTGTCTGGTTTTATCTTGATTTTTTTGGAGGATTTTTTCCTCTTTTTGAGGTTTTCATGTTAGAGTAGGACTGGCAAGTGTAAGGAACTTTGGCGCAGTTTGCCAGCTTCCGTATTATGGCCATAATACCAACCAATAAATTGCATATATTGATATGTTTTTGTGCACTGTATATTTTTTCAGGGTGCAGTTGGGCCCAAATGGCTCTGCTTACTGTGGCCTCTGTTCACACGGGATGCATTCTAGTTAGCACTGGGCAGCCCCCCTATATGGTGTTACTAAGAGGCTGTGAACCAGAAGCCCTGCACTCCCTGTGTGAACACTGCCACATGCGGATTATTTTTCTGCACTGGTGTACCACATGGCCAATCCCTGATTGTAGGCTGGCTATTTCATTTGGTATTATTGCACCTGTGCATTTGCCATTTTTCATGGGTCCACTGCACCCTGGTGAGTGCGGATGTATTTAGGCCTGTCTGGTTTTATCTTGATTTTTATTGGAGGATTTTTTCCTCTTTCTGAGGTTGCCATCAAGGTGCAATATTGCCAATCCGGCTTTACTGTTCCATGGTGCTACTCGCACATTCAGCTCTGCTACATTAAGGTGCCTGTTTTTGCTGTTCCAGAGTGCTATCTGCATACTTGTCTCTGCTACATCCAGGTGCCTTTTTGCCAATCTTGCTTTTCTGTTTGAAAGTGCTATCTATACACATTATTATAATTAATAATAATTTTATTTCTATAGCGCCGACATATTCCGCAGCACTTTACATTATATAGGGGACTTCTACAGACAATAGACATTACAGCATAACAATAATCACATTAATCAAAACAGATACCAAGAGGAATGAGGGCCCTGCTCGCAAGCTTACAGTCTATGAGGAAAAAGGGAGACACGAAAGGTGGGTGGTAACAATTGCTTTCATTGTTCGGACCAGCCATAGTGTAAGAATCGGGTGTTCCTGTGATTCTGCATGAACCGGTTATCAGCCTAAGTGTGTAACAGTACAGACACAGAGGGCTATTAAATGCATAAAGCATGTGAAAACATGATGTGAGGAACCTGAATATGGTAAAAATTTTAAATAGGCAGCACAGGGATAGTTAGATAAACGTGTTGAGGCAGTAGGCCAGTCTGAAGAAATGCGTTTTTAGGGCACGCTTAAAACTGTGGGGATTATTCGTATTAACCTGGGTAGTGTTAACCTAGGTAGGTCATTAGCAGAACAGAGGGCGCAGGTAGGGTAGTAGGCTGAGACGAGGGAGGAGATGTAGGGTGGTGCTGAGCCATGGAGAGCTTTGTGGGTGAGGGTAATAAGTTTGTACTGGATGGGTGGATGGGTAACCAGTGTAAGGACGGCACAAGGTAGAGGCATCGGTGTAACGATTGGTCAGGAATATGATCCTGGCTGCAGCATTCAAGACAAATTGGAGAGGGGAGAGTTTGGTAAGAGGGAGACCGATTAGAAGAGAGTTACAATAGTCCAGACGAGAATGAATAAGAGAAACAGTAAGAGTTTTTGCAGAGTCGGAAGTAAGAAAAGATCAAATTCTAGAAATGTTTTTGAGGTGCAGATGACAAGAGAGAGCCAGTGATCGGATGTGGGGGGTGAATGAAAGCTCGGAATCAGGTATGACCCCAAGACAGCGTGCATGTTGCTGGGGAGTAATAGTGGAACCCAGGGCTGCCACTAGGAATTTTGGGGCCCCATACTGGCAAAATTTTTTGGGCCCCCTTGAGACTCCACCCAGGCTCCACCCCAGCCCCGCCCTCCACCCCTCAAACTGACCACAGCCCCACCGCTCTCTCTTAGAAAAATTCCCCTTCTCACCAATCACACATTAACAGTTCCCATCTCCAGATCACACACATAGCCAGCAGCTCTTATTATGACCAAAAGATTTTTTAAATCTGCCACCACTAGGTAGACTCTTTTGGCTGAGCCCTATTCTACTCTAACCTATTAAACATTTGCTAAAATATCCAATATAATTTAGGTATATTTTTTTATTTATTTTTCAATTTTTAAAATGACCAATAATATCACATCCAAAGGGACAAATACCACCACACCATGCCCAGACACCATATTACCACCACATGGTGACCAATAATACCACATACAGGGAACAAATACAGCCATACCATATCCAGGCCACATATTACCCCCAGTGACAGAATAATAGCACATACAAGGGACAAATACCACCGCACCATGACCAGACCACATATTACCAGCACATGGTGACTGAATACTGATCATTAATAAAAAAACATATTACTATCACCATAAGTGCCATTATACACAGGAGATCTGTACTTAGTAGTGTGTGTAGTGTGTGTACAGGTAATACAGTGATCACCAGTGACATTATACACAGGAACTCTGTATATAGTGTCAGTGTACAGGTAATACAGTAATCACTGGTGACATTGTACAAAGGCACTCTGTATATAGTGTATAGTGTCATTGTACAGGTAACACAAACTCACCAGTGATGTCTCTAGGTGAAGTCCTTCATCTTTGCTTTTCATCTTTCATCCAGCACAGATCGCCATCACGTCTTCCAGCCAGGGCTTGTCTCTGGAGGAAATAACACAGTTATTTAGAGCTCCACTTGCAGAACACATTACTTAATTTTTTTCCCAACTTCTACACTACACCAGATGAAGAAGAAAAAAAGGCGACATAGTGTCGCTCTGCACAGTAACAGAACCTCCCCCCATTTAAAACAGTATCCTCAAAAAAATAAAATAAATACATCACTGCAGTAATAATATCCCTTAATTAGCCCCTATGGTAATAATATCCCCCATCCTGGCTCCAGCCATATTTTCTCTCATCCTGCCCTCATGAGTATCCATTCTGCCCCCACATGATCTCCCGATCCTGCCCCATCTGTCTACATAGTATCCATCCTGCCCCATGATCCTGCACCATGTGTCTCCCATCCTGTACCCTGTGTCTCACATTCTGCCCCCTCCTGTGTCTCACTGTCACATTCTGCCCCCTCCTGTGTCACTGTCACATTCTGCCCCCGTGCCTCACATTCTGTCCCCTCCTGTGTCTCACTGTCACATTCTGCACCCTCCTGTGTCTCACTGTCACATTCTGCCCCCTCTTGTGTATTACTGTCACATTATGCCCCCATGTCCATTCTGACCCCGTGTCTCACATTCTGCCCCCTTCTGTGTCTCACTGTCACATTCTGCCCCCTCCTGTGTCTCACTGTAACATTCTGCCCCATGTCTCACATTCTGCCCCCTCCTGTGTCTCAATGTCCCATTCTGCCCCCCCTGTGTCTTACTGTCACATTCTGCCCCCATGTCTGCATTCTGCCCCCATATCTTGCATTCTGCCCTCAGGTTCTGCATTCTGCCCTCGTGTCTCACATTCTGCCCCATGTCCTTTCTGCCCCATGTCTGTCACATTCAGCCCCCTCCTGTGTCTCACTGTCATATTCTGCCTGCCCCCATGTCTTGCATTCTGCCCCCATGTCTTGCATTCTGCCCCCATGTCTTGCATTCTGCCCCCATGTCTTCCATTCTGCCCCCATGTCTGCATTCTGCCCCCATCATGTGTGCATTCTGCACCCATGTCTGCATTCTGCCATGTCTTGCATTCTGTCCCCATGTCTTGCATTTTGCCCCCATGTCTGCATTCTGCCTCCATGTCTTGCATTCTACCCCCATGTCTTGCATTTTGCCCCGTGTCTACATATTTGGCCCTGTGTGTCTCTAATCCTGCCCCCTGTCTCCATATTTGCCCCTGTGTGTCTCCAATCCTGCGCCCTGTTTCCATATTTGCCCCTGTGTGTCTCCAATCCTGCCCCCTGTCTCCACATTTGCCCCTGTGTGACTCCAATCCTGCCCCCTGTCTCCACATTTGCCCCTTTGTGACTCCAATCCTGCCCCGTCTCCACATTTGCCCCTGTGTGACTCCAATCCTGCCCCCTGTCTCCACATTTGCCCCTGTGTGACTCCAATCCTGCCCCCTGTCTCCATATTTGCCCCTGTGACTCCAATCCTGCCCCTTGTCTCCATATTTGCCCCTGTGACTCCAATCCTGCCCCCTGTCTCCATATTTGCCCCTGTGACTCCAATCCTGCCCCCTGTCTCCATATTTGCCCCTGTGTGACTTTAATCCTGCCCCGTCTCCACATTTGCCCCTGTGTGACTTCAATCCTGCCCCCTGTCTCCATATTTGCCCGTGTGACTTCAATCCTGCCCCCTGTCTCCACATTTGCCCCTGTGTGACTCCAATCCTGCCCCCTGTCTCCATATTTGCCCCTGTGTGACTCCAATCCTGCCCCGTCTCCACATTTGCCCCTGTGTGACTCCAATCCTGCCCCGTCTCCACATTTGCTCCTGTGTGACTCCAATCCTGCCCCGTCTCCACATTTGCCCCTGTGTGACTACAATCCTGCCCCGTCTCCATATTTGCCCCTGTGTGACTCCAATCCTGCCCCGTCTCCACATTTGCCCCTGTGTGACTACAATCCTTCCCGCTGTCTCCATATTTGCCCCTGTGTGACTCCAATCCTGCTCCCTGTCTCCATATTTGCCCGTGTGACTCCAATCCTGCCCCCTGTCTCCATATTTGCCTGTGTGACTCCAATCCTGCCCCGTCTCCACATTTGCCCCTGTGTGACTACAATCCTTCCCGCTGTCTCCATATTTGCCCCTGTGTGACTCCAATCCTGCTCCCTGTCTCCATATTTGCCCCTGTGTGACTCCAATCCTGCCCCCTGTCTCCATATTTGCCCGTGTGACTCCAATCCTGCCCCGTCTCCACATTTGCCCCTGTGTGACTCCAATCCTGCCCCCTGTCTCCATATTTGCCCCTGTGTGACTCCAATCCTGCCCCGTCTCCACATTTGCCCCTGTGTGACTACAATCCTGCCCCGTCTCCACATTTGCCCCTGTGTGACTCCAATCCTGCCCGCTGTCTCCATATTTGCCTGTGTGACTCCAAACCTGCCCCGTCTCCACATTTGCCCCTGTGTGACTCCAATCCTGCCCCGTCTCCATATTTGCCCCTGTGTCTCCAATCCTGCCCCCTGTCTCCATATTTGCCCCTGTGTGACTCCAATCCTGCCCCCTGTCTCCACATTTGCCCCTGTGTGACTACAATACTGCCCGCTGTCTCCATATTTGCCCCTGTGTGACTCCAATCCTGCCCCATCTCCATATTTGCCCCTGTGTCTCCAATCCTGCCCCCTGTCTCCATATTTGCCCCTGTGTCTCCAATCCTGCCCCCTGTCTCCATATTTGCCCCTGTGTGACTCCAATCCTGCCCCGTCTCCATATTTGCCCCTGTGTGTCTCCAATCCTGCCCCCGTGTCTCCATTCTGCCAGGGATACATATTGCTCCTTTCAAAAATAAAAACTTTCTTCTTACCTGACCTCGCTCCTGCGCTGAAGATGGAGCTGCTGCTGTGTGAGCTGAAAGGACCTGTGGTGACGTCATCGTCATGTGATCAGGGGGCGGATCTGATCAATGCTGAAGGCCTGTGATAATAATGATGTCAACACAGGTCCTTCAGCTCTTCTCTACCTTTCGGATGTCGGGCGCTGTGGCGGCTCTGCTGATGTGTGCGCTGCAGGCCCGATTGCAGCGCACACTTGGGGCCTGCCCGACGCCCCTATGACGCACAGCACTTGGGGCCCGATGACTGGCAGCACAGGAGCGGGGCCCCTGATCTGCGGGCCCCCTTCTGTACTGATGTTCATCGGGCCCCATACAGCAGTAAGGGCTGTCATGCCCTGATGGCGGCCCTGGTGGAACCACACACAGAAATGGCAGTGTCGGGTATAGGTACATTAGTAGCAGGAGAAAACGAGGAGTTCAGTTTTTGACAGGTTCAGTTTCAGATATAGTGAGAACATGATGTTGGAGACAGCGGTAAGACAATCACCGCTGTTTTCTAAAAAGGCAGGCGTTATATCAGGAGAGAAGGTGTATAATTGGGTGTCATCAGCATAGAGATGGTACTGGAACCCAAATCTACTGATTGTTTGTCCAATAGGGGCAGTGTAAGCACTTGGCTTTGCTGCATCAAGAATCTGCCCGCAAACTTTGTTACATTAAAGTACCTGTCTGGTAACATGGTTCTCCTGTGTTAAGATGCTGTCCTCATACTCTGTTGCATCCACTTTTCTGGCTACATGTGTCTGCTGTATGAAGGTTCTTTCCGCACATTCAGGTCTGCTGTACCAAAGTGTCTGACTATATACATTGACATGCCGGCTGCTCCAAGGTTCTGTCCTCACTCTTGGCTCTGCTGTTCCAAGGTGTCTGTCCACATATTCATCCCTGTTAAGCCACATACTGTCCAGCATATCAAACTTTACTAATCCTCATGGTTGCATGTGCTGTGGGGCCTATCCAACTCCGTTGTATCCACACTTCCGGTCCGTGTTGCTCTTCATGAGCTATGGCTTAACAAATCCACCTTAACAGGTAAGCCATGAAAGTAGTATATGTGAGTTACTGAAATGGGAGAGTACACCTATATACTGTATATTGATGCCAGAGGTGGCCACACAGTGCACCATTAGTACTTATCATGACAGCAGCTATTACACCCAAATAACATGTCTGTAATCAGAGTAAGGGTCCCGTTTCACTTAGTGACGCACCAGTGATCCCGACAACGATATGACCTGTAAGGATCGCTGGTGCATCGCTAAATGATCGCTAGTAAGCTGCCAAACAGGCAGATCTCTTCAGCGACGCAGCAACGATCCAGCGATCCTCGGCGGTCGTTGGTACCTTGTCACACAGCAGCTATTCTGAATGATTCCAGCCTGCGTCCCTGAGTTCAGCGTCGCCAACGAGGTCGCTCGTCGGGTCAAACAGCGATGCGCGCTGGCCAGCGGGACGCCGTCGAAAAAATGGCCCTGGACTTTCGAGCACGATCAGCGATATCCAGCGGGGGGGCTGGTCGCTGCTGCATGTCACATGTAGCGAGATCGCTGGCGAAGTCGCTGTTGCGTCACAAAATTGGTGGCACTTCAGCAATCTTGCTGGCAATCTCTCTATGTGAGAAGGGGGCTTTAGGAGCCACCCAGAATAGCATCTCAAGCCATATATGGCCCCCAGGCTGTTGGTTGTGCACCCCTGCTATGCTACAGTTCACACTTATCCATAATTTGTGGGCTAGGTTAAGTGATTTTCTTCTGTTTTCTAGCCTGTGGGCCATACCTTCCTGCAGGACAAAGTTGGTGGTCTTACCCCAGCAGACTATAAAACCAGAGCCAGCTATTAATTACTCCTCCCTAGTTCTCCGGCAACTCTCGCAGCTGCTTGATGCATAAACCAGAAGTCGTCCTTTCCATATAGGATGTTATATGTTTTTTATTACCTGTATACTAAAGGCACATTATTAAAACATTACAAAAACACAACATTTAACCCCTTCATGATTTTCGACGTACGTGTAAGTGATCAACTTCATCCCTTCCTTTGATGCGGGCTCACATTCTGAGCCTGCATCTTTTCCCACACTTGATGGTTGATTTAATCAGCCATCAAGTGCCTCAAACAGCCGTGGGTGGTTGTTTACCAGTTAAATGCCGCTATCATTCCATGACAGCAGCATTTAACACATCGGCAAGGGGGCACGTCATTCCATGTGCCTGTAACATGCACAGACAGGAAGCACGTCATTGATCCCATGGTCACGTGACAGGTGCGCCAATGGATTGTCGTAACAGCCAGGGGTCAATGAAGGCCCCTGTGCCCGTCATCACGGCCCTTGGCCGGCATTCATAGGTGATTTTGATTTCTTCTATACATTGCAGTGCTGATGGCCTGCTATGCATAGCACAGGCGATCAGTCGATCGCAGCTTCAAGACTCGTAAGGGGACTATTAAATACTGTAAAAAGTTACAATAGAAAGTTTAAAAAAATATATAAAAAACACAAAAGTTAAATCATCTCCTTTTGCCCCATTAAAAATAAAACAAAAAATACAGATATTGGTATCGTCGCTTTCAGAAATGTCCGATCTAACAGAATATAAAACAAATTAATCCGATTGGTAAATGGCATAATGAGAAAAAAAAAGGGCAGCGCGAGAATTACATTTTTTGGTCGCTTTAACATTGCTATAAAATGCAATGAGGCAATCAAAACTTTTTATCTACCCCAAAATGGTATCAGTAAAAAAAATGTCAGCTCAGGGCGCAAAAAATAAGCCCTCACCCAGCCGCAGATCCCAGAAAATTAGAACATTACGGGTCTCGGAAAATGGCGACAAAAGCAAAATTTATTATTTATTTATTTACAAATGTTTTTTACCACTTAAACAAAAAAAAACCCCACTATACATGTTTTGTATCTGCGTATTGAACATGGTAAATTAAAAAAAAAAAGTATTGTGGAATTGCACTTTTTTTTGCAATTTAACGGCACCTGGAATTCGTTCCCATTTTTCCAGGAGAATATACGATAAAATCAGTAGTGTCATTCAAAAGCACAACTCGTTTCACAAAAAAAAAGCCCTAATATGGCTGTATGGGGGTTAAGGGTTAATGTTTTCATATCGATCCCCAGCATCTATTTGATTCCAGTTTGGTGGGCATATCTAGTCTCCCTTTACTATGGGTAAGCACTACACACTGAGCAGCTATATGGCTCTTTTGTAAGCACTGTCTCTTTAACTGCTACTATTTGACACCATTCCATCTGTTCTCATATACTTGTGTGGAGAGCCGGTTGGAATGGTGGTTAGTATGCGCAGTTCTGTGTATTGTGTTGGATTTAGATGCTTTTCCCTGCCTATTTTTCTCCTTGTTAGACCTTACTTATATCTATATTTGGTGATGAATTTGTAATTATTTGAATGATATAAAGGTGATTTTATTCATTCCTTTGTATGATGGTATCTGTTTACGCAACTTTTTTTTTTGCTTTTCTGGTTCAATTCTCATTGCAGTGTTTTTGACAAAAAAAATCATAGTAAGACGCTACTGCTCATGTGGTGCCATTTTGAGAATTTCTTTTCCCCCCCATAATACATAAATACTGTATGTCGTCAAAAATTGGCTATAATAACAAGGTACATGATGTAAACTGTGAATTTCCCTGTTCACTGTACTGGCTAGAAAGGAGGATGAGAAAGCATCTCCTGAAGACAATGTTTCTGACCTGAAGGAGTCCCAGGACAACTTTGAGACTGCCCAGCTGAGAGACTTAACTGTAAAAGGTACCAAAGAAAATGTAAATGGGGTTTCCCAGGAGATGGGAGCAAATAGTAATGGACCAGGCATAATGATTTATTGTGTTGTGGGTACAAAATGAAAGGTCAGGTAAAAGAGCGCCTCCTCAAGGCCCAAGAGGAAAAATCCAGGGGGTATAATCGGTCGGATCGAGTGAGACAATTTAAACCTGGGGATCGGGTACTTGTGTTAGTCCCAACAGGAGAGAACAAGTTCCTTACCCAGTGGCATGGGCCCTATAAGGTGGTGGAAAAAGTAGCTATAGCATACACCAACCAGGGCAAAGGAAGGTCTTTCCTATACTACGGTATATGGCCTAAGTACTAAAACCCTGGAATGGAAGGGACCCGCTTGAAACCCCTTGCTGGTTGTTCTGGTCAGAAGCCAACCTTGCAGGTGTCAAAGTGGCAGGAACAACACTGCTGCCATTCAGACTTCTTGAATGTGGTTTTACGCACCTTGAGGGGTGCAGTTTTTTAGAATGGTATCAACTTGGGTATTTTCTGTCATATTGACCCCCTAAACTCACTTGAAATGTGAGGTGGTCCTTAAAAAAAAAATGTTTTTGCAAATTTTGTTGTAAAAATGGGAAATCGCTGGTCAACTTTTAACCCTTATAACTTCCTAAGAAAAAAAAAAAATCATGTTTCCAAAATTGTGCAGATGTAAAGTAGACATGTGGGAAATGTTATTTATTAACTATTTTGTGTGACATAACGCTCTCTGATTTAACCCCTTTCCAACATTTACATTGTTGTTGGACTCCCGCCCTTTGATGAGGGCTCCGGCGGTGAGCCCACGTCTTTCCCAGCACATGTCGGCTGTTTTGAACAGCTGACATGAAATAAGCCAGAATCTTTTTTGTGAAAAGGCTCAACGGGCCATGTGAACCAAACTGCCAGGATCACTGGTTGCTGTGGATGATAGACCAAACTGGGGCTAGCTCAGCGCTGTCTGAAGTAGTCAGGGTCTGTACTGTTTAATGGAGTTAATGTACCTGGGCAAAGGGATGGGAATTTTGTTTATGAATTTGTTATTTTAGTGATGTGCAAACTGTGGAAAGCAATAAAAACTGCACGTGGTTATACCAAAACTGCACTGCCTGTATGAACACTACCTAGGACCCACTGCCCATGGCTACAACTGCTATGGCACTAATCACACTCATTCTGGTGTGAATACATGGGTCAGAAGACCCACCTTTTTGCCTATTTAGCTAGGGATCTTAGAGGTGGCCAAACAGTGCACCATTAGTGCCAGTACCTGCTCCTCCTTATGTCAGTAGCTTTTACACACAAACATGTCTGTGATCGAACAGTTAGGGGCCACAAGATTGCAGGTTGTGCACCCCAGTACTTGTGGTGAGGGTGTTATGGTTAGGGCGGTCGCTATAAGGTAAGAGGCCACTATGCAAGCTATATGTGCAGTACCTTATGCTGCCCACTAGGTGTCAGAATAACAGTAGAATTCGGTGTTCATATTTATTTGTATTGCTATCCTATTATAAAGCAGATGCTGATACCCCCACGTACCCCTGAAGCCACCCACGTTTTAGTTCATTGTTGTGAAAATAGCTATACAATAACTAATCCAATTCTGTGGGGAAAATCTGCACATAAAACTCAGAGTACACGCAAGGTAAATTGACATGCTGCGAATATGAAACACGCACCACAGGTCAGTTTACGCTGCATAAAAAAAGCACAGTGGGCAGGGGATCTCTATAAATCCCATCCACTTTGCTACAGCTGTAAGAAGCTGTGTTTTTTGGACAGCAAAAATATGCAGTGTCAAACTCATCCTGGGAACTTAACCTAAAGGTTTACATAAAAACCTACTCGACAAATGAATAAACCAAATTAAATTGAAGTCCAAATTATAAAGACTTAAAAAATGTTTTATTAATTACACAAAAACCAGACAAAAAGGACATAATGCAATACCATAAAATGTCATAATACATGAAGGTAGTTACTTAGTAGACACATAAGCCATAAATAAATATAGTGATCATAAAAATTCCATCCGCAACAAAGTGCATATAATAAGCAGGTAAAGAGTATAAAAACTCAAATAAAGTGCATAGGAAATGTAATAAGATCAAAGATACCCGTGATCAATGGCTACATGCGTCTCCAGCTCCCTCCAACGTACGTTTCGCCTACCGTGGCTTTCTCAAGGTTTACATACGGCACTCACGGGCACATGATATAAGATTATTTTTCCCAATTAAAAAATGACAAAGATATATTTTGTATTCATTTGTTTCATTTACCTATTTTTAGGAACTGTGTGTGTATTATATATAGTGTATATATACTGAATATGTACACATACATTGAAGGAAATAAGTATTTGATCCCTTGCTGATTTTGTAAGTTTGCCCACTGACAAAGACATGAACCGTCTATAATTTTAAGTGTAGATTAATTTTAACATTGAGAGATAGAATATCAAAACTAAAATCCAGAAAATCACATCGTATAAATTATATAAGTTTATTTGCATTTTGCAGTGAGAAATAAGTGTTTGATCCCTCTGGCAAACAAGACTTAAAGGGAATCTGTCACCCTTTTTTTGGCCTTGCAGCTGCTGGCATACACATCGGGGGCTTATCTACAGCATTCTGTAATGCGGTAGATAAGCCTCCGATGTAACCTGAAAGAGAAGAAAAACACGTTATATTATACTCACCGAGGTGGGCGGTCCGGTCCGATGGGTGTCGCTGTCCTGTCCGGCGCCTCCCTTCTTCATGCGATGACGTCCTCTTCTCCCGTCCTGAAATGGCTCCGGCGCAGGCGCATTGCTCTGCCCTGTTGAGGGCAGAGCAGAATTCTGCAGTGCGCAGGTGCCAGACCTCTCCCGACACCCATCGAACCAGACCGCCCACCTCGGTGAGTATAATATAACGTGTTTTTCTTCTCTTTCAGGTTATATTGGGGGCTTATCTACAGCATTACAGAATACTGTAGATAAGCCCCTGATGTCTATGCCGGCAGCTGCAAGGCCAAAAAAAGGGTGACAGATTCCCTTTAATACTTGGTGGCAAAACCCTTGTTGGCAAGCACAGCAGTCAGATGTTTTTGTAGTTGATGATGAGGTTTGCGCACATGTCAGAAGGAATTTTGGTCCACTCCTCTTTGCAGATCATCTCTAAATCATTAAGATTTTGAAGCTGTCGCTTGCCAACTTGGAGCTTCAACTCCCTCCATAAGTTTTCTATGGGATTAAGGTCTGGAAACTGGCTAGGCCACTCCATGACCTTATTGTGCTTCTTTTTGAGCCACTCCTTTGTTGCCTTGGCTGTAAGTTTTGTTTCATTGTCTTGCTGGAAGACTCAGCCACGACCCATTTTTAATGTCCTGGCGGAGGGAAGGAGGTTGTGACTCAGGATTTTACGGTACATGGCTCCATCCATTCTCCCATTGATGCTGTGAAGTAGTCCTGTGCCCTGTGAGACAGTGGCCGGCATTGTTGTAAATTGTCGGTATATGTCGCAGCAGAGGAGATCCTCTGCGCTTTAAGCCTGAAATGTTGCTCTGGGACCTGTAGTTCCACAAGCCTTGTTTTTGTTTATACTAGGGGGTTTACAGGGTTAGCCGGAGAGCTGGGTGGGACTGGCTAACCATACACACCTCCCACCTATGGGGGTGGTTTCAGCTACATAATGTGACCATGGTTTGGGTCACGTGGTCAAGGTTGTAAGGTCAGGCCTGTGTGTTGGAAGGTCCTATGAATGGATGGACTTCCTGATTAGCACACGGAGAGGCCGTGTACCTGGGAGGCCTGTGTGTTGGAAGGTCCTATGAATGGATGGACTTCCTGAATAGCACATGGAGAAGCTGTCTACCCTGATGGTCTCTGTGTTGGAAGGTCCCACGAGGGGACTGGATTCCTGAAGAGCACAGGGTGAGACCATGTGTGTGCAGAGTCTGTTGTGGCACTGCGTTGAGGAAGCTACCAACCTTCTGAGGTTCTGGAACTGTCAGAAGTGTCCTGGTCGCAAGGATGGTGATCCCAGTAAGGCAGCTTCCCTGGGAGAGAGGACTGACTAGGAGTCAGCGTGTGGAGCAGGAGCTTCTGTAAGGTAACTCCAGACAAGTAACTGCTATTGGAACAGACTGTTAGTGCCTATTATGTTCCGTGGACGTTAATGAACTGTTCGGCGTGTGGTCACTCACGGTAACTGGACGAAGTGCAGTCCGGCGTGTTTAGTTTCTATGAATTAAAGCCATGTACTAAGAAATGTTATGGACTATGGGTTAGGACTGTGATGTATAACATGGCCTACAGTGATTTATGCTAAGTATAAAACCGCATAGACTATTTAAGCGAGAAAAAGTTCCAATGTGCCTTCATCCCGTTGCCAATCGAGTGTCCCCCACTGTCTTACAACTCTTAGCAGCGAAACATCCCCAAAACATAATGTTTCCACCTCCATGCTTGACAGTGGGGATGGTGTTCTTTGGGTTATAGGCAGCATTTCTCTTTCTCCAAACATGGTGGGTTGAGTTAATGCCAAAGAGCTAAATTTTTGTCTCATCTGACCACTGCACCGTCTCCCAATCACTCACAGAATCATCCAGGTGTTCACTGGGACACTTCAAACTGACCTGCAAATGTGCCATCTTGAGCAGGGGGACCTTGCAGGCACTGCAGGATTTTAAACCTTTACGGCGCAATGTGTTACCATTGGTTTTCTTGGTGACTGTGATCCCAACTGCCTTAAGATCATTAACAAGTCCCCCCCCCTCCCGTGTAGTTTTAGGCTGATCTCTCACCTTTCTCATGATCAAGGATACCCCACGAGGTGAGATTTTGCATGGGGTCCCAGATCAATGTCGATTGAAAGTCCTTTTGTATTTCCTACATTTTCTTACTATTGCACCAACAGTTGCCTCCTTCTCACCTAGCATCTTACGTATGGTTTTGTAGGCCATTCCAGCTTTGTGCAGGTCTATTATCTTGTCCCTGACATCCTTATAAAGCTCTGTGGGCAGGAGTCTTTTATGAAGGTGAGTATGTAAAGGTACTGTCACACTTAGCAATTTACCAGCGATCCCGACCAGCGATATGACGCGGTCAGGATCGCTGGTGCATCGCTAAGTGGTCGCTAGTGAGCTGCCACACAGGCAGATCTCACCAGCGACATCGCTGGAGACGGGGATCGCTACTTACCTGTCACACCAGGCGATCCTGCGTCCTCCCGCCCGGCTCCACGCGTCGCTCGTCGTCACAGCAGGAAGCGCCGCAGGAAGCAGACGACGAGAAACAGTCCTGGACGTTCTTGCGCGATCAGCGATAACCAGCGGGGGAGCGGGTTGTAGGTAAGTATCACACACAGCGATATCGCTAGCAATATCGCTATAACGTCACAAGTTATAGCGATATTGCTAGCGATATCGCTTAGTCTGACATGCCCTGAAGACAGCTGTCTTTAATGCAGGTAACGAGTTGATTTGGTGCATCTAACTAGTCTGTAGGAGCCAGAACTCTTAAAGGTTGGTAAGGGATCAAATACTTATTTCTCACTGCAAAATGCAAATAAATTTATATATGCATATACTAGATGTGGGCCCGATGCTATAGCATCGGGAGGGCAGTGTGTGTGTGTGTGTGGGGTGTTTGTCCCGCCGCTGCCTGCCCACCCACCTCCGTGCAGTCACAGCCGGCAGGAAACCACGGCTTGCGGCCTGTGCTGGAGATGGGGTGCGGCGCAACCAGAGGGCGCCCACACCCCATCTCCAGCACAGGCCGCAAGCCGTGGTCTTTCCTGCTGGCTGTGACTGCACGTAGGTGGGCGGGCAGGCAGCGGGGGGATCCGACGCGTGTAGTCAGGCGGCGGCGGGTCCTAACTGGGGAACAACTTGATTCATTAGAATTTCGAGATACTTATCTCCTGTGACTGTTCCATAAAAAAAAGGTCCAAAAACACCAAAACCTAAAATACCACCCCAAACATTGACACCAGGCTCATTTAGTTGTTGTTCTAATGTTAAATGTATGTTCTCATTATACCAGTAAATACAATTATGTCTGTTAATATGGCCAGATAATTTGAAAGAAGCTTCATCACGCCACATAATGTTATCTAAAATTACTGGATTTTCTTCAATTTTGTTAAGCATAATCTCACTAAATTGCAGCCGCCTGTCTGGATCATCCTCCAGTAAACCATGAATTAGACGTGGACAATAAGCTTTCCACCCAATAGATTTCAGGATTTGCATGATGGAAGCTCGTGAAATTCCCAATTCTAAAGAGACTCTTCTGGTGGACTTTGAACAAATGTTTCAGCAACAAGTTGTTTATTATTTTCTGTGCGGGTTGTTTTGGGTCGACCAGGTTTTGGAGCATTAAGGATTGAGCCAGTGGCATCGAATTTGCCACAAATGCGGTAAATGGTTTGTCTCTTTGGGGCTTGAGTACCAAATGTTTCAACCCAATTTGCTCTGTTTCAGCATTTTTAGATTTCCAATACTCTTTTAAAATCCATTTTCTTTGATCTGTATTTAAATTATTTGCCATTATGGGTTATCTGAATTATCTGAAAAGAAAACAGATTTGAGGGAGATTTATCTGTGAAAACTGGATCTGTGAAACGGACTCAGTTGCCCTTAGCAACCAATCAGATTCCACCTTTCATTTTCCAAAGAGTCTGTGAAGAATGAAAAGTGGAATCTGATTGGTTGCTAAGGGCAACTGAGTCAGTTTCACTTTACACCATGTTTGATAAATCTCCCCCTTCATAACCCTATTACACATACTGTCCACCTACTTTTGGACCACCCTGTGTATAAATGAATATCATCATCATAATAATAATAATCTTTATTTATATGGCGCCAACATATTCCGCAGCGCTTTACAGTTTAACAGTTTCAAAACAAGTCATCATTAACAACGTTAACAGTACAGTAATTAAGTAAGATAAGACGACCCTGCTCCTGAGAGCTTACAATCTACAATGAGGTGGGGGAGATACAAAGTACAGGTGTGTACAATGATGTATTCATAGAATCATAGAATCGTAGAGTTGGAAGGGACCTCCTGGGCCATCTGGTCCAACCCCCTGCTCAAAGCAGGATTCGCTAAATCATCCCAGTCAGATGTCTGTCCAGCCTCTGTTTGAAGACTTCCATTGAAGGAGAACTCACCACTTCTCGTGGCAGCCTGTTCCACTCATTGATCACTCTAACTGTCAAAAAGTTTTTTCTAATATCTAATCTGTGTCTCCTCCCATTCAGCTTCATCCCATTGCTTCTAGTCTTTCCTTGTGCAAATGAGAATAAAGTTGATCCTTCTACAATGTGACAGCCCTTTAGATATTTGTAGACAGCAATTAAGTCTCCTCTCAGTCTTCTCTTTTGCAAACTAAACATTCCCAAATCCTGCAACCTTTCCTCATAAGACAGGGTTTGCAGACCGGTCACCATTCTGGTCGCTCTTTTCTGAACTTGCTCCAGTTTGTTGATGTCTTTTTTAAAATGTGGTGCCCAAAATTGGACACAATATTCCAGATGAGGTCTGACCAAAGAGGAGTAGAGGGAAATAATTACTTCACGTGATCTAGACTGTATGCTTCTGTTAATACATCCTAGAATTGCATTTGCCTTTTTTGCTGCTGCATCACACTGTTGACTCATATTCAGTCTGTGATCTATTAGTATACCCAAGTCTTTTTCACATGTGCTGTCACTTAGCCCTATTCCTCCCATTCTATATATGCTTTTTTCATTTTTATTGCCCAGATGTAGTACTTTGCATTTCTCCCTGTTAAAAACCATTCTGTTAGTTGCTGCCCACTTCTCCAGTTTATTTAAATCTTTTTGAATCCTCTCTCTCTCTTCTCTAGTATTAGCTATCCCTCCTAGCTTTGTGTCATCAGCAAATTTAATCAGTTTACCCTCAATTCCTTCATCTAAATCGTTGATAAAGATGTTGAACAATACAGGGCCCAGGACAGAGCCCTGTGGTACCCCACTTGAGACATTCTTCCAACTGGATGTGCAGCCATTTACGACCACTCTTTGGGTCCGATCACTAAGCCAGTTATGAATCCACCTAACAGTTGCCTTGTCCATTCCATACTTAGTCATTTTTTCAATAAGGATTGTATGAGAGACTTTGTCAAATGCTTTGCTGAAGTCAAGATATACTATATCTACAGCATTTCCTTGATCCACCCAATCAGTAATACCATCATAGAAGGAAATTAAATTAGTCTGACATGACTTATTAGTTACAAACCCATGCTGACTCTGTTTAATCACTTCATTCTTATCCAGGTATTGACATACATGTTGTTTAATAATTTGTTCAAAGATCTTTCCTGGTATAGAAGTCAGACTCACCGGCCTATAGTTGCCTGGGTCCACCTTCTTCCCCTTTTTGAAGATAGGAACAACATTTGCTCTTCTCCAGTCTTCTGGCACTTCTCCTGTTCTCCAAGAATTTTCAAAGATTATGGAGAGGGGTTCAAAAATTTCTTCTGCTATCTCCTTCAGTACTCTGGGGTGTAATTCATCTGGACCTGGAGACTTGAATACATTTAGGTTAGCTAAGTGTTTCCTCACTATCTTTCTGTTTATAGATATCCTGGATTCTTCTATTCCCTTAATAGGACAGTGAATAACAGTTGATGTTACATTTCCTTTCTGAGAGAAAACAGATGCAAAATAGGAATTTAAAAGTTCAGCCTTCTCAACATCCTGTCTTACCATTTCATCATTTTCATCCTGTAAAAATCCTATAGCATCTTTGACTTTTCTTTTACTTTTGACATATCCCCAAAATCCTTTATTATTGCTTTTGACATCTCTTGCAAGCCTCAATTCATTTTCAGCTTTAGATAATCTGATTTGTGCCTTGCAGGTTCTGCAGACAGCATTATATTCTTCTTTAGATATGCCTCCCTCTTTCCATTTTATAAACATTTTTTGCTTCCTTTTTAGCATGTGCTTAAGTTCTGTGTTCATCCATCCTGGTTTCCTTAAATGCTTCCTATTCTTCCCTCTTTTCGGAATTGTTAACAACTGTGCTTTGAGAATTTCATTTTTCAAGATTTCCCATCCTTCCTGGACATTTTTGTCTTTAAGGATATCCAGCCATTGGATCCCTCCAATTCTCTTTCTGAACCCCTTAAAATCTGCCTTTCTGAAATCTAACCTTGACGTCTGAGTCTTCACAGGTCTTCCGCCTCTAGTTATCCAAAATTCTAAAATAGCATGGTCGCTACCTCCTAGGGTCCCAGCCACTTTTACCTCCTCAACCATTTCCTCCCTGTTTATAAGGATTAGATCCAAGGTAGTAGTTCCCCTTGTTTTCTCCTTTACCTTTTGGAAGATAAAGTTGTCAGCAAGAGAGGATAAGAATTTCCTTGACCTGTTAGTTTTGCCTGAGAGAGATTCCCAACAAATGTCTGGATAGTTGAAATCTCCCATGACAACTATGTCATATTTTTTGGAGAACTTGGCCATTTGATGCATAAAGAGTTCATCCATATCTTCAGCTTGCACAGGCGGCCTGTAGTAAATGCCTACAATGGTGTCCTTTCCATTGTTCTGTCCTTGTATTCTTACCCAAACAGTTTCCACAGAACTCCCAGTCTCTGAAGCTGCAATCTCTGTGCAGATATACGCGTTTCTAACATACAATGCGACACCCCCTCCTCGTTTATCAAGTCTGTTTCTTGCAAATAAGTTGTATCCTTCTAGTCTTGTATTCCAATCATGTGTATTGTCCCACCAAGTTTCAGTGATTCCAATGACATCATATTTCTTTTCCTGTGTTAGTAGTTCCAATTCTCCTTGTTTGTTGCCCATGCTTTGTGCATTAGTATAGAAACATTTTAGTTTGTGATTGGTTTCTCTTTCTCCAATATTTTTTTTAATTAGATTCTTTCGTCTTTGTTCTTCCTTTCCACTTCTAATAGCAGAGTTCTCAGTAGCATTTGTCAGGTGTATGGCTTTTTCTGTTCTTTTGCTTCCCTTCCCATGTTGTTCTAGTTTAAAGCTCTCCTTACAAGTGTAGCAAGGCGACTTCCAAATACCTGCTTTCCAGTCTTCGTAAGGTGCACCCCATCTCTAGCAAGTAGTCCATCGTATAAGTAGTTCACTCCGTGATCCAGAAATCCAAATCGTTGCTGACGGCACCATCGACGTAGCCAGTTGTTCACCTGCAGAATCTTATTCCACCTCCTTGTTCCATGGCCATCCACTGGGAGGATGGAAGAGAAGACCACCTGCGCTCCCAGTTCTTTCACTTTCTTGCCTAAGTCTTCAAAGTCTCTGCAGATGGTTTCCAGGTCATTTCGTGCGGTGTCATTTGTCCCCACATGTAGTAGCAGGAATGGGTAGTCATCTGTAGGTCTGAAGAGTCCTGATATCCTGTCAGACACATCATTAATTTTTGCACCTGGAAGACAGCACATTTCTCTTGAAGTTATATCCGGTCTGCAGATAGCGGCCTCTGTTCCTCTCAACAGGGAATCCCCCATGACCACCACTCTCCGTTTCTTCTTCACAACATTTTTCTTTCTCCATCCAGGAGGACTCTGAAGGCGTACAAGGTTGCTGTTTGTTGGCAAAGTCTTATCCTGATGTATTTCTTCATCGTTTTCCTGCGTGAGAGCCTGGTACTGGTTTCTGAGCAGTATGGGTGCTGACTGCCTCCTGATCCTCCTGCTTCTCTGGGTCACATGTCTCCATTCCTCTATTTCTTCAGGTGCACTTTGAATTTCTTCTCTTTCTGTATCATGAAGAGATAATTCTGCTCTGTCCAAGAACTCTTCACCTTCCTTAATGATCTTCAACGTAGCTAACATCTCTTCGAGATTTTGCAACTTTTCCTCCAACAGGGTCACAAGCTTGCATTTGTGGCATGTGAAGTTTGGCTTTTCCACTGGTAAATCTGTGAACATGTAGCAAGAAATGCAGCTCACCAAATGGCTCCTGGCCTCTTCCATCTTGAGATTTCTTAAAAAGATGAAAGATGAGCCAAAATTCGCGCGGTTTCTCCGATTTCCTCTTTTCAGCTGCAACGGCCAAAACCCAGTGATCGTTGAGCTCGCGGAGACTCTTCACTTATCCCAGAAGGCACTGGGAATATGCAAATGATCTCCTCAAGACTCTTCCCCTGGTTTCTCCGATTTCCTCTTTTCAGCTGCAACGGCCAAAACCCAGTGATCGTTGAGCTCGCGGAGACTCTTCACTTATCCCAGAAGGCACTGGGAATATGCAAATGATCTCCTCAAGACTCTTCCCCTGGTTTCTCCGATTTCCTCTTTTCAGCTGCAACGGCCAAAACCCAGTGATCGTTGAGCTCGCGGAGACTCTTCACTTATCCCAGAAGGCACTGGGAATATGCAAATGATCTCCTCAAGACTCTTCCCCTGGTTTCTCTGATTTCCTCTTTTCAGCTGCAACGGCCAAAACCCAGTGATCGTTGAGCTCGCAGAGACTCTTCACTTATCCCAGAAGGCACTGGGAATATGCAAATGATCTCAAGACTCTTCCCCTATCCCTATCTTCCCCTATTTACAATGATGGTCCAGCCATCTTGAGAAGGTGGGGGACAGAGATAGTGAATGGGCTACATACTCACACTTGCACATAGAATGAGTGATTAGTGAACGTGATAAGCCGCTCTGAATAGATGTGCTTTGAGAGAGCGCCCAAAACTGTGCAAATTGTGGATAGTCCTAATTTCTTGGGGTAGAGCATTCCAGAGGATTGGCGCAGCACGGGAAAAGTCTTGGAGTCGGGAGTGGGAGGTACGGATTAGTGCACAGGTTAGTCGAAAGTCTTTTGCAGAGCGCAGCGGTCGGCTAGGCCGATAGACAGAAATGAGGGAGGAGATGTAGGGGGGTGCCGCACTGTGGAGAGCTTTGTGGGTGAGAACAAGTACTTTGAATTGGACCCTATAATGAATGGGCAGCCAATGTAAGGACTGGCGAAGAGCGGACGCATCTGAGTACCGATTAGCCAGGTAGATGACCCTGGCTGCTGCACTAAGTATAGACTGGAGAGAGGAGAGTCGAGTAGCGGGGAGGCCAATTAATAGAGAATTGCAGTAATCCAGGCGGGAGTGGATCAATGCTACAGTGAGGGTTTTTGTTGTTTCCATGGTGAGAAAACGGCGAATTCTGGAGATGTTCTTTATGTGTAGGCGGCAAGAAGCGGGCAAGACATTGTATATGGGATGTGAAGGAGAGGTTGGTGTCAAACATAACACCCAGACAGCGCGCCTGCTTCCGGGGTGTTATTATGGTGCCACCCACGGAGAGGGAAATGTCAGATTTAGAGAGGTTAGTAGATGGCGGGAGCAGAAGAAGTTCAGTTTTTAAGAGGTTAAGTTTCAGATAGAGAGCGGACATGACGTTGGAGACTGCGGAAAGACAGTCACTGGCGTTCTGTAGAACAGCGGGGGTAAGGTCGGGGGATGATGTATATAGTTGTGTATCATCAGCATAAAGATGGTACTGAAAGCCAAATCTGCTGATGGTCTGTCCAATTGGGGCCGTGTAGAGAGAGAAGAGAAGGGGGCCAAGGACTGAGCCCTGAGGTACCCCGACAGCGAGAGGAAGAGGAGATGACATGGAGCCAGCGAACAAAACACTGAAGGAGCGGTCAGAGAGATAGGAAGAGAACCAGGAGAGAGCAGTGTTAATGCCTAGTGACTGGAGCCTATGGAGTAGGAGACGGTGGTCAACAGTGTCGAAAGCTGCAGAAAGGTCGAGAAGAATGAGCAGAGAGTGTTCACCATTACATTTTGCTGTCAGAAGGTCATTGGTCACTTTGATGAGTGCAGTTTCAGTCGAATGTAGGGGGCGGAAGACTGTGAAGGGTCTAGGAGGGAGTGAGTGGAGAGGTAGCGGGTAAGGCGGCAGTAGACTAGGCGCTCCAAGAGTTTAGAGATGAAGGGGAGATTGGAGACTGGTCTGTAGTTGTTTGTGCAGGATGGGTCGAGAGCAGGTTTCTTTAATAATGGAGTAATGATAGAGTGTTTGAAGGAGGATGGGAAAATGCCTGAGGAGAGGGAGAGATTAAAGATTGTAGTTAGGTGAGTTGTGATGACTGGAGAGGGAGACTGGAGGAGTTGTGAGGGAATGGGGTCGGTAGTGCATGTAGTTGGGCGAGCAGAAGAGAGGAGTCTGGAGACTTTTTCTTCTGTGATGGGATCAAATGTGGAAAGTGAGCCAGGCGAGATGCAGGAAGGGATGGGAGTCACAGCACTTGGTGGTTGGGAGCCGATTTCCTGATGGATATTATCTATTTTCTCTATAAAATGGGAGGCCAGGTCATTTGCGCAAATGTCTGAGATAGGAGCTTGTGCTTTTGGCCTGAGGAGGAAGTGAAAGGTATCAAAAAGTTTCTTGGGGTTGTTGGCTAGTGAGGAGATCAGGGTGGTGAAGTAGGTCTGTTTGGCAAGGTGAAGGGCAGAGTTGTAGGTTCTTAGCATGAATTTGAAGTGGATGAAGTCCTCTGGTGTGCGGGTTTTTCTCCATCGGGGTTCAGCACATAAGTTTGATACATGCGAGTCCCATCTGTTACTTTCAGATAGTGTTTCTGATATATATATATATATATATATATATATTTAAATTGATTAATAAAATAAAGTTTTTATTATTGGCCGTAGTAATCTTGTACCTTGTTACCATACCATATTTTTTTTTTATTTCATATTGAGACACGTAGAGGTTTTTGCTCACAGATTCATGTAGGATTGTGGTATGCTTCATCACACACCAAATTATAAAGGAATTCTTTTCTAGAACCATTGTTTCTTAGAGGCTCCATAAACAAGTGAATTTTTATCATACATCCAACGATGCTCCGAAAATTCTAGGCTGGTCTTGGAGCGCCCGCCAGGGCCGTGGGGTACTCGGTACCGGGCCCGTTGAGTTCAATGGGAGGTGTCACGGCAGCTGCGACCTGGTCCGTGGCCCTGGGCGTCCATTGTAAAAGGGGGATGGTTGAACGTGTGGATGATGATTAAAGTTTATGAGTGAATGATTCGTGACGTCACCTGTGGTGTTCAGCAATGAAGATGTTAAGCCGACGCTGCAGACAGTTCCTCTGGGACAGATGGTGTGGTGCAGCAATGATGTTGTGGCCCTCCACAGATAGGGCAGTAGTCCCAGGGCAGTGTAGGTGAAGAGATAGGGGAGAGACGTAGATGGTGCAGTGTCAGGCACAGAGATGTAGCAGTGCTGAGGGTGTTGGCGCAGGAATAAGCGGAGGACGCCAGGGCATGTAGTTCCAAACCTTTACTCAGTCTGTTGTGCATATAGGTGCCCGCATCCATGCCATGTCCTCCGGGTCAGGGGCTCAGTCAACCTCCAAGCTAGATGAAGCACTCCGTTCCAACACTCCGCCAACATGTGCCTTTTCTGAACGTCTCCCTTCTTGCGCCTATGATGAAGTACTCACAGTACTGAGTTACACTGGAGTTCCTCCTTTCTGATGTTCCTATGAACTCTACTTGTATGGCAGACAGCTGTAGCCTGCTTCGGGGACTCCTTGCTACCTAGTCCCGGCTTACTCACGTTGCTGTTGTGCCCCCAAGTCTTGGGTGGGAATAAAGTGGTGACAACTTCTATTCCTCCGGTGTCTGCTGCAGGACCATTAGTATCCATACAACCTTGGGGACCGGACCCTGGCCTTGCGCTGTGAACTTGGGAAGGCTTCTGCTCTAACCCTAATCCTTAGTCCTCCTTTCCTCCTTACGTTCCGTACAAATCCTTCTTATGGAGAATTAGGCTTTCTGAATCTCTCCCTCCTGTGCCAGCAGACCCAGGTCACCGCGGAAATGCTTAAAAACGCAACGTAGGCACACAGCCTTAAAATGCTGAGTAAATGAGTCAGAAACATATATGACCACCTAACGCGTATCAAACTCCTGTGAGTCCTTAATCATGGGAATAGTAAGTATAAAATTATCAGCAATTTTTGTTATTTACAGTACAGGAAATGAATCACACATTTATATCCCGCAACACCATATATATATATATATCAGAAGAATAAATTATCAAGTCAAAAAGAGCAAAGAGACACAGCCATGATTAGAATAGATACAGTACGATAATTTAAACTTGTAGGAAATTGTGCGTTTCTGTCAAGGGGTTGCCGCGACCCGGAGGAGCCAGAAGACCGCACCGTCTGATTTCTCCTACTCCTGCACTGACTAGAAGCACTTCACCTTCATATTAAACAGTGCAAGTTTCTTCTAGCAGTGCAGGGGTCAATCTGCTCTGTTGATAGCTCCTGGAAGCTTTCCTGCTTTAAGGCTCTCAGCTGTTCTCTGTTGGCCACTCCCCTTTCCTATATACACTGGACATCGATGTTAGGACACATTATTTTTCAGTGGATTGGTGGTCAATTTATAGTAAACTAACATATATTTAAATCGTTTTCACGAGAACAATAATATATAGTGCATGGCTTGACCTGGTGATTGAAAATAATTTTTTCTCTTCTGCAAAATTGGTTGGACGGTTTTATTTGCATTTTGGTCATGTCATTACTAACATTGAATTTTCTATTTCTATGTTTAGATGATTTTGCTGCTATAATTCTGTGATAAGATTTTGGATCTAAGAATTGTCAAATGTTGTGATAAAATACTGACTACATTGTATTTCTACTCAGCCAAAGCATATGTTTTTAATTTGTATATATTTCACATGTTTTCACTTTGTTCAGCAACTATGCTAATTAATCATCATACTGGTGTGTTCACTGGATCTTAGCATAAAAGTGTTACGCAAGCAATATGTTGGATATCATGATTAAGGGCGCTTAGTCACCAGAGACTCATCAATATCACATTTTATCTACTGTTTATGCTGATGTTTTTATCCTCTACTGAGCACGTTTTTCAGTGAATAAAAGAAAAGGTTTTTTTCACTATTTCGTTGAGCTGGATCCTCCATTCTTTTGACAATAACAATTTATATTGTAGTACCATGATAGCCAGAAAAATCAATGTATATACTTTTATGCCCAAAAATGACAACATTATTCTTGGAGTGATACCTTTATTGGCTAAAAAAAAATATATTAGCAAACTTTCAGAGCACAGGGATTCCTTCTTCAGGCTAATTTACAAATAAATTAATAAGACAAGAGCACAACACTTAAGAGATAATACAACAGGACATTTGTTCTGTTTCTACCTCATGAACAATTGTCCTGTTGTATTATCTCTTAAACGTTGTGCTCTTGTCTTATTCTTTGGAAACCTGATTCAAGAAGGAGCATCTGTGCTCTGAAAGTTTGCAAATATTTATTTTTTCTGATTAGCCAATAATTGTGAGAATACTTTTCTCATTTTTAGGCATAAAAGTATTTACATTGAAATTTCAACAAATTCTTGACGCAAACATAGCACCATGTGTACAAAAAAAGATGAAAAGAGGATGGCTTCTACAAATGGATAATGATCTTAAACACACATCAAAATTCACAATAGACAACCTCAAAAGACGCAGACTGAAGGTTTTACAATGTCCTTCACAGTCCCCTGATCTGAACATCATTGAGAATTTGTGGCTAAACATCAAAATAGCAGAGGATACAAGATGACCAAGAAATCTCACAGAACTGGGAGAATTTTCCAAGGAAGAATAGATGAAAGTCCATCAGACAAGAAAAAAAGACTCTTGTCTGGCTACAAAAAGCGTTTTCAAGCTGTGATACATTTAAAAGGGGGTGCTGCTAAGTACTAACCATGCGGAGTGCCCAAAACATTTGCATTGGCTCATTTTCCTTTTTGTAATTTTCAAAATGTAAAAAAGGAAAAAAAATATGTGTGTGTGTATATATATATATATATATATATATATATATATATATATATATATATATAATATAGGCACACACCTGTCACAGTGCATGTCAGACCAAATGACAATCATGAGGTCAAAGGAACTGGCCAAGGAGCTCAAAGACAGAATGGTGGCAAGGCACAGATCTGGCAAAGGTTACAAAAGAATTTCTGCAGTACTCAAGGTTCCATCCTAAGAACACAGTAGCCTCCATAATCCTTATATGGAAGAAGTTTGGAACCACCAGAAGTCTTCCTAGACCTGGCCATCCAGCCAAACTGAGCAATCGTGGGAGAAGAGCCTTGATGAGATAGGTAAAGAAGAACCTCAAGATCACGGTGGCTGAGCTCCACAGATGCAGTAGGGAGATGGGAGAAAGTTACACAAAGTCAACTATCACTGCAGCCCTCCACCAGTCGGGCCTTTATGGCAGAGTGGCCTGACGGAAGCCTCTCAGTGCAAGACATATGAAAGCCCGCATAGAGTTTGCAGAAAAACACATGAAGGACTCCCAGACTATGAGAAATAAGATTATGTGGTCTAAAGAGACGAAGATAGAGCTTTTGGTGATAATGCTATGCGATATGTGTGGAGAAAACCAGGCACTGGTCATCACCTGCCCAATACAATCTCAACAGTGAAACATGGTGGTGGCAGCATCATGCTATGGGGGTGTTTTTCAGCTGCAGGGACAGGGCGACCGGTTGCAATTGAAGGAAACATGAATGCGGCCAAGTACAGAGATATACTAGATGAAAACTTCTTCCAGAGTGCTCTGGACCTCAGACTTAGCCAAATGTTCACCTTCCAACAAGACAATGACCCTAAGCACACAGCTAAAATAACAAAGGAGTGGCTTCAGAACAACTCTGTGACCATTCTTGACTGGCCCAGCCAGAGCCCTGACCTAAACCCAATTGAGCATCTCTGGAGAGACCTCAAAATGGCTGTCCACTAACGTTCACCATCCAACCTGATGGAACTGGAGAGGATCTGCAAGGAAGAATGGCAGAGGATCCCCAAATCCAGGTGTGAAAAACATGATGCATCATTCCCAAGAAGACATGGCTGTACTAGCTCAAAAGGTGCTTCTACTCAATACTGAGCCAAGGGTCTGAATACTTATGACCATGTGATATTTCAGTTTTTCTTTTTTAACCCCTTCACTACCAAGGGTGGTTTGCACGTTAACTACCGGGCCAATTTTTACAATTCTGACCACTGTCCCTTTATGAGGTCATAACTCTGGAATGCTTCAACGGATCTAGGTGATTCTGACATTGTTTTCTCGTGACATATTGTACTTCACTTTAGTGATAAAATTTCTTCGCTATAACTTGCGTTTATTTATGAAAAAAACGGAAGTATGGCGAAAATTTAGAATATTTTGCGATTTTCAAACTTTGAATTTTTATGACCTTAAACCAGAGACTTACATGACAGAAAATAGTTAATAAATAACATTTCTCACATGTCTACTTTACATCAGCACAAGTTTGGAAACAACATTTTTTTTGTTAGGAAGTTATAAGGGTTAAAAGTTGACCAGCGATTTCTCATTTTTACAACAAAATTTACAAAACCATTTTTTTTAGGGACCACCTCACATTTGAAGTCACTTTGAGGGGTCTATATGGCAGAAAATACCCAAAAGTGACACCATTCTAAAAACTTCACCCCTCAAGCTACTCAAAACTACATTCTAGAAGATTATTA